>NC_037333.1:31680729-34180729 GCF_002263795.3 Bos taurus | reverse complement strand
TTGACAAGCATCAATTCTTTGGTGTTGAACTTTCTTTATAGTCCAACTCTCGCATCCATACATGACCACTGGAAAATCCATAGCCTTCACTAGACGGACCTTTGTTGGCAAAGTAATGCCTCTGCTTTTTAATATACTGTCTAGGTTGGTCATAACTTTTCTTCCAAGGAGTAAGTGTCTTTTAATTTAATGGCTGCAGTCACCATCTGCAGTGATTTTGGAGCCCCCCAAAATAAATTCTGTCACTGTTTTCACTGTTTCCCCATCTATTTGCCATCAAGTGATGGGACCAGATGCCATGATCTTAGTTTACTGAATATTGAGTTTTAAGCCAACTTTTTCACTCTCCTCTTTCACTTTCATCATGAGGCTCTTTAGTTCTTCTTCGCTTTCTGCCATAAGGGTGGTGTCATCTGCATATCTGAGGTTATTGATATTTCTCCCGGCTATCTTGATTCCATCTTGTGCTTCGTCCAGGCCATCAGATGATGAGTGGATAAGAAAGCTGTGGTACATATACACAATGGAGTATTACTCAGCTATTAAAAAGAATACATTTGAGCATTTATTTACTAGCGTGTAAGATGACTGCGATTATGCAGTAGTTTGAACATTCTTTGCTATTGCCTTTCTTTGGGCTTGAAATGAAAACTGGACCTAATATTCTAGGTTCCTAATCAATATTGCTCCTTAGAGCATTGGACTTTTTTGATTTGCGGCAGCTTATGAGGCACCCATTTATTGAGCTTTTTCACCTTTCCAATTTGCTTCAAATACTGATTGACAATAGAATGGTCAACGTTGACTTCTTGGGTAACTTTTTGTGTAGTTTTAAGAGGATCAGATTCAATAGTCCTTTCAGTTTGTCATTGTCAACTTCCGATGGCTGGCCACAGTGCTCCTCATCTTCAAAACTCTCATCTCCTTTGCAGACTTCTTGAACCACCACTGCACTGTATGTTCCTTAACAATTCCTGGGCCACATGTGATGTTGATGTTGTGAGTTGTCTCCACTGCTTTACAACCCATTTTGACCTACAGTAAGAAAATCACTTGGATTTGCTTTTTGTCTAGAATCATTTCCATAGTCTAAAATAAATATAAACAATAAGTAATGTCATTTGCAAAAAAATCAAGAAGTACACATTAAAATACACTGTTATTTAAGAATGTATTCTGCTATCAAATGGCAGAGTTCAACAGTGCAAAACCACAAGTGCTTTTGCACCAACCTAATAATTTAGCTTTGAGAATTTTCTTTTAAATACAGAAAAGGATAGTAGGTCAGAAACAAGAGAGAGAGAGCGATAACAAGAGGTAATTAAAGAGCATGGCAGTTAGGTTCAAGTTATGATATGACATTTCCAAAGGAGGTAGTTTGAAAGTTATTGCCTTAGTCAAGGAGTCCTTTAAGAGAGTAACTTTGGAATATGAGTTTATTTTAAAGACTTCCTCAAACTGAGAAAAATGTAGGCAATTTAATAATTAGGATTTTCTTCCCTTTTTGGTGTAAGACCCTCTTCCTTTGAGCAGTTTTATTTATATTGAAAATCCCCTAAATGTGCCGATATTATCATCTTAACTTGGACTGCCATAACAAACGACTCCAGACTAGGGGGTTTAAATTGAAAAAAAATTTTTTTTCTCTTAGTTATGAAGACTAGGATTCCAAAATCAAGGTACCAACACATTCAATTTCTGGTAAGAACTGTCTTTTCTGGATTGCAGATGACTGCCTTCTCACAATTTCCTTATATGTTGTAGAGGGAGAAAGGCAGCAAACTCTCTGATGTTTGCTCTTGTGAGAGCACTAATCCCATCATGAGAGCCCCATCCTCAGGACTGTGTATAAATTTAAATATCTCCCAAAGATCCCATCTCCAAATATCATCACATCAGGGGTTAGGGCTTCAGAATATAAATTTGGGGATGAGGGGTACACAATCCAGTCCATGGAATTATCTTTGTTGAAATAATTTCATTTAGAAAGATAGCACTTGAATTAGACAATGTGAAAATGAATTTAAAAGACAAGCATGTGGGAAGCTAGCAATGAATGGTCCAGGTGCTTTTGTTCCTTGTGTGTTCGTGGAACATTTGTTGTTGTGTCTAATCTCCACTGGATGAATATTTGGATATCTGGAGCTAAACTGTCATGGACAAAGCAAAACAAGCTGGGGAAAGTTCTCATGTTTCTGTGATAGGTGCTGCAAAATCAAAGTCTATCTTATGCAGCTGTTCATTTAACAAGATATTTTATTTGTCAGTTCTTTGGCCTGGCTACAGGGTCACTCTTGTTGAACTTACGTCTATCCACTTTCCTATTCATTAACCTTTATATACATGAAAAAGAAAAATATGAGAACAGTTAGACAGACCAGCAATATTTTTAGTAACAAGACAGATTTCTACCAAGTATGAATTTTTAAGTCTGATCAGAAAATCAAAAGATCCTAAAAGCCAAGATCAATCTCTGACACCATTTAGTACTATGGCAAGAGAGAGCATTCTTCATGCTTTAATAATATCTAACTGCCATTTGTTCTTTTCCAACATGACAAAGAGAGGAGAAGATAAGTGAGGGTGAAGCTAAAGTGTAGCCATTTGAAAAACTGACCCTGGCCTACCCCTATAAGAATTTTACAAAGCTGGCATTTTTCTCATAGCTATTTTAGGTTTTTGCCAGCTTATCAAAAAAGTCACATCTTTCAAATTCCTTTAGCATTTTTATCATCCATTATTCAATAAGGACACTAACCTTGGCTTCTGTTGGGTAATATTTGTACTTCCCATAGTAAATGACAAAGGTGCCATTACTGTGATGTCATATTCTATGATGGTAAATTGGACTAATATCATTAATGACATTTTTCTGATGCTAATATACCCATGTTTTATTATATGTCATCACAAATACAGCATTGGTAATCTAAGAATAAATTAATATATATCAGAATGTGAATATTTAAAACTCCTATTTTATATATACATAAAATTATTCATGGGCCTATAAAAATTATTGCTCATGTCAAAAGGGGATTGGAGTATTAACCAGTCATATTAAAGAACTTTTCAAAGACTGGGCTTTCAGAAGTCAGTAGCCTTTCAGAAACAGTGTTCCAATAAGTGTCTACGGAAAGACTATAATTGAAATAATAATCTAAAAAGTCTTGTGGACTAGGAATATTCAGTTCACACTGAAATATAAATTAAATTATTCTTTGTCTTAGTGCAGTTCAGTTCAGTTGCTCAGTTTTGTCCGACTCTTTGTGACGCCATGGACTGCAACACCTCCAGGCTTCCTTGTCCATCACCAACTCCCAGAGTTTACTCAAACTCATGTCCATTGAGTCAGTGATGCCATCCAACCATCTCATCCTCTGTCATCCCCTTCTCCTCCCAGCTTCAATCTTTCCCAGCAAAGAGATATTTGTCTTATTTAAATGTACATAATTTCAGGACACTGCCAGTAATATAAAATATATATGTGACTTTCATCCATCCAGGAAGGCAAATGAGGCTTGAGGAAAGGGAGTGTTCTAGCTAAGAAATGATTCTTCACAATTGGGATTAATTGGAAAAGTTAGATGGTTTCAAATAGTTAACCTTTTGGGAGACCTAGAGGAAACTGAAAGGTTTGGTATTGCTGTTGTAGTTTCCTCTTTCTCCCTTTTAAATTGCATGGTGCTCTTATGGGAATATTGGGCTGTTATAGTTATTTGTTATATTTGGTTGAATCCATAGAATGTTTGTGTGTATCTTGACTTACTTGATTATGTTTCTAGAGTCTTTTCTTTTACTCATTGGATTAGTAGTATATATTATTCAAGATTAGCTCCTATAGAAATTTAGACTTTATGAATTGAGAACATTGGTCCCACAGGATGAAATACCAAACACTTGGCTTGATATTTGTGTCCTGGCCTAATCTGACCCTAATATAATTTTGACCTATGCAGTTATACTTTCCCAATTTCACTAGCTCAGTCATAGATTGTGACTGTGCTAATATTCTCAAAGGCCACCCTTACTCTGGCTTCTTTATTTTTACTTCAGTTGAACTGTCTACCTCCTTTTCATCTAATCAGATTATACACAAAATAGTTGATAATGTCATTTTCTTTTCTAACTCAAAATTTAGGTGAAGAATGAACAGATTTCTAAATATTATGAAATTACTTCACCTGAAGCAGAATAGAAGGCAGCAAAGAGAAGATGATTTTTTTTTTTGTTTCTGGCAATTCGAAGTCTGTTCTAATGGTAGTAATGAGTGAGCAGCCTAAAACCATTAGCTGCAATGTATTCAAACTTTTTGTGTTATTTAAATCACCTATTGAAACTATATACATTACACATTTCTTTGTGATTTGTAATCCATATGTAAAATTCTGAATAGCGGAGTTTTCTAGGACATAATTGAATAATTTATATAACTTCTTAGAAGTGAAGATGAACATTATGCTGATTATATTATACCTCATACTTTTGCAAAGTGAAACCCATTAAATAATCGTCAGTACTACAGAACTAAAGACTAATCAATTATGTCTCATAACCTGGGAGAAAGTCTTCATATATCTAATGTAATTTCTTCAACAAAGATGAACAGTTCATTTGATACTTGTTCTTTTTTTCTGGTCAGCCAAAACGATATTGCCAAAGAGGGAGTGTAAAGGGGAGATGAGGAGAGAAGCAGGAATAAGGGGAGAAGGGGCTAAAAAGGGAAGGAGAAAGAGGAGAGAAGGAGACTTATTTGTCATCTGATGACACTGACTGTGTTCCACTTGTAGTAAAGAGATATATAAAGAAAAATAGATTCAACTGCTAGAAAAAGTTTTGCTTATTTAACAATAATTCACTAGTTGAAGATATTCAATCTAGTTCAAAAATTAGAGTCTGAAAGATGTGACAGAAAATTTACTGAGATCTTTCTGGAAAAAAGAAGAAAATAAAAATTACCTAGAACGGTTTCCATTATTACAACCACCTGAGTATCTAACCACTACCTTTCTGTTGGTGTTGAAATAATTCCCTGAAGAGATAGGGCTTTTTTTCTGTTCTTTCATTATTGTAACTTCAGAGCTTAGAATATGGCTGGCCCAAATGTGGACTTAAGTATTTTTTTAATAAATTTTCTTGTTTATTCAATTAAAGTACAATGGATAAATGTATAAAGTACTAGTTATTCCCTATTTTAATTCATATTAGATTCTAAATTCCATGCCAATTAAAAACTAAAACTTGCATTTCTGCCTTGATTCATATTTTGTGTGTAATAATCATCAGTATTAGAAAAAAATAAATAAACACCTAAGTAAGTATCCAAGGCAAAACACCTTTGAAACAGGAAGTAATTATAAAATTGACACACATGGCAATTAGATATATTTTGTGTTATAAATCACAGCACCTATAGGAAAATTATATTCAACACAGTTTTATTCACATATAGTTAAGTAGAATATTTCCTTTCCATATCTTTTAAAATATTTATTTAAAAAACTGTAATTTAATTTATTAGTAGTTCTATTCTTGCTTTACTTGGTTTATTGACAAATTCAGGTAGAATATGTTTCTTAAAAATATATAATATTGACACACTTTTCTAGAGAGAAGTATAATAAAATGCATTTTAGTTTAACTGTCCTTCCATTAAGGAAATAACTATGGCCTGTGTGGAATGCTTTTTAAATTCTTGATATTCTACTGTATGAAGCACCTTCTTTCTTCTCAAACTTTTTTCTGTGTTATAAAGCCTAAGATACTGGATTAGAGAAATTCTAAGTTAAGCATTATTTAAATGATACGTGCCCTGTTGTTCTCATTTTCCCAAAATTATTAGCAACTATGATTTCATCTTATGCATGGAAAATGCACAAAGAATTATTTTAATTGGTAGAACAGATACTTATTTATATGTACTTGCTATAGCAAAATTGCTCCAAGGATAGTTCCAAGGCTCTTGTAAAGTTTGAAATGAAAGGTATAACTGGGAAATTCAGAACATTTACCAGACTTTTTTTAATCTCCAGGTGAATTAAATTTATATGTATATATATATATATGGGCTTCCCAGGTAGTGCTAGTGGTAAAGAATCTGCCTGCCAATGCAGGAGACATAAGAGATGCAGATTCTATCCCTGGGTTGGAAGATTCCCTGTAGGAGGGAATGGCAGCCCACTCCGGTATTCTTGCCTGGAGAATTCCACAGACAGAAGAGCCTGGTGGGTTACAGTCCATAGGGTTGCAAAGAGTCAGACGCAACTGAAGTGACTTGGCACGTGCATGCATGCACATGCGCACAGACATGCAGACACACACACACATATACATAGCTGTTAAGATTTTTTATTTCCATAGTATGATATATAGACAAGTGATGAATGAGAATTTTAGCTATCAGTCAGTCCTTTGTAATTTTCATTTATAAGTTTTAAACACACTAACATATGGACCAGTTGTGGCACATAGAATTGTTTCTATATTACTGAGGTAATACTTTCAATAAAAACATGTCTAGGGGCAACAAAATTTATATGTCATTAGTTATATGTGTTCTTTATGAATATATTGCTTAACTATTTCTGTACAACACGTTTTCCTAACACTTAATGGCTTTAAACAGCAAACATTCATATTCCATGATTTTTTGGGTCAGGAATTCAGACAGGGTGCAATAGGGAGAATTTTCCTCTGCTCTGTGATGTTCAAGATATCAGGTAAAATAAATGCCCTTTCACTCACATTCAGTGATCAGTTATGCCTGTCAACTGGGGGCCAGTGAGAACATCCATGTGGACTTAGATTCATTACAACATGGCAACTGGGTCCCCCTCCCACCAGTGTTCCAAGAGAGAGCCAAATGGAAGGCACAGTGCCTTCTATGACCTAGCCTTGAAATCATAGGATATCTCCACATTCTTTTAATCTGAGCAGTCAGTAAGGTGGTTTTTTGGTTCAGTCACTTAGTTGTGCCCGACTCTTTGCAACCCCATGGACTGCAGGACGCTAGGTTTCCCTGTCCTTTACTATCTCCCAGAGTTTGCTTATACTCATGTCTGTTGAGTCGATGATGTCATCCAACCATCTCATCCTGTCACCCCCTTCTCCTCCTGCCCTCAATCTTTCCAAGCATCAGGATCTTTTCCAATGAGTCAGCTCTTCTCGTTAGGTGGCCAAATATTGGAGCTTCAGCTTCAGCATCGGTCCTTTCAGAGAATATTCAGGGTTGATTTCCTTTAGAATTGTCTGGTTTGATCTCCTTGCAGTCCAGGGGACTCTCAGCAGTCTTCTCCAGCACCACAATTTAAAAGTATCAATTCTTTGGAGTTCAGCCTTCTTTATGGTCCACCTCTCACATCCATACATGACTACTGGGAAAACCATAACTTTGACTAGATGGACCTTTGTCGGCAAAGTAATGTCTCTATGTTAGATATGTATATAAATGTACATATGTGTGTATAAAATGTATATATGTATAATATGTGTATTATATAAAATATTTATATATGTACACTATGTGTATTATATAAAATATTTATATATATTATATATGCACATGTTTTCACACACACAAACTCTGTACAATAAATTTTTAAATAAACTAACAATCTAGATCACATTTAGAAGAAGGCAACCAAAATGACAAAGTAATAAACTTCTCAAAATTAGAATTATTGAAGCATGAATGAGCTGAATGTCCTGAATGGACATATCAGAGAATTTGAAATGGGAGAGGACAGTAGCATGAG
This sequence comes from Bos taurus, assembly GCF_002263795.3. Lineage (NCBI taxonomy): Eukaryota > Metazoa > Chordata > Mammalia > Artiodactyla > Bovidae > Bos > Bos taurus. Next base: position 34,172,975 of record NC_037333.1, on the reverse strand, counting down.
CACTATATACTTGGCCATTAGGTAAGAGTTTGGACTGAGGTTTATTTGATTTATTTATGATTTAATTGTTAATATTAGTACAAGTGATTTGTTAGTCCTTTTCCTAAAACAACCATTATATTAGTCTAGCAGTGCTGCCATAACCAAGCACCACAGGCTGGGTGGCTTAACAGAAATTTACTTTCTCACAGTTCTGGACACTACAATTTTGGGTTCAAAGTGTCCATAGGTTTGATTTTCTTTCTATTTTTTTTTTTCCTGAGGCCTTTATCTTTGGCTTGTAAAAGCTGTCTTGTCCCTTTGCCTACACTTGATCTTCCCTCTGTGCATACCTGAGTCCTTATCCCTCCTTCTTTTAAGACCACAAGTTGTACTGGGTTAGGGCCCACTCTGGTGACCTCATTTTAACTAAATTACATCTTTAAAAACACTTCCTCTGTATACAGTTACATTCTGAGGTACTGGGGATTAAGTTCTTCACATAGGAATTTTAGGGTGGGACATTCTTTAGTCTGTAACATCCTTGAGATTTTTTTTAATATAAATTTATTTATTTTAATTGGAGGCTAATTACTTTACAATATAGTATTGGTCTTGCCATACATCAACATGAATCTGCCACGGGTGTACACGTGTTCCCCATCTTGAACCCCCTTCCCAAATAAAATTTCACTGTTTGTAAATTTCTTACTCTGTAGTCAAGAGAGAAGAGGGAGTCAGTAGGAGTTTATAAATACTTGTTCCATGATCCACATTCAAGAAAGTCATTGGCTATTTCAGCTTGCATTTGATGTGTCAAACATGCATTTTTGCCTGACCCAAACATATTAGTGCTTGAGTTATAATAATAAAATAGGTAACCTTGCAAACTGAAGGGCTTCCCTGATAGCTCAGTTGGTAAAAAATCCACCTGCAATGCAGGAGACCCTGGTTTAATTCCTGGGTCAGGAAGATCTGCTGGAGAAGGGTAGGCTACTCATTCTGGTATTCTTGGGCTTCCCTCATGGCTCGACTGGTGGAGAATCCACCTGCAATGTGGGAAACCTAGATTCGATCCCTGGGTTGGGAAGATCCCCTGGAGAAGTGAAAGGCTACCCACTCTGGTTTTCTGGCCTGGAGAATTCCATGGACTGTATAGTCCACGGGGTTGCAAAGAGTGGCTTTCACTTTACAAACTGAATTCATAATTTTGCATTGTTCTGTTTTCCTCTGTCACTCTTGAGGTTTGCATTTTATTCCAGATAATATTTGCATGCTGTAAAGATATGTGAAAATAACTCTTCAAATGCTGAGGCAAGAAATAAATTGAGATTAAATAGGTTAAAAAACATGAAATTTCAAGGAACGAAATTTTAAAACAAACCTGATAACTGTCCAAACATGTCACAGGATGAATGGTTGCTATTGTACACAACAGCAAATGTATCAGAATTTGGATAATGTGAGATAAGCATTATTAAATTTAAAGTCACTTTTTATATTTTATAGTTTTGTCCAGTTTCCAGGATATAGTTATTTTCATGTCTACTTCTATATACACTTATTCCATAATCAGTTTGTATTTGAGGATTTAAATAGTTTCTATGCAATTCTTTTACATTTTTAACAATATTCCAAGATGATATTAAACTTACACAATATGATTGTACAATGTATTTTAAAATTTTAATTATCAAAGTTACCTCTAAATAAATGGGAAGTCTCTACTTGCTTTCCCCAATCTTTTTTTTTCATTTATCCATACTTCACTGTATCTTTTTGGTAATTATACTGAAAATTGTGTTCAGTTTCAATAAAAGATAAAGTAAATATAAACTGTAATAATGTGTTTAAAATAGAATTGTTAAAATTTCTGGATACTCAGCACCCTTTGGAGAAGGCAATTGCACCCCACTCCAGTACTCTTGCCTGGAAAATCCCATGGATGGAGGAGGGGTCCATGGGGTCAAGAGCCGGACACGACTGAGCGACTTCCTTTTCACTTTTCACTTTCATGCATTGGAGAAGGAAATGGCAACCCACTCCAGTGTTCTTGCCTGGAGAATCCCGGGGGCGGGGGAGCCTGGTGGGCTGCCGTCTAGGGGTCGCACAGAGTCGGACACGACTGAAGCGACTCAGCAGCAGCAGCAGCACCCTTACTTTTCCCCCTCCTTTCCACTGCAGGACTGCTTCCAGTGACTGGAAGTCTTCACCATTTCCCACTTCACTTATTTCAATAGCATCATCAGTGGTCTTACCTTATCTTTTTCTTGTACTTAGATGTTGCCTAGGCTGTTTGTAGACAATTTAAAGCTGATTATGTTGCTTCTTTGTTAAATGATTGGTAGCACATCTTCATTAATTTCAGCATCAAATATTAATTATATTTTAGAGGTGCTTAGAAGATCCTTGAGGTATTGGCAGTAATATACATCTCTATTCCTTAGTTTCTTACATCTCATCTGGATATTATTTTCTCATACCTTGATTCCTTTTAGCACTCTGCCCCTGGCTAGTATTTTTTCCTTTCCCTAATGCTCACTTCATTTTTCTTTAATCTCTCATTCACTAGACAAATATTTGTTGAGGGCTTCCTGTATTATATATGCATAATGTATAAGTTGTGTAGTGAGAACTAAGTAACAGGAAGTGAACAAGATAGCAACAGTACTACTATTTAAATCTTTGCAGATATAAAAATATTGCTGAATATAAACATAATTGAAAAATATCAACCATTAAATTTACTCTATTACTTTAGAGCACTTGTTGCATCTTAATTAAATGAGAATCAACATGAAGTATGGTCAATATCATGGGGACTTGAGGCAAATTAATTGAAATCTGGTGTGGCTCCTTCTCAGCTCTTCCCTGGTGGCTCAGACGGTAAAGCATCTGCCTACAATGTGGGAGACCTGTGTTTGATCCCTGGGATGGGAAGATCCCCTGGAGAAGGAAATGGCAAACCACTCCAAAACTCTTGCCTGGAAAACCCCTTGGACAGAGAAGCCTGGTGGCTCCTTCCAAGTCATGTGACCTTGACCAGTGTACAAATGGGGGCAATAATAGTACTTACTGCACAGACTTTTTCTGAGGGGTAAAGACAATACTCTGGTTTTTCCAGTAGTCATATACAGATGTGAGAGTTAAACCGTAAAGAAGGGCTGAATGCTGAAGAATTTATGCTTTTGAATTGTGGTGCTGGAAAAGACTCTTGAGAGTCCCTGGAACTGCAGGGAGATCCAACTGGTCAATCCTAAAGGAAATCAACCCTGAATATTCACTGAAAGGACTGATGCTGAAGTTGAAGCTCCAATATTTTGGCAGCTTGATGTGAAGAGCCAACTCTTTGGAAAAGACCCTGATTGTGGGAAATATTGAAGGCAAAAGAAGAAGGAGGTGGTAGAAGATGATATGGTTAGATAGCATCTCTGACTCAATGGACATGAATTTGAGCAAACTCTGGGAGACAGAGGAGATAGTGGAGACAGAGGAGCCTGGCATGCTGCAGTCTATGAAGTTGCGAAGACTTGGTGAACAACAACAACAAAAAATACTATAAGCATAAATGCAAAAACTAGGCCTACCATACAATGATCTTTAAGCATTTGTTAAATAAATATTAGCCTTTCAGTGAGTTAAACTTTACTGGTGGGTTGTTTTGTGGTAAATACATGAATCCTGAACTTTTTTTTTTTTTTTTAATGTTTTAAAGTACTCTTGAGGAAAATTTATTCTGAAGACATTAAAGCTCTCTAGAACATGGAAGAATTAGCATGAAAATTAGGAGAGTGAGCATGGTTTATTTTTGCAATTAGAAATAAATAAAAGTAAAAACAACAACAAAAAAGAGAGAAAAATAGAAAAGTGAACACTTCCAGGACAAAAAGCAAGTTCTTTTCTTTTAAGCTTACAATTTGGTCATTGATAGTAAACTATTTTGATGAACTGGCATGGTGACTTCAAATGTACTTATAAGTGATACTTATAAGTTAACCAGGCTTCCCTGGTGGCTCAGATGGTAAAGCATCTGCCTGCAATGCAGGAGACCCGGGTTTGATCCCTGGGTTGGGAAGATCCCCTGGAGAAGGAAATGACAACCCACTCTATTACTCTTTTTTTTTTTTTTTCACTCTATTACTCTTGACTGGAAAATTCCATGGACAGAGGAGCCTGGTAGGCTACAGTCCAAGGGGTCGCAAAGATTTGGAGATGACTGAGCAACTTCACTTCCTTTTCTTTTTATAAGTTAACCATGCTCTAGGTATCCTTAGTAATTTGAATGTCTTAATCCTTCATGGAAAAGAAAGATGCCTCTCCTAATAAATCTTTGGCCTTTTCTGTGAACATTATTAAAATTTATTGCTTTTTTAGTGCTTTAAAATTGATTTCATAAATTAAAAGTCCAAACAAAGAAGTTTAATAATTAAACAGTGTTGATGTATAAAACTGGAGAGAAAGGTCAACTTAAAATATCAATGTTTAGGTTTTGCATCTCAGTTTATTATGAGTGTGAAAGAAACATTTTTAATAATGGAGAATCGTTTCATGTGATAACACATTCTTTGAGGTGTAATAAAAGGTTACATGGTGAAATCAGACTATTCAATCTTAAACCTAGAAATGATTTCTATTCTGTCCCAAGTTATACTGATTTTGAACTTAGGAGCCCAGTAGGTTTAATCATTTTTGGTGTTCATATATTTTAACTACCTAGAAATAAGTGAGGTTAGTGCTTACAACAAAAACTTAGGATAAATAACTCTTATGATGCTTAAGCATTTTCATTCATCTTTAAACCTATTTGTATAATCTCATAATCAATGGTCAGTTTCTTATGTCTGAATCATTCTTTTCATAGTAACTGATGTTTGCTGATAATTTACCTCCTCTGGATGTAGTTCCAGCAGTTCTACATGTGACCTTCTCAGAATGCCCCGGTTGGTGACCCCAATCTTGGGGAAAAGGCTTTACCTATCCAGAAAGAAATAGGGCCTTTAATTTTTCAGTCAGCCTTCCTCTGACATTCCTAGTAACAGAAGCCTATGATGGAATTGTCTGCACTTCATGCAATACATTTACAACAACAATTCTTTTCACAGAAGAGCAAATTTAGCACATAAATTTGTATTTTGTGCCTCAAATAATTATTTGCATCTTTGATTGAAAGCAATAGTGAAAAATGTATTGATTTTTTTTCAATTAATGGCAGCTGGAAACCTACTTGAATATGCAGTGCCTTGACACTAACTCATGCCTTTAAAGTTATGATTAAATAATTACCTGCTTTTCCATAAAATTGCCTTTTTAAAATTTAGAAGTTAACACAATTTCAGAGATTTGAGATCTAGCTGTATAAGGACAATTAAATATTCTGAGTAATTAAAATTTGGGAATTCCTGTTTGTTTTTATTTTCTGCTTTCTTTAAGCCAGTTTTTCCCATCATAAGAGTTAAATCTGAATGATGAACCATTTATACTTGATGTGATTTGGGAAGTATAGAAATCATCCTTGCCTCAAGCTCGGGTTCGTACAACTTTGACAGTCCCTAAACGTGCCACTGTAATTCAGTCACTTAGATTAAAATCAAAAGCATCTGGAAGTATGGAAATAGATGAATTTGAGGAAAATCTATGAAATTAGTATTATCCCTTTATCTATTTTAGAATAATCAACTAGTCTAGTCACAATGCCTTCTGAAAATGTGGTTTTTGTAGGGAAGAGAAAGGAAGAAGGAGGAAACCTTCAGAAAATGAGATTGAATTTAGTCTGGTTAAATTAGTAAAACAGTTTTCCTGAAGGAATTTCAAGAAGCTGTAGTGACTTGAGGCCACACATGTTCATCCACTCTGTTCTCAGGACTATATTTTAACATATGTTTTATTGTGACTGTTTATAAAAGTAAGAAAAGATCACTATAGGAAATTTGGAAAACACTAAACACTATAAAGAGGAAAATGAAATCACCAGCTCTCGAAGAACCCAAATTTTAACCTATAGTAATTTTAAATGGTGTAGTGTATAAGCAATTTCTCTCAATTATAAGAAAAGTGTGCCTCCTTGTTTTGTAAAGTTCAAAATAATTAGCATAATTAAAGGGATTGCCAAAGAATGCTCAAACTACAGCACAATTGCACTCATCTCACATGCTAGTAAAGTAATGATTAAAATTCTCCAAGCCAGGCTTCAGCAATACATGAACCATGAACTTCCTGATGTTCAAGCTGGTTTTAGAAAAGGCAGAGGAACCAGAGATCAAATTGCCAACATCCACTGGATCATGGAAAAAGCAAGAGAGTTCCAGAAAAAACATCTATTTCTGCTTTATTGACTATGCCAAAGCCTTTGACTGTGTGGATCACAATAAACTGTGGACAATTCTGAAAGAGATGGGAATACCAGACCACCTGACCTGCCTCTTGAGAAACCTGCATGCAGGTTAGGAAGCAATAGTTAGAACTGGACATGGAACAACAGACTGGTTCCAAATAGGAAAAGGAGTATGTCAAGGCTGTATATTGTCACCCTGCTTATTTAACTTCTATGCAGAGTACATCATGAGAAACGCTGGACTGGAAGAAACACAAGCTGGAATCAAGATTGCCGGGAGAAATATTAATCACCTCAGATATGCAGATGACACCACCCTTATGGCAGAAAGTGAAGAGGAACTAAAAAGCCTCTTGATGAAAGTCAAAGTAGAGAGTGAGAAAGTTAGCTTAAAGCTCAACATTCAGAAAATGAAGATCATGGCATCTGGTCCATCACTTCATGGGAAATAGATGGGAAAACACTGGAAACAGTGTCAGACTTTATTTTTTTGGGCTCCAAAATCACTGCAGATGGTGACTGCAGCCATGAAATTAAAAGACGCTTACTCCTTGGAAGGACAGTTATGACCAACTTGGGTAGCATACTCAAAAGCAGAGTCATTACTTTGCCAACAAAGGTCCGTCTAGTCAAGGCTATGGTTTTTCCAGTGGTCATGTATGGATGTGAGAGTTGGACTGTGAAGAAGGCGGAGCGCCGGAGAATATGCTTTTGAACTGTGGTGTTGGAGAAGACTCTTGAGAGTCCCTAAAACTGCAAGGAGATCCAACCAGTCCATTCTGAAGGAGATCAGCCCTGGGATTTCTTTGGAAGGAATGATGCTAAAGCTGAAACTCTAGTATTTGGCCACCTCATGAGAAGAGTTGACTCACTGGAAAAGACTCTGATGCTGGGAGGGATTGGAGGCAGGAGGAGAAGGGGACGACAGAGGATCAGATGGCTGGATGGCATCACTGACTCGATGGACGTGAGTCTGGGTGAACTCTGGGAGTTGGTGATGGACAGGGAGGCCTGGTGTACTGCGATTCATGGGGTCTCAAAGAGTCAGACATGACTGAGCGACTGAACTGAACTGAACTGAATACTTTTTGTAAAAATTTGTCAACTTAATCTTACAAATATGAAAATGTATGAACAATTATGAACCACTATTCCATAAAGATTGTGTTGTTTTCTTCTTATATCTCTAGCATGTTTAAAAGTGTGTGCTCATTGCCTAGCAAAGTGGTAAGGTAGAGACTTGTATTGGCTAACAGTTATTATTCTCATTTTACTTTCATTGATCTTGTAGTGTAGACTCCTTTCAGAGTCTAGCATTAATTCACTATTTATATCAGAAATATTTAAATTTCTCTCTGCTTAATTAGAAATCTGTAAGGTATTTTATTTGGGAGTTTAAATAAATACTTTTTCAATATATAAACTTTTTTCATTTCCATTGCCTTTTCTTTTTTATTCATTTTAATTGGAGCCTAATTACTTTACAATATTGTGATGGTTTTTGCCCTACATTGACATAAATCAGCCATGGGTGTGTGTACATGTGTTCCCCATCCTGACCCTCCCTCCCACCTCCCTCCCCATCCCATCCCTCAGGGTCATCCCAGTGCACCAGCCCTGAGCACCCTGTCTCATGCTTCGAACCTGGACTGGTGATCTGTTTCACATATGATAATTAACATGTTTCAATGCTATTCTCTCAAATCATCCCACCCTCACCTTCTCCCACCGAGTCCAAAAGTCTGTTCATTACATCTGTGTCTCTTTTGCTATCTCGGATATAGGGTCATCGTTACCATCTTTCTAAATTCCATATATATGTGTTAATATACTGTATTGGTGTTTTTGTTTCTGGCTTACTTCACTCTGTATAATAGGCTCCAGTTTCATCCACCTCATTAGAACTGATTCAAATGCTTTCTTTTTAATAGCTGAGTAATATTTCCTTGTGTAAATGTACCACAACTTTCTTATCCATTCAACTACCAATGGACACCTAGGTTGCTTCCATGTCCGAGCTATTGTAAACAATGCTGCGATGAACATTGGGGTACACGTGTCTCTTTCAATTCTGGTTTCCTCAGTGTGTATGCCCAGCAGTCAGATTGCTGAGTCGCATGGCAGTTCTATTTCCAGTTTTTTTAAGGAATCTCCACATTGTTCTCCATAGTGGCTGTACTAGTTTGCATTCCCACCAACAGTGCAAGAAAGGAGGCAAGAATATACAATGGAGAAAAGACAATCTCTTTAACAAGTAGTGCTGGGAAAACTGGTTGACCACTTGTAAAAGAATGAAACTAGAACACTTTCTAACACCATACACAAAAATAAACTCAAAGTGGATTAAAGATCTAAATGTAAGACCAGAAACTATAAAACTCCTAGAGGAAAACATAGGCAAAACACTTTCTGATGTAAATCACAGCAGGATCCTCTATGACCCACCTCCCAGAGTAATGGAAATAAAAGCAAAAATAAACAAATGGGACCTAATGAAACTTAAAAGCTTTTGCACAATGAAGGAAACTATAAGCAAAGTGAAAAGACAGTCTTCAGAATGGGAGAAAATAATAGCGAATGAAACAACTGACAAAGTTGGAAACCTGTCCATCACCAATTCCTGGAGCTTACTCAAACTCACGTCCATTGAGTTGGTGATTCCATCCAACCATCTCATCCTCTGTCATCCTGTTCTCCTCCCACCTTCAATCTTTCCCAGCATCAGGGTCTTTTCAAATGAGTCAGTTCTTCACATCAGGTGGCCAATATATTGCAGCTTCAGCTTCAGCGTCAGTCCTTCTAATGAATATTAAGGACTGATTTCCTTTAGAATGGGCTGGTTGGATCTCCTTTTAGTCCAAGCACTCTCAAGTCTTCTCCAACACCACAGTTCAAAGCATCAGTTCTTTGGCGCTCAGCTTTCCTTATAGTCTAAGTGTCACATCCATACATGACTACTGGACAAACCATAGCTTTGACTACCTTTGTTGGAAAGTAATGTCTCTGCTTTTTAATAAGCTGTCTTGGTTGATCATAGCTTTTCTTCCAAGGAGCAAGCGTCTTTTAATTTCATGGCTGCAGCCACCATCTGCAGTGATTTTGGAGCGCAAAAAACTAAAGTCAGCCACTGTTTCCTCTGTTTTCTCATCTGTTTGCCATGAAGTGATGGGACCGGATGCCTTGATCGTAGTTTTCTGAATGTTGAGTTTCAAGCCAACCTTTTCACTCTCCTCTTTCACTTTCATCAAGAGGCTCTTTAGTACATCTTTGCTTTCTGCCATAAGGGTACTTTCATCTGCATATCTGATGTTATTAATATTTCTCCCGGCAATCTTGATTCCAGCTTGTGCTTCATCCAGTCCAGCATTTCTCATGATATACTCTGCATGTAAGTTAAATAATCAGGGTGACAATATACAGCCTTGACATACTCCTTTCCGAATTTGGAACTGGTCTGTTATTTCATATCCAGTTCTAACTGTTGCTTCTTGACCTGCATACAGATTTCTCAAAGGCAGGTCAGGTGGTCTGGTATTCCCATTTCTTGGTATTCCCTCCTAGAGATCTAGGTAAATGTTTTTATCTGGTCAGAAGTTTATTGCCCTAATACTTGAGAAATATCTCTAGAAGAAATTAAGACTTTTTTAAAACTTGGGAGAAGAGTGAACATTTTTTTCTTCCCCACAGGAGAATACTACCATTAAGCATATTTCTTGGAATATACAAGTTATTTTACTAAGCATTTGTTGAATAAGTGAATGTTATCTCAGAGGAATGAATCAGTAATTTTCATCCTCAGTCTGTTTCATCCCTAGTAGTGTTTAAGGCACCGGTGAAAATTTAAAATATAATAGGGTTTTATTTTCCCAGCTGTGATGAGTTTATTTGTTTCAGACTCAAAGTTCATACCAAGAATAAGTAGAGAAAATTAAGTTAAAAAGTTAATTTGATGGTATTGGAGAGATGATGAGGAAACCTGGGCTCCTCTTCTTTGACACATACTGGGCAGAAATCTTTGGCTCTTGAGTGCCACAAGAGTGCTTCAGATTCAGCTCTGCTTTTAGTGGTCATCTATTTTATATCGTAGACTCTAGTGCTAAGCAGATTAATAATTTACCAGGTACTTTTAGGGTAAAATTGAAGAACATTGGGATCATTTGTTACATCTCTTTTCTTTGAGATTATGGCCCTACACTATTTGGCTGACTTGCATGCTCCTATTGTATTTTTGTCCTCTCTTTCACTAATGTGTGCTGGCATCTTTAGTATTTGCTTCTTTCTACATCATTGTCCCAGTCATGGTTCTTGAAATGAGTGCTGAGATCAGTGATTATTGGTCATTCATTTATAATCAACACAAATATCATTTCCACTGCTATCAGTTTTTATTTCTTTGCTGCACTTTCATTTCTGTTGACAAATGACTTCCTTCGATTATCCATTTTTTTATAAAATGTCACATGGGTTTATTACTGGGAGAGAAGGAAGCAATGCACCTATACACTTAGACCTCTGTGCTTAAACAGAGTATCAGCCTGCATATCCATGACAGGCTTTGAAAGAAGCAGTATGTTTGTCGCTGGTCATGATTAGCATCTCTTATATGTGTAGTGATTTGTGGAGATTGGGCATCCCTTGTGGCTCAGCTGGTAGGGAATCCAGCTACAATGCGGTAGACCTGGGTTTGATTCCTGGGTTGGGAAGATTCCCTGGAGAAGGAAAAGGCTACCCACTCCAGTATTCTGACCTAGGGAATTCCATGGACTGTATAGTCTATGGGGTCGCTAAGAGTTGGACATGACTGACAGACTTTCACTCACTCACTCACTCACTTGTGGAGATTAACTGTGTTTAATTTGTGTACTTCTTATTCTTCAATGAAAAGCTTTTTTAAGTGGAAGAATCATAAGTGGAAAGGCAACACATTTTCCACTGTGTGGCTTAAAGAAAGAAAAGAAAAAGTACTAAGGTCAGTGGAAAGACAGACTAGAAAGTGATAAAGATAATTTAATGATAATATTTTAGTTGACTTACCTCATTTGATTGAAATTTAAAAAGAGAATAGTTAGGAAATAATTATGACATTTATAATTATTATTTCTGATAAAACAGTTTGCCGGGAGGATTCATACCATTCTGTGGTTTCATGTGCTGCTGTAGTTCTCACTCCTATGGAACCCACCGTGGAGATGAAGAAAAGAGAAGAACTCAAATTTCGTGAACCTTCAAAACAGTAAGTTGTTCATCTGGTTTTTCAAGTTTTGTAAACTTTATTAGATAATTAGATAACTGATCAAAGTTAGATCACTCAGAAATTGTGATTTATAATGAATATATTGATACTAGTATATTGAGAGAACAGAAATAAATTGTGCATATTTTTTAAAAAATGATGTATCCTGTAACGCCTCAATGAATAACTTCTGTCTTCTGAGGTTGTGTGTTTGAACTATATACCACTCAGGTTTCATTTTGATATCTTATCTCGGTGATGTGAGTAAGTAGACTGAAGGCTTTATTTTCTTAATACTATGATTATGTATGTACTATTCTTGGAATCCTTATTTTATACTTGTAAGCTTCAATGGCGCAAAATATGAAAATTTTCAAATATAAATTTCTTGGGCTTAAAAGGTTTGTACTTTATAAGTAATTTAAGTTATTTTTAACTTTACACTGGTTAAAGTTTGCATATTTTTCCATTTAAACAGATCAAGCATCACTTAAATTTAATCTTTTATTGAATAAATAATATTTTTTCTTATAATGACCAAAAGAATTAAACTCATAGTAGTAAATATAAGATACATGAAATTGAAGTATCTAATAAACTAGGTTTATTTCTAGTTATGTATTAAGTAAATTAAAAGGGACAACCAACTGATTTTCTAGTGAAAGTGTTGTCATGCTTGCTTTAAAGTCTTAGGTTGGAGACTAAGGAATGTATGGTATTGTCAAGGCTTGCTGGCTACAGAAGGAGTTACCCTGAAGTACCTAGTGTTTTCTTCTATTGTTAAGTTCAGTCGCTCAGTTGTGTCCGACTCTTTGTAACCCCATGAACCACAGCATGCCAGGCTCCCTATCCATCACAAACTGCTGGAGTCTACCCAAACCCGTGTCCATTGAGTCGGTGATGCCATCCAGTCATCTCATCCTCTGTCATACCTTTCTTGTCCTACCCTCAGTCTTTCCCAGCATCAACGTCTTCTCAGATGAGTCAGCTCTTCACATCAGGTGACCAAAGTATTGGAGTTTCAGCTTCAACATCAGTCCTTCCAATGAGCACTCAGGACTGATCTCCTTTAGGATGGACTGGTTGGATCTCCTTGCAGTCCAAGGGACTCTCAAGAGTCTTCTCCAACACCACTGTTCAAAAGCATCAGTTCTTCAGGGCTCAGCTTTTTTTATACTCCAACTCTCACATCCATACATGACTACTGAAAAAACCATAACCTTGACTGGAGGGACCTTTGTTGGCAAAGTAATGTCTCTGCTTTTGAATATGCTCTCTAGGTTGGTCAAAACTTTCCTTCCAAGGAGTAAATGTCTTTTAATTTCATGGCTGCAGTCACTATCTGCAGTGATTTTGGAGCCCAAAAAACTAAACTCAGCCACTGTTTCCACTGTTTCCCCATCTATTTGCCATGTAGTGATGGGACCAGATGCCATGATCTTAGTTTTCTGAATATTGAGCTTTAGGCCAATATTTTCACTCTCCTCTTTCACTTTCATCTATTAGATTAACTTTATCATACTTGTTTGTTTCTTGATGTCTTTCTACTGGATATGTTCCTGAAGACCAAGTTTCCTGGAATATGATAGTGTTTGATACTCTGTGAAATCAATTAGAAAATCTCTTAATGTTATATACAGTAATGTTGAATTCAAGTGGAGCAATGTTTATATTTGATGGCATGAAATAGTGTTAATATTCTCATTGTAGAGGAAAGAAATACTAACCAATTCAGAAATAATGATTGTAATTCAGTTTTAATACAATCTAAAAGTGAACTATTGTTAATATAGTGTAATTTTTAGGTTCGAAAAGCCTTTTTTTTTTGTCTAATATGAAGAAAGTTACATCTCACATATGCCAATTGAATTATATTAGAAAACTCAAATGCATTTTTTAACAATGCATGTAAGTTTATATATTTGTAAATTGGATTTTAAATTCCTTAATTATCTTTTAGTGACTTTAAAACTGGTGAATCGTATTATTTGCTTACATAAAATATATTTTCCATTCTTAACTACTTCATAAATATTCATTCTTCTTTATTCTTAGGTCTATATTGAAGTAGACAGTACTTGTTAACTGGTTGTTTCTGTTACCCTACATTCACTTTGATACTCCTCTGTGTTCTCTGAATCTACTTTTCTTTTTTAAACACTCTCCCTTAGTAGGATTATTCATTTGTTTTTAAAGGTTTTGTTTTTGTTTTTCTGAATCAGAGAGAGATTAGTTAAAAACTTTTCTACATATTAGGTGGAAATTTGAGACATTTTACTTTACACTCTTTGTCTTTTTTTTCCGTATCTGTTATTGGTGTGATATCATTATCTTTACAGGGTCATTTTGAGTGTTATGTGAAGTGATATTGTTAAAGGATCTGAAATCTAAAAATCCACAGAAGTGTTATGTTTTTCCTTTCATAGCTTCCAACTATCAACATTATTGATCTGATGATTTACAGATACATACTCTTCTCCTGAAGAGTCTTCCTAATGCAATCTAATGTATCAAGTTCTTGACGGGGCTTGTCTTATTAGGTGTCCTACCAGAATCTTACACTAAGTTTGTCTGGACCAAATTAATGACTCCTCTATCCCCCTCAAAGTCTTCCCAGGTGGCGCTAGTGGTAAAGAACCCACTTGCCAGTGCAGGAGATGTAAGAGAGGAAGGTTCAGTACCTGGGTTGGGAAGATCCCCTGGAGATGGAAATGGCAACCCACTCCAATATTCTTGCCTGGAAAAATCCCATGGACAGAGGAACCTGACAGACTGCAGTCCATAGGGTTGCAAAGAGTTGGATATGACTGAAGCGACTTAGCACTAGCCCCCTCAAGCTTTTTCCTTCTGATGTCTATATTTGTGTAAAGCAATTATTATTCTTATTTTCTTAAAAATCTCAATGTTTTTCCCTCACACTCACATTCAATTAGTTATTGATTACTTCATTAATGTTTGTATTATATTTTTGTTACCACTTGAGCTGACCAGAAAGGCATATACTTCTCATATTTCAGATCTCTTCTAACATGTGTGTTCAATGTGATCTTAATGAAGCCATTCAAATAGTGGTTATCTATCAAGTGGAGATTATGTATGACATCCATACCCCACACTGCTGTTTTAAGAATTAAATGATAGGTATGGCTGGGTGGTCAGAAGATCCCATGGAGAAAGTAATGGCTACCCACTCCAGTATTCTTGCCTGGAGAATTCCATGGACAGAGGAGCCTGGTGGGCTACAATCCATGAGGTCGTAAAGAGTCAGACACAACTGAGCGGCTAATACTTTACTTTCCCATGGCTGTATGGCAGGAACACAGTATAATTCAGATGTAGTGATTAATTTAAAACTCTTATTTACCAATGAGAGAAGCCTCGATGTAAATTGATTTCAGAAAAATCAAGGGTGGTGGTTGTAATTGGCTCATGTAATTGAAAGTATGCTGCTAAGTCACTTCAGTCGTGTCTGACTCTGTGTAACCCCATAGACGGCAGCCCACCAGGCTCCCCCGTCCCTGGGATTCTCCAGGCAAGAACACTGGATTGGGTTGCCATTTCCTTCTCCAATGCAAGAAAGGGAAAAGTGAAAGTGAAGTCACTCAGTCGTGTCCAACTCTTCGTGACCCAATGGTCTGCAGCCTACCAGGCTCCTCCATCCATGGGATTTTCCAGGCAAGAGTACTGGAGTGGGGTGCCATTGCCTTCTCCAATTGAAAGTATAGAGGTAGAAATTTCCTGAAGTATGGTTAAATCTGGTACTCAGACAATATCATGGAGAGTTATTTTCTCCATCTGCATCTCTTTTTTCTACTTTCCGATCTGTAGTTTCTACTTTCAGAGAAGTTCCTCTAGTGATATTACTGCCTTCAGTAGGTTCTGCGATGAATTTTTTATTCTTTCATCAAATCTAGAGATAATAAATGGTTTCTCATTCCCTTTAATCCAAACAATAAGTGTCCTATATATGAGTGTCATTGGCTTTGACCAGCTTAGCTTATTTGGCATGACTATGTTGAAGTGGTCACTATACCCAAGAATATTTGATGATTTGATTGGCTAGAACCAGGTTACTTGACAAACCCTGGAGGAGAATGTGGAGATAAGAGGGGAAAAGCAGGTCTACTCTCAAAATATTGGTCATCTTGGTAGAAGAAGGCAGGTATGGATGCTAGGAAGTCAAAACAATGGATGCTCAAATAGGTAGTAACATTAGCAATTTTGATTAATTGAAACAGTGGGAGACTGTGGAAGTAAAAATGGTTATAATATAGAGATATATCATGTTACAAGACTTTATACTAAGAGGCTTTAACATGGTCAAAAAGTCAGGGAAAAATTCGCTGAGAAAGTGACACCTGAGCTAAGATATAGAGATATTAGTTAACTAAGTGACAAAACAAAGGTGGAACTTACCAGCAGGATAAGGGCTTGTTCAAATATCCTGTGATGTCTAGAATCAGAGAGAAATTTAAAAAAACTGGTGGAAGTAAAGGGGAGAAAAAAAAAATGCTTCTAAGTAAGGCCGAAGTGACACAATCAGATTTATCTTTTTTTTTCTTTTTTTAATTATTATTATTATTCTTTTTTACTTTATAATATTGTATTGGTTTTGTCATACATCAACATGCATCTGCCATGGGTGTACACGTGTTCCCCATCCTGAACCCCCCTCCCACCTCCCTCCCCATACCATCCCTCTGGGTCATCCCAGTGCACCAGCCCCAAGCTTCCTGTATCCTGCATCCAACCTGGACTGGCGATTCATTTCTTATATGATATTATACATGTTTTAATACCATTCTGCCAAATCATCCCCCCCCTCCCTCTCCCACAGAGTCCAAAAGACTGTTCTATACATCTCTGTCTCTTTTGCTGTCTCTCATACAGGGTTGTCGTTACCATCTTTATAAATTCCATATATATGCATTAGTATACTGTATTGGTGTTTTTCTTTCTGGCTTACTTCACTCTGTATAATAGGCTCCAGTTTCATCCACCTCATTAGAACTGATTCAAATGTATTCTTTTTAATGGCTGAGTAATACTCCATTGTGTTTATGTACCACAGCTTTCTTATCCATTCATCTGCTGATGGACATCTAGGTTGCTTCCATGTCCTGGCTATTATAAACAGTGCTGCGATGAACATTGGGGTACGAATGTCTCTTTCAATTCTGGTTTCCTCAGTGTGTATGCCGAGCAGTGGGATTGCTGGATTGTATGGCAGTTCTATTTCCAGTTTTTCAAGGAATCTCCACACTGTTCTCCATAGTGGCTGTACTAGTTTGCATTCCCCCCAACAGTGTAAGAGGGTTCCCTTTTTTCCACACCCTCTCCAGCATTTATTGCTTGTAGCCTTTTGGATCGCAGCCATTCTGACTGGCATGAAATGGTACCTCAATGTGGTTTTTATTTGCATTTCTCTGACAATATGCCAGCAAATTTGGAAAACTCGGCAGTGGCCACAGGACTGGAAAAGGTCAGTTTTCATTCCAATCCCAAAGAAAGGCAATGCCAAAGAATGCTCAAACTACCGCACAATTGCACTCATCTCACACGCTAGGAAAGTAATGCTCAAAATTCTCCAAGCCAGGCTTCAGCAATATGTGAACTGTGAACATCCTGATGTTCAAGCTGGTTTTAGAAAAGGCAGAGGAACCAGAGATCAAATTGCCAACATCTGCTGGATCATGAAAAAAGCAAGAGAGTTCCAGAAAAACATCTATTTCTGCTTTATTGACTATGCCAAAGCCTTTGACTGTGTGGATCATAATCAACTGTGGAAAATTCTGAAAGAGATGGGAATACCAGACCACCTGATCTGCCTCTTGAGAAATTTGTATGCAAGTCAGGAAGCAATAGTTAGAACTGGACATGGAACAACAGAGTGGTTCCAAATAGGAAAAGGAGTTCGTCAAGGTTGTGTATTGTCACCCTGTTTATTTAACTTCTGTGCAGAGTACATCATGAGAAACGCTGGACTGGAAGAAACACAAGCTGGAATCAAGATTGCTGGAAGAAATGTCAATAACCTCAGATATGCAGATGACAGCACCCTTATGGCAGAAAGTGAAGAGGAACTCAAAAGCCTCTTGATGAAAGTGAAAGAGGAGAGTGAAAAAGTTGGCTTAAAGCTCAACATTCAGAAAACGAAGATCATGGCATCCAGTCCCATCACTTCATGGGAAATAGATGGGGAAACAGTGTCAGACTATTTTTTGGGGCTCCAAAATCACTGCAGATGGTGACTGCAGCCATGAAATTAAAAGACGCTTACTCCTTGGAAGGAAAGTTATGACCAACCTAGATAGCATATTGAAAAGCAGAGACATTACTTTGCCAACAAAGGTCTGTCTAGTCCAGGCTATGGTTTTTCCTGTGGTCATGTATGGATGTGAGAGTTGAACTGTGAAGAAGGCTGAGCACTGAAGAATTGATGCTTTTCAACTGTGGTGTTGGAGAAGACTCTTCAGAGTCCCTTGGACTGCAAGGAGAGCCAACCAGTCCATTCTGAAGGAGATCAGCCCTGGGATTTCTTTGGAAGGACTGATGCTAAAGCTGAAACTCCAGTACTTTGGCCACCTCATGCGAAGAGTTGACTCATTGGAAAAGACTCTGATGCTGGGAGGGATTGGGGGCAAGAGGAGAAGGGGATGACAGAGGATGAGATGGCTGGATGGCATCACTGACTCGATGGACATGAGTCTCAGTGAACTCCAGGAGTTGCTGATGGACAAGGAGGCCTGGCGTGCTGCGATTCATGGGGTCGCAAAGAGTCGGACATGACTAAGCGACTGATCTGATCTGATCTGATAATGTGTGATGTTGAGCATCTTTTCATGTGTTTGTTAGCCATCTGTATGTCTTCTTTGGAGAAATGTCTATTTAGTTCTTTGGCCCATTTTTTGATTGGATTGTTTATTTTTCTGGTCGTTTATTGAGCTGCAGGAGTTGCTTGTATACTTTTGAGATTAGTTGTTTGTTAGTTGCTTCATTTGCTATTATTTTCTCCCATTCTGAGGGCTGTCTTTTCACCTTGCTTATAGTTTCTTTTGTTGTGCAGAAGCTTTTAATTTTAATTAGATCCCATTTGGTTTTTTTTTTGCTTTTATTTCCAATATTCTGGGAGGTGGGTCATAGAGGATCCTGCTGTGATGTATGTCAGAGAGTGTTTTGCCTATGTTCTCCTCCAAGAGTTTTATAGTTTCTGGTCTTATGTTTAGATCTTTAATCCATTTTGAGTTTTTTTTTTTTTATGTGTGTGTGTATGGTGTTAGAAAGTGTTCTAGTTTCATTCTGTTACAAGTAGTTGAGCAGTTTTCCCAGCACCATTTGTTAAAGATATTGTCTTTTCTCCATTGTATATCCTTGCCTCCTTTGTCAAAGATAAGGTATCCATAGGTGCGTGGGTTTATCTTGGGAGGTAGACTTAGGCAATAAATGAAGAAGAGTTTCCTAAACAGCAAGGATGGCCAAGGACACAATAAGCTGTCCTCCCAAGATCATCCCCACAGAGGTCCTAGTTCTTGTCCTGGGACCAGTCAAGGAGAGTTAGCTCCTTCTGATGCCCCATGAGCTGTAGGGAGAAAGGAGGCATAACTATTACACAGTAGTGTGCTGGTAAATGTTTATCTTATAGTTCTAGTTTAGTTATTTTTTGCTGTATAATATTTTATTATATAAATGTATCATAATTTATGTATCCAATTTACTGTGAATGAATATGTACATGGCTTGCAATGTTTGCTTCACAAACTGCCCTGCTATGAACATTCATGGGTTTCTGGTTTAAGGTTTCTCTGGAAAGGATGACAGAGTTGTAGGAGACATACATTTTCCCCTTCAACAGACAGTACTAAACCATTTTCCAGTGGTCCTCATTGTCTACACCTTTGTCCACTTTTAGCCTTGTCAAGTTTTATACTTTTGCCAATCTTATAGGTGTAAACTTGCATCTCATTGTGGTTTTGATTTATATTGATTTCTTTCTAGTGATGTTGAGTGTCTTTGTGTTTATTGGATGTTTATGTTTCCTGTTCCATAAATTGCCTATCCATATCTTTTGTCCATTTCTTTACTGAGAAATTTGTGTTTCTTTTATATTTACTTGGAGAAGTTCTGTATATATTCAGGTTTCCAAACTTGAGTAGCTGTGAGCATTGCAAATCTTTCTTCCAATTGGTGGGATGTCTTTTAATAAATTGTGACTTCTAATAAACATAATTTCATTAAAAAAACTGAGTCATAAATATGGTAAGTATGAGGATACTCTTATGAATATTAAATAAGCCTCTTCCCATTCAGATTTCTGAAAGAAACAGTACCTATTTTGTGAGTTTGGTTAACTCAAGGGTAGAGAGGGCTGTCAGAGTAGATGAGTGGAAAGACTTCTGTGGAGAGAACTGTGGCCTAAATTTGAGTCTCCTCCACAGCTTTTGGAGGAGGATTGGAGTTGGGAGAAGTAACTTTCTAGTTACTTCACTTTCTCAAGGCTAGTGAAAAATCTTCAAGAGAATCACTCAGACAGAGTTTCAAGCTGTTTCTTGCCGTTAGAAACACTAAAGTCAGATGCTGGATTTATGCCTCAGAAAACGGAAGCAGAGCATATACTAGACTCAAACTTGCTGAGAAAACCTGGAGAGTGAAGCTGGTCTGGCCAGCTGCAAAAGCAGGAACATCTTGAACTTTCAGAGCTGGTCAGGGAGAGGGTAGTTTTTGTAAACTATCTGGAGGGACAAGAAGACCCAGGAGATAGAAGCAGAAGATACTTATCCACTGTCAGTAAGGAAACTGCAAGAGTGTGAGCCAGAAAGAGTCCCCAGAAGAGACCACTCCTGTGCCCATTTCTAGGCCTGAGAGCCAAGTGCAGTCTGCTTAAAACTCTTCCACCAATTGTTCTGGCTCACCCCTCCACCTCTCACCCTGGTGACAAGAGTATGTTTACTGTTGGGAGCCTGTAAGAGGATCCTTCTCTGTTTCATATAATCTATTCACATTCTTGGAAAATGTGGTCTCATCAGTTACTCATTTATTAAATTAAAAAAAAAAAGATTCAAGAAAGTCAGTTGTTTTCAAACTTCATGTTTTACTTAAGAACCAGTGGATTTTAATATCAAATAAATAAAAACTCCCTGGAGAAACTGCTTACCTTTATTGATTGTTGTTATTTTTACTTTCTGCTCCTTAGTGAATCATAATATCTGGTCTCTTGTGCAGACTAGTCAAAAAATCCGATTGTAACATTTTGCATCTAATATGACAATCATTCTTTGTACAGTGAACATGCAGATGCTGTTTTTCAGATGAGTTGGGACAGCCTGATAAGATGACTGAAGTGTTTCAGTTCATCAGTGCAGTGCAGTACAGTACCATTGTAGTCTTTATAGTGTGATGTAAATACAATTTATCAGATCACTAAGAGACTGCAGTTGCATCACCATTGTAGTGAAAGTAGCTGTCATGCACAGATCCAAAAGGATGGTGCTAACTTTAACTGTCCCTGCTAACATCATAGGAGAAGGCGATGACACCCCACTCCAGTACTTTTGCCTGGAAAAATCCCATGGATGGAGGAGCCTGTGGGCGGCAGTCCATGGGGTTGCGAAGAGTCGGACACGACTGAGCAACTTCATTTTCACTTTTCACTTTCATGCATTGGAGAAGGAAATGGCAACCCACTCCAGTGTTCTTGCCTGGAGAATCCCAGGGACGGGGGAGCCTGGTGTGCTGATGTCTATGGGGTTGCACAGAGTCGGACACGACTGAAGTGACTTAGCAGCTTAGCAGCAGCTAACATCATCCCATGGAAAAATTCTGTTTTCCAATAAATGAAAGATTTCATTTAAATTTATTATGTAATGCATATAATATAAATTCTTTAATAACACCATAAATAAAGATTATATTAAGCAATATTAATTTCCTAATTTTTGCCTCTCAAGGGAGATAGATTAGTAGAAAAAAATCAATGGAAGCAACCTAGATGTCCATCAGCAGATGAATGGATAAGAAAGCTGTGGTACATATACACAATGGAGTATTACTCAGCCATTCAAAAGAATACATTTGAATCAGTTCTAACGAGGTGGATGAAACTGGAGCCTATTATACAGAGTGAAGTAAGCCAGAAGGAAAAACATCAATACAGTATACTAACGCATATATATGGAATTTAGAAAGATGGTAACAATAACCCGGTGTACGAGACAGCAAAAGAGACACTGATGTATAGAACAGTCTTATGGACTCTGTGGGAGAGGGAGAGGGTGGGAAGATTTGGGAGAATGGCAATGAAACATGTAAAATATCATGTAGGAAACGAGTTGCCAGTCCAGGTTCGATGCACGATGCTGGATGCTTGGGGCTGGTGCACTGGGACGGCCCAGCGGGATGGTATGGGGAGGGAGGAGGGAGGAGGGTTCGGGATGGGGAACACATGTATACCTGTGGCGGATTCATTTTGATATTTGGCAAACCTAATACAATTATGTAAAGTTTAAAAATAAAATAAAATTAGAAAAAAAAAATCAAAAGCTTTGAAATCTAATGTCTCTACTTAATAGCAGGACCACGTAGGAAACATTATTAACTTTATTGGAATCATGTATCTCATTGACAAAATAAGGACAACAGCATTTGTTTTGTAAGATTTTAAGTATCCTTTTAAGCATTCAATATTTAAGTGTAAAACAGGTAGATTAATTCTGTATACAAAGAAGTAAAACATTTGATTTGATATCTCTGTGGGAAGAAATTGGTCGTGAAGATAGGAGAGATCTATAACAAAAAGTAGTATTTTATGGAATTTATGATTTTATATATTTCCTCAAAATTACCTATTCATAATATGTTATTGTCTGCTTAATTCCTAAAGGAGATTTATCTTTCTGTCTACTAGATTTGAATTTCTTTTATAACAAAATCTTTTTTAATCTTCTATAATACTTAAGATGATAATAAATAGTAGGTACTCAGAGATACTAGAGAATTGATTAATTTTATTTATTTGTGAAGTAAAGTAAATTATTTTTAATTTAGAAAGTAGGACCCACTATTATAGTTGTCTGACACTGTCAAATTGAAAATAGTTAGAGTTGATTAATGCATAGCCACTGTTAATCTTTCAGTATTAGCATAGTAAATATTTGAATAATTAATGTTTGAAGATGCCACATGGACTTCGAACAGTAATTTTATCAATGATTGAAAAGAAAGAATTCTGAAGTAGGAGTTTGAAAACCTGACTCACAGTTCTGGGATAAAGCAAGACTGTATTTGTAAGCCATAGTTCTCTGTAAAATAAACATTGGCAGCACAAACTTCAAAAAGACATTTTAAGAAGTGAAAGTCTAGGGTAGTATCTTGTAAAATGTGAAGCAGCCCCTACTTTGCTATTTAGGGGAATCTAGAATAAATATTCACAAATATTTTCAAATCTTTGAATTAAAGGATCCCCACAGTTGTTGGTAAAAATCAAGGTTCTTGGAGACCAATTCACTCCCCTGCACTCCTATAATATATAAACACCTCTATTTTGGTGCTTACTAGACAGAAATATAATTGCCTGTATTCTGTGCTCTCACCAGACACTGAAGACAGGTGTTTTTTGAGGACAGGTAATTTTTATCAATATTTTTGTTTGTTTTTTAGTCCCCTGGGCTTAGCACAAAATTTTATACATTGTAGGCACTGGAATATTATTTGTTGAATTTATAAATACATTTAAAAAAATAATATAGTTGTGTATTCAATAGCAGAAAGAATGTTAAACTACCATACAATTCTGCTCATTTCACATACTAGCAATGTAATGCTCAAAATCCTTCAAACTAGTCTTTAGCAGTACATGACTGAGAGCTTCCATATGTACAAGCAGAGTTTAGAAAAGGCAGAAGAACAGAGATCAAATTGCCAACATTCGTTGGGTCATACAGAAATGAAGGAAATTCCAGAAAAACATCTACTTGTGCTTCATTTACTATGCTAAAACCTTTGACTGTGTGGATCACAACAAACTGTGGAAAATTCTCAAAGAGACGGAATTACCAGACCACCTTACCTGTTTCCTGAGAAACCTCTATGCAGGTCAAGAAGCAACAGAACTCTACTAGAAACAACAGAGTGGTTCAAAATTGGGAAAGGAGTATGTCAAGTCTTTTATATTGTCACTCTGCTTATTTAACTTCTATGCAGAGTGCATTATGCAAAATGTTGGTCTGGATGAATCACAAGCTGGAATCAAGATTGCTGGGCAAATTATCAACAACCTCAGATATTGAGATGATCCAACTCTAAAAACACTCTAATGGCAGAAAGGGAAGAGAAACTTGAAAGAAGAGAGTGAAAAAGCTGGCTTAAAACTCAGCATTCAAAAAACTAAGATCATGGCATCTGTTCCCATCACTTCATGGCAAACAGATGGGGAAACAGAAAAACAGACAGATTTTCTTTTCTTGGGCTCCAAAATCACTGTGGAAGGTGATTGCATCCATGAAATTAAAACACAATTTCTCCTTGGAAGAAAGCTGTGACATCGCTTTGCTAACAAAGGTCCATATATAGTCAACCTATGGTTTTCCTGGTAGTCATGTTTGGATGTAAGAGTTGGACCATAAAGAAGGCCAAGCACGAAAGGATTGATGCTTTCAAATTATGGTGCTGGAGAATACTCTTGAGAGTCTCTTGGATTGCAAGGAGATCCAGCCAGTCAATCCTAAAGGAAATTAACCTTGAATCTTCATCGGAAGGAATGATGCTGAAGCTGAAGCTCTAGTAGTTTGGCCATCTGATGTGAAGAGCCAACTCAATGGAAAAGACCTTGGTGCTGAGAAAGATTGAAAGCAAAAGGAGAAGGGGATAACAGAGGAAGGGATGGTTGGATAGCATCATCGACTCAGTGGACTTGAGTTTGGGCAAACTCTGGGAGAGAGTGAAAGACAGGGAAGCCTCATGCACGGCAATCCATGAGGTTGCAAAGAGTCAGACATGACTTAGCAACTGAACAACAACAAACATAGAGTTCATAAAGAGTGTCATGTACTATTTGAAACTTTACAGATATTAATTCATTGAATCCTCTCAGCAATGTTTTGTGTTATTACCCCCAGGTTTCATCTGAGGAAACCAAGTCACACATAGGTTAAGTAATTTGTTTAAGATGACCCTTTTAAAAAAGAATATACTTTCTTCTCAGTTATTTTAATTACTAAATGTAGAACAAGACATTAGACAATCATCCTTTTTCATAATCAGTTCTTTTTATAGATTTTTACAACATAAAAATATAGATGCCATTATAAACCAATAATGCAAAAGATGATTAGCATTTGCAAATCAACAGAATAAATAGAAGAACTTAAGTAACAAAATTCTTCACTGTTGATTATCACAATCAATCAATGCCTCTTAATTTGTGCATGTATTTCTCCTCAAATGAGCCAGGAAGAAAGCTATTTTTTGTAATGCTTCTGTCTTCTTGTTGTCATTTATTTTATTAGCTATTTGTTAACACTATTTTGTTATTTTCTCTTTTTTATTTTTCTTTGGAATATAACTTTTATTAAGTTCATATCAATCAGGTTAAAGTTATATATTTTGTCAAGGAATTAAAGGGCATATATGAATTTAGAGAAATAGTAAAAGATGGGGAAAAAGGGTTATTTCCAACCAACATATTCATTTAAAGTGTCACATGCTTTCACAGATATAATACAGTGCCTTATTTATGAAAGTACATAGACACTTTTAAAAGAATTTAGTTATTGAATGAGTTTTACAGAATTAAGCTTGGTATTTTCTCTATAATTTGAGAGCAAGCATTATGTCATAGTCATGATTCTGTGTGGATCTAAAAGGCATAATGAAAATCTAGAAGGACGATATGTACAAAAATAGATTATGGTATAAGAATGAATTTTAGGGCCTTCTCCGGCAATCTAGTGGTTAAGACTCTGCACTTACAATGCAAGAGGTTCAGGTTCAATCCTTGGTCTGGGAACTACAATCCTACATGCCTTCCAGCAAAAAAAAAAAAAAAAAGGTTTTTATAACAGTTAATGGTTACAGCAGACTTCTTGTTCTGAAATTTTCATATGAATTTTTACATGAATGATGTAGGTAGATTTATGCCATAGTGGTAACAGAACCCAGCGATCTTTAAACTCTCTTCCATTCTAGGGAACCTGTTCCAGACAAGATTATCTGCACTTGTTATGATTATTATTAAGTCAAAGTATTATATATTTCCTTGATTTTAAAATGTTATATTTAAATTAAAATGATTAGGATATAACATCACCTCATCAATTACAAGATTCTGATTTTTTGTGAACAAAACTAAGGTATAAGAAAAGATTTTTAAAGGGAGATATGTTTTATATTAATTTTCTTTTTTTGCATTTTCTATGTTTCTTTCATGCCAGTTAAAATTTCATTCTAAGGCTGTTTTTTTACCCACCTCCCCATTTTTATCTCCTCTTTAAAATTTAGGATTTGAAGTAAATATTTTGTAACAGTACATAATCTCTTACTCTAATATTCTCAGTTGCTATTTTAATATTTCTGTGTGCTATATAATTTCAAAAAGTTTGACACAATAAGCAGTAAGAATTTCATATTGGTGAAATTACAATAATTTTCTGTTTTTAAGCATTTTTGACATGTAAAGCCTATTCTACTATGTTTACACCAAGCTATAAACATCAGTATCTTTTGAACTGAAACGTCACATTCCAGGTAAAATTTATTTTTCCCCTCTTGGTAACACATTCCTTCAGGATATTCTTACTTTCTTGTCCCATCCTATCATAAGGCTGATTGACTAAATAATATCAAAGCCTAAATTAAATGTATAAATTCTAAAAGTCAATATTAGACTAAGGAGATTTACAGAATTATATGTTTATACTTTTTTTCTACTAAGAGTATTACTTCTATTACATTATAAATAACTATGAAAATAATGTCATGTTGACCATCCACTCAGAACTGGATTAAGACCTAATCTCTCATTTTTCTATTTTGAAATTCATGCATTTCAAGAGAAAATGCTGTTTTGCTTAAGCAAAACTGAAAATTATTGCATTATATCTAACTTACACACATGCTTTATCATTTAATTGGAATAAGAGACAAATTAGAAAGCATTTTAAAAGTGAATAAAAGTTTACTTTCAGAAAATTGATAATGTCAAAATGTAATGGGAAACAGGTAGCTCATATCAATTTTATGATTTAAATTGAATGTAATTTCTATATATTTCACATGATTAATTACCTGGCAGTTTAAAGTTTTTGCTTGGTAAATGGCTACCATTTAAATTTAAAACTGATTATTTGAGTAAGTTTTATGGTTACAAGATTAATGTGCCATAAAGAAATATTATTTACTTATCTTAGAAAGAAAAAAAGTAACAAGGAATGGCTTGTTAAATCTACTGTACTATTATCCAAATTATTGGTCAAATTTTCTCTCATACCTATAGTTGACCTGGAGGGAAAAATAAATTATTAGAAGCTACTTAAAGCTTCCTGAGAGAAACTGGAAATGATTTATTTCACCCACCACCATGATGAGATTGGGAATATTATAACAGAATATTGCAACATTTTTTGTAGCATTTATCTTCTTAACAACTCTGACAGAGCTTTAGATGTTCTTTGATAACCCAGAGGCCCTGGAAAGTAATCTGGAACTGCTTCACTGCCCCTTACAGAGTGAACTGAGAGCAAAACAGAGGTTAAAAGACAAACCAAGTGCATTGCTCAATGTTTTGAACACACTGCTCTCTAACCAGTCATTTTCAGAAATGTGGTTGAGTTGAAGCATCAATTAATAAAGGTTGGTCTGTGCTGTGCTAGTAAATATAAAGTTTGGTTCAGACTGATTCTCGATTCCGTTAGTAAAACTGTGGATAATTTCCAATGCCAGCGTAAATTACTGAAGTTTCAATAGGGCAGATACTTATGTGTATTTCCTATTAATCGGTACTTTTAGATTATAAATGACAGACCCTCAACTGAAAAAAAAATCTTAAGGACAAAAACAAGACACTGCAGACTCACAGAAATTAAAACATAAATTTCTTCATGTAATTTATTTTATATTTTTCTGCTGTACATGCTTTATTTATCTATGTTCATTTTGTGCCGTAGGAAGATTGCAGTTTTCAAAATAGCTCTTGTATATACTGTGTAAGCTTGATATTCTATTGGCACAAAAGTAACTCATTGTTTCAATTTCAAGGTTCAGAGATGTTGCTGGCTTGTTAGAGTTATAGATATTAAACATCAATCATTCCTCTTGCCCCCAAATAAAAATATCACCAAAAATCTCAAAAGTTTTTTTTTCATATTAATATGACCCTGTGATTATATATATATATATGTGTGTGTGTGTGTGTGTGTGTGTGTGTATGTATATATATGTGTATATAAGGATGATATTTTAAAATCTATAAATATTATTGTGAAATATGTTGCAAATTAGTATTTATACTTGTCATGTATAGCTTTGTTACCTTATTCAAAAAAATTTCAAAACCAACCAATGAGACATGTTACGTTAAACTGAAAGCAGGAATTTAAAAAGCATGAGATTACTTCGAAGCCATGTAAATTGAAAGAATGATAAAAAGTGAAAACTAATTATTCATGTGAAACCAGATAATCATGTTTATGTTAACTAGATCAAAAAAATATAAATAAGTTTAATATCATTTCACTGTCCTTTAAAGCTCATGGAAATCATGAGTAAAAGTTAACTATATATGTGCTGTTTACTAAGCTACTTATGTACTCATCTGTTATTTTCTTAAACAGAACGACTAACAATTTTGTCTTCAACTGTTGCACTTAGATTGTGCCCAGAAAGTGAAAGTGAAAGTGAAAGTGCAGTCGCTCAGTCATGTCCAACTCTTTGCGACCCCATGGACGCAAAGGAGGCTCCTACCAGGCTCCTCTGTCTATGGGATTTTCCAGGCAATAGTCCTGGAGTGGATTGCCATTTCCTTTCTCTTCCCAACCCAGGGATTGAACCCGAGTCTCCTGCATTGTAGACAGGCACTTTATCTAAGGTCTCCTCAACTGAAAAGAAAAAAGCCACCTTAAGTAGATTATAGATGTTCTTTTCTCAGAATTACAATGTACAACAATCATTTTCTCTTTTTGTAAATAATATTTCCTCCCATTACATACTTTTTTTTTTTAAAATTTGATGAATGTAGAGAGCCTTTCTTTTATTCACCATTGAATTTGAAGACCTTAGCATAGCACCAGATTCATAGTACGGGCTATAAACATGTTTGGAATAATTGTTGAAACAATGAATATTAATTTAGTGTTATAAGGGTTGTTGTAGAGAGATCAATATGGGTTAGTAGAAAGGATTCTTGTAATGAGTCATATCTTAACAGTCTTATGTGTTCATAAGAATTTTCTACATAGAAAAAAATTGGAGAAAATCAGGGCTTCAGAGAGAACATGTTCCTTATCTTTGGACCACTTTTTGCAAGGAAATTGACTGTGAGTGGTTAGACTACATGATCATTGTCCGACATTTATAAGTAAAGATAGTCATATATATCTAAAGGTAGTATTAATACAAAAAATATCTAAATGTGAATTAGTAAATATGGAAACCAAAATTTTATGAGAAGGAGTGAAAAAAGATGCTAACTGGCTAAAAACTGAGACAAAGTGAAAACAAATTGTGATACATTACACTTTACAACATTTGGGAAAGGCTTCCCTGGTGGCTCCGCTGGTAAAGAATCTGCCTGCAATGTGGAAGACCTGGGTTTGATCCCTGGGTTGGGAAGATCCCCTGGAGAAGGGAACAGCTATTACCCACTCCAGTATTCTGGCCTGGAGAATTCCATGGACTATACAGTCCATGGGGTTGCAAAGAGTTGAACATAACTGGGGTATAATATTTTTGGGAAGGTATAATATTTTTATCAAAATAGAATAATAGCTCTTAAGATATGACATCCTTCACTTTAACTGTGTATAATTATATTAAGAGGATCATTTAGACATGAACATACCAATATTTCATTGGTTTTCCTAAAAACCTTTTAAAGTCATTAATTAATGTAAAAATCATCTTTTAATCTCCTTGTTTTATTGATGATAGAGATAGGAATGGGGAGAGAGTGGTAGAGGGAAGATTAATTTTATAAATAGTTCACTTGTGAATATTTTATTGTATGGCAAATTGTACTTCTCTGTACAGGATCATAAATATGGGGACTTGGGTAATAAATACTAGGATAATGAGAATGCTTTGTACTTTATTGAGTTCTGGGATTAATAATTAATGATGTGGGTAGATAATTTTCTGAATCCATGATTAAGCTTTTTCTGATAACTAAGGCCATTCTTCAACTTTTATTTCTCTCAAAGAGGATACTCTCTTGATTCATGTTTTAGAGTATTAGTCTGGGTCATTAACACCAGTGTACTGAGAGAAGATGAGGAGAAAATATTTCCATGTAGAGAAATGAAATATGATTTCAAGAGTTAAAAATTAATCTTATAAGTAAAATTTTTAATTTTAACTTCAATTTAGAACTAGTATGTTATTTTAAGATTTACACATTTTAAGACAGATTTTGGAAATACAAAAGATATTTTGCATTTTGTGGTGTAAAGTTCATTCTTGGGAGTCAACATTCTTAAAATACCGATTGAAATTTTACTAATCTTGAGCAAAGTAAGAGATTAGCAATTTAGACTTTACTTCTAAATTCTTGTCCTGTCTTTTCAAAGTTTGGTGACCTTGAGCAAGCTAAATAATCTCTCTGAATCTCAGAAATTTATATATTTGGAAATTTATACTCAATTTATAGAATCAGTGGAAGACATTTTTAAAAGGCTGCAAAGTATAGAGTACATAATTATGGTCAGTGAACAGTAGCTAGAATTTTTATTGAAGCATATCATCTAAGAGTTAAAATAGAATTCTGTTAATTCTTAAATTTCATTAAATTCCTATTCCTTAAAACTCATGGTCACAACTCTAGCATACTTTCAGAGCAGTTCTTGCTGTAGACAAGAAATGGGTCTCCTGGGTTATATAGTCATTGGTTCAAAACAAAATTCTTTTCCAGCTCTTTGTATGGCTTTGTTGCTGCCTGTATCCCTTGCCTTGGTTTCCCACCCTGATTCTCCTCTTTGGACACCTGATGTCTATAATTTCTCTTCATTCCCATTTAACATTCTTTTTAGATGTTCTCATAATTTCAAGTTCCTGGTCTTAATCTGGTTTCAATATTTATCTGTCTGTAAATTTATTTGTTAAATAATAAAATGATTTGATTCTTCTCTATTACCACAATTCTGGTGCAGTGGTTCCCCAAAGAAGCTGTGTGTCTAAACACAAATGTGGTGTAACACCCCTCCTCCAATTTTAGATATTGGAGTCTTTATTAGGAAGTCACTTAAATTTTTGAGCCCTTGTCATCTCTTATTCAAATGATTACTATCCAGTAACCTAGCCAAAGGTTGTTTTGATTAGGTAATAGTGCTTTAAAAATTGTAAGAAGCAATTTAAATGCTTACTATTGCTATAAATTTGACTTGGATGAACATGACTATTGTTATTGGTTAGCTTGGTGCTGATCTCCCAAACTGGTTAGCTTATTGAGACTTGCTACATGTTCCTACTTATTTCAGAAATGGACTTTTATTCACCTACTAGTTAGTTACAGTTTAGCTGCATTGTAACCTACTTTACTTCATCCTTATAGGCAATTGAATGTCTAAAATAAAGATAGCAATGTGTTTCATGCCAGCAAATATATAAATCACTTCCCCAAATAAATAATAAGGTTCATTCAATTTGAGCTAAAGGGTTCCCACTAATTTTTATTTGGGCGTTTAAAAAAGTAAACAGAAAGAACACATAGTTATGATGCCTCAGTGGTGAAGTCTCCACAAATCAATGCAGGAGATGTGGGTTTGAGTCCTGTGTTAGGAAGATCCTCTGGCGAAGGACATGGCCACCTACTCTAGTATTCTTGCCTGGGAAATCCCATGAACAGAGGAGCCTGGCGGGCTACAGTGCATGGGGTCTCGAAAAGATTATGACATAGCTTAGCAAATGATTCTTCTTTGCTTTCTGAAATCAGCTAAAGGGGTTTATCCTTGCTTTGCCTAAGGGTTGGATTAGTTCTGGTTTACATGTCTCCTAATTCTGGCATCAACAGCTACTCAGCTCATGTTCTTGTCATGGTGGAATACTGGAGTACAGAAGGATGACTGGAATCATGCAATGTCTCTTAAAGAATACATCAAAAGCTAGCATTCTGACATGTCTGCCCACATTCCTCTTGGATAAGTTCAAACTCAACTGAATAAGAAAATGTACTCTATTAATAGGGAGGTTATAGTGAGGAAGGAAAGGGAAGGAAAAGGCATAGTATTTGTTGTTCACAAATGGAACAGATACTAACTAACACATATACCTTCCATGAATTTTAATATACATGCTTTCATTGAGCATTAATGTGTATTTTATTGTTAATAGTTTACAAAAGCTAGAATATAAATATTTATAATAATCTAGTTATATTCACGATACTAACAATTTTGATAAAGTTGAAGTTGTGAACATACACATAAATCCTGATACATAATGTAGATTTGAAGTAAAAGCTAGGAAGACTACTGCTTTCATTTTAAATTAATGACTTGGTATGATTCTTCCATCAGCAATTGTATTATATCAGTGTTCAGTTCAGTTCAGTCACTCAGTCGTGTCCGACTCTGCGACTCCATGAATCGCAGCACACCGGGTCTCCCTGTCCATCACCAACTCCCGGAGTTCACTCAGACTCACGTCCATCGAGTCAGTGATGCCATCCAGCCATCTCATCCTCTGTTGTCCCCTTCTCCTCCTGCCCCCAATCCCTCCCAGGATAAGAGTCTTTTCCAATGAGTCAACTCTTCGCATGAGGTGGCCAAAGTACTGGAGTTTCAGCTTCAGCATCATTCCTTCCAAAGAAATCCCAGGGCTGATCTCCTTCAGAATGGACTGGTTGGATCTCCTTGCAGTCTTAGGCACTCTCAAGAGTCTTCTGCAACACCACAGTTCAAAAGCATCAATTCTTTGGCGCTCAGCCTTCTTCACAGTCCAACTCTCACATCCATACATGACCACAGTAAAAGCCATAGCCTTGACTAGACGGACCTTTGTTGGCAAAGTAATGTCTCTGCTTTTGAATATGCTATCTAGGTTGGACATAACTTTCCTTCCAAGGAGTAAGCGTCTTTTAATTTCATGGCTGCAGTCACCATCTGCAGTGATTTTGGAGCCCAGAAAAATAAAGTCTGACACTGTTTCCACTGTTTCCCCATCTATTTCCCATGAAGTGATGGGACCAGATGCCATGATCTCAGTTTTTTGAATGTTGAGCTTTAAGCCAACTTTTTCACTCTCCTCTTTCACTTTCATCAAGAGGCTTTTTAGTTCCTCTTCACTTTTTGCCATAAGGGTGGTGTCATCTGCATATCTGAGGTTATTGATATTTCTCCTGGCAATCTTGATTCCAGCTTGTGCTTCTTCCAGCCCAGCGTTTCCCATGATGTACTCTGCTATAAGTTAAATAAGGCAGGGTGACAATATACAGCCTTGAGGTACTCCTTTTCCTATTTGGAACTAGTCTGCCCTTATTAGTAAATCTTTTATCAATACATAATTCCTGTATTTCTGAAAATAAAGTTTGCTGTGAAATACACGTTTTAATTTCAGATATTAAGTTGCTCTTACCCTGTGGCTGAATCCATGTCCTGGTTCTACAGAGTTAATCTGATACAGTGTTTTGAGTGCATAATATGTTCAAGGCCGAGGTACTAAATGTATGTCAAATTCCGTAGCAAAAAAGCACCTTCTTCTTACTCATAACGTATGAGGAAATTTATTTCATGTCTCTAAACATGAAATGTTGCCCTCCCTACTGCTTAACTTATCCTATTTACTGCTTATTTAAGTTTCTTTGATTACTTAGCAAAAACCATTGCAAGTGTCAGGAAATCTGGGACATCCAGTTAATAGTGGTTGAATCAAACTCTTTGTTTCCCTTGACAGGCTTATCTTTTATTTTTAAACTTGGCTCTGGATTCATGTTCATATGCAAATTACTCAATAGTCTTGCCTTTTGTTTTGTTCATCCATCTATTTACCTAAGCTTGTGTAATCTTGATAACCAGTGCTAACTGTGCTAAAGTTGTTCTAGTTCTCTAACAAATTAATCAAAATGGTATCAGAATCCCAGCAGCAGAACAATTACTGTCAGATCTTAATGGCAAGGAAACCCATTAATAAAACTGTGATTTTTCATGTCCCACTATACCTTGATGTTTAATGTTACCTTGATGTTAAATGATGTTAATAACTTCAATTTGGAATCAAGATT
This sequence comes from Bos taurus, assembly GCF_002263795.3. Taxonomy (NCBI): domain Eukaryota; kingdom Metazoa; phylum Chordata; class Mammalia; order Artiodactyla; family Bovidae; genus Bos; species Bos taurus. The sequence continues at coordinate 34,139,015 of NC_037333.1, read as the reverse complement.
GCAGGGAGAAATATCAATAACATCAGATACACAGATGGCACCACCCTTAAAGGAACTAATGGACCTCTTGATGAAAGTGAAAGAGAGTAGAAAAGCTGGCTTAAAACTCAGTATTCAGAAAACTAAGATCATGGCATACGGTCCCATCCCTTCATGGCAAATAGAAAGGGAAACAATGGAAACAGTGACAGACTTTATTTTCTTGGGCTCCAAAATCACTGCAGATGGTGACTTCAGCCATGAAATTAAAAGACACTTGCTCCTTGGAAGAAAAGCTGTGACCAACCCAGACAGCATATTAAAAAGCAGAGACATTACTTTGCCGACAGAGGTCCATCTAGTTGAAGCTATCGTTTTTCCATTAGTCATGTATGGATGTGAGAGTTGAACTATAAAGAAAGCTGAGCGCTGAAGAATTGATGCTTTTGAACCGTGGTGTTGGAGAAGACTCTTGAGAATCCCTTAGACTGCAAGGTGATCCAACCAGTCAATCCTAAGGAAATCAGTTTTGAGTATTCATTGAAAGGGCTGATGCTGAAGCTGAAACTCCAATACTTTTGTCACCTGATGCTAAGAACTGAGTTCTTGGAAAAGACCCTGCTGTTGGAACAGATTGAAGGCAGGAGGAGAAGGGGATGCCAAAGGATGAGATGGTTGGATGGCATCACAGACTTGATGGACATGAGTTTGAGCAAGCTCTGGGAGTTGGTGATGGACAGGGGAGCCTGGCGTGCTGCAGTCCATGGGGTTGCAAAGGGTCAGACACGACTGAGATCAACTGAAGTGATACCTTGATATTTAGAAATGCACTCTCTAATAAGAATTTTTAGAGTGTTTTGCTGTGATGGAGCCATCAGTTGTACTTCCTTTGGGGTTCATTCTAAAAGCAGCTAAGGACAGGTTTATTTCATAGAAACCAGAAACCTGGATTGGACAAAATTGTCATTTGTAAGAACCATTAGATTTAAAGCGACAGTGTCACAAAGTCAAAAAGAAAAGAAAAAAACAACAACTGAAAGAAGAGGAATTTAAAAGTGCTGTAAGTATCATTTCTTTCCTATTATTATTATTATTATTTTTCCTGTTCCCCTCAATATTTTGGCCATTTTTCAGCTTGTAATAAGAAAAAAAGTTCCTGGTATTTAAAGGCCACATTAATCCCCCTCTCTTTTTTTCATACTAGAAAACGTTTCTATGAACTCATCATGCAGTGGAGATTAATTCAGAATTTCTGATTTCTACTATTATTTTGAAGCCCCAGATAGCTGGTGTGTGTTTAATTGATCCTCGTGTTCTGTAATGTGAACGTATATGTGATTTGTATAATGAGAGAGAAAATAAGAGGTAAAGGAGTTCCTATATTGTGCATATCATTTGTTTTCAATAATGTTGCTGTCATTTTACCTGGATATGGTGTTAGAGCATGGAGAAATGTAGGTTTGAAATAAGAGGAATTAACAAACCAAAAAAGAAAGCAAACAAATAAATTAGTACATAAACTTTTTTTTTTAATAAAATGTGAGGAAATACATTGGAGGATATATGTTATATGACTTGAAAAATCAGAGTAGTCATAGGAAATCTATTGTGGCCCTATGTTGTTTCAGGGTTTTATGACTTTGTAAGTAAAATATGTATAGCGACAATAATTGGGAAACAAAGGAAAATAATATTAAATTCTCCCTAAAGGCAAACAAAAATTAAAATCTTGTCAGTAGTAGAATTTGGCAAATAAGAAGAAAATATATTTCTAGCTATATGATGATGATTTCACTACATGTACAAATATCAAATCATTATGTTATATACCTGAAACTAATATAGTGTTATATGTCAGTTATATCACAATTAAAAAATAGAGCCCATGAATGTATTTTATAACTTTATGAAGGGTTTCTACTTATTTTTTCTATTTTAATAATGAAAATAATTTTTCTTCGTTGTTTTGTTACTTACACAGCCATGTCCAACTCTGCATCCTCATAGACTGTAGCTCACCAGGCTCCTCTGTCCAGGGAATTTTCTAGACAAGAATACTGGAGTGCGTAGCCATCCCCTTCTCCAGGAGATCTTCCCAACCCAGGGTTCAAACCTGGGTCTCCTGCATAGGGAAATTCTTTACCATCTGAACCACCAGAGAAAGCTTTATACAAAAAGAAATCAAAGGTTAAATATTGAGAAGGAGTTTATTCCTTTGTATCTTTTCTGACCTTCCTAAAGGTTCATTTTTAAATCATTTTATTCTTAATGGTGATGATAAGTGCATTTGATATTCATAGAAATTTCACTCCGAAAAGATTTCATGATTATATAATGTTGGCCAAGCAGCTGGTTATTGCATACTTAAATTTATGGTCTTTAGCATAAAAATCCTGCTGCTACTGCTACTGCTGCTAGTCGCTTCAGTCGTGTCTGACTCTGTGCGACCCCATAGACGGCAGCCAACCAGGCTCCGCCGTCCCTGGGATTCTCCAGGCAAGAACACTGGAGTGGGTTGCCATTTCCTTCTCCAAAGCATGAAAGTGAAAAGTGAAAGTGAAGTCGCTCAGTCATGTCCAACTCTTCGCAACCCCATGGACTGCAGCCCACCAGGCTCCTCTGTCCATGGGATTTTCCAGGCAAGAGTATTGGAGTGGGGTGCCATTGCCTTCTCTGATAAAAATCCTAGATCCTGTTAATTAATGAGATTAATATCTGTTTATATAAAGTGAGACCAGGCTAATCCAGGGATCATAAACACTGTCAAATTTAGAGGGTTATGTTTTATCAGGTAAATTGTGTCCATTGACTTAAGAATAGTTGCTTTTCATTTGTCTTCTCTCTTTGGTTTTTCTTTGCACTGTTGATAACAACCAGTTGCCCTTTTGATATAGTTTAATACTTTCTATGACAGTTGAGCAACTAATCTGTCTGCTCACAATGCGAAAACATCAATGGGAAATATTGCTCTAAATATGAATTTGGAAGATACAGATGTTTCAGAAATATAAGATATATACCTACTTGACATATATTTTTGAGCTTTGGTGTGGTATTGATCAGAAAAATATTGAAAATCTATTTTAAAAAATAGCCTAGCAAATGGAAAAAATACAATTAAGACTATCTTTTTCTAAATGTATCCTTGGCCCTTGTAAGTGGTATATGAGTAGTCTACAGTAGTATTTTTAAGCTATATATTCATGCAAGGTAATACCTCTCTAATTTACCCAAGCTTAATTTTTAAAAAATATTCTCAAGTTAAATAGCTGTATAGAAATAAATTCCAATTTAACAAATTTGTTAACTTTCAGTTGACTGATATAATTAATAATAGTAGCTAATTGAAGAATAATCATGTATTTATCTTACAGCAAATTTCTTAGGTGTGATTAACCAATCTTAGGCGTAGAATCTACCATATATGTTAAGCACAATATTTCATAACATATAAAAGTTTAAAAATATGACATTTTAAAAGCTGAAGATGAATAATTTTAGAGTTTTTAAAAGTATGTTTTCTCTAGCATAGTACTTCACACATCAGAGGAGCTAAATAAATACTTTGTTAAAATTATCTGAATTATTTGATTTTTGGATGTATATAATAGTAGTCCTCATCATTTTTTATCCTTAAACGCTGTACTGCTGCTGCTGCTGCTATGTCACTTCAGTCGTGTCTGACTCTGTGTGACCCCATAGACGGCAGCCCACCAGGCTCCTCCATCTATGGGATTTTCAGGCAAGAGTACTGGAGTGGGGTGCCATTGCCTTCTCCAAACCCTGTACAGTATTAGGTAATGAATTTTTTTTTTAAAGTAAATAATTCTCATCCTAAAATTTTCTTTCTATAGTTTTTCAATTAAAATGTAATTGCCTCTAGGAAATAAAACCTATATATAGCTTTCCAAGTTTATAATTTTATTGCTTTATACAATTGTCTTCCATTGTTCTGTGAATACAATACATTTTAGTATGAGACCTAACACATTTAGAATTATATAAAAATTTTTGTGCTGAAACATTGCAGAATATATATTTAAATGCTTGTTCAGTATGAGATTAGTGTTGTGAAAGCAGCAGTGTTTATTCTTTTTTTCCTAACTGTGTTATCCTGGAGCTTTGGATATAATTGGGAAAAAATAACTCATATTGTTTTTGAAAGTAGATTTGTATTTCAAGATTTTCACAGATCTGTTTTCTCAATTCTCAATTTGATATATATTAAAATGATGTATTAATATAGTTTCTCTTTACTATGAGAGGAATTTTTGGTCTTAAAATCATATCTAAATAATATTAGTTCCTGTTAATGCAAATGTACTGCAGTTTATTTTGAAGGAAGCATCTCATAATTTGATACATTCTTGTAACAGCCATGTTTCTCTGTGTTGATAACTAGAAAAAATGTGAAGATTGTTTTTGAAAGTTTCTGATTTGGTACTGATTTAAAACTGGTTTTTCTGTGTATAAAATTCTACATTATTATGGACCTGCTTATATCATGATATAGAGTGCATTCTAGTTTCAACAAATATATAAGATGCATTCCAAAATTTTTGCAGTGTAGTATGTTCAATCTGGCTTTCCTGGTGCATCTGTGGTAATCAATCTGCCTGCCAGTTCAGGAGAAGCAGGTTTGATCCCTTGGTCGGGAAGATTCCCTGGAGAAGGAAATGACAACCCACCCCAGTATTCTTGCTTGGGAAATCCCATGAACAGAGGGGCTGGCGGGCTACAGTCCATGAGATGTTGTTTAGCGACTAAACAACAACTGTGCTATGTGCTTAGTTGCTCAGTCTGCAGTCATGGAATTAATAGATGCTTTCTCCTTGGCAGAAAAGCTATGACCAACCTAGACAGCATTTTAAAAAGCAGAGACATTACTTTGCTGACTAAGGTTCATCTAGTCAAAGCTATGGTTTTTCCAGTAGTCATGTATGGATGTAAGAATTGGACCATAAAGAAAGCTGAGTGCCAAAGAATTGATGCTTTTTATCTGTGGTGTTGGAGAAGACTCTTGAGAATCCCTTGGACTGCAAAGAGATCAAACCACTCTATCCTAAAGGCAATCAGTCCTGAATATTCATTGAAAGGACTGATGCTAAAGCTGAAATTCCAATACTTCAGCTATTTGATGCGAAGATGCGAAGAACTGACTCGTTGAAAAAGACCCTGATACTGGTAAAGATTGAAGTCAGGAGGAGAAGGGGACGACAGAGAATGAGATGGTTGGGTGGCATCACTGACTCAATGGACATGAGTTTGAGCAAGATCTGGGAGTTGGTGATGGACAGGGAAGCCTGGCATGCTGCAGTCCATGGGGTTACAAAGAGTCGGACACAATTGAGCAACTGAACTGAACTGTAGCCCACCAGGCTACTCTGTCCATCAAAATCTACAGGCACGAATACTGGGGTGGATTTCCATTCCCTTTTCCGGGGGAATCTTCCTAACCCAGGGATCGAACCCAGGTCTCTGCATTGGTTGTGGATTCTTTACCATCTTAGTTATCAGGGAAGCCGGAACAACAACAGTGTTCAATTTAAACTATACTGCTGCTGCTGCTAAGTTGCTTCAGTCATGTTGGACTCTGTGCGACCCCATAGACGGCAGCCCACCAGGCTCCCTGGGCCCTGGGATTCTCCAGGCAAGAACACTGGAGTGGGTTGCCATTTCCTTCTCCAATGCATGAAAATGAAAAGTGAAAGTGAAAGTGAAGTTGTTCGGTCATGTCCGACTCTTTGCAACCCCATGGACTGTAGCTTACCAGGCTCTTCCATCCATGGGATTTTCCAGGCAAGAGTACTGGAGTGGGTTGCCATTTCCTTCTCTGTTAAACTATACAGCAATCATCTAATATTGACTAAAATGGTAAATTAAAATGCAATGATGGCAACTGTTGTTTTCTGACTTTTTTTTTTTTTTTTTTGCACTAGGCATAGTTGTAGACATTTTTAAAATCCATCGTATAATTCCCCAGGGGTAGATGCTGTTGTCATGTCAGAGCACGATGAAGTGAAATGTAATTCCCACAAATTATTAAACTTCTCTGAGTCTCAGTTCTTTAAAATGGTGACAAAGAAGTTCGTGCAAATGCTAAACTCTCAAAAATTACTTGTTGAGAAACTCCAATTAGTGCACCTTAGCCTTTCTTAACCTTCTGGGTGGGATAGCTTTCCATCTCTGCTTCCACACCATTTTGATCTTGTCTCTATAGCACCTCTTAAACTTGTCATGTAGTTTCACTTCCCTGTCTCTTTTAGTAACAGAGGGCTGTTTATCCAGCTTTTACCCTCTGTACCTTGCTCAGACCTATCACAAGCAGTTGCTTAGTAAATGTTTGTTTAATTAGTGCCTGAGTACATAAAGCAAATTACTAAACTTTCTAGTCTGCTTTATGAGTCTGTACATTATCTGTACTTAGAAAGATTATTCCTAAAAAGATAGCATCAGCTAAAACAATCCAGTGACCTTCAGAACATGTCATTTATCAGACTATTATTTTAGTAAGTTGTTTTATGATTATAAGAAAGAAAGTTTAGAAAATATTTTTTCATGTCATAAATAAAATTCCAGTGAAAGAATGTAAGTAAAATTAAAATTACTTTGTGTTTTTTGAGCTTTATTAAGTACCCTTGTACTTGGCTTACATTTCACCCCACATATGTTTATTCATGTAAATTAAATATTTCTCTGTATTTAAATATGAACTTTGAAAAATAACAGTCATTGTAAAATTCCCTATATATTTATATTCTGTATTTCACTCAAGTTGCCTCTTGTTTTGGACATTGGATATTTTTTTGTAGCTTGTTACCAATGACTTGATTCTAGTCTTAACAGGTAGATGGATTGGTTTGTTGATACTTTCTTTTTCCCATTCTTGTCTCTTGAATGAAATCTTTAAGTAATTATTTTGTGATTTTACTGCCTCTATTTTATGCACAATTTTGACATTTAACAAGGAAAATGGAAGAATTAAATGAAGCATGAAGGAATGTGAATTTGTACATAGAAATAAAATCTAAGTATGAAAGAACACTTTGGTTTTGTTCTTTACACTGATTGCTGTTTGCTAAAATGGTGGTGATTACCTCTTGCCTGTATCCCAAAGCAATAAAAGCATAATGGCTGAGAAGCAAACTGGAAAAAAAAAATATATATTGTAAGTTGTACCATTGTTCTTTACCTCATTTTGTCCCTTAAAAATGAAATAAGTAAATAAATAAAAGATATAAATGGAAGAAAAGAGCAAATAATCAAGAATAATAAAGAACTTTATATTGTACAAACATCATTTGAAGAAAAATCTTCATCTATCAAATTTAAAACTGTGATTGTTACTCTCTGAGATTTTTAGTTTGCTGAAATTGATACATATTTCTATTTCCCAAATATAGAAAAGGACAAAGATAAAAGACATATTTCTATGTATATCTATTACTATCTTTTGCTAGTGGAAGTAGGACTGTTCCCCCGTCTGGACACTTCTGTTCGGAGCCTCTCACTGTGAAAGCCAGAAACTAATGTAAATTAGTAACGTAATTTTCGATGATTAGTTGCGATTACCTTTGCCTCCACAGAAAACCTACTTTTATAATAAAATTTCCATTTTCTGAAACAAACATTTGGCAACTCATTGAGAAAAAAGATAGCAAATTTTATTTAACATAGATATAAGGTAACATTCTTCAGTGTGTGCTGTCCTGTGCTGAATTCGCTTCAGCCATGTCCGACTCTGCGCGACTCTGTGAACTCTAGCCTTCCAGGCTGCTCTGTCCATAGGATTCTCCAAATAAGAATACTGGGGATACAGTACAAGAATTCTCCAGACAAGAATCTTCTCTAAACAGGGATCAAATCCATGTCTCTTATGTCTCCAGCATTGGCACGTGGGTTCTTTACCACTACTGCCACCTGGGAAGCCGAATATTCTCAGAATAAACATAAAAAGAACCCTGAAAATAGTGAAATAAATGTAATAGACAATATAATGGATGTAGATAGAAACAAATTAGGGATTATATAGTAATTAACATGTGAATTTGATTTCATTTTATATTGATGCTTAATAAAATTAATTGATTATTAAATTTTGGACTGGATGGCTAGGAGAAGAATTTTTAGGATTTATGGAAAATTTATTATAGTGGAAAACACTGAAATTGCTTCTCAAGAAAAAGCAATTGTACTAGGAAATGGAAAGGACAAGCCATGGGTAGAATAATGTATCCAGGAATTAACTGAGAATATCTCATAAAGGAGGAATATGATTTGATCTGTCTGTCGAAACTATGTAGTATCTCTGCCTTATAGACCTGTACCTTATGTTATTCAGTAATCTTGTTTATTAAATTAAAGCCATCTGAATTTTTTTTTTAATCAGACCTCACACACTGTTTTATTTTTTTGATTCTGGATGAATCTCACTGTGGCATCTTGCTCATATTAGCTTACTTCCCCTTAAATTTGGAATCATTTGTATTGTTTTCTCTGCATAGAAAAGCTCTGCACTTTCTCTGCAATCATTCCTTGGACCTGCCCTCATTCAAGAAAGGAGTATATGGTAAACATTTCCTTACATTCTCCTATTGAAAATTACCTATTTTAAAGCTTCAATATATTGGTGAAACATCTAGGGGATGTTGACTGGATATTATTGTCAATTAGTTTCACTAAAGTAATAGTGAAGTAATAGATTCACTAAAGTGATAGTGAAGTAATAGTTTCACTAAAGCTGTCAGGGAAGCCCCAAGAATATTGGAATGTGTTGCCATTTCCTTCTCCAGGGCAATTTCTGGACCCAGGCTTCCCTGATAGCTCAGTTGGTAAAGAATCACCTGCAATACAGGAGACCCCAGTTCCATTCCTGGGTCAGGAAGATCCCCTGGAGAAGGGATAGGCTAACAGTTCCAGTATTCTGGGGCTTCCCTTCTGGCTCAGCTGGTAAAGAATCCACCTGCAATGCGGGAGACCTGGGCTCAATCCCTGGGTTGGGAAGATCCCCTGAAGAAGGGAAAGGCTACCCACGCCAGTAATCTGGTCTGGAGAATTTCGTGAACTGTATAGTCCATGGGGTTTCAAAGAGTCGGACATTACTGAGCGACTTTCACTTTCAAAGTAATAGATATAAAGGAGAAAATTTTGTACTTTCATTTGATAGGTAGCTGATTATAATTATAACTAATGTTCTTATACGTTTAAAATGGGCCTCCCCAGTGGCTAAGCAAAAAGAATCTGCCTTCAATGCAGGAGCTGCAGAATATGCAGGTTCAATCCCTGGATTGGAAAGATCCCCTAGAGAAGGGCATGGCAACCCACTCCAGTATTCTTGCCTGGAGAAGCCCATGGAGAGAGGAGCCTGGTAGACTATAGTCCATAGGGTCGCAAAGAGTTGGGCAGGACTGAAGCGACTTAACACGCACAAGTTTAAAACACAGACCTAATTTTAACATAATTATCATTTATGCTCATTGACTACAGAAATAGCTTTATCTTTGCAATCGATTATCTTCTGTCAGATACTGTAAGTAATTTCTAAGTATATGCTTTCTTAAAATTTACTAAACAGTCTTATTAAAATAATATAGCATATATTGAGTTAATGTATTGCTTTTTAAGAAAGTTTGCATTTTAAAATATCTTGTTATATATGTGTTGTATATGCATATGTGTATGGTATATGCATATATACATATATGAGTATGTACATATGTGTGTGTGTGTGTATTCAGTAAATTGAAAGGATCAAGCCTCTGCTAGGAATCCCAATTGTAGTAGTTTGAGAGTCATACAGACTTCTCTGATGGCTCAGACAGTAAAGACTCTGCCTGCAATGTGGGTGACCTGGGTTCAATCCCTGGGTGGGGAAGATCCCCAGGAGAATGAAATGGCAACCCACTCCAGTATTCTTGCCTGGAAAAGCTCATGGACAGAGGAGCCTGGTGGGCTACCGTCCATGGGGTCACAAAGAGTCAGATATGATTGAGCAACTAGTGCTTTCTAACACTTTGAAAGTTATACATTTTTTCAGTTGCATGTTTGCATATATGTATGTATGTGATTGTATCAGTACATACATGTGTTTGAAAGACATGTAATAATGATTCACTTTTGTAATAGCATGAAACAACTGATTATTTCCTCTAGTATCTAAACAAAAGGCTAGTCTTTACTGTCCTGAGAGATTTAGATATATGAAAGTCAGAGATTGTTCTCTTAATTAATACTATTCCAGGAGAATTTAAGGCTTTACAACACCTAGGTGGAGGAATAGATATCAAATATAACCAGAATAATGCATTATTATATATCCTTACAAAGAACTGTCTGAAGTTTGCCAAGTCATTCACTGGTTATAAGTGAGACATGAGAGCTCTGATGAGTAGAACCAAGGATTTAATTATCGTTTTCCCTAACTGCAACTGTAATCTTTTTTTTTTTAAATTGTTATAACTATGTGTAACTTGATTAACCTCAAGTCAAGCACCATCTTTAAACTGGAAGGGTAAACCTTTGATTAAGAACAATTTTAGAGATTAACCTTTTCATCTGTCTCTTCCTGGCTATTGATTTCTTTATGATTGTACAACATTATCACTGTGATTACATCCTGATTGTTTTTCTCATTTATTAGTTCCAGTTCTATCCTAATTTATATCAAAATGCTGGCTGGAGATTTGATGGAGTCAGTTATGGACCATTATTATGGGCACCTGGGTGGGCTAGCCTAACACTGATTATCACACTCAAATATTTAAAACATTTGCTTTGTAGAATTAAGTGTTAATGTTATGACTATTAATGTGTACACTGAATAGGGAAACAGTTTTATCTTAGTAATTTTATTGCCTTCTCAAAAATTATAACTAAATTTTTATGGAGATTAAATCAGTATCTCAGTATCCTAGAGATTAAATCTGTATCTAAAGGCAGTTAATGCCTGCATCTGCAGTAATGTCAGATTTTCATGGCTTATTAATCTCACAGTATGCTAGTATTTAAACATTCCTCCTTTAGATATGCTCATTCACATTGGAACATAATATGTGATGTTGAAGGAGTTTTTAAAGGGCATATGCAGGGAAAAATAAACAAAAGGGAATAGATATGCCCTAGAATACACAGTAATTTATTTCATTACCAATAATATCATACATTTTACAACTTTGTACTTACTCTATCCTCTTAGGTATTTATTGCTATTTAGCCTTCACTGAAATGAGATTGAGATCAATGAAAGCATTAACTGGTTTCTAAATAGTTAAAATATATGAAAGTATTTTGTACTATAGTTTACATTTTAAAATCTATTTATAATTAAAAAAAAAAAGCCAGTTCTTCCATTTCTCCCACTGCACATTCTACCTCTGACAACCACCAATCCATTTTCTGTATCTTCTTTTTTTCAGATTGCACATACAAGAGGGAGTAGTATTTGTCTCTTACTGTCTGACTTTGCTTCACTAACATAATGCCTTGGTGGTCCATGCATGTTTTCCCAAATGATGAGATTTCATTCTCTATATTACTTAATGACATTTCATGGTATGTATGTGTATGTATACATGTACCATATTTTATATATGTGTATATATCGCATTTTCTTCCTGATTCATCCACTGATGGACACTTAGGTTGTTTCTATATCTTGGCTCTTTTGAATAATTCTGCAGTGAATATGGGAGTGCATATATCTTTTTAAATTAGTGTTTTTATTTTCTTTGGATAAATGTCCCAAAGTGGAATTGCTGGATTATATGGTAGCTCCATTTTTAATTTTTGAGGAATCTACATATTGTTTTCCATAGTGGCTGCACCAATTTACTTTTTACCAACAGTTCATGCGGGTTCCCTTTTTCTGCATCCTCACCAACATTTGTCATTTCTTGTCTTTTTGATAATAGACATTCTCACAGGGTGAGGTGATACATCATTGTAGTTTTGCATTTCCCTGATGACTAATGATGTTAAGCTTCTTTTCATGTATTTGTTTGCCATCTGTAGGTCTTCTTTGACAAAAAAGTCTATTCAGATTTTCTGCCCATTCTTTAATCAATCTGTTTGTTTGTTTTTGTTACTGAGTTGTATAGTATTATATGTTTTGGATATTAACCTTTTATCAGATATAAAACTTGCAAATACTTTCTTCCAGTCAGTAGATCGCCTTTTCATTTTATTACTGGTTTCATTTGTTTTTCAGAAGGTTTTTAGTCTGATGTAATCTATTTATTTTTGCTTTTATTCCTTTGGTTGTCCTCAAAGAAATGAAGAAGGAACAACAAAGAGACTGGGGAGGAGTAGCCAATGAGAGAGAAGTAAAACCAGGACAGTGATATTCTAGAAGTGAAGCAGGAAAGTGTTTCTGGCATGATAGAATATAGGATATCTCAGAGATACTGCAGATTCAGTTCCAGACCACAGTAATAAAGCAAATATTGCAATAGAGGGTACCACACAATTTTTTTTTGATTTCCCAGTACATATAAATGTTATCTTTACACTGTACTGTAGTCTATTGTATGCAATGGTGTTATGCCTTAAAAAAAAAATCAAGACACATACCTTAATTAAAGATGCTTTATTACTGATAAATGCTAACCATCATTTACTGTAGTGTATTGTATGCAATGGTGTTATGCCTTAAAAAAATAAATCAAGACACATACCTTAATTAAAGATGCTTTATTACCGATAAATGCTAACCATCATTTACCAAGGGTTGCCACAAACATTTAATTTATAAAAATGCAATATCTGATGAGCACTATAAAGTAAAACACAATAAAATGAGGTCTGTCTGCAGTGAACTCTGTCAAATGTTGCTGAAAGGTGGAGTAAGATAAAGATGGAAGTCATTAGTAACTTTAACAAGAGCAATTTCAGTGATGTGGTGAAGATTGATGTGCTATTAGAATGAGCTCAGAGAGAATGGACCAAGAGGAATTGGAATTTGTGAGTGTAAGAAACTCTTTCAACCTGTTCCTTGTAAAGCAGAATAGAAAAATAGAACGGTAGATTGAGGGAGAATTGGGGTAAATAGATTTTTTTAAGCATGGGAGATTATAGCAGCCTTTTTGGATGCTGCTGCAAGTAATAAAATGAAAAGAGAAAAAGTGATGATATGAGAGAGAGAAAGAAAATAATTAGAGAATTCTTTGAATAGGATAATGGGAAAGGAATCTGTTCACTGATGGAGGAGATGATCTAACATGAAAAAGCCCACAGTTTATCCTTTGGACAAAGAGGAAAGCAAATAAGTGGGAACATATACTAATAGTGTAAATATTTGTGGAAGATTTTTTGTTGTTTGCTTGTTTTATTTTCTCAGTGAAATGGGAAGCAAGATTATCATCTTGAGAGTGAGGATGACCTAGAAAGTATTGAAGGTTAGAAAAGAAAGAAGAAACGAATGCAGTGATCTAGGTTAGGGTCTGCAAATTGAGAATATACAAATTTTCCACTGGGTATGTGGTCACAGAACATTTTTCAGAATTAACTTTCAATATCCTCTAAAAGTCACCTGCCTGACAGAGGAGCTGCTATATAGGTACTTCCTTCTCATCTCTTCTGCTTAAGCCTCTGCTGCTTAACTCCCACACCTTCTGGATTCACTGTGGTGCATTGGCCCTGGGTGACTAAAAACAAAACTTTTAATATTCTCATGAGTGTTAAAAATGAATAACTCTAACATCTAAATAGCAATCCCTTTTGCAAATCAAATGGTTTCCAAGTTATTTATTTATTTTTTTAATAAAAATTGAAAAAGGACCTAATCAGTTTAAAAACTGTTAGGTAATTAGTCCAAGTGGCACAGTGGTAAAGAATCCACCTAACTATGCAGGGGACTCAAGAGACACAGGTTGATCCCTGGGTCAGGAAGATTCCCCTGGAGTAGGAAATGGCAACTTGCACCAGTATTCTTGCTTGGAAAATTCCATGGGCAGAGGAGCCTGGTAGGCTACCGTCCATTGGATTGCAGAGTCGAACACGACTGAGCACTGAGATAATTTGTAATTGCATTTGTGACATATCATTATGCATTTTTTGGCATTCTTATTAGTTCAATAAGATTCCCTGGTAGCTCAGCTGGTAAAGAATCTACTGCAATGCAGGAGACCCCGGTTTGATTCCTGGGTTGGGAGTATCCCCTGGAGAAGGGATAGGCTACCCACTCTAGTATTCTTGGGCTTTCCTGATGACTCAGATGGTAAAGAATCTGCCTGCAATGTGGGAGACCTGGGTTCAATCCCTGGGTTGGAGAGTTCCCTGGAGGAGGGCACGGCAACCCACTCCAGATATTCTTGCCTAGAGAATCCCCATGGACAGAAGAGCCTGGCAGGATACAGTAGTCCATGGGGTCACAAAGAAGTAAACACAATTGAGCAACTAAGCACAGCACAACACACATCAATAAACTAATAGACATTCCTGTAACAAATCTCTTTCCATTCCCACCTACTTATTTATTCTTATATCTATACCAGAGATAGTGAGGAATAAAAATTATATTGACCTCAACCTAATTTTCGTAATAGTATCAATCCATTGATACACATACAAATCAGAAAAAAGGCAAAACTTAAAAATGCCTGTGATATAGTCCAACAAAATGACACATTTATACTTGATAATTACTAATCGGGCTTCCCAGGTGGCTCGGTGGTAAGGAATCTAACTCCCAAGCAGGAGAAGAGAGTTCAGTCTCTGGATTGGGAAGATTCCCTGGAGAAGGAAATGGCAACCCACTCCAGTGTACTTGCCTGGGAAATCCCATGGACGGAAGAGCCTGGGGGACTCCTGGAGTCACAAAGAGTCAGACATGACATAGTTACTAAAGAACAACAACAGTTACTAATCAAGATTTGTGCTGTATTTATCTATTTTGATTAAGTGTAAATTAATAATTGTAAAAAGTCCATGTAACACAAGTTAACAATTAAATATTAGTAGTCACAAAAATACTTTGTATATATAAAGCATTTTTTGTTTCGGACAAATGACATATATGTATTATGTATCAGAAATTTTAACTGTTATAATAGAAGTATAAAATTTTATCTTAGAAAATGATAGGGATATAGGATTTTTCAAAACTCTTTCAAAAGTGTCATAAGCAAAGTGGTTTGTGGGTATCTAGTGGAGAGTGTATGCACTAGAGAAAGTTGCCAGGCAAAACGAAAAACTCATTTGTGATTAGATAGGAGGAATGTGAAGGAAGGTCACTCAGCATGGTGTTAGGTGTTTCTTCCATTTTGTTCAGCTGAATAGATGCCAACGTGGAGTAGAAATAGCACTGTATTTTACCAGTGTTGTTTGGGAAAAGGAATCGAGGATGTGTGCAAAAAAATGATTTGGTGATGAACTGTGGTATTTATGCAGGGTAAAAAGACAGGTGAAAAATACTGATAAAGCTGTTTTTATCAGTGGATGGTCACTCTCTGAAGAGAACAAAAATTATTGAAACCTGGGTATTGACAGATAATGAGTGAAATTTGGAAAGTCTAAAATTACATTATTGGGTAAATTGAATTTACTATTAAAAACAAGGTTCAGGTTTAACTGATTATATTATTTTGTCTTTTTCTCCCCACTAGAACTCAAGATTCATTAGAGCAGGGATCCTTTTTTAATCACCTCTCCTCAACCTGCTGCACTTCTAGTGTCTATAATATTACCTAATAGATGTAGGAAAGCTAAACACTAAATCTTTGTTGAATAGGTGAGTGAAAAGTGCATAATGATACCAAAGAATGACTGAGATCTGATGGATGGAAAGATCATCTGATTTTAGTTAATATAAAATTTGTTGAAAGTCCTAAATATTTTGATTACATAGAAAATCACACCAGTGATATAATGAACTCAATGTCTCTGCTGCAGTTATATATAAAATTATTAGAAAGACATCAATGTGTGGACTGTTTGTGATATCAAATTAGTAAAAATGAAATAATTCCTGTCTTTTTTTTCCTGTTTTAGTTTTTTTTTTAATTATTTGTTTTGAAGGGTAATTGCTTTACAGAATTTTGCTATTTTCTGCCAAACCTCAACATGAATCAGCCATAGGTATACATATATCCCCTCTCTTTTGAAACTCCCTCCCATCTCCCTCCCATCCCACCCCTGTAGGTTGATACAGAGCCCCTGTTTGAGTTTTCTTAGCCATATAGCAAATTCCCGTTAACTATCTATTGTACACATGGTAATGTAAGTTTCCATGTTACTCTTTCCATACAGCTCACAAACTCCTCCCCTCTCCCCATGTCCATAAGTCTATTCCCTATGTCTATTTCTCCATTGTTGCCCTGTAAATAAATTCTTCAGTACCATTTTTCTAGATTCCATATATATGCATTCAGTTCAGTTCAGTTCAGTTGCTCAGTCATGTCCGACTCTTTGCGACACCATGAATCGCAGCATGCCAGGCCTCGCTGTCCATCACCAACTCCCGGAGTTCACTCAAACTTATGTCCATCGAGTCGGTGATGCCATCCAGCCATCTCATCCTCTGTCGTCCCCTTTTCCTCCTGCCCCCAATCCCTCCCAGCATCAGAGTCTTTTCCAATGAGTCAACTCTTCTCATGAGGTGGCCAACGTACTGGAGTTTCAGCTTTAGCATCCTTCCTTCCAAAGAACACCCAGGGCTGATCTCCTTTAGAATGCATTAGAATATGGTATTTATCTTTCTCTTTGACTCACTTCACTCCATATGATAGGTTCTAGGTTCATCAACCTCATCAGAACTGACTCAAATATGTTTCTTTTTATGGCTGAGTAATATTCCATTGTGTATATATACTACAACTTCTTTGTCCATTCATCTGTTGATGGACATCTAGGTTGCTTCCATATTCTAGCTATTGTAAACAGTGCTGTGATGAACGATGGGGTACATGTGTCTCTTTCAATTTTGGTTTCCTCAGGGTATATGCCTTGGAGTGGGATTGCTGGGTCATACGGTGATTTTATTTCTAGTTTTTTAAGAAATCTCCATACCATTTTCCATAGTGGTTGTATTGAAAGGTTGTTGTTGAATCACGCGAATACACCAGGATTCTTGGCCCCCGGAGGAGAAGAATTCAATCCGGGGCCAGAGACGAGGCTTGATCGTTTTGTGTAATAAAGTTTTATTGAAGTATAAAGGAGATAGAGAAAGCTTCTGACATAGGCATCAGAAGGGGGCAGAAAGAGTACCCCTCTGCTAGTCTTTAGCTGGATGTTATATAGTCACTAGCAGTCTGTTAATGAAAGAAAGGAGTGTCTTAAAATTCAGAATGGCACCAGGCCCCTCACCCATAAGATGCATTTTGGGATAATCTTGGCACCAAATGGTTTATCCTGGGCCATAAAATGATTAACTTGAATCTTGAAGAAGGGCAGACCACCATACAAATAGTTTCATTTACATAGATTAGGGGAACAATATCCATACTGGTTTGTCAAGTAGGTTCTGGGCCAAGAGGCAGAACCGACTTGGAGACAGAGTTTGGGGTAAAGGCATAGTACATTAGCATAGCTTAAGACAAACATTTCCATAAGAAAAAGGCATTGGTTATCTCTAGACTCGAGAATAGCTAACTTCAGGCGAAGCCGGGTGTCATTATGGCAACACAATATTTTAAGAGAAACCTCCCTTTAAATTTGTATAGAGAAGGAAAAAATATTGCTAGTTTGTTTCCTCCTGCCGCTTAAGAGAGATAAAAATGTCTGACACCTGCAGGCTATTTCCTCTATTTGGAGACCCCTGGCCTTCCTGCCTGTTACCCTCTCAGTATCAATTTACATTCCCACCAACAGTGCAAGAGTGTTCCCTTTTCTTCATACCCTTTCCAGCATTTATTGTTTGTAGACTTTTTGATGAGGCCCATTCTGACTGGTGTTAGGTGATATCTCATTGTAGTTTTGATTTGCATTTCTCTAATAATGAGCAATGTTGAGCATCTTTTTATGTGTTAGCCATCTGTATGTTTTTTTTTTTTTTTTGGAGAAATGTCTGTTTAGGCCTTTTCCCCACTTTTTGACTGGGTTGTTTGTTTTTCTAGCATTGAGTTGTATGAGCTGCTTGTATATTTTGGAAGTTAATCCTTTGTCAGTCGTTTCATTTGCTATTATTTTCTCCTATTCTGAGTGTTTTCTTTTGACCTTGCTTGTAGTTTCCTGTGCTGTGCAAAAGCTTTTAAGTTTAATCAGGTCCCACTTGTTTACTTTTGTTTTTATTTCTGTTACTCTAGGAGCTGGGTCATAGAGGATCTTGCTTTGATTTATGTCATCGAGTGTTCTGCCTATGTTTTCCTCTAAGAGTTTTATACTTTCTCATCTTACATTTAGGTCTTTAGTCCATTTTGAGTTTATCTTTGTGTATGGTGTTAGGAAGTGTTCTAATTTCATTCTTTTACATGTAGCTGTCCAGTTTTCCCAGCACTATTTACTGCAGAGATTGTCTTTGCCCCATTGTATATTCTTGCCTCCTTTGTCAAAAATAAGGTATCCATAGGTACATGTGTTTATTTCTGGGCTATCTTGTCCCATTGGTCTATATTTCTGTTTTTGTGCCAGTACCGTACTGTCTTGATGACTGTAGCTTTGTAGTATGACCTGCAGTCAGGAGGCTTGATTCCTCCAGCTCCATTCTTCTTTCTTAAGACTACTTTGGTTATTCCAGGTCTTTTGTGTTTCCATATGAATTGTGAAATTTTTGTTCTAGTTCTGTGAAAAATGCCATTGGTAATTTGATAGGGATTGCATTGAATCTGTAGATTCTATTTGGTAGTATATTAATTTTCACAATATTGATTCTTCCTACCCAGGAACATGGAATATCTCTCATTCTTTTTATGTCATTTATGATTTCTTTCACTAGTGTCCAATAATTTTCTCTGTACAGTTCTTTCATCTCTTTAGGTAAGTTTATTCCTAGATATTTAATTATTTTTGTTGCAATGGTGAATGAGATTGATTCCTTAATTGCTCTTTCTGATTTTTCATTGTTAGTATATAGAAATGCAAGTGATTTCTGTGTATTGATTTTGTATCCTGCAACTTTGCTAAATTCACTGATTAGCTCTAGTAATTTTCTGATACTATCTTTAGGGTTTTCTATGTACAGTATCATGTCATCTGCAAACAGTGAGAGTTTTACTTCTTCTTTTCCAATCTGGATTCCTTTTATTTTTTTCTTCTCTGATTGCTGTAGCTAGGACTTCCAGAACTATGTTGAATAATAGTCGCGAAAGTGAACATGTTCCTGATCTTAGGAGGAATGCTTTCAGTTTTTCACCATCGAGAATAATGTTTGCTATAGGCCTATCGTGTATGGCCTTTACTATGTTGAGGTAGGTTCCTTCTATGCCCATTTTTTCAAGAGTTTTAATCATAAGTGTGTGCTGAATTTTGTTAAAGACTTTTTCTGCATCTATTGAGATAATCATATGGCTTTCTTTCAGTTTGTTAAGATGGTGTATCACATTTATTGATTTATGTATATTGAAGAATCCTTGCATCCCTAGAATAAACCCAGCTTGATCATGGTGTTTGAGCTTTTTGATGTATTGATGAATTATGTTTGTTAAAATTTTGTTGAGGATTTTTTTCATCTATGTTCATCAGGGATATTGGCCTGTTGTTTTCTTTTTTGTGTGTTGTCTTTGTCTGGTTTTGGTATCAGGGTGATGGTGGCCTTGTAAAATGAGTTTGGAAGTGTTCCTTTCTCTGCAATTTTTTAAAAGAATTTTAGAAGGATCGGCATTAGCTCCTCTCTAAATGCTTGATAGAATTCTCCTATGAAGCCATCTGGTCCTGGGCTTTTGTTTTTTGATCACAGCTTCAATTTCAGTGCTTGTAATTGGGTTGATCATAATTTCTATTTCTTCCTGGGTCAGTCTTGGAAGATTGAACTTTTCTAAGAATTGGTCTATTTCTTCCAGGTTATCTATTTTACTGCCATATAGTTGTTCATAATAGTCTCTAATAATCCTTTGTATTTCTGCATTGTCTGTTGTAACCTCTCCTTTTTCATTTCTAATTTTGTTGATTTGATTCTTCTCTTTTTTTCTTGATGAATCTGGCTAAGGGTTTGTCAATTTTGTTTATATTTTCAAAGAACCAGCTTTTCATTTTATTAATCTTTACTATTGTTTCTTTCATTTATTTCTGTTTGGATCTTTATGATTTCTTTCCTCCTACAAATTTTGGGGGTTTTTTGTTCTTATTTTTCCAGTTGTTTTAGGTATAACATTAGGCTGTCTTGTTTCTTGAGGTAGGATTGTATTGCTATAAACTTCCCTCTTAGGACTGCTTTTGCTGCATCCCATAAGTTTTGAGTTGTTGTTTTTTCATTGTTATTTATTTCTAGAAATTGTTTGATTTCCCTTTTGATTTATTCAGTAGCCTGTTGGTTATTTAGAAATGTGTTGTTTAATCTCCATGTGTTTGTGTTTCTTACAGTTTTTTCTTGTAATTGATATCAAGTCTCATAGTGTGGTGGTCAGAGAAGATGCTTGATACAATTTCCATTTTCTTAAATTTACTGAAGTTTGATGTGTAACCCAAGACGTGGTCTATCCTGGATACTGTTCCATATGCACTTGAGAAGAAGGTGTATTCTTCTGCATTTGGATGGAATGTCCTGAAGATGTCAATGAGATCCATCTTATCTAATGTATCATTTAAGACTTGTGTTTCCTTATTAATTTTCTGTTGTGATGATCTGTCCATTGGTGTGAATAGGGTGTTAAAATCGTCTACTATTATTGTGTTACTATCAATTTCTTCTTTTATATCTGTTAGTGTTTGTCTTATGTATTGAGGTGCTCCTATGTTGGGTGCATAGATATTTACAATTGTTATGTCTTCCTCTTGGATTGATCCCTAGATCATTATGTAGTGTAGTTCCTTACCTCTTGTAATCTTCTTTATTTTTAGGTCTACTTTGTCTGATATGGGGATTGCAACTCTAGCTTTCTTTTGCTTCCCATTTTCATGGAATGTATTTTTTCATTCTCTCACTTTCAGTCCATTAGAGTCTTGAGGTCTGAAGTAGGTTTTTTGTAGACAGCATGTATATAGGTCTTGTTTTTGTATCCATTCAGCCATCTGTGTCTTTCGGTTGGAGCATTTAATCCATTTACATTTAAAGTAATTATCAATATATATATGTTCCTGTTGCCATTTTCTAATTGTTCCGGGTTGATTTTGTAGGTATTTTTTCTTCTGTTGTATTTCTTGATGATATAAGTCCATTTAACATTTCTTATAAAGCTGGTTTGGTGGTACTGAGTTCTCTTTCCTTTTGCTTGTCTGAAAAGTTTCTTATTTCTCCATCAATTTTGAATGAGATCCTTGCTGGGTACAGTAATCTTGGTTTATATTCTTCCATTGCAGTACTTTATATATATCCTGCTTTTCTCTTCTGGCCTGCAGAGTTTCTGCTGAAAGATAGCTGTTAAGAGTATGGGGTTTCACTTGTATGTTACTGGTTGCTTCTCCCTTGCTACTTTTAATATTCTTTCTTTGTGTTTAGTCTTTGTTAGTTTGATTCATATGTGTCTTGGCGTGTTTCTCCTTGGATTTATCCTCTATGGAACTCATTGTACCTCTTGGACCTGATTGTTTCCTCTTCCATGTTGGGGAAATTTTCAAGTATAATCTCTTCAAAAATTTTCTCGTATCCTTTCTTTTTCTCTTCTTCTTCTGGGACCCGTATAATTCAAAGGGTTGCATTTATAATTCAAAGTTGATGCATTTGATATGGTCCCAGATTTCTCTGTCTTCAGCTCTTTTCATTCCTTTTACTTTATTCTGCCCTTCAGAAGTTATTTCCACCATTTTATCTTCCATCTCACTGATTTGTTCTTCTGCTTCAGATATTCTGCTATTGATTCCTTCTATAATATTTTTAATTTCAGTAATTGTGTTGTTTCTCTCTGTATGCTTATTCTTTAATCCTTCTGCTGCAGCTAAGTCACTTCAGTGGTGTCCGACTCTGTGCGACCCCATAGACGGCAGCCCACCAGGCTCCCCCGTCCCTGGGGTTCTCCAGGCAAGAACACTGGAGTGGGTTGCCATTGCCTTCTCCAATGCATGAAAGTGAAAAGTGAAAGTGAAGTCGCTCAGTCTTGTCCAACTCTTAGCGACCCCATGGACTGCAGCCCACCAGCCTCCTCCACCCGTGGGATTTTCCAGGCAAAAGTACTGGAGTGGGGTGCCATTGCCTTCTCCTTTAATTCTTCTAGGTCTTTGTTAATTGATTCTTGCATTTTCTCCATTTTGTTTTCAAGGTTTTTGATCATCTTTACTATCATTATTTTAAATTATTTTTCAGGTAATTTTCCTATTTCCTCTTCATTTATTTGGACTTCTGTGTTTCTAGTTTGTTCTTTCATTTGTGCAGTATTTTTCGGCCTTTTCATTTTTTATTA
The DNA here is from genome assembly GCF_002263795.3 of Bos taurus. Taxonomy (NCBI): domain Eukaryota; kingdom Metazoa; phylum Chordata; class Mammalia; order Artiodactyla; family Bovidae; genus Bos; species Bos taurus. Next base: position 34,116,615 of record NC_037333.1, on the reverse strand, counting down.
AAGTTATTGTGTTCGAGGTCTCCTTTTCCCAGGCTTCAAGGAAAGTTGAATTCTTTCCTTGAAGAAGGTTGAATTCTTTCTTCTTTTGGTTTCTTCCCTTATAAGATTGGTCCACTGGTTTGTGTGAACTTCATATAGGTTGAGATTTGTGCTGAGTTTTTGTTTGTTTGTTTTTCCTGTGATGGGAAAGGCTGAGTGCAGTGGTACACCTGTCTGCTGGTGATTAGATTCGTGTTTTTGCTTTGTTTGTCGTTTAGATGAGGTGTCCTGCATGGGGTGCTACTGGTGGTTGGGTGATGCAGGGTCTTGTATTCAGTGGTTTCCTTTGTGTGAGTTCTCACTATTTGCTACTCCCTAGGGTTAGTCTCTGATAGTCTAGGGTCTTAGAGTCAGTGCTCCCACTCCAAAGACTCAGGATTTAATCTCTGGTCAGGAATGATGATTCCACAAGTGGTTTGTTATGGCATTAAGGGACAATAAAACAAATACCCAAATACAAGAAACCAAAGATGAACCCCAGACCAATGGTAGTTACAAAATCAGGCAAATAATAATGAAAATAATAGAATATACACATACGCATATATACCCATGAGCAAAGTGAAAACAGTCCAACAAAAATAAAGTACAGTAAATTGATCTGGCAAACAAAGGAAATCAAAAATTATATTTACCAGTTAAGAACAAAATTAATTTAGGTACAAACTGGAAAACAGAACTAAAGCAAGGTGCCAAGTGGGGAATAAAGCAATGAAAACAAAACTAGCAAATATGTTGAGAGGAAAGGAAAGAAAGAAAGAATAGATATGCAAAGTTAAATAGAGGTAGATGAAGAATATTTATATACATTAAAGATTAACTGAAAGGAGGGAAGAACAGTTGGAAAAGCAAAGAAAGGAATAAAGTAGAAAAAATATAATAAGTTAAAAAAATCAAAAATTAAAATTAAAAAAAGAGAAAAGAAAAAAAAAAGGGGGGAAAACTCCACAGAACTACAAAAGCCTAACACAGAGGCAGAGGTTTATGACAACAATAAAAAGTGTGACTGAGGAGAAAGAAAAAAAAAATAAAAAGCTCAAAAGCTTAATTGGATTTCTTAGTGCGAATAAAATCAACAACTACAACAGAGGGGTAAAAAAGGAAAAAAGAAAAAAAAATCCAAAAGAATACAGAACAAGTCAAAAAATAAGAATAATACATGTTTTTCTTGAGTCACTGTTGTCAGAGTCCTTTCCAGCGCTGGGAATTACGGTCCACCTTACCTCCATAGGATGCCCTCCAACACTGTGCTGATCTCTGGACCTGCTGTGGAGGTAGCTCAGATTTTAATCTGGTCCTACTCCTGTGTGTCTTGCTTCCAGTGTCCACAGCTATTGGAGCTAGTGTGTTTTCTTTTGTGGGAGCTCTCAATGGCCTTTTATATATTCCATAGATATAGAATCTGCCTGGTTGATCGTGTGGATTTAATCTGCAGCTTGTACAGCTGATTGAAAGATTTTGCGTCTTCTTCCTTAGCCACACTGCCCCTGGGTTTCAATTGTGGTTTTATTTCCACCTCTGCATGTGGGTCATCCACTGAGCTTTAGCTCCTGAAGCTGCCCTGAAGGGCTTGGGTTTGCTCCCATGAGGGCCAGGTGTGGAGGTGGTGCAGCTGCTTGGGTCGCAGGGGTTCTGGCAGCACCAGGTACTCTGGGGTTGACAGCTAGGGTAGTAGGAAATATAGTGCTCTAGAAGGGTATTGCAACCAGTACTGGCTGAGACGCTCCAGTATTCTTGCCTGGAGAACCCCCTCTCTGAGAGAGAAGCCTGGCAGGCCAGAGTCTACAGGGTCGCAAAGAGTCGGACACTACTGAAGCGACCTTGCGCACATAAACACAAGACATTTTTTTTTCCCCCTGTGGCAGCTCGGCCCAGTGAGAGTTGAGCATGAAGGTGGTGCAGCTGCTGCTTTGTGGGGACCCTGGCGGCACCAAGTGTGCAGGGAGACATACTGCCACCACGGCAGGAGTTATGGCCCTGTCAGAGTCTTTTTTCGAGCTTCTTGTAGCTGGTGATCAGAAGGCCTCTGTGGCCAGTCTTTCTCCTTAGCTCCGCCCATTCAGGCACTTAGAGGGATCCCTTGCCTGGGGTCCTTCTCTGTTGTTCCACATGTCAGGCACATAGAGGGGTCCTCCTGACGGGGGTCCTACTCTGTAGATCGGTGCATCAGGCAGTTAAAGGGGGGGTACCCTGGCTGGGGTCCTACTTTGTAGTTTGGACCAAGAGTCACTGAAGGGAGCACCCTGGGTGGGGTCCTACTCTGTGGTTCAGTGCGTCAGGTGTTTGATGGGTCAGCCTCTCTATTGTTGAGCTGCCAATGCTGGCGATGCTGGCTTGTGGGGAGAGAGGCTATGGTGATGGCTCCACCCTCTACACGTGACTCAGCATTATTGCCTTGCTTCCATGGCTGCCCGGCTTTCCTCCACAGGCATTTGACACCTCAATCTCCTCCCTCACATCCCCTCAATCAGTCTCTCCACAGTCAGTAGCAGCCCTTACCCTGGGGTTGCTCCAGAATCCCTAAACTCCAGCTCCCAGTTGCTGCCCCTTCCAGGATACCTGTGTTCCTGCCCAGCATATGTATGGCTGTGGCAAGGACTGTCTGATTCTCATTCCATTTAGGCTGCCACAGATCAGCTGTTTCACTCTCAGCCTTAAATATTTCTCCTCTGACTCAGACAGTTGCCCTAATGTGGGAATTGGACCCCTGCTTCAGTTCCCTCACCTGCTGAGGGCAGGCCCAGTCCTACTAACACTCCTGTTTTTCCCCCTAGTTCCTTTGTCCTACTGAGTTTTGCATGGTTTTATATATTTTTTCCCACTGATCAAGTACTCCTGTCTGCTCTCAGCTGGTGTTCTGCATGCACTTCTGTGTCTGAAGGTGTATTCCTGATGTATCCGTGGAGCGAGATGTACTCCACTTCCACCTATGCCTCTGCCATCTTGTTCTCCAATTCCTGTCTTTTTATTCAAAGAAAAATTGAAAAAGGTTGTTGTGACAAAGATTAGTACAGGGATAGGAATATACATATTTGAAAAATTGGTTAATGTTAGGGTTTGAGTGAATATATCATATTGAAAATTCTATAATTGATCATGCAATGAGAAGTGCTATGGATATAAATATTATTGAGAAACAATCTGATTTAAAACCAAGTGATAGTTTCAGGGTTTGGGTAATTATTTTGTCAGTTTGAAGTAATTATTTCTTAACCCAAGTAGATAAATATTGTTTGTGAGATTTAGACTGGTGATGAAGCCATATGCAATGATAATTTAATTTGTGTTTACATGTAGATATTAGAGTGGTTACTATGACTGGTAAAAGTAGTACAAATAGTGATGCTAGTATAAGATAGGTGAATAGACTTATTCTTCATATTTGAAGTTAAATTGATGTTTTGTTTCCTAAGACCAATGGGTTATTTTTTTTTAAGTTTGAAAAAAATACGTATTCAAGAACCAAAGAAGTATAGTAGAGAATTTGAATAAATTAGGAAACACAGTCTTCAACAGATGAGGTGTGAGAGGCATGGTAGATGATTGCAAAGATGTGGGGCAGGTGTTGTGTATTTGATGGCATAAGATTTAAAACTGGGAATGGATATAAGAGATATAATGGAGAATGAACCAAAAATATAGAAATGTGTAGAAGGATACCTATGATGCCTGCATGCCCAGAGAAAATAGGGGGATGGGAGAGAAAGCAGTCATCATTTGAGAAAGTTGTGAGAGAAGTTTTGATTTAGAGAACCAGATTTCAGTTAGAGCTAACAGAGAAGAAAATGTACAAAAGAAGTTAATTTGCTGATAACAGATTGGAATTTCAGAGCAGAGCATAAAAGAATTTTATGAGTTAGATAGCAACTTGGGACTTCTTAAGTAATCGATTCTTCCTAGATATGTGCATGGTAAATCACTTTAGTCATGTTCCACTCTTTGCGACCACATGGACTGTAGCCTGCCAGGATCCTCTGTCTGTGGAATTCTCCAGGCATGAGTACTGGAGTATGTTGCTGTGACCTCCTCCAGGGGATCTTCCCAACCCAGGGACCTGACCTGCATCTCTCCTGTCTTCTGCCTTGACAGACATGTTCTTTACTACTGGCACCACCTGGGAAGCCCCCTTTCTAGTTATAAATTTGATGGGACTAATCTGCTACAGGGGCTTCCCTGATAGCTCAGCTGGTAAAGAATCCACCTCAAATGCAGGAAACCCCGGGTTGATTCCTGGGTCAGGAAGATCCCCTGAAGAAGCGATAGGCTACCCGCTCCAGTACTCTTGGACTTCCCTGGTGGCTCAGACGGTAAAGAATCTGCCTGCATTGCAGGAGATCTGGGTTCGATCCCTGCTTTGAGAAGATCCCCTGGATAAAGGAAAAGCTACCCACTTCCATATTCTGACCTGGACAGTTACATGGACAGAGGAGCCTGGTGGGCTGTGGTCCATGGGGTCACAAAAAGTCTGACAGGAGTGAGCAACTTTCACTCTTCAATCTGCTACAAGACTGATGGACTAAGATGATACTTCCTAGTGAAAACTTTATATTTTCAATGATTAAAGATCAATTTGTTAAAGGCATGGCTTTTATTTTTGTTTTATTTTAAATGGAATCAATCATATGTCTTATTCAATAGTCGATAGAGGGAGCTAGGAAATAAATTCCTGATACTTCACCTCCTATCCTCCAATCTCCTAACAGGGCTACTCTTTGTTTCCTGCACATTATCAAAGGAAAAGGCATAGGATCCCATTGGTTAGTCCATTCATTTCAGCCTCCAAGGTGGACAGTATAGTGGAAAAGGTGGAGAGAGTGTTTGAAAATTCATTACTTTTTGGAAGCTAAATGATCATACCATGCTTTTAGATCATGTTATAGAATTTGCATTTTACTTTAGACAAAATGGCCTTTGAATTGAGAAGTTTTTGCTTTGAAATGGGAAGCAGATTACTGTTAAAGCTTCTGGGACCATTTTCTGATGTTGGGGTGTGGCACAGATTTTTACATACCAACTGGCAAGTCTTTGACACTGCCTGAGTATCCTGGGATTCAACTCAGTTCTGACATTGTGTACCCAGAGAGAGCATCAGATCCCACAGGTTATGGGCTGGGTTATGCAAGACTCTCACCTCCCGCATTTCAGATGCTTGTCCCAAGTCGAGGTTGTTACCTGTGCTTCTGACCAACATGGTATAGATCAGAGGTTCCAATGACCCCTTCAAATAATTTGTTACAGTGGCTCACAGAACTCAGAGAAACGTTGTACTTACTAAACTACTTATTTATTATAAACGAATATAGCTGAAGATCAATCAGATGCTGGTCTGATTGATGTTATGGGGAAAAAGCATGGAGCTTCCATACACTCTGAATGTACCACTCTCCTCAAATCTCCACAGGCTCACCAACCCAGGAAATTCTCCAAACAATCTTTTGGGGTTTTGTGAAGGCTTTATTACATAGGCATCCTTATTAAATCACATGCAATTGTTGATTGGACTCAGTCTCAGTCCTTCCCTGCCCAGATGGGTGAAGGGACAGACAGTTCCAACAGGATTGCTTCCACTGGGAACCAGCTCCCAACAGTAGGTTGCCTAGGGACTTTCCAAAGTCACTTCATTAGCATAACAAAAACACCTTTCTTGCTCTCACCACTTAGAAAGTTCCAAGGGTTTTAGGAGCTCCATGACGGTAAAAGAGAGGAAGACTAGATGTATATTTCTTATTATAAATCACAGTATCACAGTTGCGATCAGATTTGCATTTGAAAAAAAAAAAAACTCTTTCAGCTGCTAAAGTGGCCTTTTAGAGGATTGCAGATGAGAGAATGTAGGGAGGCAGAGATGGGAGATTTGAGGGGCAAGAGCAGAATGGGGATGAATGAAACAAATCCATATTTGGTGGCTCTGATTAGCGTGGTTGCAATCTTTTTTGAAAGTATAATTAACAGGACTTGGTAATAGTACGGATGGATCGTTTGAACTAAAATGTCACAGTGACTCTCCTCTATTGTGTATTGGACTGGTGTAACTGGGTAGCTGCTGGTACCGTGAACTGCAGTAGGAAAAATTATTTTATCAATAGAATGTTTTAAGGATAGTAACCAAAATTTCAGTTTTAGACATGAGATATTTGAACAGAACTGTCACAAGTTGACTATACAAGTTTAAAGCAATATGGCCAAAAAGTATAGATCTGGGAGCCCTCTACATATAAACTTAAAGCTATGATTTAGGAAATGAATGTGTTGAGTGACCAAGCACTGGAAAGAGAACTAAGTCCTGTAAAACTTGAATGTTTAGAGGAGGCATATTAGATGTTAGAGAGGGAGCCAGCAAATTAATCCATATTTTAGCAGTAAGCTAACACTTTTATGGAAGTTATATAATAATTTTATGAAACAGGTATATTATGAATGAGAATCTGAGAATCAGATTAATTGACTTGAGTATAAGATAGCTTTAGTTTTTGCCTCACTCCCAAACTAATGCATTTTCCATGGCACCAAAGAGTCTATCATAAATGATAAATGCTTGTTAAAGTGAAGTCAACATTTTCTTTACAACAGGGGTAAACTTAAGGAAAAATATGAATGAGAGAAGGAGTTTTAAGCACGTCTTAATTGATATATCATCTTATGATATATAAACTAAATTAAGTGACTGTCTTATTTTCCCTCATGATATGGTTTTCCATCTTTGAAATGGGATTAAGTCATGCAACTAAAACACATTTTAAGATAGATTTTTCCAGGGAATTGCTACAACCTTGGTTTTGCTATCTAATGGGTTCAGTTCAGTTCAGCACTCAGTCGTGTCCGACTCTTCGCGACCCCATGAATCGCAACACACCAGGCCTCCCTGTCCATCACCAGCTCCCGGAGTTCACCCAGACTCACGTCCATCGAGTCAGTGATGCCATCCAGCCATCTCATCCTCTGTCATCCCCTTCTCCTCCTGCCCCCAATCCCTCCCAGCATCAGAGTCTTTTCCAATGAGTCAACTCTTCGCATGAGATGGCCAAAGTACTGGAGTTTCAGCTTCAGCATCATTCCCTCCAAAGAAATCCCAGGGCTAATCTCCTTCAGAATGGACTGGTTGGCCCTTCTTGCAGTCCAAGGGACTCTCAAGAGTCTTCTCCAACACCACTGTTCAAAAGCATCAATTCTTTGGCACTCAGCTTTCTTCACAGTCCAACTCTCACATCCATACATGACCACAGGAAAAACCCTAGCCTTGACTAGACGGACCTTTGTTGGCAAAGTATGCTTTTCAATATGCTATTTAGGTTGGACATAACTTTCCTTCCAAGGAGTAAGCGTCTTTTAATTTCATGGCTGCAGTCACCATCTGCAGTGATTTTGGAGCCCCAAAAAAGTAAAGTCTGACACTGTTTCCAGTGTTTCCCCATCTATTTCCCATGAAGCGATGGGACCAGATGCCATGATCTTCGTTTTCTGAATGTTGAGCTTTAAGCCAACTTTTTCACTCTCCACTTTCACTTTCATCAAGAGGCTTTTGAGTTCCTCTTCACTTTCTGCCATAAGGGTGGTGTCATCTGCACATCTGAGGTTATTGATATTTCTCCCTGCAATCTTGATTCCAGCTTGTGTTTCTTCCAGTCCAGCATTTCTCATGATGTACTCTGCATATAAGTTAAACAAGCAGGGTGATAATATACAGCCTTGACGTACTCCTTTTCCTATTTGGAACCAGTCTGTTGTTCCGTGTCCAGTTCTAACTGTTGCTCCTGACCTGCATACAGATTTCTCTAATGGGTAGAAAATTAATTTATTTCCCAAGCTATATTTATGAAGATTTTTTATTTCAACAACTCATTTCTAATAACTGAGCATGTAATTTGTTAATAGAAACTAGACAATAGGTGTTCGAAATGTACAGTTGGAAACAAGCCTTGACATTTAAATCTCATCACATAAAAATATGAAGCCTATTATTTTCTATTATGATATTAACAATAGAGCTTTAAACACCTTTAGTTATGACTGCAGTTTCATAATCAGTCCATTAACCACAAGATAACTGTCATGAACTCAAATAAGTGTCCATAATAATCAGTAAGTACTTCCATTGAGACATCCATATATACTTGGGAGGAGGAAGTACCTTTCAATTTGTTATAACACAGTGACTGCAATAAGTTCTGAGTAGAAAATATTGATGAACACATGGCTTTGTCTTGATTTGAGTTGTTAGGTTAGAAACTATCTTCTTAAAATTTATTTTGTTGAATTACAGTTAATTTACAGTGATATCTTAATTTCTACTATACAGCAAAGTGATTTAGTTATACATATATATATATATATATATATATATACACATTCTTTTTCATATTCTTTTCCATTATGATATATCATAGGATATGTAATGTAGTTCCCTATGGTATATAGTAGGAACTTGTTGTTTATCCATTCTGTATATCACAGTTGGCATTTGCTAATCACCATCTCCCACTCCATTGCTCCCTCCATTCTCCTCCCTCTTTAAACCACAGTCTGTTCTCTCTCTGTTCATTTGTGTCATATTTTAGATTCCACATGTAAGTGGTATCATATGGTATTTGTCTCTTTCTGACTTAATGCATTTAGTAGGATAATCTCTAAGTCCAACCATGTTGCTGAAAATGGCATTATTTCTTCTTTATATGGCAGAGTAGTATTCTATTGTATATGTGTACCACATCTTTATCAATTCATTTATTGATGGATATTTAGGTTGTTCTCTGTCTTGGCTATTGTTAATAGTGATACAGTGAACATTGGGCTGCATGTATGTTTTCAAATAATGGTTTTCTCTGGGTATATGCCCAAGAGTGGGATTGTAGTATCATATGGCACCTCCATTTTCATTTTGTTGTGTAATCTCCATACTGTTCTCCATAGTGGCTGCTACCAATTTACATTCCCACCAACACTGTAAGAGGTTTCCTTTTTCTCCATCCCTCTCTAGCATTTGCTATTTGTATACTTTTTAATGATGGCCATTCTGATGGGGAAACATCATCTTAATCTTAAACTTTTAATAGTTGGCAGCATTCCTAGATATTGTATTTTTGCTATGTAAAAATAATTTGTATATTTTAATGTTATATTTTCATTGTAAACTTATAGAGGCTAGAATTTTATATAGGACATATAAATAGAATGCATTTCTATTTGCCATTATATGATATTAGGTCAAATATATTCTACATAGCAGACAATATTTGAGCTACAACTGAGAAAATTTGTTTCCACTGAATACCGCATCTTTTTACTTAATGAAAGTTGTTGATAAAATTATTTTTTTTTAAATATTTGCTTGGAGGCATGGATTGACTTTATATTTTAAATTTGTGGAGAAGGCATTTTTAAGTTTATAGTAATTTTTTTCTAGGATTAAAGTTATACGTTAAAGACAGTTTCCACAGTCTTTTTTTTTAACCATCTTTATTCATTCATTCTACCTTCTATGTGCCAGCCAGTCTTCTAGCTCTTGATAATATAGCTTTGAAAAGAAAACAGACAAACTGTTCATTTTCATGAAGTTTGTTGCAAATCAAGGATGATAAAGAAGTAAATAAGTACATTTTAAAGTCACTTGATTGTTCTAATGTAATTATAAAACTTATTCAGGAAAAAGTATAAGATGATATAGTTCATTAAGTTGTTAAACAGTCTGATAATTTAGAATTTGGAAATTGATCATGTTGACACAATTTGAAACTTGATATGTATAATGTATAACCTGCAAAACAATTATTACAGGAGGAAGAGTACAGTGAGATGTTTCTAAAGTGGTGTCAACTAATTAATGAGATACTTTTAAAGGGAAGTTAATACATTATAGCCTGAAATATATTAATATAATGAATTGCAAATTTCTTAGTTCTAAATAAAGATTGATTATACCAAATAACATGGAGAAAAATAATCTTAACTTCTCTAAGTGGTAATTATGATGCTTAGTGTTACTTGTTTTGGTTTTGCCTGAATCATATTTAAAATAATGGTTTTGATAGTTAGATGCTGTTGACAGTACTTTTACCAAACCGAAGCCAAACCATAGCAGATGTTGAGGACTTATAATTCTTAGACTAATGTGTTGGGGCAAAAGATAATTCACATTTCATTAATATTTAGTTATCTCAGAACATTTCTGTTCTACCAGTGATAGATCCAGGAAAAATTAAAATCATCTTAAGTCTTATACTGTTTAAAAAGTAGATTTTCTTTGAAGTGAAAATTAAATACTGATTTATTTTAAAATGTGGGGTTACAGTGGTTGTGCCATGAGGGTAATATAACCTCTTGGATATGAATTTGTGTACTAGCACTTGTTAGCCATGTAAGTATACTGAAGCTGCATTTTTCTCTTATGAAAGATGAGATATTAATATTGCTTATGTCTTAAATTATGTGGAAAAAGGTATCATTTTTCATATGGAAGTTATATAAATGAATTAGTTTCAGAATATATATTATTTAAGTAGCATGGTATCCCATTCCAGTCCATTTTAGTTCGCTGATTCCTAGAATGTTGAAGTTCATTCTTGCCATCTCCTGTTTGACCACTTCCAATATGCCTTGATTCATGGACATGACATTCCAGGTTCCTATGCAATATTGCTCTTTATAGCACCAGATGTTGTTTCTATCACCAGTCACATCCACAACTGGGTATTGTTTTTGCTTTTCTCCATCCCTTCTTTCTTTCTGGAGTTAATTCTCCACTGATCTCCAGTAGCATATTGGGCACCTACCGACCTGGGGAGTTCCCCATTCAGTATCCTATCATTTTGCCTTTTCATACTGTTCATGGGGTTCTCAAGGCAAGAATACCGAAGTGCCATTCCCTTCTCCAGTGGACCATATTCTGTCAGACCTCTCCACCATGACCCGTCTGTCTTGGGTGGCCCCACACGGCATGGCTTAGTTTCTTTGAGTTAGACAAGGCTGTGGTCCATGTGATCAGATTGGCTAGTTGTCTGTGACTGTGGTTTCAGTGTGTCTGCCCTCTGATGCCCTCTCTCAGTGCCTACCATTTCACTTGGGTTTCTCTTACCTTGAGAAACCTGTATGCAGGTCGGGAAGCAACAGTTAGAACTGGACATGGATCAACAGACTGGTTCCAAATAGGAAAAGGAGCACGCCAAGGCTGTATATTGTCACCCTGCTTATTTAACTTATATGCAGAGTACATCATGAGAAATGCTGGGCTGGAAGAAACACAAGCTGGAATCAAGAGTGCTGAGATAAACATCAATAACCTCAGATATGCAGATGACACCACCCTTATGGCAGAAAGTGAAGAGGAACTCAAAAGCCTCTTGATGAAAGTGAAAGAGGAGAGTGAAAAAGTTGGCTTAAAGCTCAACACTTAGAAAACTAAGATCATGGCATCTGGTCCCATCACTTCATGGGAAGTAGATGGGGAAACAGTGGAAACAGTGTCAGACTTTATTTTTGGGGGCTCCAAGATCACTGCAGATGGTGACTGCAGCCATGAAATTAAAAGACGCTTACTCCTTGGAAGGAAAGTTATGATCAACCTAGATAGCATATTCAAAAGCAGAGATATTACTTTGCCAACAAAGGTCTGTCTAGTCAAGGCTAGGGTTTTTCCAGTGGTCATGTATGGATGTGAGATTTGAACTGTGAGGAAAACTGAGTGCTGAAGAATTGATGCTTGTGAACTGTGGTGTTGGAGAAGACTCTTGAGAGTCCCTTGGACTGCAAGGAGATCCAACCAGTCCATTCTAAAGGAGATCAGTCCTGGGTGTTCTTTGGAAGGACTGATGTGAAAGCTGAAACTCCAGTACTTTGGCCCTCTCATGCGAAGAGTTGACTCATTGGAAAAGACCCTGATGCTGGGAGGGATTGGGGGCAGGAGGAGAAGGGGACAGCAGAGGATGAGATGGCTGGATGGAATCACCTACTTGATGGACATGAGTTGAGTGAACTCTGTGAGTTGGTGATGGACAAGGAGGCCTGGTGTGCTGTGATTCATGGGGTTGCAAAGAGTTGGACACAGCTGAGTGACTGAACTGAACTGAACTGATCATGGTATCCTCTGTCATCTAAAAGGGCTTATGAAATTTAATGTCATCAGAGTCTTAGTGAGTTGCTTCTCAGTTGGTTTTCCTGATACTTTGATTAAGCATTTAAGTTCAAGCTCCTTGTTCACTTCTTTCCTAAACTCCAAGGTCCTTCAAGATTATGTCTTGTTTATGGTGGAAGTTCCAAAATTAAGTATATTTCCTCTTACATATGAATGAATAAACAAGAAATTTACCAGATTAACAGCATACTATTATAAAAAGATTTTTCTCTTAATGATGGGTCAAACATATCATTATCTTTAATGGAGGGTACTGTTATACTACATCTGAAAAGAACACTTGGGTGTAAAGAAAATAAGAAATAAATGGTCTAGAGGTCTATTTATTAAAATAGGTGAGTAAAAATATATAGTTAAGCTTTTAGCTACTGGTGGGAGGAGAAATATGAAACTTTTAAACTTTTTAGCATAATTACATATAATCATTGACATCATTAAATACATCTGAAAAGCAGTCTAGAAATAAATTATTTTCAGTTAATAGATTTTACCCAGATTAAAATGTTCAGTTTACTCTCTGATTCTCTTTGCTTTTAGCAGAAGAGAATTGTTTTATTCCCTATAGTTCACAATCTATTTACCCAGATAAAATATTCAGTTTACTCTCTGATTCTCTTTGCTTTTAGCAGAAGAGAATTGTTTTATTCCCTTATAGTTCACAATCTACTACTGTCAATATCTAATATACTGATACTGATTATACAGACAGACTTCAAAATCTTCCTTAATAAAAAAAAAAAGCAAAGAGTGACAAAAGGACTGACTGTGAGGAGTATAGTTATGATAATACTTGTATTTTCTAGTAAAAGCCTTGTAAATCATTAAGCACTAAGAGTTTACAAGAAGAAGCATAGTGAAGTATAAGAAGCATAGTGAAAAAGGGTGTTTGGCAAAATTCATGTGGTGGAAGAGTACTTATTTACCTTAATTTTCACCCTTGTTGTTGACCACCTACAAACTTTTGCTGACAAGAAAAGGATAAGCCCTCTGAAACATAACTGTCTGCTAGCAAGCACAATGTATGAATGGCTTATTGCAGCAAGGGAAATGAAATGGTGAGTATAAAACTAAATTGTGGTCATGAAAAGCAAGTAGATGGAAACTCTTTCCTCTCTGCAGGTTAGAAATAGAAGCACTGCGGGACCCTTTTTTTTTTTTTTGACTGAGCAATCTTTTCTTTCTTTGAATATAGTGAAAAAAAGAAACCCATTGACTAATTTTCTTGATGTTCTCTTTTGTAAGCACTATTTGTCTTTTCACAGATGAGTTTTGGGCCTTTCTGTAACAGGACTCATTAATTTAAACCTAAGAGAATCTTGGCCAAGATACCATTTGAAATGGAAATTACTCCCTACTTCTTAAACATTTCTCCTATTCAGAATGTCAGGCCATGCTGATTGGTTACTCCTTTTCAGTCTTTTTCATTGACCCATTTCCCCATTTTATACCTTAAATGTTAATTGTCTATTTTTTTTGTCTTTTCTCTAAAGACATCTTTGTCTGCTCTCTAAACACTCATCTGAATTGTCTAATAAATTATTTTGGTTTAAGTGCTCTCTAGAGAAAACTCCAGAGAAGGCAATGGCACCCCACTCCAGTACTCTTGCCTGGAGAATCTCATGGGTGGAGGAGCCTGGTAGGCTGCAGTCCATGGGGTCGCAAAGAGTCAGACATTACTGAGCGACTTCACGTTCACTTTTCACTTTCACACATTGGAGAAGGAAATGGCAATCCACTCTAGTGTTCTTGCCTGGAGAATCCTAGGGATGGTGGAGCCTGGTGGGCTGTCGTCTATGGGGTCTCACAGAGTCAGACGCGACTGAAGTGACTTAGCAGCAGCAGCAGAGAAAACTCAAAATCTGATTCCTTTTCTGTCATTGAGCTTCATAGTCTTATTTCCAATTTCGTACACGTTCCACCCTGAATTGGTTTCTACTCACTTCCATACTGCTCCACTTGCTCCTATTTTCCCAACTGTATTAATGTCATCATCATATCAGTCCCCCAAGCTAAAAAGACTCAGTGTAATACAGATATCTATCTTAACTCTGGCACCTTAGCCTATAAATCACCAAGTCATGTAGGTTCTAGAATATAATTTCTCTTCTAATCAGAGCTTTCATATGCCACAGCTTTTGGTCATATATTCACTTCCCTCACATATTGTAGCACAGTCCCATAGTCAGATTCCCTGATGCTTTCATCTGCCAGTACAGATGATGAGTTTTATATCAGGTATCTTCTAAAACACTGTTCTTCTGATAAACTGTCTCTATATGGCTCTGCTAACCAGTCTTAAGTCTAAACATAAACCCCACTGAACTTCTCAGACTAAACCTGAACTTTCTCAAGGCCTCATCGGTGACCATTCCTTACCAGCGACACCATTTCCTATGTTCCTTTATAGTCATTTTTCTGTTTTCTGATCCTGCCCCTTTCAGGGTCTTTGCCTATGCTTTTCTTTATGTATGAAATGCTCTTTGGGACTTCCCTGGTGGTCATTGATTAATACTCCACATTCCCAATGCAGGGAGAACAGGTTCATTCCCTGATGGGAAAAATATGTCCATCTGGGCATGGCCAAAAGAAAAAGAAATGCTTTTACTTCTTTAAATACCTGCTAAGGTACTATACATTCTTCAAGTTCCAACATAAATTTCACATCTTCTGTGAAGACTTTCCTCATATTGCTCTTGTCTTTTATGCTCTATTACAGAGTGTAACACATATAATTTGTGTTTGTAAATTTTCTCTGATAAGAAAATAGTGATTAGGAGAACTGGAAAAAAAAGAAAACATTCTTCTGATGATAGGAATAATATTTTTATATTCCCTATACATATAATATTGCCTGGAGTAACAGGCAAATTTGGCCTTGGAGTACAGAATGAAGCAGGGCAAAGGCTAATAGAGTTTTGCCAAGAGAACACACTGATCATAGCAAACACCCTCTTCCGACAACACAAGAGAAGACTCTATACTTGGACATCACCAGATCGTCAGCATCAAAATCAGATTGATTATATTATTTGTAGCCAAAGATGGAGAAGCTGTATACAGTCAGCAAAAACAAGACTGGGAGCTGAATATGGCTCAGATCATGAACTCCTTATTGCCAAATTCAGACTTAAATTGAAGAAAGTAGGGAAAACCACTAGACCATTCAGGTATGACCTAAATCAAATCCCTTAACGGTTATATAGTGGAAGTGAGAAATGGATTTAAGGGACTAGATCTGATAGACAGAGTGCCTGATGTCCTATGGACAGAGGTTTGTGACACTGTACAGGAGACAGGGATCAAGACCATCCCCAAGAAAAATAAATGCCAAAAAGCAAAATGGCTATCTGAGGAGGCCTTACAAAAGCTGTGAAAAGAAGAGAAGTGAAAAGTAAAGGAGAGAAGGAAAGATATACCCATTTGAATGCAGAGTTCCAAAGAATAGCAAGGAGAGGTAAGAAAGGCTTTCTCAGTGATCAGTGCAAAGAAATAGGGGAAAACAACAGAATGGGAAAGACTAGAGATCTCTTCAAAAAAATTGGAGATACCAAGGGAACATTTCATGCAAAGAAGGGCTCAATAAAGGATAGAAATGGTATGGACCTAACAGAAGCAGAAGATATTAAGAAGAGGTAGCAAGAATACACAGAAGAACTGTACAAAAAAGATCTTCATGACCCAATGGTGTGATCACTCACCTAGAGCCAGACATGTTGGAATGTGAATTCAAGTGGGCCTTAGGAAGCATCACTATGATCAAAGCTAGTGGAGGTGATGGAATTCCAGTTGAGCTATTTCAAATCCTGAAAGATGATGCTGTGAAAGTGCTGCACTCAATATGCCAGCAAGTTTCGAAAACTCAGCAGTGGCCATAGGACTGGAAAAGGTCAGTTTTCATTCCAATCCCAAAGAAAGGCAATGCCAAAGAATGCTCAAACTACAGCACAATTACACTCATCTCACACGGTAGTAAAGTAATGCTTAAAATTCTCCAAGCCAGGCATCAGCATTACGTGAACCGTGAACTTCCAGCTGTTCAGACTGGTTTTAGAAAAGGCAGAGGAACCAGAGATCAAATTGCCAACATTTGCTGGATCATGAAAAAAGCAAGAGAGTTCCAGAAAAATATCTATCTCTGCTTTATTGACTATGCCAAAGTCTTTGACTGTGTGCATCACAATAAACTGTGGAAAATTCTGAAAGAGATGGGAATACCAGTCCACCTGACCTGCCTTTTGAGAAAACTGTATGCAGCTCAGGAAGCAATAGTTAGAACTGGACATGAAACCACAGACTGGTTCCAAATAGGAAAAGGAGTACGTCAAGGCTGTATATTGTCACCCTGCTTATTTAACTTATATGCAGAGTACATCATGAGAAACGCTGGGCTGGAAGAAGCACAGTGTAGGAATCAAGATTACTGGGAGAAATATCAATAACCTCAGATATGCACATGACACCACCCTTATGGCAGAAAATTAAGAAGAACTAAAGAGCCTCTTGATGAAAGTGAAGAAGAGAGTGAAAAAGTTGGCTTAAAGCTCAACATTCAAAAAGCTAAGCTCATGGCATCTGGCCCCATCACTTCATGGGAAATAGATAGGGAAACAGTGGAAACAGTGTCAGAGTTTGTTTTTTGGGGCTCCAAAATCACTGCGGATGGTGATTGCAGCCATGAAATTAAAAGATGCTTACTCCTTGGAAGGAAAGTTATGACCAACCTATACAGCATATTAAAAAGCAGAGACATTACTTTGTCAACAAAGGTCCGTCTAGTCAAGGGTATGGTTTTTCCAGTGATCATGTATGGATGTGAGAGTTGGACTATAAAGAAAGCTGAGCACCGAAGAATTGATGCTTTTGAACTGTGGTGTTGGAGAAGAATGTTGAGGGTCCCTTGGACTGCAAGGAGATCCAACCAGTTCATCCTAAGGGAACTCAGTCCTCAGTATTCATTGAACAGACTGATGTTGAAGCTGAAACTCCAGCATTTTTGGCCACCTGATGTGAAGAGTCGACTCATTTGAAAAGACCCTAATGCTGGGAAGATTGAAGGCAGGAGAAGGCGATGACAAAAGATGAGATGGTTCAGTGGCATCACTGACTCAATGTATATGAGTTTGAGCAAGCCCTGGGAGTTGGTGATGGACAGGGAAGTCTGGCATCCTGCAGTCCTTGAGGTCACTAAGAGTCGGAAATGCCTGAAATGAACTTAACTGATTCATAATATAATGCCAGTTTCAAGGTAGGCATCACTTGAATACAAATTGAAGGATTGTGTTCTCTGTAGTGCCTTAAAATATGTCTCTCAGTTGCAGTGGTTTACCACCTCTGTGATATTGGCTGCCTATTTTAGCATTTCTAGTTTTAAATCTTACAATCATTTAGCCCTCACCTTTAGCTTTATTCCTGCTCCAGGCTCTAAAGGCAACCTGTCATTAGATTAGGAACATTATACAAAGAACTCTAGGTTAATAATATTTTCGTTTGGGGTTGAGAGTGGCAGAATCTATTCTTTATTGTTATTATAAGCTAAGTACTTTATTAAATAAAAAGTAAGTGTTTACCCAATTATTCTTACAGTAGTACTATGAAATAGTCAATATGCTCATTTTGCTACTTAGGAAAATAAGCAATTGAGTAAACGGCTCGTTTATTTATTGACAGAGCTGGAACTCACACTCATATCAATCTGATAACAAAGGAGCCGATATTATAGTTATTTCAGCACCAATTTAAAATTGTTTCTGGTCCTATTGTGACTTAGTAGTTGTTGTTCAGTTGCTAACTTGTATCCAACTCTTTGTGACACTGTGGACTGCGGCATGCCAGGCTTCCCTGTCCTTCACTGTCTCCCAGAGGTTGTTCAAACTCATGTCCATTGAGTCAATGATGCCATCCAACCATGTCATCCTCTGTCACCCCCTTCTCCTTCTGCCTACAGTCTTTCTCTGCATCAGGATCCTTTCCAGTGAGTCAGCTCTTTGTTGCATCAGAGGGCCTAAGTATTGGAGCATCAGCATCAGTCCTTCCAATGAATATGCAGAGTTCATTTCCTTTAAGATTGGCTAGTTTGATCTCCTTGCTATCCAGGGGACTTTCAAGAGTTTTCTCTACCACCACATTCTAAAGCATCAATTATTTGGCATTCAGCATCCTTTATGGTTCAGTTCTCACATCTGTACATGACTACTGGAAAAACCATAGTTTTGACTATATGGACCATGCATAATTGAATTAACATGTCTCTTGCTTTCTTTCTGATAACCAGCTTTTCTGTTTTTGGTCATTATCTTACAATTAAAATTTATTTTTTGTTAAATAAAGTATGGTATTTCTACATGTTCCTTTACATTTAATAAATATAACTACATATGTACAGTGATTATTTGCACAAGTCTCTTAATTTAACAAAAATTGTATAGAATTTGAGAATGTATTTATTGATTTTAGTATTCTTAATAATATTTAGAGGTAAAATAGAAAGACTATTCAAATTCTTGGATTTAGAAACTTTAAATTCCAGATGTGATTATACTACTACTTGCAGTTTAACTTTGGCTCAGTCAGTTTCATCATCTGATGATTATTTTTGGGATACTCCAAACCCTAAATTACAATAGATCTGGAAAGTCTGAAGCCTTTCCAAAAGTGTGTAGAAGAATCAGGAGGAAAGGAAAATGTAAAAAAATCACAATAGAATGCCAACAATATTCACTATAGCCATCTTAATGAAATTGGTACTATATACAGTATTAAGCTAAAGATTCTGATATCTAAGTAGCATGGCCTGTGTTCAAGAAGTTGAAAACAAAGATTGGACAGGTAGGACTAATTTTTAAGATACACATAATAATGTGTAATATTATATGTCATAGTCTGAGGTAAGAGCTCAGTAAGACCAGGTGAAAAAAGAAGCATCTGTTTATGAAAGTAAGGGGAAATGTTTTAGGCTGGGCTGAAAAGGAAAGAAATTCTGGAAATAAGGAAACCAGTTTTTAATCTGTTTGCTGGAATTATTTGATGATGAGTTTTTTTTTTTTTTTTAAATAAAAATACCTTAGGAACTTGATTAGAATTAAGCTTCATGGAGGGAAACAACACATCTTTATACTGATAAGGAACATTTCAGGCTTATTTTCCTGGGAGATAGGGCTTAAGTATCACCACAGCAAGCTGCCACGTTAGTGTTCTGTGCTTAGCCAAGGGGAAAACAGCTGGAGCCGAGCCAGCAGACAGACAGTGGGATGTATCTTCCTGCACACAAGCACCTCTTTACTTCTCTGGTGTGAAGTTTAACATTTTCACAGCTACAAAATTCAGACACATGAAATACAGCTTTATTTTTTGTCCTCATATACTCTTGTTCCAGTAGCTCTTTTATTTCTCTAATTTTGTCACACTTTTCAATTAAACAAGTACAACAAAAAATTTTGGAGTATGTAGTTGTAGTGACAGAAAAGAGAGTTGAAAGCAAGAAACTATATATGAAATTTAGTCTCACTGTATAAAATTGTGCAAATGAATGCTTCCACAGTAAGAACATTTCTATTTGAAATGCTAGACATTTAATACTATTTCTAAGATTTAAAATTCTTTCTTATTCTTGAACATTGTGTTTATGTATTTAATTCACACATATTTTATACCCAGATAAGAAAATCAAAATATTTAAAATTAATTATCAAGGTGAAAATTAATCATCTTCCAGAAACAAAGATTACTATTTAAACATGCTAGATCTATTCATTTAAATTTTCTTCAGAAAGAGGAAAAGCCAAATAATTGTCAGTATGTGTTTTATTTCAAAGACCAAAGGTGAAAGAAGAACTTTTCAGTTTCCTTTAACAGAATATATGTAAGCTTGTCTTCTATAAAGCTCATACAACATAGGAGTAAATTATTTTTATTAAAAAATTAGCAAATTGTATCACAGGCAAAAAGGAAACTAGTTTTAGAGTTAAATTAAAAATATAGTAGGAGAAAGCGATGGCACCCCACTCCAGTACTTTTGCCTGGAAAATCCCATGGATGGAGGAGCCTGGTGGGCTGCAGTCCATGGGGTCGCGAAGAGTCGGACGCGACTGAGCGACTTCACTTTCACTTCCCGATTTCATGCACTGGAGAAGGAAATGGCAACCCACTCCAGTGTTCTTGCCTGGAGAATCCCAGGGACGGGGGAGCCTGGTGGGCTGCCATCTGTGGGGTCGCACAGAGTCGGACACGACTGAAGCGACTTAGCAGCAGCAGCAGCAAAAATATAGTTAAAATCAGTAAATGATATAGTCTTTGCTGTTTTCAAGTATGGATTTCTTTGCTGGTTCAAGTATGGATTTTGTACTCTTTCCTAATGAAATAGTGATTACATTCTGAAAATGTTTTTCTTGAAAACAAAAGATAGTAAAATGCCTGGGGAATTATTTCATGTATAAATCCTGTCTTTTTAATAAGTTGCTCTGTACATTTACATTTTTTAAAGAACCCCAAAGCTCTTAGAATAAAACAGTTGATTTTAGGAATTATATGTACTATTATCAATATTACCTTATGTTCATCATAACTGAAATGAAAAGGAAAAAAAGAAAGCTTATAAAATATAATTTTATGGTGCTTCTGACTTTTAACTAGAGTGTTACTATACTTTTTTCTTTGAATAACCTAAAATTTATGTCTTCATTTCAAATTTTACATGCGTAATATTTTTTATTTTTTGTATCCCCTCTTGTTAGTTAAATCATTACCTAATAGAATATTTTCTTTTCATGTTTATGACACCTGTATTACATAGCAACATATAATTAGATACACAGTTAATCTCTGGATGCAGGGGTTAGGGGCTCTAGCCACCTTGCAGTAGATATCTTTACAGTGGGGCCTCAGTGTTTTAGAATCCACATCTGTAGATTCATCTAACAATGGATCATGCAGTACTATAGTATTTATTGGAAAAAAAAAAAAGTCTGCATGTAAGTGGACCCATGCAATTCAAACCTGTGTTAAGAATCAGCTGTAATTTAAAAAAAATTCAGTGTTTTAGTTGAGGCCTACTTAGTATTTTTTTAAACATTCTTTGGAGAGCTTTTCAGATACTAGCTATAGTTTTCTCATTTCTTTAAAGTTATCTGATCACTACCTTTAATAAAAAACATAATCTTCCATTATAAATTGAGAATGCAATGTAATACAGTTTCCATTAACACAAGGAGAAATGCTGATTTTAACCTTGTCAGTTTCTCCATTTCTTTCTAACTTACGCTATGATCCTGTTGTAGCTACCTTAACCCACCTTGGTGTATTTTTAAGGAATAAAAAGAAAAATTAAAAAGTACACAGATTTTGAAGCCAAATGGGTTTAGATCACAGCTCTTTCACTTCATAGCTCAAAGACCTAATAAAATTTTTTAACTGTCATGAGTCTCAGCGTTTTCAACTCCAGTATGTAGGTAATGTCATGAGGTTTTTGTCTGAATTAAATTGAACAATTAATAAAGAAATATCACACCAGGATACTTTGTATATAATAATTCTTATTAAATATTAGATGATGTTATTTACTAGAGTAATATTTATCAATTTCATCATAAATTTGAAAAAATCTTTTACTGTGAAAATTTCATCCACCACAGAAATTAGTACTCATAGATATAATGGATATTATATAAGATATAATTAAATCAAACCTAGACTGATGAATACAAACAATTCCTTAAAAGTATATACCTTAAATCACTAAAATAAAAGGTGTAATTAATTGAATGGTTCTTATATATGCTTTGTATATGATATATTCTGAAATCTACATACTTCCATAAATTGCTGAATATAAAATGCTTTTTGGCTGTTGTATTCCAGTCAACTTATGGTGTTGTTTAAGTAGAAGTAAATGTAGATGTATATTTAACAGTTTTTAAAACTGTACATAAATTATACAAGTCTTGGAAGGAACACATACTATTTTCCATTTGTTTCTTTATCAATATATTAAATCTCTTTGCTGACAGCTTAGGGGAAATTATAATGATTTAAAGAGTGAATCTTTATCAGTATTTGACAGAGAAGGAAAATGATGATAACATACAAACAGTTATTTATAACAAAATTTAACTTGAAAGTGACAGTTGCTCATTATTTGATTTATACCTTTATTTTAGTCAGTAGAATAGACTTCCACAATCCACTGGGTCCCTGTTTAAGTTGGTTGTTAAAGTATGAAAATATAACTTTTGGGTGTATAGTTACTATAGAGATGCAAATGAGAAAATACTCATGTGGTATTTTTTTTTTCCTCTGCCATCACTTGCTTTAAAGGTAGTCCAGGAATTTTGGTATTGACTTATTAAATTGTCATTTGACTTTTTTATGTTCAGTAATTCATACCAACAGTTTCTCTGTGTTGCTTTACATACTACACCCACAAAATGTCTATAGTACCAAAATCTAAATAAAACACAAATAAATATAATCCAAATACCCAACTAGTATAGGGAGTTCTTGATTTTTTATTACCATGCCTTGGTGGAGTCAGTTTGTTTTAGAACTTTGTCTTTAGCAGGCAGCTTTGGAAATTTGGATTTTTTTAATTATGTATATTTTTGGGTTAGAATTAATTTACTCCACCTAAACATAAGAGAACTTATAATATCACTTTATTTATATCCAGTAACTTTAGCTGAAGAGATGATATTTAGTTCTGCTATATTCTATGCCCTGTAAATTTATATGTCAGGCATACCAGGATGCTCTGTTTGCCCAGTAATTTTTTTTTTCTGTTCCCTGAGAAAAGTAAAGTTGCTTGAAATTTCATCTATTCATCTAAATGTTGTGAAATGGAACCCACTCATTCCCTAAGTGGAATATAGGGATATTCTGAAAGCATATTAGGTCACTTTGCCTATTTTTACTAACAAACAACTATTGTTTTATTTCCCATTGCTATATTAAATGACTGGTTAAATGGGAGTTTTAGGAAGACAAATGTTGATCTTAAAGTTGTTTGGAGAGTAAAATTAAATTTTTCTTTTTTAGTTAAATTATTACATGTAGTTATTTCAAGAGTTTACTACTCAAACACTTTGCATTTTTTTGTTGTTCAGTTGCTCAGTCCTGACCAAGTCTTTGCCACCCCATGGACAGCAGCACACCGGGCTTCCCTGTCCTTCACCATCTCCCAGAGCTTGCTCAAACTCATGTCCGTTGAGTCGGTGATGCTATCCAGCCATCTTGTCCGCTTCTTCACTTGCCTTCAGCCTTTCCTTGCATCACAGTCTTTTTCTAATGTCAACTCTTTGCATAAGATAGCCAAAATATTGAAGCTTCAGCATCAGTCCTTCTAATGAATATTCAGGATTGATCTCCTTTAGGATTCACTGGTTTGATCTCCTTGTAGGTCAAGGGATTCTTAAGAGTCTTCTCCAATACCACAGTACAAAAGCATCGATTACAAGTCTAAGATGCAAAGGAGGCTTTCAATAAACAAATGAAAAAAGAAAAAAAAAAAGCATCGATTCTTCAGCACTTAGCCCTTCTTTATGGTCCAACTCTCAGATCCGTACATGACTACTGGAAAAACCATAGGTTTATCTAGATGGACCCCAGTTGGAAAAGTGATGTCTCTGCTTTTTAATACATTGTCTAGGTGTGTTATAGCTTTTCTTCCAAGGAGCAAGTGTCTTTTAATTTCATGGCTGCAGTCACTATCTGCAGTGATTTTGGAGCCCAAGAAAGTAAAGTCTGTTACTGGTTTCATTGTTTCTCCATCTATTTGCCATGAAGTGATGGGACTGGATGCCATGATGTTTGTTTTTTGAATGTTGATTTTTAAGTCAGCTTTTTCACTTTCTTTCACCTTCATCAAGAGGCTCTTTAGTTCCTCTTGGCTTTTTGCTATAAGGGTGGTGTCATCTGCATATTTGAGGTTATTGATATTTCTACCCAAATACTTACTTTCCATTT
Source organism: Bos taurus (assembly GCF_002263795.3). Lineage (NCBI taxonomy): Eukaryota > Metazoa > Chordata > Mammalia > Artiodactyla > Bovidae > Bos > Bos taurus. Next base: position 34,092,500 of record NC_037333.1, on the reverse strand, counting down.
TACTCTGCCCATAATCTAAATTCTTGAATGTAATTGAACTACCTTTCCTTTGCAACATACTTTTGAAATATTTTAAAATGTCAGGCCTACATTTCTTATATTTTTCAATATTTAGGTGGAATTTTTCTCACAATAAGTAATGGAAACTGGTATTTGTATCATGCCTTATCTCATATTGGCTAATGATTGAACAAATAATTTTAAAGTCTTTTTGTGCTGTACTTTTGTTCTCAATATAATGATTTGTGTATTGGCCTATTAAACATTGCAGATGGGTGTCCGCTGTTTGATTCTAAAACTTGTGATAAATTATTCTTGTTACTTAAAGTAATCTTTAGTGAGCACATTGTATAAGTCACTCTCAGGCACGATGAGAAAACAGAATAATACATATAATACTTTTTCTTTCAAAAAATTTAGTCTAATAACTGCCAGATCTTTGATTGTAGTACATGCATCTAATGCCTTACATGTTTTGAGGGCAGTTTGAGTTTGTACTCACTGTGTTCAAATGTATTAGTTACCTACCCACTTTTAATGTTCTGAAAAATGACTAATAATCCCTTATTATTTCTCTTTAAGTCTGATGATTTATTTAAGAATAGTATATAGAAACATGCTGTTTTTATGGACAAGAAAATAAATACATGGTTCATTTTTTATATTAGCCAGTTATCAACATTTAGCAAAATATGGATGCTATTGAAATACGTCATATTTTCTAGAAATGATTACATATATCTTAACTACTTTTCAGCTCTTCCATTATGAGTTATGATACAATACTATTCCATGTTAGATGTGTTTTACATTATTTAGCCTTTTTGAAAACTCAGTAAAAATAAAACAGATGGTTCTTTAGATGTGGACCTAAATACTACAAATTTCCCCATAATGGTCCACCTTTCTTTTAGGGAATTTTCTCTGTCAAGGAAAGGAAAAAGGTACTTTCTCTCAAGCCATACAAGAGTTTATATCTGCAGACAGCAGCAACAGAGAGTAGGTAATGAAAGGCAAAGGATAATTAATATTTGAATTAATACATGGTAATTTAATAGATGAAATACAATGGAATGGAAACAATAAAATTATGAACAAAAACAAGTTTCCAGAAAAAGGAATAAACCTGAATCTGTACATTAAAAGGGCACACCTGGGAAAACTGAACTAGAATAATTTCAAAAACAAGTATAAAATTGTCAAGACCTCCAAGAAAAAGTGACAAATAATTCACAAAGACAAAATAATTACTTTAATACCAGACTTTTTTAAAGCTATTGTACAAAACAAAGCATCAGACAAACTATAAAACTTAACAAATATTGAGGATAGATAAAAAAGTTTTCAACATTCAAGAGCTTGAGGAATTCTGCTCTTATCAGCCTATTTAAAGAATATACTACAAATAATTTTGACACAAATTTCCGTTTCACTTCCCTGAGCAGAGTTTCATACCACAATGAAAGAAGTGAATGAATGGCCAGTACAATGATTCTCTCATGGCAGTGGCAAAGAGATTTTTCTAACCCAATGAATCAATAAATGGTGGAATTTCAAGTAGAGAAATGGCAACCCACTCCACTATTCTTGCCTGGAAAATCCCATGGAGAGAGGAGCCTGGTGGGCTACAGTGCATAGGATTGCTAAGATCAGACATGATTGCACTCACACATACTTTAAATATCTATAAATATATAAAGCTGAAGCTAGAACCTCCAACGTATAATAAACAAGGCAATATGTCGGTATTGATCTATCTGCATATCTATACATACACAGTACCACACACACATGCATGCACAATGGGGAAACAGAACAGAATTTAAGCAAATCATCTAATTATAGTCTTTATAATTCTGCCAAAAAGATTAACCACTCCTTAGTTTTTATAGACTATTGGTGTCAGTGAAATTGTTTCCAAATGTATGCTCCTATCAGAAAAAAATAAAATATTATCAAAAGCAAATATGTTACTTATACAAGTGATTGTCCTCAAATTAGATGTATAAAATTTACCTTAATTATTTTAAGTAATTGGATGAAATTCAGTCCCAGTTTAGTCCTAGTTTATTAGCCATGTAATATCTGTGAAATAATTTTACGTGAGTTGAAATCTTTACAGAAAAAAAATATAGTCTTTTTTCTAATTATGCCTTTCTTTTTTTTGCCCAAACATCTGTAGTAGAAAATGAAAAGCTAAGATACGTAAAGGAAATTATTGTTGTTCAGTACTAAGTTACATCCAACTCTTTGCGACCCTGTGAGCTGCAGCACACGAGGCTCCCTGTCCTTCACCATCTCCCAGAGTTTGCTCAAACTCATGTCCAGTGAGTCAGTGATGCCATCCAACCATCTCATACTCTGTTGCTCCTTTCTCATGCCCTCAATCTGTCGCAGCATCAGGGTCTTTTCCAGTGAGTCATCTCTTTGCATCAGGTGGCCGAAGTATGGGAGCTTCAGCTGGAGCATCAATACTTATTCCTTGCAATGAATTTTCAGGGTTGATTTCCTTTATGGTTGACTGGTTTGAGCTCCTTGCTGTCTAAGGGACCCTCAAGAGTCTTCTCCAGCACAACAGTTAGAAAGCATCAATTTTTTGGAGCTCAGCCTTCTTCATGGTCCAGCTTTCACATCTGTAAAGACTATGGATAAGCCATAGCTTTGACTAGATGGACCTTTGTTGGCAAAGAGATGTCTCTGCTTTTAATACACTGTCATTTATCATAGATATTCTCCAAGGAGCAAGCGTCTTTTAATTTTGTGGCTGCAGTCACCATCCGCATTGATTTTGGAGCCAAAGAAAATGAAATGTGACACTGATTGAGGGAGCATACCTCAACATAATAAAGGCCATATATGACAAACCCACATCTAACATCATATTTAGTGGTAGAAAGATGAAAGCTTTTCCTCTAAGATCAGGGAAATTACAAGGATGCCTACTCACACCACTTTTATTCAACATAGTTTTGGAAGTCAAAACCACAACAATCAGATAAAAAAAATAAAAAGAATCCTATTTGGAAAGGAAGAAGTAAAACTGAAACTTTTTCAGATGATATGATACTATACATAGAAAATCTTAAAGACACTACCGGAAAGCTATTAGAACTCACTAATGAAGTAAACTTATAGAACACAGAGTCCTAATTCAAGTTAAATGTTTGGACATCTGGCAGAGTGGCAATCATCAGAAAGAAAACAAATAAAAAACACTGACAAGGATATGGAGAAAAGGGAACTCAATACACTGTTGGTGTGAATGTAGGTTGCTGCATTCACTCTGGTAAACTGTATGGAGGGCTCTCAAAGTACTAAAAATAGGACTACTATATGATCCTGCAGTTCCACTCGTGGGTACATACGTGAAAAAAAACAGTAATTCAAAAGATTAATGCACCCCAATGTTCAGAGCAGCATTATTTACAATTGCCAAGATATTAAATCTACATAAGTGTCCATTAACAGATGAATGGATAAACAAGATGTGGTATATATATTCAATAGAATACTACTCAGCCATAAAAAGGAATCGAATTTTTGCCATTTGCAGCTCATAGATGGAATTTGAGAGAATTATGCTAAATGAAATGTCAGACAGAGAAAGATAAATACTGTACAATATCACTTATATGTGAAATCTAAACAAATACATGTAGTGACTATAACATTATACAACACAGTGAATATAGCAAATATTTTATAGTAACTATAAATGAAGTACCTTTAAAAATGTGAATCACTACATTTTACACCTATAATATATTATGTTGTACACCAACTATACTACTTGAATTAAAAAAAAAAAAAAAGTTGAACCTTCTTAACGCTTTCTTCTAGTCCAGAGAAGGCGAAACTTTTCTGTAAAGGGTCACATAGTAATTATTTTAGGCTTTACGGAATGTATGGTTTCTCTGTACTTTGAGGGATATTCTGTTCTGCTGTAACTACTCAACTATGCCCTAATAGCAAGAAAGCAACCACACACAACACATGAATGAACGAGACTGTGTTTCTAGCTCTGTTATTCTGCTTCTTACTTTTTTTTCTTAAAATATTGTATATGAGATTTTACCAAAATTTTCTCCTACTTCTCCTAGTTAAAGGAAAATAGTTTTGTAGAGGGAAGATTTGGCTAAGATGACTTTTAACTTCATAAATCTATACCTCACAATTCTGTTATTTTCACAAAATAATCCAAAAATTTGACCTGTACTTTTGATCCTCTGCTTCCTCTATACTCTCACGTGTTTATCTTTACCTTTTCCTATATTTCTCCAGGGCTTCCCTGGTGGCTCAGATGATAAAGAATCCACCCACAATGCGGGAGACATGGGTTTGATCCCTGGGTTGGGAAGATCCCCTGGAGGAGGGCATGGCAACCCACTCCAGTATTCTTGCCTGGAAAATCCCCATGAACAGAGGAGACTGGTGGGCTATAGTCCATGGGGTTGCAAAAAGTCACACACTGCTGAGCAACTAAGCACACAACACATCTTTGTCCATGTTCCTGTTCAGATTAATTTAGATTAATCCTCCCAGGAGTTCCTTTTCAGTGAGGGACTCTGTCCTGAAAAGAAGCTTAACAGTATTAATTTTGAGGTTTAATACAATTCAGACTACACTTTCATTGTGGCTCAGCTGGTAAAGAATCTGCCTGCAATGTCGGAGACTTGGGTTCGATCCCTAGGTTGGGAAGATCTACTGGAGAAGGGAAAGGCTACCCACTCCAATATGCTGGCTTGGAGAATTTGGGGTTGCAAAGAGTTGGACACGACTGAGCAGTTTTCACTTCACATGATCCAGACTATTCCACTGGCTTTCTGACTTTACCATGGTCTCCTTGTTTGTGTGTTGATGCTATGTTGCTTCAATCTTGTCCAACTTTTTGTGACCCTGTTAACTGTAGCCTGCCCGGCTTCTCTGTCCATGAGATTCTCCAGGCAAGAATACTGGAGTGGGTTGCCATTTCCTCCTTCAGGGGATTTCCTGACCTGGAGATTGAACCAAGTCTCCTATGTCTTTTGCATTGCAGGCAGATTCGTTACCACTAGTGCCATCCAGGAAGCCCATGGTGTCCTTGTATTCACCCACAAATTTAAGCCTGCAGTATTTTCTCCTTGATAGTTGGTCTTCTCTTGGTGACTCTCTCTCTTACCAGATTTCTCTAGTAAGGAGTTGAGCTCTCAGAGTCATGGAGAGACTGAATGCCTAATACCTGCTTCCTCTTCACGGTTTCTGATGCCATGCAGATTTTGTAGCTGTCCTTGACTTATTAATTGGCATTTCAGAGTTCATTCGCTCAGAGTTGGACACGACTAAGCGACTTCACTTTCATTTTTCACTTTCATGCTTTGGAGAAGGAAATGGCAACCCACTCCAGTGTTCTTGCCTGGAGAATCCCAGGGCCGGGGGAGTGTGGTGGGCTGCCGTCTACAGGGTCGCACAGAGTCGGACACGACTGAAGCGACTTAGCAGCAGCAGCAGCAGCAGTATATAGTTGAAATTTGTTGTAGATGTCCAGGATTTTTGGTGTTACTATTCTGTTTTTAATGAGAGAATTTGGGAAGATTCAAAAACTGTTCTATTTCTGTGTTTTCCAATAATCCTCCATAGGAGTAATTTGGTGTGCTTATTTTTCAAATCAGAGAAGGTAAATGGATTCTTTATTCCAGTATTTGAGGTATCTTTATTTTTAAATGTATTCACTGATTTATTGACATTCACTTCTTGAGTACTATAATCCAGAAATTTGATTAAATGTTTGTGATTCAGGAAACAGAATGCTCCAGGCATCATGTCAGGCACTTTAAGCAAAGAATATCCCACTTACCCTTTAGAACAACACAGTTTTCCTTTTCTGTATCAAAGGCTGAGAGCAGTTATGTTGCTAAAGGTCACAGGCAACTTCAGTATGGGGTCTTTGAGTATATTGTACAGTTGAATGAAATACATAGTTTAAGCATTCATTTACTGCTTACAGTTGCCACTTTGCTGAGCGTTGGGGATAGGATAATGTGCCAGCCCTTTTCATCATATTTGCTTATTCTTTATATTGAAAACTTTACTTATAATGGCCCTCAATTTTACTTTTATTAGGAACAGAAGGAGACATTAAAAGATTAAAAGGAATGAAAATGAATAATTCTTTCATATACTCACACAGGCAGCCATATTTTTTAAAAAATGGATGAGATGATCCTCTTTTAACATTAGTTCTTACTTTTAAGCCATTCAGGATAGGAATACAAATCAGGTTTCACTGCAAGGAAGAAATGTTAACTGTTCTGTAAACAGTTCTATAACAGAAATTGTTATTGTATTACTTTATGCTTAGCTGCTCATCTGAGGTACATAATTTTCTTTTGTGTCTAGGTCAGATTAACTCCACAACAATATTATTAGACCTTTCTTTAAGCATTTCTGCATGTTGTTTCCTCTAAAAAAATACTGATTTTTAACATATAGCATTTATAAAAGCATCTATCATTGTTTCTATGGTATTTTTAAATTATATTTAATGCTTATTTAAATATCATTTATTTCACAGATGCCCAGATTTTTATCATTGACAATGTCTGTATTAAGTGTTGTCTAATGCTTTGCTACTCAAAATGTCATCAAAGACCTGAAGGATCTGCATCACTTGGGAGCTAGAAATGAAGAACCTGGGTTTTACAGATTCAGAGATTCTTATATTTCTTAAATTTGGGGAAGTTCTCTCATATTATTAAGCTCAACTATGGGAAGAAAATAAATAATGTTAACTACCAAATTTTAAATAATTTATTAAGGGATTTTTTTGAATATATGATCTAAAATAATATTTGAACAGACTAAATATTATATAAATTTTTATTTAGTAATTTTAAAATCTTGTGTAATATTTGCCAGCTAGTTCAGTTTTTTGGTACAGTTTTAATAACAGATACGGGTGTTAGAGATCATTTTATATAAAATCAATGGTAGCAAAACTCATTTGTTTTCATGAGAGTTAAAAACAACAACTATTGATTATGAATTAACAAAGAGACCTACTAAATAAGGCTGTACAGTCCTCAACCAAGGGGGTAGATATAGTCCTGCCACATTTACATCCACACTGGCTCACAACTGGAATGTAAGTAGCATAAAGACTACTTTTTCTTTTCTCTTTTCTCTTTATACAGTAATGTATGGAACAGTACCAGGGCTTCCCAGGTGGTGCTAGTGTTAAAGAACCCGACTGCCAATGCAGGTGATGCAAGAGACAGGGACTTGACCCCTGGGTTGGGAAGATCCCCTGGAGAAGGGCATGGCAGCCCTCTCCAGTATTCATGCTTGGAGAATCCCATGGACAGAGGAACCTGTCCATGGGGTGACAAAGAGTTGGATGCAATGGAGCACTCATAGAATGAAAAGCATCTTATTAGGTGTCCTTAATCACATTTTCATGGATGAAGAGATGAAAACTCCAGTTAAATGTCTTGACTATAAATTGCCTTGATTATAATATAAAAGAATATAATATACTATGGAAACTGTTATATGTCAATACTGATATTGTTTTTTAAGAAATGCTTTAAATTTCCCACCTTAACAGTAGTGAATGTTTGATAATGAGGAGTATTTGTGCCTATTTGCACCATAGCTGGCAGGATTAGGTATTTAGTATATATCCTGCAAATATGGTATTTGCACCATAGCTGGCAGGATTAGGTGTTTAGTATATGTCCTATAAATGAGAGAAACATACTCATGGCTCATGCCAACTTCATGAGTTGGCTTTTAACATCATCATCTTTCCTCTGATTACTATACTCTGGAGGCAATTTGAATGTTTGGCAGTTGACTTCATTGTGTGTCTGTGGTTTCTCGATTGACCTTGATTAATCTAGAGTGAGAATGCTCTGACTTAATTGAAAGTATACTGACCTGATAATTGAAGATATGAGTTTAATTAACCTGATAATTGAAGATCTGGTCTAATTCCCAGCTCTGTTACTGATGCTACTTTCAGTTTAGTTTTCTCATTTAACTCTCCCTCCATTGTTTTCTTTTTTATAGAATAAGGGAAATCCTAGCTGTCTTATATGGTATTACTATCATTAAATTTGTGTCAGCATTATTGATAGTAGTATATTATTTAAGTAGAGCTAATGAGAGCAGACTTCCTCAAGCTCTTATATGTTAAAAAATATTTTTCCCTATCCTCAATATTTGTTGTTTTCTTGTTTGTCTGTTGCTTTGTTTTGTATAATAGTCTGGAAAGTCTGGTGTTAATGTGATTATTTTGCCTTTTATGAATTATTTGTCACTTTTCCTTGGCTGCTGCTGCTGCTGCTAAGTTGCTTCAGTCGTGTCCAACTTTTCCTTAAAGGGCTTGACAATTTTATCTTTGTTTTAAAATTGTCCTAGGTCAGTTTTCCCAGGTGAGCCCTTTTAATGTACAGATTCAGGTCTTCTCCTTTTTCAGAACGTTTTCTTGGTCATAAGTTTTTTTTTTTTTTTTTTTGCTATTTCCATTCCCTTGTTTGGTTATTCTTCTATGGCATTGAAACATGTATAATATCATGTATGAAACGAGTCGCCAGTCCAGGTTCGATGCACGATACTGAATGCTTGGGGCTGGTGCACTGGGACGACCCAGAGGGAGGGTTTGGGGAGGGAGGAGGGAGGAGGGTTCAGGATGGGGAACACAGATATACCTGTGGCAGATTCATTTCGATATTTGGCAAAACTAATACAATATTGTAAAGTTTAAAAATAAAATAAAATTTAAAAAAATTAGAAATTTATTAATATGTATTAATTAAATTAATCAGTATGTTTTAATTTACATACTAATTATCCTTTGCCCGTCTTTCATTACCCACGCTCTGTCTCTTTTACTGTTTTGTCATTGTCATTCTTTTGGTTATTTTCCTGCCTTTCCTCAGTGGACCGTAGCAAATTTTCATTTGGGTTTTTTCTGCCGTGGGCATCTTGTAATGTATTCTCTGTTTCAGAGATAATTTTGTCTTTTTCTTCTGTTTCTTTCCTGAGCTCAGTCAACTTTTTTTTTTCCCCATTCATCTATTAATATTTCTTTTCCCACTTGTTGTTTAGACTTTGAATGTCTTATTAAAAGTGTTTTTTATATCATCAGATTCTTGTTTGAGTGTTTTTAATTCTGCATTGTATAGTAACAGTTTTTTTTTTTGCTTTGTAGTTGCTTTGTGTGAGGGAATTATCTTCAGCTGATATGTGTGAAATTTTATTTCTTAAATTTTTTTAGGAGCTTTGTGAGGACTTCACTTACCTTTTCTTTACATTTATGCTATAAGGCTTTTACATAACCTTCCTGATTTAGTAATTCCCTATTCTCTTAGCGTAGCAAATCCAGATACTTTGTAGGACTGTTTTGGTGGGGAGGAGTTGTGAATTTTCCAATTTCACTGCTCACTTTTTGTTTTGTTGGACCCACATTTTCTCTGTTTTTCTTTCCTTCATTATTGAATTGCCAAAAGGTGCTTTTTGTGTTTTTTACTTTCTATAAATTGTGCTTATCAAAGGGCTTCCCTCTAAATAACACGTATGTTAGTCCCTCAGTCATGTCTGACTCTTTGTGACCCCATGACTGTGGCTGCCAGGCTTCTCTATCCATGGAATTCTTTAAGCAAGAATATTGCAGTGGATAGCCATTCCTTTCTCCAGGGGATCTTCCCAACCCAGGTATCAAACCCATGTTTCCTGCATTACAGGCAGACACTTTACCATCTGCCCCATCAGAGAGACACTTTTAAATTTCATATATCTCTTTAAATCAAGTATTTTAAAGTTACGCCTGTCCCTTTTAAAGATATCTGACCCTTTCTTCCCCAGATTTTCTCAGTCTACATTTGCTCATGAGCAGGAATGGGGCCACAGCATGAGAGATGACTTTGCAGTTTTTGCCATTCTCTTTCAAGTTATGATTAAGAATTTACATAGAATTTAATTTCCTTTATGCTTTTTTTAAATGTAGAATTTAGGTTTTCCAAATTTTTCCTTATTTTCAGGGGATATTGGGGAGATAAGTGCCTGCATTGTCTTCAATGCAGCTTCAACCATAGCCTTCAGCTTCCCTGGAAATTTTTAAAAATATTTTAAAAATTTTGTAAAACTATAGTTATATTATTTTAATCCTTGACAGCTTTGACTTGCCTTTGCTCATGCTCATGAAAGATTTGTTTCTTAAATAAACTTTAGCTTGAGAACATTATGTGTTGTTTTGCAACACATATACTTTTTTTGTAACAGCCAACCTTTGGCTCATTTTAAATCATGTCTTCAGATTCTCATTAAATGAGATTCTTTCACTGATGAATTATTCACTTGTTCTCTAATTGAAGTATTTGAAATATTTATCTTACAAAGTCTCCAGAGTGTCTTGGTAGAGTAGTTCATTTTTCTTCAGAAATAATGAAATAATATAATAATTATGTGAGGACCTTGTGAATGAGTCATTCAGGTATAAAATATTTTTAACTTTTCCATTTTTGCATTATGTCAATTACTTTGACTTCTGATACTTTTGTAAATTTAATCAAATGGAACAAAAATTTATTTGGACAGAGATGCTAAGTATTTTTTATTTGTATGGATATTTCTGGTAATGATAAAAATCCATGAAAAAGACAAAGTGTGGATCATTTCAGGAAAGCATACCCTTTGACTATTTGGGTATTGGTACTTGACAAGTTTTTAGAAATTCTTTAAAAATTTTTTTTAATTTAATTTTATTTTTAAACTTTACATAATTGTATTAGTTTTGCCAAATATCAAAATGAATCCACCACAGGTATACATGTGTTCCCCATCCTGAACCCAAAAATTATATAATTAGTAAGCCAAATTCGCTAGAGAATCCAAATTTTGATTTAATATATATGCTAACTACATAGTTTAAATAAATGGAATTTGAATTCTCAAAAAATGTATTAATCCTTGGTGAATACAAAAGTGAAATATTGTAAGAGGAGAAGTTGAAGAGTAAGTTAAAGGATGATCATACTTCAAATTTATAGAAATGTGAGACTAAGTAATTGGAAGAAAAATATTGTGATTTCTTTCAGAGAATAATGAATGGTTAAAAGAATTGAAAGAGACGATTAACTTGCATTTGAGATTTTATTTGAATCAAAGCCTCAGAAATAATAAATGATATTTAGATTCTGGTTTTAATTATCCAATGCCATTATTTAATTTTGGTTTCGTGTGAATCATCTTTGGAATATATGATCTCAATAAAACACGCACTATATTGAATACAAACATGGGTTTAAGATGCCAATTTCTTTCTTCCATCCTAGACTTTTCTTTTTCTTCTTGTCATTTTTCACCATCCTAGTCTCATACCACTCATCTTTGAGTCTCCCTTCTTGGATAGCGGTATCCTCTCCTGCTTGCTAATCCACTCTACCACCAGGATGATCTTTATGAAATGAGATGCAATGTGCATTATAGGCATACCTTTTTGTCCTCATCTCCACTCCGCCACCTATCACTCTACAGAGATGGTATCCTTAGTCTGTCTTTTCAGGCTTTCCATGGTCTTTCCTCTACTTTCTACTCTAGCCAGATTTTGTAGTGTTCTCACTCTTATAAAATGTATTGCAGTCACATTTGTTTTCTTTTATTTCCTCTAATGTGCCATGCTTCTTCACCACAAGGCCCTCCCACACAGGTTTTTGTTGTCTAAAAGAACCAAGCCTCTTTCTTGCATGTGCCTGGAGTGGGGTTCTTAACTGCTCTTCACTCAAATATATAACATGTTTATTGACTACTGTCTGCCTCCTCAGTATGCCAGAAGTTCTGTACTAGTGAACTTTTAGATCAAATCAGACCCTCTATGAGCTCAGTTTGGTGAAAAAGAAAATTCATCCACATATTCATTAACCTCTAACTGAAACTTATCCTTTCCTTCAAGTATAAATTTAGGAAACAAACTATAGCAGTATATTCATAGTGCCTTTGTCTTTGTTACAAATATGCATGATGTTTATTTTTATCACATTAGACTCATGGGAGATATTTCAAAGTATCATTTAAGCTCATCAGTATATTGAATTACAGAACATAATAGATCTGCTACTAGATCTTAATTTGTTAATAAAGAAGTATATATTATTGTATCACAAATTTGTTTTTAACATTTCAGATGCAATTTTATGATGATTTATTTTATAATTCTATGTATTTAAAAACATAATTTCATATATATATATTTAAATGTGTGTGCATGCCAAGTCGCTTCAGTTGTGTCTGACTCTTTGTGACCCCATGGACTATATAGCCCACCAGGCTCCTCTGTTGAATGGATTCTTCAGGCAAGAATACTGGAGTGGGTTGCTATGCCCACTCCAGGAAATCTTCCCAATGTATGGATGAACCCACGTCTCTTATGTCTCCCACATTGATGGCGAGTTCTTTATCATTAATCCTACCTAGGAATCCCATATATTTAAATATATGATACTAGAAAGGGGTCCATAGTCTGTTTAAAACTATCAAAATAGTACAGGGACATAGTAGGCCCTGGGACTTAGTAGGCTTTTAATACATATGTACTAAATAGGGAATGATGATTCAACTCAGACTTTCATAGTAACAATTTCTTTAACTTATTTACATGGGTACATAACCTATCATAAACTCTTATAGGATCAGGTCAGTCAGTTCAGTTTAGTTCAGTCACTGAGTCATGTCCGACTCTTTGTGACCCCATGGACTAGAGCATGCCAGGCATCCCTGTCCATCACCAACTTTTGGAGCTTGCTCAAACTCACGTCCATCAAGTCGGTGATGTCATTCAACCATCTCATCCTCTGTCTCCCATTTCTCCTCCTGCCTTCAGTCTTTCCTAGCATCAGGGTGTTTTCCAGTGAGTTAGTTCTTCTCATCAGGTGGTCAAAGTATTGGAGTTTCAGCTTCAGCATCAGTCCTCCCAATGAATATTCAGGACTAATTTCCTTTAGGAGTCACTGGTTTGATCTTGCAGTCCAAGAGTTCTCAAGAGTTTTTTTCAACACCACAGTTCAGAAACATCAGTTCTTCAGTGCTCAGCTTTCTTTATGGTCCAACTCTCACATCCATATACGACTACTGGAAAAACCATAGCTTTGACTACATGGACCTTTGTCGGCAAAGTAATATCTCTACTTTTTAATATGCTGTCTAGGTTGGTCATAACTTTTCTTCCAAGGAGCAAACATCTTTTAATTTAATGGCTGCAGTCACCATCTGCAGTGATTCTGGAGCCCAAGAAAATAAAGTCTGTCGCTGTTTTCATTGTTTACTTATCTATTTGCCATGAAGTGATGGGACTGGCTGTCATGATCTTCATTTATTCAACATTGAGTTTTAAGCCAGCTTTTTCACTCTCTTCTTTCACTTTCATCAAGAGGTTCTTTAGTTCCTCTTCACTTTCTGCCATAAAGGTGGTGTCATCTGTGTATCTGAGTTTGTTGATATGTCTCCTGGCAATCTTGATAGCAGCTTGTGCTTCATCTAGTCCGGAATGTTTCATCCTGTCCGGCATTTCACATGATGTACTCTGCATGTAAGTTAAATAGGCAAGGTGACAATATACAACCTTGACATACTCCTTTCCCAATTTTGAGCCAGTCCATTGTTAAATATTTGGTTCTAACTGTTGCTTCTTGACTTACATACAGATTTCTCAGGAGACAGGTAAAGTGGTCTGGGATTCCTGTCTCTGGAGGAATTTTCCACTGTTTGTTGTTATCCACATAGTCAAAGGCTTTAGTGTAGTCAATGAATAGGATCAGGTACTACTCATTTTAGCGTTTGTTGCAATTTCTAGTTTACATTTTTTAGAATTCACTGTCCCCTTCACAAGAATATATACTCTACGTGGATAAAGACTGTATCTCCACTGCATATTTTCTTCACACTATGAGAACCTGTCAAATAAATGTTGAATCAGCTGTGTATTACATTGAAACAAATCAAATAAGTGAGATTGACTTCCTGCCCCAAGGTTTTGTAGAGACTATGAGAACTGTAAAATAATTATAAGCATAGAGCAGTAACCTCAAGAAACCATCATTCAACTAACTGGTCAAATAAATAAATAAGACTCACAAGAAGTTACAAACACATCATTATATGAATTAAAGTTAGTGGTATAGAGATCAATGTGGCTTAGGTAAGTTGGTAATTAACCTGTATTTTGAGGGAGACAGAATTTCCAAGGCATTTAAAAACTCATATTCTAGGAGAAGAAAAGAACAGCAAACATGTAGAAATAGCAAGAAGTAGGGCAATTTCAGACACTGACTGTAGGTTATTTGTAAGGATGGAGTGACTACTCTATGCAGGTAGATTTTAGCAAGGTTAATAATAAACCCGGATGTTAAGAGAGGGTTTTGGATTTAGTTGATTTTGTAGGCTGTGCTGCTCCATTGATGGTGAAGAGTAAAATATTCAAAGCTAAGCACTGGTAAGATCCAAGGTAACACAGAGATATAATATTGTGAAATATGTTTTCTTGATAAGTATAAACCATGTTTTACAGATTTATAAGGTTTCTTAAATGTAATAACCAATTTTCACATTTGTCCATCTGTTTTTATAGGTAAAGCTCTTTTTTTTTTTTTTTAACTTCTAAGAGGAAAGGTGTGCATTTGTGTTACTCATACTGAGTGGATAATGAGATTAATGCTCAACATAACTCCAAAGAAAAATCAACATGCCTGTTCAATAGCATTATTTCAAAGGCTGTAATACACAGCAGCAGAGCCTATGCTTGCAAATTATTTCACTCTTATGCAGTTAAAATTTTGATGACATGGGAGTAGATTCCCATGGTGAAAAGACCAAAGAAAGTCATTTCTATAGTCTTTAATTAACCTCTTATTTTTCATTCACTCTCCTCATGGGAATGCACTGGCCATATTGCAGACTCTCAAAATTAAGACAATTAAGAACATTCAAATATCTCTTAAAATCCTTTGAAAGGTGATAACTAAATAAGAATATGATGTGACAATATCAGTATTAGTATATTAGTATCAGTATTTTCTCACCCCAAATACTACTATTTGGTTATGATCCCCTTTATTTCCTACCAAAAATATTTTTAAATGGTACATTTGTATTAATTACTATATCAAGCTCTATGTAGAGAAGAGATTACACAACAGACAGCATTTTGCAGATTTTGGAGTTTATGGGCTTTCAGACATACCTGGGTCCTAACATCTGCTCTGCTGCTTCCCAACTTTGGAGCTTCAGGCAAGGTGCATAACTATCAGAAGCCTTAGTTTGCATAATATAAAACAGAAACAACAATAATTGGGATTGCTGTAAGCATTACATTGCATAACACAATGGTTGACATTTCAGTTAGCAATAGATAAACATTTGTTGTTTCGTGATTAAAATATGATCATCCATGATAGATATCAGAAGTATGAAATACTCTTTCCTCAGTTTTTAAAATTCTGCACTTCAATTTTTCACTGGGCTCACTACTTGAAATTCCACTATTTATTGATTCATTGGGTTAGAAAAAATCTCTTTGCCACTGTAACCATGAGAGAGTCCTAGATACCAGCCATTCATTCACTTATTTCATTGTGGTATGAAATTCTGGTCAGGGAAGTGAAAGGGAAATAGAGAAGGTGAAAAAACGTTGATTTGAAGAATAGGACTTTAAAATTGTTGAGTGTGAAAGCAGGACACCAGAGAACAGTGTGTTTAAAATAAAGAAACAACAACATCTTAGAGTGAAAGTTAAAGTGAAGAGAGCCTTTTCTACTATTTATTGAAATCATTGTCAGTTTTCATCTTAGAGTCAGTTTCTCTCTGCCTTTCTCATAGGATACTGAAGGATTATGGAGAGCACAAGCGGAAGATTCAGATTTCTTAGTTCTAAATTCTGTGGCAAACCCTATAAATTGTCTCATGTGGAGCAAATTACTTAACACTGTGAACATAAATTTATCAATCTGTAAAATGAGTTAATATTACCTAATTCAAAAAAGATTATATATACTTGGTTTAAAATGCTATGATGTTATATAAATACATATTATTTTTTTTTCAAAATTAGTCCTACCCTTTACTGTAAGTACAAATAGATGTTTTTATGTTACCTTAGTACCACAGATCCTTCTCCTAAAAATAGCCTATTATATTTGCAAAAACAATGTTATTTGTCTAATATGCATATTCTGAAACTTGCTATTTAATTTTTTCATCTGATATCATTTATTTAAAAGAAATTTGAAAAGCAAATATTTTAAATTTATTTTTTTATCTTATATAATTTTGTGAGTGCCAAGTCTGCATATAATATTAAGGAAACAGTGTTTCCTTAGTGATATTCTCCTATAACTTGGTAACTCATTAACTATATTTTGCAACCAACTGCTTGACGCATTGATTTATGATGAAATAGCTATCTAGAGAGAAACCCAGACTCAAATGCACAAAATTTCAGAAAGTCTTTTGGATGGGAGTTAGAGTTATCTGTTCAAATTGAAGGAAAAAGAAACAGTCATCAAAATGACCAAAGGTTATGTAGCTTCAGATTTCTCTTTGTTACCTAATGACACTATTTAAGATGGACTGTCAGATCCCATTATGTTCACTGATACATTCTGTAGTTTAGATGAAAACGGAATTTTCACACAGCAGGAGGAAAGTAAGAAGTACACTTATTCTAGTCAGGCTCAGGGATATTATTCTTTTTCATTTGTTGCTATGTGATAACAATTGCATCAATAATAAGAAAGCTATCAAGCTAAGCTGCATGTACCATAATAAAGTTGTTTTAATGCAAATAAGTGTCAATCACTTAGGGTTCTCAGTTGTGACAAACTATGGTAACAAAGTCTCTAAATCTAATCAGAACTGAATTGCAAGTGCTATGCTAGAAGTGGAGAAGGCAATGGCACCCCACTCCAGTACTCTTGCCTGGAAAATCCCATGGATGGAGGAGCCTGGTAGGCTGCAGTCCATGGGGTCGCTAAGAGTCAGACACAACTGAGCGACTTCACTTTCACTTTTCACTTTCATGCATTGGAGAAGGAAATGGCAACCCACTCCAGTATTCTTGCCTGGAGAATCCCAGGGACCGGGGAGCCTGGTGGGCTTCTGTCTATGGGGTCGCACAGAGTCGGACACGACTGAAGTAACTTAGCAGCAGCAGCAGCATGCTAGATAAAGAGTGGGGAAAGTGTTCATATTTTAGTGTGCTCAGTGATTGTTTGCATAACTGTAAAGACTTAAAAAATTTACTAAAAAAAGTACAAATGTTGTTTCCAGTATTTTTAAAAAATCAGTTTTCAATGTCTCAGAAACTTTAGTGAATTTTTTTTTTAAGTGCTATGAGGCAGGTGAGCCTATGTTATCATATTTGAGATAGTATATTTTTCTAGCATGTGTAAACAAACCCCTGAAAATAGCTTTAAAAATAAAAAATCTGCATTTGGCATGGGGGTTGATGTGAAGAGAAAAAAATTACTAAAATCAAATGTTTACTCTTTGTTTAAATTATGCTTTTACAATACACATATTCACATTTACTTCAGAATTCTTATTTTTTAAAATTTGATTCATGGGAAGGAACATTGGCCTTTGGGGCCTTAATGTTTACCTGTCTGACATTTGCTAGTAATAGCTGTCAATCAGCCTAAAGAATTAGAGACTGAATAGATTTCATACGAGGAATTCAAATGCAATTGCTCATGTTTCATATTATCGTGTTATTTGTTCACATTTCCTTCAGTGCTTGTTGAAATTATAGCATCTATAAATAGAGCTTCCATGGAGCTGAAAGAATAGAAACCAACCTAAAACACACTGACTTACTATAAAAATCTTAGCAAATGCATATCTGAGTTTTCATTTGTTACTACTAGGTGCAATCTGAGAATAAGTCTTTCCTGTATAGGAAGAGATTGCCAACAAGAACATGGACACTAATATCTGAATTTGTAAAGCAGTCACAGTGTGTTCGATCGTAGTCATAAGTATTTCTATATGAAAATTAGATTTAGAAAATTTAGCAACTGATGCAAATAAGCATTTGAAAACCTTATGATCAATTGTTTTTTGTTTTTTAATTAAGTCTGAAGAGAGTGCATAAGAATACAACATAGTAAATAGGTGTTGTCACTTTAAATTACCAGTCACCCTGTAAGTGGGAACAGTGCTGTAGACCTTTACACCACAAAATGAGTTTGCTTATCAGGCATGGAGTGGAATGTTTCGGTGTCTCACAAGAATGTCTGATCCACTCTTCTTTAACTCCACCTGTAGGACTCTTCACTGCATTTTAAAGATACTATCTCATGTAATGGACACTATTTCCAACCCAGCCACTAGCTCACTCTTAGAATGGATTTTTTAGTTCATAAATCTTTCCAAAGATGAGTGATGAATAATTGGTTAGACATGGTTAGGACTAATGTTAAACCGTCAAGTTTGAAAGGTTATGAAAAGTTCCTGAGATTTCACCCTAAACTCTAATGAGTTGCCTGTCACAATTTCATGGACATTGGCAAAGAGATATGAGGCATATAGGCCAGAGACAAAAGAATATGCTACTTATAGTAAAGCAGTATCCAGAGTAATGTTGCAGTTTTGTTCCCTGAGCCCTAGTTCCCACAGGTCGATGTGATGACAGCCAAGTGATGCCTGCATTTGTGGTTAGGGAGTATTTCAGAAGCATAAACCTGAGATTAGTAGTTTTTTTTCTTTTAAAGAAACTTTTAGCACACCTGTGCATACTCCATCCTAGAGAAAACACTTAACTTTACTAACCTGTGTAAGTTAGGGAGTAATCCACAACACCATCCTCACTTCTGACATCAAATAGGAGTCTAGACATCACCCAAACCAGCTTCATTTCTGATGATTCACTGTACAGGTTCACAGAGCCTATTTGAAGTTATGGTGTATTACAGTGAATATGGTTTGTCCTCTCCCAGTGGAGTTATGAATAGAGCTGTTTCCCCAGAAACTCTGTATGACAGTATGGACAGAGGGTTGCTGAAACAGGGAGGCACACCCATGCTTTGATATCCACGGTTTTTATTGAGGCTCTTTTACTTAAGCATAATTGACTGCAACATGGAGCGTCTTTGTTTCCAACTCCTCCAGAGTGCAAGTTTATACTCTCTGATCCAATATTCCTGTCCCAAATCACATCTGGTATGGCCAGCTCCCACCTAAATTCCTGTTATACTATCCAGTGTGACCAGAGGACTTGAGACATACAAAGATACTTCTATCAAGTATGATATTCAAGAGTTTAGAAATTACCTTGCAGAAGCCAAGGGCAAAACTAAATTCAGGCAAGCTTAAATTCTTTACTTCATACCCTGGAAAGTAAGCAGATCTCACTTGGTGGGGGTAAGGAAGCTATCTTTATCTCCATCTCTCCAGAGCTGTCTGCTTTTATAAGTATTTCTGACAAACTAGTCTTGGAGCAAAATAGCTATTAATGCCTAGATAAGTAGATTCATATAGAATAGTCTGCCAACAACTAGGTTTTGCTTTGCATTTGATAAAACTTATCTCTTAAGATTCTCATTCCCCAATTCCTAGCCTTTCAGGTGGACTAGAGTCCTTTCACTGCAGAAAGATCTGCGGAAAATGATCAGCCTACCTCTTTAACATCTATGTTGGTCATCATAAAAGTCTTTCCACATTAGTTAGGCTTCTTATTCCATAAACATAGACATGAAAACTTGAGCAATCTTTGGGAGATTTTCAATATGAATAGAAATCAGAGATTACCTGGAGGTGATAACAATGGGTTTCTCCATGAGATGGTCTTTTCAAAATTTGTTTCTATTTTTTCCATAAAACAATGTGATTCCACAATGGTTATAAAATTAACAAAACCTACCCATGATTTATAATTCAAGGAGCTAATTTCATGTGATCCTGAAAATGCTATACCTTTTTTTTGACAGTGACAGCCTCCTCTCTGCCTCCACAATCCCCAGGAGAGGACAGGTACTCCTTTTTGCTTCAAACACCATCACCTATCAACCAGTACCCCCACTCCTATTAATACACTTCCGCATTTTAGCAGTGGCCTTTATTCCACAAATTAATTTTCCTCTAAGTACTTCCATTGATGTAAAAGGAGAAATTATCCAAAGCTCCTTTCTGTGTATTTTACTCAAGCATGATTCTTTTCTTTGATATCCCATAGCAAAGATTGGAGACTTTTAAAATATTTTTTAAATTCTATGTCAGCTTTTCCAAACTATTTTCACTAAAATATGACTCCCTTAAAAAAAAAAAAAAAAAAGAATTTCACTGTCAAATATCTTTGGAAAGTGCTATAGACAGTGTTTTCCTTTACGGAAATTCAAAATACACATTATGCATAAAAGGCTGTAACAAAATCCTGCAGCAAAACCTGGACAGGAGAATAACAACATCTAAATAAAGACAGAATACAGCATGCACATAACATATTTTCTTATATGATTTGCCCCCTATGGCATCAGATTCGAATTTCAAGGGCTGCTTTCCATGGGAAAAAAAGGTCTATCACAGCCTTAATGCCCAGAAGCATTGGCTGAACTAGTTGACTCCTTAAGATCTAGACCTAAGAAAGTGAAGCTCAGTGAAAGAGGTTATTTCCTTTCCTGCTAAACTAATACTTTCCTTCTAAATGATTGTTCTTCTTGATAGATTTCAGTATGATTATGGCTGTTAAGGAAGAGTAGGTTCATATTTAGGCAGTGGCTTTGATCTCTGAATCCATCAGGATGCCAAATTCAAAGTAACATAATGCTTCCAAAATTCTTAACATAAAATGCAGTAACTAGAGCAGGGATGATGTGGTAGAGATGTCAGTGTTCTATTTCATTGATATCTCTTAGCTATAGCCTCTTTATAATCCCCTTTCAGTGATAAGAGAATTTTTTTGCTCTGAATAATGGCTGGATCAGTTTTTTCTTTTCTAGATATTCCTCAGTATTCTAATGCTATTTGTAGAAAATAACTAATGTGGAAACAAGATAATTTAGTGGAAAATAATTTCAATACCTTATTTTGTACAGAAAGTGTTGTATGTTTTAGTTGGAAGTGAATGAATTTAAAATATATATGTATATATAATGGAAGTATATTTATATTTCCTGTAAAATATTTATATAAAAGGATATGTGATCCAATAACTTCCAGACATTCAAGCTGGATTTAGAAAAGGCAGAGGAACCATAGATCAAATTGCCAACATCCACTGGATCATAGAAAAACCAAGAGAATTCCACAAAAACATTTACTTCTGCTTCACTGACTACACTAAAGCCTTTGAGTGTATTGTTGTGTGGATCACAACAAACTGTAGAAAATTCTTAAAGAGATGGGAATACCAGACCATCTGACCTGCCTCCTGAGAAATCTGTATGCAGGTCAAGAAGCAACAATTAGAACTGGACATGGATCAACAGACTGGTTCCAAACTGGGAAAGGAAAAAATCAAGTCTGTGTATAGTCACCCTGCTTATTTAACTTATATGCAGAGTATATCAGGCAAAATGGCAGCCTGGATGAAGCACAAGCTGGAATAAGATTGCCAGGAGAAATATCAATAACTTCAGATATGCAGATGACACCACCCTTATGGCTGAAAGTGAAGAGGAACTAAAGAGCCTCTTGATGAAGGTGAAAGAGGAGAGTGAAAAAGCTGGCTTAAAACTCAGCATTCAAAAATCGAGGATCATGGCATCCATTTCCATCACTTCATGGCAAATAGATATGGAAATAATGGAAACACTGAGAGACTATTTTCTTGGGATCCAAAATCACTGTAGATGGTGACTGCAGCCATGAAATTAAAAGATGCTCCTTGAAAGAAAAGCTATGACCAACCTACACAGCATATTAAAAAGCAGAGACATTACTTTGCCGACAAAGGTTCATGTAGTAAAAGCTATGGTTTTTCCACTAGTCATGTATGGGTGAGGGTTGGACAATGAAGGAAACTGAGCGTTGAAAAATTGGTTCTTTTGAGCTGTGGTGTTGGAGAAGACTCTTGAGGGTCACTTGGACTGCAAGGAGATCAAACCAGTGAATCCTAAAGGAAATGAATCCTGAATGTTCATTGTAAGGACTGATGTTGAAGCTGAAGCTCTAATATTTTGGCCACCTGATGCAAAGAGCTGAGAGAATAGAAAAGATCATGATGCTGGGAAAGATCGAAGGCAGGGGGAGAAGGGGAAGACAGAGGATGATATGGTTGAATGGCATCACCGACTTGTTGGACATGAGTTTAAACAAGCTCTGGGAGTTACTGATGGACAGGAATGCCTGGCATGCAGCAGTCCACAGGGTCACAAAAAGTCGGACATGATTAAGCAACTGAACAACAGCAATATATATTTGCTGTAAAAGATTATATTATTGAAAAGAATACCTTTCAATACTTTGTTCTTTTTGAAAGCCTGGCATGCCCCCAACTACAAAAATCATCTACTTGAGGAAATTGAAATTCCTGAAAAGGTATAGATGTTATAATTATAAACATTAATATAGTATGTTAAATCAGCTTACAGTCATTCTTGTTCAGGTTTGCCTTATTTGTTATTTATTTATTTATTAAGCTAATTTTTGCTCTTTATTCTCTGGAGTACATTGGGTTTAATTTTCAAAAGTCTCTCTAAAGCCTAATTTATAAACCCAGTGTTTCATATGTGCATATTGCTACTTAAGGCTGTCAAAATTTAATTGAGCATGAGTTTTAATGGATTTGCAGGAAGAATTATTAAAACATTTGATCTACATTTCATACTTGAAAGGTTAGAAAGATAAAACATTCATTTGGAGATAAATTTATATGAAATAAATTTTAGAGACATTAATTTCATGGTATTTATGGTTTATTGGGGTGATATTTTATCTATTCCTATTGCTAAGCAATGCCAATAGACAATGTGACATTGTTTTAGTAGAAGAGATGAAGGGGAGTTGTATATTTTATAAATTTTATTTACTTGTTAATTTTGAAAATTACCCTACCAGGAATTTTAAATTCTTATTTTTGAATAAAATGCCCATTTTGTCACAATTCATATCAAAGAAAATAGTACTGTTTTTCACCGCTACCAAAGAAAAAGGTATTGCATGAGCACTTTGCTTTCACCTTTTTATTGACACTGTATTTTTGGTCTCAGTCTAATTTCTTCTACCTGAGCTGTATTCTAGACTAACTGAACTCAGACACATATTCTTCATCAAAAATAGGGCTTATACTTTCAAAAACTTAATTCTGGATTAGAGAAAGCATTCGGAAAAAAAGGACATTCCAAGGAAATCATTCCAGCTTTTCTCTTAAGATACAGATCTGCTAAACATTATCAGATATACTTTCACTGATCTTAATTTAGAGAAAGATTTCAAATTAAAGATGACTTGCTAGACAGAAGATAATTTGCTTCTAAATTTTATGTGACTTTACAAATTTACTTTATTTCAGAGGAAAATGATTTGTGAAATGTCTACTCTATACCAATTATTTTATATACCAATGCTAAAATATGCCTCATTGGTGTTTTATTAGAAAGCTGTTTGTTAAGTTTTTCTTTGTTAAATATATGCTTAAATACATGAGACCATTTCCTAGAAAACTCATAATTTAGATTTTAGCTAAAATTGAGTTCAGATGAGCTAAAGGATGAGGCTCAATTTGACATTTAGTGGACATTCCTCCTACATCTCTGGAAACAAAGGAAAAGACAAGGGCAATCACTCTGTGGGGCAATTTGCATTGACAGCTAGAAAGCATCTCATAATGGTCATAAAGAGAACTTTAAGAAGCCTAAGTCTGCACCTCTCAAGTGACAAACCCTGGTAGTGCACATCACTCTCATGCAGCTAGAGAAAAAGTAAGTTAGGTTGTACAATTAGCAGTCACACACTCCACTCTAAGCTCAGGCTCCGCAGTCTACCCCAGTCAGCCCTTTCCAATGCCCCTTACCGGTATACCACTCATCCTCCAGCCCCAGATTTAGCCTGTCAGTTCTTACTGTAGCAGGTGAAACTGTAAGACAATAGTGTAGACATGCAAGTCTTCCACCTGGTTACAAACACAAAAAGCTGTTGTTTTCACTGACAGTTTCAAAGGACAGGAAAAATGGGGAGCTTGACATATGTAGGAGGCCCTGGAATTGATGACTCTGAGAATGGCTAGCAAGCAGGAATGCCAAACATTTTGAAGAGTTTTCAGAGGTTCTGAGATTTTATGTCCTTTGGCTTTTAGGATAACAACCTAATGTGACTTGTCTCATGAATAGTTGGAACTGGAAGACTCACATTATTTATGTCATGATAAACTGAATAGATAGAGAAAAAGGTTGTAGTTGTAGTAAAATTTGTAAACAATTTTAGCATCATTTCAAGGTAAGCCCTGTTATTTCCTTCCTCAATAAGTGCTCACCCCGTGGTGTTTTCAAACTTCACTATGCCAAAGAATCATTGGGAGAGGAGAGTGAGCAAGAATTTTTAATTTGCAGATTTCTGAGCCTTGTTCTTGGATTCTGAATCAAGACCAAATTAGTCTGATCTATGAACCAAGAATTTGCTTGCAAAATAAAGAGCAAATCTGGATCCAATTCCAGCAGCCTTCGTAGCATACTTTATGAAGCATTGCCCATATCAACATCTGTTGTGTACTGTATAATATGTGTTGCATACCCACAAAAATGTAGGCATCATTTACAGATCACACACTGGTGTCTTCACTGGATTCTTTTGTGTGAAGCTTCATTCAGTAAATATTAGTTGGCCAGTTCCTTAGCAAGACATGGTGTCTACCCACCAATTACATTCATACTGTTACATACTATTTCATTCTTTCATGTTTACTAGATGTCTGTACTACAGAAAGGTATACAATGAAACTTTTCACTCCACAAACTTTGTCAATAAGGAGAAATATCACATTATTAAGTGATCATAATAAAACATAGAAATAACTGCCATAAAAGAAGTTAAGATGCAAGACTTTTTTCCAGAGGAGACTGTTTTCAGCTCTGTGCAGACGTAACAGTGGGATATTTTGGGAAAGAATCTGTGGCACTGTTGAAATTTGAGTTAGACTATGAAACCAGTTAGACTCTTGACACCCCCAGGCTAGGGGAGAAAGCTTTGGCAGATGATGTGAAGGTGAAGTGTATGCACAGAGAACCCTGGATTGGATATGTATAGAGAACAACTTTAGATACTGCATAGGGCAACTAAATAACAATATGATTGAAAAGATAAGTAAGAGATCAAGTAAAATAGACTCTAGCTAAAAGACCCCTTGAATTCTAAATGGAGAGTATAATCCTTGTATAGTTAACAAAATGGCACTAAGGTTTAGAGTTGGGAGCAATATTTCAGGATGATGTTCTAGTTTAGTATATAATGGATTGAAAATGAGGAGGTTGGTGTTTAGGAGACCATTGAGACTAGATGAGATTCCAAAGTACCTGAGTTTAAATAAGGAATAAAGGAAAAATGAGGAAGATTTATACAGGTAGCTTTAATAAGTCTTGGTAACTTCTGTACATGGTGAGAGGTAGGATTCAAAGCCGTTTCCAGAATTTTGTAGCTAGGTGACTGAGAGTAGTGATGACACTAACACGAGTAAAAATAGCTGCATCATTGTTACCTGACTGAACGTAAGTCCACTTACCTGCACACAGTAAAGCCAGTCAGCTGACATACCAGTAAGGTGAAGCATTAATTGCAGGCACCAAGCAAGTAGTATAGGCAGCTAATGCTCAAAAGACCCACATTCCCCGCTGAGTTTCAAGAAAGGGGTTTTAAAGGTAAAGTGAGAGAGAGAGTGGCAGGATACGTGATCAGCTCGTAAACAGTTCTCTGCTTGGTTGACTGTAAAGTGACAGGGGTTAACATCATCGATCCTCAGGCTGCAGCTAATCTGAAGACTACATGCTTGTGGTTATTTAGTTAATTTCTTCCATCTGGTGGGGTTTTTAGACTCTACAGAACAGCTCAGGAATGTACATTAGACACTATCAACTTTGTCCTTCCAGGGGAACTAAAGATTCTGTGACCTCTATATGGCTTCTTTATTGTATAAATTGTTGCCAGGTCTCCTGACCCAACTACTAAAAAATTTTTTTTTTTTTTTTTACTATATATTCACATTCCTTCAATCATTGATTCTTAAGCCAGCCTTTTATGACTCAGGGGAGACCTGGAAGATTAAAGCTTTTCAACAGACAAGAGTGAGGTTGCAGACATGGTGAGCAGCAGAGAGTCTGTTCTGGGAAGGCCCCATAGGGTCTTAGTCTCATCACTCAAATCATCTATTAGATTTCTTTATAAGTATTAGATTTCACTTTTATTTTCAGTGCTTCATCATCCTTCCGTTTTGGAATTTGGAAAAAAAGGGGTTGAATACCAGGGGAGGAGTAGCCAGTGAAGAGTTGAGGAGAGGAATGGATATTTATAAGGAAGAGTTACTTAATTTGTTTTCCTGTAGCCTAGCATGTGTGGCACCCCACTCCAGTACTCTTGCCTGGAAAATCCCATGGACAGAGGAGCCTGGTAGGCTGCAGTCCATGGGGTCGCTAAGAGTCGGACATGACTAAGGGACTTTACTTTCACTTTTCACTTTCATGCATTGGAGGAGGAAATGGCAACCCACTCCAGTGTTCTTGCCTGGAGAATCCCAGGGACAGCGGGGCCTGGTGGGCTGCCGTCTATGGAGTCGCACAGAGTCGGACATGACTGAAGCGACTTAGCAGCAGCAGCATGTGCTAAAAGTATATAGCATATGAAAAACTATATAGCACATTCAAAGTTAATTGTTATTCATTCAAAGTCAATTGTTATCCTTCAGTTCAGTACAGTTCAGTCATTCAGTCGTGTCAGACTCTTTGTGACCACATGGACTGCAGCACGCCAGGCCTCTGTGTCCATCACCGATTCCCTGAGTTTACTCAAACTAATGTCCATTGGGTTGGTAATGCCATCCAACCATCTCATCCTCTGTTGTCCCCTTCTCCTCCCGCCTTCGATCTTTCCCAGCATCAGGGTCTTTTCAAATGAGTCAGTTCTTCACATCAGGTGACCAAAGTATTGGAGTTTCAGCTTCAGCATCAGTCCTTCCAATAAATATTCAGGACTGATTTCCTTTAGGATGGATTGCTTGGATCTCCTTGCAGTTCAAGGGAATCTCAAGAGTCTTCTCCAACACCAAAATTCAGAAGCATCAATTCTACAACACTCAGATTTCTTTAGAGTCCAACTCTCGCATCCAAGCATGACTACTGGAAAAAACATAGCCTTCACTAGACGGACCTTTGTTGGCAAAGTAATGTCTCTGTGTTTTAATATGCTGTCTACATTCGTCATAATTTTTCTTCTAAGGAGCAAGTATCTTTTAATTTCATGGCTGAAGTCATCATCTGCAGTGATCTTGAGGCCCCCAAAAATAAAGTCTCACTGTTTCCACTGTCTCCCCATCTATTTGTTTTGAAGTGATGGGACCAGATGCCATGATCTTAGTTTTCTGAATGTTGAGTTTTAAGCCAACTTTCACTTTCATCATGAGGCTCTTTAGTTCTTCTTTGCTTTCTACCATAAGGGTGGTTTCATCTGCATATCTGAGGTTATTGATATTTCTCCCAGCAATCTTGATTCCAGCTTGTGCTTCATCCAGCCTAGCATTTCTCATGATGTACTACTCTGCATATAAGTTAAATAAGCAGGGTGACAATATACAGCCTTGACGTACTCCTTTCCCTATTTGCAACTAATCTGTTGTTCCATGTCTAGTTCTAACTGTTGCTTCCTATTTGGCATATAGTTTTCTCAAGAAGTAGGTCATGTGGTCTGGTATTCCCATCTCTTTAAGAATTTTCCACAATTTGTTCTGATCCACATAATCAAAGGCTTTGGAATAGTCAATAAAGCAGAAATATATGTTTTTCTGGAACTCTTGCTTTTTCAGTAATTCAATGGATGTTGGTAATTTGATCCCTGGTTCCTCTGCCTTTTCTAAACCCAACTTGAACATCTGGATGTTCATGGTTCACATACTGTTGAAGCCTGGCTTGGAGAATTTTGAGCATTACTTTGCTAGCATGTAAGATGAGTGCAATTGTGCGGCAGTTTGAGCATTCTTTGGCATTGCCTTTCTTTGGGATTGAAATGAAAACTGACCTTTTCCAGTCCTGTGGCCACTGCTGAGTTTTCCAAATTTGCTGGCATATTGGGTGCAGCACTTTCACAGCATTATCTTTAAGGATTTGAAATAGCTCGTCTGGAACTGTAATCCTTAAAGTAAGTCATTTGTCTTACTTTATTGTAAGTAATGGGAATTGTCTAAGAGGAGAATAATAACTTGAAATAATGTTTGATCATGAAATTAATTTTTATATAATTATTAATCCTGTTATTTCCTATTTATTTAAGGTCCTATGATATTCTTTTTCATTTGTCCAGTACTTCCAAGTGACCTTTTGCAAATGAACTTTTCATTCATTCACATTTTTAATTACATCTTATAGTTCCATTAGGAGAAGGCAATGGCACCCCACTCCAGTACTCTTGCCTGGAAAATCTCATGGGCGGAGGAGCCTGGTGGGCTGCAGTCCTTGGGTTCGGTAAGAGTCGGGCACGACTGAGCTACTTCACTTTCACGTTTCACTTTCATGCATTGGAGAAGGAAATGGCAACCCACTCCAGTATTCTTGCCTGGAGAATCCCAGGGACAGAGGAGCCTAGTGGGCTGCCGTCTATGGGGTTGCACAGAGTCGGACACGACTGAAGCGACTTAGCAGCAGTAGCAGCAGCATAGTTCCCTTAAACTATCAAAAATTATCTAATAAACTATTCAAACAAAAAAGATTGTGTGATACAAATTGAAATGAAAAAGATGATGAATGTCAACTGACATAAAGGAGCAATCATTCTTCGATGTGTTTATATTAGCATGAAAAGCAAAGAGGGGAGAGAGAGAGACACTAATATTCAAACACTTTAAATGAAGTAGCCTAATTTGCTACCTCAGTATAAGAGTTTGAGGAATGGAGTGGTTGTTTCTGTCATAGTTGTTGAAAGCCACTTCATAGTGAGTGTTAACATCTTTCTGGTTGCAAGTGGTATCTTCATATTGTTATATGAATCACATATGATAAACTAGTTTGTCAGTAGATTTTAAAAGCATATTCCTTGTATTTTGTGCCTTTGGGGAAAAGGATTAGTTAACTAGGGGACTACATAAGCATTCATAGAGTACATTTTACCTTTAGAATATAGAAAGAGGCAACCTCGAGTAAGCTGACATTTTGATATTGCAGCTGCTGCTGCTGCTAAGTCACTTCAGTCGTGTCCGACTCTGTGTGACCCCATAAACAGCAGCCCACCAACCTCCCCCGTCCCTGGGATTCTCCAGGCAAGAGGTCACTTTTTTCCTTGATTCTTCCCTTTTTTTTCTTTTTTTTGACACTTGTAAATTACTCAGTGTATTAGTTTCCTAGAGCTGCTGTACCAAAATAATAGAAGTGAGTGACCCAAACAACAGAAATGTATTACTGAACAGTTGTGGAGACTGGAAGTCCAAAAGCAAGATGCCAGCAGAGTGGGTTTCTTCTGAAGGCTGTGCAGGAGAATCTACTCCATCCCTGTCTTAGCTTCTGATGATGCTACCAACCCTTGGCATTACTTGCCTTATGAATGCATCACTCTTATCTCAGCCACTGTCTTCACATGACATTTTTCTTATGTCTTTGTGCCTTAACCTGGCCATATTCTTATAAAGACACCTGTGGACTGCCAGGCTGCTCTGTACATGGGATTCTCCAGGCAAGAATACTAGAATGGGTTGCCATTTCCTTCTCCAAGGGATCTTCCTGACCCAGCATCTTCATCTCTTACATTTCCTGCATTGGTAGGCAGATTCTTTACCACTAGCACCACCTGGGAAGTGCCACACAATATTGGGGGCTGCAAATCCAAAAATGCATAGTGTAGGCTGGCAGGCTGAAAACTCAAGCAAGATTTCTCCCATAATCTTGAAGCAGAATTTCTTCTTCACTGGCAAACCTCAGTTTTTGTTCTTTAGGTTGAGACCCACTTCAACTACCTAGAGGAATCTCCTTTACTTAAAGTCAGTTGACTTTAAATATGAATCACATCTGCAGAATACCTTCACAGTAACATCTAGACTTCTATTTGACCAAACAACTAGGCACCAATTAATGCATACCCTTGCCAAGTTGACGTATAAAATGAACTATCACACTCAACCAAGAGGAGATAATGAAAATAATGAACTAAGAAGAAGGGAGAACATGTGTATTTAAAAATCTCTTTGAACAGAGGATTTGCTGGTTTTACATCTGGATATTTTAATGCTATTTAAATTATTGCCTAATATTTAGATGACGTTATCTAAGTATGCAATATATGCTATATTCATCACTCTGGATATTTTTACTCTTTGAGTCTGTTTTATCAACACATGAACTGTTGCTTTCCTGATAATCATCATAAGTTAGACCATCTCTCCTTTCTATATTCTACCTAGAATTGTACTTTTAAAAAATGTATATGATGCTTCAATATACTTTACATTATTTTAATTGTTAATAGAGTAAATTTTTATACCAGAATTAGAATGTAATATGTAATGGATAGTTAATACATAAATATATGTTTGATAAATATTCATAACTATATACTCTTTAATAGCCCAGGGTTTTAACCACCTACTGTATTTTTTAATCTGGAAATAAAATTTTTGATAAAGACTTGTGATGATAGAATGCATGCTTATCTCTCCATTGCTCTTAGTGATAAGTCTGAATCTCTTAACATGTCTTTTAAGAGCCAGGGAGATCTGACTTCTGCTTTCTATTCAAGCATCATTTCTTCACCTTCTGTTCCTGTTTGCTACTCCAGCTTTATTGAACTTCCATTTGTTCCCTGGAAATGACATTTGTTCTTACATCCAGGGGCAAGAACTCACTTTTGTTTTGACCAAACTACTTTCTTCATTACTCAGCCTCTCTCCTCACACCTTTTACATGGTAACTAATCATTTTTTATCTCTTGGGTCTCCTATGCATTCTTTAGGTTTTACTTCTTGTGGAGAGTCTTATGAAAATAGCCAAAAAATATTAGCTAGCCCTGACCTCTGTTCTCAAAATATCTTCTGCATTTTTTGTTGTTGCCCACTTTCTAATAAATAAATTGCCTATATCCTTGTATCTCATCTTCACTGAACTCTAAGCATTATAAGAATAGGGATTATGTCTATTTTATTTACTCATATTCCTCAGCATCTAAAGATGCAGTACAGTATAATATTAGTGGCTGAATATTAAATAGATTAATTGGTATATTACCTTCTTATTGTTAACTAATACAGCAAATAGTAGGATTATGCTCTAACATAAACGTTCCATAAAGATTAAAATATAGAAATATTAAATGTAAAGATAGGATATTATAACAATTTAAGACAGTTTTTCATCAAGGAATTGTGCTTTATACTGTGCTATATGATTAGCCTTTTTATAGTTTTTTGAATGCTAGCCATGCAGAAGTTATTTAACATCTCTGATTTATTGATAATATCAAAGTATACTATAAGATTATTCCGCTATTCTTAAGATTGAGATAATTAACCTGAATTATTTTTGCATTTAATGTGTAAACTTTAAATCACAGTGTTAACTCTCAACAATGCATGAGTGGTTCCTAAATTAACACTTTTTAATAATATAACTTTAATCAAATATTGTGTGTTGAAATTTTGTTCCTAAAATGTTAATTGAATTATTCTTCTAATCACAAAGCAATTATAAATTTCAAACATTTATAAAAGAAGAAACTAATAAATATTAGCTTTAAAAAGAAAAAGTAAATGCGAACAAAAGTGATAGAATTACTTATCATTTCCTATTATATTTGTTTTCTGATTCTCATTTTTAATAATTAAACATGTATGGCTGTTATACATTAGAACTGTTAACAAAGAACTGCAAGGTGACGGGGCCTGAGTCTTTCTCAGCATCCAGAGCCTATAACTGCTCAGTAACATTTACTAAGATAGGATGGTGTGCTCAGTTGCTCAGTCGTGTCTGACTCTGCCATCCCATGGATTGTAGTCTGGCAGGTTCCTCTATCCATGGGATTTCCCAAGCAAGAATACTGGAGTGGGTTTCCATTTCCTTCTCCAAGGATTAAGAAAGGAAGACCTAGATAATTGCAAATTTGGAAAATAGTTAACTCATTAATTTAAACAGATTGAAAACAATTCTATTTCATTGTTATTTAGTTATCTTTACTTGATGCTTACTTTGCATAACTGTTAATAGAATATCTGAACAAGAGAAAGTTACTGCATTGTCTATGCAAATAGCAGGATTTGCAGATAGAAATGTAACTACTATTGAATGCATTTAAGCTCTCTAAAGTTCATTTTCTTATCTGCAAAATGATAAAAATAAAAGAATGAAATTGCTGCCTTTAAGAGGTGTTCACACAACTCATCATATAAAATATAGTTTAAAGCCTTTTAAAACCACAGTGCTCTATGTGCACTATGTATTTTTATCAAGTTTTGCTTTTCTTCTCTTCTACATGTCATAATATTTAACACATCATTATCTTATAGGTAAAACAAAAAATTGGAGACAATGTTCATAACAAATGTTTAAACAAGTTATGCTACCTCCAAAATATGTGATGATATGTTTCTGTTAAATAAGGAAGATTTGTATTTACTGCCATAGAAAGATGACATGTTGTTACATCCATGACATATTGTAAAATTAAAAATAAAATTTTAAGCTGGGAAGTATAGATATCAAGCTGTTAACATTTATCCCTTCCCTGAGAATGTAGGTGTCAGGTTCCAGGGAGTTTGTTTTTTCCATGTGTGCTCTGTTTTAATTTTTTAAGCAACAGTATTAGATTGCTTTTGCAGTAAAGATTCAGTTCATCCTTAAAGAGCAAATATGTTTAATGAATTTTGAATTACTATTATATTTGGGGGATTATCAATTATGTATGGGAATATTTGGAGACCTATACTGTTCCTCTAGTTTTGTTTATAGACGACAACTTGAGTATGAGATTATATTACCAGTTTACTGCAATATACTAACAGATAAAAGTGCTTCCCGAAGGACAGGAGCCTAAGTATAAAGGAAATGTCCAAATGGAAGTTCTTGAAAGTATGCCACTGTTTGGGAGAATTTATATTTTCCTAAGTGAATGTAGATTTTACTTTTCCTATCCTAAAGTGGAAGAATTTGACTTATATCTAGTTACTAATGAAGGTATTTAAATATGGTACTGTTTATGCTATTGATCTCTTTAGCACTGAGGAGTATAAAAAGGACAGCACCTTTGAGTTGGTGAATATGAGAAGAGAGCCAATTCCTAATTAAATATTCCCTTGACTCTGTCAATGACAGGAGTGTTCTAAAAGCTGATAAACATTTTGGTTAAATCTAGGACTTTTATATTCCCGTCTTTATTATGCCAGATGTGTGCTGTCAACTTAAATAATTACTGCTTTCATACTAGGATGTTTGCTGAATTGTATTTTTTGCTTGAAAATATGTTACCACTGAAAAGAACAAACAACCCCCCAAAAAACTTTTGAGTTCTTCATTTTCACATTAGTGAAATAATATATTTTAAAGTGTCACCTAGTAGCATTTATATAGGGAAGCTTTTGATATGGTACAGATACAGAACCCAGAAACTTGCCAAGAGAAGACCTATTCTGACAATTTTTGTCTTAGATAATAAGAAGCATCAAAATATATAGATGTGTTATATATTCATATAAAACTATTCAGACATTTTTGCAGTTACTGCCCTCTGTTTTGGAGAAAGCAATGGCACCCCACTCCAGTACTTGCCTGGGAAATCCCATGGACGGAGAGGCCTGGAAGGCTGCAGTCCATGGGGTCGCTGAGGGTCGGACACGACTGAGCGAATTCACTTTCACTTTTCACTTTCATTCATTGTAGAAGGAAATGGCGACCCACTCCAGTGTTCTTGCCTGGAGTATCCCAGGGACTGGGGAGCCTGGTGGGCTGCCGTCTATGGGGTTGCACAGAGTTGGACGCTACTGAAGTGACTTAGCAGCAGCAGCCCTCTGTTTATTTTATGTTACAAATATTTGTTTACTTTTTTGTGTTTAGTATTTCTAGACTGTTTAAAAATAATAAGCAGGGTTTCATTTTCCTCATTGTCTGTAAGTATATAAAGCTCATTATTTTGAGTGACAAGTTTTGCTATTTGTGATTAATATCCCACAAGAATGTGATTGATAAGAGATTACACTCTTCCAGTTTCAAATAACTTTTCAGTTTTAATTTCACCTTTGTAAATGTCAGAATGATTTGAATAGGAGGAAAAAAATAAGGGACATACTTAGAAAAAGTACATGTAAATGATGTGTCTTTGTTATTGCTGACTGCTAAATATTAACTGTTGGCTGAAGAAATTAGTACTCAAGTTCACTAATTAATATCCTATTTATATATCAATCGATAATAATCACTGGCTTAAGATGTTGTTTTAAAAGTATATTAATACAGATGAATAAAAAGGAAATGATTTATTTTCAAGGTCATGAATATCACATATATCTTAGAATTCACATCAGAGATCATAGCTTACATGGCATTTTACTTCAGAGAGCAGATTATTTACATAACAATAGAATTAAAACATCCAAATTTATTTCCTAAATAAATACCCAAATCTTTTTACCAGTTAGCATTCATAATTTGCACAACAGCCAAGACTGAAGCTACTTTTTATAGTACATTTGCTGTTAAATATAAACAGAAAAAATATAACAAAAAAGCATCTAATATGCAAGGATATTAAATCATTTTTAGGGAGGCAAATAAAAATAGTATTTTGCTACATTTTGAACTTTTCATATGAAAGTAGAAAAAAAAAACCCATACTGTGAAAACATTCACAAATAACTTAAGCGAAATAAATGATAGAATGACTTAACTTTTTAAGAAAAATAGAAAACATATGAGAGTTTATACTTGCACATAACTTTCTTGGCTCACATATAAAGGAAAAAAGATTTAACAAGTACATATATAGAAGAACATGAGCAATGTACATACGATTGTAGAAGTTCAAATCTTATAAACAAAAGATAATAGTTTAAAAAAATCTAGGTTTATCAAGTGAAAACATTATATATCAATATGTATATGTGTATATGCATGCATACGTGCTAAGTCACTTCAGTAGTGTCTGACCCTGTGACCCCATGGACTGTAGCCAACCAGCCTCTTCTGTCCATAGAATTCTCCAGGCAAGAATATTGGAGTGGGTTGCCACACTCTCCTCCAGGGGATGTTCCTGACCCAGGGATCGAACTCATATCTTTTAAGTCTCCTGAACTGGCAAGCTGGTTCTTTACTACTAGCTCTACCTTGGAAAGCCATACATGTGTATATATATATGTGTGTATAAAATGTATATGCATTTAAAATTTCAATGAACTCATCATAAGAGAAAATAGAAGACTGTATTCAAGGTAAATACAAAAAAAAAACATATGGTCATGAGACAGATTTGTGTAATGCCTACTGTGTGTTAAGTTTTAGGCTATGTGTGACAGGCTTAAATATGAAAGAACAAGAGAATCTGTGGTAAAGAAAATATGTAAATAGTCTATACTAGCACATAGTATAACAATAATTAGAACCAAGCTTTATTCCAGAATGAATCTGGAAACAATTTTAATTAGAAAATTTCATGTGTAAAAGCTGTACTTTCTTAATATAGGAACACATAAATACGACTCCTTATCGTCTTGACTGTGAAATTCTTCACTTGGGACCTCTAGGAACATACATAGTAGTCTATTGAAGACATCACTTTGAATATCAATTGTATTTGGTATTTTTAGTCTGCTGATTAAGTACAATCCATTTCACTGAATTATTCATTTCAGTTCAGTTCAGTCGTTCATAGGGTCTGACTTTGTGCAACCCCATGAATTGCAGCACGCCAGGCCTCCCTGTCCATCACCAACTCCTGGAGTTCACTCAGACTCACGTCCATCGAATCACTGATGCCATCCAGTCATCTCATCCTCTGTCGTCCCCTTCTCCACCTGCCCCCAATCCCTCCCAGCATCAGGGTCTTTTCCAATGAGTCGACTCTTCACATGAGGTGGCCAAAGTACTGGAGTTTCAGCTTTAGCATCATTCCTTCCAAAGAACACACCCAAGTTTGGTCTCCTTTAGGATGGACTGGTTGGATCTCCTTGCAGTCCAAGGGACCCTCAACAGTCTTCTCCAACACCACAGTTCAAAAGCATCAATTCTTCAGCACTCGGCTTTCTTCACAGTCCAACTCTCACATCCATACATGACCACTGGAAGAACCATAGCCTTGACTAGATGGACCTTTGTTGGCAAAGTAATGTCTCTGCTTTTCAATATGCTGTCTAGGTTGGTCATAACTTTTCTTCTAAGGAGTAAGCGTCTTTTATTTATTTTTTTTTTCTAATTTTATTTTATTTTTAAACTTTACATAATTGTATTAGTTTTGCCAAATATCAAAATGAATCCGCCACAGGTATACATGTGTTCCCCATCCCGAACCCTCCTCCCTCCTCCCTCCCCATACCATCCCTCTGGGCCGTCCCAGTGCACCAGCCCCAAGCATCCAGCATCGTGCATCGAACCTGGACTGGCAACTCGTTTCCTACATGATATTTTACATGTTTCATTGCCATTCTCCCAAATCTTCCCACCCTCTCCCTCTCCCACAGAGTCCATAAGACTGTTCTATACATCAGTGTCTCTTTTGCTGTCTCGTACACCGGGTTATTGTTACCATCTTTCTAAATTCCATATATATGCGTTAGTATACTGTATTGATGTTTTTCCTTCTGGCTTACTTCACTCTGTATAATAGGCTCCAGTTTCATCCACCTCATTAGAACTGATTCAAATGTATTCTTTTGAATGGCTGAGTAATACTCCATTGTGTATATGTACCACAGCTTTCTTATCCATTCATCTGCTGATGGACATCTAGGTTGCTTCCATGTCTTGGCTATTATAAACAGTGCAGCGATGAACATTGGGGTACACGTGTCTCTTTCCCTTCTGGTTTCCTCAGTGTGTATGC
Organism: Bos taurus; assembly: GCF_002263795.3. Classification (NCBI taxonomy): domain Eukaryota; kingdom Metazoa; phylum Chordata; class Mammalia; order Artiodactyla; family Bovidae; genus Bos; species Bos taurus. The sequence continues at coordinate 34,055,342 of NC_037333.1, read as the reverse complement.
CCAGCAGTGGGGTTGCTGGATCATAAGGCAGTTCTATTTCCAGTTTTTTAAGGAATCTCCACACTGTTCTCCATAGTGGCTGTACTAGTTTGCATTCCCACCAACAGTGTAAGAGGGTTCCCTTTTCTCCACACCCTCTCCAGCATTTATTATTTGTAGACTTTTGGATCACAGCCATTCTGACTGGTGTGAAATGGTACCTCATAGTGGTTTTGATTTGCATTTATTTGATAATGAGTGATGTTGAGCATCTTTTCATGTGTTTGTTAGCCATCTGTATGTCTTCTTTGGAGAAATGTCTATTTAGTTCTTTGGCCCATTTTTTGATTGGGTCGTTTATTTTTCTGGAGTTGAGCTATAGGAGTTGCTTGTATATTTTTGAGATTAGTTGTTTGTTGGTTGCTTCATTTGCTATTATTTTCTCCCATTCTGAAGGCTATCGTTTCACCTTGCTAATAGTTTCCTTTGATGTGCAGAAGCTTTTAAGGTTAATTAGGTCCCATTTGTTTATTTTTGCTTTTATTTCCAATATTCTGGGAGGTGGGTCATAGAGGATCCTGCTGTGATGTATGTCGGAGAGTGTTTTGCCTATGTTCTCCTCTAGGAGTTTTATAGTTTCTGGTCTTACGTTTAGATCTTTAATCCATTTTGAGTTTATTTTTGTGTATGGTGTTAGAAAGTGTTCTAGTTTCATTCTTTTACAAGTGGTTGACCAGATTTCCCAGCACCACTTGTTAAAGAGATTGTCTTTAATCCATTGTATATTCTTGCCTCCTTTGTCAAAGATAAGGTGTCCATATGTGCGTGGATTTATCTCTGGGCTTTCTATTTTATTCCATTGATCAATATTTCTGTCTTTGTGCCAGTACCATACTGTCTTGATAACTGTGGCTTTGTAGTAGAGCCTGAAGTCAGGTAGGTTGATTCCTCCAGTTCCATTCTTCTTTCTCAAGATCGCTTTGGCTATTCGAGGTTTTTTGTATTTCCATACAAATTGTGAAATTATTTGTTCAAGCTCTGTGAAGAATACTGTTGGTAGCTTGATAGGGATTGCGTTGAATCTATAAATTGCTTTGGGTAGTAATTTCATGGCTGCAATCACCATCTGCAGTGATCTTGGAGCCCCCAAAAATAAAGTCAGACACTGTTTCCACTGTTTTCCCATCTATTTTCCATGAAGTGATGGGACCAGATGCCATGATCACGTTTTCTGAATGTTGAGCTTTAAGCCAACTTTTTCACTCTCGACTTTCACTTTCATCAAGAGGCTTTTTAGTTCCTCTTCACTTTCTGCCATAAAGGTGGTGTCATCTGCATATCTGAGCTTATTGATATTTCTCCCGGCAATCTTGATTCCACTTGTGCTTCTTCCAGCCGAGCATTTCTCATGATGTACTCTGAATATAAGTTAAATAAGTAGGGTGACAATATATAGCCCTGACCAATATATAACAACAACCAGTCTGTTGTTCCATGTCCAATTCTTACTGTTGCCTCCTGACCTGCATATAGATTTCTCAAGAGGCAGGTCAGGTGGTCTGGTATTCCCGTCTCTTTCAGAATTTTCCACAGTTTATTGTGATCCACATAGTCAAAGGCTTTGGCATAGTCAATAAAGCAGATATAGATGTTTTTTTTGGAACTCTCTTGCTTTTTCGATGATCCAGCGGATGTTGGAAATTTGATCTCTGGTTCCTCTGCCTTTTCTAAAACCAGCTTGAACATCTGGAAGTTCACAGTTCACATATTGCTGAAGCCTGGCTTGGAGAATTTTGAGCATTACTAGCATGTGAGATGAGTGCAATTGTGCGGTAGTTTGAGCATTCTTTGGCATTGCCTTTCTTTGGGATTGGAATGAAAACTGACCTTTTCCAGTCCTGTGGCCACTGCTGAGTTTTCAAAATTTGCTGGCATAGTGAGTGCAGCATTTCACAGCATCATCTTTCAGGATTTGAAATAGCTCCACTGGAATTCCGTCACCTCCAGTAGCTTTGTTTGTAGTGATGCTTTCTAAGGCCCACTTGACTTCACATTCCAGGATGTCCGGCTCTAGGTCAGTGATCACACCATTGTGATTATCTGGGTTGTGAAGATCTTTTTTTGTATAGTTCTTCTGTGTATTCTTGCCACCTCTTCTTAATATCTTCTGCTTCTGTTAGGTCCCTACCATTTCTGTCCTTTATCGAGCCCATCTTTGCATGAAATGTTTCCTTGGTATCTCTAATTTTCTTGAAGAGATCTCTAGTCTTTCCCATCCTGTTGTTTTCCTCTATTTCTTTGCATTGATCACTGAGGAATGCTTTCTTATCTCTTCTTGCTATTCTTTGGAACTCTGCATTCAGATGCTTATATCTTTCCTTTTCTCCTTTGCAAAAAGCAAAGGAGAATTATTATTACAATGTTATTATTGAGGTTTTATTTATAATAGCATATTGAAACTTAAAATGAAAGATTTTTAAAGAAATCTCAAGCTTAAGTAACTTTACTTAAAATTTTATTAAATGACTAATCACATTCACTCCACCATTTGTAATCCATTGTAAATAAAAATGAATACCAATGTTTAATAACAACTTGGCTTTTACACATATGATTCATATCTACTAAGTTAAAAGTAGCACTATATAGGCTAGGTTTGTGCTTTTTCTTCTTCTCTTACAGTACTCATTTCATCCCCCATCCCCACAATAATCTAGATTTACAAATTTCAGGATTTCAAGGTAGTATTCCAGAAGCTTTATAAAAGTATTACAGAGTCAAAATCTATGATTTTTGAAACTGAACTGAAATTACTCAGTCAGTAATACCTATCTTGAATTTGGATATATAATTCATTGCCCATAATTGCTTATTAATCATTGTTTTGCAACTAGAATAATTGAGGTATACAGAAAATATTTTTCTTGTTATCAAGAGGCTATGGAGAATGGAGAGTTAGGAAATTCTGAGATTCAAAACATATCATATTAATAGATGATTATAATGCTACTAGCATCACCGACTCAACGGGTGTGAATTTGAGTGAACTCTGAGAATTGGTGATGGACAGGGAGGCCTGGCATACTGCAGTTCATGGGGTCACAAGTAGTCGGACACAACTGAGCGATTGAACTGAACCAAATGTTAGATCTGATAGACAGAATGCCTGAAGAATTATGGATGGAGGTTCGTAACATTGTACAGGAGGCAGGGATCAAGACTAGCCCAAGAAAAAGAAATGCAAAAAAGAAAAGTGGCTGTGTGAGGAGGCCTTACAAATAGCTGTGAAAAGAAGAGAAGCAAAAAGCAAAGGAGTAAAGGAAGGATATACCCGTTTGAATGCAAAGTTCCAAAGAATAACAAGGACAGACAAGAAAGCCTTCCTCAGTGATCAATGCAAAGAAATAGAGGAAAACAACAGAATGGGAAAGACTAGAGATCTCTTCACGAAAACTAGAGATACCAAGGGAACATTTCATGCAGAGATGGGCAAAATAAAGGACAGAAATGGTAGGGACCTAATAGAAGCAGAAGATATTACGAAGAGGTTGCAAGAATACACAGAAGAACTATACAAAAAAGATCTTCACAACCCAGATAATCACAACGGTATGTTCACCAATCTATAACCAGACATCCTGGAATGTGAAGTCAAGTGGGCCTTAGGAAGCATCACTACAAAGAAAGCTAGTGGAGGTGATGGAATTCCAGTTGAGCTATTTCAAATCCTAAAAGATGATGTTGTTAAAGCCCTGCACTCAATATGCTGCACTAATTTTGAAAACTCAGCAGTGGCCACAGGCCTGGAAAAGGTCAGTTTTCATTCCAATCCCAAAGAAAGGCAATGCCAAAGAATGCTCAAACTATTGCACAATTGCAGTCATCTCAAACGCTAGCAAAATAATACTCAAAATTCTCCAAGCCAGGCTTGGAGAACTGTGAACTTCCAGATGCTCAAGCTGAATTTAGAAAAGGCAGAGGAAATAGAGATCAAATTGGCAACATCTGTTGTCATCGAAAAAGCAAAAGAGTTCCAGAAAAATATCTACTTCTGCTTTATTGACTACACTAAAGCCTTTGACTGTGTGGATCAGAACAAATTGTGGAAAATTCTTAAAGAGATGGGAAAAACAGACCACATCACCTGCCTCTTGAGAAATCTGTACGCAGGTTAGGAAGGAGCAGTTACAAGTGGACATGGAACAACAGATGGATTCCAAATCGGGAAAGGAGTACATCAAGGCTGTATATTGTCACCCTGTTTATTTAACTTATATGTAGAGTACATCATGAGAAACGCTGGGCTGGAGGAAGCACAAGCTGAAATCAAGATTGCCGGAAGAAATATCAATAACCTCAGATATGCAGACGATATCACCCTTATGGCAGAAAGCGAAGAAGAACTAAAGAGCCTCATGATGAAAGTGAAAGAGGAGAGTTCAAAAGTTGGCTTCAAACTCAGTATTCAGAAAACTAAATCATGGCATCTGTTCCCATCACTTCCTGGCAAATAGATGGGGAAATAATGGAAACAGCGACAGACTTTATTTATTTATTTTTTTTTGGCCAGAATCACTGCAGATGGTGACTTCAGCCATGAAACTAAAAAAGGTTTGCTCCTTGGAAAAAAAGTTATGACCAACCGAGACAGCACATTAAAATGAAGAGACATTACTTTGCCAACAAAGGTCCGTCTAGTCAAAGCTCTGGTTTTTCCAGTAGTCATGTATGGATGTGAGAGTTGGACTATAAAGAAAGCTGAGTGCTGAAGAATTGATGCTTTTTAACTGTGGTGTTGGAGAAGACTGTTGAGAGTCCCTTGGACTGCAAGGAGATCCAAGCAATCCATCCTAAAGGAAATCAGTCCTGATTATTCATGGAAGGACTGATGCTGAAGCTGAAACTCCAATACTTTGGCCACCTGATGCGAAGAACTGACTCATTTGAAAAGACCTTGATACTTGGAAAGATTGAAAGTGGGAGGAGAGGGTGACAACAGAGTATGAGATGGTTGGATGGCATCACCAGCTCAGTGGACATGAGTTTGAGTGAACTCAGGGAATTGGTGATGGACAGGGAGGCCTGGCGTGCTGCAGTCCATGGGGTCGCAAAGAGTCTGACACTACTGAGCGATTAAACTGAACTGACCGAATATTTCCTAGAAGAGCTAATTGGTTCCATTTACCTTCACTTTTATTTATTGTTTAAAAACTGACTGATGGGTACATTTTGTCCTGACTAGTACTTATTAGCAAAAAAAAAAAAAAAAGGAAGATGTTTTTAAGCACTTTAAGTAAATATTTGTGTTAGTAGATAATGTTGTTGAAGTCAAGCAACTACTTAGTAGTAAATAGTGCTGTTGATTTTGTGGGTATTTTTTCAAGACATTGTACCTTAATTTCAAGAGAAGAATTTTATTACTATGAATGTTTGTATTGAAATGCACCATTAAATAAGTAATTCATACAAAATCAAGTTCAACACGGACATACCACTGTATTTTTATGTAGTGTCTTTATTGACATTTTCTCCCAATACTTTCCCAGTTCCAAAGTAACTCAAAATGTTTAAATCAGTCCAACTCTTTTCTCATAGAAAGAATTATTTTAAAAAACGGACAAATGTTACACCGTGACATTTATTTTTACTACTCATTTTTCTATAATATCCTTGATGATTTGTTTTCTGCTTTTTCAGCTATAATTGCAGTGTCCATTACTATGTCAGTCAGAGTTGCTACAGGAGAAAGAAAGGGCTCACAAAATTTGTAAATCAGGAAGCATTGAATGGAAACTGTTTACAAAGGTGTGGTTGAAATGTAGGGAAACTTTGAGGTTTATGGTCGTGTTAGAGCTATTATCATTGTTAAGTCTAAAAAGACAAGTGGAGGGAGAAATGACCTTAGTCAGAAAAAAATCTTGTACAGAAAGTAAAGTTGAGGCAAAGTTTGATCTTGGTGAGCTGAATGTGTTCATTTAGAGACAATGCACCACAAGAAGCCAGGCAATATAAACCTTGCTATCTTCCTTCATTTTGATCACCATTGGACATCCCCATTCACTAAACCCAACAGTAAGTCAGTGGGAAAAGGGTCCTGCTAATGTGGCCTTACACTTGAGTCTACCAGGGCAGAGAATAGGTTATGGAACACAGAGCTAAATCTGAAGAAGCAGGTGGAAAGTAGCTGGCACTGTTGCCATGGCCACTGCTCTGCTTCTTCAACATTCCATGTGCTTTTTCATGTCTCCTGATAAGGATGCCTTGTCTTTGTTGCCTTAGCAAAGAAAATTTCAGTTCATACTACCAAAGCTTTTTGATGGGGCAGCCTCTGAGAGAGAAACATAAGGTCATTTGATTCTTTCAAAAACTCACTTAAAATAGAGTCCATCCTGGTCCTCAAAAAAAGGCTGCTAATGAGACCCAGATTCTGGGAAATATTCTGGGAATTGTCTACAACTGATGATCATCAATGATTTCTCACACTAGAGAAAAACTATTCAGACTTGCTACTAACTCTTAATGGAGATGCTAGTCATCAGGTAATAATAATAATAAAACAAAAATGTGAGAAGAAATATAATCTACTATTTATTGATGATTTGATGACTTTATCCACTTTCTTTGTTGTGGGCATTTTCCATTAATATGTAGCTACATGCCAACATTACATTATGATACATAAGATCATGTTGTTGGTGTCAAACAATCTTGGGTTCCAGTTCTGCCTTTGCCAGTGACTAGCTCTGTGATCATAGGCTAGTCATTTTTTTTTTTTTTTCCTTACTGAGCTTCAGTGTTCTCATATATAAGCAAAGGTAATATTTATTTCTACTGTTTGAGCTATTGAGATTGCATGGCATATATGCAGATAAACCACACAGCATGCTGTCTAATATATAATCTGTTTAAGATTTATTATTTTAAAATAAAAATGGAGCAATTTGGTTTATTAAGTAGTAGATTTGCATCAGCAACAAATATCATATCCAAAATCAAAACAAGAGGATGAAGAAAGGCAAAAGGGCTGTACTGAGTGCATTTACCCTCTTTATCAGGATGGTTTACAGGAAACCCCCTAAGCAAGTGTATACTGTTTCATTGCCAAGAATAAGGTCATTTGATCATCCTAGCTATAGCCAAGGCTAGAGAATCAGAGCGTAGGATCCTCATAACTGGATTAGAGTCTTCATGATTTTTTATGCAACATATAGACACTAAGTATAAATTCAGACAAGATAGAAATTCTGTTAGCAGTGAAGAAGGATGGAATATGTGGGAGCTTACATTGTTTAACACATCGGCATTTTACTGTATCATTACTCCTTTTCTTGGAATGATAGCTTCAGGTTTTGCTTTCTCAAAAACTCTGAAGGTGTTTCTCAACGAGGACTTCCACAAGGTGACAAAGTGTTAGTATGATGTTCCTTGGCAGTGTTGCTCATATTCTCAAGCATGGACACTTTAGAAGTATTTAGTACCATATTTTTAATGTGTGATTATTGTATTATGATATGTGAAAAAGTATGAAAAATGAGATCTTAATTTAGAAACAGTTTCTAAAACTTTGATTTTGAGTAATTTTCAGGCATAATTCCAATTACATTATCTAAAGCAACAGAAATACTCAGTTAATTTGCTATATGAATATACGGTTTATTATTAGGTAACGGATTTTATCTAATCAGGTTATAATTTATTTTTTTCCCCTGTCACTAAGAGACTTGAATTGACAAGTTTACCTTCTAGAAACTAATGATTATGTGAGGAAAAAAATTGCCAGCAATTTGGAGTAGTTGCTACTAGATGTTAACAGTGTGTTGCTTTCTCTAGTCTGGTTGAGTTACAGTCAAATGAATCAGATATTCTGAAATGCTCTCTATAAAAACATTAATTATTATTACTTAAACTTGAATTTTTAGTGGACACATTTAGTGTAAATTAAATAAAATTAATGTATAATTTATAGAAATCATTGAAAAAATGCTTTTTACTCCTTCAAATATGAGCTTTGTTTAATTCCTCATAAATTCCGTGGCATCACCTTGCTTTTGGACTCATCCATTTCCTACCTAACCTATCTAACATATGTAGCCCAAGCTCTCTGATGTCTCTTCTTGTAAGGGTGATACCCCCTTACAAGACTGTTCTCAGTCATGTCCAGCTCTTTGCAATCCTATAGATTGTAGTCTGCTAGGCTTCTCTGTCCATGGAATTTTCCAGGCAAGAATACTGGAGTGGGTTGTCATTTCCTTCTCCAGGGGATCTTCCCCACCCAGGGACCGAACCCATGTCTCTTGCATCTCCTGCATTGTCAGGCGGGTTCTTTACCACTGTGCCACCTGGGAGGCCAACACTCCATCTCCAAATACTATTACTCTCAGGGTTAGGACTTTAACTTAAATTTTGAGAGGAAATAATAAAGTACATAACAAGTATCCACTACCTAGAATTATGCTGACAGTTTTTTTTTCAATACCTTTGTCTAAAAGGTAGATAACCTTCATATAACTCAAATTGCAAAATAATTGGTCAGGTAAAATAAAATAAGTGTGAAACAACAAGAAATAGCATCATGTGTGTGTCAGGGAATTCTCTTTAGTGAAGAGTGGCCAGGTGCCATTTACCTACAATTATTGTTATTATATAGTCATGAGAGTTAAAGTATTACCCAGGTTTTCGTTTTTTTTTTTTTTTTGGTGGTTTAATCTTTTTTTTAAATTTTTTAATTATTATTATTATTCTTTTTTACTTTATAATAATGTATTGGTTTTGCCATACATCGACATGCATCCACCACGTGTCTACACGTGTTCCCCATCCTGAACCCCCCTCCCACCTCCCTCCCCATACCATCCCTCTGGGTCATCCCAGTGCACCAGCCCCAAGCTTCCTGTATCCTGCATCGAACCCAGACTGGTGATTTGTTTCTTATATGATATTATACATGTTTTAATACCATTCTCCCAAATCATCCCCCCCACCTCCATAGAGTCCAAAAGACTGTTCTATACATCTGTGTCTCCTTTGCTGTCTTGCATACAGGGTTGTCGTTACCATCTTTCTAAATTCCATATATATGCGTTAGTATACTGTATTGGTGTTTTTCTTTCTGGCTTACTTCACTCTGTATAATAAGCTCCAGTTTCATCCACCTCATTAGAACTGATTCAAATGTATTCTTTTTAATGGCTGAGTAATACTCCATTGTGTATATGTACCATAGCTTTCTTATCCATTCATCTGCTGATGGACATCTAGGTTGCTTCCATGTCCTGGCTATTATAAACAGTGCTGCGATGAATATTGGGGTACACATGTCTCTTTCAATTCTGGTTTCCTTGGGGTGTATGCCCAGCAGTGGGATTGCTAGATCATAAGACAGTTCTATTTCCAGTTTTTTAAGGAATCTCCACACTGTTCTCCATAGTGGCTGTACTAGTTTGCATTCCCACCAACAGTGTAAGAGGGTTCCCTTTTCTCCAGTTTTTCATTTTGAAAATAATCTGAATATGTGGATTTTATGCGAAATATTCATATATTTATTGTTGGCAATTGAATCATGCTTTCAACTGTGTTGTGCGTAAAACAAAACCAAACTTATTTTATCAGCTACTTTGTGCCACCTAGTTACAAAGTTACAAAGCAGAGTTTCTGCCCAAGTCTGCCCGGGTCCACCACAGTACTTTTCTCTAGTTCACACAGTCTTCTGAGCTCCAAGCCTCATTGTCTGGTTTCTGTATTGCTATTGCTAGATAAAGATATGGAATAAACCTGAATGCTGTCCAATGTTAGCTGCCTCCATTTTCTTAATTATTTCTTATTATAACAATATTTTACAGGTTCTAATTCTCAAGACAATAAGAATCACACAAAGTATTTATTAGAGAGTGGTTTGGGGGTCACCGTCTGTGGAACTATAGGGGAAAAGGCAGCCATAAGCAGAGGGAGAAGTTGAGTGTAATGAAGTTTTAACAAGGGCCGCAGCTGCCTCCCTGGCTACTCTGAAGCTACAAGGACGTCAACTGGGTGAGGGTCTCTGGTCTTAAGGTCTTGCACTGACTAGTGATTGGATCTGGTTGCCCTTGGGGGTCTTTGTTCAGTGGATTTTGGGAACACTGACAACTGAGGGTTTCCTGCCATCAGCCCTCTGTTTCACTGTTACAGTAAAAGCCCATAATAATACATGCTAGCATGACAAAGTTTGGATGTAATATAATTGGTGTGTGTATATACATATACATATACATATACATATATATATATATATATATCACCAATATACAAATATAATTTGGATTTAATATAATTGAATGTAAAATAAATGGATGTAATATAATTTGCTTGACCTGCATTCTCAAATAGAGACTGACTGTAAGTTTTAACTTCTGTGGGAAAATTGGGTGGGAAGCACAAAGGGGAGGTAATAGGTGATCCTTCCTCAAGAAGCCTGGAGGCCGAGGGCATGTCCCTGAATCCAAATATACTCTAGTTCCAAAGCTCTGAACAGCCTAGATTAGAATGAGAAATGAATAATACAAAAGTCAAAGATTTCTGGAGTCGAAGACACTGTATTGGAGGTTCCATCCAGACAGATAGCTCAGAATTGCCCTATTAATACTTAGTCTAGACTGTATACCTTTACCAAATGGCTCCAAATTGCTGGGGCCAGACAAAGACCATTTATTAGCATTTTACTTTTGTGTTACAGGGATTGTTATCCATATTATACTGCCCATTATAAATATGACGCACTTGATCTGCATCAGTGTCATTTTCATGGGCCCCTAATGGCACTTTGTAGGGATTTTAAACTCTTGATTAAATGTATGATTTACTGGAAATAATTCATCTATTATTCATTGTCATCTGAAATGCCTTTCTCATATAACTTTAAGTTATGTAACACTTTTAAACAATAATATACTAGTCTAAATTACTAGCTACTTTATTAAAATATTGGTTTTTTTTATAGTATGATTCTTTATTACTAGCTTATTTAATGACTGAAAATGTTATTAATTTGGATTGCCTCTGGCTATTTAAAATTATTTCTAGTCATTTAAAAAGCATGAAATGAGGTTTGCCTCAAATCTTCTGGCAAGTGACTTTATGTATAGCCAGGAATTGATCAGTTGTTTGTTTAATCATAATATGTTAATTAAGTTACTGTTAATCTGTTTTCACTGTATATTTGTTTTTATTTACAATTTTATCAGGTGTTTGTTCATGTTTACAATTTTATTGATGACATAAAATTTAGGAAGTCTACTTTAAAAACCCACAGCAATGTACTTCCTAACATAATATTCAGTGAATACACTATGATTCACCTTTCATAGATCTGTCTAGAAACAGAGAACAGTTCTTATTATCTTCTGGTCTATCTCCTACCTCACCTCTGGTACGTAATTTCTGTTCCACACAACTCTTAATGTCCTTGTGAAATTATTAATTTAAAAGGTACTCACCATGACTCAGTCTGGGTAGGAAATAGCTCATTTATGCCTTCTTTCATTGGTTTATGGATTGATGATGCCCTAGAGAGTAACACAGATCTTCATGATGTCCCAAGTGTTAACTTTAATGTTTGTATCTTTAATTTAGCTGAAAAATGTGTAAAATCTCATGTAGTCAAATAGCTGCCTCTTGGCTAAATATATAAAGTTGGGATTAAAACATGGCATTCCAATAGATATCAAGCATAATGTATGTCCAATAATTTATTTTTGAATCTATATTTCCAGATTATACAGTGTGAAAGAGCAATTGATTTTTTCCCCCTAGGGTTTATTTGCGGTCAAGTCCTAATCTTACAAAGATTGCCTTAGATATTTAGACTTGCTCTGTTACCCTGCTATCTGCATTAGTGTAGTAGATTGTGTTGTAAAGTAAGTTCTTTAAGTAACCTTCTATGACCACAAATAGCAGGAGGGCAATTATAAGTACATGACTGTCTTTATAAATATTATTTTTCTAATTTCCAAACTGTTATAGGACTCTCAGTTCAGTTCAGTCCAGTTCAGTCGCTCAGTCATGTCTGACTCTTGTGACCCCATGAATCGCAGCATGCTAGGCCTCCCTGTCCACCACCAACTCCCAGAGTTTACTCAAACTCATGTCCATCGAGTCGATGATGCCATCCAGCCATCTCATCCTCTGTCGTCTCCTTCTCCTCCTACCACCAATCCTTCCCAGCATGAGGGTCTTTTCCAATGAGTCAACTCTACGCATAAGGTGGCCAAAGTATTGGAGTTTCAGCTTTAGCATCAGTCCTTCCAATGAACACCCAGGACTGGTCTCCTTTAGGATGGACTGGTTGGACCTCCTTGCAGTCCAAGGGACTCTCAAGAGTCTTCTCCAACACCACAGTTCAAAAGCATCAATTCTCTTGTTCTCAGCCTTCTTTATGTTTCATCTTTTAACAACAGTTTTAGTGTTTTCTATGATATGGTATTAACTAAATTATTTTGTACAAACTACAGCTACATAAATAAAAGTAGGATATTGTAATTGCTTGTCCTAATCTAATAAATTTGTTATATTTAATGAATGTTTTTCTCTCTTCTCATGCAGAAATATACAGAGAGGAGATTAAAGTATTCAATATTGTCAAATCTAGAATTTCAGATCTTTAATTGCACCATTTTCTTCCAAAGTGTTGTTTGTCTTCTGTATTTAACTTTGTCTCTGTCCACAGCTCTGTGATTCATTAGTTTCTACTTACTCCTTTCACTTCTGACCTGTTCCTTTACTAAATTCCACTTGTGATTCAATGTAGCCATCAGTTTCTGTGAATTCCCAGCCATTTTGTTAATTTGTAAAATTACATCGTAGTCCTAAAATCCTGATCTGAACTTCAAATGTACCCTCAGTGCCACACAAGCCTTTTTTTCATCTCTTTTCTTCTTTTCCCTCAGAGGACAATATAAATATTCTCTCTGCTCAGATTCTGTACTGATTATTTCCCTTTTCATTCTTAATCCTTATGTGTTTAGAATTTTTGGTTGTTGTTCTGCTTTCTCAGTTAATGAATAGTTAAGGAGGATATTTGATTACTGTTTCTGTCCAGTCTCCTTCCTGAAAGTGTGCAGAATGATTTGACTCTCTTCCTGGGGGTACCTTTTCCTGTAGGACCATAGGTTTAAAACTCCCTCTACTGTGCTGTCAATTCCCATTCCTGCTTTGCTTTTCCTTATCTATTCTTCATTTTCCATTGTTCCCTTGCTTTCTTTTCATCCTTGTAGACTAACATCTTTTTGATTATTTTATACAGTTGTTTTAATGAGATCTTGGGAGAGACAAGTGATAAATGCATTCATGTTTAATAGTTTTTAAAATTATACTTTATTATATAATGCTACCCAAATATTATAGGATGGATTTAAATAAGTTTTTTAGACAATGATACCCTATATTTATTGACACCCTAATCTGTCTTTTACTTTGATAGAACTCTTTATAGATCATTTCACCTGATACTCCTAATGTAACCTAAAATGACATTATTTTAATTTAGAAGTTATGAGTTTGACTTGTTACTTTTTACAAATAATTTTATATATGAAATTAAATACTCTCTTACAAATTGTGAATAAAATTAAAAAAATATTTTGAAGACTTAGAATTAATATATGCAGATTGTTGTGTTAGTTTTCAATTTCTTTCATACTAAACTACCACAAACTTAGTGGTTTAAAGCAATATAAATTTATTAGAGGTCAGAATTCCAATATAGGTCTCATTTAGTTAAGCTCAGAGTGTCATCAGGATTTCCAGGTGGCTCAGTGGTAAAAAATCCCCTAGCCAATGCAAGAGATACAGGAGATGTGGGTTCAATCCCTGGGTTAGGAAGATCTCCTGGAGGAGGAAATGACAACACACTCCAGTATTCTTGCCTGGAAAATCCCATGGACAGAGGAACCTGGTGGGCTACAGTTTCTGAGGTTGAAAAGAGTCAGACATGACTGAGCATGTGTGCACACGCACGCACACACACAAGTTATCAGCAGGGCTGCTTTCTTTCCAAGAACTCTAGGAAAAAAAGCCATTCCTTGCCTATTCTGGCATTTAAAGGCCACCTACTTTCTTTGGCTCATGATCCCCCTTCCTCCATCTTCAAAGCCAGAAAAGGCAGATTGAGTCCTTGTTATGTAACCTCATTCTGGCCCTATCTTTTGCTGCATCTCCCACATTTAATAACTCGTGATTATATTGGATCACTTACTCCTTGGAAGAAAAGTTATGACCAACCTAGATAGCATATTGAAGGGCAGAGACATTACTTTGCCAACAAAGGTCCATCTAGTCAAGGCTATGGTTTTTCCAGTGGTCATGTATGGATGTGAGAGTTGGACTGTGAAGAACGCTGAGCTCCAAAGAATTGATGCTTTTGAACTGTGGTGTTGGAGAAGACTCTTGAGAGTCCCTTGGACTGCAAGGAGATCCAACCAGTCCATTCTGAAGGAGATCAGCCCTGGGCTTTCTTTGGAAGGAATGATGCTAAAGCTGAAACTCCAGTACTTTGACCACCTCACGCAAAGAGTTGACTCATTGGAAAAGACTCTGATACTGGGAGGGATTGGGGGCAGGAGGAAAAGGGGACGACAGAGGATGAGATGGCTGGATGGCATCACTGACTTGATGGACGTGAGTCTGAGTGAACTCCCGAAGATGGTGATAGACAGGGAGGCCTGGCGTGCTGTGATTCATGGGGTCGCAAAGAGCCGGACACGACTGAGCGACTAACTGACTGAAGTGAACCTAGACAATTTAGGATAGACTCCCATCTTGAGGTCAGCTCTAATTGCATCCGCAACTCTATTTCCTTTTTGCGATGTAACATATTTACAAGGTTTGGGTATTAGGATATGAGCACCTTTGTGAGACCATTGTTCTTCCTAGCACATATAAATAAGAAAATTCTTGACATAGACTATCAATAATTAAATCTGTTAATATTTTTGAACAAAATATTTCTTAAATTATCATCCCACATATATTATTTAGATTTCCATTAATTGTACTAATTCACAGGAACCCTGGAGAGTGGTGAAACAGCTATTACTCAAGCTTTACAGTGTTTCATCTGATTTAAAGTATTGGTGTTAGTGATATGGCAATGGAAGCCGTGCTCTCAATCCATATACTTTGAGTGCTTATAAAAGATATAAATATATTGCTATCTATGACTGTTCATTTGGTAAACAGATAACTAATTGTTTAAATTGTTTGTTTTTAATCAAGAAAATAAATAACACCTTTACTAATTAAAATGGTTTATAGTTTTAAAATATAAAACTAAAGAAAACATGATAATGCTTTTTTTTCAATGTCAGGTCACAGAGAAGACTAAATTTTATACATGCAAAGTTACAGTTTTACCATTGTTAAAAATATCTTTTTTTAATAATAAAGTCAAGATATTAAAAAATATTTTTAAGGGCTTTGTTTGCTTGTGTTTAATGCAGTCCTAGCAGTTCTGCTAATATTCTTGCAATGAACGCGGTCATTTAGAGCAATTCAGAGGAAACTACTGTTTCCTGATGTAATTTTTTTTTTTCCTTTGGGAGCAATTATTCTACAAAATGACAGAGTCGCAAGGGCAAAACCCTAGTTACCAACAGCATAAAATTACTTCTTTATTTTAGTGTTGAGATTCTTGATCTCATTAATAGACTGAAATTGCATGACAAGCTT
Source organism: Bos taurus (assembly GCF_002263795.3). Lineage (NCBI taxonomy): Eukaryota > Metazoa > Chordata > Mammalia > Artiodactyla > Bovidae > Bos > Bos taurus. The sequence goes on along the minus strand of NC_037333.1, from coordinate 34,039,667 downwards.
TTCCATTTAGACAATTAACATATTAATCTACTTTGTGTGGTATCCATCTGCTCATACATAACTTTCCAGAAAGACTATCCATACCTCCTTGCAACTCATGTCCCATAGCTACTTTCAAAAGCAATATATGATTACTAAATGATATAAAATACTAATATACAGTACCTGGGGGGGGGGGGGGTCAGTTATTGGCTTTCAGAAAAGGAAAATTATAGGCAAATCTTTTTGTAAATCTTTAAAAAGATATCAAGGGATAGTATTAGAGTAATTCATTTTCCAACTCAGTTCATCCTGTAATTAAACTTTTTGTATAATTTGGCAAATTAAGACTTTTGGTGGGGGAAATGGATGGTAATTTCATTCATAGGGAACAAAGAACCTAAGAATAAATGAGTAAAGTCTAATATAGTCTTGTAAATGGAATTATTACACAAGTCATCTCTCTTCTTCCGTTTGTCAGTACACAGCAAAAAATGCTTGCTTAATAATAAGGGAAAATTAAAGGGAAGAAAAAGATGACAGCAATTTTTAAAAAATAATCATTTTTATGTAGTAAATAAAATCAGGTTAATTTGTGCCTCAAAATTTCCATTTATTGAAATGCAGAGGAGACTGTTAAATTATTTTTCAAAACATGTAAAATATTTAAAAAATAAAATTATACATATATACACGGGGTCACAAAGTGTCGGACATGACTGAGCAACTTCACCTTCAATTCACCTTCGCCTTCACACACAATTGTACCCCTGAATATCATAAATTATATCACCTATGTCATTGTCAATAATGTATTATTTCTGAAGCTGAACTGCCTCAAATCAATTCCAGGTTCTCCTGCTTTCTATGTAACCTCAGGAAAGTATTTAATCTTTCTGCACCTTGGTTCCCTCATGTGTAAAATATGAAGTGTTGTCAACCCGGAAAACTGCCCTAAGCCTTGGTTTGCAGTTTTAATTGCAGATAAAACAAATACTTAAGTATTCAGCAGCTGTATGCCTGACTTCAGCTACTCAGATTCTAGCTCATCTGAGCAAAAAAAAAAAAATTACTGTAAATTATATCCTTAGTTTAAATATCTGATCAGACTGTTACTGTAGCCCAAGGCCTCAAGCATACAAAACACTCTTATCTGACAGATATTCTAAGGACTCAGAACTCATCTCCCAGGAGCTGGCCAAGGGCCAATCCTGAAGATGCCTTTTTTGGGAATGTACAAGGTGTGAACAATGAAAACTTGCTGAGTAAACAGTTTATTTTACAAGGCCTCTGAATAAACACTCTGAACTCTTTATATTGCAAATTACATCAAAAGTAGTTAACAACACAAGCACAGATATTTGCTACAAACTACTCATATTTTTGTTATTACATATTGCACATTTTAATCCCCATTAGTCAAAACTGTCCAAGTGTATTTTTTTCACTTCAGTATGCATTTGATTTTTAAAAAGAAACTTAAGATTTAAAACAAAAATATCTTGTTGAACAAAATCCTTGGGGGAGAATGAGTTCTGATTAATTATGTCCTTTATTTACAAAGAATTTACTAGAAAGACCTTTTTATGCATACTTCTTCACTGGAAAAAATTCTCAAATATTTTAGAATTATAACCCACAGAACTCTTAATATCTTATAAAATAAATTGCATAATATTTTCATCCAAAAACATTAATTCAAACAGCTATAAACTATGAAACAAAAGTGGGTTAATAAATACATAGCAGCGTGAAAATTCAATCTGTAATGCTGTATTTCATGTTCATAGTGCCTCAAAATTACTCCTGCCAACTGTCATTAGAATAGATGGATCAGTTAGCACTAATCTACAAAGAAGCTGGCTAAAAAAAACACTTTAAACACTTTAGTCATTTGCACAAGTAAAAAATAAATTGTAATTTTTTTTTCAAGGGGAAAAAAAAAACTTTTAAAAGGCCAATTCGGCTCTTCATTTTTGTTAAGAGCAAAAATAGGGAAATGGAATGATGAGATAAATCACTGTGAGGCAGTAAGGAAAGAAGACCTGGTCCAGATCTGCTTGGTTCGGTTCTACTTGATCCAAGTTTCATATCTTGTTAAGGAAAAATATATTCTGTGTGTATGTGTGTGTGAGAGAGAGAAAAAATACATATATTGCATGGTTATATATAGTTAGTGTCTAATATTTTGTCAAGAATTATTTTGGGGGAAATTCCTTTAGTGGAAATAACTTGGACTTTGATAACAGAAAATATGGTTCTTAATTCAGCCCTCTGCTCTCTGTGTGACCTTGATCAAAATATTTACCTCTGTTTTCATCAAAGTATTTTATACCTCTTTTCCTCATCTGTTATCTGAGTTGAGTTTAGGTAAGGAAGTTCAGTTTAGGTAGAGGAAGGCATACCCTGGCTTCGATCTAAATTGTGTTTTGTACCAGGTTTTATTGCCTTTTTATTCAGTACCAGATTTTAGAAATGCCTTCTCATGTTTGCCTTGCCTGTCAATTGGGCAGCACAGGCCTGACAAAAGTACCTTATCATGGGAACTAATTGACCCTCTGCAAGAGACCTCCTTGTGTTATATCTAGACAAAGTTAAGCAGAAAAGTTTCTTACTACTGCAAAATCTGGGTTTTTGGGTGGAAATTAATGATATTTTGTGAAGTTTCGGTGGAAGTGGCAGGGATTGATGTATATTGTGGTACTTTGGGGTGGGTATTATCCAGTGGGGAATGGTTGATCAATTTCATAAGCTGAGTAGAGTAAATTTCCTTTTCTTTTTTCTTCATATATGGGAATCCCAGAGATTCCCTTAAAACATTGAAGAAGGAAGAATTCGCTGAATCTGGAATTCTTTATTAGTTGATTACACAATAGTTGGTAAAATATGTGTTTCATGGGAATAAAACTACTACTTTACATGGTTAGTATAAAAATCAAATTAGAAGTCACTATGAAAGCACTTTATGAAACATCAAATGCTAAGTAATGTTGAAATTATTTATCAGTTGGCTAATACCAGTGTACAATCAAACCCAGATTCTAAAGAACTTTTCTGTCAACTGAATCTGATGAACTTGTTCACTGGCAGGAATTTCTCTTTCTGGTCTCTTAGCTGTGGACCACCTGATCCAAACTATAATTCAAATTTGGCAATAGTGTGTGGGAGACATGCATTTTTAAAGAGACTCTTTGATGTATTATTATGTTGATGATAATGTTCAGACATCAACAGTGAAGTGGTAAATTGGTTCAATTATCTGGTTAATTCAGACTTGATAAAAATTATAATTCTTTGCATATTCTGTGAAAAACTGACTATTTTGACTTACAAACTCAGTATTTTTAACTATTGAGAAATTACTTAGCTTGATATGCTAATCAGTAATCTTCTTAAGAATCAATATTGGTAGCATTTTCAGTTTTCAACTACATTGTTTGTTTTCTGTGACCTAAATTTATTTTTCATTGTAGTTAGTAGATTTTATTGCCCTTTATTAAATCTCAGAATAATGCTACCTACTGTACACCTTCCACTCAGTGTTATTTTTTTATTCAGTTCATTTTATTGCATTTTTCCAAATTTATTAGATTTACAAATATGCTCTTTGGATTGATGTATACTTCTATGAATTCTGATATATTTAAAATTATTTTTATAGATATTAAGAAAAGGCAAATAAAATATCTATCAAGTGTGTGTAAAATGTTAACTCTTATCTTACAGATGACTATATTTTTAAATAACTTTTTGCATAGAAATATCCTGAGCATTGATTTCTAGTCAAGCTTGTCTCTGTCTCAAAGATCACAATTCTCAAATGAGAATACCTTTTTTAAAATTGCGATATGGTAGCACATCTGCTTCTTGAATTTCAGCAAAATACAAGAGGTTAAAAAAATCAACCATGGATGAAACTATTCAGAGAAAAAATCGATTACTTTTTTTATTATCAAAAGAGAATCATAAATGTTAAAATGTTTCAGGAATAAAATGTAATTCATGTTCTCTTAAGAATATACAGCAACTTACTTTTGATTGGAACATATTTTTTCATCATTCAGTGCAGTTCAGTCACACAGTCATGACTATTTGTGACCCTATGGAATGCAGCATGACAGGCTTCCCTGTCCATCACCAATTCCCAGAGCTTGCTCAAACCCATGTCAGTCAAGTCACATATGCCATCCAACCATCTCATCCTCAGTTGTCCCCTTCTCCCACCTTTAAACTTTGCCAGCATCATGGTCTGTTCTAAAGAGTCATTTCTTTGCATCAAGTGGCCAAAGTATCAGAGCTGCAGCTTCAGCATCAGTCCTTTCAATGAATATTCAGGACTGATTTCCTTTAGGATTGACTGGTTTGATCTCATTGCAGTCCAAGGGTTTCTCAGGAGTCTTCTCCAACACCACAGTTTAAAAGCATCTGTTCTTCGGTGCTCAGCCCTCTTTATGATACAACCCTCACATCCATAATGACTACTGGAAAAACTATAGCTTTGACTATACAGACCTTTGTTGGTAAAGTAATGTCTCTGCTTTTTAATATGCTAAATAGGTTTGTCAGAGCTTTTCTTCTAAGGAGCAAGTGTCTTTTAATGTCATGGCTGCAGTCACCATCTGCAGTGATTTTGGAGCCCAAGAAAATAAAGTTTGTCACTGTTCCATTGTTTCCCCGTCTATTTGCCATGAAGTGATGGGACTGGGTGCCATGATCTTAGCTTTCTAAATGTTGAGTTTGAAGCCAGCTTTTTCACTCTCCTCTTTGAATTTCATTGAGAGGCTCTTTAGTTCCTCTCTGCTTTCTATCATAAGGGTAGTATCATCTGCATATCTGGAGTTATTGATATTTCTCCTGGTATTCTTCATTCCAGTTTGTGCTTCATTCATCCCAGCATTTTGCATCATGTACTCTTCATATAAGTTAAATAAATAGGGTAACAATATATAGCCTTATCATACTCTTTTCCCAATTGGGAACCAGTCCTTTGTTCCATGTTCATTTCTGTTGATTCTTGACCTGCATGCAGATTTCTCAGAAGCAGGTAAGGTAGTCAGGTATTCCCGTCTCTTTAAGAATTTTCTTCATTTTGTTATGATCCACACAGTCAAAGGCTTTGGCATAGTGAAGAAAGCAGAAGTAGATGTTTTTCTGGAATTCTCTTGCTTTTTCTGTGATCCACCGGAACTTGGCATGTGACCTCTGGTTTCTCTGCTTTTTCTAAATCCATCTTGAACTGCCGGGGACCAGCCCCGGCTGATCCAGGGAATTCGAAGCGGGGACGGCGTCAGCGAAGATCAGGAAACAATTGCTTAATTAAACGTTAATTAAGGATATAAAGAGTAATAGAATGAGGATAGCTCAGTAGGAAAATTCAGTGGAGAAGAGAGGCTGAAATAAGGATAGCTCAGTGAGGAAATTCAGTGTAGAAAAGAGGCTGAATAATTCAGCCAGAAGGTAAGAGAAAGAACGACATGGTGAGACCAAGTTTCGGTGAACAAGGCCCGCACTTTATTTTCCAAAGTAGTTTTTATACCTTAAGTTATGCATAGAGGATAATGGGGGAAGGGGTAGAGTCATGCAGTAAGCCAGGCTTTCTTCCTGCAAACATATCATATGCAAAAGTTTAGGTGATTTGCATCATCTTCTGGCCCGGAGGCCTTTTTCTCTAAAGGTGATAATTCTCAAGTCAGGCGCCAGCCTCCAAAAAGCATTAGATAAAGTTGCATTCCTACAGAGCAAAGGTGTGGTGGGCTATAACAAGAAAAAGAATTAACTCAAGGGTCCCAGGTTACAAACATTAAAGCTACTACTTACACCAACTATATTAATCAATACACTGCCAGGGACACAGCAGGTAAGGGATATGGAAACTTAGCAGCAAACATTGGCCCAACAAGTGAAAATCCCTTCACCAATACAATTTCTAATCAATCTTTTAACTACTCAAAAGAATCTGTGTTTAGACAGTTTAGAACATCTCCTGCCTCTCACAGTTGGGAGGCTCTGAACAATCACATGTGGCCGGAAAAACCTATTCAGGCAGGCTAGAGGATTTCCAAAGGAGTTTGTAGGTTAAACACTGTCACACCCAGGAATTATTAACTGGAGCTGTAAGCTAACTCTTTTTTCAGAGAGGTCGTGGGGGACAGCCCCCCGTAAAGTCAGAGGTGTAGGTGAAAGCACAAAGCAGAAAGTAGGCAGACTCTGGTTTTGGGGGTAGATTGCTCGAGAATTTCCAGGGAGACTCCTGAGGCTTGATCCCGCCTTTGCGTGTGCCAAGCCTCCTTCCTCATGACCTTTGCCAGAGGCGGAGCTCACTCCCCGCATTGAACATTTGGAAGTTCTCAGTTCATGAACTGTTGAAGGCTAGCTTGGATAATTTTGAGCATTACTTTGCTGCTGTGTGAGATGTGTGCAATTGTGTGGTTGTTTGAACATTCTCTTCCATTGCCTTTCTTTGGGATTGGAACGGAAACTGATATTTTCGATTTCCTGTGGCCTTTTCTGAGTTTTCCAAATTTGCTGGCATATTGAGTGTAGCACTTTCAGAGCATCATCTTTTAGGACTTGAAATAGCTCAACTGGAATTTCATCACCTCCACTAGTTTTGTACGTAGGGATGCTTCCTAAGGTCCACTTGAGTTCACATTCCAGGATGTCTGGCTCTAGGTGAGTGATCACATCATCTTGGTTATCTGGGTCAATATGATCTTTTTTGTATGGTTCTTCTGTATATTCTTGCCACCTCTTCTTAATATCTTCTACTTCTGATATGTCCATAGTGTTTCTGTCCTTTATTGTACACAGCTTTGCATGAAATGTTCCCTTGGCATCTCCAGTTTTCTTGGAGATCTCTAGTCTTTCCCATTCTGTTTTTTTCCTATATTTGTTAGCACTGATCACTTAGGAAGGCTTTCTTATATCTCCTTGCTATTCTTTGGAAGTCTACACTTGGATGGATAGATCTTTCTTTTTCTCCTTTGCTTTCGCTTCTCTTCTTTCCTCAGCTATTTGTAAGGCCTCGTCAGGCAACCATTTTGCCTTTTTGCATTTCTTTTTCTTGGGGATTGTTTTGATCACCGCCTCTTGTACAATGTCACAAACTTCCATCCATTGTTCTTCAGGCACTCTGTCTATCAGATCTTGTCCCTTGAATCTATTTATCACTTCCACTGTATAATCGTTAAGGGATTTGATTTGGTTCATGCCTGAATGGCCTAGTGGTTTTCTCTACTTTCTTCAATTTAAGTTTAATTTTGAAATAAAGAGTTCATGATGTGAGAGCCATAGTCAGCTCGTGGTCTTGTTTTTGCTGCCTGTATAGAGCTTCTCCATCTTCAGCTGCAAAAAATATAATCAATCTGATTTTGGTATTGACCATTTGATGATGTCCAAGTGTAGAGTCATTTCTTGTTTTGTTGGAAGCGGGTGTTTGCTATGACCAGTGTGTTCTCTTGGAAAAGCTATGTTAGCCTCTGGCCTGCTTCATTTTATACTCCAAGGCCAAACTTCCTGTTTACTGTAGGTATCTCTTGACTTCCTACTTTTGCATTCCAGTCCCCTATGACGAAAAGGACATCTTTTTCTGGTGTTAGTTCTAAAAGGTCTTGTAGGTCATCATAGAACTGTTCAACTTCAACTTCTTCAGCATTAGTGGTTGGGGCATCAACTTGTATTACTGTGATATTGAATGGTTTGCCTTCAGAAGGAATAGTTATCATTCTATCATTGTGAGATTGCACCCAAGTATTGCATTTCAGACTGTTTTGTTGAGATGAGGGCTACTGCATTTTCTATGGGATTCTTGCCCACAGTAGTATACATAATGATCATCAGAGTTAAATTTGCCCATTCCCGTCTGTTTCAGTTCACTGATACCTAAAATTTTTATGTTTACTCTTGCCATCTCCTGTTTGACCATTTCCAATTTGCCTTGATTCATGGACCTAACATTCCAGGTTCCTATTCAGTATTGCTCTTTACAGCATTGGACATTACTTTCATCACCAGACATATCCACAACTGTGCATTGTTTTTGCTTTGGCTCCATCTCTCCATTCATTCTGGAGCTATTTCTCCACTCTTCTCCAGAAGCATATTGGGTGCCTACCAACCTGGAAATTTCATCTTTCATTGTCATTTCTTTTTGCCTTTTCATACTGTTCATAGAGCTCTCAAGGCAAGAATACTGAAGTGGTTTGCCGTTTCCTTATCCAGTAGACCACATTTTGTTAGAACTCTTCACCATGTCCTGTTGGTCTTGGCTGGCTCTATATGGCATGGGTCATAGTTTCATTGAGTCAGACAAGGCTGTAGTCTCTGTGATCAGTTTAGTTAATTTTCTGTGGTTGTGCTTTTCATTCTGTCTTCCTTCTGATGGATAAGAATAAGAGGCTTGTGGAAGCTTCTTGATGGGAGGGACTGGCTGTAGGGAAATCTGGGTCTTGTTCTGTTGGGCAGGGCCATGCTCAGTAAATCTTTAATCCAGTTTTCTGTTGGATTGTGACTATGTTCCCTTCCTGTTGTTTGGCCTGAGGCCAAACTATGGTAGGGGAGATGTCAGTAATTACCTTCAAAAGGACTTCTGCAGGCCACTTTTGACCCACGCCTCTGCTGGAGACTCCTGGATGCTCACAGGCAAGTCTGACTCAATCTGTTGTGTGGTCACTGCTCCTTTCTCCTGGGTCCTGGTGCACACAAGGATTTGTTTATGCCCTTCAAGAGTCTGTTTCCCCAGTCCTATGGAAGTTCTGTAGTTAAATCCCCCTGGCCTCCAAAGTCAAATTCCCTGGGTGTTTCTCAGTCCATTAGGCAGATCCCTAGATTGGGAAATCTGTTGTGTGTCCTATAACTTTTGTAAGAGTGGGAGAACTTCTTTGGTATAATTGGTCTTCAGTTTGTGGGTCACCTGCTCAGTGGCTCTATAATGGAATTAATGGCAACCTCCTCCAAGAGGACTTACACCACACACTGCGCCTCCCAGGTCTGCTGCAGCCAGAGCCCCTGTCTCTGTGGTAGGCCACTGCTGACCCATGCCTCCGCAGGACACTAAAATACAAGTCTGGCTCAGTCTCTGTGGCGTCTGGGTCCTGGTGTGCACAAGGTTTTGTTTGAGCACGCTAAGTGTCTCTGGCAGGTATGGAGTTTGATTCTAAATGCGATTTCTCCCCTCCTACCATCTTGTTGGGACTTCTCCTTTGCCCTTGAATGTGGGTTATCTTTTTTTGGTGGGATCCAACATTCTCCTGTTGATGGTTGTTCAGCAGTGAGTTGCAGTTTTGAAGTTCTTTCAGGAGAAGATGAGCATAGGTCCTTCTACTCTGTCATTTTGGTACAGTAGTAGGTGAGGCCAGAATACTGGAATGGGTAGCCATTCCCTTCTCCAAGGGATCTTCCCAAGCCAAGGTTTGAACCCAAGTCTCCCATGATGCAGGTGGATTCTTTACCAGCTGACCCACCAGGAAGCCCAAGAATACTGGAGTGGGTAGCCTATCCCTTCTCCAGTGGATCTCCCTGATCCAGAAATCAACCCAGGGTCTTCTGCATTACAGGAAGATTCCTTACAAGCTGAGCTACCAGGGAAGAACTTTTTCATCATTAGTGCCCAGTAATATAAAATGTATAACTTAATAGAATAAAGACTACAAAATATAATTATGCCAATTAAGGCAAATGTCATGTGGTATGCAGAATTTTAAGATGGTCTCCAAGTTTCCCACCTACTGAAGTATATATCCTGCATAATCCCCTAAGACAGTGAGTATGATGACTTTCACTCCCACAATTAACTTAAGTATCTAGGCAAAAGACTTTTGCATATATAATTAACATCCCAAATCATTGACCATAAAATAGAGCAATTATCCAGGTTTGCTTGACCTAATCTTTAGAGATTTTTAAGTCTGGGTCTAGAGGTCAGTGGAAGATGAATTAAAATTCCAAGAATAAGAAAAATTTGACCTGCCTTTGGTTGATTGAAGTAAAGGTGCCTCATGGCAGAGAATGTGGGTTACTTTTAATTGCCAATTTCCAGTGAGAGCCAGCAAAGGTAATGAGGACTCCAGTTATTTCAACCTCAAGAATCGTAATTCTTCTAACAGAATGAGCTTGTCATTGATAGAGAGTGAATTTTCACCCCCTACCCCCAGAAACTTAAGAGGAGAACCCAGGAAGTTGATATTGAGTTGGCCAAAAAGTTCCCTTGATTTTTAAGTAAACATGAAAGACACATTTTTCATTTTCATCAAGAAACTTGTTGAACACGTATAAATCATTTTGAGCAAAGAGCTGTTCCAGACGCCTTTTACAGTCTTCCTGGGAAATGAAATTTTTTCCATTAAGATAATTTTTTAAGGATGAAAATAAATGGAAATCTGAAGGTACAATGTATGTTGATTATGGTAGATGAATCAGAACTTCCCAGTCAAGCTTTAATAGTTTTTGCCTATTCATCAAAGAAGCACGTGTTCTTGCCTTGTCTTGATGGAAGAGTATGTTTTCTGTAGAGTAATTCTGGATGCTTTTCACTGAGTGCTCCTTTCATTTGATGTAATAGGGAGCAATAGTTGTTAGAATTAATTCTTCGGTTTTCCAGAAAGAGGTCATAATAGAGGACTCCCTTCCAACCCCACAGTATATACAACATAAGCTTCTTCAATGAAGACTAGATATCAGTGTGGTTGTTGGTGGCTCATTTTGCTTGCCCTATCCCACATTATTGTACAGTATCCAATTTTCATCACCTGTCAAAATTTATTTTAAAAGCATAATGTTTTTGATACATTGAAATAGAGAATTGCATGTGGAAATATGGTCAAGAAGGCTTTTTTTTCCGTAACTTATGTAGAACTGAAACATCAAAGCAATTAACATAACCAAGCTTGTGCAAATGATTTTCAGTTCTTGATTTGGATATTTTGAGTATGTTGACTATCCCCCAATGGAGTAATGTGAGGAAAACCCAACTTTTCATTTCTGGCTTTGAAAAAAGGGAAAAATGTCAGGTTCCAAGGAATACAGGCAGCTTCCAAAAACTGGAAAAGGCAAGAAGGGAATTCTCTCCTGTAGCCATGAAATAGGAACATCAGCCATGCCAATATTTTCATTTTAGCCCACTGAGACCATGTCACTTCTTCTGATCTACTATAAAATGATATTTGTATCATTTAATTTTTTTTGTATCATTTTAAGTTTGTGGTAATTTGTTTACAGTTAACATGGAAAACTAATGTAAATACCTAACATAGAGTATATGCACGATTAGTATCTGTTAAATAAATAAATAATTTAATATTTGAATAAGTGTAAGTAGTTCATGATATGTAGTTAATATGGGATGGATCCAGATTCAAGCCTTTCATACCTGTCCCTACAACCCTTGGTTTTACCCACTAAGTTCCTCTTTTCTTATGCAATAATAGTAGTATCCTTCAAATTGTTTCCTCAGACTGTTTTCACCTTGAGAATAACCAAGAAAAATTTGTAGAAAACCATAAATACTCAAGTACTCATTTTAATAGGCAGATGGCGTATAGTCAATTCACTGTGGTTTATTTTTTTTGTACATTTTCAAAAACAATTAATATTAGGAATCTTGTGTATTCATAGGTTTTCTCTTTAGCACTGCAGAGTGTAAAAAATCTGATGATGCTGAGATTTACCTCATTGATTTATGGCATTGCATCTATTTCCTGTCTTTCCATAAATATATTTAAATTATTTCATCAGTTCAGTTCAGTTCACTCAGTCATGTTTGACTCTTTGCGACCCCATGGACTGCAGCACTCCAGGCCTCCCTGTCCATCACAACTCCCGGAGTTCACTCAAACTCATGTCCATTGAGTTGGTGATGCCATCCAACCATCTCATCCTCCGTCGTCCCTTTCTGTTCCTGCCTTCAATCCTTCCCAGCATCAGGGTCTTTTCAAATGAGTCAGCTCTTCGCATCAGGTGGCCAAAGTATTGGAGTTTCAGCTTCAACATCAGTCCTTCCAATGAACACTTAGGACTGATCTCCTTTAGGATAGACTGGTTTGATCTCCTTGCTGTCCAAGGGACTCTCAAGAGTTTTCTCCAACACCACAGTTCAAAAGCATCAATTCTTCAGCACTCAGCTTTCTTTGTAGTCCAACTCTCACATCCATACATGATTACTGGAAAAACCGTAGCTTTGACTAGATGGACCTTTTTTGGCAAAGTAATGTCTCTGCTTTTTAATGTGCTATCTTAGTTGGTCATAAATTTCCTTCCAAGGAGTAAGTGTCTTTTCATTTAATGGCTGCAGTCACCATCTGCAGTGATTTTGGAGCCAAAAAATAAAGTCAGCCACTGTTTCCACTGTTTCCCCATCTATCTGCCATGAAGTGAAGGGACTGGATGCCGTGATCTTAGTTTTCTGAATGTTGAGTTTCAAGCCAACAGAGAACTTGAGTGACTTAGGTGTTGAAGACATATTCTTCCAATAATATTCTATTTAAAAATATATATATATATATTTTCAAATTGACACCCTTAAATTTGGGACAACATAGCAAATATTTTAAAGAAAAATGTAAAACTTATACATTTTGGGGGCTTCCCTTGTAGCTCAGTCAGTAAAGAATATGCCTACAGTAGGGAAACCTGGGTTCGATTCCGGGATCAGAAAGATTCCCTGGAGAAGGAAATGGCAACCCACTCCAGTATTCTTGTCTGGAGAATCCCATGGACAGAGGAGCCTGGGAGGCTACAATCCATGGGGTCTCAAGAGTTGGACATGACTTAGTGACTAAAGAGAAAGAGATACAGTTTTTTTCATTGTTGCCTTACAATAAAACCATGCTCTAGAATTTTATACCCAAACCTGGTAGAGATTGGGGGCAGGAGGAGAAGGGGACGACAGAGGATGAGATGGCTGGATGGCATCACCAACTTGATGGACATGAGTTTGAGTGGACTCTGGGAGTTGGTGATGGACAGGGAGGCCTGGAGTGCTGCAGTTCATGGGGTCGCAAAGAGCTAGACATGACTGAGCGACTGAACTGAACTGCACTGAACTGAGTAGAGAATTTAAATGTATTTTTAAACTAATAAAAGAGTTGACTTAGGCAGGTTGATAAGGAGTCCAAGCCTAAGGCCCCATTAAGGAGTAGGTGAACATTCTTTCTTTTTCACATTCTTTTGCCTTAGATACATAGGTCTCGTATGTAGCGATATTTCTTGTTCAAGGACATGCTTTTTTGAAGCTCAGAATGTATGATATGGAAGTAGGTCTGGGTAAAACTTCTACCGCCTCGAGCTCTTGGTTAACCCTCTCCTTCTGGCTAATCTCTCATGCTGATATCATCTCAGAATGTATGTTATGGGAAAGGGTCTGGGCAAAATTTTTGCAGCCTTGAGGAATTTTTCTATTTTCAACAGCTAGTAGAGAAATATATAATGCCCTGCTGAAAACTAGCAAGGCGGGTAATCTTTCTATCTGCCTTCTGATGTCTATATCAGAAGCTTTTTCAATCACTATCACTTTAATAAAATTCTGCTACTAAAGTTCTGAGTGACTGAGACTGTCTTTTTTCCTGGAGTTAAACCTTCTGCTTCAGAGACCATGAATCCAGTGGAACACCATAAGCTTTCATCTATTACTAATGAGTAGTTAAAAAAAAAATACTGTCTCTTTTCACCACATAATACTTTTAAGATTTAAATTGTTTTGGAGATTATTTGTTAATACTAATGAACTAAAGAGCAAACAGCAACAACATAGAATGATTGACAAAACATAATTAGAAATTTTTATAAAAAGAAACATTAAAAATATTTGGATTTTTAATTTCACTACTGCTTAACATCTGTGAACATCAATTCTAGAAATCTCAAGGCAAGAAATCAAAAAACTTACTGAAGGTCATAACTTTGCCAGAATGAACAGGATTGTTAAAAGCTAATTTATACCACTGAAATACATTGTTTTCTTTTCTTTCTATTACCCTGAGGTCTAAGTTCTTTAAAAAAGAGAAATATAGTTCATTTCTAGTTCTCTGGCTGATAACGTAGTCAAATGTTAAATAAATACTTGTGAAATGGTTGGATTTATATATGAATTGGGGACTCTAATTCTGTTGTTTGTAGTAATTTTTTAAGTCATCATTCTGAATAAATTAACTGGATAGTTAGACCCTCACTTTTGCATTTAGTCTGTCTCATAAAAGATAAAGATCAAGAAAGAAGAAGTACATGTGACAAGACTCCCACAATTTATTCTTAATTATCCCATGTAAGTTTAAAGAATCAGACAGGCCTCAGTGACTAAACAACAAACCACAAGACCATAGATATATTTAGATATAAAGAAATAAGACAATGTAGTATTGCTGCTGTTGTTGTTTAGTTGCCAACTTGTATCTGACTTTTCTGCAACCCCATGGATTGGAGCCCACCAGATCCTCTGTCCATTGGATTTCCCAGGCAAGAAAACTGCAGTGAGTTGCAATTTCCTTCTCCTGGGGACCTTCCTGATCCAGAGATCGAACCCGAATTTCCTGCATTTGGAGGCAGATTCTTTACCATTTGAGCCATTAGGAAGCCCCAAATAAGAAATGAATGGTCTGCACATAAGCATAATTTATGTCATGGTTTTCAAATACTGTGGAAATGGAACATGATCTGTACCCATGAAGTAGATTATAATCAATAAGGATTGGTGCAACAAGGCAAATATACCAGTAACTAAAATACAAGGAAAGTGTGCTAAAGAATAATGAATATATAGATATGTGAGAGTAAAAGGGAGAAATTGTTAAGTTGGGTAGAATAGAGAAATATTTATTAAAATTAGAATGGGAGAGAGGGAGTTAAGTCTGAAGGATTTGTTGAGTAAGGATGAGTAGAAGATGGAGTTAGGGAGAATAATCCTAGTATAGTACTACACCTCCAGAAAATGACTTAGTTTTCTGTTTTGATGTGAATTTCAAGGCCAGGGATTAGCTCGCATTTTCCTCCTCACCACTTAAAATATATTAATACTTCTCTGTATTTTCCACGCTTCTTTTTCACATTTTCTTCACTTCTAACTCTAAAAGTGACTTTGTATGGATCACAACAAACTGTGGAAAATTCTTAAAGAGATGGGAATACCAGACCACCTGACCTGCCTCCTGAGAAATCTGTATGCAGGTCAAGAAGCAACAGTTAGAACTGGACATGGAAAAACAGACTGGTTCTAAATCTGGAAAGGAGTCATCAAGGCTTATATTGTCACCCTGCTTATTTAACTTATACGCAGAGTACATCATGAGAAATGCTGGGCTGGATGAAGCACAAGCTGAAATCAAGTTTGCTGGGAGAAATGTCAATAACCTCAGATATGCAGATGACACCACCCTTATGGCAGAAAGCGAAGAACCAAAGGGCCTCTTGATGAAAGTGAAAGAGGAGCGTGAAAAAGTTGGCTTAAAGCTCAACATTCAGAAAACTAAGATGATATCATCTAGTCCCATCACTTCATGGCATATAGATGGGGAAACAATGGAAACAGTGACAGACTTTATTTTGGGGGGCTCCAAAATCACTGCAGATGATGACTGCAACCATGAAATTAAAAGATGCTTGCTCCTTGGAAGAAAAGTTATGATGAACCTAGACAGCATATTGAAAAGCAGAGACATTACTTTTCCAACAAAGGTCCATCTAGTCAAAGCTATGGTTTTTCCAGTGGTCATGTATGGATTTGAGAGTTGGACTATAAAGAAAGCTGAGCATCATAGAATTGATGCTTTTGAATTGTGGTGTTGGAGAAGACTCTTGAGAGTCCCTTGGACTGAGAGGAGATCCAACCAGTCCATCCTAAAGGAAATCAGTCCTGATGATTCATTGGAAGGACTGATGCTGAAGGTGAGGCTCCAATACTTTGGCCACCTGATATGAAGAACTTACTAATTTGAAAAGGCCCCAGTGGTGGGAAAGATTGAAAGCAGAAGGAAAAGGGGATGGCAGAGGATGAAATGGTTGGATGCCATCACCGACTCGGTGGACATGAGTTTGAGTAACCTCCAGGAGTAGTTGATGGACAGGCGTGCTGGAGTCCATAGGGTCACAAAGATTCAGAAATGACTAAGAGTCTGAACTGAACTGACTGAACTCTAAAATAAACTACCTTTCTTGCTGAGAATAACCTGTCATACTCTGGGCTTATCTATCTATACTTTTTCTATAATCTTTCTTCCTTTACCTTTCTTATATTTTTCATCTGTAGTTTTTACTAGTTTTTTTTTTTTTTTTTAATCTTTGATAGAAACTGAACACCCTGAAATCATTTAATCAGTTTTTCTCTAATGACTGAATTTTTCCTTCCCAAGTCATCTCAATTCATCTCTGTGACTCTCTACCACTGCCTAATGTCAGGCTCTTTTTGGCTCTTATCTGGACTGGTGCAGTGGCCTACTGACTGGTATTCTTTCCTTAGAATTTCCTTACTCCCTTTTATACATTTAAATGAGTCATCTTGGAACACATCTCCATTTGTGGAGCACAGAAGTCCAAGAGCTTCCTAATGAATTAATACTTCATTGTACCATAATTTTTTATAATCTATTTACTCTGAGTATTAGTAGTCAGTTTTCAAGGCTTGTAATAAAATGTTATGTTCTTGTTCAGTTCTTCTTATCTTGCTACAGAGGAACCAAATATGATTACCCTCTTCTAAACTCCTCAAAGTGACTTCTTTGAATCACTGTAATTCCTGTTAGTCCAAACATCCACTAACAATTTAAACTTACCTTTTTATTTTGTAATATCTAAAGGGGAAAGATGAACAAATTTATGTATATTCACATGACTAAAATAGCAATTTACACATTATAGGTCCTCAATAAACATTAAAGAGTTTATTTTGTCTTAACTTTAAATGTCTTTGGGATTCTCATATTTGGTGAAATTTCTTTACTATATTTTCTATTAAGTGTTGAAAAATGAAAGACGGGTATATATTGCTGTCATCAAAAATTTTAAGCTTTTTTGTGTGTTTTTCTTTTTTAATCTATAGATTTCTTAGATTAAAAAAGAGTTCATGTACCAAGGAAATGTTAGTGGTGGTAGGCCTTGTTTAAACTTTGAGAAATATTTTATTTGAAGTCTTGGATTTTAATGTTACTAAAATCTAAAGAAAAAAAGCAGAACTGATGTAGCAGAAACTGGACATATTTTTTAATTCCAGAAATGTTCAAATATATCATCTTATGTTGATTAAAATATTGATTTATTCCTCAATTAAAAAAAACTTTTGCTGAGTGCTGAAGAATTGATGCTTTGAAATTGTGGTGCTGGAGAAGACTCTTGAGAGTCCCATGGACAACAAGAAGATCAAGCTAGTAAATCCTAAAGGCAATCAACCCTGAATATTCATTGGAAGGACTGATGCTGAAGCTCCAATACTTTGGCCACCTGATGCAAAGAGCCAATTCATTCGAAAAGACCCTGATGCTGGGAAAGACTGAGGGCAGGAGGAAAAGTGGGGGACAGAAGATTAGATGGTTGGATGGCACCAAGGACTCTATGGACATGAGTTTGAGCAAATTCTGGGAGATAGTGAAGGACAGGTAAACCTAGCATGCTGTAGTTCCTGAGGTTACAGAGTCCGATAGGATTTAGCAACTAAACAGCGAATTCTCACATTAATTAAAATGTTGCTATTTCATGAATCCATCATACAAAGCCCTGGCATGTTCGCATGTTCCCATATTCCTCTCATTTACTGAGTATCCAATGACGACGAGCTGTACAGATATTTAATTACTCAAAGTTCTTTTTTTTTTTTTTTGCAAAATGTTGGACAGTCTATTTCAGAGCATTCTAGAAAATATTATTACTCATTATTTAAACTAGAAGTTTCTTTCAAAATAAGTGTGGTTGACAGAGTAGATTTCTGCTCTGTTTTAAATATGTTAGTATTTTTTCTTATTTTAAAATACCTCTGATTACTAGAATGACCCCATTATGAATTAGTCAGATTGCATTGTTTATCTATTTGAAACTGCTATTATAACCCCTCACTCTAATGAATGAAATGTTTATTCTGAAAATATATAAATGTATTTGTTACTTTAACCTTAATAGTTAGAGTCCTGGTAATATTAGCTGTTAGCTCTTATACATAAAGCCCTTCCTTCTTTGTAACTGCTAACTGATGATTAACTAACTAATGCCTATGCTTCCTATTACATTCTTTTTTGATCTAGTGTTCCATTTTCATCTATTGAATTAGAGTATGACAACTTAAAGCTCACAGATCATATCATATAGTTCCTGGATCCTTTGAAATTCCTAATAGAGCATTCTGCACATACTAGACTCTATGGTAGAGGTGACAGAGCATGTGTTTCAAGTCTAGAAATTTGAACTCAAATTCTGGTTTTACGTATTAACTCAGTGTATTTGGGAAAAAATCTCCCCTTGTTGAATTCCAGTTGCCTCTTCTACAATACTAGGTTGGTGGGGTAGTGTCTCTTGAGATTAAATGAGAATATTTGTACAAAATAATTTTATAAATTTTGTATAGTTTTAATGTATATTATAGAATGCTTTATTAGATGAAATTTTCATTTTAAACAAAAGTATCATAATTTAAAATATATAGAGGATATTCAGTTCAGTTCAGTCCCTCAGTCGTGTCCAACACTGCAACCCCGTGAATTGCATCACACCAGGCCTCCCTGTCTATCACCATCTCCTGGAGTTCACTCAAACTCACGTCCATTGAGACGGTGATGCCATCCAGCCATCTCATCCTCTGTGGTCCACTTTTTCTCCTGCCCCCAATCCCTCCCAGCATCAGAATCTTTTCCAATGAGTCAGCTCTTCTCATGAGGTGGCCAAAGTACTGGAGTTTCAACTTTAGTGTCATTCCTTCCAAAGAACACCCAGGGCTGATCTCCTTTAGAATGGACTGGTTGGATCTCCTTGTAGTCCAAGGGACTCTGAAGAGTCTTCTCCAACACCACAGTTCAAAAGCATCAATTCTTCAGTGCACAGCTTTCTTCACAGTCCAACTCTCACATCCATACATGACCGCAGGAAAAACCATAGCCTTGACTACACGAACCTTTGTTGGCAAAAAAATGTCTCTGCTTTTGAATATGTTATCTAGGTTGGTCATAGAGGATATTAGTGATCACAAAAAATTGCTGTCTCAATAAAAGTTACTCTGGATTTATTTAATCATATCAGAACATAGGAAAACTAAATAGGTAACAACTCATTAGTTGTTACTTTAAAAAAAAATAGAAAAAGAAAAAAGCCCTCTAACATGTCATCAGTAAATCATAGAGGGCCTTTTAATTCTATGAAAATCACTAACTGTTTTGTATTTCATATACCATGATACTTTCTCCCTGGATGTTACATTACTGTTGCCTTTCTACATTCCTGAACTCTGCTTAGATGTTTCTCCTCCATAATGCCATAACTATTTCCTATTATAAAGTGTATTATATTCACATTGTTCTATACTTGACTATTTAGTACACATGACTAAAAAGTATGTGAAAGAAGAAATCATGTCTTTCTTGTTCACTAGTGAATCAAAATGATGGGCTTACTGTTTAGCCCATATTAGGGACTTAGTAACTATTGTTGAATACATGAATGCAGATTTATCAGTTCAGTTCAGTTGCTCAGTCGTGTCCGACTCTTTGCGACCCCATGAATTGCAGCACGCTAGGCCTCCCTGTCCATCACCATCTCCCAGAGTTCACTCAAACTCACTTGCATCGATCAGTGATGCCATCCAGCCATCTCATCCTCTGTCCTCCCCTTTTCCTCTTGCCCCCAATCCCTCCTAGCATCAGAATCTTCTCCAAAGTGTCAACTCTTCGCATGAGGTGGCCAAATTACTGGAGTTTGAACTTCAGCATCAGTCCTTCCAAAGAACACCCAGGGCTGATCTCCTTTAGAATGGACTGGTTGGATCTCCTTGCAGTCCAAGGGACTCTCAAGAGTCTTCTCCAACACCACAGTTCAAAAGCATCAATTTTCAGCACTCAGCTTTCTTCACAGTCCAACTCGCACATCCATATATGACTACTGGAAAAACCATAGCCTTGACTAGACAGACGTTTGTTGGCGAAGTAATGTTTCTGCTTTTGAATATGCTATCTAGGTTGATCATAACTTTCCTTCCAAGGAGTAAGCATCTTTTAATTTCATGGCTGCAATCACCATCTGCAGTGATTTTGGAGCCCAAAAAAATAAAGTCTGACACTGTTTCCACTGTTTCCCCATTTGTTTCCCATGAAGTGATGGGACCAGTTGCCATGATCTTAGTTTTCATCAGAGGCTTTTGAGTTCCTCTTCACTTTCTGCCATAAGGGTGGTGTCATCTGCATATCTGAGGTTATTGATTTTTTTCCCGGCAATCTTGATTCCAGCTTGTGCTTCTTCCAGCCCAGCATTTCTCATGATGTACTCTGCATAGAAGTTAAATAAACAGGGTGACAATATACAGCCCTGACCTACTCCTTTTCCTATTTGGAACCAGTCTGTTGTTACATGTCCAGTTCTAACTGTTGCTTCCTGACTTGCATATAGGTTTCTCAAGAGGCAGGTCAGGTGGTCTGGTATTCCCATTTCTTTCAGAATTTTGCACTGTTTATTGTGATCCACACAGTCAAAGGCTTTGGCATAGTCAATAAAGCAGAAATAAATTTTTTCTGTAAGTTTCTTGATTTTTTGATGATGCAGCAGATATTGGCAATTTGATCTCTGGTTCCTCTGCCTTTTCTATAACCAGCTTCAACACCTGGAAAGTCATGATTCATGTATTGGTGAAGCCTGGCTTAGAGAATTTTGAGCATTACTTCACCAGCACATGAGATGAGTGCAATTGTGTGGTAGTTTGAGCATTCTTTGGCATTGCCTTTCTTTGGGATTGGAATGAAAACTGACCTTTTCCAGTCCTGTGGCCACTGCTGAGTTTTCCAAATTTACTGGCATATTGAATGTAACACTTTCACAGCATCATCTTTCAGGCTTAGCTTAATACAAACATAGGCTTATTTTTAAATGACTGTATTTCAGAGTTATAAAAAAAAAGTCTTTACTGTCCATATTTAAATAGTCTTTTGAACTTACTCTTTGGAGATGTGTCTATTGACATTTACTAAGGCAAATTTGCTAGGATCCCTATTTTAGAATAAAAAAGAAAACACGTATCAAGCTAGCTTAAGAAAAATGGTATTTTATTGATTTTTTTAGCTGACAAGGAAAAGGTTTGAGATGGCTTCAAAGATGTGATGATCACAGTTCTGAATCCCTCTGCCGAGTTTCATTCCATGTGTTGGATCAGGTTCTCAGGTAGACTCTTCTTCTTTTTTTTTTTTTTAAATTTTATTTTATTTTTTAACTTTACAATATTGTATTGGTTTTGCCATATATCGAAATGAATTCGCCACAGGTATACATGTGTTCCCCATCCCGAAACCTCCTCCCTCCTCCCTCCCCATATCATCCCTCTGCGTCATCCCAGTGCACCAGCCCCAAGCATCCAGTAACCTGCATCGAACCCGGACTGGCGACTCGTTTCATATATGATATTGTACATATTTAAATGCCATTCTCCCAAATCATCCCACCCTTTCCCTCTCCTACAGAGTCCAAAATACTGTTCTATACATCTGTGTCTCCTTTGCTGTCTCGCATACAGGGTTGTCATTACCATCTTTCTAAATTCCACATATATGCGTTAGTATACTGTATTGGTGTTTTTCTTTCTGGCTTACTTCGCTCTGTATAATAGGCTCCAGTTTCATCCACCTCATTAGAAATGATTCAAATATATTCTTTTTAATGGCTGAGTAATACTCCATTATGTATATGTACCACAGCTTTCTTATCCATTCATCTACTGATGGACATCTAGGTTGCTTCCATGTCCTGGCTATTATAAACAGTGCTTTGATGAACATTGGGGTACACGTGTCTCTTTCCCTTCTGGTTTCCTCAGTGTGTATGCCCAGCAGTGGGGTTGCTGGATCATAAGGCAGTTCTATTTCCAGTTTTTTAAGGAATCTCCACACTGTTCTCCATAGTGGCTGTACTAGTTTGCATTCCCACCAACAGTGTAAGAGGGTTCCCTTTTCTCCACACCCTCTCCAGCATTTATTTCTTGTAGACTTTTGGATCACAGCCATTCTGACTGGTGTGAGATGGTACCTCATAGTGGTTTTGATTTGCATTTCTCTGATAATGAGTGATGTTGGGCATCTTTTCATGTGTTTGTTAGCCATCTGTATATCTTCTTTGGAGAATGTCTATTTAGTTCTTTGGCCCATTTTTTGATTGGGTCATTTATTTTTCTGGAATTGAGCTGTAGGAGTTGCTTGTATATTTTTGAGATTAGTTGTTTGTCAGTTGCTTCATTTGCTATTATTTTCTCCCATTCTGAAGGCTGTCTTTTCACCTTGCTAATAGTTTCCTTTGATGTGCAGAAGCTTTTAAGTTTAATTAGGTCCCATTTGTTTATTTTTGCTTTTATTTCCAATATTCTGGGAGGTGGATCATAGAGGATCCTGCTGTGATGTATGTCAGAGAATATTTTGCCTATGTTCTCCTCTAGGAGTTTTATAGTTTCTGGTCTTACGTTTAGATCTTTAATCCATTTTGAGTTTATTTTTCTGTATGGTGTTAGAAAGTGGTCCAGTTTCATTCTTTTACAAGTAGTTGACTAGTTTTCCCAGCACCACTTGTTAAAGAGGTTGTCTTTAATCCATTGTATATTCTTGCCTCCTTTGTCAAAGATAAGGTGTCCATATGTGCGTGGATTTATCTCTGGGCTTTCTATTTTGTTCCATTGATCAATATTTCTGTCTTTGTGCCAGTACCATACTGTCTTGATCACTGTGGCTTTGTAGTAGAGCCTGAAGTCAGGCAGGTTGATTCCTCCAGTTCCATTCTTCTTTCTCAAGATAGCTTTCGCTATTCGAGGTTTTTTGTATTTCCATACAAATAGTGAAATTATTTGTTCTAGCTCTGTGAAGAATACCGTTGGTAGCTTGATAGGGATTGCATTGAATCTATAAATTGCTTGGTAGTGTACTCATTTTCACTATATTGATTCTTCCAATCCATGAACATGGTATATTTCTCCATCTATTAGTGTCCTCTTTGATTTCTTTCACCAGTGTTTTATAGTTTTCTATACATAGGTCTTTAGTTTCTTTAGGGAGATATATTCCTAAGTATTTTATTCTTTTCGTTTCAATGGTGAATGGAATTGTTTCCTTAATTTCTCTTTCTATTTTCTCATTATTAGTGTATAGGAATGCAAGGGATTTCAGTGTGTTGATTTTGTATCCTCAGGTAGACTCTTCACAAGACTTTTATAGGGCCACTTTCTTTCCATTCATACTCCAATTGGAAACTGACACTCTCTCCCATGGTACGTATATGGTACTTAAATGAAAGTAAAAAATGCTCAGTATGTCCAATTCTTTGTGACCCCATGGACTGTAGCCTTCCAGGATCTTCTGTTCATGGAATTCTCCAGGCCAGAATACTGGACTGGGTAGCTGTTCCCTTCTCCAGGGATCTTCCCAAAGCAGAGATTGAACCAAGATCTCCCACAGTGCACGTGGATTCTTTACACTTGAGCCACCAGGGAAGCCCGTATGGGTACTTAAGCAAGAGTTTAACCACCTGTTTGATTATAGTACCTATCATTTGGTCAATTACTACAGCAAAGATTTGGCTAGGATAATGTTATTAGACATCCTATTCTCAGTCTCCCAGGAGAGCAGACAGTCTCAAAAGGCTAAGCACACTGAGGAAAGAGGGAAGATATGGAAGACAGGTAAAAAGTACTTTCTAACTCTACAGTATTTCATCAGATTTGTCTACATAGCAAAGAAATAGAATTACTTCCATTGAAGATTTCATGTAAACTATTGAGCTTTGTTAAATAATAGATAAGGGTTTGCCAGGAGAACATGAAATTGGGAGCTTTTAATTTAAGAAGTATGCCTAAAAATAATGAAAATACTATGCAAAATATTAAGAGAGTCTGAAAAAATTTCAGCATTGCCATTTTACATTTTATCTTTTTTGAAACCTTGTTTAGACATCCAAATAAAAATTCTAACAAATAGTAATCTGATTTGTTTATGTTATAATGTTCAGTAGAAATATGGTAATTTGAGTCAAAATGATGGTGCTTAACTATTTAATATCTAATGTCCCACAGAATAAGATACCTTTTATGTCTAAAGAAAACTAAAGACCTATATATAGAAAACTATAAAACACTGGTGAAAGAAATCAAAGAGGACACTAATAGATGCAGAAATATACCATGTTCATGGATTGGAAGAATCAATATAGTGACAATGAGTATACTACCCAAAGCAATTTATAGATTCAACGCAATCCCTATCAAGCTACCAACAGTATTCTTCACAGAGCTTGAACAAATAATTTCACTATTTGTATGGAAATACAAAAAACCTCGAATAACCAAAGCGATCTTGAGAAAGAAGAATGGAACTGGAGGAATCAACCTGCCTGACTTCAGGCTCTACTACAAAGCCACAGTCATCAAGACAGTATGGTACTGGCACAAAGACAGAAATATTGATCAATGGAAGAAAATAGAAAGCCCAGAGATAAATCCACACACATATGGACACCTTATCTTTGACAAAGGAGGCAAGAATATACAATGGATTAAAGACAATCTCTTTAACAAGTGGTGCTGGGAAATCTGGTCAACCACTTGTAAAAGAATGAAACTGGACCACTTTCTAACACCATACAGAAAAATAAACTCAAAATGGATTAAAGATCTAAACGTAAGACCAGAAACTATAAAACTCCTAGAGGAGAACATAGGCAAAACACTCTCCGACATACATCACAGCAGGATCCTCTATGACCCACCTCCCAGAATATTGGAAATAAAAGCAAAAGTAAACAAATGGGACCTAATTAACCTTAAAAGCTTCTGCACATCAAAGGAAACTATTAGCAAGGTGAAAAGACAGCCTTCAGAATGGGAGAAAATAATAGCAAATGAAGCAACCGACAAACAACTAATCTCAAAAATATACAAGCAACTCCTACAGCTCAACTCCAGAAAAATAAACGACCCAATCAAAAAATGGGCCAAAGAACTAAATAGACATTTCTCCAAAGAAGACATACAGATGGCTAACAAACACATGAAAAGATGCTCAACATCACTCATTATCAGAGAAATGCAAATCAAAACCACTATGAGGTACCATTTCACACCAGTCAGAATGGCTGCGATCCAAAAGTCTACAAATAATAAATGCTGGAGAGGGTGTGGAGAAAAGGGAACCCTCTTACACTGTTGGTGGGAATGCAAACTAGTACAGCCACTATGGAGAACAGTGTGGAGATTCCTTAAAAAACTGGAAATAGAACTGCCTTATGATCCAGCAACCCCACTGCTGGGCATACACACTGAGGAAACCAGAAGGGAAAGAGACACGTGTACCCCAATGTTTATCGCAGCACTGTTTATAATAGCCAAGACATGGAAGCAACCTAGATGCCCATCAGCAGATGAATGGATAAGAAAGCAGTGGTACATATACACAATGGAGTATTACTCAGCCATTAAAAAGAATATATTTGAATCATTTCTAATGAGGTGGATGAAACTGGAGCCTATTATACAGAGTGAAGTAAGCCAGAAGGAAAAACATAAATACAGTATACTAACGCATATATATGGAATTTAGAAAGATGGTAACAATAACCCGGTGTATGAGACAGCAAAAGAGACACAGATGTATAGAACAGTCTTATGGACTCTGTGGGAGAGGGAGAGGGTGGGAAGATTTGGGAGAATGGCAATGAAACATGTAAAATATCATGTAGGATACGAGTTGCCAGTCCAGGTTCGATGCACGATGCTGGATGCTTGGGGCTGGTGCACTGGGACGGCCCAGAGGGATGGTATGGGGAGGGAGGAGGGAGGAGGGTTCGGGATGGGGAACACATGTATACCTGTGGCGGATTCATTTTGATATTTGGCAAAACTAATACAATTATGTAAAGTTTAAAAATAAAATAAAATTAGAAAAAAAATGTAAAAAAAAAAAAGAAATTGAAGTGCAACAGGTAAAAAAATAAATAAATAAATAAAAGTACAGAAGACAGATGACCATGGCACAGTTAAAACATTTTTAATAGATATGTACTAAGTCAGCCACAAATTGTTATTAGCTACTTGAAAACAAGAGGATTTATTTTCTCAGGGCAGCATTTAAAATCTAGATAACCTCAATTTTATTGGTAATGCACCTATCATATATTCTTTATATTTTAATTATAAATAAAATATTTTATATCCTAACTGGTGCTCTTAAATTCTGTTAATTATTTAATTTAATCCATCTATGACAAAATATTTTAGTTACTTAGATAATTCATTACAGGACACATGTATTGAATATCTTGTTCATAATATTATTCTATTATAAATTCTTAAGCTATACCTAACCCTATCCACTAGTTCTGATCATATAATTTTTAATATTATAGAGTTCAGTTCATAGTGAATTTTCAGAAGTATAGAATCTCTTGGTTGAAATTCATCAAGTGTCAGATCAAATTATCACCTATAGTGATTTTTAAGGAAAAGCAGAGAACATATTGGCAAAGCAGTCACTTTAATAGCTGAATTTTTTATATTGAAAATAAACTGGAAGTAAGAAACACTTTGTATTTGAAAATGATGGTAGAAACTTGAAATATTTTTACATTAATAGTTAAATCAACTCAAGTGAGATTGAATATACTTATTAAATTATTGTTCTAAGTAGTAGGAGGAATTCAAAATTGGCTTGATGTATTTTAAATATTTTAAATTAGTATTAGAAAGTTTGTAGTTTCAGCTTGGGGCTTGTCAGACATAGTTGAAATAATTTCACCAGTGAACAAACTAAGCATAAACATATGTTGGCTTTAAAAAAACGTAGACATGATTGTGAAAACAAGTCCTTTCTTGATTCTGATCTTAATTAGCAGTTTAAAATATCATAAAGTAAGAAGCTGTTATACTTCAGTTTTTAGTATTAATATTGTACATTTTTGTTCCCCTCAGCTAAACCTAGGTGTTTTCCCTTTGAAATGGAACATTAATTTTACAAAAATTAAGGAATAATAAGGAACCTGAGATTATTACTTCTTCAGACTGTTGGGCAGAGCACATTTTCCATAGTGAGGAGGGTGGGTGATGAACACTTTGTATGGAAAGAGGAAAATCATTTAAACAGTCATATATGTATGATAGTCCTCCACAGACTTTATTTAGTGACTACTAATCATCTGAAGAGTTTGGTAAAGCACTGACTGACTTGGATTCCACTACCAGGAGTTCTGATTCAATATGTGGGGTCTGAGTATTTGCATTTCTGATACTCACATGTGTTGCTGATGTTAGTGGTCTGTAGAGCACTCTTTGAATAGCACTTAGACTCAAATTGGAAAACAAAAACTATTTCCCATTTTAAAAATCAAGTTAATTAAATTAAAAGAAATTGATTGAATTAATTGAATTAATTCAGTTAAATTAATTGAATTAAAAGAAAGCAAGTTAATATAGATACACTAAAAATAGAAACAAATTTAGACATTAAAAGTTTGAATATATTCACATCTATTTATAAATATTTATATTAATCATACATAATAGGTAATAGTTTTTCTTTATTCAACTGAGAAAGTTATTAAATGATTTTCAATGTTTATTCATATCTAATTTTCATCATAGCAAATTAAGTCATTAATTACATATACTGATACAAACTATAAGAGAAGCAAAAGCTTTGATATAGTTTTTTAAAATGTGGTGTTTAAACTTATCTCTATATTGATAATATATTGTTATAAAACACATTCTGATCATGAGTCTACTTAAATTACCTGAGAGAAATCACAGTGTCAGTTCAATAAACTGGCTTAGGTGTTGAGTTTAAAGCTTCCTAGTGACAGTCAGGTACAATCAATATGAAGAAAAAAGGAGAAAAAATTCAGTGCTCCTATTACTGATAAGTGCAAAACTGTATCCCTATTAAAAATAGTTTGTAAACCAGATGCTTTTCATTAAATAGAGACTTGAAAACATTAGAAATTTATATACCTTATTTAGATAGATTTATATCTATCATAAGATAATTTTAAAGAAAGTGACTATTTTAGAAAAGATCATGATTTTAACAAATGTGGATACTGAAGTAAGAGAATTTGTGATAAATGATAGACTGAAATATTGAATAAAGGACCTCAGATATTATTTTAAAAATGACAATGGAAAGGATGAGTAGTTTTCTACATGGCATTTTTAAAAATTGTACTATAGTTGATTTGCAGTGTTTTGTTCATATCTGCTGTACAGCAAAGTGATTCAGTTACACACATATTCACATTCTTCTTTTCCTGTATGTTTCATCAAAGGGTATTGAATTTAATTCCCTGTACTGCACAGTGGGGCCTTATTGTTTATCCATACTCTATATAATGGTTTTCATCTGCTAATCCCAAACCTTCACTCTATTCTTCTCCTACCTCCCTGCCTTTGGCAACCATAAGTCTGTTCTCTATGTCTGTGAGTCTGTTACTGTTTTGAAGATAAAATAGGAAAGGGAGTACATCAAGGCTGTATATTGTCACCCTGCTTATTTAACTTATATGCAGAGTACATTATGAGAAACACTGGACTGGAAGAAACACAAGCTGGAATCAAGATTGCCAGGAGAAATATCAATAACCTCAGATATGCAGATACCACCACCCTTATGGCAGAAAGTGAAGAGGAACTCAAAAGCCTCTTGATGAAAGTGAAAGTGGAGAGTGAAAAAGTTGGCTTAAAGCTCAACATTCAGAAAACGAAGATCATGGCATCCTGTCCCATCATTTCATGGGAAATAGATGGGGAAACAGTGGAAACAGTGTCAGACTTTATTTTTGTGGGCTCCAAAATCACTGCAGATGGTGACTGCAGCCATGAAATTAAAAGACGCTTGCTCCTTGGAAGGAAAGTGATGACCAACCTAGATAGCATATTCAAAAGCAGAGACATTACTTTGCCAACAAAGGTCCATCTAGTCAAGGCTATGGTTTTTCCAGTGGTCATGTATGGATGTGAGAGTTGGACTGTGAAGAAAGCCGAGTGCCGAAGAATTGATGCTTTTGAACTGTGGTGTTGGAGAAGACTCTTGAGAGTCCCTGGGACTGCAAGGAGATCCAACCAGTCCATTCTGAAGGAGATCAGCCCTGGGATTTCTTTGGACGAAATGATGCTAAAGCTGAAACTCCAGTACTTTGGTCACCTCATGCAAAGAGTTGACTCATTGAAAAAGACTCTGATGCTGGGAGGGATTGGGGGCAAGAGGAGAAGGGGACGACAGAGGATGAGATGGCTGGATGGCATCACTGACTTGATGGACGTGAGTCTGGTGAACTCTGGGAGTTGGTGATGGACAGGGAGGCCTGGCATGCTGCGATTCATGGGGTCGCAAAGAGTTGGATACAACTGAGCGACTGATCTGATCTGATCTGATCCGTTGTGTCATATTTTACATTCCACATATAAGTGATGCATGCTAAGACACTTCAGTTGTGTCCCTCTCTGTGTGACCCTATGGACTGTAGCCCACCAGGTTCCTTTTGTCCATAGAATTCGCTAGGAAAGAATACTGGAGTGGGTTGCCATTTTCTCCTCCAGGGGATTTTCCGAACCCAGGGATCGAAACCAAGTCTATGTCTCCTACATTGGCAGATGGGTTCTTTACCACTAGTGCCACCTATCATATTATATTTGACTTTCTCTTTCTAACTTACTACAATAATCTCTATGTCTGTTCATGTCGCTATAAGTGTCATTGTTTCATTTTTTTTTTAATGACTGAGTAGTATTCATTTGTATGTATGTACCGTATCTTCTTTATCCATTCTTCTGTTAATGGACATTTAGGTTACTTCCATGACTTAGCTACTGTGAATAGTGCTATTATGAACTTAGGTATGCATGTATCTTTTTAAATTATAGTTTTGTCCAGATATATGCCCAGGACCATATGGCAACTCTATTTTTAGTTTATTGAGGAAGCTCCATACTGTTCTCCATAGTGGCTGCACAAACTTAAATTCCCACCGTTATAGGAGGTTCCCTTTCCCCTACACCCTCTCTAGTATTTATTTGTAGACTTTTTAATGATGAAATAAGCAGCCTAACCTGCTGCTTAAAAGAATTTGTAAAAGAAGAACAAACAAAACCTAAAATCAGTAATAGGAAATAACTAATAAATAGCAAATAGGAAATAAATAGAGATTCAAAACAAGATAAAAAAAATCAACAAACACAATAACTGGTTCTTTGAGAGGGTAAATAAAGTTGACACATTTCTGGGTAGGTTCACCAAGATAAAAAGAGAGAGGACCCAAATAAAATAAGAAATGACAGGGAGGAATAATTACTGATACTATAGAAATTAAAAAGAGATAGAGAGAACAATTCTATGCAAACAAATTTACCAAATTTAGAAGAAATGGACAAGGTTCTAGAGATATATAGCCCACCAACATTGAATCAAGAAGAAAAAGATAATTGAACAGACAAATCACTAGCAGTGAGATAAGATCTGTAATAACAACAAAAATAAAAACAAAGCAAATAAAAAAAACTTCTGCAAGGTAAAGTCCAGGACCAGATCACTTTTTAGGTGAATTCTACCAAACATACAAAGAACTTACACTGATCCATCTCAAATTCTAAAAGATTAAAGAGGCGCGAATATTCCCAGAAACGTTCTACAGGGCATTAAAAAAACTTATAGTTAAAATATTTTCATTGTTTGTATGACTTATTTTCAGTAATTCTCATTCATATGACTAGTTGGTACTAATCTGAATGTTCAACTTCTTAAGTCACCAATTTCCAACACAGGAGTTTCACAATATGCAATGTCTATTTCTGTAGAAATGTAAATTCTATCTTCTGATCAGTTTGTTTAAAAAAAAAAAAAAACTTGGAATTTTATAAAGTTGAACTCAAGATTCATAGCCCTTTAAATAAGCTGTAAAAATAACCTTCAAGGAAAATCAAAGATGGACTTGAAAAAATCAAATACTTTTCTGTTGTGTTTGAGTCTTGCTTCTTTGGTCTTTGTAAACTTAATTAAATGGTATTATTATTTCTCAGCTAAACTTGTGTTATTCTATAATTATATTAAGTATGTATTACTATTTTGTCTTATTGAAAGCTACATGTTAGTTTTTATTCATTCAGTTTTATTAAGTTATAACTAGCATACAATACAGAGAAGGCAATCACCCTATTCCAGTACTCTTGCCTGGAAAATCCCATGGATAGAGGAGCCTGGTAGGCTGCAGTCCATGAGGTCGCTAAGAGTCGGACACAACTGAGCAACTTCCCTTTCACTTTTCACTTTTATGCATTGGAGAAGGAGATGGCAACCCACTCCAGTGTTCTTGCCTGGAGAATCCCAGGGACGGGGGAGCCTGGTGGGCTTTCTTCTATGGGGTCGCACAGAGTCGGACACGACTGAAGCGACTAAGCTAGCCAAGCGAGCTTACAATAAAATGCATGTATTCAAAATGAACAGTTTAAGTTTTAAAACAGGTGCACACCCATGAAATCATTACCACAATTAAGATAATGAATGTAACCATCATCCTCAGAATTTTCTTTTGCCCTTTTATAATACCTCCTTCCAGCCCTGTGTACTGCAGTCCTAAGACTACAATTAAATGTGCTTTCTGTCCTTATACATTTTATACATTAGATTGTGTTTCCTATAATTTTGTATAGATGGAAACATAGTGTGTACTTTTTGCTGCCTGACTTCTCTCACTCAGCAAAATTATTTTGACATTCATCTGTGATATGGTATATGTCAACAGTCGTTTATTTTAATTGATTAGTAGTATTTGAATTTTTGTTTGTTTTTTGTAGGCACTGTATAGTCAGGTGTTGTGGTTTGATCCTTTTTGACAATATTTGTCTTTTAATTGGGCTATCTCAGCTGCCCGATTTCCATTTTAGTATATCAATCTTATTAATTCCAATTATCCATGATATTCTATTATGTCAACAAGTAGACTCACAGTCTCAAAGCAGCTAGCAACTACTGGGGAATCTTGCCATATTTCATGGATTTGGTTGATAAGCAAACAGTGAGACCAGTGAATTTAGATAGGTCATTCCTCATGGTACAGTGAACAACATGATATTCAAATTTGCATTGGTTCCTCTGTGCCTGTTTGCCCACCACCCCACCCCACCTACCCCTCACAAAGTTCCAGGAAGGCAATAAGGAAAGAGTCTAAGTGAATTCTATGTATGTGCTCAGTCATACCCAAGTCTTTGTGACCCCATGGACAGCTTGCCAGGCTCCTCTGTCTATGGAATTTTCCAGGCAAGAATACTGGAGTAGGTTTCTTTTCCTTCTCCAGGGTATCTTCCTGACCAAGGGAGCAAACCCGTCTCCTGTGTCTCCTCCATCGATAGGGAGATTCTTTACCACTGCACCACCTGGGAAGCCCCGAATACTATGTACATAATTTTTTGTCACAGAGAAGGAATACTTCTAATCTTATAAGAGAACAGCTAAGGAGCTTTCCCCACAGAAAAATATCACCTTGTTACCGTGGTCAGGAATCAAATCTGCCCTTTCTTCTGGAGGGATGTACTTGCTTTGCTGTTCTGGAATGCCTCTGGGGAGGAGAATGTAAGCAAATCTGTTTCCTGCCCTGGGACAGCTTTGCAAACATTCTTGCATAAAGCTGTCAATGCCCTTTGTTCAGAGGTTATGCAGAAATAGCAGACTCAGCAGAAATTATCTCCCAATGTACCAGCTAAGAGTTCTGACAGAAAATAGAAAAGCCACTTGAAGTATTTTGAAAAAGAAAAATATACATACAGGAAATTAGAGGCTTATGTGACCTTGGAAAGGCAGGACAGCAAAAATTAGAGAAGCTCCAAATAATCAAGATACCTCGAAATGTTGGCTGAGCAGGTGAGCTGATGCTGCAGATCAATGCTCCCTATGTACAGAAGTGTTGAATTCTCAGGAGAATCCCTGAAAGCTATTGGCAAAACTCCAAGTTTTCAGCCAGCTGTCTGCCAATTCCCTTGTGCCTGTCCTCAGCAGCACTGGAGAATAATGACTTATCTTACTCTTTCAAATCTCTTTCAGGTATTTTTATTGGCACAATCTGGGGCACTCTGGGAATTTGGGAAGGATAGCTACTGGTCTCATCTCTGTATTTTAGGAGAGTGTATAGATATAGGAGGATGATGTTGAGTTGACTGAAGATACTTTGTCAAAGTCTTTATTAATGTAAATTCTAATAGTTTTTCCTTTACAAACAGTACTTTAGTAAATAACCACAGGAATATGGAAGGAGGGAAGGTCTGTTTGCACATGATTTAAGAACAGAAGTTGGTACTCAGGTCTGTTCTTCCTGGACATTGTCTTTGGGTAATGAGTCTGTGAGGCAATTGGAGAGAATGAGAAAGTTTAGTGGCTGTTTGATACCTTAAGGCCCAATATCTGACATCAGTCCCTTCACTATTCAGTAGGAAAGGAGAAATGAAGGATTGAATGAATTCTTTGATAGGCGTTCGTTATAGCAACAGGTTTCACATGGATTTTCTTATTTATTTGTCAGTATCATTCTAAGAAGTATCTAAGAAGTAATGATCTAAGAATTATCATTCTTACCATCCTTCCGGATGAGCTATTTAGTCTTAGCTGCCAAGTATTAATAACTTGTTGAAGATTATGCATTTAATAATGGTGTGTGCATGCTAAGTTGCTTCAGTCATATCCAACTCTTTTCACCCAACTCTTTTCGACTGCCAGGCTCCTCTGTCCATGGAGTTCTCCAGGCAAAAATAGTGGAGTGGGTTGAAATTCCCTCCTCCAAGGAATCTTCCTGACCCAGGGATTGAACGTGCATCTCTTATGTCTCCTGCATTGGTAGCTGTGTTCTTTACCACTAGTACCACCTAGGAATCCCTTAATAAATGATAGGGATAGGATTCAAAAACTTCTGTGAAAAATTATAGAACCTATGTTCTTTTCTGTGTATGTCACAGACATTTTCCTTTCTGATAAACTTCCTTGAGCCTCTTACTATTCTTTTAGGATCGTTTTACTTTCTTGAAGACTGCCTGTGTATATTGGAAAAAACTCAGATTTTGTGTTGTTGTTGTTCAGTTGCTCAGTTGTGTCTGACTCTTTGCGACCCCATGGACTGCAGCACACCAGGCTTCTCTGTTCTTCACCATCTTCTGGACCTTGCTCAAACTCATCCATTGAGTCAGTGATGATATCCGAACATTTCATCCTCTGTCATCCCCTTCTCCTCCTGCCTTCAATCTTTCCTGGCATCAGGCTATTTTCTAATGAGTTGGCTGTTTGCATCAAGTGCCAAATGATCGGTGCTTCAGTTTCAGCATTAGTTTCCAATAAATATTCAGGACTGATTCCCTTTAAGATGGACTGGCTTGATCTCCTTGTAGACCAAGGGACTCTCAAGAGTCTTCTCCAACACCACAGTGCAAAAGCATCAATTCACTGGCGCTCAGCTGTCTTTATGGTTCAACTCTGACATCCATACATGACTACTGGAAAAACCATAACTTTGACTAGATGGACCTTTGTCAGCAAAGTGATGTCTCTGCTTTCTATATGCTGTGTTTGTCACAGCTTTTCTTCCAAGGAGCAAGCATCTTTTAATTTCATGGCTGCTGTCACCATCTTCAGTGATTTTGGAGCCCAAGAAAAGAAAGTCTGTCACTGTTTCCATTGATCTTCCTTCTGTTTGCCATAAAGTGACAAATATTTGAATTTAAAGTTTGTGTCTCATCTTCACTATTTACTATCTCTGTGATTTTTGAGCAATTCATTAAAGCTCTGTGAATTTCAGTCCAACATCTATAAAACAGATATAACAATATGTACCTGGGTTCCAAATAGGAAAAGGAGTACGTCAAGGCTGTATATTGTCACCCTGCTTATTTAACTTATATGCAGAGTACATCATGAGAAATGCTGGACTGGAAGAAACATAAGCTGGAATCAAGATTGCTGGGAGAAATATCAATAAACTCAGATATACAGATGACACCACCCTTATGGCAGAAAGTGAAGAGGAACTCAAAAGCCTCTTGATGAAAGTGAAAGTGAAGAGTGAAAAAGTTGGCTTAAAGCTCAACATTCAGAAAACGAAGATCATGGCATCTGGTCCCATCACTTCATGGGAAATAGATGGGGAAACAGTGGAAACAGTGTCAGACTTTATTTTTCTGGGCTCCAAAATCACTGCAGATGGTGACTGCAGCCATGAAATTAAAAGACGCTTGCTCTTTGGAAGGAAAGTGATGACCAACCTAGATAGCATATTCAAAAGCAGAGACATTACTTTGCCAACAAAGGTCCGTCTAGTCAAGGCTATGGTTTTTCCTGTGGTCATGTATGGATGTGAGAGTTGGACTGTGAAGATGGCTGAGCACCGAAGAATTGATGCTTTTGAACTGTGGTGTTGGAGAAGATTCTTGAGAGTCCCTGGGACTGCAAGGAGATCCAACCAGTCCATTCTGAAGGAGATCAGCCCTGGGATTTCTTTGGAGGGAATGATGCTAAAGCTGAAACTCCAGTACTTTGGCCACCTCATGTGAAGAGTTGACTCATTGGAAAAGACTCTGATGCTGGGAGGGATTGGGGGCAGGAGGAGAAGGGGACGACAGAGGATGAGATGGCTGGATGGCATCACTGATTTGATGGATGTGAATCTGGTGAACTATGGGAGTTGGTGATGGACAGGGAGGCCTGGTGTGCTGTGATTCATGGGGTCGCAGAGTTGGACACGACTGAGCGACTGAACTAAACTGAACTGAACCTGACAATGTTGTTGTGACAATTTGAGATGATATATACAACATGCTTAGCACATTGTAACCACATTGATTGTGTGGACCTGTAATCATGGAGTAAGAGGGTAAAACACTTAGAACCCAGGACTA
The DNA here is from genome assembly GCF_002263795.3 of Bos taurus. Classification (NCBI taxonomy): domain Eukaryota; kingdom Metazoa; phylum Chordata; class Mammalia; order Artiodactyla; family Bovidae; genus Bos; species Bos taurus. The sequence goes on along the minus strand of NC_037333.1, from coordinate 34,003,642 downwards.
GTGCATGTTGAATACTGTGAAACCAGATACAAAAGTGTGCATGCTGCTGTCAATCATGTGTATGATGGCATAAATATGGACTTTTGAAGTTAATATTTCCAATGATTTAAAGTCATACATTAAATCAGATATCTCTCTCTCTTCACAAATGAAAACAAGCTTAGAAGAATAAGGGGAAAATATTTGCAAATCAAAAATATAGACAAGAATAGGATGCATAGACAAGACTACAAATCCAACCTAAAATATAACTAATTTACTTTTATTTTTTCTTCTTAAAGAAAGTTAACTGGTAGCACTCAATTACTGTGCCTTTTTCTCTCTTGCCTTAATGCAGATGAGGTAGGAAATTGAAAACAGATCGAACATCTTGATGTTGTGCTAGTGATATTTGTGTTAGAATCAAATATATATATATCCTTGACTGCTTGCTGAAAATGTGAACGCACTTGAAAAATTTCTATACTTATCACTGCCATGTGTTTAAACTGACCAAATATTTTGATGCGAGGTTTGTATTTTTTTTAAACTATCAAGTCAATAAAAAACTTTAATTTGGTTACCACAACATATTTTAATAATATACTTCTAGTTTCATAGCACTTAGATGAATTTAAATGTAACTATTTCTGCTTTATTGACTATGCCAAAGCCTTTGTTTGTGTGTATCACAATAAACTGTGGAAAATTCTGAAAGAGATGGGAATACCAGACCACCTGATCTGCCTCTTGAAAAATCTGTATGCAGGTCAGGAAGCAACAGTTAGAACTGGACATGGAACAACAGACTGGTTTTCCAATAGGAAAAGGAGTACGTCAAGGCTGTATATTATCACCCTCTTTATTTAACTTACATGCAGAGTACATCATGAGAAACTCTGGACTGGAAGAAACACAAGCTGGAATCAATACTGCCGGGAGAAATATCAATAACCTCAGATATGCAGATACCACCACCCTTATGGCAGAAAGTGAAGAGGAACTCAAAAGCCTCTTGATGAAAGTGAAAGTGGAGAGTGAAAAAGTTGTCTTAAAACTCAACATTCAGAAAACGAAGATCATGGCATCTGGTCCCATCACTTCATGGCAAATAGATGGGGAAACAGTGGAAACAGTGTCAGACTTTATTTTTCTGGGCTCCAAAATCACTGCAGATGGTGACTGCAGCCATGAAAATAAAAGATGCTTACTCCTTGGAAGGAAAGTTATGACCAACCTACATAGCATATTGAAAAGCAGAGACATTACTTTGCCAACAAAGGTTCGTCTAGTCAAGTCTATCGTTTTTCCAGTGGTCATGTATGGATGTGAGAGTTGGACTGTGAAGATGGCTGAGCACTGAAGAATTGATGCTTTTGGACTGTGGTTTTGGAGAAGACTCTTGAGAGTCCCTTGGACTGCAAGGAGATCCAACCAGTCCATTCTGAAGGAGATCAGCCCTGGGATTTCTTTGGAGGGAATGATGCTAAAGCTGAAACTCCAGTACTTTGGCCACCTCATGCGAAGAGTTGACTCATTGGAAAAGACTCTGATGCTGGGAGGGACTGAGGGCAAGAGGAGAAGGGGACGACAGAGGATGAGATGGCTGGATGGCATCACCAACTCGATGGACCTGAGGTTGAGTGAACTCTGGGTGTTGGTGATGGACAGGGAGGACTGGCGTGCTGCGATTCATGGGGTCGCAAAGAGTCGGACACGACTGAGCGACTGATCTAATCTGATCTGATAATTAACAGGAAAATTTGGCATTGGAGTATGGAATGAAGCAGGGCAAAGGCTAATAGAGTTTTGCCAAGAGAATGCACTGGTCATAACATTCTCTTCCAACAACACAAGAGAAGACTCTACACATGGATATCATCATAGTCAACACTGAAATCAGATTGATTATATTCTTTTCAGCCAAAGATGGAAAAGCTCTATACAGTCAGCAAAAACAAGACCGGGAGCTGACTGTGGCTCAGATCATGAACTCCTTATTGCCACATTCAGACTTAAATTGAAGAAAGTGGGGAAAACCACTAGACCATTCAAGTATGACCTAAATCAAATCCCTTATGATTATACAGTGGAAGTGACAAATAGATTTAAGGGACTAGATCTGATAGACAAAGTGCCTGATGAACTATGGATCAGGACCATGCCCATGGAAAAGACATGCTAAAAAGCAAAATGGCTGTCTGGGGAGGCCTTACAAATAGTTGTGAAAAGAAGAGAAGCAAAAAGCAAAGGAGAAAAGAAAAGATATAAACATCTGAATGCAGAGTTCCGGAGAATAGTAAGGAGAGATAAGAAAGTCTTCCTCAGCGATCAATGCAAAGAAATAGAGGAAAACAACAGAATGGGAAAGACTTGAGATCTCTTCAAGAAAATTAGAGATACCAAGGGAACATTTCATTCAAAGATGGGCTCGATAAACGACAGAACTGGTATGGACCTAACAGAAGCAGAAGATATTAAGAAGAGGTGGCAAGAATACACAGAAGAACTGTACAAAAAAGAGCTTCACGACCCAGATAATCACAATGGTGTGATCACTCACCTAGAGCCAGACATCCTGGAATGTGAAGTCAAGTGGGCCTTAAAAAGCATCACTATGAAAAAAGCTAGTGGAGGTGATGGAATTCCAGTGGAGCTATTTCAAATCCTGAAAGATGATGCTGTGAAAGTGCTGCACTCAATATGCCAGCAAATTTGGAAAACTCATCAGTGGCCACAGGACTGGAAAAGGTCAGTTTTCATTCCAATCCCAAAGAAAGGCAATGCCAAAGGATGCTCAAACTCCCGCACAATTGCACTCATCTCACATGCTAGTAAAATAATGGTCAAAAATCTCCAAGCCAGGCTTCAGCAATACGTGAACCATGAACTTCCAGATGTTCAAGCTGGTTTTAGAAAAGGCAGAAGAGCCAGAGATCAAATTGCCAACATCCGCTGGATCTTGGAAAAAGGAGAAAATGGAGAAAAACATCTATTTCTGCTTTATTGACTATGCCAAAGCCTTTGACTATGTGGATCACAATAAACTGTGGAAAATTTTGAAAGAGATGGGAATACCAGAGCACTGGACCTGCCTCTTGAAAAACCTATATACTGGTCTGGAAGCATCACTTAGATCTGGACATGGAACAACAGACTGGTTCCAAATAGGAAAAGGAGTATGTCAAGGCCGTATATTGTCACTCTGCTTATTTAACTTCTATGCAGAGTACATTATGAGAAACGCTGAGCTGGAAGAAGCACAAGCTGTAATCAAGATTGCCAGGAGAAATATCAATAACCTCAGATATGCAGATGACACCATGCTTATGACAGAAAGTGAAGAGGAATTAAAAAGCCTCGTGATGAAAATGAAAAAGAAGAGTGAAAAAGTTGGCTTAAAGCTCAACATTCAGAAAACGAAGATCATGGCATCTGGTCCCATCACTTCATGACAAATAGATGGGGAAACAGTGGAAACTGTCATGAGTTTGTTTTTTTTTTGGCTCCAAAATCACTGCAGATGATGACTGCAGCCATCAAATTAAAAGACGCTTTCTCCTTGGAAGAAAAGTTAAGACCAACCTAGATAGCATATTCAAAAGCTGGGAGATTACTTTGCCAACAAAGGTCCGTCTAGTCAAGACTATTTTTTTTTTTTTGACAGGTGGAACTTTGTTATCAGTTTATTTATTTATTTATTTATTTATTTTTACCTTTCAATATTATATTGGTTTTGCCATACATCAACATGCATCTGCCACAGGTGTACACGTGTTCCCAATCCTGAATCCCCCTTCCACCTCCCTTCCCATACCATCCCTCTGGGTCATCCCAGTGCACCAGCCCCAAGCTTCCTGTGTCCTGCGTTGAACCTGGACTGGCGATTTATTTCTTATATGATATTATACATGTTTTAAAGAAGTGGTCATGTATGGATGTGAGAGTTAGACTGTAAAGAAATCTAAGCACCAAAGAATTGATGCTTTTGAACTGTGGTGTTGGAGAAGACTCTTGAGAGTCCCTTGGACTGCAAGGAGGTCCAACTAGTCCATCCTAAAGGAGATCAGTCCTGGGTGTTCATTAGAAGGACTAATGCTGAAGCTGAAACTCCAATACTTCGGCCACCTCATGCGAAGAGTTGATTCATTGGAAAAGACCCTGTTGCTGGGAGGGATTGAGGGCAGGAGGGAAAGGGGACGACAGAGGATGAGATGGCTGGATGGCATCATTGACTCGATGGACTTGAGTTTGTGTGAACTCCGGGAGTTGGTGATGGACAGGGAGGCCTGGCGTGCTGCGATTCATGGAGTTGCATAGACTCTGACACGACTGAGTGACTGAATTGAACTGAAATGATAATTAATATACGGAGAAGGCACTGGCACCCCACTCCAATACTCTTGCCTGGAGAATCCCGTGGGCGGAGGAGCCTGGTAGGCTGCAGTCCATGGGGTCGCTAAGAGTGGGACACGACTGAGCGACTTCACTTTCACTTTTCACTTTCATGTATTGGAGAAGGAAATGGCAACCCACTCCAGCTTTCTTGCCTGGAGAATCCCAGGGACCGGGGAGCCTGGTGGGCTGCTGTCTATGGTGTCACATAGAGTCTGACAAGACTGAAGCGACTTAGCATAATTTACTTATGCTGAATTTAATATCAATTGCATTGATACCTTTTCTTTTGGGTAGTTTTCTTGATCTTGAGGAGTCTTGGAAAAGGATACTGTATTTTTATCTTATAATTTATGGCTATTCATTTGCTCATAATTTCTTTTTACTCATAAATTTGTCTTAAAGGAGTGTAAGTGTAATTTTTGGATGAATATAGAATGCTTTTTAAACTTTTAAATATAGAAATAATAAATGTATATACTTAGAGTCTGTTATCAATATCTTATGTCTTTATCTCTTCTTTGCCAGAGGTAATTTTCTACCAGTTGTTCTTGCATTGAAAAGAGTTTGTATCTCATTTTTTCACTGTGTGATTATGAAAAAACTATTTTTCTTGTATGTCTATAAATTACTTTTTATTACTTTTATTCCTAAAATACTATGCATCATTTCATAGAAAATTAATGGCATGGATATGTACCAAAAGGTAGATAAAAAAGTCCTAATTTAATGGTTCATTTCCCGAAATTGTTATGTCTCTCAGAGGTAATAATGTTCACTGGTGTAAGCACTGCTCTGCTGTGAAATAACACTGGATCATCTCAAGCCGTGAGGGTTAATGTGACACTCAGACAGATAAACTGGGTCATAATGCGTACATGTTAGTGCTGATATTCAGATTTATACTGTATTCAGGCTGAGCTTTTGCCTTTACACATTAAATAATTACCTTTCAAAAAAAAAAAAATACTGTTATAGATAAATTTTGACCTGGAGATATTTTCATGACTTTTCTGTTTATATGTTTTCAGTGAAGTGAAGGAATCCAGTAAGTCATAATAATTATTACTAATGGAGGGGAACAGGGTAGGATTAATTCCAATCTTGCAGAGAGGGAAGATTTTATATATGCTTGTAGTTACGCATTTAGTTATGGCTGCCTCTGATGTTCCAAATTACATTGCTTTCAAACCAAATGTTTAGAAAATCTGAATTTTGGTATTGACTCAGTATCTGGAAAGCAGTGAAAATAATTGGCTGTTTGGAATGTTTATGTATATTTTGATGTGTACCTTGGCATTTACTGGAATAAGTCTTATCTCAGTGATAAGCTTTGGTAACATGACAAATAGAACAAGTTCTAAGGTAGGAGGGTACTTGTTTGTTAGCACTGCTGTAACAAAGTTCCACAAAGTGGGTTGCTTAACAGCATAAATATACTGTCCTGTATTTCTGGAGGTAGATCTCTGAGATCAAGGTATTGACAGGGCTGGTTCCTTTGAGGGTTGTTAAGAAGATTCTGTTCCTTGCTTTTCCTCTTGGTTCTGATGAATTGCTGGTAATCTTCAGCCTTCCTGGCTTATAGAAGCATCACCTAGGTCTCTACTTACATCTTCACATGGCATTTGTGTGATATTTATGTCCAAATTTCCCCTTTTTATAATAAAGGAAGTTATATTGGATTAGGGGCTCACCCTACTCCATTATGGGCTTCCCAAGTAGCTCAAACAGTAAAGAATCTGCCTGTAATGCAGGAGAACCAGGCTTGATCCCTGAGTTGGGAAAAGCCCCTGGAGAAGAGCATGGCTACTGACTCCAATATTCTTGCCTGGAGAATTCCATGGAGAGAGGAGCCTGGTGGGCTGCATTCCAGTCCATGGGGTCACAAAGAGTCAGACACAACTGAACAACTAACATACACACTACTGCATTATGATCTCATCCTAACATCTACAACTCAATTCCAAAATAAGGTTGTTTTCTGAAGTACTGCAGATTTTTGCTTCAGTATAAACTTGGGGGAGACATGGCTTAACCCATAATGGAGAGTATTACACATGGGAAAGAATTACACATGTGAAAAAGATTGAGAGGAAGAGAAGGGGACAACAGAGGATAAGATAGTTGGATGGCCTCACTCACTGAATGAACATGAGTTTGAGCAAACTATAGGAGATAGTGAAGGACAGGGGAGCCTAGCATGCTGCAGTCCATGGGGTTGCAAAGAGTCAGACACTACTTAGTGACTGAACAACAACAATTCCCTTCTTAAACATGGAGCTTGAAATTCAACCTAACCTCTCCCTCTCTTTGAACTAAATACCAGTTCAAAACATGGCAGAATTTGAAGAAAAAACTGTGCTTAAGATCTTTAAATTTCATGGCAGAAAATAACACAAGTATACTGAAGCCAAAGTGACAATATCTAGTGCTCACTCAAAGCTAGTTTTAGTCATGTTGACTCCTATCTTTTCTTAAGCATTTTTGAAGCTTTTGAAGGTATTAATTTTAAACATTGCTTTCAGCAAATGACATGTTAGTCAGGAATCTTGGTACACAAAAATTAGAAGGATAAGATTCATCATCATCGTTTAGTTCTTAAGTCATGTCTGACTCTGTGACTCCATTCCAGGCTCCTCTGTCCATGGAGTCCTCCAGGCAAGAATACTGGAGTGGGTTGCCATTTCCTTCTCCAAAGGATAAGATTAGATAAATTCGAAAAAGGCCCTGTGCAGGGGCTGTAAAGGTTTGTTTCACCAACCACTGATAACAAGTATTTGAGAAATAAACAGAAAACTAACCACAGTTAGGTAATTGTTTGATTTGTTTTATTGACCATCACAGGACATAAATTTATAGACATTCTTGATTCATTTGTTAATTAAGGAATAGTTACAGTTATTGTGTTTTTAATATGGTAGATATTATTCTAGGCAGTTGTGATAGATTAATGAAAGGAAAAGACAAATAACCTTCCAGTCTCGAAGCTTACATTTAGGGAAAAGATGGAAGCTATAAACACTAAATGTAATGTCAGGAGTTTCAATTTTACCTTGCATAAAATGGAAACTATAATTGAACCTAGCTTGTAGATTTGTCATAGGATTGAATAACAAAACATATGTAAAACTCTTGGCAAAGTATGTGTCACATAAAAGGCACTCTCATAATGTTATAAATGATGAAAATGTCAATGGTGACAATCGCTGGACATAATCCATGTTTAAATCTTACCACTTCGCTGTTTGAGAAATAACGTGAGGGCCTCACTGACATAGCATGAATACTAGCCCTAGAGCATCATCTGTGACAAGTACTAAAGTGAGAAGATAAAACAAGATGTGACGGACATTCAAAGCAATCTAGATGGCTTTTACATAGTACACAAGGGCACACACGCATCAACCAACCCAAATATTTTTGTCAGATTCAAAAACATTCATTATAAATAAAATATATTTCTACTTAGGAGTGGAATTTCTTGCCAGTCTGAGTAGGTATTTATTGAACATTTGAAACATTTGTTAGGCTAATTGGAAAGCTGTGATGATCTTTTGATATTTGGTGTTTATATCTCATTCTGTGAAGTTGTCTGACAAAATCATCTCCTGACTTTTTTAATGACCCATCAATTCCCCTGCAAATTTGAAGATTATAAACGTGAATGAAGTAAGCCTTATTAATTGCTTAGTAAATGTCAGTTTTCCTTTCTCCTTTTTTCTTTCAAATAGCTATTGTATGAATTGGTGGCGGTAGTGATTTAGTCGCTAACTTGTGTCTGACTCTTGCGACCCACTGGACTCTAGCCTGCCAGGTTCCTCTGTCCTTGGGATTCTCTAGGCAAGACTACTGGAGGGAGTTGACATTTCCTTCTCCAGGGGATCTTCCCAACCGAGGAATCGAACTGGGGTCTCCTGCCTTGTGAGCAGATTCTTTACTGACTGGGCTATGAGGAAAGATTTCCTGTTTTCTTTGCTGCTATTCAAGTTCAGTGATGAATATGATTGGATTCAACTTAATTGCATATTCAAATGTAGAATTATTAAGATACCACATACATACCTATCTTTTAATTGTGAACACATTATTCACTTGCTCTCTAAATTCAAAATCAAAGCTCTTGACCAATTTTGAAGGTTTACATTTTTTTCTTTTTTTTTGTAAAAATCGCTCTGGTTTTGAATGTTTCAGTATAACTCTGTCAACTTTTTTTTTTTGGTTAGTGATTTTTTTTTTTTTTAATCTTTAGTCATTTGTGATAGTATTATATTCCTTACAGTTGAAATTTAAAATGTTCCTTTGCTTTTCTTGACTTTTCCTTTTAACACATAATTCCTATTAACTAATACATATAACATGAAAAAAAATTTAAGGACTCCTTGTAGTCTCTTTCAAGAAGAGAAGAAAATCTGTATCTCTCTTTTTCTCGTTTGTACTTCTTAAGTCTCAAATACTCAATGTCAAGGGAAAAACAAGTGTTTAGGTATTTTATATTCATTTCATAACCTAAAAATTTGGGAGATTGAAATTTTACTGTAGATTCTGTAATTGTGCTTTTGAGGAAATGAATAAAATACGTTGTGCAAAGAAGCTTACAGTTCTATTTTTCTTCATTTTAAAAGAGCCGATCAATCTGAGTGAGACAGAGTTTGGTTAAACAAAACTGAGACTATTTATGTAGGTATGTTCTAAATTGGTCTTTTGGGTCTTATGTGCTTTGAATATTGAAATCATATAACTTATTGAAATGTTCTAGGTAAAAGCTTTTAGTTTTTATTGCTTATTTTCCTGTGAAATAGCTATGTATTTGTAAATATAAGGATTCCAAGGGTGTTAAACACTTCTACAGGTTTGTAGAAGTAAACATAAATCATTAAATGAGGTATTAATTATAAAGCACATAGTGCAGGGTCTGGTACAATAGGAATTAAGGAACTGTTAGCTGTTACTGTATAATTTTACTTATAAAGGGAATTTTTGATGTTCTAATAAGTAATACAGACATATTATTTTCCAAAACTAGATTCCACAAAAATAAATTATGTATTTACATATGTAATTTATACACTAATGTGTATAGTCTATATGTATATACCCAATATATAATATATGTGAAATTGAAATTGATTTTAAAAGCTTTTAAAATATTTTCCTTATAAATGGACACTACTCTAGATTTCAGACCTTTGATTTTCTCATTTATCCTTTCACTTCAGGTGTCCATTGGTGGTTTTTTATTTCAATTAGATCGTTTTTCAATTGGAAATTTTTGAGAAAACCATGAAGTTCACCTAAAGACTGTGTAGTTTATTATAGAGACCTAAGATTTTGTTGGGAATGGAGGAAATATGTCCTTTGGGCTCCTTTCAGTAGTCAGCCAAATGAGCTATAGCCTGATAAAGTTAAAGCATTAGAAATAAAATGTGTTTGTAGCTCCCTAATAGGCAATTAAACTGCAATGATGAACTGAAGGTAATTTATGAAATTAAACACATGAATACACTGTAAAATATATTCTCAGAATAATCAGGCATTGGCTTAACTTGCATCTTGGTGTAGTATTGTTTTAGAAACTCTTGAAGAACAGTTTACATATAGAATCTGGAACAGTGCTGTCCAGTCGAACTTTCTGTGCTATTGGAAATGTTCTCTGTGATATTAAAATTGCCAAATGTGACTGAATAGCTAAATTTTAAATTTTATTTAATTTTCATTAATTTAAATTTAAATAATCACATGGGTTATAGACTCTGTTACTGAACAACACAGATCTAAAGTAATAATAATTTTCCTAGTTATTTCCATCAGTATTGTAATTATTACATTATATGCACTATCACTAAAATATCTATGTAATGTACTAATTCACAAAAATATGTTTTTAAGAATATTTACAGTATTAGACAAAAAGCAATAGTCATGTCATGATTGTTGAACTTAATTTGGAATCAGTTATTTCTCAAAATGTTAGATCACAACTTGAGCCAAAGTAATTTCTTTGATAATATATGTCAATTTTAATGAAGCAAAATAATGCATTTTTATATCACATGTTACAGACTGGATATTTATTCTGAGAGCTAGATTTATTTGTTGAGGTGATTTTAACATATTGGAGATAAACTTGAGGACAGTTAGTATAAACAGGATCCAAGCACTCAACAAATAGTTGGTAAATTAATGAATTGGCCTATATAGTAAAAAACATTAAAAATGTATTATTGGCTATATTAACCTTTTTCCTAAGGCATCAGAGGACATACAATGAAACCTCAATTTTCAACCCAGGCAGATTCCATTATAGCATCTGTGGTATGTTATAGAAATACTGATATCTTCTCATTAAGCTCATTATGGACCTTTTCTCACAGATGTCATGTGACTTTTTAAATTTATTGGCGGAAAGATATATCTTTACTCTGGAAAAAAAAGTCATTTTATGTGGATAATAGAAAGCATTATTTACTATTACTGATATAAAGAATCACATTAGAATGGCATAAACTTTATTTCCAAACATGAGGTAAGATACTCCTGTGATTTTTAAACTTTGAAAAATCTACCAACTGCAAAGCTCCTGAGCTACTGCAGATTGTCTACAACTCTATTTGTTGGGACCAATCACTGTTACAGCTCTAGCAAATAAATGTTGAAACAGACATCTCAAAATGAACTGGAGCCAGGAAGCAGAAATGAAGCCCTGGCTAATACATTTTAAAAATATACCTGTGGTGGATTCATTTTGATATTTGGCAAAACTAATACAATTATGTAAAGTTTAAAAATAAAATAAAATTAAAAAAAATAAAAATAACAAACAAAACTTATAGGATACAATCAATACTAAAACTAATTTATAAGACAGATAACATTGGGATACCCACTTCATAAACAATGAAAAAAAAATGCATGCAAACCTTTTTCTTCCTTACAAAGTGAACATAAGATGATATGTACTGTAGCTCATAAAAGTTTGTTGAAAAACAATTTCCCATGGGTCTAACACATTTTTGTAGGTTTTGCAGGCCGATGTACTGACTGACTCTCTTTTTAAATATCTTTTCAAAAATGCTTGCCTGTACAGCAGTCAGTCTATACAGACAGTGATAAGGAAGATGCAGTGTCTTTTTTCATGGCTTATAGCCTTGAAAACTTGAGATATATTCCCCTGCAACAAAGGACAGGCATACCCACTGCTCCTTATAAAAAACTCAAATTGCCTAAGATTATGCGTCTTCTATAATGTAATGAATTGTGTTTGCAGATACTAAACACATCTTTGCATCACCCTGTGGGAATTGAGGCATAGGAAACTGCCTCAAGAAAATACTGATTCACTAGCTACTGCTATCCCTGTGTGGAATGAAGTCCTCTGTCTGTGACCCAGAAATTTGTCTTCTGCCAGCCTTCATGAACATGCCTGGTTTACTTATTACTTCACAAGTAGGTTAAAGTCTCAGACATTTCACAGTTCTTTACACAGTTTCATCATTCTTAAAATTTTCTAGGCATCTTAAAATTATAGAAATCTTAATCATTTAAAAGTATGTTTTAAAATTTTAGTCTCTTGTGTGAATTGTTAGAATGTATATTATATATATATATATATATATTATTCTGTCAGATACCTATGTATAGAAAGTATCCATATATGGACATAATAATATTTATAATTGTCAACAAAAGACTGTCTATATACAAAAATATGTACATTTATTATTTTTTTATGACTCTAGCTATATTCTCTCACTTAAATATCAATTCAGTGTTAGAGTTTTGTTATAAATGTATAAATCAAAGACAGCAAATAAATTATTAGAATAGCCCCTTCAGTAATATTTGAAAAAAAGGAATGCTGTTTTATTTCTAAAACAGAAGGTACTATTAAGAAAATGCAAATCGCTAGAATGCGAATGACATAAGTATGTCTCAAATACAGTAAGTTTTGTCCAAAGTATTTAAATCAACAGTCACAGTGTCCATGGGAAAGATATTTGGACAAGTCTCACAAAGCTACAGTCATGATGTCAGCCAACTTGGATCTCATCTGAGGCTCCTCTTCCCAGCTCAGCATTGCCAGGCTTCAGTTCCTTGGAGCTGTAGAGTTCACACTGGCTCTGACTATGAAGCCAGTTGGTCACACTTCTCACGTGTGACCTGAGAAGTCAGGTCTTTTTTTAAAGGCTCCTCAGATTAGGTCAGGCCCACCAGGATAGGCTTCTTTTGTTATCGATGGAAAGACAACTCATTATCAAGCAAATTGCATGATATCCCCTCATATCTGTTTTGAAGATTATTATTATTTCTTGACATAATTGCTATTTTCTTTTCTTTTTTTTCTTAAGTAATAATTAATGGATAAACCAATAGCAGTCTTTTCAATAAAAGTGCAATCTTAAATTACTGAGGTCATTTACAAATAAAAGCTTTAAAATTTAAAACAACATTAAAACAGAAAATGAAATATCTTGACCCACATGGAATTTTTGTTTCTCTTAATGTAAATATTTAGTTTAGAGAGAATATTTAAAAAGTGAAATATCAAATAGAATATTTTTAAAGAATGAAGTGTATCCTCAGTTTCTCATTGATAGTTTAGTAGGGCAATATTCTTTTAAACGGATCCCTGGTGGCTCAGTTGGTAAAGAATCTGCCTGCAGTGCAAAATACCTGGGTTCTATCCCTGGGTTGGGGAGTTCCCCTTGAGAAGGAAATGACTACCCATGTCAGTATTCTTGGCTAGAAAATACCATGGACATAGGAACCTGGCGGACTACAGTCCATGGGGTCACAGAGTCAGACACAACTGAGCTACTAATTCACCAAACCATACTTTTAAAAGGCAAGGTAATCCCAGAAAGCAGCCATCAGTTTTTACTTTTTCAATGAACAAAATGATAAAATGAATTAAAGTCAGTTTACTGGAGTTACCAATGAAAGCAAACTTAAATATTATAACAAAATTTATAAATGCACACAACTCCATTTTGCAGCAGAGTAATTCTTCATTAACATAAATGCCATATAATTTTCTAGTGCTGACTTCCAACTTTATGTGGTCAGAATACCCTAGTCTTAGAATAACTGTATTTTTCCTTCTAAATGCATGAGAAATTGGTAGATAGAATATATGGCTCCTTAATTAGTATGATTTGAGAAACCTAAAGCCACAAAATGTTTTGAGCAGACAGCTTATCCTAAACTTTTGTGTGGGATGTCATTCTTTCTGAATAAGTGATCTGTTAAAATAAAATGTTGTACCAGTTTCTTACAAACCTCAGCTTGTTAGCTGAATAAATTATGTAAAAGGGGTCAGGGTGGTGAGTGCAGGGCACAGCATCAGTGTGGTATGACAGAGAAGTTACAAAAAGTGAATGGCCTCTGGCTTAGAAAGTGCAGAATGAAATATAACATCCCAGTAGTGAATTTTGAATATCCAGGGAGCAGTGATACTCTCAGGCAGACCTGGAGAAGATCACAGAAATGGACATGACAGGAGTACACCAAAGGGTGTAAGAGCAGTGGAAAACAAAAACTGTATTACATTTTACACTTTAGTCTTGGGTCTGCCAAATGTAAAAAAACATAGGGTTCTTTAGTACAAACCCCAGAAATTATCTTGCTCACTTTATTAAAATGATTATGCACTAGCTTACAGAAATAAAGGGAAAGTGAAGCACCAGACAGATCTCAAGAAGAGCAGACAAATGGTGGTATCAGAGAACTATGGTAGCAGACCAGCTGTACAATTTGCAAGGCCCAGTGAGAAATAACAAATGCAAGACTCTTTATATAAAAATTAAGATTTTTAACATAGTAATAGCTGAACGTTAAATCAAGTTCAGGCCCCTTCTAAGAACTAGATCCTTTGTAACTGCAGAAGACGCAAGCCCATGAATTTGGCCCTGGGAATCAGGAATGAATGGATAAGCTTCAAGGCTCTACCATTAGAAGATGTTAGCTACTGTGGTTTTCTGTCCCTGTGTTGTGTTGCTCAAGACTTATGTTTCTGGGAACCAGAGTTTGTTTGTAGGCCAAATCACGTGACCATAGGAAGAAGAGATGAGGGGACCTTGTTAGCAATCTCAAGGTTACATGCAGTGAGGGAGAGGAGGAACTTTCTCAAAGGACAATAAAGGCATTTGTAGCAAAGAAAGAGGGAGAATTTCTTCATATGCAGAAAAAAATAAATGTGTTCACATAAGAAGAAAAAAGAAAAAAATCCATTCTAACACTGGTATGTCTAGTTTCTAACAAGTTGCTCTAAGAATATTACTACTTTATTTATAACAAAGATCCAGTAGCACCTCCTTTGGATAATAGATGCTCAGCTTTAAATAGACCCAAATTATTCACTTCAGTGATTCTAGGAAACTTTTTTTGAAAATTGCTTTCAGGTAAACTTCCCAACATTAATTATTATAGTATAATATTCTACTCTTCTATGAAATGAAGAATAAGATAAAAAGTGTTTTCGATGAAAACAGAAAAAAGGATCATAGAAATTACTTTAAGGTAAGATTAGCTTATATTTCCCAATCATTTATGTATTTATGACCTTTGGAGTCTGGCTTAGTGAGCTCATTGAATTTTTGCCAAGTAACTTTCTCTAAAGAGATCACAGGAGTTAGGACACAGACTCCAGAGTCAAAATTGTTGGACTGAAAGCCCAGTTTTACTATTTACATCCTGTTCACTTTTTACATCTTAGATACCTCCTTTGTAGATTCTTAACATTATAATTGATGGTTAAAATATCTTACAAGGTGACAATTTAGCATGCAATTAAGACTTATCATTAAACATTTATTTTTCAGGCAACGAAAAGTAGATATAAAGAGACTTAATACAGTCATTTAGGGAAGATTTGTTTTAGGAATGGAACTTGAACTCTTTCTGAGGAATATTTTTTTTTTCCCCTGTTATACTTCCTCAAATGAGTAGTTTTCTCTGGAGAGGAAAGAGCAAAACAGAAGATTTCTTTTATCAGCTCTTCTTTGGTTACGTAAAGAAAACGACTAGGTATTTCCTTTTTCATCCTCATCTATTTCAAAGACGATTGAACATTGATACCAATCTGTGTGTCTGCTGCTTGTCTAAAAGAGAAACCATCCTTTGCCACAGCACCCACTGTTATCTGGTTTTAAATGTCAAGTACACTTCAGTATAGAAAGAAAGAAACTGAGATAACATTCAAAGAGGAATATATTGGAGACAAAGATAGAGTCCAACAATCTAAGTGTAAGTGTCTTCCAGATGGGAGTTAGGAAAAGATTCATCAACAGAAACCTAAAACATTTTGCAGCTTCTGACTTATCTAACCTTGTGATTTATGGCCAGATTTTATGTTTATATGTGTATGATTGTAGTGTTTGTCTATGTTCCTGTCATACTGATGAATAATGGAAAGGTAATTCAGCTACTTTAAACTGAATCATTTAAACCAGTTGAGCCGTGACACTCTGTCTTTATGTCACTCCTTTCAAGGTCTAGCCTCAGATTCTGTTACTAGCCTCAAGGACTTTTTGTTTGTTCCTTGCAACAGATATTTATACCTTGACAGTTCTATGATGTATAATTATGTATAAACGATGCTATATGCTTTTCATTTACAAAAATAATCTAACCTGCTATTTATACCAAGTACAGTGGTTCCGTTTCAGAGAGAAAAAAGATCAACTCATTTTGTCTTTCTTTCCATTCATTGTTAAGTTTGTTATTGTTCATGAAGAAACTGCATTTTTAGAATCAGCACCATTTGATGGTTCTACATTATGGTTTACTGTCATAATGTTTATTATATTTAACATAAAAGTTGAATTAAATTCAAATATGGTTTTGATATAGTTTTGTAATTTTAGAAAACTAAGTTTCACAAATCTTATTTCTTAGAATATTAATAGGTATTCTGAGTGCTCAATAATTGTTGAATGGACAGATGAATGAATGTTTAGAAAATAGTCTTAAATTTAGCAGGATTCTTTACTAGGATTATTGTTGTTCAGTCACTAAGTCATGTCTAACTCTTTGTGACCCCATGGACTGCAGCTCTCCAAGCTTACCTGTCCTTCATTATCTCTCAGAGTTTGTTCATATTCATGTCCATTGAGTCAGTGATGCTGTCTTACCATGTCATCCCCTGCCACCGTCTTCTCCTTTTGCCTTCAGTTTCCCCAACATCAGAGGCTTTTCCAGTGAGTTGGCCACATCAGGTGGCCAAAGTTTTAGAGCTTCAGCTTCAGCACCAGTCCTTCTGATGAATATTCAAGGTTGATTTCCTTTAGGATTGACTGGTTTGATCTCCTTGCTGTCTGAGGGACACCGAAGAGTCTTCTCCAGCACAGCAGCTCAAAAGCATCATTTCTTGGGCTGTCAGTCTCCTTTATGGTCCAACTCTCACATCTATCCATTACTACTGGAAAAACCAGAGCTTTGCCTATATGTACCTTTGTCGGCAAAGTGATGTCTCTGCCTTATAATATGTGTCTTCTCTGGTGACCCCAATGGTAAAGAATCTGCCTGCAATGCAGGAAACCTGGGTTGGAACCCTGGATCAGGAAGATCCCCCGGAGAAGGGAATGGCTACCTACTCCAGTATTCTTGCCTAGAGAAATCCATGAACAGAGGAGCCTGGTGGGCTACGGTCCATGGGATCACAAAGAGTTTGATATGACTGAGTTTACTTTTTCACTAGGTTTGCCATAGTTTTCCTTTGAAGGAGCAAGTGTTTTAATTTCATGACTGTAGTCACCATCAGCAGTGATTTTGGAGCCTAAGAATGTAAAAACTGCCACTGCTTCCACTTTTTCCCCTTCTATTTACCATGAAGAGATGGGTCCATATGCCATGATCTTAGTTTTTAAAATGTTGAGTTTTAAGCCAGCTTTTTCACTCTTCTCTTTCACCCTTATCAAGAGGCTTTTTAGTTCCTCTTTACTTTCTACCATTAGAGATGTATCATCTGCATATCTGAAGTTGTTGATACTAGAATTATTATTATTCAGTTATTATTATGCTAATAGTAAACAGTAATGTAAATACTAATAGTAAAATTAGTATTATTATGCTAATAGTAAATACTTGAACTTTTTTTGAACATATTTGATCTTTAATATTTTGCTAAAAATAAAGAGCAATTATCCTTTTTAGTGCCCAAATCCATACCTGTGCTTTGTATCACATGGGGCAGTCTGTTGTAGTACTGGGTTTGCAGGGCAGCTATGTTCTATTTACTGTGTACTGAAGCTGTAATTGAAACTGACCATCAAGAGGCTGGACTGTGGCCTTGTAACCCATACTGAAAGATAACTCAAAGTTCTCTTAACTGAATTATAATTCAGAATATATTAATCACAATATATTATACCATTGGCTGGGCTTCCTGGTTGTCTCTAGTGGTAAAGAACCTGCCTGCAAATGCAGTAGACAAAAGAGATGTGGGTTTTATCCCTGGGTCAGGAAGATCCCCTGGAGAAGGGCATGGCAATCCATTCCAGTATTCTTGATTAAAGAATCCTATAGACTGAAGAGTTTGGCAGGCTACAGTCCATTAGGTTGTAGAATCAGACATGACTGAAGCAACTTAGCTCACACAGATGTAATATCATAATTTTTGCTATTCTATATCTTAAAAGGTGATATAACAGAATGTAATTACAACTGGTAATCATAGAAAACAATATTTATTTATCAGTACCAGTTCATTAATCTTCAGGTGCTTTCTACTTTTTTCTCAATCTTACTTCAGACGCAAAGTTGTAACTCTTCAATACTCATGATTCCAAAAATCACTTAACTTCTAGAATTAGGGTTTGAGAACAGTTTATTGGCTAGAACCTAATTATGTACTTTTCATTTAGTATGAATAATCTTCAAAATAAGTTAGAAACTATACATTGTTTTCTATGTTTTTAAAAATTGCAGTTTCCCTTATTCAAACATTTGTATCTCTACAGTATCTTTATGCTACATAAAACAATTCTCCACAAGAACAAGAATCACTTCTTAGGAGGACCTAGATTTGAACCCAGAAGCCATAAACATTCTTATTCCACTTTTTTCTTGTGCAACTACAGTTAACTTCTGAAAAACACAATTTGCACTATGCTGGTACATTATAGTTCTTTTTTTCCCCAAATATGTATAGTTGGTCCTGCATATCTGGGATTCAGGCAACCCAAGATGACAATACATTGTCCAAAGTTGGTTGATTCTGGGGATGTGGAAGTGATGAACTTGAAAGACCAACTGTGGAATTTGAGCATACGTGGATTTTGATATTTACCCTCAGTCCTTGAACAAATCTCCTGCAGGTACTAAGGGAAAGTGGTACTTGATATGTATATTCATACTCCAAACTTTATTGTTGTTTTAGTCGCTAAGTTGTGTCTGACTCTTTTGCGGCCCCTTGTATTGTAGTCCACCAGGTTCCTCTGTCCATGGGATTTCCCAGGCGAGAGTACTGGAATGAAGTTGCCATTTCCTTCTTCAGGGGATCTTTCTGACCCAGGGATCAAACCCAAGTCTCCTGCATTGACAGGCGGATCCTTTACCACTGAGCCACCAGGGAAGCCCATATTCAAACTAGTTTCTATTATTATTGTTCTTTCTGTCATCGCTGTTGTTTTAATTCTACTTGATATTTTTCTCTTCTTTCTCTATCTACTCTTAATATACTGACCACTTTGAATAGTTTTGCCTAAGTAAGGCTCCGCTCCAGAGATAAATATGAAAAGTGCTCTTTTGGAAATTTAATATGTAAACCTGTCATTTAGTATTAATAAGGTAGACTTCTTAGCACACAAGTTTAGTGTATGTGAAATTGTCATATGTTAATTTGTTCAACAGTGACTTGGCAATATAAAGTTCACCAAGGGAGAGTCTCACCTTATTTGGTGTTATTTTGCCTTCTTTTGAACCAAAAGGAAGAGAATTTAGTGCAGCCTGAGGTAACTGCAAGTATTGGAGAGGAGATCCTGGGAGAGAAGGTGCGCTAATACAGGCTTAAAGAATACATATAAATTAGCCACATTATATCAAAACTCATATACATTCTGGGGAGGAGGAGAATTATGGGGAAAATTACAGCTAGTGAGTGTGATAAGATATATCTAACCTATTCTGCTATTGCACTACATGTTTTGTTTGTCTTGCAAAGGCTAGCAAGACAACAATATGACACAGTGGGCTGGCGAAACACCCCTGGAATTCATTTATTTAAAATAAGTCGGGTGATTTTTATGTATGTGTGAGTTTGTCAAGATATTTGGAAATCTTTGATTTTATGTAATGTGAAAAATCTTATTTTTATAGTTGAAATTGAGTAAACCATCACAATGCCTTTGGTTACCTCAAGAATGGAATCGGGAAATTGCTTGATAAGTTTGATGTAGGTTTTACTAATCTTTCCTAAACTGATAAAGTTTTGAGTCTCTAAACTCAAAGTCAATATCTCCAACTGTTTTAGCTTTGAAAAGTGTTGGACTTTTACAGTTTCCTTACTGCTATGAATTATCCAGTAATATTAGGTATTGCCTTTATGTCAAGTTACAGCGCAATAATTGATTTTCTGTTTGGAAAAACTACTTCCTAGGTTATATTTTCATAGCTAACACTTATTACACTTAGATTTCCAATCCTGAATGTTTTGAAAGGTAATGGGAATAGAAAATTCTTTTAAAACAATGTGGATTGTATAACTTTTAGCATATCTTCAGTGCTATATATTACATTACAGTTTTTATTTTAATAGACCCTTGGTGCTATAAATGTAAAAAAATGCATTTTATAATGCAAGTTGAAGAAATTCTATAGTTTTGTTTTTTAAAAAGTTTCTGATGTACTGCAAAATTATTGTAAGCAAGTATACAGTTATATATTTTTTATAAATGTTCTTGTATGTTACATCTACAAACCCATTATATGTTCTCTTTCAGTGGTCATAATTTTGCATACAGTTTCTTAAAATGATAACATCAAGTTTTAAATATACTATATGATAATGAAATAGGATACATTTATGGTGGTAGTTTGGTTCTGAAAGATTAATCAAATTCTCTACATGATGTGGATCTGAAGCAAAACCTTGGTACTTTTGCAACTTATTACCCTGATATTTAAGGGAAAAGGGAAGGCAGAAAGTAGCATTGGGAAACATTTATTTTCAAAAACACAATTTACATCTCTAAAAGTGATGCTTCTCATCTTATTAATTCTGTTATCCTATAAATATAAAATTCTTATTGTTGAAAATTATTTAAAAAAAAGAGTTTCATGGTAAGGCAAGTCATTAGAGCTTGAGTTTATGACTTTAAAATATTATTTTTTTAAAGCAAATATAAAATAATAAATTACTCTGTGTACTTTTTCACTAAAAGATACATCAAATTAATTACAATATATAAAGTATACCTAATGTTTGTGTGTGGTTAGTCGCTCAGTCCAGGCTCCTCTGTCCATGGATTTCTCCAGTCAAGAATACTGGAGTGGGTTGCCATGCCCTCCTTCAGGGGATCTTCTCAACCCAGAGACTGAACCCAGGTCTCCCTCATTGCAGGAAGTTTCTTTACCTACTGAGTCACAAGGGAAGCCCAAGAATACTGGAGTGAGTAGCCTATCCCTTCTCCAGGAGATCTGGACTCAGGAATCAAACCAGGATTTCCTACATTGCAGGTGGATTCTTTACCAGCTGAGCTACCAGGGGAGCCCATAGATAACTACAAAATATATATCATAGATAACTATAAAGTATGCCTTGTATCTAAAGTAATAATTATAGAATATTGTCACCAATCAAGACATTAACCAGACTAAAATAATATAGCAAAACTCCCACTTTTAAATGATTTTCACTTTTATAAATGAATTGGAAACAATTTAGTAACAATATCAGTCAGTAAAGTTCAGTCGCTCAGTCGTGTCCGACTCTTTGCAACCCCATGAATCACAGCACACCAGGCCTCCCTGTCCATCACCATCTCCTAGAGTTCACTCAAACTCACGTCCATCAAGTTGGTGATGCTATCGAGCCATCTCATCCTCTGTCGTTCCCTTTTTCTCCTGCCCCCAATCCCTCCCAGCATCAGGGTCTTTTCCAATGAGTCAACTCTTCCCATGAGGTGGCCAAAGTATTGGAGTTTCAGCTTTAGCATCATTCCTTCCAAAGAACACCCAGGGCTGATCTCCTTTAGAATGGACTGGTTGGATCTCCTTGCAGTCCATGGGACTCTCAAGAGTCTTCTCCAACACCACAATTCAAAAGCATCAATTCTTCGGCACTCAGCGTTCTTCACAGTCCAACTCTCACATCCATACATGACCACTGGAAAAACCATAGCCTTGACTAGATGGACCTTTGTTGGCAAAGTAATGTCTCTGCTTTTGAATATGCTATCTAGGTTGGTCATAACTTTCCTTCCAAGGAGTAAGCGTCTTTTAATTTCGTGGCTGCAATCACCATCTGCAGTGATTTTAGAGCCCTCAAAAATACTCCAGTAGAATTAACAATTTAAAAAAGTTCTTTGATATCATATTAAGATAATTATTACTCAGAGATAAGATTTTATTTGACTTTAACTTGTTTTTCTTCTATAGTTCGACAGTTTCCAAATAAAATCACTTCCATGGAGTGGTGGATGAGAGGCTGGTGAATTTTTCCTGACCCCCAGAATAGAGAAATATAAAATAAGGAAAATGTTGAATATTGGAGTCTGTAAATATATCAGAGAATTGATGCTGACTCAATTGGAAAAGACTCTGATGCTGGGAAAAATTGAAGGCAAAAGGAGAAGCGGGTGGCAGAGGATGAGATGTTTGGATAGCATCACCAGCTCAATGGACATGAGTTTGAGCAAACTCTGGGAGATAGTGAAAGACAAGGAAGCCTGATGTGCTACAGTCCATGTGGTTGCAAATTATCAGATACAACTTAGCTACTAAACAACAAGGATATGATGAATTACCTGGAAGACTAGAGAAAAAGAATTTAAGTTAAAAAATTGATTGATATCTGTTAGCGGAAGATCAACCAGTTTGTGAGATTTTCTAAGTTGAGAATCACTTTTTACAGTATCAGGGGATAATAAATAAAAATTTGATCTTTATCTGTATAAAGTGTTTTTGACAGTTCTGTGCCATCAACTTTTTGACAGCTTGAGTGCTCTGTGAAAGAAAGTCAATTACACTATTAATTCAATCATAGCATGATTAAAATGTACAATATCTACAATTAAATGAATACTTGTAAAGTAAAAACTATATATATGTGCATAAGCAGATTTTGGTATATATGTATGCATGTACATGGGATTTTAGAAATGTTTTACATATTTATTTATTTTTACTTTTGACTGTACTGTGTCTTCATTGCTGCATGGGTACTACTCTCTAGTTTGCAGTATGCTGGCTTCTCATTGCAGTGGCTTCTCTTGTTGCAGAGCGTGGGTTCTAGGGTGCATGGGCTTAGTTGCCTGGAAGCATGTGGAATCTTTCTGGACTAGGGATCAAACCCATGTCCCATGCATGATTCTTCATCACCAGACCACCAGGGAAGTCCTGCACGTGGGATTTTTTAAACACTAATTTGAGTCACTCTTTGCTGAACTTCATTCTTACTGAAATGATCTTTAAACCAGATCTTAAATGACAAATGAAAATAAAAGTAGAGAATGGGAGGGAGAAATGTGAATGACGTTAATGGCAGGGAGAAAAGTTACTGAACAAGGACAATCAAATCAATCATTTCTTTTTATTATTAAACTACTTTCAAAGTTTGTATGAACAGATTTGTACTCATAATATACCTACTTTCTTGAAAATTTTGGAAAAGGAAATTCTAACTGTTCAGAGGAGTAGGGTTCCTTACTATTTAATCTTATTCCATTAAATTGTAAGCTAATATTTTACTATTCTATCTTCAGTGAAAATAACTAAATAGATAAATACAATAATATTTTAAATTTGAACCATATGATGCAATATGAAGAAAAAAGCATTGGACCAGAAGTCAGGAGACTGAAATTCTACACCTTCTAACTGTGTGACACTTACAAAATTCATCTAGGTTTGAGCTCCCTATATATTAAATAAGAATTTAGAAGGCAATGGCACCCCACTCCAGTACTCTTGCCTGGAAAATCCCATGGACGGAGGAGCCTGGTAGGCTGCAGTCCATGGGGTCGCTAAGAGTCCGACACGATTGAGCGACTTCACTTTCACGTTTCTCTTTCATGCATTGGAGAAGGAAATGGCAACCCACTCCAGTGTTCTTGCCTGGAGAATCCCAGGGACGGGGGAGCCTGGTGGGCTGCCGTCTATGGGGTTGCACAGAGTCGGACACGACTGAAGTGACTTAGCAGCAGCAGGGGGCTTCCCTGGTGGCTCAGATGGTAAAGAACCCACTTGCAGTGCGGGAGACTCAGTTTTGATCCCTGGGTCAGGAAGATCCCCTGGAGAAAGAAATGGCAACCCACTCCAGTATTCTTGCCTGGAGAATCCCACGGACAGAAGTGCCTAGCAGGCTATAGTGCATGGGGTCACAAAAAGTCAGACACGACTGAAGTGACTTAGCCTACAGGGAGTTTTTTTTGTTTTTATGTTTTCTTTTGTTTTAAAGAGGCAGGAAGGAAGTATGAATGAATATGAGGCAGACAGCCAACAATGTCTGTTATGATAACTTTTCATTTCTCTGATAAGACTAAGCATTATGTCCTCTCTTTCTTTTAAGACTTTGAACATATTTATCATAGCTTCTTAAAATCCTTGTTTGCTAACTCCAATATGTGGGTCATGTGTGTATATTCAGTCGCATCTGACGCTGCGATCCCATTGACAGTAACCTACCGTGCTCCTCTGTCCATGGAATTTTCCAAGCAAGAATACTGGAGCGGGTTTCCATTTCCTACTCCAAGGGATCTTCCTGACCCAGGGATCGAACCTATGTCTCTTGAATCTCCTGCATTGGAAAGCAGATACACCACTGTGCCACCTGTTAAGCCCAATATATGGGTCATCTCAGAGGATCAACAGACTTTTTCTGCTTCTTTGTGTGTCTATTCATTTGAATATTTGCCATGCATTGTGAATGGTATAGTTTTGAGAGTATGCATTTTGTTTTCTTCCTTTAGAGAAAGAAGAGTGTTCTAGCAGACAGTTAATTTATAAGTAGACCAGATTGATTTTTTGAGTGTTTTTTTTTTTTAAGTTTGGAACTCTCATGTCTCCCAGCACTGTGAATATTCTACGTCATTGGCAAATGCTCTCCTGTGTCTTCATAGGCATTAAAACTGCAACTTCTGCTTTTACAGATTGCATCCAAGTTCAACACCCTGAAACCATCACAGTGTCAATTTGTATAATTTTGCTCTTTGGCACTTGGACATTTTTCTCTTTCCCTCCTGCACTATATGTTTAAAAATAAATGGGGTTATACTTTATCCAGTATTTCTCTGTATTCAGAACAGGAGGCAGAGTATAGGACAGTTTAGTCCAATGTGTTCCCAGAGGTCTCCTCAAATTAATTTTATTAACTATATCTGTGATAAGTGCAACAAAGGAAGGCATAGCATAGAAAAGAGGAACCTATGTGTCTTTGAAGTAGAGGGGTGTGGGTACCAAATACAAAGATTTCCCTGAAGAAGTGATGTATTTTAAGGCAAGATGTGAAGGTTGGTAAGCAACACTTTATCATACATATGCAAAGTTTCTGAGGCAGGATAGAGCTTGGCACATTTCAGGGCAAAGCTTTATCATTTAAAACTTACAGACTGAAAAAAGCCCATACATCTCAATTTGACCTTATCTAAATGTTGCTTAATTTTCAGTCATAAAGACTTGGTTGTCCTTTAGAAGCAACAAGGCAAATAAAAATATTACTGAGCAAATCTACCAAAGATTCATCAATTTGATGTAGACAGGGTGACGTGTGTATGGATGTGCTCAGTGGAGATTACATTGTGTTTGTTTTCTGTTTGCAGTACTTAGGGTGGTTAATGAATCACTGTATCAGGCCTCAGTGTCTTACCCTTGTGTCTGTGTGTGTGTGAAGTTAGGGACCATCTTTTTTATATAAAACACATTTCTTCAGTTTTCTGAAACAATAATAATTCAGAGTATTGGCAGACAGAGAGCTACATATGCCAAAGTGCATGAATTGCATTATCTCATGAGCCTTACTAATGCAGGAATAGGAGAGCCCCTGAACCTTACTCTACCCTGCTGGTCTTATCATGGATTGTCTGTGCTAGAGGAAACTATGACTTCATATTAGAGTCCTTTCTCCTTTTCTTATCAGTTACAGGGGTGGATTCTTTTGAGGTGAATATTTCCAGAAACACGTGGGTATTTTTGGCACAATCATAGTCTGTTGTTAAAAACCTTGGTTTTTAAAATATTTAATTATTGTAAACCCCAGGCACCAATCAATCAGAAATCCAATGACTGTGGATGGCTCTGTTGGCCTGTGCAGCTGAGTAGCAGCCCTGCTTATCAGTCTATTTCACCAACTGCTTCAACCTAGTGAAGGATGCTTTTGATTACTGTGGTATTACAGCTCACTATTATTCATGTTGAAACAAAGCATTTCAAAATAAATTGATGTGCTTTTCATATGGGGAGGAATATTAGTTGTTATTTTTTTGGTGTCAATTACTAAGCAGTTAATAATCATGGTGAACCTCTTGAGGTCAGTGACAGAATCCTCTTAATCTCAAATCATCAATCACCCTTGCTCTGCTAGACACAATGTGGATGTTTTCTGTAATTGTGAAACATGCCATTGGTCTCCCTCTTGTTGAAATTCAAGAAAGAACCAAAGTTTCAAGTAGAAAACAAATGGCTACTTTTATCTTCTAAGTACACTTCTGCATATAGCCCATTCTTAACTATCTGAAATAGCAGTGATCCGTAGATATATAAATATTAAACTGTAATCCTCAGATCCTCAGTAATTTCCTGAAATTGAACACATAGAACTTTACACAGGTGTGGTTTCTGAAAATTTTGGTTTCAGAAGCTTTAGTCTCTGAATGGGTGGTTTCAGTCTTTATTGATGTTTACAGCATGATTGAACACAGAGGTTCAAAGAAACAGCAATCTAATTAAAAGGAATTATAAAACTGTTATTTTAATTATTGTATTTTAAGAGTGGTGGGGAATTTGGCACCGTGGGTGGTGGTCCTGCAATACATAACAATTCACCTTCCAGAAAATTTTCTGTGTACAAATGAGAGTTATATGCATAAATGATTACAAAGAATTATGTTTTATTAACTTTATTATTGCATTCATTTATTCAAATTCAATAATACAGTTATTTACTGAGTCAGCCTAATATGAGTCAGACACCAGATGAGTTCACAACTTAAAACCTGATAAATCTTTGAAAATTCTGTGATAACTAAAATAGTATTATTATACACACTGTGACTTCTCATTTTTATATTTTATTTTACTCTTATTGTTCTAAGACACTAAAATAAAATTTTTAAAAAGTTAAGAATGATTGTATGTTTTACTCCAAGTTGTATGTAATTAAGTGAATCAGTCATATCACTTAATTTATTTTAAAAGTGAAAATGTAAGTGATTCTTTGTAGTTACAGGTATTTTTTTTTTTTTCTTTTTGTTCACTTGTTTGTTTTTCACATGAGATGAGGAATCTTGTAAGGACTTAGAGCTCAAGTGCATTGCTTGCATCCACATCTCAGCTCTGCCCCTTGTTTGCTGTGTTGCCATCAGCCATGTACCTTAATATGAGTCTCTTTGAGACTCAAATCCCTCAACTGTGAGGTAAGGATTATAATACCTCAAAGAGTTGTATGAGTACTAAATGGTTTAGCATATATGAAGTCCTTACAGCGCTACCTGAGGTACATTAAGTATTATATATATATATGTGTGTGTGTGTATACACATGGATATCACCAGGTGGTTAACACCAAAATCAGACTGATTATATTCTTTGCAGCTAAACATGGAGAAGCTCTATACAGTCAGCAAAAACAAGACCAGGAACTGACTGTGGCTCAGATCATGAACTCCTTATTGCCAAATTCAGAGTAAATTGAAGAAAGTAGGGAAAACCCCTAGTTCAGGTATGACCTAAATCAAATCCCTTATGATTATACAGTGGAAGTGAGAAATAGATTTAAGGGACTAGATCTGATAGATAGAGTGCCTGATGAACTATGGACCAAGGTTCTTGACATTGTACAGGAAACAGGGATCAAGACCATCTCCATGGAAAAGAAGTGCAAAAGAGCAAAATGGCTGTCTGGGGAGGCCTTACAAATAGCTATGAAAAGAAGAGAAGTGAAAAGCAAAGGAGAGAAGGAAAGATATTAGCATCTGAATGCAGAGTTCCCAAGAATAGTAAGGAGAGATAAGAAAGCCTTCCGCAGTGATCAATGAAAAGAAATAAAGGGAAACAACAGAATGGGAAAGAGTAGAGATCTCTTCAAGAAAATTAGAGATACCAAGGGAACATTTCATGCAAAGATGGGCTTGATAAAGGACACAAATGGTATGGGCCTAACAGAAGCAAAAGATATTAAGAAGAGGTGACAAGAATACACGGAAGAACTGTACAAAAAAAGAGCTTCACGACCCAGATAATCACTGACCTAGAGCCAGACATCCTGGTATGTGAAGTCAAGTGGGCCTTAGAAAGCATCATGACGAACAAAGCTAGTGAGGGTGATGGAATTCCAGTTAAGCTATTTCAAATCCTGGAAGATGATGTTGTGAAAGTGTTGCACTCAATATGCCAGCAAATTTGGAAAACTCATCAGTGGCCACAGGACTGGAAAAGACCAGTTTTCATTCCAATCCCAAAGAAAGGCAACGCCAAAGAATGCACAAATTCCTGCACAATTGCACTCATCTCACATGCTAGTAAAGTAATGCTCAAAATTCTCCAAGCCAGGCTTCAGCAATACATGAACTGTGAACTTCCAGATGTTCAAGCTGGTTTTAGAAAAGGCAGAGGAACCAGAGATCAAATTGCCAACATCCGCTGGATCATGGAAAAAGCAAGAAAGTTCCAGAAAAACATCTGTTTCTGCTTTATTGACTATGCCAAAGCCTTTGACTATGTGGATCACAATAAACTGTGGAAAATTCTGAAAGAGATGCGAATACCAGACCATCTGACCTGCCTCTTGAGAAACCTATATGCAGGTCAGGAAGCAACAGTTAGAACTGGACATGGAACAACATACTGGTTCCAAATGGGAAAAGGAGTACGTCAAGGTTGTATATTGTCACCCTGCCTATTTAACTTATATGCAGAGTACATCACACGAAATGCCAGGCTGAATGAAGCACAAGCTGGAATCAAGATTGATGCCGGGAGAAATATCAATAACCTCAGATATGCAGATGACACCACCCTTATGGCAGAAAGTGAACAGGAACTAAAAAGCCTCTCGATGAAAGTGAAAGAGGAGAGTGAAAAAGTTGGCTTAAAGCTCAACATTCAGCAAACGAAGATCATGGCATCTGGTCCCATCACTTCATGGGAAATGGATGGGCAAACAGTGGAAACAGTGTGAGACTTTATTTTTGGGGGCTCCAAAATCACTGCAGATGGTGATTGCATTCATGAAATTAAAACATGCTTACCCCTTTGAAGGAATGTTATGACCAACCTAGATAGCATATTAAAAAGAAGAGATATTACTTTTCAACAAAGGTCCGTCTAGTCAAGGCTATTGTTTTTCCAATAGTTATGTATGGATGTGAGAATTGGACTGTGAAGAAAGCTGAGCGCTGAAGAGTTGATGCTTTTGAACTGTGGTGTTGGAGAAGACTCTCGCGAGTCCCTTGGACTGCGAGGGGATCCAACCAGTCCATCCTAAAGGAGATCAGTCCTGGGTGTTCTTTGGAAGGAATGATGCTGAGACTGAAACTCCAATACTTTGGCCACCTCATGTGAAGAGTTGACTCATTGGAAAAGACCCTGATGCTGGGAGGGTTTAGGGGCAGGAGGAGAAGGGGACGACAGAAGATGAGATGGCTGGATGGCATCACCAACTTGATGCACATGAGTTTGAGTGAACTCCGGGAGTTGGTGATAGACAGTGAGGCCTGGCGTGCTGTGAATCATGGGGTCGCAAAGAGTGGGACACAACTGAGCGACTGAACTGACTTAACTGATTGACACACACATATATTAGGGCTTCCCTGGTGGCTAGTAAGAAAAGTCCTATATATACATTATAGGGCTAGTAGGAAAACAGTCTTATCCTGCTTATGTACTTAGGTTGATTCACCTCAGGTCAACTTTTTTTTTTGGTGCAATCTGCAGTACTGTGGGTTCTTAGTTTTCCCAGATCAGGGGTCAAACTCATGCCCCCTGTATTGGAAGCTGGGAGTCTTAACCACTGAATGGCCAGGGAAGTTTCTCAGGTGTTAAATAGCCTGAGAATAGTTCTCAGGTATTTAAATTTGAGAAATTCTCTGGGCCTGTTTCTCACATGAAAAATGAACATACTATGTTTAACTCTTGGTCTTGTTCAGCATTTGAATAAATTAACACACATGCAGTGGTTTGCACAGTACTTGGACTACTGTCAATCCTTAAAAAATGTTAGCTATGACTACTTATTATTTCATTATAAACATAAAGATGGGATAGTAATTAATATCTTACCATTTGAAATGACAATTGTGATTAATGAATATACCTATAAAGACAAATAAACAATTGTGTGATCCAAAAATGTGTTTTCTTTACTGATTATCCAATGTTTTATAAATTGAATAATCACATTTGCATAAATTAACCAAGGAAATTCTGTTTTGTTTGCACCTTTACCTGATCTTAGTGGCAAGCTCCAAGGCAACTCTGTTTTTTCAATTTAGGTTGCCAAGTGACCTTGTCGTTTACTTCAGAGAATAATATACATAAAAGCTATTGAAACTGAGCAAAAGTCCTAAACTAATGTTTCATAAATTTCCTGAGCTATGAGTTTAATTATCATTATTGTGTAGGTTCCTTGGTTCTAATGAATGGAAATAAATTTAGACAAACTCATTAAAAATGACCATTTTCATAAACTCCTCCTTTCATATATTTTTATATCTGCCTCTTAAACACATGTGAAAAACTGTTAATCTTAATATCTTTTCTTTATACACACCTTTAATTAAAGTGTGTGAAAGTATTTTTGAAATGCATAATTTTAAAATAATTGTTGATTAGGAGAAGGCAATGACAACCCACTCCAGTACTCTTGCCTGGACAATCCCATGGACGGAGGAGCCTCGTAGGCTGCAGTCCATGGGGTCGCTAAGAGTCGGACATGACTGAGCGACTTCACTTTCACTTTTCACTTTCATGCGTTGCAGAAGGAAATGGCAACCCATTCCAGTGTTCTTGCCTGGAGAATCCCAGGGATGAGGGAGCCTCGTAGGCTGCTGTCTATGGGGTCGTACAGAGTCGGACACGACTGAAGTGATTTAGCAGCAGCAGCAGCTAGTAGTACAAAATAATAGTTTTCCACATATTACTGTACTAAATATTTAATGATTATTTGATAAGCATGCTCATTACATAGGGAGTTATACACCTTATATTTACTTCACTATTTTCACATAAAATCTTATGCATACTAGTCTTTCTTAATCCACAAAATGGCTTAATACACAATTGATTGATTTAGTAATTTAAAACAATAATTACCAAAGGTATTTTATCCCAATTTTTGCTTTCTTAATCTTTTCTTTCCAGATAATTTTTAAACATTATTTTCAGAAAATCCCTACATGAAATTTCTCTTTCAGTGATTTCTTTTGGCTTTCAAAATTTTGAAAGGGTTAAATAAGTGTAAACATATGGTTATTGTGTGTAAATTGAATTTCAGTTGGAGAAAAAAAAGCACATTCTGAAACAATGATTCTCATCGAATCTTACTACTGCTACATATAAAATTGAACCATTTAATAATTTGGACAAAAGGCTTCAGAATTTTCAGACTAATATGAGGAAATAATGAGAGTCACAGGGAATTTTTTTCCAGCTCACTCCTAACATTGATCAGCAGCTTGGTAAATTCTGCTCTGAATATGCTACATAGTAATTTTTGTTCTTTTTTTTTTTTTTTTTCCTGTTAGGAACCTTTCCCTGAAATTAGCAAAAGACATTGATCAGGAAGCCAGATGTTCCCATATCAGGGGAGTGCCTAGCAGTCCATCTTCAGATTGGCCCCTGCCAAGTGTGGAAGAAAATGGAGGCATAGATTCTCTGCCATTCAGACTGATGTTACAAGACTGCACGGCCGTCAAGACATTATTATTAAAGATGAAGAGAGTTCTTCAAGAGGTAATGGTCTGCTGTAAGATTAATGTTTTTACTGCTGGTAAATAGTGAAGTCTGTAAACCTGGTTAGTCTCTCTTCTATCAATAATTAACTGCATAACGCAGGGCAGGGGTCAGCAATTCTCTTGGAACTTAGCCTTTCTCATATGTCAAATGAAGTGTTTGTAGTTCTGTTTTATAAGGTACTCTTCAACTTAAAGATTCTAAGATTTTGCAGAGAAACTGAAAAGAGAATAAACTGATACCTAGTCTTGGGAAGGTTAGATAAAGAAAAATTGGCATCAGTTATCATTATGTTTGCTGCTGCTAAGTCGCTTCAGTCGTGTCCGACTCTGTACGACCCTGTAGACGGCAGCCCACCAGGCTCCCCCATCCCTGGGATTCTCCAGGCAAGACTGCTGGCGTGGGTTGCCATTTCCTTCTCCAATGCATGAAAGTGAAAAGCGAAAGTGAAGTCGCTCAGTTGTGTCCGACTCTTTGTGACCCCATGGACTGCAGCCCACCAGGCTCCTCCATCCATGGGGTTTTCCAGGCTAGAGTACTGGAGTGGGGTGCCATTGCCTTCTCTGATCGTTGTGTTTATATATTATTAAAATCTGTTTAGAGACCTTTCAACAGGATTTCACTTTGATGATATAGAGATGTTGTATGATACCATAAAACTAGTTTATTTAGTCATTTTTTTCAAATAACTATTAATCTAATAAAATCAATCTTAATGTTTGACTGATTTTGCCCTTTGAATACAGCTGCCCTCTTGCAGCCTATGCTCAATTAGATAATGAACTAGTTAGTAGAATACTCGGGGAAGTCTTTGATCTTTACATCCAAGAATTGACCACTATTTAGGATCCAAGTATGTTATGGTTTTATTTTTGTAATTAAAAGTTATTTTCTTTAGAGGATTTCTATAAAAGTGTACACAATATTATTTCAAAGATGTGAAATGAAAGGACCAAAATTTTAATAACTTTCCTCTAGTCGGTCTGAATTCAGAACAACAGTGGGATTTCTGACTCCCAGTGTGACTTTTTATTATATCCTATTATTATTTAATTTATTTCTCATTATTTTTAAAAGATATTAATAGTGTGAGAAGAGAGAAATGTAACTGTTTAGTATGACTGGTATAATGGCTCCTTACAATGATGATCAGGTTGTACTCCTTTTTCTAACGATGACAATAATAATAACACTAGCAGCTACCACTAGAGGCCAGAATTGAATCAAGGAAAGAAAGGAACTTAAGGGAAATGATTGTTATAGACTACGGGGGACATCCAGTCATGTGCTTATGTTAGCTATTAAAGTAAATACTGGAAGAAATCTCTGCATTCTGTACCAGCTTATACCACCAGGGTAGTTTTGTGTCTGGAATCTATGCAGTTGTGTTTAGAAGTGGCATGTTAAGCAGTTAAGCACAGACATTAAAAAGGTTAAATTATATATGTTTATAATGAAAAAAATTGTATTTTTAAAAGGTAATTAGTACTCAAAGTTCTACATTTCCAACTAACTTTACTATATTTTCTGTTTAATTACACTTGTGAGCTTATTTACGTATTTACATCTATTGAATCTTTATGTGGAAATAGTATATAATAGTGCTGTACATATTTCCCAATTGTAGATTTATTTAAGTCACTTTGGTAGCTTGAAATCAGCCATAGGGGAGTGTTATGCTACAGAAATTGGCATACACTACAAGGTAGGGCTTTTTAATTTGTGTGTGTGTGTGTGTGTGTGTGTGTTCAGTTGTTTGGTCATTTCCAATTCTTTGCGAACCCGTAGACTCCTCTGTCCATGGGATTTTCCAGGCAAGAATACTGTAGTGGGTTTCCATTTCCTTCTCCAAGAGATCTTTCCCGCTCAGGGATCGAACTTGTGTCTCCTGCTTCTCCTGCATTGAAGGCAGAGGCTTTACCTCTGTGCCACCTGGGAAGCCCTCAGTTTTAGTGAGCTGCTGTTACATATTTACCAGCACACCACTATATATATGACTATATAGTTTCTATATTGACAGCATGTTTTTTCTGCTCTACTCCAGGCTCCCTGACCATTTGCTCGACATATATTCTGAACCTCTTTGAACAAGGCAAACTTAATAACTGCTGTTATACTAAAAGATATTAATCTCAAAGTCTGTAACATTCAAGTATTCAGTTTTCTACCTCTCTCTTTGGTCTGGATTTTAATTTTAAAAAATCAATACAAGTGAAAAGGAAGTAAAAAAAAAATGATAGGAAGAGTCAAGGGCCTTTCTTAGGGTACTTAATTTTATAATTTAAAAATGCAATGATATTCATTATAAAGTCAATATTCAGAATATAATGAGATTGTTTTCTTCTGTTTTTCTTCATAAAATAATATTTGAAAAAACTGAAGAGAATTGATATTTAAAATTGATGTAAAATGAGCAATAATTATATCTGTTTATTAAACCTATTCAGAAATCAGGGAGTCTTACTCTTTATTGTCAGCAAGAAAAGCAATATTATTATATGATTAGCATTGACATCTATTCTAGTAAAAAGATATTCATAATAGATGTCTTTAAAGAAAACTGAAATATTCTCTAAGCCAGGAATTTTTAAAGGGTAATTTACATTTCATTGAATTTAATTCCAACTAATCATTTTAGATTAATACTACCTTTTTTTTTTTTTTTAGTTTTTGCTTGCTTGCTTGTTTATTGGCCATTGGGAAATACATATCTGCATAACATGGCAAATCTGTGAGCTTATATTAATAGTGCAAGGTGTCTGAAAAGGATGATTGCCCCTGAAGAAACAATACTCCATTCTTTTTGTTGCCTACCCTTCAAATGACCCAGCTCTTTATAAGGTAGGGCCACTTCCCTACATCTCAAGTTCATTGTATGATTTCCAACAAGTTCTATTATTATCATTGTTACTTTAATTCTAATTCTAAAGTTCCTCTTCAAAATATGGGGATTAACTTATTTTGGAAACTATATTTTCTGAGTAGATGCTTAAGGTACCGTGAATAAAAATTGCTCAGAACCTGCAAAATATCCACTTCCCTGACATCTCTTCAAAATAGACATGGGTTTACTTTAATAGTTTATTTCTATTGACCTATTTGTATGATGCTTACTCAAACTTGTATATAGATAATTTTTAACTGAAAATATCCCAATTATTTTATTTTTAAGATAAAAAAGTGATTAATGAGTTTAGTATATTAGACTAGGAACTGCTCCTATTTGATATTTTTCTTAATGCTGCTCTGTTGACATCTTAGATTTTAATTCTAAGATAAGTCAAATGTGCATCATCTGACATTTGTCTCACACTACCTATTTAACTCCCTCCTTTGGAGATCATTTGCTATTACAACCCCGAACATCCGTGCCTTCATTTAAAATGGAATAAAAGAAAAAAAGCCTCGCTTTAGGCCCTAAGAAATTCTATTTTTCTTTTTTTAGTATTAATGATTTTTTTAAAGTTTCTCTCTTATAACAAGGAAGAACCTTATAATTTTTTTCTTCCTTTTTTGTTATATTTTTTCACATAATCCCATTACTTGTAGTAAAATAAAAACTTTAATACAGTTATCTACAGAAATAGTTTTTGTTCTGATGTTTCCTTTCAGTTTGGGCTTCCCTCTTGGCTAAGACAATAAAGAATCCACCTGCAGTGTGGGAGACCTGGGTTGGATCCTTGCTGTGGATGATTCCCTGGAGAAGGGCATGGCAAAGGACTCCAGTATTGTTGCCTGGATAATTCCATTGACAGAGGAGCCTGGCGGACTACAGTCCATGGGATCGCAAAGAGTCCAACACGACTGAACGACTGGCACTTTCACTTTCACACTTTCTGTTTACTCTTTTGTTTTTGTTGTTCTCTTATTATAAAATTTATTTGTACTGTATGGTTACTGGCCTAGAAAACTACTTGGAAGGGATTTTAGGTGCAATGTGTAATTTTTAGTAAGAAAACAGTTGGTAAGCATGTTTATGGGCCTTCCCTGGCTGTTTAGTGGTGAAGATGCTGCGCTTGCACTGCAGGTGCTGCGGGATCAAAACCTGTCAGAGAACTAAGATCCAACATTCCACGCAGCCAAAAATAAGTAAATAACCAGAGTAAGAATGATTATCCAAGGGTGTTTGCAATGCCCCTCCACGCAACACCATGGGCTTTTTAATTTAATAAATGAGTATTGGGAATGTGTTTAACAAATTTCCTGAATCATATAGGACATTTCTTTAAAGTTAGATGAGTGTGAAACAAATTAAAAAAAAAAATGTTGATATGATCAGACAAATCTAACAGTAAGATTAAATTAGTGAAAATCAGTGAATTATTTGTTTAAAAATCAGTGTAATTTACAAGCTTGTTTAGTTGACATGAACAATTGAGTTTGCCAATGAAGAACTCTTACCTATTTTCCCTTTTTTTCCTCAATTATCTAGTAATTCAAACTAATTTATTGTCTTTTAGAAATAATAATGGGAAACTTTCAAGATAATTTTAAGCATGGGCTTCTTATATTTTTTGTTTTTAAAATATGATATATAAATGCATAACAAAATTTGGAGTGTTTTGAACTTCACCATAAATTGTTCAGTGGGAATTTTTTAAATAATTTTTTGTTTTAGCACGTTTTGTTGAAATGATTTCAAAGGTTACAACAGCAATTTTGTAAACTGACATTTTGCTATCAGAAAAACCCAAAGCAAATGAAAAGCATATAGAATAGGAACTGTGACAATGGATAATTAAAGAAGGAGAAAAGTCACTGTGGAGAGTCATAAAGTAAGAAAATTCACTGAAAGCAAGCAATTACCCATGTAAATCTAGGTGACAACCTAATAATTTGACTGCTTTTTATCTTTTGAAAATAAAATTACAAGTTTCTGTTACTTGCTTTATTTTTATTTATTTTACTTAAACAAAAATTTGTTTAAGATGTAAACTGGAAAAAAGGTAGACCATGAAAACTACAAATGCAAGAAAACTAGAGTGACAGTACCCATGTCAGGCAGGTATAAAGATATCAGTAGAATCAGTGCTATATTTCATAATGATAAAAAGTCATTTCATCAGGAAGACATGACAGTCATACCCGTGGATGTCCTATTTATGTAACTTGTAAATATATGTTGCAAAATTTGACAGAAGTAAATGAAGAACTAGGTAAGTTCACAATCATAGTTGAAGATTGTAAATCTCTTTTCTCAAAAATTGATAAAACAACCAAAAATCAGAAAGTTTCAGAAGATTGAACATTTTTAATCTTTTAATAATGATTAACTGAATTGTGTATAACAGAATTATACCAGTTTTTCAGTGTATGTGGAACATCGCCAAGATAGTATATGCTGAATCAGAAATATCTCAGTAAATTTTAGAGGTAGACATCTATGCAATATAATTTGGAGAACAGTGGAATTAAAGTAAAAATCAAGAATGAACAAGTAACTAGAAAAACAGCAAATATTTGTATATCAAAACAGCAAACTTCTGTACACCCCATCAGTTCAGTTCAGTTCAGTTCAGTCGCTCAGTTGTGTCCAACTCTTTGCGACCCCATGAATTGCAGCATTCCAGGCCTCCCTGTCTATCACCAACTCCCGGAGTTCACCCAAACTCATGTCCAGCGAGTCAGTGATGCCATCCAGCCATCTCATGCTCTGTCGTCCCCTTCTCCTCCTGCCCCCAATCCCTCCCAGCATCAGAGTCTTTTCCAATGAGTCAACTCTTCGCATGAGTTGGCCAAAGTATTGGAGTTTCAGCTTTAGCATCAGTCCTTCCAAAGAACACCCAGGACTGATCTCCTTTAGAATGGACCGGTTGGATCTCCTTGCAGTCCAAGGGACTCTCAAGAGTCTTCAACACCACAGTTCAGAAGCATCAATTAGATCAATTTAAAGATCAGGGAGATTTTAAAATGTTACAAATGAGATGATAATGATAATAATATGATAAATTGGAATTTGTGAGACATTGTTGACATATTCTTGAAGAGAAATTTATAACTTTAAAAGTTTCTTTTAAAGCAATAAAACATCATAATTAATTATCTAATTTTCTCTTTAAGTATCTAGGGAGAAAAACAGTAATCTCTAAGGAAGTAATAGAAATAAATATAAAAAATCAAAATTCATGTAATTGGAAACAAACAAATAATAGAAAATTTGCATAGTAATCAGATTGGTTCTTTGAGATGTTTAAAGAAATGCTGTAGAAGAAAAAAAATTAAACAAGTAATATAAATTACTAATAGCAGAAATAAATTTAAGGGGGAATAATCACTACAACTGGGAAAGGGAATGTCTACCCACTCAGTACTCTTGCCTGGAGAATTCCATGAACAGAGGAACTTGGAGGTCTATGGTCCACGGGGGTTGCAAAAGCAAACATAACTGAGTGACTAACACACACACACACACACACACACACACACACACACAAACAAACATCACTACAACTCTTATGGGAATTAAAAGGATAATAAGGGATTGTTATAAACAATAATATGGCAATAAGTGGGCTTCACTTGTGGCTCAGCTGGTAAAGAATCCGCCTGCAATGCGGGAGACCTGGGTTTGATCCCTGGGTTGGGAAGATCCCTTGGAGAAGGGAAAGGCTACCCACTCCAATATTCTGGCCTGGAGAATACCATGGACTGTACAGTCCATCGGATCACAAAGAATCAGACACGACTGAGTGACTTTCACTTTCACTATGGCAACTATGACAATATGTGTGAAGATCACAAATCCCTTGTCAAATATAACTTTCCATAATGACCAAGAATAAATTAAAAAATAAGGATTGTCCAATTTCTATTAAAGGGATTGTCCAATTTCTATTTTTATTAAAAAAAAAAAAAAAAAACTCCCCATAAAATCTAAGTCCAGGAGATTTCACTGGTGCATTGTGTCAAATATTTAAGAAACACATAAGACTAATATGCAAAAAAGTTCAGGAAATAGAGAAACAGAATATACTTCTCAACTGTTTGATGTGGCACACATAAAACTATTTATAATAATCTTCCAAAATCATTATAGGTAAAAAGAAATCACAGAAAAAATTCTCATATGTGTATGTATATATATGTACATATATATAGAGAGAGAGATGTGGAAGTCTTTTAAAAGTTATTAAACAAAATTAAGCACTATAAAAATATATGTATGACCTAATTTGTTCTATGTCAAGAGCGCAAAATTTGTTTAGCGTTCAATAACCAGTCAGTGTGATTAGCTATATTAATAAGCTAAAAAAAGGAAAGTATATGATCATATTAATAAGTAAAGAAAACACATTTGAAAAGATTGAATATCAGTCTAGTGTTAAAAAAAAAGAAAAAACACACTAGTAGTAAAAGGGAACTTCTATTCTTACAGCTAATATCCATACTTAATGAGGCAAAACTGAAGCTTCTAGCTAATACTGTTAGCAAAGGAAGAATCTCCACTCTCTCTACTTTGAAGGAGCATTGTGCCAGATGTTCTAGATAGAAATAGGCAAGAAAAAGCATAACAAACATAAATATTGGAAAGAAAAGATAAAACTATCTTTATAAGGAGATGCATGGTTGTTGATATAGATATCCCTAAGGAATTTATGAAAAAATTAATAATAAACCTAGTAAGAATAATAAGTGCATTAGCAAGATAAAAAATACAAAGATACAAGGTTATAATAATATTATCATTGTTCCATAGCAAATTATCTAGTGGACTAAAAGATACATTTGCTGTCTCATATGTTTTGTGGTCAGTAATTTGAGAGCTGTGTGTATACTGCTGCTGACTGAAGGCCTTTCATGAGGTTGTAATTGAGATGTCAGCCATGACTGCAGGCATGTAAGTGTGACTTGATTTGCAGGTTAATGTAATGTGGCAGGAAAGTTTGGGCTTCCCAGATGGTGCTAGTGGTAAAGACCTCCCTGCCAATGTTGGAGACCTAAGGGACATGGGTTCAATCAATCCCTGAGTCAGGAAGACCCCCTGAAGTAAGAAATAACAACCCACTCTGGTATTCTTGCCTGGAGAATCTCATGGATAGAGGAGCCTGGCGGGCTGCAGTCTGTGGGGTCGCATGAAATCGGAAACAACTGAAGCCACTTAGCATGGCCAGAAGGTTTCAGTTTTTCACTGCCAGAACCTTACTGCCTTACCATATGGGCCACTTCACTGAATGACATGGCAGCTGGTTTACACCAGAGTATGCAATCCAAGAGAGAGAGAATAAGACAAAATAAATATCTTTTATAACCTAATCTCAGAAGAAACATGATATCACTTTTGTAAAATGTATGGGTTACGCAAGGGCTTCCCAGGTGGTGTAGTAGTAAAAAAAATCCACCTGCCAATGCAGGAGACACAGAAGACACAGGTCTGATCCCTAGGTCAGGAAGATCCCCTGGAGGAGGAAATGGCAACCCACTCCAGTATTCTTGCCTGGAAAATGTAAGAGGCGTCTGGTGGGCCACAGTCCCTGGGATTGCAAAGAGTCACACATGACTGTGTACACATACACACACATTGATTAGAAAGACCAACCTTGATTCAGTGAGGGAGGGCACTTTATAAAGGTCTGGATACCAGGAAGTAAGCAACATTGTTACCCTTCTCATCCAAACTACTAATGAGATCAGATCAGATCAGTCGCTCAGTCATGTCCGACTGTTTGCCACCCCATGAATCGCAGCACACCAGGCCTCCCTGTCCATCACCAACTCCCAGAGTTCACTGAGACTCACATCCATCGAGTCAATGATGCCATCCAGCCATCTCATCCTCTGTCATCCCCTTCTCCTCCTGCCCCCAATCCCTCCCAGCATCAGAGTCTTTTCCAATGAGTCAGCTCTTCGCATGAGGTGGCCAAAGTACTGGAGTTTCAGCTTTAGCATCATTCCTTCCAAAGAAATCCCAGGGCTGATCTCCTTCAGAATGGACTGGTTGGATCTCCTTGCAGTCCAAAGGACTCTCAAGAGTCTTCTCCAACACCACAGTTCAAAAGCATCAATTCTTCAGCGCTCAGCCTTCTTCACAGTCCAACTATTACATCCATACATGACCACAGGAAAAACCATAGCCTTGACTAGACGAACCTGTGTTGGCAAAAAAAATGTCTCTGCTTTTCAATATGCTATCTAGGTTGGTCATAACTGTCCTTCCAGGGAGTAAGCATCTTTTAATTTCATGGCTGCAGTCACCATCTGTAGTGATTTTGGAGCCCAGAAAAATAAAGTCTGACACTGTTTCCACTGTTTCCCCATCTATTTGCCATGAAGTGATGGGACCAGATGCCATGATCTTCGTTTTCTGAATGTTGAGCTTTAAGCCAACGTTTTCACTCTCGACTTTCACCTTCATCAAGAGGCTTTTGAGTTCCTCTTCACTTTCTGCCATAAGGGTGGTGTCATCTGCATATCTGAGGTTATTGATATTTCTCCCGGCAACCTTGATTCCAGTTTGTGTTTCTTCCAGTCCAGCGTTTCTCATGATGTACTCTGCATATAAGTTAAATAAAGAGGGTGACGATATACAGCCTTGACGTACTCCTTTTCCTATTTGGAACCAGTCTGTTGTTCCATGTCCAGTTCTAACTGTTGCTTCCTGACCTGCATACAGATTTCTCAAGAGGCAGATCAGGTTGTCTGGTATTCCCATCTCTTTCAGAATTTTCCACAGTTTATTGTGTTCCACACAGTCACAGGCTTTGGCATAGTCAATAAAGCAGAAATAGATGCTTTTCTGGAACTCTCTTGCTTTTTTCCATGATCCAGCAGATGTTGGTGATTTGATCTCTGGTTCCTCTGCCTTTTCTAAAACCAGCTTGAACATCAGGAAGTTCACGGTTCACATATTGCTGAAGCATGGCTTGGAGAATTTTGAGCATTACTTTACTAGCGTGTGAGATCAGTGCAATTGTGCGGCAGTTTGAGCATTCTTTGGCATTGCCTTTCTTTGGGATCAGAATGAACACTTACCTTTTCCAGTCCTGTGGCCACTGCTGAGTTTTCCAAAGTTGCTGGCATATTGAGTGCAGCACTTTCACAGCATCATCTTTCAGGATTTGGAATAGCTCAACTGGAATTCTATCACCTCCACTAGCTTTGTTCGTAGTGATGCTTTCTAAGGCCTACTTAACTTCTCATTCCAAGATGTCTGGCTCTAGGTCAGTGATCACACCATCATGATTATCTGGGTCGTGAAAATCTTTTTTGTACAGTTCTTCTGTGTATTCTTGCCATAATGCAACTTTTGGCTTTCAATGATCCATTTCTCAGAGTCTATACTCAAAGTATAATATAGTTCTCATGCCCTCCAAAGGCCACCCAAAGTATCATTCTATTACAGCATAAATTCAAAATACAGAATCTCATTATGCAAAACATGTGCAATTGTAGATAAGCCTTAAGTACAACAACCAGAGTACAGTTCTCCATTTGAAAATCTATGAACTAATGTATAAGCTAGTAGTTCCTGGATTAGGATTCAAAACCCGGGAAAAATTCTCCACAATTTTAATTCCATCCTCTGTACTCTCGATTCTACCCTTCAGGTTATCTTTCTTTTATTATAAAGTTAGCACATGCTTGCAGCTGCATAGTTTTCTCATCCTTATTTGTGTTTGTGTACATTGGCATCCAAAGGCCTCTTTTAATTTTGTACTGTTTCTGTCCCTTTAATTCCAAACTGCACAGTGTTTCTGTGAATATAACTCTCTTAAATTCTTTATAGATCTCTCGTGAACTTTATTAGGGATTCACTCCATTAGACAAAAACCATATCCATAAATCTCTTCAGGATAAGCGCTTCTTTAACTTGAAATAGCTGATGGACAACCACTTTAAGGTTTAAAATTTTTAATTGTTAAGTTGAGAGCATCTGTGAGACATACTAAAGGTATCCCAAAAAGTACCTTTTGTCTGACTGAACTAGGTTCTCTGCAGCACTATTTTTCACCTTTCAGAATAGCTCTGTATCTAACAAATAAATTTTTAAAGTAATAAAACATGTTTACATCTGGATTGGTATAGTTTATTGCATGAATTTACATTTTTATCAAAGTTTATCAAATTGTGCACTTAATATGAAAACACATTGAATGTCATCATACCGCTTGCACCACGGCCAATGCTTCCATTTTGTGGAATTTCCCTTCTTCCCTTGGAAGGCCTGTAAGTGAACTATGCCCATGTCCATTTATTATATAGACTAAGTTAGGGCCCCACTGTCAATTCTTACCAATTGTTATTAGAATTCATTTTTTTCTCAATTTTATAATAACATAATCAATAACAACATGAAAACAATATAACCCTGTTTTCATATAAAGCAATAGATCAGGGAGTATACTTTCTTTTTATACTCCCTGAAGAAGCCTTTAGTTTAGATAAGAACATCATTTAGAGTCACTAAGAATAAATAGGTTTCTAAAAAATAATGCTCTCCTTACATGAGGCTTACCTCTTTATGAGACTATAAATTTGGTTTGGAAAAAAGATAAGGAGAGGGAAGCATATTTCCATGACTCTTTTGCTATTTAAGCAACATTAACTTTCAATAGTCCTCTGGGAGAAATTAGAGAAGATACAGAAAATTCTTTCCTAATTTCTAGCCTTGTTTCACCCACAAAGTCCCACTGGAGAAGGGTATATTAGAATGGTAAAAATTACAGTTGTTTAAAATCATTGAGATGGGATTATCATTTCTGCTGCTTAATAGCTGCTGCAAGTTGATTAAGGTTTTTGAGTCTCCATTCCATTATATGCAGCATTACCAACAATTTTATAGGGTTATTTGAACAATTACATAGTAAAATGTATATAATAAGTTATCACAGTGAAAGTGTGCAGTAAATACCCTTGAACATAAGCTACTAAAATAATCTCATTCATTTGTATGATTAATACTATGACAACATGGTAGAATGTATTTGAGATTTCTTAAACTTGTAAATATACTAGTAAATGTTTTTAATAGGACACTATGCTGTATTTATTGAATGATAATTCAATGCTAATAATTGTTAATAAAGGCTATACTAGCTGAAACTGAGAGTAGAAGTATTATTGCCATTTATGTTTTTCTGGCATTCAGTTGTGCTAACAAAATTGACCTGACATTCCTTGTCTAAAGAACTACTACATGTTAATTGAATTTCCTGTTTCTTCAGTATGTAAGAAAAGTTTTTCCAAGAGAGAAATAATGATGGACAGACCATGGTAGTAACAGCTGAGGCAGAGAGAAGGGAAAAGATGTATGATGTGTTTTGGAAGTAATGTCAACAGCCATTGCTATGAGTTGCAGTTGAAAAAGCAAGAAAGAAAAGAGAAAAAGCAAGGATAACTGAGAGTTGACCTTTGAGTACTGTGCAGACATTATTGCTCTTTTCTGAGAGTGGGAAGATTAGGATAGGGATAATCTGTGT
Organism: Bos taurus; assembly: GCF_002263795.3. Classification (NCBI taxonomy): domain Eukaryota; kingdom Metazoa; phylum Chordata; class Mammalia; order Artiodactyla; family Bovidae; genus Bos; species Bos taurus. The sequence goes on along the minus strand of NC_037333.1, from coordinate 33,959,534 downwards.
GAGACACAAAGGGAAATTAGAGTTTTGCTTTGGCCAGGTTGAGGTTGAGATGCTTACTTAGACATGCACATGTTAGGTATCAAATAGAAATTTGAATTAATGTGTCTGTATGACTCAGATGGTAAAGGATCCACCTGCAGTACGGGAGACCTGGCTTAGATTACTGGGTTGGGAAGATCTCCCGGAGGAAGGCATGGCAACCCACTCCAGTATTCTTGCCTGGAGAATCCCATGTACAGAAGAGCCTGGCGGGCTACACTCCATGCAGTCGCAAAGAATCCGCCACAACTGAGTGACTAAGCACAAACCCAGAAAGATCAGGGCTAAAAATAAAGATTGTGTATTCTTGATAATATAGATTCTATTAAAAGCTATGGAAGAGAGAATTTGTGCCTAAAACCAGAATGGGATGCTCCAATATTAAATGATCAGGAAAGAAAAAAAAAAATCAGTATCCAATGAAAAGGAAAGAAATGCCAAGAGTGTAATATCAAGAAGCTATGGGAAAACATTGCTTTTAAGATAGCCAACTTGAGGAATGATACTGAGAAGTAAATATGATAAGAAAAGATAAACAGTAGATTTGTCAATCCAGTGATTAATTCCAAAAGCATATTACCCAGGCTTTATAAATTTCAAATATGCAGAGCAACTTATTCAGTTAATTTGTAAAGCAAAATTCTAAAATAGAAATATTTTTTGCAGCTTGTTCTCAGCTATTAAATTATTGGTTTATTTCTTTTCAAATCATTGGTCTATGAATTTTAAGGATATGAAAATGAATAATACATGCCCTGAAAGAATTTTTAAAATATGTTTTAAAGTAAAACATGTCTTAATTTTGGAAGGAAATTATATATTTTATTAGGTTAAATAAGTATGATGACCAAACATTCATCTTACATGAGTACCCTCCATATTGAGATGTTATTCTTTTCTTTAAAAAACTATTATTTATATTACTTAAAATTGTTATTTATACTGCAGAGGCAATCTAGTATAGTGATCACAGTATACTAGTCTGTGCTAGGACAGGCTGCTCAAATTTGAATATCAAATCACAGTAAGTGAGTATGACTTTGGGCAATGTGTTAATCTCACCATGAAAATCTAGTCTCTCTCTGCAGTGGAATTACTAAGTAAGTGCATGTTTAAAACTACTAGATAATATCAAAGTTTTTCCAAAGTGCTTTCCAGATTGCTCTCCCTTTGGGTATGTTCATGTAATAGAATGCTTTATGTTCATGTATCATCATGTCTCACAAAGCATATTTTGAACACAAAAACCAAGTCACAGATAAATTCATACAGAATATAAAACTTAAAATATATAAACCTAAAAAATATGCAAAATTAAATGACATATATTAAAGAATATATATATATTTTTTTAAAAGAATGAGGATGTTAAATGTGATAGTCAAGGTAAGATTACGTGTATAGAAGCAGTGATTGAGAAGAGGTATACATGCAATAGGTGAGGCTTTGTGATACTATTTATTTTATATTCATAGTATATTTTCTTATGTGTTTCTGTCAGAGTCATTGCATATGCATGCTATTTTTTTATATATCTTTAATGTTGCCTTAAAATCTCTGTCTTTCCAAATTGTTTGTACTCTGAGTGGCTCCCTGTCTACCAACTCCATCTCCTACAATGCTATTTTCTTCTGTATTTCTCTTCCCATGAAAATTGCAGAAATATTTTGATCATTTCTTTGCCATCAGTGTTTATTTTGGTATTTATTTAATGTTGAGCTGAAAATAACGTGGTGAGAAAGGGTATACCAGTCAGCCAGAGAATTCTTTCCTGGTATGTATACCTATGTAATCTGTAGTCATATGTATTATTTTTTTACTTATTAAAAACAAATTACAACCCACAGAGAAGGAGAAGGAACTGGCAACCCACTCCAGTATTCTTGCCTGGAAAAATCGTGTGGATGGAGGAGCCTGGCAGGCTACGGTCAATGGGGTTGCAAAGAGTTGGACACAACTGAGCGACTAACACTAACACAACCCACAGTATTAATAATAACTGCCACCCTCATTATACCTGAATATAATTCAAATATATTGTTGTGGTTATGTGTGTTATAATCATATTCAATAATTAATCAAATAACCACTAATATGATTTTGCTATGCATGTCTAACTTTTAATTTTCTGCTTGAGTCAAGCATTAATGCCTCAGTTGTAATACAACTCACATACCGTTGTGTAACTTGCGGGGCTAAATCTGACATCAAGATTTTCAGGCTGCAACATAGCAGATACACAGCAGATGGCACCCTACAGGATCTCTGGGGGATGCTAAGCACGTTCAGAATTTCTGGTAGGGGAGGGAAGGAGAGAGCAGAGAGCCATTTAAGCAAATAGCGCTGTGGAAAGCCTGTGATTGTATTCCTCTGAGACACATTTTTCCTTAAATTGTGTTTTGTTCAGGTTTGAAAATCAGAAACATAGCCATATTTAACTACATTGAAAATGCCTATTTTTAATTATCAAGTATATAAAAAATGGTGTTACAAAGTTTGACAACATAATGTAGTTGTTTAGGAATAATAATAACCCATAAAGTGTTTGCATGTTTATAGATGTGTAAAGGTGTTTTAACATCTAGTAACTCTTTAGATGCAGGCCAGTTATTCCTTAACTATTTCCTTTTAATCTTGATAAAAATGAAAACTTGAGAAAACTAGTATTGACTTTTAGTATAAATTTACTGGTAGAAATACAAATGTTTACTCTTTCAAATACTATAGCTATATAGATTATTTTCTGTTATTTTTAAAGTGAAATAAGGTCTATATAGTGGACTATTAATAAAATCAAAGTAACTCATTGTATTTATGACAAATATGTGACACCAAATAGATACATCTATCTTGTTCTCTTTGATTAGATGAGCTTCTATAGGTAAGAGGAGGTGAGAAGTTTAAAATAATAATTAATTATTGTGAAAGATTTTATTGGTTTACTTCAAAAACAGACAAATATATATTTTGTTACCCATGGTCTTCATTAGGGATCAGAAACTCTTTCTGTAAAGTCATGGCCATATAGACTATATTGTAACAACTGAATTAAGTTGTGATAAGAATGTAGTTGGCTTCCCAGATGGTGCATTGGTAAAGATCTGCCTACCAATGCAAGAAACACAAGAGACACAGGTTTCATCTCTGGATTGGGAAGAGTCCCTGGAGTAGGCAGTGGCCTGCATTCATGCTAAGTGGCTTCAGTGGTGTCTGACTCTTTGTGACCCTATGGACTGTAGGCAGCCAGGCTCCTCTGTCCATGGGATTCTCCAGACAAGAATACTGGGTTGCTGTGCCCTCCTCCAGGGGATCTCCTGATCCAGGGATCAAATCTGCATCTCTTATTTCCCCTGCATATTGGCAAGTGGGTTCTTTACCACTTGAGAAGTCCTGCTCCAATATTCTTGCCTGAAAATTTCCATGGACAGAGGGGCCTGGTGGGGTACAATTAATGGGGTCACAAAGAATTGAACACATGGGCTTCCTAGGTGGTGCTAGTGGTAAAGAACCCATCTGCCAATGCAGGACACGAGACGTAGGTTTGATCCCTAGGTCAGGAAGATCCCTAGGTCAACTCCTTAGGGTTGCAAAGAGTCAAATATAACTGAGCACACCCACACACGGAAATCTTACTTAGATCTACAATGATTCAGCAATGTTATTTTATTCTATTTTATTGAGTTTCTTTGACAAGCATTATTTTTCCTCTTATAGAATAGGAAGATAAAATTACTTAACAAATTTTACTGTGAAGATTAGATTTCACTTGTATCTGGCAATGGAAAAGTCTAAATAAATATCAGTTTCCTCTTCTTCCCCCACCTTTTAAAAAACTTATTCTAACATTACTTCTAAACTTGTTACCCAGAATGAGATTTGATTCCAGCTTCATAGCACTTCCATGATTCTTATTTTCTTTAGAACTGGTCTTTGATTTTGGTGGTCCTGGTTTTTTCATGTTCTGGACCTGAAGCCTGGCCCTTAAGCCCTCAGATTTGGGGTGGAGATTATTTTGCTGTTCACAGAATTTCCAAATACTGCTAAACCCCTGATCAAATTGTATGGTTTTATAGTAAATTTTGTGTAGATATCAATGAGTAAATAATATGTCTAGGTACAGTACCTATCTTTAGATTTTAAATCTACAAAATTTTGTTTTTAAGAAATATAAATATTTGCTGAAATAAAGTCTGTCTTAAAATCATTTTCTTGCAAGGGAGTCTATGTTGTAAGAATGATTTTCTTAGCTTTTGTTTGCAGCCAAGATAGGATTTTCATTCATCTCTATCACCCACTGGACAATTCTGCTTTCCCTCAAGGTGGCACTTTGTCTAGACTTGCTACTTATGATTTAAAACATTATTTTAATAATGTAATCTAGGATGGAATTTAATTATAATTCAGTTACCTAATTATATTATGATACTTATTTCTTATTTGGGGCTTTGCAAATAGCTCACAGTCAGCATATTGCATTGTTTCACATAACTCTTGGAACATATACCATAGTCTAGACACATAATTATAGTTAAAGTATGATCTAATTCAGTATCTGCTGAAGGTTCTGTGTCCCAGTATACCTCTATTGCTTATGAAACTTTAGGGTATTCTGAATATTAAGGCCTATTTTCTAATATTACTATGCTTCCTCATTCACTGCATGTTCTTTGAAAAATAAGGATGTTAGAAATCTCCTTGGTGGATGCTATGTCAAATTTAACTGCCACTGGTGAGATAATTGCAACCTGTAAATATTTTTAAATTGTTTTTTCCAAACATATCTCTTTACTTAGTTGACATCCAAGGCTATCTGTCTTACTGGTAAATTGTTTAGTAACTACCAAAGTTGCATTTTTTTTCTCTCTCAAGAAAACTTCAGAATATAAAGCAGTTTTTTTTTTTGATAAAGAATAATGGGGAAAAAAAAAAAAACACTTAATGTTGCTATGGATACATATAAATGTGGACCACAGGCCAAAAGACTGCTGGCATTGATTTTGGGACCAGAAATCCTGTACATAACATCTACATCTCTGTCCACACAGCAAATATAAGGATTCATTGCTGAAAGATATTCATTCATACAAGGTAGTGTCAAGCATGGATTTGAGAATATTGTAATATTAGAAAATGGAAGAAGTACCACACACACAGGATGCCAGCTGTGTGTGTGCCCCGACATGGGTGTGCATGTACATGGGTGTGTAGGTGTGTTGGGGGTTGTTGAGCATAATGTTATTTGTGTTTATTGTGGTTGAGAAGCAGGGTTGGAAAGTCTCTTAAAAACAGCTCCAAAAAGCAAACACCCTAAGCATGTAGTTCATCTATTTGCTTCTTTCCTTGCAAATTGGATTTGGCCCTATTAAAAGATCCTTGCTGCTGCTGCTAAGTCGCTTCAGTCTTGTCTGACTCTGCGAGACCCCATAGATGGCAGCCCACCATGCTCCCCTGCCCCTGGGATTCTCCAGGCAAGAATACTAGAGTGGGTTGCCATTTCCTTCTCCAATGCATGAACGAGAAAAGTGAAAGTGAAGTCGCTCAGTCCTTACAACCTTGCAAAACATAACAGGATGCTCATAAAAGGCACAAGAAGCATTTGTCCACATTCACAATCTTACTTCTGAGTCATTTCTTGGTATCCTATTGCCATCTCTTACCTGCTTTCTTCACTTGCATTTGACTCTGATTTTCACCTTTGTTTCCTGTGCACTGATACTTCTCTCTCTTAGTGGTAAAGCAAGGGATAGATTACCTTTTCACAATCCATGTCTTACTATCTTTTATATTAGCTTTCAGACACTTCATATATTTTTACTACCTTCAGGGAATTCTTGGTTTGAATGACCGAATAGAGCTGGAGTGACCTGGGTTCCACTTTAATGTTATAAGTATCTATTTGCATAAGACTTACAATTTCCAGATCTTTCCTCCTCCTCCCTACTCCACCACACACATCCTTTTCACTGTAAATCATAGCCCAAGAGAAAGGGTGTTTTTCCATCAGTGCTTCAGATAGTCACAGTCTCTCAAATTCTCATGTATTCCCCCATCAAACTGAAATCCTTGTCATGGAATAATAAGGAAGCATTTAGGTTTAAGAAAACCTCACTTATCCTTTGTTGTTGTTCAGTCACTCAATCATGTCCAACTCTTAGTGACCCCATGGACTACAACACAATAGGCTTCTCTGTCCTTCTCCATCTCCTGGAGATTGCTCCAACTCATGTCCATTGAGTCAATGATGCCATCCAACCATTTCATCCTTTATCTCTCGCTTTTGCTCCTGCCCTCAATCTTTCCCAGCATCAGGGTCTTTTCCAATGAGTTGGCTCTTTGCATTAGGTAGCCAAAGTATTTGGAGCTTTAGCTTTGCTTCAGCATCAGTCCTTCCAATGAATATTCAGGGTTGATTACCTTTAGTAGTGACTGGTTTGATCTCCTAGTTGTCCAAGGGACTCTCAAGAGGCTTCTCCAGGACTTACCTTATTTTATGTGTGTGTGTGTGTGTGTGTGTGTGTGTGTGTGTGTGTATAAAATGTATATATATAATGTATATAGTTGCATGTACATAAAATGTATATATTTGTATATATATACATATATATGTATGTATATATCCATTATATATCCTTATATACATATATATACATTATATCTGTATATGTATACATATCCATAATGTGTACATATGGATGTTGTATATTTTATATCTATATATATTACTGAGAATTCTTTTCCATCATTCCTATAGCAGTTCATGGTAAATTAAAACTGTTTTTTCTGATTTTAAACTTCTGTGAGTCTTTTACTAGGTAGAAAGTGAGTTAAGTTGACTGCCTGCAATGAGCTCCCGGAAACTTTTTCTGTAAGTTTACTGAGGGTGAGACAAAGGAACAAGAATGCTACTCCTGTTTGTGTTTGAGGAGTAACTCTGCTATTTCTGTAGTTTGTTTCTCTTTTTCTTTTTTCCCTCAGATAGATACATGTGACTATGCTTATTATCTTTAACAGGATTTTGTAGACATCAAAGAGATATCGATTAATTTAGCATCTGTTACTATGTTGAATTTCTTAGAAATGCTGTTTATACTCTGCTCCGAAAATGAAAACGAAACAGTGGAACACAAACTGTCACGACTTTTTTCCCAAAAGTGTGCTGTGTGATTGTAAGGTTAAGTAATGTGAATGAAATGGAGTGAATACTTAGTAAAGATAAATCGTTCTGAAAATGGAATCCATTTGTGACAAATTTGAAAGTGGTATTGAATGTCTCAAATGAGTACAAAATATTTCTTTAGAGGTAGCACTGATTGCAGGATGGGGCGTAGGAAAATAAAAAGAAAAATCAGGAAATGTCTATTTTATACTTCATTAGGACAGATTCAGATGAGCATTGTCATTTGTCCTAAAAGTTCCAATTCAGCTGCATCCCACTCTTTGCAACCACATGGACTGCAGCAAGTCAGGCTTCACTGGCCATCACCAACTCCTGGAGCTTGCTCAGACTCACGGCCATCAAGTCGGTGATACCATCCAACCATGTCATCCTTTGTCATCCCCTTCTCCTCTTGCCTTGAACCTTCCCCGGCATCAGGGTCTTTTCTAAGGAGTCAGTTCTTCGCATCGGGTGGCCAAAGTATTGGAGTTTCAACTTAAGCATCAGTCCTTCTAATGAATATTCAGTACTGATTTCCTTTAGGATTGATTGGTTGGATCTCCTTGCAGCCCAAGGGACTCTCAAGAGACTTATCCAAAGCACAGTTCAAAAGCATCAATTCTTCAGCACTCAGCTTTTTTTATAGTCCCAACTCTCACATCCATACATGACTACTGGAAAAACCATAGCTTTGACTAAATGGACCTTTGTTGGCAAAGGAACACCTCTGCTTGTTAATACGCTGTCTCAGTTGATCATAGCTTTTCTTCCAAGGAGCAAGTGTCTTTTAACTTCATGGCTGCAGTCACTATCTGCAGTGATTTTGGAGCCCCCAAAAATAAAGTCTTTCAAGACTGGATGCCATGATCTTCGGTTTCTGAATGTTGAATTTTAAGCCAACTGTTTCACTCTCCTCTTTTACTTCATCAAGAAGCTCTTTAGTTCTTCGCTTTCTGGCATAAGGATGGTATCATCTACATATCTGAGGTTATTGGTATTTCTCCTGGCAGTCTTGATCCCAGCTTGTGCTTCATCCAGCCTGGCATTTCACATGATGTACTCTGTATATAAGTTGAACAAGCACAGTGACAATATATACAGCCTTGACGTACTCCTTTCCCTATTTGGAACCCGTCTGTTGTTCCATGTCCAGTTCTAACTGTTGCCTCTTGACCTGCATACAGGTTTCTCAGGAGGCAGGTAAGGTGGTCTAGTATTCACATCTCTTTAAGAATTTTCCAAGTTTGTTATGATCCACACAGTCAAAGACTTCAAGTCAATAAAACAGAAGTAGGTGTTTTTCTGGAACTCTCTTGCTTTTTCCATGATCCAAGGGATGTTGGCAATTTAATCTCTGGTTCCTCTGACTTTTGTAAATCCAGCTTGAACATCTGGAATTTCTTGGTTCACATACTGTTGAAACCTGGCTTGGAGAATTTTGAGCATTGCTATGCTAGCATGTGAGATGAGTGCAATTGTGTGGTAGTTTGAGCATTCTTTGGTATTACCTTTCTTTGGGATTGGAATGAAAACTGGTCTTTTCCAGTCCTGTGGCCACTGCTGAGTTTTCCAAATTTGCTGGCATATTCAGTGCAGCACTTTCACAGCATCATCTTTCAGGATTTGAAATAGCTCAACTGGAATTCCATCACCTCCACTAGCTTTCTTCGTAGTGATGCTTCCTAAGGCCCACTTAACTTCCCATTCCACGTTGTCTGGCTCTACATGAGTAATTGCACCATCATGATTACATGGGTCATGAAGCTCTTTTTTGTACAGTTCTTCTGTGTATTCTTGCCACCTCTTCTGAATATCTTCTGCTTATGTTAGGTACATACCATTTCTGTCCTTTACTGTGCCCATCTTTGCATGAAATGTTCCTTTGGTAGCTCTTATTTTCTTAAAGAGATCTCTAGTCTTTCCCATTTGATTTTTTTACTCTGTATAGATCTTTGCATGATCACTGAGGAAGGCCTTCTTATCTCTCCTTGCTATTCTTTGGAACTCTGCATTCAGATGGGTATATCTTTCCTTTCTTCCATTGCCTTTTGCTTCTCTTCTTTTCTCAGCTATTTGTAAGGCCTCCTCAGACAGCCATTTTGCCTTTTTGCATTTCTTTTTCTTGGGGATGGTCTTGATCACTGCCTCCTGTACAATGTCACAAACCTCCGTCTGTGGTCCTTCAGGCACTCTGTCTATCAGATCTAATCCCTTGAATATATTTCTCATTTCCACTATATAATCATAAGAGATTTGATTTAGGTCATATCTGAATGGTCTAGTGGTTTTCCCTACTGTCTTCTTTTCAAGTCTGAATTTTGCAGTAAGTTCATGATCTGAGCCATAGTCAGCTCCCGGTCTTATTTTTGCTGACTGCATAGAGCTTCTCCATCTTCAGCTGCAAAGAATAAAATCAATCTGATTTCAGTATTGACTGGTGATGTCCATGTGTAGAGTCTTCTCTTGTGTTGTTGAAAGAGGTTGTTTGCTATGACCGGTGCGTTCTCTTGGAAAAAGTCTGTTAGCGTTTGCCCTTCTTCATTTTGTGCTCCAAGGCCAAATATGCCTGTTACTCCAGGTGTCTCTTGACTTCCTGCTTTTGCTTTCCAGTTCCCTATGATGAAAAAGACATCTTTTGGGGGTGTTATTTCTAGAAGGTCTTGTAATTCTTGATAGAACTGTTCAACTTCAGCTTCTTTAGCATTAATGTTTGGGGCATAGTCTTAGATTACTGTGATATTGAATGGTTTGCCTTGTAAATGAACAGAGGTCATTCTGTTGTTTTTAAGATTGCACCCAGGTACTCCGTTTCAGACTCTTTGGATGACTATGATGGCTACTGCATTTCTTCTAATGGATTCTTGCCCACAGTAGTAGAGTTTAGGAGGTGTGGAAAGTTCAAGATAGTAAAAAATCCAGATAAATAAAGGAGATAGGTGAGATAGGGGGTTTAAAGAAGTAATTATGATTATATGAGGTCAGAAAGATGGGTTGGTCATGGTTTAGTCACTAAGCTGTATCCAATTCTTGAGACCCCATGGACTGTAGCCCATCAGGCTCCTCTGTCTATGGGATTTCCAGGCAAAAATACTGGATTGGATAGCCATTTCCTTCTTCAGGGGATCTTCGTGACCCAGGGATCAAACCCACATCTCCTGCATTGCCATTGCAGGCAGATTCTTTACTGCTGAGCCTCCAGGGAAGCCCTATAAGAATGGGGGCCCTAGTCCAATATGACTGGTATCCTTATAGTTTGGGGAAAAAAAAGCACCAGGAATGCACCCACACAGAGGGAATTCGGCCATGGACAGGCACAGAGATAAGACCATGTGAACACACAACAATGGTCACATGTAAGCTATGTCTCGAGAGAGGCCTCAGGAGAAACTTGATTTCCCAGCTCCTTAATGTTGAACTTCTGGCCCCTGGAACTGTGAGAAAAAATGATTTCTGTTATTTAAACCATTCAGTCTGTGATATTTTGTTTTGGCAACTCTGGAAACCAGCCAAGCTCCCAAAAAGAAGGAGCCAAGCCAAAACTAGATTTTTGCACAGGAAACCTGGGCCTTTGTTGCATTATTACAAAAGACCACCAAGACAGTAACATAGTCGTGCGATATTAATCAAAAAGCAGAAACTAGCTGCTTGTTCTTACACATTCATCTGTGCATGTGGCATAAAGGCTCAACACCTTTTTAATCATATTAAGAAAAAGGCAATTCTCCCTGAATGATTTTACTTGTAAATGGTCAAGAAGTTAATTTTATGCTGATTTGTGTGTGTGTGTCTGTGTGTGTGTGTGTGTGTGTGTGTGTGTAGAAACATGTCTGAAAGTAGCACTCCTATCTAGACATTAATCAGATTTTTGGAGTCTAGGTTATTGAGGGGGCGGTAAAGATCAGTTTAGGCTGATCCAGGTTTGAGATAGTGCATGTGGAGTGGAGCAGCATCAGTAGGTCTCTAGAAAAATAGAGGGAACTGAAAGCTGTAAGTGAAATGAAGAGATAAATGACTGATTTTATATAGGGGTAGAGGAGAAAACACATGAAATATTATTCTGATAGTTTAAACCTGGTGCGTTCGTATGTTAGTTGCTCAGTCGTGTCTGACTTTTTGCAACCCCATGGACTGTTGCCCGTCAGGCTTCTCTCTCTATGGGATTCTCCAGGCAAGTATACTGGAGTGGACTGCCATTCCCTTCTTCAGAGGATCTTCCAGACCTAGGGATTGAACCCTGGTCTCCTGCATTGCAGGTAGATTCTTTACTGTTTGAGCTACAGGGAGGTAAACCTGGGGACTGGAATAAATGGCACTGCCCAACATGAAAGAGGAAATACAAGATTCTAGCTCTGGAGACAAAATCATGAGCTTGATTTGACTTATTTTGGATTTGACATAGTGGTGCCTTATCCAACTTGCTCATCATCAATACAGAAGAGGCTAGGATAAAAGACTATGCCTAAAGTTACACATTTTAAATGTATTTGCTTAGATCTGCTTAAATGTTGATATGATTCATTATCATTCTGTGATTTGTGAAGTGAGCAACATAAGGGAAAGTTAAGAGAGAAGAGTAGAAAGAAGTGAGTCTGAAGAAGAGAAAGGAGATAAGGTATGCAAAGAAGAAGAGTTGTAAAATAATTAGCATTTGTGTAGTGCTTATAGGGTGCCTGGCATTTTTGTTACAAATATCCAATTTTATCTTCTTCACAACCCTATGGTAATGGTGTTCTTATTATCATCTGTTTCATAGGTAAGGAAATTGAAATTCACAGTGGTTAGGTATTTTTAAGTGAGGATTTTAAATAGCCAAGACCCTGTGAAATTCAGAGCACATACTGTTTTGTTTTGTTTGCTTTGTGAATTTATTTTTAAAAATTATTTTATTTTATTTTTTAATATAAATTTATTTACTTTAATTGGAGGCTAATTAGTTTACAATATTGTATTGGTTTTGCCATACATCAACATGAATCCGCCACAGGTGTACACATGTTCCCCATCCTGAATCCTGCTCCCACCTCCCTCCCCATACCATCCTTTTGGGTCGTCCCAGTGCACCAGCCCCCAGCATCCTGTATCATGCATCTTAACCATTTTGTTATTCAGCCTTCCAAAAATAATATATAGGTTTGGTGAAAATAAAGCATAAAAGGAGCGGGGGAAGGGGAGAATATAAATAAAAAGAGGAAGGGTTGTCATAATCAAATTTTAGAAGTAGTAAAGGGAATAAAGTTTGTTGGATTAAATTAAAAATGAAGTCTTTGATTTAAAACAAGGACATGTTAAGATGATTACAGTTAGGTGGATTCCAGATTCCTAAAGATTTTGGATGAAAGTTATGATAAGAAAGGAAGGTTATGAATGGAAATGGTCATTCTTTATTTATTTTTTTTTAATGCAAGAAGTGTGATAATTAGTAGAAGAAAGCACCACATTTCTGGTCCACTGTCTTTAATTGCTGTTGTCTCTCTTAAATAGCACTCCTATCTAGACATTAGTCTAGACTTTCTGCATCTATGGGTTCAGCATATAAGGATTCAACCAAACATGATTGAAAATATTTGGGGGAAAATTTCCTGGAAGTTCCCAAAAGCATAACTCAAATTTGCCATATGCTGGTGAAAATGTACATACATTTACATTGTATTAGATATTATAAGTAATCTAGAAATTAAAGTATACAGGAAGATGTGCCTAAGTTTTGTGCAAATACTTCATCACTTTATATTTGAGACTTGAGCTTTTGAGGACATTAATACTTGCAAGGAGATCCTGACATGTCACCCTCCTTCACATGCAATGTGTCAGAAATGGTGCTTCTTACTAATAATATTCCCTTTCTCCAAATATCTACATGCATTTTCACCACTATTTTCCTAAATGCCAAAGCTTAAAACTGGGCTCCCACTTTGATATAGCTCTCTTGTTAGACAGTGTGTCACTAACCCTCTCAAATTCTTCTTTTCCCCCCTCATCATTTACTCTCTATATTAGTTATTTTCTATAACCAGTTCTTCTGTCACAAATTTCATTGCCTTGAATGTATGATCATTTCAAATGCCATGATCACTTCATGGCAAATAGATGGGGAAACCAAGGAAACAGTGATAAACTTTATTTTCTTGGGCTCCAAAATCACCGTAGATGGTGACTGCAGCCATGAAATTAAAAGATGCTTGGGAGAAAAGCTATGACCAACTTAGATAACATATTAAAAAGCAGAGACATTACTTTGCTGACAAAGATCCATCTAGTCAAAGCTATGGTTTTTCCAGTAGTCATGTATGGATGTGAGAGTTGGACTATAAAGAAAGCTGAGTGCCAGAAAACTGATGCTTTTGAACTGTGGTGTTGGAGAAGACTCTTAAGAGTCCCTTGGACTGTGTGGGAGATCCAACCAGTCTATCCTAAAGGAGATCAGTCCTGGGTGTTCATTGCAAGGACTGATGTTGAAGCTGAAACTCCAATACTTTGGCCACCTGATGCAAAGAGCTGACTCATTTGAAAAGACTCTGATGCTGGGAGAGATTGAGGGAAGGAGGAGAAGGGGACGACAGAGGATGAGATGGTTGTATGGCATCACCGACTCAATGGACATGAGTTTGGGTGAACTCTGGGAGTTGGTGATGGACAGGGAGGCCTGGTGTGCTGCGGTTCATGGGGTCGCAAAGAGTCGGACACGACTGAGCAACTGAACTGAACTGCACTGAACTTAATGCAAAGAAATGACTCATTGGAAAAGACCCTGATGCTGGAAAAGATTGAAGGCAGGAGGCGAAAGGCATGACAGAAGATGAGATGGTTGAATGGCATCACCAACTTGATGGCCATAGTTTGAGCAAGCTCCGGGAGTTGGTAAGGGACAGGAAAGCCTGGGGTACTGCAGTCCACGGGGCTGCAAAGAGTCTGACACGACTGAGTGACTGAACTGACTGAACTGAAATGTGTGATATATTACAGTAGTCTCATGACCAAGAAACAGCATTGAGAAGCATTTAAGAGCATAGTTGTACAGACTTTGATAGAATCCATCTTTTGACATTTGCATACTAGTGCCTTTGGGAAAGTTAGTTAATGTCTCTTAAGTTTGTTTACTCATCTATAGAATGAAGAATTTAAAGAAATAATATGTGACAAGACTAATAATCGTTGCATAGTTAAAAACAAATAACAAATGAGAGAGAGTAATCATTACGTTTCTTTTTTTTCTCTTCCCTAATGCATTCTTTTCTGTTTCATCATGCAATTTTTCTTCAAAAAATTCTAGCAACCTCTTATTTTACACAAAGTCCAACACCTTATCCTTTGTTCACAGCTCTTTGTACTTTGATTATCTAGCTTTATCTCCCAGTTGATGTCTCTGCTCTGCTTTGGTCAATGTGCCCTATTCATTATTCTCTAGATATGCCATATTGATTTCTTACTGCAAACTTTTGCACATTTTATTGTCTAAGTTTTGGCATGCCCTTCTCCACCAACTTTGCCAGTGCAAATTCTTAACCTTAAATTTCACCTCTTTATTAAGTCTACTTTAATGTTCTTATTGGCTCTTATATGTGTTTAATCATCCACGTCCCTGCACTATGTTAGTTATTAAGATCAGTGCAGATGTTTCCAACTAAACACCACATCTTTGTCTCCTTTGAATTTCCCAGAGTACCTAGCACAAAAGTCGGTAGGTAGGGCTGAATAAATATTCTTCAGTGTAAGAAGAGTGTATAGACATTACAGAGAGAAAGAATGCCCTTTTATTGTTGAAATAAGTGTCTTTTAAAAAAAATTTAACTGGGATAATGCTTATTGGTACCTATTGCTACCTATAAACTTGAATCTTGATTTAAGATTAAGATATCCTTACAAGATAAAGGATACCAGATTCATTCTTTCTAGATTTATGTCATTACTATTTATAGTTGATACATAAATGCACATGGATAAAATATTAAAATATTTAATTTGTATAATTATTTTAAATATTATTAAACCAGCAGAACTACCATTCCTATAAACTATTATGGTACTTGACCTAAGTGGATGGTCCTTAATGACAAGTCCACATTGGTTCAGGTTAAAAGACATATGGGCAGAGGACAAATTCACTTTTGGGCAAAAGTAGTAAAGGTTAAGTCTTCCTCTTGGCCAAAGTTTGAACAGTTTGTTAGCAGCACCTTTAAAAGATCATGGTTTCCTAAGCTTGCGGTTCTTCAGCTGTGATGCAGTATCTGTGCCAAACCCATCTGGGATGCTCCACAGAGCCCCAGTGGGATTTAGGAGAAGAAGGTAGACAAGGGGAGCTGATGAAAACATGAAACTCATGCTGCTTGATTATCCTGTGCAATAAAGTCCCTGTGTCTCTGACCCAGGAGTCTCATGTTTTCTGCTAGTAACCATGAAACTATGGCATGTTAATTTATGTATATTTATTGAATAAAATCTCAAAATTTTCATGGTTCCTTTCAAAGTTCATGTGCAATAGTTTCTTCCTTTAGAAATAATTTCTAAGTGAATTTACAAATTATAAATTTGTAGATAATTTACTTCCTAAATGAATAAAGCCAATGTATTAAATTCAGCATAGTTAGAAATATAATGCTCATGTTTCAGGATGACAAAGTATGCAGCAAAATAATGCAGCTGCATACTAATAGTGGAGAAGGAAATGGCAACCCACTCCAGTGTTCTTGCCTGGAGAATCCCAGGGACAGAGGAGCCTGGTGGGCTGCTGTCTGTGGGGTCACACAGAGTCGGACACGACTGAAGCGACTTAGCATGCATGCATACTAATACTAGAATCAAGACTTCTAATTTTGTGGTATCCTTTATAAGAATGTTTTCATGTGATTGTAGCACTGGTGTTGAAAGAGTACATTTACAAATTCATTAATACAGTGTCACTGAAAATACGGACTGTTGCTTTTGAGATAGAAAATTGGTGATATGTTTGCATACATTACAACCTTTTAACTGCCATATGTTTCTTACCAGGCAAACTACTTCTCTTTATAAAGTAGTTTTCTTTGGAAATGCAAATTCATTTCTTACACTGAATTTTAAATTACCAGAACTTTGCAGGGATTTTGTGTGCTTGTTTTTATTTTTAGTGACCATAGATTATTTACTCTTGAAAGCAAATTACATAGTCATGACTATAGAATAAGATTCCTATAAAAAGTATTTTTACAGGTTTGTATATCTTTATATGTTTGTATGTATTTTTATGTTTTATATATTTGAAAAAGCCTGGCTGCATATCAAACAGTCATTGTAGTTTATCTAAAGAAAAGGGAGGTAGAAGAAGACAGAAGAAGACAGCAGACTTATTGTTTGCATATCTGTATTAAAGAAACAAAAAAAATGAATTAAGTTAAAATAAAAATAGAACCCCTGTCAATATTTTAGCACAACTCAATATCAGTTTATAAGCCTGAATAAAAATTTGAAATAGTTTTTTTAACCTATGTTTTAGTGTTTCCTACTAAATTTACTTATCACCATACCTATTTTGTATTTCATATAACGAGACATCTTGATACTCTACTTCCAAATGTAGAGTGGCATAGTTTTATAGTTATTTGAAAATATGTAATTTATCAAAATTTATTAATCAATTTTAACCTAAAATTTGTTTGTGTTATGGGATAAATTTAATCAGATTATATTAATTCATTAGAATATTTTATTTTAAAATATTTATTTTCTAAGGCTAATGTTGAGTAATTTATCTAATGGAACATAGTGAAATATCATGGAATAGCTAAAGAAGATTTATAATTTTCCCTAAGCTCTATTATAAAAAGGAAATACTTAATATACTAGAAATGTTTGAATTCTTAAATTATTTTTATATTTTATGTCTCATTCTATAGTTAAATTAACTTTTTATATTTTGGTATTTTTGTTCTTATACATGAAACATATTTTTGAATATTTAGATATATATTTTAGTATATTTTTTAATTAAAAATTAATTTTTCCATTTTGATGCTTATTTCTAGCTACAGGCATACTTTGTTTTATTGCACTTTGCTTTATTACACCTCACAGGGAGCATGTGTTTTACAAATTGAAGATTTGTGACAATCTTGCACTGAGCAAGTCTATCTGCAACCCTGTTTCCAACAGCTTTTGCTCATTTGCTTTCTCAGTTTTACATTTTGATAGTTCTCAAAATATTTCAAAGTTTTTCAGTATTATTATGTTTATGGTGATCTCTAATCAGTGGTCTTTGATGTTATTATATAACTCACTGACGGCTTAGCTGACGGTAACATTTTTTAGCAATAAAATTAAGCTATGTACATTAGTGTTTTTTAGACATAATTTATTGAACACTAAACTACAGTGTAGTATAAACACAACTCTTATATGTTCTGGGAAACCAAAAAAATTGTGTCACTCACTTCATTGTGTTATTAGACCTATTCAGCTGGTCTGGAGCAAACCCACAGTAACTGGGAGGTGTGCCTATATGTATTACTTCAGATCTACAAATGCATTGATAGGCATTTGCGTAGCATTATAAAATTTTAAAAATCTGCTCACATATATTTTATTTAATAGAAGACAAAGTTTTTCTAAATATTTACTCTTTCATTCAAATGCCATTTATATAGCCTTATTACATGCCTAGGGAACATTTCCAGAGAAGGCAATGGCACCCCACTCCAGTACTCTTGCCTGGAAAATCCCATGGGCAGAGGAGCCTGGTAGGCTGCAGTCCATGGGATCGCTGAGGGTCGGACAAGACTGAACTACTTCACTTTCACTTTTCACTTTCATGCATTGGAGAAGGAAATGGCAACCCACTCCAGTGTTCTTGCCTCCAGAATCCCAGGGATGGGGGAGCCTGGGTGGGCTGCCGTCTATGGGATCGCACAGAGTCGGACACGACTGAAGTGACTTAGCAGCAGCAGGGAACATTTCATGCAAAGATGAGTACAATGAAAGACAGAAACAGTATGGACCTAACACAAGCAGAAGATATTAAGAAGAAGTGGCAAGAATACACAGAGATCTATATAAAAAAAGATCTTAATGACCTGGATAACCACAGTGATGTGATCAATCACCTAGAGCCAGACATACTGGAATGTGAAGTCAAGTGGGCCTTAGGAAGCATCACTATAAACAAAGCTAGTGGAGGTGATGGAATTACAGCTGAGTTATTTCAAATCCTGAAAGATGATTCTGTGAAACTGCTGTGCTCCATATGGTAGCAAATTTGGAAAACTCACCAGAGGCCACAGGACTGGATAAGGTCAGTTTTCATTCTAATCCCAAAGAAGAAAAAGTGAAAGTGAAGTCGTTCAGTTGTGTCCGGCTCTTTGTGACCCCATGGACTGTAGCGTACCAGGCTTCTCTGTCCATGGGATTTTCCAGGCAAGAGTACTGAAGTGGGTTGCCATTTCCTTTTCCAGGGGATCTTCCTAAATGAGAGATCAAATCCAGGTCTCCCGCATTGCGGGCAGAAACTTTACTTCTGAGACACCAGGGAAGCCCAATCCCAAAGAAACACATTGCCAAAGAATGTTCAAACTACCCTACAATTGCACTCATTTCACATGCTAGCAAGGTAATGTGCAAAATCCTCCATGTCAGGCTTCAACAGTACATGAACCAAGAACTCCCAGATGTCCAAGCTGGATTTAGAAAAGGCAGAGGAACCAGAGATCAAATTTCCAACATTTGTTGGACCATACGAAAAGCAAGAGAATTCCACAAAAATATCTACTTCTGCTTCACTAATTATGCTAAAGCCTTTGTGTGGATGACAACAAATGGTGGAAAATTCTTAAAGAGATGGGAATCCAGACCACCTTACCTGCCTCCTCAATTGTATGATTGTCAAGAAGCAGTAGTTAGAACTGGACATTAATCAATGGACTGATTCAAAAATGGGAACGGGCTATGTCCAAGCTATCTATTGTCACCCTGCTTTTTAAACTTATATACAGAGTACATCATGACAAATGCTGGACTGGATGAAGTACACGCTGTAATCAAGATTGCCAGGAGAACTATCAGTAACCTCAGACATGCAGCTGACACCACCCTGTGGCAAAAAGTGAAGAGGAACTAAAGAGCCTCTTGATGAAGGTGAAAGAAGAGAGTGAAAAAGCTGGCTTAACACTCAACATTCAAAAAACCAAGATCATGGCATCCAGTCCCATCACTTCATGGCAAATAGATGGAAACAGTGACAGGCTAGTTTCTTGGGCTCCAGAATCACTGCAGATGGTGACTGCAGCCTGGAAATTAAAAGACTCTTGCCTCGGGGAAGAAAAGCTATGACAAACCTATAAACTGTAAGCAGAGACATGACTTTGAGACAAAGGTCCATATAGTCAAATATATGGTTTTTCCAATAGTCACATATTGATGTGAGAGTTGAACCATAAAGAAGCCTGAGCACTGAAGAATTGATGCTTTTGAACTGTGGTGTTGGAGAAGACTCTTAAGACTCCCTTGGACTGCAAGGAGATCTAACCATGCAATCCTAAAGGGAATCAATCCTTAATATTCATTGGAAGGACTGATGCTGAAGCTGAAACTCTACTACTTTGGCCCCCTAATGAGAAGAGCTGATTCATTGGAAAAGACCCTGAATCTGGGGAAGATAGAAGTCAGGAGGAGAAAGGGAGGACAGAGGACGAGATGGTTTGATGGTATCACCACTCAATGGACATGAGTTTAAGCAAGCTCCAGGAGATGCTGATGGATAGGGAAGCCTGGTATGTTGCAAGTAATGGTGTCACAAAGAGTCAGACATGACTGAGCAGTTGAACAACAACACATGCCTAACCCTGTCTCACTTCTCTGAGATATATTAGTCACAACATTCACATAGAAGGAGCCACATACAACTTAAACATCTTTGGGAATCTATTGCCACTCAGAACTAGGAAGTGTAAGATTGAGTTTGGTGCTTTGGCCAGAGAAAGAGATTTATAAGTAATGATGGGCTGGCCAGATCATACATTTTCACTGGATAAGTGGGGGTCAAGAGGAAGAATTGAAATACAATTGAGATTGATTCTTATCTTCAGAAATTTCATTAGAGGAAGCAGTATAGACATTTACAATAAAATATTATGAAATGATGATTTTATGCATTTAAATTTGGATTATTCTGAAAATTGTTTGCATTTTAAAATGAGTTAGATATAGATATTCTATTCTGTGCCTATGCTGACATTAATACCACTATAGAAAAAAAATGTTTGGATCCTTATCTGGCGATTTGTGCCAGTGTAACTACATGAATTTTAATTTTGTTTCTCATGTCAAATATAACATGTTCAAAGAAAATAATAATGAGTCTCTGTTTATATTAGTTATGGATAGTTAATTATAATAAACTTTATACTAGGGTCTTCATATCTGCTGCTCTTTAAAGAGTCTTGGTTTGATGAGGTGAAAGATGTATTCCTGAAAAGATTCTATAGGACATTTTTGTGGCGTGCTTTATAGCATGACCAAAAAGTCTAATATTTTCATGACTTTTGATAGCTATTTGTTGGATGTTAAAAGAGAACTTTGGAAAGTTTTGTTCTCTTTGCTTTGGCATTAAGAACATTTTACTTTTTTAATCTTTGTCTTTCTTGTCCATCCTATAAGGACAAAACATTTCTCTTTTTCTTCTATTTGGAGTGCATTTGTGAAACTCTGAGTATCATCAGATCTAGAAAATTTTAATCTAAATTGGTCTGATTTAGATCTTTCTGAGAAAATCCACTGTGTTTTCAGATTGGTCCTGATGATGTCAGCTGTTTCTTTATAGTTTTCAATTTCATGGATCCTAGTTAGGGCTGTATTAAGACTATCTTTAAAACTTTGAGAGTTGCCAAAATAAAGTTTGAATAAACATGTAAGTTGTAATAAACATGAATAAACATGTCATTTAAAATTTAAATGACAAGTAGACAGATAGATCCAATCATAGGCATTCTTAATTTTATACTATCTAACAACCTTAAACTTTAAAAAAAATCGTATCCCTAAATCCCATGAAACTCAAGGGCATAGACGAGTAAACATTCTTAGTATACACAAGACATTTTAAGGAATCATGTGACGTTACTCTTAGCCTTTTTCTTTTACTAACATCCTGCCTCCTCATATCTAGAACAACTTGCTTTTATTTCTTTTATTTTCCATTTTCCTTAAATTGTTTTGATTATTGTTTTGCTTCATTTATTTCCATAAAGAAAAAGATATTCAGTTGTTTGACTTGTTGATATTCAACAAATTTTTATTTTTAAAAATAATTTTTAACTAAAAAAATTATTTTTATTTTTAAGGGTTTTATAAATTGTTGTTCAATCAAATAGATTTTTTTTTAAAAGCTCCTTGGAATGGTAAATGCCCCCTGTAAAAGATCTTTAGGCTTCAGATGATATATTTTCTCTGCTTATCTTATAACTTTCTGAGGGAGGTGTGTTAAAACCTTCAACTATGAATAAAAGATTTTTTTTATTTCTCCTTTTTGTTTTATCAATTTTTGATTTACCTATTTTAAAACAGTATGATTGGATGGATCAACTCCTGTGAAATTATTATTAATATATTAATTCTTATCTCTTTTACTCTGTATTGTGTATTTAGTGTAGTATTCATATTGCTGTATTAGTTTCTCTTGATTACTATTTGCCTTGTGTGTATCTTCAATCTTTTATTTTTAATATTTCTCTGTGCTTATATTTTACATGTGTCTCTAATAGAATATGGTTGGCTTTTTTCTCTTTAATGACAGATTTTAAAATAGTTATCTTCTAATTGGAGACTGCTTGCTTTTATTATAGCTGCTACAATAGTTACATTGAAATGTATGGTCTTAATATTTGTTTTTCTATTTGTCCCATTTGTTCTGTGTTCCCTTTTGCATCCCTCTGAGTTAATTATTTTTAAAATTATTTCATTTTCTTTTTTATTACAGTTTAGTTATTCAGTATTTAAAATCTATCCCCTTTGTAGTTATGCTAGAGATTATAGCATATGTCTTTGACCTTGAAAAAGTAATTTCATTAAATATATAATTTTCTATATCATGGTAGGCCCGTAAAACACATACTTTAATTGCTTCTAATTCTCAGTTAAATTTTTAGCTTATTTTAATTCTACAGATATATGCCAATAATATGTTAGCATGCCTTCAATAGTTGATAAGATTTACCAAGATATTTACTATTACCTTGAACTTTATACATTTCTACATCTCTGTGCTTCTGTCTGAAATTATTGTTCTAATGCCCGAGGACCTTTTTGATTATTTATTTTAACATGGGTATGTATACTTTTGATGAATTTCTTCTATCTCTCATTCTTCTGTTTTTTTTTTTTTTTTCTATTCATTTCAATTTCATTTTAAGCATATTTTAATAAATGTAAAGTTCTATGGTTGCAGTTTTTATTTTTAGCACTTTTGTTTTCTGGCTTCTATTTTAGTGGCATTTTTATTATTGCTATTTGGAAAGTAAAGTGTATTTTTTCTAGCTGATTTTAACCTTTCTTTGGCTTTTGGTTTGATGTACTTTTATATAGAATTTTCTTTTTCTGTTTTTCCTTCTTGTGGTTCATATCTATGGTTAGTTGAAACCATCTGATCCAGTATCTCTTTAAACATTGCTTCTGCCCATCTCTTATTTACTTCTAAGAGTCCAATTATTTATATGCTGATGTTTCACCATATACCTTATATATCCTTATTGCCTATATTTCCATTGTTTATCTTCAGTTCAGTTCAATTGCTCAGTTGTGTCCAACTCTTTGTGACCACATGAACTGCAGCACTCCAGGTTTCCTTATTCATGCTTCATTATGAATATTTTCATCTGATCCATATTTCATTGCACTTATCCTCTTTTTAGCTGTATTGAATCATCTGCTAACCCATCTAATGACACTAGATTTCAATGACTATATATTTCAATCTACTCAATTTTGTGTTATATTTTTTTTAATTCTCTGATTGATTTTCCATCTTGCCATGTAATTTCTTAAAGATATGTTACAATCAGGTTAAAGCCCATGTGTTGTAATTCTATATCTGAATCTCCTTTTGCTTTGTTTGTGTATCTGTTTTTTTTATTGTTGTTGTTGGTTTATTTATTTAGTTCTCCTTTGTGGTATACCTGTTAATGTGGATTAAATTGAAGCTGTAGATTTCATTAATTTTGTGCAGAAAGACTTAACTTTTCTTCATTTATTTATTTTTTATTGAAGGATAATTGCTTTATAGAATTTTGCTGTTTTCTGTCAAACCTAAACATGAATCAGTCATGGTATACATATGTCCCCTCCGTTTTGAACCTCACTCCCAACTCCCTTCCTATCCCAGCCCTCCAGGCTGACACAGAGCTCCTGTTTCAGTTTCCTGAGCCATACAGCAAATTCCCATTGGCTTCCTATTTTACATATGGTAGTGTAAGTTTACTTGTTACTCTTTCCATAAATCTCACCCTCTCCTCCATCTCCCCATGTTCATAAATCTGTTCTCTATGTCCATTTCTCCATTGTTACCCTGTAAATACATTCTTCAGTACCATTTTTCTAGATTCCATATATGTGCATTAGAATACGATATTTACATTTCTCTTTCTGACTCTGTATAATATGTTCTTTACTCTGTATAATATGTTCTAGGTTCATCCACCTTATTAGAATTGACTCTAATGTGTTCCTTTTTATGGTTGAGTCATATCCATTATGTATATGTACCACACTTCTTTATCCATTCATCTACCAGTGGACATCTAGGTAACCTCCATGCTCTAGCTATTGTAAATAGTGCTGCAGTGAACAATGGGGTGTTGTGTTTTTTTATTTTTTTAATATAAATTTATTTATTTTAATTGGAAGTTAATTACTTTACAATATTGTATTGGTTTTGCCATATATCAACATGAATCTGCCATAGGTATACACGTGTTCCCTATCCTGAACCCCCCTCCCACCTCCCTCCCCGTACCATCCATCTGGGTCATCCCAGTGCACCAGCCCCAAGCATCCTGTATCCTGCATCGAACCTGGACTGGTGATTTGTTTCATATATGATATTATACATATTTCAATGCCATTCTCCCAAATCATCCCACCCTCTCACTCTCCCACAGAGTACAAAAGACTGTTCTATACATCTGTGTGTCTTTTGCTGTCCCACATACAGGGGTATCGTTACCATCTTTCTAAATTCCATATATATGCATTAGTATACTATACTGGTGTTTTTCTTTCTGGCTTACTTCACTCTGTATAATAGGCTCCAGTTTCATCCACCTCATTAGAAATGATTCAAATGTATTCTTTTTAATGGCTGAGTAATACTCCATTGTGTATATGTACCACTGCTTTCTTATCCATTCATCTGCTGACAGACATCTAGGTTGCTTCCATGTCCTGGCTATTATAAACAGTGCTTTGATGAACATTGGGGAACACGTGTCTCTTTCCCTTCTGGTTTCCTCAGTGTGTATGCCCAGTAGTGGGATTGCTAGATCATAAGGCAGTTCTATTTCCAGTTTTTTAAGGAATCTCCACACTGTTCTCCATAGTGGCTGTACTAGTTTCATTCCCACCAACAGTGTAAGAGGGGTCCCTTTTCTTCACACCCTCTCCAGCATTTATTGCTTGTAGACTTTTGGATCGCAGCCATTCTGACTGGCGTGAAATGGTACCTTATTGTGGTTTTGATTTGCATTTCTCTGATAATAAGTGATGTTGAGCATCTTTTCATGTATTTGTTAGCCATCTGTATGTCTTTTTTGGAGAAATGTCTATTTAATTCTTTGGCCCATTTTTTGATTGGGTTGTTTATTTTTCTGGAATTGAGCTATAGGAGTTGCTTGTATATTTTTGAGATTAGTTGTTTGTCAGTTGCTTCATTTGCTATTATTTTCTCCCATTCTGAAGGCTGTCTTTTCACCTTGCTTATAGTTTCTTTTGTTGTGCAGAAGCTTTTAATTTTAACTAGATCCCATTTGTTAATTTTTGCTTTTATTTCCAGTATTCTGGGAGATGGGTCATAGAGGATCCTGCTGTGATGTATGTCAGAAAGTGTTTTGCCTATGTTCTCCTCTAGGAGTTTTATAGTTTCTGGTCTTACGATTAGATCTTTAATCCATTTTGAGTTTATTTTTGTGTATGGTGTTAGAAAGTGTTCTAGTTTCATTCTTTTACAAGTGGTTGACCAGTTTTCCCAGCACCACTTGTTAAAGAGATTGTCTTTGCACCATTGTCTATTCTTGCCTCCTTTGTCAAAGATAAGGTGTCCATACGTGCATGGATTCATCTCTGGGCTTTCTATATTTTTCCATTGGTCTATATTTCTGTCTTTGTGCCAGTACCATACTGTCTTGATTACTGTGGCTTTGTAGTAGAGCCTGAAGTCAGGCAGGTTGATTCCTCCAGTTCCATTTTTCTTTCTCAAGATTGCTTTGGCTATTTGAGATTTTTTTGTATTTCCATATAAATTGTGAAATTATTTGTTCTACCTCTGTGAAAAATACCTTTGGTAGCTTGATAGGGATTGCATTGAATATATAGATTGCTTTGGGTAATATACTCATTTTCACTATATTGATTCTTCTGATCCATGAACATGGTATATTTCTCCATCTATTAGTGTCCTCTTTGATTTCTTTCACCAGTGTTTTATAGTTTTCTGTATATAGGTCTTTAGTTTCTTTAGGTAGACATATTCCTAAGTATTTTATTCTTTTCATTGCAATGGTGAATGGAATTGTTTCCTTAATTTCTCTATTTTCTCATTAGTATATAGGAATGCAAGGGATTTCTGTGTGTTGATTTTATATCCTGCAACTTTACTAGTATATTCATTGATTAGTTCTAGTAATTTTCTGGTGGAGTCTTCAGGGTTTTCTATGTAGAGGATCATGTCATCTGCAGACAGTGAGAGTTTTACTTCTTCTTTTCCAATTTGGATTCCTTTTATTTCTTTTTCTGCTCTGATTGCTGTGGCCAAAACTTCCAAAACTATGTTGAATAGTAGTGGTGAGAGTGGGCACCCTTGTCTTGTTCCTGACTTTAGGGGAAATACTTTCAGTTTTTCACCATTGAGGATAATGTTTGCTCTGGGTTTGTCATATATAGTTTTATTATGTTGAGGAATGTTCCTTCTGTTCCTGCTTTCTGGAGAGTTTTTATCATAAATGGATGTTGAATTTTGTCAAAGGCTTTCTCTGCATCTATTGAGATAATCGTATGGTTTTTATTTTTCAATTTGTTAATGTGGTGTATTACATTGATTGATTTGTGGATATTGAAGAATACTTGCCTCTCTGAGATAAAGCCCACTTGGTCATATTGTATGATCTTTTTAATGTGTTATTGGATTCTGATTGCTACAATTTTGTTAAGGATTTTTGCATCTATGTTCATCAGTGATATTGGCCTGTAGTTTTCTTTTTTTGTGGCATCTTTGTCAGATTTTGGTATTAGGGTGATGGTGGCTTCATAGAATGAGTTTGGAAGTTTACCTTCCTCTGTAATTTTCTGGAGGAGTTTGAGTAGGATAGGTGTTAGCTCTTCTCTAAATTTTTGGTAGCATTCAGCTGCGAAGCCATCTGGACCTGGGCTTTTGTTTGCTGGAAGGTTTCTGATTACAGTTTCAAATGCCGTGCTTGTGATGGGTCTGTTAAGATTTTCTATTTCTTCCTGGTCCAGTTTTGGAAAGTTGTACTTTCCTAAGAATTTGTCCATTTCTTCCAAGTTGTCCGTTTTATTGGCATATAATTGCTGATAGTAGTCTCTTATGATCCTTTGTATTTGTGTGTTGTCTGTTGTGATCTCTCCATTTTCATTTCTAATTTTATGGATTTGATTTTTCTCCCTTTTTTTCTTTATGAGTCTGGCTAATGGTTTGTCAATTTTATTTATCCTTTAAAAGAAGCAGCTTTTGGCTTTTTTGATTTTTTGCTATGGTCTCTTTTTTTCTTTTGCATTTATTAGTGCCCTAATTTTTAAGATTTCTTTCCTTCTACTAACCCTGGGGTTCTTCATTTCTTCCTTTTCTAGTTGCTTTAGGTGTAGAGTTAGGTTATTTATTTGACTTTTTTCTTGTTTTTTGAGGTATGCCTGTATTGCTATGAAACTTCCCGTTAGTACTGCTTTTACAGTGACCCACAGGTTTTGGGTTGTTGTGTTTTCATTTTCATTTGTTTCTATGCATATTTTGATTTCTTTTTTTATTTCTTCTGTGATTTGTTGGTTATTTAGCAGTGTGTTGTTCAGCATTCATATGTTGGAATTTTTAATAGTTTTTCTCCTGTAATTGAGATCTAATCTTACTGCATTGTGGTCAGAAAAGATGCTTGGAATGATTTCAATTTTTTTGAATTTACCAAGGCTAGATTTATGGCCCAGGATGTGATCTATCCTGGAGAAGGTTCCGTGTGCGCTTGAAAAAAAGGTGAAATTCATTGTTTTGGGGTGAAATGTCCTATAGATATCAATTAGGTCTAACTGGTCTATTGTATCATTTAAAGTTTGTGTTTTCTTGTTAATTTTCTGTTTAGTTGATCTATGCATAGGTGGGAGTGGGGTATTAAAGTCTCTCACTATTATTGTGTTATTGTTAATTTCTCCTTTCATACTTGTTAGCATTTGTCTTACATATTTTGGTGCTCCTATGTTGGGTGCATATATATTTATAATTGTTATATCTTCTCTTTGGATTGATCCTTTGATCATTATGTAGTATCCTTCTTTGTCTCTTTTTACCGCCTTTATTTCAAAGTCGATTTTATCTGATATGAGTATTGCTATTCCTGCTTTATTTTGGTCTCTATTTGCATGGAATATCTGTTTCCAGCCCTTCACTTTCAGTCTGTATGTGTCCCCTGTTTTGAGGTGGGTCTCTCGTAGACAACATATATAAGGGTCTTGTTTTTGTATCCATTCAGCCAGTCTTTGTCTTTTGGTTGGAGCATTCAACCCATTTACGTTTAAGGTAATTATTGATAAGTATGATCCTGTTGCCATTTACTTTAGTGTTTTGGGTTGGAGTTTATACACCCTTTTTGTGTTTCCTGTCTAGAGAATCTCCTTTAGCATTTGTTGGAGAGCTGGTTTGGTGGTGCTGAATTCTCTCAGCTTTTGCTTGTCTGTAAAGCTTTTGATTTCTCCTTCATATTTGAATGAGATCCTTCCTTGGTACAATAATCTGGGCTGTAGGTTATTTTCTTTCATCACTTTAAGTATGTCCTGCAATTCCCTCCTGGCCACAAGAGTTTCTATTGAAAGATCAGCTGTTATCCTTATGAGAATCCCCTTGTGTGTTATTTGTTGTTTTTCCCTTGCTGCTTTTAATATTTCTTCTTTGTGTTTGATCTTTGTTAATTTGATTAATATTTGTCTTGGGTGTTTCTCCTTGGGTTTATCCTGTTTGGGACTCTCTAGGTTTCTGGGACTTGAGTGATTATTTCCTTCTCCATTTTAGGGAAGTTTTCAACGATTGTCTCCTGAAATATTTTCTCATGGTCTTTCTTTTTGTCTTCTTCTTCTGGGACTCCTATTATTTGAATGTTGGGGCATTTAACATGGTCCTGGGGTCTCTGAGATTGTCCTCATTTCTTTTAATTCGTTTTTCTTTTTTCCTCTCTGATTCATTTATTTCTACTATCCTATCTTTTACTTCACTGTTCCTATTTTCTGCCTCCGTTATTCTACTATTTGTTCCCTCCAGAGTGTTTTTGATCTCATTTATTGCATTATTCATTATATACTGACTCTTTTTTATTTCTTCTAGGTCCTTGTTAAACTTTTATTTCATCTTCTCAATCCTTGTCTCCTGGCTATTTAGCTATGATTCCATTTTGATTTCAAGATTTTGGATCATTTTCACTATCATTATTCGGAATTCTTTATCAAGTAGATTCCCTATCTCTTCCTCTTTTGTTTGATTTGGTGGGTGTTTATCCTGTTCCTTTACCTGCTGGGTATTCCTTTGTCTCTTCATCCTGTTTATATTGCTGTTTTGGGGTGGCCTTTCTGTATTCTGGCAGTTTGTGGAGTTCTCTTTATTGTGGAGTTTCCTTGCTGTGAGTAGGGTTGTACGGGTGGCTTGTCCAGGTTTCCTGGTCAGGGAAGCTTGTGTCGGTGTTCTGGTGGGTGGAGCTGGATTTCTTCTGTCTGGAGTGCAATGAAGTGTCCAGTAATGAGTTATGAGATGTCAACGGGTTTGGAATGACTTTGGGCAGCCTGTGTATTGAACTCAGGGCTGTATTCCTGTGTTGCTGGAGAATTTGCATGGTATGTCTTGCTCTGGAACTTGTTGGCCCTTGGGTGGTGCTTGGTTTCAGTGTAGGTATGGAGGTGTTTGATGAGCTGCTGTCAATTAATGTTCCCTGGAGTCAGGAGTTCTCTGGTGTTCTCAGGATTTGGACTTAAGCCTCCTGCTTCTGGTTTTCAGTCTTATTTTTACAGTAGCCTCAAGACTTCTCCATCTATACAGCACCATTGATTAAACATCTAGGTTAAAGATGAAAAGTTTCTCCACAGTGAGGGATACCCAGAGAGGTTCACAGAGTTACATGGAGAAGAGGAGAGGGAGGAGGGAGTTAGAGGTGACCTGAATGAGATAAGGTGAAATCAAAAGAGAAGAGAGCAAGCTAGCCAGTAATCACTTCCTTATGTGCGCTGCACAGTCTAGACTCCTCAGAGATGTTCACAGAGTTATACAGAGAAGAGAAGAGGAAGGAAGGAGACAGAGGTGGCCAGGAGGATAAAGGGGGGAATCAAAAGGAGATAGACAGATCCAGCCAGTAATCAGTTCCCTAAGTGTTCTCCACCGTCTGGAACACACAAAGAGATTCACAGAGTTGGGTAGAGAAGAGAAGGGGGAGGGAGGAGACAGAGGTGACCTGGTGGAGAAAAAGGAGAGTCCAAAGGCGGAGAGAGCAGTCAAGCCAGTAATCTCGCTCCCAAGTAAAAATGGGTACTGAAGATTGGGTTCTTAAAGGTACAAAATTGATAACAAATACCAAACAGCAAAGATAAAAAAATCTAGAGAAGAGATTGGATTTTCAAAAATACAATATTAAAGAACAGAAAAAAAAAAGTCACAAAAATTATAAAAAAAATATATATATGAAGTTTGCTGTAAAAAATAGGGTCTCTTTTTTTTGCAAAGTAATAGTAGGTTATAAAAATGAAAATTAAAGGAGTAATAGAGGACTTAAAACTTAAACAAATGATAGTATAAATAGTAAAAATATATCTAGGACTTTCTCTGGGTGTTGCTGTGGCCAGTGTTGGGTCAGTTCATTTTCAGCTAGTTCCTTGGTCCGGCTTATATTTCTCAGGGTCTATAGGCCCCTTCCTATGTAGTCAGTACTAACTACAGGGTTTTAATCTATTGCACTTTTCACTTCCAAGATGGTTCCCTCTGTTTTAGCTTCTTCTGTTTGCTGGTCTCCTCAATGTCTGATTTCTGGCCCGGCCCAAGGGGGCGGTGGTGGACACTTTTAGGCTCACTTGTTCAGTCGTGCTGTGGGGAGGGAGGGAAGCTGCAAACATAACACTGGCATGTGCTCGCGGTGTCTCAGCCACACTGGGCCTGCCCCCGCTCACGGTGCGTGTGCCCTCCCTGCCCACACTGCTCAGGCTCTAGGTTGCTCCGTGGGGAACCGTCTAAGGCCGGCCCTGAGCTGCATGCATTCCCAGGTCTAAGCCGTTCAGGTTTAGGCACTCGGGTAGTCCTCAGAGGCACAGACTCGGTTGGACCTGCATTTGTGCCCTTCCCAGGTCCAGGCAGCTCAGGTGATGAGGTGTTTGGCGAGCGTGGTCACTGTGACTTAATCACCTCCCCCATCCCTGCTGCTCGGTTTTCTGGGTGTACAACTGGTGTGCCTTCTCAGGCGGATGTTGACTGTCCAGAAGCCCAAGAAGTCTTAGTTAGCAAAGAAGCCTGCTTGCAGTTTGGTAGATAATGTCTCTCTGGGGCTGCGATTGCCCGCTTCCGGCTCTGGCTGCCTGCCACCAGAGGGGGATGGTCTGCAGCCGGCTATCTCTGTTCAGTTAGGTTAGGGCTTTTTGCATGGTAGTTATCCCACAGTCTAGTTTGCTAGCCGAAGTTAGGTCACTCAAATTGCCCTCGGGGCATCAGGCTGGGTCCTTTCTCTAAGCAATACAGCCTGCGCCTCCCTGCCTAGCTCTCGCTTACTAGTGGTGGGTGCAGGCGTCTGCGCTGCTTCTCTGCTGGGGGAGTTACCATTAGGCACGTAATCTGTGGGTTTTAATTATTTATTTATTTTTCCTCCCAGTTATGTTGCCCTCTGAGGTTCCAAGGCTCGTCACAGACTCAGCATTGAGAGTGTTTCCTGCTGTTTGGAAACTTCTTTTTAAGACTCCCTTCCCGGGACGGAGCTCTGTCCCTACCTCTTTTGTCTCTCTTTTTGTCTTTTATATTTTTTCCTACCTCCTTTCGAAGACAATGGGCTACTTTTCTGGGTGCCTGATGTCCTCTGCCGGCATTCAGAAGTTGTTCTATGGAATTTACTCAGCATTTAAATGTTCTTTTGATGAATTTGTTGGGGAGAAAACGGTCTCCCCGTCTTATTCCTCTGCCATCTTAGGACCGCTACATGTGTTTTTTTAATTTTGGTTTCCTCAGAGTATATATATGCCTAAGAGTGGGATTGCTTAGTCATAAGGGAAGTGAAGTCACTCAGTTGGGTCCAACTCTTTGCGACCCCATGGACTGTAGCCTACTGGGCTCCTCTGTCCATGGGATTATCACTGCAAGAATACTGGAGTGGGTTGCCATTTCCTTCTCCAGGGGAACTTCCCGGTCCAGGGATCGAACCTGGGTCTGCCACATTGTAGGTGGATGCTTTACAGTCTGAGCCACAAGGGAAGCCCCTGCTGAGTCATAAGGTGGTTTTAATCCTAGTTTTTAAGGAATCTCCATACCTTCTTCCATAGTGGTTGTATCAACTTACGTTCCCACCAACAGTGCAAGAGCATTCCCTTTTCTCCACACCCTCTCCAGCATTTATTGTTTGTAGACTTTTTGATGAGGGCCAAAGGAAATGGCAACCTACTCCAGTACTCTTGCCTGGAAAATTCCATGGACAGAGGAGCCTGGTAGGCTACAGTCCATGGGGTTGCAAAGAGTTGGACACAATTGAGCGACTTCACTTTCACTTTGACTTTCATTCTGACTGGTGTAAGGTGATATCTCATTGTAATTTTGAATTGCATTTCTCTAATAATGAGCGATGTTGAACATGCTTTCATGTGTTTCTTAGCTATCTGTATGTCTTCTTTAAAGAAACATATATTAAGGTCTTTTCCCCACTTTTTGATTGTGTTGTTCATTTTTCTGGTATGGAGTTGTATGAACTACTTGTATATTTTGGAAATTAATCTTTTGTCAGTTATTTCATTTGCTATTATTTTCTCCCATTCTGAGGTTTGTCTTTTCACCTTGTTTATAGTTTCCTTTGCCGTGCAAAAGCTTTTAAGTTTAATCAGGTTCCACTTGTTTACTTTTGTTTTTATTTCTGTTAGTCTAGGAGGTGGGTCACAGAGGATCTTGCTTTGATTTATGTCATCAAGTGCTCTGCTTATATTTTCCCTTACAGTTTTATAGTTTCTGGTCTTACATTTAGGTCTTTAATCCATTTTGAGTTTATCTTTGTGTATGGTGTTAGGAAGTGTTCTAATTTCATTCTCTCACATGTAGCTATCCAGTTTTCCCAGCACCATTTATTGAAGAGTCTGTCTTTGCCCCATTGTATATTCTTGCCTCCTTTGTCAAAAATAAGGTACCCATAGGTGCATGGGTTTATTTCTGGGCTTTCTATATTTTTCCATTGGTCTATATTTCTGTTTTTGTGCCATTACCATACTGTCTTGATGACTGTATCTTTGTAGTATAATCTAAATTCAGGAAACTTGATTCATTAGTTCCATTCTCCTTTCTCAAGACTTCTTTGGCTATTCGGGGTCTTTTGTGTTTCCATATGAATTGTGAACTTTTTTATTCTAGTTCTGTGAAAAATGCCATTGGTAATTTGATAGGGATCACACTGAATCTATAGATTGTATTTGGCAGTCTAGTCATTTTCACAATATTTATTCTTCCTACCCAGGAACATGGAGTCTCTCTTCATCTGTTTATATCGTCTTTGATTTCTTTCATCAGTGTCTTATAATTTTCTGTGTACTGTTCTTTTCTCTTCTTAGGTAAGCTTACTCCAGATATTTAATTCTTTTTGTTGTAATGGTGAATGGGATTGATTCCTTAACTTCTTTTTCCGATTTTTCATTGTTAAGATATAGAAATACAAGTGACTTTTGTGTATTAATTTTGTATCCTGCAACTTTGCTAAGTTCAATGATTAGCTCTAGTAATTTTCTGATACTATCTTTAGAGTTTTCTGTGTACAGTATCATGTCACCTGCAAACAGTGAGAGCTTTACTTCTTCTTTACTTCCAGATCAGAAAAGATTCTGGATTCCTTTTATTTCTTTTTCTTCTCTGATTGCTGTAGCTAATACTTCCAGAATTATGTTGAATAACAGTAGTGAAAATAGACACCCTTGTCTTGTTCTTGATCTTGGGGGAATGCTTTCAGTTTTTCACCATTGAGAATAATGTTTCCTGTAGGCTTACAAATATGGCCTTTATTGTGTTGAGGTAGGTTCCTTCTATGCCCATTTTTTGAAGAGTTTTAATCATAAGTGGGTGCTGAATTTTATTAAAGGCTTTTTCTGCATCTATTGAGATGATCATATGGTTTTTATCTTTCAATTTGTAAATTTGGTGTTTCACATTGATTGATTTCTGTCTACTGAAGAATCCTTGCACCCCTGGAATAAATCTAACTTGATCATGGTGTACAAGCTTTTTGATGCATTGGTGTATTCTGTTGGCTAAAATTTTGTTGATCTTTTTTGCATCTATGTTTATCAGTAATATTGGCCT
Organism: Bos taurus; assembly: GCF_002263795.3. Taxonomy (NCBI): domain Eukaryota; kingdom Metazoa; phylum Chordata; class Mammalia; order Artiodactyla; family Bovidae; genus Bos; species Bos taurus. Next base: position 33,925,389 of record NC_037333.1, on the reverse strand, counting down.
GTAGTTTTCTTTTTTGTGTTGTTTTTGTCTGGTTTTATATCAGGGTGATGGTGGCCTTGTAGAATGAGTTTGGAAGTGTTCCTTCCTCTGCAATTTTTTGAAAGAGTTTTAGAAGGATAGGCATTAGCTCTTCTCTAAATGTTTAATAGAATTCTCCTGTGAAGCCATCTGGTTCTGGGCTTTTGTTTTTTTGGGAGATTTTTGATCACAGCTTCAATTTTAGTGCTGGTAATTGGGTTGTTCATAATTTCTATTTCTTCCTGGTTCACTCTTGGAAGATTGAACTTTCCTAAGAATCTGTCCATTTCTTCCAGGTTATCTATTATATTGCCATATAGTTTTTCATAATAGCCTCTTATAATCCTTCATGTTTCTGCACTGTCTGTTGTAACCTCTCCTTTTTCATTTCTAATTTTGTTGATTTGATTCTTCTCTTTTTTTTTTCTTGATGAGTCTGGCTAAGGTTTTGTCAATTTTGTTTATCTTCTCAAAGAACCAGCTTTTAGGTTTATTAATCTTTATTATTGTTTCTTTCATTTATTTCTGCTTATATCTTTATGATTTTTTTCCTTCTGAAAATTTTGGGGTTTTGTTGTTCTTCTTTATCTGGTTGTTTTAGGTGTAATATTAGGCTGTCTGTTAGATGTTTTTCTTGTTTCTTGAGATATGCTTGTATTGCTATAAACTTCCCTCTTAGGACTGCTTTTGCTGCATCCCAATGGCAACCCACTCCAGTACTCTTGCTTGGAAAATCCCATGAATGGAGGAGCCTGGCAGGCTGCAGTCCATGGGGTTGTGAAGAGTTGGACATGACTGAGCGACTTCACTTTCACTTTCCACTTTCATGCATTGAAGAAGGAAATGGCAACCCACTCCAGTGTTCTTGCCTGGAGAATCCCAGGGACGGCGGAGCCTGGTGGACTGCTGTCAATGGGGTCGCACAGAGTCAGACACAACTGAAGTGACTTAGCAGCAGCAGCAGCATAGGTTTTGAGTTGTTGTGTTTTCATTGTCATTTGTTTCTAGAAATTGTTCCCTTTTGATTTCTTTAGTAACCTTTTGGTTATTTAGAAACGTGTTGTTTAATCTCCATGTGTTTGTGTTTCTTACCTGTTTTTTCTTGTAATTGATATCTAGTCTCATAGTGTTGTGGTCAAAGAAGATGTTGGATACGATTTCCATTTTCTTAAATTTACTAAGGTTTGATGTGTGACCCAAGATGTGATCTATCCTGGAGACTGTTCCATGTGCACTTGAGAAGAAGGTGTATTCTTCTGCATTTGAATGGAATGTCCTGATGATATCAATGAGATCCATCCCATCTAATGTATCATTTAAGACTTGTGTTTCCTTGTTAATTTTCTGTTTTGATGATCTGTCCATTGGTGTGAGTGGGGTGTTAAAGTCTACAATTATTGTGTTACTGTCAATTTCTCCCTTTATGTCTGTTAGTGTTTGTCTTATGTATTGAGGTGCTCCTATGTTGGGTACAGAGGTAAGACTTCACTTTTTTAAGCAGTAAAATCTAGGCATTTCACCTCAGTTCATTAAGGGATTGGAGTGATTCCAAGTTGTATGCCAATCGTTGGGAACCTAATGGCATTACCAATGGAAGGGAAGCCAGAAGTTTCTCCAAGACTTCTCTTCCTTAAAATATTAGAATTACAATATTATTCTCTTAACCTAGTATCACTGCTGATAACTCTGCATAAGATCTCTCATTCTCAGCCACTGCTTTCTTCTCAAATTCTCAGCTCTTACTTTCAGATTTGCAAATGACTCTTTAAGGGAATACTATATTTTTCCCTCTGTTCTCCACTACCCCTGCCCGGAATACTTCTGACATCAGATGTCTGGGATTCTTCCTCAGAGCAAACAATTCTCCAATTCTGTATAGACACCAACTGAGTGTTCTACAGTTCAGTTAAATGTTACCTGAACACAATGTGGGAAGCATCAGAAAATATGTTCTCTTGATGAGTAACTGCAAAATATAAACTTTGCTTCAGTCTTGCTTTAAAAAAATGATTTGTTTTAGATTTCTCCTAAGTGAGAGCTAATAAGCTATAAAAGCTAACTTATTTCTCCTAAATTACCATTTCATGGGGAAAAAAAAAACATAAAATAGAATAAACTGGCTGTCAGAGCATTAGTTTCCCATGTAAGCTCTGCTACTTACTATATTATCTTGGATAAGTCATTTTTATTTTCTGCATCTCCTTTAACTCATTATGCTAATTATGCTCTAAGATTTTTAATTGTATCATTTTATGATTAAATTAAAAAGGAAAAATGCATGTTTTCTAGTCTACCATATCAAGGCACATTAAGTGAGTCTACCACAGTGTTAACATGCATTCTAATGGGGTTATTTATTCAGCTGGGATACTTGTAAAGTGCAGAGTATTTTATGATTTGTGTTTCCATATAACTAGAATATATAGTTTAGGAAAAAATATAAATTATTAATCATTGAAACCTATTCTTAAGAAAATAGCTTTAATGAAAGCTAGTGGTCTTACTAAATATGTTACTCTCTTATAACTGCTGCCCCTCATACTCTTAAAGCCTATAAGTCAGGCATTAAAGTGATATCACTGGATCTGACCCAGGAGCTACCTTCACAGGAACATGGAATCCAAGGATGCCTTTCTTTCTCTAGCAGTTATTATTATTATTATCTAGAAATACTCAGACACCAATATTATGTTATAGTATCTTAAAGGATAGAATATTTATTTCAGAAATTGAGATCCCTACTGATAGTAGCTTATCATGCTTTTGTTCTCTATTAGAGAGGAATTAAGATGATCATCTTGAGTTGACTTTCTGATTTGGGTCAAGAAGATAGAATAGCTACCCTATTCCTTTTCACCTTAATACTTTGTTAGTGCATTAATGTATTATCACTTGAAACCTAGAGGAAAGAAATAACAATAATTTATCTTGGTGTACAGTTGGCCATTTTCTATACATCTATTTCATTTAATTCTTACAATTTCCTAATGAATGGGGGGTAACATTATCTTCACTTTATAGATGAAAAAACTGAGATCCAATCAGATTCACTATTTGAGTCAAGTACTCAGAGAATAAGTAGTGAATTGGATAAGAATATACACCTGCACAGTTCCAAAGCTAAGATATTTCCACTATACTGGGAATTCTGGCTACACATACAAATCACCTGCAGAGCTTTTAAAATATCAATGATGTGAATGTTCAGAACCAATGAGAATCACTAAAATACCCTATTGTTCAACATTTTTGAGATATTTATTTAAAAATATTTCAAAGATGCATAAATCAAATCCAAAACATTGTCAGGTATGTTATTCTCTATAAGAATACTTTGTTGATAGCAGATGTTTCACTATTTGTTATATCTGTATGACCACGACAAAATAATTATGAGTTATTATTGCTATACCCAGATGTCAAGGATGACTATTTTCAATTCTAGGCACAAGATTTTTAATATTTTTTTCTAGTCTTTTGAAAGCAAGTTAATGCCTAACAACGTAAATTACCTGTGTACTACTTCCCTGGTGGCTTAGATGGTAAAGAACCTGCCTACAATATGGGAAACCTGGGTTTGATCCCCAGGTTGGAAAGATCCCCTGGAGAAGGAAATGGCAGGCCACTCCAGTATTCTTGCCTGGAGAATCCCAAGGACAGAGGAGCCTGGAGGGCTTTAGTCCATAGAATCGCAAAGAGTCAGACATGACTGAAGCGACTGAGCATGCATGCACTACCATTTTAAAGATAGGAATTGGTTTTTGGTTCAGGATAATTTAAAGAAAACAGTTTACAAAGGATTCTATGCACATAGTTACTTTGAGACATTCATGTTTGTGATTAATTTTTAAGAATCAAAGGATTAACTTAAAAATGAGGTTATGCATATGATAAAAATATAAAATGAATACAGTGTTGTCTACTTCATTATTTACTCATGAAATAACATATAATTTCTCATTTCATTACAAATTTCTAGCGAGATGAGCAGCAATTCAAAATAGGACTCAGTGTAAGAATACAATTTTGTGATTAGTGTGTCACCTTTAAATTTTCAATCATGTTATATTTTAATTTGGGAATGTACACAGCATAAACATAGCATAAATTCAGACTATATACAAGTGGAAAATTATTTTTTTGCTTAAAGCATTAAAGTAATTTTATTAAATTAATGGAATTTATTAGCACTATATTTTTTGTACCTTTGTATACTACTATGTGGTTTACATGAGTAATTATAATAGCAAAATAATTCTGTGAATTTGTACACTTGGGTGGTTGATGTGTGTCTTATTTACAAAGCTGTGTCTCTGGTAAAGAATCTGCCCAGCAATGCAGGAGACTCAGGTTCAGTTCTTGAGTCAGGAAGATCCCCGGAAGGAAAGGACAACCCACTCCAATATTCTTGCTTGAGAAAGCCTATGGATAGAGGAGACTGGTGGGTTATAGTCTTTGGGGTTGCAAAACAGTCAGACATGACTTGGCGACTGAACGACAATATGCTTTTACTGAATCTTAATGCTTAGGGCTTCCCTCATAATGGCTCAGTTGGTAAAGAATCTGCCTGCAGTGCAGGAGACCCCGGTTAAGTTCCTGGATCAGGAAGATCCCCTGGAGAAGGGATAGGCTACCCACTCCAGTATTCTTGGGCTTCCCTTGTGGCTCAGCTGGTACAGAATCCACCTGCAATGTGGGAGATCTGGGTTTGATCCCTGGGTTGGGAAGATCCCCTGAAAGAGGGAATGGCTACCATTCCCACTCCAGTATTCTGGCCTGGAGAAGTCCATGAACTATAAAGTGCATGGGGTCGCAAAGAGTCAGACACAACTGAGCAACTTTCACTTTCAGTGTCATGGTTAGAGGATCTTGACAAGATTATTACTAATGAGTTTTCCCATTGAAAGTGAGTGTTGACAAATTCATGTCCATTTTCAGTGAATTTATTTTTTTAGTTTCTGTTGTCTAGTAAAATACTACTCAGTTCAATTTTATGGAATACCTATTAATTTTAAGTACTGTGTTAGAATATAGTATGGCTACAATCAGTAGTATGGCTTCAAACAGGATAGTAGAAAAACAGTAAACAAATGCTTACAAGTCAAAAAACAATACTTATGTGTCATGTATATAGTGTATTTTCTGAGGTTTGGGACACATAACAGTAATCTAGGAGGTGGTAGGGATTCTGAGTACTTAAACCTGCTGAGCCACGAGGGCTGAGAGCAGAGGGTTTCCAACTGATGAAAATACCATTCTAAAGGCTGTGAGGCAAGGTATTTAGGAGGCCATGGTATATTAGCTTCCTACTGCTATTGTAACAAATTACCACAAACTCAGTAGCTTAAAATAATTCACTGTCTCAGTGTCTTGTAAATCACAAGTTTGGGGTGGAGATTTTGTCTGGTTTCTTTGATGCAGGTCTCACAAGGCAAAAATCAAGGTATCAGCAATGAGGGCTCTTATCTGTAGGCTCTGAGGGAGAAGGGGATGGAAGGAGGAAATTGGTTTCCAAGCTCATTCATGTTGGTGGCAGAATTCATTTCTTTATGGTTGTAGAGCTAAAGTTTCCACTTCCTTGCTGTCCTCTCTCAGTAACTTAATGTCTCTTGCGTTCCTTGCCATGTTGCTTCCTCCAAAAGCATGTGCTTTGTCTCACTGTCATGTCTCTCTAACTTCCTCTAACTTCCCTTTCTGCAGTGTCTTCTTTGAGCTCTCTCTCAAGCTCTGCTATTAGAAGCCCATGTGGTTACATCAAGCCTACCCAAATAGTTCAGGAAAATCGCTATATCTTAGAGTCAGCTGGTTAAGGCATACATCATTTTATTCTTCTTTGCCTTACTCTACTTCACAGATTTTTAAAATACAAATTGGACATTTGGGACAATCCTGCATCTACCATGTCTATCAGAATCTTTTTTTTTCAATGGCATTTGCTCATTTCATGTCTCTGTATCACAATTTGGTAGTTCTCAAAATATTTCAAAGTTTTTCATTATTATTATATTAGGTGATCAGTGATCTTTGATAGTACTACTATAGTTCACTGAAAGCTTAGAATGCTTGTTAACATTTTTAGCTATACAATATTTTTTAAATAAGATATGTATGTAGTTTTTTTAGACATATTGCTACTGCACACTTTATCGTATAGTGGAAACATAACTTTTACATGCACTGGTAAACAAACAAAAAATTGTGTGGCTTTCTTTATAGCAGTGGTCTGGGATCATATCCACAATATTTGTGACATATGGCTGTAATAATTTTAATTACATTGGAAAAGTCTGTTTTTTTCCAGGTGATGTAACATGTTCAGACTTGACACCATAGGCATAGATCATGGGGCCAACATTCTTCCTACCACCACAGGAAATTTCACTACACCTGAAGAAGTCAAGGAACATAGAGGTTAAGGCATTTTTATATCATATATTAGGACGCTGAAGTCAGTCAAATAATGACAGGGTTATAGTGAAGAGAAAACCTTATGTCAAATACAAAAGTCTCCAGTAAATAAAGGGTGGTTACATGGAAGCTGGTAATTAATATACACAAGGCTGGGTAGAGTGCAGCATGAGCCTCAAAGACTGGAAAGAATCTGCAGACTCTGGAGGGGTGATCTTTGGGAAGCCTCCCAGGAATGCCCCTCAAATGCTGAAGACAGAGACACCTCCAGCTGAGAAAACTCACAGGAATCCAAGTACTTGGGAGAGGGTCAGTTTTAGGAAGGTCAGATGTAGAACTGAGTGTTCTCACAAACAATTTATGATGTTGAGGTGTTCATTTACAATGAGACAGGCTCTCTAGGGATAACACAGAAAATTGGGGAGAGAAGGGAACCAGCAGGGGAATGAATCAAAAGAGAATATGAATTTCATCACGGGGATGGGGAACATTGGAGAAAGATGACAGAAAGTAGGTGAAGGTAAATTGAATTCAGTTGACCAAGAAAATGTAAAATGTATGTACTAATCCTTAGGAAGTGGATACATTCCTTTCAGTAGTTTTCAAGTGATCTGCAGAGGAAGTCCAGGAGCTGAAAACTTCATGGTCTTCAGTGGTGGGTGGTAGAGTTGATACTGATCACTTTAGGGGCTTTGAGGTCTAGAGAGAGCATATATGATCCAAGTCAGCCATGCGTTTCCCTCATTATTTGTTATGTCTTACAAGGGTCAGTACATCTTAATGGTTAGGAACACAAACTGTGGCACCAGGGTATGTGAGTTCCAGTCTTAGCCTTGTAATCATAAACAAAGTACTTCATTTCTGTGCCTCACATTTTTCAGCTGCAAAGTAGAAATAATGATAGTGACCATTTCATTATATAGTTGTGAAGATTAAATGAATACATGGCTATGATAAACATTCGTAACTGTTAGCTCTTATTATTTAATGTCACATATACAATTTTTCGGAGAAGGCAATGGCACCCCCCTCCAGTACTCTTGCCTGGAAAACCCCATGGACAGAGGAGCCTGGTGGGCTGCAGTCCATGAGGTCGCTAAAAGTCGGACACGACTGAGTGACTTCACTTTCACTTTTCACTTTCATGCGTTGGAGAAGGAAATGGCAACCCACTCCAGTGTTCTTGCCTGGAGAATCCCAGGGACAGAGGAGCCTGGTAGGAGGCTGTCTATGGGGTCGCACAGAGTCGGACACGACTGAAGCAACTTAGCAGCAGCAGCAGCATACAATTTTTACATGCTTATATAAAATTTAAATATTATAGAACATACAAGGAAAATAAACAGCTTTTCAAACTGGAAATCTATACTAAACAATTTTTTTTGTGCATGTCATTTTGATTCAATTGTGCTGCCCAAGAAATACAACATTAGCCTCAGGAAGATATGTATTATTGCTTGTGTGTTCTGGCAAAGCTGCTTCAACACAGCTGATGGGAAAATAAGTTACAGTTTAAGTGATTTTGGTAGATCTAAAGATGTCAATCTGAGAAAAGTAAACTTGCCTGATGGATTATTTTTTCTTTAATAAAAAGAGCCATGGTCTTCAAGAAGTAATACTCTTGAGAAATGTATTTGTCATTAAAAACAGAGGGGGTCAAATGATTTTCTAGTATAGTAGTCACACTGGATATTTACTGTCACCTATACGGAGGCAGAAGAAATATACTGTCACTTCTGTTATTGGAAAACTGTCCATCTTTTCCCCAGCTCTCACCCCCAAGCACCGTCCCATGGAGAATTACCCTTGTACAATTCAATTTGCAGCAGAGTAAAAAGTTTTTAAGATAAGAAAGCATTTCCTAGAATGTTAGCCGATTGCCATTTAGGATTGCCATATAGTTCAAATTATACAAATGACAGTTTGAAACCTTCTAAATGCTCATTCTAATGCTGTGTTAGTTGAATATGCCATAGAATGCATTCTTATTATTTTACAAAGAGAATATTATAAATGTATTAGAGTCTTAGATACAGAATCTGATAAAAGGAAAGAATGATTTCATAAAGATATAAAAATACATATTTTTAGGAGATGTGAGATGAAATGTGTTTTCAAATTTATCTTGATTAAAATAGTTGATTTCAGTAGATTGATAGCTTTCAAAGAATACCAATAACAGATATTAATTAATTGTTTGGTAATTGTGATTTTGGCAATTGTTTTTTAGATCAACTTTTTCTGTTTATAGCTGTATAATTAATGCCATCCTTTCAGCATATTTTGATTAGACTCTTGGTTATTTTTATTAAAACTGATATATATAAGGCCCTTGGTTAGGCATTTTATGAGATGTAAAAATTATTCCATTTAGTCCCTACCTAAAGGTACTAATGAAACTAAAGAGGTAGATTATGTACGCACATAACTGTTGTGTAAGGTACAGTATAATAAGGGCCATAGGGAAATGCAAAGCAGAATAGATTGCAAAAAGAGAGAGATTACCAGAGGTTTAACAATCAAAACTTCCTTTTTATATTGCAGGTAGACAATGGAAATATTAAGTGTAAAAACCAGGTTGAGAACGTATAATATAATCTCAAAATAGAAAACTCTAATAAGGCACATTTTAATGAATACATATATACAAATAAAAAATACTGGAAGAAAATGTCTTAACATATAGTGAGTTATGCATTTAGGCAACCCCTTCTAGTATTTTGTTGACAATGTATTCTCAAGATAAGTGGGTGAAGAAAGTGAGAGAGGGCATTGCTAAGTAAAAACGTGATGTTCCCTGGAGTCTAGATTCAGCCTGACTTCATGGAAACTGAAGGAGACTTTGTTGCATGACTTTTACCATAGTTGTTCCAACCTTGAGACAAGGGACTGGCCTCTTGTAAGTGCATCTATTAGTTACTGACTTTGGGGAAGGAGACTGGTAATCTCCTAGGTGAAGCAGCTTCCTGTAGCAAAGGGAAATTCTCCAAAGGAATCAACTGTGAATCTTTAGCAGGCAACACTCATAGCAACTGGATTTAATAAAGGAAGTACAGACAGGCACCAGAAGTGTTCAGTATACTTTATTGAGCAAGGAAGAGTATAGCCATATTTAATTATACACACACACAGAGTCTTCTTTATCCAAGAAGATGTCACTGTTTCTGGAGGCAACAGTATATCAATATTTATATATAATGGGTGATGTGGTAAAGTAATGTATATTCAACCATTATGGGACGGAGAAGGCTCAAGTATTTCTACCTTCTGCTTACATATTTTTAAAGTGCATGAAGCAAAAAAATTAGGTATTTTTTATCATACATCTCTGGGTTGCTATATAAACTATATATGTCCACATACATACTTTCACCTGTTTTATGACATGTGTAGTAATATCTTATTTATCCAGTTGCCACATATCTCCAAACTCAAACTAACTAAAATATGATGTGGATCATTAGTCTCTGAAAACTGCTAATGAGCTCCCAAGAATCACAATAGGTGGCACAAAGTGTTGTGCTGGCTGAGACAATGCCACCCTCCTATTGGGAAGATATGATATTAAACAAAATATTTTCAACCCTGGAAATCCTCAAAGGTAGTAGAAAAGGAAGATGCTTTTATGATTGAATAAGAACTGCAACGAGATCAAACCAGTTAATCCTAAAGAAAATGAACCCTGAATATTCATTGGAAGGACTGATGCTGAAGCTCTAATACTTTGGCCACCTGATGTGAAGAGTTGACTCACTGGAAAAGACCCTGATGCTGGGAAAGATTGAAAGCAAAAGGATCAGAGGAGGGTGGCGGAGGATGAGATGTTTAAATAGCATCACCAACTCAATGGACATGAATTTGAACAAACTCTGGGAGATGGTGAAGGACAGGGAAGACTGGTATGCTGTGTAGTCCATGGGGTCACAAAGTCGGACATGACTTAGCAACTGAACAGCAGCAAAGCATTAAATTAGTGTGATGATGGCAAAGACAGAAAACTCACCCTTTTCATATAAGTAACTGGATACAACCCCCTGCATACATGTTCTCAGTATATATGATAACTAATCGTCAAGTAGAGAGAACTTCACAGCACCATTTGTCACATAACTCATCGTAAATTTACCTGGTAGTTGGGATGACCATCCTTGTTAATTGGTTAGCTTTATCTGGGGAGAAACAACCTTCTCATCTTTTGAGATCTTCATCTATCTTCTATATCTTTTGGCAGGAGAGAGTTTTGCCTCTTGGAGCAAGGTACCCCAAAAGTTGAGCAACATCACTCCCACAGTAATTGGGAGATGGGGGTGCTACTTCCTGTTGGGGGCCAGAGTGAGGTACTCCGCCCATGGCAAAGGTCATGAGGAAGGAGGCTCGACATACGCAAAGGCGGGATCGAGCCTCAGGAGTCCCCCTGGAAATCCTCGAGCGTCTACCCCCATAACCAGAGCCTGCCTACTTTACTACTTTGTGCTCTTAAGTCATAGAGGCTTTTGCTATGTTTGCAGATGAAGAATTTAACCTTTATTCTGATTCTCAGTATATTGTCAGGTTGTTTCCACACATTGAAACTGCGGTTTTGCCTGAAAATAAGACTACCATATTTCATTTGTTAAGTAATTTACAGCAACAAATTTGGAAAAGAAATAAAATATTTTTCATTGGACACATTCGGGCTCATTCCGGATTGCCTGGCCCTTTAAATGCCTTTAATGACTTGGCTGACTTGTTAACCAGAAATGCAGTGGCTACGGTGATTGAGGAAGCCAGAGCCTCTCACTCACTTCATCATCAAAATGCTACCGCTTTGAGATATCAATTCCAAATTCCCAGAGAAACTGCTAGGGAGATTGTGCGCTCTTGCTTACACTGCCCCACTGTTTATAATAGTCTACCTATGGGAGTTAACCCTCGCGGTCTCAAACCTAACGTGCTCTGGCAAATGGATGTAACTCATGTCTCTTCATTTGGAAAACTTTCCTTTGTTCATGTAACTGTAGATACCTTTTCTCATGTTATTATTGCAACTGCTCGTACTGGAGAGGCAGTTAAAGACGTTATACAACATCTCTTTACTTGTTTTTCATATTTGGGCCTACCAAAAGCTCTGAAAACTGACAATGCTCCTGCTTACACTTCTAAGTCTTTTCAGGAATTTTGTTTACAGTTTCAAATTAAACACAATACAGGCATCCCTTATAATCCCCGGGGACAAGCCATTGTGGAAAGAGCACATCAAACATTAAAGCTTCAAATTCAAAAATTAAAAGAAGGGGAGTTTAAGTATAGCTCTCCCCATCAAATCTTGCAACTTGCTCTTTTTGTAATAAATATTTTAAATGCCGTTTAGGCCGGAACTACTGCAATGCTTCGCCATTGGTGCCCGGAGCAATTGAATGCAAAACCATTAGTTAAATGGAAGGACCTCCTCTCAGGACAATGAAAGGGTCCTGACCCATTATTAACTAGTGGTCGAGGATGTGCTTGTATTTTTCCACAGGATGCAAATTCTCCAATTTAGATCCGGGACAGGTTGATTCTCCATGTTGCAGACCCCCAGACATCCAGTTCCCCCATTGCTTCGATCACAAAAGAGGAGCCCGCCGGCAGGGGAGACAAGATAAACATCGAGATCCCGGCGAGACTGACAGGGCAGCTGCAGCGTGAACTCCAACCAGAAAATAATTCTACTTATTCTGTTTTAGCTTATCCACCCTTGCCTTATGTTTTCCTTTTTACTAATGACTCCAACAAACTTAATGTAGGCATGAATTATTCAGGTGGACCTAACGTAGTGACTTGTGAACAATGTATGCTTTCATCTTATTTAAACCCTCAATGTAATGTTTGCTCCTTTGTGGTGTTACAATGCCCATCCTATCTTATGGTGCCTATATGATAGCTATGGTCTTACTGTGTTACAACAACTGCAGGATTTAATGCGATCGCGACGGTTTGTGGTCTTGCTTATCCTAGGAATATCAGCTTTAATAGCAGCAATTAGTTCTGTTACTGCGGCAGCAATATCATTGACTCAACAAGTGCATACTGCCCAATATGTTGATACCATGTTTAAAATTGTCTCTTTAACTCTAGCAACTCAGGAAGCTATAGATAGGAAATTAGAGATGAGAGTAGACGCCTTAGAAGAGGCAATTATGCATATTGGGATTGAGTTACAGGCTTTAAAGGTGAAGATGGCTTTGACATGCCACGCTGATTACAGGTGGATATGCATGACATCTTTGAAGGTAAACGAGACAGATTATGAATGGGAAAAGATTAAAAATCATATCTCAGGTGTTTGGAACAGTTCTGATATTGGCCTGGACTTAGGGAAACTTCATAATCAAATACAGACCTTGGAACACTCTCGACTGGATTTTACCGCCACTGGAGCAGCTAATGATTTTTTTAACACCTTCTCTAACTTTATTTCTGGAAAAAATATTCTGTCTAATATCCCTAGTTATGTTGTTTTTGGTGATCTAATCCTACTTCTCATAATCACTCTTCCTTGTATTGTCAGGATTCTTCGGCAGAGCATTCGGAGGCTCGCGACTGAGCTGCATCTGGCTGTTTTAAGAAATAAAAAAGGGAGAGATGTTGGGGGCCAGAGTGAGGTACTCCGCCCATGGCAAAGGTCATGAGGAAGGAGGCTCGACATACGCAAAGGCGGGATCGAGCCTCAGGAGTCCCCCTGGAAATCCTCGAGCGTCTACCCCCATAACCAGAGCCTGCCTACTTTACTACTTCGTGCTCTTACCTACACCTCTGACTTTACGGGGGGCTGTCCCCCACCACCTCTTTCGGAGAAGGAGTTAACCTAGAGCTCCAGTCAATAAAAACTCTTGGGTGTGACAAGAGTGTTTTAACCTACAAACTCCTCTGAAGGTTCTCTAGCCTGCCTGACAGGCTTGTCCGGCCACATGTGATTGCTCACAGCCTCCCAACCGTGAGAGGCACGAGATGCTTTAAACCTTCTAAAAACAGGTTCCTTAGAAAAGTTAGAAAACTATTAGTATAAGTATAATGGGCTGATTAGAAATTGTATTGGTGAAGGGTTTTTCATTTGTTGAGCCAATGTTTGTTGCTAAGTCTCCACATCCCCTGCCCTTACACACATTAATGAATATATAGAAGAAATAAGTATTAACCTTTGATATTAATCACGTTAGACCTTAGGCTAAGTAAATTCTTTCCTTAACTAAAACCCACTACACCCTCACCCTGTAGGAATGTAACTTTATTTGGGTGGCGTCTGTTTTGAGAATAATCAGCCCTGGAGAAATAAGTGTCCTGATTGACTGACCGCTGTCACAAGGAGAGGGTCGTAAATTGTCAGCAGGCCCCCCTGGCCAGAAGATGATGTAACACCCCTAAGACCTCTGTATACATTTGTATGAAGCACCTGACTTTGATAAAAGTCAGGACTGCTGACCCCGCGTGACTTTTGCATAACATCTCAGTGTATAATAGTAGACCATGGAAAATAAAGAATTGGGATCAGTTTCTCGAAATACTGGTCTCCCCATGTCTCTCTCTCCCTCTGGCTGAGTCTCCATCTGGAGCGCGGAACCCACCAAGCTTACTAATTTTGCCTGGGCTTCTAAGATCCGACTGGGGAGGCCTCAGTGTCTCCTCTCCTTTGGGAGAACGGAAGGACGCCTGCGGCCTACGTAAGTGGTGCAACCTTCTTGTCTTGAAGTTTTATTGGTCCCCCGCGTAAACCAAGCTACTCAGCCTCTTTTCTCCACTGAATTTTCCTACTGAGCTATCCTTATTCTATTACTCTTTATATCTCTAATTAATATCTAATTGAAGCTATCGTATCCTGACCCTCGCTGACGCCGTCTCTCCTTCGAGTACCCTGGATCAGCCGGGGCTGGTCCTCGGCAACTTCCCTTGATGATGCCCCTTGGTCTGAAATCTGAAAAAAGGCCCATCAAGGTTTCAAAACGACCCATATATTTCAAAGAGGGAAAAGTACAAGTAAATGCTTGTAAATGCTTTGTAAAAGTACAAAGTAAATTCTTTAAGAAAATCAAAAGGAAGGAAATATTTTCTATTATTTTTGACAGGGAGAATTAAACCTCTTATTTTAAATTTTAATTTTTATTTAATTTTGCAGTACTTGTGTTGGAGTTCCTTAACCTCAGGGTAATTGTTTATTCTTCTAACACAGCTGCTGCTGCTGCTGCTAAGTCACTTCAGTCATGTCCGACTCTGTGCAACCCCATAGATGGCAGCCCACCAGGCTATGCCATCCCTGGGATTCTCCAGGCAAGAACACTGGAGTGAGTTGCCTACAAAGTTTCAAATCCCCAGCTTATCTGTTATCTAGGATGCAGGCTTCTTGTTAGAGGCAGACCCCTGCTGACTACAGCATGATGAAGGGAGAGCTGTCAAGTCTGACAGTGACTGAAGAGAGAATACTTATAAAAAGCACATGGAGAAGGATGACGAGGAAGACAGGAGGAGGGGCAGGGTAGGAAGAAGGAAGCAGTCAGGAGCCTTTTCTGGTGGGATAGACAGTCCTGCAACCATGGGAGCCCCTGAGGGCATCACTTCATCACCACCCACTAAATGACCTTTAAGATCATTTATGATCTCTAAATGGTTTAACACTTTCAATCCACAGTCCATCTCAAGGCTGCCTTGAGGTCACATTCCTGCTATCATGAAAGATGCCATTTGATCATTTCTCTCTCAGATTTCTCTCCTGTTTTCACAGCCTATGAGGAAATAGGCACATTGTCTGTAAGCAAGTGGTTGGTTTTTGATAAGTATATTAGGGTTTTGAACAAATTGTGTATGTGGGTAAGACACCCCTAGGAAGCTTCAGGGAAGCCTAACCCAGGATGAAGGGAAAGAGTAATTGCTTAAGTACATGTATAAGCAAAATGTTTTTGTCCTAAAGTTATTATGGCTATTTTTGAGTGAGTGGTTTAGTAAGTATAGCATATACTTAACAAATATCAATTCAGTCTCCGAAACCAGACTGCCTGGGTTAAAATCCAAGCTCTCCCATGTGTGTAACCTTGAGAAAATTATTTCAACCTCCATCACAGTTTTCTGATTTTAAAATGTGATTATTTATAGTGTTTACCTCATAGGATTGTTATGAGTATTAAATGAGTTTTCAGAGAGAGAGACTGTCAAAACAAATCAATGTATATAAGCTATTATTTATAAACTATTACTTATAGTACAAGTCTTACTTCAGCCTGGAGACAACCTGTGCTTTTATTTAAGGAGGAAAAAAAGACAAATAATGATATTTCTTAGAAGATTTCCTAACCAAAATGTGTTTTTACCACATATGGAGAGTGTGCTCTCTAAATATGTGAGAAAAATAATATTATGTTGATATATCATCATGTATTCAATAAATGTCTATTGCAAGATAATTATATCTGAGTTTATTTTTTTAGCTTCACAAAATGTTAATTTGAAATCATATTGGTATTGTTCTAGCTTAATTATGTTGGTTTCTGGCTTCCCTGGTAGCTCAGCTGGTAAAGAATCTGACTGCAATGTGTGAGACCTGGGTTTGATCCCTGGGTAGGGAAGATCCCCTCAGGGAGGGCATGGCAACCAACTCCAGTATTCTTGCCTGGAGAATCCCATGGACAGAGTAGCCTGGTGGGTTACAGTCCACAGGGTCGCAAAGAGTCAGACACGAATGAGCTACTATGCACAGCACAGCATACATGTTGGTCTCAATTTTATGATTTCAAGTGTTAGTATGGATCTTATAGTCAGAACTTTTTTTTTTTTGTCCTTCATTGATATATATTTTGATGTTAATGATGTATTTAAAAATTTTTGTGTTAATACATATAATCAAACTCATTGTTATGTATGTTTCTATCTTGCATGGTAGTGCATGTTTATTTCTGGACTAAACTGAGAGGTGAAAATTGCACAAACTTCACAGAACTCAGGAAAATTGTAAATTTTTAGAAGTATTTTTGGTATCGCAGTCTTGGGAAATAAAAGAAAGGGTAGAAATGTCAAAATATTTACAGTTTTCAGATTTTTCCTTAAGAAAGTAAAACTTGTCCACCTCGGATGACACTAGATTGAGTGAAAATAAATTATTCATTTCTAGCATTTATAAATTTCACCAAACTGCCAATGCTAAAAGCTGTTGAGAAAATATGAAGTAGGCTTTCCCCTATCTCTTTGACATTCCAACATTGATGTCAGTTAGCCTGCAAGAATGACATCCTCACTTTTACTTGACAAACTCAGAGTAGGTAAATCATCTTGGAGATTACATGTATGTATATACATA
Source organism: Bos taurus (assembly GCF_002263795.3). Classification (NCBI taxonomy): domain Eukaryota; kingdom Metazoa; phylum Chordata; class Mammalia; order Artiodactyla; family Bovidae; genus Bos; species Bos taurus. The sequence continues at coordinate 33,908,663 of NC_037333.1, read as the reverse complement.
TGTATGATTATTAATATTCTTCCATAGTATACACACACACATATAGACACATAGATAAATGCTCTCCAGAATGGGTTTAGAAGCAAATCTACCTTATACTTTAAATTCTAATAATTCTATTTATATTAAATTCACCATAAATTGTGCCTATGCTTAAAAGAATAGACATTGGACTTAAAAATGTGTCATCAGCTTAATTAGACCCTTTCACATCTTGAAAAAAAAATATATTTTTCTGTGTGTAGAATGAAAACAAGTGCTTTTGACCAGATATGGTATATACATGAATTGGTGAATGGCATTTTCTTTGTTCTTAAGATTACAGAGAATTATTTCTCCAAGAGATTTGTATTAGTCAGGATAGCCAAGGTTACGTGCCAGTAATCTCAAATTATCACAAAATTTCAGTGGTTTAACATAACAAATGGAGAAGGAAATGGCAACCCACTCCAGTATTCTTGCCTGGAGAATCCCATGGACAGAGGAGACTAGCGGGCTACAGTCCATGGGGTTGTAAGAGTTGGACATGACTTAGTGACTTAACAACCACCACTACCAACATAAAAGTTTACTTTTTGCTTTGCAACATGTCAGTTTTGTAGCCAGAGCTTTGTTCCATAAAGTCATTCAGGGTCCCAGACTGTTGAAGGCACCATATATCCTGCAGCTGCATCTTCTTGATCACCATAGCAATAAAGGGAAATACATGGACTCATGCCCGTTCTGGGCTTTATCCCAGAAGAGACACACTTTATCTCAGTTTATCTCCAGTCAGGTGTAGTCCCAGTGCCCCATTTAACCAAGGGAAAAGGAAAGGGGCAGAAAAAGTGGTTATTGGTGAGCACTAGTAATGTGTACTGACAGTCAAGGGCTCTTTTTGCCTTCAATATATGTAGGTTTATGTAAACTCTCAGAACTTGGGAACTACATGGGTGCTACTGTACCCAACTTGCTTTATTAATTACTGTTGTGTGTGTGTGTGTGTGTGTATGCGCATGCTTAGTCGCTCAGTCATGTCCCACTCTTTGCGACTCTGTGAACTGTAGCCCTCCAGGCTCCTCTGTCTGGAAATTTCAAGGCAAGGACACTGGAGTGGGTTGCCATTTCCTACTCCAAGGGATCTTCCTAACCCCAGGGATCGAACCCACTTCTCTTACATCTCCTGCATTGGCAGTGGATACTTTACCACTGCACCATCTGGGAAGCCTAGCTTTAAATTTCGAATTAATTTTTCATTATTAAAATTTGTAAGTATTTTCTTTTTCATTTTTTGCCAATAAATTATAATCTTTATTGGGTTATTTTTGAACATCTAATTACAGTAAGCTACTGCTTTGCCTAATGGCCATCATATTGCTCTTAGTTAATCCATATTTTCCACAAGTTTATATACATAATAGTCTAATTAATACATAGCAAAGACATGTTCTGGCTTTCAGTAATCTGAGTCATTTACAGTTGACATTTTAAGAATTTAACCAGTTGCTAAATAATCTCATTATGAGAAGACTTTCAGGGGAAATTAACAAGTTTTACAGTGAAAATGATTTTAAAATAGACAAATTCTAACTAAATTGTTTTGAAGGCAATGTTTCTGTTTTTCATTCACCAAATATCCGAATTTAAAAATGTTTTCTGCTACAATGATTAATTATATTTAAATTATTGAAAATAGTATACCTGTTTGAATCAATGGAAAAATAGCACATCCCTAAAATGGAGACTATGGGGTTTTGCTAAAATTAATAAAAATATAATGTCTCAAGTAATAAATTAATGAGAGATTGTATGTTTGATAATAGTCTGAAATTGTCTTGCAAGGCATTTCTTTGACCGAAAGAACGAATAGAACAAAATAATTGCTATCTTTTCTCAGTCTTTTCCTCTTAACATATTTCTCAGCTTTCAACATTTAATAACAATTATGCAAAGGATGCTTTCCCAGATCCTCCAACCTGTCACATTTTGTTTTGTTTGTACTCTGAAGAATGCCCAAGTTTAACTGAGTTAGAGCTTTGAATGAACAAAGTAGATTTTGAATGAACAGCTTCACATTATCTCCTAAAATTTAAAATAGAGTCTTATAACTGTCAAAATTAGAAAAGTATTGATCATAGTTACAATTTTGTGTAACAAAGGACCATATGTTGTTTTACGTTATTTGGGGATGTAATTATTTTCTTTAGGAAAATGTGTTGTGTTTGGGAAAGAAGATTTGGAATATGTTTCCTCTAACTCATTGAGCTTTCATTTCCTTGTTTCCAAATATGGAACATAAATCTCTCTCTCTTTTGAGGATCAAATGATATAACTAGAATAGTGCCCGACATGCTATACCCACTTTAAAAGTAATACCGTCTATTATTTTTGCCCTTTACTGTTTAAGCTTATGTTCGTTCAAGTTTATAAATTCTTTGAGCTAGAAGAAATTTTTTATCTCCCGTGATTTCTTTACAGTTTACATTTTATATTTCTTCGTTATTTTAGGCAGATGTATATTTCTTGGTTTAGAACTTCAGAGCCAGGGAAAAACAGAAAACAATAAAATGGGCTAGGTTAGAGTTATTCATTAATATTTTTAAGGCTTCCTTGGTGGCTCAGATGGTAAAAAATCTGTGTGCAATGCAAGAGACCCTGATTCAATTCCTGGGTTGGGAAAATCCCCTGGAAAAGGGAATAGCAACCCACTCTTGCCTGGAGAATCTCGTAGACAGAGGACCCTGGCGGATTACAGCCGATGGGGTTGCAAAGAGTCGGACACAACTGAGTGACTACACTTTCACTTCTAGAGTTACTTATTAATATTTTTACTTTTCTAGGAATTGATAGGTAGTTACAGTTGCTTTAAACATTTGGACTCAATTCCATCCACTGAAAATCTACTGTACAGTATAGAATGTTCTGATCTGAAGTCACAGAAGATCTCAGCTCGAGCCTACTCGAGCAACGTCTAAAAATGGTAGTCTGTGGTAGGGTCAGCTCCAGGCACAGAACAATTAGTCTTGTTATCCAGTGCCAAGGAATTAATGGCATCAATTTAAGGCTAGTAACAAGATGGTAGCAGCATTTCCAGGCCATACCTCCAGACACAACCACATCCTAATGAGAGGAAATTTATGACTCTATTTCATTCTTAAGATTGAGGAAACTTCCCCCCAGGAATTCCAGGAGATTTATCAGAATTATCTCATTCCTATAAAGAATACTAGAAAGTAGAGCATAATTTTCACTCATTTACTCATTTAGGAATGTAATGGATTTTAGGGCATCAGAGACACTACTCTAAGCCACATTTTTAGCTACTCAGCATACAGACACACATTCTTCCCATATATAAGCATGGACATGCATATCTCTTTGGAAGTGCCTTTCATACCTTCTCTAAAATGAGACAATACAAAGACTCCGAGAATTATTAAATACTAAAGCAAATTCAAGTTCAGGGTCTCTCTGTTCAGTGTAGACCTTTTTATCAAGTTGGAATGTAACTCTTTATAGTCTAGTTAAAGACTTTTTCACTTTCTGCCTCAGGCCAGCAACTTCTGTTGGTAGAGAACAGGAAAGATTATTACCATAGAAACTACTTCAAAAAGTGGTGAAGACAGAACACCGTGGGAACACATTTTGTTGAATATGTTCCAAGAATATGTTGAATATGTTCCAGGAATACCTGGAATATTATTCCTGGAAAATAATAATGAATAGTGGATATTCTCTAGTAGTTGACTAAATTCCTTGTTTGGCTTCTGAAAGCTCCTTGTTAGGGGATGGGGGATGCTGGTGGCAACTTCTTGTTCATTTTGACAGTGGACATGTGGGGAATGGGCATGTGAAAGAATGCCTTATCCTGGGACTGCACAGTTTTAGCAACTCCCTCCCTATCTTGATGAAGGTGAAAGTGGAGAGTGAAAAAGTTGGCTTAAAGCTCAACATTCAGAAAATGAAGATCATGGCATCCGGTCCCATCACTTCATGGGAAATAGATGGGGAAACAGTGGAAATAGTGTCAGACTTTATTTTTCTGGGCTCCAAAATCACTACAGATGGTGACTGCAGCCATGAAATTAAAAGACACTTACTCCTTGAAAGGAAAGTTATGGCCAACCTAGATAGCATATTCAAAAGCAGAGACATTACTTTGCCAACAAAGGTTCGTCTAGTCAAGGCTATGGTTTTTCCAGTGGTCATGTATGGATGTGAGAGTTGGACTGTGAAGAAGGCTGAGCGCCGAAGAATTGATACTTTTGAACTGTAGTGTTGGGGAAGACTCTTGGGAGTCCCTTGGACTGCAAGGAGATCCAACCAGTCCATTCTGAAGGAGATCAGCCCTGGGATTTTTTTGGAAGGAATGATGCTCAAGCTGAAACTGCAGTACTTTGGCCACCTCATGTGAAGAGTTGACTCACTGGAAAAGACTCTGATGCTGGGAAGGATTGGAGGCAGGAGGAGAAGGGGACGACAGAGGATGAGATGGCTGGATGGCATCACTGACTCTATGGACGTGAGTCTGAGTGAACTCCAGGAGTTGGTGATGGACAGGGAGGCCTGGCGTGTTGTGATTCATGGGGTTGCAAAGAGTTGGACACGACTAAGCGACTGATCTGATCTGATCTGATCCCTATTGAGTGAGTTTGGTGACTGGAAAATTGGTCTAATTACAGGAATACACAGTTGATGAGACTTAGAGTCATTTAGTAATGCAATTTCCTTAAAAATCTAACTCGTTTTCATTTGATTGCATAGCCTGGTAACCAAGCCAGAGAGCTGGGTCATCACATTATTTTTCCTGTCAGTCTCATCCACCCTCTCCCTCAGTCTCTTGATCATCATTCTATAATGACCTCTGCCATGAAGACAATCGAAAGAATAGCCTGATGTGGGAATGCACATGTATACCTTATCCCATCCATACATCTTTGAAAGATAAGATTGTCTCCTTCTCTAGGTGAGTATTTAACTGGAGGTGTTTGCTGGAAATTTGGAATTACAGGGTTTACTTTTGCTTTGATCAAATGTTCCATTCCATTTCCATTCTCACTGTCTGTACATTATCCACAGCTTGGGATAAAAAGTGTGGTTTTTCAAACCCCTTGATGCTCCACATAATTATTAGACTGTTGATCAGCTAACATTATAGCTCATGAAATGAACAGCCTCTTTCAGCAGAATTGTAGTTTATTCCTTCTTTGCTTAGTAACACATCAACTTTAGCCCAGGCATAACTCTTTCTTGAAGGACTTAACTGAAAGTTTCAAGAATTAGTCAAAATACCAGTGTTCTGAAAATTCCTTATCGGTTTGCAAAAGGAGTAGCCATTTAGACAAATGTTTCCAAACCACACAAGAGGGTCATTAACCATGAATCTTTGAAGAATCAAGTGGATCATTCTCTCCCTTGCTTTATCTCTTTTTCAACAGTTAAACAGTTTAGGGTCTGTTACTTGTGACAACTAATTTCTAGTAATAGATTTGGTATCAGGGTACTTCTATAAGCAAGGAGGGTTTCCCAGGTGGTATTAGTCGTAAAGAATGCACCCACCAATGCACCAGAAGTAAGAGATGTGGGTTTAATCCCTGGGTCTAGAAGATGCTATGGAGGAGGGCATGGCAACCCCTTCCACTATCCTTGCCTGAAGAATCTCATGGACAGAGGAGCTTGGCAGGCTGCAGTCCATGGGGGCCCACAAAGTTGGAAATGACTGAAGCAACTTATCATGCATAAGTGAGGAACTGAAAATATTGGTTAAAGAAATAGCACACAACTGGATGTAGTGAGGTTCCTATGTGCCTTATAATAGGATTCAACTCGACTGTAATTTTCTTGGTCAGTGTGTTTCTCCAGGGCTGGCAGCAAAATACTTCAGTTCTTTCAGACACGATATGAGTCTGGAATAGAAAGGAATAATTTCTTCACAGGTCTTGGGTCTGAGTAAATTTTTCACAGAGGCTTTTTAAAATTCTTATCTTAATATCCAATATAAAATTCTTCAGAGCATATATTTCATAATTGACAAATGACCACCAATGAGAAGTGATTACTTCATGCTACAGATCAGATCAGATCAGATCAGTCACTCAGTCGTGTCTGACTCTTTGCAACCCCATGAATGGCAGCACGCCAGGCCTCCCTGTCCATCACCAACTCCCGGAGTTCACTCAGACTCACGTCCATCGAGTCAGTGATGCCATCCAGCCATCTCATCCTCTGTCATCCCCTTCTCCTCCTGCCACCAATCCCTCCCAGCATCAGAGTCTTTTCCAATGAGTCAACTCTTCACATGAGGTGGCCAAAGTACTGGAGTTTCAGCTTTAGCATCATTCCTTCCAAAGAAATCCCAGGGCTGATCTCCTTCAGAATGGACTGGTTGGATCTCCTTGCAGTCCAAGGGACTCTCAAGAGTCTTCTCCAACACCACAGTTCAAAGGCATCAGTTCTTCGGCACTCAGCCTTCTTCACAGTCCAACTCTCACATCCATACATGACCACAGGAAAAACCATAGCCTTGACTAGACGAACCTTTGTTGGCAAAGTAATGTCTCTGCTTTTGAATATGCTATCTAGGTTGGTCATAACTTTCCTTCCAAGGAGTAAGCGTCTTTTAATTTCATGGCTGCAGTCACCATCTGCAGTGATTTTGGAGCCCAGAAAAATAAAGTCTGACACTGTTTCCAGTGTTTCCCCATCTATTTCCCATGAAGTGGTGGGACCGGATGCCAAGATCTTCGTTTTTTGAATGTTGAGCTTTGAGCCAACTTTGTCACTCTCCCCTTTCACTTTCATCAAGAGGCTTTTGAGTTCCTCTTCACTTTCTGCCATAAGGGTGGTGTCATCTGCATATCTGAGGTTATTGATATTTCTCCCGGCAAGCTTGATTCCAGCTTGTGTTTCTTCCAGCCCAGAGTTTCTCATGATGTACTCTGCATACAAGTTAAATAAACAGGGTGACAATATACAGCCTTGACGAACTCCTTTTCCTATTTGGAACCAGTCTGTTGTTCCATGTCCAGTTCTAACTGTTGCTTCCTGACTTGCATACAGATTTCTCAAGAGGCAGATCAGGTGTTCTGGTATTCCCATCTCTTTCAGAATTTTCCACAGTTTATTGTGATCCACACAGTCAAAGGCTTTGGCATAGTCAATAAAGCAGAAATAGATGTTTTTCTGGAACTCTCTTGCTTTTTCCATGATCTAGTGGATGTTGGCCATTTGATCTCTGGTTCCTCTGCCTTTTCTATAACCAGCTTGAATATCAGGAAGTTCACGGTTCACATATTGCTGAAGCCTGGCTTGGAGAATTTTGAGCATTACTTTACTAGTGTGTGAGATGAGTGCAATTGTGCAGTAGTTTGAGCATTCTTTGGCATTGCCTTTCTTTGGGATTGGAATGAAAACTGACCTTTTCCAGTCCTGTGGCCACTGCTGAGGTTTCCAAATGTGCTGGTATATTGAGTGCAGCACTTTCACAGCATCATCTTTCAGGTTTGGAATAGCTCAACTGGAATTCCATCACCTCCACTAGCTTTGTTGGTAGTGATGCTTTCTAAGGCCCACTTGACTTCACATTCCAGGATGTCTGGCTGTAGGTCAGTGATCACACCATCGTGATTATCTGGGTCGTGAAGATCTTTTTTGTACAGTTCTTCTGTGTATTCTTGCCATCTCGTCTTAATATCTTCTGCTTCTGTTAGGTCCATACCATTTCTGTCCTTTATCGAGCTCATCTTTGCATGAAATGTTCCTTTGGTGTCTCTGATTTTCTTGAAGAGATCCCTAGTCTTTCCCATTCTGTTGTTTTCCTCTATTTCTTTCCATTGATCGCTGAAGAAGGCTTTCTTATCTCTTCTTGCTATTCTTTGAAACTCTGCATTCAGATGTTTATATCTTTCCTCTTCTCCTTCGCTTTTTGCTTCTCTTCTTTTCACAGCTATTTGTAAGGCCTCCCCAGACAGCCATTTTGCTTTTTTGCATTTCTTTTCTATGGGAATGGTCTTGATCCCTGTCTCCTGTACAGTGTCACGTACCTCATTCCATAGTTCATCAGGCACTCTATCTATCAGATCTAGTCATGCTATAAGGTAGTATATTTCTGCAAATCAGCAAAGCAAGGGGCAGAAATATGTTTTAGACACTCTTGGGATCTAACTCTGATCCAGCTCCCCAGACCATCCCCAACGTCACTCATCTTTGTTAAGATGGCCTTGTTGATGCTGAGTTTTATTAAAAGAAACTAAGAAAGTTTTAACATCATAAGCATTTCTTTACAATTAAGGGCACAGATTTTTAGGGTACATTTTTCTGAGATGGTAATATAACCCCAAATATAAAAGGGCAGAGGTAGAGAAAACATTAATCTATGTTTTCAACTCTGTCTAGAGGCAACATGCAAACCACACACATATTAATAAGAATATCTGGGTCCTCTTTGGGCTTCCCAGGTGGCACTAGTGATAAAGAATCTGCCTGCCACTGCAGGTAGATGTAAGAGATGCAGGTTCGATCACTGGATCAGGAAGATCCCCTGGAGAAGGGAATGGCAATCCACTCCATTATTCTTACCTGAAGAATCCCATGGACAGAGGAACCTGGTGAGGTCCAGTACATGGGGTCACAGAGAGTCTGACACGATTGAAGGATTGAGCACACACACATGCTGAGACAAAGAAAATTTATGATAGGCCAATTTAATTGATGCATATGTGAAACTTTTAAACACTTTGAATGAATTATCTTCTTTCTACAGGTAAATATTTACAAATTACTATTTGATAAATCAGTTGTGCTTTCAGATTCTGAGGCACCTCAAGAGAGATAAGTACAAGTTGGTTACTTGATGAGTAACTTTTAAGTATACACTTAACTGCTCAAAGTCTCAATTACTTCATCTAAAAAATAGAAGTTATAATCTTCCATTACCTCATATGGTTGCCTTGAGTGTTAAATATAGGCTCAGTGCAGTGCCTGAGATATGGTAGATCCTTAGTAAGTGATTAACAACTTTTGATAAGAAAATTTTTAATAATAAAAATTTGTGATTAGTTATCCTTTTACAATTCATTTTTAAATATATATGAAAAATACCAAACTCATTTATAGAGTTCTTGTGATCATGAAAAATCTGATTTAAGAAAGTACTCTTCATTTGAAAATCCCATCATGAAGTTGAAAGCTAAATTACATAAAACTTTAAACAGTTATTTCATTTTTTCTTTGATTCATAGCTTTGCTAACTACCTGTCCAATTGCTGGTCTAATGTGCCTTGACTTACAGTTTTACATGTCTTTATTAGATTGCTAAATGTTTTTTTTTTTAGTATGATAATCAAATGCCAATCATTTAATCATTTCTAATCTCAAATACTTTGGGGGCATCTACTGTAATCTTAGAGTACATTTTATTTCATGACTTCCTCATTGTGTCTATTTATGCATTGCAATATGAAAAATGGTGCATGGTCAAATAAGTTTTGAAAACCCAGGATTAAAAGTAATGAATTTAGGAGAGAGATTTGCTTAGAGGCATAGTGATGGCAGTAACATGAAGTGACACTTGACAGTGTGGCAGTAATTCAAGTTGCGGTTCCAGGATAACAAAGCAGAGAGTAATTGATGCTTACAATGATATTCCTATCATAAATTAGAATGAAAGGTGATTCAATATACTCAAATTAATAAGGTGGTTTATGTATAACAGATTTTACAATAATATCTATTTAATATAGAACTTTTAAAAGAAATTTTGAAATTGAAATGAGAACTTCAGTTATACTGAAGTTCATTATGAAATATTTCATAACAATTCATAACTTGTTAAATAGCTTGTTAATTTTGAAGAATTATTTCTACTTTATGAATGACCAATAACTTTTAACTCTTTCAGTTAGCTATCATAATAAGGGTAGTGTGGTGCCTCAAACACATTACATTAGCTAAACTAGGTAATAGTTTAGCTAATTACCTAAACTTCAGTAGGTGCATCAAGACTGTAACACAGTTAACCATAAATTACAAAATTATTTTACTTTCTTTTAGCCCTTTAACCAAATACCATACAGTAGGATCAACTATAACAGTATCAAATTCAGCTTAAAACTAAGTGGTATATTTTATTTTATTCATTTTCCATTCAAATGTAATAGATGACCTATTGACTGTTAAAGTTATTTCTACTTTTCTTATTTTAAATGGATGTTTTTAATTCTTTCTAAATATGCCTATTTGTAGAAGAGGATTAAAGAAATTAATACTGTACTAGAAAATAATACTATGTTAGAAATATGGGCACAGCTTTATAATGTCAGACTCAGAGTTAATGCTCGATAGAGTGGAACTTCTAGGCATGAGGTCAATGATGAGGATGGGTTCATTAAATATTATTCTACTTCACAGTAGCCTGAGTCTTCAAATTATCTATTAAAAGATAGTTAACATTTGTTAGTAACTAAATGATAGTTACTGATCTAAGACTAGAGCCTTATATATGTAAACATATTTAATCTGCATAAAAATCTCAATAAGATAAAAACAATAACAAATGTTAAGACATTATCTTTATTTTAGAGATGTGAAACATGTTTTGCAATTATACTTTAAAATAATTTTACCCCCATTTGCTGTTTCCCAGTTACAAGTTAAAGTTGGATTTTCTAGATTCTGAAGAAATGTAAGTAATTGAAAACTCTATTTCTATTTCATTCCAGAAAGGAAACTCATTAACAGGATGGGATCTGTCTAGAGAAAAATTCATTGATGTGATAAAAAATTTATGAACAAGTCATAAAAACAGAGGTGGGGATACACTTGAATGCTTGACTCTCAATAGTTCACTGTTCAGTTGACTATCAGCTGTAAGGCTTGGTTTTTGTCATATTTTGCAACTTACCTTTGTGCTACCTCTGAAAAATCTCCAGGTTCCAATCTTCTATAAAGTAAGGTATAAATCTAAATTATTCCTAAATTGTCTAATTTTTGTGATACTCTGAAGTTATGCTGCCAAACAGACACCAAAGCCAATTCATTCCTGAAGTGTCTAATACATGTCCTGTACAATACTGCTTTAGAAGGGAAGGAAGGAAGGGAATGAAAAGCAAGAAAGGTGGGAGGGGAAGAAAGTGGAGGAGAGGGAAGGAAAGAAGGTAAATTCCTATCTTTCATTATATAATTTAGTTGTCAGGAAAAAAAGGCATACATGTTAAAAATTCTGCAAAGAGTCCTTATATGACAATGAAAGTGCCATGGCAATTTAGAAACTCATATTTGCTCTAATAACCTTAACCAAGACAACTGAACTGAAAGAGAGTAACAGCTAGTGTGGTAGGTAAGAACACTGGACTAGGAGTTAGACAATTTCAAATAAATCCCAATTTGTTTCCAAATTGTTCTTACCGAGTAGAAATAGTAATAATTATCGAGCATCTATCATGAATTAGGTACTTTAGTAACCACTTGATGTATAATAATAATCCTCAGTTTTATTGAACCAAAGTTGAAGTCTTCAAATTTTACCGATTAAAAGTGTAACTTATTTGTTTTTTTCTGATAGAAAAATTCTATTTGTGTTATGAGCTTTTTCTTGAATCCTTATATTCAAAAAGTTGTAGAAATTGAGTGTGCAGTCACTTAATGATGGCTGGCCAGCTACTTTACTTAGTTTGCAGTATGATGGTAACTTTCCCTGCTTAATTGAGAGAAAAGGTCAGTCACCATCCCAGCTTTTAATGCCAGTGGATTGTTTTGTGCCCTAGAGAAACTTAATGGTTCAAAATGTTCTATTCTTTGAGGGTATGGAAAATGGCTTCATGTTTGTCTGGTTTGTTTCCTTAAGAGCTGGGATTAACTCTAAAAATTTTTTTTCAGTCTTACAAAGAGTCAGAGTTTATTAAATGTGGCAATCTCCACCAAATGTTCCCTTCAATATAAAAAGCTCCATTAAGCCAGGATATTGGGTACTTTCTCACTGCATGATACGTCTGTGTGTGTGGGTGTGTGCATGCATGTGTGTTTATGTATGTGGTTTAATTTATGAAACCAGTTTAAACACTGCATTCTTAAAAAGCTGGCTACAATCCTAAATTTTATGGAGAAGAAAAGATGTTTAGAAATCATTTACTATACTACCAAATCTGAATGCCAATGAGCTACGATTTACCAATATAATGTATTCTTTACTAATGTTGCCTTCTTATGCTTTCAAAGGAATGTAAGGAGAGGGCCAGAATTGGCAAAAATGTGTTATTTTGTTTTTGCCTTCTTTTTTTGCTAATCCAGAATTTTTTATCTTTATACACTTTTCTGAAAGAGATGGGAATACCAGACCACCTGACCCGCTTCTTGAGAAACTTATATGCAGGTCAGGAAGCAACAGTTAGAACTGGACATGGAACAACAAACTGGTTCCAAATAGGAAAAGGAGTGCATCAAGGCTGTATATTGTCACCCTGCTTATTTAACTTATATGCAGAGTACATCACGAGAAATGTTGGGCTGGAAGAAGCACAAGCTGGAATCAAGATTGCCGGGAGAAATATCAATAACATCAGATATGCAGATGACACCACCCTTATGGCAGAAAGTGAAGAGGAACTCAAAAGCCTCTTGATGAAAGTGAAAGAGGAGAGTGAACTTTTCTTCCAAGGAGCAAGCACCTTTTAATTTCATGACTGCAGTCTCCATCCTGAGTGATTTTAAAGCCTAAGAAAATAAAAGCTGTCACTGCTTCCACTGTGTCCCCATCTATTTGCTATGAAGTGATGGGACCACATGCCATGATCTTAGTTTTCTGAATGTTGGATTTTAAGCCAGGTTTTTCACTCTCCTCATTCATCCACATCAAGAGGCTTTTAGTTCCCCTTCACTTTCTGCCATTAGAGTGGCATCATCTGTGTATCTGAGCTTGTTGATATTTCTTCTGCTAACCTTGATTCCAGCTTGTGCTTCACCCAGCCCAGCATTTCACATGATGTACTCCGCATATAAATTAAATGAACAGGGTGACAATGTACAGTCTTTTCATACCCCTTTCCCAATTTTGAACCATTCCATTGTTCCATGTAAAATCCTAACTTTTGGGTTACTTGTTCACTTGCATACAGGTTTTTCAGGAGGCAGGTAAGCTGGTCTGGTATCCCCATCTCTTTAAGAATTGCCCACAGTTGTTGTGATCCACAAGTCAAAGGCTTTCACATAGTCCATGAAGCAGAAGTAGATGTTTTTCTGGAATTCCCGTGCTTTCACTATGATCCAAGGGGTGTTGGCAATTCAATTTCTAGTTCCTCTGCCCTTTCTAAATGTAGCTTGTACATCTGGAAGTTCTCAGTTCACATACGTTTGAAGCCTAGCTTGAAGGATTTTGAGCATAATCTTACTAACATGCAAAATGGGCACAATTGTATGGTAGTTTGTATATTCTTTGGCACTGCCCGTTTTGGGGATTGGAATGAAAACTAGCCTTTCCAATTATGTGGCCACTGCTGAGTTTTCCAAATTTGCTTGCATATTGAGTGCAACACTTTCACAGCATCATCTTTTAGAATATTATATAGCTTAGCTGGAATTCTGTCGCTACTAATATCCTTGTTTGCAGTAATGCTTCCTAATGTCCAGTGGACTTCAGACTCCAGTATATGTCTGGCTCTAGGTGAGTGACCACACCATTGTGGTTATCTGGGTCATTAAGACCCTTTTTGTATAGTTCTGTGTATTCTTGCCAGCTGTTTTTAGTGTCTCTGTGTCTGTTAGCTCCTTAATGTTTCTGTTCTTTATTTTGCCCATCCTTGGATGAAATATTCCCTTGATATCTCAAATTTTCTTGAAGAGACCTCTATTCTTCCCCATTCTGTTGTTTCCTCTACTTCTTTGCAGTGTTCATTTAAGAAGGCCTGCTTATCTCTAGTTGCTATTCTCTGGAGCTCTGCATTCAGTTGGGCGTATCCTTCCCCTTCTCCCTTGATTTTTCCTTCTATTCTTTCCTATATATCAAGGCTCCTTGCACTTCTTTTCCTTTGGGATCATTTAACCTAATGATTCTCAATATTAGTGGCAAATGAGGCAAGCTAAAGGGCTTTTTATAAAGGAGTATAAAAGTAGAAAATTGATTATGGATTTTTGTTTTCTGATAGCTGCTATATGAAAGTCTTTTTCCTCTGTACTCAGAGGAGCACATGTGTAAAAGTACACTTCCACAGGGACTGTGAAATCTGACAGGGAAAGAGATATGTACACACACACCCCGAATGTGGTAAGTTAAAATATTTTAAGATCCCCAAAGAGGTACAAATAATACAGTACAGAAGTTTAGATATTTGCAGCATTGCTAACTTCTAAAGGCAGTAGAGAAGTTTTCTTGAAGGAGTGCACATTTGAGCTTAATTTCTAATGCAAATGAGTTTTTGACAATAAAGTTACTGGAGAAGGGGATTTCCAAATGTTTAGGGGGAGACAATTAATGTAAGCAAGTGTCAAGATGGGAATTATGTTTAAAAAGGATTGTTGTAAAAAAGTATGATAACTTTTCTGAGAGTTGTAAAGGTGAGGGAATTAAAACCGAAGATTGTTCTCAGTTAGAGGGCCTGAATGCCTGTTGAAAGACCATGGAATTCATTCATGGCCTAAGTGAAATGCTGTCTTTCAGAAAAGGAGACACATGAAAAACCGTGTTTCAGAAAGATCAATTTGATGTTATGGTATGGCAAGGGGGGAGACTGAGTTAGGGGCACCTCTTAAAATATAATAGTACAGGCAAGGATTTTAATAGGTTTTCACTTTGATAAGAGATGAAAGCACAGAAAATGAAATTTTGCAAAACAAGCCCCATTCTTATATTTTGTGATTGTTTCCTTCTAGAAAGTGAAGAAATTAAACAAATAAATGGAAGTGAAGCTTCATCTAGTCTCTGTTGAGGTCCTGTGTAGCTAACTGTATGCAGTGTATGTCGGCATATTGAATATGTACAGTTCTGTGAAGGTCAGTAGTTAATAATCAGCTCTCCAAATAAAAATGCCTGAATTTGTAACATTTGCCAGTTTCTGTGGTGTAAAATAATCATTCCCTGTGGCCAATTTCAAACTATCAATGTGAAAGAAATATTGTGTAAATGAATACAAATTTAGGAAGTTTTGGGAGGAAAACACCTTACTGATTTAGGACTGACAGGTCTTGTTCTATCGCTCAGTGTGTCCAACTCTTTGTGACCCCATGGACTGCAGCACACCAGGCTTCCGTGTTCTTCACCGTCTCCTGGAGCTTGCTCAAACTCATGTCCATTGAGTCAGTGATGCCAAACAACCATCTCATCCTTTGCCGTCCCCTTCTCCTGCCTTCAATCTTTCCCAGTGTCAGGGTCTTTTCTAATGAGTCAGCTCTTCACATCAGGTGGCCAAAGTATTGGAGCTTCAGCTTCAGCATCAGTCCTTCCAATGAATATTCAGGGTTGATTTCCTTTAGGATTGACTGGTTTGATCTCCTTGCTGTCCAAGGGACTCTGAAGAGTCTTCTCCAACAGCACAGTTCAAAGGCATCAGTTCTTTGGTGCTCAGCCTTCTTTATGATCACTCTTCTTGTGCTGAGGGTCAATCTTTTCCGAAATAGGAAAAATTCTAGGAGAAGGATCAATGGAAGCTGTATTTACCAGAGATTCTGCTTATGTTAAGATAATGTTTCATTCTGTGGCTACTGACTGTTCAGAAGATACTGTTATTGAGTTCAGGCTCATTCTGTTCACTACACGATAGGCCAATGAATCTGAGAAATGAGGTGTTGAGGCAGGGAAGAGACTTTAATTCGGGAGCTGGCAGACCAAGATGTCAGGCTAGTGCATCAAAATAACCATCTTCTTAGGTTCTGGGTGCTAGTTTCTTTTAAAGATCAGAGAAAAAGAAGCAATGAGGAACTAAAGTAAAAAGACAGAATAGAAAGGGAGAGGCAGTGGGGAAGTAAAGTGAAAGGGTCTTCAGTCTTGCAAAACATCTCCAAAGGAATGGTCATCCTTTGGAAGGGGTGTGTTAATTTCTTTTATCCAAAGGTGGGCATATCAGATTATCTCTCTAGGAGCTGAACAAAGGCACTTTAGTTTATAATCAGGCAGAGGGTCAGGGTCCTCTGAGGCAAGCTATTACGTATGATTATAATAATAAAAGCAACAAAAAGCAAGTGAAAGAAACAGTTCCCAACATGGAGTCAGACTTGGCTTCCTCCCTGCAACAATATCAGTTTAAAACATTTTTTAGGCTACTTTGATGGGCTGTTCATGCTTCCAGGAAGAGATGAAAATAATTAAAGGGTGCCCTGGCAAGGTACAAAAAAGACCTTCACGATCCAGATAATCACGATGGTGTGATCACTGACCTAGAGCCAGACATCCTGGAATGTGAAGTTAAGTGGGCCTTAGAAAGCATCACTACGAACAAAGTTAGTGGAGGTGATAAAATTCCAGTTGATCTATTCCAAATCCTGAAAGATGATGCTGTGAAAGTGCTACACTCAATACGCCAGCAAGTTTGGAAAACTCAGCAGTGGCCACAGGACTGGAAAAAGTCAGTTTTCATTCCAATCCCAAAGAAAGGCAATGCCAAAGAATGCTAAAACTACCGCACAATTGCACTCATCTCATACGCTAGTAAAGTAATGCTCAAAATTCTCCAAGCCAGGCTTCAGCAATATGTGAACCATGAACCTCCTGATGTTCAAGCTGGTTTTAGAAAATCAGAGGAACCAGAGATCAAATGGCCAACATCCACTAGATCATGGAAAAAGCAAGAGAGTTCCAGAAAAACATCTATTTCTGCTTTATTGACTATGCCAAAGCCTTTGACTGTGTGGATCACAATAAACTGTGGGCAATTCTGAAAGAGGTGTAAATAGCAGACCACCTGACCTGCCTCTTGAGAAATTTGTATGCAGGTCAGGAAGCAACAGTTTGAACTGGATGTGAAACAACAGACTGGTTCCAAATAGGAAAAGGAATACGTCAAGGCTGTATGAAGAAACACAAGCTGGAATCAAGATTGCCAGGAGAAATATCAATAACCTCAGATATGCAGATGATACCACCCTTATGGCAGAAAGTGAAGAGGAACTAAAATGCCTCTTGATGAAAGTGAAAGTGGAGAGTGACAAAGTTGGCTTAAAGCTCAACATTCAGAAAACAAAGATCATGGCATCCAGTCCCATCACTTCATGGGAAATAGATGGGAAACAGTGGAAACAGTGTCAGACTTTATTTTTCTGGGCTCCAAAATCACTACAGATGGTGACTGCAGCCGTGAAGTTAAAAGACGCTTACTCCTTGGAAGGAAAGTTATGACCAACCTAGATAGCATATTCAAAAGCAGAGACATTACTTTGCCAACAAAGGTTCATCTAGTCAAGGCTATGGTTTTTCCTGTGGTCATGTATGGATGTGAGAGTCGGACTGTGAAGAAGGCTGAGCGCCGAAGAATTGATGCTTTTGAACTGTGGTGTTGGAGAAGACTCCTGGGAATCCCTTGGACTGCAAGGAGATGCAACCAGTCCATTCTGAAGGAGATCAGCCCTGGGATTTCTTTGGAAGGAATGATGCTAAAGCTGAAACTCCAGTATTTTGGCCACCTCATGCGAAGCGTTGACTCTTTGGAAAAGACTCTGATGCTGGGAGGGATTGGGGGCAGGAAGAGAAGGGGACGACAGAGGATGAGATAGCTGGGTGGCATCACTGACTCGATGGACGTGAGTCTGGGTGAACTCCGGGAGTTGGTGTTGGATAGGGAGGCCTGGCGTGCTGCAATTTATGGGGTCGTAAAGAGTCGGACACGACTGAGCAACTGATCTGATCTGATCTGATCTGGCAAGGTAACTCCTTCACACCGTCACATGTCCCACCTCAAAATTGTGTTTTTCATGTTTTGAATTAAATTCTTTGAAAATAAATGAAAACCAGAAGTTTCCTGTAATTGTTGTGATTGGTGTGTAGTAGTGGAACTGACGCATTGCTGATCAGGATTTAGCTATCAGGAATGGACAGATTTTGGTTAATACTACAAGATTTCTTGATAATTTGAGGGCATTTAGACAGTGTGAAACCAGAGGTAAACTCTGTGATCCTCATAAAGATTACAGTATATAATACAGCTGAAATTTTCTAAGCAAAATAGACAGTGGGTATAAAGTTGAAGTAGATGTGCTTATTCTGCTCATTACCTTTCTTTTTTTTTTTTTTGGTTTTCCTTTGTTATAAGTTGGTTAAGTTGGTTCTACATGTATTGGCTACAGCAAGATGCAAAACTTCTTGTCTTCTTTGAGAAGGATAGTAACAGAATAATTTAGGTGAGGTCATTTTGGTTTCCAGGTAGCATAAGCTATGCGGTGGTGATTTTCACGATCACATCCTGATGGTATGGAGTCCAGAGAAAAAGCAGTTGTCCTTGTTCTTCATAGTTTTCTGACCGGCATCTTTCCTGCTTCACTAATGTTCAAAGCTTGAAGCCCATCAGACTATTCTGCTTGTTACCCCTCTTCATTGTAGTCTTCTTAGACCTCCGTCATATACTTCCCCTAGTCTTCAAAGATTATAGATCCTTACTCATTTTCATGATTTCCAGTATTGCTCCTGAAATGTTTCTTATTTATCCAAATTGTTCCCTCACCTTTCAGCTCCTTGAACTGATTTTTTTTTTCATAATCTTCTTCTCCATCCTATCTCAGGCAGTGCATCCAAGTGCTTACCTGACATTTCCACTCCCATATCTGACTAAAATTTCAAACTTAACTTGAACAAACTAAACTGTTGGAGATATATATATATATATATATATTTTTTTTACTTCAAATGTGTTACTCCTGCAATATTTCCTATGCCTGTAAATTCCTACTTAGTCCTTACATTGATTTAGACCTAACCTTAAAAATCAACCTTGTCTCCTCTATTTCTCTCCTAGCCCATATCTGAACAATCAGGAAATTCTGTTATTCTAGCATATATATATATACATATATATATACACACTCTTAAATCAGTTTTCACCATCTGTACTGATGAAACCTTGTCCCAACCACCATAAGCTGTCAACATATTACAGTCACCTTCCAAGCAGTCTTGCACCTTCTTTGCTTGCCTTTATGCAATCTCTTTTAACCTGGCATTGCCACATTTGCTGAGTTACCAAATCCAACCCACACTCAAGGCAAGAGAATTATACAACAGTGCAAATGCAAGCAAGCAGGCATCATTGGAAGCTATTCTAGAAGCCTATTACATTATGCAGTGTATCAAGTTTTAAGAGCTAGGCCTGACATGCAGAATTTAAACCTAGAAGCTTACTAGCATGCTATAGCAAACACAGAATTCAGCTTTTAATTTGAAAGCTGCTAACATTCTCGTACCCAAACTGAAGAAGTCCAAGAATGGAAAGGCACTTTTTTCTTCTAGTTCAATACTATACCAGCCAAATCTGCTCATGAAAAGCTGCTCTGTATAGTTCAAAGTCAACCAGCAGCTCCTGAGGCCCTGGCATCTGTGTTTTGACCAAGTCTATTCAAGGCCATTGTCTTTCTGATGTTTCTGGCTCCCAAAGGCTTTGTTGAGGTCCATTCATCCCAAAAACTATCACTTAAGACTCATAACAATGTAAAAATAACTCCTGCCCCTGGGGAAAGTCTCCGTAAGCTGCAGACAACCTTTCAGGATAAAACTCTTAGGATCTGAGGCTTAAAGCTCTTACTCAGAATTTAGCAGTTAAAAAGCCTACTGCAGAGCTGTGGAACAGAACACATGTTCTCTGCATGTGATCCAGCTAGCAAAAGAAAGAGGAATGAGCTGAGCCAAGCACATCAAGTTCATCCATCCCAAATTTAGCAGCCAGAAAAGTGATGCTTCTTTGCTAGGCAGAGAAGCTGAGAGTATAACACTAATAAAGCTCCTTCTACATGAAAGGAAACATCAGGAATGAAGAATAAGTGTTCGCTACAAATTTCAACAATTCTAATATGTCATTTGCTTTACAACTTTGTTTTAAGTATAGAAAATGAAGCATAGACACAGATATTTGACTTTATGGTTTATTAATGTTTATATTTAGAAAAGACCTCCACATTCTATAACTGAGAGATGTTTACCTGTATTTTCTTTCAGGTTCTTTTGCATTGTCTTTATATTTAGCGCTTTAATATATTTAAAGTTTATTTGAATAAAATTTAAGGATATACTCCTCCCATAGTTAACCAACTAGTAAGTTATAGGTATTAGTAAACAACCTGGTATTTTTCTCTATGCCTATAGCCCCTGATAGCTCAGTTGGTAAAGAATCTGCCTGCAATGCAGGAGACCCCAGTTCAACTCCTGGGTCGGGAAGGTCTGCTGGAGTAGGGATAGGCTACCCACTCCAGTATTCTTGGGCCTCCCTTTTGGCTCAGCTGGTAAAGAATCTGCCTACAATGAGGGAGACCTGAGTTTGATTCCTGTGTTGGGAAGATCCCCTGGAGAAGGGGAAGACTACTCACTCCATTACTCTTCCCTGCAGAATTCCTTGGACTGAATAGTGGTCACAAAGAGTTGGATGTAGCTGAGTGACTTTCACTTATAGAAAGTACAATAAATTTAGAACTCTCAAACTTCTCAAATAGGAGAAAAATTAGTACTTTAGCCTTGAAGGAAAATTTGATAATGCATGTGAAGTTAGCCAATTATATGCATGTTGTTTAACTGTGACTATACAATTCTATAAACTTATTAGAAGAAATAACCAAAGATTTGTTTGAAGAGTATCATCACAGCATTAATTGTAAAGAAAAAATGAAAATGCAAAAATGTCAAAAATTAGGAGCTTGGCCAATGTATAAAGTGTATAATGTGATAGTGTTTTATGTGCTCGTCATAAAGTACATTGAAGAAAAATATTTGATACAAGAAAAGTCCTGAGAATGTAGTTCTCGGCAAAATTTAGAATATATAATGTACATGAATTCCAATCAGTTACATCTCACAGAAAAAGACTCAGAAAGGAACATACATATTAATCAGTGATTATCTTAGATAGTTGGATTTTTATTTGTTTGATTCTCTATCTGCTTACTTATGAATTCCTTTTTTCTAGTTTGTACTTTTCACAATGGCTTATCTCCTCTAATGAATTTAAGATAACCTGAGGCAGGGACTTTTACTGAACATACATCACAAATCTGGTTTGTAGTAGATTATTAGTTCAGTTCAGTTCAGTCACTCAGTCATGTCCAACTCTCTGCAACCCCATGGACTGCAGCACGCCAGGCCTCCCTGTCCATCACCAACTTCCAGAGTTTACCCAAACTCATGTCCATTGAGTTGGTGATGTCATTCAACCATCTCATCCTGTCATCCCCTTTTCCTCCTACCTTCAATCTTTCCCAACATCAGGGTCTTTTCAAATGGCCCAGTTCTTCTCATCAGATGGCCAAAGTACTGGAGATTCAGCTTCAATATCAGTCCTTCCAATGAACACTCAGGACTAATCTCCTTGCAATCCAAGGGACTCTCAAGAGCCTTTTCCAACACCACAATTCAAAAGCATCAGTTCTTTGGTACTTAGCTTTCTTTATAGTCCAACTATCACATCCATAAAACATAGTCTTGACTAGACAGACCTTTGTGGGCAAAGTAGTGTCTCTGCTTTTTAATGTGCAGTCTAGGGTAGTCATAATTTTCCTTCCAAGGAGTGAGCATCCTTTTATTTCATGGATGCAGTCACCATCTGCAGTGATTTGGACCCTAAAAAAATAAAGTCAGCCACTGTTTCCACTGTTTCCCCATCTATTTGCCATGAAGTGATGGGACCGGATGAAATGATCTTAGTTTTCTGAATGTTGAGGTTTAAGCCAAATTTTTCACTCTCCTCTTTCACTTTCATCAAGAGGCTTTTGAGTTCCTCTTCACTTTCTGCCATAAGGGTGGTATCATTTGCATATCTGAGGTTATTGATATTTCTCCCAGCCATCTTGATTCCAGCTTGTGCTTCATCCAGCCCAGCGTTTCTCATGATGTACTCTGCATATAAGTTAAATAAGCAGGGTGACAATATACAGCCTTGACGTACTCCTTTTCCTATTTGGAACCAGTCTGCTCTAACTGTTGCTTCCTGACTTGATACAGATTTCTCAAGAGGCAGGTCAGGTGGTCTAGTATTCCCATCTCTTGAAGAATTTTCGACTGTTTGTTGTCATCCACACAATCAAAGGCTTTGGCATAGTCAATAAAGCAGAAGTAGATATTTTTCTAGAACTCTCTTGCTTTTTTGATGATCCAATGGATGTTGGTGGTTTGATCTCTGATTCCTTTGCCTTTTTCTAAAACCAGCTTGAACATCTCGAAGTTCACAGTTCATGTATTGTTGAAGCCTGGCTTGGAGAATTTTAAGTATTACTTTACTAGTATGTGAGATGAGTGCAATTGTGCAGGAATTTGAGCATTCTTTGGCATTGCCTTTCTTTGGGATTGGAATGAAAACTGGTCTTTTCCAGTCCTGTGGCCACTGCTGAGTTTTCCAAATGTGCTGGTATATTGAGTGCAGCACTTTCACAGCATCATCTTTTAGGATTTGAAATAGCTCAACTGGAATTCCATCACCTCCACTAGCTTTGTTCATAGTGACACTTCCTAAGGCCTACTTGACTTCACATTCCAGGATGTCTGGCTCTAGGTGAGTGATCACACCATTGTGGTTATCTGGGTCATGAAGATCTTTTTTGTACCATTCTTCTGTGTATTCTTGCCCCCTCTTCTTACATATCTTCTGCTTCTGTTAGGTCCATACCATTTCTGTCCTTTATTGTGCCCATCTTTGCACGAAATGTTCCCTTGGTGTCTGTAATTTTCTTGAAGAGATCTAGTCTTTCCCATTCTATTGGTTTTCCCATTCCTCTATTTGCACTGATCACTGAGGAATGCTTTCTTATCAGTGCTGCTTATTAAATCTTGTTAATGAAATAAGACCAAAATTTTACTTTGTGGCAGCAGAAGAACATACCAAGAATGTTCAGGAAGATAAACAGATTGAAGGATAGTGGAGACTCAAGACATAAGGAAATCCAGCACTAGTTGGTTTGAATCAGCTTTAGAGATTAGGATCAGGGACAGAATTTCTTTCCTTGGGAGAAATAGTAGATAAAAACAGAAACACAGTTTTTTAATATGTATACAGTAATTTGGGGGAAATGACATGGGATCTTTATGGTTCAAATATCATGAACTTCCATAATTGGGATACATGAGTTGAATCTGTACTTTCCTAAAACTGAACCAAAATAAGCTTAGTCATTGTTGAGGTCACCAGTGCCACCATCAACATAAATAGCCTGGTTTAAAAAATATATTGTTAATAAGATTAGCCATTTCTGTCTTAAATTATGTTGCAGTGTATCTGGAATGAAGTCATTGTGCTTTTGGTAGTTGATTTTTAAATTACTTTAAATGAATGAGAGGATATGGGTTTTGTCACTATGGTGGCACTCTGCTGCTGCTGCTAAGTCACTTCAGTCGTGTCCGACTCTGTGCGACCCCATAGACTGCAGCCCACTAGGCTCCCCTGTCCCTGGGATTCTCCAGGCAAGAACACTGGAGTGGGTTGCCATTTCCTTCTCTAAGGCATGAGAGTGAAAAGTGAAAGTGAAGTCGCTCCGCCGTGTCCGACTCTTAGCGACCCCATGGACTGCAGCTTACCAGGCTCCTCCGCCCATGGGATTTTCCAGGCAAGAGTGCTGGAGTGGGTTGACATTGCCTTCTCTGATGGTGGCACTCTAGCACTGTTCAAAGGAGAAAGTGCTTGGTTTGTAAATGATTTGTGTGTCTTTGTATATACACCAGAGCTTGATATAAAGGATACTTTGAGAGAATCTAATTGCTACTTTTTTTTTCTAACTTTATACTAAACAATGAATCTTTTGCTCTATAATGTGGTTTCTGAATGGTTCTCTTCACCAAAAAGAAAGAACTCAAATAGTTGCCACTAATAGTTCTTGATAAAGTTTAATTTTCATCGTTAATTGATATGTTGGCCAATATCTGATTAAGTACAGTCTCTGATTTATTTTATTATTCTGAATCATCTGAATCATTACTTGTCCCTATTTGAGTTAATATAATTTCATTTCTAAAACAGCCAAACTAAGTACCAAGTCCTAATTTCTCCTTTGAATGAGCTAGCTTATATCTTGGATATAGTCCAGTAATTTAGGTTAGTTTGGGGTTTGATCACAACCTTGAATCAGGTTTGATTTAGTGACAAAACAAATAATGGGATTAGTAATTGGAATTGATCACAGCATCAGAGTAGGGCTAAGAGCAAAGCTTACTCAATACTGAGCCAGGCATTTGTTGGGATATTTTTCCTCTCAGCTATTCAATTATTGATACCAGGCAGAAAGAAATTTTAAAAATCGCTGTGAGTTTAAGAAGGTGAACTTCAGGCAGAGCTTTTGTTTACCTTGTGGATCTGTACTAAAGGCATTTTGAAGTAGAGAATGCATGGTCATACGGTGGAGATACTCACTTTTAAGTGGATGTGTGAATGGAATCTCCACACAGGAAAATTTGGTAGCATAATTCAAAATTATAATTGAGTATCTCTTTTAGCTCAGTAATTCTGAATACTCAAAATTATCTTATAGGTACATATGCATATAGTGTAAGATTATTAATTTCATTTCTGTTTGTAATAGTGAAAGAGTAAGAATATAGCACTGATTAACTTTATTATGATATAGCCATAATATGAAATACTGTGTAAGCACACAAAAGAATGAGGGAACTCATTACATACAAATACATGGTAATTTTAAGAAGGCAAGCTGGAGAACAGTATTATACCATGTTATCCTGTATGTATAGAAGAAAAGAAAAACTACCCCGTGTGTGTGTGTGTATATATATATGTGTGTATATATATACACACAGAGATAAATAGATATGTATGTGTTTCTAGTATATACATATAACATCTGTAGAAGGTTATGAAATAAATTGGTAAGATTAGTGGGCTCTGGATGGCTGAAGACTAAGAGTGGAAGATAAATCTTCCTGGAAAAAAATGGTATCCTTTTTGAATTTTGGACTATGTGAATGTGTTTTCTAGTCAAAAGTAAATTTACATTATATATCTATATATATGATTTACATACATATATACACATAAATAATTTATAAATATAGAAATACATATATTTACATACATACATATAGGACTTCCCTGGTGGTTGAGGCGCTAAAGAATCCACCTGCAGTGCAGGAGACCTGGGTTCGATCCCTGGGTTGGGAAGATCCCCTGGAGGAGTGCATGGCAACCCACTCCAATAGTCTTGTCTGGAGAATTCCCATGGACAAAGAATCCCAGCAGGCTACAGTCCACGAGGTGACAAAGAGTTGGACACGACTGAGTGACTAAGCACACAAGATATATATACAAGAAAAAGTAAATATATACTTATATCCAAGAATTTTTTAACCAGATCTGATGAAGCTCCAAAATTTAAAAGCATGCGAGTCCCCCCAAATTTAGAAAGTAATTCAATAAATTATTTTATTACCACATAAATGTTGTTCCTATTCTCAAGACAAAACAGAATAATATTGTGGCTTTCTACTTATGTTAGCCAATTCAGATTTTAGATTCTACAATTTGCAATTTTAGATTCTGTAACACATAGTGCTTATTCCTGTATTAGAAAGGATTCCTAAATCCCAGGTGTCCTGTTTTGTGAAAATGATTTGTTCACGCAGCCCTGATTTATCAATATGTCAGATATGTCCTTAGGACTTGGTTCCTTTCTCTCCATTTCTTGGATAGTCTCTACATTGGATTCATTTCTAGGGAGGTCTCCTCCACTCTGTGAACTCTGTCAATTCATATAGAAATATACTCTATGACCTTAGCAGCATTGGTGAATGAAAGTATCTCTTTCTTAAAATTTCAACACAATTCTCAGATTTGGTCCTTTTTAAATAATATGGATCTTGTGCGTTTTGCATTTAATAAGAATGGTTGGGTACTCCTTGGTTATATGCCCATTGCAAAGGAGAAAAGGAAAGATATAAGCATCTGAATGCAGAGTTCCAAAGAATAGCAAGGAGAGATAAGAAAGCCTTCCTCAGCCATCAATGCAAAGAAATAGAGGAAAACAACAGAATGGGAAAGACTAGAGATCTCTTCAAGAAAATTAGAGATACCAAGGGAACATTTCATGCAAAGATAGGCACAATAAAGGACAGAAATGATATGGACCTAACAGAAGCAGAAGATATTAAGAAGAGGTGGCAAGAATACACAGAAGAACTGTACAAAAAAGATCTTCACGACCCAGATAATCACGATGGTGTGATCACTGACCTAGAGCCAGACATCCTGGAATGTGAAGTCAAGTGGGCCTTAGGAAGCATTACTATGAACAAAGCTAGTGGAGGTGATGGAATTCCAGTTGAGCTATTTCAAATCCTGAAAGATGATGCTGTGAAAGTGCTGCACTTAATATGCCAGCAAATTTGGAAAACTCAGCATTGGCCACAGGACTGGAAAAGGTCAGTTTTCATTCCAGTCCCAAAGAAAGGCAATGCCAAAGAATGCTCAAACTATCGCACAATTGCAAATGGCAACCCACTCCAGTACCCTTGCCTGGAAAATACCATGGACGGAGGAGTGTGGCAGACTACAGTCCATGGGGCCACAAAGAGTCGGACATGACTGAGCGACTTCACTTCACTTCACACACTAGTAACATAATACTCAAAATTCTCCAAGCCAGGCTTCAGCAATACGTGAACCGTGAACTTCCAGATGTTCAAGCTGGTTTTAGAAAAGGCAGAGGAACCAGAGATCAAATTGCCAACATCCGCTGGATCATCGAAAAAGCAAGAGAGTTCCAGAAAAACATCTATTTCTGCTTTATTGACTATGCCAAAGCCTTTGACTGTGTGGATCACTATAAACTGTGGAAAATTCTGAAAGAGATGGGAATACCAGACCACCTGACCCGCCTCTTGAGAAACCAATATGCAGGTCAGGAAGCAACAGTTAGAACTGGACATGGAACAACAGACTGGTTCCAAATAGGAAAAGGAGTTCGTCAAGGCTGTATATTGTCACCCTGCTTATTTAACTTATATGCAGAGTACTTCATGAGAAATGCTGGGCTGGAGGAAGCACAAGCTGGAGCCAAGATTGCTGGGAGAAATATCAATAACCTCAGATATGCAGATGACACCACCCTTATGACAGAAAGTGAAGAGGAACTAAAATGCCTCTTGATGAAAGTGAAAGTAGAAAGTGAAAAAGTTGGCTTAAAGCTCAACATTCAGAAAACGAAGATCGTGGCATCTGGTCCCATCACTTCATGGCAAATAGATGGGGAAACAGTGGAAACAGTGTCAGACTTTATTTGGGGGGGCTCCAAAATCACTGCAGATGGTGACTGCAGCCATGAAATTAAAAGACGCTTACTCCTTGGAAGGAAAGTTATGACCAACCTAGATAGCATATTAAAACACAAAAGACATGTTTTTCCAGTGGTCATGTATGGATGTGTGAGTTGTACTGTGAAGAAAGCTGAGTGCCGAAGAATTGATGCTTTTGAGCTGTGGTGTTAGAGAAGACTCTTGAGAGTCCCTTGGACTGCAAGGAGATCCAACCAGTCCATTCTAAAAGACATTAGTCCTGCGTGTTCATTGGAAGGACTATTGCTAAAGCTGAAACTCCAATACTTTGGCCACCTCATGCGAAGAATTGGCTCATTGGAAAAGACCGTGATGCTGGGAGGGATTAGAGGCAGGAGGAGAAGGGGACGACAGAGGATGAGATGGCTGGATGGCATCATCGACTCAATGGACATGAGTTTGGGTAAGCTCTGGGATTTGGTGATGGACAGGGAGGCCTGGCGTGCTGTGATTCATGGGGTTGCAAAGAGTCGGACATGACTGAGCGACTGAACTGAACTGAACTGAATTTTTAGGCTATTAGATGAACACTACTCAATACAAGTAGGACTTCCCTGGTGGCTCCACTGGTAAAGAATCTACCTGCAAGGCAGGAGACCTGGGTTCAATCCTTGGGTGGAAATATCCCCTGGAGAAGGGAACGGCTACCCACTCCAGTATTCTGGCCTGGAGAATTCCATGGACTGTATACTCCATGGGGTTGCAGAGTCAGACACCACTGAGTGATTTTTTCTTACACTTTTCTTTCTTCACTCAAGACATTGGGTTGGGCATTTGGTCCCATCACTTCAAGGGAAATAGATGGGGAAACTGGAAACAGTGTCAGACTTTATTTTATTGAGCTCCAAAATCACTGCAGAGAAATCACTCCCCAAAGGAAAATTCAAATGTTGTTAACATAGTAACTTGAGTGGGTGTTGGGCAAGCAAAAACGTCAGACATCAATTACACAAAGCTTTGAAAAAGAAAAAAAGACTGAGATTTCATTTAGGGAAAACAGGACTGATAAAAGATGTGACAAAAATTGGTAAGCTTGCTGAACTTAGTCTAAGTCCAAAGAGTTGGTCCTGATTTAATAAACTAAGTCTATTGTTGCTCTCATTTTGAGTTACTGCCAAAACAGTAAGCAAGTAAGCGTGAAATAGACACTACTTTAGGACTTAAATGAATAGAATCAGCTTCCCCATGACTAACCTGTTTCCTCACAGAGTTAAGCCTGCAATTCAGGGGTCAGCCTCCTGAATTGGAGGAACCCAGGGCTGCTGGCTCATTGCCATATGTGGATACACTATATGAAGGATACTTGATGAAGGACTAGTACGTTCAAGTTTACGTGCTAATATATAAAGACTGTCTTTTTGTGTCACATTTAAATGATCTGCATTCTTTTTCTTACTTTTTGGAACAACAGCAGTTCAAGTTTATGTGCTAATATATAAAGACTGTCTTTTTGTGTCACATTTAAATGATCTGCATTCTTTTTCTTACTTTTGGAACAACAGCAGCCAGTGGGAAAAATGATAGCAAAATGTAAAATCTAAGGGCAGAGAAACTGAACATACTCAATTGTTATTGAATGGCTGGGTGAATAAATAAATTTTCATGGAAAATTGGCCCGTGTAATAAAAGGAAAACTTTTTCAAGAAAAGTTTTCCATTAAAACTACAGAAATCTGAATTATCCTATGTGGTTTGTTACTAGTAAAACATAATACTTGTGGACACAGTCGGAAAAGGAGACGATGGGACAAATTGAGAGAATAGCATTGAAACATATACATCACCGTGTGTAAAACAGATAGCTAGTGGGAAGCTACTATATAACACAGGATACCAGTCTGGTGCTCTGTCACTCTGTGACAACCTAGAGAGGTGGACAGGAGTGGAGGAGGGAGGGAGGCTCAGAAAGGAGAGGATATTTATATGTATGTATTTATTTATATGTACACACACACACACTTATGGCTGACTTGCGTTGTATGGCAGAAACCAGCAAAACTTTTTAAAGCAATTATCCTCCAGTTAAACATAAAAAGATACATTTAGGTGACAATTTAATTTTATTAGACATAAAAAAATTACTGTATACCCTGTATACCATATTTTTTACCTTAATAGCTTAAAAATAAAAATATTCTACTTACACTGAAATCTGTTTATGTACTCAACAGATTTGAGCCAAATTGATCATGTTTCACTTCAAGAAATACTTACAAATATTTTTAATTCCATAGGACAGATCCATTAATTATGCTTTCAGAGGAGATATAATTAATGGATTTGCACTATAGAATGAAGGCCTTTAGTAAACATAAATAATGCAAACTCACTCTACCAAGCACCTTAAGAGTACCCAAACAAATAGATCATCTTACGTGGCTGAATCTTTTCCTTCCATATGTTCCCATGTGGAACATGAAAGCATTCAAAATAATTTAGCATCAGCTTTTTGGTGAGATCTTCATAGAAAATTAAAGATTATTTGGTGAAGAGGTTATGCATCCCAATAAAATAGTCTGTCACGATTTATTTTTATAAAAGTTAGAATAGCCCTAATGAAAGCTTAGAATATGCCTATAATGACAGAATATGTATTATAATCTTGAAAAGACTGATTGTATTGCTAATGAATATTTTAAATTAACTTTTTTTTTTAATTTCAAAATACTGTCAGATGAGTAGAACAGCTCGTCTGAAGAAAAGCTCTTCAGATGAGAGTAAAGAACTGTCATATGCCCCTCCTCCAGTTTCCTCTGTTGTCATCATTCTCCCTTAGAAGAGTCTCTATCACAACAAAGAACCAATATTCATACATTACTCTTAACTAAATTCGGTATTTATTCAGCTGTCACCAATTTTCCCTAATGTCCTTTGTGCTGTTTGAGGGTTTAATCCAAGCTGCTTCCTTGCATTTAGTCATCATGTCTCCATAGCAACATAATCTGTAGTAGTTCTTAATCTTTCCTTGACTGTGGTAACCTTGAGTTTGGTCAGATTTTTGCAGAATGTTTCTCAATTTGAGTTTGTACAGTGTTTTTCTCATGTTTACACTGATATCATTGGAGGGGAAGATTGCAGAGGTAAAATACTCCTCTGGAAGATCCTCTGGAAAAGGAAATGGCAACCCACTCCAGTGTTCTTGCCTGGAAAACCCCAGGGATAGAGAAGCCTGGCAGGCTACAGTGCATGGGGTCGTAAAGAGTCTGACACAACTGAGCGACTTCACTTTCTTTCCCTTTCATCACATTGTATCGTGTTATCTATAGGCGCTCTACAGGATAACTTGAGAACTTGGTTGAGGTAGTGTTTACCATGTTTCTCCACTGAAAGGTTACCTTTTCCCTTTTTCATTCTCTTCTCTTTGGAAATAAGTCTCTAAGCATAGCCTGAGGCTGGCTGTGATGATATGCTCCATCTTGAAGAGGGTGAGTATCTGTATAAATTATTTGGAATATTTCTGTAAAAAGGAGTCATCTCTTTCCAATTGTTTATGTATTCATTTATTTATATATAAATTCATGCTTTTTTGTTTTATGTTTTGATTATAATCTATTACTATGCTGTTTACATTGTTGCTCAAATTGTTCCAGCTTTAGCATTTGGGTGCTCTCTCGTGTTGGCTCATTTATCTCTTTGGCACACTCCTTTCCATTATCTTTTGAGCACTTTCTGGCACAAGTTGTTCATTCCTTGCCGCATCCCAGGAATCCCCTACTTCTGCAAAGAGCCCTGGTTCCCTCATTACAAGAAATCCAAATCCAGGCACTCACATTAATATAGAATCTTATACTTATAATATGGTTTAATTGGAAAAATATTTTTAATACTTGTAAAATATTCTGTCATTTTCTTGGATAAAAAGTAACTCATTAATTTATGAATCAATGAAAAATATTTTAGAATTGAATTTTCATTTTTATGTTATTATACAAATGGCTGGCTGATAGCAAATTTTGTACACAAAGGATCAATATTAAGAAGTGACAGAATCAACTAAGTATTTTATTTCTCTGTGTAAAAAGAAAGAATAGTATGTTTCTCAAAGCTATTACAATGAATCCAGATTTGTATTTTGCAATAGTAGATAGAATAGTACAATCCAAGAGAAGATGTAATGTTCAAGTTTCAACACTTTTTTCTAACAGTTGAGCAGTGACAGTTGAGTGTGATTACATTTATAATCAAACATTTTAAACATTATTTATAATAATGGATGGACTTCCCAGATGGCACAGAAGTAAAGAATCCACCTGCCAGTACAGGAGACGCAAGGATGCAGGTTCAATCCCTGGGTCAGGAAGATTCACTGGAGTAGGAAATGGCAACCCACTCCAGTATTCTTGCCTGAAAAATTCCATGGACAGAGGAGCTTGGTGGGCTACAGTCCATGGGGTGACAAAGAGTAGGACATGACTGAGTGACTAAGCACACTTGCATGTAAAAATGCATATTAATACAATGGCATTTTTTCCAAATTGTGATCTAAAATTTAGCCTGGAAAAACTGTTATTAACAAAAATAATTCCTTTCTTGCTCATTATTTATTGGGAAACGACTGCCTATTGTGATTTAAAAATACTATTCACTTTCTCATTTTTTAACAATTAAGCATAACTTTGTATACTTTTTGTTTCCCCTCAACAGTAACTTCTAGTAATTCTGACATCAGTGTTGACAGAGTAAGTACTAGATTGGTAGTCAAGAGTTGTTAGCAGGATATATTGAAACTGAGGATTTAAAACATCATATGTAACTTGAGAGTACTTTATTAATTTGTATTTAGATATAGAGTTGCATTGGTATTGCTGTCATTGAATGAAAGGGTAAATTAATTAAAATATGAGGTATGGTTAAGAGATATCTGAAGGATTTACTACAGTATTTTATCTATAGGATGAATAGATTGGAATGCCACCTATATTACAGATCACTGAAACACAAATGGGAAAGCAAACTGAAATTGAAGATATTTTTATCTTATTTTTTGCTGTGTGTTTCTCAACTTGATAATTAAGTGCAGTTTATCAGATGCTGTCATATAAGATTGATGTGCTTTTAAAACACATTTTCCTCAAGATTTCCTAAGAGCAATAGAATTAAAGTGTCACGCTATAAGATGAATTTGAAAGTTAAAGCCAAAACAAAGTTTTCTCTAAGAATGACATTCAAATAGTCAAGGTTACATGATGCATATTTTAGTCTGCTTTCCATAATACTTAGAATGACACATTTATTTCTGGGAAGTTGTGGGAGACCTTAACCCTAAAAGAAGTTAAACATGAAGCTTTATTTTCAGCTCGTCTTCTTACAGAAGTTAAATAACCCTTCATCTGATCCAGGCTTTCAGATTTTCATAGCCAAATGTCGTCTCTATCTCCTGAATACCTGATTTTTAAAGACATAATACTTTCTTATGTTATGCAAAATATCAGTACTTTTAGGAAAAATATCAGATAATTCAACTATATATGAACTAGGTTCTATCACTTGCTTAATTTGTCATGAAAAAGCTAATGATAGAGAAACAGCTCAAATTTTGTTTTTCTGTTTCTGAAAAAATGTTTCACTCATTTCTTATGTTAGAATTCTGCAGTAAGTTCATTACCAAGAAAGCTCTTTGTTTCTTCATTACATCATATGATCAAATAGTGGAAGTCATCAGTCCAGAATATTTCCTGATTTTGTGCTAATAAATGGCCAAGAAGCTCTGAATATATTTAGAAATTAGTAACTAACTCACCTCAGTTATCTGGTGCATGTATTTTCCTGTTTCCTTTAGTAAATTATTGTTCAGTTTTTATCTAATTTCCTCCTTTAGACACTGTAACTCAATGTTCAGGCTTATGTCAATTTCTAAAGAAAGTACATGTTATGTAAAAAATATATACACTGAGTTTCTTGGTTCTCATCTTTATAGTTCATAGCCATTTTTTTTCTGGACTTGATAGTCAGAAGTAATCCTACTTTAATGAATATTTAAAGTGTTTCAGTTTATTGTGTACCTGAATCAAATGAATTGAAAATGATCTTTGAATAAAAAGAGCATCCACAGCATCTATTCTTTGAGTGTGTTCTTTTGTTGGAATTTGTCAGCCAAACTTGTCTACTTGTTCCCTTATCTCAAGGTCAATCATGTTTTGTTTTAATCTTTACTGTAAGTTTTTTTTCTCTATTTGTGTTCATCTGTATTTGGAAATGGAGTTAAAAAAATGTAGGTGTGCATTTTTTCCCCAATGTTTTGTTTGCTTATCTACTTAAATGAAATAATTCCTCTGAGAGAATGAGTTAAAAGCATAGTAAAATAACTTCTATTGCTATGTATTATCAGTATCTTTTTATTGCTTTTAGGAAAAATGATGACAGACCTCTAATCCAGAAGTTTTAACTGATTGCATTTTTTTAAAGGACTAAAAAGAACAGCATTAGCAACATTCCAATAATTCTCTTATATTTGTGTAAATCTTGTCCTTAAAGTTTTGTTTAGTTGAATATAAAAAAGTTTGTCAAGAGCTATGGATATGGGGATTTAAAAAAAAATCATATCTCTTCATTTTATAGTTGTAAATTAATGGCAAATGTGCTTTTCATGATAAATTAAAAACTGGATATGATGATTTAAATCTCCATAAATAGAATGACACCTATTTGAAAATCAGCCTGAGAAGTGTTGAAATAGCACTATAGTGAACCATTATAGGTACAGGATAACAATCAAAAAATGTAAGAATATAAGTTAAGTGTAACACTGGATACCATCCTAACATAAAAGATTTTCATATTTAATAAAATGAACTTGAAATGCAAATTGAAAAGTGATCATTTGATTAATTTCTTAGATAAACTATTTCTAAATTAAAAACGTTTCATTTTACAAAAAATATTTGAAATTTTCTACGGCCAATTTTACTTTACTAGCTGAGCGGCTTCCCTGGTGGCTCAGAAGGTAAAAAATTCATCTGCAATGAGGGAGACCTGGTTTCAGTCCCTGGGTTGGGAAGATCCCCTGGAAGAGGGCATGGCAACCCATTCCAGTATTCTTGCCTGGAGAACACCATGAACAGAGGAGCCTATATGGTGGGCTATAGTCCAGGGGGACGCAGTCAGACACGACTGAGAAACTAAGCACATTTTTACTTATTTGTTTTTTATTTTAATAAGAAGAGTTAGATTCTAAATTATGAATAATAAAAATGACTATAAAAATACCTCTTTAATTTTGTTTTTCTTATAGAGTGCAGATATGAGCCCAGCAAGTAGCACCACTTCACTTCCAGTTAGTCCTCTTGCTGAAGAGCCTTTGCCTTTCAAGGTAAAAATAAATTTTAAAATGTTTTTAAAATTGTTCACAATATTTTTAGGATCTTCAAAATGTATTTATTTTGCCATGTAAAATAGGTAGTTCAGGCATAGATGGTGAGGTTAACTGCTTTAACTTGTAGGGATATTGTTTCAGATGTTAAAATTTTGTTGTTTTGTCTGTTGTCATTCTAGTTGCTAAATGAAGGTAAAGATTTTGAATAGAAATTGATATTTTATATAGCACTTTGTCTTGAATGTAAGAGACAGTGATTTCATTATAATAGTTTGATGTCATATGAATTATAGGTTTCAGATCTTTTATTTATATTAAGCAGTAAGTTTGGAATGAACTATTCAGCACTCATCCAGTGGTTAAACTTTCATTAGCTGGTTAAATTTTCATTGATGACTTAGGTCATAATTAATTAATTGTGTATTCTTTAAAGACTAATGGTCAAATCAAAAATTAAAATATAGAATCACTCCTCTAAACACTGCATTTTAAAAATAATGCTAAATATGGTTAGAGAATTCTTCAGTTTGGGACTCTATATACATTAAAAATATCAAGTCACCTTCTTGTTTTGCTATTTAAGATTGTTTCTCTTTAAGCCAAAGCTTGTAAATCAGCTATTTTAGATGTGTACTATAGATGTTTGGATTTTTTAGGATTATTGTAGATAAAGGCACTCTTTAAGATCATGGGAAATTAAAAAAAAAAATACTTGAAAAGTTGGGATGATACTCTTAGGTGCAGTTGTTTTAGTTTGGTTTAAAGACAAGTCAACATACTTTTGACAATTTATTATAATGATTTGTATTTTATCATTAACTTCTCATTGTTTTTCATATGAAGACAAAATCTTATTTGACTTAATATTGCTCATACTTCATACTGTGACTGACATGGATTTCCAAATGCAGTACTCAATATTTGCTGTTTTGTCAAAGTGAAATTAATAGGTTATAAATTCCATTATAAGTCTTTGGTTTTCTAATTATAAATGCTTTGTTGTTTGATGGTAAATAATATAATTGTTAAAAGCTCATTTTATATCAGAGAATTGTTAAATAATGAATCATATTCTGATTGTATCACTTATTGAGAATCATTTTATCATTTTATAACAAAAGGAGAAAATACTACTACTGTTTCTAAGTTTATTATTCCTTAATATTTTGTCTTATGGTTATGGGACAAAATTTACAGAAGAATCGTATTTTTAGCAAGTTTTTAATTGAATTCTCAAAGTGTCACTAGAAACCATTTTCTCTTTTTAATATATTGATAATGACTGCCCTCCTTGAAAATTAATGTATTTTTAATAGAAGTAAAAGGAAAGGTCAGCTATATTCCAAAATGTGCTGACATAAAGCTAATATAAATATAATTATTTTAGTTAGTTTCACTGACTGGTTCTAAGAGATCAATATTTTCTTCATGTTAATGTGTATAAGTGGTTTTATATGCAATTAAAGTTTCAAAGTGCTTGTGATATATAATACTGGCTTTTGGTAACCAATATAATTATAGTACCACTTAATTCACTTCTTCTTTGAAAGGAATATTATTTATATTTTTAAAAGAATTTTATCAGACCGAAAAACATTCCACTAGTATTTAAAAAATATTCAAAATTAATGTTTCAAATTATAAAACTCCTGCATTTGCTTTTTAAAATTTTTGTCTTATAAATTGTTGTCATATAAACGAATAATAGAATTCTTATGTATCCTTATTTAAACACAAAATATACAGAAATTATTTTGAGATATACTTTAGTAGCATAGTACGTTTTAATTGCAAACAAAATTTGTTGAAAACTAAAAACACATGACATTGAACTTTTCTGACAACTATACCCCAAACAATTCTGCTATTGTATTTAATTTGTGTTGAAAACTTTAAACTTTTGATATTTGATCAACATGCTAACTAAAAAAAAAAGATTATTATAGCTTTATATTCCCCAAGGATAAAATGATACTAATCATCTTTAATCTTTTAGTTTTCTAAGACAGTGATTTTTATCACCCAACTCCATAACCATCTGCCTTGACGTTAGACCAGCAAGGCTTTTGAAAGCCTTGGTGGCTGGTTGAGAGACTTAAATTATACCTTATCTCCAGGGATCTTCCTGACCCAGGGTTCGAAGGCAGGTCTCCTGCATTCCCTGTATTGCAGGTGGATTCCCTACCATCTGAGCCACCAGAGAAGTCCCAGTTTATCTCCTAAGAAGTTAATTAGGTTAATAAAAGAAAGCATTCCATCTCTTTTCTTGGTCTATTTTGGAAGCACTCATACAACAGTTGGAGGAAGATATCCTGTTTGAGCTCAAGTGTTTATCAGGGTAAATGCTTTCCTTTGAATACTATCTTTAGAATGACATTCAGATTAAGTTGATTTTAACCCTACCATTTGACATAATGACAAATGATATGTTATGTATTTTACAAATCCCTAATAATTGCCTCCCCACTAATATCTCTACCTGTGTTATTGAGTTGAATGTCAGATGAGAAGTTGGCTATCAATAGGAAGGTACCACACTAAGATCTACTAGATTAAAGGTAGTAGAAAACCGGTAGCACCCTGGAGACTTTCCCAAGGAGTCAAGAGAGGTAAATTATCTCCTTTGGAGATACAGCAATCAAAGATGACAATTAAATTTTGTTTGGGATCAGATGCTTCTTTCCCATAATAAAATGTATTTTTCAGAACTCATTGGTGTTGGGGTACATACTTCAATTTAATTTTCAAGCAAAAACACATCTGCTCTGAAAAATAGTAGAAGCTCTCATATACTTACTTATGACTCTCTTCCCCGTACAGAACAATTCACCTCACACTAAATTTCTTGTGCTTACTATTTAAAACCCATTGCTATAGTGTTTTGTTTTGCTTAGTCTTTCAGAAATTAGGAAAGTTTTTGTGAACATTCATCTATCTTCTCTAACTCACTTGCAATATCTGGGTACTCTGTGCCTTCTTTTTTTTTTTTCCCCCAGATAGAACTGATTGATCAAAGATAAGTAGGATTTCTCCAGGTGGACAAGGCACATGGATACCAGTTCACCACAGTCAACATTCCCTATTCACATCTGGCCATGAAAGAATTTGAGTGAATCCCTTTATAGAAAAGATGTATATATAATTCACCAGCCTTCATATATACCACAAGTAATAACTCACAGATTTCCCAGTTCAACTCTTGGTTCTGAGAAGTTTCTAGCAGTCTAGGTTTTTATAATGGCAGACTACTCTTACAGGCATACATTTGGAAACAAAGGACAAACGTGTAACCTCATTTTTTAATAGTGTTAAACATACATGTGTGGTGTGACACACGCCACTATATTGTTGTGGAAAGGCCAAGGGATAATTAATTTCACATGGGCAGGGAAAAATTTTATCAAATAACAATAATAGAATCATAATAGTGCAAGATAATTAAGTGGGACTTGATATGAGGAAAAAGGGAGTAGACTGCTTAACGGTTAATTAAAGGTTTTATGTTTTTGTGCAGAATAGCCAAGCTGACATTGTTAACTGTGATGTACCCATTCCATTCTATTCTGCCTGTTTCCTCTGCCATTCTCCCTGATTTCTCTGATCTGCCTCCTCTCTGCCTATGTTGGCCTCAGTCGGAGACACCACACCCAAAATGCCTTGGGGTCACCAAATATTGCTATTCTTTAATAGGATGACACTGTTGACTTGTATATACACAGTTATTAATAGCCTCAATCCATTCCTGAAACTAATCTTCTTGAAGCTGCATGTGTGCTAAGTTGCTTCCGTCATGTCCACCTCTTTGCAACTCCATGGATTGTAGCCTGCCAGGCTCCTCTGTCTGTGAGATTCTTCAGGCAAGCATACCAGAGTGGGTTGCCATCTCCTACTTCAAGGGATCTTCCCAACTCAGGGATTGAACCACATCTCTTGTGTCTCCTGCATTGGCAAGCAGTTTCCTTATCACTGTGCCGCCTGGTGACCCCTCCATTAATAGTACACTTGATCTGGGCCAGGTTCTTTTTGCCAATCACTTTCATCACAGTTTTGTTGTTGTTGTTGTTCTCACAGATTTTACTTATTTGTTTATTTATTTATGGCTGTGCTAAGTCTTCATTGCTGCATGCAGACTTTCTCTCACTGCAGTATATGGCCTTCTCATTGCAGTGGCTTCTCTTCTTTCAGAACACAGGCTCTAGGGCCTGTGAGCTTCAGTAGCTGTGACACATGGGCCTACGAGTTGCAGCTCCCAATGTCTAGAGTGTGGGCTCCATGGTTGTGATGCATGGACTTGCTACCCAGCAGCATGTGGAATCTTCCTGGACCCAGGATCAAACCTGCACTCCTTTCTTGGACAGGTAGACTCCCAACCACTGGACCACAAGGGAGTTCCATCACATATTTCTTCTTCAATAAGGCCTGCTATCTACATTCTAATGCTGTTTATTCCAGAAAACATCTTTTCTTTGATTAGATAAATTAGAAACAGGTATTATTATCTTCCCTTATCCTCTCATCCTTATCCTATAGTCAACAGGAAAGGAACGCATTCAACCCACCTTCGTTGTTTCAAAAG
The DNA here is from genome assembly GCF_002263795.3 of Bos taurus. Classification (NCBI taxonomy): domain Eukaryota; kingdom Metazoa; phylum Chordata; class Mammalia; order Artiodactyla; family Bovidae; genus Bos; species Bos taurus. The sequence goes on along the minus strand of NC_037333.1, from coordinate 33,869,358 downwards.
TGTACCAAGAATATCCTCCATTCACCACTTTCAAAGTCTGAAAACAGGAGTAAACCATTGCTTTCTTGGCCCATTGACTGCTGCTTCCCTGTGACACTGCATTCCTGGCATATGTAAAGTGGTTAGGTATCCGGTGCCTAGAATCAGCAGTGGAACCAGCCTCCTTGAAGTCTAACCATCGTTCCTGGTAGCTGACACAGAATGGAGCTGAGGTTTTACTTGGGTCTTCTCTCCTACAGAAATCCAAGGTTCTCTGAGTACTTTTCTTCATCCCCAGAAATCACAATTTAATCTAGACTAGAGAAGCTTTCTCTCTTCCGAATTCCCTCAGAGTTATCCCTCTTTCCTCCAACCAGCAAGAGCACTGGAAACATCTCTTCCATGTACTTTTTTGTTGTTGTTTATTTGTTTGAATATTTTATTTTGGAGTAGAGTTGATTAACAATGTTGTGTTAACTTCAGGAGAATAGAAAAGTGATTTAGTTATGCATATACATATATCTTTTCTTTTTCAAATTGTTTTTCTACTTGTTGTTCAGTTACTAAGTCATGTCTGACTCTTAGCTACCCCATGGACTGCAGCATGCCAGGCTTCCCTGTCCTTCACTATCTCCCAGAGTTTGCTCAAACTCTTATTTGTTGAATCAGTGATATCATTCTGCTAGATAGTTACATAATATTGAGCAGAGTTCCCTGTGTTATCCATGTACTTTTTGGAGCTGAGAAAAGCAACTGTCTGAAGATTCTTCTCTCCTGATACACATACCCTATTTTAAGAGGACAGAAAAGAAGAAATAGAGAAATATACAAAGGTCTCCAAAATTTTATCCTGCCATGCAATGCAGAGATGTTATGATAATTTTGACTACATATAGCCTAAACTCAGGACTTAGTAATATGTAATAACACACATAATTTCCTCTCAATTATATAAAAGAAATATTGGGTAGGAAAAAACAGCAGAAAATATACAGTGATCCACCATCAACTATTTGGATGAACTATACTTATTGTTCCTATAGTTTCTATAATGATCACATGGTTTTATTTTAAGAACAATATTTTCAAGAAAGTGGAAAAGTTAATTAGAAACCTTAGAAGCAGTATAGCCCACTTAAGAGATTTCCTAAAATCAAATCTCAGTTCTTCCCCTTTCTGTGTGTATGACCTTGAGCCATTTACTTTGTGTTTCAATTTCTCCATCAATAGAATGGGAGGAATAGCAACCACTTCTTCACTGGGTTCTTGTAAAGTCAAATGAGTTATTAAATAGAAAGTGCTTAGAATAGCATGTAATAAATGGCACATGAGTTTTGGTCTTAGTTCTGGAAGATGTTGTAGGTCTTCATAGCACCTGTCAACTTCAGATTCTTCAGCATCAGTCATTGGCAGCATAGACTTGGGTTACTGTGATGTTAAATGGTTCCTGTAGAAATGAACTAAGATCCTTCTGTTGTTGATGAGGTTGCACCCAAGTACTAAATTTGAGACTCTTTGTTGACTCTGAAGGCTACTTTATTTCTTCTAAGGGATTCCTGCCCACAAGAGTAGGTACAATGACCATCTGAATTTAATTCACCCATTCCTGTCCATTTTAGTTGATTCCTAAGATGTCCATGTACAATCTTGCCATCTCCTGGCTGACCACATCCAATTTACCTTGATTCATGGACCTAACATTCCAGGTGCCTGTACATTATTGTTCTTAATTGTATCGGGCTTTACTTTCACCACCAGCCACGTCCACAGCAGAGTGTTGTTTCTTCTTTGGCCCAGACATTTCATTTTTTCTGGAGCTATTAGTATTTACCCTCCCCTCTTCCCAGTAGCATCTGACTTGGGGGGCGGGGGGTAGTCTCATCTTCTGGTATCATATCTGTTTGCCTTTTCATAGTGTTCATTGGGATCTCTATGCACGAATACTCAAGTGGGTTTCCATTTGCCCTGGAAAACCACAGTGGTATGGTCACACATCTAGAGCCAGATATCCTGAGTAAGAAGTCACATGGGCCTTAGGAAGCATTACTGCAAACAAAGCTAGTGGAGGTAATGGAATTCCAGCTGAGTCATTTCAAATCCTAAAAGGTGATGTGGTTAAAAAGTATTTTACTCAATGTGTCAGAAAATTTGGAAAACTCAGCAGTGGCCACAGGACTGGAAAAAGTCAGTTTTCATTCCAGTCCCAAAGAAGGACAATGCCAGAGGATGTTCAAACTACTGTACAACTGCACTCATTTCACATGCTAGCAAGCTAAATGATCAAAATAGTTCAAGCCAGGCTTCAAAAGTGGATGAACCAAGAATTTTCAGATGTGCAAGCTGGGTTTAGAAAAGGCAGAGGAACCAGAGATGAATTTGCTGACATTTGTGGGATCATGGGGGAAGCAAAAAATAAAAATATCTACTTCTGCTTCACTGACTATGCTAAAACCTTTGATTGTGTGGACCACAACAAACTGTGGAAGATTCTTAGAAGAGTACCACCTTACCTATCTCCTGAGAAACCTGTATGTGGGTCAAGGAGCAACAGTTAGAAGCAGACATGGAAGAACAGACTGGTTCAAAATTGGGAAAGGAGTATAGCAAGGCTGTATGTCGCCACCTTGCTTATTTAACTTATATACAGAGGACATTATGCAGAATGGCAGGCTGAATTAATTACAAGCTGGAATGAAGATTGCTGGGAGAAATATCAGTGACCTCAGATATACAGATGATATTACTGTAATGGCAAAAGTGAAAAGGAACTAAAGAGCCTCTTGATGAGAATGAAAGAAAAGAGTGAAAAAGCTGGCTTGAAACTCAACATTAAAAAAGTACAATCATAGCACCCAGCCCCATAACTTCATGACAATTAGGAGAGGAAAAAGTGAAAGAAGTGACAAATTTTTATTTTCTTGCACTCCAATTTCACTGCAGACGGTGACTGCAGTCATGAAATTAAAAGACACTTGCTCCTTGACAGGAAAGCTATGACAAACTTAGCGTATTAAAAAGTAGAGACATCACTTTGCCAGCAAAGTTTCATATAGCCAAAGTTATGATTTTTCAAGTAGTCTTGTATGGATGTGAGAGTTGGAAGTCTGAGCGCTGAAGAACCGATGTTTTTGAATTGTGGTACTGGAAAGACTCTTGATATTCCTTTGGACAGAAAGGAGGACAAACTAGTCAATACTAAAAGAAATGAGTGCCAGTTATTGATTGGAAAGACTAATTCTGAATGCCTTAACCATCTAATGGAAAGAGTCGAGTTGATGAAAAAGACCTTGATGCTGGGAGAGAGTGAAGGCAAAAGGAGAAGAGGGCAACAGAGGGTAAGATGGCTAATAGCATAACTGACATAATGGACATGAATCTGAGCAAACTCTGGGAGATAGTGGAGGACAGAGGAGCCTGGCATGCTGCTGTCAATTGGGTTGAAAAGAGTCGGACATAACTTAGCAACGAAATAACAAAAATGATATAAATTTTAATCATTATTATTTTTTTGCAGAAGAGATATCTCTAAGTTTAAACCAAGAAAAATTGTATATATTAGAAGTAACATGAAGCAAATATTTTTCTCAACTCCTTCTATTTCATTTCTAGATGTAAGAGTAGGTATGTAAAGTCTTCTATGAAGAATGGTGCTTCATATTTTTTCCTTCAAGGCATGCTGTTTATTTTATATCCTCGAGTATTCATATGAGCTCTTATGAGCTCTTATATATCAGATGACTCTTACAAAAAAAATAAATAATGGAAATGTTTGTTAACTATGAGTGAGAAAGAGTAAATATAATGAATTTGTCTTAAGGGAAAACTGGTAGATATAATAAAAATTATTTGGAAAAAACAAATACATAATAGTTTGTATAATCATAGAATGTATTGTATCTTTCTAAAAGACCACACTACAGTGTATTTTTCTTTAATTCATGAAACCTCCCTTGTGCATTAACCTGATAACTAACTTCCTAAATACAATCTCCACTGAAGGAACATTGTTTGCTTTTTTTTAAACTTTATTTATCTATTTATTTTTGACTGTACTGGATCTTCATTGGTGCAAAGGCTTTTCTCTAGTTGTGGAGAGTGGGGGCTACTCTTTGTTGAAGTGCAAGTGCTTCTCACTGTGGAGATTTCTCTTGTGGAGCATGGGTTCTAGACACAAAGGCTTCAGTAGTTGTGGTTCCTGAGATCTAGAGCACAGATTCTGTAGTTGCTCAATGGCATGTGGGATCTTCTAGGATTAGAGATCGAATCCATGTCTCCTGCATTGGCAGTTGGATTCTTCACCTTTGAGCCACCAGAGAAGCCCTGAATATTGTTTAATCACAAAAGATTCTGGGAAAAACTTATTGTGAACAAAGCACTGTTGGTATTTTCCTCTTCATGTGTTATAATAGCAATATAGTTCAGTTCAGTTCAGTTGCTCAGTTGTGTCCAACTCTTTGTGACCCCATGAATTGCACCCCATGAAATGGACCTCCCTGTCCATCTCCAACTCCCGGAGTTCACTCAAAGTCACGTCCATCGAGTCCGTGATGCCTTCCGGCCATCTCATCCTCTGTCGTCCCTTTCTCCTCCTGCACCCAATCCCTCCCAGCATCAGAGTCTTTTCCAATGAGTCAACTCTTCACATAAGGTGGCCAAAGTACTGGAGTTTCAGCTTTAGCATCATTCCTTCTGAAGAACACTCAGTGTTCAATATAGTAGTATTTCTTTATTTTGTCTAAAACACCATAGTGGAAAGGAGCTGAGTTGGAGACTCTGAGGGAGAGGAGTCAGGTAGTGGTGTGACCTCATAACATCACCTGTTGTTTATCTTGCGTTGGTTAAGATTTTTTATGTTTACTGTTATCTTTCATTTATTGAATTTAATGGCCTCTTTTTATTACTGAAATCACATTTTAGATGTCTGAGAAAGTCTAAAATGGTATATTCTACATTTTTTGGTTGATTTTTGACTAAGCCATCTATTAATTATTCATTGGGTGATAAGTCAGTTTATAAAATACCCACCATGTGCTTGGTGATATCCTAGACACTGGTGCTTCAGTGTAAAAAACACAGACTGAATTCTTGCTTTCATGATATTTGGGTTCTAGTGAGGAGTGATAGACAGTAAACAGATAAATATATAACATGTCAGATAGGGATGATAAATTCTACAAAAAAATAATGCCAAATTTTGAAGATAGGAATTGACTTTAAAATGTGTGTCTCCAGAGTTCAGAGTCATGCTGCTTAATTTCTCCACAAGTGGATGGGCGTCACTGCATGGAAGAGATCAAGCCCTGAAACTTTGGAGTGGGAGCACTGACTCCAAGAACCTAGACTACCAGAGGACTAACCCTACCAGGATTCAAATAGTGAGAACTCACACAAAGGAAACCATTGGAATACAAGACATGGCATCACCCAACCACCATTAGCACCCTGTGTAGGACAACTCATCTAAACAACAAACAAAACAAAAATAGAAACTCAATCATCAGCAAACAGGATTAGCACCTCACTCAGCCTTGCCCATCAGAGGAAAAAACAAACAAACACTCAGCACAAATCTCACTCCATAGGAAGCTTACACAGACCACTGGATCAAACTTAGAAGAGCAGAAAACAAAAGGAAGAAAGAATTCAACCATGAAGGCTGAGAATATGAGACCTCAAACACAATAAATTTAAAAACAAAATAATAAAAAGGCAGAGGAGTACTACATAAATGAAGGAACGAACTAGAAACACAGAAGTCCAAATAAGTGAAGAAGAAATAGGCAAAATACCTAAAAGAATTCAGAATAATGTTAGTAAAGATGGTCAAAAACCTTGAAAACAAAACAAAGAAAATGCAAGAATCAATTAACAAAGATCTAGAAGAATTAAAGAATAAATATGCACAGACAAACAGCACAATTTCATGAACAGTATGAAAAGGCAAAAAGACAGGACACTGAAAGATGAACTCCCCAGATAGGTAGGTACCCAATATGCTACAGGAGATCAGTGGAGAAATAACTCCAGAGAGAATGAAGACATGGAGCCAAACCAAAAGCAACACCCAGTTGTGGGTGTTGGAAGTGTGGGTGTTGGTGATGGAAGTAAAGTCCGATGCTGTAAAGAGCAGTATTCCACAGGAACCTGGAATGTTAGGTCCAGGAATCAAGGCAAATTGGAAGTGGTCAAACAGGAGATGGTAAGCGTGAATGTCAACATTCTAGGAATCAGCGAACTAAAATGGACTGGAATGGGTGAATTTAACTCAGATGACCATTATATCTATTATCGTGGGCAATAATCCCTTAGAAGAAATGGAGTAGCTATCATAGTCAACAAAAGAGTCCGAAATGCAGTACTTGATGCAATCTCAAAAATGACAGAATGATCTCTGTTTGTTTCCAAGGCAAACCATTCAGTATCACAGTAATCCAAGTCTATGTCCCAACCAGTAATGCTGAAGAAGCTGAAGTTGAACAGTTCTATGAAGACCTACAAGACCTTCTTGAACTAACACCCAGAAAAGATATCCTTTTCATTATAGGGGACTGGAATGCAAATGTAGGAAGTAAAGAGATACTTGGATTAACAAGCAAATTTGGCCTTGGAGTACAAAATGAAGCAGGGCAAAGTCTAATAGAGTTTTACCAAGAGAATGTACTGGTCAAAGCAAACGTCCTCTTCCAAAAACACAAGAGAAGACTCTACACATGGACATCACCAGATGGTCAATACAAAATCAGATTGATTATATTCTTTGCAGCCAAAGATAGAGAAGTTCTATACAGTCAGCAAAAACAGCCAGGAGCTGACTATGGCTCAGATAATGAACTCCTTATTGCCAAATTCAGACTTAAATTGAAGAAAATAGGGAAAACCACTAGAAGATGCAGGTACGACCTGAATCAAATGCCTTACAGTTATACAGTAAAAGTGACAAACAGATTCAAGCAATTAGATCTGATAGACAGTGTGCTTGAAGAACTATGGAGAGAGGTTTGTGACGTTGTACAGGAGGCAGTGATCAAGAGCATACCCAAGAAAAAGAAATGCAAAAAGGCAAAATGGTTGTCTGAGGAGGCCTTACAAATAGCTGAGAAAATAAGAGAAGCTAAAGGCAAAGGAGAAAAGGAAAGATATACCCATTTGAATGCAGAGTTCCAAAGAATAGTAAGGAGAGATAAGAAAGACTTCCGCAGTGATCAATGCAAAGAAATAGAGGAAAACAATAGAATGGGAAAGTCTAGAGATCTCTTCAAGAAAATTAGAGCAAGGGAACATTTCATGTAAAGATGGGCACAATAAAGGACAGAAATGCTGTGGACCTTACAGAACCAGAAGATACTAAGAAGAGGTTGCAAGTATACACAGAAGAACTGTACAAAAAATCTTCATGACCCAGATAATCACGATAGTGTGATCACCAACCTAGAGCCAGACATCCCTGAATGAGAAGTCAAGTGGGCCTTAGGAAGCATCACCACGAACAAAGCTAGTGGAGGTAATGTAATTAAAGTTGAGCTATTTCAAATCCTAAAGATGAAGCTGTGAAAGTGCTGCACTTAACATGCCAGCAAATTGGGAAAACTCAGCAATGGCCACAGGACTGGAAAAGGTCAGTTTTCATTCCAATCCCAAAGAAAGGCAATGCCAAAGAATGCTCAAACTACCACACAGTTGCACTCATCTCACACGCTAGGGAAGTGATGCTCAAAATTCTCCAAGCCAGGTTTCAACAGTACATGAACCGTGAACGTCCTGATTTTCAAGCTGGTTTTAGAAAAGGCAGAGGAACCAGAGAACAAAATGCCAACATTCATTGGATTATGAAAAAAAGCAAGAGAGTTCCAGAAAAATATTTACTTCTGCTTTATTGACTATGCCAAAGCCTTTGACTGTGTAGATCACACACAAACTGTGGAAAATTCTTCAAGAGATGGGAATATCAGACCACCTGACCTGCCTATTGAGAAATCTGTATCTGGTCAGTGGCAACAGTTAGAGCATACTGGTTCCAAATAGGAAAAGGAGTACATCAAGGCTGTATATTGTCACCCTAGGTTCCAATCCTGGCTCCACCACTTAATTAGTGTGTGACCTTGGAGAAGGGATCTAAAATTCTGAGACACAGTTTCTATAGCTGTAAGATACTTTGGCCACCTGATGTGAAGAGCTGATTCATTTCAAAAGACCCTGATGCTGGGAAAGATTGAGGGCAGGAGGAGAAGGGGACAACAGAGGATGAGATGGTTGAATGGCATCACTGACCCGATGGACATGGGTTTGGGTGAACTCCGGGAGTTCGTGATGGACAGGAAGGCCTGGCGTGCTGCAGTTCATGGGGTCACAGAGTCAGACATGACTGAGCGACTGAACTGAACTGAACTGTTCATGGCATTCTCAAGGAAAGAATACTGAAGTGGTTTGCCATTCCCTTCTCCAGTGTACAATGTTTTGTCAGAAATCTTCACCATGACCCATTTGTTTTGGGTAGCCTTATATGTCATGGCTCATAGTTTCATTGAGTTAGACAAAGCTATGGTCCATGTGATCAGATTGGATAGTTTTCTGTGATTGTGGGTTTCTGTCTGTCTGACTCTGATCAAGATGGATAAGAGGCTTATGGAAGCTTCCTGCTGGGAGAGACTGACTGAGAGGGAAACTAGGTCTTGTTCTGATAGGCATTGCCATGTTCATTAAATCTCTAATCTAATTTTCTGTGTATGGGTGGGTCTGTGTTCCCTCCCTGTTATTTGACCTGGGGCCAAAGTATGGTGGAGGTAGTGAAGATAATGGTGCATCCTTCAAAAGGTCCTATGCAGGCACTGCTGTAATCAGTGCCCCAATCCTGCAGCAGGCTACTGCCAACCCACACCTCCACCGGAGACCCCTGGAAATTCACAGGAAATTCTAGGTCAGTCTCTTGTGGGGTCAGTGCTCCTTTTTCCTGGGTCCTTGTGTGCACAAGCTGCTGTTTGTGCCTCCAAGAGTCTGTTTCCTAGTCCTGTGTGAGTTCTGGGGGCTGTATGGTGGGTTTAATGGTGACCTCCTCCAAGAGGGCTTACGCCATACCCAGGTCTACTGCACGCAGAGCCCCTTCCCCTGAAGGGTCCACTGCTGACCTGTACCTCCTCAGAAGACACTCAAATACTGTTCTGTCTCAGTCTCTGTGGGGTCTCTGGGTCCTGGTGAGCACAAGATGTTTTGAGCCCTCTGAGTGTCTCTGGCAGGTATGGGGTTTGATTCTGAAGGTGATTTCCCCCCTCCTACCATCTTTCTAGGGCTTCTCCCTTGCCCTTGGGCATGGGGTGTCTCCTCAATGTTGTTCTAGTGCTGTGCAGCCGCTGCACCAGTGTCACACAGCTGCTGTTCCAGCGCTGGAAGGACTAATTACAAGCACTGAAGTTGAAACTGTGATCAAAAATCTCCCCAAAGACAAAAGCCCAGGACCAGATGGCTTCACAGGAGAATTCTATCAAACATTTAGAGAAGAGCTAATGCCCATCCTTCTAAAACTCTTTCAAAAAATTTCAGAGGAAAGAACACTTCTAAACTCATTCTATGAGGCCACCATCACGCTGACACCAAAACCAAAGAGAACACAAAAAAAGAAAACTACAGGCCAATATCACTGATGGACATAAATGCAAAAAAGACCAACAAAATTTTAGCAAACAGAATTCACCAATACGCCAAAAAGCTCGTACACCATTGTCAAGTTGGATTTCTTCCAGGATTGCAGGATTCTTCAATATTCACAAATCAATAAGTGTGATATACCATAATAACAAATTGAAAGATAAAATCCATATGATAATCTCAATAGATGCAGAAAAAGCCTTTAACAAAATTCAGCACCCATTTATGATTAAAACTCTTCAAAAAATGGGCATAGAAGGAACCTGCTTCACCATAGTAAAGGCCATATTTATAAGCCTACAGGAAACATTATTCTCAGTGGTGAAAAACTGAAAGCATTCCTCCTAAGATTAGGAACAAAACAAGGGTGTCCACTTTCACCACTATTATTCAACATAGTTCTGGAAGTCCTAGCTACAGCAATCAGAGAATAAAAAGAAATAAAAGGACTGCAGATCAGAAAGGAAGAAATAAAGCTCTCACTGTTTGCAGATGACATGATACTATACACAGAAAACCCTAAAGATAGTATCAGAAAATTACTAGAGCTAATCAGTGAATTTAGCAAAGTTGCAGGATACAAAATCAATACACAGAAATCGCTTGCATTTCTATATCCTAACAATGAAAAATCAGAAAGAGAAATTAAGGAATTAATCCCATTCACCATTGCAACAAAAAGAAGTAAATATCTAGGAGTAAACTTACCTAAAGAGACAAAAGAACTGTGCACAGAAAATTATAAGGCACTGATGAACGAAATCAAATAAAACATAAAAAGTTTGAGAGAGAGAGATTCCATGTTCCTGTGTAGGAAGAATCAATATTGTGAAAATGACTAGACTACTAAATGCAATCTATAAATTCAATGCAATCCCTATCAAATTGCCAATGGTATTTTTCACAGAACTAGAATAAAATATTTCACAGTTCATGTAGAAACACAAAAACCCCCGAATAGCCAAAGCAGGCTTGAGAGAGAAGAATGGAACTGGAGGAATCGAGTTTCCTGACTTCAGATTATACTACAAAGCTACAGTCATCAAGACAGTATGATAGTGGCACAAAAACAGAAATATAGACCAATGGAAAAAGATAGAAAGCCCAGAAATAAATCCGTGTACCTGTGGGTACCTTACTTTTGACAAAGGAAGCAAGAATATACAATGGAGCAAAGACAACCTCTTCAACAAATGGTGCTGGAAAAGTGGACAGCTACATGTAAAAGAATGAAATTTGACCATTTCCTAACACCATACACAAAGATAAACTCAAAATGCATTAAATACCTAAATATAAGACCTGAAACTATAAAACTCTTAGAGAAAAATATAGGCAGAACACTTGATGACGTAAAGCAAGATCCTCTGTGACCCACCTCCTAGAGTAACAGAAATGAAAACCAAAGTAAACAAGTGGGACCTAATTAAACTTAAGGATTTTGCACCGCAAAGGAAACTATAAACAAGGTGAAAAGACAACCCTCAGAATGGGAGAAAATAATAGCAAATGAAACAACTGACAGAGGACTAATTTCCAAAATATACAAGTATCTCATACAACTCAATACCAGAAAAACAAACAACACAATCAAAAAGTGGGGAAAAGACCAAAACATATATTTCTTCAAAGAAGACATACAGATAGCTAAAAAACATGAAAAGATGCTCAACATTTCTCATTATTACAGAAATGCAAATCAAATCTAAAATCATATAGCACCTCACACCAGTGAGACTGGCCATCATCAAAAAGTCTACAAAAAATAAATCCTTGAAAAGGTGTGAAGAAAAGGGAATGCTCTTGTACTGTTGGTGGGAATGTAAATTGATATAGCCACTATGGAAGATGGTATTGAGATTCCTTAGAAGACTAAGCATAAAACCACCTTGCTGCTACTGCTGCTAAGTCGCTTCAGTCGTGTCCGACTCTATGCGACCCCATAGACGGCAGCCTACCAGGCTCCCCCATCCCTGGGATTCTCCAGGCAAGAACACTGGAGTGGGTTGCCATTTCCTTCTCCAATGCATGAAAGTGAAAAGTCAAAGTGAAGTTGCGCAGTCGTGTCCAACTCTTCGCGACCACCAGGACTGCAGCCTTCCAGGCTCCTCTGTCCATGGGATTTTCCAGGCAAGAGTACTGGAGTGGGGTGCCATCACCTTCTCCAATAAAACCACCTTATGACCCAGCAATTCCACTCCTAGGCATATACCCTAAGGAAACCAAAATTGAAAAAACACATGTATCCTATTGTTCATTGCAGCACTATTTACAATAGCTAGAACTGGAAGCAACCTAGATGTCCATTGATGATGAATGGATAAAGAAGTGTTGTACATATACACAAGGAAATATTACTCATCCATAAAAAGGAACACATTTGAGTCAGTTCTGATGAGGTGGATGAACATAGAACCTATTATACTTAGTGAAGTGAGTCAGAAAGAGAAAGTTAAATATCGCATTCTAATGCACATATATGGAATCTAGAAAAATGGTACTAAAGAATTTATAGGGTGGCTGACCTGCCTCTTGAGACCTATATGCAGGTCAGGAAGCAACAGTTAGACCTGGACATGGAACAACAGACTGGTTCCAAATAGGAAAAGGAGTACATCAAGGCTGTATGTTGTCACCCTGCTTATTTAACTTATATGCAGAGTACATCATGAGAAACACTGGACTGGGTGAAGCACAAGCTGGAATCCAGATTGCCAGGAGAAATATCAATAACCTCAGATATGCAGATGACACCACCCTTATGGCAGAAAGTGAAGAGGAACTCAAAAGCCTCTAGATGAAAGTGAAAGTGGAGAGTGAAAAAGTTGGCTTAAAGCTCAACATTCAGAAAACGAAGATCATGGCATCTGGTCCCATCACTTCATGGGAAATAGATGGGGAAACAGTGGAAACAGTGTCAGACTTTATTTTTTGGGGCTCCAAAATCATTGCAGATGGTGATTGCAGCTATGAAATTAAAAGACGCTTACTCCTTGGAAGGAAAGTTATGACCAACCTAGATAGCATATTCAAAAGCAGAGACGTTACTTTGCCAACAAAGGTCCGTCTAGTCAAGGCTATGGTTTTTCCTGTGGTCATGTATGGATGTGAGAGTTGGACTGTGAAGAAAGCTGATCGCTGAAGAATTGATGCTTTTGAACTGTGGTGTTGGAGAAGATTCTTGAGAGTCCCTTGGATGGCAAGGAGATCCAACCAGTCCATTCTGAAGGAGATCAGCCCTGGGATTTCTTTGGAAGGAATGATGCTAAAGCTGAAACTCCAGTACTTTGGCCACCTCATGCGAAGAGTTGACTCATTGGAAAAGACTCTGATGCTGGGAGGGATTGGTGGCAGGAGGAGAAGGAGACGACAGAGGATGAGATGGTTGGATGGCATCACTGACTCAATGGACGTGAGTTTGAGTGAACTCCAGGAGTTGGTGATGGACAGGGAGGCCTGGCATGCTGCAGTTCATGGGGTTGCAAAGAGTCGGACACGACTGAGCAACTGAACTGAACTGAACTGAACGGAGAAACAGAATAGAGAATTAGCTTATGGACATGAGGTGAGGGGAGGAGATGATGAAATATATGGAAAGAGTTACATGGAAACTTACATTACCATATTTAAAATAGATAGCCAACAGGAATTTGCTATATGGCTCAGGAAACTCAAACAGGGGCTCTGTGTCAACTTAGAGGGGTGGGATGGGGAGGAAGATGGAAGTGAGTTTCAAAAGGCAGGGGACATATGTATACCTATGGCTGATTCATGTTGAGGTTTGACAGAGAACAACAAAATTCTGTAAAGCAATTATTCTTCAATAAAAAATAGAAAAAAAATGTGTGGCTCTGTCAAAAATCATGGTCAAAGAATTTTACTCTGATCAGGGGATATTTTAGCAGAGATTTAAATGAGAACAATGAGAAAGCTAGCATCTCTCTATGGAAAGAGACTTGAAGACAAGAACAAAAGTCATAAAGGAAGAGAACATTTGAACATTTAGGATTAACAAGAGTGTCACTATGTCTGGAACAGACTGAATGACTGTACGGGTAATACAAGATCAAATCAGAGAGAAACCAGATCATGAAAGTCCTTATAGTCTGTGGTAAGGACTTGGAATCTTACTTTGTATGAGATAGAAAACAACTGAAGTGTTCTGGGAAAAAAGAATGACATAATCAGACTTTATTTTAAAACTATTACTGTGATTTCCATGTAGATGTAGGCAGCAAAAGGACACGGTAGAAGAAGAAAGGCAAAGCTCTTAGAGGTGAGAGATAAGTGGTTAAATGTTAAGTGGATAAGCACTGGTGAGATTTTAGACACGTTTTGCATCTGAGTCATCAGTATTTGTTAATAGATTGTATGTGTGATATCAAAACAAAGAACAATATGATTATTCCTTTTTCTAAGATTATCTACATTTTCCTATTTTTACCTCTTTTGCTATCTTCCTGATGTTGCAAATAGTAGGCATCATTATGTAGAGATTAACGGAGTCTTCTTTGTGCATGCACATCCCAGGTGTCTCTTCCTCCTCTCATAAAGACACAGGTCATCTGGGGTTAGAACCCCCTACCCTTCACTGCCCCCAGCAGGGTATCCCTTTGAAGATCTCATTGCCAAATATGGTTACATTCTGATGTACTGGGAGTTGAAACTCCAGCCTGAAAATTTTCAGGGGACACAATTCAGTCCATAACAGACAAACTGAAGACTGCTATGTTAAATCTTTACCTGACTACTCAAGGGAAAGAAAAATAAATTGCACCTCTTGTTGGGGACATGACAAAGCTTTGGAGCAACTTTTAATGTGCCATATAAATATGTGATATTCCTTTATTAACCTAGTTTCCAACGCTATTAAATTCTGAATCATTTGTGAGGGAGTTTTGATTTGAGAGAATGAAATAGGAAATAAGAGATTTTCCTTAAATGTTTCCCTATATTCATCAGTGCACTCATTTGAGTATATTGTCCAATGCTATTTTAATTTCTATTAAATTTGAAAACTTCATTTAAATGTCATCATATTTGAATTAACTTACAGTCCTTAAAATCTTGTAGTTAAGAATATTAAAGAATTATGGCTATAAAAGTATTTTACTTAAAATCTTAATTATAAACACTGAGAGTAAAATTGAAATGCTAAATTATTTCAGTCATGTCTGACACTTTGCAACCTACGGACTGTAGCCTGCCAGGCTCCTCCGTCTATGGGATTTTCCAGGCACAAATACTGGAGTGGGTTGCCATTCGGTTCTCCAGGGAACTTCCTGATCCAGGGATTGAACCCTTCTCTTATGTCTACTGCATTGGCAGGTGGGTTCTTTACCACTGGCACCACCTGAGAAGCCCAAAATTGAAATAACAACTACCAAACAGTACTTTCTATGTTAAATTTGTATAGTATTATTTTAACTTTTCCTTCTGGTTTTGTCAAGATAAATTTTGAATAAATGTTATTTTATTGTTATTTTTGTTATTCAGTCACTAAGTCCTGTCCGACTCTTTGTGAGACATAGAACTTGTCAATATTAATACAAGCTAAAAATAACAGCATACTCCATCCTATCCCAACCCCGTCCTGCACATTCTTTCTTAAATTTAAATTGCATTGAATTTCTTCATTTTTGCATAGGTTGCTGCCTTAGATTTCTCCTAATGTTTTTGAGTTCTCCAGAATAGGAGGAAAGAATTCAGGTACGGAATGTGAAACACTTTTGACTTTTATGTACATAAAAAGGAGGATATTGAATTATTGTTGGCAAAATCCTAAAGCCAATAAAAGCCTTCAAATTTGGGGGAAAAAAACTTCATGCTTTTCTTGGGGAAAAAAGAATTTTAAGAAATTAAGTCATTATGACTTGGTTTGGGGATCCATTTCAGAGTGGATTGCCATCACTAAAATATTTGTTCTTGGTGCCAGCAAGATACCAGGACTGTTTTACTTGGAAACAGTTGGCCTCGATAGTGTGCTCTGTTCCTCAATACCCATTGGTCCCAGGTGTCTAGAAACCTTGGTTTGAGGTAACAGGTGGCAGCCATTGCTCTGCACACCAATATTAATAAGCTCTCTTTTAAAATGTAATGCAAATGCCAGATACTGGAACTGGCTTGGGATTAGTACTATATTTAAGATGATATCATTATTAGTGATAATGTAACCAATTGGTCTCATGTATAGTACATCTAGTGCTTATTTCTTATCTTTTCATTACCATTTCATATACACTGTGGAGGGCTTCACGGGTGGCACAGTGATAAAGACTCTGCCTGCCATTGCAGGAGACCTAAGAAACAGGGTTTGATCTCTGGGTCAGGAAGATCCCCTAGAAAAGGAAATGGCGACCCACTCCAGTATGCTTGCCTGGAAAATTCCATGGACAGAGGAACTTGGCAGGCTGCAGTCCATGGGAACTCAGAGTTAGGTACAACTGAGTGCACACATGCATGCATGTGGATCCTATGCACTTATTCTTTTTTGTTGTTGTTGTTTTAAAATATAACCTCTTGCATTATTTGAGCTTATATGTAAGTGAGAAGTATTACTCCAATGTATTTTTTAAAGTAATAAATTAGTAATCAAGGTAATATTCAAAGATTGTAATCCATTATTAGCCTGGCTATCTGTGATGGACCATGAATATGAGATGATATCAAAGATGGACTCAGTATGAGCTTAGTTTATCCGGCAGTGGCTTTCATCTGTTCTATTTTGGAATCATCTATTAAGTAACAAATGGATTGTGGAAGTTGAATCATATCAAGGTAAAATAAAATGTCCAGGGAATTAAGTACAGTTAATTCTACCATGCCTATGAGTGTGCTCAGTTGCTAAGTCGTGTGTGACTCTTTGCGACCCAATGGACTGTAACCCGCCAGGCTCTTCTTTCCATGGAATTTGCCAGGCAAGAATACTGGAGTGGGTTATCATTTCCTTCTCCAAGGTATCTTCCTGACCCAGGCATTGAACCTGCATCTCTTGCATTTCTTGCATTGGCAGATGGATTATTTGTGCCATGGGAAGGCCAATGCTACCATACATCAAATAATTTAGAAATGATTGTATTTACTTTGGTTAACTATATAAAGTTAAAGAACATTAGACCTACAGTATTTTATTAAGACATTTGGCATCCTTTGTTTTAATTATACTATATGGGCATATTAAATGGGTATACTGACAAATGCAATACAATAAAATAAGCAAATATTCTGGGTAAAATAAGCAAATATTCTGTTCTGAGATTTTTTGTATCACAAATTTAATATTTCTTCAGTGCATTTTTCATAGTGCATGTAGATAATTTAACAAAGATTTTATTATCTATAGTAACTGATGAGCAAAACTGGCATATTAATGATACAACATAAATGTTGGCTAGTAATTATGAAAAATCAGATAATTCTAGTTACTCTTGTCTAAAATAAAAGATACCCTTAATAGTGTACAGAAATGTGTGAACATCACTATTTATTTTTGTGTTTTTTTAATTAATTTTTTATTGGAGTATAGTTGTTTTACAATGTTGTGTTATTTTCTGCTGTACAGCAAATTGAATCAGTTAAGATTTCCTTCTCATTTAAGTCAGCACAGAGAGTTGAGTAGAGTTCCCTGTGTTATGTACGGTAGGTTCTTATTAATTATCTATTATATATATACACACATTAGTGTATATATGTCAATCCCAATGTCCCAATTCATCCCAACTCTACTCCCCCCTTGTTAACCGTAAGTTTGTTTCCTAATCTTTGACTGTATTTCTGCATTGCAAATCAGTTCATCTGAATCACGTTTCTAGATTCCACATATAAACAATATATGATATTTGTCTTTCTCTTTTTGACTTGCTTCACTGTGTTTGACAATCTCTAGGTCCATCCCTGTTGGTGCAAATGACATTAATTTGCCCCTTCTCATGGCTGAGTAGTATTCCATTGTATATATGTACCAGATCTTCTTTATCCATTTCTCTGTTGATGGACATCTTTAGGCTGCTTCCTTGTTCTGGCTATTATAAATAGTGCTGCAATAAACATTGAGGTGCATGTATCCTCTCGAATTGTTTTTTCCAGATATATGCCCAGGGATGGGATTGCTGGATAATATGATAGGTCTATTTTTAGTTTGTTAAGAAATCTCTGTACTGTTCCCCTCAGTGGCTGGACCAATGTACATTCCCACAAACAGTGTAGAATGTTTCTCCATTCTCCACACCCTCTTCTCCTTTTCTCCACACCCTCTTCAGCATTTATTGTTTGCAGTTTCTTTGATGAGGGCCATTCTGACCAGTGTGAGAAGATACCTTATTGTAGTTTTGATTTGCATTTCTCTAATAATTAGTGATGCTGAGAATCTTGTCATGTGTTTTGCTTAAAATGCCTTCCAGAAGAGATCAAGAAAGGTGCAGTGTGTTTTGCAGATGCTTAACTTTTTTCCATCTTGGATAGTGACTGATACATAGCACAAGAAATGGGAAGGTAAACAATTGCTAGATGGATATTAGAGTCTAATCAATAGCTAAATAGCGATAGTTGTGAAGATACATGTAATTTGAATGTTTTGAGTAATTACTAATGTCAGATTCTCAGCTAAGGAAATACTGTTTTCTTTTAAGTTCTTGCATTATACTATCAGTTGTCAGCTTCTGTCTATACTGGGACTTGCCCTTTTTCTCACATAATCTCATTTACTGCAATAAATCTGGTAAGAAACATCTCAGGAGATGTGACAAATATTGATAATATTGACTAAACCTGTTTTATTAGAATCTTATTCATGTTTTTCTTATTAAGAATAAAAATTCATTTAGAGTAATTAGGCTCTGCTTAATGAGAACTTTGGCAGTAGCATTTGTGCTGAAAGTTTTTAAAAAGCTGAGCAGAATTGTCAAAGCATAATTAAAGGTAGAAGAATTAAGCTCGCTTTTCTCCCATAAGTATCTTTGCCAGGCAATAGAAACTTTGGCAATAGAGCCAAATTGGAAAATGGAGCCATGCTGGTTGCTATACCATGTTAAAGAAAGATGGGTCATAACTTCTGGTAATAATCCCCACTGTGAAAAAGTCGACAGTGGTCTGTCTTCTGGCTAACATTAGCTGTTTCTCTCCTCCTCTATCTTGTTCTTTTCTGTTGGCCTTAGTTACTTAGTGATGATAGTTCTCTTATTGTCATTTCTCACTATTTCTGCTTTTTTCCTTGAATATAGTGAGTCATTCAGAACAATCAACAAACATTTATTAAGTTCTTACTATGTGTAAGATCTTATATAAAGGTACAGGGGCAGAAATATTTTATTCAAACTGTATAAAGCTATAGCATATCATCATGCTGGTTGTATTTGAACATGGCCTAGAAAAGTGTAAAGTATTTCAAAAGTGCGAAGATGGGGTTGAGGAAAAGGAAGTGTCATGAGCCATGGGAGAATTTAGAGGCAAGATCTCAAGCTAGACCATGAAGGTCTAGAAATTATAAATGTTCAGTTGTGTGTTGCCCACGTGGTAACGAAGAAGTTTGATGCAAAGGACTTCAAATGCTTTGTATAGGACTTAGACGACCTTCTGCAAACAGTAAGACATGGGGAGCAAGCAAGAGTTGTGTATCTGTTCAGGCTGCTCTAGGAAAATATCATAAACTTGGAGTATACAAATGATAGTTCTAGAAGCTGGGAGGTCCAAGATCAAAGCACTGGACCATTCAGTGTCTGGTGAGGGCTCACTTCCTAGACAGCTTCTTTTAGTCTTTTTGTTATAGGCTCATGTAGTAAAAATAGCAAGGGAGGTATCTGGGGCCCCTTTTACAAGGGCACTCATCCCATCCCTGATGGTTCATGACTTACTCGCCTCCCAAAGGCCCCACATCCTAATTTTATCACCTTTTGGCATATTAAGATTTCAACATATAAATTTCAGGAAGCACAAATATTCATACTATAGCAAGTTCGGCAAATTTTAAGATGCAAAGTTAAGAAAACGTTATAGTTCTTCTTGAGCCCAATTTCCACAGAATGGGTTCTGAACTTTATTCAAAATTTGTCAGTTCCTAGAAAATCAAATGGTGCTAATCAAATACAAGTTATAAGAAATAGGAAGAATTTTTATATCCTCCAATATTGTCGATTGCCTGCATCTCTACATGCAGATGTAGATATGTTCATCAAAAAGAAGGACACTGCCTAAGTAAGTAAATGTTAGTTTCTCTGTCATGTATGACTCTTTGCAATCCCATGTACTGTAGCCTGCCAGGCTCCGCTATCCGTGAAATTCTCCTGACAAGAATACTGGCGTGAATCGCCATTCTCTTCTCCAGAGTATCTTCCCGAACAAGGGATCGGACCTGGGTCTCCTGCTTTGCAACTAGATTCTTTACTATATGAACCACCAGGGAAGCCTGTGTCTATACTGAGATAATAAGGTTTACAGATAGTATAGGCTTTTATAAATATACACTAAGATTTCTATAAATTCATATCTATCTAATTGTAACATCTTAAAAAGTCGTGGTCAGTGTGTCAGCCTCAGTGTTACTTCACTGTGCTAGTTAGTATGTTCATTAGTGTGTCGCTTCAGTGTGTTAGTGTCATTTTATTCCTATAACAAACTACCACAGATTTGATTCCTTAAAGCAATTCTAATTTAGTTTCGTATAGTTCTGAGAGTCAGAACTCAGAATTAGGTGTCTCTGGACTGCAATCAGTTGGCAGGACAAAGTTCTTACTGGAGACTCTGGTTTTAAAAATTTTACAGTCAGGTGATTTAACTACCTTACTTTCATCTTCAGCCTTAATCCTCCTTTGCCACAGACATCACTGGAGAAAGAAAAGGGGCATTATTCTTCATATCACAGTTAGTAATGGCACATGAGTAAGGTATCAGTCTTATGCCTAACATAGGGATCTTTTTCTTCATAATCTTTGAGGTAATTATATAAATAATTAGAATGCACATTACTCTTCTTTTTCTCTGAATTCTTAATGACTATTATGTGAATACACAAAAAGGAATAGCAACATGGAACAACAGACTGGTTCCAAATAGGAAAAGGAGTACATCAAGGCTGTATGTTGTCACCCTGCTTATTTAACTTATATGCAGAGTACATCATGAGAAACACTGGACTGGGTGAAGCACAAGCTGGAATCCAGATTGCCAGGAGAAATATCAATAACCTCAGATATGCAGATGACACCACCCTTTTGGAAGAAAGTGAAGAAGAACTAAAGAGCCACCTGATGAAAGTGAAAGAGGGGACTGAAAAAATTGGCTTAAAGCTCAACATTCAGAAAATGAAAATCATGGCATCCAGTCCCATCACTTCATGGGAAAAAGATGGGGAAACAGTGAAAACAGTGGCAGATTTTATTTTTGGGGGCTCCAAAATCACTGCAGATGGTGATTGCAGCCATGAAATTAAAAGACGCTTACTCCTCGGAATAAAAGTTATGACCAACCTAGATAGCATATTCAAAAGCAGAGACATTACTTTGCCAACAAAGTCCATCTAGTCAAAGCTATGGTTTTCCCAGTAGTCATGTATGGATATGAGAGTTGGACTATAAAGAAAGCTGAGAACCAAAAAATGGATGCTTTTGAACTGTGGTATTGGAGATGACTCTTGAGAGTCCCTTGGACTGCAAGGAGATCCAACCAGTCCATCCTAGAGGAAATCAGTCCTGAATATTCATTGGAAGGACTGATGCTGAAGCTGAATCTCTAATACTTTGGCCACCTGATGTGAAGAACTGAGTCATTTGAAAAGACCCTGATGCTGGGAAAGATTGAAGGTGGGAGGAGAAGAGGACAACAGAGGATAAGATGGTTGGATGGCATCACAGACTCAATGGACATGGGTTTGAGTAAATTCCCGGAGTTGGCAAAGGACCGGGAGGCCTGGCCTGCTGCAGTCCATGGGGTCACAAAGAGTCAGACATGACTGAGCAACTGAACTGAACTGAAGAGCCTTTGATGAAAGTGAAAGAGGAGAGTGAAATATTTGGTTTAAAACTCAATATTCAGAAAACTAAGATCATAGCATCTGATCCCATCGCTTCATAGCGAATAGATGGGGAAAACTGACCTTTCCCATTCCTGTGGCCACTGCTGTTTTATATGTGTGTGTGTGTGTGTATTTATGAAAATCTGTAACTATTGGCGAATACTGTAAATATACATATTTATAATTTTATAGTTCTATATTAGAATTGGTATTAAAGTTAGTGTGAGGACTTTAGAGAAGAATTTTCCAGTTGGGGTCAGTTTTCCTTCCAATCCCAAAGAAAGACAATGCCAAAGAATGTTCAAATTACCATACAATTGCAATAATTTCACATGCTAGCAAGGTAATGCTCAAAATCTTTCAAGCTAGGCTTCAGCACGTGAACCACAAACTTCCAGATGTGCACTGGATTTAGAAAAGGCAGAGGAATCAGAGATCAAATTGCCAACATACACTGGATCATAGAAAAAGCAAGGGAATTAAAAAAAAAAAAAAAAAAAAACACTTACTTCATTTCACTGACTACACTAAAGCTTTTGACAGTGTGGATCACGACAAACTGTGAAATTTCTTAAAGAGATGGCAACACCAGACCAGATTACATCCTGAGAAACCTGTATGTAGGACAACAAGCAACAGTTAGAACCGGACATGGAACAGTGGACTGGTTCAAAATTGGGAAAGGAATACGTCAAGGCTGCATATTGTCACCCTGCTTATTTAACTTATATGCAGAGTATATAATTTAAAATGCAGGGCTGGATGAAGCACAAGCTGAAATCAAGATTGCCAGGAGAAGTATCAACAATCTCAGGTATGCAGATGATAACACTTTAGTGATAGAAAGTGAAGAGGAAATATAGAGCCTCTTGATAAAGGTGAAAGAGGAGATTGAATAAGCTGGCTTAAAACTCAACATTCAAAAAGTGAAGCTCATGGCATCTGGTCCTATAGCAAATAAATGGGAAAAAAAAGTGGAAACTGTCAGATTCTGGGCTCTAAAATCAATGTAGACAGTGACTGCAGCCACAAAATTAAAAGATGCTTGCTCCTTGGAAGAAAAGCTGTGACAAACCTAGACAGTATATTAAAAATCAGAGATATCACTTTGCCAACAAAGGTCCATACAGCCAATACTATGTTTTTTTCCAGTAGTCATATATGGATGTGAGATTTGGAATATAAAGAAGGCTGAGCACAGAAGAACTGATGCTTTTGAACTGTGATGTTGGAGAAGACTCGAGAGTCCCTTGGACAGCAAGGAGATCAAACCAGTAGATCTTAAAGAAAATCAAACCTGAATATGCATTGGAAGGACTGATACTGAAACTGAAGTTTTAATACTTTGTCCACCTGATGCAAAGAGCTAACTCACTGAAAAAGACCCTGATGCTGGCAAAAATTGAGGACAAGAGGAGAAGGGGGCAACATAAGATGGCTGGATCACATCACTGACTCAATGAACATGAGTTTGAGCAAACTCAGGGAGATAGTGAAGGACAGAGAAGCCTAGCATGCTGCAGTCCATGGAGTTGCAAAGAGTCAGACACGACTTAGCGACTGAATAACAACATGCCTATTTAATACATAAAGGTATATATTTAATTTTATTTATTAATTTTGGCAGCGCCACATCTTTGTTACTGTGTGGGCTTTTTTCTAGTTGCAGTGAATGGGGGCTGCTCTCTAGTCGGAGCGCATGAATTTCTCATTGTTTTGGCTTCTCTTGTTGCAGAACTCTGGGTGTGCAGGCTTCAACAGTTGCTGCTCCTAGGCTCTAGAGCACAGGCTCCATTGTTGTGGCACAGAGTCTTAATTGCTCCATGGGAACTTAGTTGATCTGGGGCATGTGGGATCTTTCTGGGTCCAGGATCGAACCTGTGTATCCTGCATTGGCAGGCGGATACTTTACCACTGAGCCACCTGGGAAGCCCATACATAGATTTATATGCTTTATATTCCTTACTTCAGTGCACAGTATAGAATTAATGTATAATATACTAATAATAGATGAATGAGTGACTTGTGGAATGAATAAATGGTGAAAAAAGTCACCTAAGACCTAATTTCTTTCCTACTGTTTTATCCTATTGAAATTGAAAGTCATTTTATTAAATTAACTATTGATAAGCTGATGTATATAACAAGGCTATCAAGCTATACAACTGGCCTGCCAAATTTTCCGTAGCTTATCCATTTTTTCCCCCTACAACTCTAAACAGAGCTGGACCAATCCAGGGTAGCAATTTTCTGTATGAGACTAACTCGGTGCTAGGGAATTCAGCATTTAACTGTTCTTGTTATTTGTCAAGATCTCATCTTGTATTCTGAAATTGTGGCTTCTGCTTAGCTGGTATTTATGTGATAACCATTGCCTAAGCGATAACAGCATTCCTGCCAACTGTTATTTGGATCTATAAATATTACCTTTCTTGTGATTATTCTGTAGCCAAATGCTATATACATTTCCAGTTTCTCCAGATTGAAAATTCTGAAAGCTGTCTACTTCTTTTGAGTATTAATCTTCAATACAAACAATGTATTGTCTCATTTTACAGGTAAGGGCATTGAAGCTTACTAACTAGAGGTCACATTGCTGGTAAATGGCCCAGCTGGAATTTCAGCTTAGGTTTCTAAAATTCTAAAGAATGTAGCCTTTACTACAGAAAGTCTGCAGTGTTTTTCTCTTAAGCATGATAACTGCTCATTGGTTTTATATAACTGAAGGAAATAAAAATACTAATAGAGGTAGAGACAGAAGAGACAAATGAGAAGTGAAGAGAGGAAAAGGGAAGAAGAAAAGAAATAATAAGCATCCCTTCATTCCTAAGGCTTGAATTTTATTGAGACCATAATCCTGATAAAATTATGTATTTCATTTACTAACAGACCTACTAATTTTGAGCCAGCTTTGCAATCCTGGAATAAGAGCCACATGCAATATTGGTCATTTTTCAAAATACAAAGAATATAATTTCCTTTAGCTACTTTAAACAGCAGGAATTTTGTGATTTAGTCACTAAGTCATGTCCGACTCTTGCAACCCCGTGGATTGTAGCCTGTGAGGCTCCATTGTTCATAGCATTTTTCCAGGCAAGAATACTGGAGTGGATTGCCATATCCTCCTCCTGTTTGGAGAAGGAATTTTAATATAGTATATTTGACAATTTACACGAAAAGATGTTGTTTTCATTATAGGGGACTGGAATGCAAATGTAGGAAGTAAAGAGATACCTGGAGTAACAGGCAAATTTCACCTTTGGGTAAAAAAATGAAGCTGGGCAAAGGCTAACAGAGTTTTGCCAAGAGAACACACTGGTCGTAGCAAACAACTGCTTCCAAGAACACAAAAGAAGACTCTGCACATGGACATCACCAAATGTTCAATACCAAAATCAGATTGTTTGCAGCCGAAGATGGAGAGGCTCTATACAGTCAGCAAAAACAAGACCAGGATCTGACTGTGGCTCAGATAATGAACTTCTTATTGCCAAATTCAGACTTAAATTGAAGAAAGTAGGGAAAACCACTAGACCATTCAGGTATGATTTAAATCAAATCCCTTATGATTATACAGTGGAAGTGAGAAATATATTCAAGGGATTAGATCTGATAGACAGAGTGCCTGAGGAACTATGGATGGAGGTTCATGACATTGTACAGGAGGCAGTGATCAAGACCATCCCCAAGAAAAAGAGATTCAAAATGACAAAATGGTTGCCTGAGGAGGCCTTACAAACAGCTGAGAAAAAAAGAGAAGCAAAAAGCAGACGCAAAAAGGAAAAATATACCCATTTGAATGCAGAGTTCCAGAAAATAACAAGGAGAGATAATCATGCAAAGATGGGCACAATAAAGGACAGAAATGCTATGGACCCAACAGAAGCAGAAGATACTAAGAAGAGGTGGCAAGAATACACAGAACTGTAAAAAAGAGATCTTCATGACTCAGATAACCACAATGGTGTGATAACTCACCTAGAGCCAAACATCCTGGAATGTGAAGTCAAGTGGGCCTTAAAAGCATCACTATGAACAAAGATAGTGGAGGTGATGGAATTCCAGGAGCTATTTCAAATCCTAAAAGATGATGTTGTGAAAGTACTGCACTCAATATGTCAGCAAATTGGGAAAGCTCAACAGTGGCTTCAGGACTGGAAAAGGTCAGTTTTCATTCCAATCCCAAAGAAAGGCAATGCCAAAGAATGCTCAAACTCCCACACAATTGCACTCATCTCACACGCTAGCAAAGTAATGCTCAAAATTCTCCAAGCCAGGCTTCAACAGTATGTGAACCATGAACTTCCCAATGTTAAAGCTGGATTTAGAAAAGGCAGAGGAACCAGAGATCAAATTGCCAACAACAATAGGATCATTTAAAAAGCAAGAGAGTTCCAGAAAAACATCTACTTTTGCTTTATTGACTATGTTAAAGCCTTTGACTGTGTGGATCACAACAAACTGTGTAAAATTCTTAAATAGATGAGTATACCAGACCACCTGACCTGCCTCTTGAGAAATCTGTATGCAGGTCAAGAAGCAACAGTTAGAACTGGACATGGAACAACAGACTGGTTCTAAATAGGGAAAGAAGTTACATCAAGGCTGTATATTGTCACCCTGTTTATTTAACTTAAATGCAACGAAATTCCAGGCTGGATGAAGCACAGCTGGAATCAAGATTACTGGGAGAAATATCAATAACCTCAGATACGCAGATGACACTGCCATTATAGCAGAAAAAGAAGAAGAATTAAAAAGCCTTTTGATGAAAGTGAAAGAGGAGAGTGAACTATTTGGTTTAAAACTCAACATTCAGAAAACCAAGATCATGGCATCCGGTCCCATCACTTCATAGCAAATAGATGGGGAAACAGTGGCAGATTTTATTTTTGAGGGCTCCAAAATCACTGCAGATGGTAACTCCAGCCATAAAATTAAAAGATGCTTGCTCCTTGGAAGAAGAGCTATGACCAACCTAGAAAGTGTATTAAAAACAGAGACATTACTTTGCAAACAAAGGTCCATCTAGTCAAAGCTATCATTTTTCCAGTAGTCATGTATGGATGTGAGAGTTGGATTATAAAGAAAACTGAGTGCTAAAGAATTGGTGCTTTGAACTATGGCGTTGGGGAGACTCTCGAGAGTCCCTTGGACTGCAAGGAGATGGATCCAGTCCATCCTAAAGGAAATCAACCCTGAATATTCATTGGAAGGACTGATGCTGAAGCTGAAACTTCAAATACTGTGGCCACCTGATGTGAAGACCTGACTCATTTGAAAAGACCCTGATGCTGGGAACCATTGTAGGTGGTAGGAGATGGGGATGACAGAGGATGAGATGGTTGGATGGCATCACTGACCCAATGGACATGAGTTTGAGTAAGCTCCGGGAGTTGGTGATAGACAGGGAATCCTGGCGTGCTGCAGTCCATGGGGTCGCAAAGAGTTGGACGCGACTAAGTGACTGAACTGAACTGACAGTTTACAAAATTTCTTTGAGTGTCATCAAACCATGTTTGGATATTCTGGGACAAGATGCTTGGAAGGGATAAGTTGTACTGCCAGGGTGAAAGCAAGAAAGAGAAAAAAGGATGGGGATATGGATGATTGATTTGTAGTGTATCTGTTTAGAGGAGGTGAGGTTTTCTGAGAGAGTAATACAAGATGATGAAGATAATATTCATCTAGTCATATTAAAGTTTTGTTTTCATTTTAAAACTGAATACATTATTTTGTTTATTTTTAAATCTTGTTATTTTTACCTCCTGACTGCCTTCACCTATTTCTTCTATGCCTGTCCTCTGGCAACCACTAATTTGTTCTCTGTATTAATAAGCTTCTTTTTTGGTTTCCACAGACAAGAGAGATTATATAGTATTTGACTCTGTCTGACTCATTTCGCTTGGCATAATGCCCTGAGGTTCATCATTGTTGTCACAGATGGCAGGATGTCATTCTCTTTTTATGGCTCAATAATATTCCATTGTGTGTGTGTATAACACATTTTTTATCCATAGTCATCCATGGACATATAGGTTGTTTCCATATATTGGCTATAATAAATAGTGCTGCCATAAGCATGTGGTGCATGTATATTTTTGAGTTAGTTTTTTTTTTTTTTTCCCCTCCTTTTTTTGATAAATATACAAAAGTAGAATTGGTGGTTCATATGGCAATTCTAAGGGCTTCCCTAGTAGCTCAGTTGATAAAGAATCTGCCTGCAATGCAGGAGACCACAGTTTAATTTCTGGGTTGGGAAGATCCCTTGGAGAAGGGATAGGCTACCCTCTACAGTGTTCTTGGGTTTCCCTGGTCACTCAGCTGGTAAAGAATGCACCTGGAGATGTGGGTTTGATCCCTGGGTTGGTAAGATCCCCCGGAGAAGGGAAAGGCTACCTACTCCAGTATTCCAGCCTGGAGAATTCCTTGGGGGTCACAAAAAGCCAGACACAACTGAGTGACTTTCACTTTCACTTTCATGGCAGTTCTACTTTTAATTTTTTGAGCAATCTTCATACTGTTTTTCCAAGTGGCTGCACCAATTTATATTCCCATGAACAGTGAATAAGGTTTCCCTTCACATCCTCACCAACTCTTGGTATATCTTGCCTTTTTGATGATAGTCATTCTAGTAGATGTGAAGTGATATGCTATTATTTTATTTTTGATCTTCATTTCCCTGAAGATTAATAATGTTGAGCATCTTTTTATGTACTTACTGACCATCTGTATATATTCTTTGGAAAATAATTACTATTTATTTTTATTTATCTCTTTTCAGAGGGTATTCCATTCCCCAATTTTGCCTGATGTTTCTTATATATATATATATATATATATTTTTTTTTTTTTTTTTTTTCTGTAGAGAATGAACATCTAGCTTCTGCTAGGGAAGAGAGTAGTTGCCTGGCTGCATGGAACTTTTTCAGCCAATCCTTTGGTTGTTAGCTCCGTTTTTATTCCCACTTTCACAGTACATAGCTTTTTCTTTTTTTTTTTAATCTGTTAATTTATTTATTTGGCCATGCTGGGTCTTAGTCATGGCATGCAAGATGTTGTTGCCGTGTGAGGGACCTTTAACTGCAGCACTCAGAATCTTGTTTCTAGCTGTGGCATGTGAAATCTTCTAGTTGTGTCATGGGGCCTCTTAGTTGCAGGATCTAGTTCCCCAACCAGGGATCAAACCCCAGCCCCCTGCATTGGGAACACAGATTTCAGCCATTGAACCACCAGGGAAATCCTGGTACATCACTTTTCTGTGATTCCACAGTAAAAGTAGGGTTGTTTGGGAATGGAGAGGTGCACTACTGGCCCAGTTTTCAAATTTAATTTGTCTATCTGCTTTCCAGTCCTCTTTTTCAGCTGGTGTATACTCTCAAAATGCTTAGATTTTACAGTGGACTTTTTAATCTTAAAATATACCATTTTTTTTTTGCTTTGAGATTTTTTTTTTAAAGTATGTATACATTTACATAACATAGGGTTTTATATTTATTTGTTAAAGAACTTTTAAGAATAAATCTATGATAAAACCAAACTGAGCACTCTATACATGTTTATAAAATATAAAAAAAAATACGCATTCAATTTTATATGCATATTAGTAAAGGATAAGAGTCAATGTGTACTTAGTTTGACCAGACCAAATATGGCAGTTAGCATTATGAATTCTGCTTTAATTTTTTTCTTTACTTGTTACACAGACTATATTTATTAAATGTTTAAGAATGAATCCAGTTAAAGAATTTGAAATTGTCTCTTCTTTGAAATTTATCTTAATAAAGTGATTGTTTATTAGGAAAGCAGCAGAACTTCATGAACAATCATTTCTATTTTATGGAAAATAGGCCGGGACTAACTTGTTTTAATTCTACTTAATTTGGCACATGCAAAGATTTGATAAAAGCTTCAGTGAAGTTCTGCAAAAGTTGGTGCATAAACTCAGATGTATTTATAGAAAGATTCATGTTGTTCAAAATTATCTCTAGAAGATGAGTATAAAGTATACAATAAAAAAGTGAGACAAATTTCCATAAACCAAATGGTGTAATGTCACTATTTGCAGTCTTATAAGTCAGTTTTAAAGCTTTAGTCACAAATACAGAATGAGATTTATTAATGTACACAAAATTTTGTTTTTCAGTGTATTCATGTTGTATAAATAGGTTATTAGCTACATAATTTAATACATTTTATGTGGTAAAAACAGTTTAACAGTAAGCAGCTGCCTCTAAAATAGCTTTACACTTATTCACATTTAAATTACCTAGTGACTTGAGTAAGTAATTATAATTTTGTCCTAACACTATGTAACATATGGTGTTTACATTCTTCTCAAGAGCTCCTTGAGGGGAAAAATGATACAGAAAGATCAATATAAATAGTGATTTAAGGAACCAATATATACAAAGATTAATGGTAACTAATGGGATATTAAATAGTTGTTAAAACATTTACATTTGTCTTATTAGATTATTGACTTTTGAGATTGTATTTCAGTTGTTTGCTAGGTGTTAGCATCTTTATGTAAGATATTCATTTTGACTAATCTGCTTTCTAAATTGAGGTTTATGGGGTTTTTTTTAACATTATTGCAGAGTGCATTTTAAGCAGCATATTCCTCTTTCTGAATAACAAAGCATTATTTTTATGTCTGTGTTTATAGTTTAGATTTCAACATATAAGAGGCAGATAATCCAATATTTTTTCAACTAAAAACTCTAAGACATAACATTTCTTTTAAGGTAACATTAAAAATTATAAATAGAATTCTAGTATATTTATTTAGGTGTGATTTTTTTAAAAAGCCATATTCCAAATGCTTGCTTAGAAATGATCTACTTAGAATGTTGCTCCTGCTCTACCATTGTTGTTGTGGTTTAGTCACTAACTCATGTCTGAACTCTTTTGTGACCCTGTGGACTGTAGCCATAGACTCTGTCCATGGGATTTCCCAGGCAAGAATACTGGAGTGGGTTGCCATTTCCTTCTCCAGGGCATCTTCCCAACCCAGGGAAAGAATCTGTGTCTTCTGCATTGGCAGGTGGGTTCTTTACCACTGTACCACCAGAGAAGCCCTTCTTAACCATAAAGTCTCTTTAAAACCTATGGCTTACCTAAAAAAAAAAAAAATAGTAATAATAACTGTTGTACAAATTTTAATTTCTTGAGCACTTCCAATGAGTTGGACAGACTTTAAGATGTTTTACATATATTTTTCTCAGGAGAAACTCCACAAATTAGACTAGGCATCTTTAACCCTTTTTTTCTATGAGAAGAAACTAAAATAGAGTGTTTAATATTTCCAGTATATCTCTAGTAAATGGCAGAGCCAGAAAGATTTCAAAACTCATTCTTTAATGTATTATGTTGTTGAATTCGCTCAGTTGTGTCTGATTCTTTGCAACCCCATGGACTTAGTCCATGGAATTCTCCAGGCCAGAATACTGGGGTAGGTAGCTTTTTCCTTCTCCAGGGTATCTTCCCAACCCAGGGTTTGAAGCCAGGTCTCCCACATTGCAGGTGAATTTTTACCAGCTGAGCCACAAGAGAAGCCCAAGAATATTGTGTGGGTAGCCTATCCCTTCTCCAGCGGATCTTCCAGACCCAGGAATCAAATTGGGGTCTCCTGCTTCGCGGGCAGATTCTTTACCAACTGAGCTATTAGGGAAGCCCTTAATGTGGTATGCTGTACTACAAATTGTACTATATACAATTGTCTATGGGCTTCCCTGATGGGTCAGCAGTAAAGAATCAGCCAGGTGCGAGTTTAACCTGTAGGTTAGGAAGATCCCCTGGAGGAGGGCATAACAACCCACTCTGGTATTCTTGCCTGGAGAATCCCATGGACAGAGGAGCCTGGTGGGCTACAGTCCATAGGGTTGCAAAGAGTCGGACATGACTGAAGCAACATAGCATGCAGTACATGTCATCTGTATTAATTGGATAAAGACAGGGACTAGATCAGAGGACCTTTTAGGACCACTAAAAGGATATTTTGACTAGATAAATGATTCAGTATCACAGAAGAATATATTATCATGATTGCTATTAACGAAACGATGATAATAAATATTTTAAAATAAATCTAATGTCATATAATTCTTTTTCAGTTGAAGTTAACTCCTCTGTTTCTGTGAAAAAATTCACCACACAGTTTACTTTGGGATTTAAGAAGCATACTGTCTTAAATTCACAGAAGAGGAAACTCTTCCCTCTCTAATCTTATCTAGATTGTTTCTAGGTGGTTAGATAAATGTGGGCCTGAAGTATTATATTAATCAGCATAGGTAATATTAGAGCTTCCCTCATAATTCAGTTGGTGAAGAATCTGCCTGCAATGCAGGAGACCCAGGTTCGATTCCTGGGTGGGGAAATCCCCTAGAGAAGGAAATCGCCACCCACCGCAGTATTATTGCCTGGAGAATCCCATAGAAAGAGGAGACTGGCAGGCTACAGTCCATGGGGTCGCAAGAGTAGGACACGACTTAGCAATTAAAGAAAGAGAGAGAAAGAGGTAATATTTACATTTTTAAAAATATGATACTCCAATTTCTAGTGATTCAGTTTTTAAAAATTGTGTGTGCTAAGTCACTTGCCATGCCCAACTCTTTGCGACCCTATGGACTGTATACCGCCAGGCTCTTCTGTCCATGGGATTCTCTAGCCAAGGATACTGGAGTGGGTTGCCTTGCCCTCCTCCAGGCGATTTTCCTGACCCAGGGATTGAACCAGTATCTCTTGCATCTTCTTCATTGGCAGGTAAGTTCTTTACCACTTGAAAATTTTTATTCTTATGCTATTATACCCACTTCATTGTCCTAAATCTATTTTTCTCTGAGTCTACAGATCTTCACAATTTCAATACATGATTTTGTTGACTCCCTCATTGCTCAGCCAAATAAAAAAGAAAGAAAAGAACAAAAATTATTTCATCCTTGATTCTTCTCATTCCTTCTTACACCCATTCCATCAACCAGCAAGTCAGCTCTGTCTTGAATATGTATAAGTATATTGCAAGTCTGTTTATTTCTTTCACTTATACTACCACCATCCTCATCATCTCTCACCCAGACCGTCGCAGTGGCTTCTTACTGGTCTTCTGTTTCTACTCTTGTCTCCTCTGTAATCCATTTTTCACAAGGAGCCAGAGTTTTCTCTATAAAACAAAAGGTGTATTGTTTACTTCCCTTGCTTAAAACACTCCAAGCATCACATCAGATACAAGGTTAAAGTGAAACTAGTTGCCAAGGGCTGTAAGCATCATATCTTCTAGCATGCGGTAGTCTTTCCTGTCTCCTCACTGGTCTCTCTGGCTCTGTCTTTTCTAGCTTTGGCCGTGCTGACCTTCATGTTGTTTCTTACAACAAAGCAAGTTCTCTCCTTCCTCAGGAAATGGTACTACATTTTCTTTTGTCTCCACTCTTCATTCTCCAGATTATCATATGACTCATTTGTCATTGCATTTATGCTGTCAATGTCAGCTCATCT
Organism: Bos taurus; assembly: GCF_002263795.3. Taxonomy (NCBI): domain Eukaryota; kingdom Metazoa; phylum Chordata; class Mammalia; order Artiodactyla; family Bovidae; genus Bos; species Bos taurus. The sequence continues at coordinate 33,836,243 of NC_037333.1, read as the reverse complement.
GAAGAGCTTTCTCCAACAACCCTGCTTAAAATAATTGTCATATTCTAGCTCCTTTTCCTGGTTTATTTTACATGGCATTTATTATTTTTCATAGTGCAAAACCCTTGTCACTTGACATGAAATTATATATATATGTATTTATTACTAGTTTTGCTCAGTAGAATAGAAGGTCAGCATGGACACAGACTTACTCACCATTTTTTCCTTAGTTCATGCAACAGTGACCGACACAGAATACCAATTTAATAAATACTTGTTAAATGAAAAGGCTATTATGTTATGTGTTTTAACACATGTCTCTCTGGATATGATGCACTTCTATCGTATGTACACATGATATGCAGAAAAATAAAGATGTATTATCATTTGTGTTAATAGACTATTAGTCTCTAGTTTTTTCTGACTCCCTGTGAGCCTGCCAGGCTCCTCTGTCCATGGAACCCTCCAAGCAAGAACACTGGAGTGGATTGCCATTTCCTTCTCCAGTGTGTTGATAGAGATCATGATAATAGTCTCTTTCCTGATACTGAATTATCTAATCAAAACATCTTTTGAATGATCATAATTTAACCTGATCCTTGTTATCATCCAATTAATACAGGTGACATAGAATTAGCCAGACAGTTGTATATGCTGCTAAGTCATTTCAGTCATGTCTGACTCTGTGCAACCCCATAGACAGCAGCCCATCAGGCTCCCCTGTCCCTGGGATTCTTCAGGAAAGAACACTGGAGTGGGTTGCCATTTCCTTCTCCAATGCATGAAAGTGAAAAGTGAAAGTGAAGTCGTTCAGTTGTGTCCAACCCTCAGCAACCCCATGGACTGCAGCCTACCAGGCTCCTCCATTCATGGGATTTTCCAGGCAAGAGTACTGGAGTGGGGTGCCATTGGCTAGTTGAAGGTAAAACCTATATTTCTCCAAAAGAGAAAGAGTTGAATGCTTTGAGTAACCCAGTATGGTGAAGTTATTTAATGCTCTCTCATATATCCTTTCTTTCCCTTAACTGCATCTAGTCATTTTCTGACTTGAAAATCTTGGTAATTTTGTTGGTACCTCATTTTATTTAGAAATTGTGTTCAGCTGCCAAAAAGAAAGAAAGAAAATAACAGTGACTTAAACCCTATTGTATTTAATCTTACTCATAAAGTAAGTCTGGAGGTAGCAGACCAGAGAGGGTAAATAGAGCTACTCTTGAAAGTTGTCTGGGACCCTGACTCCTATTACTGTTCTGTCTTGCTTTCCTCATCTCCAGCTTCTGTAATAAAGGCCGCTTCAGTCTTGTGGAGTTCTTGTTTTAAAGCAATGTTCCAAAAGGTAGTAGGGAGGAAAAGGGGAAAGTGAAAAGAGACATACTTGCTAATTGAGTCCCTTCATGTAAAGAGTTGCTCTGGAAATACCACATGGTAACTTCTGCTTATGTATCATTGGCTAGACTTTACAGCAAAGACTGGAAAAATGTAATCTCTTATTTAAATACATTGCTATCCCAAATAATACCAGGACTGTGTTACTAGGAAGAAGGAGGAGTGGTTACTGATGGACAAATAACAGAGAATTTTAAATATATCTCTGTATTTCTTATAAAAATTTTTCTACATTTGTTACAGTTACTGGCATATGTTATTTTTCCCATATATTCCTATATATTCCACCCCCATATATCACATTATTGTGCTTTCTCTGTAATTAGCCATGCCTTCTAGCAGTGTATTTACACAATAGTTAGTCAGTAAATATTTGTTACATTTGGATTCAAATGACAAACCCATTAGCTTGATTTCATTAGCACCTTATTCTGGCAGATGCTAACAAGCAGGAGAAGCCGTGTCTTCTTGTGTTGTCAGCACTTACACAGATACTTTAAAAACAAGAAAAATGAACACAATCTGTTTTTACTGTAATCTCACATAAGTGGCCAAATTGCCTACTTAAATTTGAAAGAAAACCTGAGATATCAACACACTTTGAAAGGGAACTATTAGCAATGCAAAGGCTGTTAACTGTGATTTGTATTAGATAAACAAAAACATGAACTTCCTAAAGTAATTTGTGAATAAAATGGCTATCAATTACCTTAATGAAGTTGAACACGGAAAAAATACCAACAATACCTTGGTTGTTCCTTGGCTAAATTTTATGCAGTGTGTAATTTATATTTCTAAAACGTATTTCCCATTTTATTCAGAATATGTTTTGATTTTACCCAAAATCAAGCTTTTAAAGTACATGAGAAAATATTTAATATGAAAATGTTGTTGTTATTCAGTCGCCAAGTCGGGTCTGACTATTTGTGGACTGCAGCTCTCCAAGCCTCCCTGTCCCTAACCATCTCCCCGAGTTTGCCCAAATTCATGTCCATTGAGTCATGAATGATGCCATGAGTGATGCCATCCAACCATCTCATCCTCTGTCACCCTTTTCTCCTTCTACCTTCAATCTTCCTCAGCATCATGGTCTTTTCCAATGAGTCGGCTCTTCCCATCAGGTGGCCAACTTACTGGAGCTTCAGCTTCAGTGTCAGTTCTTCCAATGATTATTCAGTGTTGATTTCCTTTAGGATTGACTGATTGGATCTCCTTGTTTTCTAAAGGACTCTCAAGAGTTTTCTCCAGCACCACAATTCGAAAGCATCAGTTCTTTAGCACTCCACATTTGTTGCAGAAACCAGTAATCAAGAAACCAAACACCACACTCAAAGCGTTGGAGAACTCAGGTTTATTACACTGAGGGCCCAGAGGAATTAACTCTCCAAGCTCTGAGCTTCAAACAAAGGGGTTACAGAGTTTTTATAGACCTACTATATTGGGCAACACTAGCTGCTAATAGGCTGGTTTAAACTAAGGGGTTTTGCAGCAGTCAAAATGGGGAGGTGGATGCCTGACCTCTGCACAGACAGGCATGATTAAGCAGGTTTGCAGGGGCTGGGCAATTGTGAAGAGCAGGACAAGGGTGAGTGAGATAAGCTCCAGTTCCTAGTATTGTTAAGTCACCACTTTCTGAAACAATGTGACCTACTTGATCCAGACTTTGCAAGGAGCAAGCTGAGTTACAGAGGCAGAATGAACAGGAGGTTATGTAAAATTTTAACTTTTCCTCTTCACTTTCTTTATGATCTAACTTTCACATCTGTATATGACTACTGGAGAGACCATAGCCTTGAATATACGGACCTATGTCTGCAAAGTGATGTCTTTGTTTTTTAATACACTCTAGGTTTGTCATAGCTTTCTTACCAAGATTCAGCATCTTATAATTTTATGGCTGCAATCACCATCTGCAGTAATTTTAGAGCCCAAGAAGAGGAAATCTGTCACTGCTTCCACCTTTTCCCCTTCTATTTTGCCATGAAGTGATGGAACCAAATGCCATGATCTTCGTTTTCTTTTTTATTTTTTTAATATTAAGTTTTAAGCTGGCTCTTTCACCCTCATCAAGGGGCTCTTAATATTTAATTTCAAATGCCAAATATCATCTCCATGGTTTGCATAACTTGTAATTATTTCATTAATATGACATTTGTCTCTATATTCAACTTGAATACACAGAAATACAGTCAACTTTTCAAAACTTTAAGACATGATTCTTGTGGAATAACAAAATAAGTTTTTAAATTGAAGTTAGATAGTGTGGTCTCTTCTAGTGTCTAAAGTTTCTGAACAGACTGTAGATTTGTTTCATGATGTTATGTCCTGCTGCAACTGACAAGTGCTCAGTTGTGTCCAAGTCTTTGCAACCCCATGGACTGTAGCCTGCCAGGCTCCTCTGTCAGTGGGATTTTTTCCAGGAGTGGGTTGTCATTTCCTTTTCCAAGGATTTTCCCAACCCAGGGATTAAACCCAGGTCTCTTGCATCTGCTGCATCGGCAGGCAGATTCTTTACCACTAGCATCACCTGGGAAGCCCAATGTTGTATAACATGTTCAATTATTATTAACAGCTTTATATCAGGTGCCAAATATCCTCTATTTTAAATTTTGATGTACTTATAATACATACACACATGAATTTTCTTACCTTCTTTTTTTCAAGAATTGAAAAGTTTTGAAAATTATGTTCCCAGTTCTCATGTCAAAATGTTAGAGGACAAAAACCATATGTGTATATATATATGTGTGTGTGTGTATGGAAGCCTGTATATATGTATGTGTATATATGTGTGTGAGTGTGTGTGTGTGTGTGTGTGTGTGTACCAAGCCCAGGTTTGGCTGCTTAGGTTTGAAAATCAATACTTGAGAGACAAATGTTGGTTGGAAAGGAAAGATTTTGTTCAGTAGGTCAACAACCTGGGGAGGAGGCAGACTCATGTCCAAAAACCAACTCCCAAGATTCTGCTTGACCATGAAGGTTTTTAAAGGAAGAATCATTTGGAGAGGGAGTCAGTGTCTTCTTATGTTCCATTGTGTGCATATTTTCTTCTGATTGATTGATGGTGAAGTAACAGGGAACTATTACAGGAATCTTGTGCTCAGCCTGAAGTTGCCGTCCTCCACCTGGGTGAAGGCTTTAACTCCTGCAGAAGAACTCAGAGGTATTGTTATACATTTTCCTTCAGGAGGAACCAAGACCCAGCTTTACCAGTGCACTATTGTTTCTTGTCTGTTTCTCCTTTGTTTCTGCATTCCCTCCTTTCCGGAGTCAGCTATTTGAATATGGCCTTTGGAACTCAGGGGGTGCTGAATGGGGCCTATTTCCTACAAATAAGAAACAGGGACACAGAAAGGCTGTACCCAACAGGGTCCTGCTCAGTTTCGTATCTATATATATACACAGACACATATATGTTTGTATCTTCCAAAATACGTATCAAATTGCCTTGCATATTTTTCATAAGTACTTACGAATAAAAGTACTTAAGTTTCATTAAGTACACATATGTTTTTCCACTGACAAATATTATTGAAACTCAAAATCAATTTATGAAGACTCATCAGATTAAAACTCAGAATAAACTAAATAATTTGAAAGCAACCCTTTTTCTCTTCTCATCATAAATAAAAATAATAGTTTTCTTTTATAAAAACGTCTATCATATTTAACTAGTATTTTGTCATACTTTTAAAGTAGGATTGAGTAAAAAGAATTATTGTTCTAAATGGTGTTTCAGAGTCTTAGTCACTTGATGGATGGAACCAAAGGGCCAGAAAAATGACAGATTAAAAGTGGGCCAATAATTTGTTGCAGGGAAAATAGTGAAGCATGAGATGATGATCACATCTCAGGTATTGGCGAAACTTAGCCATCATCAACTCAGAGATCCACTATTAAATTTTTGAGTAATATTTTCAGACACTAACACTTCCTCCGAAGTAGTGGACTACATCTTTCCTTCGTGTGTTTCCTCAGTCCGGTTCGGTTCAGTCGCTCAGTCGTGTCCGATTCTTTGCGACCCCATGAATCACAGTATGCCAGCCCTCTCTGTCCATCACCAACTCCCAGAGTTTACCCAAACTCATGTCCATTGAGTTGGTGATGCCATCCAGTCATCTCATCCTCTGTCGTCCCCTTCTCCTCCTGCCCCCAATGCCCCCCAGCATCAGGGTCTTTTCCAGTGAGTCAGCTCTTCACATGAGATGGCCAAAGTATTGGAGTTTCAGCTTCAGCATCAGTCCTTCCAATGAACACCCAGGACTGATCTCCTTTAGAATGGACTGCTTGGATCTCCTTGCAGTCCAAGGGATTCTCAAGAGTCTTCTCTAATACCACAGTTTAAAAACATCAATTCTTAGGCACTCAGCTTTTTTGTAGTCCAAATCTCACATCCATACATGACCACTGGAAAAACTATAGCCTTGACTAGACAGATCTTTGTTGGCAAAGTAATGTCTCTACTTTTTAATGTGCTATCTTCACTTTCCTTTCCTTTCCTTAGGTTGCTCATAACTTTCCTTCCAAGGAGTAAGCGTCTTTTAATTTCATGGCTGCAGTCATCATCTACAGTGATTTTGGAGCCCCCAAAAATAAAGTCTGACACTGTTTCCACTGTTTCCCCATCTATTTGCCATGAAGTGAGGGGACCAGATGCCATGATCTTCGTTTTCTGAATGTTGAGCTTTAAGCCAACTTTGTCACTCTCCTCTTTCACTTTCATCAAGAGGCTTTTTCGTTCCTCTTCACTTTCCGCCATAAGGGGGTTGTTGTCTGCATATCTGAGGTTATTGATATTTCTCCCAGCAATCTTGATTCCAGCTTGTGCTTCATCCAGCCCAGCTTTTCTCATGATGTACTCTGCATATAAGTTAAATAAGCAGGGTGACAATATACAGCCTTGATGTACTCCTTTTCCTATTTGGAACCAGTCTTTTATGTCCAGTTCTAATTGTTGCTTCCTGACTTGCGTATAGATTTCTCTAGAGGCAGGTCAGGTGGTCTGGTATTCCCATCTCTTTCAGAATTTTCCACAGTTTATTGTGATCCACACACTCAAAGGCTTTGGAATAGTCAATAAAGCATAAATAGATGTTTTTCTGGAACTCTCTTGCTTTTTCAATGATCCAGCAGATGTTGGGAATTTAATCTCTGGTTCCTCTGCCTTTTGTAAAACCAGGTTGAACATCTGAAAGTTCATGGTTCACGTACTGTTGAGGCCTGGCTTGGGGAATTTTGAGCATTACTTTACTAGCGAGTGAGATGAGTTCAATTGTGCGGTAGTTTGAGCATTCTTTGGCATTGCCTTTCTTTGGGATTGGAATGAAAACTGACCTTTTCCAGTCCTGTGGCCACTGCTGAGTTTTCCAAATTTGCTGGCATATTGAGTGCAGCACTTTCAAAGCATCGTCTTTCAGGATTTGAAATAGCTCAACTGGAGTTCCATCACCTCCACTAGCTTTGTTCACAGTGATGCTTTCTAAGGCCCACTTGACTTCACATTCTAGGATGTCTGGCTCTAGTGAGTGATCACACCATCATGATTATCTGGGTCGTGCAGCTCTTTTTTGTACAGTTCTTCTGTGTATTCGTGCCACCTCTTCTTAATATCTTCTGCTTCTGTTAGGTCCATACCATTTCTGTCCTTTATCAAGCCCATCTTTGCATGAAATGTTCCTTTGGTATCTCTAATTTTCTTGAAGAAATCTCTAGCCTTTCCCATTCTATTGTTTTCCTCTATTTCTTTCCATTGATTGCTGAGGAAGGCTTTCTTATCTCTTCTTGCTATTCTTTGGAACTCTGCATTCAGATGCTTATATCTTTCCTTTTCTCCTTTGCTTTTCACTTCTCTTCTTTTCACAGCTATTTGTAAGGCCTCCTTAGACATCCATTTTGGGTTTTCTGCATTTCTTTTCCATGGCGATGGTCTTGATCCCTGTCTCCTGTACAATGTCATGAACCTCAGTCCATAGTTCATCCAGCACTCTATCTATCAGATCTAGTCCCTTAAATCTATTTCTCAATTCCACTGTATAATCATAAGGGATTTGATTTAGGTCATACCTGAATGGTCTAGTGGTTTTCCCTACTTTCTTCAATTTAAGTCTGAATTTGGCAACAAGGAGTTCATGATCTGAGCCACAGTCAGCTCCCGGTCTTGTTTTTGCTGACTGTATAGAGCTTCTCCATCTTTGGCTGCAAAGAATATAATCAGTCTGATTTTGGTGTTGACCATCTGGTGATGTCCATGTGTAGAGTCTTCTCTTGTGTTGTTGGAAGAGGGTGTTTGTTATGATCAGTGCATTCTCTTGGCAAAACTCTATTAGCCTTTGCCCTGCTTCATTCTGTATTCCAAGGCCAAGTTTGCTTGTTACTCCTACCTCTCAAAAAAGGCTCAGTTATAGTACCTATGGAGAAGGCAATGGCGACCCACTCCAGTACTCTCGTCTGGAAAATCCCATGGACGGAGGAGCCTGGTAGGCTGCAGTCCATGGGGTCGCTAAGAGTCAGACATGATGAGTGACTTCACTTTCCCTTTTAACTTTCATGCATTGGAGAAGGAAATGGCAGTCCACTCCAGTGTTCTTGCCCGGAGAATCCCAGGGATAGGGGAGCCTGATGGGCTGCCATCTAAGGGGTTGCACAGAGTCGGCCATAACTTAAGTGACTTAGCATAGTGCCTATGGCAGTGCACTGGAGTAATCTCCTTTGTTTCTTCATTAGACTGTAATTGATTTGATGGTTGGTACAATGTTTTATTTATCTCAGAACTGGTTGTGCATAATGCATTGTCTACATGCCTAATTAATAATAGACTTTCAGACAATTTCACTGAATAGGAAAGAGAACTAGAAAAGTACATTCAGTATTTTTCAGAATGTTGGGGAAATAGAAAAACAAAACTCATCAAACTACTTCAGTAAAAGTGAGTTTATTTTATAAAGAAAACAGAGAATGAAGGAGGAAAAGAATAGCCTCAGAAGCAAGATAAACAGAGCTAGTGGTATGCTGGTTAATTATTTAATAATCAACTCTTTAAAGGAAAAACAGATTTGTCATATTTGCTAGTTTTGGTGGTCCCATTGCTCTATCATGGACAATTTCAAGCTACCAGGTCAATTAAAATCTACCTGGAGTTAGGGGGAAAGGAAGCACAGTCAACTCTTACAAGCTGGTGCCAGGTGAGTCCAGCAGAAAACTCATGGCGAACTGGAGAATTGTCATCCTCTAGTAGTCACTGTGGTCCTCATGGTTTGACAATCAACAGTCACCACATGAGTCTACCAAGCTGTTTCTTCCTCTTCTGTACTGCTTTTCTTTATCTGCTTTTCTTTCTCTACCATTACCTAACTTTTCTGTTTTCCTTTGTTTCTAGCCTGTAACTTCTGTATAAGATGGGCTTCTGTTGTCATCTTTTTCCCATCATGTCATGTCTTCTGTTCACTGATGTTTGTGTGCCTCTTTGATGCCTAATATCTATTCTCGTCCATACACTTGGGACAGCTGATATTCAAACAGTTGAGAGAAATTTTTATTGATTTGGCAAGTTACTATCCAGTATACAAATGTCAAAGTTAGTGCCCTCATTAACAGTATTTCCTATATCTCTTGCCAAGGCCAGCTTGCGAGTCAAGCTGCTTCTACCCCTGGCATCACAGAATCACCTGATATGATAAAAAGAAAACCTGTGTATAAGGAAAGTCTTAGAAGAAACAACTATAGGAATGGCAAGTTCTCTGATGTTTTACTTTGTACAGCTAGCCTTTCTAAGAGAGAACCATAGGGTAGAATATATGTTTTTCAAGAACAGAGGAGAGCAGGTGCCAGAATTTAAAACTTTCTATGATTCTTGCAGTTTCACATGTACAAAATACTATTGATATAATCTGATTGCACAGAATAATTGGAATTTTCCTATAAGCTTGATCTCATGGTCATAAATTGTGACTGCTTTTTCTTAAGTGTCCAGATATTATCTTTAAATTTAAGTCAGGCAGAAAATCTGAATTCCTAGATTTCTCAAACATCTTAGAAGAGAAATTATGAGCAATATGTATGTTTTTAAACCTATTAAATATTAAGCATTTCTAAAAATCTACATATTTTATGTTAATGTGTATATATTCTAATGGTATATATATATATAAATGTATTAAGCCATATACACATAAATGAATTGAGTTGTGTATATATGTATGTATGTATCTATTCAGAAATAGGAAACCTATACCTTTATATACTATGCAGAATGAATTCTTTTCAACATTCTCCTCACTACCACCATACATATACACAAAGGTGTATTAGCAAAAAAGTGATGATGAATAGATGAAGAATAAATTCATTGATTTCACAAAAATGAGCAAAATATAAGAAGTTTGAATTCAACAATTTATACAAATGTGTATTAGTAGAAAAGTAGTCATGAATAGATGAAGAACAATATTTATATTGGTTTCACAAAAAATAACAAAATATAAGTTTGAATTTAAAAAGTTACACTTAAATGGTTAAAATAGTTCTATTGAGGTACTTGAACATCTTAAAATGAATTTTCTTTTATTATATTTTAATATTATAAAGATCACAAATGAAGTGTAAATATTTCATTGAGAAACTTTATAAATATGTACTTGTTTAGTTTTAGTATGATAAAAATGTACCAAGTTAAAGTAGTATTATAAGTAATAATTATTGGCTATTTAGAATAAGACCTATAGGATATATAAATAAATGAGTAAATGAAGTAATCCATGCCATTTGGGGTTGAAAAGTATATATACTTTTAACCAGTAAATTATTTTTAGGATATACTCAAGATATTATGTTCACTTATAACATGAACATTACTGACTGTATATAATTTCACTGTTTTTCACATTTGAATTAATGATACTAATAAGATTTTATCATTACCATTTACTAGGGGCAGATATGAGATCACTTATATATTCCCATCATATAAAATGTGCATTCTTTTTCAGTAATTTGAATTTTTATTTTGTGTTAATATATCTATTAATATTTGAAAAAAAAGACAAAGTAAATGATAATACTATTTCTAATTCATTTAAGACAATTGATAAGTATTTTGTAATTTGTTATTAATAAGTCAACTAGTAAAAAACTAAAATATAAATAGAACTATAATTTAGGAAGCTGTTCAGCTGCTGTTGAGAAGCTTAGAGACCATTGCTTGGTCTTTAAGTATAAACATCATCACTAATAGAGCTGCATGTATGGAACACACCAAAAATACTGACTAATTTTTCTTAGGTATCTTATACAGAGAAATCATTTGTCACCTGATGACGGCAGTGTATGAGGTGTGGGCTCCGTGGAGTGTAATAACAAGTCTTATTTAAACAGAAAGCAAAGCAGAGTATCAAGGCCATAGTATTTTCTCTATAAGAATTGAAGTATTTATTAAAATAAAAGTGCAAAATTTTTAAATGTTAATTCTAATAAAAACTTTTACTACTCAACCTATTATTAAGCAGTTTTTAAAAAATGATGAAGAAAGTTAATTAATGCCATGTTTGGCAAAGCTGTTTTTCTCAGCTAGGGAATTGTTGAAAATTCCTAGCCCATGATTTCCTAAAAAAGTCTCTTATAACTCTGATATTAGTAGCATCTCATACTCTCTTTTCTGCTGCCCTATGTCACTTCCAAATACTTTAATGATGACATTAAATGATGTGCTGTTAACCAGGATGTATTCTTCATTGCCTATTAAAGTGACCAATCATTTTGTAAGTACAAAATAATTTGCTTTATTGTATGGATTATCTCATTGTCTCCATTCCCCTTTGGTAGCCTATGCTGCTTTCTCAAGTGAAATGTGGAGGAAAAAAAGCATAGCAACCCATTTTGTCTACAACAGTCTCTGTAAAATGCTTCTGTCCAAGTTTCCTTCTGATCAGGAACATAATTCTTAGCAAACAGGTCACTAACTCATTTAATTAACTCCCTTGTTCTTAGAAGCATTTCTGCATCAAGCCTGATTTTTTTTTTTTACAAAAAAAAATGGATTATTAAATAGCCTTTGGCTTCCTTAAAGGATTGTGTATCACTGCATGTAATCCTAGTACACTTATTAGCAGTATATCCATATGCAGCTTTTAAACAGAATGAGAGATAAATTTCTTTCCTGTCTTCTTAAGGGGCATCCTAATATTGTGTTTGTTTGAACTTTTCTTGACCTATGAACACTGAATATACAGATATTTTACCCAAGAATCACTCCAAAATATTTATGTTAAGAAACCCAGAGGGATGGTATGGGAGGGAGGTGGGAGGGGGGTTCAGGATGGGGAACACCTGTACACCTGTGGTGGATTCATGTTGATGTATGGCAAAACCAATACAATATTGTAAAGTAATTAGCCTCCAATTAAAATAAATTTAAAAAAGAAAAAAAAACATTAAAAAAAAAGAAATGTATTTCAAGACCTGCATATGAATGCTCTATACTTTTCTTTACTAGAATCTGTGATGCAAAAGTTTAAAGGAGAGCCTTCTCCTCTTTCCATTTTTCCCACTCAGACAACTTTAAAAAAATGTATTATTTTCCAGTTACTCCACTATAATCAGGCTTACAAAGTCAATTAAGCCATGATTTATTTCTCTAAGAAACTGCCTTCTAGTGAGGAGTGGGGCAAGAAACAAACTACATTTACAGGCTAGATTGTTAAGGTTTAAAATAGGTTTCTAAGTAAATATATCTAATTTTGAACAAGATTCAACATCTCCCAGAAAGCTAATATTTGAGCTGAATTTTTAATAAGTCAGATAGTGCTAGAATAGAAAAAGGCTGTTCTAAGCAGAAGGAAAGATGGTGGAAGTATGGAAGTGAGTATGTTCTGTGTGAAGCTGTATGGGTGGTTCCTGTGTGTTAGCTGTATGGTCTCCTTTAAGGGGAACTGGTTGAAGCCAAAAGGGTAGCCCGGATCACTGAAAACATGCAGGAAGGAAAAGGAATACATTTATTAAATTTTCATAAACTTACCTACACAGAAACTAATTTGTTAGAAATTTGAAGACTTGTGGTATGCAAAAAATCTGAATAAGAAACCCATCAAACAGACTACCCATGTGTGAACATAGAAGATAAGTCTTTCTAATGCAGATTGACATTCTTTTCATGAAAATACAGTTGATCCTTGAACAATCAGGGGTTAATCCGAATAAAATTTATAGTCAGCCCTCCACATCTGAGAAGTCAACCGACCTCACAGGTTGTGTAGTACTATAATATTACTATTGAAAAATATCCCCATATAAGTGGACTTGTACTGTTCAAACTCATGTTGTTCAAACAGCAGTTATAACTTGATGAAAGTTTTATATGTGTAGGTTCCCCAATTCATGTAAATGTTCTTTAGGCAGAAGTTTTATTTATAACTCAGATTTTCAGGATCGTGTGTATTAACACCAGTTCTCTCTGCAACTAACTAGAGAAGTAAATTATCTTAACACTTAATCAGGTATTAATCAGTTTTATTTGTATATATAAACTATTTTTAATAAATGGTATACAAAGAATTTTGAAGTAAGTCATAATCAAAAGGATCTGTCCTTATATGACAAATGCCATTTAGTATTAAAATTAAATTTTATACACATGTAATCAATGGAATTTATTTATTTTTTTCTTTCTGGAGTCTTTCTGTGTGTTCGCCAATTCTGACAGTACCTCATATTTATTTTCTTGTCATTGATATAGCAGTAGAGACAAGTAAAGATATAGAACATTTATGAGATCTAAGGACTCTTATGTTTTGTGCACTAGAGCTCCTATGAGATGAGCTCTGTACTCTGTGGTTTAGGAGATCCAAAGCAATTCATCATTACCTTAACACTCAGTTCAACCTAAGATGAATTACCTGTCAAATGTAATTGTACTACAGAGCAAGTCGAATGTCATTTATATGACTAGAGAATGGTATCCAGCAACCCCACAAATGATCTTTGCATCACTCAAATTAAAAAAAAGTGTGTATGATAGTTATTATCTTAATGTTCACAGTCTCTGCCCAACAGAGAGCCTCCTGGAGTGATTCCATAAGAGGATACTTAAAGAAATGTATGGTGTAATAGATTCATTGTTCTGCTTTGCTGTGTTCCTACAGTTTTTGTTTTGGCTTGTTTTTAAGGTATAGTAAACTAATCTGACTCATTGGAAAAGACTCTGATGCTGGGAGGAATTGGGGGCAGGAGGAGAAGGGGACGACAGAGGATGAGATGGCTGGATGGCATCACTGACTCGATGGACGTGGGTCTGGGTGAACTCCGGGAGTTGGTGATGGATAGGGAGACCTGGCGTGCTGCGATTCATGGGGTCACGAAGAGTCAGACACGACTGAGCAAATGAACTGAAACTAATCTGAAAATAATTTAGCAATAGTGCAGATATTCTCAATTCTAAAAGAGGCAGCATGCAAATATAGAACATTTTTCTTAAAGTGAAGTCATCACGTGATTATATTTAATCATGTTGGATTAAATATAGAACTTTGGATTTCCCATTTCTTTGATTGAAGTCATGTTATAGGTTTAAACAGTCAGTTCTTCTGCTTTGAAAATTGTCTGTGATCTTTTGTTCTCCCTAGAAATCAATTGAATTCCAATTTGTTTCTGCTAAACTAAACCAAATGAATGCCCTTAGTAAACTCAAAAGGCTATTTTTTATGGATATTTTTTTGTATCTTATTTTATTAACTAGATTGTTGAGAAAAATATAATTATTACAATTATATATTAGATCATTCATGTCTAGGCTGCCTTTCTTGGTGGTCTCTCTTATTTGTCTTCTGAAAGTTTTTGTGTCCTAAGGACACACTCATTTTACTGAGTTTGAAAGAGGGTTCTTTAGCTCCATGCCTGTGTGCTTGGTTGCTCAGCCGTGTCTGATTCTTTGTGACCCCATGGACTGTAGCCCGCCAGGCTCCTCTGTCCATGGGATTTCCCAGGCAAGAGTATTGGAGTGAGTTGCCATTTCCTCCTACAGGGGAATCTTCCCAACCCAGGGATCGAAGCTGTCTTGTTTGTGTCTCATGTGAACCACCTGGGAAACCCTGTTTAGCTGCAGTTGATCTGTATTAAAGAAGACTGCAGCCCTGGCTTACATTTTGATTACAACCTCGAGAGACCTTAAACCCAACACTCAGTTAAGCAACATCCAGATTTCTAACTCACCAAAACTGTGTGAGATAATAAATATGTATACTGTTCATTACAGCTTACATTTGATTAATAGCATACTCAATAAAAGTTTGCTACAAAATATGTAAGTAGGAGTTCAAAAGCTTGCAATCAAAACAAAAAAAGAAAATTAGGGCATATAAGATCTTTATTTAGACTGGGTTATATGTTATTTAGATTAATATTTCAATTATATATATATCAAAAATGAGTTATTAAACAAGCTCTTCACTATCCTTAAATGTTAGGGAGAGAGCCCAAAGCAAGTTAATTCCTTATATTATCTATTATTTATTTGTTATCCTTTGGTGTATACAGGGGTTATCATCTCTTGTACCAACCATTGTCTTCCTTTTCCTTTCATTTTCTCCTCTTCCATTTCCTCTTTTGTTGACCATGATGGCTACTCCATTTCTTCTAAGGGATTCCTGCTCACAATAGTAGATATAATGGTCCTCTGAGTTAAATTCACCCATTCTAGTCCATTTTAGTTCGCTGATTCCTAAAATGTCAATGTTCACTCTTGCCATCTCCTATTTGACCCCTTCCAATTTGCCTTGATTCATGGACCTAACATTCCAGGTTCCTATGCAACACTTCTCTTTACAGCATCAGACTTTGCTTCTATCACCAGTCACATCCACAACTGGGTGGTGTTTTTGCTTTGGCTCCATGCCTTCATTCTTTCTGGAGTTATTTCTCCACTGATCTCTAGTAGCATATTGGGCTCCTACCTACCTGGGGAGTTTGTCTTTCAGTGTCCGATCTTTCTGGCTTTTCATACTGTTCATGGGGTTCTCAAGGGAGCAAGAATAGTGAAGAATAGTTTGCCATTCTGTTCTCCACTGAACCACATTTAGTCAGAACTCTCCACCATGAACCGTCCGTGTTAGGTGGCCCTACACGGCATGGCTCATAGTTCATTGAGTTAGACAAGACTGTTGTCTATGTGATCAGATTGTTTAGTTTTCTGTGATTGTGGGAAAACTACTATACTATTCAGGTATGGCCTAAATCAAATCTCTTACAATTACAGAGTGGAAGTGAGAAATAGATTCAAGGGATTAGATCTGATAGACAGAGTGCCTGGAGAACTATGGATGGAGGTTCATGATGTTGGACAGGAGACAGGGATCAAGACCTTCCCCAAGAAAAAGAAATATAAAAAGTCAAAATGATTGTCTAAGGAGGCCTTACAAATAGCTGAGAAAAGAAGAGAAGTGAAAAGCAAAGGAGAAAAGATATACCCATTTGAATGTGGAGTTTGAAAGAATAGCAAGGAGAGATAACAAAGCCTTCCTCAGTGATAAGTGCAAAGAAATAGAGGAAAACAATAGAATGGGAAAGGCTAGAGATCTCTTCAAGAAAAGTAGAGATATGAAAGGAATATTTCATGCAAACATGGGCACAATAAGAGACAGAAATGATATGTACGTAACAGAAGTACAAGATATTTAGAAGAGGTGGCAAGAATACACAGAATAAATGAAAAAAAGGTCTTCACAACTCAGATAATCATGATGGTATGATCACTCACTTAGAGCCAGACATCCTGGATTCAAAGTCAAGTGGGCCTTAGGAAGCATCACTACAAAAAAAAGCTAGTGGAGGTGATGGGATTCCAGATGAGCTATTTCAAATCCTAAAAGATGAAGCTGTAAAAGTGCTGTACTCAATATGCCAGCAAATTTGGAAAACTCAGCAATGGCCACAGGACTGGAAAAGGTCAGCTTTCATTCCAGCCTCAAAGAAAGGCAATGCCAAAGAATGTTCAGACGACTGCACAATTGCACTCATCTCACATACTAGCAAATTAATGCTCACAATTCTCCATGCTAGGCTTCAACAGTACGTGAACTTCCCAATGTTCAAGCTGGATTTAGAAAAGGCAGAGGATCCAGAGATCAAATTGCCAACATCTGTTGTGTCGTCGAAAAAGCAAGAGAGTTCCAGAAAAACATCTATTTCTGCTTTATTGACTATGCCAAAGCCTTTGACTGTGTGGACTACAACAAACTGTTGAAAATTCTGAAAGAGATGGGAATACCAGACCACCTGACCTGCCTCTTGAGAAACCTATATGCAGGTCAGGAAGCAACAATTAGAACTGGACATGGAACAACAGACTGGTTCCAAATAGGGAAAGGAGTACATCAAGGCTGTATATTGTCACCCTGCTTATTTAACTTATATATGCAGAGTATATCATGAGAAACTCTGGGCTGGATGAAGCACAAACTGGAATCAAGTTTGCCAGGAGAAACATCAATAACCTGAGATATGCAGATGAAACCACCCTTATGGCAGAAAGTGAAGAAGAACTAAAGAGCCTGTTGATGAAAGTGAAAGAGGAGAGTGAAAAAGTTGGCTTAAAGCTCAACATTCAGAAAACTAAGATCATGTCATCCGGTCCCATCACTCATGGCAAATAGTTGGAGAAACAGTGGAAACAGTGACAGACTTTATTTTGGGGGACTCCTAAATCACTGCAGATGGTGATTGCAGCCAGGAAATTAAAAGACACTTACTCCTTGGAAGAAAATTTATGACAAACATGGACAGCATATTAAAAAGCGGAGACATTACTTTGCCAACAAACGTCCATCTAATCAAGGCTATGGTTTTTCCAGTAGTCATGTATGGATATGAGAGTTGCACTATAAAGAAAGCTGAGCACTGAAGAATTGCTGCTTTTGAACTGTGGTTTTGGAAAAGACTCTTGAGAGTCCCTTGGACTGCCAGGAGATCCACCCAGTCCATCCTAAAGGAAATCAGCCCTGAATAGTCATTGTAAGGACTGATGCTGAAGCTGAAACTCCAATATTTTGGCCACTCCAATGCGAACAACTGACTGATTTGAAAAGACTCTGATTCTGGGAAAGATTGAAGGCAGGAGGAGAAAGGGATGACAAAGGATGAGATGGTTGGATGGCATCACTGGCTCAATCGACATGAGTTTGAGTAAACTCTGTGAATTGGTGATGGACAGGGAGACGTGGCATGCTGCAGTCCATGGGGTCACAAAGAGTCAGACAGAACTGAGCGATTTAACTGAACTGATTATACTGCAAGTACAGAATTTTTAATTTTATTTTATTTTGTTTATTTTGTGGGACTGCTTCTGCTGTCATAAATATAGTGATGGAAATTTTAGTTCATTATTGGTTTATCAGCCTTTTATATAGCTATCATTTTAAAGTGCTTACATGCTTCTAGTATTTACATAAATTATCCTAGTTAATGCCAGTTGGTTTTTGTTTTAATCAGCTTAGGTTGTTATAAGTAAATACCATAGATATGGTGGCTTAAATGACAGATATTTATTCTGTAGGCTAGGAAGGTCATGATCAAGGTACCAGCAAATTTGATCCCTTCCATCTCTTCTTGGCACACAGGCAGCCTCCTTATTCTGTCCTCATTTTCTGTCCAGAGAAAGAGAGAGAAAAAACTCTTCTCTGTCTCATCTTAGTAGGACACTAATTCCATTATGAGAACCCCACGCTCATGGCCTCAGTTACCTCCCAAAGGCATCACTTCCAAATGCTATCACATCAGTGGTTAGCCTTCAGCATGTGAATTGGGAGACAAAGTCATTCAAGCCATAATAGTCTCACATTTAGAATAAAGCCCCTTCATTAGAAATAAAAATAAATATAAATAAATATAAAAATATTTTATATTTCATATTTTATTTCTAATGGTATCTATATATTTATAAAACATGTTATTCTAAAGCTATTTGTTTTTTAAATTTATCACCCACATAGTCAAAGAAATAAAAATATGTTTTACATTATTATGTATAATAATGTTTTTACTACTGATTTGATATTCATCTATTTTTCTTTAAATAACATAATTGAGTAACTAAATTTTTTATGAAGAAATGGTGGCTAGAAGGAATATATGTTTTCATTGATTCATTTATACTGTCTTACAATTTTATACTTGAATTGGTAGGAATAAAAAAAATCTATGCTTTGTACATCCTATTCTTTCTTTTCTTCCAAACTAGAGAGGTAAAGTGGTAAAGCCCTTTTAACAGATAAAGTGATTGTATTTAGAAAATGTCAGGCACTAAAAGAAACAAAGAAGTGGAACAAAATTGACTTTTTAAAAAGTGAGGTGGTATCTTGAATGTAAACAACTTCCAAATATGTTGTGTTAGGTCCTAGCTCTTGATGTGGTTTAGTTAATTTAAGGATTTTAAATTTTGTGCCAATTTCATTGGTTCCAGTATTGGAATGGGAATTTGGATTTCATTTGGAAACCCAGCAGATATTAATAATACTTTTTTTTTTCTTTTACACATAGCTCTTGTGTGATGTATCCTCTGGTTTCCTATTATTATTTATACATTAATGTGACTTAAATTTGGTATCATGGAGCTATTCAAAGGCATCATTATTGTTGGCAATTGGTAGGAGCTAAAACATATAATTGGTATAAATTTTTCCTACATGGTCTCCTGACTTTTTGTCTTTAAATCCCAGATGCTGTAAGACTAATGCGAGAAATTCTACAATTCGACTCATAAATTTTCATTCTACAGTGACTTTGCAGTCTGAGAACATTTAGTTTCAAAGTAAAAATTTTACTAATGTAGGATTATAATTAGAGCTTTGTTTTTGAATCAGCATATTATTTAGTAAAGTTTCAGTGATTCATAAAAGTGTTGAGAGAAAACATGTCAAACTTTATATCAGTTACTTTTCACTGTCATAATTAAGACTGGTTTTGATAGGTGATGGGTGAAAGACATATCAAATATATTTATTATTTATTGATGACCATTTTATGTAAATATGCTAATATGCAAAATTTCTCACAGGAAATGTCAAGTATAACTCACATTCACTACTGGAACAAAATGCAAATATGTCAGTGTCATTTGAAAAGTTGACTAGAAATGATAACTCTTTAATGGCAGATAAGTTAATCACCAGACTGCTTTCATACTTGAAAATGTTTTCATATTTGCACTTTAAGTTATTGTAGTTTTCCAACATTTAGAATTGTTGTTGCAGATAAAATGAAGCCTCAAATCATTCTCCAATCTCAAGAACATCCTGGCAGAATTACTGTGACTTGTCTGTTAAATTGATTTCCTCTTAAAGAAAACTAGGCTTTTCTTACTGTGTTAAGAAAATGATTTTATCTATTAGCTGTCTTTCCTCGTGAAGATCCTTTCTTTTTATGACACAAAAGGAAAAATATTCTTTTCCCCCCCAAGTTTTAATATCCTATTTTATTCACTAATCAATTATATGTATTCCAAACAAAGTGAAATATAACCTGAACAGAGTAATTTTTAAAAAATGGATATAAAACAAGCAAATATTTTTAATACTACCAATTGCCTATATTTTAACTTTCAGCACATGCTTAGCTTAATTTTATGATGCTCTCTGACTTTAATAAAAGTAATTGATGGTGGACTTATGTACTTAATCACTACATTATAAGATAGGAAATCAGAATATTTTACAATGTAATTTTGAAAACTATTAATAAACCTTAGGCAAGCAGATTTCCTTAGGACACTAAAAATACTTGTGGGGTTTGAACTGGGTACCTTGTTTTGTCTCTTACTGTTAGTGGTGATGGTTTGTTATTGTTTTAAAAAGATTACTCAAGCATAGGATACGGCTAAGTGCTTTTCCACATCATTCCTAGTATTTTTTAAGTTAGACTCTATTCAATCTAAGTGACATCTATACTGAATGGAAAAACAGTTGCTAGTTCTGCATTTGTTTTTAATGATAGCCTGTTGAGCTGTAGTGCTTTATAATTAGAACATTTCCAGTGAAAACAAAATACGTTAGAGGCTAAGCCAGACATTGTAGTTGACCTGAAATTGAACTAGCATTATTTCTGTAGTATCAAAAAAGAAATTAGAATGTCTGGAGTGTATAGCTCACATAATTAAAGGAATGATTTTAAATATTGAGAAAATGTACTCTTAAAGGTTCCTTAGATTGGGTCAGCAGAAACTTCAACATGCCTTCAATATATGTAAAAATGTGATAACTTTCATCTCTTGATCAGTAAAATGTGAACTGTGCTTCTTAAACACTACTTAATAAGATATGGTATGGTAAAATTTGGTAAATTATGAATGATATGAATGTCTTCAGAGTGAGAGAGTATGGGGTACATAGTTTATTTTTTATTTTCTATTGTAGTTAGTTCACCAGGTTTAACTTCTAATATTTATATGAGGCCAAAATCTTAAATATTAAATGATTTTAAGGTTAATTTTTACATCAGGTTAAAAAAAAAGTATGAAGAAATTTTAAAAAGAAATATTTTTCTTAGAACTAACCAAAAGAGCCAGTCAATTCTGATGGCATACACTCATAATTTCTCATTTACCTCTGATCTGAAATATGTTTTATATTTTTATTTGTTCCTTCACATTGTGACTTGATTTTGCAATCTGATCAGAGTTGTAGGTGTATTATTCCTTGGGGTCATGATGGTTACAAAATATTATCTGAAGTATTATTTTGTTAGAAGATCTGGTTACTAACATTTTCATGATAAAAATATAAGTCATAGAATATTTGCATTGAGATTTATTAGATAAACCTGAATACTTAAACCTTTTGCTGTAATTATGTAGTACCCTGTATGCCACACAGTATTTTGAAGTATGATACTTTTGCACTCTGCTTCATAAAAGTAGCTCATCAGATATATTCCTTTTTGCTAGATACTGTTATGTCCATCTCTTTAATATGCTTCTTGTTCATTATAAGTGCTGTTAGCCATACTGCTTAATGAAAGGTACCTCATATGTAGTTTGATTACTGCTCTAATGTTTTCCAGACGTGCTTGATGATGAGCTTGGCATATGAAACAATTTTCTACAGTAATAAAACTAATTAAAGTAGGCAGTCATCCACATACCACTTTCTAATGAATTATAATAAGCTCATTAATCTCTCCCACTCCTATTCCAAAAAATTCATTGATAGGCCTGCATGTAAGAGTAAAATTCTCAGCATTAAAAATGGACAGCTATTACAGAGTCAAAAAAGACTGTGGATTTAAGCTAAAAAATTACAAATGGCTGATCAATACTTTAAATGAAATGTATGGCTTCTAAACTCTGCCCAGATTACTTATTGACAAGATCATTTTCTATTTGAGTTCTCCTATAATTTATTTAACAAAGGAAAATGATTCATTGTATGGTAATAACTTTTCAGCACCTTGAAGACTAAAATTGAATTAACCCACTCCACATTTTTTCCTGGAGATCATATAAGAATGATGAATTGAGTACTTGAGATCAAGTGATAAAAAACACACCCTGTTTTCACTCCAGAGAGTGCTAAAGTATCTGCTCAATATATCAAAACATAATAATTATTTTTTGTTAACTCATTCAAATTTGTGAGACACTTGATGAAGCATCTTAAGAATTGTTATTCCATTCAGTTACAAATAGATTGGCAATGTAGGCCTATTGTTTTAGAGATAATTTTTACTGTGAAAGAGATTAGAATGTTAAACATAGTGCATGGAGAGACAGTTTCTGAACTACAGATGTTAATAGTAAGAAAATATCTTCGGTGGGGTTTATTCTATCTTCATTATAATTTAATGTTTTAAAAATGTAGCTCATTCCATTCTTAAAGCTAATCACTGCTATACTACACATAAGAATTTGCCCCTTAAGAATTTAAACTAGGAATGTATATTTCAGAATTCATACAGAATATTTGTAACAGGTTAACTGAAAATAGGCACATTTTAATATATATTAACATATTCAAAATTGCAATTTACATTCGTGAATTTTTAGTTACTATTTCATAGTTCTTTAGAAAAGAAGAGGTTAGATATTCTGTGAAAAGTATTGTCTTTTGCAAAATAGATGTTTAAAAGTCTGACAGTTTTGTTAGGCAGAAGGTTAGTAAACTTGCCCCTGAGTAGAATGTCTCTCAGGCTGGGTTCAGCTATTAATCTGGTGGCCAGTTGCTATTTTATGTGATAATGAGTTGGTTTTGTGCTGTGAACAGCAGTTAGGGGCTGGGCTTTTGGTACAGGCTCCTCCACTATCTATCTGCATGGTCTTGAGAAAGTTATTTATCATGTTGCTCAGTATTTTCACATACAAATGTGAAAATTAGGTGAGATCAGTGTACTCCAAGCTGTCAAAAGTGCCACTGATAGTAAATTTGATATTTTATGTAATTTTAATACAACAGTTTAAAAATGTTGTATGAGGTTAGACAGTTTTCCATTTTAATTCCAGCTCAGTTCTTTTGAAATCAAGGTGATACATTTTATAGCATCGAGGTGCCATAAGTCCTTAATATTTCTCTGACATTTTATTGGCATAGCAGTGGGTCTCCTTGTAGTTTCTAAGAGACAGAGAAACATTCTGCTGAAAAGAAGAATGCTGCATGAAAGTCTCATTAAGAGAGGTAAATTTTTGGAAAGTTGTATCAAAGATAACAGAAAATTAAATAAGAGCTTTAGGAAAATTTTCAGAACTCCAACTCACCTTGTTTTGAACAGAAATCCCTGTTTGAAAAAGGGATTTTGCTTTTTTTACTACTCGCTCCAATTAGTAGATCTAATTAATGGTACCTATTAAGAGTTAGCTGTATTTTGAATAAACTCTAATGATGTGCTTTAATACTAATAGGGAATACAACATCATCATAACATCCAACATTTATGTAATGCTAAATGTTGTTGTTCAGTCCCTAAGTCATGTCAGACTCTTTATGACCCTGTGGACTGCAGCATACCAGGCTTCCCTGTCCTTCACTATCTCCCAGAGTTTGCTTAAATTCATGTCCATTGAGTTGGTGATGCCATCCCACCATCTCATCCTCTGTTGCCCCTAAATAACTAATATTTATTGAGTGCTTGCAAGGCAGGCACTCCTTCTAAATGATTTATATATATTAACACATATTAGTCTTCATCATTCATTTTAATGTTTACAGCAACCACATAAATTAAACACTAATATTTGTCTCATTTTTTCACATGAGGAAACTGAAGTACCAAGATATAAAGGAATTTGAGAAAGGTCAGACTGCTAGTAAAGGAGTTTTTCAATTCTGTAACTATCCAAGTATCCCCATAGATTTCTATTCCTTACTGTTTTCTATCCTGCCACCCCTAGTAAGCTTTAGTTAACTGAATTTTCTCAGCTCTCAACTAGAAGCTTGTTTCTTTCAACATTATTTACCCAGTGTCTGGCATGGGGTAGGCACTCAAAAAGAAACATATGAATGGATTAAGTAATCAATAAATCTCTAATGTTAAAGACAACTTAAAAAGTGCCTCTGCACATAACCTGCTAGACTCTGAGTCCTCAATTTAGCACTTCCTATTATCCCTCCCTCATGCAATTTCCTACTGATAATGTGTCACCATTTCTGCTATTAATCTTGGATAATTTGGAATCCAAACACTGTACTTTGATGTCAAAATGTATAGGCTTAGGTGTAAACCCCATTACTTAACTCTGTTCACTACTTAAGCATGTGATATTAGAAGATTTATTTAAACTCACTCGAGTTTAAGCATTTTTAATCTGTACAATATAGATACTAATATCCACAGTATCTATCTAGCAGAATTATTGTACTATCCAAATTAAATGTACTTAAAACACCTAAAAATTATTGGTATATTGTAGCTGTTTTATGAAAGAGACAATATAGAAGACATCGTGGAATGTGAAGTGAAGTGGGCATTGCTGCTAAGCTAAGTGGCTTCAGTCGTGTCCGACTCTGTGCGACCCCAAAGACAGCAGCCCACCAGGCTCCCCCGTCCCTGATATTCTCCAGGCAAGAACACTGGAGTGGGTTGCCATTTCCTTCTCCAATGCATGAAAGTGAAAAGTGAAAGTGAAGTCGCTCAGTTGTGTCCGACTCCCAGCGACCCCATGGACTGCAACCCACCAGGCCCCTCTGTCCATGGGATTTTCCAGGCAAGAGTACTGGAATGGGGTGCCATTATGAACAAAGCAAGTAGAGGTGATAGAATTCCACTGAGCTATTTCAAATCCTAAAAGATGATGCTGTTAAAGTGCTATACTCAATATGCCAACAAATTTGGAAAACTCAGCAGTGGTCACCGGATGAGAAAAGGTCAGTTTGCATTCCAATTCTAAAGAAAGGTTATACCAAATACTAAAGAATGTTCAAACTACTGAACAATTATGCTAATTTCCCATGCTAGCAAGGTAATGATCAAAATCCTTCAACCTAGGCTTCAGGAGTACATAAGCTGAGAACTTTTGTATGTACAAGCTGGATTTAGAAAAGGCAGAGGAATCAGAGATCAAATTGCCAATATCTGCTGGATCACAGAGAAAGAAAGGGGACTTAAAAAAAAAATATATGCTTTGTTAACTACTGAAAGGCCTTTGACTGTGTGGATCACAGCAAACTCTGGAAAGTTCTTAAAGAGATGGTAAGACCAGACCACCTTACCTGTCCCTTGAGAAACCTGTATGCAGAACAAGAAGTGATAGTTATAACCTTGCATGGAACAACTGACTGATTCAAAATTGGGAAAGAAATATGTCAAGACTCTTTATTGTCACCCTGCTGATTTAACTTCTATGCAGAGTACATCATGTGAAATGCCAGACGGGATGACTCACAAGCTGGAATCAAGATTGCCGAGAGAAATAGCAACAACCTCAGGTTTGCAGATGTACCACTTTAATGATAAAAGTGAAGAGGAAATAAAGAACCTCTCAATGAAGCTGAAAGAGGAGAGTGAAAAAACTGGCTTAAACCTCAACATTCAGAAAATTAAGACATCCCATCAGTTCAGTTCACTTCATTCACTCAATCATGTCTGACTCTTTGCAACCTCATGGACTGCAGCACACCAGGTTTCCTTGTCCATCACCAGCTGCCAGAGCTTACTCAAACTCATGTCCATTGAGTCAGTGATGCCATCCACCCATCTCATCCTCTCTTGTTCCCTACATCTCCAGCCTTCAAACTTCTCCAGCATCAGGGTCTTTTCACATGAGTAAATTCTTCACATAAGGTGGCCAAAGTATTGGAGTTTCAGCTTCAGCATCAGTCCTTCCAGTGAATATTCAGGACTGATTTCCTTTAGGATAGATTGGTTGGATCTCCTTGCAGTCCAAGGGACTCTCAAGAGTCTTCTCCAACACCACAGTTCAGAAGCATAAATTTTTTGGTGCTCAGCTTTCTTTATAGTCCAACTCTCACATCCATACATGACTACTGGAAAAACTATAGCTTTACTAGATGGACCTTTGTTGGCAAAGTAATGTCTCTGCTTTTTAGTATGCTGTCTAGGTTGGTCATAGCTTTTCTTCCCAGGAGCAAGCGTCTTTTAATTTCCTGGCTGCAGTCACCATCTGCATTGATTTTGGAGCCCCAAAAGATAAAGTTTCTCACTGTTTCCATTGTCCCCCCGTCTATTTGCCATGAAGTGATGGGACTGGATGCCATGGTCTTAGTTTTCTGAATGTTGAGTTTTAACACAACTTTTCCACTTTCCTCTTTTACTTTCATCAAGAGGCTTTTTAGTTCTTCTTTGCTTTCTGCCATAAAGGGTGGTTTCATCTGATTTTCTGAGGTTATAGACTTCTCAAGAGGCAGGTCAGGTGGTCTGGTATTCCCATCTTGCCAGGAGCCAGCGTGAGGAACTTCGCCCGTGGCAAAGGTCATGAGGAAGGAGGCTTGACATATGCAAAGGTGGGATCGAGCCTCAGGAGTCCCCTTGGAAATTCTCAAGCATCTACCCCTAAAACCAGAGCCTGCCTACTTTACTACTTTGTGCTCTCACTTATACCTCTGACTTTACGGGGGGCTGTCCCCCTGCCACCTCTTTCGGAGAAGGAGTTAACTTAGAGCTCCAGTTAATAATAATTCCTGGGCAGGAGTGTTTCAACCTACAAACTCCTCTGAAGGTTCTCTAGCCTGCCTGACAGGCTTGTCTGGCCACATATGATTGCTGACAGCCTCCCAACCGGCGCGAGATGCTTTAAACCTTCTAAAAACAGGTTCTTTAGAGAAGTTAAAAAACTAATAGTGTAGTATAGTGGGCTGATTAGAAATTGTATTGGTGAAGGGTTTTTCATTTGTTGAGCCAATGTTTGCTGCTAAGTCTCCACATCCCCTGCCCTTATACACATTAATGAATATATAGAAGAAATAAGTATTAACCTTTGATATTAATCACGTTAGACCTTAGGCTAAGCAAATTCTTTCCTTAATTAAAACCCACTACACCCTCACCCTATAGGAATGTAACTTTATCTGGTACCTTTGGAAGGTGGCATCTGTTTTAAGAATAATCACCCCTGGAGAAATAAGTGTTCTGGTTGACTGACCGCTGTCACAAGGAGAGGGTCATAAATTGTTAGCAGGCCCCCTGGCCAGAAGATGATGTAATACCCCTAAGATACATTTGTATGAAGCACCTGACTTCAATAAAAGTCAGGACTGCTGACCCCGCATGACTTTTGTATAACATCTCAGTGTATAAAAACAGACCCTGGAAAAATAAAAAATGGGATCAGTTCCTCGAAACACTGGTCTCCCCATGTCGTTCTTTCTCTCACCTTCTGGCTGAATCCCCATCTGGAACATGGAGGCTCGTCAAGCCTACTAATTATGCCTGGACTTCTAAGATCTGACCGGGGAGGCCTTAGTGTCTCCTCTCCTTAGGGAGAACGGGAGGACGCCTGCGGCTTACGTAGGTGACGTAAATTCCTTGCCTTGGAATTTTATTAGCTTTCCACGTAAACCAAGTTATTCAGCCTCTTTTCTGCACTGAATTTTCCTACTGAGCTATCCTCGTTCTATTACTCTTTATATCTCTAATTAATATTTAATTAAAGCCATTGTATTCGCCGATGCCATCTCCCCTTCGAATTTCCCTGGATCCACCAGGGCTGGACCCTGGCACCATCTCTTTAAGAATTTCCCACAGTTTGTTGTGATCTACACAGTCAAAGGCTTTGGCATAGTCAATAAAGCAGAAGTAGATGTTTTTCTGGAACTCTCTTGCTTTTTCGATGATCCAGCGGATGTTGGCAATTTGATCTCTGGTTCCTCTGCCTTTCCTAAAACCAGCTTGAACATTTGGAAGTTCACGGTTCACATATTGCTGAAGCCTGGCTTGGAGAATTTTGAGCATTAATTTGCTAGCATGTGAGATGAGCGCAGTTGTGCAGTCGTCTGAACACTCTTTGGCCTTGCCTTTCTTTGAGATTGGAATGAAAACTGACCTTTCCAGTCCTGAGGCCATTGCTGAGTTTCCCAGTTTTCTGGTACATTGAATGTAGCACTTTAACAGCGTCATCTTTTAAGATTTGAAATAGCTCAACTGGGATTCCATCGCCTCCACTAGCTTTGCTTCACATTCCAGGATCTGTGGCTCTAGATGAGTGATCACACCATCATGGTTATCTGGGTCATGAAGATCTTTTTTGTATAGTTCTTCTGTGTATTCTTGCCACCTCTTCTTAATATCTTCTGCTTCATTATCTCTATACCATTTCTGTCCTTTACTGTGCCCATCTGTGCATGAAATGTTCCCTTGGTATCTCTAGTTTTCTTGAAGAGATATCTAGTCATTTTCATTCTTTTGTTTTCCTCTATCTTTTCATTGATCACTGAGGAAGGCTATCTTATCTCTCCTTGCTATTCTTTGGAACTCTGCATTCAAATGTGTGTATTTTTCCTTTTCTCCTCTGCCCTTTGCTTCTCTTCTTTTCTCAGCTTCTTAGACAACCATTTTGCCTTTTTGCATTTCTTTTTCTTGAGGTTGGTCTTGATCACTGCCTCCTGTTCAATGTCCCAAACCTCCGTCCATCGTTCTTCAGGCTTTCTGTCTCTCCAATGTAATCCCTTGAATCTCTTTTTCACTTCCATTGTATAATCATAAGGGATTTGATTTAGTGATGTCCCATCACTTCATGGAAAATAAATGGGGGGGATAGTGAAAACAATGACAGATTTTATTTTCTTGGACTCCAAAATTACTGTAAATGGTGACTGCCGCCATGAAATTAAAAAACACTTGCTCCTTGGAAGAAAGGCTATGGCAACTCAGACAACTTATCAAAAAGCAGAGACATCACTTTGACCACCAAGGTCTATCTAGTCAAAGCTATGGTTTTTCCAGTAGTCATGTACGAATGTATGCGTTGAACCGTAAAGAAAGCTGATCCCCAAAGAATTGATGCTTTCGAACTGTGGTGTTGGAGAAGACTCTTGAGAGTCCCTTGAACTGCAAACACATCAAACCTGTCAATCCTAAAAGAAAGCAACCCTTAATATTCATTGGAAGGACTGATGCTGAAGCTGAAGCTCCAATATTTGGCCACCTAATGCAAAGAGCCAACTCATTGGAAGAGACCCTGATGCTGGGAATGCTTGAAAGCAAGAGAAGCAGGTGGCAGAGAATGAGACGGTTAGATAGTAGCACCAACTCAAAGAACATGAATTTGAGCAAACTCCAGGAGGTTGTAGACTATAGAAAGCCTGGCCTGCTGTAATCCATAGTGTTGCAAAGAATTGGATGTGGCCTAATTTAAATCAGATGATTTATCCAAAGTGCCTGACATAAAATTACAACAAAGTACATGTTAGGTGCTTCTTTTAGTAATAATTTTTCTTTCCTTTAAATATTCCACTGTATTTCCTTTAAATATTCCTTCAAATATTCTTTTGGTTTTATATATTGGTCGGGAAAAGAAGATAATTAATGACCTCCTGAGTGAATACATTTGTTAGACTATTTTCATGTAGTCCTCTTTAAAATATAAGCACTGTTTTTGCTTGATAAAAGTATAACTCAAATTATATTGTCTTGAGCACTATGCTTCTTAAAATTACTACCATAAGAAGTAGAAAATTCAGATCTAGTTGCTGCATTTTTTTTAGTGCTGCGAGTTTCCTTTGAACACAATATTACTCTGAGACCACACCACATTTACCATAGATCCAGTAGGTTACATGATTGCTAAATATGTTTCAATAAATATTTTTATTTTCATGTATTTTTTCTAGGATATTGCACGTTTAACACTTCAAACACGTTAATGAAAATTCACACAAACCCCCTAACAAAACAACTCTAATAAAATGAATGTCATAATTTTGTGTATTTTCAGATTTTTGATAAATTTATATTTCATGTAGAATTCTATTTTAAAATGTGTATTTTTCATGGTATTCCTGAGACTTTGTAACCATCATTTTAAAAAATGCATATTTTATTGCTTTACCATTGCTTAGTAATAATTCTTCAATTGTATACTTAGGTTGCCTTCAGTATTTCAACATTATAATGTTGGGTATGTATGGCATGACTGCTTATTTTCAGTCTTAAAGGATGTTTTCTTTAACTAGCAGGTCTGGGATGCGGTGAGGATGGGGTATTAGTATCAGGGCATTTATTCACATTTTCTCCCATGCCTGGAGTTTATTACTTTTCTTACCACATTTTGATTACATGTGAAAAAGAATTTGAACAATTGCATATCTCCATGAACTTTATCACATACTGGTTATCAGTTGAAGTGACTTTGATGAAACTGACTTGTCTAGAAATTTTGATCAATGTTGAGTGGGTAGAATGTGGTGCTGTTTCTAAGTGTGTGATGGTGAGTGCCCTGGCACCTGCACAAAAGGCATGACAGAAACCTCTGGGGCTTGTCTGAATGAGTAGATGAGTCAGACATAACGGCAAAAATACTACTACATGCATAGACTCCAGTAGACACCTGTGCCTCTTCCCATGCTCAAGAATCAGTGACTAAATATGCAAGTATGAGAATGCTTTATGTTTATAATGTAAAGGCATAAAGAACTACTGCTACATTAGATATGCTGAGAAGTCCATATTAGCATAATAGCCTTAGGTTAGAAATAAAAATAGGCACTTGAAGAGTTTTAAGGGTAGGAGACAAAGTAGAAAAAGGTCATGGTTTATGTACTCTCTTTTCTGCCCTTTTTATTTGTTCATTTAGTAATTATTAAAAAATCATGTATCAATTCAATTACCTATAATCTATAAGAAGGTCCGGTATTTGAAAATTATGTTATGTCTGTGTGTTAGTTTTCTAGGGCTGCTGTAATAAAGTACCACAAACTGAGTAGCTTAAATGACAGAAATTTATTGTCTCAGAGTTCCAGAGATCAAGATGTCAGCAGAACTGTGCTCCCTTTGAAGGCACTAAGAAAGGATATGCCCCAGGTCTCTCCCAGTTATTGGTAGTTCCTTGCTCTGTGATAGCATAGTTTCAGTCTTCACATGGTGTTCCTTTCCTGTGCATTATTCTGAGTCCAGTTCTCTCCTTTTAGTAAAGACACCAGTCTTATTGCATTAGGGGCCTATTCTGTTCGAGTGTTTCTTAATCAATTATATCTGCAGTGACTCTGTTTCTAATAAAGTCACATTGTGAGGTACTGGAGATTAGTATTTCAATATATGAACTTTAAGGGGACACATTCAGTTTTTAACAATCTCTTACATGATTTAAGTTGTTTATAAAGAGGATCTTTTTTTTTATTATTGAAGCATCATCAAGAAAAGGTTATTTCATTCCCTTCTGTTCATGGGTACTTCTCTGCCTACAGATAGCTAGTTTCTCCTCCTATGTACTGGATCTCATCCCTTGACTCTTGAAGGTTTTTCCACTCATAGTTATTCCCTCTTTCACCTGTATTTGTTTAACTTCTCCATTCTTACCAAGTCCTTCTCATTAGTCTTTTTACCTGTTCAGTGTTTTCCATGTAATGTACTTGCACAGCATATCTCGATCCTATTAGCTACTATTCTTCATTCTTGGAAGAAGCTTTAATTTCCAAGTGTGTAGTTGGTAACCCCTTATTTCTCCCTCATCTTCAGCTTGCTTCTGAGTCCACTGTAGTCTAAAGTCTGCTTCTAACACACCACCTGATTTGTTAAATATCCATGGTGACTGATATTTTTGATAAGCCCTTAATTCACTTCATCTTTGTTGCATTCAGCATTATTATCGCCTTCTCTTTCTAAAACCTATTCCTTGCCTTGTCTGTTAAGCCACCACGCTTTCTCATTTTCAGTTTTCTTCACAATCACTTCTTTTCCTCTCTCAGTTATTGATTTTCCACTACATCAATATACTAGTGATTTCCAAATTTCATCTCTTGACCAGATCTCTCTCTTTGGAGCCCATGCATAGCCAATAAGTTGTATTTCTTCATAGCCATGCATTGTTACATAGCCAGCTCATGCCGTATTTCTTCAGTTGGATGTACAAGGGACCTTAAAATTAAACTTAGTGTCTTTTCTTCATCTTAAATTCTTCCACCTCAAATTGTATTTACTCTTAACAAGAATGAGCCATACTTACATTCTCTGAGTAGACCTTCCAGAAACTTAATGTCATCTTTGTCTCCCCTTCTCATTTTTCCCTTTCACTCCACACACATACAGTCGAGTCCATCTTTTAAATAACTTCAAATTCACTCCTACAGCATCTTACTTTAAATTCTAATGATTTCTTACCTGAATTATTAAAACAGTGTCTTAATTTCAACAAATTATAGTTTTGGGTTGCTATCTCCTATTCCAGGGGATCTTCCCAAGCCAGAGATTGAACTGGCGTCCTTGCGTCTCCTGCATTGTCAGGCAGATTCTGTACTGCTGAGCCACCTGGGAAACCCCTAGCTCTATTATTAGTAATTGATTTATCAGGATCACATGGCTAAATTGTGATACAACAAAGACTCAAATGCAAATCTTCTCTGCTTTGATTGAGTGACAACAAGAGGTAATATGAAAAAACATTGATAAATTTGTAAGTTTTGTGTTGTAGTAGACAATAGCTTTTGAGATAATATACTGTTGCTTAATGATAATCTAAATCTTCCCTTAATTTAAAAAATCTTTTCTGTTTTCTGATGCAAGTTAATTATGTGATTGGTGTAGGCAGGCATTCAGTACATAAGCAACCATTGGAAATTATACCTATTCTGTAAATCAAAACTGCTTCTTTTCCCAAATTCATGTCTTAAAGACTCCCATTTTACAATGTACATATAATGAGTAATTGAAGATACTACTCTATGCTGTTACTGTCCACTGCATATATGCATGCTAAGTCACTTCAGCTGTGCCTAATTCTTTGCTACTCTATGGACTGTATGGAGCAGACGATGGCAACCCATTCCAGTACTCTTGCCTGAAAAATTCTATGGACAGAGGAGCCTGGTAGGCTGCAGTCCATGGGGTCACGAAGAGTCGGACACGACTGAGTGACTTCACTTTCGCTTTTCACTTTCATGCATTGGAGAAGGAAATGGCAACCCACTCCAGTGTTCTTGCCTGGAGAATCCCAGGTATGGGGGAGCCTGGTGGGCTGCTGTCTATAGGGTCGCACAGAGTCAGACACGACTCAGATGACTTACCAGCAGCAGCAGTAGCAGCAGCAGCAGCAGCAGCAGCAGCAGTTATGGACTGTAGACCACCAGGATCCTCTGTGCCCTGGGGTTCTCCAGGCAAGAATAGTGGAGTGGGTTGCCATGCTCTCCTCCAGGGGATGTTCCCCTACCAGGGATCAAACCCACATCTCTGCGTTGGCAGGCACATTGTTTACCACTGGCACCACTTGGGAAGCCCTACTCTCCACTAGTGCTCTAAAAAAGAACAGAGCATGATCTTTACTCCTTTCCTTACTACCTGATATTAGTTTATGTTCTGTAGCTGTGATCTGTAGCTTCAGCTAATGTTCCTTGCGTTTTTGCAACTTAGTCATCTGACTTCCCAGACTGCCTGAAACCGCTGCTTAAATTGAATCACGTTATCTATGATTCCTGTACAGCACAACATTGAATCCTTCTCTTTGTTCTCCTACCCAGAATTTTACAATTATGCCAGAATTCTTGAAAAAATAATCCTTACAGTATTACTTATTTCTGTATTCTTTATCATTGTCACAATTCAGCATCCTATAAAATGGGATAGTACCATTTCTGAGATGTGCTAATATTAGGAATATCTCTCTAGTTTTTACTTTCTTTAATAATATATACAACTTGAAAAATTTTCTCTACCTTTATTGTGCAAAAAAATATATATGCATTGCCAGGCAGTACCCAATATTATCCCCACTGTCCTTCTTCTCTTTCTGGGCCCTCATAAATATCCAGGGCCCAAGAGCCATCTCAGCTATCTTATCCCAGGAGAAATGGCAAAAGAGTACCCAAGGCCTGCAGCCGGCTCCTGCCAGAACTGTTTTACGAGATTTAAAGATTCTTTTGATAGTGGGATCTTGGATCTGACACACTAACACTCAGATGAGAGACAGAACTCTTTGTAACTTAACCCTTTCAAATGAGAGAAGGCTGCTAGGCAGAGTCATGGAGAAGATTGCCCCACTGGGGGCCAAGTAATGGTGAATTGGAGCCAAAGGGTGCATTTTATATATGGCAAGCAGGACGGGATTGGCAGGGTTTCCAACACTCCCTAAGGACTGGCTAATTTGAATAATTTCAAGAAATCTAGGGTGTGGAGGCTGTCTCTAGTTGCGTGGTACGTGGCCTGATGGGGCTGTTACCTAATGGCACTGTAGTATGAGGACCGGATAAAGGAAGTGTTTGGAGTATGGTCTTAATCAGCTATTGAAGAGGGGAACTGGCCTCTATCCAAGACCTCAAAACTAAGTCAAAATAGCATTTCAAACAAAGTGAACAAAACAACTGTACTATGCACTTATGGGTAAGGAATGGGGTGTGTTTGATGTATTTTATTACTTTTCCTTCCCAGCAACTAAAGTTTATGTGCTGTGTGTGTGTTCTTGGTCACTCAGTTGTGTCTGACTCTTTGCGACCCCATAGACTGTAGTTCACCAGGCTCCACTGTCCATGGGGATTCTCCAGGCAAGAATACTGGAGTGGGTTGCCATTTCCTTCTCCAGGGGATCTTCCCAACGCAGGGAGAGAACCCAGGTCTCCCACCTTGCAGGCCAATTCTTTAATGTCTGAGCCACCAGGGAAGTTCATAGTTATGTTCAAACCTAATTCTCTTAGTTTAGTCAGGATGTTGAGAGATAAGATGTCCTCTACTCCTTTCCTAAAACATGAAAAACAAGTAAGCATGCCTTCATAACGAAAAGGAACTTTTTACAGGCCAATTTTAGCCATTTCGTGGTTTTTTTTTTTCCTGTATAGTCTATGTTGTGGGAAGAGTCACTTAAACAATTGCTTACCTTCTTAAAGAAATTTAAGTGTAATGTGATAAGTGTGCTTCCCTTCTGTGAGGAAAGAAAAAAATACTAGCATCAGACAAATCCCAAGACCTCTTAAAGATACTGATTTCCCCAAGAATCTCATACCAAACGAGTACAGTAGGACAAATGAACATTATCATTTATTGACTTTCTCTGTTGAGAAGCTCATTGTTGGTGAGTTTGTAAAAATATTTATGTCTTAAGTAATTCATAATTGATGTTGGTGAAACCCATGGGTTTAGGAGATCAAGAAACTAATTTGTCATGCTTATTGTAATTCATTAGGACACAGAGAAATTTGCTTTCATCCTTTTACTCACAAAATATTATCATTCTAAGAAGGCTTTAGAAAATGAAATACAAATGTTTGTTTTTTTAATTTTTAATTTTCACCATAAACACTGTGTGAAACAAAGAACAGAGTAATAAAAACTTTGAGTAAATATTTTTTGTAAGGATTATAACTTAGGTTAATATTCTCTATTTACTCTATAATAAAAACTATGTAAGATGTAGAAGATCTTACATATTAGAAGTTATGCAACTCAAGTGTTTTCTCATTAATATAGTAAAGTGAATGTAAGCAGACTCTAACAACTTGGAAAAGACAAGGCCATAGTCTCATGGGATTGTTTTATTAGGTTGGTGCAAACATAACTGCGGTTTTGGATCATAAATTTTAAATCATTATAACTAGGCTCAAATAATCGTTATTAATCACAATCAGACCCGTTACAGTCAACACATTTTTGCCAATAGCATAAAAATCCATGCTTCAGGACTCAGTGAACTCTTGGAAAGCATTTTCTGCATCCTGCTGGTTGTGGAAATACTCTCCCTGCAAGAAGTTGTCAAAATGTTTGAGAAAGTGGTAGTCAGTTGGCGAGAGGTCAGGTGAATATGGCAGATGAGGTAAAACTTTGTACCCCAACTTTTGAAGCATCGGTTGTGTGATATGTGGTCTGGCATTGTCATGAAGAAGAATTTGGCCCTTTCTGCTGACCAGTGCCAGCTGTGTGTGTTGTGGTTTTCAGTGCATCTCATCGATTTACTGAGTGTAAGTCTCAGATATAATGGTTTTACCAGGATTCAGAAAGCCGTAGTTGTAATCAGACAGTCAGCAGACCACCAAACAATGGCCTTGACCCTTTTCTGATGCAAGTTTGGCTTTAGGAAGTGCTTTGGAACTTCCTCTCAATCCAGTCACTGAGTTGGCCATCATCAGCAGTTGTCATATAAAATCCACTTTTCGTTGCACATTACAGTCCAATCTAAAAATGGTTTGTCGTTTTTGCTTAGAATAAGATTACACTTCAAAACGACAATTTTTTTTTATTGTGGTCAGCTCATGAGACACCCACTTATCAAGTTTTTTCACCTGTAGTTGTAACAGGATTAGCTCTGATGATTGCTCTCTATTGGTCATTGTCAATTTCTGATGGCCAGCCACTATACTCCTCAGCTTCAAGGGTCTCATCTCCTTTGCAAAACTTCTTGAACCACCACTGCACCAGTTCCTGGGCCAGATTTATTGTTGTGAGTTGTCTCCACTGCTTTAGGACCCATTTTGAACTCAAATAGCTCAAATTTGCTTTTGTCTAACATCATTCCCATATTCTAAAATACATATCAAATAAATAGCAAGTAATGTCATTAGCAAAAAAAAAAATGGAGAAATGTGCATTAAAATTATGTATAACATAACCACATTTATGTAAAATATATTACAATATTAAATGGCAAATTTCAACAATGCAAAAATTGTAATTACTTTCACCAACTTAATAAAATAGCAACTTTCTCAGTGGAGGCTAATGTTTTTAATTGTTTCAAAAATTATCAGAATACAATGTATTCTGTAAAGAGACTAATGGACACAACTTAATGGTCTTGGCATTATTCATTAATGGTTTCATTTAATTTGACCTTTTATACAATCATCTTCTCTGCTTAATTTCTATGAACAAAGCCCTGCTTATCCTGCCCCCTGCTTATCCTAGAAATGTACCATTTTGTTCCATAACTGGTCACCAAAAATTCTGACAGCAAAACAAGATTCTATGCATGGAAAATGAAAGGCACTCAGTTGTGTCCGACTCTTTGCCTTCCCATGGACTATACAGTCCATGGAATTCTCTAGGCCAGAATACTAGAGTGGGTAGTCTTTCCCTTCTCCAGGGGATCTTCCCAACCCAGAGATGGAACCCAGGTCTCCCTCATTTCAGACAGGTTCTTTACCAGCTGAACCACAAATAAAGCCCATGTTTTATAAATTAGAAAGCCTTAGCTTAAGGTATTATTATCATTATCTTGAAAGATAGCCAATATACCACTATGTTAAGGGATAATGCTGTTTACTGATTTGATTTATATTCTTAGAAATACATGTCTAAGGTGCTTACTTTGAACACCTTTTATGCCTTTTTAAAATTTTGTATTGCTATGTAAACAATATTTTTAAAAAACACAATGTTTTTGTAAATATTCAATGGAATGTTAGTTCATCTCTGAAGTCAATGACATTATAAATCAAATCTAGAATGTATATATATATATTTATTTATTTAATATGTATTTACTTTTGGCTGTGCTGGGTCTTTGTTGCTGTGTACACACTTTCTCAATGGCACCCCACTCCAGTACTCTTGCCTGGAAAATCCCATGGACGGAGGAGCCTGGTAGGCTGCAGTCCATGAGGTAGCTAAGAGTTGGACACGGCTGAGCGACTTCACTTTTCACTTTCATCCACTGGAGAAGGAAATGGCAACCCACTCCAGTGTTCTTGCCTGGAGAATCCCAGGGACAGGGGAGCCTGGTAGGAGGCCGTCTATGGGGTCGCATAGAGTCGGACACAACTGAAGCGACTTAGCAGCAGTAGCAGCACACACTTTCTCTAGCTGCAGAAAGCAGGGCTACTCTCTGTTGTGGTGTGAGAGCTTCTCATTGCTGTGGCTTCTCTTGTTGTGACACATAGGCTCTAGGCACACAGGCTTCAGTGGTTGCATCACATGGGCTCAGTAGTTGCTGCTCATGGGCTCCAGAATACAGGCTCTGTAGTTGGTACATGAGCTTAGTTCCCCTGTGGCATGTGGGATCGTCCCAGACCAGGGATCAAGCCAGTGTCCCCTGCATTGCAAGGTGGATTCTTAACCACTGGACTACCACAGAAGCCCCTAGAATCTTTTTAAATTGAATGCTTATGAAAAGAAAATTTTGTAGCATGGTGTAGCAGTTGTTGATACTGAAATGACTTTTAAAATATTTTAAAAATTGTTTTAAACTAAATAAACAATTAGGGTGGTGTTTTATTGACTGTGCTTTCAGGATTTGAAAAGCAGGCTCTGTTATAGCTCTGTGTAGATGATTATATGCCTGCACTGGTTTATTTCACTAGCTACCCAGTTGTTGCAGGTAACATGCTGCTTTGTTAGCATAACGATTACATGAAGTCAGGTGTTTCAGTAGAACTGCAAAATACACTGTCAATTATTGTATATTTTGTGTTTTCTGATCTCTGTCCTTCTGTCTTCTCCTACCATATTCCTATTTCTTTTTTCTCTGTTTTCACTTGTTCATAATAATCTGTCCTTGTTTACTCTGATAGAATTGTCCGTTTCCTTTATTTTTTGATCTTTTGACCTTTTCACTTACCAGAATGAGGGAACAGCTTGTAAGTCATAAAATAAAGCCCTCCAGAGAAAGGACCACAAGTCTATAAATAGAGTCATGATGACTCAGTACCAATTTTGACATGTTTTTGTAAATATTAGCCAAGAATTATGTTTATAATTTTACCTGAAGAATTATGTGAAGATTCATGAGTTAGAAATTAATTTTTTAATCTGCATTTCTAATTTCAGCATAAGATAATTTTTGAGATGATTTACAGTATCTGCTTGCCTTTAATTTCTTGGAACTTGATTTCTATTCATACATGTTTCAAACAATGAGGTGATTCTAATTCAGGCAAAAATAAATGATAGGAATATATGGGAGTGAAGTCAGCTAAATGAATTTGGGGCAAATTAACCAAATATTCATGTGTCTGGCTTTAATTTTCCAAATTTAGAAAATAAAAGTAAAATAAGAATTTTTAAGAAATTATTACATCTGTATTTTTAATTCTCCTGTATGTTAAATACTGAGAATATATTTATATTACACATGAAATAAATTTGAAAGTTACAATAAATATAACTTTAATCACAAAAATCATACTTTAAATCAAAAAATATTTTTAATTAGCTGTATATATTTTATATACCTATGAGTCATAATTCACACTAATTCTAATTGTAATCATTTAATTTGTCCATATGTTCTGATGATCTCTATAACAAATCATCCCCAAACTTAATGGCTTAAAACTATACTTTTATTTTGTTCACAATTTTACAAGTCAGGAATTTGGGAATGATTTAGCTCTGGCAGTTATGATGAGATACTGGTCAGAGCTTTGGTCATCTAAAGACTTCACTAGGCTAAGTATGTAGATGACTCGTTCTCAGGATCGAAAGTTGATGCCGCTGATCCTGGGTGTGTCCTTAAGAGGCTGTCAAAGAAAATGAAATGTAGTTTGGACTTTTTAGCATGACTGCTGTGTTCCTTCTACAGGGGAGGAACTTGAGAGGTACATTCTAAGAGACCATCCTGGGAACTGAAATCTGATCTTGTCCTGAGAATCAGACAGAATTACTTCCATTGTATTCACCTGGTCAAGCAAGGCCATAAGACCAACCCATATCCAAGAAGAGAACATTAGATTCCATCTTTCATTTGGAATAGTAGCAAAGGATTTGTAACCCCTTTAATCCACCATAAGTTCCATATTTATGAATAATTATGGATTAGGAAATCTAGAATTGATTTTAGTCCTAGAATCAGTTATATTTGAGTGAGAAACAAAGGATGCCATAATTATTCAATTATATATTTTCATAAGTAATATGCCTTTAATTTAATGTAAGGTTAATTGGTTACATTAGCCTGTATTAATGGATGTTAATAGCAGTATTTTAAAAAACCAAGAATATTAAAATCTAGTTAATTGTACACACCAAGAGAATTTCTAACTAAATAGAGCATTCTATCAAACATGTCCCAGAATTGGCACAGATAATGAGAATATTGGGGGAATACTGATTCATCTGAGAGTAGCTTTCATTTAAGTAACTATTGTTTAAAGGTTTCATCTTGTGTGTTAGACAGATACGCCTATGAATTTTGCCAAAAGTACATATAACAACCAAAAACAGAACTGTAGGTGGCCAAGATTCATTTGCAAAGTCATTGATAAAGAAAAGACCTTTATAATGTCTTTGGCTTCTGATATCATATGATAAATTAAATTTATGTTTTAATATACATTATTCCTTAAGTAAGTGCAAATGATATATTAACACCTACCTGATTTAAAGCTGTGAGATTAAGAACTTCTTGAAAAAACGTTCCAGAGCTGGGGGGAAACAAATCAGATAATTGTGTAAAGGCAGCTTGTTTTTGGAAAATAATTTTGTTTACAATTTCTATTAGCCACAATATAGGTAAACCTTCATTTTAAATGAATTCACTGACAAAATATCAATTAATACACAAAAATATTGTATAACATTCAGCTAAGAAACAGTAGATTCAGGCTAAGGCTCAGATTCTCTTTCAATAAAGGACTCACTACCCAGCTGCAACTTCTGTAGTTAGCTAACTGCCTCCAGCTGAAGTCAAGCTCAGCACTGTGTGGTGTGAGACAATAGATTACCAGCAGCAGCTGAGATCTAGCTCATGTGGCAGCTCCCACCCAATGACTGAACGCAGAGTGGGAGGTGAACCCACCCACTTTCCTTCCACAGGGCATTCCTCTCATAGGCAGTCTTGGAGTTGGAGCTCCTGGTTTAGCTGGTGGAGGATTTGTCAGGTATGACTCATGGTCCACTGTTCCCCTTTCCCAATTCTGATTCTTCTTTTCTTATCACATAGCTTTATTCTTTAATATATCTTTTAAACCCTTCAGTAAACCTTTGGTACTTTTAGGGTTTCCCTGTTGGCTCAATGGTAACAAATCTGCCAATGCAAGAGACACAGGTTCAATCTCTGGGTGGGAAAGATTCCCTGGAGAAGGAAATGGTAACCCACTCCAGTGTTCTTGCCTGAGAAATCCCATGGGCAGAGGAGCCTGGTAGGCTACAGTCATGGGTTGCAGAAGAGTTGAATATGACTTAGCATTTAAACAACAACAATGCTTAACCCTACCTCAATATTTGGTTCCTAAAAAAAAACAACAGCCCTTAACTCTACCTAAATATTTATTTCCTAGAGAAAAGGTGATATTATTTTATTTATGAAGGGGATTAGTTTTTCTTAAGTGAGGTATTAGGCAAGACTGGAAATATGGGAATGTAAGTACTAAGCAGTAGAGTTTTTGTCAGAGTTTATGATAATAGGAGATCTCCTATTATCAATAGATCTCTTATTATCAATCTCTACCATAATGTCCATGGAACTCAAAGAAGTTAATTAATGAGCAGGAAGCCACAAAGAGAGCTTAGTGAAGTACCCAGAATTTGCCCTTAGATACCTCTGATTCTAAGAGACATGATTTTATTACCTATCTTTAAGCCTGCAATCTTTTTCTTTGCATTATCGAGCAAGCTATGCCTTTTTACCATTAACATTGTAACATGTAACATTTAGACCCTGTGAAAATAAATATTAAAATGATGAGTATAAGTTCTATGAAAGCTCATGATTAAGGGAAGAAACAGGGCGGCTATGAAATAAAAGTGACAGAGATAATTAGCATTTCCCAGTCAACTGGCTGTCTGAAAATGAAAAGAGGTATTAGTAAATTTGAATCATATATTCTGTATTGCTTAGACTAAAAGTAGAAATTAGCACCATAAGAACTAGAATAAACAAATACTGTTTTCTCTAATTCATTAGCTGTGTTCTTTCTTGTCAACTCAGATAAAGATCTGCTCAAGTGGGTTAGGGAAACAAGCAAACAACCCTTGAAGTATTTAGTGTTGTATGAAATGATGGGTGATTTAGACACTGGGAAACATGACTTCATGCTGAAGGGAAATAAAATGACAAGGAAAAGCTCCCACCCAGAGTAAGGAATAATGTTTGGAATGCCTCCTATATCATGAGAAATTGTGGGCAATAGAAGCGTTGCAGCCCAGAGATACACATGTGTAAAGCAAGAAGACATCAAAGAAACCATGT
This sequence comes from Bos taurus, assembly GCF_002263795.3. Classification (NCBI taxonomy): domain Eukaryota; kingdom Metazoa; phylum Chordata; class Mammalia; order Artiodactyla; family Bovidae; genus Bos; species Bos taurus. Next base: position 33,794,203 of record NC_037333.1, on the reverse strand, counting down.
TCTGCAGCTTTATTCTGTAGGAATGAGCGCAGGTTATAAGAAAGTTGGAAGTGAAAACATACCATTCCAGAAATATGCAAGTAGTTGAGAATGAAAGGCACCATATGTTGTGCTAAAGAGTTTTGACTCCCCCCCCCCCACCTCTGAAAGAAATGATTAGCTGTTACATTAAGAAATGATGTAATTAATTCCCATTTAGGAAAATTTCTCTTGCAGATGAGAAAGGTGATAGACATAGAACCAGTTCAGAGACTTACTACAGTAAGTCAGATATGAAGCAATGGATACCTAGAGTAAATCCATGAGAAATAGAAAGGAATGAGTCCAAGAAATACCCAGAAGATTGAGATCAAAGAATTGGGTACCAGACTGGGGTGAGATTGTGTATGAGCTGAGAGTATGGGATGCTTTTCTGGCTATTTTTAGAAATATGATAACAGGAGGAATACATGGAAATAATTTTTGAAATAGGAAGACCATGAAATTTTAGTTGGAATGTCTATAGGATGTTGAGTGTATGCTCAGTAAATAATTATATTTGTGGGCTGAAGTCTGGAAGATAGGTTTAGATTAAGTATTTATAAGTAAGTTTCCAGCATAGAATAATAGAGGTCACAGATGTGGGTGTACTGTATACATGGAGGCTGTGACTGAGGGTTCATGCAGAGTGACAAGGTTAAATACTCAAAGACAGAGCTCTAATGAAAGGGAAAAATGTTACAGAGCTATCATTAAAGATAAAGGCCATAATACAGCCATTCATTTGAGAATGAATATTTAATCATAACAGAAAAAAAGGATAAAGTATCTCTTTTGAAGTATAATTACTTTTATCCCACTGATTATGTATGCACAAGAATAGGAGAACAGAATTTAGGATGAATCCCTGATTTCTGTCTTAGTCCGATTTCCCTTTGTCCATTTTGTTATCTATCAGAAAAATGTGCATATATATCATATATAGCATAATATCTTTTCATACATTAGTTTGTTTTGAAACAGTATATTATGGAAAACATCAGATTGTAGAAGAACTTTGTTTTATTAGGCATATGCAGTTACCTCCCACTGCGTGCAACTGACCTTTCTTATCAAGAGTGAAGGGAAAGGGCTAAATCTATTATTCTGTCTGTTTGATGTTTTTACAGGATATAATGAAAGATGAATGCTCAATGCTGAAGCTGCAGCTGAAAGAGAAGGATGAACTAATTTCCCAACTTCAGGAAGAACTGGTAAGTGTGAACAATAGTTGTCCCATGGGTGTATTTTCCTTGCAAGGCTATTTGCTCTAAACAGTTTAACTTATTTATTAACACTAAAATTGTTAGTGACTTATAAACTGTTAATGATTCAATTTGATTATAAATTTTATAATCCTACAGTAATGAAGATTTGATGCTCTGAAAAGAGAATGTTTGATAGTATGTATTGAACTTTATATTATTCCAGAAATAGATTACTGACCCAGAATTAGGTATTTCAATTGTACCTATCAAAAATTGTGAAGACTAAGGCCACGTTTTATTTTGTAAAGTGCAAGACTTAAGTCCATACTGCCGTACCTAGAGACACAGTCATGTAATATGAAGTAAAGTACTGAGTAATTTTGCAGACAAAAGCCAATTTTACTTAAGGGTACCAAAAATCTGTTAACCTAATGAGACTTTGTTAATAAAGACATATAAATCCCCAATTATCTAAAAGCTATACACAAACATGATATTGTAGTTCATGTTTTCTGGTTTGTTTTTTTTTAAGATGTGACATCACAAATGTATTAAATCATAGTTTTATAACATGAACGCACATTTGGTAGGTAACAAGAATAGCAGTGGGCATTATTTTTTAAAGTATGTGCTGTCAACAAATATGATATTATGTATACGAATAGTATTTTGTAATATAACACATTTAATCTGGATAGAAATAAAGAATTCTCCAAAACAAAAATGAGAAAGTAATGAGAACTTAAAAAAAAAAAAAAAAAAGAGTTCTTAAGAATACCAGTAAAATAAAGACATACAATAAGAGGCCCTGACTTCTTATCCAAGATCGAGAAAACAAATTCCAGTCAATGATGTTCTTTATGATGATTTAAGATTTGACGACTTTAACAGTGATGTATTATGTAATTATTAAATACAATTAAATGACAAAACAATTTTCTAGACCATCACGCTTCTGAGAACTTTTCTGAGAACATATTAGTGAGATAGCAGACAAATTTAGAGCCTATTTTATTGACCCTTGACAACTGACGACAATTTTACTGACACTTGACCTTTAGATTGTGGTTTCATGACAGTTTAATACTGATCATCTGTCCTATGAGCGTATTATTATCACTGCAGAAAATGCATTAACCAGTACTTAAAATAGTAAAACCATTACAGACAAAAGAAGAATATCTTACATTACTGGGAATAACCTTTGATACTTTTGTTTATAATATAAACTTTATTACACAAAACATTGCTATATATAACCTTGTAAGTATATATTATGTAATCAAGATTTGCGTTGAAGAAAAACATATATAGACATTTATGAATGGATGCAGAGAACTATGATTTTTAACACAGCAGAAAATGTTTGCGCTTTGTCAGAGAATGCTTGTTTTGGATAATGAATGGAGAAAGAAGTGTCCATTTTTCCCTGCCTACATTGAAAAGAAAGAAATATACAAGAAATCAGATCTTTATGTGTTGAATGAAATGAGAAGGAAAATGATTACCTCCCGAGCCCTTGTCACATAGCTAGAATTAAGATAATTTAGTACCCCTCCTTCCAAAAATGTCCTCTGTTGGTTGATCTAGTAAAATGAGACACAGGTGTTGCTTTAAAAAAAAAAAAAAAAAAAACTTGAATTACTAAAAATTGACTTAGCTTCTAAATTTTCTTAGGTACCTGTCAAGGTACCATTTTAATTTTGTGCCATGCAGTTTACATAGTCATCTTAACTAGTTCATCAGAGGGCAATGTTAACTTTTGAAAATTGTTTGTTTCATTAAGAAAACCTGCCTAAATAAAAAAGTGTTTAGATGATTTAGGAATTTAAGGAAGAAGAAACAAAAATCATCAATAGAACTGGACTTGGAGCATGGACAAGGTGGCAGTCACATCAAAGTAATATAAGCCACTTGAATCCATTGAATGCCAGGTCCTAGTATTTCTAATTCTGATAAGTAACTTGTGACATTTTGACAAAGTAGACATTGAATTTAACTTTTCAAATTTAAATAGGTAAAGTATAAATTTCAAAACATTTTAGAAACCAGTTTCCTATACCCTGTTATAGTAGTCACAATCTGTAACAATTTAGTTTAGCTTTGTTTATTATGCTTTTCTAATTTCTTAACCACTGCTATTATCATAAGCAGTTTACCTATATATACACTACAAATCAAATTATATGTAATTATACCAATAAGGAATTTATATTCAACTTAATAAAATTTTATTATTTATATTGTCTATAATTATTTAGTCACACTTGGATATTTTCAGGAGTTTAAAGAAGTTATAAGCCCTAACTAAAGAGCCTGGGGCAAAATAAATGTTTTTATATTACTTTCTAAATTTACTTTTTTATTGAGGTAACAATGGTACATAATAGTTTACATGTTGCATGTGGACAACATTAGTTTCTGTTTCTGTATAGACTGCAGTGTCCTCCCCACCAAAAATTTAGTTTCCGTCTGTCACAGTTGATTCTCTGTATCCATTTTTCCCTTTCCAACAGCTTCTTCACCTCTGGTAACCAACACTCTGTTTTCTATATCTATATATGTTTTCGTTTGGTGTGTTGCTGCTACTGCTAAGTAGCTTCAGTTGTTTCCGACTCTGTGAGACCCCATAGACGGCAGCCCACCGGGCTCCCCTGTCCCTGGGATTCCCCAGGCAAAAACACCGGAGTGGGTTGTCATTTGCTTCTCCAATGCACGCATGCATGTTAAGTCACTTCAGTCATGTCCGACTCTGTGCAACCTATAGACACCAGCCTACCAGGATCCTCCGTCCACAGGATTTTCTAGGCAAGAACATTGGAGTGGGTTGCCATTTCCTTCTCCGTTTGGTGTGTTAGGGTTTGTGTGTGTGTGTGTGTTTTAACTTTGTTTCTTAGTTTTTTGATATTCCACATGTATGAAATCATATACTATTTGTGTTCTCTGATTTTTTTTTTTTTACTTAGCATAATACTCTCAAGGTCTATCCATTCTATACATGGCAAGATTTCATAAAAAATGGCCGAGTGATAGTCCGTTGTGTACATATGCCATATCTTTTCCATTCATTGATGAATACTTAGTCTGTTTTCATATCTTGGCTATTGTGAACATAAGAGGAAATTTATATTTTTGAATTAGTGTTTTCATATTCTTGGGATAAATACCCAGAAGTGGTATTACCAAACTCAGGTTTGTTTGCTCACAGCTTGAAAGCTGATAATCTGAGTGGCAAGTGTCAGTAGAAAGGAAAGGTGCTATAATCAGAAAAGCGAGCTATCTGGGGAAAAAGTAGAATTGTATCCTGAGCCCATGGTAGAGAGTTCATGATTTTTTTATCTGCTTTGTTTTTCATTCTTTTTATCTAAGAAAAGAATCAACAGGTTAGACAAGGCATAGTGTGAATGCAGAAATTAAGATAAATTGCCTAGTAATCTCATTCCTGTAATTTTATTCTTTTAAGGTTAGAGGGAAACAAAAATGTACAAGCAGGAAAGGGGCAGAAAAGCTGCTTTCAGGTGGGATAACTGGAGCCTGGTAGTTATTTTTTTTTTTGTGGAATCACCATGCTATTTTCCATAGTGGCTGCACCAACTTAACATTTTCACTAACAGTTTAGAAAGATCCCCATTTCTCCACATCCTGTCTACAGTGTTATTTCTTGCCTTTTTGATAATAACCATTCTAACAGTTATGACATAACAACTTACTGGGGTTTGATTTGCATTTCCTTAGTAAACAATGATACTGAACTTTTTATGTGCCTACTGGCCATTTGTATGTCTTCTTTAGATAAATGTCTATTCAGCTTCTCTATCAATTATTTTTAATTGGATTGTTTGTTGATATTGAGTTGTATGCTAACCCCTTATTGGTTATACGATTTGTAAACTTCTTCCATTCAGTAACTTGTCTTTCATTTTGATGATGGTTTCATTATGCGAAGATTTTTAGTTTGTAGTGCAATTTGCTGATTTTTCTTATTTCTTGATATGTCGTCTTAGGCAAGGGAAAGATATTGCTAGAACTAATGTCAGTGTTTTGCTTATGTTTTCTTCTAGAGTTTATTGTTTCAGGTCTTACATTCAGTTGTTTAATCCATTGTGAGTTTTATGTGGTGTAAGGTAGTGGTTCTAGTTTTTTGTGTGTGTTTTTGCTAGTAAAATTTGTTGAAGAGACTATCCTTTGTCCATTGTATGTTCTCTGCTCTTTGTCATAAATTGTGACCATACACTGCTGCTGCTGCTGCTGCTAAGTCGCTTCAGTCGTGTCTGACTCTGTGAGACCCCATAGACGGCAGCCCACCAGGCTCCCCCGTCCCTGGGATTCTCCAGGCAAGAACACTGGAGTGGATTGCCATTTCCTTCTCCAATGCATGAAAGTAAAAAGTGAAAGTGAAGTCGCTCAGTTGTGTCAGACTCTTAGTGACCCTATGGTCTGCAGCCTACCGGGCTCCTCCGCCCCTGGGATTTGCCAGGCAAGAGTACTGGGGTGGGGTGCCATTGCCTTCTCTGGGTGATCATACACAAACAGGTTTAATTCTGGGCTCTCAATTCTGTTCCTTTGATCTATGACTTTTTTTTTTCCTGTCAGTACCATGCTATTTTGATTACTATGGCTTTGCATTAGTTTGAAATCAGGGAGTTGGATAACTTCAGCTTTGTTCTTTTTTCTTGAGATTACTTTGGCTATTTGGGGTCGTCTTTGGTTCCATGCAAATTTTAGAATTTTTATTTCATTTCTGTGAAATGTCTTTTGGATTTTGATAGATTGCAATCTATATTGCAGTTTGAATCTGTAGATTGTTTAAATGTCCATAAAAATCTAAAGCAGTGTTGTGCTGAGTTGCTCAGTCATGTCCAACTCTTTGAGACCTCATGGACTGTAGCCCACCAGACTCCTCTGTCCATGGAGTGGACAAAACACTGGAGTGGATTAACATTTCCTCCTCCAAGGGGTCTTCCTGACCTGGGGTGGTGGTGAGGGGGCGATCTTCCTGACCCAGGGTGGTGGTGGGGGTCTTCCTGACCTGAGGTGGAGGTCAAACTTGTGTCTTCTGAGTCTCCTACATTGGCAGGTGGGTTCTTTACCACTGTATCATATGGGAAGCCCCCATGCTGCACTTGATCTTAGTCAAAAGGCCAAGAAGTGATGTTAGCTTTTCCAATTCATGACCTCAGAATATCTTTACAGTTGTCTTGAATTTCTTTTAATATCTTTGGTGTATTATTCCTATGTATAATGTCTGTCCTCTGTTGACTCATTGTTAACATACACAAGTACAAAGGATTTTTGCTCTTGTTCCCTGCAATGTCATTGCATTTATTATTCCTGTGTGTGTGTGTGTGTGTGGAATCTTTAGGGTTTTCTGAAAAGAAAAATCATATCACCTATAAAGTGGCAATTTCACTTCTTCACTTCTTGTTTGGATGTGTTATTTTTTTCTTTCCTAATTGCTCTGACTAAATTCAATAATATGTTGAATAAGAATTAGTGAGAATGGTCATACTTGGGTGATTCTGGATTTTAGAAAAATAGCTTCAGTTTTTCACCATTGAGTATAATATTAGCTGTGGACTTGTCATGTATGCCTTTTATTGTGTTGAAATATGTTCCTTCTATAATCTGTTGAAAGATTTTTATCATAAATGTATATTGAAATTTTGTCAAATGCTTTTCTGCATCTACTGAGATAATATGGCTTTTAGCATTTTCTAAATGTAGTGTATCATTTAAGTTTAGTTTTTCTTTAGTGGAAGTTAAACTGCATCTCTGAAATAAATCCTACTTCATCATGTCATGTGATCCTTCTAATGTATTAGTGTTTTTGGGTTGCTAATATTTTGTTGAGGACTTTTACATCTATGTTCATTGGAGATATTGGTCTATAATTTTTATGTGTCTGTCTGATATTAATATCATTTGGTAACATGAGTTAGATTGAATTCCTTTTCAAAGTTTTTTTTTTTTTTTTTGTGGGGAAGTGTTTGAGATGGATATGTATTAAATCTTTTAATGTTTGATAGAATTCAGCTGTGAAGTTGTATAGCCCTGGGTTTTTGTTTTTTTAGGAGGTTTTGATTACAGTTTCAACTTCTGTACTAGTGATCAGTCTATATATTTCCATTTCTTTATGATTCAGTCCTGGTTATTTATGATTCAGTCCTGGTTATATGATTCTAAGAATGTGTTCACTTATTCTAGATAGCCTCTTACATTTCTGAGATATCTTAAAGTTTCTCCTCTTTTCTGATTGCATTTACCAGTGTTTTTTTGCTTGCTTTCTCAATGGCTCTAGCTACATTTGTAATTTTTTTCAAATAACCAGCTCTTAGTTTGAATCTTTTGTATTGTCTTTTTAGTCTCTATGTCATTCATTTTCACTCTGATCTTTATTTCCTTCCTTCCACACATTTGGGGCTTTATTTGTTCTTGTCTAGTTCCTTTAGTTACTTTTCTTGTTTAGATTAGAGATTTTTCTTGTTTCTTGATGTAGACCTATATTGCTATGAACTTCTCTCTTATTAGCATTTTTGCTGCATCTCATAGATTTTGGCATGCTGTGTTTCATTTTCATTTGTCTTCAGGTATTTTTATTTTTCCTTGATTGCTTCATTGACCCAATAGTTGTTCTGTAGCATATTTTTTAGTCTTCTTTTATTTATGACTTTTCCAGACTTTTTCTTATAATTGATTTTTAGTTTCATAGTAATTAGAAAAGATGCTGGATTTCAATATTAAATTTGTTAACCTGTGTCTCAACATGTAGTCTTATCCTTGAAGATTCCGTATGTAGTTGAAGAATGTGTATTCTGCTGAATTTAGATGGAATGTTCTGTTTAAATCTATCAGACTCATTTAGTCTGACATTTAAGGCTGTTTTCTTGTTGATTGGATGACCTATCCATTGAGGTGGCTGAGGTGTCTAAAGTCCCCTCGTACTATTGTGTTGCTATAAATTGCTCTTTAAAAGGTCTATGTGTAATTCTTACACATATTTTGATGCTCATATATAGAGTGTATATATATTATTTGTTACATCTTCTTGATGAATTGTCCCCTTTATGATTAGGTATTGTCCATTTTTTTCTTTCATTACCCTTTTTGTCTTGAGGTCTGTTTTATCTGAGTATAGCTTTATTGCTTTCTTTTGACTGGCAATTACTTGGAGTATCATCTTTGATTTTCACTTTGAGCCTGTTTGTTATTGGAGGTGAGATGTCTTCTGGAGGCAGCATATATTTGGCTCTCATTTTTAAGTCTATTTAGCCACTCTGTTTTGAGTTCAGTCTATGTTCATCTAGGGTGATTATTGAGGACTTAGTACTGCCATTTATTTTATTTTATTTTTTCTGGTTGTTCTATATCTCTATTGTTTGTTTTCTTATGTTTTTCTGTATGACCTTCTAGTTTGATTTTCTATGATGTTTTTCTCCATTTTGTATATTTTGTTTCATGTCTCTGCCCTAAATTTGTTTTCTGGTTACCATGAGGTTTGTATAAAATATCTCAGAGATAAAACCGTCCTTTTCCTTCTAATAGCATCTTACTTACTTTGCCTGTATGGATTCCGTCCTTTTCCTCTTCCTCTTTTGTGTTTGTGTTATCTCAAATTATCCTTCTTTTAATGTTGTGAGTTTATTACCAAATTGAAGTAGCTGATTTTCCCCCTTATAACCTTTTAGTACTTAAAAACCTACTCTGATGAAAGTTGCAGTTTTCTGACTCTATTACCTTACTCAAAGTTGTGTGTGCATTTTGCCTTTTTGTTTGTGGTCGAAGAGCTCCTCTAAGCAGATGTAAAACGGGTTTAGTGGTGAACTCCCACAGCTATTGTCTGGGAAGGCCTTTAATTCTCTTTTATATCTGAATGATAACTTTTCTGAATATTCTTGGCTGACAGTTTTTATCTTTCAATATTTTGAGTATGTCATTTCACCCCTTCCTGGCTTGTAGAATTATTGCTGGGAAGTCTGCTGACAGACTAATGTGGATACTTTTGTAAGAAACCTTTTTCCTTTATTCCCTGACTGCCTTTAATTTATTTTTCTTTGTTACTGACTGCTGACAATTTAAATATAGTGTATCCTGGTGAAGGTCTTTTTGTATTGAGGTAATTAGGTGCTCTCTTAACTTTATGGGCTTGCATTAATACTTTCAGTTCCTTCTCTAGGTTTAGAAAGTTCTCAGCTAGTACTTCTTTAAACTCTCTAATCATTTCTCCTTCTGGATACCCATTACCCTAATATTTTCCCTTCCTGATGGAGTCAACTCTTATACAGTTTCCTCATTTAAAAAAATCTTAATTCTTTCCTCGTGTAGGCTGTGTGCTCACATGATTTTTGTTGAGTGTATGTACACAGAGTTGAGGAGACAGAGAAATGGTATGTAACTTTTGTTTCTTCTTATAAGAGCATTGGGCTTGTATTATGTACTCTTCCCCTCTATAATTTACCTCTCACCAAGATGGTTTTTCCAGTGGTCATGTATGGATGTGAGAGTTGGACTGTGAAGAAAGCTGAGCGCCGAAGAATTGATGGCTTTGAACTGTGGTTTTGGAGAAGACTCTTGAGAGTCCCTTGGACTGCAAGAACATCCAACCAGTCCATTCTGAAGGAGATCAGCCCTGGGATTTCTTTGGAAGGAATGATGCTAAAGCTGAAACTCCAGTACTTTGGCCACCTCATGCAAAGAGTTGACTCATGGGAAAAGACTCTGATGCTGGGAGGGATTGGGGGCAGGAGGAGAAGGGGACAACAGAGGATGAGATGGCTGGATGGTATCACTGACTCGATGGACGTGAGTCTGGGTGAATTCCGGGAGTTGGTGATGGACAGGGAGGCCTGGCGTGCTGCAATTCATGGGGTCGCAAAGAGTCAGACACAACTGAGCAACTGAACTGAACTGAAGAGTTCAGTGGCTGCCACATTTCATGAAGCCCCAGGACATGTACCAGGTTTGGTAAACTTTACTTTAGATTAGGAGATGAATAGAGCAAAGGAGGAATTTCAAATCATCTTTCTGCAAGCTTACCTTTCTTTACTTGAAGGGAAGAGTGAACAAATGTAGTGAAATTAAATATCAGGATACTAGTACATAAACTCATTGCCTATGTAACTAAACGTAGCTTTTTTATTTTTTCTGGCATGAATATATTTCAATTGTCAAATAATACCATAATATTAAACATAGAAAAAAAAAACCCTGACTATTCACCAAAGGTAAATTTGGTAAATTATAAGCATTTATGTAGGTTTAATATATATTATGTATATTTACATGGCTATATTGTTGTCAAATTAAGTGGTGGGAATTTTAAATTATATGATAAGATGATATAATGTAGGTACAAAGAACATACAATAATTATCTTTAGGTAATATGAGTATTCAATTTCTATTATGAACTTTGAGCCTTCATTTTAATGACAAATTGATATTTTACAAACATATCTTGAAATACGTATAATATCATATATGGAATCACTTGCCAGTCCAGGTTCGATGCACGATACTGGATGCTTGGGGCTGGTGCACTGGGACGACCCAGAGGGATGGTATGGGGAGGGAGGAGGGAGGAGGGTTCAGGATGGGGAACACATGTATACCTGTGGCGGATTCATTTAGATATTTGGCAAAACCAATACAATACTGTAAAGTTTAAAAATAAAGTTAAAAAAAATGATATAGAACAAAATAATAAAAGAAGTTATCTTTAGAGAACAGAAAAAAAAAAAAGAAAAATTGGGGTAGAGTTTAGTGGTTTTCATCCTGTGACTTTTGTGGTTCGAAATGTCTTAGTCTGCTCAAGCTGCCGTAACAAAATATCATAAACTGAGTGGCTTAAACAACAGACATTTATTAGTTCAGTGTTTGGGATTTCCTTCCTAGCTTATGTCTTCACAAGTCTTTCCTTGGTACATGCATAGAGAGCAAGGGTAGGGTGGGGAGGGGAAGGGCAGAGATCTCTTGTGATACTTCCTCTTTTGTAAGAGCACTGATCCCATCATGAGGGACTCACCCTTATGACCTAACCTAAGCTTAGTAACTTCTCAAAGTCCCCACCTCCAAATACCATCACATTAGTGGTGAGGACTGCAACATATGAGTTTGGTGGGGGGTGGGAGGAACATATACACTTAGTCTGTAATAAGGAAAAATGAATATCAGTGAAGTCTTATGGAATTCAACCCCTTCATCACAACCATTTAATGATAGCAGTTACAGATTTACTGTTTTTTGACTATCATAATTCTCTATCAGATTCTAGTTAACATAATGTCACATCTGAGAATAAAATCAATCACAAAACCCAATAACCTGGACAAGATGACTGCTGAGGGCTACTGTGAATAATTAGAGTAGGAAATGAAATGGTGTGACATAAACTTCACTGAGAATTTTTCAACATGCTGATTGGGCAGGATATTAATTAACTGAAGGCATGGAAAGAACATCCATCAGAGTAAAAACTGAGTTTGTTTTAAATATAATATTTGGTTATATATGAATTATGTTGATTTATATTGTGGAATATATTGAACTTTTTAATATTAGAAATACCCCTCCCATTCAGCTCAAAGATCTGGGAATTTCATAAATTTGCAATTAAGGTATTTAATGCATAAGTATATATTTAGACCAAAAGTCTAAACATATGGCTGAAAGTGAGAATACTTAATCAGAATCAATTATAATAATAAAAACATTAAAATAATTGCATATTAATCTTAAGTTTAACTTAATTATTTAATGATATAGAGCAAAGAAATATTTTTCTCACTTAAAAGTTTTGAATTTTTAAAGCTGTTTAGTGAAGGTCATGTTGAAGAATGTAATTTTAATATGAAGTTGAGGAACACTGTAAATGTTACCTTCTTGTGCCTAAAATGAATCAGAGAAAAGAAAAGAAAGTGAAGTCGCTCAGTCATGTCCGACTCTTTGTGACCCCCATGGATTGTAGACTACCAGGCTTCTCCGTCCATAGGGTCTTCCCGGCAAGAGTACTGGAGTGGATTGCCATTTCCTTCTCCAGGGGATCTTCCTGACTCAGGGATCAAACCTGGGTCCCCTGCATTGTAGGCTTTTACCATCTGATCCACCAGGGAAGATATAAATCAGAGAAATATATCATATAAACATTGATGGTGCAGTGTAGCCTTGTGTCTTGTGAGGACAGATTTCTTTGTAAATTATTATTAATCTTGTAACTGGTTTGAGAAACCTTATAAATGGTTTGTACACTGTGGCTGAAAAGTGTCCCCCATGTATCAGAATTAAACAGAGTATATTTGGTGCATATGGGGATTCCCTGTGGCTCAGAGGTTAAAGCGTCTGCCTCCAATGCGGGAGACCCAGTTTCAATCCCTGGGTCGGGAAGATCCCCTGGAGAAGGAAATGGTACCCACTCCAGTATTCTTGCCTGGAGAATCCCATGGACGGAGAAGCCTGGTAGTCTACAGTCCACGGGGTCGCAAAGAGTCAGACATGAAATTCATTCAAGGTATTTTTAAATAAGTTGAAGATAATTTACAAATAAAAATGTTAGTTGGTGCTAAAAATGAAAAGTGATATTTACTTGTCCTAATTAGAATTGATATCAGATCAGATCAGATCATTCGCTCAGTCCTGTCTGACTCTTTGCAACCCCATGAATTGCAGCACACCAGGCCTCCCTGTTCATCACCAACTCCCGGAATTCACCCAGACTCACGTCCATCGAGTCAGTGATGCCATCCAGCCATCTCATCCTCTGTCGTCCCCTTCTCCTCCTGCCCCCAATCCCTCCCAGCATCAGAGTCTTTTCCAGTGAGTCAACTCTTCGCATGCGGTGGCCAAAGTACTGGAGTTTCAGCTTTAGCATCATTCCTTCCAAAGAAATCCCAGGGCTGATCTCTTTCAGAATGGACTGGTTGGATGTCCTTGCAGTCCAAGAGACTCTCAAGAGTCTTCTCCAACACCACAGTTCAAAAGCATCAATTCTTCAGCGCTCAGCCTTCTTCACAGTCCAACTCTCACATCCATACATGACCACAGGAAAAACCATAGAATTGATATACCATGCTACGAATTTACTGCTTTGTTTTGCCAGTGATTCGGATGCCTGTTACTACAGCAAATACTAAATGAAGTCATATGTATATTAGACAGTAAATTATATATAATTTATGAGTCTAAATTTTTATAACCTACCATTTCAAACTCTCCTGTTTCAAAACTTATTCATTTTCTAGCTGACTAAAATTAAAAGCATCAAATGCTGCTTTATAGTATGTTCTTTTTTAAACTATATATTTCTATTAAAAAAGCCAGTTTAATGGGTCACCCAAAAGCATAAAGGGTTATGGGCAGTAAAATTTTTACTAAGAATACACTTTAATATAAATGTCATTAAAACAATAAAGAGTAATACAAAATGAAAATAACTTTGCCTTCATAATCTTTACCTGTTTACCAATTTAGCTTTCACTGTCTTCTTACAAGTATTAAATATTATCAGTTGCCTTAACTACCCCATGATTCTAGGCCAATCAGTAAGGGAGTGCATTGACTGTGGAATATTTAGAACAATAATAAAACTGACTAAAAGTCTTATATATTTAATATTACCACATGCCAACAATTCTAAAAGTGTCAATAAGACCACTCTCTGAAAAGTTTTTATAGATCTGAATTCTAATTTGGTAACTACAAGTTATGCTTGAGTTTTACATTTTACACACACACACTTTTTTTTTTCAATTATTACATTTTATTTTTAATCCTTTCATAAGCATTTTAGTTTTATTTATTTATTATTTTATTATTGGCTGTACTGGGTCTTCATTGTGAGGGCTTTGGCATTGCCTTTCTTTGGGATTGGAATGAAAACTGACCTTTTTTTTCTGGGGTCACTGCTGAATTTACCAAATTTGCTACTATCTTGAGTGCAATATTTTCACAGCATATCTTTTAGAATTTGAAATAGCTCAGCTGGAATTCCATCACCTCCACTAGCTTTGTTCCTACTGATATTTCCTAAGGCCCCCTTGAATTTGCATTCTAGGAAGCCTGGCTATAGGTGAGTGATTACATCATTGTGGTTCCGTTCAGTCACTCAGTCGTGTATGACTCTTTGCGACCCCATGAACCGCATCACGTCAGGCCTCCCTGTCCATCACCAACTCCCTGAGTCCACCCAAACCCAGGTCCATTGAATCAGTGATGCCATACAACCATGTCATCCTCCGTCATCCCCTTCTCCTCCTGCCCTCAATCTTTACCAGCATCAGGGTCTTTTCAAATGAGTCAGCTCTTTACATCAGGTGGCCAAAGTATTGGAGTTTTAGCTTCAGCATCAGTCCTTGCAATGAACACCCAGGACTGATCTGCTTTAGGATGGACTGCTTGGATCTCCTTGCAGTCCAAGGGACTCTCAAGAGTCTTTTCCAACACCGCAGCTCAAAAGCATCAATTCTTCTGTGCTCAGCTTTCTTTATAGTCCAACTCTCACATCCATACATGACCACTGGAAAAGCCATAGCTTTGACTAGACAGATCTTTGTTGGCAAAGTAATGTCTCTGCTTTTGAATATGCTGTCTAGGTTGATCATAACTTTCCTTCCAAGGAGTCAGCATCTTTTAATTTCATGGCTGCAATCACCATCTGCAGTGATTTTGGAACCCCTAAAAATAAAGTCTGACACTGTTTCCCCATCTATTTCCCATGAAGTGATGGGACTGGATGCCATGATCTTAGTTTTCTGAATGTTGAGCTTTAAGCCAACTTTTTCACTCTCCTCTTTCACTTTCATCAAGAGACTCTTTAGTTCTTCACTTTCTGGTTGAGTCATTAAGATCTTTTCTGTATAGTTCTTCTGTGTATTCTTGCCACCTCTTCTTAATATCTTCTGCTTCTGTTAGGTCCGTACCATTTCTGTCCTTTATTGTGCCCATCTTTGCATGAAATGTTCCCTTGGTATCTCTAATTTTCTTGAAGTGATCTCTAGTCTTTCCCATTCTGTTGTTTTTCTTCTATATCGTTGCACTGATGCTGAGGAAGGTTTTCTTATCTCTTCTTGCTATTCTTTGAAACTCTGTACTCAGATGGATATATCTTTCTTTTTGTCCATTGCTTCTATTCACAGCTATTCATAAGGCCTCCTCAGACAACCATTTTGCCTTTTTTTATTTCTTTTTCTTGGTGATGGTTTTGATCATTGCCTCCTGTACAATGTTACGAACCTTAGTCCATAGTTCTTCAGGCAATTTGTCTGTCAGATCTAATCCCTTTAATCTATTTTTCACTTCCACATTATAATCATAAGGGATTTGATTTAGGTCATAGCTGAATGGCCTAGTGGTTTTCCTTACTTTCCTCAATTTAAGTCTGAATTTGGCAATATGGAGTTCATGATCTGAGTCACAGTCAGCTCTCGGTCTTGTTTTTGCTGACTATATAGAGCTTCTCCATCTTCTGCTGCAAAGAATATAATCAATCTGATTTTGGTATTGATCTGGTGATGTCCATGTGTAGAGTAATCTCTTGTGTTATTGGAAGAGGGTGTTTGCTATGACCAGTGCATTCTCTTAGTAGAACTCTGTTAGCCTTTGCCCTGCTTCATTCTGTACTCCAAGGGCAAACTTGCCTGTTATTCCAGGTATCTTTTAACTTCCTACTTTTGCATTCTAGTCTCCAAAGATGAAAAGGACATATCTTCTTTTGGTGTTCATTCTAGAAGGTCTTGTAGGTCTTCACAGAACCGTTAAACTTCAGCTTCTTCAGCGTTATTGGTTGGGGTATAGGCTTGGATTACTGTGATATTGAATGGTTTGCCTTTGAAACGAACAGAGACCATTCTGTTGTTTTTGAGATTGTACCCATGTACTGCATTTCAGTCTCTTGATTGTGAGGGATACTTCATTTCTTCTAAGGGATCCTTGCCCACAGTAGTAGGTATAGTGATCAGTTGAATTAAATTCACCCATTCCAATTCATTTTAGTTCATTGATTCCTAAAATGTCGATGTTTACTCTTGTTATCTCCTGTTTGACCACTACAATTCACCTTAATTTATGGACCTAACATTCCAGGTTCCCATGCAATATTGTTCTTCATAGCATCAGAGTTTCACGCCAGCAGACACATCCACAATTGGGCCTTGTTTCCACTTTGGCTCAGTCTCCTCATTCTTTCTGGAGCTCTTTCTTCACTCTTCTTCATTAGCATATTGGACACCTACTGACATGGGGAGTTCATCTTTCAGTGTCATATCTTTGGCCCTTCATACTCTTTATGGGATCCTCAAGGCAAGAGTGCTGAAGTGGTTCGCCATTTCCTTTTTCAGTGGACCACGTTTTGTCAGAACTCTCCATCATGACCCATCAGTCGTAGGTGGCCATACATGGCATGGCTCAGAGTTTCATTGAGTTAGACAAGGCTGTGATTCATGTGATCAGTTTGGTTAGTTTTCTGTGTTTATGGTTTTCATTCTGTCTGGCCACTGATGGATAAGGATAAGAGACTTGTGGAAGCTTCCTGATGGGAGTTACTGGCTGTGGGGCAAACTGATTCTTGCTCTGATGGTCAGGGCCATGCTCAGTAAATCTTTAATCCAATTTTCTGTTAACTGGTGGGGCTGCTTCCCTCCCTGTAGTTTGGCCTGAGGCCAAGCTATGGTAGGGGTAACAGAAGTAATGGCAACCTCCTTCGAAAGGACTTATAGCATGCTGCAGCTCCCAGGACTGTTGTGTTCAGTACCCCCCAACCCCCCACGCCCCATGATAACCCTGTGCAGGGTGCCCAACCCAGTAGGGTTGGAGAAGGGCTTTCCAGTATAGGCTGGTGGTCAGGACTTTACTGAGGAGGAATCCCTTGTCTATAGACCTTATGTCCAATGATAAGTCTTCCTACTCTGGGGCATATTTCTGAGACTGAGCATCCACAAAACTTATAATTTGGACTTCTGCATAGTGGCCATCCTGATAGGCTGTCCAGAGCAGTGTGGAGGCTGCCAAGGACTGGAGTGAAGGGGGTGAGTACATAGAAAGGGAAACCCTTGGAGAAATTGGAATTGGGCACTATGAAAGATGGGATAGGCTTCAAGGCTCTGAGACCATCATGCACAGCAATTCTCATAGATTTCTGGACATAGAAGTGAGGTGAGAGACTAGACAGCAGAAGAGCCCCAAATCCTTTGCCCTGTCTTCCTGGCACTTAAGATAGAATTCCGAATCATCTGACGATTTTGTCTGACACAGCACCAAGTTTGACAGTGGTGGGTACACAGTTTAGGAATGATATCTAGGAATTCATTCCTAGAAGAGTGTGGAGATAAGAAGTGAGAAAGGGACTTTGTTGTGCCGGTGAGGTAGAAAAGAAAACAGTAGTGGAGAGTTCCACACAGAACAGTGAGAGAGCAAGAGAAAACAGAGACCCCTTGGGCTTCTGCATGGTCAGAAATCATGTTTCCGCCACGTCCCAGAACTGCTGTCCCCTGCATTAAAAGGCTGATTCCTAACCACTGGACCACCAAAGAAGCCCAACATTGTATTTTTAAATCAAAGTGAATTTGGAGAACTTTTAGTTATAGAGTTGAAACACACACCAATATTAAGAGTTCATTTTGTGCTTCAGGCTCAGTTTGTGTTTCTAATACTTGTGGTGCTACATATTATATCCAACCATAAATTGATAGCAAGCAATGAGAACAGTTACTGTAAAGACAAAAAAAAAAAAAAATGGACCTTGAGTTAATACATCAATTCTGACATTTAATGTAACCATTTGGAAGTTTTACTCAAGAGCTACATAGATTGAGAACTGAGAATATATTTTTTGGAAAATACTTAAACATTTTAGTTCTACACCAAATATTTTACTGAATTTTATTTGAAGTTTTAACTCAACTTTATTTTAAATTAATTTATGTTTAATTTTAGTATTCTTAAAACTGATGCTAATAAATGGCTCAGATGGTAAAGAATCTGCCTGCAGTGCAGGAGACCCGGGTTCGATCTCTGGGTCAGAAAGATCCCCTGGAGAAGGGAATGGTTACCCACTCCATTATTTTTGCCTGGAGAATTTCATGGACCTAGCAGGCGTAGTCCATGGGGTGACAGACCTTCACTTTCAAGCAGTCACAGCAGGGCAGGATTTAGTAGTTACCTAAATTGTATCTTTGCAAATGCTTATTAAACTATATTATGTTTCTTAACACTTCTAAACATCATGTCTACAAAATTCAATGCAACTATATTTTAACTAGCTATATTTTTTTCTGGTCATTACTAATAGTCATTTTATATCATGATCACTACTTAAAAGCAAGTTCTTAGTGAAGAGGCTTTAAAAAAATCTGTTGCATGTATCCAATATAGTTATATTGACCTAAAACAAATAAATTGCCAGTTATTTCTTCAACCAAAAAAATGTTTATTAGGGATCAGCAAAGAATTACAACTCAGGGTGTGCATTGATGGCAGCCAAGTGCAAGTACCCCCACAGCAAAGAGGGGAGACCTCTTTTAAAGACGGAGAGGAGAAGTCTGAAGTCTGTAGTAAACAGTGAGTTGATTGGAAGAATTGAGAGTTGAAATTGTAGTGGCTTTTTATAGGCTGAATTGTTAGTCTGTGATTGGCTGAATTCTTCCCAGAAAGAGCTTTCTGTTGGGCTGTGCTCTGGTGGTACATTGTGAGAATGCCTTCTTCCCTCCCAATTCTGTTTCAATTGGGTTTTCTGTTCATTACTTTCTATAGTAAATATATCCATCCCTGAGTTTAACACTTCTTCCTCCTGCAAGCTAAAGACTAACTTGGAAGCCAGATCACTTAAAAAGTTTTGAAAAGTTAGATATCAAACCTTCTTTATTCTAATTGAAAGCAAGTATTGAAAATTATATTGTCACTTGAGTGTAGGTAAACATAATTTTCTCCAGACGTTTAAAATGCCATTTACTTTATTTAAATGTAAGCCAGGCTTTCAACTCATTTGTTAACATTTAAGTGGCAAAATATGGGGCTTCTTAAAGGCCCTTTTAGAATTGATGATTTGGGGAAAATGAAAAGCAATTGAAGAATTGAAAATACAGCATTATATGTAATCAGATCACTACACATAATAAAAAGAGGGGCCAAAAATAAGAGACTAAGTAATACATATGGCTAAATAGCACTTTATCAAGAATCTGCAGAGAAAGTCATTTTGATTAGGTGTTAAAACATATTCAGAACTCAAATTGAATAAAATTTTATGCTCTTGAAGCTTTAATAACAGAATAATTCCTACTTGATAAGATTTTTTTCATGCAAAAAGAGTATTTCTCCTATCCTGAATTCATCTTAAAAGTAATTCCCCACTTGCTCTATATTCTATTGTAGTTTATGGTATTATTTCATGCCAGTCATTTTAAGATAGAATATTACAGGTCCATGGATGATTTACATAAGTACAGACAGCTGTAAGTACTTTTAAATCCTCTTTCTTGCTCATATTTAGGAAACATTAGGAACAGAAAAGAAATAGATTAGGCATACTTAAACATTATTAAAGTGTCAGGCTATTTTCCCTTTCTCAGGTGAATTAATTGCCTATATTCCAGAAAAGGCTTATCTCAGCAATAATTACTCTTCTCATCAGGTCTGTGAGACAGATGTAGAGTGCGAGTATGACAGTATCCCATGATACATAATGGGGATTCGCCTTGAGTTCCTTACACACTCCAGTACCCTGATGAAGAACTGCCAAAAAAGATAAAATCTTTAATATTCTACCTCACTTGCCTTGGCAATCCTGCATATTTGCTTAAGTCTTTATCACAAAACGCTGTAGTTTGGTATGGGTATGGGGAGATAATTGCCAATGTGAAGGTGTTTTATCATAAAGACATACATACATGTTTTTAAAGAAAGGTGCAGCTATATTATGGCCAACTTAGGCATGTAGCTGAATTTATAAATATTATAAAGTTCTTGGATAGTTTAGACTTTAAAATTCTATAACGGAGGTCATACAACTCAGTAGGCTTCTCTTCATTCTTTTATTATACCAGTTGCTTAAAGTAATTTACCAAATAAAATATGTAAGTAATCAATGGGATATAAAGATAGCCAAAACTTAGAACTGGGGGAAACATATATAAATATTGTTCCTGAATTCCTGAAGATATTAATAATATGCATAAGAAAAATATATAGTGTGTGTATGTATGTTATGTTTGTAGATACATGTGTATAAATATAAGTAAATTACATATATAAAACATTTATATATAACACATGTAATATTCTACCTCACAATAGAGTACCTACAAAAATTTGAAAGCCAGTCTGAGCAAAGAACTTTGACTGCAGCAAGGGTTAAACTTAATAATAAATTTGTGTGGTCTCTCTCAGGGAGCTGACATTCAAATAAAGGAGATTGGCATGAAGAAATAATTTTAGTTAAAATAGCCATAAGATACTGAGCTCTTACTCTTTGACACATGCTCTGAACACTTTTGGTTTATTATTAACTTGAGTTTTTATAATAAAATTGAGAAGTACCTGTTTTTACTTGCAGTTCATCCAGTTGAAAACTGAACATCAGAGTGATTAAGTCTTTGGTTAAAGTCTCTATAACAAGTGATAGAATTTGAAGCAAAATCTGATTCCATTAGCATATTTTTTCCCTACTACATGTAACAGGTTTATAAATTATGAGACAGTGAGGTTAGTGCCATGCAACAGGATACCACAGTTTTCCTTCACTACTTATCAATACCATAATAAATACAATACTTCCTGTTCATCAATTAGTTAATCTGGTAATAGCAGTCAGACTTGGAGGTCAGGGCAGCCAAGGGCATGATATGAAACACGCAGAGCAGTTACCTATGACACTTCTCATGGTCTTGGAGGGGAGCAGAGTGGCTTTCCTCAGAAAAGACAAAAGACATTATAGGCATATATCATTTCTGTTACCATGTCCTTTTTTATGGACATGCCTTGCATCTGAGTAAGGACACTAAATGAAACCTGTTTTTTAAAATGTTCTTGTGAAACGGAATTTAAATGCAAAATAGCTGCCACGGTAAATAGTGATGATAAAACAGAAGAGGAAAACAGAACTATAAAATCATGTCAAGACCAAGAACTGAATTATAGAAGTAAAAAGGAAAGGGCAAAGTCAAAATCAATTCTGATCTACAGTATTCTATAAATCAAAGAAACAGGGATCAACATTCAGCAAAACAATGAAAAAATGTTCAGACATTTAAGTAGTGCTGTGTAGTTTGCTTCTCGTTTTCACAAGAAAACTATTTGAAATAATAGTCTGACAGTTCTCAAACTAATTTTTTTTTTTTTTTTTTTACAATAAATGGTATGTAATGTGAACAATTAGACTCTGATGCTGGGAGGGATTGGGGGCAGGAGGAGAAGGGGACAACAGAGGATGAGATGGCTGGATGGCATCACTGACTCTATGGACGTGAGTCTGAGTGATCTCCGGGAGCTGGTGATGGACAGGGAGGCCTGGTGTGCTGCGATTCATGGGGTCGCAAAGAGTCGGACACAACTGAGCAGCTGAACTGAACTGAACGTGAACATATTCAGACATTTAGCCTATATTGTGAAAACACACAAAAAAACTGTTATATAAATTTATATGAAGCAACTAAGTGCCCATATTATGTGTCAGTATTACAGTAGAAAATTTGCTTATATATCTCTTCCTCAGTCATACTTTTTTCCTTGTACTTGAGGAAGTTGAGTTTTAAACATGTTAAATTGCTCAAAATTAAAGAACTGCATGATGTCATTTAAAGAATCTATGCATATCTAAATTAAATTTGATTGTTTGCTATGGAGAAGGAAAGGGTATTTCACGGTATGTTGCTTAGATGGTTTCTGTTTGTAGATTGCACAGATTGAAGTATCAGGCTGAAAGGAACACAGAAAATAGAAACCATGTAAAGTCAGTGATTATAAGGATTTCTGAACTACTGGAGTTCATGGAATTTGGTTGCTTTGGAATGCGAGTTCTTTAAAGTTCTTAAAATTTCCCAGAAAAAAATGGAAATTTTGCTTTTATTAAACTCTCAATTCCTAATACATTTTGTAGCCCTTGGTTTGTTCGACAGGCATCCAACATTAACTTGATGGAGTGCTTAAAGGCTCCCAGAATTTGAAGCTGCTGTACTCACCATTTTTCCCCCTTTCAGTTGCATAACTTTTGTCAATTGCCCTTCATTTGTGAGCAAAATAGCTTGGAAGCAGCATTAAATAAATTATTCTTGTAAATTGACTGAACTTTAATTGGAAAAGTTGAAGTAAAACACATCTAACTCTAATATAATAAATGTCCAGTAGACAGAAGCTTCTCTTTCTGTTGTCTTTTGCTTTAGTTTTATTCATTTACTCATGTGGTATTCCATTTACCGTTCCCAACTATGCTATGAATTACCAGTTTTGTCATTCTCACTGAGTAAGAAACAGGGAAACTATAAAGTTCAGCACAGCTAATGAACTTTCCCATTAGCTAATGAGCAGCAGATGAGAGCCTGAGGGGTGCTTTAGGGTGATGCTACCCTGCCTTTGCTTAAGAGACTTCCTGCTGGATAAGCAAAGAGAAGCCACATTTTAGAGGAGGGAGAGGAGAGGTAGGACAGAATTAGCTGAAAAGATATTTATTTATTGATGTTCACTGCTTAGCTAATCTGACTTTTTAACTAGAAATAGGTACTATCCCTTGTTTTTCTATCTTTCTGTACACTTTGATCTTATCCTGAAAGCCTATCTTGTTACAAGAAATCTGTAACATTATATAATTTTCCATGGTTGAAAGTATGTATATTTTTTCTGAACTCTGTCAAAATAGGCATATTTGTTTTAGCAGAAATAGCCAAACTGCTAGACAGAAGACATTGTGCCTGTTACATTTCTCAGGATGGCTATATAATTTGAGTTTTATCTTTAGTATGCTTCAAAAGGCAGGCGCTTGGCAGGTTTAATATCATCGTTCTGATATAATTGAACTTAAGGTTGGATGATTGGACGAATAAGTGTATTTCATCCTTGAAACTTTGTGAACACAATTCTTGTTATATCAACAACAAATGCTGTTTCTCCCTATTTGTATATTGTAAAGCATATTTTTCACATAAAATCTTAACTAAATATTAAGTAAAATTTAGTATTTTTAAATTTTTGATGAATGTTATATAAGTGGCAAAAGAGAAGAAATGTACTGTCCATTTTTCCACTTTCCAAATATGATTCTTCTGGATATATTCAGGTGTTTTTCCTCCCTTTTTTTATATAGTTGAAATGTTAATAACTGAATATATTATACTGATTTTTTAAAATTATGTATCAATACATTTTATGTATATTTTCTTAAAAAGTTTCTCAAAACTAACATTGCTGGAATAAAGGACAATACATTCGTTTTCACAAGTTTTAGGTATTGCTACTTAACTTTAACTTTTTTAAAATGTAGTGGTATAAGTTCAAGCTGGTTTAGAAAAGGCAGAGGAATCAGAGATTAAATTGCCAACATCCACTGGATCATCGAAAAAGCAAAAGAGTTTCAGAAAAACATCTATTTCTACTTTATTGACTATGCCAAAGCCTTTGAGTGTGTGGATCACTTAAACTGTGGAAAATTCTGAAGGAGATGGGAACACCAGACCACCTGACCTACCTCTTGAGAAACCTGTATGCAGGTCAGGAAACAACAGTTAGAACTGGACATGGAACAACAGACTGGTTCCAAATAGGGAAAGGAGTACCTCAAGGCTGTATATTGTCACCCTGCTTATTTAACTTATATGCAGAGTACGTCATGAGAAATGCTGGGCTGGATGAAGCACAAGCTGGAATCAAGATTGCTGGAGGAAATATCAATAACCTCAGATATGCAGATGACACCACCCTTATGGCAGAAAATGAAGAAGAACTAAAGAGCTTCTTGATGAAAGTGAAAGAGGAGAGTGACAAAGTTGGCTTAAAGCTCAACATTCAGAAAACTAAGATCATGGCATCTGGTCCCCTCACTTCATGGCAAATAGGTGGGGAAACAGTGCCTGACTTTATTTTTGGGGGCTCCAAAATCACTGTAGATGGTGACTGCAGCCATGAAATTAAAAGACGCTTACTCCTTGGAAGGAAAGTTATGACCAACCTAGACAGCATATTAAAAAGCAGAGACATTGCTTTGTCAACAAAGGTCCATCTAGTCAAGGCTATGGTTTTTCCAGTGGTCATGTATGATGTGAGAGTTGGACTATAAAGAAGAATTGATGTTTTTGAACTGTGGTGTTAGAGAAGACTCTTCAGTCCCTTGGACTGTGAGGAGATCCAACCAGTCCATCTTAAAGGAAATCAGTCCTGAATATTCATTGGAAGGACTGATTTTTGAAGGTGAAACTCCAATACTTTGGCCACCTGATGTGAAGAGCTGACTCATTTGAAAAGACCCAGATGCTGGGAAAGATTGAGGGCGGGATGAGAAGGGGATGACAGAGGATGAGATGGTTGGATGGCATCACTGACTCAGTGGACATGGGTTTGGGTAGACTCGGCAGTTGGTGATGGATAGGGGGGCCTGGTATGCTGTGGTTCATGGCATCGCAAAGAGTCAGACACGACTGAGTAACTGAACTGAACTGATAAGTCCGTATTTACTAATAATATTTTTTTGAGTTGTATATTAAAATATATAATGAGCCCTTTTCTGAAACAAAATTAAATTTCAATGACTGTTTTCTCTCCCTACTGGAAATGTATGCAAACAAATAAAACAATTGATTTTAGTTGCATATATTGAGTTAGACCACAGATAGATAAATAGACATTTGACAGTATAACTAAAGTTATTATTTTTTTCAGCTATAGCTAATGGACAAACTATATTTTAAAAAATGAAGCTTCAGTGTTTACTTGTATAAAAATTGGTTTGGTTCTTAGAAGTACGTAACCTAAGCTTCAGAGAAGACAGTGGCACCCCACTCCAGTACTCTTGCCTGGAGAATCCCAGGGACGGGGGAGCCTGGTGGGCTGCTGTCTCTGGGGTCGCACAGAGGCGGACACGACTGAAGCGACTTAGAAGCAGCAGCAACCTAAGCTTGTTCACCCTTATGGCTATTTTCCCCATTTGATTGTTCTCTTACTAAGTAGGCAGAAGAATGGTTACCATAAGTGTATTATCTAGAGATCCATAAATAAAGTAAACTGTTCTGGAAACCTGTTGTATCTGTCATTAAGCAAATGAACATAATTCTGTCAGTTGCAAAACATATAAACGTTTTCCCATTTTTATTTTACTCAGAAGTGTTTAACTACTAAAAATTCACAAAGGATACTGACAAATCTTTCCAAGCACTTTACAGATTCATCCTTTGAGAACTAAATAGTGTGTATTTAAAAAAAAAAAATTGTGAAACAATGAAATTGCAACTTACAGTATTCTTCCTTAGATAACATGCTAAACTTCTTAAAGAATAAATTCCCTATATTTAAATGCGAAACTTACCGAAACCAAGTACACTTTATCCTATTCATAATCCATCTTTGAGGAGACAGGAAGATATGCACTTATGATTACTTTATAAAGAAAATCAATCTTTCATTATTCAGTGCTTTTCCAATGATCTAAGGGACTGGTTCCCTTTTCTTTAACATAAGGACAGTGTAAAAGTAGGTTCTGAAGTTGTGAAGGTGGCTATAGGACTTTTTTCTTAAAAATAAGAGAGGCTTATGATAAAGGATTTGTGCCTCTTTATAAAGCAAATCATTTGCTCACTGCCACCCAGTCCCCAGTAATAAGAACCAGTACATGGCCCATAAGCATTCAAATGTTTATTTACTGAATAAATGAATAATGTTGTTCTAAATAGGCAAAAATCTATTCCTAATTCCTCAATTGAAATAAACAAACCCTTCAGTGTGTTATATGTGCAACACTACTTTTATTGTTGTTCTGGAATTAAGGTTTTATTTATTTAAAACTTTATTTAGATGGATAACAGAGATGAAATTACTGTCAAAACAAAAAATATGAATTGAATTGCTTCTTTTTTTAGTTGGATCTTTAATATTTTTTTTTGTTATTTCCTTACTATTTATTTATTTTTTTAATTTTATTTTATTTTTAAACTTTACAATATTGTATTAGTTTTGCGAAATATTGAAATGAATCCACCACAGGTATACCTGTGTTCCCCATCCTGAACCCTCCTCCCTCCTCCCTCCCCATACCCTCCCTCTGGGTCGTCCCAGTGCACCAGCCCCAAGCATCCAGTATCGTGCATGGAACCTGGACTGGCGACTCGTTTCATACATGATGCCATTCTCCCAAATCTCCCCACCCTCTCCCTCTCCCGCAGAGTCCATAAGACTGATCTATACATCAGTGTCTCTTTTGCTGTCTCGTACACAGGGTTATTGTTACCATCTTTCTAAGTTCCACATATATGCATTAGTATACTGTATTGGTGTTTTTCTTTCTGGCTTACTTCACTCTGTATAATACGTTCCAGTTTCATCCATCTCATTAGAACTGATTCAAATGTATTCTTTTTAATAGCTGAGTAATACTCCATTGTGTATATGTACCACTGCTTTCTTATCCATTCATCTGCTGATGGGCATCTAGGTTGCTTCCATGTCCTGGCTATTATAAACAGTGCTGTGATGAACATTGGGGTACATGTGTCTCTTTCCCTTCTGGTTTCCTCAGTGTGTATGCCCAGCAGTGGAATTGCTGGATCATAAGGCAGTTCTATTTCCAGTTTTTTAAGGAATCTCCACACTGTTCTCCATAGTGGCTGTACTAGTTTGCTTTCCCACCAACAGTGTAAGAGAGTTCCCTTTTCTCCACACCCTCTCCAGCATTTATTGCTTGTAGACTTTTGGATCGCAGCCATTCTGACTGGCGTGAAATGGTACCTTAGAGTGGTTTTGATTTGCATTTTTCTGATAATGAGTGATGTTGAGCATCTTTTCATGTGTTTGTTAGCCATCTGTATGTCTTCTTTGGAGAAATGTCCATTTAGTTCTTTGGCCCATTTTTTGATTGGGTCATTTATTTTTCTGGAGTTGAGCTGTAGGAGTTGCTTGTATATTTTTGAGAATAGTTGTTTGTCAGTTGCTTCATTTGCTATTATTTTCTCCCATTCTGAAGGCTGCTTTTTCACCTTGCTAATAGTTTCCTTTGTTGTGCAGAAGCTTTTAAGTTTAATTAGGTCCCATTTGTTTATTTTTGCTTTTATTTCCAATATTCTGGGAGGTGGGTCATAGAGGATCCTGCTGTGATGTATGTCAGAGAGTGTTTTGCCTATGTTCTCCTCTAGGAGTTTTATAGTTTCTGGTATTACGTTGAGATCTTTAATCCATTTTGTGTTTATTTTTGTGTATGGTGTTAGAAAGTGTTCTAGTTTCATTCTTTTACAAGTGGTTGACCAGTTTTCCCAGCACCACCTGTTAAAGAGATTGTCTTTAATCCATTGTATATTCTTGCCTCCTTTGTCAAAGATAAGATGTCCATATGTGCGTGGATTTATCTCTGGGCTTTCTATTTTGTTCCATTGATCTATATTTCTGTCTTTGTGCCAGTACCATACTGTCTTGATAACTGTGGCTTTGTAATAGAGCCTGAAGTCAGGTAGGTTGATTCCTCCAGTTCCATTCTTCTTTCTCAAGATCGCTTTGGCTATTCGAGGTTTATTGTATTTCCATACAAATTGTGAAATTATTTGTTCTAGCTCTGTGAAGAATACCATTGGTAGCTTGATAGGGATTGCATTTAATTTATAAATTGCTTTGGGTAGTATAGTCATTTTCACTATATTGATTCTTCCAATCCATGAACATGGTATATTTCTCCATCTATTAGTGTCCTCTTTGATTTCTTTCACCAGTGTTTTATAGTTTTCTATATATAGATCTTTAGTTTCTTTAGGTAGATATATTCCTAAGTATTTTATTCTTTCCATTGCAATGGTGAATGGAATTGTTTCCTTAATTTCTCTTTCAGTTTTCTCCTTATTAGTGTATAGGAATGCAAGGGATTTCTGTGTGTGGATTTTATATCCTGCAACTTTACTATATTCATTGATTAGTTCTAGTAATTTTCTGGTGGAGTCTTTAGGGTTTTCTATGTAGAGGATCATGTCATCTGCAAATAGTGAGAGTTTTACTTCTTCTTTTCCAATTTGGATTCCTTTTATTTCTTTTTCTGCTCTGATTGCTCTGGCCAAAACTTCCAAAACTGTGTTGAATAGTAATGGTGAAAGTGGGCACCCTTGTCTTGTTCCTGACTTTAGAGGAAATGCTTTCAATTTTTCACCATTGAGGATAATGTTTGCTGTGGGTTTGTCATATATAGCTTTTATTATGTTGAGATGTATGTTCCTTCTATTCCTGCTTTCTGGAGAGTTCTTATCATAAATGGATGTTGAATTTTGTCAAAGGCTTTCTCTGCATCTATTGAGATAATCATATGGTTTTTATTTTTCAATTTGTTAATGTGGTGTATTGATTGTATTGGTGTATTGATTGATTTGTGGATATTGAAGAATCCTTACATCCCTGGGATAAAGCCCACTTGGTCATGGTGTATGATCTTTTTAATGTGTTGTTGGATCCTGATTGCTAGAATTTTTTTTAAGGATTTTTGCATCTATGTTCATCAGTGATATTGGCCTGTAGTTTTCTTTTTCCTTCTATTCCTGCTTTCTGGAGAGTTCTTATCATAAATGGATGTTGAATTTTGTCAAAGGCTTTCTCTGCATCTATTGAGATAATCATATGGTTTTTATTTTTCAATTTGTTATTTAATGTGGTGTATTGATTGTATTGGTGTATTGATTGA
Organism: Bos taurus; assembly: GCF_002263795.3. Taxonomy (NCBI): domain Eukaryota; kingdom Metazoa; phylum Chordata; class Mammalia; order Artiodactyla; family Bovidae; genus Bos; species Bos taurus. Next base: position 33,765,149 of record NC_037333.1, on the reverse strand, counting down.
TTTGTGGATATTGAAGAATCCTTACATCCCTGGGATAAAGCCCACTTGGTCATGGTGTATGATCTTTTTAATGTGTTGTTGGATCCTGATTGCTAGAATTTTTTTTAAGGATTTTTGCATCTATGTTCATCAGTGATATTGGCCTGTAGTTTTCTTTTTTTGTGGGATCTTTGTCAGGTTTTGGTATTAGGGTGATGGTGGCCTCATAGAATGAGTTTGGAAGTTTACCTTCCTCTGCAATTTTCTGGAAGAGTTTGAGCAAGATAGGTGTTAGCTCTTCTCTAAATTTTTGGTAGCATTCAACTGTGAAGCCGTCTGGACCTGGGCTTTTGTTTGCTGGAAGATTTTTAATTACAGTTTCAAATGCCGTGCTTGTGATGGGTCTGTTAAGATTTTCTATTTCTTCCTGGTCGAGTTTTGGAAAGTTGTACTTTTCTAAGAATTTGTCCATTTCTTCCACGTTGTCCATTTTATTGGCATATAATTGTTGATAATAGTCTCTTATGATCCTTTGTATTTCTGTGTTGTCTGTTGTGATCTCTCCATTTTCATTTCTAATTTTATGGATTTGATTTTTCTCCCTTTGTTTCTGGATGAGTCTGGCTAATGGTTTGTCAATTTTATTTATCCTTTCAAAGAACCAGCTTTTGGCTGTGTTGATTTTTGCTATGGTCTCTTTTCTTTCTTTTGCATTTATTTCTGCCCTAATTTTTAAGATTTCTTTCCTTCTACTAACCCTGGGGTTCTTCATTTCTTCCTTTTCTAGTTGCTTTAGGTGTAGAGTTAGGTTATTTATTTGATTTTTTTCTTGTTTCTTGAGGTATGCCTGTATTGCTATGAACTTTCCCCTTAGGACTGCTTTTAAAGTGTCCCACAGGTTTTGGGTTGCTGTGTTTTCATTTTCATTGGTTTCTATGCAAATTTTGATTTCTTTTTTGATTTCTTCTGTGATTTGTTGGTTATTCAGCAGCGTGTTGTTCAGCCTCCATATGTTGGAATTTTTAATAGTTTTTCTCCTGTAATTGAGATCTAATCTTACTGCATTGTGGTCAGAAAAGATGCTTGGAATGATCTCTATTTTTTTGAATTTATCAAGACTAGATTTATGGCCCAGGATGTGATCTATCCTGGAGAAGGTTCCATGTGTGCTTGAGAAAAAGGTGAAATTCATTGTTTTGGGATGAAATGTCCTATAGATATCAATTAGGTCTAACTGGTCTATTGTATCATTTAAAGTTTGTGTTTCCTTGTTAATTTTCTGTTTAGTTGATCTATCCATAGGTGTGAGTGGGGTATTAATGTCTCCCACTGTTATTGTGTTATTGTTAATTTCTCCTTTCATACTTGTTAGCATTTGTCTCACATATTGCGGCGCTCCCGTGTTCGGTGCATATATAATTGTTATATCTTCTTCTTGGATTGATCCCTTGATCATTATGTAGTGACCATCTTTGTCTCTTTTTACAGCCTTTGTTTTAAAGTCTATTTTATCTGATATAAGTATTGCTACTCCTGCTTTCTTTTGGTCCCTATTTGCATGGAAAATCTTTTTCCAGCCCTTCACTTTCAGTCTGTATGTGTCCCCTGTTTTGAGGTGGGTGTCTTGTAGACAACATATGTAGGGGTCTTGTTTTTGTATCCATTCAGCCAATCTTTGTCTTTTGGTTGGGGCATTCAACCCATTTATATTTAAGGTAATTACTGATAAGTATGATCCCGTTGCCATTTACTTTATTTTTTTGGGTTCAATTTTATACACCGTTTTTGTGTTTCCTGTCTAGAGAATATCCTTTAGTATTTGTTGGAGAGCTGGTTTGGTGGTGCTGAGTTCTCTCAGCTTTTGCTTGTCTGAGAAGATTTGATTTCTCCTTGATATTTAAATGAGGTCCTTGCTGGGTACAATAATCTGGGCTGTAGGTTATTTTCTTTCATCACTTTAAGTATGTCTTGCCATTCCCTCCTGGCTTGAAGAGTTTCTGTTGAAAGATCACCTGTTATCCTTATGGGAATTCCCTTGTGTGTTATTTGTTGTTTTTCCCTTGATGCTTTTAATATTTGTTCTTTGTGTTTGATCTTTGTTAATTTGATTAATATGTGTCTTGGGGTGTTTCGCCTCGGGTTTATCCTGTTTGGGACTCTCTCGGTTTCTTGGACTTGGGTGATTATTTCCTTCCCCATTTTGGGGAAGTTTTCAACTATTATCTCTTCAAGGATTTTCTCATGGTCTTTCTTTTTGTCTTCTTCTTCTGGAACCCCTATGATTCGAATGTTGTAGCGTTTAATATTGTCCTGGAGGTCTCTGAGATTGTCCTCATTTCTTTTAATTTGTTTTTCTTTTATCCTCTCTGATTCATTTATTTCTACCATTCTATCTTCTAATTCACTAGTCCTATCTTCTGCCTCTGTTATTCTACTATTTGTTGCCTCCAGAGTGTTTTTAATTTCATTTATTGCATTATTCATTATATATTGACTCTCTTTTATTTCTTCTATGTCCTTGTTAAACCTTTCTTGCATCTTCTCATTCTTTGTCTCCAAGCTATTTATCTGTGATTCCATTTTGATTTCAAGATTTTGGATCAATTTCACTATCATTATTCGGAATTCTTTATCGGGTAGATTCCCTATCTCTTCCTCTTTTGTTTGATTTGGTGGGCATTTATCCTGTTCCTTTATCTGCTGGGTATTCCTCTGTCTCTTCATCTTGTTTAAATTGCTGAGTTTGGGGTGTTCTTTCTGTATTCTGGCAGTTTGTGGAGTTCTCTTTATTGTGGCGTTTCCTCACTCTCTGTGGGTTTGTACAGGTGGCTTGTCAAGGTTTCTTGGTTAGGGAAGCTTGTGTCGGTGTTCTGGTGGGTGGAGCTGTATTTCTTCTCTCTAGAGTGCAATGAAATATCCAGTAATGAGTTATGGGATGTCTATGGTTTTGGGGTGACTTTGGGCTGCCTGTATCTTGGAGCTCAGGGCTGTGTTCCTTGCTGCTGGAGAATTTGCTTGGTATGTCTTGCCCTGAAACTTGTTTCACCCAGAGAGGTTTACAGCGTTATATGGAGAAGAGAAGAGTGAGGAGGGAGTTAGAGGTGACCCAAATGAGATGAGGTGGAATCAATAGAGGAGAGAGTGGGCTATTCAGAATCTCTTCCTTATGTGCACTCCACAGCTGGACCTCTCAGAGTTGTTCACAGAGTCATACAGAGAAGAGAAGGAGGACGGTGGCAGAACTGGCCAGGAGGATAAATGAGGGAAATGAAATGGAGGGAGACAGATCCAGCCAGTAATCAGTTCCCTAAGTGTTCTCCACCGTCTGGAACACACAGAAATTCACAGAGTTGGGTAGAGTAGAGAGCGGTTAGGGAGGAGACACAGGCGACCTGGTGGAGAAAAAGGGGAGTCCAAAGAGAGAGAGAGCAGTTAAGCCAGTAATCTCGCTCACTAGTGAAAAATGGGTACTGAAGATTGGGTTCTTAAAGGTATAAAATTGGTAACAAATACATAAAAGCAAAAATTAAAAATCTAGAGTAGTTTGGAATTTCAAAAATACGATGTTAAAGAAAAGAAGAAGGAAAAGAGAGAAAAAACGAACAAACAAAAACAAATAATGTCGCAAAAATTATAAAGAAAATATAGGTACAAAATTGATAACTAATACAAAAAAGCAAAAGTTAAAAATCTAGAGTAGAGTTTGGAATTTCAAAAATACAATGTTAAAAATAGAAGAAGAAAAAGAAAGAGAAAGAGAAAAAAAACAAACAAGAACAAAGTTGCATAAATTATAAAAAAAAAATACAGGTACAAAATTGATAATACCAAAAAGCATAAATTAAAAATCTAGAGTAGAGTTTGGAATTTCAGATATACAATGTTATTTAAAAGAAGAAGAGAAAGAAACAGAGAAAAAGAAAAAAGAAAAAGGGTCACAAAAATTATAAAAAAAAAAAAACAAAAACAAAACTATGGGTACAAAATTGATAACAAATACCAAAAAGCTAAAATTAAAAATCTAGAGTAGAGTTTAGAATTTCAAAAATACAATGTTAAAAGAAGGGAAAAAAAAAGGTCAAAAAATTATAAAAAAATATATATATATGAAGTTTGCTTTAAAAAAAAATAGGGTGTTCTTTTTTTTTTTTTTTTGCAAAGTAATTGGTTATAAAAGTGGATTTTAAGGGAATAATAGAGGACTTAAATTTTTTTTTAATTAAAAAAATAATTAAAAAGAAAGAAAGAGAGAAAGAAAGAATGATCATACAAATAGTAAAAATATATCTAGGACTTTCTCTGGTTTTGTTGTGAGTATTTTGGGTTCAGTTCATTTTTGGCTAGTTCCTTGGTCCAACTTATATTTTTCAAGATCCATAGGCCCCTTCCTATGTAGTTGGTAGTAACCACAGGGTTTTAATCTATTGCCTGTAGCTTCCAAGGCGGTTCCCTCTGTCATAGCTTCTTCTGTTTGCTGGTCTCTTCAGTGTCTGGTTTCTGCCCTGACACAAAGGGGACGGTGGAGGACACTTTTTTTTTTTTTTTTTTTAGGCTCACTTGTTCAGTCACGATGAGGAGAGGTAGGGAGGGATGCTGCAAACAAATAACACTGGCGTGTGCTCACAGTGCCTCAGCCACACTGGGCCTGCGCCCCCCCCCCCCCCCCGCCCGCCCCCCCCCCCCCCCCCCCCCCCCCCCCCCCCCCCGTTCACGGCGCGTGTAGCCTCTCTGCCCACGCTGCTCAGGCTCTAGGTTGCTCTGCCGGGAACCATCCGTGGCCGGCCCTGGGCTGCCTGTACTTCCCAGGTCCAGGCCGCTCAGGTTCAGGCACTCGGGTAGTCCGCAGAGGTGCAGACTCTCGGTTGGGCCTGTGTTTTGTGCTCTTCCCAGATTCGAGCAGCTCAGGTGATGAGGTGTTTGGCATGGGCGATTGCTGTGACTTATCGCCTCCCCGCCGCTCGGTTATCTAGTTGTGCATTGGCACACCTTCTCAGGCAGATGTTGACCACCCAGACCCCCAAGAAGTTTTAGTTAGCAAAGAAGCCTGCTTACAGTTTTATAGATAATGTCTCTCTGGGGCTGCAATTGTCCCCTTCCGGCTCTGGCTGCCTATCACCGGAGGGGGATGGTCTGCCGCCGGCTATCTCTGTTCAGTCCTTTATTCTGTGTGCGGGCCTGGCGGTGTCTTAGGTTAGGGCTGGCTTTTCGCGTGGTAGATATCCCACAGTCTGGTTTGCTAGCCCAAATTATTTTGCTCAGATAGCGCTCAGGGAAAAAAAAAAAAGATAGCGCTCGGGGTATTCAGGCCAGGTTCTTGCGATGCAGCCCGCGCCGCGCCTCCCTGCCCAGCCCCCGCTTGCTAATGGCGGATGCAGGCGTCTGCGCTGCTTCTCCGCTGGGGGAGTTACCGTAGGGCTCGCAATGTGCGGGTTTTAATTGTTTATTTATTTTTCCTCCCTGTTATGTTGCCCTCTGTGCTTCCAAGGCTCAGCACAGATTCGGCAGTGAGAAGGTTTCCTGATGTTTGGAAACTTCTCTCTTTTTAAGACTCCCTTCCTGGGACGGAACTCTGCCCCTCCCTCTTTTGTCCCTTTTTTTGTCTTTTATATTTTTTCCTACCTCCTTTCGAAGACTTGGGTTGCTTTTCTGGGTGCCTGATGTCCTCTGCCGGCATTCAGAAGTTGTTTTGTGGAATTTACTCGGCGTTTAAATGTTCTTTTGATAAATTTGTGGGGGAGAAAAGTGTTCTCCCCGTCCTACTCCTCCGCCATCTTAGCTCCTTCCCCCTGCAACACTACATTTTTAGATTGTCACTTAAAAAGAAGTTCTTAGAAGATTTCTGTCGATTGGCCCATATGGAAGTCATTAAACCTATTTCCCTTCCTAGTATTCATAAAGTGATTATTAATGATCAGAATAAACTCTAGAGTAAATAATATATTCACTCTTAAAATAGCTTTTTTGTGATATAACTTACAACTCATCCTTGAGTGTACAATTCAAGTGTTTTTTAGAATCATTGCTGAGTTGTGCAGCCATCACTCACGATCAATTTTTGAACATTCTCATTGGCCCCAAAGAAACTCTGTACACATGAACAGTCTAAAGTAGATAACTTGTTGCTAACAATCAGCTTGAAATTATTAAGATTCAATGCTTGATTTGAAAGAGTAAGTTGAGTATTAGTACCTCAGTAAGCTTAAATTATTGATACCAAGCACTGCTACTTGATGTTAGATTTTACTTAAATGTAATAGTTCCAGTTCATTCCTTCTCTTACCATTAAGTTTCCTTGACTAACTACAGTGCAGAGAAAAATGTTAAGTCCATTCTAGGAATATTTAAAGGATAGTTTTTTAGGTGTCCTACTCACATTTTTTTTTATAATTTTACCTTTTTCTAAACTCGTGTAACCAATTGAAGTTTCAGATTTGAACTTCTAAATGCAATGCCATTAGACATATTTGCTACTGTATGTTTAGAGCCATGTTTATGGTATGAAATATTTATTACCTTAGAGCTACGAGACTACTCTGCAAGACTGTAATCCCAGTTCAGTGATATGCTTAGACTCACCATTGAAACATAGGATTTGTCTCCTGAGCATATTTTGTTGAAATTAAGTGGAAAAGTTTTCCTTCCTTTCTTGATAAGTCCTTGTTGATATATAATGCTCTGTCAGCAGCGTCTGGAACTCTCATTGAAGATGACAGCTTAGGAAAACTGGATTTTCCCAGAGAGACGTATCCAACTAGAATATAGTTTTAATTTTGCCAACTTGAAATAGATTATACCAGATTGTTTTAATTGTATGCAAGACATCTGGGAGAATTTTGCTGCAGTCTAGAGAATCATATGCCATTGTGAGATGGTTTCCTTATTACAGGCAACATGATGAAATAAGCCTAGAAGGCATTGATAGAGACTCTACCTTTTAAAACTGGTGCTCTCACATGTGAGTTAAAAGTATTTCAGGATTTGGGGAAAACATTCCCATTTGGCTTACCTCCCTAATATTCTGTGATAGTTAGACCTCTGTTTCTATCTTGCATGAGATTTATGATAGTCTTACATGTGCAGACTAGATGGTACTGTTGGGTAGAACATTTTATGGTAAATATAAAGCTGACAAATATAATTTTATTCACACTCAGGCCCATGACTCTATTCATTTACCTTTCTGATATTAATAGACAGAAATGTGACCAGCCAGTATACAGAAAAGAAACTTAGGTCAAGCTGACCTTTGGGTGTGTCATCCTAGTGAAGGATTATTAGCCAAATGTCAGAAACCACAGAAAATTTGTTTATAACTTAAAATGGATGAGCAGACACATTCTGCTGAGCCTCCCCCTCTCAAAAGTCTTGCTATGTGGGTCGTCTTTCTTTTCTTGGCCCTCTCTGACTTGTTCTTAGAATTTCTGGCAGGCAATCTAGTCCTCTTTACCTGTCATAATTTAAATATTTATAAATTTTACCATAGTAATACTGAATAGGATATACATTTTTATATGGAATAAGTCATATCAGCTAATAAAATTTTGTTATATTATTTTTTAAATTCAAGAATATAAGTGATTTTTCTACTTAATGGTATCTTGTGTAAAATTTTCTTAGAATTCACTTGACACTAAGCAAATTATTGTAAAATAATTCATGTCCAGTTTAATTGTTCAACAAATTTTTGAAATATGTAAATGGATTATTTTATACTATTGAATAATATTTGAATGTAATTTTTTTGAAGTCAATCATTTTTGGCCTATGAACTCCCAAGTGTTTCATATGTCTTCTGCATTGCTAACTGCTTGGAAAAATACTGGATTCTTCTTGGACAAAGATCATATTCTGTAGATGAAAAATATAAAACTGACATAAGCAATTAATATCACATATACTTTCTTAAACTTGTTATACAGACGCTAAGTTGTGTCCAGCTCTTTGAACCCTCATGGACAGCAGTATGTCAGGCTCCTCTGTCCTCCACTATCTCCCAGAGTTTACTCAGATTCATGTCCATTGAGACAGTGATGCCATCCAACCATTTCATCCTCTGTTGCCCCCTTCTCATCCTGTCCTCAGTCTTTCCAAGCATCAAAGTCTTTTCCAGTCAAGCAGCTCTTCTTATCAGGTGGTCAAAGTATTGGGGCTTCAGCATTCATTACTCCTTCCAATGGATATTCAGAATTTATTCCTTTAGAGTTGACTGGCTTGATCTTCCTGCTGTCCAAGGGACTTTCAAGGGTCTTCTCCAGCACTACAATTCAAAATCATCAGTTCTTCAGCCCCTGCCTTCTTTGTGTTCCAGCTCTCACATCCGTACATGACTACTGGAAAAACCATAGCATTAACTATGCAGACCTTTATCTGTAAAGTGATGTCTCTGCTTTTTTAACATGCTGGCTAGATTTGTCATGGGCTTCCCTGGTAGCTCAACTGGTAAAGAATCTGCCTGCAGTGAAGAAAACCCCAGTTTGATTCCTGGGTTGAGAAGTTGTCCTGGAGAAGTCATAGGCTATCCACTCCAGTATTCATGGGCTTCCCTGATGGCTCAGACAGTAAAGAATCCACCTGCAACGTGGGAGACCTGGATTCAATCCCTGGGTTGGGAAGATTCCCTGGAGGAGGGAAAGACTACCCACTCCAATATTCTTGCCTGGAGAATGCCCATGGCAGAGGAGCCTGGCAGGCTATAGTCCATAGGTTCGCAAAGAGTTGAACACAACTGAGAGATTAAGCACAGCACACATTTGTCATAGGTGTCCTTCTAAGGAGTAAGAACCTTTTAATTTCATGACAGCAGTCTCAGTCAGCATTGATTTTGGAGCCCTAGAAAATAAAATCTGTTACTGCTTCCACTGTATCCCCTTCTATTTGCTGTAAAGTGATGGGATCGGACGTCATGACCTTCACTTTTTTAAAGTTGAGCTTTAAGCCAGCTTTTCCACTCTTCTCTTTCACCCCCATCAAAAGGCTCTTCAGTCTGTCTTTAGTTTCTGCCATTAGAGTGATATTATCTGCATATTTCTGAGGTTGTTTATATTTTTCCTGGCAATCTTGATTACAGCTTGTGATTCATCCTCCCTAGCATTTTGCCTGATGTACTGTGCATAGAAATTAAATAAGCAGAGTGGCAATATACAGCCTTGACATACTCCTTTCCCAATTTAGAACCAGTCAGTTGTTCCATTTCCAGTTCTAACTGTTGCTTCTTGACATGCATACAGGTTTCTCAGGAGGCAGGTAAGGTGGTCTGGTATTCCCATCTCTTTAAGAATTTTCCACAGTTTTTGTTGTGATCCACACAGCCAAAGGCTTTAGCATAGTCAAGCAGTAATAAATGTTTTGTTTTGTTTTTCTGGAACTCCCTTGTTTTCTCCATGACCCAACAAATAGTGCCAATGTGATCTCTGCTTCCTCTGCCTCTTCAAAACCTAGATTATAGATCTGGAAGTTCTTTATTTTTGTGCTGCTGAAGCCTAGCTTGAAACTTTTTGAGATTTACCTTACTGGCATGCAAAATGAGTGCAGTTGTATGGTAGTTTGAAAATTCTTGAGCATTGCCCTTCTTTGGGATTGGAATGAAAACTGACCTTTTCATTCTGGTCACTGCTGAGTTTTCCAAATTTGCTGACATATTGAATGCAGCACTTTAACAGCATTGTAGTTTAGAATTTTAAATATCTCAGCTGGAATTCTATCACCTTCACTAGCTCCGCTGTCAGTAATGCTTCTTAAGGCCCACTTGACTTCATACTCCAGGATGTCTGGCTCTTGGTGAGTGACCACACCATCATGGTTATCTGGGCTATTGAGACCGTTTTTGCATAATTCTCCTGTGTGTTTTTGTCACTCTTCTGCTTCTGTTAGGTCTTTGCCATTTCTGTTCTTTAGCATGCCCCTTCTTGCATGACATGTTCCCTTAATATGTCCAGTTTTATTGAAGATATGTCTAGTCTAGACTAGTCTAGTCTATTCTATTGTTTTCCTCTATTTCTTTGCAGTGTTTATTTAAGAAGGGCCTCTTATCTCCTTGCTATTCTCTGGAACTGCATTCAGTTGGGTATATCTTTTCTTTTATCCCTTGCTTTTCAGTTCTCTTCTTTCCTCAGCTATTTGTAAAGCCTCCTCAGACAACCATGTTGCCTTCTTGCATTTATTTTACTTTGTAATAAATAGTTTTGGTCACTGACTCCTGTCCAGTGTTACAAACCTCTGTTTATAATTCTTCAGGTACTGTCTACAGATCTAGTTCCTTGAATGTATTTGTTACCTCCACTGTATAATCATAAGGGATTTGACTTATGTCAAATCTGAATGGCCTAGTGGTTTTCCCTAATTTCTTCAATTTAATCCTGAACGTATAGCACCTAAAAACATCACTTCCTCAAACATGTATATGAACATAAATTTAAGTTAACAGAGCAAGTTTAAGTAAACAGAAGTGAATGTACTTTTCATATATCTTCCAACTACAGGTTCTGAAATATCTAAAATCTAATCATGAGATGAGTCAAGAATCTCTGCCTTCCATAAGCCTCAGCTCTTACACAGGCTGCTAGAACACAGTACCATAGACTGGGTGGCTGACACAGTAAGCATGTATTTCTCCCAGTTCTGGAGGTTGGAAATCTGAGATCAGGGCGCCCAGCAAGGTTGGGTTCAGTAATGGGCCCTCTTCCAGGTTGCAGACTGCCAACTTCTAGTCGTACCCTCTCATGGCAGGAGGAGAACAAGCTATTCATAACTCTATGGTCCCTTATTATAAGGATATTAACCCAATTCATTAATCCATTCATTAAGACCTAATCACCTTCCCAAGGCCCCACGTCCCAGTTCCATCACACTGGGGGTTCAACTTCAGTATATGTATCTGGGGGATAGAAGCATTTGATCTATAACATATCTGTGGAACTGTTACATGTTTACTAAATCTGCTGCACGCTCACTGATGCATTGCATCTATGGTTCCAAAAGTGAGACCGCAAAGAAACATTTATTTCTAGAAGACAGGTCCTAAATTCCGGTCTAATTATATTTGCTTGGAAGGAGGGACAAGAGAAGAAAGCCCACATCAGTTGATCAAATTGTCTCAAGAGAAATCTTTGGAGAGACCGAGTTCCCTGTATTGCATTTTTTCACCCAGTCTCATCAACTGGAGAGGACAGTTCTCTTCTGTTGTTGAAGGCTAGGTTAAAAACAGAAAAATGACTAGAGATCCTTCCCTCATTCTTCAGAAAGGGTAGATATGTACATTTAAAAACTGATAGGAACACTAGAAGAAAGAGCAAATGGTTTCCCCCAAAGGAATGTATAAATAAAAGACTGACACATGAATTGTCTCCTTATTCTGTAGTCATTAACTAATACTTTTGTCTTAAGTTAGTGTCTTGGATTGAAATTATAAAAAAATAATATTTTTGCAGTTATATTTTATTATATAATATAGCATACATATGTCAGGTTATATAAAGTACTCTCTTGAACACTGCTATTTTAGTAACTTGAGCTTTGTTGTTTTATTAAATCTGCCTTTGCAGTGAACATCGTTTACTTAGTAGAGGAGAGAATCCTTTATTTCACTAGAGAGAAAAAAATTTAAATCAGTTTTACCAAGTTTTAATATTAAATGTGTATGGGTAGAGAAGAATGAGGAGAAAGGTTGTATCTTAATTCAGAAATGGAAAGGAGACAAAATAACCATTTTCTCTTATAAAAGAGGTTGACTCTCTGACATTAATTTCACCACAGGAAATCTGTAATCTTTGTTTTAGATAATAATTGGTACTAGTACTATTTATGAAGTGCTGTGCACTCAGATCCTTGAAGAACCTTTCAGCATTGTGATTCGCCTCAGATGTCTAGCCTGGAGTGTTTTGCTTTTTTTTTTTTTTGAGCGGGGAGGGGTGCGGTTTGTGTTTACCTCCTCCCACTAGGTATCTGATGAACTGAACTGGACAGCTTTGAATTCAAGTAAACTCAGGAATATAGTTTTATGAGTAGTATTAAAAAATAATTTAAAATGTCAATATTCAAAATGTTTCATACTTCATATACTTTGTCTTCACTGACTACAGGACCTGTGAATAAGGCTTAATGCAAATCAACAATATTATATTACAAAAAGAAATAACCCCATCTCAGAGCTGTAAAGCTTCTTTGTCTCTCTTTTTTTAAATGATTATAACCCTGTCTGCAAGTCACTGTGAATTTCCATGACAGTTGTGGCATTTCTCATCAGAGACTAAGTTCTTTTTTCAGTGGGTAAATAGGATCCAGATTAATAAGGAAACAATTTTTTTCAACATCTTAAAAAACTTTAAAAAATGACAGTGAGTACCATGCTACCGTGTAATCATTAGGTAAGTCATGAAGATTACCTAATTTCTTACAGTTCTAAAATACCTCTCCTGTGACATGTCCCTGTTGAGAGTTTTACCTGTATCCTAGAGATACTGAGTCTGCTCTCACTAAATGTTTTTTCCTTTCCTTTGGAAAATAAGATCAGTGTCTAAAAACCTCAGTAGTAATGTAGAAACAAGAGGCACAAGCCTCTTAAAGGTAGTCTTTATTATCAAAATACTAGTTTGTGTCTTCGGAGAAGGCAATGGCACCCCACTCCAGTACTCTTGCCTGGAAAATCCCATGGATGGAGGAGCCTGGTAGGCTGGAGTCCGTGGGGTCGCTAAGAGTTGGATGTGACTGAGTGACTTCCCTTTCACTTTTCACTTTCATGCATTGGAGAAGGAAATGGCAACCCACTCCAGTGTTCTTGCCTGGAGACTCCCAGGGACAGGGGTGCCTGGTGGGCTGCCATCTATGGAGTTGGACATGACTGAAGCGACTTAGCAGCAGCAGTTTGTGTCTTAGATGACTCATTTCTAAGACAAGAAATCAGGAATGTTGGGGCAAGGATGGGAATAAACAATAAAAATCATTGGTTAATGAAGAAAATATTTCTGCTTATATTCCTTGACGTAGTCTGGGTCAGGATGTATTTTGTGTTAAAACTACTTACAATCTCAGTTTTCTCCTTTGTTCAAGTTTCTGGCTACTCTGTAGAATCTTAAAAGCTAGATCGAATTTTAATACATTAAAAATCAAGTACAAACTGTATTATCTCTGTTTTGAGGTTTATCCTGATACCCTGGATGTGTGTCTAGCTCTCATTTGTCCTCACGATAATAATCAAAACTATCAAGGATAAAATATGTGCTTTTTCTTACCAGTTAGTTTCTGTGACTTGTCCAATGAATGAGAATTTGGACATGAATCACAAACATGAACTTCTTTTATTTAGTCTTCGTGAATACTGTTTTTTTTTTAAATTGCCTCTTCCTGAATGTTGGCCTATTTATTATTAGTGCTCAGTAAGCATTAATTACTTCACTCCACTAGCCTTTGTTGGATTAATTTGTTAGATAATATAGTTTATTTCTTCTCACCAACTTTATTTTAAACATCTTTAAATAAACTGTATTTTGAAAACAAAATTAAAAATTTTTCTATTTTTAAAGTAGTAAATAAATTAATAGTGTCATTAAAACTCTTGACACTTTTCCTTTGCCAGGAACAAGTTAGGCAGGAAATGTGTTTTGTTTGTTTGTTTTTGGTCCTTTTTGTGTGCTCAAACTCTAACTCCATTATTGGGTTAGCTCTGCGGTGCCATGTCGTTGCTCACTGGTCTTCTCAGGGAGAGGGGGGATAAATAAGAAACTAGTTGGAACATGGAGACTAATGATAACAGAATGGTGACCCCAAAAATGAAACAGTGTCTGGATTGTACAGGAAACCAGTCTATTTTGGGTAAAGCATCAGAGTCTGAGAGAGGAGAAGGAACTTTGGGGTGCTAAATGGATCTTGGCTTTGATACAGTAAAGGCTGAGAACTGGTCTGAAGTATCTGATCATCAAAGAAAACTAGTAGGAGATGAAGTAGGAAATGCAAGAAATGGCTCAATTTCAGGGAGAACAGCTTTTATAGGAATGAGAGGCATAAAGGACCTGACGATTGATAGGGTAAAGGCAGAGATTCTTGGGGAATCAGTACCCAAAGGGAATGGGTCATTCAGAGATCCTCATTCTGCTTTACCAAAGACAATGCCTGATCGCAAAGCTGTCATTCCATCTTTATTAACCACCCCCTTTCCCATGTTCAAAAATAGAATAGTTATAATAACTTATATGCTAACTTTATATAATATCCAAGAAAAGTGTACAAGAAGGTTTCTGCCTAATAGGCTATGAAATTGTGTCTTCAGGGGAAAATTTTTAAAAAGATACCCTGAAGTAAGAGTAAGATTTTAGGTTGGATGAACATCTGAAGATAATTTTTAGATTTTGTAAATTCAAAGCATGGCATCTTTCAAAGTCAGCATAGGTTAACAATTGTGCATGTCCTTTAAGGCCCTGTTTTCCTTCATTTATTGTATGTATGATCGTAGGCAAATTGCATAACACCTCATTTCCTCAGTTTTTTTATATGCAGTAAACAGATGATAATATCTACACAAGTCAGTATAATAGTGTGGCTGTTAGTTTCCAAAGCAGTCCCCGCTCTGGTTCTAGGAAATCTGCTGTCCACAGATTGCCAGGTGTTCTTTGATATGCTGGATTGAAGTTTGTCTTCAGGAGAAATTTAATAACTGAGGCAGGCCATTGTTCAGTGATGGCTAAGACTTGTCTAAAGCACTCTTCAAATGTAACGTGTTACATACTTATATTTTTAGATTTTGATATTTTGTTTTTCATACTTAAGAATAGATCACATCTTAAGATATTGAAATTTTTTAAGACTAACCTTTTTCTGTCTCAGAACATCAGAATGCTTTCTAGAGGATTATATCTTTAATGATGTAATATAGAGCTTTTACTATATCCAATATGTTTTTATATTTATTTACCATTTTTTCCCCATCTGTTGCTGTTTTTTTTTTTTCATATCCCCTTTGTTTGTTTGGCCTAACCACTTGGTATGAATTATTTTTGATTCAGGAAATTCTCCCAAGTTTCCTTAACAGTATGAATCTATTTCAGGAGAATGCACATTATTTTCCTATCTCTAGGCGTAGAATTTGTTTTACCATTTTTTTTCATTCTATAGTTATTATTGCAATCTGTCCAGAAAACTTAACTGCCTGATGAGTTTAATAACATTGCTTAGTCTCTTGAAGCTTAAAGGTAACAACATAAAATATATTCTTTTATGTGTTCAGTACTCTTGAGTCCTAGCCAAACCTCTCAAGATTTTGTGAATTTTTAAAGCACTCTGACTTCATATATTATTAGATATTAGATGTTCTCCAAGGTATTGTTATAAATCTTATCATTCTTCCAATCTCCTTTCCAGTAACATATATAAATTGAGATATATGTAGCAACTGAATATTACTAAACTAACACTATACTTCAGAGTTCTTAAATTACACTTGCTTAACCATGCATGATAAAAAATAATTTCTTAGCCCAGGGCACTGACTCATATTTTACAGCAGTTACTGGCAGAAACAGACGTTGGTAACATTGAAGAGAGCCTTCAATATTTAATATTCTTGCACATCAGCCTCCTTGTTCTTCCTTGAACACACAAAGTATGTTTTTTCCTTCTGGTTATTTGCCTTAAGCTACCTTATTAAGTTTTCTTATCCCAGTTTATGTGATGACTACCTCTTATACTTTAAGAATTTACTAAAAATTACTTTCTTAAATTCCCCTACTCTATTTACTTAAAATTGCAATCTGGTCCCTCATTGTATGCCCTGTTAAAACTGCTCTTTTTTTCTTCAGCATTTATTACATTCTAATCTCACACACTAGTAAAGTAATGCTCAAAATTCTCCAAGCCAGGCTTCAGCAATACGTGAACCATGAACTTCCAGATGTTCAAGCTGGTTTTAGAAAATCAGAGGAACCAGAGATCAAATTGCCAACATCCACTGGATCATTGAAAAAGCAAGAGAGTTCCAGAAAAACAGCCTTTGACTGTGTGGATCACAATAAAGTGTGGAAAATTCTGAAAGAGATGGGAATACCAGACCACCTGACCCGCCTCTTGAGAAACCTATATGCAGGTCAGGAAGCAACAGTTAGAACTGGACATAGAACAACAGATTGGTTCCATATAGGAAAAGGAGTACATCAAGGCTGTATATTGTCACCCTGCTTGTTTAACTTATATGCAGAGTACATCATGAGAAACGCTGGGCTGGAAGAAGCACAAGCTGGAATCAAGATTGCTGGGAGAAATATCAATAACCTCAGATACGCAGATGATAGCACCCTTATGCAGAAAGTGAAGAGGGACTAAAAAGCCTCTTGATGAAAGTGAAAGTGGAGAGTGAAAAAGTTGTCTTAAAGCTCAACATTCAGAAAATGAAGATCATGGCATCTGGTCCCATCACTTCATGGGAAATAGATGGGGAAACAGTGGAAACAGTGTCAGACTTTATTTTTTGGGGCTCCAGAATCATTGCAGATGGTGATTACAGCCATGAAATTAAAAGACGCTTACTCCTTGGAAGGAAAGTTATGACCAACCTAGATAGCATATTCAAAAGCAGAGACATTACTTTGCCAACAAAGGTCCGTCTAGTCAAGACTATCGATTTTCCTGTGGTCATGTATGGATGTGAGAGTTGGACTGTGAAGAAGGCTGAGTGCAGAAGAATTGATGCTTTTGAACTGTGGTACTGGAGAAGACTCTTGAGAGTCCCTTGGACTGCAAGGAGATCCAACCAGTCCATCCTAAAGGAGATCAGTCCTGGGTGTTCTTTGGAAGGAATGATGCTAAAGCTGAAACTCCAGTACTTTGGCCACCTCATGCTAAGAGTTGACTCATTGGAAAAGACTCTGATGCTTGGAAGGATTGTGAGCAGGAGGAGGGGACGACAGAGGATGAGATGGCTGGATGGCATCACTGACTCGATGGACGTGAGTCTGAGTGAACTCTGGGAGTTGGTGATGGACAGGGAGGCCTGGCGTGCCTCATGGGGTCACAAAGAGTTGGACATGACTGAGTGACTGAACTGACTGAATATACATTATTTACCTATTTTTATGTTTGTGCTTAACATCTGCCCACACCAGCCAGTATGTAAAAGCTGGCTGTATGTAAATATTTGTTTCATTTACCAATGTATTTCTAGTTTCTATGTAAGGGGTTAGCAAACTTTTCTGTAAACAACCCGATGGTTATTTTAGGTTTTGTGGTCCATACAGTGTCTCAGCCAACCTGTGCCACTCTGTCCTGAAAGCAGCTAGAGACAGTATGTAAATGAAGGCGTGGCTGTGTTCAGATAAGATGGTATTTATCCGAAGAGACTGTAGGTGGGATTTGGCTATAGTTTTCTGATAATTTCTGGTACATTAAAAACTTCTCTTTTTTATTATTTTTATTTTATTTTATTTATTTTTTAATTTTTAGTTTTTATTTTTTAATTTTTGATATAAATTTATTTATTTTAATTGGAGGTTAATTACAGTTTTGTATTGGTTTTTCCGTACATCAACATCTTCTTAATAAATTTGTAGAATATATGAAATAAATGTATTGAAATTATTAATAAGCATATTTAAAATGTGAACATAAATGATGTGACAAATCTGCCTCTTTCATCCTAAAACTGAGTCATTTCTTAATTAAAATAGTTCACTCTGGCCTTACTGCCCATCTTAAATAAGAGCTCTTACATTAAGCAATCCTGATATATTCTTAAATATCACAATAGCTTTAGAATTATAATGAAAACTAAAAGGCTGCCAGAGGCAGGAAAACAGAAAAAAAACCTGAGTTCAAGATTAGTATAAGTATTTGATTGTCTTTTCATTTTGCTGTTTTGGAAATTATTTCTTCAGCATTTTAAGACACTGATTTCTATGGTATGTAATGTTCTTTCTTTCTTCAACTATGGGAATAAGAGGCTTTCCTATCTCTTGAGTTAGAAGTCAACCCAAAGTGGTGGCAGTGGACTTCCTGCTGTTATTTCCTCACTCTGGAATGCATTTCTAAGCAGCAACACAAAATGTGACTCATTCACCCCCAGATGGAGAATTAGTTTACCATCTCATATATAAATGTCTCTTGAAATTAATTGGATCACTTTGTTTCCATTAAACTTTAGAAGACCCTTATTGACCAAAAGATTTTAAATAGTTATGTGCTCACCCTGAATAGAGGTGTGTGTGTTGGTGGGCACTAACTCTGCAGAATGAGAGTGAAATTATTTCACTTTAAGGAGAGGAAAGAGTCAGTTAACACAATGGGGAGTGTGAAAAGTTTGAGTATGTCATCACAGAATCTGTTTGCTCTCTTTGGAATAGAATTACTTTTTGCAGAAATCTGTTTTAACATTGTTATTGGAACTTCCCTATCTGAGAAATTAATTTTGGCATATATATTATATCAAGAAGCAGGTTGACATGGTCAGTAAGTTACCTTTATGAAAACATCCAGAATAACTGACCAAACTATGTATATTTTGCAACTGCTAAAAGCTATTATGTTTTAAGTTTCAGAATGCTAATGTGTAAAGTACTAAGTAAATTTTTCAGAAATAATTTTTTGTGATAAGACTTGGGATGGAGATATTGATTATTTTCTATCATATCAACAAGAGATATTTATTAACTTAGATGTGAAAGAGAGTCTCTTACCCATGAATAATATAAGTTAAACAACTTGTGACAGAAATTCTTTTGACACAATTCTATTATGTATCCTTCTAAAAAATAATGAAGTATTCTGACCTAATATGATTAGTATGAGTTTTATTTGGTTTAATTTTCTCTAATAGGGTGTCTTTACTCCTTTTGAAACTTATTTTCATTTATAATGTGCAACTTTATTGATTACCCATATTCTAACAGTTAAAACAGTGGTTTTATTTATTCATTAATCATTAATCATTCACCCAAATGTATTGGATATATACTTTATGTCAGGACCTAAGACTCAAAAGAAGAATGAGATATGATTCTTATACTTAAGCCATAGTAGTCTTGTGGGAATTTTATATATCAGTAAATAGGCCATTTCAAATCAGTGTGAGGAATGCTTGGGCAGTGTGTATGGCTGTGTGAACATGCGATTGGTGGACTATCTAATACAGCCTGTGACAGTGTCCTTTTTATTCTGATAGAGAGACCTTGTCACCTAGCAACTCAGAAGTCTCCTTCTATCCCTCGCACTTCCTCTTCACGAATTCTTTTTTTCATTATCTCAAAATTATTTCCTATAACGCCTTTTCATTCCAGTGAGGCTTCTGTTTTAAATCCAAAATTTAATAACTTTCTTAATTCCATGTCTTATGTCTCTTTTCTTGTTGATTGATCTCCATCTTTTATATTAGCAACTTTCTGTATCCCCATCCTCTATAGAATAAGAAACATTTGCTTCACCAGGCTCAACCTTCACTGTCAGTATTTCCTTTAATTTTCTTAGTTTGACATTTTAAATATAAATGTAGAGGTCCTTTGAAAAACAAGGAAAAAAAGGGAAAAACATAGGAAGAATTCCATAAAAATATAAGAATTCTTATTGAAATCAAAAAGGCACTGTGGACATCCAATATTTTTGTGGATATTTTATGTAATTTTTTTGTTATTGTTTACTGTTTTTAGTGTCTGCTCTGGATATGCAGCTTCTGTTTTGATTTTTTTAATTACTCAAAGATCTTTACTGACAAAAGGTCAATAAATCTATATATTTCAACAGTATATTCATTTTTCAGACTTAATATCATAATTATATAAGATGAACATTTAACCATTCTAAGAATGTTTATGTAGATCTTTTAAAAGGTAGATGGTTATTTATGCTTCCTCCATTTGTCAGTTTTTCTTGTATGGTCACATAAATTAATAACTGAACTGTATATTTGGTAAATATAAATACAGTGGATGTTTAACACACAAGTTTGGAATGTATGGGTGCTCTGATGTGTAGCATTTTTTCAGTATGTACTATAGGACTATAGAATCTGTGGTTGGTTGAATCCGCAGACATGGAGCGGTAGATGTGAAGGGCCAACTGTAAAGTTATATGCAAATTGTTACATGCGCAGGGGATCAGCACGCCTAACCTCTGTGTTGTTCGAGTCAACTCTACTATCTGATGTATAGAACTGTGGCTTAAAAAGTGAATGCATAGTAACAGAAAATATACATCAATCTCATAGCATTTAAGTCACTTATATAAAAAATATAGCTGGACTGTAAGGGTGGAAAATGACCCTATGATATAGATAACAGGCAGGGAATTATTTAAAATGTATAAAAGGGTGATATAAGCATAAGTAGATTTCCTTCCCCTCTCAGGATGCTCAGTGAATGAAATTCCTTTTATTCAAGCTTGGCTTGAATAAGTCTCAGAATGTTTCTAAAATTTATTCTCCTTTTCTAGTCACCACCATTTAGATAACCAAGATTATTTTAAATGACTTTAATTTGCTTACAACTCATTCTTGATACTCTGAATTAACTTCCAAAATTATATAAGAGGATATAATCATAGTCAACTAACAGATCATGGTGTTTTATGGTTCATATACATGACCTTTCCTCAATATGGTAAATACTTTTGGAAAACCTCTAGGAGGAGCAGACTTGAAGTCACAAAGGCAAAATTCAAAGGGATTCTATGAGCGCATATTTTAACCCTCAGGACTCTGCCCCAATTGGAAACATAGAATCAAAATTCTATATTCTTACCAAGGATGAATGCTTTGACCTCTTTTTGCCAATCATTTTGTTAATTGTACTTATGGAACCTTGCTTGAGTTACACAGAAGTCTGTCCCGTTCTTTAAATGATCAGAATTTACCTTTCATCTGATTTGGGCCATAAGAGACTAGGCACTTGTACTAATTTTTTTTTTTTGGCTTTATATGGAACTTATTCTCTGACTTAACATTTACTATCACACCATTTACTCACTGATCTAGATTGCTCTTTAACTTTGGGACACTGTGAATCTTAAAGTTGAACACATTTCTTTTTAAGTTTTGATCATCCACTTAAGTGTGCAGACCATCTAGTAATTGTACATAACTATGTGGCTGAAACTCCAATACTTTGGCCACCTCATGCGAAGAGTTGACTCATTGGAAAAGACTCTGATGCTGGGAGGGATTGGGAGCAGGAGGAGAAGGGGACGACACAGGATGAGATGGCTGGATGGCATCACTGACTCAATGGACATGAGTCTGAGTGAACTCTAGGAGTTGGTGATGGACAGGGAGGCCTGGTGTGCTGCGATTCATGGGGTCGCAAAGAATCGGACACGACTGAGCGACTGATCTGATCTGATGTGGCATGACTTGCTATGCAATGTTATTCCTCCCCTGTGTAACCATCACTTCTTTCTCCAAAACATTCAGAAATTTATTTTATCCCTTAATATACATATAAACTTTGTTAACTTTCTTGTGAAAGACTGTATTGGTCACAGTCCTGTCAGTAGACATCACACAGTAATTTGAACAGAAGTTGATATAAATAATTACTAATTGTGTTAGCAGATTCATGGTAATGTAGCATTAGTTCATATATAAAAGAATTCTAAAGAATGCAGAAATAGCAGATATATAGAACAGCCACTATTCCTAAAACTGAGATAAAGCAAACATAAGAGCTGACCCACCCCCAGACTGAGATAGAGACTATTGGGGAGAGCACAGCTATGGCTCACTGAATGATAGAAAAGTCTTGATACTGCTGCAGTGGTTGAATTAGGGGCTTCCCTGGTGACTCAGTTGGTAAAGAATTTGCTGGCAATGCCTGAGACCCAGGTTCAATTCCTGGGTTAGGAAGATTTCCCTGGAAAAGGAAATGGAAACCTACTCCAGTATTCTTGCCTGGAGAATTCCATGGACAGAGGAGCCTGATGGGCTACAGTCCATGGAATTGCAGAGTCGGACACGATTGAGTGACTAACACTTTCACTTCACAGGTAGAATTTACTGAAAGTCTGCCCTCTGGTACTTGTAGGAACTCTACCCTGTAGTACTGGGGAATGCTGTTCACAGGGAGTGTCCTGGTGGAGGCACCCTGCTACAAGACAGCCTGAGAAGGTTCCCCTGGGGACATTTCTGACCACTGAGTGCTACAAGCTGTCATAGACTGAGGGCCCAGGGCAGTGGGAAAGCCATGGAACTGGGGAATCTGGGATGCTTCTGAAACTGCCTGAACTCCAGGAGCCTGGCACTGGAGAAACTGCTTACATTTCAGAAGCCTCTGAAAGACCCCATCAGAATCAGCAAGAAAAATACCTTTCCCTGCAGTGTAGCATTAGCACCTTCTACTAACGAAGTTTAACATCATGCTAGCTGCCTAAGGCAGAGAAGGTAATGGCACCCCACTCCAGTACTCTTGCCTGGAAAATCCCATGTGCGGAGGAGTCTGGTAGGCTGCAGTCCTGGGGGTCGCTAAGAGTCGGACACGACTGAGCAACTTCACTTTCACTTTTCACTTTCATGCATTGGAGAAGGAAATGGCAACCCACTCCAGTGTTCTTGCCTGGAGAATCCCAGGGACGGGGGAGCCTTGTGGGCTGCCGTCTATAGGGTCGCACAGAGTCGGACATGACTGAAGTGACTCAGCAGCAACAGCTGCCTAAGGAAAAAATTTTAATGTCCCAACTCCGTTTTTGCACAGCAAATGAAGTTTGATAAATTTGAACGTGAGACAATTGACAACTTGCACAAAATCCTATTCTGAACCAAAAATTGTCTTTGCTTTAAATGTAAAAGCCTTGCAGAATAATCCACAAAGAAATGTTGTTCTTTGGTACTCTTTATGTACCAAAGAACTGATCTTACTGCAGAGCAATTCATAGATAAGAAGGTTTTAAGCTCCCTTTAGGTTCTGGCAGATGTAGTTATTTGCCCCTAAACTTGCGATTTGAGAGAGACCCTAAGCTGCTTTCAAGATCAAATGCCTGTAGTTGTGGAGACATTCAGAATGGCCTTGGGCAGGAGCAAGAGATAATATAACTAGATAGTCTGAATCATACGCAGAATCAAAAACAATAGCAACAGGGCAAAAAACAACAAACAAAAATGTAAGATCCCTCTCCTGCCTCTGTTCATATCCTACCACTTGACTGCTTTTCTGTAAGGTTAATAAGGAATGAAAGCTTTTGCTTAGAATGGTTGATTTTCCTGTAATATGGTATGTCCCAGAGATGGTCATCTTCTTTTTAAATGTAACCTTTATATTCAAAAAATTGAAAATAGCAAAGCTTAGGGGCAAAATAAAAGGAACTCAATGAACCAAAGCAGTGCTTCTATAATTTGCTGTACTAATTAATAAGTGCAAGAAAATCAGAGAAGATGTAAGGTAAACAAAATCATAATTAAAAATCCAGTTTAGCATTTAAGCTAAAAATGAATCATTTCTGATCAATAAGTTATTGATCCAATTCATAGGGCTACCTTGAGTTTTTTCTCTGTGCTTCTGTTTTAACCTTTATATCTGAAAAACCCATTTTTAGTTATAAGTCAATACCTATAAAGATCATACTTCATTAAATTTTTATGTATTAAAACGAAAACAACTGGGAAATGAGCATACTGGTTTAAACAAACCGTTTGAAAGAATAAGCCTATATGTACTTTGGATAGTTCTGAGAAATAATGCATACTGCTTCTAATCTCTCACATTTTACTTTACATTCCACAAGCGTTAGTCTCTGCATTAGTATCAATATGACTTTTATGGTTGTTGAGATAAGACTAATTCAAATTGACTTAGGAAAAAAGCATTTGCTCTTGAAATCCAAAAAGGTATAATGAACCATGGCAAGAGGGGGTGAAGCCCACTTACACAACTAAGTAAACCCATCCATCTATGAGGCACTTTTTTTTAGCTCTCATAATCTGCACTATCTTTCAAAAAGAGAGCCCTGAAAAACACACAATATAGCTTCTGACCTCACTGAATTTAAAATATTTACTTTGGCTTAACAGATGCAAGTGAGGTCCTGAAATTTTCTTCACAAATCAAGGAGCTAGAGCTACAAAAATAAGTAAGATATAAATTCCTATAGAAATAGTGGCTAATGTCCAGATACCGTGGTTAGGAAATACTTCATGAGTATGCTGGGCTTTAATTATGATGTAAAGAGAAGAAGATTAATTTTAGGCTAATAGTGTAAACTGACATTCAGGTTCAAAAACATTGTTAAGAAAGCTGGAGTAAGCAAGTTTGTCTGGAACACAAAGTCTGGATAAAGACAGTGATCTAGAAAGGTACATCTTCCATGCTGGAGATAGGAGATTCAGTTCAGTTCAGTTCAGTCGCTCAGTTGTGTCCAACTTTGTGACCTCATGAATCGCAACACGCCAGGCCTCCCTGTCCATCACCAACTCCCGGAGTTCACTCCAGCTCACATTCATTGAGTTGGTGATGCCATCCAGCCATCTCATCCTCTGTCGTCCCCTTCTCCTCCTGCTCCCAATCTCTCCCAGCATCAGAGTCTTTTCCAGTGAGTAAACTTTTCACATGAGGTGGCCAAAGTACTGGAGTTTCAGCTTTAGCATCATTCCTTCCAAAGAACACCCAGGACTGATCTCCTTTAGAATGGACTGGTTGGATCTCCTTGAAGTCCAAGGAACTCTCAAGAGTCTTCTCCAACACCACAGTTCAAAAGCATCAGTTCTTCAGCACTCAGCTTCCTTCACAGTCTAACTCTCACATCCGTACATGACCACTGGAAAAACCATAGTCTTGACTAGACGGACCTTTGTTGGCAAAGTAATGTCTCTGCTTTTGAATATGCTGTCTAGGTTGGTCATAACTTTTCTTCCAAGGAGTAAGCATCTTTTAATTTCATGGCTGCAGTCATCATCTGCAGTGATTTTGGAGCCCCAAAAAATAAAGTCTGACACTGTTTCCACATCTATTTCCCATGAAGTGATGGGACCAGATGCCATGATCTTCGTTTTCTGAATATTGAGCTTTAAGCCAACTTTTTCACTCTGCTCTTTCACTTTCATCAAGAGGCTTTTTAGTTCCTCTTCACTTGACTAGATATACTCAAAATAGTTTTCTACTCAGATTCTAAAAGGGAAGATTTCAAGTGGTTGTAGCTTTGCTATCATAATCACAGATTATGTCTTCTAAGCAATCTTCTACTCTGCATAAGATCATTGTTTACATTGGTGTTCTAGGAAATGTGTGCTAAATCCTGCCAGAGAATTACAATATGTTTTCTTAAAAGTCTGTTACATAGTGGTTCAGCCTAAAACACAACTCAGTTCTCAAGTTCTCTTGGTTGACATCTGGCTCAAGATGCAGCTCGTTCTGTGGTTATGCTGTCTGTTCATAGGGTAGCATTGTCTGCCACACTCAGTTGTGCAGGTGAAGAGAGACTTTATCCTGTTCACTGGCCAAAAAGGAACATTCAGGTTATTTAAAAATTGTTGATGATGTTCATTATGGGGTTGTTCCTACTGTTTCCTGGATTACTACTTTTTCTTTTTTTCTTATGAGATCTCACAGCACCATTTGCCCTTTGCCACAGTTATAGCTCACTCTATCCTCAGTGAAAACAAAGAACACAGCATAGTTGGGGAAGTTCACTACTTACTGCAGAATCAATTTATGTTTTTAATTGTAAGTTTTGGAATAATTCTAGCTTCTGGCATGAATATAGAGCATAAAAAATGTAGAGTGTTTAGAACATAAATATTTTGTTTCCTATATTATTTATTCTAGCAAGAATTAAGGCCAAAGAGAAGTCTGGAAAATGTTTTGATATTAAATCTTAACAGACTGATTTCCACTATCAACATTTTTTACCATTTTAATGAGTTGCAGTCATTATTCATAGTGTTACAGTGACCTTTTTTATTTTTCTGCCAGCTTTCTAATCATATAGTATGTTCAAAAAATATATTTTTCCCCTGAATATATATAAAATTTATTAACTGATAAATATCTTTATGCATCACTATCAGTTAGATGTCTATTTACTGATTCTAGATCTTGAAATGAGAAACAGTTATTTCAGAACAGTTCATACAAAGGGAAAGACAATGTTTTTGAGTCAGGTAAAATTTAACATTTATTAGCTGTGGTATTTTAAATATATATATCTTTCTGCCTCATTGACTTTATGACATATGAATAATAAATTCATTTATTGTATATTTTTAGCAACCGATTAATAAATAAATTATGTTAAACAACACTGAATGCAAAGAAAACATAAAACACAATAACTACATTAAGACACTCATACTGCTACTTCTCAAATTATATGACCCATGAAAAATATTAATTGAGTATACAGTCAACTAAATTTGGTTATTTCTTCTCTGTTAGAATTAGCATTGGAAAAATAAAAATATGACTTCTTGCTGATTGACCTTGACAGTTTTAGTAGCTTTTTTGTTGTGTTTTGTTTGGATGAATTAATGCTGATTTTGTTTCTAATGCATTTGATTTACTTAGAAATGTTACTTCTACAATTAGTAGTTTGTAAGACTATTTTATAAGATAATTTAGTATATGAAAAAAAATTTTAATTAAAACTATGTGTAAATTTTAAAGCATTTAACTTATAGGTTCACTTAACATATAAGTTTTAAACTTCAAAAATGAATGTGGCAATTAGGATGAGTTTTGTGGAGAATAAAGTACATTAAGTTTATTCATTCTCTGGAGTAGCACATCATGTTCTATAACATAGTATAATCAGAAAAATAACCATAATCCCAGATATGAATGCAGTATGGTACAGAATTCTGGACTAGAAATAGTGTTACTATCTAACCTCATTTCTAACTATTAGTGTATTAGCATATAACCTTAGGTAATTTTATCTTTTTCCCCTCATTCTTATTTAAAAAATGAAAATTGATGGTATGTCTGTATGCTCCATAAGTCTGTTGAATACAGGGCTTCCCTCATGACACAATGCAGGAGACATTCAAGAGACCAAGTTTCGATCCCTGGGTCAGGAAGACTCCCTGGAGAAGGAAATGGTAACACACTCCAGTATTCTTGCCTGAGAAATCCTATGGATAGAGGAACCTGGTGGCTGTAGTCCATGGGGATGCAAAAGACTCGGACATGACTTAGTAACTAAACAACAGAGTTGGACATGACTTAGTAACTAAACAACAACCCTTGAACAAAGCTGTCACATTGTGATTTGAGCAAAGCTGAAAGAGTCATCTTGAAGTGCTCTCACAAATGGTAAAAATAGATGCCTCCAATGGCAGAACATTCAAGGCTTGCTTGGTTTCCTGGATACAGATTCTAATGGTTATTTAGATAAAAATAAGACCATATGTTGGCTTCCCAGGTGGCTCAGTAGGTAGAGTCCACTTGCAATGCAGGAGACATAGGAGACATGGGTTTCATACCGGGGTTAGGAGGATCCCCTGGAGGAGGGCACGGCAACCCTCTCCAGCATTCCTACCTAGAAAATCCCACAGGCAGAGGAGCCTGGCGGGCTTCAGTCCATGGGGTTGCCAAGAGTCAGATATGACTACAGCAATGAGCATGCACACAGGAGCTTGCCAGGCTCTATATACAAAGAAACCCTTCAACATCAGTGTGAGTATTTAAAAGTAAAGTGTTTTTAATTTGTGTTTTCTCCAAAGTGAAATTATTTACTTTAAAGAAGCTTAATACTTTGTATTTAGAAATACTATTATGTATAATGTTCCAGTTGTTAATACATGAAATACGTATAAGTTGAAATGTCTTTTCCATTTCAAAGTCTGCAAAGGGAGATAATGCATAAAAATTAGAGTTCTTTGAGCACATGTATAGTCCCAGTAGCAAGAGAATGTAATCTTATTATCACTTTATAAATATGTTGTTATGGCATTTTATTTGTGCAAATACTCTAGAGAATTGATTTATCTGTTACATTTTTGTAAGAGAAAATTCTGCCTTATACATTTGCTTATCATACTTACCTGCTATGGAAGGAAGGAAGGGAGAAAGAGAAGGAGGAAAAACTGTTAAGAACATGTCTTTATCAGATTGTTAATAAAAGGCATCTGCACACAAATCTTGAAAAATAGCTGAAAGATCAAAAGAAACTTCAGAGTGTGTTCATGGTTTCCATGAAGTTATAGGACCCACTTGATATTTGTGTCTTAAAAGAGAAAGGTAAGAATGAAAAGTGAAGGTCTAATTTTCCTACTTTAATATTTGAAGTGGCAGAAGTGACCAGTAACCAGAAAAAACTCATATAATATAGCACAAAGAATACTGGACCAGTTCTAGTCCTATCCACGACACACCATTTTTGAACACTACAGAATTCACTTACAATTTAAAATTCTCATGCACAATTTCAGTCTCCTATAAAAAGGTATGAAAATGCAGTTTTAGTAATTTTAAAACAAATTTCACATCATGAATAAAATAGTAGATTCAATACAGTGCAAATTTTTAAAATGTATATTGACTGCCTATATTTTTGTCCTTCTTTGTGGCCGGAAAGGTCTCTGTCCTCTAATACAACTTTATCAACCATGAAACAGAAGTTTCAGGGATTTCTGTTTAATGTAAATAATCAGAATTTGTATTTATTGTTATTCCTTGAGATACTTCTTTATATGATTGTTTTCATTCTATTTAAAAAAATAATAGGGTATTTTTCATAAAACATAAGCTTCAATTTTATTTTTCTTGATGACATGGTTCATATAACTATTCTTTGCAGCAATTCTCAAATCATTTTCATTTGCCATATTGTGTGGCATATTTAATCTAAAATTCAACAATAGAGTGAGTTAGGGTACCAATTGTAAACTTCTATTCAATATGCTACCTTTTTAAGTATCTGTACATAAATTACTATCATATTAGAAAGTAAACTGAAATAACACTAGATCTTTGCCCTTATTGAAATGAATGTGTATTTTTAACAGATTGTGTTTTATATATGTAGTTTAGTCCTCAGACAGGTAAAGGGTTCACTAAGGTAGTATATTTTTAAATATTATATATTTGTAATCGGACAGCATTGAATTTGAATAATAAATGCTACAATAGATTTGAGGCAGGAAAATGTGAAATTTTGCATCAAAATTTAAAATCTTATATTTTAAAGAGTAATATCAAAAAAGTGAAAAGACAACCCACAAAAGGAGGATGAATACTTAACACAAATCACACATCTGACAAGGGACTTGTATCTGGAATATATAAAGAACTCTTACATTTCAATGATAAAAGATAACTCAAGTTTATAATGGATGAAGGAATTAAATATGTTTCTCAAAAATGCATATACAAAAGGCCAAAAAGCATATGAAAACAATGTTCAAAATCACTAGATATTGGGGAAATGAAAATAAGACCACAGTTAGATAAAGCTTGCTACCCACTAGAATGCTATAATAAAAAATGGACAATAACAAATATTGACAAGGATGTAGAGAAATTAAAATCCTCATACATTTCTGGTGGGAATATAAAATGGTACAAATTGTTTAGAAACAAGCAGTTTCTCACAGTTAAGTATACATTTACATGTGAGCCAGCAATCTACTTTATATGCAAAATAATTGAAAATACGTATGTATCAAAAACCTGTGCATGATATTCATTGCAGCATAATCCATAATAACCAAAAGTGAAAATAACTCAAGTGTCTATCAAATGAATAGATAAACAAATGAAGTATATCCATATAGTAGAATGTTGCTCAGCCATAAAAAAGTTATGAAGTACTGATGCATTCTTTGTCATGGAGGAAACATGGAAGCAGCTAAGTGAAAGAAGACAGGCACAAAAGGTCGTATATCATGTTGTTCCATTTATATGAAATAATCTAGAATAGGAAATATGTACAGACAGAAGTTAATTAGTTCCCAAAAGGTGCAGGATCGGGGTATAATAGCTAATGGGTATGGAGTGTTTCTTCAGAGCAAAGAAAAGGTTCTGGAGTTACATAACTCCAGATGATGATGTTTGTATAACTGATAATAAAACCCTCTGAATTACACACCTGTGATGGTGGTTTAGTTATGTCCAACTCTTGCAACCCAGTGAACTGTAGCCCACCAGGCTCCTCTATCCATGGGATTCTCCAGTCAAGTCTCCGACATACATCACAGCAGGATCCTCTATGACCCACCTCCCAGAATATTGGAAATAAAAGCAAAAATAAACAAATGGGACCTAATTAAACTTAAAAGCTTCTGCACAACAAAGGAAACTATTAGCAAGGTGAAAAGGCAGCCTTCAGAATGGGAGAAAATAATAGCAAATGAAGCAACTGACAAACAACTAACCTCAAAAATATACAAGCAACTCCTACACCTCAATTCCAGAAAAATAAATGACCCAATCAAAAAATGGGCCAAAGAACTAAATAGACATTTCTCCAAAGAAGACATACAGATAGCTAACAAACACATGAAAAGATGCTCAGCATCACTCATTATCAGAGAAATGCAAATCAAAACCACTATGAGGTACCATTTCACGCCAGTCAGAATGGCTACAATCCAAAAGTCTACAAGCAATAAAAGCTGGAGAGGGTGTGGAGAAAAGGGAACCCTCTTACACTGTTGGTGGGAATGCAAACTAGTACAGCCACTATGGAGAACAGTGTGGAGATTCCTTAAAAAACTGGAAATAGAACTGCCTTATGACCCAGCAATCCCACTGCTGGGCATACACACTGAGGAAACCAGAAGGGAAAGAGACACATGTACCCCAATGTTCATTGCAGCACTGTTTATAATAGCCAGGACATGGAAGCAACCTAGATGCCCATCAGCAGATGAATGGATAAGAAAGCAGTGGTGCATATACACCATGGAGTATTACTCAGCCATTAAAAAGAATACATTTGAATGAGTTCTAATGAGGTGGATGAAACTGGAGCCTATTATACAGAGTGAAGTAAGCCAGAAAGAAAAACACCAATACAGTATACTAACGCATATATATGGAATTTAGAAAGATGGTAACAATAACCCTATGTACGAGACAGCAAAAGAGACACTGATGTATAGATCAGTCTTATAGACTCTGTGGGAGAGGGAGAGGGTGGGGAGATTTGGGAGAATGGCATTGAAACATGTAAAATATCATGTATGAAATGAGTTGCCAGTCCATGTTCGATGCACGATACTGGATGCTTGGGGCTAGTGCAGTGGGATGACCCAGAGGGAGGGTATGGGGAGGGAGGAGGGCTCAGGATGGGGAACACAAGTATACCTGTGGCAGATTCATTTCGATATTTGGGAAAACTAATACAATATTGTAAAGTTTAAAAATAAAATAAATTAAAAAAAAAAAGAATACTGGATTGGGTTGCCATTTCCTTCTCCAGGGGATCTTCCCGACCCAGGAATCGAACCCGGGTTGAATTTTATGGTACATGAATCATAAGTTAAACAATTACAAAATAAGAATAACACATAAGTATTTTTTGAATTGGAATATGTGTCATTCAGGAAACAAATAGGACACAAATTTGAAAAATAGTTCATGGGGATAAAATTTTAGAAGAAATGAGGCTAGACTTTTCAAAAGCAGAAAAATGCAAGTATTTTGAGATTTCAGATGTATTATTGAATGCAGAGTTGTCTACTAATGATATATGAGAAATCTGAACTCAGAAATCCAAATGCATGGAGGGATGTAAGGTGTATTGAAATTAGTTCCTGAGGGGTTTGTAACTTACAGTTTTAATGAATAGATTTCAAGAGCCATAACACAGTATTATCATGTTGAATGATTAATGTTCCAGTGCTATGACATGCAGCTATAGAACTATGCTTATTCTCAAACTGAGAAGTTACATTTTGCAGTAAAGTCTTATAAGTATACACTTAAGACGCTTTGAAGTTGTCATATTTTAAAGACACTATTGTAGTGAAATAGATTGTTTAGTACTTACTTTTAATGAATCAGTATCTTTTGTTTGAAGCCAGAATCTATACAAAAAAAATTAACCATTTAATTAATCAAGTGACAGTGAGAAACAAACAACAGAATATTTTCAGAGGTATCACGATTGATCGACTTTCCATTTCTGGTAATAATTATTTTAATTTGAATAGTTTGAATTTCTAGTGCACCTTGTGAATACCATGTCTTATTTGACCCTCAGAAAAATCTGTGGTGTAGGGTACTTAGTTATCATTCCTCAATTTTTACCAGTGAGGAAACAGAGTAAAATTATAATAAGTCATCCTATACAATATTGCATTTAAAGCCATGGTGAAAACCACAGAACTCTTAATACAGCACTCCATTCCATTTTCTTCTCCTGTAACAATAGTGTTAATTGAGCAGTGGTATTGGTAGGATGTGAGAAGAATGGATGACGGATTAATAATGAAGAATAATGACTTGATAAAGAATAGATTGGGAGCAGATAGTCCAGACTCAAGTAAAAAATTAAATTACTGAACAATTATTAGATGTATTTCTGAGCACATTGCCTTATTTTTGTGAGTTAGAATTCAGCTATTAAGGGAGACTAAAGAAGTTCTTGCCATAAAAATACATGCTATCGATGAGACTCTGTTACCATCTGTACTTAGAGTGTCTGGGCTGGTGCTGCACCCTCAAGACTAATAAATAATTATGTAAGTTAGAAGCAACATACCATATGGTTCCTCTTCTCAAAGGACAGTCAGTTACTGTCCAGTGAAGCGTTTTAGTCAAGCATTTTGGCTATTCCCCAAGTAAATCGAACTCATTTCTTCTTGGGAATGACAATTGATTTAATGGTAGCCCCGATTTTTGATGCTCCTTTTCATACCTTATGGGGATTGTAAATCTAATTCTACCTTTTGAGACAACAGAATGTCACAATACAATACTCTTAGCTAGTTCTACCAAGCGTGAAACATCCCTTCCTATCTTAAGACCATGTGGTGGCACTTATGCATTACTCCAAGTATCAAGGCCTTCTCCAATCTGATCCTACCTTCACAGTAGAAATCAGACATCACATGAGGACAGGAAAGCTATTCTTTCATGACTAAAGTCGCAGGATAGATATGAGCCCCGACTCTGTGTTATGTAGCTGGGCTCCAAGAAAATAAAATTAGTAGTCAGCATATGAATGTTCTCAGTAGACTGGTCTGGTTTGTAATGGAGGCCACTCTTTGCCACATCACAATCTTGTCTTTCCATTTTATCATAAACTGTAAATTTAGAAGATAGAACCTTGATATCATACTTTACAACCCTTGTTACTAGAGTATAATATTTTTGGTTTTTTATGGATTACCTGGAAGTAAAACTTCTGTATTTAATTTACCTTAGAAATGATTTTATTAACATTTTATTCTTGTGAAGTACAGATACTGAGTTCCTGAAATGTTTAAACATCTATAATTGACAGAAATTTTTGTCCAATATATTCTTTATGAACTTATGTAAAATGGATATTTTATTAACATAGTAATTATAATACAGACAAGTCAGTTGTGGTAGAGATAGGTTTGAATGTGTCTTGTTACTCAAAAGCCAAATGCCTTTGATTGTGATTAAAAATAGATAATAAAAAAGATAATATCAAAAACTCTCTTCAGAATTCCCTTTGATGTTATTTCAATTTGACATAGTTTTATTTAGTTAGAGCTGAGTGGGGCTTCCGCAGTGGCTCAGTGGTAAAGAATCCACCTACAGGGCAGGAGAAGTGGGTTCATCCCTGGGTTGGGAAGATCCCCTGGAGAAGGAAATGGCAACCCACTCCAGTATTTTTGCAGGCAAAATCTTATGGACAGAGGAGCCTGCCGGGCTAAGGTCCATGAGGTCACAAAGAGTTAGATACAACTGAAGCGACTGAGCACTGAGCACCTCTGGAGCAGTGAAAAGGTGGTTTGACCTCTAGTTGAACATTAATTCATGCCTTGCAGCCATGAAATTAAAAGACGCTTGCTCCTTGGAAGGAAAGTTATGACCAACCTAGATAGCATATTCAAAAGCAGAGACATTACTTTGCCAACAAAGGTCCATCTAGTCAAGGCTATGGTTTTTCCAGTGGTCATGTATGGATGTGAGAGTTGGACTGTGAAGAAAGCTGAGCACCAAAGAATTGATGCTTTTGAACTGTGTTGTTGGAGAAGACTCTTGAGAGTCCCTTGGACTGCAAGGAGGTCCAATCAGTCCATCCTAAAGGAGAGCAGTCCTGGGTGTTCATTGGAAGGAATGATGCTAAAGCTGAAACTCCAGTACTTCGGCCACCTCATGTGAAGAGTTGACTCATTGGAAAAGACCCTGATGCTGGGAGGGATTGGGGGCAGGAGGAGAAGGGGACGACAGAGGATGAGATGGCTGGATGGCATCACCGACTCAATGGACATGAGTCTGAGTGAACTTCGGGAGTTGGTGATGGACAGGGAGGTCTGGCGTGCTGCGATTCATGGGGTCGCAAAGAGTCGGACATGACTGAGAGACTGAACTGAATTACAGTTTAGGAAGTAGTGTGAGTATAACAGCTGGAAGAACATCATACATCTAAGGAGATTTTATAGTGTATACCTTCATACTCTGTGTCTGATGTCTTTGCCAACAATTTGCTGACAGTGTCTGTTCAGGCAGCAAGTAGACGCATGATACATCAGTAGTGTGTGCATGCTCAGTCCCTCAGTCGTCTGACTCTTGTGACCCCACAGACTATAGCCCACCAACTCTTCTGTTGATGGGATTTTCTCAGCAAGAATACTGCAATGAGTTGCCATTTCCTCCTCCACGATATCGTCCTGACCCAGGGATCCAATGTCTCCAGCATTGACAGCCACCTGAGAATCCCACATCAATAGCAGATTGATTCAAATTCTCTCTCCTAGCTTTGTACGCACCTTTGAAAAAAATTCTTTTGCCTCTCTACCCAGCTCTCTAAGTCATTTGAGTATGAAAGACACTAAGTCACACGTTTAGTGAAACTTCTGTGCATGGTAAATTGTTTCAGGCATGTCCAACTCTTTGTGATGCTATGGAGTGTAGCCCACACAGCTCCTCTGTCTATGGGGATTCCCCAGGCAAGAAAACTACAGTGAATTGCCATTTTCCTCAGGAAACTTCTGGGGGACAGTTAAAAAGTATCAGTGCAGCTTTATCTTACTGTATGTCCTCATCTTCCCTCCAAACACACACTACCTTCTTACTTTCCCATTCTTTCTCCTTTAGCCTACCCTTGCCTCTTATTGTCAGTGGCTACTGATAACTAATTTTATAAAACTATGGGTAATTGGAAATCGTTTACCAATGTGATTAATTAGCTTTGAGAAAATATTTGAGCATGTTATAAATAAGTTGGTAGTTGAAGCAAGGAAGCAAATTACAAAGACAAAATACAATCTTAGTTTACAAAAGGTCTTTCTGAAATAGAGTATCTCCATATGAAAGAAAAGTAACGTTAGAGTGGTGAGATGATTTGCACAAGCTTTAGGCAAGCTTTCAGCAACATTTGCACCCACAATTTGACATCATGTTATTGATCCCGTCTACCACCTTTTCAAATATCTTTTATTTTTTCTTAAGGTAACTTATAAAATGAATACTTGTTGCCTAAAAAGTTGAATCTATTATGTAAGAAGCATTCTTATGTCAGACATGATTAGCGCTATGTGGAAAAGCTTTATGCAATTTCTTAGGATGCCATGAATTTCATTTTCACTTCTCATTTTTTCTCATTTGAACCATTCATTTAGCTGGGGTTATCCCATTTACACACCATTCCACTTCCACTAAATTGTATTCAGATGTTTTACTTCATCAGAAATACATATGATGGCTTATTATTGTGAATATGTGAAAGACTTAGCAGGCAATTTGTAACCAAACCTCAGAATACCAACTGCATGCAACAACCCCACAATAAGGAACAGAGAAAATGAATTAAGTGTACAGATAATCATCTTTGAAATGTGCATAAATACTTGTTCTTTTAATACATTTATTAACTGTGCATTTTCTTATAACCTGTAGAAATACAAAACATTTGTATTCCAAATGCTCAATGAAAATTAATTTTCTTAATTTTGAAAACTAAAGTCTGTAAGTTTTTACTTATATTTCATATTTTGTCCTGTATCATGTTTAATTGCCTCAGTTTTTTAATTTTTATATTTAAACAGACCTAATTTTCAGATGTCTTTATTAACTAATTTATTTATTGTATTCTACAACCTTTTCTAAACTCAAGGGGGCATTATTAACTGGATTAAAACCAAAGTACCTAATGATGATGAAATAATTATTGGTTTTTATTGGAAAGCAATGTGTGTTTTTCTCCTCTTTGACGTCTTGATTGTTTCCCCCCTTCTTGGTTATTTATTTTAAATATAGCAGTGTGTACATGTCAATCCCAAACTCCCTAACTGTCCCTTTTCCCCAGGTAACCATAAGTTCTCTGAGTCTATTTCTCTTTTGTAAATAAGTTTATTTGTATTACCTTATTTTAGATTCTGCATATAAGTGATATCATACAATATTTCTTTTTCTTGTCTGACTTTGGGTTTTACTGAGCAAATAGAGACATGAAACTTAGCATGATGAATTAATAGCAAAGAATAGAGCATTAGACTTAGACAAATTTGTATGTTGAGATTTTCATGTCAATGTAAGAAGGATGGTGGGTGAAGGTACTTAACTGAGTAGGTCACTTCATTTGGAAATGGCTGAAACTTTTACTGTGTGTGTGTGCATGCACACACGTGTATGTGTATACTTTGAAATAGACATGGGAATACTGAGAATCGTCTGTAAGGAAAATAATTTACTACTTTACGTGCTAATTTCTGTGGTTTCATGTTGTATTAGTGGATGAAAAGTTTGATCAGCGTGAACCTGTTTCTATAAAACATTAAGGGGTTATTGCAGCCTTCATTTGGTCTGTCTCTGCTGTAATTCAATAACTAATTTTATGGTTGTAGAGTTACACTAATCATTGTACTATGTATTACTTTTATTCTTTTTAATTGTTTAACTAAATGGCACACCTCTGAGGTAGAACATGTATTTATGCTTTTGCTTTTCCCACAAGGCTAAAATGAATCCTCTGTGCATCATAGACATTCAATAATTTCATCTCAATCAAGCTCTTGATTATAAACTTCTTCGTAACTAGATTCTTGATGTAGTTCTATGTAATACAGTCAGTAAAATCTAAAATTTTGACAAACACTAAAAACAAGGTATCTATTATTAGATATTTGTTGTGATCTCCAAATTTTCTAACTAGGACTCAAATTTCCTGAAAAGCTCTTTCAATTGGTGTTTCTGATTTTCACTTTTGGTATTTAATTTTCTTAAAATACCAAACCAAAACCTTTAAAATGATGTTTACCTTTAAAATCCCATGCAGCTCTCTAATGGCAAAAAACTAACATTCTGATGATCAGATCATTAGCTTTTAATTTTACTATATTTTACATGATTTATTATTCCCTTTGACCAATATTCATGTTGAATGTGCACAGATAATATTAGGTGTTAAGTAAAATGAACATTACCTACCAAACTGTAGACATAGTACATTTTGGGAAAAGAAAACAATAGCAATGAAACTGTTAGAGCAAACATTTGGCATCAAATACCAAATGTTAAGTGAAAAATTAGAGTGCCTTGACCTTCTTATACTGGATCTATTATTCTTTCTGACCTTAATAGTGACAGAGGGCACTCACACTCTCAATGGATGGTTGCCATATTTCAGATCTATCAAGATGCATTATTTAATAATTGGCTTTAATTTTATTTTCAAAAATGTAAGAAAACAATTACATATAGTGCTAGGCTACTAAATGTAATAATTTAGTTTTCAACCTTTAATTTGTTTTCAGGGTTTAAGAGAATGTTGGTATAGTGAAAAGTGAATGATTGCTTCACGTTTGGCTTTCCTTCTATCTTCAACTTAAAAGTTAACTATGTACCTAGTCAGAGGTATTGAATAATGTTTCTTTCCCCCTAAAGTTGCTGTAAAAGCATTTTTTCCTCTTACACTTCCACTTATCTCTAAACACAGCTTTAAGTAGTATTTTTAAAGTTACAGAAATATTTTCTTATGATATGATTACATAAATCCTTTATCTACAAACACAAATCATTCAAGGGTTTGCATTTGAAGTTTTTTAAATAAGCATATAAAGCTAGTGGCTATGTAGCAAAGCTCTAAATTTATTTTAAATGTCCCCTTTTTTTCCTTGTATATTTTGTGTCTCTCAACCCTAGAAGATTTTCTTTCTGTTAAGAAGTCTTGGCATGGGGTTTCTATTTTGGTTTTAGCCTCGTATATTGAGGCATTTGGCTAGGTCATCAAATGATCTAGATCTTACCAGCTGCACTCTTCCCCACCCCTAGATAACCTGAGAAATTCACTTAACTTTTTAAAGTACTTCCTAATATTGTTACTTAAAAATGCCATAAAAATCAACAAATGCTCAAAGGTGACTTTAGTTTCATTGGTTGATATTCTTTAAAGGAAATACCTGTTTCTTGGGGTTTTTTTCCCCTTTGCTTAAATATCTTATTTAGGCATTTAGAAAATCTTGTGTGTCTTTCCCCACCAAAAGCTATATGTGTATGTGTGTGTATGTGTTCTGTATGTTTTTTTTTTCCCCTGAGATTTTGCGCTCTCAGATGATCTATGCCTTTGAGCTGCGTGTATCAGCTGAGCCACTTTTGAACAACTGTTTTGTAAGACTGTTGAACAAAAGGAGATTTGATAAATTAATATCCTTTTGTCTTGGTCATTATTAAATGCTTTCACTTTCATACAAAGAGAAACTTGATAAACAGAATGGAACCTCATGGTTAATGACATTTCCAAATTCCAGAATGTCTGTAATTAATGGAGGAACTTCATTGTAAATAATGTGAATAAAACAAAGAACCTCTTTTCTGACATGTGCGAATGAATTACTTCACATCGCATCTGTATTTAGAGAATGATGCAGAAGTTTATTCACTTATCCTCTGATATACATTTTGGGATAAATGATGATGTTCTTTTAAAATCTGAAGTCCAAATGGTTTAAAATAAAATAAAATATGTGACATTTTATAGGCATTTTGTAACACATCTTGCGTGTCACTGTAGTGAAGTTACATACAATATCAATTATCCCCTAAGGTATTATGTAGTTGTAGATCATAAACTTTTTGCTTAAATTAAACATCACAGCTGGTTGCTTTAATTTGATGCATTATACCACAAATGTTTCAACAGCTTGACTAAAATGAGCCATACTGCAGATTCAAAAGAAGAGCGAAGGTCAATGCACATGAAGCCTAGTCATTTGCAAATTTTCTTTGGGCATATTAAAAAGGCATCCTGCAGAATATAGTTTAATGGAATGTAACCAAACAAAATGAAAGAAAATGGAGTAGACTATTTCAATTGTGTTTCATTTACAAAAAGCATTACTATAAATTCTTAATCTCATGACAGTGTTTACAATAGCACATCTGAAAAATCATGAATATTGTGCTTTGAGAGAGTTGTTTACTTCTTCCATTATGACATCCTTGCCAGATTCTTTTCAAACTTAAAACATCGTTTAGCTTCAAAGGGAAGCCAGTTAGGAGAAAAGAAAGACTAAAACTGTTGCCCTTATTCTCACCTTCTACCAAAAAGCTTCCAATCCCCCAACCCCACCCCTATCCCGGCTCAATTAAAAGACCAGGAAAGCTGTATCTTCACTCGTTCTACCGGTACTCGAAAAGCCTTTCACTAAGAGAATTGATACGATATTAATACTACTAAGTTTATCATTCATTACAACAAAAACCCAACTTCAAAACTGTTGTAACTCCAAGGGTGTTCTTCTAGCTTATAGCAGTTAGCCCTAAGAATTATTGTCAAAATAGGCAATTAATAAGCTAAACTAAGTCCATCACTTATGATCAGAAAATAAAATCTCCCAAACTTTGTGTTGACAACAAAACACACATGAAAGAATGTGTGCAGTAGATTAATACTATGATATTTCTTGATATTAAAAAATATAAACGTTGCTTTCCTATTAGTCATAAAATTGTAGAATTTTAAAGCTGAATGAGAACCAAGAGGTACCTAAGAATTTGTTCTCAGCATCATCTATTCATCTCTAGGTTTAGAAATGTTAGTAGTCTCTAATGTGTAACTCCCTTAGGGTGACATTTGGAACTTAGTGCAATCTCATCCATGTATCACTAAACTGTACTCACTTATACACTCTGATCTAACCTCTGTTTGTGTTTATGTATGTGTGTATGTTTTCTTAGCTGATATTTTAAATACTTTCCTTCCTTTCAGCACATTTTCATTATTATCTCTTCTTAGAGTTAGACACAACTGAAGCGACTTAGCAGCAGCAGCAGAGTTATCCTAAATTCCATCAAAACAAACTCTTCCTTTGTTGGTATATCCACAGAAATTTATTTTTGAGTCTCACAAAATTCCTTTTATCTTGTATTAAAATTATTAATACAAAAAATTAACAGCCAGAGTATAAGCTCCTTTGGTTCTGCTGCTGCTGCTGCTAAGTTGCTTCAGTCGTGTCCGACTCTGTACGACCCCATAGATGGCAGCCCACCAGGTTCCGCCGTCCCTGGGATGCTACAGGCAAGAACACTGGAGTGGGTTGCCATTTCCTTCTCCAATGCATGAAAGTAAAAAGTGAAAGTGAAGTTGCTCAGTCGTGTCCAACTCTTAGCAACCCCAGGGACTGCGGCCTGCCAGGCTCCTCCATCCATGGGATTTTCCAGGCAAGAATACTGGAGTGGGTTGCCCTTGCCTTCTCATGTATCATTATTCTTTAACTTTCAGTTTCTCTGTGTACCTAATTAACATATATTGAGGTGAATTATATCATTCTAATCCAATAATTTATTTTTTATGATGGAGGAAGCTGAATTTTAAAGAGATTGTATTTTCTAAACAAAATAGATTAGTATTTCTATGATTAAAAACCCATTTCTGATTAATCATATATAGATGCTTCATGACATGTAGATGAAGACCTTTCTCTGTGTAAAGTTAATGATTTAATCAGAGATGGTGACTATTAATACAAGTTAGAAGTTGCTCAGTGCAGCCTTCATTGCCTTAAGTATATCAATACACGTTCTCTGCTTTTAATCTCTGATCTTTTCCCAATTCTTTTCTGGACTGGTATTTCTGAAGTTGATTTCAGCAGAAGCAGTAATCTGCCTTACCTCACCTCATGTCCCCTTGCCTGATACCTCAAAAACAGTGTAATCAGTATGACATTTATCACAGAGAAATCCAAGGCTGGTCATGGTTTCTAATTTTGCATTTACATTTCCTTCAGGGTGCTTCTGAGCCCCATACTAAGGGTCCTCTCGCGATATTACTCTTTCCTTGGTGGCAATGAGTATGTACTCCGAAAATGGATGTTCTGAGTTTGAATCTCAGCTGTGCCACTTTGTAGTTCTGTCACCTTGAATAAGATAGTAAAGCCATCTGTACCTCAGATTTCTAATGTGAGAATCAGAATAATACATAACAGTTGTGAGAATTTAGTAAATTAGTAAAAGTGAATCATTTAGATCAATGTTCTCCATTTTATTTGGCACTGGGGACAGGTTTCATGAAAGACAGTTTTTCCATGGTGAGGATGGGGAATGGTTTCAGTTTCACCCACGGCTCACTCTCTGCTGTGTGGCCCAGGTTCCTGACAGGCCACGGACTGGTGTGAGTCCGTGGCCCAGGAGCTGGGGATCTCTGATTTAGAGTTCCATATAGGTTTCACAGTATTGGCATTTTCTTAGAACTGAAATGGTCATTTCATTTCCTTCCAGACATAACCAAAATGATGCTTTCAAAAAAAAAAAATGAATTTTCTTCCATGTACCCTCAATGGCATTGCCTCCATTGGTTTTCTTTTCTCTTTAACACTTGTCCTGATAATACAGTGTGTTTGAGAATGTATCCTGTCACATAACTCTGCCTAAAATCCTTCACTGGCATAGCAAGACAAATTCATAGGTGTGTAAGCATCACAGTTAGAGAGGGTTAAGATATTTTCTCATCTTTTCATTTTAACAAAGTCTTCATTGTTCAAATAGGATGATTAACGTGGGAACTTTAGGTAAATGTGATAGTTGAAGTTCTAGCACTGGTCAGGGGACTTCCAGATGAAAATACGTTGCCCAGTGTTGAGATAAGGTCTGGTCTTAAGTATCCAAAAAAATATATACCAATACCACAGCTGAGGTCTCTGTGAACTGTTAGCCCATAAGGCTCTTGGCAAGAGATGTTGGTAAGAGACCTTGGTTTAAACAGCTATGATTTGTTTCTTGTAATCATCTTGATTTAAGGAGTTCCAAGTTTATTCCATTTTATGTGGATACAAATCAGTCTTTGGGAATAAATAGTACAAACATAATGTAAAAGAAGTACTGGCATATATTCATAGGAAACAGGATACTTTAATGGTTGTGTTTTTATTTAAAATTTGACATTTTATAATCGTATACTTTTGTGGTTGTTGTTCAGTTGCTCAGTCGTGCCCAACTCTTTGCCACCCATGAACTGTAAGCACACCAAGCTTCCCTCTCCTTCACCATCTCCCGGAGCTTGCTCAAACTCACATCTATTGAGTCAGTGATGCCATCCAGCCATCTTGTCCTCTGTGGTCCCCTTCTCCTCCTGCCTTCAGGGTCTTTTCTAACTAGTCGGCTCTTCGCATCAAGAGGCCAATGTATTGGAGCTTCAGCTTCAACATGAGGCCTTCCAATGAATATTCAGGGTTGATTTCCTCTATAATTGACTGATTTGATCTCCTTGCTGTCCAAGGGACTCTCAAGAGTCTTCTCCAACACCACAGTTCAAAAGCATCAATTCTTCAGTGCTCAGCCTTCTTTGTGGTCCAACTCTCACATCCATACATGACTACTGGAAAAACCATAGCCTTGACTAGACAGACTGTTGTTGGCAAAGTAATGTCTCTGCTTTTTAATATGCTGTCTAGGTTGGTCATAGCTTTTCTTCCAGGGAGTAAGCATCTTTTAATTTCATGGCTGCAGTCACCATCTGCAATGATTTTGGAGCCCAAAAAAATAAAGTCAGCCACTGTTTCCACTGTTTCCCCATCTATAATGTTTATAATTTCAATATAAAATCTAACTCATTTAAATATCAATCTCAATCTTATTTCTATAACATAGTATTATCATCTTAAAATACTTCCAAAGTATGAATATACACATAAGTTAGGGACAGAAAGAATAAGAACATAAAACTGAACTAAAAAAAGTAACTTGTTTTTAATTTTGGAGAAAATAAAAAAACTCACAAATATTGTTCTTGGACACCAAAACCTATTTGTCCTTATAATATCCTCAATTAAATAAAAATGATCCCTGAAGTGGGCTTCACCTGTATTTGTATACCCTTCTGTCTGCTGCTGCTGCTAAGTCACTTCAGTCATGTCCCACTCTGTGCGACCCCATAGACAGCAGCCCACTAGGCTCCTCTGTCCCTGGGATTCTCCAGGCAAGAATACTGGAGTAGGTTGCCATTTCCTTCTCCAATGCATGAAAGTGAAACGTGAAAATGAAGTCACTCAGTCATGTCTGACTCCTAGTGACCCCATGGACTGCAGCCTACCAGGCTCCTCCATCCATGGGATTTTCCAGGCAAGAGTACTGGAGTGGGGTGCCATTGCCTTCTCTGACCCTTCTGTCTAGTGAAGTGAAAGTTGCTCAATTGTATCTGACTCTTTGTGACCCCGTGGACCACCAGGCTCCTCTGTCCGTGGAATCCTCCGGGCCAGAATACTGGAATGGGTAATTTCCCCCTTCTCCACAGGATCTTCTCAACCCAGGGATCAAACCCAGGCTCCAGCATTACAGGTGAATTCTTTACCATCTGAGCCACCAGGCATGGCCCTACTTCTGCCTATGCCACCCTCAAAATGAAACTCAACTACTGGGAAAATAGTAATCTAAGTGTACTTTATGGTAGTGTTTTTTTCAATTGAAAGCTCCCAAATTCTATGCAATTGCTCTTGGTGTAGAAAATACATTTTTCATTAAACTCCTTGAAATATATGAATTTTAAAGAAATTCAGAAATTTAGCCAATAGTGTTATAATATGCTTGGATAATTTTAATATTTAGTGGGGTTTTTTTCAAATATGAAGATTGCATTTATTACATAATATTGCCTAGACATTATTGTCTTTCACAGTCATTTACTT
This sequence comes from Bos taurus, assembly GCF_002263795.3. Classification (NCBI taxonomy): domain Eukaryota; kingdom Metazoa; phylum Chordata; class Mammalia; order Artiodactyla; family Bovidae; genus Bos; species Bos taurus. The sequence goes on along the minus strand of NC_037333.1, from coordinate 33,721,024 downwards.
ATTTTTTTCCTGTAACAGCCAGGAAAAATGTGAAAATATGTATAACTCCTAGTCATGATACGGAGTTAATGTCCTGGACATAAATTTATCAAAGAACATGGAGAGATCTATGTGCCTGTGTAACTTGCTCACACGTAAACACACATACACAGAGCCATTCAGAAAATCACAGAAAAAGCATAAAAAGGTGACTGTCAAGATTGATATTTAGAAGAATGTTGAAATTCTATATACATTTAAGTTAGTCACTAAATATTTTATAATGGGCATATTTCCTGAATTTAAATAAATAAATTATTTATATAATGTTTGACCTTCCTGTATCACATAACTTGAGAATTAAATGAGCTAATGCATCAAATGCCTTAAAAAGTAGAAATTTAGAAGAAATTGAAAAGGTTTAATTGAGGAATTATTGTTGAAAGAGCCAATACTTTTGTAACTTGAGCGCTATCTAATCATTAAAGAATGAATACTTCTTATTTAAATCATTTATTCTATGCAATATAAAGCACTATTTCATTCTAAAATTCAAGCCTAATATTAATACTGAAAATAACAAAGATGGTCCTCCTCCAGAAAATAAATACAACAATTTGACTTAGGGATAGGATTATTAAGAAATAGTAACAAATAAATCCTAAACATGAACTTTGCAAAGGTAACACAAATTATATACAGTGTTTATTAAGTGCTTACATAATCTCACTTCTAATTTATGAAAATGACACTTCTGAATAGCCAGAAACAAAAGCAAGGCGTTGTGAGGAAAAGCATGCCCTTTGCACTCAAACTTCAGTTGTTTTTCTTGTCCAATCGCTAAGTTGTATCTGAATCTCTGCAATCCCCATTGGCTGCAGCATGCCAGGCTCCTCTGTCTTCCACGATGTCCTGGAGTCTCAGATTCATGTCAGTCGAATCAGTGGTGCTATCTAACCATCTCATTCTCTCCCCCACCTTCTACTTTTGCTTTAAACCTTTCCCAGAATCAAGGTTTTTTTCCAGTGAGTCGGCTGTTTGTATCAGGTGTCCAAAGTATTGGAGCTTCAGCTTCAGCACCAGTCTTTCTGGTGAATATTTAGGACTAATTTCCTTTAAGATTGACTGGTTTGATCTCCTTGCAGTCCAAGGGACTCTCCAGAGACCCATGCCCCCTGCACTGTGAGTGCGGAGGCTTAGCCACTGGACCACCAGGGAAATTCCCATCAGTACAGTTCTTGACAAGAGTAAGTTGTTGGAGACAACTATAAATTGTTTCCATATGTCAGTAGAGATATTATCAATGATAACAAACCTTTTGTGTTAGAAAACCCCATAAAACTTTATTTCCAAAGTAAACATGGTCACTAAAGACAGTACATTTTGTAAAATTCAATTCAGTGTTCTCTAATACTGATTTAGGCCTCTACAGTATAGCAGGAGTAGTGTACTTGGGTTGCGTAAAGAGTTATAAGATGGGAGAAAAACAAGAACTCTGTCTACACTAAGAACAAAGTGTCCCTGAAGGATAAGTAAAAGACAAGTGAAGACAGTCTCAGGGTTTTTTCAGGCAGAATGAATTGCAAGTCTGCGTTGTTCTAAAATAGCCAGATATACATGGGGAACTAAAAATAAGTCAGTGTTAATGGAAAGAAGTATGAGGTGGAGAGTGGCAGAGATGAAGCTGGGAAAAAGGCAGGTGCCATTTAGCAGAGAGCCTTCTGTCATCCTGTCAGGGTGAAGTGCTCTAACTTCATGCTATCTAAACTATTTGAAGCCATTTCCCTTTTCAGGTGGGTTGTATCTGAAAGCTATAGGGTGAAATTAAACATATAAAGAGATTGAAATAATGCAGAAAGTTGGCAAGAGACTTAATAGGACAACTGGAGAGTAAGAGATGCATTTAAAAATTGTTTGAGTTAAAATCCTCAGAGATTGATGACTAGTTATAGGGGAATATAAGGTGACCTCTAATATACAAAGTGTCTGGGTGGCATGTTAAGCCATTTTTGATACTCAAAAACGAGGAGGCAGAGACAGTAAGAGGATGGCCAAGTAGCTATATCAAAATGCAGATAACTGCAGCCCAGGGAAGAGGTCAGGCTATGGACTTGAAATTTGTAAACACACAGGGTACTGAAGTCATGCGAAGAACAAGAAAATGGATTTTTAATTTGCACGGTGTATTGTTTGGCATGTAGTAAGTACTCCAGAGTTATTTATTGCAAATTAAAGCAAGATGCAATGACTCAAGAAAAAGTGAAAGAATAGCATATTTAAGTGCAAGAAGTACCCATGTTTGTGAGAGGCATAAAATATGATACAATTCATATATATCTTATTTGTGGTCATATACACATATATGAAAATTATACAAGACTCCTGGGGGAGTAAACATTAAATTACATTAGTCATTAACTTTAGGTAGAGAGGGAAGTAGTGTTGTTGCTGTTTAGTTGGTAAGTCATGTCCAACTCTTTTGTGACCCCATGGACTGTAGCCCACCAGGCTCCTCTGTCTATTGGATCATCCAGGCAAGAATAGTAGAGTCGATTGCCATTGCCTTCTCCAGGGGATCTTCCTGACCCAGGGCTAGAACCCACGTTTCCTGCATTAGCAGATGGATTATTTACCACAGAACCAACTGAAAAGCCCCTATTTCTATTTAAAAAAACAAAACAAACAAACAAAAAAAAACAAAGAAAAACTAAAACAGAAAAACTCACTAAAATCTGACAAAGCTGCTTAGTGAGTTTATAAGAATATGCTATTGGAAAATTTATGCATGAAGTGTCTAAGAGACCTCCAAGTAGTTATATCCAAGTGCAGATAGATCCAGCTAACTGCAGCCAGGGAAGAGGTCAGCATGAGGTCAGTTATTTTCTGATTTTTTTTTTTTTTTTGACTAAAGAACAACTGGAAAATGTGGAAAGATTTAAGTGGGAACTACTATTTGTAATACCTGAACTTAAAGGTAAAAAGTTGAACAGGGAGTGAGGGTGGACTTAAGACCAGGAGGGTTTTTTCTTAAAGATAAACAATTTCAGCATTTTATATATTACAGAAAAGGGCAGATAGAGGGCAGTTTTTGAAATATACTTTGAGATATAGATGATAGCTCAATAATATAGTTGTGAAATAATAAATGAGAAAATCCATGTTTCCTCTATACATCATCCTGTATGCTTGTCCTTCAAATTCCATTAAAATAGAGCTAGGATTTTTATGTTTTTAATGTATGCCTTAGCATAAAAGCATAAACTCATTTTGTCTAGTTCTGCATTATAATAAAGAACTAAGGGGATAATATACTTCTTAGATGACATCATTTGAGAAATTATAGTAAGACAGTCACATCTTTTTCTCGGAGGAAATCAGTGACCATGAAACTTTCACAAATTGCAGTGCATTTGTACTTTAAAGCATTATCACATGGTTGCAGTAATCTCACTAATACAGTATTATTACAAAACAAACTGGGAAGATAGCACCTGCTGAAAGAAATGAGAAGGAAGATGTGTTAGACAGCATATAATTTTGTATTTCTGAACATTGAGGACTGTTGAAAAGATAATATAATTGAAGTTATAGAAATATCACAGGATGGTAAAGGATAACTTATGCATAATTAATGTTATTTATAGAATTTCTCAATGACTTTAAGAATTTATATTTTAGGTAAAATTTTGCCTTTGCCCTGTATAAAGCACCTATTGTGATTCTGTGAGTCAGAAATTCTTTTAGGATTTTGGGCAGTTTAGTTGGAAGTACATTGTATTTTTGCCAAATTTATCTCACATTTGTTGGGTTTTGTTTTTGTTTTATTTCTTAGAGAATATTAAATATCTTCCTGGGAAGCAAGGGCACTATTTAGTGTGTTGGAACAATAATGGAGTTAACAAAGAGATGACTATGGTAGGAGATGGTACTGAGTAAATTTGTTCAGTGGTAAAAAATGGCATTACTACCACCTCCTGAGTGACCAAAAGTCTCTTAATGAATGCCAAATTTATTGAATGCATAAATCACATTATCAAGTCTCAGGGTAAATGAGAGAGAATTCAGCCAGTCTTACTATTAATCCCACGACCACAGGTCCTTTGTTTGTATTCTTTTCATCATTAATGTCTCTCCCTGATCCTCTACTCATTTTCTGTTTCTCAGTCCTCTCACTGATACCTGCATATTTTGGTATTAGCTCATCATCCTGAGCAAGCTGCCTTGAACTCCATGACTCCCAACACCTGCTCTCCATTGCTCTTTTCCAGTAACCTCCAACCTTCTGTTGGCTGAGGTCTCATATGTGAGTTGGATTGTCTTCCTAGTCAGTCAGTCTTCAATGTGCTGGTGAAATTCAAATTCCAAGGGTATGTGTTCTCTTCACCTTTTCAGAATATAAACTTGCAGATGTAGGCTCCTTTTAATTCCATCTCCTCCCACATTGTCTCTTTTAATTCCATCTTTCAAGAATGTGTTTTCCAATTCAGCTTCAGTCTGACCTGTCCTGGAAGAAACCATTCTCATGTTCTCAAATAGTCTAAGGGAGCTGCTTCTCCCCGACAAATGCCTGTCTGTCAGTTTTAGTGAAGAATTATAAACATTGTGGGGGGGGGGGATTTTATTTGTCAGACTTGTGTATATTTCTGAAATGATAAAGACAGTTGCCTATTGATGTTAATTTGTAATATCTTAATCTCTATAATGTTTGAGACTGTAATAATTATTAATGATTAGTAAGAACGGTAATAATGTGGAAGTTTATCATATGCCAGATTTTCTTTTCATTTAACCCTCAGAGTAACTCTGTGATGCAACATGTGATCATCTTGATTTTACTGATCAAAAAGTTGAGAATGCAGATATTTGTGAATTTCCCCAGAGACACCTGACAAAGAATAGTGCTTCAGAGCTCTCCTTCTTATTTAAAATGAAGCTACCATTATAAACAGTGGTCTAAGAGTACTGTGTCTACTGGGTTGAAAGAGAAAATTAGGACTCTACTGTACTCCTTGTAATGCTATGGTAATGCTATAGGATTAAAAACTTCTAAGCATTTTGTAGCTAAATCATTGCTTCTGCTTTTAGATATCCAGCAGGTGTCACCCACACTGAAACTACTCAGGAGAACTGAGACTAATACCAAATGAAAATATTTATACAAGAAAGTTTGAAAAGAAGAGGTGCATACATACAGATATAAATATCCCTGAATGGTGAAAGACATAAAACTTGTAGAAGTGGTTACACAATGCAGGATACAATAAGAACGCTCCCATATGGATTTAGGACTTTCCGGAAGCAGACCAATAAGTGACGGAGGATATTGCTAGCACTGAGTAATGATTTTACAAGGAATAGAAACTTACCTTTGCCATTCTTTAGAAGGTCATGGAATGAGAAGGAGAGACAAGAGAGACAGAGGAAAATATAGAGACGAACACGAACAGAGACAAAGATACCAATACAGAGAGAAAGACAGAGACAGATAGACATGGCAGGATGGGAAGGGAGTAAGAGAAAGAGAGATTGTGTAAGAAGCTGTGCAGCATGATTCTAGTGCCTTCTGGTGATTGTGTGACTTGAAGGTTAACTTCTTAGGCCTTTTATTGCAGAGATTAAGCCAGTTAAAAATTCATTATCACACTGCTTTTCTCTATCTTGAAATAGTATAAAGTGACACATTAAGGAGTCTTTTAGAACATTCCAGATTTTTAGAATATCCAGAAGAGGTTTTAAGTTTAATTTGAGAGGTGGAGGAAGAAAAGTGACAGAGACTAACACAGCCCTTCAAGGGACATTTGGATTTTACAGCAATGAGAAAAGCAGGGGTACAGTGTGGGCAGTGGAGAATACATCAGAGCCACTGTAAAAACCAAATGTGAAGGCAAATTAAATAAGAGTAAATTGAGGTCATATAGTTACAGGCCCTGGAGGATATATAATTATGTTGATTATACTAAATATACAGCCACCCTTATTTACAATTTTCTTTATTGTTATCTTGAAAAGAATTTAATCTAGTTGTGTATTAAGCAATTACTGAATTACATTTGAATTCAAAAAGTTCAGCAGCAGCAGCAACGAAAAACTACCACCTATACATTATACATGATACATTTTAAAATTATATTAAAGAAAACAATTTTATATCCCCAATTCATCACATTAATTTATTACTGATTTATACTACCCTTTATACTTTTATATTAAGTGCCCTTGATTTAGATATACTTTGAAATGGCAATGAGTACAAAGAATAATAAATAAGGCAATATAAAGAAATTCAGAGCAGCAGTCCAGTCTTTGTGTTTACTGAAAATACAATGGAGACTTAACTGTAACACAGAGCTTTATTTTATACTTCATGATTTGACGGTCTTTGTCAAATCTTACCACAATACATAATGTGTATCTTGCCACAAAATCAGGATCTGGTATTATTTTTAAATGAATAAAATAAAACTTCTTTTTATACTTAATCTATGTTTATTTTGATCTAATTCTCATAATCAATTTCTATATACTATGACCTTTATTTGTGAGCTTCAATTTTTTTCTTTTTTAGTTTTTTAATTGATGAAAAATTGTTTTACAATTTTGTGTCAATTTCTGCTGTACAACAACATATGCATCCCTTCCCTCCTTAGGCCCCTTCCCATTCCCTTGTCCTGTCCCTCTGCATTATCACAGAGCACCAGGCTGGGTTCCCTGTGTTATTTAGCAACTTCCCACTATTTTATACTAGATAGTGTATATATGTCAATACTGCTTTCTCAATTTGTCCCACCTTCAACTTCCCCCCACTGTGTCTGTAATGAGATATTACTTCATACCAGTCAAAATGGCCATTATCAAAAAATCCACAAACAGTAAATTCTGGAGAGGATGTGGAGAAAGGGGAACCCTCCTATTACTGCTGGTGGGAATGGAAACTGATACAGTCATTATGGAAAACAATATGGAGATTTCTTAAAAACCTAGAAATAAATGTACAACCCACCAATCCCACTAATATCCCATGAGAAAACCACAGTCTATGTACCCCAGTGTCCATGGCAGCAATATTTACAACTAGGACATGGAACCAATCTAGGTCTTCATTTACAGGTTACTGTATAAAGAAGTTGTGGTACATTTATACAATGGAATATTACTCAGCCATAAAAAAAGGATCAATTTGAGTCAGTTGTAGTAAAGTGGATGAACCTAGAATCTCTTATACAGAATGAAGTCAGAAAGATAAAAACAAGTATCGTATATTAGCACATATATATGGAATCTAGAAAAATTGTACTGTTGAACCTAGTAGAGAACAGGCTTATGGAAAATAAAAGCTTTTGACATTTATATTTTAACTAATTAATTTGGAAAGAATCACTTGTAACTTTGAGGAATACTTTAGTATTTCTGTATTCTTTCATTCAAAGTTACATTCTTCAATAATGAGCTTGAAAATCCCAAGTGGGAAAAAATGTGGCTTTGAGATGAGAGTGCCTTTGAACAGACGTTCTCAGTTTTCTTTTAAGTACAGTATCTCTTCATTGTCATAACATTAGTAAGTACTTATAACTCCATATTGTACAATTGTTTAATCCCCTTTTAAGGATCAATAAATAGTTATAAAAATTTGTATATATTTTCATTTGACTAGTCATTTTATACATGAAATATTAGAAACATTTTAAAAAATAAAATTGTGATTAATGTTACATAGCAGTGTCACACATTTTTAATAAGTAAATATATACAAATATATGCATTTGTATACATTTGTGCAAATAAAATTTTAAAGTTTTCTTGGAAAACCTGGTCCTTAAAATTAGCCTTTCCTTATTTTAAATGAATAGTTTAGTGTGTAGATAACAAATGAAATATGAATGTACACTTGCTCAAAAATGGACTTATATTTATTAATGATGCACTAGAGTAAATATTGTAATATGAAGAGAACCATTATAATAATTTCCTTTTTGCTCAATAGCAAACTTTTAATTTTATTTTTAGAATTAAAGTCGAGATTGCCTCTGAATGCTCTATGGAGAAATATTGTTAAATAAGCCAAAAAAATACTGCTTCTAAAAAAAAAATGAAGCTAGGTCATTAAAGTAAAGCATTGTTATTAAAAGGGATTTGATGAGAAGGGGTGGATTTTGGATTTTGTTTGCTTCTTGTTAGGTTTGTGACTCTGGGAAATGTATTTCACCTCTCTGGGCTTTAGATGCCTTATTTTGAGACTTAGGCTCTCAAGTCATGTCCAGGTAAAACTGTAGCAGGTACTTTCAGTGCTCTGCCCACATTCCCTGAGTTTCCTGTACTGGTGTGTGTGTGTATGTGTGTGTGTGTGTGCATACACACAGTCACACATGTGCACAGGAGCTCCAGGTAAGTGTTTGCTCTCAATGGCCACAACTGACAGTCTTTGTCAGTAAGCTGTTCTTAGCTTTGGGAACCTAATGTCTGTTTTGCTTGCAATGACTCAACCAATGACTGATCTGTGTGGAGGGGTCCATACCCCAGCTCCGTATAACTAACTTCTTTGCCTTTGGATATAGACAGTTTTGAGATGAGACTTCCTCTCTTTCTGCCTCTTTTTTGTGAAAGTGAATTGAAAATCGCTCAGTCATGTCCCACTCTTTGCGACCCCATGGTCTATACAGTCCATGGAATTCTCCAGGCCAAAATACTTGGGAATTCCAGTATTTACATATACTTATATATATTTATATATACTAGTGAGTTCCAGTATAATACTTTTTTTGTGAGATGAAGCCAAAGTCATCCTACCCTCTGAGATCTTAAAGCTGTCCTTTTGAATGTACTTCTTCTCTTCGATTCTTTCTCACTCGATTACTGTTTTTCCTGGGATCATTTCCTAGTAAATGGATTTCAGAGTAATTGTTGAGAGTTTATTTTTGGCTATCCAGAGCAATAATAATATTTTTAAAAATTAAGATCTAATTGACATATAGCATCACAAACTAATGTTGTGATTCATTTTGTTTTGGTTTGACGTAGGTTTATGTGAACTCTTAATGCCTAGCATTACATATGTGCATCATCTTAGAAAAACATTGCAAGAATTACTGTAGTACAATCTGTGCCTGAAACAACTTAATATAAATATTATTACAAGCACACATACAACAAGACAGTGTAGTTTCTTTAAATAATAAGCTGTTATACATGCTTTTTATATTATCATTATTTGGAAATTTGGGGGTGTTCTTGGCATCTGTGAATCTTTATCAGTTACTTGGAACTCTTCTGTACAAGAGATTTCTCTCTTCTACCAGGCTCAGACGGTAAATAATCTGCCTGCAATGCAAGAGACCCAGGTTCGATCCCTGGTCAGGAAAATCCCCTGGAGAAGGGATAGGCTACCCACTCCAGTATTCTTGCCTGGAGAAATCCATGGACAGAGGAGCCTGGTGGGCTTACAGTCCATGGGATCACAAGGAGTTGGACACAACTGAGCAACTAGCACACATGTATTGGCATCTGTGAACCACTAACATTATTCATATAAATCAGATATTTCCCAGTAAATTTTAAAACGTAGCAAAAAAATTATTTTGAGAGTAAAATGAAAAAAGTGAAAATGCAAATGAAGAATCAAACTAAAATAAGTAAAAACAAGTGAATTGGGCAATCTTACACAGGCAATTAAAAATACAGAATGAACATAGTATCCTGAGATTTAGGCTTATTTTACATAAAAATATATTAAATGACTTATCAAACATATATCTAATTCCAATAGCAAGTAAACTCAAAGACTGAACCTATTTTATTTTGCATTTACTCTTGCCTGGAAAATTTAATGGACAGAGGAGCCAGGTGGGATAGAGTCCATGGGGTCCCAAAGAATTATCATGACTGAGCATGCACACACACACATTTATTTTTAAATCAAATTAATGCTTTAAAATACTACTTATATAGTATTAGTAATACATATACATGTATAATTTTTCAAAATTATTTACAAAGCTTTAAAAATACTGCTCTGAAAGTAAATGTTATTTAATGACAGAATAAATTGCTTTTGATAAAGATTGACTGTGGTTTTAATCAGACATATTTAACACAAAATCTTTTGAAGATTAAACATATTTCTGAGGAAAGAGGCTACTTTGATATGTGCTATATATCAAAATACTATTTTTCTCCCAGCTGGCAAATAAAGTTTAATTTAAACAGCACATTCACTCTTATTTTGCCTATCAATAATTTCAAATACTGCTCTAAAGTCTCACAGTTCAGCATGTATCATTTTGACAGATCCTTGAAGTACTTAAATGCCCTACCACACTGCTCCCAAATGGCATTCTTTTAATTGCAAACTATCTTCTTTATCTTCTTCGTTTCCAGTAACCTCCTTTGTGAATGTGTATCACTTAGGAAACAAATGAAAAATCACTTTTTTTATCCTATCAAATGAACTGTCTTAAAGTTTAAATAAAACCATCTAAAAAGATATTTCATTATTGTCTTCATGGAATCCGAGGTAAGAACTGATACACAGAGTAGTTTCCATTGTAATTAGGTTAAGTGAGTGTGATTATACCCTTATATTTTTACTGGAAACAGAATTTTAATTATACATTTCTCATCTTGCTTGACTTATTAGCCATCTCCTCTTTTATTACTTCTTTTGTTTTTATTTTTCTTTATTTTTTAACTTTGATAGAATCAGGACTATACCTACAAAGAATCTGTAAGTCACATAAAGGTGCAAACCACTCAATAAAGAAGACTTTACTTACTCCTCAGAAATTAAAATAGTTAGTTCAACTTTCTCTTCATTTATATTTATCAGCTCTATGTTTGTTATATGTTTGTAATCCTTTTATTTTAATCTGTGTCTCTTTTGCTTTTGCATACAACATATTGTCCAGTCTTGCTTTCATTCAGTTTTATTTGATTAATTCAATATACCTTCATTTGTTTTAAATTATAACTAGGATTTAATTCTGCCATCCTGTTTCATATTTTTCATTTCCTGTATTTTAAGCACTCTTTAAGTGAAATTCCATAAAATTCTTTTTGTGGGATTTAAAGTTATATAAAATTACATATAGGCTGATTTTATTTTTCTCAAGAAACATTTATGGAGTAACTTCTATTTCTTAACTGTTTCAATGACTATATTTTCCATCTTAAAAAAGATATGTATTAATGCACCCAATGTGTGTTCTTTTCAGTTACTACTGAATTACTAATGCCTGGAGTATTACTTTTGGTGAAATACAGGAACTTTGTCTTCTCTCCTTTTTTTCCCTCCTTCCATGTATTTTAGTATATTTATTTAAAATTATTCAGTTTTCTGTATTAATACTGTACTTCAAAAAGCATTTATTTGATATACTTCACTATTTATCCTTGAGGTATGGGCAACCTCAGGAGTCTAGTTTATTTGGCCTGGGAGCTTATATTACCTACAGAATATTGACTCTTTGATCTTGGAGAAAGACCATAGGGCAGGCCTTAGTCTAAGCTAGTTCAAGGTATGTAGAGGTGTGGAATAGAGTATGGGGCATTCAGGTACCACTAACCAAAGTTACCACTTTATTTTGCAGCAACCCAGCAAGAAACAACTGTCAGGATTTCACCCCCAATTCTTAAGGAGTGTAATATAGAGACCCTACTCCACAGACCCTGGGGGTTGAATGGGGAGAGGTAAAGGACTTAATATCCACTTACTTTCACCTCATCCAGTGGGATTCTTGCCCACATAGGTACCCACAGCAGTGTTTTGAGAAATGAGGATAGATTATGATTATACAGAGGTAAGGAAGGGGGAGAAAGTGAAGTGAAGAAAAATGAACGGAATTTTAAACTTTTCTTCCATTGTTACTTCTATTGTTTTGTTTTGTTTTTTTCTGCCCTAAGCTGTGACCACCCACTTCTTACACAAAGCAGCAGAAAATACTGTTTCTGCTGCTGCTGTTGTAGATACTGGAATGTATTTTTCCCTATTGTGTTCTTAGCATCAATTTTAGAAGTAGGAAGTGGCAACTCATGCAAGTTGGACATCTTGCTGAACACATTATTTTTTTGGTGGGAGGTATGGTGAACTTGTGTCTGTATTCAATATGTGTTGCTTATGTGAAGTCTTTCTATTCAGGGTTTATGTTTCCTCTTTTAAATTCACATTTCTTTTTCATTTTGTTATTATGATTTTACATGTATAGACTTCATAGCTAGACAGTACTGTAGAGTTGAAAATCTGTTTATTTAACAGTGAAAATAAAATCTCCATTTAAAGTTAAAATATTCTGAAAAATGACCTTATAAATATTCCTTGGAGAAGACACTTAAATGAAGTGTGAAAATGTCAAGAATTAGCTAATAAATCCTTGTGAAATTCTCTTTATATGCAATTTTTAAATCCATTGATAACTAACAGATATAAAGCTTAGAATAAATAACATATGGTGAGACTTATGAAATCTCATCTGAAACTTTGTTCTTTTGCAAATACAATTGAATGCTACTAAATATTACCCTTTTTATAACTTAAATAATCCTCACACATTATTTTAGTGAATTAAGCCACCTTTTTATCTTTTTCAAACTAAAGCAATATACCAGACAAAGGAAGATTGATATGTTTGTTTCTGTGCACATTATTGTTTACATGGAAATATCAATACAATTGCATGGGCCTTATATTAGAAGTGTCAAGACAGCAAATTCTGTAAGATAACTAATACTTTTTAAATTCCAGTTAATTTTACTGATTTCCCAAACCCTCCTCACCACCACTAAGAAAGTGACTTGCTTTGGCCTAAGAAACTCTGCCTACAAAGTCCATTGGCTCCATTTTTCTCTGTGTCCCCTTTGCACCCCACGTCTCCTTTTTTTTTTTTTTCTCTTCTTCTTAACCTGCTTTTCCTTTTTGTTTTTCCCGTTTCTTCCATCTAGTTCTTTCTTGTTTTCTTGTACTTTTGCATCTTTCTTTGTCTTTTGTTATTAAGTAGTAGCAGTACCATTTCTCAAACAAGTACCAATGGTAGTTGTATCCAGTATTCATTTATTAAATACTTTCAATGTGTTGGATACTTCGGGTTCCACTATGGTCTGAATGTTTGTTTCCTCCCCAAATTTACATTGTTAAATTCTAACCCTCCTGGTATTAGTATTAGGAGGTGGGCCCTTTGGGAAGTGATAAGGTCATGAAGACACAACCCTCATAAGTAGAATTAGTGCCTGTATATACGAGACACCAGACAGATCTCTTGCTACTTCCATCATATGAGGATATAGGGAGGAAGTGCCATCTGTGAGTTATCAGGGCCTCATCAGACACTATGTCTACTGGTACCTTGATGTTAGACTGGAATTCCCCAATTTGGGGAACTCCAAATTCTGGAGTTCCCCACCTCCAGAACTGTGAGAAATATTACTAAGTTGCTATTGTTTATAAGCCACCCAGTTATATGATATTTGTTATTGCAGCCCCAACAAACAGACCGATCTAAGCAGCAAATCTAAGCAGAAATTGGCTTGTGATTCTGTTAAAATTATGCTGAAAACTTTGAAATTAGGTTAAAATTAATAGTTAAGGAATTTAGATTAATAAAAGTAGATTTAAAAACTCTAGAGTTGTGCATATTTACTTGGAAAAAGTATATAATCTGTCTATATATACTTTGTTCCTATGTTGATTTAGTTGTTCCCTGGGGACTCTATAAAGACTCTGCCTGCAGTGCAGGAGACCTAAGTTTGGTCCCTGGGTCAAGAAGATGCCCTTAAGAAGGGCATGGCAACACACTCCAGAGAGAGGAGCCTTGTGGGCTACACTCCATGGGGTCTCGGACAGGAGTGAGAAACTAACACTTTTTCACTTTCACTAAAAATGGAGCAAGTATACAATAGTGCAGTTTTAAGTATTTGAAAGAGAGTTGAAAATGAAGCAATGCTAAAATTAAAATGTCTGTAAATTTCTTTAATGAATTGTTACTCTCTTTAAATATTCTGGCTGTATTCCTTCCTGTGCATTAGAACACAAACCAAAAAGTGCATGGTACTTCATAATAAACCCAGTAGATCTTGTCATATACAACAGTGACATTTACAAGTGCCCGAAACTTGTCATTTTGGCTTATGACATTCTGTATTAAATTGTTTTACAAGAGATTGGTAACATGTAACTGACCTAAACTAGATCCCTTTAAGAATAAATGGCAGCTGCAAGGTTTGCTTTGGTCAGCATTCTCAAAAGAGAATAAAATATTTTAAAAATTTGACCTGTAATTTCAGGAATCAAATCGGAAATACATTAAATTTTACTTTATAGATACAAAAAGAAGTAAAATGCATAAAATCATTTACATTTTAAATCACAAAAACCCTGGGCCAAGTGAAGAAAAAAGATCAAGTTAACATAGTTTAGGCTTTGGGTGAAGTATAATAAAAAAAAAAAACAAAAATGTCTTAGTGAACTTACCAGATTTATTGAACAGAAAGTAATTTTTTTTTTTTTCTGGAGTTTATAGTGTCCTGGAGAGGTGTAGACCGGACAAAATCCAGAGGTCAGATTATGAAGAACCAAATGAATAATGCTGAGAAAAGTTTTAAACTTATTCTAATGTGCGAAGTGCAAGAACCAGTGAAGCATAAACTGATTTTATTTTAGAAAGATTAGTTTGGCTGCAGTAGGGAACATATATTATGTGAAACAAAACTGGAGGAGAGTGTAGTATTAAATGGTTATTGCAAGATTTTGGAGGGAAAAGTCTTGAGGGCATGGAGTAAATGCTGGCTGTTACAATGGAGAAGAGTAGACACATTTGAAGGTTATTTAAGAGAATTTCTTGGACTTTTAATGGATGAACTTGGAAATCTAAGCATCCAGGATGACTCCTAGGGGATTTATTGGGAGACTCTTTGGTAACACTACCTCCTTCTGGAATCCAAAGAGAAAAATTTTAAAAGATGAGAAGTCTTGTTTAGAATAGGGTGAGATTATGATGCATGTGAGCTATTTAAGTAGACATACCTAATAGGTGATTTGATGGGATGGGCATTGTTCAAAGAAGTTGCATACACACACATACACACACACACACACACACATATATGTATTCACTATAGAAAAGAAAGAAAGGGTTCGATGTGACATTATCTTTCATAATTTTGATTTACTGTATCGTTGTCATTGTTTAGTCACAAAGTCTTTTTGTCCAACTCTTTTGTGACCTCAAGGACTGTAGTCTAATGGGCTCCTCTATCCATGGAATTTCCTAGGCAAGAATACTGGAGCAAGTAGCCATTTTCTTCTCCAGGGGATCTTCCTGACCCAGGGATTGAACCCACATCTGCTTGGCAGGCAGATTCTTTACCACCACCATTTGAAAATGGAATAAGGAGAGGCAAAGGAACAGTAAGCATACTAATGCTTTCCTGATACCTTTCATGGGATAGAACTGCTTACTATCTAAATCTGATATGTCAGGAGATAGAGGTCTACTTGTTTTTGTTGTTGTTTAGTCACTAAATCGTGTCTGACTCTTTTGCAACCCCATGGACTGTAGTCTGACAGGCTCTGCTGTCCTTGGAATTCTCCAGGCAGGAACACTGGAATGAGTTCTCATTTCCCTCTCCAGGGGATCTTCCCAACCTAGAGATTGAACCTGTGTCTCGTGCATTGGCAGGAAGATTCTTCACCACTGGGTCACCAGGAAAGCTCATAGAGATTTAGACATATACTTAAAATACTAGTTATTTTTAGAAGAATAAATTTAAAGCAATATTAATTGATAGACAATGAAAATTGAAAGGTTAAAAAGAAAATATAGGATAAGGAAACTGTTAATTTCTCATAATTTTTAGTGAGGGGTCAATTGTGTCTAAGTATGATGAATCAAGAAATAGAGGAAATTACATTTTAAATTATTGATGTAACCTCAATAAAAAAAATTTAAAAAAAAATAACAGTTAAGATTGTTTAAATTTGTCAGTGGGACCAGGTTGAGAGGAGAATATTTTCACTTTTAATTTTATATACTTTTTTATGCTTTGGGTGAGATATTAGAAAACATTGCATCTATAATGTCTAGTTTTTAAAATATTTGCAATTAACAATATCTGATATTAGAATATTTGTTATATAATAGAATAGGCAAGTACAAAATAATATGTAGGCACTATGGCTGAAAATAGATACAATTAATATGCATAGTAGCAAAAATGCAAGTAATACTATATGTAGAATATGATTATATATCATTTATAATTAAAATGTCATTTGATTTCTTAATATTAAAATGAAAAATTTAATGATACATTTTTAAAACAGTAAACAAAACTGGTCTTGAATACTGCTACTTTTGATCTTAATACTATTTATTGCTGCTGCTGCTAAGTCACTTCAGTCGTGTCCGACTCTGTGCGACCCCATAGACGGCAGCCCACCAGGCTCCCCCGTCCCTGGGATTCTCCAGGCAAGAACACTGGAGTAGGTTGCCATTACCTCCTCCAATGGATGAAAGTGAAAAATGAAAGTGAAGTTGCTCAGTCATGTCCGACTCTTAGCGACCCCATGGACTGCAGCCTACCAGGCTCCTCTGCCCATGGGATTTTCCAGGCAAGAGTACTGGAGTGGGGTGCCATTGCCTTCTCCGACTATTTATTGAGTTTTTGGAAATACTTAATATCTTTGGGATCTGTTTTCTCTTTCCTTGACTTTTGGTTTTGACTTTCTCTTTTTCTTGTCTCTTTTGATTATACACGTCAGAAAGACAATTTGGTCTACCTTAAACTAAAATTGGAATTTACTAAAGCACTGCCAGAGTGACTCGGGAAATCAAAGTGGAAAATGAAGCAAGGCCCCAGGAGTAATTGTAATTACATTTCAGATGATAGTAGCTTCCATTCTCTACACTCAAATCTGCTGTTTCTTTATTTTCTTGTTTTGTCTTCTGTCATTTGTTTTTCCAGAGAACAACTTTTGCTATTTTTCCTCTCTGCCCCACCATAAACTTGACTATTGCTAGCTCCCAAACTTTACTACTTTGAATATAAACAACACAGGAAAGAGTAACTCATTTTTCTTACTTCTTGTACCAAAATTGCCAGAAAACAGCAAATTACCTTTCAAATCAGTGAACAGTGATGAGATGATCATACTGTGCTAACTGGTAGCTCTGGCAATATCCTTGTGAGGAGAGCAACAATGAGTACTGATTAGAAAAGATGAGTGTCTGCTACCATCTGAAAATTGAATGCATTCATGTAAACATTTTTTGTACTCTTAGCCCAGTTCCTAGCATTATTTATGGATTCAGCAACATGAATCCCTCTCTTACAACTTATATCACCATATATGTGCTTGGACGTCTCAGTTGCCTCACTTTTTACTATGATTCACCCTTAATTCACCCTTCTTGTTGGTCTCCTATTCAATCCTGTTGGCAACTGAACCAACTTCTTCTGCAGTGTTCCCCATATCAGAAATGTGACTGCCATCCAGCCTCCCAGTTTGCTTAGAACAGAAACTTGGGAGTCAATCTTGCTTTACTCTTTCCTTAACCTACCTATACAATAAATTGCTAGCTTTCAAATCTATCTCTTACTTTGAGTCTGGAAAATATATAGAACTCTATTCCTCTTGCCAAAAGCATTTCTTCTAGACTGCTATATTATTAATAATTTCCAGATTCTCTTCTCACATCTTCCCTGCCATTTCCTTTTATTGTCTTCCTATAGCAGCCAGACTAAGGTTGGCTAAAGACAATTGAATCATGCTTAAATTCAGTAGGAAACCACAGAAATGTTTTACCATAAAAGCCAATACTTAGTAGAACCTGCAATCATCTGATGATAATATGTCTCTTGCTCATTGAGTTCTAGGCACATTGTACATTTTTTGTTTCTCAAAAAAGTTCATATACTACTCCATGGAATCAAGATCGCTGGGAGAACTATAAGTAACCTCAGATATGCAGATGACACCACCCTTATGGCAGAAAGTGAAGAGGAACTAAAGAGCTTCTTGATGAAGGTGAAAGAGGAGAGTGAAAAAGCTGGCTTAAAACTCAACATTCAAAAAATGAAGATCACGGTATCCATTCCCATCACTTCATGGCAAATAGATGGGGAAACCATGGAAATAGTGAGAGACTTTATTTTCTTGGGTTCCAAAATCACTGCAGATGGTGACTGCATTCATGAAATTAAAAGATGCTTGCTCCTTGGAAGAAAAGCTATGACAAACCTAGACAGTATATTCAAAAGCAGAGACATCACTTTGCCAACAAAGGTCTGTATAGTCAAAGCTATGGTTTTTCCAGTAGTCATGTATGGATATGAGAATTGTACCATAAAAAAGGCTGAGCACCAAAGAATTGACGCTTTTGAACTGTGGTGTTGAAGAAATCCCTTGGACTGCAAGACGGTCAAACGAGTCAATCTGAAAGGAAATCAATCCTGAATATTCATTGGAAGGACTGATGCTGAAGCTCCAATACTTTGGCTACCTGATGAGAACTTACTCATTAGAAAAGACCCTGATGCTGGGAAAGATTAAAGGCAGAAGGAGAAGGGGACGACAGAGGACAAGATGGTTTGATGGCATCACCAACTCAGTGGACATGAGATTGAGCAAGTTCCGGGAGTTGGTGATGGACAAGGAAGCCTGACGTGCTGCAGTCCATGGGAGTCATAAAGAGTCAGACACAACTGAGCCACTGAACTGAACTAACGCCATGAAACACACACAAACACACATACTTCTTTCATTATTTTTTCTATCTCTTTCAAAAACAGTCACCTTCTTACTGCCTGGATGTGTCCTTGTCCTGTAGGTTTAACCTAGAGTATCATTTTCTCAAATAACATCTGCTGTATCTTCACATGTTAGATAAAGAGCATCTTTATGTCATTCCCTCTCCTAATAGTTCATTGCTTCCCATTATATGACTTACCAAAACTTGTAATTTTTTACCTAGTGGTGTGTTTCCTTGTTGAAGCCTATGTCCCCTATGAGCTGTAAGCTGTGAAAGAGCAAGGATAACAGTGTTGTGGTGTTTTTTTTTTTTTTTGCCTCTCTCTCTCTAACGAGAGCATTGCGTTCAGTGCTCTCTACTTATCACTCTCTTTTTAAACTTTCTCCTAATTTTATTTATTAAAGTAGCAGTTTGTAACATTACATAAGTTATAAACATTACAAAACATTTCCCATGTTTTGACTTTTGTATACATGACAGCATGCTCACCACCAAAAGTTTAGTTTTCGTCAATCACCATACACTTGACTTACTCATTCTGCCCTCCTCAGCCTTTCCTGTCTGGTAACCGCGATTCTGTTTCCTGTATTTATGTGTTTGTTTTTGATTGGTTTGGTTGGTTGGTGGATTGACTTTTTTATTGACATATGTATATGTGTGGGTATAGACACTCAGATATAGATAGGTATACATACATACATATATATATACACGTGTATATTTATTATTTTCCATTATAGGTTATTATAAGATATTGAATATAGTTCCTTGTACTGTACCATAGGTTCTTGTCAGTAATGTATATCAATTAATCTCCAATTTCCAATTTATCCTTCCCCTCACCTTTCCCCTTTGGTAACCCCGTTTGTCTTCTATGTCTGTGAGTCTATTTCTGTTTTGTAAATAAGTTATTTTTTTTATCTTTTTTTATATTTCATATGTAAGTAATACTTTATAATACTTTTCTCTCTCTTTCAGACTTATTTCACTTAGTATGATAATCTCTAGGTTCATCCGTATTACTCCAAATGACTTTTCATTCTTTTTATGGCCTAGTAGTATTCCATAGTATTTATATACCATATCTTCTTTATTCATTCATCGGTCAGTGGACATTTTGGTTGCCTCCATGTCTTGACGACTGTAAACAGAGCTGCAATGAACATTAGGTTGCATGTATCTTTTCAAATTAGCTTTCTCTGCGTATGTATCTTAAGAGTGGGATTGCTGGATCGTGTGGTAACTCTATTTTTAGTTTTTCGAGGAATCTCCATGTTGTTCTCAATAGTGTTTGTGCCGATTTACATCCTCACCAACAGTGTAGGAAGGTTGCCTTTTCACCACACCCAGCATTTATTATTTATATACTTTTTGATGATGACCATTTTGACTGATGTGAAGTAGCTTCTTATTTTTGATGTGTATAGTTTTGATGTGCATTTCTCTAATAATTAGTAATGTTGAGCATCTTTTTATGTGCCTATTGGCCAACCTTGTATCTTCTTTGGAGAAGTGTCTATTTAGGTCTTCTGCCATTTTTTAAAATTTGGTTGTTTTGGTTTTTTGATATGGAGCTATATCAGCTGCATCTATTTTGGAAATTAAGCCTTTGTGTACTAAATCAAACAGTACATTAAAAGGATCATACATCTTAATCAAGGGGAATTTACCCAGGGATGCAAGTATTTTTTTTAGTATCCTCAAATCAATCAGTATGATTTACCACATTAATAAATGGAATATTAAAAACCAGGAAAAGCTTTTGATAAAATTCAATGCCTATTTATGATTAAAAAAAAAAAACTCTCCAGAAAGTGGGCATAGAGGGAACCTACCTCAGCATAATAAAGGCCTTATATGACAGACCCACAGCTTACATCATACTCAATGATGAAAAGCTGAAACATTCCCCCTGAGATCCAGAACAGGACAAGAGTACCCATTCTTGCCACCTTTATTGAACATAATTTTGGAAGCCCTAGCACAGAAATCATAAGGAGAATAAATAAAAGGAATCCAAATTGGAAAGGAGGAAGTAAAACTGTTACTCTTTGCAGATTATGACATGATACTATTATACATAGGAGACACTATACATATAGACCTCATTAATGAATTCAGTAAAGTTGCAGGATACAAAATTAATGTACAGAAATCTATTGTTTATATACAGTGACAAATATCAGAAAAATTAAGGAAACATTCTCATTTGCCATTGCATTTAAAAATGTACCTAGGAATAAATATACATAATGCAAAAACCTGTACTCCAAAAACTATAAGACAGCAAAAGAAATTGTAGATGATACAAACAAATGAAAAGATATACTCTAATCTTGGAATAGAATAATCAATATTGTTAAAATGACCATACTTCCCAAGACAGTTTGCATATCAAATTACCAGTGGCATTTTTTACAAAATTAGGGGAAAAAATTGTTTCATTTGTTAGTTTATATAGAAATGCAAAAGACTATGAATATCTAGGAGAATCTTGAGGATGAAGAGTAGAGCTGGAAGGATCAGGCTCCCTGACTTCAAACCATACAACAAAAGTACAGTAATCAAGAGTATGGCACTGGCACAAAAAAAAAGAAAGATCAACGAAACAAGATAGAAACCCCAGAAATAAACTCAGGCACTTATGGTCAATCTGTGACAAATGAGGCAAGAATATACAGTGGAGAAAAGACAATCTATTCAATAAATGCTGCTGGGAAAACTGGACCAGCTACATGTAAAAGAATGAAATCAGAATATTCTCCAGCACCTAATACCATACACAAAAATCAACTCAAAATGGATTAAAGATCTAAATATAATACTAGATGTAAAACATCTAGAGGAAAACATTCACAGAGCTCTCTTTAACATAAATTGCAAGAGTGTTGTGTGTGTGTGTGTGTGTGTGTGTGTGTGTGTGATTTGTCTCCTAGAGTATGGAAACATATCTCTTGATAGAACCTTCACCTCTTCCACCAGCTGCACAGCTAGCAAAGTGGTGTCTTACTAAGGAGCTGGGCTCTAAAATGCCTTGTAGTGAACATTTAGCCAAAAATCCTGTAGAAATAGTTTTATTTTTAGATATAAAATATACAAAATAATAAATATTAAAATTCTTATATGTCTTAGACTCATAGTTTGCATAAACATGCTGTAATTACTGATGGATGAATTAACAAATTATAGCTATCCATTAAATATTTATTCAAATCAATTAAGCCCAGCTTAAAAGATGCTTACTCCTTGGAAGAACAGTTATGACCAACCTAGATAGCATATTGAAAAGCAGAGACATTACTTTGCCAACAAAGGTCCGTCTAGTCAAGGCTATGACTTTTCCAGTGGTCATGTATAGATGTGAGAGTTGGACTGTGAAGAAGGCTGAACGCCGAAGAACTGATGCTTTTGAACTGTGGTGTTGGAGAAGACTCTTGAGAGTCCCTTGGACTGCAAGGAGATCCAACCAGTCCATCCTAAAGGAGATCAGCCCTGGGTGTTCTTTGGAAGGAATGATGCTAAAGCTGAAACTCCAGTACTTCGGCCACCTCATGCGAAGAGTTGACTCATTGGAAAAGACTCTGATGCTGGGAGGGATTGGGGGCAGGAGGAGAAGGGGACGACAGAGGATGAGATGGCTGGATGGCATCACTGACTCGATGGATGTGAGTCTGAGTGAACTCTGGGAGATGGTGATGGACAGGGAGGCCTGGCATGCTGCGATTCATGGGGTCGCAAAGAGTCGAACACAACTGAGCTACTGAACTGAACTGAACCATTTCTGTATACTATTTCTGTTGAAAGATAAATAAACAGATATCCAAAGCAGCTAAGTAGTTGGTGTAGTCACATACAATCCCTTCTTAGCAAACTTGTGCTGTTAGATTTGATGTAGATTTTGTCTTAGTAGATTTTGCTGTTCACATATACATTTATGGGATTGTATTTTATTTTTACTTTTGTTTATGAATATGTTGAAGGAAATTTGTAGGATAAGGCATTTTATGGTGTTTGGAATTAGAGTTTGCCAGTAAAGTTTGATCTGTGTGTACAATGCTTCTGGTGAAGTGTGATTCATGACATCCATTGTTTTGCAGCTGATTGTCAACCTGTAATGCTCTGCTGACTCTGCACTTCTTCAATGATCTTGTCTCCCTTATGCTTATCCTTCTGGAATGCTGTCATCAGCATATTGCTGTTCATGAATGACCGCCTTGAGAAACTTTATGTCACTTCTCAGTTTATTATAAGAATTTTATCTACAAAAAATTAATCAATATCAACCATAAAGTAAAATTATCACAATTCTTCACAATTTTGAAGAAAAAGTGGTTATTTTCTTCAAAACAGGAATCTAATTTTTAAACCATAATGATAAAGTCAGCAGGGTATTCTTTTATTCTGACCTTCTAAATAAAAATCAAGCAAGGAAAAGCTACAAGAATTTTTGTCATGCTTTCAAAGATGTCAATCTCAATGTACAGGCAGTCACATTTCTGTTTTATGGATATTTTTTTAAATAGGAACAGTTTTCAAGGTTGAATTAAGGTTGTATTAGTCAACACTATTAAAAGTCCTAGAACTTCCCAGTAACTATATTCAAATTCAATTTTTACAAGTTGAATCTGTGTGTGTGTGTGCATGTGTGAGAGAGCGCTTTATAAGGGGCAGTAAACAGCATCCTTCTTTGCCTTCCTAAATTCAGAACTAATATCAAGCTAGAACATTCAGAGAGATTGAATTAGAATATAATACAATCCAAATCTGGCTTGGAATGCAGCCATGTAAGTATCCAATACATTCTTAGGTACCCCACTGAAGTTGCTGAAAAAATTCAGACCTCTCTCACAGGGCCAGAGTCTGTAAGCTTATGTCTGGACAAGCTGAGATTTCATCCTGTAGACAGACCACACCAGCAAGAAGGAGAGCAAGTTTGTTTACCCAATGCCACTTACCAGATTATGAATGGAGATAAGAGAGTGAGAGGTAGGAAAAGCAGCCAGAAAGATGCTTCTAGCAGAAGTCCCCTTGTGCAGATGGATCCAGGGGAATATGGAGGGTCCCTGGATAATTAAAAAGTGAGTTTTATAGACTGGGTGTGTTAATGAGGGAATGTTTGGACTTGAAGTATCAAAAATACACTGGGCCTAATTTCCTGTAGAAGTTGCTTCTACATTGATGTTTTCCCCTTAATCACCATCATTGGAGGAATCACTTTATTAATTTCTTACCCATGATGTAAAATTCAAGAAAGTGTAAGGATAGAATATGTAAGGTTTTCTTGGGAAAAAGAAAAATTCTAATCTATTCATGAAAATATTTCTTACCTGTATCAGTTCCTCAGACATATTTCATTTGTACCTATTCTTGAATGTCCTCACTTTAATCTTTTGCTTCCTGTCCTCTCCCCCTTGATTTTCTCTTAAGAAATCTGTACAGCTTAGAATTACTAGGATAGCTCCTTAGTTCATATATCATTTCCAATATGTCCCTACTTAAATTTATATACCATACAAATGCCAGAAATTTTACTGGACTTGTCATGTCTCTAATATTAAATTCCCTATAACCAGTGCTTCTGCAGTATGTCAGCTCACCAGATGGTCTCTGTTGAATCCTCTCAAACCTCATGCCTCATCTCTCATTTGCCTACTTCTTTATTTAAAAAAAAATGGATCCAACACCTAGAATGTGCCAAAAACTACATTAGACAGTGTGGTGTCAATATGGCTCTAAATAGATTCGATCTTTGCTATAAGGAATTTATATGCTACTGCAGAAGACGGAACAAATACAGGCAAACAGCCAAATAAAAGGAGTAATTGAAATGGAGGACATGTAATTTAAAAAAAGAGAGATTAAAAGAGAATCACCTGAAGATGGGGATCTAATTTAAAGAAGACATATCTAAAGCAGTAGAGGCACCTAATATGAAGATCATTTCCAGATGGAGGAAATAGCATTTTAAAAATTTAAGTGTGAAAAAAAAAAAAGGGTGAAAAATCTTAGTTCACTCATGCAACTGAAGGAAGATGATCATGAGTCAGTTTTCAAGGAGAAGACTGGTATGAGATGAAGTTAGAATAATAAATAAATGCCAGGAGAGCCAGGGCTGTATTGGTTTACTGACATTTTCTCTGTCCTTATATTTTTGACCCATTTTTTGAAATATTTCAATATAAAATAAACCCCTTTACTCTTTGCCCTTTTCTACAACTTGTCAAACTTTTCCTGAGGTAGGATAACCAAAAACCAGAAGCACCTAGGAACCAGTCAGCTGCTGACATTTGTGAGACTCGGGGTAAGAACACAAAAAGGGGACTCACTTTAAAAACTGTTCAATAAAATGGTTCTAGCCTTGTAACTTGATAAATATACCTTGCTAATGCTAGCTGCTTGCCCTCGTACTGCTTCCCAATGACCGGCATGGAGACAGTGTTGTGCTCCTTGGCCTTGGTCTTGATGAGGTCCTTGAAGTTCATAGGCACAGAGCTAGTGGGCATGCCAATGCCCCCTGGGCCATGTTCTTGGCCTTGCACTGCTCCTGCATGGCCTCATACTGGAAATCCTTCCTCCACTCTGTGTGGGTGAGGAAAGATGATGGGTTAAGTCCTTAGTGTTAGACTGGCCACCAGCTCCGGCTGGGCAGATGCACCAAAGAGCGGCCAACACAGTGGTGACGGAGGTGGACTCGGCTTACGTGAGCCTCCGTTCAGGAACAGTGCTCCTCTCAGCCACAGAAGACAGGGGAGCAGCTGCTGGCTAAGTAACTATGTGGAGGGGCTGAGAGATGAGACGAGTCTGTGTCCTGGAGCCCACAGGTGCCTGAACTCTAACTCAGTGTGGTTCATGTGCTCAGGGCCTCCACCAGGGGCCCCACTCACCAACATTCATGATGTCAACAGCCTTGTTGAACTTGTCCTTGACGGATGGGGCACCAGCACTTGGTCCGAGAACACGGACTTCCAGCCCAGGTACCACTTGGTGATCTCCTCCTAACTGGGGCTGTTACTCAGGAGCACGGCGCCTGTTGAGAGGAGACAAGTGAGAAGCCGGAGTCCACCATGGCAACAGGTGGGAGCACAGCTTCCACTTGCGTGTTTGGGTCCTGGTCCTATAAGCTGGTGACACTTGCAGGGTTTCAGGGACTGAATGGGGTCAGCTCGACAGTGAAGGGCCCTGCATGTAGACTCTGCGCCTTGGCCTCCCACCCACACCCCTGGGCCACTTTGAGGATCAGGGATGATGCAGGTGAATTGCTCCAGACCACATGAGGCAAGTGTTCAATAAAGGGTGCTCACGGTGGTCCTGAGGATTTCGTTGGTGGCTTAGACGGTAAAGCGTCTATCTACAATGCGGGAGACCTGGGTTTGATCTTTAGGTCGGGAAGATCCTCTGGAGGAGGAAATGGCAACCCACTTCCAGTACTCTTGCCTGGAGAATCCCATAGACAGAGGGCAGTGGTAGGCTACAGTTCATGGGATTGCAAATAGTCGGATGTGACTGAGGGGTTTCACTTTCACTTTCTTTTACTTTAGTGACTTGTAAAGCTATGATAAAATTACAGATTTTTTTTTTTTTTTTTTTGGATCCCTTAGCATCTGTGAAGGAACTTGGCAATGGGGAGAGAGCAAGTCCTGGCTCCAGACTAACCTGGTCTTTCACTGTCCTAGATTCGGCCCTTCAGAGCCTCATGACCCTCAGGAGGAATGACCTGGGTCATGTCCTAAACCAGGCAATTAATTCAAAGGTTCTGGAGTGTGGTTGAAAGGGGAAACATGGCTTTGATTTTGTACATGGGGAGAGAATCCTCTCTCCATAGACAGAAACATGGTGGGTGGATGGCCGGAATGGATTCTCTAATACAAATTTCTCTTATCTAAGTTGAAGGACAATACTGACCAGTGCAGCTATTAAGTATAGATTTAATGCTGCTGCTGCTGCTGCTGCTAAGCCGCTCCAGTTGTGTCCGACTCTGTGCGACCCCATAGATGGCAGCCCACCAGGCTCCCCCATCCCAGGGATTCTCCAGGCAAGAACGCTGGAGTGGGTTGCCATGTCCTCCAATGCATGAAAGTGAGAAGTGAAAGTGAAGTCGTTCAGTCGTGTCCGACTCTTAGCAACCCCATGGACTGCAGCCCACCAGGCTCCTCGGTCCATGGGATTTTCCAGGCAAGAGTACTGGAGTAGGGTGCCATTGCCTTCTCCGAGACCTTTCGTATTTAAATTCCAGTCTCTGTTGTTGAAAGTGGGTAATGAGTACACAGGGATTCTTGATGTTACTCTCCCTACAGTTTGTTAATGTTAGCAACTTTCTGTAACCAAAAAAGTGAGAAAATATTTTAATATCTTCTTGACAGTTCCAGGAAATTTTATGTTCTATGTGAAGAGGTTTAATTTGCTTGGTCACCATTTGTTTATAATCCTGCTGATGTCTTTAGTAATACAGCCTCATTAATGGTGGGTAAAAATAATCAATGTGCTCTGTAATATTGCTTTTTCTTTCCTGAGTTTATCCTTGGACTTGGCATCATTAAATTCCAGTAACTTTCCTTGTATTTTTATTCTTTATATTTAAATAATCTTGATGGGCTTCCCAGGTGGTGTAGTGGTAAAGATCTGCCTGCCAGTGCAGGAGATGTGAGAGATGCAGGTTCAATCACCGGGTCAGGAAGATCCTCTGGAGTAGCGAATGGCATTCCACTCCAGAATTCTTGCCAGGAGAACTGCATGGACAGAGGAGCCTGACAGGCTACCGTCCTTGGTCTCGCAAAGGGTTGGACAGGACTGAGCAACTAAGCATGCATATCCATTGACATTGAGCACCATCTTATAAAGGACTCCAAACTCTTTTTCATCCACCAAAATTCTAGTTTAAAATTAACTCAATGTGAATTTTCTTATGTTGAATTACATTGCTTTAAATTTTAAAAGTTAGTTTTTCTCCTCTTATAGAGTGGCAGTCTCAGTCTTTCAATATTGTTTCTTCTTTCCATGAACTAATCTTTACATCCATGATTTAGAATCTAAATTTAGGATTATACTATTTTAAGCAGTCTTTGTGTTCTTTTTATATTTTTAAGATATTCCTTTTTCTAATTCAAACCTATTCTTTGCAAAGCTTTCTTTTCAACGTTTGGATAATAACACAGCCTCAGGTATGTGTGGAGAAGGCAATGGCAACCCACTCCAGTATTCTTGCCTGGAGAATCCCAGGGATAGGGGAGCCTGGTGGGCTGCTGTCTATGGGGTCGCACAGAGTCAGACACGACTGAAGCGACTTAGCAGCAGCAGGTATGTGTTCATATAGTGGGGCTATAATCAAAACCATACTCCTCCTTGGGTAGGATTTGAACCCACCTGAACCTCAGATTGGGACTCAAACCCATAATCCTTGAACTAGAAGGGGACATGAACCTACTGTCTTTTAATTCAAACTACTCACCTTGTATCAGAACTTAAGCTCGGGTTCTTTCATTTTGTCACAGAAGGAATTCAGTGTGAGGCAAAGTGATAGGCAAAGAGTGAGTTTATTAGCATAGTATGCTTGTGAGAGGTACAAGTGGGCTGGCGTGAGAGCACAGCAACCCCAGGGACCAAGGCTACATTTGTATAATCAAAGAAAAAATGGGGAGGGGAGAAGACCGTATTCTTCCTCATTCTTGAGCAGACATCAAGCATTAAATCATTGATTTCTCCTTCAGTCTCATATGGTGCTTCCCAGGTAGCTGAGTGGTAAAACAACCTGCCTGCCAATGCAGTAGACACAGACAATGTGATCTCAGTTTCTGGATTGAGAAGATCCCCTGCTCTAGGAAATGGCAACCCAATCCAGTATTCTTGCCTGGAAAATTCTGTGGACATATGAGCCTGGTGGACTACAGATCATAGAGTCTCAAAAGACTCTTGACACGACTGTTTTTGATTTTCTATGGTTTAACTAGGACTGTTGTGGCACTGTTTAAATCATATGTATATTAGCAAAAGGGTGATAAAAAATACTAAAATATGGTAATTAATCTCAGGTTTGATATCATGTACCCTTTTACCCAATTTTAGCTTTCCCCCTTCACCTATACTTCTGTCTTTTGCTGTTGTTCAATCACTCAGTCATGTCTAACTCTTTGTGATCCCATGGACTGCAGCAAACCAGGTTTCCCTGTCCTGCACCATCTCCAGGAGCTTGCTCAAATTTGCATCCATTGAGTCAAATTACTAGATTCCATGACTAGATTCAATGACTAGATTCCATGATGCCATCAAACCATCTCATCCTCTGTCATCCCCTTCTCCTCCCACCTTCAGTCTTTCCCAGCATCAGGGTTTTTCTAATGAGTTGGCTCTTCCCATAAGGTGGCCAAAGTATTGGAGCTTCAGCTTCAGCATCAGTCCCTCTGATGAGTATTCAGGGTTTGTTTCCTTTTGGATTGACTGTTTTGATCTCCTTGCAGTCCAAGGGACTCTCAAGAGTCTTTCCCAACACCAGAGTTCAAAATTATCAATTCTTCAGCATTCAGCCTTCTTTATGGTCCAACTCTCACATCCATACATGACTACTGGAAAAACCATAGCTTTGACTATACAGACCTTTGTTGACAAAGTGATGTCTCTGCTTTTTAATATGCTGCCTAGGTTTGTCATAGCTTTCTGTCCAAGGAGCAAGTGTCTTTTAATTTCATGGCTGCAGTCACCATCTGCAGTGATTTTGGAGCCCAAGAAAAGAAAGTCTCTCACTGTTCCCATGGTTTCCCCATCTATTTGCCATAAAATGATGGGACTAGATTCCATGATCTTCGTTTTTTGAATGTTGAATTTTAAGCCATCCTTTCATTCTCCTCTTTCACCTTCATCAAGAGGCTCTTTAGTTCCTCTTTGCTTTCTGCCATAAGGGTGTTGTCATCTGCATATCTGAGGTGGTTCATATTTTTCCTGGCAGTCTTGATTCCAGCTTATGCTTCATCCAACCCAAATTTTGCATGATGTACTCTGAACATAAGTTAAATAAGTAGGGTGACAGTATACAGCCTTGAGTTACTCCTTTCCTGATTTTGAACCAGCCTGTTGTTCCATGTCCGCTTCTGATTGTTGCTTCTTAACCTACATATAGATTTCTCAGGAAGAAGGTAAGATGGTCTGGCATTCCCATCTCTTTAAGAATTTTCCAGTTTGTTGTGATCCACACAGTCAAAGACTTTAGCATAGTCAATGAAGCAGAAGTGGATATTTTTTCTGGAATTCTCTTTCTTTTCCTGTGATCCAACAGATGTTGGCAATTTGATCTCTGATTCCTCTACCTTTTCTAAATCCAGCTTGAACATCTGGAAGTTTTCAATTCATGCACGGTTAAAGCCTGGCTTGGAGAATTTGAGCATTACTTTGCTAGCATGTGAAATGAGTGCAATTGTGAGGTAGTTTGAACATTCTTGGCATTGCCTTTCTTTAGGATTGGAGTGATAACTGACCTTTTCCAGTCCTGTGGCCACTCCTGAGTTTTCCAAATTTCCTGGCATATTGAGTGCAGCACTTTAACAGTGTCATCTTTTAGGATTTTAGATAGCTCAGCTGGCCTTCCGTCACCTCCACTATCTTTGTACTGATTCTTCCTAAGACCCACTTGACTTTGCACTCCAGGATGTCTGGCTCTAGGTGAGTGATCATACCATCATGGTTATCTGGGTCATGAAGATCTTTTTTTTTGTATCATTCTGTGTGTTAGTGCTACCTCTTCTCAATATCTTCTGCTTCTGTTAGGTCCATACCGTTTTTGTCCTTTATTGTGCCCATCTTTGCATGAAATGTTCCCTTGGTAGCTCTAATTTTCTTGAAGAGACCTCTAGTTTTCCCCATTCTATTGTTTCCCTCTATTTCTTTGTATTGTTCGCTTAGGAAGGTTTTCTTATTTCTCCTTGCTATTCTTTGGAACTCTGTATTCAGATTGGTATATCTTTCCTTTTCTCCTTCGCCTTTCACTTCTTCTTGTCTCAGCAATCTGTAACAGCTCCTCAGACAGCCATTTGTCTTTGTGCATTTCTTTTTCTTGGGGATGGTTTTATCACTGCCTCCTGTACAGTGTCGTGAACATCCATCCATGGTTCTTCAGGCACTCTGTCTATAAAATCGAATCCCTTGAATCTATATGTCACTTCCACTGTATAATCATAAAGGATTTAAGTTATACCTGAATGGTCTAGTGGTTTTCCCTACTTTCTTCAATTTAAGTGTGAATTTTGTAATAAGCATTTTATCATCTGAGCCGTAGTCAGCTCCTGGTCTTGTTCTTGCTAACTGTACAGAGCTCCTCCATCTTCAACTGCAAAGAATATAATCAATCTGGTTTCAGCATTGACCATCTGGTGACGTCCGTATGTAGTGTTGTTTCTCATGTTGTTGGAAGAGGGTGTTGGTTTCTGTCTTGGCATGCAGAAATGCTACTATTGTCTTGTTTCTTTAATTGTCCTTGTTGGTTATCTATTTTATATTAGTAGTATGTAATGTTAATTCCAAATCCCTAATTTATCCTGCCTCTATGCCTTTCCAGTTTGGTAACCATAAATTTGTTTTTGAAGTTTGTCAATCTATTTCTGTTTTGTAGACAAATCCGTATATATCATTTTTTTTAGATTCCACATGTAAGTGATACCATGATAATTGTCTTTCTCTGAGTTACTTGACTTAGTATGATTATCTCTAGGTTTATCCATGTGGCTGCAAATGGCATTATTCCATTCTTTTCTTCTGGCTAAAATTGTTGTGTGTATGTGTGTGTATAAACACACACACACACACACACACACACATATATATATATACACACACATATATATACATA
This sequence comes from Bos taurus, assembly GCF_002263795.3. Classification (NCBI taxonomy): domain Eukaryota; kingdom Metazoa; phylum Chordata; class Mammalia; order Artiodactyla; family Bovidae; genus Bos; species Bos taurus. Next base: position 33,689,485 of record NC_037333.1, on the reverse strand, counting down.
CATTGCATCTTCTTTCTTTATCCATTCCTCTGTTGATGGGCATGCAGGTTTTTTCTATGTCTTGGCTATTGTAAATAATGCTGCAATGAACGTAAGAGTGCATGCAACTTTTTGAGTTATGATCTTTTTGGATATACACCCAGGAGTGGGATAGATGGGTTATATGGTAGTTCTATTTTTAGTTTTTTAAGGAACTCCCATTCTGCTCTCCATAGTGATTGTGCCAGTTTACATTCCCACCAACAATGGGGGAGGATTCTCTTTCCACCACACCCTCTCCATCACTTATTTGTAGGCTTTATGATGAGTGCCGTTGTGACCAGTGTGAAGTCATCCTTCATTGTAGTTTTGATTTGCATTTTTCCAATAACAATGTTGACATCTTTTCATGTGTCTTTTGGCCATCTGTATGTCCTCTTTGGAGAAATGTCTATTTAGATCTTCTGCCCATTTCTTTGTTTACTTCATATTGAGCTACATGAGCTGTTTGTTATACCTACTACATGAGCTGATTTATACCTGTCGGTCACATTGTTTGGAAATACTTTCTTCCATTCTGTGTGTTGTCTTTTTGTCTTGTTTATGGTTCCCTTTGCTGTGAAAAGCCTTTGAGTTTAATTAGGCTCCATCTGATATTTTTATTTTTACTTTGATTCTTCTAGGAGGTGGATCCAAAGAGCTATTGTTGCAATTTATGTCAAAGTATGTTCTGTCTATATTTTTTATAGAAGTTTTATATTATCTGATCTTACATTTATGTCTTTAATTCATTTTGAGTTTATTTTTATCTATTGTGTTAGAAAATGTTCTAATTTCATTCTTTTACATGTACCTTCCCAGTTTTCCCAGCAGCACTACGTGAAGAAACTGACTTTTCTCCATTATATGTTCCTGCCTTCTTTGTCATAAATTAATGGACCATAAGTGGATGAATTTATTTCTGGGCTTTCTATCCTGCCCTATTGATCTATATGCCCCGTTTGTGCCAATACCATACTATTTTGATTGCTGTAGCTTTGTGATATAGTCTGAAGTCAGGGAGCCTGATTCCTCCAGCTTTGTTTTTTCTTTCTGAAGATTGCTTTGGCTATTCGGGATCTTTTGTGTTTCCATACAGATTGTAAAGTTGTTTTTTTTTTTTTTTTTCCATAGTTTTTCTTAGCTTGAGCCTTTGGTCAGTATGTAGTGTCCTTTTTTGTCTCTTATGACAGTCTTTATTTTAAAGTCTATTTTGCCTGATATGAGTATTGCTGTTCCAGCTTTCTTTTTATTTCTGTTTACACAGAACATCTTTTTCCATCCTCTCACTTTCAGTCTGTATATGTCCCAGGATCTGAAGTAGGTTTCTTGTAGACAGCATATATGTGGGTCTGGTTTTTGTATCTGTTTGGCCAGTCTGTATCTTTTAGTTGGAGCATTTAATCCCTTTATACTTAAGGTAATTATTGAGACATATGCCCTTATTGCCATTTTGTGTTTGGATCACTTTTTCTTTTTTGTGTGTGCATATTGTAGATTTTTGGTTTGTGATTCCCATGAGGTTTTGATATACCAGTCTACATATTTAATACAGCAGCTAACAAGATTGTTTTCAGTTTCTGGTCTCTTAATTTCAACTGCGTTTTCAATATACTATGTCCCCTACCTACACACCTTCAAGTTGCAAACTTTCAAAGATGTGAATGTTTCTTTATGTGTCAAATCACATGTTAGTTTGTACGTCTAGCACACATTGTCATGTGCATGCATCCTCTACAGGTGGTGGTGTTTTTGTGTCATTTATTGCACAATACTGTGTAGAGTACAGTACTACAGCATCTTTATTTCAAGTCCAGAGTGTCCATAAGCAAGAGGTAGATAGAATTAAATCTAGCAAGGAACCAGAACCTGTGCCATTAATGTCAGGTGTGAGTAAGACTGCAGCTTAGCCTCCATCTCCTGTTGCTGACAAACCTTGGGCTCTAACGTCTTCTCCCTCTTCTCCCTCCTCCAATCAGCAGCTCTTCTTGCTTGTTCACTTGATGCTAGTCCTTGTATGCCAGCTGTTGTACTATATTGGTGTACTTCTCAAGGTACTATACTGTAAGATTAAAGAGGTACTCTTTATTTTTTGCTATTTTTTATTTGTGTGAAAATCATTATAAACTTATTACAGTACAAGGCTATATAGCTGATTATGTTAGTTGGGTACCTAAAATAACTTTGTGGGACTTATGAACAAACTGAATATATAAATTTGCTCTTAGAATGGAACTATTTGTATGTAGGGGACTTGCTGTATCCTGAATTTGTACTCACTTAGCAGTTGCTGGTTTTGATTCTGTGCTTGTTTGTGGATGATTTCTTACTTTGATTGTATGTTTGCCCTTACTGTTGATCTTTCGTATTTGTGATACTTCTGTTTCTAGCCATGGCCTTTCCTGTTTAGAGTCCTTTAGGAATTGTTGTAAAGCTGTTGTGATGTCAGATTGCCTTAACTTCACTTGCCTGTGCAGTTTTTTGATTTCTCTATTGAATCTGAAAAAGAGCCAAGTTTACTAGCTTTTTTATTATTTTATCTTTTTTTAAATCACATTTTCTCCTTCTCAATTTTTCCCCAATGACATGTGCTTGCATGTGCACACGTGAAAGTGCAAAAATATACATTTATCAATGGTATCTATTATACTTTTTTATGATCTATGATTGGCCAATGCATAAAAAATACACCAGAAATGATTCTTACAACTTAAGCAGAATATACTTTTAGAATATCCTGCTTGAACTAATCCTATTTTTAAAGAATTTAATGCCATTCAACATTTAGTTTTCAGTTTGCTTTTTTACATCTTTCAATTTTGTGTTATAATGCTGTATAAACTTTATCGTTTTATTCCTGACTCATGTTCCAAATGCCTTGTTGGTTATAATAATGGGTATTTTTTGGAATCTCAGCTCTTAAAGGAAATAAGCTGATAAATCCTCAGTTCAGTTCTGTCACTCAGTCATGTTCGACTCTGCGACCCCATGGACTGCAGCATGCCAAGCTTCCCTGTCCATCATCAACTCCCAGAGATTATTCAAACTCATGTCCATCAAGTCAGTGATGCCATCCAACCATCTCATCCTCTGTTGTCCCCTTTCTTCTCCAGCCTTCAATCTTTCCCAGCATTAGGATCTTTTCCAGTGAGTCAGCTCTTCGCATCAGGTGGCCAAAGTATTGGAGATTCAGCTTCAGCATCAGTCCTTCCAATGAATATTCAGGAATGATTTCCTTTAGGATACCAGGTTGAATCTCCTTGCAGTCCAAGGGACTCTCAAGAGTCTTCTCCAACACCACAGTTCATAAGCATCAATTCTTCGGCACTCAGCCTTCTTTATAATCCAACTCTCACATCCATACATGACCACTGGAAAAACCATAGCTTTGACTAGATGGACCTTTGTTGGCAAAGTAATGTCTCTGCTTTGTAATATGCTATCTAGGTTGGTCATAACTTTTCTTCCAAGGAGTAAGCATCTTTCAATTTCATGGCTGCAGTCACCATCTAATGTACTTAAACTGTTTTTATAGTACAGCAGAATGACTTAGTAGAATCATTAGAGCATTTAGGCAGGATGAACAGCAAAGGCAGTTTTATTTTCATACTAGCTGGATAGTGACTATGCATTTGGTATGTGTCCTTGTATACATGAAGTGGAAGCAGCAATGACACTTGCAGCTTTTCCAGCCAGAATATCTTTTTAGAAAGGACACCAGATTTTGAAGACAGATAAAGGTTTTCCAACTTGCCTCTTTCACTTAATAGCCTATGTGACCTTTAGTGACAATTTCAACTTACTAAGAACCAGATTCCTGTTTTTCTGAGAAGAGACAATAACAGACATTGTACATTCTTGAGAGGATTCATATAAATTACTTGATACCAGTGCTTGGCATGTAACTATATTCTGTTAGCGTAGTGGCAAAGATTACAGAAGTAGAGGAAAGTGTGAATATAAGTAACTAATTTTGGCACGTTTGTAAACTGTGTTTTCTTTGATTTATAAACATTATTTATGGTAGCTGATTTTAATATACAGGTGTTGTATTACTCTTGATGTTAGATGAGATTAATCAAAAATTTGGAGAGAAAACCATTATATATTTTTTATTCATATAGCAATATTCTGTAAAATTCAAAACCTCCACATATTAAAAAGTCAGATAAGTCAGCAGTGTAAAATAATAAAAAATATACATAGTAAAATTCCTCTTTTTCATCATGTTTTGCTTACTTTTTCTATAGAATGTGATAGTTATTTGTTAATTCTGTTTAATAAGCACACATATGTTTTATGAATCAGAATTTTTAAAAAGGTGTGTTTATAGTTTAATAAACACAATTTAATAAATATTAAATTTTATACAATTAAACACAATTTAATAAATATTGGTATTTTCATTCCTTGGAAAGTGTCTGGGGTTAAGTTACTTATAAAATGTATCTGCCGAAAACTGAATTGTTTAATATTCCTTTGTCCTTCTGAGAGAATCTGGAAGAAGAAATTGAATTGTTTGCTTACGTAGAAAAATATTGGAAAAAAGCTATATTAAATCACATGCATGTGGAAATTAATTGATGGTCCAATAAAATAAATTTTAATGCACTTCGAATGTTTCTTTTCTCCAGATTGCTTCCTTGTAATTCTTTTATGTAAGGTGAAAGGAAGTATTTAAATAAGTTCTGTTGTAATTTAATTAAAGTATTATTTGGCTTTTCATTTCATTTTCAAAATAATATTTGAAAAATTAAGATAAACCTAAAATCCTTTGATAAAGAATTCTATCCTCTCTGTCATGGACTTGATTTACCACAGTCTCATTTCTTTCTATGGTCCCTTTCATTGTTTCTCCTTAGGCAAGTTTGAACTAGTAGCTGTTTATATATATATCTTTGTCAGGGTCTCGCTCACTTCTAAATATTTTCAAATGTCATTGCCTGAGAAAGATCCCGTATCACTTCCACTCCAAGTGGCTAATTTTTTCTAAACAACCATTCAGTGACAGCAAATGTTATTGGTTCCTTACGTGTTACTACTTTTTTGCCCTCTCCTCACATTCTAATAGTAGTCTAAATAAACACAACTTGTTAATTCTCATTTTAAATTTATATTGGAAAAAGTGGCCATATTTTCACTTACCCTTTTCAAAAAATGAAAACCATCCCTTTACATATTACATCTTAGATTATCTAATCTCCATTTCACTATTGTCTGAATAGCAGCTCTAGAAGTTTTATAAGAGGAAAGTTAGAAGGTTTGGCCATACATAATCCATTATGTATGTATTTTGTTAACCAACTTGGATAGCTTTCATATCTTATTAAGGATTTAAGGGAAAGAGCAAGAGAGTTCCAGAAAAACATCTAAAGAGCCTCTTGATGAAAGTGAATGAGAAGAGTGAAAAAGTTGGCTTAAAGCTCAACATTTAGAAAATTAAGATCATGGCATCCAGTCCCATCACTTCATGGGAAATAGATGGGGAAACAGTGGAAATAGTGGCTGACTTTATTTTTCTGGGCTCCAAAATCACTGCAGATGGTGATTGCAGCCATGAAATTAAAAGACGCCTACTCCTTGGAAGGAAAGTTATGACCAACCTAGACAGCATATTAAAAAGCAGGGACGTTACTTTGCCAACAAAGGTCCCTATAGTCAAAGCTATAGTTTTTCCAGTGGTCGTGTATGGGTGTGAGAATTGAACTATAAAGAAAGCTAAGTGCTGAAGAATTGATGCTTTTGAACTGTGGTGTTGGAGAAGACCCTTGAGAGTCCCTTGGACTCCAAGGAGATCCAACCAGTCCATCCTAAAGGAGATCAGTCCTGGGTGTTCATTGGAAGGACTAATGCTAAAGTTGAAACTCCAATACTTTGGCCACCTGATGCAAAGAGCTGACTCATTGGAAAAGACCCTGATGCTGGGAAAGATTGAGAGCAGGAGGAGAAGGGGACGACAGAGGATGAGATGGCTGGATGGCATCACTGACTCGATGGACATGGGTTTGGGTGATCTCCAGGAGTTGGTGATGGACAGAGAGGCCTGGCATGCTGCAGTTCATGGGGTTGCAAAGAGTTGGACATGACTGAGTGACTGAACTGAACTGAAGGGAAAGAGAGAGTGTTCACTTTTAAGTGAATTTAATTTAAGGGAAAGAGTATTTCTTAAGGAGAGGGAAAGAAAGAGAAAGGGAGGAGTAACCTGAGGGGAGAAGGGGAGGAGAAGAAACATTAGTTTTGTGTATTGTTAGTGAGGTTTGTGATGACTACTATCTCTTCATGGAAAAAATTAAATGATGAGTTATAACAGTTTTTATCATTAAAATATTATAGAGCTATTTTATTGACCAAGTGAAGAAAACAAAATAAAATTCTCCTTTAAATCAACATAAGACAAAAGCAGAACCTAGTGGAATCACATGAACTTCTTGGGAAACCTAAGTTAACTTTGTTAACTTAAACTTTGCAGACTCATTGAAATGGGTGGTAATCATAGTAAAAAATCCCCAGATGAGGTCTGATCATGTGAGTACAGCACTCCAAGCTGTGCTATACACACAGTGAACACATTATAATAAATATGCAAAGATAATTTTTACTCTAAGTGACACATTTAGTAGCAAGAAGACCAGAGCCAGAGGCCCCGTCATATTGTGTGTATATGCATGCTAAGTCTCTTCAGTAGTGTCCAACTCTTTTTTTGCAACGTTATGAACTGTAGCCCGCCAGGCTCCCAGTCCGTGAAATTCTCCAAGTAAGAATACTGGAGTGAATTGCCATTTACTCCTCCAAGGGATCTTCTTGACCCAGGGACTGAACTGAGTCTCTTGTGTCTCTTGCATTGGCAGGCGGGGAAACCAGTCACATTAGTAGACCAGAATTAGTACATTTGCATTTGAGATATGAAATCCCAAACTTTGCTCATGCATTGTATCTCTTATTTATAACAGGGTTGGATTCATGTAGGCTCCCCTAAAGGGCAGATTCCTAAATGTGTAGATTTTGGAATGAGAGAATTAGAAGCAATAAATAATTAAAAATGGTATTTACTGAAAATGTTTTGAATTTTAAATGTAAACACTTCTGAAACTGTATCAGTAAAATCCTCTCAATTTAAAGAAAACACAATAGCTTATAGAAAACTTAGCATAATCATTTGATATTGGATTTAAGCAAAGCATGTCTCTAGCTTTCAGCCATGATTCTGACTTAGTGGTTCCTGTATTAAAAGAAAAGATGCCAAAAATGACGTTATTATGACCTGAAAATTAAACCTCTGAATGTTCAAATTGATAAGTAAAGCACCACCACTGCGAAATATATGCACAATCATGAATTGTACAGTAATCAAATTTTAATGCGGGGGGGAGCATTAGTGTAGAAGCACATGACTCACAAAAAAATGTGTTTTGGTTTTGCTCTTTTTTTTCCTGCAGGAAAAAGTTCAGCACTTACAGAAGGCTTTTGCTTCAAGAGTAGATAAATCCACACAAACTGAACTTCTAGGCTATGATGTAAGTAGCTATATAAAACCATTTTTATCTTTTTTATTGGTATTCAGACCTCCACAGCTTATTTACTTCTATTGCTGCTATGTCCATGCATTGATTTAATAGGATTTAGTGGTACACCATTTATCTTTTGCTCTTAAATAATCCCCAAATACCTTCTGGAACTGAAAAAGATAATTACAGGCACTGACTAGCATACCAATGTCTTATTAATTTCTTTAAACCAACATCGCTAATACAGTCTTCTGAATTAGTGAATTTGCAGACATGTGCAAGAGATGTATTAGAATACTAAGACAATTTATTTTTAAGAAAGTACTGATTTATTTATTAACAGTTTAATAAAGTTATTATATTTTCAATCACCAAGGGCCAAGTACATCATTTTTACATTCTGGCACATAAAAGGGAGCACAACTTTGCAGAGAAATTTACAATACTATTTTAGCTCTTGGGCTTTGGTGTGGGCTGCAGAAAGTAATTTAATTGAAAGTTAGCATTTTTTTCTTCATGTGAAATATTTGTTGAACTGTCAAAATAAGATTGTAAAACATGTTTTAATACAAGATGACTTCCAGTAGCGCTAAATGATTTTAGAAAACTTTGATTCAAATATCTACTTAAACAAAGCTATGAAATTTTCACTTTGCCTAAGTTCACAACTTTAAATTTTCTTTCGATGAAAACATAAATGAGTTATCTTCTTTATGTTGAACCTAACATTTGTGAGAATACTCTGCTTTTTAAAAAAAATTATTAATATTATTTTTACCACTCTATTGGCAAGTAATAATAGAATAGAAATAATTTTAGATTTCATGAAGGGGTTTAATGATAAAATGTCAACTGATCTTCATGTTCTTATTTGTGTTGCCTTTCAAAGTACATTAACATATGTAACATAAAGCTGTCTATCTCTATTAGGAAATAAACCAGAGTTTTGAATTTCAGCTAAAATGGTTTTCAGATAGTTATGTGCATTATTTTTTAATTAAAAAAATTAAAAGCTACCCCTTTCTTTTGAGTTATTCTCTTATACTCATTTCATGTTTATTCTTAATACCTAAATATTCTAGATATCAATATTCTGACTATAATACTTCTTCAATTCCAGTGCTTTGGTATTTAAATGATAATGTTTCAGATATTTAAAAGTAAATGTTTTAGTAAGTTCAAATATGCTTTAGTGCACTAATTCAATATTTATCTGTTTAAGAGGAGTTATTGTTTAATTTTTTTTTTTCTAGTACATATTATTTGTGCTTAGGTCTTTGGGATATAAAACCAGTATGTATTTTACAATTAATAATCCATATCTTTTTAAATCTGTGAGTCAGTTGTCCAATAAGAACAATAAATTCATAGTCCACATTAAATCTTATTTCAACATAAATTCATTTAACACAGGAGCTGCAAGTAAACTTAGAATTCACCTATCTCAGTGCCCTCAATTTTCAAACAAGTTGACTAAGTTCCAGAAAAGTGAAGTCACTTGTTCACTAATGCACATTCTTTGTGGAAATCTGATCTTTTAAAAAAGTAGTGATTATCCTTATAACAAGGAAAAAGGAAGTACTCAGGCATTTGCACTCAGATATTTCATTTTACTCAATTTAAGAGACTGATGTTTAGCAGACTAAATTCTAAATTTCTAAATAACTGAATGTAAATGTAGAATGTAACCCTCTTAGATCTACAGCACTATTGGTGCCAGTCAGAAATGCCCACTAAGACATGATGGTATCTGTGGGGAGAGAGCTAAGTTCTAGCTACTAGATATTCCTTATGCCTGACATGAATGCCTGTCTGTGCCCCATACTTTTCTTGATTTTACAAAATGTCTTATATCAATGGTATTTAATTCTCCAAACGTGTAAACAAAAATTAAAGCCATGATCATAGTTAATTCTTGATCATACCTAGCCTCTTCTCATATCTGACAATGAGAGCTTAATGTATTTTACTAGATAAAAGTAATGTTAAAGAATAATTTCTTAGTGGTGAGTCCTTAATGGATCCCCTTGTACAAGTTTCTGATATGATTTGGGTAGTTATTAACATAGAATAATGTTCTAAAGATTTCATATTTTGTACTTCTTGGTGATATATTTTAGGACATAAGCATCAGAATCAGGACAAAGATATGCATGCAGAACCTTCCACCAGTAACTAGATGTAACTGTCATAATAGATTTTAAGGCAATTGGTATTAAAAAAACAACAACAACAAAAAAAACTGGGATGGGAAATATTTTAAATAAAACAAGTAAAGCATTTTAAATCTGCTGAGTTGTAACTATTTGGAATATTATTCATTAATGTAACTTTTTCATGACTGAAATATATTTTCTATAATTTTCAATAATGGTTTATAATTTTTTATATTCTTGTATGCAATAAGAATAATTTGTTATCTTTGATATTTTGCTCACATTTTCTCAGGAAATATAATTTGATCTTTAATTTATCACAAGTGTATATACATATATATACCTACATACATGCTATTTGAAATTTGCAATAGTATTTGTGAGAAGAAAAATCTTGTAGAAATCTGGCATATTATGGATGATGTTTTCACCTCTTTCTTTTTAAAGCTGTCAATATTAGCCACAAATTGTTCTTTACTGATCTTTATGGATCATGTTTCAGTGACATGAATGTTAGAATATAATCAGTCATGTCCGACTCTTTGCGATCCTATGGACTGTAGTCTACCAGGCTCCTCTGTCCATGGGATTTTCCAGGCAAGAGTACTGGAGTGGGTTGCCATTTCCTTCTCCAGGGGATCTTCCTGACCCAGGGAACGAACCCAGGTCTCCTGCATTGCAGGCAGATGCTTTACCCTCTGAGCCACCAGGGAAGCCCTATAAGAGACTACAGTATCTATTAATATAATTTCCTTGTGAAGATAGCTGTTACTACACATTTTGCTTAAGATGGGAAATAGAATCCCCGGGAGATATTAATTATAATGAAAACTATTAAAAGAAATTTCAAAATTTCAAAAGATATTAATTTCCCAAAAGATATTAATTATAATGAAAACTATTAAAAGAAAGTTCCAAATTTCCAAATTCACTACAGTGATTAAGTTCAAAGGTTTGTACAATAAACAACTTCTAGCCTGCCACAGATTTATCAAGAGTCTTAAAACTAATGTTAAAGTACAACATGCTCTGACTTCTAATGCAAGTGGCAAGAATTATTTAAAAATAATTTCAGAGTGTCTCAGCAAAGGCCTATAAACACAATAGTTCTTATGATGAGGGAGATTGTTAAATAAATGATGAATGTGTCTTAAATAATCAATGCCAATTTAACCTCTTTCACCCTCCTCTGTCTGCACAGGTTTAGTTTATTGAAAGATCAAAGAATAATTTCTTAGGTGTCAGTTGTGTTATTACAACAGAATGGAAGATGAATAGATGTAGTCAGGTAGCAATGTTGTCGATTACAAGATTATGTTAAGAGGTAGGCAAGATTCTTCTGATTACATCAGCTGTATAAATAGATACTTCAACAAAGCACATTTGCTGCCTATAAAAATTTTATAGTTTGAACTACTGCAAATAACATTTTGGTTAAAGCAGTTGAGAATGAATGACCAAAATGCTACACTGAAATTTTATTTTCTGACAGTGAGAAGATTCATATCCTTTAATTAATTTGACACCATTATGGACAATTTTTTAACTTCCTTGGGCTTCCCTTGTAGCTCAGTTGGTAAAGGATCTGCCTGTAGTACAGGAGACCTGGGTTCGATCCCTGGATTGGGAAGACCTCCTGGAGAAGGAAATGGCAACCCACTCCAGTATCCTCGCCTGGAAAATCTCATGGACAGAGGAGACTGGTGGGCTGTAGTCCACGGGGTCGCAAAGAGTCGGACACGACTGAGTGACTAACACTTTGTTGTTCTACAGAAGATTGTCATTTTCAAAGTGACTGATTAACTTTAGGTGTAAGTTTTCCTTTCAGTTACTTCCTAAACTTGACTCAGAACAGTCACAATGTCTTGAGACTGCTCTTTTAGGCAGAAACATTGAAGTTTTAAGATCTTCCACTCAGTGGCATATATTTTACACTTATATTTAAAACAAGTGTTTAGTTGAACTAGGAATGTTTTGTTCATACTTTAAGAGTTTTAAAGTTACCAGGTATTTCATCAGGTATTATTATTCATCACTGTCATTCTAAATATTATTAATAGTTTGTATATGGCTATTTTAAAATCAGCTGAACTGTGGTTTCACACACATTATGTCTCAGTCATACATGAGTGAAGCATAAATCAGTATGGAAATGTATGCTCACACCTCTGTGTGTTCTGCAAATATTTTAATGCATTTCCAAGGGTGGGACTTGCTTTATAAACACAGCTTTCTACTTAACTAGTTGCATTATGAATACAGATTTTGAAAAACTCAATGCAATTACCTGTGTATTTGCAATCTATGCTATTTTTCTCATGTTTAGTTTTGCAGGCCCTCCTGGCACAGTTAGTAGTGTTCAGGGAATTCTAACAAATAAGAAAATTGTTCATAATGTAAGGAATAAGAGTAATTAGTTTTTACACTAATTGTTTTATTAGCTATTAGAGCAGGAGAGTATTTTGTGTTATGCTAATATATTATGTCAATTTATGTGTTAAGCCCGGGCTTCCCAGGTAGCTCAGAAGGTACCTGGTCTTCTGCCTGCAATTCAGGAGACCAGTGTTTAATCCCTGGGTCAGGAAGATCTCCTGGAGAAGGAAATGGCAACCCACTCCAGTATTCTTGCCTGGAAAGATCCTGTGGATCGAGGAGACTGGCAGGCTACTGTCTATGGGATCACAAAGAGTGGGAGACAACTGAGTGACTAACACTTTCATGGGTTAAGTCCGATTCTAAGATTGAATAACTATTGATTAGGCTGTCTCATCCGACTGCTAATAAAGTGTAGTTTCTTAAATCTGTTTTAGATCCATCTGTTGCTATCATCTTTCTTAAATTCAGTTCTTATCCTGATCATGCTTCAATGTGATCCAGTATTTAGTAAAGGAGTGCCTTCCCCCAATGTGCTTCATTCTTTAATATTTACTTAGCTCAGGTATTTATGTTGGTTTTTAGAAACAACAACAACAAAAAAATCAGGTTTAAAACTGAATGATATATTCCAGGTTTTCTTTCTCTCTTTTTTTGTAAGGTTTTTAAAATAGCATTTAATACTTAAAAGTTAACATGTGTATAACAGAAAGCCAAAAAACACAAGAAGCAGAAAACAAAGTCATTCATAATCACAAGCAGTTTACCATTTGATGTGTCCTTCTGGGTCTCATTTGTGTATTTCTTTTGAAGTCCAATTTTTGTATTACATTAAAGGCAACTTTCAGACAAGAACATTGATGAAAACACTGGAAACAACATCTGCCACACTTGTTTGCTAATTAATGGAGGAATCACAGCTTACCTAGTGGTAACATTCTGAGGGCATCACTTCTGAAAATCCATGCATGTATTCATTCAACAAATATTGATAAGTGCTTCCTGGAAGCCAGGCCTTGTTCTGCGTACTTGAGCTACATCCTTTAACCAAACAAATAATCCCTCAGGGAGTTTGCATTTCATTATTATATTTAAAACAAAACAAAATAAAAATAAGCAAAGTATATGGTATGTTAGAAGCTCCTAAGTGCAATATAAAAGAGAAAAAACACAGGGAAAAGATAATTGTGAGTGTAGGGGTATGGTCAGGGTTATGATCAGAAACTTTATATCAAGTAATCTGGACAGATCTGAGGGTGACATGTGCCTTGTGAGACTTGAAGGAGGTGAGGTGAAAATCACCAGTAGCCAGAAATCCTTTTGTGGTGTGCATCTTGAAACCTGTTGAAGACCCTCAGTCAGAACAAATTGATGTGTCTTGGCTCCATGGATAAGAATAATTGGCTTCATTTAGGGGCCCTCTGTTATAAAAATAGACATTAAACCCTAGAATCAGACCCAGTATACCAAGCGACTCACACTAGCGGAACCCAGACCACCCGAGGGAACAGCCTGCTCAGCCTCTTAAGATCATATTCACTTATCATAGGCACTGAGAAGAAAGCTGGGTGAAATCAAGTTCGATAAGTAAATTACATTTGCTTTTCTTCCTTTTTTTTTTGCTTGCATTGTCTCCACCCTCTTCTCTCTCTCTGTACCATTATTCTTCAGCCCAGGCAGTGCTAACTGTATAAACTTTAAATGTATAATTAGATTTCATTGTATATCTACACATCCCATTTATTAGAGATATGCTACTAAAAGTGAATAAAGCACTAAGTAATTACTTGGTGAAAAATGAATATATTAACTAAAAGACTCTAAGGTTATTTTTATAATCTAAAAAATCTGTAACAAATCAGTATGCATTATTTTCCTTTATTCACAAGAATCATACAGAAGTACATACTGGTACCCTACATTTTTACTCTATATTTGTTATATTGAACTAATATTTTGCAGTGACTACTTTGCGCCTTTTAGAAGACATAATAATATTAAATGCAAATCAGCATAGTCAACCAGGTGAGGTGAAAATCACCTTTTAAAACATGGATGACAACATGCAGTTGTCCTTAACATACTGCATTGAATGGTTCGTTTTAAAATCCTGAATCTTTATCTAGGAACTAGATCATTCCTGGAATATCTCCAGGTCTTTAATTCTTGCTACATAGAATTGGTGTTAGTTAACTGATAGTTCTTTTGTTAAGTGAATCTGTGGTTGAAATGCTGATGGGGGAAATAGCAAGGCTAAGTTTTAACCAAGAAAACTCATATAATTATAGAAATATTAATTAAAACAAAGCAAAAGAGCACACTCACAAGTATTTTATATAGCTCAAATTATGTGGGGGAGGAAAAATTACTTTCCCTCTACCCTTCTTGGCCGAGGACCCCACTCTGCAATAATAAGAGACAGAATAGCTGTAGAAAACAAACAAGTTTAGTAATATGTATACTGCCTGTATAAGTGGGAGATACCCAGGAAAGCAGTAATTCCTTGAAATGGCCTAAACCACCACCATTTCTAGCTGAAGACGAAAGGATGGGAGTAGGGAGGGTGGTTATGGGAAGTTTCCAGGAAAAAATACAGTAAACAAAGGATATGATTGTTATGCAGATTTAAGTTGGTGCCTTCTTCATAAATAGAATTTTCTAGAGATTTGGTCATCTTCCTTCTTCTGGTACAGAGAAGGAGATACTCTTACAAATAGAGGTTCATCTTAAAAATGTGAATTCTTCTTACAAAAGGTAACTTCTTAGTTTTTTAGAGCTTCTCCTGCTGTTTCTTAAAAATAACAAACTCAAGATAAACCATTTGTCAAAGAAGCATGTTTTGGTGTAGTATATTTTGCTCTCCTTCAACTAGTAATAGTGAGTATCATACTTGCTTAAAATTATGTTGATTCTGTGATAGTACTGATATGAGAAAAGTAGCTATTTGTTGAAAAGAAAATTTTTCCAACCCACTTCTATTTCCATCTGAGATTGCCATCTCTGTAGGAAATCTAATTTCAAAATTTCAGATAGTTCCTTAGAAAATTCTAGAAGTCATTTTAGTATTTTCCAGTATGCTAAATGTCATTGCATAAAAGAGAGTCCCTTCTGAGGGAAGAAAACAAAATGTATATACTAAAGACATCTCTCAGTGTCTATTTATCATGATTATGGAATTGTTGCTAATCAGAATTTGTATTAAGTTCTAAGTTTACTCAAGTACTTGTTCAATGTAAATCTTTGAGTGTTTATATTTACTGATTTCTAGAGAAAGGAATCGTTTCCTTTAATGTGGTCTACAAGTAAGAAAATCTGTAAAATGAAATTTATTCTTTATATATATATACACATATCCTTGCAATATAAGTATAAAAATATTATACAGATAAATATATAAAGTGTTAGTCACTCAGTGGTGTCTTGACTCTTTGTGACCCATGGACTGTAGTCCACCAGGCTCCTCTACTGTTCTCAGGCAAGAACACTGGAGTGGGTAGCCATTACCTTCTCCAGGGAACCTTCCCAACCCAGGAATTGATTCCCATTTCCCAACCCAATGCCTTGCATTGCAGGCAGATTATCTATCATCGAAGCCACCAGAGAAGCCCATCAGTAAAGCTGTATATATACCTAAACGCATACATACACACAAATACTTACATGACATAACTTTAAAAAAGAACCTACATTTATTTACTATTTTTATTATACAGCATAGGATTAGATGCAAATTTTTAAACTTTTGCATGTATATAATAAGAATTAAATTATACACTAATATGTTTTAAATCGCTATTCAAATTTTAATATGATTAAATTGGAATTAGAAAAATATTGTCTGGGTATATTTGTGATCTAATTATGTCATATTTTGTATGAATTAATATTTAACTGTTTTTCAAAGGTAGTAGTCACATTGACTCCCTAAAAGCATTAACTTTCAGTAACTTCCATAAAGAATTTTAGATTGAACCTAAAGTATATAGAAATACATATCATATTTCTAGGAATTTATACCTCATACTTTTTTTTAAGCCAAGAACAGATATTATTTCCCTTGCATACACCTATTTCCTTTACTGTTTCTAGTAGTTTTAATCACATTAATTAGAATTCTTAACTCTTATGAACTTTATAGTGAACATTAAGAAGTAAGCAATTATAGACTGTATGTTACTTTTTGTTTTAGTCACTGAGTCACTTCTGACTGTTTGCGATGGAGCCTGCTAGGTTCCTCTGTCCATGGGATTTCCCAGGCAAGAATACTGGAGTGGGTTGCCATTTCTCTCTCCAGGGAATCTTTCCAGCCCAGGGATCAAACGTGCATTTCCTGCATTGGTAGGCAGATTGGTGTATATTACTACACCATTCTTTACCTTGGCAAATTAATTATTAATAAATTTTATAATTTCCAGAGGTTTGTCATCTTTTTAATAGTAAAGTCTTTCAATGTAACACAAGAAATATTCACTAACAAACCCAAATATAATAAGTTCCTCTATCATAGGAAGTCAAAAGTAGATAAGCCTGTATTCAGTAATAATTGTTTAATATTATGTCTTATTTGGAAATAATTTATGTATTCAATAAGATTCTATCACTTTACTCAGCAAAACTCTAAGGACGGAAATTACCAAAAGGATTTGCGAAACTACTTAAGTAGACATACAGTAATGTATAATTATTGCTGAAAAGCTCAACTAAAAACTCTTATCCTACTTAAATCACTTGTTCTCAACAGTTATGTTTCAATTACTTTTGAAAACTTTGTGTGACATTAGACAAAGTCAGCCATCATCCTAAGCTGTTTGTTTTACCTATAAATTTTGTAACAGAGATAGTATGAACTTCTTTGACTAGTAAACCCAGATAGAATGAGTGTTACATGTCTGCATTATATTTAATGTTGTTAACACTGAAGTTATGTCTTTTAATTAAACCAATAAACGTCAGATAGCTTTTATTTACTGGTGATTATTCAATATTCTGTGAATTTTTTAAATTGGATTACTGTATTTCTGCAAGTTTCAGGATTACTTAATTCATAAAGCACTTATTTGAAGTCAATTAAGTAGAGGTCTTTTACAAAATAATTTTGGCAGTGACATCTGGAGGTAGAAAAATATCACACATCTACAACATGCATGTATAGACATCTATAAACATACAGACACAAATATAGATCTTATAGCTTTCATTTAAAAAATTTAGCTATGAGTCAGGTGTATTACTAGTACTTGACTAGTTTTTGAGATCAGATGGATCCAAATTATGTTTCTGGAAGTTTGTCCATTAAGATGTTTGCAATTTTGTTTTTGTTATTGTTGTCTTTGTTGTTCTTGTTTTAGTTTTTTTTTTTTTTCCCCCCACCCTAGAATTTGTAGAGACTTGGAATTTTTCATTTGCCCATTTTAAAAATAGCTCCTTTTTTCTATTTCTGATAAGAAGCATCTCCCTAAAGTTAGCATTTCAAAGAGTGGTTCTTAGGTTCTAGAGAAGGTGGAATAGAAAAAGTTTAAGATTTGGTAAATTTTTAAATTTACATTTCAAAGACACAGAGAAAATATCCAAATTTTCTCCAAAATGGGGTTATATTTGCCTGTTATCAGAGGCCTGAAATAATTACTATTTAAGCTTTCCTTATTTTTCTAAAGTGTTGGGTTTCCCTGGTGGCTCAGATGGTAATAGATCCACCTGCAATGAGGGAGACCTGGGTTCAATCCCTGGGTTGGGAAGATCCCCAGGAGGAGGGCATGGCAACTTGCTCCAGTATTCTTGCCTGAAGAATCCTCCTGGACAGAGGAGCCTGGTGGGTTACAGTCCATGGGGTCGCAGGATCAGACTCAACTAAGCACACAGAACCAACCTTTTGAAAGCATTTTGAGATGAATAGAGGACTTTAAGGGGGAGGGGGTTAAAAAAAAGGAAAGGTGGACTTCCAATCGTTTCTAGAGCTGCAGCTCTGGTTTTGCAAAGATTTGAAAGGCAAAGTTGTTTCTAATTCCTCAAAGAATTTAGTTGTAGCCTAAATTATATGTCAAGGGACTGAGCTTCCCATCCAACTAGATTATTTTCAGTTTATATCAGGTAGAGGATTTCCAACTAAAATGGAAAAATCCAAGAGCTTTATGGTTTAGTGCAGTATGCCTTTCTGAAAAATGTATATAGAGCATTCAGCAAAGGCCTTATCATGTTACTTTTTTTTTCTCCCGAGTGTACAATTCAACCTTAGATCAATTAACCTTTTGAAGAGAAAGGCTCTACTTTTGTTTCGGTCAGTACCTGAATATTAGCCTCTAGCTGATGTTTCTTGATCAGTTTGTAAGAGGGCCTGAGAGAAAATCTGGTCATCTGTTTCTTCTGTGAGGGGATTTTCCCAAGAGGACTTCTGGCTTATCTGATAAATACAGTGTAATCATGGATGGGAAGAACACCCTTTAGCTACCAATCAGGGTTTCTGTGAATGTGAATGTCCACTAATCTTTATAACTGTTCTCTAAATGTGATAGTTTCTGCTGAAAGGCATGATAAATGAGGCTTTGTGATTTTATCTTGTTAGAGGAATCTGTAAGGCAGGCTAGTTTAATTCTTAGTGTCCTCTTTTCAATTTGGTCTTTCCATAGGTACCAAAAAGAAAATTGTTAGAATGAGAGCTCTAATTTTTTCTTCAAATATAGAAGTTTTTCCAGTTCACAGGATTCATCATCTGGTTATTGACAAGTAGGATCTTACATTTGTTAGGTAGGTAGAATAGGGAAAAGGAGTCCAAAATGGCGGTGGCTAAAAGACAAGGAAGGTCAAAGGAAGGTCCAAGGACCAGAGTGAAGACTTCAGGCAGAACAAACAGCACTCCTGGCTAAGCCCAATTTGCATAGGGCAGGCCCAGGTAGAGGAAAAAACATATAAAAGGAGGAGCCAAAATGCTTTCTCTCAGACTCTCTCTCCCACGTGCGTGTGCTCTTTGCCTCTCTCTCTCTTTCTCTCTCTCTCTCTCTCTCTCTTTCTCTCTCTCTCTCTTTTTCACTTTCTCTCCTGCTATCTTCTAAATAAAATAGAGCTGTAACACTGATTTGCCTAAGAGCTATAACACAATTTGTCCAAGACCCGAGAGCTGTGACGTGCCGAGGGCTTTAATGTCCGTTGCTCCAAATCTTTGTTGTGACGAGACAAAGAACCGAGGAGCATACACTCGCTTGAACATACACTCGCATGACACATTAATCACAATAGCATCTCAAATCAATAGGCTTTTTATGGCTTGACCATAGATGCTAGAGGCATCCCAAAAGGCATCTGTATCTGTCTATAGGGAGACAGACCCAGGAAACCTGCCTTTGGTAAGAAATATTACGCTTGGCTAGCTTCTGCCCGTTTTCCAGATTCCCTTAGCAGACTCCAGAGGAACTATGGTGCTTCAGCAGGTCCCACTGTGGATCTCAAACTGTAGGGGTAGAAAAATAATTTTCCCTCTATCTGTCTAGGTTCTTGACTGAGTGATCCCATCATAAAAGACATTAACAGGAGAAAAGCAAAATTTAATAACATGTATATTTTCTGTTTACATGTAAGATATACAAAGAAACTGAGTTAACTCCCTAAAACAGCCAAATCAACACTATAAATACCATTGCCAGCTAGAGATGAAAGAAAGGTGTAGCAGTGGGGAGGCAAGTTAAGGGAGGTAACCGGGAACAACACAGTCAGCAAGGTTATGGTTGTTACAAAGATTTAAGTCAGTGCCCTCTCCATTGGTAAGAGTTTCTAGAGTAGTCAACATCTTCTTTCTGGTATAGAGTGAGGCAGTCTTAAAAATGGAGAGTTCCCTTATAATGTAAATGTTTCTTATGAAAGGCTAACTTTACTCAGTTTTCAAAGCTTCTTCTGTGTCTGTAGTTTCTTAAAAATCTCATTTTCTTAATTCAGTGCAGTTTTTATACTAAAGAGACATATTTCGAGATAAGTTCTGTTCACCTTCACTAGCTTATATCTTCTGCCAGTAAAAGAAACAGTAATAATTTTGAGGGAAAAACATTAAAATGTTGGATTTTTTTGTTGTTCAGTCGCTAAGTCATGTATTATTGTTTCAAAATAAGGATGTATAGTGTTTTAATAATTTATAAATAACTGTAGAGAACTAAAGAAAAAATAACTTCCATAAATGTTTGGCTTCATACCAAATAGGCAAAGGAATTAGAATTTTCAGAATAATGCATTACAGAAAATTTTCTAAAAGAGAGCCACATGTAACATTAACCTCATGCTCTATACCAAGACTATCAGAAAATTACACCCTTGCATGATGCCACATTTTTAAGATGATGATTAGAATTTTAAACATATATAGCTGAATTACAGTAGAGAAAATTTATATGAAAAGGAATGTAATTTGCAATTCAGAGTACTTAAAGAGTCATAGTTCTTCACAGCTCAGAATTACTTCAGGGTTGTCATTATTTTATGAGCTTTGTACTTATAAGTGGATTTACAGATTTGGATTTAATCCATCAAATTACAGGAAAACTTTTTTAAGCTTTAGTCTAATACAGTGTAATTTTCAAAAAGAAATATAAATAGGTTCAGTATTTTCTTACATTGGAAAAGTATAACATAAAAATTGATGAATTAGTCATTTTTTCAGTCTAAGATGAGACTAGAATTAGAAATACAATGTTTTTCAAATTTTGAGATTATAAGAAACACTTTGTATTGCTCCAGAAATGCTATTTAGTTATTTTTAATTTGTGAGAAAGTTGCTACAAACTCTAGTCAAGAAGGATTAAATTTTCTTCTTTAAGGGCACATCAGTAATGAGTCATTATTGGGCCTTAAGACAAACATTACTTGCTCCAAGTGTATGTATTATTTTCTACTCTTTTAAAGGTTTTTTTCCCCTATATTTTGATTTTTTATCATGTTAAAATAAACATGCAGACACTGAATCCAGAGTATATCTGTAAATATATGTACATAAACATACCATGTTTACATATTTTAGCATGGGTATTATTGTACTGTGATATTAATAACTTTTACTTTATAGTTTAAATGACTAGATATTATTCAATCATGTGATCTTTTAAATATCCATTTTACTTTTCTCAATTATTTACACTTTAAAGAATAGCATTGTCATATATTATAATTCCCTCTTGAGAGAGATTTTGAAAAATCTTAACAAAGATGTACCTGATTTTATTCTCCATCTATCAATACTGTCTCTAGAACTTGACATAGTACATATGTTTTGCTATATACGAAATAGCTTTTTATAAGATCTTCTAGTTAAAGATGAAAACAACAGAAAATATCCATCAACAGGAAGGTGTTTAGTGATGGCTCATTCACATAATGGAGGGCTGGGAAGCCTCCCTACCCAGTGCTTGCCAAAAAAGAGGAAACATCAATGTTCTGATAGGGAATAATCTCTAGACTTACATTAATAAGTGAAACAATGAGGCTGTAAAGCTGTTGCAGTATCCCCAGAGTGGTTAATCATGAAAAAGTACTGTATTTTTTAAAATTACTGTTGTCTCTACAGTCAAGTTAAGGGGAACCGTTTATTTTCATTAGTTGAGCTTTAATATTCCTGGTAATTTCCTGCCCTCACCTCATGCTCTGCCAGCTAAAAAGGACTGAGAGTTATTGAGGTTTTTTGTCCTCATCACATGACAAATATTAGAATATTATAAACTACTTATAGAAGCAAAAGCTAGGATCATATACTTTGACATCTATCTCACTGAACATATTTAATCTATTATATGTTCTCCATTTTAGAATATTAAAAGGTGAATCTGTGTTAGAGCTTTATTAAAAACATGAATGATAGGAGTCACAAAATACACTGGGATATAGATTCTAGATTTTTAACATTTATAAAATATATTTTTTCTTTTTACATTCATTCAACTACCATTTGGGGAACAGATACCAAACACTGAATATCCATTTAAATGTTAGCCTTAATGATTCTGGAGAATTTTTTTTTTTTTTTTTTTTTAAATAACATGTTTGGTTGGCAAATACATAAATGCTTATCTGTAGAACATACAAGCAAAGCCTTGAGTTTACTTCCACCTTCAAGAGAGTATACCCTTTTTCATTTATATAATCATTTAAAAAATAAAAGTAAAAAAGGTATCCCGGCACTGAGATTATAGTGAAAGGTTGTTGTTGTTTAACCACGAAAGATGCCAGGATCCTTGCCCTATGGAGGAGAAGAATTCAATCCGGGGCCAGAGACAAGGCTTGATTGTTCAGAGCTTTTGTGTAATGAAGTTTTATTAAAGTATAAAAAAGATAGAGAAAGCTTCTGATATAGACATCAGAAGGGGGCAGAAAGAATGCCCCCTTGCTAGTGTTAGCAATGGAGTTATATACTTTTTAATTAGTTATTACAATGAATCAAAAGAACGTCTCAAGTTTGTGCAAGTTTTACCAGACCCACTCCCACAATTTGGAGAAGGCAATGGCACCCCACTCCAGTACTCTTGCCTAGAAAATCCCATGGACAGAGGAGCCTGGTAGGCTGCAGTCCATGGGGTCGCTAGGAGTCGGACACGACTGAGCGACTTCAATTTGACTTTTCACTTGCATGCATTGGAGGAGGAAATGGCAACCCACTCCAGTGTTCTTGCCTGGAGAATCCCATGGACAGAGGAGCCTGGTGGGCTGCCGTCTCTGGGGTCACACAGAGTCAGACATGACTGAAGTGACTTAGCAGCAGCAGCAGCAACAACTCCCACAATTTACATTTTAGGATAACAAGATTAGAATTTAACAATAGAAAGATCCTACCAGACCCACTCCCATAATATACATTCTGAAATATCAGGATTAGTCAGAAGGTTTTCAGGAAGGAGAAACTGTCCTCAAGCAGGATACATTGTTGTTGTATAATCCCTAGTACAGAGTTTAAACTGAGTTGTGTAATTGAATAAGACTAAGAAATGTAGGAGAAGGAAGTGGCAACCCACTCCAGCATTCTTGCCTGGAGAATCCCAGGGACAGAGGAGCCTAGTGGGCTGCCGTCTGTGGGGTCGCACAAAGTCGGACACGACTGAAGCGACTTAGCAGCAAGGAATGTAGACAAAAAAAAAGTTTGCCCTTTCCTCTTCCTTGAGAATTCCAGACTCCTGTCTCCACTTTGAGGGCCCCAGAGCCCTTTCTCCTCTTTGGGGACCCTGGACTTCTTAACAATCTGCCTAGGAATTGACTCTCTCGGTAGCAGTGAACAAGGAATACACAAGTTTTATTTCTTCATAAACTTGTCATTTTGTGGATAAGGACAGGAAATAACCTAGAAATGAAGAGACAGAGTTTCACTTGGTGATAAACGACCATGATGTAAATAAGCAGACAGGTGAGATTAAGTGATGAGTCCAGTGAAGTAGGAGCACTTGTGCCTTCACTGTGAGAGAAGACTCATCAGGGAAGACCTGAGGATGTTGCCTCTGAGCTGTAACCTGAGTGATCAACTGTTCACAAAACCGGAACATCTTGACATGACAAATTGGATCATAAAGAACAGTCACTTTCCAGTACTGATTGCTGCTTTAGGGTGGATTTCCATTGGTTTTGGTCTTGACTTCCTACTTCAAGTCTCTACTTATTCTAATCTATATATACATCACAGATAAATCTAAAAGAAATAATCACAAACATGTACCTTGCAGTATGTTGTATTTCTACTTTAAAACTCTTAATGGCTGACTAAGGCTTAAAAGATAAAATCCACATTACTCAAACCAGCATTCTAGCTGCTAAAATTACACTCTTTCCTACTTAAGCAATTTTAGCTCTAACTGTTCCCAAACATAAACATTTTATTCCACTTAAGCTGCTCCAACACAAGTTGCTAGTTCTTGTCTCCCTTGTTTAGTGTTTTTGGTTTGTTTTGTTTTTAACTGTTTTGTTTAAAATGCCCCTCCTCTATAATGTGTCTCTTTTTAAACCCAACTTCAATCCTCTACCCTTGATCTGGAGTGATCTCTCTTTCCGTAGAATACTTTCCACAGTTACTGGTCCTGAAACCCTAACCTGTAGCTGTCAGTACTAGATATTGTTATATGCTCTATATATTTATGTATATATCTCCTGTGTATTGATATGGAACTTATTATCTTGTAGTATGGCTAATCTTTTCAATATCATTTCTGTCTCTCCAACTGAATTTTGCATTCCTTAGGAGCAGCTGCCATATTCTAGACTTCTTAGACCCTTTATTTCTTTTTATACACAATGTCTGAACAATGGAGTTCCTTTTTTTAAAGGTGAAATATTTTGAAATGTTTTAATTTCCTGTCACTTAAAATTGCAATAAAGAATACATTAAAGTAATAATAATTGTGGTAGGTTGAAAATTCTTTTGGAGCTTTGTGTTCAGGATGATCTATAAAAATATCAGGAGAGCCATATAGACTTACCTATTAATTATTTAATTTTCTGGAAATGAAGACTATATGAAGAGTTGAGTAAAACTGTTACTTTTTCACTCCACTTATAAAACCAAGGGAATAAAATTTTGCTAACTGGTCCTCACTCTTTCACCTTGTGTTTGGTTGTAAAGTATTTAATTGGAAGTTCGGAGCTTGGAAACATTACTAATATAAATATATTTAATGAGTTTTAATAACAGTTTTCACCTAGAATAGATTTATGTTGGTCTGTGTGTTGTTGTTGTTGTTTTTTTTTAATTTGTGTTTAAACATTTTAAACATTCATGTTAAAGTATGTGTTTATTTCATTTTATTAATTTGATGTCATTCATTTATTTATTTTTGTTTTCTTCTTTTCAAGGCCCTGTGGAATCCTACATGCACTGAAGGTTTATTTAAACCAGTACATAATATTTCAACCTAGCTTACATCATTATTTGATAATAAATGTATCAGAAATCTGATATGCTAAATATCAAATCAGTTTTCCATTATTTCCTGCATTAGCTATTTCTCAGAGTATATAATACAGAAATGTTTCCATTCCAAGTATTTCACACTTTTTGCATTTGTACACAATTGCATAAAGAATTAGTGGATTAGTTTAAACTAACATTCCTACCTGCTGTATTTTTAAAACAAAAATAGACTTTTAATTTTAAATTTCTCTATATACAGCTGTTCTAAATATAATATTCCACTTGGCAGTACATATTTTTTGTTTAACCTTCTCATCCGTATCATTTGTGTCTCTGGTTATAGTCTTTGTTTAATTTCAGTATATTCTATGTATATTAGATAAATTTAAAAGCAGTGATTCTAATTTGGCCCATCATTGCATAACAGTTCTTACTGAAGAACTAAATTGCCTCTATTTTTCCCTTGCATTGAGATCAAAAGATGAAAATATATGTCTTCAAATGAAGTAAATCGTGAAGAGTCTTATTCTCTCTGTAGATAGTAAAAAAAAAATTATATCTCTAAACAAGTGAAGAAAGTTTATTGGCCATTGACCTCATATTGAGGAGAAGTTTGTTGAATGTCTTATTAAAAAAATAAAAAACCCTGTCTCCTGGTCTTGGCATACTGCCTGATTTCTGTGTGTCCTTGTTTATCACCTTTCTATAATACCTCACTTTAACTATCAAATGTCCGGGTAGCAACAAGGCACTCTTGCATGTTGTAGTTTATTGAAAGGATAAGTGACCGAAACCAGAAATGTCTCAGTCTCGTAGTGCAGGGCAACAGAAGAGCCATAGGGCTAAGGAGAACAAAGCAGGTTTTACTGAATTCTATATTTGTTTTAAACAGGAAGTGAAATAATCATAGTTAATGGTGGTAACATTTAGAACTATGGTATGAAATTTCTTATTGTAAAATATAATATGCACGATCAAAAGTTGGGTTTAAACCATGGTATTAAAGTAAAACTAAATATATTTATTCACTTGAAAACAGTGTATGTGTCCTTGTTGACTTTGCTCTTTTAAAAACATAAAATACATGTTTTTATGATTCAGGATACAACAGTGATTTTGTTCCTCTAACAGCTTTCTAGAGTTTATTCTTCTGTTCTTATCTGTTGCTACTTATTGTCTTACTTTATATTTGAAACCCTTAGGTGTAGATAATGTAAGCAATTCCATTACCTACAATAAAGCACTCCTCTGATAAAGATTTTTATCAGCTTGAATGGTCAATATCATTTTGAAGAAAAAAAATTCAATTAAAGATATTTTGACTAGGGTTCAAAAGAAAAAATAAATGTATTAGCAAGTAGATTAAGTCAATAAAGAAAGGTACTTTTTCCCTCAAAAGCAATGTAGCAGAAACTGTCAATATAGACAAAAAAACCACCTACCTGAAAAGCTACTATTTTATGATTGCTCTTTAATACCAGTAAAGCATTTCAGGCTGCTTCCTTGGAAACCTTTTTTTTTTCCCTTTATTTAATTATTTTTTAATGGAACTGGGCTGAATATACATCAGTGAACATGTTCATCAGCTAATAATTTTGCTTTCATGGTGAAATATATTCAGACTTTCCAGCAATGTTTGTTATGTAGCTTGATCATTTAACTATTAAAATGTTTTTTATTTCCTTGATTACATTAAACATGAATTAAAAATAAGAATTAATGGACCTTTTTTTTTTAGAAAAATGTAAAAGAATCATTAAAATCACTGCACTGTATTCTAAGGTATAACAAAACTGAGATTGTTTCTCAAAGAAAGCAGCATGAGGTGTAAAAATATATCTGAAAAATACAGTGTAACATCAGTATTTACTGATGAAAGAAGTGTTGTGCTATATTATGCCTGCATATTTGTCTGAAATACTTTGATAATAATTAACTAAAAATAAGAGATAAACAAGCTTAATTAAATTCACTTTCCAAATAAGGAAAGTGGAATTTAAAGAAGTTGAGTGACTTTCTCAAGTTCCTCTAATATTTCTAACAAACATTAAAGCTTTGGATTGCATTGTAGGTGTTCCAGATCCAAAAGTCAGGATTTTGTTTTGTCTTCCTGATTTCAGATGCTGGTGGATTGCATGATTGCAAAACTCAATACAAATTGTACTTGGATTGCATATGCATACTTGTATATTATACATACATTGTGTACTGTTAAAGGTTGTGTTTACCTTAAATCTGCATTACACACTAGGCATAATGGTGATGATAAAGATTTTTCTATATGAATATCTGTCTGAAATATATAATACATGAGCTAAGGAATTAATTTTATAATGTTTGAATTAATCATTCACATGTAAAGAAGTGCTTAGAAGAAAAACCATGGACAGTTTTGCTAGATGTTTTAACAATTATTAACACGTTTTATTTATATCAAATCATTTTGAAAATTTAATTTTTCATGCCCTGAAATACATACACGTTAAATGTTCTTATTTATAGTATTTTTAAATATAAGTAACATTATTCATGGTTACATTTAAGACATATAGCTGTGTTTTAAATGATTTTTTAATGAAGACTCTAAAGTAGGTATCTGTTATGATACACATGTGATTTTTATTATGGCATACACAAAATCTTCCTTACTAAAGTTTTCAAAATTATTATTTTTCATAATTACCTAAATTTGATATTGTTTTAAACATTTATTTATTTAGAAAATAAAATATATTTTTCCATATTTAACTTCATGCTAGAGGCAGGAATGTCTTAACAACAGAATGTTTTTCATGATTTTATTTTGTGCCTATGTATTCATACAGGACTGTCTAAATGTTGTTTGATCATATCTTAATTTCTTACATATAATCACACTTTCTATAAGAAATCATCTCAATGCTCTTGGGGGCAACGGTAATTACTCTTATGATATGCTTTTTCACTCTCCTCTTTCACTTTCATCAAGAGGCTCTTTAGTTCTTCACTTTTTTGCCATAAGGATGGTGTCGTCTGCATATCTGAGGTTATTGATATTTTTGTATACAGTTATGCTTGTGCTGCTTCTGCTGCTAAGTTGCTTCAGTCGTGTCCGACTCCGTGCAACCCCATAGAGGGAAGCCCACCAGGCTCCCCCGTCCCTGGGATTCTCCAGTCAAGAACACTGGAGTGGGTTGCCATTTCCTTCCCCAGTGCGTGAAAGTGAAAAGTGAAAGGGAAGTTGCTCAGTAGTGTCCGACTCTTAGCAACCCCATGGACTGCAGCCTACCAGGCTCCTCCTTCCATGGGATTTTCCAGGCTTGTGCTGCTGCTACTGCTGCTAAGTCGCTTCAGTCGTGTCCGACTCTGTGCAACCCCACAGACAGCAGCCCACCAGGCTCCCCCGTCCCTGGGATTCTCCAGGCAAGAACACTGGAGTGGGTTGCCATTTCCTTCTCCAATGCATGAAAGTGAAAAGTGAAAGTGAATTCACTCAGTCTCGTCTGACTCTTTGCGACCCCATGGACCGCAGCCTACCAGGCTCCTCCATCCATGGGACTTTTCAGGCTTGTAGTTGACTGCAAATACTTTTGGAGAAAATCAAAGGTAAAACAATCACTGTGTTTGGGTGACAAAAAACTTAAGATCAGTCACAGTTAAAGGTCTGATAATATTTCAACAAAAGAAAACAATTAAAAAGCAATTTTTTGTTGACATACAAAATTGTAAAAAAGCTAAAATTATGACTGATCATACTAGTACATATCAGATTTTTAAAAAATAATTTCACATACTTTCTAGAACACATAATAATATATATATATATTCATGTAGATATAATCTAAGAAGTTTAAATGTTACTTTTTATTTGACAATCTTTCTCATGCAATTTAAAATATCCAATAAGGCTAAATAAATTAACATCCTTTTTATTTTCATTTTTTTAATAAGGAGAGAACATAAGTCTTTTGAGATCTTCCAGGTACCCTCTGGAAATTCTCAGTTATTTTGAAATCCAAAAGAGTGCATTCAAAATTGGACTTGAGGAAATTTATTAAAAATGGTTAGCAAATTTAGAAAACTCTGCAGTGGCTACAGGGCTGGGAAAGGTAGTGTTCATTCAAAGCCCAAAGAAAGGCAATGCCAAAGAATGTTCAAACTACTGAACAACTGTACTCATCTCACACACTAGCAAAGTAATGCTCAAAATTCTCCAAGCTAGGCTTCAATAGTACGTGAACCAAGTACTTCCAGATGTGCAAACTGAATTTAGAAAAGGCAGAGGAACCAGAGATCAAACTGCCAACATCTGTTGGATTATAGAAAAAGAAAGGGAATTCCAGAAAAAATCTACTTTTGCTTATTGACTATGCTAAAGTCTTTGCTGTGTGGACCACAACAAACTGTGGAAAATTCTTAAAGAGATGGGAATACCAGACTACCTCATCTGCCTCCTGAGGAACCTGTATGCAGGTCAAGAAGCAACAGTTAGGACCAGACAAGGAACAATGGACTGGTTCCAAATAGGAAAAGGAGTACGTCAAGGCTGTGTGT
Organism: Bos taurus; assembly: GCF_002263795.3. NCBI lineage: Eukaryota > Metazoa > Chordata > Mammalia > Artiodactyla > Bovidae > Bos > Bos taurus. The sequence continues at coordinate 33,660,044 of NC_037333.1, read as the reverse complement.
GTATTGTCACCCTGCTTATTTAACTTATATGCAGAGTACATCATACAAAATGCTAGGCTGGATGAAGCGCAAGCTGGAATCAAGACTGCAGAGAGAAATATCAATAACTTCAGAAATGCACATGATACCACCCTTATGGCAGAAAGCAAATAGGAACTAAAGAGCCTCTTGATTAAGGAGAAAGAGGAGAGAGAAAAAGCTGACTTTAAACTCAATATTCAAAAAACAAGGATCATGGCATTCAGTCTGGTCACTTTATGACAAATAGATGGGGAAACAATAGAAACAGTGATAGACTTTATTTTCCTGGGCTCCAAAATCACTGTAGATGGTGACTCAACCATGAAATTAAAAGACGCTTGCTCCTTGGAAGAAAATCTATGACAAACCTAGACAATATTAAAAAACAGAGACATCACCCTACCAACAAAGGTCCGTCTAGTCAAGGCTATGGTTTTTCCAGTAGTCATGTATGGATGTGAGAGTTTAACTTTAAAGAAGGTTGAGTGCTGAAGAATTGATGCTTCTGAACTGTGGTGTTGTAGAAGACTCTTGAGAGTCCCTTGGACTGCAAGGAGATCAAACCAGTTAATCCTAAAGGAAATACGTCCTGAATATTTATTCGAAGGACTGATGCTGAAACTGAAGCTCCAATACTGTGGCCACCTGTTGTGAAGAACTGACTCATTGGAAAAGACCCTGATGCTGGGAAAAATTGAAGGTGCGAGGATAACGGATGACAGAGGATGAGATGGTTGGATGGCATCACCGACTCAATGGACACGGGTTAAGCAAGCTCAGGGAGATGGTGAAAGACAGGGAAACCTGGCGTACTGCAGTCCATGGGGTCACATAGAGTCAGACACGACTAAACAGCCGAACAAGATGTCAAATACTGATTAAATAGCATCAGTCATTGTGAAGCAAAAACTTAGTTTATTGAACCAGAGTAGCAATTAAATCATTTCAGAGGCAAGTACAGAACGTTACATGATTGTAAACACACACACGTGTAACATACACACAGAACAAAAAACACTTTAGCCTTCTAATATTGAACTGACTTAGGTCTTAGTAATTTGAGACCTGATGAAGAAAACACTAACCACAGAAACAATTTCATAAGACCAAGATCTTTGTTACCAAAATGGATTATATTAAATCTTAAAAAAAAATAAATAAACTGTATAATCTTAAGAGCACAGCAATAAAATAAAGAAAAAAATACAGAGTTAAAATTAAACTCTAGTTTTGTTTTGATATATTATTGAACTCATTTTTTAAGCCTTATAAATAAATCTACTCAATTTTAACCAGCTTTGACCACACAATATAAGATTTATTTTCCACAAACCTTCTGCAACTTTTTATATCCATCTAGGTTTTATCTTATTATTTTTCCTTTCTTATTCCAGTATAGACACTCATTTTTTAGACGAAATTAAATTTTTATTTTTACAACAGCACATTCTATATTTCTTATATACTCATCAGATTTTCTTCCCGTACATTATAATGCAAAGTTACTTTCCTTTGCTCTTATTGTTTTTAATAATTTTAAGTATTGATTATAAATTTTAAGGGTTAGTAACCTTTACGTGCCAATGAAAATGAGGAAGCAGGCATTTGTGAATTGTCATATATATAATTGACAATTGTGACTTGTCATATAGCATTCTATAGTAGGTCAGCAAATTCATAAATACACAATTATAAACTTTATAATTTTTAGAGACATATTTTTCATATATAATTTTTAATATGGAAAAGACATGTTTAAATGTAGACTCAAATATCTGGTCTCTCTGTTAAAAGTAAAAAACAAAAGTGAATAACTTATGTAGTAATTAATATGTCAGGGTTCAGTTATTATCTTATTTGGAAATGATTTAAATATATAATAACTACTCTTTAATCATTACTTAATATAACATAAACTTATTCATATCTATTTAAGTTACGTGTTTTTTTTAACAATTATGCTTAGATTAGACATCAAGCAGCTAACCACCTTTTAAGTTATAATATTTTGTTGACCAGCTTTATAACATTGATATAGAATGAGCTTATATGACTAGTAAAGCCTGGTAGGAGAGGCTGTTTGTTTGCATTACATTTAATATTGACATCTCTGAAGACATACCTGCTTTCATTAAACCAACAATCTTACACTAACCTCAGTTTATCAAAGACTATACCAGATTATGTGAACTTGAAAATCATCTGGTTAGTTTCTATATTTCTGGCAATTTTAGGAATATTTAATTCCTAGAAATACTTTTTTCTTTAAGTCTATTAAGTATAGACTATTAAATATATATATATTTTAAAATGCCATATGTATATATGTGTGTGTGTATGTGTGTGTACACACACACATATACACAATTGTGTACATTTACACAATTTGGGCTTGTGTAGATGTACACAAATTGTGTACATATACACAAATTGTATGCATATACACAATTGTGTACATATATACAAACTGTGTACGTATACACAATTTGGGCTTCCCAGGTGACTCAGCAATAAAGAATCTGCCTCCCATGCAAGAGAGGCAAGTTTGATCCCTGGGTCAGGAAGATCCCCTGGAGGAGGAAGTGGCAACCCTTTTTTTTTTTAAGATTATTTTATTTGTATGCTTTAAAAGTCCTTTTAGAGAAGCTATTTTTTGGAGACAGTTTGTCTTTTAGAAGCTTCTGAATGCCAATCAAACAATGCATTCTGTTGTCTCTGAGAAGTGTGAAGGCTGCTTTCCTAGGTTTTCCCTTAAGATAGGTTATCTATTCTAAGTTAATCATTCCCAAAAGTGGCCCCTACAATTCAAAATTATCCAAAATTATTCATTTTCCAAATAGGCAAAAGCTGCTGGTCCATAGTGAGTGTATATATATAACACACCAGGAGTGTTTTTTTTTTTTTTAACAGAAGTGGAAAACGTTTTAGACTATTTAAAACCTGTCTTTACTTTTAAATTCCCTAAGACATCTTAACTATGAAGGATCCTGTTTCTTAACAGCTGTTCCAAAACACAGAGATTCGCGTTTCCTGCTTTTTGAAGAGAATGGGATGAATTACCAAGAAGCCTCTGTCAACTAAAAAATGAGGCACAACTAGAGAGTTGTGAGTTAAGTTTTATTTGGGGCAAAATGAGGACTGCAGCCTGGGAGACAGCACCTCAGCTCTGAGACACTGCTCCAAAGAGGCAGTGGGAGGAAGGTCAATATGTAGGCAGAGTTCAGTACCATTAGGCAGTTATTTTACAAAAGGTTTTCTGCTGGTCATGAGGATCTGACATCACCATAAAGGGATTTAGTGCTTTTCTAGATATGAGGAGATGCAAGAATTGAGACCATAAAATTTGTTGCTAAAAACATCTAACTATCTAAGACCTGCGCCACCATATTCCCTGGAGCACAGAGTGCCTCACTCCACCTTGAACTTCCTCAGGGGGTGTTGAAGGTCAACAGCTGCAGCGGCACAGGATTCAGTCTCCACAGAGGCAGATGGCAAATGCTCTTGTTGTTCAGTCATTGGCAATGCTCTTGGCAAGTCCCAATTTATAGTTGGCACCTTAGTAAACAAACTACAGATCTGCACAATAAAGTCAGAGCTCAGAATGCAAAGAGAGCAGAGGACTTAACCTCAAACTCCAGGGTCAACAAGAAAGCATTAGAACCTGATTACTCACTGGCCTTGAGGTAATTGGGGGTCTTTTCTGAATCACAACTTCTGACACCAGAAACTGTCAGAAATCTGTAAATAGCAAAGTTAAATCACCAAGTCAACAAGGAGTAATTAGCAAGAGTTTATTGTACACATAAGAACACTTTGCAAGCTGAGTGTGTTCAAATTCTAAGACTAATCTAAAGCTCAGAGCTCAGGGGCATGATGTCACAAAATGAATTAAAAGGGAAAGTGAGGAAGTTGTTTAACTTTTATAATGATTAGTCATTATAATGGGTGCTTCCTGATGGCAGGAGATTTGTTTAAAGTGATTATCTCAAAGTTTTTAGAAAGATGATTTAGGATTGTCAGAGTAATTTACAAGAAATAACCTAAGTTAAATTTTGCATATGTTCATGAAATAAAATAGATATAGTTTTGCTTAGATGGCCTAAATGGTTTTGTTTGCTCAGGAAATTCTCAAGTCTGGTCTTCACTTTGTATTTAATTTTAATAGAAAAAAATAGAAGTAGGTAAAATATTCAAAGTAATAGGTTGAGCATAAGTTTGATTTGTCAAATAAAATAGGAAATCATGATTTGCATGGATTCACATTACTTTCATTTGTTTAGAGAATATTTACTAGGTGCTTACAATGTGCTGGGACTTCCCTGTGGCTCAGACGGTAAAGCATCTGCCTACAATGCAGGAGACCCGGGTTCAATCCCTGGGTCAGGAAGATCTTCTGGAGAAGGAAATGGCAACCCACTCCATTATTCTTGCCTGGAAAATTCCATGGATGGAGGAGCCTGGTAGGTTACAGTCCATGGGGTTGCAAAGAGTTGGACATGACTGAGCAACTTCACTTGCACTTCCACTTACAATATGCTGGGCCCTGAGGTAATATGCATATATGTTTAATACTACATATATACCAAAGAATCATAGATGAGTATAGACTATCGGAATATAAAAGTATGATCATAATGTTTTATAATTATGATAGCAAAAATGTCTGAAATATGGTACTTTTAGAAATAGAATGTAGTTCAGCATAATTAGATCTATCACTTAATTGATTTTTAGGATTATCTTATAGATTTATATATATAGGAAGAGAATAGATGCTAACATATTTAAGTACCTTTGAGTTTCAAACACAGGCACTCTTAGTGTTTTTCACTATATTCTGCTTGCTTTTATTTATTGCTCTATGAAACAGGCACATTTGGTATCCATTCACGTGGGCAGCCATGGTCCATAGGAACCCAGTTTAATCCTTTCAGTTTGATCAAATATATAAAACTTACTTCAACTTTAGTAAGAAAACAATCATAAAATATGACTGGATAACACAAAACACATAAGTTGGTATTAATAAATAGTAGTAAATATTATCTTGAAAGAATATCATATTATTAGATTGCTAAATTATAACAAAAAAAACAGAACATAAAGTGGTAAACATAAAAAGGTAGGGTGTGATCATTCTCGTGTGATATATTCAGGAAAACAAATCATTAAAATACAGTTAAAAAATATCATGTCATTCATTTGACAAAATATTTTTGAGAATCTGTTATATGCCAAGTACTTGTGTAGATTTTGGGCATACAAAGTAAAAATAACTATTATCCCCTGTATGGTCTTTTTATCTCGTTCAGTAGGCCTTGTCATTATCCCTACTCTACAGATGAAACCATGGAGGTTTAGGGAAGACCTGACTGATGTCACAGTAACTGCTAAGTGTCCCCCAAGTTAGTCTGGTGAGACCAAACATGTTATCACATCACACACCTCAACCAGGTACAGTGTTAGAGTGATTATCTCTATCTGAAAGGTGCAAAAAAGGCAGTGGTACTTTCATTTCATTGCAAAACAGATTGCAAGAGAGGTGTGCAGAAAGAATCACAGTTAGTTAATACCAACTCTCTGACCCGACTATTTTCTCAGATCACAGTAAAAATTATTTTTTAATCAAAAGAGAAAGGAAAGTGAAAAAGATAGTAGGCAGCTTTGATAAATTTTGATTGTTCTATTAAGGTTTAATGCTTTAGAGAATGAATGAGTTTAAATTTCATTTTATCATATTGCCTCTGAACTATCACGCTGAGGTCTTAAAAATTTAATTTTTTTTCCCCCTGAAACTAACTAAACTTGATGGAGACTGAAATGTATTTTTATTACCAACTACATCTGCAGGTAAAGACCCAAATAAACGAAGAAGAGTGATTTATGGTGCTGCATTCTAATATCGCCTGCTAATCAAATGTAGAAACTCTTACAAAAGGAAAACATATTGAATAAGCACAGCGCTAACCATCTAATTCTGAAAGGTGGGGTGGAAGTCATCTTATCTTTCTGTACAGGCTTTTGTAGAACTGTCCATCCAGGAGGCATATTCATAGCCCTTTAGCAAGCATACATGATGATTAAAAACAGCAAGGTTTCCACCTGCATAGCTAGGTTATCTTAGTTATGAAGATAACCACTTTTAGCTGACTCCAGGGTGCTCTTGAAAACAGTGTGATTGCACTGTGGAGTCTATATTTATTTTACCATGCAGTTGAAACAGAGCTGACATGTTACTCTGGTGCTTACCTGCCCTACATTTTTTTTGGGGGGTTGTTTTTTTAGGAATTTTACGTGTATAAGTAATTGGTCTATCCATTTCTTTTCTTTTTTTTTTAATTTCTTTTTTATTTTATTTTTTAACTTTACAGTATTGTATTGGTTTTGCCATATATCAACATGAATCCACCACACGTATACACATGTTCCCCATCCTGAACCCTCCTCCCTCCTCCCTCCTCCCTCCCCATACCATCTCTCTAGGTTGTCCCAGTGCACCAGCCCCAAGCATCCAGTATCGTGCATCAAACCTGGACTGGCGACTCATTTCATACATGATATTATACATGTTTCAATGCCATTCTCCCAAATCATCCCACCCTCTCCCTCTCCCACAGAGTCCAAAAGACTGTTCTATACATCAGTGTCTCTTTTGCTTTCTTGTATACAGGGTAATTGTTACCATCTTTCTAAATTCCATATATATGCGTTAGTATACTGTATTGATGTTTTTCTTTCTGGCTTACTTCACTCTGTATAATAGGCTCCAGTTTCATCCACCTCATTAGAACTGATTCAAATGTATTCTTTTTAATGGCTGAGTAATACTGCATTGTGTATATGTACCACAGCTTTCTGAACTATATGTTATATTTCCAAGTTTCACAGATATGTTTAGCATTGTTCATCACAAATAGGTGTGAGATCTCTCATTTATCTTTGATCGAGTAATCACTTATTGGATGTCTTCTAGGTATCCAGAATAGGCACTTGTGTAAGCAGTATTACAGGAAACTTAGAACTTGAAATTTCACTCAGGATTGATAGAGATTAATAAATTATAAGTTTCATCTTACTAATAAGTTCCTGACTGTTACTTATCAGGAATATGGACATCATGAATCCTAATAGCTCACACTTCACATCAAAGGGTTAATGAACTAACATCACATTTCTCAATGATTCTGGATTTGTTTACTTAGCTTAGTATAGAAGAAAACAACAGTATGCCCTTAACCCATAGTTGATTCTCTTAGCACTCTTGCCTAGGAAGAGATAATAAAACTTACTTTTGATAGAAGTGCTCAATAACTGTTGAGGAATTTCATTCAAAAGATAATCGTTTGGCTGAAAGGGAAGAGAATGCTGTGAAGGGCATAACCATGTTTTCAGTAGAGAATATTTTAGAAAGTAGAGAAAAAAACATTTTTCTTCCTTTTGTTTCAATATTTCACGATACAGAAGAGTACTGAAAGTGTGGGTAAAGTGGTGTTCTGTGTTAATTTTCATAAAATCTACTGGCAATGTATTCTGCCATAAGGTTCACAAGGTTTGTTAAAAGTCCAGTATAATAATATATATATATAGTGAATAATATTGAAGACATGATGTAAAAATTCATATTTGATTAACTCTTGGCATGTCGCTCAAAGAGAAATAGACTTTGAAGTCTATTCAAATGATAGACACATTTGAAGACTTTTGTTGAGAATGATTGGTTGTAATTTTTATTCTCAATGCTTTTAAATGTTTTCCTCTGTTTTTTATTATTGCAAGTAGAAGTTAGATTTTCTAAGGAGGCAATATTGAGGTAAATATTATACATGAGCTCTAATGTTAAGGCTAATATTTCTGGTTCTAGGTACTTTTGCTTTGACATCTTTGTTTTGAGGGATAAATAACTGGTTGACACTTTTTGATCTGACAGTTGAGTTTAAAATGCATGAACATTTCTTCTAGTTAGTGACATTGTTGATGGTTTTATTGAGTTGATAGATGATGATGATTTGAAAGTTATGACCAACCTAGATAGCATATTCAAAAGCAGAGACATTACTTTGCCAACAAAGGTCCATCTAGTCAAGGCTATGGTTTTTCCAGTGGTCATGTATGGATGTGAGAGTTGGATGGTGAAGAAAGCTGAGAGCTGAAGAATTGATGCTTTTGAACTGTGGTACTGGAGAAGACTCTTGAAAGTCCCTTGGACTGCAAGGAGATCCAACCAGTCCATCCTAAATGAGATCAGTCCTGGGTGTTCATTGGAAGGACTGATGTTGAAGCTGAAACTCCAATACTTTGGCCACCTCGTGCGAAGAGTTGACTCATTGGAAAAGACCCTGATGCTGGGAAGGATTGGGAGCAGGAGGAGAAGGGGATGACAGAGGATGAGATGGCTGGATGGCATCACCGACTCGATGGACATAGGCTTGGGTAGACTCCGGGAGTTAGTCATGGACAGGGAGGCCTGGCGTGCTGCGACTCATGGGGTTGCAAAGAGTCGGACACAACTGAGCGACTGAACTGAACTGAACTGATGATTTGTCCCAAGAGTTTGCTGCATCCAGCACAGCAGGTGAGAAAGACCTAAAACAGGGGGCGAGAGGGTAATGAAAAGACAATCACCTATAACTTGACAAGAGGGGAATCAGAGGGCCCTCCTGCTCTCCATGGCAGGAAGACAAAATGACTCATTTGAGCCCGCGTTTTTGTTGGCAGAAGTCACATGAGATCTTTAGGGAATAGTGATACTAGGGAGTTTGATTAGCGCAGTCTTTGCTGTTGATAAGGAATATCTTGTTTTGTTTTCAGGGAGACGGATGCAGGGTTAGGCAGTGAAGCAGGAGCAGACAGCATGTCCTGCCCCAAGAATGTCCGTTCGGCATACTTACTAGGACAATCACGAGGGCGCATTTTGCCGCACCCTCAAGTCATGGGGCAGGTTCTAGTCTCTGCTCTGCCAGGCTGGAACATCGGTGGTTTCATATTTAAAAACACACTGCATGCAGAGTTGCAGCCACATTTCCCATAGAAGTTTGGAACATTCATTGATGACATGTGACAAAGAACAAATAACAGTGTGGAGGTTTTCACAATGCAGTACAAAACTCAGATACAAAAATACATCCTAGTGTTCGGAAGTTAATACCTCTCCAAATGAAGAAATAAATATTGGTGAAAAACAAGTGTGATGCCAAATGAAGAGACAAATCAGTAAGCAAAAAAAAAAAAAAAAAAAAAATATAGTATTATATACTGTGAACAAAAGACTTGGAAGACAAACTTCTCAGGTGCAGCCCACAAAATGAAATGTTATTTGCACAGTATTGACATGAACCTACACACATTTTAAATGCATTCAGATATCTTGTATTTCACAATAAAGTCTGTGTAATTCTGTCAGTCTTTTCTCATGTTTCATTATGTCCTTTTAATCTACCTGTTTCATTGTTTATCTTTTTTTTAATGGCACAATTGCCTTGTAGCCAATTAGTTATGTGGTGAAAATGTTTGCAGCAAAAACGCTTGTGGCAAAGATGTCTGTGAACCTGATGCTTACGATACTGAACGTGAACTTTTCCAGTCATAGTCAAATGACTCTAGTATTGTCTTAATGTTAATTTTACCCACACACAACACACACACACAGTGCTTTTCTCACTTTACTCTCATGAATAGGAATAAAACACTTGTCCATTTTTCATGGAATATTAAGAAAAAAAAACTAAAAGGTAAATCATTGCAGTAGAATTCAATGGTAAAGGAACCTTTCATTGGGGTATAAAAGGCATTTTCTTTTTGTTGATTCCCTAAGGAAGTATTTATTAAAATGTGGCAAAGCAAATGCTTGAAAAGAAAATGTTAAATCTAACTGTAAGAGAGGAGAGCCAGAGAATGAAAATCTCTAGGTAACTTAGGTTAATTCTTTTTTATTACCTTTTCTAGAACAATGAAAATCAGGAGCAATTTCCCATCCAGCCCCTCACCCTCCCAGGGAACATCAGGCAGTTCCCTGAGACATTTTTAGTTATCACAGTTGGAGAATGCTTCTGGCATCAGGTGTGTAGAGGGGAGTGCTGCTTAATATCCTATAATGCATAAGACACTCCCAACAGCAAAGAATTGTTCAGCCCAGCATATGAATATAGCCAAGTCAGGAAACCTGCTCTAGGTGTTAGTCGTGAAAAAATGCTGAAATCCTTATTGATAACTAAGATATGCTATAGCGTCTGTCAGGAATATAACAAAGGGCTTTTTTTTTTTTTTTTTTTTTTTTTTTTAACCATCTCACAGTGTTACTTTCTACCTGGGGAGCATGGTAAAGTCATACTCGTAAATACATCATTTCTGTAGTCCCCTTCTTACAGCTGACTCAGAACTGGGTCTCTTTTAGCTCAAGGTAGCCTATCATGTTCTCGAAGGTTACCTCTGAACATTTCTGTTTTCAGTGCATCATCTTCCCATGACAATATTTGAGTCAAAGTATTTAGGGAAATAATACTTTTAGACTGTTTTTACATGTTATTCTACATGACCCCATCAGACTCTGGAAATCATATACATATTGTATCCTAAAAATACCCTTGAGATACACACACAGAGAAATCTATCAATGATTCAGAGTTTTAAATATTTTTTCAAAACTCTAAATTTATGGATGATAGGAAAAACTGTTTAGATCATTTGTGATTTAATATTTATCTTCCTATATCTATCCCCTAATATAGTTTTGTATGTTATTTTTCAGTACAAATGATTTTCTTACATAATTTTAGTGAAATTGCATATTCCATCTCTATGTACATTCATATATTTAAAAATATATTTTATTATCTAATTAACTTTTGTAGTGGTTACAAAACCAGAAATGACTCTGGTATATTAGTGATAAACTTTTGATATAAGCCAGAAAGTTTAAAATGTTGGAAATTAAATTGATCATCTCATAATAATAAAGGAAAAATGTTTCTGATTTAGTTATAGGAAAGCAATTCTTATTTAAAATAGTGTTTTATTTTATTTCACTTAAAAATAGAGATTTATACAAATAATATTCTATTATACAAAGAAATTTTTATTAGCAATAATCATTCAATATTTATTGATTTTTTACTATTGACATGGCATTGTGTAGATTATACACCCTAGAAGTGTTTTAGAAGATATTATAATTTAAATAGTTGAAAGTTAATAAAGAGAGAAATAGACTTTATTTAATCTAATTTATTTCATGTTTGTTGCATCGGTTTGAACATATATATATATATATGCTTGTGTACATACATATATGTATCCTTTTATACAAACATGTTTAATACTGTTGCAGATGGAGTATACTGTATTGGTGTTTTTCTTTCTGGCTTACTTCACTCTGTATAATAGGTTCCAGTTTCATCCATCTCACTAGAACTGATTCAAATGTATTCTTTTTAATGGCTGAGTAATACTCCATTGTGTATATGTACCACAGCTTTCTTATCCATTCATCTGCTGATGGGCATCTAGGTTGCTTCCATGTCCTGGCTATTATAAACAGTGCTGTGATGAACATTGGGGTACACATGTCTCTTTCCCTTCTGGTTTCCTCAGTGTGTATGCCCAGCAGATGGAAACAATAACCCTGTGTACGAGACAGCAAAAGAGACACCGATGTATAGATCAGTCTTATGGACTCTGTGGGAGAGGGAGAGGGTGGGGAGATTTGGGAAAATAGCATTGAAACATGTATAATACCATGTATGAAACGAGTCGCCAGTCCAGGTTCAATGCACGGTACTGGATGCTTGGGGCTGGTGCACTGGGATGACCCAGAGGGAGGGGAGGGGAGGGAGGAGGGTGGAGGGTTCAGGATGGGGAACACGGGTATACCTGTGGCAGATTCATTTCGATATTTGGCAAAATTAATACAATATTGTAAAGTTTAAAAATAAAATAAAATTTAAAAAAAAAAAAAAAAGAAGAAGAAATGGAGTAGCCATCATGGTCGACAAAAGAGTCCGAAATGCAGCATTTGGATGCAATCTCAAAAACAACAGAATGAACTCTGTTCATTTCCAAGGCAAACTATTCAATATCACAGTAATCCAAGCCTATGCCCCAACCAGTACACTGAAGAAGCTGAAGTTGAATGGTTCTGTGCAGACCTACCAGACATTTTAGAAATAACAGCCCAAAAAAGATATCCTTTTCTTTATAGGGGACTGGAATGCAAAAGTAGGAAGTCAAGAAACACCTGGAGTAACAGACAAATTTGGCCTTGGAATGAAGCAGGGCAAAGACTAATAGAGTTTTGCCAAGAGAACACACTGGTCATAGCAAACACTCTCTTCCAACAACACAAGAGAAGACTCTACACACGGACATCGCCAGATGGTCAACACTGAAATCAGATTGATTATATTCTTTGCAGCCAAAGATGGAAAAACTCTATACAGTCAGCAAAAACAAGACTGGGAGCTGACAGTGGCTCAGATCATGAAGTCCTTATAGCCAAATTCAGACTGAAATTGAAGAAAGTGGGGAAAACCACTAGACCATTCAGGTATGACTTAAATGCCTTATGATTACACAGTGAACGTGAGAAATAGATTTAAGGGATTAGATCTGATAGACAGAGTGCCTGATGAACTATGGATGGAGGTTCATGACATTGTATAGGAGACAGGGATCAAGACTATCCCCATGGAAAAGAAATGCAAAAAAACCAAAATGGCTTTCTGGGGAGGCCTTACAAATAGCTGTGAAAAGAAGAGAAGTGAAAAGCAAAGGAGAAAAGGAAAGATATAAGCATCTGAATGCAGAGTTCCAAACAAGAGCAAGGAGAGATAAGAAAGCCTTCCTCAGCAATCAATGCAAAGAAATAGAGGAAAACAACAGAATGAGAAAGACTAGAGATTTCTTCAAGAAAATTAGAGGTAGCAAGGGAACATTTCATAGAAAGATGGGCACAATAAAGGACAGAAATGGTATGGACCTAACAGAAGCAGAAGATATTAAGAAGAGGTGGCAAGAATACACAGAAGAACTATACAAAAAAGATCTTCATGACCCAGATAATCACAATGGTGTGATCACTCACCTAGAGCCAGACATTCTGGAATGCAAAGTCAACTGGGCCTTAGAAAGCATCACTGTGAACAAAGCTAGTGGAAGTGATGGAATCCCAATTCAGCTATTTCAGATACTAAAAGATGATGCTGTGAAAGTGCTGCACTCAATATGCCAGCAAATTTGGAAAACTCGGCAGTGGCCACAGGACTGGAAGAGGTCAGTTTTCATTCCGATCCCAAAGAAAGGCAATGCCAAAGAATGCTCAAACTGCCGCATGATTCCACTCATCTCACATGCTAGCATAGCAGTGCTCAAAATTCTCCAAGCCAGGCTTCAGCAATATGTGAACTGTGAACTTCCAGATGTTCAAGCTGGTTTAGAAAAGGCAGAGGAACCAGTATTCAAATTGCCAACATCCGCTGGATCATGGAAAAAGCAAGAGTTCCAGAAAAACATCTATTTCTGCTTTATTGACTATGCCAAAGCCTTTGACTGTGTGGATCACAATAAACTGTGGAAAATTCTGAAAGAGATGGGAATATCAGACCACCTGACCTACCTCTTGAGAAACCTATATGCAGGCCAGGAAGCAACAGTTAGAACTGGACATGGAACAACAGACTGGTTCCAAATAGGAAAGGAGTATGTCAAGGCTGTATATTGTCACCCTGCTTATTTAACTTATAGGCAGAGTACATCATGAGAAACGCTGGGCTAGATGAAGCACAGGCTGGAATCAAGATTGCCGGGAGAAATATCAATAACCTCAGATGTGCACCCTTATGGCAGAAAGTGAAGAGGAACTAAAAAGCCTCTTGATGAAAGTGAAAGAGGAGAGTGAAAAAGTTGGCTTAAAGCTCAACATTCAGAAAACTAAGATCATGGCATCTGGTCCCATCACTTCATGGGAAATAGATGGGGAAAGAGTAGAAACAGTGTCAGACTTTATTTTGGGGGGCTCCAAAATCACTGCAGATGGTGACTGCAGCCATGAAATTAAAAGACGCTTACTCCTTGGAAGGAAAGTTATGACCAACATAGATAGCATATTCAAAAGCAGAGACATTACTTTGCAAACAGAGGTCCATCTAGTCAAGGCTATGGTTTATCCAGTGGTCATGGATGGATGTGAGAATTGGATTGTGAAGAAAGCTGAATGCCAAAGAATTGATGCTTTTGAACTGTGTTGTTGGAGAAGACTCTTGAGAGTCCCTTGGACTGCAAGGAGATCAAGCCAGTCCATGCTGGCGGAGATCAGTCCTTCGTGTTCATTGGAAGGACTGATGTTGGAGGTGAAACTCCAATACTTTGAGCACCTTGTGCGAAGAGTTGATTCATAGGAAAAGACTCTGATGCTGGGAGGGATTGGGGGCAGGAGGAGAAGGGGACGACAGAGGATGAGATGGCTGGATGGCATCACCAACTCGATGGACATCAGTTTGTAAACTCTGGGTGTTGGTGATGTTCAAGTAGTCCTGGTGTACTGCGATTCATGGGATCACAAAGAGTTGGACACAACTGAGAGACTGAACTGAACTTTTATTAGACACTAGTATTTTACTGTATCAAGCTATTTATGTAGAGATATTATGATTTCTATTTCCTTTTATACTCATGGCTGCTGTTTTTTTCTTATAATGAACACACGTGTTTTATTATGGGGGGGTGAGATTGACTTTGTAAATATTTGAAGGAGACCAACTTTATTAACATACAAAATAACGGTCAGGAGGCTTCTGCTCAAAATCCTCCAATGACTTCTAGCCTCACTCTGGGTGAGATTTAAAGTCCTTACACACCTAAAACCTGCCCCATTCATTCTCCAGCCTCTTCAATGTCCTAAGACCTTGCTGTTATAACATTGGCTTTGTTTCTTCTTTGTATGCCTGTCTCCAGCCTCAGAGGTTTCCTCTTCTGATTCCTCTACCTGGTGTTATGTTCTGCCAGATACCATCATGCTTACTTGTAGTAGTAGTTCAGTCGCTCAGTCGTGTCCAACTCTGCAATCCCATGGACTCCAGCATGTCAGGCTTCTCTGTGCACCACCAACTCCAGAAACTTGCTCATACTCAAGTCCATTGAGTTAGTGATGCCATCCAACCAACTTACCCTCTGTTGTCCCCTTCTCCTCCTGCCTTCAATCTTTTCCAGCATCAGGGTCTTTTCCAATGAGTCAGTTCTTAACAACAGGTGGCCAAAGTTCGGAGCTTCAGCATCAGTCCTTCCAAAGAATATTCAGGGTATATTTCCTTTAGGTTTAACTGGTTTGATCTCCTTGCAGTCCAAGGGACTCTCAGTTCACCACAGTTCAAAAGTGTCAATTCTTTGGCATTCATCTTTCTTTATGGTCCAATGCTCACATCCATACATGACTACTGGAAAACCATAGCTTTGACAAGAAGGACCTTTGTTGACAAAATAATGTCTTTGCTTTTTAATATGCTGTCTAGGTTGGTCATAGCTTTTCTTCCAAGGAGCAAAAGCATCTTTTAATTTCCTGGCTACAGTCACCATCTGCAGTGATATCGGAGCCCAAGAAAACAAAGTATCTCACTTTTTCCATCATTCCCCATCCATTTGCTATGAAATCATGCTCAGTGCGTAAATGCTCAGTGCTCTTAAATGTCTTTCTTGGCCTAAACAATATTGTAAATATCCAGCTTGCATTCCCTGTTTCCCTTTCTTGCTTAATTTTTCTCCCAGCACTTATCACCATCTAATATGTTCATATTTTATGTCTGAATTCCCTTCTGCCCATTTGAATACAGAGTCAAGGAAGGCAAGGATTTTAGTCTCCCCTACCCCGCCCTCCCCCCCCCATTACCTTACCTCTGCACTTACGAGTAGCTGGTCATAAGCAGACACTCAGTATCCTCTGAATGAAGGATGCCAGGGACTTGCAAAGCACAAGGCAGATGTCACTTTTCAGGAATGCCATGCTTATGTTGATTTTAATCCCTGATACAAGATCTGGAAAATCACTTCTAAGAGATTGTAACAGGCAAACATTAGCTCACAGAAAAACTGTGTGAATGAAGGAAATCAAACCAACAAGCATAGACATTCTGTTTCAGGTCACATTAAATCAAAGTCCCAGCAGTAAACACTCCCTCAAAGTGCTTCTCAAACTTTTCATATTGTATCACCTATAGAAATGGAAGATATTTGAATAGCATATTGGGTTGAATGGACAAAGTTTGCTTGTGTCCAAAAGCTACTTCCTCATGACATTCCTTTGTGACAGGTATTTCATCATCTTTGTAATAAACTCTGAGATAGTTAATCTGGTTTATAACCCTTAGGTGATCTCATTCCTGCTTTTTTTTTCCTTTTAATTTTGTTACTCAAGTATAGTTGACTTACAGTAGTGTGGTAGTTTCAGCTGTATAGCAGAGTGATTCGGTTAAACATATATATTGTTGTCCATCACCAAGTCCTGTCCTACTGTTTGTGACTCTATGGACTTCAGCATACCAGGCTCCTTTGTCCTCCACTATCTCCCAGAATGTGCTCAAATTCATTTCCATCAAGTCAGTGATGCTATCTAACTATCTCATTGTCTGCTGCCCCCTTATCCTTGCACCTTCAATCTTTCCCAGAATCAGGGTCTTTGCAGTGAGTTTGCTCTTCGCATCAGGTGGCCAAAGTTTTGGAGCTTCAGCAACCATCCTTCCAATGATTAGTCAGGATTGGTTTCCTTTAGGATTGACTGGTTTGATCTCCTTGCAGTCCACGGGACTCTTAATAGTCTTCTCCACAACCACAATTTGAAAGCATTGATTCTTCGGTGCTCAGCCTTCTTTATGGATCAACTCTCAGATCTGTATATGACTACTAGAAAAAGCATAGCTTTGGCTATATGGACCTTTGTCGGCCTTGTGAGGTCTCTGCTTTCTTATACACTGTCTAGGTTTGTCATAGTTTTCCTTCCAAGGACCAAGTGTATTAATTTTATGGCTGCAGTCACCACCTGCAGTGATTTTGGAGCCCAAGAAAGTAAAATCTGTTATTTCTTCCACTTTTTCCCCTTCTATTTGCCATGAAATGATGGGAGCAAATGCCATGATCTTTGTTTTTTTAAGTTGTTTTAAACCAACATTTTCACTCACTTCTTTTATCTTCATCAAGAGGCTCTTTAGTTCCTCTTCATTTTCTACAATTAGAGTGGTATCATCTGCATATCTGAGGTGTTGATATTTCTCCTGGCAATCTTGACATATACCTATATGTGTATTTTTTTATATTCTTTTCCATTATGACTTATCATAGGATATTGAATATGGCTCTCTGTGTTATACAGCAGGACCATGTTGTTTATCCATTTTATGTATATATATATACATGTACCACATCTTTATCCATTCATCTGTATATAGACATTTAGGTTGCTTCTGTATCTGGGCTATTGTGAATAGTGCTAATATGAACATAGGGATACATGTAACTTTTGAATTAGAATTTTGTCTGGATAATGCCAGGAGTGGGATTGCTGCTTTTACAATAATTCAGAAGTAAACCCACACACCTATGGTCAAATAATCTTTGACAAAGGAAGCAAGAATATTAAACAGGAAATAGTTTCTTCAGCAGGTGATGTTAGCAAAGTTGGACAGCTGCATGTGAAGCAATGAAGTTAGAACACACCCTCTCATCATACACAAAAATAAACTCAAAATGGCTTAAAGACTTAAACATAAGACATGACATCATAAAATTGCTAGGAGAAATCATAGGCAAAACATTCTCTGATATAAAGTGTTAAAATTGTTTTCTTAGGTTGGTCCCCCAACATAATAGAAATAAAATAAAAATAAACCATTAGGACCTAATCAAACTTAAAAAGTTTTACACAGCAAACAAAACCATAAACAAAAAGAAAAGATAGTCTACAGAGTGGGAGAAATTATTTGCAAATGACACAATTGACATGGGGCTTAATTTAAAAAATATACAAACAACCCATACTACTGAACAACAACAAAAAAAAACAGCCTAATCGAAAAATGGGCAGAAGACCTAAATAGACATTTCTCCAAAGAAGGAATACAGATTGTCAATAGATTCATGGAAAGATGCTCAACATTTCTAATTATTGGAGAAATGCAAATCAAAACCACATTATGGTACCACCTCACACTGGTCTGAATGGTCATCATTTAAAACTCTACAAATAACCAGTGTTGGAAAGGATGTGGAGAAGGGGCACGCTCCCACACTGTGGTATGACTGTAAGCTGGTATGGCCACTCTCTGATTCCTGGTTTTCAACTGACAGTGTCTCATGGTGAAAAACCTTTTTTGTTTCTTCAGATATTTAAGTAACACTCAGCTAACAGATCATTACATATTAACACATAAAATGGTCAAAAGTAGGACATCTGTCTTGGTTCCTGAAAATAATAAATTAAATTTGCACCTGCAGGGAGCTTTAAAAAGTCATATTCACCCAGTTCGGAAAAATAGAGAATAGTGTCTTACAATCTGAAGAGGCACCTTGAGTTACTTGAAAAAGCTTCTAAATTAGTTAGGGGACCTACAAATTCTAGTACCTAATTAAGAGCACCTGTTGGACACTTTTGTGGAATCCTTCAGGGCTATATTTGAAAATCTGTCAAGTTTTATTTAATGTTTAAGACCCATGAATTTTTTCTGTATTAGAAATAATCCTTATTTTATGATCGCTTACAATTCAAATGTAAAGTACATACATAGGCAAAGCAACTGCCCATTAAAGTGACTGTTAATCTCTGCCACACAAGCTTGCTTTGATAAGACTTATAAGTAACCAGTCCTCCGCTGGTTTCCTTATCTTCTTTCTAAATTCTGTAAGGAGCTGGGGGAAGAAAAAGAGTAACATGGCTCAGCTCTTGTGCTTCAAAATGCTGTGGCTGTCTTTTGATTATATTCCATGTGGTTTTCCTCTCTTCCCCTTGGGTAAGGTCTGTCCAGGATCAATAACTGGCATGTCTGCTTGAATGTATAGTAAACCTTTGTTTTCTTTGCACTAGAGCTCTGGGGCAGGAAGTGTAATTGCAATACGTCACTGTAGTGCAGCCACTTGGCTGGGTCCTACTTCCCAACCTAAAAGGCAAGCCTCCATCCTTCTTCCGTCCCTGTTTATATTTAGGTTATTAAAGTGTAAGCCTCAAAAAGTTAAAAACATATTGTCATGCAATGATAAAATGAGTGCCTAGCAAATATTTTATTCAATACAATAATAAGGTTATCAATGAGATGTTAAAACTGTTGCAAATTGAAGAATGTTAGAATAAGATTGTTAGGGTTGTCTATCCATCGGGCAGAAATTATTTGCATCTTTCCTATAAACTCTCTATGATAACATATCCTTCTACAGAATTATAAAACAGCCTCATCAGTAGGGAAGTAGGTGCACCATGCATAGCACTACCTGGAAGGAACACCCAGTAACCTCTTCACCTATTTCCAACATCTATATTGTATTTTCTGAGGTCATGTCATCCTTAAACATCTCCCTAAAATTATTTTTGAAGAATATTGACTGTTATATTTTTAGCTTCTTGTTTGGAATTGATCATTAACATTTGAAAACTTCTTTGTTGTTATTGCTATTTCTGAATACTATTCCTAGAGTTGGTTCTTAACTCCTTGCTCTCTTAGGTGCTAGTCCTGACAAGAACAAATGCAAACTTCAGAACAAATGGCCAGCCCTAATGGCCTTAACCAAATACAGTGTGCTTTCAGAGTGATTCTGAGAAATACACTGTACAATCTGCCCTTGAACATTTCCTTGGTGTTTTGGTTAGGCATTTTACTCATCTTCTTGCCATAATAATAATGCATTACAAACTTCCCCAAAACCCAGTGGCAACAAACACTCATTTCTTTGCTTTATGGGCTTGTGGTTTGCTTCTGGTTGTGCTGAGTTCTACTGTGATTTACTGGGTTTGATTCCAGGCTGAGGTTCCTCTGCTTCCTCATTTTTCTTGAACAAGAGGGCCATTCAGGGCATTGAGTGCTAGACCACCAGAGGGCAGAACTGTATCAAACTGCATGATTATTGCATCATGTTTCATAGGATCCCTTTAACCAATGACAGTTTCTGATGAAAGTCAACATCCATAGAATAGGAAGTATACTTTATCCAAGGTGGGAGGAAGAGAAAAGTGAATGCTAGACTCACAAAAATCCAAACCATTCAGTTCAGTTCAGTCACTCAGTCGTGTTCGACTCTTTGTGACCCCATGGTCTACAGCCCACCAGGCCTCCTTGTCCATCACCAACTCCCGAAGTTTATTCATGCTCATGTCCATTGAGTCAGTGATGCCCTCCAACCATCTCATCCTCTGTTGTTTCCTTCTCTTCCTGCCTTCAATCTTTCCCAGCATTCGGGTCTTTTCAAGAGAGTCAACTCTTCCCATCAAGTGGCCAAAGAATTGGAGCTTCAGCTTCAGCATCAGTCCTTCCAAAGAATATTCAGGACTGATTGGATCTTATTGCAGTCCAAGAGACTCTCAAGAGTCTTCTCCAACACCACAGTTCAAAAGCATCAATTCTTCAGTGCTCAACTTTCTTTATAGTCCAACTCTCACATCCATACATGACCACTGGAAAAACCATAGCCTTGACTAGACGGACCTTTGTTGGCAAAGTAATGTCTCTGCTTTTGAATATGCTGTCTAGTTTGGTCATAACTTTCTAAGCGTCTTTTAATTTCATGGCTGCCATCACCACCTGCAGTGATTTTGGAGCCCAAAAAACATAAAGTCTGCTTTATGTTTCCTCAACTATTTGCTTGTGTTTTAGGTGTCATACATAAAAAAAGTCATTTTTAAAACCCACATCAAAGAGCTTTTTTCCTGTTTTCTTCCAGGAGTCTTTTAATTTCATGGATGCAGTCACCATCTCAGTGATTTTGGAGCCCCCAAAAATAAAGTCTGTCACTGTTTCCACTGTTTCCCCATCTATATGCCATGAAGTGATGGGACCAGATGCCATGATCTTAGTTTTCTGAATGTTGAGTTTTAAGCCAACTTTTTCACTCTCCTCTTTCATTTTCATTGAGAGGCTTTTGAGTTCTTCTTCGCTTTACAGATAGGTATTTATGAGATATATATTCCTAATATACCAATTCCTAGGTAATATATCTTAAATATGCACTCCCTGGGGTCAAAATTTTATAAAAAGAATCTTTTAAGATTCTAGATGGATATACATAAGTTAATAGTAATATTTCTATTTCTTAAACACATCCTCCATGCTAAGTGCCTGGTACTTGGTCGGATGTGAGAATGCATGTTTTCTGTGATGCTAAAAACAAGCTACCAACTAAATTATTATAGATAAACACAGATTCACAGATGGTAAATTACCCAAAGTTCACACCATTAGCAAGAGGCAGACCTGAATTTTTTAAATTTATAACTTACTTCTGTCAGGCATTGTACTAAAGGCTTAGAGGTCTTGCATCATTTAATTCTAAAAATAACAGTAGTAGAGGCCCCTACTTTTTTATGGGAAAGCTAGACTTAGTAGGATTACTAACATGCCAAAGACAAATTAGGCACTGTAACCTGGAACTTCAGTATATAATCCATGATCAGATTAAAGGACAGATCTCAAATTCTTAATGAAGTTCATCTTCTGGAGCTTTTCTTTGTTCTTCTCTGATAGCAATCTACCTTGTCTACTTCAATCAGTCTGTGTCTTGACCTTAAATCAGGGTACCTCTCTTGTTGCCTGTGACCTCTGATCTCTTCACCTTAATTTTGCCTTTTGATGCAGACTCTTTGTACTCTGATCTCCCTTCCATTTTGCTGTCTGCTTCAGACTAATAAGCCAGTTCAGACTATTGATCATACCTTTTGTTTCAGCATTAGATTTGCCTGTGCTTTTCTCTAAATTGTGTTCCAGCATGACAGCTCAACAAAAATGCCTCAATCCTATCACTTGAAGATAAGGAAATAGCTTTTCTTTGTAATAATTGGACACTTAATGCTGTGAGTTAGAATGGAAAGATACCTGAAATTGTATTTCATAAGGTATGTCTATTCATATTGTTTTCATTAATCATTCAGTTTTTTTTTAAAGATTTCATTTAATGCTTTTATATGCAAAACACTGAGAAGCACAGTTCAAGAATATATAGAGTTGAAAATTGTACTTTACTCAGAAATATATACCCATATTAAGATAATGATACTAGAGAAACTACATAGCAAAGTAAAAAGCCTGTTTCTAACGTTTACATTTCTCCTTTCCCCACAGTAGACATTTTTGATCCCTCATTCTGATTGGTGTCTTGTCAACTTTTATCTATTGCCCCTGTTTCTGTTCCACCCAGGCTGCATCACTGGGTTCAGTGTTACCTCCTACCTGGAAGTTCAGTTGCACCTCAGCCAATCCTCAGCCAATCTAGACTGAAGTGAGAAACAGTTTTGTCTGATCTGCACCCTCTCTGCTGACCAGTGGACTTTCATTTTGATTGCGTCAAAGCTTTACCTGCCTGGTCACTTAATCACCATGCAACCTGCATTTCAAATTACATCTTCCACTTACAGCACTGCTTGCATTGCCAGCCCCTCTAGCTCTAAAATTATGTATAGTGTCTGTGCTATCACTGAAAACAGAGCCAATGTTGACTTTGGACTCTGTATGTCATCTCTATAGGCCATGGTGCATTGACGAACTGAGTATTCCTGATAGTGCCTCTAGGCTCTGTGGTGGTGGTTTAGTCGTTAAATTGTGTCTGACTCTTGTGACCCCATGGACTGTAACCCACCAGCCTCCACTGTCCATGGAATTTCCCAGGCAAGAATATTGGAGAGAGTTGCCATTTCTTTCTCCAGGAGATCTTCCCAACCCAGGAATTGAATCCGGGTCTCCTGTATTCTTCTTGGTAAAGAATCCACCTATGAGCTGTGAGAAAAGCCCCACTTCTAGGCTTTACTTTCTTGCATTCGTTTTGCTATTCCTCAGCCTCCCAGGTTCAAATTGTTTACCTGTCACCATTTCCTCCCTAGTCAGAGTTTACCTTCCCAGTAACAGCATTCTGAGGAGAAGGCAACGGCAACCCATTCCAGTACTCTTGCCTGAAGAATCCCATGGATGGAGGAACATGGTAGGCCGTGGTCCATGGGGTCGAGAAGAGTCTGACACGACTGAGTGAATTCACTTTCACTTTTCACTTTCACGCATTGGAGAAGGAAATGGCAACTCACTCCAGTGTTCTTGCCTGGAGAATCCCACGGACGGTGGAGCCTGGTGGGCTGCCATCTATGGGGTTGCACAGAGTCGGAAGCGATTGAAGCGACTTAACAGCAGCAGCAGCAACAGCATTCTGATACTCTTCAATCTATTGAGTATTGATCAAATACTTCTGCCTAGTTACATTATAAACCTTCTAGTTTGCCCCATTTCTCATACTCATATGTACATATTTAAACATATGTATCACTAGATAACAACTATGGACCAATACAACAACCAGAAAAGATTAACCATTATGCCATCTGATCCACCTCTCAGCTTTTTACCTACATGTGGGACATGTAGCTCCATGTCTGTATTTACATTATCTGTGTTAGTAAGTATATACATATGACACTTACAGAAAATAGAACGATTTCTGTAAGCAAAAAACCTGGTTCAAGTGAATATTGAGTATTAGTAGGCTTTATGCTTTAAGTAGTGCCAATTTAAGAATGTTAATACATTATTGACAGATTATACAAATTAGACTTCAGAACATTTCTAAAATTGTCCATTTGAACAGTGGGCTAAAATGTTGACATTCATAAATATAAAAATCATACATATATTTGTTAAATTACCTGTAAGTATAGTAGAAAAGCATTGCAACTACAAAAGATTAGAATATACATAATTGGCTTTAGTATCAATAAGATATAGATTGATCTTAAACAACTCACCTGACTGATCTGAAATTTGAAAACTGATTCCTGAAGTTTAC
Organism: Bos taurus; assembly: GCF_002263795.3. Taxonomy (NCBI): domain Eukaryota; kingdom Metazoa; phylum Chordata; class Mammalia; order Artiodactyla; family Bovidae; genus Bos; species Bos taurus. The sequence goes on along the minus strand of NC_037333.1, from coordinate 33,636,026 downwards.
TTGGATAGATCCTTTTCTCTGTTAGCCTGATGGTGCTAACGGGAAAAATAAGACCAGAAGAGTCAGTATTCACAATGACTAGATAGTCTCATTTCAGGAAAAACCATTGTTTAAAGTCCTTGTTCCTTGTGCAGATTTTCAGTGCTAATGAGAATTCTCATTCTTTTCTCACAACTTATGAGAAAAGTTTTGTCCTATTTTGAGAAGAAGCTGGAATTTAGAGTGGTTCAATAATTTGTCCATGGCTGCTAAGTAGTGGAGCCAGGAATAAGCCCCAAGTGTTGTTAATCACTGAGTGCTCTGCAACATTCACATTCCCTCAAACTCTCAATTATATTGCAGTGCTAAAAAAAAAGTCCTTTCCCAAGATAAAAGATAAAAAAAATAATAGTAAGGTAAATATGAGCATCAGAAATGGAGCAGGCAAAATTATTGATTTATCCTTTGTTATAAAGCTGAAATGATGACATTTGCCAAATCATAGTCAAAACCATGAATAAGAACTTATTATTACTTCTGTATTTAATATACTATTTAAACAAATGAAAGAATATTATTTTGACTGCATTGACTTAATTTTTGAATAGGAGTATCTTTAATCAAAATTCAGTTTGAAGGTAAATTAAAGGAATCATATTGTCAGTGAGTCTGTGTGAGTCCTTGTGTCATCGTTTGGGGCATTGCTTTTTTATGCAAGGGCAAAAATCTTTGTATCTGGGGAAAAAAACAAAGCAAAGCAACAACATTTTTTTTTAATTTAAAAGGAAAAAAGATTGAGGTCTTCCTAGTGTTACTTAAATTAAGATCAAGGGAAGAAACATTGTAAAAAAAATTACAAAAGTGCTGTTTGTTTCGTAAAAACAGTGATTTCTATTAAAAACATGTCAGAACTGGAAAAAAAAAAAAGGAATAGTTGAAGTTCTAAATATTTATATGCTTGCTTACCTCATTTCCAAGAATGTATCTCAGTGGGCCATGTTGCTAACATATTTGACTGAATATAACCACATTATGGCTTCCCAGGTGGCATTGATGGTAAAGAACCCCCCTGCCAAATGCAGGAGACATAAGAGACAAAGATTTGATCCCTGGGTTGGGAAGATCCCCTGGAGGAGGGCATGGCCACTTAGTCCAGTATTCTTATCTGGAGAATTACATGGACAGAGGCTTCTGGTGAGCTACAGTCCATAGGGTTGCAAAGAGTAAGACAAGACTGAAGTGGCTTAGCGTGCACATGTGAATGTGCACACACAAGCACACACAAACAACCACGTTACATCAGGGATAAATATAGGGCTTGGTAACAGGCACCTGAAATATGTAATATTTAAGCAAACAATATATTGGAATATATTGGAATGTACATATAGATGACACAATATTAAGTACAGTAACAGAAAAAGACAAGATATCTTGGGGTCCTACTGTTCAATTTCTAGGTAGTATTACAGGCATAAAAGGACTGTTTTTCTACACTGGCTGTAGCCAGAGTGTGCATATTTTTAATATAAGGCTATTTTAAAATTTATTTATTCACTTTTAGATAATGAAAAATTCTACTAGTAACTGAAGGCAGTTTATTAGCATTAATAATAATATAGCCAGAGTAGCGTGAAAGGAACAAATTATAACATGAATCTGGGTAATTATATATCAGTCTATTTTAGAGAAATAGAAAGCATTTTAAAAATCTGAATGCTGTTATTTTTTGTAAAATTATAATCATATTGAATTTTAATATATTGCTAGTTGATCAGAATTTCTTATTTTAAATATCTATATTTAATTATGTACATTTGTAGCTATATTAAAAATCTTGTACCACTATATTTTCATATATTGCTCTGTTTGAAGACAGTTTGAAAAGTAACATTGACTTTAAAATTATTAAATGCACATGACCCAAAGATCACCTGAATGGCTTCTTGAATCTCTAAAGATGCCATCTAAGTAAATGCTGGAACTAGGTTTCCTAGGTACTGGAATTTTAAAGTTTGTGATTATGGAAATTGGCATAGACAATAGATAAATATATATAGACATAGACATAGCTTTTTAGTATCTGTTACGGAGAAGGCAATGGCACCCCACTCCGGTACTTTTGCCTGGAGAATACCGTAGACGGAGGAGCCTGGTAGGCTGCAGTCCATGGGGTTGCTAGAGTCAGACACCACTGAGCAACTTCACTTTCACTTTTCACTTTCCTGCATTGGAGAAGGAAATGGCAACCCACTCCAGTGTTCTTGCCTGGAGAATCTCAGGGATGGGGAAGCCTGGTGGGCTGCTGTCTATGGGGTCGCACAGAGTTGGACATGACTGAAGCGACTTAGCAAGAGCAGCAACAGCAGCAGCATGGAAAGTATTGTGCCCCCCCCCCACCCCCAGGCCAAATTCATACTTTGGAGGCCTAACCCTCTAGTGCCTTCAGCTTGGTTAAGTAGCTCAGTTGTGTACAACTCTTTGCGACCCCGTGGACTGCAGCACACCAGGCCTCCCTTTCCATCACCAACTCCTGGAGTTTACCCAAACTTACGTCCACTGAGTCGGTGATGCCATTGAACCATCTCATCCTCTGTCGTCCCCTTCTCCTGCCTTCAATCTTTCCCAGCATCAGGGTCTTTTCCAGTGAGTCTGTTCTTCGCATCAGGTGGCAAAAATATTGGAGCTTCAGCATCAGTCCTTCCAATGAATATTCAGGACTGATTTCCTTTAGGATTCCAGTGCCTTAGAATGTGATATTTAGAGGTTGGACCATTAGAGAAGGAAGTAAGGTTAAATGAAGTCATTTAATGAGGGTGGGTCCTCATGCAGTATGACTGCTAGGAGAGATGCCAGGAAGTCTCATGCACAGAGGAAAGGCCATGTGAGGACTAAGTAAGAAGAGCCATCTGCACAGCAAGGAAAGAGACTTCAGGGAAAGCTAAACCAACTGACACCTTCATCTTGGACTTCAATCCTCCAAAACTGTGAGAAAATGATTAGTGTCTTTTAAGCAACCCAGTCTGTAGTATTTGATTGTGGTAGACCTAGCAAGCTAATACAGTGCCTTACTATCTTTTGAAAAATTCAAATACAAATATCTATTCTGTAGAACTTAAAATTTAGAGTGATTTTCAAATATTTTATTGTTCTTGTTCTCTTGTTCTTTGAATAAAGGTCTAATTCTGCCATATTTAACTATGTGATTTTAAATATCTCACTTAACTTCTCTTATACTGGTAACTTTATTTTTGGAAGTCAGATATTTATCTCTGACATTCATTCAGTTTGCTCTAAATTGGTTCAATTTCCATTTTCAGTATGACAGACATAATGAAAGACAACCAACCTGAGGAAAATATTTGCCACTGATTATGGCATGGAGTTGGAGACGGAAATGGCAACCCACTCCAGTATTCTTGTCTAGATAATCCTGTGGACAGAGGAGCCTGGTGGGCTGCTGTCCATAGGATCGCAGAAAGTCAGACAATACTGAAGCGACTTAGCATGCATGCATGCATGGCAGGGAGTTAATATCTTACTTTGTATTTAAAGTGAAAGCCACTCAGTCTGTCCGATTCTTTGCGACCCCATAACACTATGCAGTCCATGGTGTTCTCCTGGCCAGAATACTGGAGTGGGTACCTTTTCCCCTTCTCCAGCGCTGTATAGTCCATGGGGTTGCAAAGAGTCAGATAGGACTGAGTGACTTTCACTTTCATTTTGGGCTTCTCTGAGAGCTCAGTTACTAAAAAATCCGCCTTGCAATGCAGGAGACCCCGGTTCGATTCCTGGGTTGGGAAGATCTGCTGGAGAAGGGAAAAAGCTACCCACTCCAATATTCTGGCCTGGAGAACTCCATGGACTGTATAGTCCTTGGGCTCACAGAGAGTTGGACAGGATGGAGCAACTTTCACTTTCATTTTCGGCTTCCCTGATAGCTCAGTTGGTAAAGAATCTACCTGCAATGCTGGAGACCCCATTTAGATTCCTGGGTCGGGAAGATCCACTGGAGAAGGGATAGGCTACTCACTCCAGTATTTTGGGGTTTCCCTTGTTGCTGTAAGGAGGATGCTTACTCCTTGGAAGGAAAGTTATGACCAACCTAGATAGCATATTCAAAAGCAGAGACATTACTTTGCCAAGAAGGGTCCGTCTAGTCAAGGCTATGGTTTTTCCAGTGGTCATGTATGGATGAGAGAGTTGGACTGTGAAGAAAGCTGAGTGCCAAAGAATTGATGCTTTTGAACTGTGGTGCTGGAGAAGACTCTTGAGAGTCCCTTGGACTGCGAGGAGATCCAACCAGTCCATTCTAAAGGAGATCAGTCCTGGGTGTTCTTTGGAAGCACTGATGCTAAAGCCGAAACTCCAATACTTTGGCGCCACCTCGTGCGAAGAGTTGACTCATTGGAAAAGACTCTGATGCTGGGAGGGATTGGGGGCAGGAGTAGAAGGGGACAACAGAGGATGAGATGGCTGGATAGCATCACCGATTCGATGAACGTGAGTCTGAGTGAACTCCGGGAGTTGATGATGGACAGGGAGACCTGGTGTGCTGCGATTCATGGGGTCGCAAAGAGTCAGACATGACTGAGCGACTGAACTGAACTGAACTTGGTGCTCAGCTGGTAAAGAATCTGCCTGCAGTGCAGGAGACCTGGGTTCAATCCCTAGGTTGGGAAGATCCCCTGGAGAAGGGAAGGGCTACCCACTCCATCGTTCTGGCCTGCATAATCCTGTGGACTCTATAGTCCATGGGGTTGCAAAGAGTTGTACATGCCTGAACAACTTTCATTTGTATTTAAAAGCAATTGTTGTAATTGTTGCTGTTCAGTTGCTAATTTCTTTCCAACTCTTTGGGACCTCATGGACTGCAGCATGCCCATGCTCCCCTGTCCTTCGCTATTTCCCAGAGTATGCTCAAACTCATGTCTATGTCCATCATGTCAGTGATTCCATCCAACCATCGCATCCTCTTTTGCCCCCTTCTCCTCCTGCTCTCAATCTTTTCCATCATCAAGGTCTTTTCTAATGAGTCAGTTCTTCGCATCAGCTTCAGCATGATACTCAAGGTTGATTTCCTTTAGGACTGATTGGTTTGATCTCCTTGCTGTCCAAGGGACTCTCAAGAGTCTTCTCCAACACCACAGTTCAAAAACATTAGTTCTTCAGTGCTCAGCCTTCTTTGTGGTCCAACATTTATATCCATACGTGACTCCTGGAAAAACTATAGCTTTGACTATAGGGACCTTTGTCAGCAAATTAACGTCTCTGCTTTTTAATATGCTGTCTGTGTTTGTCATAGCTTTTCTTCCAAGGAGCAAGCATCCTTTAATTTCATGGCTGCAGTCATTCTCTGCAGTGATTTTGGAGCTCAAGAAAATAAAATATATTACTGCTTCTATTTTCCATCTTCTATTTGCCATGAAATAATGGGACCAAATGCCATGATCTTAATTTTTTGAATGTTGAGTTTCAAGCTAGCCTTTTCACTCTCCTGTTTCACCCTCATCAAGAAACGCTCTAGTTCCTCTTCACTTTTTACAGTTAGAGTGGTATTATCTGTATATCTGAAGTTGTTGATATTTCTCCTGACAATCTTGATTCCAGCTTGTGATTCATGCAGCCCAGCATTTTTCATGATATGTTCTACCATGTATGTTAATTAAGCAGGATGATAATATACAGCCTTCTCATACTCCTTTCCCAGTTTAGAACCAGTAAGTTCTTTTATGTCTAGTTCCACTTATTGCTTCTTGACCCACTCAGGTTTTTCAGAAGACAAGTAATGTTGTCTGGTACTCCCTTCTCTAAGGCTTTTCCACAGTTTGTTGTGATCCACAGAGTCAAAGACTTTAGTATAGTCACTGAAACAGATATAGTTGTTCGGAGCTGTTTTGCTTTCTCTGTGATACAATGAATTTGGCAATTTGATCTCTGGTGCTTGTGCCTTTTCTAAACCCATTTTGTACATCTGGAAGTTCTCAGTTCACATACTACTGAAGCCTAATTTGAATCTGGACATAATCTTACTAGCATATGAAATGAATGCAATTATTTGGTGGTTTGAACATTCTTTGTTATTGCCCTTCTTGAGGAATGAAATTGGAATGAAAACTGAACTTTTCATTTCGGCCACTGCTGACTTTTCCAAATTTGCTGGCATATTGAGTGCAGCACTTTAACCGCATCATCTTTTAGGATTTCAAATAGCTGGAATTTCATGACTTCCACTAGCTTTGTCTGTGGTAATGCTTCCTAAGGCCCACTTGACTTCATACTCCCAGAATGTCTGGCTCTAAACAGGTGACCATACCATTGGGGTTATCTGGGTCATTCAGACCTTATTTATATAGTTCTTTTGTGCATTCTTGCCACCTCTTCTTAATTTCTTTGTGTTCTGTTAGATCCTTGCCATTACTTTATTTTACCCATCTGTGCATGAAATGTTCCCTTGGTATCTCTAATTTTCTTGAAGAGTTCTCTAGGTTTCCGATTCTATTGTTTTTTCTATTTGTTTGCATTGTTCACTTAAGAAGGTTTTCTCATCTCTCTTTGCTATTCTGGAACTTTGCATTCATTTTGATATATCTTTCCCTTTTTTCTTGCCTTTTGCTTCTCTTCTTTCCTCAGCTGTTTGTAAAGCCTGCTTAGAGAACTCGTTTGCCTTCTTCTGTTTCTTTTTCTTTTTCTTTGAAATGGCTTTGGTTACTACCTCCTGTACTACAAAGCTCTGTCCATAGTTCTTCAGGCACTCTGTCTACCAGATATAACCCCTTGAATCTATTTGTCACCTCTACTGTATAATTATTAGGAATTTGATTTAGGTCATACCTGAATGGTCTTGTAGTTTTCCCTACTTCCTTCAAATTAAGCCTGAATTTTGCAAGAAGAAGCTCATGATCTGAGCCACAGTCAGTTCCAGATATTGTTTTTGCTGACTATGTATAGCTTCTCCATCTTTGACTGCAAAGAACATAATCAATCTGGTTTCAGTACTGATCATTTGGTGATGATTATACAGAGTCATCTCTCATGTTTTCAGAAAAGGGGGTTGGCTCTGACTGGTGTGTCTCTTGACAAAGTTGTTTGCCCTGTTTCATTTTGTACTCCAAGGCCAACCATGCCTGTTACTCCAGGTATCTCTTGACTTCCTACTTTTGCATCCCAACCCCCTATGATGAAAAGGACACTGCTTTTTGGTGTTAGCTTGAGAATGTGTTGTAGGGCTTCATGAAACTGGTCAATTTCAGCTTCTTTGGCATCAGTGGTTGAGGCATGCTGCTGCTGTTAAGTCACGTCAGTCACCCCACAGACGGCAGCCCACCAGGCTCCCGTCTCTGGGATTCTCCAGGCAAGAATACTGGAGTGGTTTGCCATTTCCTTCTCCAGTGGTTGAGGCATACACTTGGATTATTGTGATGTTGTGTGGTTTGCCTTGGAAATGAACCAAGATCATTCTGTCATTTGTGAGGCTGCACCCAAATACTGCATTTGAGACTCTTTGGGTAACTGTGATGGCTACTTCATTTCTTCTAAGGAAATCTTGCTCACAGTAGTAGATATAATGGTCATCTGAATTAAATTTGCCCGTTCTCATCACTGATTCCTAAAATGTCAATGTTATATCTTGCCATATCCTGCATGACCATGTCCAGTTTACCTTGATTTGTGGACATAACATTCCATGTTCCTTTGCAATATTATTCTTTATAGCATCAAACTTTATTTTCACCACTAAACGTATCCAAAACTGATCACTGCTTCTGCTTTGGCCCCACAGCTTAATTCTTTCTAAAGGTATTTGTGATTGTTCTCCACTGTTCCCCGGTGGCATATTGGACATTTTCCAACCCAAGGGGCTCATCTTCTGGTGTCATATTGTATCTTTTTGCCTTTTAATACTGTTCTTGGTGTTCTCCAGTTAAGAATACTGAAGTGGGTTGCCACTTCCCCCTCCAATCGATCATGTTTTGTCAGAACTCTTCACTATGACCTGTCATCTTGGGCGGCCCTGCATGGCATGCCTCATAGCTTTGAGTTACACAAGCCCCTTTGCCACAACAGGGCTGTGATCCATGAAGCAGATTACAAAGCAATATTCATAAAAAGTACAGAGAATCAAAATGATAAATTGGAAAAGAGAAGAAATGTATAATGTAAGAACAACAAATTTAAATATGACTGAAAAAAAACAAAGTGAAAAAATTGCTCATCCAAACTCAAATAAAACATTTCATTTTTCATGTATAAAATTTGAACATTTCAAAATTGCACTAATTTAGTTATAGAGCATATGACATATTTATTGCAACTGTGTGAGTAATTAGCAATAATTTGTTTTCAAGTAATTGGCAGTAAGAATCAAGATTAAAAATACATTCACAGCCTTCAATCCAGTAATTCTATTTCTGGAGATCTATCTTAAAATATAAACTAAAATAATATAAACACTTTAAAATAATTGTAGCATTATATATAATAGTAAAAACTAAAAAAAAACCCCAAGGATATGGCAATAAGTGAATATTTAAATAAAGCATGTTATGTTAATTTTGTAAATAAAAATAAAGCAAATGTGTCAAGGAAAATATTGGAGAATACAAGCTATCATGTTAGCAGCAGCTGCAGATAATAAAAATATGGGTGATTTTTTTCTCAATAAATTTTTAAACATTTTCAAGTTTTCTGTGACTATATTTTATTATGACATAAGCAATTAATTTCCTATCCTGAGCAATTTTCCATTGATTTCTTACTAGTAAAACTATGAGTATTTTAGTAAATGTTATGCTCAGCTAAAAATATTAATTTAGTATCTGTTGAAGATAGTGGTGCCATTAGACAGTGTGCTTAATGAACTATAAGGAGAGATTGAATGAAACATCCAATAAATTTCTTTAAATTGGCATACACTTTTATTCTGTGTCCTTTCCCTTTTCAGAATGAAAAGGGAGTAGTGATAATTGATTTGTGACCACAAGACCACAGATAATGAAGCTTAAACCCCATGTCAAGAAAAGCTTGGCAGAAAGACAGAAAGCATCCATATCTTATGTTACAGTCTGAGCTATCTATCTCTAGACTTCTTAAGGGGCAAAACTTAAATCCCTAATTTGTTTCAGCCATTGTTTAATTATGCATTCTGATACTTGGAAGTAAAAGCAATCCCTGACACACACACATATAAGTGTATTACTAATTAATGTGTATACTGAAAGTGAAAATGTTAGTTGCTCAGTCGTGTCTGACTCTGTTATCCCATGGACTGGGACCTGCCCGGGTCCACTGTCCATGGGATTTCTCAAGCAAAAATACTGGAGTATTGTGTATATTAATTGTATATAATTAACTGAAGTAATGTGAGTATTGTATATAACTAAATTGATGGTATTTTACATTTCTATACAGTTGTAAATATGCATTTGCAATTATATATATATATATATATATATATATATATATATATATATATGAATAGGAGAACTTCCTTGATGGTTCAGTTGATAAATAATCCACCTGTAATTTAGGAGGCCTGGGTTCAATTCCTGAGTTGGAAGATTCCCTGGAGAAGGAAATGGCAAGCCACTCTAGTATTCTTGCCTGGGAAATCCCGTGAACAGAGGAGTCTGGTTGGCTACAGTCCATGGGGTCACAGGAGTTGTACACAACTTTAGCGACTAAACCATCATCATATATGAGTAGGAGTAGACTAGACAGAGAACTATACTCACACAGATACACGTATGAACAAGGAAAGAGCGACATACATATATATTTAGGTGTGTATGTATATATGTGTGTGTGTGTATTTATAATTCTTTCTCTTTCTGCTCTTACCTATTCTGCAAGATTTAGCTCAAAGTTATTCCCTCTGGAAAGTACCCTCATTCTGCTTTCTCATATCTTGAAAGTGTCTTTCTTATAAGATATATGAACCTATATTGTAATGATCTATTTATATATGTATCATTCCACTCCCTTTAGTTATATGAGAGGCAGATACATTTTGTCAGTCATCATTGGCATGCATTGTTGCTGTTCAATTGCTAAGTCATGTCCAACTCTTTACGACCCTGTGAACTGCTGCATGCCCAGCTTTTCTGTCCATCACTATCTCCCTGAGTTTGCTCAAACTCAAGTTTGCTCAAACTGAGTCAGTGATGCCATCCAACCATCTCATCTTCTGTTGCCCCCTTCTCCTCTTGCTCTCAGTTTTTCCCAGCATCAGGGTTTTTGTCCAGTTGCATCAGGTGGCCAAAGTATTGGAGCTTCAGCATCAGTCCTTCCAATGAATATTCAGGGTTGATTTCCTTTAGGGCTGACTGGTTTAATCTAGCTCAGATGTTAAAGAATCTATTGACAGATTGATAGGTAAAAAATTGTAAGGATTTGCTTAGATTTTGTAAATTTTATTTTTTATCAAAATATAGTTGATTTACCATGTCATGTTAGTTTCAAGTAACAACAAAGTGGTTCAGTTATCCATATACATATATTCCTTGTTTTTTAGATTATTTTCTCTTATAGGTTATCACAGAACATTGAGTAGCGTTCCCTGTGCTATACAGTAGGTCCTTGTTGGTTATCTGTCTTGTGTGTAGTAGTGTGTGATATTCATCTCAAACTCCCGATTTATCCCCCTTCTCCTGCTACGTTCCCCCTTTGGTAACCATAAGTTTGTTTTCAATATCTGTAAATCTGTTTCTGTTTTGTAAATAAGTTCATTTATATCATTAAAAAATTAGATTCCACATATGAGTGATATCATGTGACATACCTTTGTCTGATTTCACTTGGTATGATAATCCCTAGGTGCATTCATCACTAAAATGTTTTCATTTTGATTATCTCTTTAACTATTGATGGTGTTCCCAGTTCCTTTCCAGTGACCCATGTGCTATTATGTACAAATAGGCATTCAGTGATATCACTGATTAACTTGTAATATATGCAATATGTGTGAGTGCAGTTTGCAGTCAACTTGAATAATAGCTCCTAATATGCCACTTAAAAAAAAAAAAAAAAAAAAACAACCTCTCAGCAGTTATCTTTCCAGACTGTCTATTATTTTCTTCTTTCATTGCTTCATTAAATCCTGTTAATTAATATATTTGTGTTACAATAATTTAGTTTAAATTCAGAATATAATGCTGAATTTCATAACATGGCTTCTCAATATGAAAATGACAGTTATTTAGTATAAACACAAATGAGTCAGAATGAGACTGAAATTTTGAACTCCAAATTGGTTTTGTAATGAGAATCTACAGATTGTAATTCAATCTATTTCTTTGTCTCAGTTAGTTAGAGATGTTCCCTGGGGAAATGTGAAGTTTACATATTTTGTATGCATGATTTGTTAAGATGGCATTGATGGGAGTTATGTGATAATCTTAAGAAAGCTTGTGTAATAAATTTCACTTCTTAAAATATTTCACTTCAAATATGTTTTCTGAATTTAGTTTTCATTTCATCAGAAACCTTTCATTGATACAAAATACATACTTAAATATTATCAAAACATGGTCAGTTGTCCCCTTATTACATTATGAATCCATTTTTAAAAATTGAAATATAACTGATATACACTATTGTGTTAATTTCTACAGTACAGCACAGTTCCAGTTATATATACATTTTTCACATTCTTTTTCATTATTGTTTATCACAAGGTATTGAATATGGTTTATCACAAGGTATTGAATATAGTTTCCTGTGTTATACAGTAGATCTTGTTTATCCAATCTGTATGGAACAGTTTGCATCCATGATTACATTAAACTTTGAATGGAATCATAAATGGATTGTGGAAGGGAAAAAAACAGCTACTTTTAATTACCATAAAATAAACATTACTTTTTCTGTATTTCTAAGTTATACTTTCCAGTGTGGAGTAACTAATCATAAATTGCTTTCTTATTTATATATTTGTGTGTATTTAAACAGTTGGTGTGTATATATGTGTGTATATATAAATATTTTGTTTCCATTTTTGAAAGCAAAACTAGTTGTCTACCTGTACATTCATCAGAATTATGCTATTTATTCATTCATTTAAGCTTTATTAGGAGTTTATCATGTACTGAGCATCCTAAGTGCTGGGATGAGTAGAACAGATAAGGTCTCATTCTTACGGAGATTATATACTAAAATATTTTATATTTTAAATGAAATGTGTTTTATCACTGACTAGAAGTTAAGAAAAATGTCTCCAGTTTGTATATATGGTATGTGGCATATTCTGCTTGCTCATTTATTTGTTAGCTCTGCAAATGTTTATTGATTATCTAACGTGAACTAAGTACTTGTGATTGTTTTTAAGGCTATCCACAAAGACACTTGATATTATACTTCTGTGCTCTGCCATGTGACTTACTTTGGGAAATGAAATATAAATGGGAGTCATAACTTCTGTTACTTATGAGTAGATTTAAAGGTCAGAGTGAGTAGATTTAAAGGATAGTGTGGCAAATGGGGCCTCCATTTAGCCTGTGTGATTGAGTGACTATGATGGACAGAGCTCCATTCCAGATTCACATTGCCTTGCAGACTGAAGTAAAAGATACTTTCACTGTGTTAAGTCATGAAATGTTAGAATTGGTTTTATTAATTAGGTATATCTTAACATTTTCTGACTGATACTGCACCATTTCTGGATGCTGAAAATGTAATGATGAGAAAAGCAGACAAGTACCTGCCTATATAGAGTTATCAGTTAAGCAATAAAATTAAAAATAATAATGATAAATTGAAAGAATATTTTTACCTATTCCAAGCTCATACCGCTCACAACGCAACAGGCCAGTAAATTAAAGGATGAGTTTTTGGGATAAGAAATAGCAACTTTATTCAGAAAGCAGAGACCAAAAACATGGTGGACTAGTGTCCCACAGAGACATCTTACTGATGTTAGAATTCAGGCTTCGTTTTATACTAAAAGGGGTGAGGGTGTGGTTGGTTGTTGCAGACTTCTTGATACTGGAATCCTTTGTTCTTGCAGCTGTCCTTCTAGGTCTGATCACAGTGTTCTTATAAATCTCCAACAGGACAAATATTCTCTATTCTGCAACTTTTTATCACTATATGAATGGAAAAGTATTATACTTTTAAAGATCAGAGCCTTGAGAATAGACTGTCCTGTTATAGTTCAGGCTTTAGACAACATTCTTTTAGTAATTAACTTATAGCAAAAGCAATAGACTACAAAGTTTAAAGTAAAAGAAATAGATCCAGTAAGAAGTCAGATTTGTTCTTCCTATTACAATATGAAGACAGTGAAAAGTGCTGTTAAAATAAAGTTTAGAACAGAGATGAAGAATGGCAGTGCATGCTATTTTAGATTAAATATCAGGAAAGTCATTTCTGCAGAGGTGACATTTGCTCAGAGACTTGACTTAAAGAAGGCACTAGCAGCCATGCTGCAGAGGCCCAGTACACAGTACAACACACAAGCAGTGTGCTGTACGGGTCCTACTCAACATTCACTCATTCTTGTAAATATCTGAAGAAATAGTAAGGAAATGTTTTGGCTCTGAGGAAAGAAAGGGCTCCATGTGAACAGCATGGAACCAATGTGCCTGCAGGGAACTGAATAAGAGGGAGAGTTGCATGAGGTAAGCATCTAAAGGTTGTGTGAGTACCCAGGTCAAGTAAGACCACGTAGACCTTGGAAATGAATGAGAAGAAAGTTAAACACAGGAATGATAGGAGATGACTTATGATTTTAAGAGATCACTTTGACTTCTTGGCAAAGAACCAGCTAGAGGGACAAGAGTGGCAGCAGAGAGAGACTATTAGGATATTGTGGCAGCAGTGGGTAGTTGTGGCAGAGGAAATGTGAAGTGTCAAAACAAGAACATTTGGAGAGTGAGCCCACAGGATTTGCTCTGACATTGTGATTATGAGATTCAGGGAAGAGGGAAAGAAGACGAGAGCAAGAGATGAAAGAAGAGATTAAGGATGGAGCCCAGAAATATGTACTAGAAGGAATGTCAAAATGAGTGTCTGAACAAAAAGAATGAGAGGTTAGATAGTACTCTGAATTCCACAGCAGAGTTGAAATTGATCTATATTAAGATGCTAGTGAGAGTTGTAAAGGTAAGCATTTAAAGGTCGTGTCAGTACACAGGTCAAGTAAGACCTTGTAGACCTTGGTAATAAATGAGAGAAGAAAGTTTTAAACACCCTCTTCCAGCAACACAAGGGAAAACTCTACACATGGACATCACCAAATGGTTAAAATCAAAATTTGATTGATTATATTTCTTGCTGCCGAAGATGGAGAAGCTCTATTCAGTCAGCAGGAACAAGACCGGGAGCTGACTGTGGCTCAGATCATGAACTCCTTATTACAAAATTCAGAAATTGCATTAAATTGAAGAAAGTAGGCAAAAACCACTAGGCCATTCAGGTATGACATAAATCAAATCCCTATGATTATATAGTAGAAGTGACATATAGATTCAAGGGATTAGATCTGATAGACAGAGTGCCTGATGAACTATGATGGAGGTTCGTGAAATTGTACAGGAGGCGGGAATCAGACCATCCCCAAGAAAAACAAATGTAAAAAGACAAAATAGTTGTCTAAAGAGGCTTTACAAGTAGCTGAGAAAAGAAGAGAAGCAAAAGGCAAAAGAGAAAAGGAAAGATATACCCATTTGAATGCAGAGTTCCAAAGAATGGCAAGGAGAGATAAGAAAGCCTTCCTCAGTGATCAGTGCAAAGAAATAGAGGAAATCAATAGAATGGGAAAGACTAGCGATCCCTTCAAGAAAATTAGAGATAACAAGGGAACGTTTCATTCAAAGTTGGGCACAATAAAGGACAGAAATGGTATAGACCTAACAGGAGCAGAAAATATTAAGAAGAGATGGCAAGAATAACAGAAGAACTATGCAAAAAAGATCTTCATGACCCAGATAACAATGATGCTGTGATCACTCACCTAGAGCCAGACATCCTGGAATGTGAAGTCAAGTGGGCCTTAGGAAGCATCACTAAGAGCAAAGCTAGTGGAGTTGATGAAATTCCAGCTGAGCTATTTCAAATCCTAAAAGATGATGCTGTGAAAATGCTGCACTCAATATGCCAGCAAATTTGGAAAACTCAGCAATGGCCACAGGACTGGAAAAGGTCAGTTTTCATTCCAATCCCAAAGAAAGGCAATGCCAAAGAATGCTCAAACTACCACACAACTACACTTATCTCACACGCTAGTAAAGTAATGCTCAAAATTATCCAAGCCAGGCTTCAACAGTATGTGAATTGAAGACCCCCAGATGTTCAAACTGGATTTAGAAAAGCCAGAGGAACCGGAGATCAAATTGCCAACATCTGTTGGATCATTGAAAAAGCAAGAAACTTCCAGAAAAGTATCTACTTATGCTTCGTTGACTACACTAAAGGCTGTGACTATGTGGATCACAACAATCTGGAAAATTCTTAGAGAGCTGGGAATACAGGACCACTTTTCCTGCCTCCTGAGAAACCTGTATGCAGGTCAAGAAGCAACAGTTAGCCCCAAGCATGGCACAATGGTTCCAAATTGGGAAAAGAGTATGTCAAGGCTGTATATTTCTTATTTAACTTATATGTAAAGCACATCATGAGAAATGCCAGGCTGGATGAAGCCCAAGCTGGAATTAAGATTGACAGGAGAAGTATCAAAAACCTCAGATATGCAGATGACACCACCTTATGCCAGAAAGCAAAGAGGAACTAAAGAGACTCTTGATGAAGGTGAAAGAGGAGAGACAGAAAGCTGGCTTCAAACTCAGCATTCAAAAAATGAAGATCATGGCATCCAGTCCCATCACCTCATAGCAAATAGATGGGGAAACATTGAAAACAGTGAGAAACTTTATTTTCTTGGGCTCCGAAATCACTGCAGATGGTGACTTCAGCCACAAAAGTAAAAGATGCTTGCTTCTTGGACAAAAGCTATGACAAAAACTAGACAGTGTATGAAAAATCAGAGACATTACCTTGCCAACAAAGGTCCATCTAGTCAAAGCTATGGTTTTTCCAGTAGTCATGTATGGATGTGAGAGATGGCCTATAAAGAAGGCTGACCATTGAAGAATTAATGCTTTTGAACTGTGGTGTTGGAGAAGACTGTTGAGAGTCCCTGAGACTTCAAGGGACTGGTTTGCAAGGAGGTTAAACCATTCAATCCTAAAGGAAATCAGTCTTGAATATTTACTGGAAGGACTGATGCTGAAGCTGAAGCTTCAATACTTTTACCATCTGATGCGAAGAACCAACTCATTAGAAAAGACCCTGATTCTGGGAATGATTGAAGGCAGGAAGCTAAGGTGATGACAAGATGAGATGGTTGGATGGCATCACCGACTCAATGGACATGAATTTGAGCAAGCTCCAGGTGATAGGGTAGGACAGGGAAGCCTGGTGTGCTGCAGTCCATGGGGTCGCAAAGTGTCAGACACGACTGAACAACAACTCTATCATGGTTATTCCTCCCTTACAAGGAGTTTTCTCTAAGATTCATACAGTGCACACTGTTGGTGTCCTGCCCATATCCCCTTGATAAGTTACCATTTCTGTGCTTATAGATCCAACTCCCAGCCAGCATCTTTGCCAGAGTTGAGGTAGATGCAAAACCCTAGGGAATTAATTCTCTGTAGGGAAAGCCCTCAAACAATTATTATACTCACAGAAGTTGGGTAAATAAGCAAGCTTCTTAACCTCTTGAGCAGAATACCTCTGAGATGTTCATTTCACACTGGTGCCTCGAGCTTCCTGGTGGGATTAAGCTCCAATTGTCCAACTTGGTGATATGTTTGAAAATGTACCCTATAAATTTTAGTTTTCTTTTTTCTTCCCTGTGTCACTTCTCTTCCATGATGGCATTTTTAGTGTTAGCTCCCTCAATAAACTATTCATGATCTTTCTTAACCTACAGTGGTTTACATTCCTATTAACCCACTGTAAATTGAAATATGTCAAAAATGCTTTTAATACACCTAAACTGCCAAACATTATAACACAGCCTAGAGTACTGTAGGCATGCTCAGAACACTTACATTAGCCTATATTCTGGAAAAATTATCTAATGCAAAGCCTATTTTTTAGTAAAATATTGAATAGCTCATTACCTTATTGAATACTATGCTGAAAGTTAAAAACAAAGTGGTTGTGTATCCCTAGAGTGATTGTAAGTGTATCGGTTTGGAGTTCCCAGGTGGCTTAGTGGTAAAGAATCCACCTGCCAATGCAGGGGATGCAGGAGACATGGGTTTGATCCCTGGGTTGGGAAGATCCCCTGGAGTAAGAAATGGCAACCTCCTCTAGTATTGTTGCCTGAAAAATTCCTTGGAAAGAGAGCCTGGTTGGCTACAGTCCGTGGTGTTGCTAAGAGTCCTACCTAACTGAGCATGGACACATGCATGCGCGTGTGTGCGTGCACACACACACACGTGAATCAATTGTTTACCTTCATGATCATGTGACTGACTGGGATTCGTGGATCACTGCTACTGCCCAGCATTACTACAGAGTAAGGTACCACATATCACCAACCCAGGGAAAGATAAAAATTCAAAAATTGAAGAATGATTTTTACTGCTTTCCTGCTATTGTAAAGTGAAAGAATCCTAAGTCATACCTTTATAAATCAGGGACTGTCTGCACTCAAATCCTTTTCTCAGGGTCTTCTTCTATAGAAATTCAAATTAAGACATTTCATATACAGATAAAAATTTCTAGAAGTTGAATATTTTCTAAAAACCTGTGACTTTACATAGAGTGAATCAATATTTACTGATGGTATATAAGTATAATAATGCAAAGATGGTCACATTTTATCCTCAAGCACATTTATAGAGTATATAATAAATTTATATAGTATATTTAGAAATTATATACTTGGGGTGCTAGAAAAGGGAGTAACTATTTAAATATAAAATTCAAACATTTTAGCAAGGGTTCTTTTTCTGTAGTATTTACGAATGAATCACAAAGACCTAGAAGAGTCCTTGTCATATACATACACACTCAAAAAATATTTTAAAGAACACTTAACCTAAAAATAGTTTGCCTCCATCTGGAAGGATGTTTTTAATGGGAAACCCAAACTCAAAAGGGTACCTACTTGAGCTGTAAAGGACAAAGAAGCTTTCAAGCAAGCCATAGAGAAGTAATCACATTAATCAGTGGGTCAGCCTCAACTCAGTAATCAGATCCCCTCAACTTTGTGGATGTTATAAATATGTTTTAGAAATGCATTAACTAAAACTCTGAGAAGTAAAATAATTCTGATAAAGTATTCCAAAACTGATAAATAAGAGTCTAGATTTGAACTCATACTTGTCTGTCCCTCTTCACCTTCACATAATCTTCAATTCTTCTTGAGAACTGGCCAAGATTAGGCAGTTATGCTTTAAAAAGACTGGATATAAGTCTATATTTTTTGTAACAGAGATTTTTTTTTAAACAAATGCCTTAGTCAACTGGGGCTGCTATAATGAAATATAAATTAGATGGCTAAAAAAACAAATACATTTCTTACAGTTCTGGAGGTGGGGAAGAGCTTCCAGTTTGCAGGCAGCAACCTTCTTACTGTATCTTTACATGGAGAACAAAGAACTCTTGTCTCTTCCTCCTCTTGTAAGGGCACCAATTCCATCATGGGAACTCCACCCTCATGACCTCATCTAAACCTAATCTCTGCCCAAAGGCCACACCTCCAAATACTGTTCCACTGAAGAATAGGTCGTTAACCTATGAATTTATGGGAGAACACAAATGCACTCAGTCTATAGCAATTAGCATAAATTTACAGTATAGTTTCACGATTACTTCTCAGGTGTGATTGGGGATTTTAATCAGGGCTTAATCTGGAACCAGCATGGGAAATACAGAATTCTAGAATAGATGCAATGGAACTGGGAAGGGGGGAGGCTGATACTCTTCCATGTTGTAACAAGTATATGGAAATACAGAAAGTCTTGCAGGATATGAAAAATTAGAACATCGGCAATGGCACCCCACTCCAGTGTTCTTGCCTGGAAAATCCCATGGATGGAGGAGCCTGGGAGGCTGCAGTCCATGGGGTTGCTAAGAGTTGGGCATGACTGAGCGACTTCCCTTTCACTTTTCACTTTCCTGCATTGGAGAAGGAAATAGCAACCCAGTCCAGTGTTCTTGCCTGGAGAATCCCAGGGATGGGGGAGCCCGGTGGGCTGCTGTCTCTGGGGTCGCACAGAGTCGGACACAACTGAAGTGACTTAGCAGCAGCAGTAAATAAAAGTGCCTGAAATGAAAAGCTGGCATCAATAAAGAAGGTAAAATTCAACTAACAGGTGTTCCTGTAAAGGAGAAAAGAGTTTTTCCTTTGACCCTAAGAGGCTGAAAAGAGAGAGAGAGAGAGAAAAAAAAAAAAAAAAAAAAAAAAACCTTCTCTAATAAGAGTTCTATAATAGGATCCTGAGACTTGAGACCCTATGGCCAAAACAAAACAAAGCAAAACAAAACAAATGAACAGAGTTCTTAGAAGCAGACCAGTGGATACACACTCACTCGCACCCTTAGGCTATGAACACAATTCATACTCAGCAGAGCATCTAAGTGCATCTCCTCAGGTTTTCTGTGACCTCAATCAATCCCCCTCTCTTCAGTCCCTCTCGTTTACCAGCCAGCAGTGTGACTTATGTTATACATATTCATTCTACTCTTGTGTCTAGCACAGAGACCCAAGCACGTTCTTTCATGAATCATTATCATAACCTTTTAACAGTTGTGGGAGTATTTTAAAGGGAAGACAAGGAAGAAGTTGAGTTTTGTTTTGTTTTGTTTTCCTTTTTTGCCCTTGGATAAAAGTTGCGAGTTATTATCAGATTTTTATAGAGGACATCTCATGTCATTTTTAAAAGATTATTTACACATCATTCTTTCTGTCTAAGATGTTTCTCTCACATTTCTGAAGTCTAATCTTATTGTTCTCTCTTTGTATACTAAGAAATTATTTTAATAACTGTTATTTTCTGAAATTCACTGTAAATAATTTGAGTAGAGAGCTGGATATATAACCTCCAAAGTTACTTCTATCACTGAAATTCTCTTATCCTCTCCCTGAATTTTTTTTGAACTCTTTCCAGAAGTGTTCTTTATTGGAAATACCTGAAGAGTCCTGTCTTGTCACTGTTTGCTGAAAATGTAGAGCCCGAGGGACTCTAGTATAGCAAAATTTTGGTGTGTTCAAGCAAGACTAACAACCCCAAAGAATTTTTAAGCAGAAATAACATAAATATCACAAAATAAGCACTAAAGGGAAGGAAATAGAAATTATGTATTTGGAATATTAGATTTTGTTTCTCACATACTTAGTCTTTATTATCTTAGCTAATAAAATTTAATAACCAAGAGTTTTCTCTACAGTATATTAGATCTGTTTTTAGTATTTTAGTATTTTTATACTTTTTTTTTTTTTTTTTTTACTTTAGTGGATTATATATGATACTTGTCTGCCTAGGTACCACACAATTTGGCACATGATCTCATACTGTTTATACAGTTATCAAAATGCTTGTTTCTTTGGGAGATTATAAATTATTAAATTCACTAAAGTATTGGTTTCTTTCTATCAGCTACAGTACTGAAGTAACCATTATTATATTTCTCAGTATAACCAACAGTCCTGGGCACAATGCCTTGTTTATAATGAATTCCCTAATATTGATTGAGTTAATGAATAAATTAATATGTACTTGCTGAATTGAATTAAAATTAAATGCATGCTGGGGAAGAATTACTGTTGGTAGAAATTATGGAAGCTCTTTTTATTGTCTAAGCTGTTCACATGTCATTCATCCTTAGATGTGTATTATTAAGAGAGCACTAGGTGCCAAGTATTGTTAAGTGATTTACTTGTATCACATTACTTAATCCTCACAATAACCATTAGGAAACAATTAGTCATAAGTCCTTAGTTTGCAATTAAGTCCTTCATAGAATATTAAATAAAATTGGATTAAACAACAAAGTTTACAACATAACTTGGCTGGGCCCACATGGGCAAGGATATGTCTCTTGGCTATATGTTATCTAGGTAGACTCCTGGTAGTGGCTCCCTTTCGGTTGCAGGATTGTTGCAGTTTATAGAGAAAACAAATTGGAAATACAGGAAGGCTTCATTCCAAGAAGTCTCAGAGAGTATCTCCTCAGATGAGCTGTGTATCTACCCATCCTGAGCTAATCACTATAACCAGTAGAATATGCTACTGATTTAAGCTAATCAGGATATCCAGAAATGGACTGATAACAGATCACTTGCTTTCATATAGACCAAGGGGGAAAATAAATTGATAGGTATATCACAGTATGTTCATTAAAGAGTGTAGAAATAGACACTAGAATACAAAATTGAAAACTATCATAACCATTCCCTCTGTCTTAAAGATAAGGAAACAAAGATGCAAAGGTTTTATGTCAGTTTCTCAAGATCACAGAATGCTAATATTGGCAGAAATGCAGCTCAAAATCAAGTTTGTTTCTAACACCAGTATATTACACCACCTCCCTTAAGTATTTATTCACTGTCCTTAGCTCTGCAGTTCGCATCTCAAAAGTGCTTCTGAAATCTCTTGCCAATGAAAGATTATCAGTACTAGCAATGAATGTATTTTCTTTTTAGAATGAAACTTTATCTGAATAATGTTTCTTAATTTCTACTTAGCTAATAAAATTTTCATTCACTGCCTAACTTTTCTTCCTGAAACAAATGTCCACCCGCTTATATTTTAGAAGTGTGGTGAATTAAGAAAAAATGTAAATAGAAGAAAAGGAGAATTACTTACCTAATGAACAGTGACAGAAAATTGGTAGGAGCCATATTTATGACACCAAAAATATTAAGGCATTAATGAAAGCATTCAGTGTAGGATTTATTTTTTATTCAATATATTTTTGATGAGTTCATAGTGGTAGTTAAAGATTCAGTTTAAGACTAAAGAAATCAGTCAGCCTCATCTGGGTGAATATAATTTTTGCATTCTGATTCGCTGTAACAGAGAAACAAAGTTTTTACTATCAGTTTAGCTGAGTATGTGAAATAAATTGACTAGTACATGTGAAAATACAAACCTCATAAAACTTTATCAGTTTCATTTCAGACATGTTAAATATATTTTAATCCTTGTAATTTGAGGAGTGTATATTCAGGCTGCTTTCTCTAATACGTCATATTTACTAAACCCAAATGTATTTCCTTTATCAAAATACTTTCTGCTAATTCCAAAGACAATTTTTGAATCAAGTTTTGGATATCTTTGGGAATTTTCTTTCTCTGTCTTTTTCTCTTACTTTTCCTGGAGAAAGATTGCCTCACTGATGTTTCATATGCAAGATTCAATGGACAGGTTTTAATCTTGACATTTTTGCTAATACTTATGAATATTTCTATTTGAAAAGATTAAGTTCAAACAAATTAGTTTAAAAATTTGAATGTCCTAAATTTTATAATAGAATTTAAAACATTGATTATTTCTAAGATCAGATCAGATCAGTCGCTCAATCGTGTCTGACTCTTTGCGACCCCATGAATCGCAGCACGCCAGGCCTCCTTGTCCATCACCAACTCCTGTAGTTCACTCAGACTCACATCCATCGAGTCAGTGATGCCATCCAGCCATCTCATCCTGTGTCGTCCCCTTCTCCTCCTGCCCCCAATCCCTCCCAGCATCAGAGTCTTTTCCAATGAGTCAACTCTTCGCATGAGGTGGCCAAAGTACTGGAGTTTCAGCTTTAGCATCAGTCCTTCCAATGAACACCCAGGGCTGATCTCCTTCAGAATGGACTGGTTGGATCTCCTTGCAGTCCAAGGGACTCTCAAGAGTCTTCTCCAACACCACAGTTCAAAAGCATCAATTCTTTGGCACTCAGCCTTCTTCACAGACCAACTCTCACATCCATACATGACCACAGGAAAAACCATAGCCTTGACTAGATGAACCTTTGTTGGCAAAGTAATGTCTCTGATTTTGAATATGCTATCTAGGTTGGTCATAACTTTCCTTCCAAGGAGTAAGCGTCTTTTAATTTCATGGCTGCAGTCACCATCTGTAGTGATTTTGGAGCCCAGAAAAATAAAGTCTGACACTGTTTCCACTTTTTCCCCATCTATTTCCCATGAAGTGGTGGGACCAGATGCCATGATCTTCGTTTTCTAAATGTTGAGCTTTAAGCCAACTTTTTCACTCTCTACTTTCACTTTCATCAAGAGGCTTTTGAGTTCCTCTTCACTTTCTGCCATAAGGGTGGTGTCATCTGCATATCTGAGGTTATTGATATTTCTCCCATCAATTTTGATTCCAGCTTGTTTCTTCCAGTCCAGCGTTTCTAAGATATTGTTTAAGATAATATTATTTAAGATATTATTTAAGATATTATTCTAAGATAATTATTTCTAAGATAAAAAATGTTAAAGAAGAAAAGAATGTATGAACCTGTATTAAAATTTGTATCTTTCTGGATCAGATGCAAAGAGAATTTATAAATCAAGAAGTCTGCAGAGCTGAGAAAAGCATATAGGAGGCAGCAGAGGTAATCAGAACTAGAGAGTGGAATCTAGTTAGTCACCAAAACTTGTGCTGAAGCACATCCCAAACTCTGAGGAACCGAGTTTACCAACCTTGAAGTTTGGGTTTGGATCTTGGATAAAAACTCACCATAGGGGAACTAGCACCCTTTGATATTGGAAATGTTATAGACTGAATTTTAGAAAGAGCTATATTGTTGTGAGGGGACTGTTGGTAATATGGATTAAATATTAATTAATAGTCAATCTGAGAAGAATTAGAAAATTTTATTAAATCAAACTGAGGGTTATAATCCTGTAGACAGTCTTTTAGAAAGCTCTGAGCACTATTCTGCCTGATAGAAGTCAAAATACAGTTATATACATTTTTTAAGACAAAGAGTGATACATAAAATGACTTGACAGTTTACACAATGCAAATTTGTGCAAACAAATCAAGTGGTGGGTCATAAGGACCCTGTACAGGATTAAGCAGGACTGTTACTTCCTAAGGAGATCTGGTTAATTCTGATGAAAAATGCAAACTAAGGGGATAGAGGAGGCCCAAATGTACAGAGGAAAAAAATATGTTTAATCATTTTCTTGCCATTAAGTATGAATTTTATTTCATCAGTCTAGAATGATATTTATTTCATCATAATGTCCAGAAATATGGACATTAAATATGATTCTGGTGAAGGCTCAGGAACCAAACAAAAGAAGAAAGAGGAGAGCTGGAGAGAAAGCTTCTGTCTATATAGAGAATACATAAATAATTAAGAACAAAATGTTGATAGAATATGGACATTAAAGTCAATTCTGATGTGGTCTCAGACAGAAATGAAGAATACACTGTTGGACAGTGGAGAAAAGGTAATCCATTGATAAAAAGTGTCAAGAAACATGGCTGAATTGTTTTTATGTTTTTTGGAGGGTAAAATGGTGAAGTTGGATATTTAGCTGAAGAGATATCTAAACAAGATGTTGAAGGTGCTGCCTGGGGTCTCCTAAATGCATACAGTAAATTGTGAGAGGAAAGAGATGAATTACAGGAGCAAGAGTGAAGCACAGAAGGGATCAGAACTTAAAGATTTGGAAAATTCTCAGCTTCTCATTATTGAACAAAATGGGAAAGCATGTTCTGAGAACACCAAAGTTATACCTATTCTATCTCTTAATACAGAGATTATGGGGTTCTACCAGTAGAAACACTACCAGTTTGAACTGAAGGAGGAGGATATGG
The DNA here is from genome assembly GCF_002263795.3 of Bos taurus. NCBI lineage: Eukaryota > Metazoa > Chordata > Mammalia > Artiodactyla > Bovidae > Bos > Bos taurus. The sequence continues at coordinate 33,611,268 of NC_037333.1, read as the reverse complement.
ACAAAAGGAAGGAAGGCTGTCAAACTTCTTAGATGCTGCAGGGTGGCACAATAGGCTCTTTGGCTGTGAACATGCTTCTTCTTTCAAGAGAAGGGAAGAATGCTGCTAAGTCACTTCAGTCGTGTCCGACTCTGTGACCCCATAGACGGCAGCCCACCAGGCTTCCCCATCCCTGAGATTCTCCAGGCAAGAACACTGGAGTGGGTTGCCATTGCCTTCTCCAATGCATGAAAGTGAAAAGTGAAAGTGAAGTCGCTCAGCTGTGTCCGACTCTTAGCGACCCCATGGACTGCAGCCCACCAGGCTCCTCCGTCCATGGGATTTTCCAGGCAAGAGTACTGGAGTGGGGTGCCATTGCCTTCTCCAAGGGAAGAATGACCCCAAGGCAAATAAGCTATCTGCAGAGCTGCCCATCTTAACACAAACTCGTGGTGCAGGACTAATTCCTATTGGTTTTAAAGAGTAGAGCCTCTTCCATTTTGGGGTGCCAAAATTTCACCACTCTGTGATATTGCGCCCCCTGAGGGGTCAAGGCCAAAGCCCAGCACCTAGTGAGTGGGCCACCCTACTAAGCTGAAGGGACAGGGCCTCCCCACAGAACCATTAGGGTGGTGCCCCCAATCTAGTGGGCTGGAGAGTTTGACAAAGATGATTATTTTACCACAGCAAACATTATCCTCAATGGTGGAAAATTGAAAGCATTTCCCCTAAAGTCAGGAACAAGACAAGGGTGCCCACTCTCACCACTACTATTCAACATAGTTTTGGAAGTTTTAGCCACAGCTATCAGGGAAGAAAAAGAAAGAAAAGGAATCCATATTGGAAAAGAAGTAAAACTCTCACTGTTTGCAGATGACATGATCCTCTACATAGAAAAGCCTAAAGACTCCACCAGAAAATTACTAGAGCTAATCAATGAATATAGTAAAGTTGCAGGATATAAAATTAACCCAAAGAAATCCCTTGCATTCCTATACACTAACAATAAGAGAACCAAAAGAGAAATTAAGGAAACAATTCCATTCACCATTGCAACCAAAAGAGTAAAATACTTAGGAATAAATCTACCTAAAGAAACAAAAGACCTATATATATAGAAAACTATAAAACACTGATGAAAGAAATCAAAGATGACACAAATGGAGAAATATACCACTTTCGTGGCTTGGAATCATCAATATAGTGAAAATGAGTATACTACCCAAAGCAATCTATAGTTTCAATGCAATCCCTATAAAGGTACCAACAATATTTTTCAGAGAACTAGAACAAATAAGTTCACAATTTGTATGGAAACACAAAAAACCTCAAACAGCTAAAGCAATCTTGAGAAAGAAGAATGGAACTGGAGGAATCAGCCTACCAGACTTCAGACTATACTACAAAGCTGCAGTCATCAAGACAATATGGTACTGGCACAAAGACAGAAATATAGATCAATGGAACAAAATAGAAAACCCAGAGATAAATCCATGCACCTATGGACACCTTATCTTCGACAAAGGAGGCAAGAATATACAAGGAAGAAAAGACAATCTCGTTAACAAGTGGTGCTGGGAAAACTGGTCAACCACTTGTAAAAGAATGAAACTAGAACACTTTCTAACACCATACACCAAAATAAACTCAAAATGGATGAAAGATCTAAACATAAGACCAGAAACTATAAAACTCCTAGAGGAGAACATAGGCAAAACACTCTCTGACATTAATCATAGCAGGATCCTCTATGACCCACCTCCCAGAGTAATGGAAATAAAAGCAAAAATAAACAAATGGGACCTAATTAAAAGGTCACACAATGAAGGAAACTATAAGCAAGATGAAAAGACAGCCTTCAGAATGAGAGGAAATAATAGCAAATGAAGCAACTGACAAAGCATTAATCTCAAAAATATACAAGCAGCTCCTGCAGCTCAACTCTAGAAAAATAAACAACCCAATAAAAAATAGGCCAAAGAATTAAACAGACATTTCTCCAAAGACATACAGATGGCTAACAAACACATGAAAAGATGCTCAACATCACTCATTATCAGAGAAATACAAATCAAAACCACAGTGAAGTACTATTTCATGCCTGTCAGAATGACTGCTATCAAGTCTACAAACAAAAATTGCTGGAGAGGGTGTGGAGAAAAGGGAAGCCTCTTATACTGTTGGTGGGAATGCAAACTAGTACAGCCACTATGGAGAACAGTGTGGAGATTCCTTAAAAAACTGGAAATAGAACTGCCATATGACCCAGCAATCCCACTGCTGGGCATACACACTGGGGAAACTAGAATTGAAAGAGACATGTGTACTCCAGTGTTCATCACAGAACTGTTTACAATAGCCAGAACATGGAAGCAACCTAGATGCCCATTGGCAGATGAATGGATAAGAATGCAGTGGTAATATACACAATGGAATATTACTCAGCTATTAAAAAGAATGCATTTGAATCACCTAATGAGGTGGATAAGACTGAGTGAAGTAAGTCAGAAAGGAAAACACCAATACAGTATATTAACTCATATGTATGGGATTTAGAAAGATAGTAATGATGACCCTATCTGCGAGATAGCAAAAGAGACACAGATGTACAGAACAGACTTTTGGACTCTGTGGGAGAAGGCAAGGGTGGGATGATTTGAGAGAATAGCATTGAAACATGTATATTATCATATGTGAAATAGATTGCCCATCCAGGTTCGATGCATGAGACAGGGTGCTCAGGGCTGATGCTCTGGGATGCCCCTGAGGGTGGGATGGGGAGGGGAGTTCAGAATGGGGAACACATGTATACCCATGGCTGATTGATGTCAATGTATGGGGAAAACCACTACAATATTGTAATTAGCCTCCAATTAAATTAAATAAAAAGATTATTTTTAGCCTCAGGATTTAATGCAGTTTGGCTTTTAAATTTAAACTTACTTGAGACCATCACCCAATTTTTCCCATTAAGAATGGGGTCTTTTATCCTTTATCTTATGCCTGTCCTGCTATTGTATTTTGGAAGCACAGAACTTGTCTGGTTTCATTGGTTCACAGCTGGAGAAGAATTTTTCCCCCTGGGATGTCTCACTCACATCCCTTTTATATTGGATTTTAGACTTAGAGTTGATGCTGAAATGAGTTAAGACTTTTGAGGCTGTTGGAATAGAACAAATATGTTACATGTTAGGATCTGGATTTAGGGGAAACAGGAGTAGAATATCATATGTAAATGTTATATATGAATATGTGTCCCCACCCCCAGGTTCATATGTTAAAGCCCTAACCCCAACCATGTATGACTATATTTGGAGTAAGAAAGTAATTAAGATTAAATTAAAGGTGGGGCTCAGATCCAATAGTATTTGTGTCTTTATAAGAATAAGAAGACATACCATAGGGCTGTCCTTCTCATCCCACCCCCGCCTCTGTCTCTCTACCATGTGAGGACACAGCAAGCCAGGATTTATTAGACCTGCTGAGTTCTCACGAGAATTCCACAATGCTAGTGCTCTGATCTTGGACACTTAGCCCTCAGAAGTATGAGAAAATAAATTTCTGTTGTCTAAGCCATCCGATTCGTGTTGTCTATAGCAGCCTGAGTCAATTAATACAGGAACGGTGTGCATGTTAGTTACTTCAGTCATGTCCAACTCTTTGCGACCCAGTGAACTATAGCTCACCAGGCTCCTCAGTCCATGGGGATTCTCCAGGAAAGAATACTGGAGTAGGTTGCCATGCCCTTTTCTAAGGGCTCTTCCCGATCCAGGAAACTTCCCAACCCAGAGATCAAATCCACAACTCTAACCTCTCCTGCATTGGCAGGCGGGTTCTTTACCACTAGTGCCATCTGGGAAGCCCCACAGGGAGGGTGCCTAAATTTAAATTACAAGGGAAAAATCACAAGTCACTGGTGTAAAGTTATATACGGTCCTGATATCTTTACATAATATTACAATACCAAGACCACAAGGCAGACCTGTGGATCATATAAAGCTAGATGTGTTAAACTTGCTGAGTAGGGGATAACACCCATCTTTACAGAGGGAAAGTTAAGGAAATGTCACATAGAATTTATGGGGCTGGGATTAATAGTCTGGTTTCAGGATAGATCTGATAAATGAGGTCTGGGTGAAGGTTGGTCAGGATTTATAATCTATTTGAGTTGGTGAAACTGTCCATAGTCTTATGTTTGGAACATGTGAATGCATGCTATCTGTGGAAATAATAGTTAAATTAGTTTGTGGTAGTACCCGGTATATGAGACTGAGCTAGTGTTAAGACAGTTTAAAGTTTTTACACTTTATCTGTGTTGCAAACAGGAGTAGAATTTCATGGTTTGTCGTTCATCTCTTGTCTGGTATTTAGAATAGTGCATTCCCTTTTCAATTTACTCTCTAGCCCTTTCACAGGGTCAGACATGACTGAAGCGACTTAGCAGCAGCAGCAGCAGCCCTTTCATAATATTTAGGCTAGATCTTGTATTCTCTTGATTTAAACATTTTATAATTCACCTAAAAGTCAAGCTAATTCATTGTGTATTTTTCAGTTTTATTGAGATATAATTGATATATAACATTTTCATGTTTACCACATAAGTATATTGATTTGATAAACATAATGCAAAATGATTACTACTATAGCTTTAATACCTTCATCTTTTCACATAATTACCATTTCTTTTTCTGTGGTAGGAATATATAAGATCTACTGTCTTAGCATCTTTCAATTTCATAATACAGTTTATTAACTATAACCATCATGCTGCATATTAGAACTCATTTGTCTTAAAATTGGAAGTTTGTGCCCTTTGACCAGTGTTTCCCTATTTTTTCTATATCCCCCTTTAATATTGTACAAATAAGTGATATCATATATTATTTTCTATTGCTCTGACATTTCACTTAGCATAATGTTCTTAAAGTCCGCCCATATTATTGCAAATGGCAGAATTGCCTTCTTTCTCATGGTTGAATAATATTCCATTGTATGTATATAACATACCTGTGTTATCTATTTATCCATCAAGTAACCCTTACGTCTATTCCATATCTCAACTGTTGTGAATAATGCTGCAATGAATATGGGAATGAAGCTATCTTTTCACGTTCCTGTGTTCATCTCCTTTGTATATATGCCCAGAAGTGGAATTGCTGGCCTGTAAGGCAGTTCTCTTTTTAATTTCTTAATGAACCTCCATACTGTTTTCCAAAGTGGCTGTATCAACTGTGCATAAGGATTTATTTTCTCCATATTCTCACCAACACTTGTTATCTTGTCTTTTTGATAGAAACTATTCTAACATGTATGAGGTGATACCTCCTTGTGGTTTTGATTTGCATTTTTCTGATAATTAGATATGTTGCACACTTTTTCATGTACTTATTTGTCATCTGTATATCTTTTTTGGAAAAATGTCTGTACACCATTATTCTTTATCACCTTCACATAGTGAATATTTTGTCTTGTTTGAATCTTTCATTTTCCTACAGGTCTTACATCTAAGAACTCTTTTTATCTTGTTGAAAATGTATAATAATATCATTTCTGAGTAAATCCTGCCCTCAGTGCTTTGAGATTTTTGAATATTGGCATTTCTTAAATATATGTTTCTTATCCTGAGGTAGTATTTAAGACTATTAAAATTGCTAGATAACTTGAGAACAGATGAATTTAATTTTTTGTCCATTTTTATTAAAGTTTATTTATTATTGTGTAAAATTATTATTGTTTCTTACCTTTAGTACTAAACTTAATAATATGTTTGCTTGGATTACAACAACATGCTTTGTCCCATAGGTCTCTAGGGGTGCAAATTCATTCTCTTTTTCTGTTAATTATACTTTAGAGGAAAGGTTTGATTAACTGCTGCTATAGCAGAATCATTATTATTAAGTAGTTTATTTAAATACATTTTTAGGGCTTTATTTTCTAATGTTTTCAATATTCAGAGTTTTATAATTCTCATAGGTCTTGGCAATATTTTATTAGAAATTATTAGAATGAGGGGAACTGGCATAAAATTAGAACTAAACTCTACATTTTGGTGAATTGGGTAAAAGAAACACAAGAATAAAAATCTTCATCTTGATATTTTTATTGATTAATATGACATGATATTGACATTTTTTCCCCTGTCATACCAGTTTAACTTGCTCAGGAGACATATTTTTCCACAATTCCAGCATGGAATTTTGATTATGTTAAGATAAACAAATTATTGCTGGTGTTTTTACATGATAAAAGAAAATAATAAAGGGACATTTGTAAAATTATGTTACTGTGTTAGCTGAGGGGTACCAATGATACTTAGTGTTTTTTGAAGAAATGTAAAGTATATTTATAATATTATGTGATAGATTCAATGGCTAATGTGTTTCATTTTCGTTGTTTCCACTCTCACATATTTTCATCTGACTTGACAAATTTTAAAAATGTCCCTTTATTATTTTCTTTTATCGTGTAAAAACACCAGCAATAATTTGTTTATCTTAACATAATCAAAATTCTGTGCTAGAAGCCATTATAATAAATAAATAATAAAGATATTCTTGCAAGAGATTTGGCAATGTCAGTAGCTTATTTGTTTTGTTTTTCTCAAAGCAAACTAATCAACAGCTGTGACCACACACAGCCTAAGTTAGAAAATGAAATATTGACAACTGAGATAAGATATATAATATATACTTTATAAATGTATCAAGGCTTCCATTTAGTTATTATTTCAGAGCCCAAATGTTCTGAACAGCTTGCTAATGTTTTAAAAACTTCTTTAGATAGACTGTTTTGAGAAAGATCCTGAAGTTCTGCGGATATGAAATCTTTGAGACATTTTTCTATTGTGGAAAGAGAGATTTTATACCCGATTCCTGTGTGTGTTCATTTGCACGTGAGTGCACATGTCTACACACTCTTTAACAATTGTCTCTCAGTCTTCTCTATGAATATTTTAGCAAGAGTAAACATAAACCTCATTATGGAACAGCTTGGATTGCTTGAACATATGACCAATATGGATATTTGTGAATCTTTGTTTACCATTTCTATGTCTTTCATCTAAATGATGAAACATATCTGGGGTACAATGTTTTGAAGGAAAATAAAAAAATATCTTTTTATCCCCACCCCAAATATATTTTATCCATCTCTGTCCCAGCATCTGAAAGGGAGAAACTAAGCCATCTGGAAAAGTTTGTGAGAATTATAGCAGTTAGATGAAGGATACAGACATGGCTCAGATGGTAAAGAATCTGCTTGAAATACAGGAGACCAGGTTCGATCCTTGATTGGGAGGATCCCCTGGAGAATCCACTCAAATATTCTTTCCTGTAGAATTCCGTGGACAGAGAAGCCTGGTGGGCTGCAATCCATGGGGTCACAAAGTCAGACATGACTGAGTGACTAACACTTTCACTTTTCTAATCTAAAGGTAAAAGAAAGACTGACTTTAATGGAAAAGTATTTTCTTACAGTAAGATGAATGAAGTTCCTTTTGAAATGAAGCAGGAAGAAGGACTAGTAATTTCAGATGCGTAAGTAGAGATGCTTCATTGTCTTAAATTTATGGGAATTGTTTTCATTCTCTGGGTTGGTGCCTCAAATGTTTGAAGTGTTAAAAGGTCCCCCAGGTAATTCTAATTGCTAGCTATGTCAAAAACCACTAACCTGGAAAAGTAGGTCTTAGATTTGCCAGGAGAGAGGAATAGAGTTGAAATACAGAAATTGAGGAAGAAAAGAAAGGGAAAGAGAGATATTGATGGAAAGGAGATGATCTGGAAATATATAAAGCATTAATATCAGAAATCATATGGTTCTAGCTCTTAGTTTTTGATTCCTCGGGACTTTAAGTGGCCTAGGATATCCATAAAATGTCTTGTCCCATGTATTAGCCCTGGATGCGATCTTGAAACATAAAAAGGCATTAAGAGATTGTGGGATAATATGAAGTTCTAATCTCAAAGAGATATCTGCATTCTCATGCTCATCATAGCATCATTCACGGTAGCCAAACTATGGAAACAACCTGTGTTCATTAATGAATCAAGTATTTGTGGAATATTTTTCAGCATTAGGGGCTTCCCTGGTAGTTCAGTGTGGCTTCCCTGGTGGCTCCGACGGTAAAGTGTCTGCCTGCAGTGCTGGAGACCCGGGTTTGATCCCTGGGTTGGGAAGATCCCCTGGAGAAGGAAATGGCAACCAACTCCAGTATTCTTGCTTGGAGAATTCCATGGACTGAGGAGCCTGGTAGGCTACAGTCCATGAGGTCACAAAGAGTCAGACACAACTGAGAGACTTCACTTTCACTTTTCACTTCTGTAGCTCAGTGGCAAAAGAACCCATCTGTCAATGCAGGAGATGTGAGTTTGGTCCTTGGGTTAAAAAGGTCCACTGGAGAAAGAAATGCCAACCCACTCCAGTATTCTTGACTGGGAAATCCTATGGACAGAGGAGCCTGGCAAGCTACAGTCCATGGATTTGTAAGAGTCAGATACAACTTAGTGACTGAACAACAACAATTCAGTACTAAGAAGGAAATCCTGACATTTATGGACAACGTGGATAAAATTGGAGAGCAATATGCTAAATAGAATAAATCAGACAGTGACAAATATTTCATGATATCTTTTACATGTGGAATAAAAAAAAAGTCAAATGCATAGAAACAGAAAGTAGAAAAGTAGTTTTCAGGAATGCAGTAAATAGGGAGAGATTGATAAAAGGTATAGACTTTCAGTGATAGGAGGAAAAAAGTCCAAAGGTCTAATGTTTAATAAGGTAACTCAAAGTTGATGACACTATGCTGTACAATTGAAATTTACTAAGATAGTAGAACCTAAATGATCTTACCAAAATTTAAGGTGGTGGATATGTTACTTAACTCAGAAATTCCCTTAAAAGGAAGGAATCCACATAAAATCATAAAATTATCATGTGCACTTTAAATATCTTACAGCTTTCTTTGTCAATTATATCACAATAAAGCTGGGAAAAAATATTGTGGGACATCATGAGATGGATCCTTAGTTGTCATAGTATCCTTATTGCCAATTGAGTAAATTGATTATTCCTTTTTAAAAACTAAGCAACTCTCCACAGTACAGTTCATTGAGTGGTTGCAGGTCAAGAGTATAATACAGTATTTCTTAAGTTTCTGGGAAACAGCTGCCACCACAAGATATAGGAACACCACCCTGGCAAGGACCTGAACCCTTTACCTTATAGACATCAATGATGTGAATTATCCTCACTGGATCAAAATGTACCACACAGTAACACATTCTTAAAATACGATATACATAATCAAACAGTATTTCAAGCTCCATTTGGCTATTGCAGGGCATAGAAACCTACCTTTCTTGACCTGGATATTATATAGCTCTTAATGCTGCCAAGATCTCATTAACATTTCTGGCTGCTTCAGACTGTATAATCATTTTGAGCTTGCAATGAATACTCCTTAGTCCTTGAGGAGTGTTTCTGGAAAGCATGTCCATGTTGATTCAACTTTAGAATCAGATGAAATTCTTTCCGAAGATTCAGGTTCTTGAATTCAGATATGCAAAATATCAAAATATGCAGATATTTGTGTTCAGATATGCAAAATCAGAATCTTTGAAGGTAGGTCCTAAGAATCTACAAGTACAGTTAACCCCTTAGGTCTTTCTAATATACCATGTTTGAGAATAGGTCTTATATTCCAGGAGGCTCAGTGGTAAAGAATCTGCCTGCCAATGTAGGAGACACAGGAAATGTAGGTGTCATCCCTGGGTCAGGAAGATACTTTGGAGGTGGAAATGGCAACCCACTCCAGTATGCGTGCCTAGAGAATCCCATGGACAGAGGAGCCTGGTGGGCTACAGTCATGGGGTTCAGAGAGTTCTACATGAGTGAACAACTGAGCATGCACACATTTATATTCCACTGGGAGAGCTGGAGGGGCTGTTACCACCTACAAATAACATAGATTTGAAGTAAATATGGCATTGATGAGGAACAGAAAGACCATTAAAGGCAGACCTATAGGTGAGTCTGAGACTAGATAGTGAAAGGGTTGGGGAAATAAAGAATGAAATAATTAACAGATTGAGAAGCTTTAATTAAAACCAAAAAAATAACCCACTTTGGAAAACAAATATAAAACAGCCATCATGCCATATAGAAAAGGAAAATAAGAAGTTATAGTCAGAAAGCTATATTTAAAAGCAGGGACTTTTTCAAGATTGTGACTCTGCACTGCCTGTTTTGTGTTCCTATAGAAAAATCAAAATTAAATAAAATTATTTTCGGTATTTCATGGGACCAGATCTTATCTGGTTCCTAATGCCTTGTGCATTCAAATATGAATCTTGGTCTCCATTCCCATACACCAGAATTGTTATTTTAAAACTTCAAATTCTAAATTTTCATGATTTATCTACATGGATTCTAGATCAGTGTTTCATTTTTTTTAATGAAATTTTTTGTTAATGTCTAATTGACATATAACATTATATTAGTTTCAGGTGTACAACATAATGATTCAATATTTCTGTCTATTGTGAAATGATCACCCATTCAGTAAGTCTAGTTAACCTTTATCACCAGAGACACTTAGGGTTTTTCTTTTTGTGATGAGAACTTTTAAGATCGCTTTTAGGAACTTTCTATTATGCAATAAAGTATTATTAATTGTGGTCACTATACTGTACATTACACCCACAGGACTTATTTTATATCTGTACCTTTTGACTCCTTTTACCCGTTTCACCCCTTAAGCCCCCACCCCATGGCAGCCATCAATCTGTTCTCTGTATCTATGAGCTTAGAGTTTTTGTTTGTTTAGATTCCACATTTAAGTAAGTAGATCAGTGTTTCTTAAATGTTTGTGTGATTAGATCATAATAATTAAAGAATCTCAGGGACAAGAGTTTTAGACATAGTTTTGGGGCCCAGGAATTTGCCTTTAGTCACTCAAGTAGTTTTGTGAGGGAGTGATCTGGATGTTAGCCATTCCTCTTGATCTTTTCCTCTTATCTCCTCTAGGATATTCCTCCTTTCAAGTCTTACTTTTCTCATTGAATGTTCAATTTCTTTGCTGCCTTGAATTCTCAGAATGAACAGATTTAAGACACTTGCACTCTAAGATTTTCTTTAAATTTGTATTAATTGCCTAAATCTGCCATAACAAATTACCCAGAAACTGGGTGACTTAAAACAGCAGTAGTTGATTGCCGTACAGTTCTGGAACCTAGAAGTCTGAAATTAAGGCATCAGTAAGCCATGCTCCTTCTGAAGACTCTAGAGGAGGATCCTTCTTGCCCCTTCCACCTTCTGGTAGCCCCAGGCATCCTTTGGGTAACTCAGTCTTTGTGTTGGTCTTCATATGGCTGTCATCTCTCTATGTATATGCCTCTGTCTTCACATGGTTTTCTCCCTGTGCTTCGTTTTCCTCTTCTAAGGACACCGGTTACTTTGTAGTGCCAACCCTAATGTAGTGTGACCTTGTTCTAACCTAGTTACTTCTGCAAAGGTTTTATTTCCAAATAAGGTCACATTTACAGCTACCAAGGGATAGAACTTGAACATGTCTCTTAGGGGCCACCAGTCAACTTATAGTAATACTGTATGTTATAGTCTAGCTACTTCTCCATCTCTCTTTACCTCAGCTAAGATTCTGGAACAAATAGTTTACACTCGATTGTTATCACTTCTTTGTCTCCTACTGCAATCTGGCTTTGGACTCCCACTAGGGCTTCCCTTGTAGCTCAGTCAGTAAAGAATCTGTCTGCAGTGAGGAGACCCAGAATCGATTCCTGGGTGGATCAGGAAGATCCCCTGGAGAAGGAAATGGCAATCCACTCCAGTATTCCTGCCTGGAGAATCCCCATGGACAGAGGAGCCTGGCAGGCTACAGTCCATGGGGTCGCAAGAGTCGGACACGACTTAGCGATTAAACCACCACCACCACCACTGAAGCTCTGGTTGTTAGAGTAGTTATTAAAATTTTAATTGACAAATCTGAAGAACACTTATTCGTTCTTATCTCACTTGATATTCTTACTCTCCTCCAGAGTATTGATCATTCTTTTCCTTAAGCGCCTCCTATTTGAATGAACCTAAATCCACTCCAATATTCTTTGGCTTCCCTAGTGGCTCAGCTGGTGAAGAATCTGCCTGCAATGCAGGAGACCTGGGTTCTATCCCTGGGTTGGTAAGATCACCTGGAGAAGGGAAAGTCTACCCACTCCAGTATTCTGGCCTTGAGAATTCCATGGACTGTTAGTCGAAAAGGGTCAGACATGACTGAGCGACTTTCACTTTCAAGTCCACCTGTTTATATACAACTTTGTTTCATTTTGTTAGATCAATATAGCCACAAAATGTTATAATGAAAGCAAATCTTACATAAAATTATGTCACACGTGCAGGCAATCTTAACTGAACTTGAGAAACACTAGCACAGAAATATTTCCTGAAAACGGTGCTGTTAACTGGAAGAATATACTATCCTTTGTTCTTTCAGTGCTCTAACCATCACTTTGCATGTAAGATTACACAAAATGCATACACCAGAAGGCAAAATTCTATTATTTTCCTTAAGTTCACATATCATATCATATCACCTATAGTATTTAAAATTAAATTATAGCCACCATTATAATGTAACTCTCACCTTATTTTCTTTCTATACCCAGGAGTATAGTTCCTTTCCCTTCAATAATCCTTTCTACTCATTATATTAATTATTTACTGATGAGTAATCATATTACAACTCTCTTAGTGGCCTAAAGTGAAAGTGAAGTCGCTCAGTCGTGTCCGACTCTTTGCGACCCCATGGACTGTAGCCTACCAGGCTTCTCCGTGCATGCGATTTTCCAGGCAAGAGTACTGGAGTGGGTCGCCATTTCCTTCTCCAGAGTATCTTCCCAACCCAGGGATTGAACCCGGGTCTCCCACATTGTAGGCATTGCTTTAGTGGCCTAAAGCAATATGCATTTGTTATCTCAGTTTTTATGGGTCAGATATAGCTTACATGTATCTTCTGCTTAGAGACACACAAGATTGTGGTCTCATCTGAGGCTTGACTTGGGAAGGATCCACTTATAAACTCACTCAGATTACTGGCAGAATTCAATTCCTTTCAGTTTTATAGCTCTCAATTCCTTGCTGTCTCTTAGCTGGAGGGCAGGCATAGCAGCTAGAGGTCATTTGTAATTCCTCAGTACATGAAGTTCCTTATCGTGACCATTTGTTTCTTCACAGTTAGTAAAGAGAAAGAGACTCCAGTAAGATAAGCGCTATAATCTTATATAGTCACGCAATCATATGTGTATGTCCATTCCATTGATTATTTAGTAGCAAGTCACAGATCCTTCTTACACTCAATGAGTGGGGCTCGCACACAGGCATGACCCCCTTTGAGGTAAACATCAGGTGAGCCACATTATATGTTTTCTGTCCCTTGACATGTAGTCTTTTCACTCTAGATATTCCACTTAAGTAATTTCCTTAATATATGACTTCAACTGATAGCTGTGTGCTATTGGTTCCAAAATCTATATCCCAGGCTAAATGTTTCTTCTTTAAAAACTTCAGTCGATATAGTCAACTCTCTTTAGAAATTGTGGTGTGAATGTAGACATTTCTTTGTAAAAACCAGTATCAGCATTCTTCCCTTACCCCCAAATTTTTCCTCCTACATTTTACCACCTTAGATGATGACACAAACTGTGGCAAGTGCATGTGGTCACAAAACTGAGACTATGATTTAATATTTTAGGATAGAACCCAAGCATTAGTATATTAAACTTTCCAAGTGATTCTAATTTGTATCTTCAAGTGATAACTGATGTATCTATAGTATTACTCTGCTTTGTCTGCTCTATAACATGAGTGACAATCTGAAATTATTCTTTAATGTTATCATCTTATTCTTTTCCTGTCTCTCCTTTAGAATTGAAGCTCCACAAAAGGTTGTTCACCACTGTATCATGTATGTGTGTGTGTATGTAAATATATAAAACAATATTTATCATATAGTATGTATTCAGTAACTTACTTATTGAATCATTAGGCATTCAGTTCAGTCGCTCAGTTGTGTCTGATACTTTACAACCCATGGACTGCAGCACACCAGGCCACCCTGTCCACCACCAACTCCCGGAGTTTACTCAAACTCATGTCCATTGAGTCTGTGATGCCATCCAACCATCTCATTCTCTGTTGTCCCCTTCTCCCCCCACCTTCAATCTTTCCCAGCATCAGGGTCTTTTCAAATGAGTCAGTTCTTTGCATCAGGTGGCCAAAGTATTGGAGTTTCAGCTTCAACATCAGGCCTTCCAATGAATATTCAGCACTGATCTCCTTTAGCATGGACTTGTTGGATCTCCTTGAAGTCCAAAGGACTCTCAAGAGTCTTCTCCAACACCACAGTTCAAAAGAATCAATTCTTTGGTGCTCAGCTTTCTTTATAGTCCAATTCTCACATCCATACGCGGCTATTAGAAAAACCATAGCTTTGACTAGACAGACCTTTGTTGGCAAAGTAATGTCTCTGCTTTTTAATATGCTATCTAAGTTGGTCATAACTTTTCTTCTAAGGAGTAAGTATTTTTTAATTTTCTGGCTGTATTGACCATCTTCGTGATTTTGGAGCCCCCCAAAATAAAATCTGCCACTGTTTTCCTCATCTCTTTGCCATGAAGTGATGGTACCAGATGCCATGATCTTAGTTTTCTAAATGTTGAGCTTTAAGACAACTTCTTCTCTCTCCTCTATAACTTTTATCAAGAGGCTCTTTAGTTCCTCTTCTCTTTCTGCCATAAGGGTGGTGTCATCTGCATATCTGAGGTTATTGATATTTCTCCCGGCAATCTTGATTCCAGCTTGTGGTTCATCCAGCCCAGCATTTCTCATGATGTACTCTGCATATAAGTTAAATAAGCAGGGTGACAATATACAGCCTTGACGTATTCCTTTTCCTATTTGAAACCAGTCTGTTGTTCCATGTCCAGTTCTGACTGTTGCCTCCTGACCTACAGATTTCTCATACGTATTTCTCAGTATTTCTCAAGAGGCATTCAAATTTCTCAAGAGGCAGGTCAGATGCTCTGGTATACCCATCTCTTTCAGAATTTCCTACAGTTTATTGTCATCCACACAGTCAAAGGCTTTAGCATAGTCAGTAAAGCAGAAGTAGATGTTTTTCTGGAACTCTCTTGCTTTCTTGATGATCCAGCAAATGTTGTCAGTTGATCTCTGGTTCCTCTGCCTTTTCTAAATCCAGCTTGAACATCTGGAAGTTCACGGTTCACATATTATTGAAGCCTGGCTTGGAGAATTTTGAGCATTACTTTACTAGCGTGTGAGATGAGTGCAATTGTGTGGTAGTTTGAGCATTCTTTGGCATTTCTTTTCTTTGGGATTGGAATGAAAACTGACCTTTCCCAGTCCTGTGGCCACTGCTGAGTTTTCCAAATTTGCTGGCGTATTGAGTATAGCAGTTTGACAGCATCATCTTTTAGGATTTGAGATAGCTCAACTGGAATTCCATCACTTCCACTAGCTTTGTTTGTAATGATGCTTCCTAAGGCCCACTTGGAAGACATCACATTCCAGGATGTCTGGCTCTAGGTGAGTGATCACACCATCATGTTTATCTGGGTCGTGAAGATATTTTTTGTGCAGTTCTTCTGTGTATTCTTGCCACCTCGTCTTAATATCTTCTGCTTTTGTTAGGTCCACGCCATTTCTGTACTTTACTGAGCCCATCTTTCCAGCACTGCACAGCCCCATTAGGTTGTTAAATACCAATATTGTAAGTCACCATTATGTGCTTAGCTGTTCAGTCATATCTGACTCTTTTCAACCCCATGAACTGTAACCCAGCATGCTTCTCTGTCCATGAGGATTCTCCAGGCAAGATTACTGGAGTGGGTTTCCTTGCGCTTTTCCAGGCGATCTTCCCAACCCAGGGATCAAACCCAGGTCTCCTGCATTGCAAGCAGATTCTTTTTTGTTTGACCCACCAGAGAAGCCTAGCATTCCTGGGCTAATATGCTAAGTGTTTTCTATACATTATTTTATTAATCTTTACAAGACTCATATGAGTCTATTTTTAAGTTTGTTATTCTCCTTTTTAGTGATCAGGTAAAGGCGGCAGAGTAATTTTTCCAAGGTCACATATAAAGTGGAACTAGGACTTAAACCAGGTCTGCAGTACTCCAGAGCTTATGGTTTTGACCAATATGTTCTACATATGCTTTCCAGCTATATTCATTTCTTGCTCAAATTGTTACGCCTTTGAGTTTATTGTTTCTTCTGGAATAATGATTTACTATTCACTTAGTGCTTTATTAATCTACTATGGTCGGAAGTCAAATCATCTATCTCCACCAGAATATAGTTTCTTCATTTTGTTCAACATCCTTACATATTCCATTTTCTGATTGATTGTTATTCTCAATCCAGTTGTCAAACAATGCATACTACCTGTTCTTCAACAATGTTCTAGGCACAAAATAGAAACATACCATCTCACATGTCCCCTATTTTGCACTTGGATTCATAACTTGATCCACAAATCTCTCTGCATTTTACAATCATGAATTTTCCAGTCATCCCATGAGGTAAATGAATATTTATTGTCATCATTTTACAGATGCATGCAGTTAGGCATAGATTAATTAAATAAATTCTTCAAGGACAAATAATGAGTTGATTGGAAAATCAAGGTTAACATTGAACATTCCAGTTTTTTGCTTCTAAAAGGAATGAATGGTGTGTTAAGTTGATTTCACTATACATAGTTGAAAATGTTTATTGTAATCTTTCTCAATATATCCTCCATTAGTTTTTGGACATTACCCAAAATAATTCACAGTGTTGATATCTAGCCCTTAGATATGTATGCAGTTTTTGTCTCTTGGCTTCCATGGGAGATGCAAAAATGAAAATGAAGAAAGAATTTAGCCTATATAATTATATCTTCCTATAGAGATTCTGGTAATTATGTTTGAATACTTTTTTTTACTATATAATTTAAAGGTTTTTATTTTGTAATGTAGTTCTAATTTAGCATATAGAAGTAAACAGCTAATTAAACTGAGATTACTTTCCACTGCCAGCCAACATTTAGAACATAATCAGAGTTATTATTATAAAATTGTTTGAAGTTACATTACTACTTATGAATATGAACCCCAACCAAAATGCATAACATAATAACATAATTAAGAAAGACTATATTATTTCAGTATGTTGCCACTCAGATAACCAAATTAAAACTATTTGTCCTTCATTTCACCAGTTGTGGGCTTTTAGACTCATAAAAGATCTGTGGTTGATCTGTAACCTCTTATATCTGGCTCTTAAACAAGATGATATATTTTTCTGGTTCATTTTTATCCTTTATTTTTTAATGTAAATTTAGTTTAACAACATATGTATATAGTGCATCAGTATAATTTTTAATTTGTTAAGATGTTGAGATTTTGTTGAATCAAAATTTAAATTTAGTTGCATGGTCAAAATCACTGTAATCAAAACAATCTTGTAGAAAATCCAACAAATAAGACACAAATCAGAAAAATAAATTAATACACAAAAGGGAATTTGAATAGGATTTTATTTTCATCTGTGTGTCATTTAAATCACGGATAAGAATTTGCACTAATATAAGATTTCCTGGTAACATGACAAATCTGTTTTAGAGATGTGTATCTTAGAAAGACATTACATATAAATCTTTATAATTGATAATGTTTTTTTAATATAAATTTATTTATTTTAATTGAAGGTTAATTACTTTACAATATTGTATTGGTTTTGCCATACATCATGTTTTTAATCAATTTTTCAATCTTCTATTCCGCAAACTCCTAAAAAGAATTGGCTACAGAGTCAGACACGACTAATCAACTAACAAAGTATATAATAATATCTCTGCTGCACTGTGCTCAGTTGTGTCTGACTCTTTGTGACCCCATGAACTGTAGCCCACCAGGCTCCTCTGTCCATGGAACTTTCCAGACAAGAATACTGGAGCTGGTTGCCATTTCCAACACCAGGGGATCTTCCCAACCCAGTGATCGAATCCACATCTCTTGCATCTCCTGCTTGGCAGGCAGATTGTTTACCACTGTATAGAATCCTGGTGATATCTCATTGTGATTTTAATTTGCATTTCCCTGATGGCTAATGTTGAACATTTTATCATTTATTTACAATTGTCATAGCTTCTTTGGTGAAATAGCTGTTTATTTCTTATGCCCATTTCTAACTGAATTATTTATTGTTGTTTTCTATAGTGAATTTCAAGTCTTCTTTATCTATCTTGGATAGTTGTTCTTAATCAGCTCTGTAGTTTGCAAATCTTTTCTTCCAGTCTGTAGCTTCTCTTATCTCTTCACATGGTCTCTGACAGAGCAAAACTTGTTTATTCTTATGAACCATAAGTCTTCTAATTTAATAAATTATTCTCACTAATTCTTAGCAGTATTCATTTTTTTAGGAAGTCTATTATGGGAATTACAACATAATTGACAAATCATATTTGTAAATAGCTACATCAAAATAAATAGGATCCCACATGTTAATTTACTCTTGGGTATTATTATATACACTATGACAGCAAGATTTTTCTACAGCTTTCATGTCACATATCAGGATTATCATAATTTCTCTTTATTAAACCAGGAGCAAAGCACTTTGGTATATTTCCTTATGGAACATGAAGGGAAATTTTACTAATCAGTTTCTAGAATTGATCAGTTTACTGAAAATTGTGGACTCTCTCTCTATATATATACACACACACACACATTTTTCTAAACTTTCTTCTTCTTAATTAAATAATTATATACTTATTTTTTAAAACAAGTAAATTGTGCTGCAATGACCTTTGACAAAAAACAGTTTTTCTTAAAATAGCATAGGCTTATTTCTTACTCTGTTAACAATATACTAGTGTATTAATTTCTTTCCAAGTATATCTCAATGCTTTGTGATAAAGAAAATATATTCAATAAGGTGAATAAAACGGAAATAATCAGCCGAGCCTTTGGAAGGACCATGAGGTTAGTTAATATGATTATCTATCTTTAGTGACTTTTAGCTTTCTGAAATCTCTCTCTCTCACACACACATACATGCACTCACATACTCACAAGTGAATGTGGGGACTGCATATATAAAACTACACACATGTGTACATGCTAAATCACTTCAGTGGTATCTGATTCTTTGTGACCCTATGAACTGTAGCCTGCCAGCCTCTTTTGTCCATGGGTTTCTACAGGCAACAGTACTGGAGTTGGTTCCATGCCCTCCTCTGGGGAATCTTCCCAACTCAGGGATAGAACCCACGTTTCTTATGTCTCGAACTGGCAGGAGGGTTCTTTACCTCAAGTGCCACCTGGGAAGCACATAGAGTTGCATGTCGGCACGTGCTAAGTCAGTTCAGTAGTGTCCGGCTCTTTGTGACCCTATGAACCTCAGTTTCTTAGCTAGATGCAAAAAGTACTCTTGCTTTGAAAAGAATCAAAGTTTTCCCTCTTGGTAAACTGCTAAGGAGAATTGTCCCTTGGAAATTTTATAAAGGATTCATTGAAAGAAAATAAGCAATGATTTTTACAATGAACATAGAAATAATTTTTCACTTTGTTATTTCTTATAATGATGTTTGATGAAAGATAAGGAAATAATAGTAAAGTATAGCTATGAAGGTCAGGAAGCAACAGTTAGAACTGGACATGGAACAACAGACTGGTTCCAAATAGGAAAAGGAATACGTCAAGGCTGTATATTGTCACCCTGCTTATTTAACTTATATGCAGAGTACATCATAAGAAACGCTGGGCTGGAAGAAGCACAAGCTGCAATCAAGATTGCTGGGAGAAATATCAATAACCTCAGATATGCAGATGACACCACCCTTATGGCAGAAAGAGAAGAAGAACTAAAAAGCCTCTTGATGAAAGTGAAAGTGGAGAGTTAAAAAGTTGGCTTAAAGCTCAACATTTAGAAAACGAAGATCATGGCATCTGGTCCCATCACTTCATGGGAAATAGATGGGGAAGCAGTGGAAACAGTGTCAGACTTTATTTTTTTGGGCTCCAAAATCACTGCAGATGGTGACTGCAGCTATCAAATTAAGAGATGCTTACTCCTTGGAAGGAAAGTTATGACCAACCTAGACCACGTATTGAAAAGCAGAGACATTACTTTGCCAACAAAGGTCCGTCTAGTCAAGCCTATGGTTTTTCCAGTAGTCATGTATGGATGTGAGAGTTGGACTGTGAAAAAGGCTGAGTGTGGAAGAATTGATGCTTTTGAACTGTGGTGTTGGAGAAGACTCTTGAGAGTCCCTTGGACTGCAAGGAGATCCAACCAGTGCATTCTGAAGGAGATCAGCCCTGGGATTTCTTTGGAAGGAATTATGCTAAAGCTGAAACTCCAGTACTTTGGCCACCTCATGCGAAGAGTTGACTCATTGGAAAAGACTCTGATGCTGGGAGGGATTGGGGACAGGAGGAGAAGGGGATGACAGAGGATGAGATAGCTGGATGGCCTCACTGACTCAATGGACGTGAATCTGAGTGAACTCTAGGAGTTGGTGATGGACAGGGAGGCCTGGCGTGCTGTGATTCATGGGGTCGCAAAGAGTCGGACACGACTGAGCAACTGAACTGAACTGATTGCTCTGAGAAGGCATTTCTGCTAATGTTGTCTTAGTATTCAACTGAAAAAAATAGGATATGCTTAGTATAATTTCCCCAATTAAATATGCATTTATTAAGTACTAAGAATAAAAGCTTGCTTTAATTTTCTATTTAAACCCTTCTCCTTTTTTGTAGAAGCACCCTTTTTTAGTTCATATTAAAGATAAATGTTTTAAGATCTTTTGTACTAGTCTAAACATACCCGATTACTTTTATTAAATGATTTTTCAAGATCAAAATTATTTTACAAAGCAACTTCTGTAAGTAATGTTTAAAACAAATAGCATCTTTTAGAAAGAATGACATCAATCATGAGATAAACTGGGTACAATTCTTAATAATTGCATTAAAGTAAAATGTTATAAGAATGGATTCTAATTTAGATAATTTCATTCTTATCTTGAAATTGTTGAAGTCCTGACACTAAAAATATGTTTTTTTTGAGTGTTTCCTTTGACACCGATCAAGGTTTGGAGATTGTAGTAGAACTCTGCAGTACAATAGAGGTGGTTCTGATTTAGTTTGCCTCTTAACCCTATTGGCTCTGCTCTCATTATGTCATTCTTGTGTATTTAGGATTATAATCTTCTGAAGTATGAATATGATCCCTATTATCACTCTAAAAATTCTACAAACATGAATCCTTTGAGTGGTTAATTGTTGGAAGGATCAAATCTAAGACAAATTCAAGATTTATTCTTAAGCAAAACCTCATTGATTTTTCCTTAGTTATGATTATAGAGGGCAATTTCAGTTTAATGTAGAGCAGTATGTTTGAATCCCACATTACTTTTCTTACCATTTAATGGACTAAAATGTATTCATTTGATAGGAAGAATTCCATTTACTCAAACTATCCATCTAATCCAGAATCAGAATCTTACATGTTGAATGAAAAGAACAGAAAGTAATTTTCAACAAGTTATTCTGTTTTCTGTGAACTTTCATCACCTCAAAATAGGGATTTTACAATTATTTATGTACAATATTTACTTTAAATAATTGGTAAAAAATGTACAGTTATATTTACTTTTTAACATTATCTACCTTTCTAAAGGGATTTGTGCTTTATTTTATAGCAGTTAATCTAATTTTCAAATATACAAATGATTGTCATATAATCCATAGAAAATTATGATTTCTATGGCTAATTTCTCTGGAAATAAACTATATTTTTATAGGCAACGTTATAATTTGTTCATTATATTTTAAAAGCATAAAGTAGCTTGCATCCACAGATATAAATTTAGTGCCACATAATATATTCTTCCTCTTCAACTTCCACTCCTTTCTCTGTAGGAAGGTGGGAGAACAAATTCTTACCTCAGCATTTCTACCTTAAATTCTTCAAGGAGAACTTCCTACTCTAGAACAGTTCTTTCTGCTATATAGCACTCTGTAATAGCATGGCCTCTAACAGCACTTTGCACTACCAGTATTGTAGAACTGAAAATATTTTATTTTACTTAGATTCTTTAAAATTAATTTTTATTTGAATACAGTTGATTTTCAGTTTTGTGTTTCTGCTGTACAACATATCAGTTATACATAAATCCACTCTTTTTTAAAGATTATGTTCCCATATAGGTCATTACAGAGTAGTGAATAGAGTTCCCTGTGCTAACCTAACAATAGGTTCTTATTATCTATTTTATATATAGTTATGTGTATATGTCAGTACCAATCTCCCAATTTATCCCTTCTCCTTTTCCTCCCTTGGTAACTGTAAGTTGGTTTTTACATCTGTATCCCATTTCTGTTTTGTAAATAGGTTCATTTGTCCCATTATTTTAAATTCCATATATAAGCAATATCATATGATAGTTCTTTCTCTGTCTGACTTACCTCACTAAGTTTGACAATCTCTAGGTCCATCCATGTTGCTGCAAATGGCATTATTTTGCTCTTTTTTATGGCTGAGTAATATTCCAGTGTGTGTGTCTGTATATATACATACAGAAACACACACACACAGACACCATATCTTCATCTATCCCTCTGTTAATAGACATTTAGGTTGCTTTGGTCATGGATATTGTCAATAGTGCTGCAGTGAACATTGACATGTGTATATATTTTTGAATTATGGTTTTCTTCAGATGTATGCCCAGGAGTAGGATTGCTAGATAATGTGGTAGTTATACTTTTAGTCTTTTAAGGAATTTCCATACTGTTCTCCATAGTGGCGATACCAATTTACATTCCCACCAACAACATAGGAGGGTTCCCTTTTCTTCATGCCCTCTCCAGCATTTATTTGTAGATTTTTTGGTAATGCCCATTCTGACCAATGTGAGGTGATACCTCATTTTTGTAGTTTTGATTTGAATTTAGCTGATAATTAGTGATGATGGGCATCTTTTCATGTGCTTCTTGGCTATCTGTATGTCTTCTTTGGAGAAATGCCTATTTAGATCTTCTGCCTGTTTTTTCATTTGGTTGTATTTTTGATATTGAGCTGTATGAGCTATTTGCATATTTTGAAATTAATCCCTTTTAGGTCACTTCTTTTGCAGATATTTTCTCCCATTCTGTGGGATGGCTTTTCATTCTGTTTATGGCTTACTTTGTTCTAAAGCTTTTAAGTTTAATTAAGAAATGTTAGTTTATTTTTGTTTTTATTCTTATTACTCTGGAAGGTGTACCAAAAAAGATACTGCTGTGATTTATGTCAGAAAATGTTCTGCCTATGTTTTCCTCTAAGAGTTGTATAGTATCCAGTCTTACATTTAGGTCTTTAATTCATTTTGCATTTATTTTAATGTGTGGTGTTAGAGAATGTTCTAATTTCATTCTTTTACATGTAGTAGTTCAGTTTTCCCAACACCACTTATTGAAGATACTGTTTTTTTCTCCATTGTATATTATTGCTCCTTTGTCATGGATTAAGTGACCATAGGTGAGTAGGTTTATCTCTGAATGTTCTATCTTATTTCATTGATCCATATTTCTGTGTTTTTTTTTTTTTTGCCAGTACCATACATAGTGTTTTGATTACCATAGCTTTGCAGTATAGTCTGAAGTTAGGGAATCTGATTCCTCCAGGGCTGTTTTCTCATTGTCAAGATTGCTTAGGGTATTTGGGGTCATTTGTTTTTGTTTTATTTAGATTTTAAATACCTCTTTTGCATTTATGATTTAAGCTCTATGATGGCAGAGTTCCAGTATGTCATCTCCTCCCTTTTAGCTCAGGGCTTAGCTCAAGAATAGCACATGACAAATATGCAATAAATATTTGTTGAATACATACATAAATAAAACTATCACTCTCTAGTAGGAATGATTTTGATAATGGCATTGGCATATGATATAAAAATAAAAGAAACTTTTTAAGGTTCCTTCAAAAGCACATCTATAATCCATTCCTTTTGTCATTCATTCTCCAGATACTTATTTTACTCCTAGATTTTCTTAAAAACCATTGCAGTGGCTAGTAGGCATATCAAGATGAATAGAAGCCAATTTCTAACTTAAGAGAATTAGCAGTTCATTATGGAGATAGACACTTGTCCAAATAACTATAACACAGAATCACAAATTCTGTAACAGAAACCTAAGTTTTATGAAAAGAGCCCCACCTCATAGAGGGGTTGGCATAGAATTGCACATTGACCTGAAATATTTTACTTATATTACTTTTTTCTCTTGAGAATAAATATAAAATAAAAGGCAAATATTCAGTTCGTGCTCCTTGTGTCCATATAATATAATGTAGGACTTTATTTTTTCAGTTCTCTAGGGGGTCTTTATTATTATTATTAATATTGAGGGTATTTATATAGTAGCCATTACTATTCCTTCTGGTCTTATGGCAACATAAGTCATAGCTAAAGAAAGAAAAGCAAATAACATTTTACTGGGTTATTGTTTTCTCAAGTTTTAATCTCTTTCCATGTGTTTCAGCTACTTATTCCTTTCCAAGTCAAAACCCATCCACATTTCTCTTGGAACTGATTACAAACACAATTATAAAGGCACTAACAAAGTAGATAAATATATTATAATATCTTCAGAGTTACCAGCAGTCATTGCATATGTTGGTACTGGTGTCCTGCACAGCCACAGTGGGATTTGCCTCAGACATATGCAATATATAACCACTTAGTGGAAGGTAATGGTTCCTGGCACTATGAAACTATCCTAAAAATAATGTAACCAGAATAGTATGCACTTGCTTTTAGCCTAAAATTAGCCTAAATAATTAAAATTCTTAATCTGCCTTCTTTTATTTCCTATTGATTTTATTTAAAACAAATGTTTCCTGTGGAATATTTGCATTTGATATTACTTAACTGGCTGATAACCAAGGTTTGTATTGCCATGATATAGGAAACAGAGATTATGGGTCCTATGGAAAATTTCATTGAGTAATAAATGTAGCTTGAGCCATTGCAAACTTTTAAAAACTGCTAGTATTTAAGATCAAAGCTCTGAGTTTAATACTTTTTTGATCAGCTGTTTTTTATATTTATAGGACTATACTTTTAACCTTAGAAAACTGTCTCAAAAATAGCACCATGTTGACAGTGATTTAGTATAGGAATGATTTAGTGCAGAATAGATCTGTTGTCCCTATTATGTGGGGAAAAAATTAGACCTTTTTTATAATAGTAGATCAGAAATATATACATGATGGCACTTTTGGAAGCCTATTAAAACATGTAAATATTTTGTTACTAAAATTTCCTTTTTGTAGTCCTAACAATGCAAAAATCTAATGTGTAGCTGGATTTTCTTTTTTTCTTTTTTTTTTGACTATTTAATGTACTTCTCTACTTAATGACAGTTTACATCTTTTTCAGTTTCTTAAATGTCTGGTAATAATGATGATGAACTCTATTTAAGAATCTTTTCCTCTTTAGCTCTATAACGATAGAAGGCCAAGATGTTTGGATTATATTTGCACATATGATTATCAATCATAAATGCCAGGAATATTTTCTTTTAGTATCAGTTCAGTTCAGTCACTCAGTCGTGTCCGACTCTTTGAGACTCCGTGAATCGCAGCACACCAGGCCTCCCTGTCCATTACTAACTCCGGAAGTTCACCCAAACTCATGTGCATTGAGTCAGTGATGCCATCCAGCCATCTCATCTTCTGTCCTCCCCTTCTCCTCCTGCCCCCAATCCCTCCCAGCATCAGGGTCTTTTCCAATGAGTCAACTCTTCACGTGAGGTGGCCAAAGTATAGGAGTTGCAGCCTCAGCATCAATCCTTCCAATGAACACCCAGGACTGATCTCCTCTAGGATGGACTGGTTGGATCTCCTGGCAGTCCAAGGGACTCTCAAGAGTCTTCTCCAGCACCACAGTTCAAAAGCATCAATTCTTTGGCACTCAGCTTTCTTCACAGTCCAACCCTCACATCCATACATGACCACAAGAAAAACCATAGCCTTGACTAGACGGACCTTTGTTGGCAAAGTAATGTCTCTGCTTTTCAATATGCTATCTAGGTTGGTCATAACTTTCTGTCCAAGGAGTAAGCGTCTTTTAATTTCATGGCTGCAATCAGCATCTGCAGTGATTTTGGAGCCCAGAAAAATAAAGTCTGACACTGTTTCCACTGTTTCTCCATCTATTTCCCATGAAGTGATGGGACCAGATGCCATGATCTTCGTTTTCTGAATGTTGTGCTTTAGACAACTTTTTCACTCTCCTCTTTCACTTTCATAATTAGGCTCTTTAGTTCCTCTTCTCTTTCTGCCATAAGGGTGGTGTCATCTGCATATCTGAGGTTATTGATATTTCTCCCAGCAATCTTGATTGCAGCTTGTGCTTCTTCCAGCCCAGCATTTCTTATGATGTACTCTGCATATAAGTTAAATAAGCAGGGTGACAATATACAGCCTTGACGAACTCCTTTTCCTATTTGGAACCAGTCTGTTGTTCCATGTCCCATTCTAACTGTTGCTTCCTGACCTGCATACAAATTTCTCAAGAGGCAGATCAGGTGGTCTGGTATTCCCACCTCTTTCAGAATTTTCCACAGTTTATTGTGATCCACACAGTCAGAGGCTTTGGCATAGTCAATAAAGCAGAAATAGATGTTTTTCTGGAACTCTCTTGCTTTTTCGATGATCCAGTGGATGTTGGCAATTTAATCTCTGGTTCCTCTGCCTTTTCTAAAACCAGCTTGAACATCTGGAAGTTCATGATTCACGTTTGAATTCTGAGTATGATATTTAAAAAAATCAATCTAATTATATAGCATAATACTTATGTTCATTGGTCTGTGGAAATATTAATCTTATGAACACAGTTGTTTCATTTTTCAAAATTTCAAGTCATATTTCTTCTTTGACATGATGTTCAAACTGATTTTAAAATACTTTTTAAAAATAATCTTGTTAGCAAACAGGTAAAAATTAAGCAATAATGAAGTCATTTTAACTTTCAGAATGAAATCAAATGTATATGCACATAATTATTTTAGTCAGTATAATTACTTCCTTAAGTTTGACGGGCCTGTCAAATTAAAAAATAATCCCATCAAAATGGGATGGGGATCCTAGTTCTTTTTCATGGAGCCAAAGAATGATCTTCACAAACACAAATACTCACAGCAGCAAGTAAACAGGATTTACTTTAGAGAGAAAGAAAGTACAAAGCTCTTAGCATAGCCTCTGAGAGGGGGTGAAGAGCCCTGAAAAGGCAGGTATTACAGCAGTTCATGTCCTTACTAGTATTGATTTGTACTTTTCTGATTGGTTCTGACTTTTAATATATGTCATTTCTAGTCAATCAGGTTAAAGGTCACAGTGTATAAGTTGATATCTTTATGGCTTCTTTCGATACTCAGATTGTTAGCTTTTTTAGACATTAAGTCACCATCCCCTGACCTTTTCTTATGACCCTCAGCCATTTTACAGTGGACTAGATGTATAGGCTAAAAGTCAATGATCACCAGTTAATGGAACAAAAGTTACTTACTACCCTTTCCTGGATCTGAGTGCTGATAATTTATCAGGCCAAGCATACATTTCTCTGAGAGTCAGAAATTCAGGCAAAGGGTGTAGTTTTAGGTTAATGGAGCAGGATGTTTATTAAAACAGACCAAGGTCTCAGAGTTCCTACAGTAGCCGCCTAACAATTTCTATCTCAGTATTAAACTAAGGATTTTTTTTTTTTTAAAGGGCATCTGAATGTTATTTCCTTTTTAACATCGAGTATCCAGTGTTACAGATGGATTACATCTGTAATCCAGTACTACAGATGTTAGACAAAAATAATCAATGAGAAAAACTTCAGTAGGAACTTTCAAATACTCAAAATCTCAATTTTTGAAAGCTTTTCTAATATTACTAGATTTATTGTTTAAGCGTTACCTGATTTGCTCCTGAATGAAAATATTCTGTCTTTGGTGTTAACATTTTATGTATTTCTGAGTAATTTTTTTATCCAGTTGGTATTATTTCTGAATCCTTTCAACCTGATTCTGGACGATGAAACAAGGTCATGGAGACACTATTTTGATTCTTGAGCTCCAAGACTTTGGCCTCTTGTTCTATATTAGCAAAGGTGGGATGAAGGGGGCACGTTCCTGTCATCTTTCACTAACTAGGAGAGGGACTTTGAGAGAGAAGCATGAAGTGAATAGGGAGAATGTTGTCCTGGGTACCTTTTTCTCTATTCAGTCTGAACATTGTACATCTAGTGTTTTGGTGTTTTTAAACTCAGAAATGACTCTAGGAAATAATTTTCTTGTCTACCTTCATCTACTTTTCAGCTCAATAGCCTTGAAAGCTACTCTGTCTGGACTAGTGGCAAAAGATGAACACAAGGTTTCCTTCCACTAAGTGATTGCCCTGACAATGCTAAGGACAGGTTCTTATGTCAATTGAGAGAATAAAATGTTGATAGTGTTCCAGTGAGTGTAAAGATGTTACTGCTATTTAGTCTTCAGGAAAACTGTGGTTCGACTATTTAGTATATTAAGACTACTTCCCATTTTATTGTGTTTTACATGTCACCAGGCATTTTTACACAGACACATTATCAAGATTAATTTTCATAATTATTTCAGAGGGGAATGAGCCTTCTGGTTGTTAAATGCCCAAGGCACTCCCAGGACTGCCTGTAACCTGGGGTCTTTTTCAAGGAAGTAAAGATAGGAAAGTGATTACAGTTATCTGAATGCCTTCTTGTTGAAACGTAAATGGGGCTTGTCTCAAAGAGTTTCAGTTGCCCAAAGTCATATAAATTACCCAGCCTGGGGAGAAAATGAAGATATATTAATGGAATTTGAAGCAAGTGATAGAAAACATTTGTCTGACTTTGGTAAACTTTCACCCTACTCTAGAAGTCTCCAATAGGGTTTTCTGGATCCAAGTCTTTTCTTTCATCAAGTCCTCTATATCTGTCTCTCAACATTTTTCATTTTCCTTCTTTTTCCAACTCTCTAATAACCTTCTGTAAGAGGTTATAATCCCAATCTAAAATTATGCTGCCAGTTTAAAAATCCAAGCACATCATGTTATAGTTTTCATGAATATATAAATGAGGATGTTACTTATTACTTATGAGAGTGAGATTTTCAGACGTTTTGGCAGACTTTTAACTTTTTTCCGGGGATGCCTGCTGGTCCTTGGAGATGGATTTTGGTATTGCTTATCTATTTCAAGCCTCATAAATCTAGGCTGTCTTTTTCAATGTAGATTAAAATCTCCAAATATTACCATAAAAGAAAAACTTCTAGGACCATTTCTGATAGGCTTGATAAAAGCATAAATTCTACCAGCTTTTTCTAAATGACTTGCTTTTTCTTCAACCCCAAGACTACTCCTAGTCACTTTTACTGCTTCTACTTCTGTGCGTCAACTCTCCAACCACCGCCACTTGTGCTACAAAAACTAATATATTCATTAAGCATTATATTCTATAAGAGTTATATTCTGTAAACCTTAAGCACTTTATTATCTAGTGAATTCTTTTGAGTACTGAGCAACTAAGTTTCATTTAATATCTTTACATAAAGCTATTATATTCATTGTGACATAAAGTTGTTTTTTAAACAAAGTCAGTTTCTTATTTCTTGACAAATTTAATATAAATATAAACATAAATTTTAAAATATTAGTAAGCATCTACTTTATACATATCCTGAATGAGAGATTGAGTCAAATATTTGACATGATTTATGCCAAAAATAACAAATACTATTAAGACACATTATATATATTTTTTGCAATGAAAAATTTGGGTTGTCATAAAAAGGTAATTAAATTCTGTTTATGTAGGACTGGAAGGTGACATTTGTCACAGGAAATTTCATTTTGGAGAGAGTTAAACCCACAGTTTATCTCAGTGGAAATTATGAGGATAAATTACTCTTCCAAGCTTTACATTTATTTTAAATAAAAAAAAATACATAAATGCACCCGAATAGTATAACTCACTGGCTCAAAATATAAAGCATATTCTGAATAAAATTATATCTCCATTCTACATTTATTAAATGATGCTAGTTTATTTGTCTATTTTATTATCTAATAACTCATCTTACCATTATGTAATTTAAATATAATAATACTATAGGAAAGTCACAGTTTCACTATAAACTTTTATGTTTATTTCATAAGCTTATAGTTTTCTTTTTTTTTAAATTTTATTTTATTTAACTTAACAATATTGTATTGGTTTTGCCATACATCAAAATGAATCTGCCACAGGTATACATGTGTTCCCCATCCTGAACCCTCCTCCCTCCTCCCTCCCCATACCATCCCTCTGGGTCATCCCAGTGCACCAGCCCCAAGCATCCAGTATCGTGCATCGAACCTGGACTGGCGACTTGTTTCATATATGATATTATACATATTTCAATGCCTTGAATGCAATTTAGTTTCAACTGAATTGGAAAGTATACCAGAAAAGTTCTTATTTTACTGGTAAACTAGTTAAATTAAATTATAGTGAAAAAAATAATGCCAATGCAGATTTTTATTTGGATCTATTGCTTTTCAAATATTTTTTTTAACAATTTGTTTTAAATAATCTGCTACTGTGATTATGTACTGTCTCTGATCTTCACATGGAATTAAAGTCAGAATCCTAGTTATTTAAATAGAAAGAAGGAAGGTAGAAAAGAAAGAGAGGGAGTGATGAAAAAAAAAAATTACACAAGGCACTGAATAATCCATAAACCAGATTCTTTGAGACATACATTTATTAAAGTTTTATCAATCTTTTCCATATAAATAATGATTTTAAAGTTCTAGAGATGTAGTTTTCTCAGACATTGTTTTATATATTTGATTTATTAACATTTATTTTTATATTTGAAAGAAAATATTTTTTATTGAACTGTAGTTAATTAACAAAGTTGTGTTAGTTTCTGATGTACAACAAAGTAATTCATTTATATATATATATATATATATGTATGTATGTATGTATATACACACACCACACACACATATAGCTATGCATTTTCTTTTTCATTATGGTTTGTTACAGGATATTGAATATAGTTCCTTGGGCTCTAGAGTAGGACCTTGCTTTTTTACTTGTTTTATATAGAGTAGTTTGTATCTGCTAATCAGAAAACTCCTAATGTATTCCTCCTCCATCCCTTTTCCCCTTTTGTAACCATAAGTTTGTTTTCTATGACCTTTAGTATGTTTCTATTTCATAAATAAGTACATTTGTGTCATATTTTGGATTCCATATATAAGTAATACCATATAGTATTAATCTTTCAATTTCTGACTTACTTCACTTAGCATAGCAATCTCTAGGTCCATTTAGGTTGCTGCAGATGGCATTATTTCATTCTTATTTATGACTGAGTATGTTCGATTTTTATAAATATACCAATCCTCTATCCAATGTGCTAATGGACATTTAGGTTATTTCCATGTCTTGGCTATTGTAATAGTGCTGTAATGAACATTGGGGTGCATGTATCTTTTTGAATTACAGTTTTCTCTGGATCTATGTATAGGATTGGAATTTCTGGCCAGAATACACAGAGTGAGTGAGTGAAGTCACTCAGTCATGTCCGACTCTTTGCAACCCCTTGGACTGTGGCCCACCAGGCTCCTGCCTCCATGGGATTCTCCAAGCAAGAGTACTATGCAGTCCATGGAATTCTCCAGGCCAGAATACTGAAGTGGGCAGCCTTTCCCTTCTCCAGAGGATCTTCCCAATCCAGGAATTGAACCCAGGTCTCCCACATTGCGGACAGATTCTTTACCAGCTGAGCCACAAGGGAGACCAGAATACACAGAAGAACTGTACAAAAAAGATCTTCACGACCCAGATAATCACGATGATGTGATCACTCACCTAGAGTCAGACATCCTAGAATATGAAGTCAAGTGGGCCTTAGGAAGCATCACTATGAAGAAACCTAGTGGAGGTGATAGAATTCCAGTTAAGCTATTTCAAATCCTAAAAGATGATGCTGTGAAAGTACTACATTCAGTATGCCAGCAAATTTGGATAACTCAGCAGTGGCCACAGGACTGGAAAAGGTCAGCTTTCATCCCAGTCCCAAAGGAAAGTAATGCCAAAGAATGCTCAAACTACTGCACAATTGCACTCATATCACACGCGAGGAAAGTAATGCTCAAAATTCTCCAAGCCAGGCTTCAGTAGTACCTGAATCATGAACTTCCAGATGTTCAAGTTGGATTTAGAAAAGGCAGAGGAACCAGAGATCAAATTGCCAACATCCGCTGGATCATGGAAAACTATGAGAATTTCAGAAAAACATATACTTCTGCTTTATTGACTATGCCAAAGCCTTTGACTGTGTGGATCACAATAAACTGTGGAAAATTCTGAAAGAGATGGGAATACCAGAGCATCTGACCTGCCTCTTGAGAAATCTGTATTCAGGTCAGGAAGCAACAGTCAGAACTGGACATAGAACAACAGACTGGTTCCAAATAGGAAAAGGAGTATGTCAAGGCTGTATATTGTCACCCTGCTTATTTCACTTCTATAAAGAGTACATCATGAGAAACGCTGGACTGGAAGAAGCACAAGCTGGAATCACGATTGCCTGGAGAAATATCAATAATCTCAGATATGCAGATGACACCACCCTTATGGCATGAAGCTAAGAGGAACTAAAAAGCCTCTTGATGAAAGTGAAAGAGGAGAGTGAAAAAGTTGTCTTGAAGCTCAACATTCAGAAAACTAAGATTATGGCATCCAGTCCCATCACTTCATGGCAAATAGATGGAGAAACAGTGGAAGGCTATTTTTTGGGGTTCCAAAATCACTGTAGATGGTGACTGCAGCCACAAAATTAAAAGACACTTATTCCTTGGAAGAAAAGTTATGACCAACCTAGACAGTGTATTAAAAGTAGAGACATTACTTTGCCAACAAAAGTCTGTAGGCAAAGCTATGGTTTTCCAGTAGTTATGTTTGGATGTGAGCACTGGATTATAAAGAAAGCTGAGCACTGAAGAATTTATGATTTTGAACTGTGATGTTGGAGAACACTCTTAAGAGTCCCTTGGACTGCAAGGAGATCCAACCAGTCCATCTTAAAGGAGATCAGTCTTTAGTGTTCATTGGAAGGACTGATGTTGAAGCTGAAACTCCAATACTTTGGCCACCTGATGCAAAGAACTGACTCATTGGAAAAGACCGTGATGCTGGGAAGGTGGGAGGATTGAAGGCAGGAGGAGAAGGGGACAACGGAGGATAAGATGGTTGGATGACATCACAGACTTAATGGACATGAGTTTGATTAAACTCCTGGAGTTGGTAATGGACAAGGAGGCCTGGCGTGCTGCAGTCCATGGGGTCACAAATAATTGGACACGACTGCGCTACTGAACTGATGACAGCCCTAATTTTAGTTTTATGAAAAACCTCTGTACTGTTTTCCGTAGTGACTGCACCAATTTACATTCCTACTAGTGGAGGATGGTTCCCTTTGGAGAGAAAGGAATATTTAAATTTCTATTAACATGTGCTTATTATAAAGTTTACATAAATATTGTAGTTAATTTGATAGGTAAAAGATTACTTTTACTTATTCAAGAATATGATATTTCAGTTTCTTACCTAGTGTATTAAAGTTCTTTCAATAATAACTAGAGAATAAATTTCAATTTCATTGTCTGAAAAGGTTCTTATTCAGGTCATGTATTTTTTTTAATACTATTAAAATATTTAAAGTTCTACATGTATAGAAACCTTAGTATTATTCAAGTATAAAACATTACAGATTAATATAATTTTGTAAAGATGAAAAATTACAGGTAGCCTGGGTATATGATTTATAAAGATTTTGGTTGAAAAGTGTTTTGATCATTCCTCTAAGTAACTTATTACTGAATAGATTTCTTATTTGGATAAAAGGTCCTTCACTTACATTCATGTGATTTACACTAGCTGTTGGCTTTAAGTAGTAGGAAATATTTGTAATAAACAACAACAGCAACAGTAAGTATAGTTTAAATGTCTCTCAATTTTCATTTGAGGTTGACTGGATTAGGTTGAATAACTCATAGTTTTATATATGTACTTTTTTTTTTTTTGAAGGTTAACTATATGTGTTTTTAATTTTTATTCAAAAGTATAATTAACAAATTAACTTTGATCTCAGTGAAACAATTTTTAAGTAATTTCATACTGTTTTATGTCATTAAAGGCTTAATCTGTAATATAAATGTCAGTAGAATAAACATTTTACAATCATTTGTGAACATTTCTTTTGGCTTGAGTAAACAACAGAAGAGTTATCCCTTATGCATTTTAAATATACTGCTTTATTTAAAATAATCAGCATCATTATTGTCATCAACACCATCATCATCACTTTTACTATGATCTCTACTGTAATTATCACCATGATAGTTATTGTACATTCTATAAAATAATATGTAAATTAATATTTTTCTATTTCAATTACCTACCATTGCTAATAGATCTCTGTTGATATTCTGAAAAAAGAAATTTTATCTATGTGTATGCACACACTATATATGCTGCTGCTGCTGCTGCTAAGTCGCTTCAGTTGTGTCCGACTCTGTGTGACCCCATAGACGGCAGCCACCAGGCTCCCCTGTCCCTGGGATTCTCCAGGCAAGAACACTGGAGTGGGTTGCCATTTCCTTCTCACAGGCAGAATCTGTGCTGGGCCAGCCAGACTCTCTGCCGCCCAGGGCCAGGCGGCAGGAAATGTGAGGAATGCAGGAAATGCAGGAAAGTGAAAAGTGAAAGTGAAGTCTCTCAGTTGTGTCAGACTCCTCGAGACCCCATGGCCTGCAGCCTACCAGGCTTCTCCATCCATGGAATTTTCCAGGCAAGAGTACTGGAGTGGGGTGCCATTGCCTTCTCCGCACTATATATGCTATCTATAGCATATAATAGATATGCCTTTTAAAAATATAAATTTTTATGGTTGCATAAAGTGTTGTGTACTAGATACTGTACATGAAATTAGAAATGGTGCATGTTTAGTTTACGTAGGGGTTCCTGATGGCTCAGACAGTAAAGAATCTGCCTGCCATGTGGGAGACCCAGGTACAATCCCTGGGTTGGGAAAATCCCCTGGAGAAGTAACCCACTCCAGTATTCTTGCTTTGAAAATTCCATGGACAGAGGAAACTGGTGGGCTACAGTATATGGGGTTGCAAAGAGTCAGACATGAATAAGCATTTAACACACTTTAAGTAACATCCTTCACAATGCGTAGTGGGGATGTATATGGTTTTAGAAAGATTTTTGTTGCTGTATTTTGTTTGTTTGCTTTATGTTAGTTAGGTAACTATTTAGTTTTATATTTAAAGAGAGTGATTCAAGCTTTTTCTTTATGTGTTAAGGGTAAGGTGGGAGTAAGGAGAGGGAGTTTTAACTCAGGAGAGGAAGAAGTGGTTAAGAAAAATAATACAGGATATGGAATAAAGTTCAGTAGTGAGGAACTGGTCTAAATCTGGAAGAATGTGTCTGGTAAATAGTTTTTTGGTGGGAGTAATAAGAATAAAGGGGCTTCCCAAGTGGCGCTAGTGTAAAGAACCCACCTGCCCATGCAGGTGACAAGACATGTGGGTTCGATCCCTGGGTTGGGAAGGTCCCCTGGAGGAGGGCATGGCAACCCACTCCAGTATTCTTGCCTGAAGAATCCCATGGACCTAGGAGCCTGGCGGGCTATGGTCCATGGGGTCATAAAGAGTTGGACGTGATTGAAGTGACGTTACACACACAGTAAGAATAAGTGAATAAAATGATAAGGTTATTAGAACAAAGGGGATCAGCAGTAGAGAAAGCAGTAAATTAGAGCTTATATCTAAGGGCCTTTATTTCCTAAGTGAAAACAGAGGTAAGATCAGCTCTTGCAACCTCTTAACTCTTTCTCCATCTCATAAAGGGAAAAGTAGAGGCCTGAAGAAAATGAACAAGTTTTCAAATGACAGCAATGCAGGATGATGGGAAAGTGAATAGAATGGAGAGATTTGGAAGGATTGAAAAATCATTGCTAAAGATATTTTACACTGGACATCAGCTTTCCACCAGTATTGCTTTTAATTGTAGATTGAATTTAAGCAGGAAGAGTATCTTTACCAGCCATTTAAATATAGAGTTACAAAGCTCAGATTGCCCAACATTCAAAACTACATGATATTTCTTATTTATATGTTATATAAAAAGAGGAGGAAATACTAAATAAGGAAAGCTCAGGAAGGTCACTGAAGAACCTTCTGGGAATAACAATGAAACTGCATGAACCAGGAATTTATCTAAGTGAAATCCGCCATGTACTCTGGAATCTGACATTTGCTGTGTCCTAAGGCTGCAATTCATGGGGTTGCAAAGAGTCGGACACAACTGAGCGACTGAACTGAACTGAAGGCTATCCCCAGGTTATTAAGTTTATTTCTATCTATTTCATTCCAGTCCCAAAGAAAGGTAATGCCAGAGAATGTTCAAACTACTGCACAATTGCACTCATCTCACATGCTAGTAAAGTAATGCTCAAAATTCTCCAAGCCAGGCTTAAGCAATACATGAACTGTGAACTTCCTCATGTTCAAGCTGGTTTTAGAAAAGTCAGAGGAACCAGAGACCAAATTGCCAACATCCACTGGATCATGAAAAAAGCAAGAGAGTTCCAGAAAAACATCTATTTCTGCTTTATTGACTATGCCAAAGCCTCTGACTGTGTGGATCACAATAAACTGTGGAAAATTCTGAAAGAGATGGGAATACCAGACCACCTGACCTGCCTCTTGAGAAATCTGTATTCAGGTCAGGAAGCAACAGTCAGAACTGGACATGGAACAACAGACTGGTTCCAAATAGGAAAAGGAGTTCGTCAAGGCTGTATATTATCACCCTGCTTATTTAACTTATATGCAGAGTACATCATGAGAAACGCTGGACTGGAAGAAACACAAGCTGGAATCAAGATTGCTGGGAGAAATATCAATAACCTCAGATATGCAGATGACACCACCCTTATGGCAGAAAGTGAAGAGGAACTAAAAAGCCTCTTGATTAAGGTGAAAGAGGAGAGTAAAAAAGTTGGCTTAAAATTCAACATTCAGAAAACTAAGATCATGGCATCCAGTCCCATCACTTCATGGGAAATAGATGGGGAAACAGTGGAAACAGTGTCAGACTTTATTTTTTTGGGCTCCAAAATCACTGCAGATGGTGACTGCAGCCATGAAATTAAAAGACGCTTACTCCTTGGAGAGAAAGTTATGACCAACCTAGATAGCATATTGAAAAGCAGAGACATTACTTTGCCAACAAAGGTCCGTCTAGTCAAGGCTATGTTTTTTCTTGTGGTCATGTATGGATGTGAGATTTGGACTGTGAAGAAGGCTGAGCGCCAAAGAATTGATGCTTTTGAACTGTGGTGTTGGAGAAGACTCTTGAGAGTCCCTTGGACTGCAAGGAGATCCAACCAGTGCATTCTGAAGGAGATCAGCCCTGGGATTTCTTTGGAAGGAATGATGCTAAAGCTGAAACTCCGGTACTTTGGCCACCTTATGCAAAGAGTTGACTCATTAGAAAAGACTCTGATGCTGGGAGGGATTGGGGGCAGGAGGAGAAGGGGACGACAGAGGATGAGATGGCTGGATGGCATCACTGACTCGATGGACCTGAGTCTGAGTGAACTCTGGGAGTTGGTGATGGACAGGGAGGCCTGGTTTGCTGCGATTCATGGGGTCGCAAAGAGTCGGACACGGCTGAGCCACTGAACTGAACTGAACTGATCTATCTATTTATTCTGACCATCGGTATATTTCTGTAGCCACAAAGAAGTGGTCTATAGTTTCTTAAGATTCTAGATCTCTAAGGATTGATAAATTTGATAATATTTCACAGGAACATTTTATTTTTTTATTTTTTTTTTTCACTGCTTTCTACTTTATTCAACATCAATGCACAAGTGGACTTCCTGTGTGGACGACTAAAGGGCATCCAGGAGAAGAGAAAGACCCTCGGGGAGACAACCCCACAGCAGAGACTCATCTTCACAAAAATGGCTCAATGTTGATTTCCACGCAGGAGCAGGGCATAGTCAGCTCGAACTTGGTGATAACGTCGGGATGAAGGACCCCCAGCTTCCCGATGCTCTGGCCCCGGGCAAAGATCTCTGCACATCGCCCAGGAAAGAACACAGGGCCTTCTGATGCTTTGATTGCATATCCTCCCTTCTTTTCACCAGGAGGCACGTCAAGCAGCTCCATGATTCTATCCAGAAGCCCATGGATTATCTCAAACCCAGGATTCTTGTTGTAATAAACAGCACAGAGATGCCTGTAGTTTCTTGCACCCACATCTCTGCTAGAATCTTTTATTACAATGTCAGAAATTTCAAACAGCTTCAGAGGAAGTGGCGTCTTCCGATTGGCAGCTAGGGTCTTGAGGAGGCCAGGAAGAAGGGTAGTGCGTGCCACCTGGAATTCAGCCGTTTTAGGATTACTTATGTGGACGGCCTTGGTTGCAGAGATATCCATACCCAGTTTGTCAGCAATATCTTCTTGGGAGCACAGAGCAAAGGTAAGTGCTTCGGTGAATCCGGCAGCTGCCATGTCCTGTCTCAGGAGTTCTGTGAGTTTATTTAGGGGAAATTGATTAGCTATGGTGTACGTTTTCGGGAGAGTCATCTGAATGTTGTTATATCCGTAAGCAATAGCTGCGTCTTCTATGATATCACAGGCGTGGATAATGTCAGCTCTGGTCGGGGGGATTTCAACCTCGATCTGATTCCCATCGCCTATGACTTCTGACTTTAAACACATCCTGGTCAGAAGCTTGGCAAGATTTTCTGGAGTTTCTCTGATCCCAACTTTTTTGTTAATTAGGTCAGCTCTCACCATCTCCTTTCGATAAGCCAGTTCTGGAAAGGTATGTAATTTTCCATTAGGAAAAACTACCTCAGCTGCTTCAACCGTAAACTGATTCTCACAATATTCACTGAACGTG
Organism: Bos taurus; assembly: GCF_002263795.3. Lineage (NCBI taxonomy): Eukaryota > Metazoa > Chordata > Mammalia > Artiodactyla > Bovidae > Bos > Bos taurus. Next base: position 33,572,180 of record NC_037333.1, on the reverse strand, counting down.
GTAACAATGACATCAAGAACTATTTTTGCCTTAGTAAAGTCAGTTCCTGTGCACTCAATAAATACATTTTTCGTATTTACTGTTATTTTGGAATGGTTTCCGTTGATGATTGGAGGCATGGAAAGGACGACACCTTTGCTATCATAGATAACTGGGTACAGAGGTTTATTTTCAATTATATGTAAATAATGTTTAAGCTGGTTGTCAGTCTTGTATATGTTCATCAGTTCACAGGCTGTATACTCTTTACTCTTATTTAGAGGCTTGAATTTGATATCAGAAGGTTTCTTTGCAGTGTAAGTAAATGGACCTGACAAAGTGTCCAAATCATGGGTACCAATAGCAACCAAGGCTCTTTTCCTGCAAATGTTCTGATGTAATTTCTCCTGAAGTTCAATGAAGCTGTCATATCTATCTTTTGTAAACTTTATGTTTCGGAGAACCGCTGCAACAGTGTACGGGCGTATTTTAGCTGTCTCTTCTGTGATGATCAACTTCTGGATTTCTCCTTTAGGCATTACCCGTTTATACATCGGAGTCTTTATCCTTTCTTTGAAGACTTGAAGTCCTCGAACCAATCCTTCCAGACACAGCAGGTCATATCTATTGGCAGGGACGTCAATTTTGTAGAGAACAACATCAGAGGCCCCATGGGCCTTTTCATTACCTTGTTCCTTACTTATAATTTCCTTTTCAGATGTAATTTCATCAAGTTCCAGTCCAAATTCAAAGCACAGTTCATCAAATTCTTCATCAGTGTAGGTCCGGCCCAGGGCTCGGAAGAGCAGATCTCACTTCACGCTGACAGTCGGCATGGCGAGTCCTGCCCACTGCGCCTGCGCGGAGCTAAAGTCTTTATTATGATGATTTGATCCTAGACTTAGTCGAGGAGAAAATGAAGTACCTAGTTTCATGTATAAATCTCCAATGCATAGAATACATAGAGCCATCAAATTACTGTGTTTTTTTTATTGGATGATCTCCTTTTAAGCCACAGTTTTAGTTACAAAGTAATGTTTCTCACCTTCTTTCATCTTTTTCCTCAGCTCAGCCACCTATCATGTACTTCAGACTTGCATTTCTCAATGCTCAGCGTATCTTAAACTATATTCTGAGTCCCCAAACCAAACTGTACTTTCTCTAGTATATCCTTTCTCAATAAACAGTACCAGGGAAGCCAGAAAGCCATTGTTCTCTACTTCTTCATTTGCTACTTTAAATCTTATTAAGTCCCAGTATTTGATAATGGAGATAATTGATAATTATCAATTACTTGATTTATCCAAATATTCGGGTTGCCTGACTTCCCTGGTGGTTTAGACGGTAAAGCGTCTGCTTACAATGCCGGAAACATGGTTTGATCCCTGGGTCAGGAAGATCCTCTGGAGAAGGAAATGGCACCCTACTCCAGTACTCTTGCCTGGAAAATCCCACGGATGGAGGAGCGTGGTTGGATATAGTCCATGGGGTCACAAAGAGTGGGACACGACTGAGCGACTTCACTTTCACTTTCTGTTCAAATATTTGAGTTACCCAAATAATCAGGTTATCTTCAGCTCTCATTTGACTACTACTCTCAATTATCTCTGTCTGTATCTTTATATCTTCAGTCTTGATGCCATTTTCCAGGCTCTTTGACTTTTGATACCATCTTACTAAAACATTCCCTAGTCTTTAAAATCTTTAATGACTTTCCATTACCTTAGGATAAATAAGAATCTGTTTCCTTAACATGCTTATCAAACCCTCCATAATCTGCTGTATGCCCACCTCTTTTGCTTCATGTCTTGACACTTCCAGTGTACTGAACTTTTTGTCTACCAACTTATTTCTTTGCCTTTTTTTTTTTTCCTAAGTTTAGTACCATAGTGTCTCAAATATCTGTGTCTTTTTTAATGCTACCCCCTCTTCTGCCTGGTACATTACCCCCTGACCCCTATGTTTTCCTGGACGAATTTCTACTTACCCTACAGTTGTAAATTTAAATGCCCCCTCTGTGTTCTTACAGCATTCTATATTTCCCCTGTCTTAGGATCACTCTTGTGATAATGACTTATTCATTGACTGTTTAGTTGACTTTGCCGTCCTACACTGCTCTGAGAGCACAGATCAAGTCGACCTCCTTCAGGTGGTATACTATCTGACACAGCCTCCTGATAAATGGTTATTAATGAATGACTAGAATGTTATGAGTTCAAGTTCAATATGATAGTGGATATTTTTATTTTTACTATTCAGAATTTCAGTTTATATCCTAATGTGCTCTTTTAAAATACTCCATTTCAATATTTATCCTAATTTTTAGGACAAGGTCTTTGCTTATGTCTCTGTAAATAAACCTATATATAAATTAATTTATGAAATACATATTTGGATCAATACTCTCATTCAAAATGCTCCACACTGGCTACTTCCAAATTTCAAACATAATATTCATGGATTTTATGTAAAACTGTTCATAATCTATTTTTTAACTATTTAATTTTCCATTACAAAAGCCATAATGGTGCTTTATTAGGTCTAAACACACAAATGATTCTAGCTTACCTTTTAAGAGAACTCCTCAGTTTGCCTTAGCAACTGTGAAATTTGAATAATATCAAGAGCATAAAAGGCAATATCATCAGCTTTAGTCCACATGATTATTTAAAGAATAAATAAGGCAAACTTATGCCTCTGGTCATGTTTCATCTTGCCCACACCCAGACATTCTTCTCTTCATAAGCACATTTACATCCACTGCTTACCACTAGAGAGAGAAATCAATAATAATGAATAATATTATGTAACCCAGTCAGAAGAGGCATATTACATGGACTTTAAAGTGAATTACATGGAAATCCCCCCTGAAATGCCACAGTAGTCATTGATAAATGGGATCCTTAGAGTGCAGTGCATGCCACACTAGCTTTAGACAGCATGATGGTTGCCCGTAAGTAAACCTTTGTCATCACATGTAGCTATTTCTTTAAACTTTTGCTCCAGTTATGGGCAACTGTGAACAAATATGGCATATTTACCTAACAGCCTCCAAAGAAGAAAGAATTATATATAATTTTAAACTGATGATAGCATTCAAAAAGAGAAATTGCTGCCAATTCCAATTTTGGTCTGTAATAGATTGAAAAGTTGAAAATGATTCTTCACCATAGATCATCTAAGAAGCACTGATTTATTTAATTTATAAATAAGAGCTCTAATGAGAAATTAAAGTTTTGCCATTTGCTAATAAAGTCTATAAGACCTGTGAATACCATTTTTTTGTCTGTATTAAGAAAAATTTGCACAGATGGGGTTTCTTAATTCTTAAATAGTATTCAGGTTGGATGAGAAAATAAACCTTAATCACCCCTAGAAAGAAAATAACTGACTTGTTTCAATTATCTTACCCCAAAGAAGGCTCCTGCTAAGTCGCTTCAGTCGTGTCCGACTCTGTGAGACCCCATAGACGGCCTCCCACCAGGCCCCGCCGTCCCTGGGATTCTCCAGGCAAGAACACTGGAGTGGGTTGCCATTTCCTTCTCCAATTCATGAAAGTGAAAAGTGAAAGTGAAGTCACTCAGTCGTGTCCGACTCTAGCGAGCCCATGGACTGCAGCCTACCAGGCTCCTCCGTCTGTGGGATTTTCTAGGCAAAAGTACTAGAGTGGGATGCCATTGCCTTCTCCGCCAAAGAAGGCTAGTAGATCCAAATTATGTGAGTTGTATCTTTTATTTTTACTTAACATTTAGGACATAATGCTACCTTACAGACTCTTGAACATAGTATATATTAGTAATTCTCTTTTATGTAAATTACCACAAAATCATATAAGAAAACTCATCTGAAAAGAGCACAATAGTATTTTTATTTTTCAGTGTAGTATTTTATGTAGCAATCTGTTATATATAACATATTTTTGAGTGTACAAGAAATTTTAAGAAGAAATGATACCATCTAGCTGTTATATCTTTGTAAATAAGAGTTTGCAGAAATATGTACATTCTAAAGATCTTATAGCCTTGATCAAATAGACCCAAATGTTTTTTTGAACATGTTTGTCTCTTATAGTTTGTGTTTTCTAATCAATTCAGCCTGGAAATTAAAAAAAAAAAAACAAAAAACTGGAAAGAATAATAGTTAAAGAAACAAACTGGAAAGAATAATAGTTAAAGAAACAATATTTATCTAGCTGTCCCTTAACAACTGTTTTGGAACCTTTATCTTATTTCTGAGAGTCTTCAGGGAAAATCTCATCTATGCTTAGAAATACATGTAGCATTTTCTGTTTTCACTTCATTCATTCATACTGGTTTCTTCTCTGGCCCTTTGAGATGATGTTATGTGTTGAGGCTTCAGAAATCCTGAAAAGTCTTGTCTCTGCTGCTGTGACTGATGCCAGTAGGATATCCTGTCACTATTGACTGAAGTTGTTCTGAGGCAAAGCTGAACCTCTCTGAAACTTTCCTCCTCTTGCAAGAACTAGCACAGTGGTGCCAAAGATGTTAGAGTGTTTTGCAGACACAGTTGTTCTAACAGAAACAGTACTCTGGCTAAAAAGGGACATTGTTTTCTTTGAGCTTTCTGTCAATACTGTTGTTGCAATAGACCTCAGACTCTGTAATGTACTCCTGGCAGCTGATTGTCTGTTAAATCAGTTCCTTCAGCTTTTAAGTTTGCTCTGTGTGGGTGTGGGTGTGGGTGTGTGTGTGTGGGTGTGTGTGTGTGTGTGGGTGTGTGTGTGTGTGTGTGTGTGTGTGTTTGCTTTTGATTTTGATAGCTTGCCTGTTTACTTTTAATTCAGAGCTTTTGTCTGAACCAAGCATGGACTCATTGAGGATAGGGCTAGAAGAGATACGAACAACCTGCATAACAAATCTAACAGGATCCTTTTCTGGGGCAATTTCAATGCACCAAGCTCGGGATTTGACTTTCAGTGATCTACTTTTTACCCTCATTTGACCCTCAAAAGTCAAATACATCCTGCATCTTAGGTTGCTTACAGGTTAGGTAGAGGTGGATTTGGTACAAGAGTAAGCATTTCTTAGAGGATCATTTGCTAAATGGGATGTTCACGAACCTTAGCCTTGCTTTATTCTTCACAATATATGCTATAAGATTATACATCATCACACATTTTGTCATTATTCTTTTTTCCTTCTATCTGCTTCTTAACCTTCTTCTATCCCACGTGTCCATTGTTCAGGTCTCCTACTGTGGTTTCTTCTCACTGAAAAATGACAAAGTTAGCTGAATCATTTGGCCTTAATGAATTAAAAAAGGAACTGAAATTGAAAATTATGTTTCAAGTCATTTTTTGAAACTATTTTTACTGTTTTTCTAAATGCTAGTGAATTTTCAACATTTCATGAAACTATTTTCTTGCTGTCCTGGTAATGTTCATGTAGCACATCACTGTCCCAAACTCACTTTGAAGTATGCTTTAAATCATGATATATTCCAAATCTTTGAGAATTGTTTTCTTTGTGATAAGAAAATAAAATCTTTGGTTTTACTCACAGAATAGTTGATTGAATTTATATGATTATTCTTCAATTAAACCACCACATGTACCATTTTAGTACTTCTTCTGTAAGTACTTCCTGAGTTAACAGCTCAGTGTAAAGTTTAAAGAGCTATTAAGTGGATTTAAACAATCTCATTTAAAGGAAGATACCATGCTTTTGCACCCCATTAATTGAAAGATATTAATAAAAGATATGGCTTATTAGGCATAAAGAATGAAAGCTAAAAGTGTTCACTTTTCCTGCAGTGTCTGAGGTTGGCATGAAGTCTTTGAGGAAATTATTGTTTTAAATCAATTTTAAAATTGTATATACCCTCTCAATTTCTAAAACAAAAATATGATTGAGAGATTATTTTCTCTTAATGATATTTCTAGAAGTATTTAAACAAGTGCTATGCTATGCTAAGTCACTTCAGTCGTGTGCGACCCCATAGACAGCAGCCCACCAGGCTCCCCCATCCCTGGGACTCTCCAGGCAAGAACACTGGAGTGGGTTGCCATTTCCTTCTCCAATGCATGAAAGTGAAAAGTGAAAGTGAAGTCACTCAGTCATGTCCGACTCCTAGCAACCCCATGGACTGCAGCCTACCAGGCTCCTCCGTCCATGGGATTTTCCAGGCAAGAGTACTGGAGTGGGGTGCCATTGCCTTCTCCAAACAAGTGCTAGTAGAAACCAATGCTGTAAAACTGATAAGATTAGAGTGGACTCCTAGATAAACTTGAAAAAGTCCATATTAAATTTGACTTTTAGATAAACAGTGAATAACTTTCTTAAGTGTGTCCCAAATATGCATGAGACAGTTACTCTAAAAACTATTATTTATCTGAAATTCACATGTAACTGGATATCCTCTGTTTTTATTTGCTAAATCCATAACCCTAAACTGGGAACCAAAGAAGACAATAACAAAAGTGATTACTAGTGAATTTATTTAAATGGCTTCAGTTCAGTTCAGATGCTCAGTCGTGTCCAACTCTTTGCCACCCCATGAACCCCAGCCTGCCAGGCCTCCCTGTCCATCACCAACTCCCGGAGTCCGCCCAAACTCATGTCCATTGAGTCAGTGATGCCATCCAACCATCTCATCCTCTGTCCTCCCCTGCTCCTCCTGCCTTCAATCTTTCCCAGCATCAGGGTCTTTTCAAATGAGCAACTCTTCACATCAGGTGGCCAAAGAATTGGAATTTCAGCTTCAACATCAGTCCTTCCAGTGAACACCCAAGACTGATCTCCTTTAGGATGGTTTAGTTAATTCTTTTTCTTCATTAAGAAAATAGGAATTATCTCCAGCATATCATAATAGCTCATGCATATGTAAGAAAAATGCCTGTTTAGTTAGTTCTTGCTCTAGTTATCAGTAGATCGATAAAGACAGTATATCTATATTGTCAGTTTGGTTTACTTCTCTCTCTCAGTTCTTATCTCATGGTAACAAAGATTTGGAACTACTGACTAATTACAGCTTAGGCAGGCAGGATGTCTTGGCTATTTGTATGTAACAATTCAGATGCAGAACACTATTGCTTTGTTAGAATAAATGCTATAATTGTAATGGTGCTAGTGGTAAAGAATCCAGCCAGTGCAGGAGATTCCAGTTCGATCCCTGGGTTGGGAAGATTCCTTGGAGGAGGAAATGGCAACCCACTTTAGTATTCTTTCCAGGAGAATCCCGTGGACTCCCATGGAGCCTGTCAGGCTGCAGTCTCTGGGGTCACAAAGAGTCAGACACAGCTGAGCACACAGCACACACTACTTACTCTCTACCACATACAATGAGACTTTCAATGTATATGTTTGTATATCTACAGTGCAACAATAACCTTATATTTTTGTAATTAAATAATTATTTGATGTATTTATAGCATGGAGTATTTTTCTTCTACATTAATCAAAAATAAAGAATACTGGCTTTATATTTAGGAGTCCTTAATATGGCTATAGTTTGGAATTGATAAGGTGGAATTGTAAGTAGTATTTCATGAATGTTGCCTTTGAAATGATTGTGTTTAAGGGGGAATGTATTATGATCAGTACACATCACTACTGGTGCAAAAATAACTCAGAGGACATATCTAATACCACCAAACCAAGCATTATTTGCTAACAAAAGAGAGTATTTTTCTAATCTGCACACAATGATGTGTAATACTTACCAAGCATGCCAATAAATAACAATTTGAATAAAAGAGAGCATGAATATTAGCAATACACTCTTACTGGGTCACATAATCCTCCTCTAATACACAAACGTAATCTACTTGTTTCTTTGGTGCTTGTTAACAGTTTTCTGATTATTCATGTGTCCAAAAGAAAATTAATGCTCGAAGCTCTAAACCTGGTGAATATAATGAGCATGGCTCCCCATGGATCTGAAAAAATTAGATTGTTGGTTTGAGACAGATGCAGCTATAACCAGAGGGAATACTTTTGCATTCACATCACAGTGTAGCAGAAACATCATTTAGAAGCTTTAATACATATTAATACTCTATTCAGGATAATTATAAGCTCCAGCAAACAAAAAATAAAGATCCAGGAAAAGAATGAACTTAGTACTAGAAGCTCCACTAAAGACCATTATAGACATAGGGTAATTTCATAATTAATTTTAGTATAAGGACTAAAATAAAACCCTATGTAAATGCACTAGAAATACATTCCAAACAAGGTCCGAAGAAGGAATACAGAGTGATACTTTTCATAGTATAAAGCAAATGAAAGGACCATGAATCCACTAGTCATAGTTTTCTTATTTCTTCATTAAGTAGATTCATATTTGTGTCCTCAGAAAGTAATTTATTAGTTCAGAATTTTATTTGATCTATCTCACTACATTTAGTAGCATATTTACCACATAGGGTTTTTTTAACACACACACACACACACACACACACACACACACACACACACACAGAAGTGCTTAAGATATTTGGTAAAGATATCATATACTAAAGGCAAGCTTTGCTCCAGGAGACTCATAAACATTGTTTTAAAACAAGTAAATACTAAATATAAAGATGATTTACCCAGATACTTTGGGAAGCAAAGCAAAAGGAATCTTTCTTTATTGAGTACCTACTACATGGTACTTGAGTGTTTTTAAGACCCTTATAAAAGTCACCTAAGTTATCATACCCATTTTAAAAACAAGGGTGTGGCCTTAAAAGGAATATAGGACTTGTCCAAAGTCACAGAACTAATAATCATAAAAGGCCAGCTTAAAGCCCCCAATCTGATGCTTAATAGTCATATAATTTATTTAAGATACTTAATCTCTGTAAATCAGTCCTGAATATTCATTGGAAGTACTAATGCCGAAGCTGAAACTCCAATACTTTGGCCAACTGATGCAAAGAACTGACTCCTTGGAAAAAACCCTGTTGCTGGGAAAGACTGAAGGCAGGAGGAGAAGGGGATGACAGAGGATGAGATGGTTGGATGGCATCACTGGATGGACATGAGTTTGAGCAAGCTCCAGGAGTTGGTGATGGACAGGGAAGCCCGGCATGCTGCAGTCCATGGGGTCACAAAGAGTTGGACATGACTGAGCGACTGAACTGAACTGAATCTCTGTATGTCTCAGTTTCCTATTCTATAAAGGAAAAGATAATAATTACCTATACAACTTGTTATTGTAATGAGTAAATCAATTAGTAAACATAGAGCACTTAGAACTGTAATACGTTACCAAATCTTTTATGACCCAAGAACTATACCTGCAAGGCTCCTCTGTCCATGGGATTTCCCAGGCAAGAATAGTGGAGTAAATTGCCATTTCCTTCTTCAGGGCACCTTCCTGACACAAGGATCAAACCCAAGTCTTTTGTGTCTCCTGCATTGACAGGTGGATTCTTTACCACTAGGCCAACTAGAAAGTACCATTCTATAAAATAAAAGATAATAATTACCTATACAATGGGTTATTGTCATGAGTAAATTAATTAGTAAACACAAGCTCTTAGAACTGTAATAGCATGTAGTAAATTCTATAAGTGTACGGGTCTGCAGCTTGTTTCACTGCAGTATAAACTGGACATTGAATTTATGCAGCTAACAATATGCAAACATTTATAGCACTAAAACAGTGTTGCTTTATATAGATTTATTCATTGCCTGTTGCAAGGTTGACTAAAACACCTGCATTTGATATTTCTTTACAATTAACTTCATTAATTGAAAAATAATGAATACATAAATCATAAGTGGTATATTATTACTATTGCTACCTGGTTTTTCGAATGCTAAATATAGTCCAGGAAGTGTGCTAAGCAGCATGCGGAGAATGCACAGAAAATGGCAATGGATAATTGAGGTCTGTGAATTTTTAAAAAGCCAGAAAGCCACATCACTGATATATGAAGAGGATCCAAAGAAATAATTTTTAAAATTAGTTGAAGAACTGAGATACCAGCTGTGTCTAATTGGATATTTGGCAGTAATGGAAATGCACTGTACCTACTCTCTAATACAGGAGTCACAAGCCACACATATAGCTATTAAATACTGAGAATGCGGGTATTGGGACTGATAGACAAATTTGTATCTTATTGTATTTTAAATAGTTTAAATTTAAATAACTACATGTGGCTATTGGACACCACAGCTCTCAATAGACTGCAAGGAAGAGCCCATGCCTTTGCTGCTTAGCGTTTGAGACAGCCGTGGTGACAGAATTCATAAGGAGGGTCCTTGGTCATTCATTCTGTGGGAAGGAAGTAATCCTAGTCTAAGAAGGAAAGTGGGGTAGCGGATTGGGCCAGTGAAAACCAAAGTAGGAAGAATTTGCAGAGATCTCAAACTTAGTCCTTGGTCTACAGTATTTGAAAGTATAGAAAATTTACATAAAAGCCTCAACTTCCAGCTTCTCTGAAAAAAAAAAAAAAGAAATATATGGAACAAATTAACCTCTCTGAGGCATATTTTCATCATGTGTGAAATGTAAAAGCTAGATGAAAAGACATCATTCCATCCTGAAAGTATACCCTATGATTATACACTATTCTGTTAGACATTTCTGGTTTTTATTCTGTTTAGCATAGTTGTATATAGCAATTGTCTAATAACTCCAAGGTCATATCTTCTATCCTCAAAAAGTTCAGTTAGTTTCAGACTATTGACTAGGCAGCCATCTCATAAATATTTCTTTGCTTGTGGGGAAAAGTGTGTTTCTGCCAAGTATAAGTGTTTATACTGAGAAAAGTAAAAGTGCAGATTTCTTTCACTGTGGTTATTATTGTAATCTTCACACATAGATGGTACTCAATAGAAGTGGGACCATTACATTTGCCACTGCCTGGATGAGCTTGACTTTGTCATAAAATGTGTAATTAACTTCTCAGATAACTGATTACAACCCTAAGCTGTACAAATACATTAGGTAATCTTGGAATAAATTGCTCATCTTGACTCAGTGCCCTAGACACTCTATTTGTTCTGCATAGATACTTTATTCTTAAACAGTAGTCTGTATACTGAGTTTACCTTAGAACCAGGAAGACATGTGTTTGACAATAAGTATTGAGGTAATAAATACATTTTATCTTCAAGGTCTTTATTTCTTCTGGTTATTGATTTACAACAAAGTCTTGCAAATAAATATTCAATAAGAACTCCCTGGAATTTAGAAATAATGCCTGCAAAATGCATGATAAATGGCAAATCTCATATAAAAAATGCCTCAGGTTCATGTTCTTTAGTTTGACTCTATTTTTCTATGAGATTTCTAAAAATCTTTGAGCTGTCAAAGTGTTTTTGACCACCTCTCTGTTTTGGATAATTTAAGCCTGATTTTTTTTTTTTTTTAAGATTACTCAGTTTACTGAAAATTCTTTCTTTGAAGTTGTATACATTCTGTAACAACTTAATATACACTAGATTGTTTATAGCATTATTTTTAGATGATCACATAATAACACAGATACATTTTGGTAATGTATAGTATCAAGTACATGAATCACTGGTCCATATAAATCTATGCTGTAAAAGTTTCTCTCTTACCACAGTTCATTCTTTTGTCACATAGATCTTTTTTTCCTAACATTATTTAATCTTGATAAATGTTGCATTCTAGGTAACACTTATTATTTCTGAACCATAAATAGTACAGATGAGTAATCTTGTCACCTCAATCAGTTCTGACTTAATACTCCTACATTTATACATTATGTTTTGAATAGTATTAGTCATAAAGCAATTTTCTGTCAATAGAGACAAAGAATGTGTGCTACCTTTACATAAACAGTATAGTTTAATACTGCTGCTGCTGCTGCTGCTAAGTCGCTTCAGTCGTGTCCGACTCTGTGCGACCTCATAGATGGCAGCCCACCAGGCTCCCCCATCCCTGGGATTCTCCAGGCAAGAATACTGGAGTGGGTTGCCATTTCCTTCTCCAATACTATAACTTCACAAATTCCCTAGTCTTTATATTGTTTATATGATATATATTTCCTCAAAGAACTTTGTCTTGGGAGTGAATATTTGAATGTGCACTTTCAAGTATTGATATCTTTGGTAGGCCAGACAATGCTAGAATAAGATTTGATCCATCTATATTCTATAATTCCAGAATGGAGAATTTAATGAAAATTGAGGCATCATTTTTACTGTAAGTAGCAGTCTAGGAGAGACTAAAAAAACAAAGTGAAGACTAAGAAAAGGAGAAAAAGACAGTTAAACACATTGGAGTGTAAGAAGGGGGCACAAGCCATGCACAAAACTACTATGAAAAAAAATAAAAGATACATTTCCTTTTGAAAAGCAGGAAAACTTTTGAAGGCAAGTGCCATTCATGTCAGACTTTGAGTAAGGAATAGGATTTTGACAGATAAGAAAGGGACACAGACCAAGAGGGTAGGTTAGAGTTAACTTCTAGATGGCTTAAATAGCAGCTGAATTTTATTGCAAAAATTAGGGAGATACTGAAGATGTTTAATTTACAGGGATATGGAAGATGTTTCTTAATTGTTATTAAGAGCCTACTTCTCAAACTTTAGTATACAGCAGAATTACTTGACCGCATTTTGAAACACAGAGTACTTGACCTCTCCCCAGTGTTTCTGATTCAGTAAACTTGAGTGGGACCTGAAAATTTGCCTTTCTAATTAGTTCCCAGATGATGCTGACCCAGCTTGTCTATAAAAATTTCCCTCAGTGGTTCTCTGCAGCCTCCCAGGTAAGGGAGGAAAATAATATTGAACTGTTTTTTTGTTTGTTTGTTTACTAGCAGCTAACTAGTAATGCATATTGGAGCTCTCTGACAGATAAATCCTGAAAGGAAAATCATATAAATAGACCAAGTTGAGCCTTGAATTGAGTAAATGATAGTAAGATGCTAGAAAATATTAATATATTAATAATACTAGCCTACTTGTGTGAGTTGGAGCCCTGGGAGGAAACGGAATTGATAAAGATAGTTTACATAAAGAGTGTTTAATAAAGAGATATAGAAATACTGACACAGTTGAGGCATTGGCCATTCCAGTGCCAAGGGGAAGTGAAAATAGTGTTCTCAGAATCCATGGGGAGCTGGAGCCATGATGCAGAGGCTAGTTCCTGGAAAGTTCTGGAGTTTAAGATGGATACAGCTATTATCAAAGAAGTATTGAAGCAGGAAAAGAGGTAGAAGGAAATACCTCAGTACCTCTCTCCCCATGTACTCATGTCTCCTGCCGGTGCCTCTTTTTGGTCAAAATTCAACTTGAAGCCACTATGTGAGGTACATCCAGAGGAAGCAGCCAGTGTGATCAGTATCCAAGGCACACGTGAGTTCTCAGAAGACAGGAGTATAAGCAAGGGATTTTCTTCCCTTGTGTTAATTTTAAGCTCTACTTCCAGTTTTATTTTATGATTTTGGGCAACAACAAGCTGAGTGTCGAGCAGCATAGAAATGAGATGATCAGTCCAAATGCTAACTTACGAGGGACTCACAAGTGTTTTTAGAGCTGCTTCATCAATTGGACAAAAGTTCAAATATTCCTACTACAGTAAAACTTTAGGCAGAAGCTCTCATAACTCAGAAATGCTGTTAAAATCCTGTTGTTTGCTCTGAATATAAGAGATTAATGTTCAAGCTGCAAAGGGACAATTTTCTCTTTCTTTAAGGCCCTGAGCCTATGTTATTAATCCTGAGGAGGCAGTAAGAACTTAGTTGTCCCACCATCAAAGAGCAAATGCCTTTAGAATTGGTGTAAAGTCCTGGAGGTAGTTTGATGTGATAAATACAGGCACCATTTTATAATTCTCAGCCATAAACAAGAGATCGCCTTTATTGTCTCAATTATTTTAGGATCCCTTTTTGTAGTCTCTCCAAAATTTCTGAAGCAAAAGCAGAGGCAGAATTCATTGTCTGACAGTAGGACAGTACTTGACATTGTATATAATATAGGGATCTCAATTGTCTTAGCCTTTTTAAGTCCTTTGACTTTTCTAAACGCATCCTAAGTATAAGGTAAAGTAAGTAAATCATTTTTCACCCAAAATGCCACATGTTTATCTCATTCTGCATTTTTGTCCATGTAGTTTATTTTCCTAAAAACCATCCTTTCTTATTTTATGTCTGTTGTTAAAATATGTAACTTTCATCTCAAATAATTGTCTTTCCATGAATCCTTCTTTGATTCTTTCAGCAAGAAACTTAAATACCCAGAGCACAATATGTTACTTTTAAGCCACTTTGATCTTTCTTTATATTACAGTTTAAAATAACTAAACATTTTGTACCCACTGTTTGAAGCACATTTTGCCATTTGTTGCTGTTATTTATCAAGAAATGTTTGTATGGATTCTGAGTGTGGACTATCTGAATAGCTGTGAATTTCTGTAAGTTGTTTTAGGGTCATTTTATCTCTCTAGTCTATTCTGTAAAATGATTCCTATATAATTTACCTCAAAGTGTTTTTTTTTAGTGACATTCAAATGAGCAAATAATGATGAAAATTAGCAAATGGAAGAGTATATGAATGTAAATATATTAACTAGAAATCTTAGTTTAATTACTTATTATTTTTAGTATCTTTTACATGGTAGGAAAGCAAAAAGTTTGTATTAAGTTGAATAAAATTAGAAATTCACAGAAAGCCATGCTGGAGTTATAAATCCTTCATCATCCTGAGTGCATAAAGAAAGGAAGAGGGGAAAACTATCCTAATTTTTGTTTTTTTTCATGATAGCATAGCCAGAGCAAAACATATACCTATGTATATGTGTGTAAATATGTATGTGAGGCTTGTTTCAAAAAAGGTGTTCATAAAATACATCTTTTATGAAGATGTATGAGAAATGTCAAAGTGTTCCAACAGAATAGTCAGATGAAAGAGGTGAGAGGCACTGATGTCAAAAGTAAAATCAGGCATGGAAAATTAGATAAAATCAGGATTCCTATTAATATCCTACACATATGCCATTAGAACTGCATCGCTTACTAGAGTTAGGCCAAGAGATTAGTTCTAAATATTCTAGAACCTGAAACAAAGTTTTATTGTATTTGTAGCTCCCCCCGCCTCAAATATTATGAGATCCAAAGAGAATGGGGAAAAATGACTATTTGGTCAAGAGAAGCACAATTATTTCTGGAACTGAGTCCAAAGAATGAATTGATCCTTTAGCCTCTTTAAGATAGCATATCTTAATGTGGTGAAGGTGACATTCTTGGAGTAAGTGGATGGTGTGGTTGGGTATTGCCCTGCATTGAAATGGAGGCACCATGCCAAGGCAGAGTTCTCTAAGCCTACACCATGGGGGGTCGTTATCATGGAGATATGTGATTTTCTCAGGGTGACAATCAAAAGACACACTTTCATATACTCAAGAAGAAGGAACTGTGTGTTTTTCAGAAAATCCACCATAAATCTTGTTGCTCTAAGCTGAGCTCTTGATTACTATTGTCAAGTGGATAATGTGATGGTGAGTATCCTTTTTCTGGTTGAGGGACATTCAATTTAACAGTTAGTCCAGCAGGGTCTACAATTGATAGATTCTGACAGATGCCTAAATTAAAGACCATTAAGTGGGAAGGTTGATCTCAGTACAGGTAAAGAAGGAATTCTGTAAATATCTGGGAAATTTAACCTCAAAGTGTTAACAGTTTTCTCTCTGAGACTGTAGGAAGGAAGGGATTATTGGGTATTTTCTTTATTTACGTATTTCATATTTTAAAATGTTTTTACAGTATAATATGAGGTGACTCATTGGAAAAGACTCTGATGCTGGGAGAGATTGGGGGCAGGAGGAGAAGGGGACGACAGAGGATGAGATGGCTGGATGGCATCACTGACTCGATGGACGTGAGTCTGAGTGAACTCCAGGAGTTGGTGATGGACAGGGAGGCCTGGCATGCTGCGATTCATGGGGTCGCAAAGAGTCAGACACGACTGAGCAACTGATAAGATCTGATATCACCTTGATGTTAAAAAATATTTTAGAACCTCAGAGCAAATTAAATCTAAATGTAGTAAATGATTCTGAGTTCTCTGCACAACCAACTTAATGTGTTTTCTCAGCCATAAATCAGTGGTTCCCAAACTATTGACCACAACTCACCGGTGGAATGCCATGAGGTAGAAATTCAATGATAACTATATTTTGGAAGACAACTTTATTATGCCATCCTTTTGGTAATTCATGAAGTGTGTGGCTTTTTAAAAATCCTTTGGTATTAAAGAAGCATTTTTGGACTTGGTTCACCCCGTAGAGGTTGGAAGTGAGCAGGACAGCTCTTGTGAGGGACTCCTGAAAGTATGTGTGTGTGAAATGGATGTCTGGTTGTCACGAGATTGGATGGACATGACTGGTAATTAGTCACCTGGGACCAGGGATGCTAAAAAATGCTATAATGTATAAGAACATTTCACAAAACAAAAACATCAAAGTGCTTAAAATACTAAAACTTCCTTCATTGAGAGAGATTGCTTTTAACAAACTCATTTGACATTAAACAGTATTTTGTAACATTCTTATTACATAATGTACTATGGTGATTGTTCTGAAATTTATGTTTTGATTTATGACTGTAAAGCCATAGAATCCAGTGTTCTTGACCTTCCATTTGGTTATCTTAAAAAATGTCTCAAAGAATATGTCTTAAAAAAAAAAAATGACATATTCCCACTCCCCACCAAAATCTCCACTTCCTCAAATCAGAATATTTGTTATCTTGGTAAACAGAACTATCAGCCATTCTTTTGTTCAAGAGAGAAGCCATGAATCTAAATTTTTGTTTACATCCATTTTGTTTACATCCATTTTGTTACATTAGTCTATTGTACGTACAAAGTATATTTTTATTCTTTATTTCTAAAACCATGAAGGCCAAACACCTGAAGTGAGATTATAATATAAAGACTAAATATTAAAAAACAAGATACTTTCTTTTAAAGGAGGAGAAAAAAATAGAATAGAAATGAAAAATAATTTAGAAACAATGGAACCCCAATTTTAAAGAGATAGAGTGAACTACAGTTGGAGATTAAACAGTTAACTGAAATACGAGAGTAGCC
Source organism: Bos taurus (assembly GCF_002263795.3). NCBI lineage: Eukaryota > Metazoa > Chordata > Mammalia > Artiodactyla > Bovidae > Bos > Bos taurus. The sequence goes on along the minus strand of NC_037333.1, from coordinate 33,555,181 downwards.
ATCCAAGCCATGGTGTCTCTGCATCCTCTTTCCAACCCATTCCTCATCTCTTCCACTGCTCTTCTCAGCTCTCTCCTCAACTCACTTCCCACACAGATTGCTTTGTTCAGAGACAGGCTACCCTCCTCACCTGTGATCTGCAGATTTGTGGTTGTCATGGTGAGCAGGAATCATCAGAGGAGCCTTTCCCCTGCCCTGTTAAGAAATGTCAGATATTGCCTGAACAAAGGTTTGGGACTAGAGGGAAAAAAAAATCTATCTACTGATAGTTACTTACTTTTAATTGTATTCCAATTTCACTATTGTTTTAACACCAAGCTTCGTGATCAGTTACTTTGTTCTGTATCCCCACTTGTTCCTCTTCTTCCTCCTGTCTGCTTTCCAATTTCCCTCTTTAAAAAAAAAAAAAAAACCTACTTTAACATTTCTGTGAGTCTTTGCTGTATTTCCTATGAAAATGAAAGGAAAGAGGACTTAGATTTATGTGCATATTTTAAAATGTGTGTATTTGTAAATCCCTTAATCTTTTTCTTAACTAAAAAATTATATTTGATTGCAACAGAAGTTACTGTTTTCCCCAACTTTATTGAGATATAATTGACATATAACGTTGTATAATTTTAAGATGTGCAATGTGTTGATTTGATATATTCATATGTTGTAAAGTATGATGGTAGTATACTCACCATGGTAGTATTAACTAACACTTCCATCCCTTCCATCCATCATACAAACACATTTCTTTTTGGTGATAATAATATAAAAGATCTACTCTCCTAGCAACTTTTTGGTTTATAATACAGTTTTTATTAGCTATACCCACCATTCGGAGAAGGCAATGGCACCCAACTCCAGTACTCTTGCCTAGAAAGTCCCATGGACAGAGGAGCCTGGTAGGCTGCAGACTATGGGGTCGCTAAGAGTTGGGCATGACTGAGCAACTTCACTTTCACTTTTCACTTTCATGCATTGGAGAAGGAAATGGCAACCCACTCCAGTGTTCTTGCCTGGAGAATCCCAGGGACGGGGGAGCCTGGTGGGCTGCCGTCTATGGGGTCGCACAGAGTCGGACATGACTGAAGCGACTTAGCAGTAGCAGCAGCAGCATACCCACCATTCCCTACCAAGTAGCTCCTCAGAACTTATTTGTCCTACACTGGAATCTTGAACCTTTTAACCACTATCTCTCCATTTTCCCCATCTCCCAACCCTTGGTAACCTTTCTTTACTTTTTCTCTGGGTTTGTTTTTTCAGATTCTACATATAAGTGATATCACTAAAGTTTGCTATTTTTTAAATTTAATAAGTAATTACTGAATACCTATGTTTAATTAAAGATGGACATTTTAGAGTGTTATTTTTATAATAGTTCATTTTTATACAGCATGTATACAGACACACAAACAGCCATGTCTCTGGGGAGTCAAAATATGAAAAAAATTTTCTTAAAAATTTTTAGACATCTCACATTTATAGTGAATATATGTTACTTTTGTAATTAGAAAAATAAGTAAATATATTTCAATGCTGCAATTCTTTATGTGGAGTCCTGACAACCATATCATAGAAATAATGTCCATTGAAAGGTACTCTGACCGTAGGAAGTTTTTAGCCAAGCTGAGAGATCTAGCTGCAAGTACTGACAAAAGGAAAATTCATTGCTTCTATGTGCAGGAGCAGTGCAGATTGTCCTTGTTTAAATGTCTGAAGTTTATTGCTAGTGTAATAAATTTTCATTACATTTATTTTACAGTAAAGAAGTATATAGTAAAGAAATGAAACATCGCTCATTTGAATCCTCTGTAAATGAAAGATGACATACTATTTCCTGTAGTACTTGTAAAGAATGTGCAAAGAAAGGAGATTGTTTTATATGAGAGGTTCAATTCAAAACGGTAACTAATATTGCTTAGCCAAGGCTACAGGTATGTAATTAGCAGAAGGTTAAAAAGTACAAAGCAAACAAACAAACAAAAAAGCAATTCATGTGAATAGAGTAATATTCTTAAAAATATACTTTTGATTCCATGTGCAGTTGAAATAATTTATTATTCTTTTTAAGTGGGATGAATAAAGAACAAAATTCATAAATAACAATTAGTAATAATGGAATAAAAGTGATCATGCATTCTTGTTTTTTTCTACTTTCGACCAACTTTATTTTTCTTACTGTCTTTTGTTTTTTTTTATTTTTTAATATAAATTTATTTATTTTAATTGGAGGTTAATTACTTTACAATATTGTTTTGGTTTTGCCATACATCAACATGAATCCACCACAGATATACACGTGCTCCCCATCCCAAACCCCCCTCCCTCCTCCCTCCCTGTACCATCCCTCTGGGTCATCCCAGTGCACCAGCCCCAAGCAACCAGTATCATACTGGAGCCTATTATACAGACTGAAGTAAGCCAGAAAGAAAAACACCAATACAGTTTACTAACGCATATATATGATCATGCATTCTTGACTTGATTTTCCAGCATAAGCATTCTTTTAATCGTTGATTAACTATTGATTGGTTAAAGCAGTGTTGGATTAGCAAACTTAAGAGATCCATCCTTGAGTATTTTCCCCCCTTTTTTGCTCTGTGTATTGTATAGATTATATCTTATCTCTCTCAGTAAAATAACACTGTGAAATGAAAATGTAGATTGCGAGGGAGCACTGTTTCATTAACAGAGTAAAGGGAACGGTTGTATGTATATATCTTTTTATGGTCAGGATGAGAGAGATGTTGGACTCTTTTGCGACCCCGTGGACTGCAGCCCACCAGGCTTCTCTGTCCGAGGGATTTTCCCAGGCAAGAATACTGGAGTGGGTTGCCATTGCCTTCTCCAGGGGATCTTCCTGACCCATGGGTTGAACCTGTGTCTTCTGCATTGGAGGTGGATTCTTTACCACTGAGCTACCTGGGAAGCCCCAGGAAGAGGATAGTGAGACCAAAACCAGTGCTGGCCAAAAGACAACTTGAAATGTTAGGTTGATCAGTGAACTATAAACAGACTAATTTTAATTTTTAGGAACACCTAAAAATGACAGATTTAAAAATGATAATTTCTTGGTCTCATACAAGAATCCATTCCATATTATTTAAGCAAAAAATAAGATCCAGTTCTACATAAAAAAATTTTACTAGCATGTGACATTCTTTTTTTCTTATTATGTGTTTTGGATATCAGTACATTAAGCCTAGCTCATTCTTTCTAATACCTATACAATAGCCCATCATGTAGAAATGGTAAAATTATATTTTACTTTTCCATTATTCTTTGGAATTTACGACATTTCCATTTAGTTACTATTTCTTTTAATGATGCAAAGATATACGTTTCTGCATATGTTATATGCACATATGCACACATATATATCTATACATTATGTGTGTATATATATATGTATATATTTAATGTGTATATATACACTTGATTAATTGTATCTGTAAAGAAAATCCTTAAACATAGAATTATAAATGTGTATTCATTATATTTATTATGTATACATAATGTGCAAGCTATATACATAAAGATTATATATACATATATATGTTGGAACAATTAATATTTATAAGGACAATTATTAAAAGTAGAATTACTATGCTGAAAGCTATAGATGCTTAAACTTTGAAAATATTTACATAGTCAAATTTATGTTCTTTGTTGTCATTCACACAAAAGCCTGCTTCACTCCCAGACTAAACAAAAATTAAAAATTAAAAAAATCCTATTTTAATCTAGTATTTTATGGCTTCAATGTTCATATTATATTTTTGATGCTGTTTCTTAAATTTTTTTTTTTTACTACGGAAAGGAATGAGGGGCATACAAACGTTCAGTGAGAAAAATCAAAGCTTAAATAGTTAAATACTACTTATTCACAGTCATGGGTCTGCAGATATCTAGGACAATGGTGAACATAGACTGTGTGTGAGAATAAGAGCACAAACATATTTAAATAATAATAGCACTAATATTAATACTTAACAGGTTTTAAGTATTTCAGTTAGTCATTTATTTTAGTTATTTAATCAAGAGACGTTGTCAAAAAAAAAAGTTTGTAGAATTATTAACTTTTGCTGTTGCTGCTCTAAGTCACTTCAGTCGTGTCCGACTCTGCGACCCCATAGACGGCAACCCACCAGGCTCCCCCGTCCCTGGGATTCTCCAGGCAAGAACACGGAGTGAGTTGCCATTGCCTTCTCCAGTGCATGAAAGTGAAAAGTGAAAGTGAAGTCGCTCAGTCGTGTCCAACTCTTAGAGACCCCATGGACTGCAGCCTACCAGGCTCCTCCGTCCATGGGATTTTCCAGGCAAGAGTACTGGAGTGGGGTGCCATTGCCTTCTTTTGAGGCATAGCTAATACATCAATCAGATCAGATCAGATCAATCAGTCGCTCAGTCGTGTCCAACTCTTTGCGCCCCCATGAATCGCAGCACGCCAGGCCTCCCTGTCCATCACCAACTCCCGGAGTTCACTCAGACTCACATCCATCGAGTCAGTGATGCCATCCAGCCATCTCATCCTCTGTTGTCCCCTTCTCCTCCTGCCCCCAATCCCTCCCAGCATCAGGGTCTTTTCCAGTGAGTCAACTCTTCACATGAGGTAGCCAAAGTACTGGAGTTTCAGCTTTAGCATTATTCCATCCAAAGAAATCCCAGGGCTGATCTCCTTCAGAATGGACTGGTTGGATCTCCTTGCAGTCCAAGGGACTCTCAAGAGTCTTTTCCAACACCACAGTTCAAAAGCATCAATTCTTCAGTGTTCAGCCTTCTTCACAGTCCAACTCTCACATAATGTTTGACTATTGAAGAGTCAAATAGAACTGATGATTTGACTCATCAGAAAGATCATCAGTATAGTACAGTCTATACTGAGTATATATTGTGGAGCAAGATAGTCTAGAATCCAAAAAAGGAAAAGTCATTCTAAGGAAACAGGAGAGTAATAGATAGTTTGAAATGAAGTGAGATACAGGCTGGGTTGGGTTTCCTTACATGGTGTTTAGAGGCAGCAGCCTGATAGGTTAATCAAGTAGAATGAAAAAGCACAGTTCTTTCATACAGAAGACAAAACATATTTTCAGGGCAAAGTCATATAACATGTTGGGAGGGACAGAAGATTCACAGCAGAATTTTGCATTAGAAACTTTGCTCCATGAGCTTTCACTGTTACTTTTATGCTTTCTGCTAGGGGAACTCCCAAAGGCATTTGAATAGGTGAGAGATCTAAAAACATATATTATTTGGATGAATTTGCTTTGATGCCAAAGTAGCAAGTGACTAGGGGAGAGGGATCAAGAAAGCAATGAAATTCCATAAATCATATTTATGGAATTTTATTTTCCCAGGATATGTTAATAATTAATCCATGCTGTGGTTCCAAGGCAGCTCTTATATCTACCTTAGAAAGTTTTCAAGTCTATCATTTGTATTTCATTTAAAGAGATGCTTGATCCTCTGTGTTCTACACATTATTGTTTGTGATCAGTGACAGCAGCCTTAGAAATAGTAAACTACATGAGAAATTCCTGTCCTATGTTTCTCTGTCAGTTCAGTTCAGTCGCTCAGTTGTGTCTAACTCTTTGTGATGCCATGGACTGCAGCTCGCCAGACCTCCCTGTCCATCACCAATTCCTGGAGTTTACTCAAACTCATGTCCATTGAGTCAGTGATGCCATCCAACCATCTCATTCTCTTATCATCCCCTTCTGCCTTCAATCATTCCCAGCATCAGCACCTTTTCAAATGAGTTAGTTCTTCACATCAGGTGGCCAAAGCATTGGAGTATCAGCTTCAACATCAGTCCTTCCAATGAATACTCAGGACTGATCTCCCCCAGTATGGACTGGTTGGATCTCCTTGCAGTCCAAGACTCTCAAGAGTCTTCTCCAACACGATGGTTCTAAAGCATAAATTCTTCCACGCTCAGCTTTCTTTGTAGTCCAACTCTCACATCCATACATGACTACTGGAAAAACCATAGCCTTCACTAGACAGACCTTTGTTGGCAAAGTAATGTCTCTGCTTTTTAATATGCTATCTAGGTTGGTCATAACTTTCCTTCCAAGGAGTAAGCATTTTTTAATTTCACGGCTGCAATCACCATCTGCAGTGATTTTGGAGCCCCCCAAAAATAAAAACTCCCACTATTTCCCCATCTATTTGTCATAAAGTGATGGGACCAGATGCCATGATCTTAGTTTTCTGAATGTTGAGCTTAAGCCAACTTTTTCACTCTTCTCTTTCACTTTCATCAAGAGGCTCTTTAGTTCTTCATTTTCTGCCATAAGGGTGGTGTCATCTGCATATCTGAGGTTACTGATATTTCTCCCGGCAATCTTGATTCCAGCTTGTGCTTCATCCAGCTCAGTGTTTCACATGATGTACTCTGCATATAAGTTAAATAAGCAGAGTAACAATATACAGGCTTGACATACTCCTTATCCTATTTGGTACCAGTCTGTTGTTCTATGTCCAGTTCTAACTATTGCTTTCTGATCTGCATACAGATTTCTCAAGAGAAAGGTCAGGTGCTCTGGTATTCTCATCTCTTTCAGAATTTTCCACAATTTGTGTTGATCCACAAAGTCAAAGGCTTTGGCATAGTGAATAAAGCAGAAATTGATGTTTTTCTGGAGCTCTCTTGCTTTTTCAATGACCCAGCGGATGTTGGCAATTTGATCTCTGATTCCTCTGCCTTTTCTAAATCCAGCTTAAACATCCAGAAGCTCACAGTTCGTGTACGGTTGAAGCCTGGCTAGAAGAATTATGAGCATTACTTTACTAGTGTGTGAGATGAGTGCAATTGTGTGGTAGTTTGAGCATTCTTTAACATTGCCTTTCTTTGGGATTGGAATGAAAATTGACCTTTTCCAGTCCTGTGGCCACTGCTGAGTTTTCCAAATTTGCTGGCATATTGAGTACAGCATTTTAACAGCATCATCCTTTAGGATTTGAGATAGCTCAGCTGGAATTCCATCACCTCTACTAGCTTTGTTTGTACTGATGCTTCCTAAGGCCCACTTGACTTCACATTCTAGGATGTCTGGCTCTAGGTGAGTGATCACCATCGTGATTATTTGGGTCATGAATATCTTTTTTTACAGTTCTTCTGTGTATTCTTGCTACCTCTTCTTAATGTCTTCTGCTTCTGTTAGGTCCGTACCATTTCTGTCCTTTATTGTGCCCATCTTTGCATGAAATGTTCCCTTGGTATCTCTTAATTTTCTTGAAGAGATCTCTAGTCTTTCCCACTCTATTGTTTTCCTCTATTTCTTTGCACTGATCACTGAGGAAGGCTTTCTTATCTCTCCTTGCCATTCTTTGGAACTCTGCATTCAAATGGGTATATCTTTCCTTTTTTCCTTTGCTTTTCACTTCTCTTCTTTTCTCAGCTATTTGTAAGGCCTCCTCAGACAGCCATTTTGCTTTTTTGCATTTTTTTTCTTCAGGATGATCTTGATCCCTGTTGCCTGTGCAATGTCTATATTACTTAAAAAACAAAACAAACAAAAACAAAAACAAAAAAACAAAAAAAAGCTTGCATTACTTTGTAGATTTTATTGGAGAAAGAAACTCTGAAAAATATATGTTTCATTTCTGATACTTAATGCAAACTGGGGCAGACATGCTTCACTTGGAGATAATTAAAAGCAAAGAATCCTCATGACTTAGTGAGACAGATCTCTAGATATGGGCAATGCCTTCACTTGTAATACTTGAGTGTGACATGACAGATGCCAGGTGTTCCAGGCTTCCATGTTTTTAAGTTAAAAAGGAAAAAAAAAAAAAAAACTAAGATCATTCACAAATGAAGCAGAATAGAGTCTGCAAGCACAAAATGCCTGGCTTTTATAAGTAAATTGCATGTGTTTTGTTTTTTTTAAAACTAAGGACCAAGCAACCTGTTTCGGTACATGTGCTTTATAATGTTCCCAAACCTTTGGTTCTCAAAAATCACTCCCATACAACTCAGGTTATTTGAGAAGCAGTATGGATTCTTGTCAGCACCCTGAGGGTGAGCAAACATTGTTTGATTGATTAAAATTGTCACAGCTAAGGTCCATTCCATAGTTCTTTATTTGTTAGAAAATATGATTCTGAAACTGTCAGTGATTTTCCTTTTCACTTGTTAATTGTCCTTTTTCATTTAGTTATAAAATCTAAACTAGAAGAAAGAAAAAGACATTGCCTTGATCTTCATGTTTTTAGTCTACTTTTGCAAGAGAGCTTATTTGTAAAGGTAAAATTAATTAAATCTCTCCTTATTTGGTTTATAATACATGATTGGTGTGTACATTAACGAGGATAGAAAGATAACCTCGTTTTTTTCACTAATATTCAGTATGTAATCTTCTGTTTAAAATCTCCTCCTCTTCTAGTTTTCCACACTGTTAAATGTTACTTTTATTCAATCAGTTGTTCCTACAGGAAATTTGGAATTCTGGAAATTTTCTCTATTCATACAAGGTGTAAAAATATGCTTTCCTTCATAAGACCCCTTGAAATGCCAGTGAAATTATTTTTTATAAATATAATTCCAAAATCACAATAAAATAACTGCATGTCCTCGGCAGATGAGAGCTTTTAGTATGTTTCTAGAAGATAAAAGTGGGATGGAAGACTTATAACTGATGAATTAGTGAGAAACATTGTCAGCTAATTATACAGGCAAAGGGACATGCAGCTTGAGTAAGAAATAACCTGTCCTGTAGACACCCCCAAAGGGCTTCACTGATGGGTCACCAGTAAAGAATCTGCCTACAATGCAGGAGACACAGGTTCCACCTGTGGGTCAGGAAGATCCTGGGGAGAAGGAAATGGCAACCCCCTCCTGTGTTCTTGCCTGGGAAATCCCATGTACAGAGGAGCCTAGCCAGCTACTGTCCATGGAGTTGAAGAGAATCAGACACGGCTGAGCATGGCACGACAGTAGACCACCAGCCTTAGTCTGGGTTTAAACAAGATCCATGGTAGGACATGAGACTGTTTTCAGTACCTATTTATTTAACAATACATGTAAAAATTTTAAAAAGTTAAATGGGAAGCACTAAAATATAATGCCTAGAATAACCAAGCCACATATTGACTCAGTTTGTTCACACATGCATGCCTGTATGTGTGATGTAAAAGTTACAAGTTGTTTTGATACAATTTGTATCAAATAGCCAGTTCCTTTTCCCACTCATTTCTATCAATCAGAACCTATCTCTGCTCCTAATTCTTGGCTCTGTTTTCTTCCTGTGACCCCCACTCCGGCCCCTCCATAATTATTACTGGCATTTAGACTTCAGATTCCCCCTGTGAACTTGAATCTGTTTCACTGCTGAGACTATAGGTGAGACTTCAGCTTTGGGTAGGAAATCACTGCTTAATTTTAATCCCATAGAAGACATTTTAGATATATGTTGGTGTCCAAAGAAAGAGGTGTTTAGGCAGCTATTGTGTAGGTAGCCTAAATTTATTTAAGCCATACATTAATATTACCCAAAAAATAAGCTCAAATCCATAGGAATCTTAAAGTGTCTTTTCTTTTCATCTATATCAAACTTTTAGCAACAACATGTACATGTTAATTTGCACTAAAATAAACACTAAGCCCTCATTTTCCCCTTTTTGCATAAATTTATCACTTTATGAGCTCCTATCCTATCTCAAAAAAATTATTATAAAGAAGATATTCATTGAGCCCTGACTGAAAAATCACTTGTATTAGTTAATTGTATGATAACAAATACTTCTGGAGAAGGGAATGGCAACCTACTCTGCTATTCTTGCCTGGTGAATCCCATGTACAGAGGAGCCTGGCTGGCTACAGTCCATGGGGTCGCAAAGAGTCAGACACGACTAAGCAACTAACACTTAATTACAATTATCTACTCTATAGTTATTAAAAGGTATTTATTATATTTATGTGAATATTAATTTTGCCTTCTAATTAATTGAGATAAAGTCAAGAATGACCTATTAAAAAAGGTAGATGGCAGTGATTAAACCATGTTGTGTATATCAAATACACATCATATAAAATGTATAACTCTTAATAAATAATATTTCTCCCCTCATTTATTTTCTTTAGACATTTAAAAATATATTTGTCATCTCTTTACATTTTGTTCCTCAATTTACTATACTTGCATAAAAATCTAATTCAGGAAAACATATATAATATTCAAATATCAAATACTGTGTTTTTGTCTATAAAGTGTTACAAAAAGGGACTTAAATATAATTGCAATTAAAATATAATTTCTGTTATTTGATGGTAGAGAGTCTCTATTCTCAGGGATGCTGCTTCTGCTGCTGCTAAGTCGATTCAGTCATGTCCGACTCTGTGCGGCCCCAGAGACAGCAGCCCACCAGGCTCCCCCGTCCCTGGGATTCTCCAGGCAAGAACACTGGAGTGGGTTGCCATTTCCTTCTCCAATGCTTGAAAGTGCAAAGTGAAAGTGAAGTAGCTCAGTCGTGTCCGACTCCTAGTGACCCCATGGACTGCAGCCTACCAGGCTCCTCCGTCCATGGGATTTTCCAGGCAAGAGTACTGGAGTGGGGTGCCATTGCCTCCTCCAATTCTCAGGGATAGGCAGTAGTAAAAGAGAGGGACTGTAATGAGTGTCTCATGTACAATTGTACATAATGACTTAATAATCTAATATCCTTCTGAAGAGCATCATTATACACTCTCCTTCACTTTTGTGATGGGCAAACAACTTCCAGAAATCCTACTCATGATGAAATCATGCATTTTAAAAATTTACTGGGAGTCCAAAATAGAATGATTTGTGAAATGAGCTTATATGGTAGAATAGCAATTCTTTATAGTAATTATGGGTTCCAAAAATCTCTAACTTGAGTTTCAAGTACACATTGCACTATGTATGGTCATAGAAAATCAAATAACGTGATTCCTTGTAACTCTCCATGAGTTCATCCCACGCTTAGTGATCCATTACTGACATAATAAGAGCTTAAACAAAAATTGTTTGTGATAAAACTCTTAATAGTAGCTAAAGTCTGGGATATTTAGGACTTAACATGCTTAAAGGATACTTTTAAAAGACTAAAAATTGACCTTAGAGGTACACAAGAGTAAAGACATGGACATCTTAATAGCTTTTCTTAATACTGTAGTAACTAGGAGTGACTGTCATTAATGTTGATTAATTTAATAAGCAACTTTTTTAATTGAGAGAAGTTGAACACAATAAGAAATGAACATATATGTGTTCATTGAAAGATATTTAACAGTTTCTAGGGTTCAACCAGGAAGAAAACACTATGAGTTCTAAAAGTGATAATGATATTTAGAGGCAGACATAGTGGATCTAGAAATAATAAAAGTAACTGGGTACATTCCGGACATTGAGTTGAGTCCATTATATGGCATACTCTGTGAAATTTTAACTGATGATAAAATAAAAAATTTAGAGGAATTAAATAACATACCCAATGTCACATAATGAACAAATGATGAAATCAGGAAGTCAGTCCTAGTGATATGATTCTGGAACTTAAGTTGAAGCTATGTTCAGGTATAGAATACAGAAAAAGAAAGAAAAAACAGTTTTTCTAGTTCAGAGACATTATGGTAACTTTGTTGGTTGTATTTCTTCTTTCTCATCTATATTATTTCTTAATTACTAAATGGCCAGATTAAACAAAATAAACATAATCGCAGGACACAGGCAGAAGTATAAATTGATGAGAGAGTAGTAACCAAATTGTGTCATCTTGTGGGCAAAGCAGATTTAACCACCACATCTCTATACTAATGACTTAAAGAACTCAAGTACCAGAACTGAATCATTGCAATGAGAAATATCTATTCTGGGTACATGAATAATAATTATTAATTTCATAATTTTATGAAATGTTTATCTTAAAGATACAGGAGAAAGAAGCACTACTTCATTTGTAACTTAAGAAATATATTTCAGTTCTATATTTCTATCATATCTTGATGATTTTTAATGAGTAGAGCATAGAATCGGTTATCAGAAGCCTGGAGCATTGGCCTAGTCTACTATTCATTTACTCTTTGACTGTTTGTATTAGTCACCTCTCTAACCTTAAGTATGTGTCCTCCATTGTAAACTTTTAATCTCTGCCTTACCTACTTCAGGGGCTTGTTTTCACAATCAGTAAGGGTGTTTATATATATCATAGACGTGCATGTGCTTGTTGTGCTTATATGTACATGTATATATATGTGTAATTGAAAAAATATATGTACTAAACCATTTAGCAACCTACTACTCTTTCTGTATATAAATTAACTTCATTTAAAATAGTTTTTGCACTGAAATAATGCCTGGCACTGTCACAAACCCATTGATTAATAGTATAAAATTTGTGTTTATATAAATCAAAATTACAAAGTACAAAGACATATGCTTAACAAAGTCACTTTGCCAATCTAATTAGCTCTGCTTTGTTTAGACTAGTAGAGCAGCACATTCTTTGGAAGGAAGCCTAAAAAACTACTGTGAAAAGTTGGAATGAAAGATAAAGCAACAGAGTCTGGACAAGATACCAGCAAAAATTTAATCTGTCTTCTGAGTCTCTGTTTCTCTCTGAACTTCAGTTGGTTTCATAGTACAAACTGTTAGCTCCCCCCCTATCCAAGTTAATGTTTCCTTATTGGAGCAGCTATCTCCTTGCAAACAAGTTTGAAATGCCCTCTGTATTGTTACCATTTTATTCCTTTCTTGTAATAATATTTTCAAACAGAAGGAAAAAGCATAAGCTTTCTCTTGACTGACAGTATATTCAGTTCAGTTCAGTTCAGTCGCTCAGTCGTGTCCGATTCTTTGTGACCCCATGAATCCCAGCACACCAGGCCTCCCTGTCCATCAACAACTCCCAGAGTTCACTCACTCATGTCCATGCCATCCAGTCATCTCATCCTTTGTTGTCCCCTTCTCCTTCTCCCCCCAGTCCCTCCCAGCATCAGAGTATTTTCCAGTGAGTCAACTCTTCACATGAGGTGGCCAAAGTATTGGAGTTTCAGCTTTAGCATCATTCCTTCCAATGAACACCCGGGACTGATCTCCTTTAGAATGGACTGGTTGGACCTCCTTGTAGTCCAAGGGACTCTCAAGAGTCTTATCCAACACCACAGTTCAAAAGCATCGCCTCTCAGCTTTCTTCACAGTCCAACTCTCACATCCATACATGACCACTGGAAAAACCATAGCCTTGACTAGATGGACCTTTGTTGACAAAGTAATGTCTCTGCTTTTGAATATGCTATCTAGGTTGGTCATAACTTTCCTTCCAAGGAGTAAGCGTCTTTTAATTTCATGGCTGCAGTCACCATCTGCAGTGATTTTGAAGCACAAAAAAATAAAGTCTGGCACTGTTTCCCCATCTATTTCCCATGAAGTGATGGGACCAAATGCCATGATCTTCATTTTCTGAATGTTGAACCTTAAGCCAACTTTTTCACTCTCCTCTTTCACTTTCATCAAGAGGCTTTTTAGTTCCTCTTCACTTTCTGCCATAAGGATGGTGTCATCTGCATATCTGAGGTTATTGATATTTCTCCTGGCAATCTTAATTACAGCTTGTGCTTCTTCCAGCCCAGCGTTTCTCAGGATGTACTCTGCATAGAAGTTAAATAACCAGGGTGACAATATACAGCCTTGACGTACTCCTTTTCCTATTTGGAACCAGTCGGTTGTTCCATGCCCAGTTCTAACTGTTGCTTCCTAACCTTTTGTTGACCATGATGGCTACTCCATTTCTTCTAAGGGATTCCTGCCCACAGTAGTAGATATAATGGTCATCTGAGTTAAATTCACCCATTCCAGTCCATTTTAGTTTGCTGACTCCTAGAATGTCAATGTTCACTCTTGCCTTGTCCTGTTTGACCACTTCCAATTTCCCTTGATTCATGGACATGACATTCCAGGTTCCTATGCAATATTGCTCTTTACAGCATTGGACCTTGCTTCTATCACCAGTCACATCCATAACTGGGTATTGTTATTGCTTTGGCTCCATCCCTTCATTCTTTCTGTAGTTATTTCTCCACTGATCTCCAATGGCATATTGGGCCCCTACCGAGCTGGGGAGTTCCTCTTTCAGTATCCTATCATTTTGCCATTTCATACTGTTCATGGGGTTCTCAAGGCAAGAATACTGAAGTGGTTATCCATTCCCTTCTCCAGTGGACCACATTCTGTCAGACCTCTCCACATGACCCAGCCATCTTGGGAGGCACCACATGGCATGGCTTAGTTTTACTGAGTTAGACAAGGCTGTGGTCCGTGTGATCAGATTGACTATCCCTTAGAAGAAATGGAGTAGCCATCATGGTCAACAAAAGAGTCCGAAACGCAGTACTTGGATGCAATCTCAAAAATGACAGAATGATCTCTGTTTGTTTCCAAGGCAAACCATTCAATATCACAGTAATCCAAGCCTATTTCCCTACTAGTAACTCTGAAGAAGCTGAAATTGAACGGTTCTATGAAGACCTACAAGACCTTTTAGAACTAACACCCAAAAAAGATGTCCTTCATTATAGAGGACTGGAATGCAATAGTAGGAAGTCAAGGAACACCTGGGGTAACAGGCAAATATGGCCTTGGAAATACGGAATGAAGCAGGACAATATTCTAGTTCTCCCCTTTTTGAAATTTCACTCCAAATAGAGTTATTTCTTTATTAGGGTACATGTTGAGTGATAGATTTATAAAAAAAAGAAAAACTATGAAGATTTAGAGGTGTTATTTCACACATTTCTGTTTTGAAAATAGAAATTCTTGGAAAAAATTGACAGGCAGAGGACAGACCATAGGTCAGTATCTATCATATGCAAAGAACTCTTAACAAACGCCAGGAAGCACATGAAGCACCTGATATAAATCATATTAGAAAGCAAATAAAAGGAAATACATTCAGCTGGACAATTAATATGAAAGCTGTTCAGACTCACTAGTCATCAGAATGTAATTTGAGCTTACAATGAGTTGACACTTTATATCCTTTGTGTGTGTTTTAGCTGCTCAGTCATGTCTGACTCTTTGAGGTCCCATGAAATGTGGCCTGCCAGGCTTCTCTGTCCATGAGATTTCCCAGGGCAGAATATTGGAGCCGGTTGCCATTTCCTTCTCCAGGGGATCTTCCTGACCCAGGGATCAAAGGGATTGAATCCTGTCCCCTGTATCTCCTGCATTGGCAGGCAAATTCTTTACCACAAGTGCCACCCAAGAAAGCTCCTTGTATCCTTTAGACTTGTAAAAAATTTGAAAAACTTATAATAGCTATTGCTGGCTGGGATACAAAAATGTTTATTTTGCTGGTATAAATATGTATATTGCTGGTATAAATAAATATATTGGTATAGCTGATTTTAAAGTATGCTGCTGCTGCTGCTAAGTCGCTTCAGGCGTGTCCGACTCTGTGCGACCCCACAGACGGCATCCCATCAGGCTCCCCCGTCCCTGGGATTCTCCAGGCAAGAGCACTGGAGTGGGTTGCCATTTCCTTCTCCAATGCATGAAAGTGAAAAGTGAAAGTGAAGTCGCTCAGCCGCACCGGACTCTTCCCGACCCCATGTACTGCAGCCCACCAGGCTCCTCCGTCCATGGGACTTTCCAGGCAAGAGTACTGGAGTGGGTTTTAATAGGTATACTGATTTTAAAATATAGTGTTTTCTGACTGCTGTCAAGATCCAATTGACCAGAGGTAATAAGGTTCTAGTATAACTGACCTAGGCTTCTCTCAGCTCAGTCGGTAAAGAATCCGCCTGCAATGCAGGAGACCCCAGTTTGATTCCTGGGTGGGGAAGATCCACTGGAGAAGGGATAGGATACCCACTCCAGTATTCTTGCGCTTTCTTGGTGGCTCAGCTGGTAAAGAATCCTCCTGCAATGTGGGAGATCTGGTTTCGATCCCTGGCTTGGGAAGATCCCCTGGAGAAGGGAAAGGCTACCCACTCCAGTATTCTGGCCTGGAGAATTCCATGGACTCTATAGTCCATGGGGCCATGAAAAGTCGGACATGACTGAGCAGCTTTCACGTTCATAACTGACGTGGGGCTTCTCTGGTGGCTCAGATGGTAGTGAATCTGCCTGCAATGCAGGAAACTTGGGTTCCATCCCTGGGTTGAGAAGATCCCCTAGAGGAGGGCATGACAGCCCACTCCAGTATTCTTGCCTGGAGAATCCCCATGGACAGAGGAGCCTGTGGAACTAACAGTCCATGGGGTCGCAGGGTCTGACACGACTGAGCGACTAAGCACAGCACAGAAATATGAATACCCCTTAATTAAGACATTTATCACTTCTCATAGTTATCTTTTTAAAAGAACATTTAACATTTTAGTGAGAACAACAATTAAAAAAAAAACATTCTGGTCACATTTGTTAAAATATATATACTCTTTGACCCAGCAGCCTGCTTCTTAAAATGCATCATTCAGATCTGAAATCACCAGTGCTTAACTCTACATGTACAGTTCTTCATTTGAAGCATTGTGGGCGGGGGGCTGGGAAGGGCGGCAGGCAGGCGGGTAGTTTTCTGAAGTGTAGTCATTTTTTATGAGATTGTATACGTTTACCAGGTAGTTTTGTTTGATTCATTTCATGTCATGGCTTTGAATATTTTGATTTGTGCGTTATGTTATACACGTTGCTCCATTTATGTGAATATTAAAAGATCAGTTTTTAAAAAATTACACAGTAAAACAGTTGTTCATAGTAGTAATATTTTGCAGAGATGCTGTCTTCTAAATTAATATTACAGTTGGATAATCACATTTAAAAATCTACCTCAGGAAAGACGTCAGTTCATAGGAAAAGATATTAAATTCTGCTTCATGCTTCATCTAAAACTATAAAACCAGCTTTAAAAAGCTGTTTTCTATGAACACGTGCAAGATAATTAGTTAAAATAACTTTTTAATATAACTGTTATAATACTAGTTTTGATTTCTTTTTTTAAATTAATTTATTTATTTTAATTGGAGGCTAATTATAATATTGTGGTGGTTTTTGCCATACATTCACATGAATCAGCCATGAGTGTACATGTGTCCCCCATCCTGAACCCCCTCCCACCGTACACCATCCCTGAGCACCCTATCTCATGCATCGAGCCTGGACTGGCAATCTGTTTCACATATGGTAATATACATGTTTCAATGCTATTCTCTCAAATCATCCCACCCTCACCTTGATTTCTGTGTGAAAAGTTAAAATTTTCTATATATGATAGGAAATCTGATAAATACATGTTAAATACTAAACAAAAATGTATTGAATTTTAACAACTTCTCTACCATCTTTGTTGTGAAATAAATATCTAGAAAAATTAGTATGGCAGAATTGATTAAAATAATAAATACATATATATATATATATTTTGGTACTACTTTTCACCTATGTTATTGGATTCTGTTTGGAGGCTGGGAATAAGGAATTTCAAGATAAAAATTATATACTGAAGAAAAATTATTGTATTATAATCATGAGAGCTTAAGTTTCTCACATTTTCCAGTAAAACCTTCATTCTGGTGATATACAGGTATTTTTTATAGTGTAAAAAATACATAATGAGTGATAAAATAAAGGAGATAGATATAAACTAAATCTAAAGAAGAAAAAAAAGTTTTAGGATTTAATTTAATACCCCTTCCATGTATATTTAACATTGCAATTAAAATATCACGTACAATTCTGACTCATAAGCTGTTTGGAGTTAACTATCATGAAGCATACATTTCATGCTTCCAAAGCTATTTTAAAGTGCTCTGTATATTCTATATGTACTTAAAACTTTAACTAAATAATCAGATATTAGAATTGTATGTATATATTTACTTTTCTACTTCTAAAAAATGTTTAAAATAGCTTATAATAATGTATTTGTTTTGTATTTTGTAATTTTGTAATGTTAAAGCTTATAGGATAGAAATCAAGAAAGAGTCAATTTTTCTTTCTACTCTGCCTTTCCCTCAGTGTCCAGAATAAACAGACTAGTTCTTCAAAAGAAAGACATGTTTTCAAGTAATTTAATCCTAAATCATCTGATTATATGGATGATAGAGATAAAAACAATGAGTAAATGCAGTCATAACCTTGTCATTTCACCACTGGCAATGCACCAGTTTCTGGAAATAATTAACAGTGTCCTACTACCACTTACAAAACTTTCAGAACTTCAGTGAAGGAATTACTTCTATCAACCTTCACTTTACAAAAAAAGGAGGGGGGAAAGAGGCTCTAAATTTGGTGAAACCATTTCTGTAAGAGTATGAGGTCTGGATATGTAATGCTTAAATTTAGCTTGATTCAAATAGGGAAATAATAATAGCTAAAGGATAGATTGAAAGCATATTTTTTAGGATATTTTTCTTCATATAGTTTCTCTCAACCAGATTTTTTTAAATGAGCTTGAAAGAAAATGAATCAAGGTTAATATCTTTAGTTACAGCCTTGTATACATAGTTTATGTTGACTTAGATATTACACAAGGAGATGTTAGGGAGTTAATGTATATTCTATCTATAATGGAGGGCCATACAACCCACATCTCTGAAAGGGTAATTCATGGCTCAATTATGAACAATAAGGTGCCATCTTTTTCTACCATTAGCATATTCTAAATTTGCAAAATATAATTATTATATCTATGTGAATGATAACCTGTAAATTACTTAGCTATTTCTTCCATGCTTCAAAAAAAAAAAGAAAAAGAGCATTTTAAGTACAGATCTAGTTTTATTATTGGATAAATCTAGAAAACGTATTGTGCTTAGTCATTCAGTTATGTCTGACTCTTTGAGACCTCGTGAACTATATAGCCCGCCAGGTTCCTCTGTCCGACAGGATTCTCCAGGCAAGAATACTGGAGTGGGTTGCCATGCCCTCCTCCAGGAGATCTTCCCAACCCAGGAATCAAACCCAGGTCTCCCACACTGCAGGCAGATTCTTTACCATCTGAGCCACCAGGGAAGCCTGTATTAGGCTCATGATAATTCCTAGGAAATTTGTACTTACTCTTTAATTGTAATTTCTGTAAAGCTTTATTTGATGATCTGTGTATAGCCTAGAAGTTAAAACAGGGTAGCTTCTCCTGCATACTTTTTTCTTGTTGTTGAGCACTTGAGGACCAGAAATAATTTTCCTAGACACTTTGGTAGCAAGGATGCAGAAGATCCTAGAGACAGCATTTAAAGGAAAGAAACTTTTGTGCTATTTCACATAAATATGTATCTATCTATCCATCTATCTATAGATAGAGATAGATAACTAAGATGATATAACAAGAACAGCTTTTCATATTTTTCCCTTCCCATATAAATAAATGACTAAAATATTTTGATTTGATATTTTTATTCAAGGCAGTATTAGAAGATATAATTTTGATAGCCAAGCCTTCAATCCTCCTTTAAATATGTGAGATTATACCTTCACTGTAATTGCTTGTGATTTTGAAAATCTATGAAACTTAATAAGATGTGAATAGCTTGTTTACATATAAAACATAAAGTATTGAAAAGTATAGTAAATTGGTGGTTAAGCTCTGTAGGTGTTCTCCTCTGGCAAAGTTGTTTAGCATATATAAATCACTAAAATAATAGAAAATAACCCAAGCTCAAGTTAGGAATGACTATTTAAGAAAATAGTTTTAAAAGTAGTTTGAGATTCAGAAAAAAATGCCATTGAAGAAACCGTAATCTTTTGGAAAAAGCTTTTCTGAAATTTGCATGTGACTAAGAATTGTGATAGTACTTTGGCCACCTCATGCGAAGAGTTGACTCATTGGAAAAGACTCTGATGCTGGAAGGGGTTGGGGGCAGGAGAAGGGAACGACAGAGGATGAGATAGCTGGATGGAATCACTGACTCGATGGACGTGAGTTTGAGTGAACTCTGGGAGTTGGTGATGGACAGGGAGGCCTGGTGTGCTGCGATTCATGGGGTCGCAAAGAGTCGGACACGACTGAGTGACTGAACTGAACTGAACTGAAGAATTGTGAAGTCCCATAAATTATTAAGGACTGAATTTTACACACCTGCTGTCACTACTAGCAATAGGGCAAATCTCTCCAGTTTGGCTTTATTTGCATTAGAAAATGGAAGAGGAGTGAGAAGTAATTACAAAAGTCATCTTCCCAAACCTTGCTGTTCAACTTTGAAATGCAAATTCCGTGCGGTTACATAGAATATTGGCAGATAATGACAGGGAATGGCATCACAAATCCAAATAGTCCCCAAATCTAGGGATTTCTGATTGGTCCTAGGATGAATTCATGTTCATTTAATTTTCTTTCCTCTCCTAAGACTAAAGTTCTGGATATTTGATCCATTTACTTTTCTATTCTTGCAATCCTATAGAAAGAAGGCTAACATAATTGGAAAATAATTGGGAAGTTACAAAATTATAGCAAGAACAACAACACTTGCAGCGATAGTTGTTTGTGGTCTGGTCTTTGTTGAAAGGCAAGTGAAGTTCGAAGGGCTGTTCTTTGTATTTGTCTTTTTAAAATGTCTGTGTAGATAGCTCTTAAGTTGTACAAGCTTACCTACTCTCTGCATTGTGATCTCACAGAGTTGCATCAACTTTAAGGGCAGATAGTTTCAGACTGACAGTGATTGTCAGTATGAAAGTGACTATAAAATTAATATCATTTTATTCAGTGTCACAACATCATCACATTATGTGTGTGAATTTAAATATTTCTACTTTCTGTCTGGCTCTTCAAAACAACCCCAAGTGGACAATATATAAATAAACTGAATGCCATGCAACTGACATAATTTTGTCATTATCATCCATTAAATAAATGGCCAAGGTAGCATTTGTGCCAAGTTCGTCTGACTGTAATATTCCCATCCCCTTTCTGCTTCATGTCAAATACTAGTTTCCTAAAATTCTCTTTATTCACAAACAGGCTTCTTTGTCTGGTACTGCTGCTATTATGGTCTTATATTGAGACAAGGATCTCACATCTTCAGATGAGTTTTTAATTTTTTAATACATGATACTTGTTTTAGGCATTCCAATCATATTCTCTCATTCTTACCTACTTAAGTATTACTTCTCACTTCTTTCCCAGAAGTCTTGTCCCACTAACATTATTCTCTGGATCACTTACTCGCTGTAGAAAACACATTCTCCATCCTTTTGGGAAATCTCCTTTGCTCCAGGCCTTAGAAGCCCTGAGCTTCCCTCATGGCTCAGAGATTAAAGTGTCTGCCTGTAGTGCGAAGACCCGAATTCAGTCCCTGGGTTGGGAAGATCCCCTGGAGAAGGAAATGATAACCCACTCCAGTATTCTTGCCTGGAGAATCCCATGGATGGAGGAACCTGGTAGGCTACACTCCACAGGGTCACAAAGAGTCAAACACGACTGAGCGACTTCACTTTCACTTTCACTTTAGAAGCCCTAAGCTTATATACTAGTTTATGAAACATGATTAAGTATGATTTTTTTTTCTCATTTTGTAGATGAGAACACTGAAGCTTATAAAGTTTAAATGCTTGTTCAGGGTTACATAGCTCTTAAGTGGAGGATCTGAGAATTGTACTCGGTCTGTATTTAAATAGTATGCAATATTACCTTCCCTTAAGTGAGGACTGTAGAAGGTTGATTTATCATAATTTGTATCCTGCTCTATAATAATTACTACAGTAATTTTTCCTCCCAGTACAGGATACCAATCTATTCCCCATGCAAAGATAAGAAAGGTTTGCTAGTAATGTAATGGTTTGCTAGTAATGTAATGTAAAGGTTTGCTAGTAATGGTTTTATAAAAAAGAATATCATGGAATTTGAAAGAATATTATATTTCTTTGGTAATATTTTAAGATTGCTAAGCAACCACCCTTTGAAAACTTTTTGTTGTATCATGTTGTAATGTGGTTTATATTCTCTCTGTATTATTCATAGCAATTTCCTAAACCTCATCAGTTTTTGAATTTGCTTATATATAATGAAGAAAGACTTTTCTTTAGAACCAAGTTTTTAAGGCAGACTGTGTGTATGTAATGAAAGATTTGATTTTCATTTATATATATATTACATCTATATAATACCTATCCTAACTTTGAATACTGAATTTTTTGCTACTTTGGTAATAATTTAATAATTCTTAGTAGTTTGAATAAAAAGATTTGAGAACCACATATAAGTGATAAAATATAAGTATGTTCTTTGTTTTTAAAGGAAAAGGACAGGAATTCATTAGCAAGATAGAGGAATAAACTCAGAAATCAATAACCCAAGAAAAAAAAAAAGAAAATCAACCAAATAAGAATTTATAATTTCATTAGAGGCATATTGGTCATTGTTTCATTATATGTAACTATCTTAGAAAAAACTAATCCATCTAGCATGAATTTAATTTGACAAGTTTTTCTCTAGACATTTATAGAAGATATGAACAGTACTATATTAAAACATGTTTGTGTTTTAGGACAATCATAATTTTTTTAAAAGCCTCTATTATAGATCTTTAAAAACCTCCTCATTAGTCTGAGTAGTGACAGGTTCACACAGACCTTTCTATCACCACTAAAATGCCGACAAAAATAGTAATTGCTTTTTTCTCTAGGATCAATTTTCTTGCCATAGTTCAGGCTGCTGAACAATCATTCCATAAGTTGTTTGGTTGTGGTCCTTGAATAAACTCCATTTTTTCCCGTGGCTGGAAACAGCATTTGATTCAGGAAGATTTACTAACACTTTATAACTCTGATAGTTTTCTTCTTTTATTAAATATCTTTAAAACTTCTTATAAACTTTTATAATAGTAATAGAAAATATTCAACTAGCTATCATCATGCTGTTAAAACCAACATCTTTTCCTATACTTTAGTTGAGGAGCATCAGGCATTGTTTAGTGTAGATAAGTAAAAGAAAAACAAAAAGTAATTTTAAACAGAGTTATGAATCTTAATAAACAAAAATGATTGGCTAGTTCTTTTTCAAAGCATAATTTTGTTCTTCACCCATGGCCAAATTGGGATAATTTACTGAGAGATATAAATATAATGTTCTTTAAAAGTAGAAGAATGAGTTTTCAAAGCTACGAAGATAAAATGCAAACTTGACCTTAGAATTTATGTATCCACTGGGAAATTCTCTGAAGCAAGTTCTTTTAAATGTCATTGAATACATTCTTAACCTCTACAGCTTTTTCCACTACTGCGTTGTTCTGCTTCATTTATTTTTGCCTCTCATATCACATCCAAGCTCGCTGTTCTTCTTCAAGGTGGTTAGTTGCTTGCTTCTCTCAAGTTTGCTTTTCTGTACCCACTCTCAATGCTAGACTTGTGTCCTCATCCAGATGCTTAATGTGTTCCAATAATTTAAACGGGGATTGGTGATAGTATAATATTTATATATGCTAATAACAGCTGGTGAATTTTGATAGGAAAATGTTCACCTTTATATACTGACCATTTTTTATGATAACATTTTCATATATTCTCCCTCAGGGACTCTGTCTTCCTCTTGTAAAGTAAGTGTGAAATATTTTGAAATACAACATTTTCATAAATGTCCAATTATGCTATAAAAAACAGTTCTTTCCTGAATTCTATGTGAAAAAAAAATTCAGTATATTTTTACCATTTTAGCTTGCATAAGCATGATTCTTAGTAAGAATAAACTTAAATCTGATGACTACTTTTTCTTCATACTCCAAAATGATGACTTTAAAATATATTTTAGCTTATAGATTGCAATGCACAGTGACAAACATCATCTCATTAGATATTTATAATAAGCCTCTAATATCCTTAGGACTCCTATTGTTAATGAAAAAATATTATGAAGTTAAATGACTTGTGCAAGCCTATATCAGTTTGGATATTTTCAAACAAAGATAATAAAAACCCAATTCAAACTCACATAAATAATAAAGAAAATTGTTATTCACATAATAGAAAAGGCAAGATTCAAGGTTGACTTAACACAGTGGGTTCAGCACTAGAGCTACTTCCTTGGAATTTTTGGCCTTTGCCACCATGAATTCTTTTTTGGGGGGTAGTGGGGGTGCTGGGGTGGAGAGCTTTAGGATGGGAATGAAATGACTAGAGGAGATACTGATTTCAGATTTCTTTGAAGAAATGTGAAGCAAGGAGAGAGACTTTCTGTGGCTGCTGTAAGATTAAATTCAAATTTCCAAGAAATCATACTTAGCTTCATTTCACCCCGTGGCCCAAATTTGGCCACATGCTCACTTCTGCTGTAAGTCACGTTGACAGAGGTGAGTCATTCATTGATACATCTCTATTATTTCTCCTTCATAAAACAATGGTTATAAATAGAACAGTAAATAGTTACTTGTGTGTGTGGTTAGCAATTTAATTTGTCTCACATGTGGTAGGACATGAGTGCCTCAGGGTAGGGTTTGTGTCTTTATTGTTTCCCAGGTAACACAGCATAACCAAGTCCCTTCAACATGGCAGGTAGTTGATAAATATTTGGTTATTAAATTAATAAAAGATATGAGAAGTTCTTGTAATTACTTTCGTAGGGCCATTAGTATTTTACTTAGGTAGAGTGGGGACTGGAGGCCATCTACTCTTCCTGGGATAAATTTGCTTCAGAAAGTATTTTAAGCTGTTATCCTTGTTATGAAGGGTCTTAGTACATTCCTTCTCTCTCTTTCTCTCCCACCCTCAGCTTTCCCTCCTTCATCCCTTTTTCTCTGTCACTCCCCCATCTCTCTCTAGTATTTTACTGTTAATATAACAGATAAAAATACACCATAGTTACTCATGAAAAAAACCAGTCTGCAAAAATAATCTTGCATCTCATTCTCAAATTTACTGCAGTTAACAGAAGTTCAGTCATTCTGAGTTAAACTTTGCTGCTCTTTTAATTATTCAGGTTTTTCCAGAGTTCATAACCCCACATCAGTGATGTTGCATTGATTTGATCCATTATACAGGTTCACTTTATCCCTCTAATGTGCTAAAACTCATCTTCAGAGATTATCTCAGACAAAAGCTCCTCAAACTTTGTTTTCTAACATTGTAGCTCCCCATGCTAAACCACTTCAGTGCATACACAGCCTTCTCTCTGGACTACACATAAGCCCATCACATCTAAGCTGTTTGCCTCTCTGATGAGCTGATCCATATAAAAGTCAAACAGATTGTTATCATCTTAGTTCTCAATACAAAGAATCCACATAGAGCTGTTTGGTCCTAAGTTTGTTCATAGAAAAGCAAACTGGACTCACTATTCAGAAGCATGCTATTTTTGATAATTTTAAGATGATTCTTTTGTCATTCTTCTCATTAAAGAAGAGAAAAAGAAAATCACCAAATATAATTTCTGGTAGGATTCCCCACAATATTAAGTACTTCTCATGTTTTACTTTGTTTTTGTTTTTGGAAATACACTAATTTATGTAAGTTGGCCAGGGAAACTTGAACAAAATCCTGGGAATAACTGATGATTTCATTAGGCTCAGTTTAGTACTCTGTTAGACTATACTGAGTTATCAAATAATATTCACATTCTTGTTATTGAAAAACATTATTTTTGAAATGAAAAGCTAGTATCTGGCTATGACATTCAAGTAAAATAAAAAAAAAAAATTGAAGTTTTCTGTACCAAACCAGAACAGAAACATAGGAAAATGCTAATGTATTTGTCAAGAGGAGTTGTGTTTCAGCACACCTCTACACCTACTCTGCTGGTGTCTTAACTAGCCATGTGGACACATTGCAACACCTCAAAGTCTCCATAGCTTAATCTGAAAATCTGGGGGAATAATAATACCTAATTTCTCAGGTAGAACACAGGATTAAATAAGATAAGGAGTGTGGTGTAAACACTTAGCTTAATTCTTACCTCACAATAAATACTAAAGGTTATTACTATTATTATTCTTCCCTAACACATATATTTACAGATGAAAATAGGTACTTACATGGTAATTATCAAACTTTTTTACTTGAATTAAATGCTTTCTGGAAGCTTAGAGGTACACTTAAAATTTTTTTTTTTCTAATTTTTATTTTTATTTTTTTTTCTTTAATAGAAAATTATTTAATTAGTATACATGTGTTCCCCATCCTGAACCCTCCTCCCTCCTCCCTCCCCACACCATCTCTCTGGGTCGTCCCAGTGCACCAGCCCCAAGCATCCAGCATCGTGCATTGAACCTGGACTGGCATCTCGTTTCATACATGACGTTTCACATGTTTCAATGCCATTCTCCCAAATCTTCCCACCCTCTCCCTCTCCCACAGAGTCCATAAGACTGTTCTATACATCAGTGTCTCTTTTGCTGTCTCGTATACAGGGTTATCGTTACCATCTTTCTAAATTCCATATATATGCGTTAGTATACTGTATTGGTGTTTTTCCTTCTGGCTTACTTCACTCTGTATAGTAGGCTCCAGTTTCATCCACCTCATTAGAACTGATTCAAATGTATTCTTTTTAATGGCTGAGTAATACTCCATTGTGTATATGTACCACTGCTTTCTTATCCATTCATCTGCTGATGGACATCTAGGTTGCTTCCATGTCCTGGCTATTATAAACAGTGCTGCGATGAACACTGGGGTACACGTGTCTCTTTCCCTTCTGGTTTCCTCAGTGTGTATGCCCAGCAGTGGGATTGCTGGATCATAAGGCAGTTCTATTTCCAGTTTTTTAAGGAATCTCCACACTGTTCTCCATAGTGGCTGTACTAGTTTGCATTCCCCCCAACAGTGTAAGAGGGTTCCCTTTTCTCCACACCCTCTCCAGCATTTATTATTTGTAGACTTTTGGATCACAGCCATTCTGACTGGTGTGAAATGGTACCTCATAGTGGTTTTGATTTGCATTTCTCTGATAATGAGTGATGTTGAGCATCTTTTCATGTGTTTGTTAGCCATCTGTATGTCTTCTTGGAGAAATATCTATTTAGATCTTTGGCCCATTTTTTGATTGGGTCATTTATTTTTCTGGAGTTGAGCTGTAGGAGTTGCTTGTATATTTTTGAGATTAGTTGTTTGTCGGTTGCTTCATTTGCTATCATTTTCTCCCATTCTGAAGGCTGTCTTTTCACCTTGCTAATAGTTTCCTTTGTTGTGCAGAAGCTTTTAAGTGTAATTAGGTCCCATTTGTTTATTTTTGCTTTTATTTCCAATATTCTGGGAGGTGGGTCATAGAGGATCCTGCTGTGATGTATGTCAGAGAGTGTTTTGCCTATGTTCTCCTCTAGGAGTTTTATAGTTTCTGGTCTTACGTTGAGATCTTTAATCCATTTTGAGTTTGTTTTTGTATATGGTGTTAGAAAGTGTTCTAGTTTCATTCTTTTACAAGTGGTTGACCAGATTTCCCAGCACCACTTGTTAAAGAGATTGTCTTTAATCCATTGTATATTCTTGCCTCCTTTGTCAAAGATAAGGTGTCCATATGTGCGTGGATTTATCTCTGGGCTTTCTATTTTGTTCCATTGATCTATATTTCTGTCTTTGTGCCAGTACCATACTGTCTTGATGACTGTGGCTTTGTAGTAGAGCCTGAAGTCAGGTAGGTTGATTCCTCCAGTTCCATTTTTCTTTCTCAAGATCGCTTTGGCTGTTCGAGGTTTTTTGTATTTCCATACAAATTGTGAAATTATTTGTTCTAGCTCTGTGAAGAATACTGTTGGTAGCTTGATAGGGATTGCATTGAATCTATAAATTGCTTTGGGTAGTATACTCATTTTCACTATATTGATTCTTCCAATCCATGAACATGGTATATTTCTCCATCTATTAGTGTCCTCTTTGATTTCTTTCACCAGTGTTTTATAGTTTTCTATATATAGGTCTTTAGTTTCTTTAGGTAGATATATTCCTAAGTATTTTATTCTTTTCATTGCAATGGTGAATGGAATTGTTTCCTTAATTTCTCTTTCTGTTTTCTCATTATTAGTGTATAGGAATGCAAGGGATTTCTGTGTGTTGATTTTATATCCTGCAACTTTACTATAATCATTGATTAGTTCTAGTAATTTTCTGGTGGAGTCTTTAGGGTTTTCTATGTAGAGGATCATGTCATCTGCAAACAGTGAGAGTTTTACTTCTTCTTTTCCAATTTGGATTCCTTTTATTTCTTTTTCTGCTCTGATTGCTGTGGCCAAAACTTCCAAAACTATGTTGAATAGTAATGGTGAAAGTGGGCACCCTTGTCTTGTTCCTGACTTTAGAGGAAATGCTTTCAATTTTTCACCATTGAGGATAATGTTTGCTGTGGGTTTGTCATATATAGCTTTTATTATGTTGAGGTATGTTCCTTCTATTCCTGCTTTCTGGAGAGTTTTTATCATAAATGGGTGTTGAATTTTGTCAAAGGCTTTCTCTGCATCTATTGAGATAATCATATGGTTTTTGTTTTTCAATTTGTTAATGTGGTGTACTACATTGATTGATTTGCGGATATTGAAGAATCCTTGCATCCCTGGGATAAAGCCCACTTGGTCATGGTATATGATCTTTTTAATGTGTTGTTGGATTCTGATTGCTAGAATTTTGTTTAGGATTTTTGCATCTATGTTCATCAGTGATATTGGCCTGTAGTTTTCTTTTTCTGTGGGATCTTTGTCAGGTTTTGGTATTAGGGTGATGGTGGCCTCATAGAATGAGTTTGGAAGTTTACCTTCCTCTGCAATTTTCTGGAAGAGTTTGAGCAGGATAGGTGTTAGCTCTTCTCTAAATTTTTGGTAGAATTCAGCTGTGAAGCCGTCTGGACCTGGGCTTTTGTTTGCTGGAAGATTTTTGATTACAGTTTCAATTTCCGTGCTTGTGATGGGTCTGTTAAGGTTTTCTATTTCTTCCTGGTCGAGTTTTGGAAAGTTGTACTTTTCTAAGAATTTGTCCATTTCTTCCTCGTTGTCCATTTTATTGGCATATAATTGTTGATAATAGTCTCTTATGATCCTTTGTATTTCTGTGTTGTCTGTTGTGATCTCTCCATTTTCGTTTCTAATTTTATTTATTTGATTTTTCTCCCTTTGTTTCTTGATGAGTCTGGCTAATGGTTTGTCAATTTTATTTATCCTTTCAAAGAACCAGCTTTTGGCTTTGTTGATTTTTGCTATGGTCTCTTTTGTTTCTTTTGCATTTATTTCTGCTCTAATTTTTAAGATTTCTTTCCTTCTACTAACCCTGGGGTTCTTCATTTCTTCCTTTTCTAGTTGCTTTAGGTGTAGAGTTAGGTTATTTATTTGACTTTTTTCTTGTTTCTTGAGGTGTGCCTGTATTGCTATGAACTTTCCCCTTAGGACTGCTTTTACCGTGTCCCACAGGTTTTGGGTTGTTGTGTTTTCATTTTCATTCATTTCTATGCAAATTTTGATTTCTTTTTTGATTTCTTCTGTGATTTGTTGGTTATTCAGCAGCGTGTTGTTCAGCCTCCATATGTTGGAATTTTTAATAGTTTTTCTCCTGTAATTGAGATCTAATCTTACTGCATTGTGGTCAGAAAAGATGCTTGGAATGATTTCTATTTTTTTGAATTTACCAAGGCTAGCTTTATGGCCCAGGATGTGATCTGTCCTGGAGAAGGTTACCTGTGCGCTTGAGAAAAAGGTGAAATTCATTGTTTTGGGATGAAATGTCCTATAGATATCAATTAGGTCTAACTGGTCTATTGTATCGTTTAAAGTTTGTGTTTCCTTGTCAGTTTTCTGTTTAGTTGATCTATCCATAGGTGTGAATGGGGTATTAAAGTCTCCCACTATTATTGTGTTATTGTTAATTTCTCCTTTCATACTTGTTAGCATTTGTCTTACATACTGCGGTGCTCCCGTGTTGGGTGCATATATATTTATAATTGTTATATCTTCTTCTTGGATTGATCCTTTGATCATTATGTAGTGACCTTCTTTGTCTCTTTTCACAGCCTTTGTTTTAAAGTCTATTTTATCTGATATGAGTATTGCTACTCCTGCTTTCTTTTGGTCCCTATTTGCATGGAAAATCTTTTTCCAGCCCTTCACTTTCAGTCTGTATGTGTCCCCTGTTTTGAGGTGGGTCTCCTGTAGACAACATATGTAGGGGTCTTGTTTTTGTATCCATTCAGCCAGTCTTTGTCTTTTGGTTGGGGCATTCAACCCATTTACGTTTAAGGTAATTACTGATAAGTATGATCCCGTTGCCATTTACTTTATTGTTTGGGGTTCGAATTTTTATCTTGATTTTATTTTCTTACCCTTGAGCAGCTGCTGTTTATCTTGACTCCTTTCATTGCTCTGATTTTTTTCTTATCCCCAAAGTGAAGATACAGTTCTGCATAGTTTTAACCTTGCATGGAGAGATCAGAATTGAATGAACTGAAATAACTTCCTGAAACATTGCCCAGATTTAAGCCTAAAACTTAGAGAAGAAGAAACAGTCACTAAATGTAAAAATGGTCAGCTGAATTTTACCCAGTTTAACTTATTTCATCTTCTCAGCATTCCTACAACAGTGACAGGGAAGTTTTATTATCCCCCTTTACATAATCAGAATTAGTTCCTGATAAGGTTAAATGACCTCCCTAAGGTCTCATGTTTGGGAAATGGGCAGACAGTAACTCGATTATAAAACACAGTGCTGTTTTGTTTCTACTGCATTATCTCCCCATTATCTTCCAAAACATAGCTTAATCTTTTAAAAAAATATATTTTACTTATCTTTTCTTTCACTCTTCCATCTTTTAACTAGGCAAAGCCATGCTCAAACAATGCCACCATTGTGAGGATATAGGAATTACTGATGGAAGAATGAAGTATTAGGACATACAGGGGACTATTAATTTTTCTAACAGTTGATTATTCATCTTTTGTAATGAAAGTATCCCAAGTTTGCCAAGAAAAGTAACAGAACACTATCTAAATAGTTCATTCTTGTTTCATGAGTTCTAAGAATATATGTTTGGTATTTCATTAGAAGGAGTCACAGAACTCAGACACAGTTGTATTCATGGCTGTGGTTAATATTACAGTGGAATGATACACAATGGATTATTAAGGGAAAAGATACATTGGGCAGAGTCTGGAGGTTCCATCTACTAGATTTGGAGAGTCTTCCCTCTCAGGGAGTGCTGCATCAAATGTGAATTGTAGGGACACACCTGCAGTTTCTGCCCAGGGAAACCTGCTAGAGACTGGGTCCATGGTCTTCAGTGGGAACTGGTCTACCGTCATTCTTTGCCCATATGATTAGCCATACTCATAGAAATTCCTGAATCCCAGAAGGAAAACAGATTTTCCTTCTGCTTTCAGGCTGGTACAGTGAATTCAATCCCCCAGGCAATCAAAAATGCCTTAGCAATGTAGAGAAGATCAAAAGCCAAGTTCTCCAACACTAGCTCAGGGCCACCCCTGCAAATAGGCTCTTCTAAGGAATGTTAGAAGAGGAGACCTGTGCAGGAGACCTGCTGTGTTACTCTCTCCTGTACACTTTACAGTGCCAATATGTGGAGGACAGTAAAATACAGCAGGATTCTGAATCAAAATATACAATTATAATATGAGAAAGAACCCTAAATAATGGCAGTAGTCTATTATCAGTTCAGTTCAGCTGCTCAGTCGTGTCTGACTCTTTGTGACCCCATGGACTGCAGCACTCAAGCCTCCCTGTCCATCACGAACTCCTGGAGTTCACCCAAACCCATGTCCATTGAGTCGATGATGCCATCCAACCATCTCATCCTCTGTCGTCCCCTTCTCCTCTCGCCTTCAATTTTTCCCAGCATCAGGATCTTTTCAAATGAGTCAGCTTTTTACATCAGGTAGAATGATCCTAATAGTCTTACTCCAGGTTTTCAAAATTTTCTGCAGAATTTTGTGTACTATGTAAAGACAGATCAAATCAAGATGATTAAATATGACATTTATTAGGAAAGTTCAGGTGGTTCAGTGGTAAGGAATCCACTTTAAAAAGCTGTAGACCCAAGAGATATGGATTTGAACCCACTCCAATATTCTTGACTAGAAAATTCCATGGACAGAGGAGACTGACAGACCATAGTCCATGGGACCCCAAAGAGTCGGACATGACTAGGCACCATCCACACACACATAGCACACTCAGGTAAATAAATAAATAAAAACTACATATACTGCTTTTGGAAATCTAAGACCTTAGTGGTTTAGAAGGATGCAAATGGATATTTAAAATATAGAGTAGATGCTTGGGGCTGGTGCACTGGGACAACCCAGAGGGATGGTACAGGGAGGGAGGAGGGAGGAGGGTTCAGGATGGGGAACACGTGTTTAAATTTTGAAATTTAATTTTTTTTAATAAAAAAAAAGAAAAAATATAGAGTAGACCATGTTAAATGCTTTAATCAGTGTTCAAAGGATTAAGGAAGTATAAGGAAAGGAAATAAGAATTTTCTTTAAAATGATTTAAGAAATCTCCAGGATGTAGTGACATTTAAGCTGTATCATCCTGAAGATTTTTATGGCAAGATAGTACAAAGACATTTTGTTAGAGGGAACAAACATAGAGCACTGTGAATGTGCAAGATACCAGAGTATTCATACAAGATATGTGTACTTTGTAGACTGTAGTGTTACACAGTAATATATGTGATTATATGATTAACACAATGCTGGATGTTATTATAAAATCAGCATTCATTATAATATTAAGCATAAATGAAGTCAGACTTGTAAACTGAGCCGAAGTTGCAAGGGTTTTGAATTCCCTACCAGAGGGATTGGTTTCCTCACTTTCTAAAATTAGAGCTATACCATTGGTTATTAGGAAACAAATTATTTCCCACAATATCAAAATAATGTGATAGCATTTGTATTCATGTTTATCACTTAGGACATTACAAACGTTTTTAAAGCTGTATGCCAAGAACTATGGGTGGATGAAGACCAAAATATTTATTTCTTATTGTAAATCACAGCTTACTTATTTTTTGATGTTCATATAAATCTGATATTTTACTTACTATCTATGCAATACAGAACAATAAAAAGTTTAGCCAAACATGATTGTTCTGTGTTTAAGCAAATTCCTTGAAGAATTGTACTAAATTTAATAAAGATTTGAAATTGATTGAACTTAGTATCTGATGTACAAATATGTATAGACACTGTAAATAATTTTTTACCCAATCATACTGAAAATTTTATTTTCATCTTTTTAGACTCATATTTGATTATGCCTTCCTACATTAATATGACTGAGTTAAAGTATTAGGGTTCAATATGTAGTTCAGTTCAGTTCAGTCGCTCGGTCATATCTAACTGTTTGCGAACCCATGAATCACAGTACGCCAGGCCTCCCTGTCCATCACCAACTCCCAGAGTTCACTCAAACTCACGTCCATCGAGTCGGTGATGCAATCCAGCCATCTCATCCTCTGTCGTCCCCTTCTCCTCCTGCCCCCAATCCCTCCCAGCATCAGTCTTTTCCAATGAGTCAACTCTTCACATGAGGTGGCCAAAGTACTGGAGTTTCAGCTTTAGCATCATTCCTTCCAAAGAACACCCAGGGCTGATTTCCTTCAGAATGGACTGGTTGGATCTCCTTGCGGTCCAAGGGACTCTCAAGAGTCTTCTCCAACACCACAGTTCAAAAGCATCAATTCTTTGGCACTCAGCTTTCTTCACAGTCCAACTCTCACATCCATACATGACTACTGGAAAAACCATAGGCTTGACTAGACAGACCTTTTTTGGCAAAGTAATGTCTCTGCTTTTTAATATGCCATCTAGGTTGGTCATAACTTTCCTTCCAAGGAGTAAGCGTCTTTTAATTTCAATATGTAATAATTTATTCTGTTAGGTGCTAAGTATACTTATATCTAAAAAATTGAGTTATGTAGAGTGTATGATTATTGTATTAAGCATTGTTTATCTACTTTAAAATTATCTTTTCATTTTATTTCTTTTGTAGTATTTTATGTTTTTCCATCAAGTTTTTTTTTTTGTTGTTTGTTTGTTTGTTAGTTTTCAATAGGAACAAAATTTTCTTGGGATGGTATTAGAAATAATTCAGAAATAAGATGTAAGAAGACCACTTTATTCAGGATATTATTCATGTAAGCTATTTTCAAAAATATCAAAGAGCCACCAAAATGGGTCACATTCTCCAAATGATAGATTTGGGTTTTAGAACAAATGTTGCGTACTTCCTTCCTTAAAAACCATGCCATTCTGAGGAAGAACTAATTATCTTAAGGCTCTGAGTCAACTGTTGCCAAATGGCCTCACAGTTAGCGACAGAAGAGAAATGAAGCACAGTACAGTAAACCTTAGGGATTCACCTGGCCTCCTTCACAGCCAAGATTGTTCCTATGGTGTCAGACAACAATTAAAGAACCTGCAATTGAAGGTGACTCAGAAAAGGGCAAACAGGAAAGTGCAACTCTCTCAACCAGGTCATCCACAGCACAGGAAAAGAATAACCAGACACAGTGAGAGAGTAAGAAGAGGCTAGAAACATTTTGAAAAGCAGATGTAAATAGGTAATTATCTTTGGGGATATCTAGAGAAGTAGAGCGAGTACTGGCATTATGTTTACCATAACCCTTCACTATATGTAATCTTGAGAAATCATATTTTCTGTCTTTAGCCTTCAGTTTCTTCACAAATAAAATCAAGGAAAGGAGTAAATAATTTCTTAAGCTGTTTTTAAATGGCAGTATTCTATAAATCTTTACGTAAAATCATATATCTATAAAATATTTTAATGTAAGTACCAAAAGAAGCACATCTTTTCTACACAACACATTGAATAGACCTGGCATATAACAGGCACTCAGAGCAGTATTTGTTGAGTGAATAAATAAGCCAGAAAATAAAAGTGAGAGGTCAGTGGGTTGGTTAAATGGCTATCAGCCGAAGGAAAGCATATGTTAACAGGACAGCGTTGCATTAAGACTTTGTTTCTCTCTTCCTCTTTAAGGCAAACTGTATCCTTAGTGATGGCAGGGCAAGGCGGGTAAGAAGGGATACCCTAGGATGTTTCAAAGTCTCTTACAGGTTTTCACATTCCTGTTTGGAAAAGCTGAAAACTGGTTTGAAGTCCTTAAGACCAAAAAAAAAAAAAAGTACCATTTCTGACCAGTTCTCTGTCATTCAAATAACTCCAGACCTTCCCTGATCAGATTGCTATTTCATGAGGAACAGAGCCTAACGTTTCCTTGGCTACACTTTCAAGTTGAATAAATTAGAGAACAATATCATTAGAGTTAATAAACAGTATTTAATTTCAAAATTCATCTCTCCAACTGGTACATCATGGCTAACCCTTGCCAAATGTAGCCATAGCATTTGTTTAATCAGCTTATTACTATAACACATCACTGGGCTAGCTTGAATGGAAATCCGATGATTGCACTTTATGTATTTAAAACATCACCTGATTTTCAGAAAATGTTATGTTACCATCAGATTGGGAGGTTAATTATATACTCCAAATAGTTGTAACATCGTCTTCCTAATGTTTATAGATTTCCAAGCCAGATCCAGTTTCCAGAAATGCATGATGAAAATGCAGTTAGATTAGAGTAGATACTATAGGGAAATGGAAATTGTCATTTTATTTTAAGGTTGCTCTTTGGCTTTGGGAGGACATTAAATTACACTATGGAACATTGATCTGTCAAGTGAAAATTTAAGCTGTGGTGCATTTTCTGATGTGCAGTCTAAGACTAAACATTTACTTTTCTGATCTGTTTTGCTGTTCCTAGAAATTAATAATGACAGAAATAAATACATTTCATATAGTGAGATCTCCAGCAGTGGATGTTGACACAATCTGATTTATTTGTTTAATATTGAGACTTCAGTAGAGTTGCTCAGTTCAAAAGCATTATGGATATTATATTTAAAAGTGGAAACTTTAAATGGATATTTTATGCCAATTTGCAAGGTAATAATTATTAAACATATAAAATATCTACAGCAAAGTTTAAGTAATACACTCATACTGACACTGGTTACTTGTTCAATATTTTGAAGAGCTCTTAGAATAGAAGGAGATTTTTAAAGAAAACTGGTGATACATTAGTTTTATGCAGGCAGAGGCCACAACTATTGATAAAATTCTTGAGTTGAAATCTCAAATATTAAAACTGAGAGATTTAAAGCTTAATTTTTTATTTTTATTTATTTTTTTAAAGAAAATACAATTTCAGTGTTTTAGAGTTAAAAAAGATATGACTATGTAGCGTAATTATCTAATTTTCATGAAAAAGTAATGTGATCTCAGAGGTCCAAATAATTTCTCAAGATCAGTGAGAAAAAAGAACAAGCAAGTTTTTTCATTTATTTTTTTCTGAATGGATTTGAATTGCAAATATTAGTATCTATATATTAATAACATATCTATATCATTTTATTTATTTAACATGTTTTATGTTGGAGCATGGTTGATTAAGAATGTTGTGTTAGTTTCAGGTGTACAGCAAAGGGATTCAGTTATACATATACATGTATCTATTCTTTTTCAGTCTTTTCACATTTACTTTATTACAGAATGTTGAACAGCATTCCCCATGCTATCCCACAGGTCCTTGTTAGTTATCTAATATTTTAAATATAACAATGACAAAAAGATAACCCTATAAACCATCAGTCCCCAACCTCCTTATCCCTAGGAACCATTTTCATGGAAGACAATTTTTCCATGGACTGGCAGTGACAGGGGGCGGTTTGGGGATGATTCAAGCACATTACACTTACTATGCACTTTATTTTTAGTATCATACATCAGTTCCAACTCATATCATCATGCATTAGATCCTGGACATTGGGGATCCCTGCTACAAACCTATGAGGGTTGTGGGGGGAGATCATTACAAGATGGTAACAGCTGGTATAAAATGTTGAAAGCAATAAATACTCAGATTTTAGAAAATGTTGAGAGAAAATTCCAAATTTGTAATCATAAATTTAAACACAACACTCTGTTTTTCTCCAGTAACATATAGTTATTAGATGCAGTTATACCTTATGTAGGTGATGTCCAGAGTTTAGCTTTGCTAGGGAAGTATAACAGAAATGAAAAGGATCCAAATTTTGTAAGGTTTTTGTGTCAACCTGATGATAATCATGGTCCTTGGATTCTAAGCTGAAAAAGAAGGAAATTAGAGAGAAACAATGAGAAAGTGGCAGGCTCAAGTGACTGAAGATCTCCATGAGACTGAAGAAGTTTTGGATGAAAAATTTAGATTAACAGTGAGAAGCTCTAAAATTTGAGCATTTTTTTTAGTTGTTAAAAATGGCAACTCTATATGCCATCCACAAGAAATTATTATCAATAAAGACTCAAAGAGAGCTTTGGGAAAGATAATGAGCTACCTTTGAAAATGTATCAGTTATGTGCTTTAGGCAGTTAAAGTGGAGATCCTATATCTACAGCCTTTAATTAGGTATCTTTAAGCAGATTCTTTTTTATATATAATTATTTATTTATTTTTGGCTGTACTGGGTCTCCTTTGCTACAGGGGCTTTTCTCTAGTTACCAAGAGTAGAGGCTACTCTCTAGTTGAGGTACATGGCTTCTCACGGCAGTAGCTGCTCCTGTTTCAGGGCACGGGCTCTAGAGCACGCAGGCTCCGTAGTTGTAGCTCTCAGGCTCTAGAGTCAGAATCAATAGTTGTGACACATGGACTTAGTTGTTCCCTGGCATGTGGGATTTTCCCTGACCAGGGATCAAACCTATGTCTCCTGCATTAGCCACTGAGCGACAAGGAAAGCCCTGAGCAGATTCTTTTAACTATATGGGTTAATGGTTTTCATTATAAGAATGATGGTCCTTTCAATCCCTCAATTCAGTGTATTCAAGGCTCCCTAAAGTTCTCCAGCTAAAATGCCTGAAATTACCCGAAACACTTTGTGTGTATGAGTAAACAAATTCATTAGCACCATATTTGGGGGAGAGGGAATGGGCTTGTTATTCTAGAATGTTCCTTGTAAGAAATGGCATAACTAAAGAATGTGAAAGGCAAATAAGAAAAACTTTTCATTAATAAGATGATAACTTTAGAATATACAGAATATAAACATGTCCGTACCTGAAATCTCAAACTCTCCTAAAAGACTGAGTTGAAGAAAAGTTGTTATGACTTGCATGAATGGTTAAAAAAATAACCTTTGTATGACTACTATAGAATAAAAGGATGATGGATTGTTTTCAAATTATTTTAATAGCTAAAATATATTTTCCTTATCTGGTCAAAACATGCATACAAGTGTTCATGTGCCTAGAGACCTTGGCAATTAGGGATCTTAAGGTGTTTCCAGAATATTTGTTTGCTTAGCTAAGGCAAACAAATGAAAACTAAAAGATATAATCCATTCCTCTTAAAATGTATGCAAGCCATAGTACTCAAATTAATAGACTTAAAAGGCAAGTAATAAGAGAAGCACAATTCATTTTCTTGCTTTTGAAATACAAAAAATTCATATGGATGTTC
The DNA here is from genome assembly GCF_002263795.3 of Bos taurus. NCBI lineage: Eukaryota > Metazoa > Chordata > Mammalia > Artiodactyla > Bovidae > Bos > Bos taurus. The sequence continues at coordinate 33,516,799 of NC_037333.1, read as the reverse complement.
TATCACTAATTTACTCCTAACTGCTTGTTTGACTTTACCAAAAAAAAAATGTTTCAGGTATATAGCAAAGTGTTTCATTAATATATATACATATATTCAATGTTTTTCTGATTCTCATTTTTTCTTTAAGATAAGTTTATTTGTAAATTGCTCTGTGAGTCTTCAATACCATTAAGATGCCTTTCTTGTTGAGATTTCTCTTCTTGATGCTCTCTGTATTTTATATTAAAAGATGCTTGCTCGTTGGAAGAAAAGCTATTACAAACCTAGACAGTATATTAAAAAGCAGAGACATTATTTTGCCACCAAGGCTCCATGTAGTCAAAGCTGTGATTTTTTTCCAGTAGTCATGTATGGATTTGAGAGTTGGACCATAAAGAAGGCTGAGCTCCAAAGAACTGATGCTTTTGAACTATGATGTTGAAGACTCTTGAGAGTCCCTTGGACTGCAAGGAGATCCAACCAGTCCATCTTAAAGGAAATCAGTTCTGAATATTCATCAGAAGGACTGATGCTGAAGCTGAGGCTCCAATATTTTGGCCACCTGATGTGAAGAGCCAGCTTATTGGAAAAGACCCTGGTGCTGGGAAAAATTGAAGGCAGGAGAAGAAGAAGATGACAGAGAATGAGACAGTTGGATGGCATCACCGACTCAATGGACATGAGTTTGTGCAAGCTCTGGGAGATGGTGACAGACAGGGAAGCCTGGCATGCTGCAGTCCATTGGGTCACAAAGAGTTGGACACAACTGAGTGACTGTGTGGATCACAATAAACTGTGGAAAATTCTTCAAGAGATGGGAATACCAGACCACCTGATCTGCCTCTTGAGAAATTTGTATGCAGGCCAGGAAGCAACAGTTAGAACTGGACATGGAACAACAGACTGGTTCCAAATAGGAAAAGGAGTACGTCAAGGCTGTATATTGTCACCCTGCTTATGTAACTTAAATGCAGAGTACATCATGAGAAACACTGGACTGGAAGAAACACAAGCTGGAATCAAGATTGCCGGGAGAAACATGAATAACCTCAGATATGCAGATGATACCACCCTTATGGCAGAAAGTGAAGAGGAACTCAAAAGCCTCTTGATGAAAGTGAAAGAGGAGAGTGAAAAAGTTGGCTTAAAGCTCAACATTCAGAAAACAAAGATCATGGTATCTGATCCCATCACTTCATGGGAAATAGATGGGGAAACAGTGGAAACAGTGCCGGACTTTATTTTTGGGGGCTCCAAAATCACTGCAGATGGTGACTGCAGCCATGAAATTAAAAGACACTCCTTGGAAGGAAAGTTATGACCAACCTAGATAGCATATTCAAAAGCAGAGACATTACTTTGCCAACAGATGTTCGTCTATCAAGGCTATGGTTTTCCTGTGGTCATGTATGCATGTGAGAGTTGGACTGTGAAGAAGGCTGAGCGCCGAAGAGTTGATGCCTTTGAACTGTGGTGTTGGAGAAGACTCTTGAGAGTCCCTTGGACTGCAAGGAGATCCAACCAGTCCATTCTGAAGGAGATTAGCCCTGGATTTCTTTGGAAGGAATGATGCTGAAGCTGAAACTCCAGTACTTTGGCCACCTCATGCGAAGAGTTGACTCATTGGAAAAGACTCTGATGCTGGGAGGGATTGGGGGCAGGAGGAGAAGGGGACGACAGAGGATGAGATGGCTGGATGGTATCACTGACTTGATGGCCGTGAGTCTGAGTGAACTCCGGGAGTTGGTGATGGACAGGGAGGCCTGGCGTGCTGTGATTCATGGAGTCGCAAAGAGTTGGACACGACTGAGTGACTGAACTGAACTGAACTGAGCGACTAACAACAACATATTTTGTATCACCATGGCCCGGGATATCTTTCTGAGACAGTGAATCCAATTTGAGTTTTAGTGACAGTGACAGAAATTAAAAAGGCATCAAAGATCCAGTCTCTTTAATGTATATAGGTTATAACAAAATATTGAGTATAGTTCTATGTGCTATATACTGTAGGTTCTTGGTTATCTGTGTTATGTATAGTACAAGCTCCTACTTTATCCCTTTCCCCATTGTTTTCATTTGGTAACCATTGGTTTGTTTTCTAAATCTGTGAGTCTGTTTCTATTTTGTAAATAAGTCCATTTGTATCATTTTAAAAAATTAGATTCCACATATTAGTGATACCAGAATATTTGGTCTTCTTTGTCAGACTTACTTCACATACTGTGATAATCTGTGTCCATCCATATTGCTGCAAATGGCATAATTTCATTCTTTTTTATGGCTCAGTAATATTCCATTATATATATGTATCACACCTTCTTTATCTGTTCCTCTGTTGATAGATATTTAGTTTGCTTCCATGTCCTGGCTATTGTAAATAATGTTGCAATTAACACTTGGGTGCTTGTATATTTTTTCAGAAGGAAGAAACATATAAATTCATCCTTTCACTTCAGTGCAGCCAGAAACACTGAGGTAAAATACAGAGGCTGCTGGCCAGAGAACTGCAGCCTCAGCAAGTAGAGGGCACCCTGGAGAGGTGCACCCAACAAGTCAACTGAGACCTCAACTCTGGGTCATAATTGAGCAGTGAGCATTTTGCAGAGTCCCTTTAGTGATCTAATTCATAAACTCTTTACTTAAAGGAAACTTTAAAGAATTGAGATGAGATGTTGAGATTTCTATTAATAACAGTGGCTCTGATGAACAAAAAGAATCTTAATGCAGACTACAAAGAAGTGTTGTGACACAGGAAAGTGCATGAATAGAATATGAACCGGTCAAGCAGATGAATGAAAAAGTTAAATAGAAGCATTTCCAGCTTCTCTTGAATTTTCATCAAAATTCTGGCAGTGTCAGTATCGAAAACCCATTTAATATCATTTAGAATTCATTGATCCTTATGAACTCTTGTGTTGGAGAAGACTCAGAGTCCCTTGGACTGCAAGGAGATGCAATCAGTCAATCCTAAAGGAAATCAATCCTGAATATTCATTGGAAGGACTGATGCTGAAGCTGAAATGCCAATACTTTGGCCATCTGATGCGAAGGACTGACTCATTGGAAAAGACCCTGAAGGTGGGACAGATTGAAGGCAGGAGGAGAAGGGGTCAACAGAGGATGAGATGGTTGGATGGCATCACCGATTCAATGGGCATAAGCTCCGGGAGTTGGTGATGGACAGGGAAGCCTGGTGTGCTGCAGTCCATGGGGTTGCAAAGAGTCGGACATGACTGAGCAACTGAACTGAGAATTCATTATATATAATCATATGTAACTTTACCATTTTATAAATTGGCATTGTTTTCAATTCATAGTCTAGACTCAGTCTTTCTGAACTAAACTTTAATTTTCTAAGAATTATGATAAAGCTGAATAATTACTCTAGATATAGATAGAATCCAGTAATCCATACTATTTATTTTAATTGAACTTGCTTTGTCCAGACTTGCATATGTTAGTTTAGTTTTTATCCTGAAATAATCATTGTCATCTTGGTAGAAAGGGAATACTGTCCTGTTATGAATTATGCTTCAAGGGATATTCTGAAATCAATAATTTTTCCTAAAATTCTTATAAAGTCAATTTGTTACTGATTATTGCTTAGATATTTAATTGAAAACCTAACAGCACACTTGCTTTGGTCTTGTCAAAAGATTTAGTGTGATGAGAAAATGCTGAAAATTTAAAAATTATAAATGAATTTTTAGATTTTTTGTTGATTTAACTTTAATAGGGATGTCAACATTTTATCTGTTATATCACTAAAGCTAACAGACCATACAATTTACAAATATAAATTAATATAGAACAGATTCGGAGAAGGCAATGGCAACCCACTCCAGTACTCTTGCTTGGAAAATCCCATGAATGGAGGAGCCTGGAAGGCTGCAGTCCATGGGGTCGCTGAGGGTCGGACACGACTGAGAGACTTCACTTTCACTTTTCACTTTCATGCATTGGAGAAGGAAATGGCAACCCACTCCAGTGTTCTTGCCTGGAGAATCCCGGGGACGGGGGAGCCTGGTGGGCTGCCATCTATGGGGTTGCACAGAGTCGGACATGACTGAAGTGACTTAGCATAGAACAGATTAGGTAAAGCTTTAGATACATGAATAAATTGAAAAATAAATTTCCATTTATTCAGCAAACATTTAAATATTTTAATGGGCTGCCGTCTACGGGGTTGCACAGAGTTGGACATGACTGAAGTGACTTAGCATAGAACAGATTAGGTAAAACTTTAGATACATGAATAAATTGAAAAATAAATTTCCATTTATTTCACAAACATTTAAATATTTTAGCACTCACCGTTCTCCAGGCACTGTTTAAACAATTGGGATAATCTGGAAAACACAGCAACAAAGATTTGATGCTTGCCTTTGTAGCACTTAAATACAGATTGAAAAGATTGGTAATATACAATAGTGATAGATGTATTCAGTATATTAAGAGATTTAAGTGTCCCTTGCAGTGAAGTAGGGAGGGAGTAGAATAAAATATTGAATAAGGGGATAAAGTAGACCTCCCTGAGAAGGTAAGATGTAAGCATACACCTAGAAGCTGTGGGTTTAGTTGTACAAGCATCTAGGTGAAGAGAGGTCCCCTGCGATGAGCACCTGGTTCCGAAGTCTGTGTTAAAACAATGCTTGGCATGAACAAGGACTACACTGAAAACACAGATTCTGTAAACGGGTGATATGAATGGATTTAGAAAGAGATGGGCTCAGGCATTATAGAAATACAGATTGATAGACAAACATGTTCTATCTATTGGTCCTCTCTCTTGAACTACTTTAGGAAGTTCTCTCTTTTTATATTCCATAGTAAGAATATAAAACACAGCTCACTAGACAGACTACTATTTCAATTAGCTTAGCCTAATCAAGGGATAGATTTTCAAATATTTAGCAGTGCCACATTCCACTCATTAGGAGTCCTGGCCATAGCTGTTAAATTTCGCAGTTAGACTGATGTTACCACCATGAGGGTTTCTAAAACATTACAATTTTCATTGGCAATATCTGAGATTACTTATTTTCTGAAACTGTGTCTTTAATTTTCCATTTAAGAATTAGAATAAAACATAGAGGTTGTAAGAAATAATATTACATGAAATCTTAATAGAAATTCTATGTTGTTGATTAGTCTCGTATCAGAAATGAAAAGACACCTTTATCACCAATGATGAGCCAGCTGTGAACATCAGAAATGCTGGAAATATTCTAGTTTTAGGGCAAATTTCATTGTATATAAACTCATGGAATATGAGGACCCAAATCCCTGGAGCAGAAGAAATTTAACATGCAGTATACCAAAATGAGAACTGCTAGAAAACTGGAGGTATGGAAGTACTATACTTGTATAATATTTTAGTTAGCCTAAAGCAACGATAATCACAGACAAGCTCTATGCAATGTTATTTATGCCCACATAGTTGAATTAATTTTCTTTTAATCTTTGTCTGCCCCAGGAAATATTTCAATTGAATTTTACATTTCTTTCCAAGAAATCAAGAACTCTGGAATCCAATCTCATTTACTTTAACTTTTTTTCTCACAGTTATTTCCAAATCCTAAATGAATTCAAAGCCAAAAATTTATCTTGCATTTACTTCTTAATGACATGATACATGTGAACTTAATATAATTCTGTGTTTAGGTGTACTCATCTACTTATTAAGTACATATTGGTCTTATCATATTAGACATTCATCTCAATACATGTAAGACATAAAATAGTTATTTTTGGAGGCACTATGTATACTGGTTGCAAAAGGAGCTCTAAGTCAAATACTCTGGGCTCAATAATTAACTCCACCTCCTTCTAGCTGTGTCTCCTTAGGCAAGTTAATTAATCTCTTTGCCTCAATGACCCTATGCCAAAAATGGGAATTAATAGTGGTTCTTACAATAGAAAGTAATTGTGAGGAATAAAAATTGTCATGTAAAGTGCTCAGCATTATGCCTGTCATCTAGTAAAAATTCAACAAATATATACTGTTTTAAATATGTGGACATTTTAAAGTATTCTGTGATGTAATGACAATATTACTTTAAAAAAAATATGGAATGGTTTTCCATTTTTAAAATGACAGAGGAATGGGCCAAAGTCACCAAAAGCAATGACATATATTGGTTTTTGAGAAGGAAAATAAAGAGCAATGCAAAGTTTCCAGTGAATGAATTACAGATACCATGATACAGAGTTTCAAAGGTGACCAACATGACTAATTTAAAAAATAAAAAAAGAAAAACAGTTTGACAATTTTTTACACTTGAATGTTTTCTTTTTTGTCTTTGGATGGATTTTAGTTCAAATCTTAATGAACTCCATAGAACTTTCAAACAGCTGAACACAAATCTCTCTATGACATAAATATTTCAATATAATATAAGAAAAACAGTTTTCCCAATATAATGGCCTAAAAAAGTTATAAGAGACGACAAAGAATATTTAAACTATGTTCATTAACTTTAAAGGAAGACTGAAAATTATATGTAAGAGTGAATTCTTGGAGTTTTTAAGTAGGGTCACCAGCCTTGGGAAAGTTTCTGAATTTCTAAGTTTATTCTGTAAACCTATGACTAGTCACATATCTCAGTACTATCACTTACAAAATGAATGTTAAATATGACTAAGGTTGGAAAGCCATATTTACAACTAAGGTCTTTTTTTTTTTTTTTTAATCAGCAATATAACTGAAACTTGACACTGAATTTAAAGTGTGTGCAGCAATCTGATAGAGGAAAATTTAGATATCCAAATTAAGAAAACCAGAATTTAGGAACCAAATAAGTTTGAGAGTATTTTTATCAAACTGTGTTCAAACTTATTGAAGAAGAAGTGAAGTATCTCAGTAGTGTTCGACTCTTTTTCATGGACTGTAGCCCACCAGGCTCCTCCGTCCATGGAATTTTCCAGGCAAGAGTCTTGGAGTGGGTTGCCATTTCCTTCTCCAGGGGATCTTCCTGACCCAGGTATCAAACCTAGGTCTCCCACATTGCAGGCAGATGCTTTACTGTCTAGGCCACCAGGGTCAAACTCTTTGGAATTTCTTAATTTCTTGAATAGTTTATCTGTCTCACTAAGAAGCCGTACTAGAAAGATGCGTAGTAAGAACCTGTAAGAGAACCAGACTGTCTGTCTTAAAATTAAAGCACGGCACAGATAGTAGATTTTAGAGCTCTACAAATGGCCATCCAGTACAACTCTCTATATCTTTCCATCCCCACATCATTTTCTTGATAGATAAACTGGTGGCTCAGTTGGTAAAGAATCTGCCTGCAATGCAGGAGACCAGGTTCAATCCCCGGGTGGGGAAGATCCCCAGAGAAGGAAATGACAACCCACTTCAGTATTCTTGACTGGAGAAGCCCATGGACAGAAGAGACTGGAGGCCTACAGTCCACAGGGTCAAAGGAGTTGGACACAACTTAGTGACTCAACAACCACCAAACTGAAAGAGTTCAACATTGTGTTCATCTTCCAAAAGTGTGTTTTCTTCCCCGAAATCATACTACTATTTAAGAAGAAATGCAGTGGTAAGAAACGGGAAGGCTGGAAATTCGGGTATTGGTACATGGAAGGACTGCCCAGACAGAACTATAGAGTTCTTAAATTTTGTAGTTGAGGAGACAACTGTCTGAGTTTGGAGAGAACAGGCAGCTAGAATTTGTAGGTCTGATTACCAGAAAGGAGGAAAATACACAGAGAAGAGCTCTAGAAATCTACATATGTGTTACTCTGAGAATTTTATTTGAAAAACAACATTCACATATGTCAAGTGAAATTTGACAAGGCTAGGCAAAGAATAACTGCTAGAAAAGAATGATTACAAGAGAACTTTAAATAGAATTCCCAACGTTTCCTTAGGTCTGGGAATCTTTTGAATTTCTATCAGTCAGAGTAGTGAATTTTCTTTGAATACATGGAGTATTCAGTAGAGAGCACAGAAGGGTTGAGCTTTGGTAATAAAGATAAATAACTCTAAAGACAACTTCAGACTTAGCCTAAAATGTCGTTAAAACAAGTTTTGTAGTTGGTTGGACCCACAAATAACTTAATCATTTGCAGAAACAGTCCTAACTCCTTCTAAGAGAATAAACAAATCTAACACTAAGCAGAGTAAGATCTCAATATCTGAGAACCAATAAAAACATTATTGGACATAAGGAAAAATAGGAAAATGTGACTAATAACTGGGAAATAATTGCCAATAATAATAGAAATGGAAATGGCATGATAGAATTAACAGACAAGAAATTTAAAACACTATTACAAATATAAATATATCAAGGAGTTAAAGAAAAGAGTGATAATTTACATTCTTCAAAAGAAGAGTACAATATCAGGGTATTTTGCTCAAATTGATCTTATATTTAGACATGTTGTATGAGTGTAATAATGATAAGAATTATAACAAAAAGACCAGATAGCAGTTACTATTTTGGAATATGCTGTTCCTCCTGGCTCTTTGCTAAGTGCTATACACATATTGCCTAATATAATCTTTATAGCAACTACATAATAATCATTACATTTATTATTTTTTTCAAGTATAAAGAAGAGGTTGAAAAGTATCATGTAATTCATTAGAGAGAACACAAAAGAAGATACCAAAGCAAAGATTTAAGCACGTCTGTCTGAATTCAAAAGTACATCATAACATTGTTTCCCATATCCTAAAAGTTATGAGCATGAATTTCATTTTAGAATTTATTTTTAGCCTACACTTCCAGGTTAAGAAATGTTCTAAGGTTCTGTTTTATATTTTTTATTTCATATGAAATTTCAGTTCAGTTCAGTCACTCAGTCCTGTCCGACTCTTTGTGACCCCATGGACTGCAGCATGCCAGGCTTCCCTGTCCATCACCAACTCCCAGAGCTTACTCATGCTCATGTCCATTGAGTTGATGATGCCATCCAACCTATCATCCCCTTCTCCTCCCACCTTCAATCTTTCCCAGCATCAGGGTCTTTTCCAGTGAGTCAGTACTTTGCATCAGGTGGCCAAACTATTGGAGTTTCAGCTTCAACATCAGTCCTTCTAATAAATATTCAGGACTGATTTCCTTTAGGGGGTACTGGTTGGATCTTCTTGCAGTCTGAGGAATTCTCAAGAGTCTTCTCCAACACCACAGTTCAAATGCATCAATTCTTCAGTGGTCAGCTTTCTTTGTAGTCCAATGCTCACATCCATACATGACTACTGGGAAAACCATAGCTTTGAATAGATGGATCTTTGTTGGCAAAGTAATGTCTCTGCTTTTTAATATGCTCTCTAGGTTGGTCATAACTTTTCTTCCAAGGAGCAAGCATCTTTTAACTTCATGGCTGCACTCACCATCTGCAATGATTTTGCCACCCAAAAAACAGTCTGTCACTGTTTCCACTGTTTCCCCATCTATTTGCCTTGAAGTGATAGGACCAGATGCCATGAACTTAGTTTTCTGAATGTTGGCTTTAAGCCAACTTTTTCACTCTTCTCTTTCACTTTCATCAAGAGCCTCTTTAGTTCTTCTTTACTTTCTGCCATAACGGTGGTGTCATCTGCATATCTGAGGTTATTGGTATTTCTCCCAGCAGTCTTGATTCCAGCTTGTGCTTGATCAAGCCTAGCATTTCTCATGATGTACTCTGCATTTATGTTAAATAAGCAGGGTGACTATATAAGCCTTGACATACTCCTTTCCATATTTGGAACCAGTCTGTTGTTCCATGTCCAGTTCTAACTGTTGCTTCTTGACCTGCATACAGACTTCTCAGGAGGCAGGTAAGATGGTCTGGTATTCCCCTCTCTTTCAGAATTTTCTACAATTTGTTGTGATCCACACAGTCAAAGGCTTTGGCATAGTCAGTAAAAGCTATTCAAAGTGTATCCTGCAAATGCAGATAATTTTCTGCACTCAGAAGTCAGCCTGTCATTTATTTATAAAAATAACTATTTGTCAGGTTGATCCTAGAGCCTTTACTAGAATCATTAGTGTAATAATCATATTTTTTAAACAAAGTGGAGTTATTTAATATTTTGTTCTTATTTTTTATCAAACAATTCAAGAAATGTTTAATATATGAGATAACTTAAAAACCACTTGAAAATGTGTTAAACATTAACACTCCGGTTTCTCATCAGATCTTATAAATCTTTTACATTTTTAAACGTAAATGCTCCAGGGGATCTTCCCACCCCAGGGATCAAACCTGGGTCTCCTGCATTGCGGGTGAATTCTTTACCATCTGAGCCACCACGAAAGCCCTGAAGAACAGTCTAAGACTTCACAATTTGATCAACTTTTCAGCCTATTTTCCGCCTCTTATGCACCACTCACAGTATATGCCAACTAAACCATTCACCTTTCATAGACCTCTTAGTGCAGTGGTTTTCAAACTCTTAATATGCATGTGAATTGCCTAGAAATTTTGTTAAAATATATTTACCTGCTCGGCTAGTCTTGGGTGGAGTCATCATTAGAAATGAATATGCTATAAATCTAGACACCAGACATTGTGTAGCCAGGTTTTTAGAGTGCTGCATGCTGTTCTGCTTTGCCTCTTCAGCCTCTACCACTGTTTAGATGTGATTCTCCTCTGTGGTCCTTTATGTATTTGCTGATTCATTGACTGAATTGTCTCTTTCATCCTATGCTAAGAGAGAATATTGTATACCTGGCATCATTATCCTAAAGTTTTATCTTCAGTTTTGTGTGTGTAGTCAGTGATCTCCTAAACTTTGAGGAATATTTATTACTGATAATCCTAGTATCTAGCATGGTGTCTGACCCACAGTACATACCAAATAAATATGTATTGTAAAATAATTTATGGGTGTGATTGAGAGAGAGAAAAGTAGAAGAAAAAGGAAGGAAGGTAAAAAGAAATAATTAGGTACTATGATACCATATGTCACTGCAATTTGCATATTGTTCCTTCCACATACAAAACTACTACAATAAGGAAAATAACAGTAATTGAAACTTTTGTTGTATTTATTGTTGTTTTGAAAAGTTGTTCAGTCGTGTCCGACTCTTTGCGATCCCATGGACTGTAGCCCATCAGGCTCCTCTGTCCATGGGATTCTCCAGGCAAGAATACTGGAGTGGGTTGCCGTGCCCTTCTCCAGGGGATCTTCCTAACCCATTAACTTGGGTTTCCTGCATTGCAAGCAGATTCTTTATTGTCTGAGCCACCGTGGAAGCCCTTTATTGGATTTGCAGGAGGGAGCAATTTGTTCCATTATCTCACTTTCTAAATAGCAGTATTTCTAGGGAGGATAGACAGATGGACAGACTGACTCTAGTGCCACAAGCATATTTGCAATAGGCATGTGAAGAAAGAGAGAGTCTTCTCTCATTTAATTATTCTTAGTATTTATTGGGGATTTAACGGGAATCCCTCCTCTTTTAATGTAAAAAGCATTTATGATAATAAAAGATGAGAAATTTTTTCAGGAGATAAAATTTTGAATATTTCCTAGATGATCATCAGTGCTACAAATGAAGCTAATTCTTTTTATCAACCTTAACTCAGATCTGGGCTCCAGGATGTGCCAAGTGCAGAGCAATAGAATAAAAGCTTACTACCATAGCAAATCCTTTTAGATTGTGGCTTCACTGAGAGACCGACAATCATTACTAAACAAAAAAAATGCTTTGTATTTTATTTTTACTTAATGTCTTGGGATTTAGCAAGAAGTGCATTGATACCATATTTGAAGACTTAGTTATGGACATTATCATATGTATGAAATATTAATCTGCCTTCAGATCTTCTTTGTTAAATGAACTATTTCACTTTAAAATTTCTCACTGGTACTAGTTACTTCTTTGCTATCAGTAATAAATGTAGTTTTGTTTTTTTTTTTTCCCCCTCTTTCAGGGTTTGAACTTGAAAAGATTGGAGTCAGTACAAGGAGGGAGAGAGGTAAGAAAATCAAAGGGAGAGGGATGGAGAAGAAGAGAGAAGGGTTTCAGTGTTGCCCTGATGTGGTGGGTGATGCTGACTGATGCTGATGATGATAAGGATGATGGGGATGTGTTGAAAGGGATTTTGATAACATCTCATTCACTCTGGCCAAAACACATTTTACACATGTTTATGTAAATGAGTTATTTGTACTTGCTCCTCGGAAACTGAAGAAAATATCCTGTCTCCAATGAGGTAAGTGTTTTGTTTCTGTTAAAGTGGATTTTTAAAGCAGTAGGGCCCTCTAGATAGGGCAGAGAAACCTTTTTGAGCAAAGATTTGATGCAATATTTAAAGTGATTTACTGAAAGATTAGCATAATTCTAACAATGGAAACATTTTATGGCATTGTGGTTCTTCACTCTTGTGTCCAAGGGTTTTGGCATATGCTGCTAGGTGGGTGTGCATTGTTTGATGGTGTGAAGTTGCTCTGGTAAGACTAGTGATTCTAAAATTTCCTTTAACTAGTGTCTACTCTAGATGCTTTATACAGAAGGGAAATTTTTAGTAGTATAAAACAGAATATCATATTATTTATGTGATATATATTATTATCTAATTTTAATTAGATAAAATCCTTTTCAGTGTAAAAGTGTAAATGCTCTACTTTTCTCTGTGACTCACGTTGCTGGGTGTAGTGAGGTGGTGGGATATTTAATTCAGTAAATCAATATTTTCTTGTTACTCAAAAGGTAATTTTATTTTTGGTGATATTTACAGTATAATTTGGGTCAAAAGTGAAGACACTTAGTCTATAAAATGAGAGAATATTGTAACCCTCCTCCCCATCTGTGGTTTCTCTTTCTGTAAAAACATATTTCTTCTGTATTTAATGCATGATGTTTACCCCTCTTTCTTTGCTCTTCTAATTTCCAGTTGTGTGTTTTTAGTATTTGGCATTTTAGTTCCTAGTTAACTGTCATGTGGGGTCTCTTTCCATTTATTTGCTATTTCTATCCAGAAGAATCTATTCCTTTAGAGGGATGCACAACAGTAGGATCACATTGGCAAAAGAGCTGGGGAAGGTGAAATGTAGTTAAATCTCTAGAGATATTTTGTATTGTAGGACAGAAGGTAAAAGCATGTACTGTATAAGGAAGATCTCAGAGCCATTTACAGGTTTGTGAGGGTAACTACTGTCTGTCAGTTGGAACTAAAGTGGATCTAGTTAGAGAAAGAACTCAACTCCTCATGTTCTAAGTAAAAGTTCACACCTGAGCAGGACAGTTGTGATTTATTTCTGCTGATTTGGTGTGTTCGAGGATGTACAGTTTCAGCTCCTCACCATTGTATCCTAGTCCAAGAGCAATTATGTGTCTAAAGAAGGAAAATTCAAATCCATGTAGCCATGTGATGACATTGCTAAATGGTAGCAAAAATCATTTTTTAAGTTAAGATTTTTTAGTTTTTTCATGTTATATTTAAAGGCTTTTACTGAGAAGAGTTGCTGTTAAATTTTATTGCTTATTTTTTATTTCTTCTGATTTTATTTTATTATAAATATACTTATGGGTAAGGAATATGTCAATAATGTATTTTAAATTAAAATTTTTTCTTGAAGGTATTTTGTGGTTTGTGTGAAGGCCAAATTGTTAATGGCCTACAATTTAATATATACATCTGCATTGAGGGGACAGCCTTGATTTGGGCCTCCATTCTTGGTTAGTGGAGTTATTGTGAAGAAGGTAAAATCATCAAATTAATGAAATCATTATTATGTCTTCATTTGACACCTCCTATCCAGGAATGAAAAGTCAAGTTACTAAAGTCAAAACAGCCACTTCACTCCCTATCTGGGCAATACTGCGTTACTTGGGCTTATTTCTAGTCAACCTAACACTCACCTCAGTTTTCCCTATGATTATAAAGTCTAATCCATTCTATGGTAAGACACTTTAGGGAGGTATCAGACAAGAGGAGAAATATGTTGTGAACACTGTTTATCAAGTTTCAGTGGTAAGTGACCTATAAATAAGAGTGTAATTCCTTAAGAGTGTCCTGATCTCTCTTGCTTATGAATTCTGACAGGCATCTTTCTGATTCCTGCTTGCTGTGTTCTGTTACATGTGTGTATTACAAAGATGTATATATAAAGTCCTTGTGATTATGTTAAATTGAAATGTGTGGATTTGGAAAACTCTTACTCAAAATACCCTCTTAGAATTTTTCATCCTAGTGCTATTGTGATTGATGAAGACAAAATGACAATGATTACTTCTGAAGATGAATTAATTTGTCTTAGTTCAAATGACAGATGTTCCCAATAGATGTTGACGGATGTGATACTAAGGGCCTCTTACCAAATATTTATAAGGTTTAAGAAGTGTCCTTTAAAATGTTCTCTTTACCATTTGAGAGTTTGCATGGAGAATTGAAGCAGGCAGTAAGTAATACGCTGTCTAGCTAAGTAGTAAATATTGTTAAAAGGCTAATTGCTAGACAGGAAGGCCAGATCTGAACACTACATGCTGTATAAAAATATAAATTAAGAAGAATTGATTAAAATACAAATTTCCTGAAGGAAAAAGAGATGAGCCGTACCTAAATTGCTTGTATTGTTGTAAAACGTTTGAAAACACATATTAGTTGTATTTAAAAAATAGTTACTTTTTTTTAATGTATTTATACATGCATGTAAATTGAGGATGCTGATCATAATAAGTAATAGCAAGGTTGTTTAAAAAGGGAAATTAGTGGAATGCTGTGTAAAATGTCATCGTATAACTGATACTTCTATCTGTGAGTGAATTTCTTGCCTCTTGTGGATCTTATAACTCATAAAAAAAATCCTCAGTGAAATTTCACTGGATATGACATATGGATAAATCATATTTCTTTCCTTAAGGAAACTCTGTTCTCCTATATACAGTATTTTTACTGTGAATTGTGGATAAAACCAGGTTGCTATCAGTTTTTTTTATAAGATTGTATACCTTTGATAGCTTATGGTGAATGATGTCAGATTCGTGATCTCTGAAGAAGATTTTTGCTTCAGGACTTGGGACCAGGCTTGATCACTCAAGAGCTTTTGTGTAGCAGAGTTTTATTATAGTGAAAAAGGGACAGAGAAAGCTTCTGACACAGAGATCAGAAGGGAGATGGGGAGGACCACCTTCCCTAGTCTAAGCAAGGGATTTATATACTTTTTTAATTGGTTATTACAATAAATCAAAAGAAGGTCTCAAGGTTGTAAAAATTTTACCAGACCCACCCCCACAATTTACATTTTAAGATAACAGTATTAGAATTTAACAATAGAAAGATTTTACCAGATCCACTCCCATAATATACATTCTAAAATATCAGGATTAGTCAGAAGGTTTTCAGGAAGGAGAAACTGTCCTCAAGCAGGATACATTGTTATATAATCCTTAGTACAGAGTTTGAAGTTGTTGTGTAATCATCAGTTCCAGGCTTAAAGAAGAAAACATTTTATGTGACTAAGACTAAGAAATGAAGAGGGGAAAAAAAAAAGACGTTTGTCTTTTCCTCCTCCTTGAGAGCCCCAGATCCCTTTCTCCTCCTTGGGGACCTAGGACTTCTTATCAGTTTGCTTAGGAATTGACTCTCTCACCTTTGTTATTTTAAATATTAGTATTATATTTTCCAAAGTACACTTTTTGTTAACTTAGTAAAGATTCATATGCATATGCACCTGTGTGTGTATGTGTGCATGTGTTTGTACAAAATAATTTTGAATGGCAAGTTGTCTTTTCTTCTACCCTACCTGAAAACTACCTGACCATCCCTATTCTGAATATCTTATATCTTGTATCACAGGGCTTCCATTGTAGCTCAGTCGATAAAGAATCTGCCTGCAGTGCAGAAGACCGAGTTTGATCCCTGGGTTGGGAAATCCCCTGGAGAAGGAAATAGCAACCCACTCCAGTATCCTTGCCTGGAAAATCTTATGGACAGAGGAGTATGGTGGGCTACAATCCATGGGGTCGCAAAGAGTCGGGCACTACTGAGCGACTAACACTTATATCACAAGTCTAAATACACATGATAGGAGACTTTATATGGATAAAGAAACCTGTTATGGTTCGATATCTAAATCAGGATTAAGCATTTAATTTCAGAAATTATACTTAATGTTGCAAGCTAAGGTGAGAGACAGTGATTATCAGAACTTTTGGATTGTGGCTGTGTTATTGGAAGTTACAGAAATTCCAGAGCCACTGAGGCAATGGAAATAAAGTGCAAGTTTGTAATGAGCAGGAATCACTTTTACATAATTGGCAGAGCTCAAATCTCCCAAAGTAACAAACAGAGTAAGTAGAGATCATGTTACCATCCTTAACCTGGAATTCTGAAGAAAGATTAATATTGGTACACTTGAACATTTTAAATAAGGAGTTTTATATTCCTATAAGACAGATTTTGAAAATGCTTCTTAAACATCTGAGAGAAAAGGAACATTTTCGATAATTTCTAGATGCATTCCTTAGAAATAGACCCCCACCAAATTATAGACACATGCATTCTTTTATGAGAAAAATCCCCTGTTGTGATTTGAAAATTGATTTTCAGTTTCAGTTGGTTATGTTTGACCGTGCCAGTGATACTTCTTAAAATTTGGATTTTACTTGGGGGATTGCAAGTACAAATAAATAGATTCTGGTGGACACATAGTTAGGAAACAGTGGACATACCAAATCATTAAAAGCTGATTTATGAATGTGTTACTCTCAAGAAAATCATGGACATGGCTTACAACCTACCTGCTTTGTAATTCAGAATGCTTTATCAACTTTCTCTGTTGGACTATAATGTTCCCAATCCTCTCTTTGCCAAAAACCATAACTAGGAAATTACAGATGATATGAACTTCTAGTATGTAAACATGATCATCAGAGATATTTGAAAAAGGTAGAAAAATAAAATGTTTAGTTAAGTGCTAGTCCCACAAGCCTACTTTATATTTAAATATATTAATCATTTGAAATAATAATTCATGATTTGCTGCTTATGTAAGGTATCACTTTAGCATACAATATTCCTAGGGAAATGTATTCTGATAAGTAGTAGATTATATGCCTTTGTTAATCTAATTGGATTATCTAATTAGATAGGCTTTGAATTGTGTATCAAGTGTCTGCATCCAGTGCGAGAGACCCAGGTTCGATCCCTGGGTCGGGAAGATCCCCTGGAGAAGGAAATGGTAACCCACTCCAGTATTCTTGCCTGGAGAATCCCATGGATGGAGAAGCCTGGTAGGCTACAGTCCACCGGGTCGCAAAGAGTCGGACACGACTGACCGACTTCACTTTCACTTTCACATATTACATATTTCTACGTGATGTAAGTCATTTTAGAAGTTCAGCCTCAAAAGGGAGAATGTTCAAAGAATCAGATCAATGATACCCTGTATTTCAAAAGAATTTATAATAGACATTATTAAAAGTGAAACAAAATAAAAATCACCATTGATTTATTTTTCTATTTATAACTTAGAATTATTACACAGGTTATTTTAGACCTAGGTTACTGCTTAAGTTAAGAGAACTTGCTACTGTTTCTCCTAGTTCCAACAGACCCCTAGAGGGAATGGTTTTCAAAACAGAGAAAGTAAACAGAATATGTGAATTTTAAGAATAGAGCTAAAATTGAAGAAAATGTGTTGTCTCTCTTAGAAATAAGAGCAAAAAGTGATGAAGTCCCATTGTTCTCTTGAAAGCTAATGTTCTATATAATTTGAAATTATAGACAACTATATTTCTTTTGTAGCTTGGTGAAAATCTTCACTGAGAAACAAATCATGATTGCCAGTTACCTTTAGTAATTTTTCTGCAAAATTTGCTACATTTGTGTGTTTTCTTTATTGTTCAGCATTCAGAATAGGCTGTTTTCACTTTTGTTGAAATTTAACTATCCCATTCCATTCTTGGTTGATATAGAGTTTTATAGAATAAGAGATTCTTTTAAAGCCACAGTGATGACACAATCTGGGGGAGAAATATGTATTGGCTAATATTATAATTTTCTTTGAGATATAAAATCTATGGCAAAAATAACTCTTCATTCATAATGAGAATTATTGAATAGTTCAGTGGCTATAATTTGTCACTAAGGCGTATCTGATTTACAGTTCAGTTCTGAGATCAAGAGACCTTTTAAGGACTCAGTAAAAAAAATAAATAAAATATCCCTTTTTTCTCTCTTTTCTCGGAATTGACAGGCAATAAATGAACTGAAAAATCTTTGTGCTTGTAAATCAATATTTAATTGAAAGAATTACACTTTAAAGACCATAATGATTATTTCTATTTCAAAAATTTTTTAAAAGGATAAAATGAGTTAATATGGGTAAAGCTCTTTGAGCAGTGCCTGCCATCTAGGAAGCATGCAATACATGACAACTGTTACTATTATTTCTATTTGTTCTTCCTTTCATCTTTCCTTCTGTCAGAGACAATTTGGGTGTCATGTTGTTGAGAGATTTTACTGTTTACACGAACTATTCAGTGCTGTGGCAACCGGTGATATCTAAAGCCTAGCCTTAGGTTTTACATCTCAAATTGGTTCTCAGATGACAAATTCTTGACAGGACAACAAATAAAATATACTTTGAATCTGTCATTGAATCTCAAATATTCTTAAGTCCATATTTCATATTACATATGAGAGAAAATTTTATTTACCTTTTCATTTATAGCATTGTTTACAGATAGTGGTGCTTATGCACTGCAGGTTTTATTAGCTATTTTTCACATCTTATGTTTTCTATATTTCATCCTATTTTTCTTCCATGTTTATAGACCATTGACATTTTAAGAAACTATCCAAAAGAAACTTATTGGTTAAGCAAAACCAACCTTATCAACTCTACTTCTGTAAGCAAGAATACATTCTTAGTTGTATCTCAAATAAGGAAATCACAATCCATAAAAAGTGCACACTATTCATTTTTTTAAATCTTTCTTTTGGAAATGTTTAAATGATTATCTAGAGATGTATGTACATAGTGACAGAACAATTTTTCTTAAGAGAAGCAGAAAAAAATAGAAGAAAAGAGAAAGGGGAGAAGGAGTCAGCTTTGGACAAACAAGAAACCATCATTATGGAAGGACAAAAGAAGCCTTAGATATAGGAAACCCATTAGCACACACTTTGAGAGCCACACAAGAGTATAAACAACAGGTTTAAACAATAATTTGAACTCCAGTGAATTGCATCAAGCATCAATGCAACAATTAAGTTCCCCCAAATGGACTCTACAGTTGCAGACATATTGGATGGAATTACACCAATTAGATAAGCACATGAGCTAAAATAGAAAGCAATCAGAAATTTGATCTATAGGGCCAAATAAACTGAAAAAAAACACATTAAAATTTTTCTTGGGCAACTTCCTATTTTAAGAACCTGGCTGAAGACCAGGTGAGGAACTTAAACTCCCTAACTCTGAGCAAAATGAGACTAACTGGAATCAACCAAGATAAGACTGGGGAAGATCCTCACAAGATTTTGAAAAGAATGCTGAGGTAAAGTTTATCTAAAGAGAATCAGTCTAACAAAACCTAACTCTAAGCAGTCCAACCTCATGAATCCCTTTATTGACTCACAATAGAAGCCATGAAAACAGACAGTCATGTTATAAGCAACAGAGCAGGTGTTTTCATCTAGAACAAGAATTTTCAAAAAATTTATTAGGCTATCAAATTATTACTAAAATCAATTCTCTTTCCTAGGAGGCATAAACTCTGCATTTGGGAGAATGCCAAAAATAACTTACAATTTAGACCAAATGCAGTGCATACCTCACCCTTACTGTCAGAGAGACTCCTAGATGGAAACTTCAATGATCTTGGAGGAACAGGTTTCAAGCAGAGGAGTTTAAGTCAGGTTGCACAAGGCTTTCATTGGGAGTTCTCCTTTATCTCCACAATTTTTGACTATTCATCTGACAAATAACTGCGAAGAAAACAACTTTTGACCAAGCAAAACTGAGTTTGTTAGAACTACTGGCAAGAAAAAAAGAATACTACATTGACAAAATTTTAATAGATGTCTAAACGAGGATTTTAGGAGAGGATATTTGGAGGGTGTTTATAAGCAGGATGATTTAAAAGCAAGTCTTATGAGGTAGATAATAGATCGAGATTAGGAAAATTAGAGTTTATGGCACTCTGTCTTTGTGTTGATGTGCACAACAGGTGAAGTGAATGGAGATTTTGACCTCAGAGTTTTGAAATGCACTATATTTTCCTCATTTATGAGATTTTTTTCAGAAATACTTGTATACAATTAAAGATTTGTAATTTTGAAGTGGATTTTACAAAAAGGTGAGGACTAAGAAGGATTACTGTAGAAAGATTTTGACTTTCTAATCAGTAAAGACGTAGATGTCTGCTCTTATAAGGCACATATATTATTTTTAGAATCACAAACCCTGGAGATGTTTTCAGTTGAAAAGGCAAAAACAGTTACGATTTTTATTTCACAGCCTTATATATTTTTTTTGAAAGCAGTCAAATGCGTCAAGATCTTTGTGGATTGCTGTTTTTACTTGTGAATATAACCTATTAATGCAGTTATTTTTTGCCATTTACCTATGTCAGTTATAAAAGGAAAATACTACTCCATATAGTTGAACTGATTCAGCCTGCTTTCATCAGGTAAGTATTTATTCATAAATAAATGAGGAGATGTATGATTCCTTTTTTATTGTAATTATAAATAAAAGTCATGTCCACCTCAAAAATATACAGAAGATAAAGTTTTATTATCTTGATATTCATCTGGTACTTAGTAAGAGAATTTCTTTTCTATTTATATTTATGGTTTCATATAGAACAAACAATCCTCACGTAAGTAAATATTCAATTGTTGGCTTTGTTGACTAACGTATTTAGAATCTTATAAACCTACAATGATCCTCACTACTTCTGTTCTCTGAAAACCTTCCTTGCCTTCTCTCTGCTTAAAACTAGATTCCGAAATCTCTTTCCATCCTTCCTTCATCCCTCCAGTTGAGGACATTTATTTGACACATCTGTTTCTGTTTACTTCCTGTCCTCACACCCACTTTGACACAGTTTTCTGGACATCGATGCTCAGTCAGCCCAATGGAGTAGGAACACTCCTGATTAGTTCCATTGTGGTCCTTTAGTTATGTCAGAGGACCCTTCAGTTCCTTATCAGTGAGCAGCACATTGTTGTCTAGCATGTAATCTAAAATTTTTAAATAAGTTTGCCAATAACTGATATAATAGTGTATTTATGATATTTTAGTGCCTAAGTAATACTATACTAATTATGCTAATGAAGTATTATATAAACAGTTGTTTTACTTATATTAAAAATGTCAAGACTAGAGTATTTCAGACTCACACAGATAACAGTTGTGTTCAAAATGATAGTTGTAAGTAAAATTGCTATTGCTTGCTATAGTGGTTTGCTAGGTCTGTCATCACAGAGTACCGTAGACTGGGAAGCTTTAACAATGGAAATTGATTTCCTCACAGTTTTGGATCTAGAAACCCAAGGTCAAGGTATCCATAGGTTTTGTTTCTCTGAAGCTTTACTCTTTGGCTTGCAAATGGGTGCCTTCTCCTTGTGTCCTCAAATAGTCTCTCTTTTGGGTGTTCATATCCCCTTGTGTCTTTGTGTGCCCAGATTTCCTTTTATAAGGACCCCAGTCACAGTGGTTCGGCCAACCCTAATGGCCTCATTTTATGTTAATTAGCTCTTTAAAAGCCCTATCTCCAAATGCCATTGCATTCTGAACTATTGGGAATTAGGACATCAGCATATGAATTGGTAGGGGAGGGGCGCACCATTCAGTCTATGAAACACACTAAAAGCAATACTACTACTACTACTAAGTTGCTTCAGTCGTGTCCGACTCTGTGCGACCCCATAGACGTCAGCCCACCGGGCTCTCCCGTCCCTGGGATTCTCCAGGCAAGAACACTGGAGTGGGTTGCTATTTCCTTCTTCAATGCATGAAAGTGAAAAGTGAAAGTGAAGCCACTCAGTCGTGTCCAACTCTTCGCGACCCCATGGACTGCAGCCTACCAGGCTCCTCCGTCCAGGGAATTTTCCAGGCAAGAGTACTGGAGTGGGTTGCCATTGCCTTCTCCGACTAAAAGCAATACAACCATACAAATCCATTTCCCTCAAAATATAAGCTTTATCTTTGCCCTTTTCCTATTTGCTCTGGTTCTCCTCGCATCTTGTCTCTTAAATAACTTTAAAATTTGGTTACATTTAAATTTCAACAACAATATCAACAGTAAAAAAAAAAGAATAAAATAACCCATGTAAATAATTTGTCTGAAGTTCTAGTACCCCAAATGCTCTGAAAACTGATTTTTCCCTCACCAAAGAAAGACTCTCAAAACCTAAAAAACAGGGTCTTGTCTTTTCACAATGTAAAAAAAACAAAAAAAACAAAACTGAGTTACCCTCAGTCAGTGCTTTTTGTATGCTTATTATTTCTGTAAGCACTTGGACTATAAAGAAAGCTGAGCATGGAAGAATTGATGCTTTTGAACTATGGTATTGGAGAAGACTCTTGAGAGTCCCTTGGACTGCAAGGAGATCCAACCAGTCACTCCTAAAGGAAATCAGTCCCAAATATTCATTGGAAGGACTGATGCTGAAGCTGAATCTCCAATACTTTGGCCACCTGATGCAGAGAGCTGACTCATTTGAAAAGATCCTGATGCTGGGAAAGATTGAAGGTGGGAGGAAAAGGGACAACAGAGGATGAGATGGCTGGATGGCATCACTGACTCCATGGACGTGAGTTTGAGTGAACTCCGGGAGTTGGTGATGGACAGGGAGGCCTGGCGTGCTGCAATTCTTGGGGTTGCAAAGAGTCGGACATGACTGAGCAACTGAACTGACTGACTGAAGCACTTATCACAACAAACTTTTGAAATAGCCATTATTATCATTCTCATTTCAAAGAAGAAAAATTCAAAACAAAAATGATTTAAATAACTTGCCTAAGTCTTATAATTAGTAACTTGGTGAAGCCAGGATTCTAACCTACGAAATAGGTTTGAGCAAAAATTTAGCATTACACTATGACTTATAAGAAGAGAAATTAATAGATTTACTACAACTGACTATTATGACTGTTTGAATTCCTCATGAGAGTTATCTAATCTTAATTGCTAAACAACCATATTCCCTCTCTTTCTCTGTCTTCTGCTCACTTGTTGTATTAGATATTATCTCATCCAAGAACAAGACCATAATTTCTCTTATGTTTTGGTTAGCAAATTATTTAACTATAAAGAATAGAAGCCTACTTAAAACTTGTCATTATAAATTGAATACTGTCAGGTGCATCCATTTTCAAGGATTATTTCTTGATCTTTTTGGAAAAATATATAATCAGTTATTTTTCTCTGTTATCTAATTTAACATCATTCTACTTTCTGTGTAAATTAAGTATCTTCTCTACTTTTTTTTTTTTTTGCATATACTTTGTCTGTCTTGGTGGTGGTGGTTTAGTCACTAAGTTATGTCCGACGCTTGTGATGCCATGGACTGTAGCCTGCCAGGCTCCTCTGTTCATGGGATTCTCCAGGCAAGAATACTGGAGTGGGTTGCCATTTCCTTCTCTCTTGACTACCCCTAAATGTTGGTCTCAGCCATCTACTCAGGAGTTGGACAGTCTCTGCTAATGATAGACAGTGTGGTATAATTTCCCCTAGCTCATCTACAAAGTTCAATTAAAGTATACTTATACTTTAGCAACAGGAACTAGGATAAGAAAAATGACTTTTAAAATATTTATATCTTTTTTCCTTTTATGATATTCAAATGATAAAAGCACCATTAAACTCATCTTTTGGATTTACCACTTGTACTGTGGTAGAGTATTCTCATGATCCAGATATTCTCCTAAAGACAGTTGAATTAGAAAAGATACACTTGTAGTAACCCATCTAGAATGAAGGTTGGGCCAATATTTTCATTTTCTTCTATTATTTTAAAATCAATAGGGATTTCTTTAGTAAAATACAAAATTTATCTGAAATAAGCAGTTTGCAATTTTCCTAGGGTGAGTCTTCTTAACGGAGTCCTGATAATCATGGCAAAATTATCTTCCCAATTGCCCTTCTCTAAATCTATTACATAGAGAGGGTGAGTCTTAGCTTTCACTGATCAAAAAAAAAAAAAAAAAAAAAAAACTATGAAGGAAGATAAATGTTGCTGATATGGTAAATTAAAAACAGTCTCTATGCAGATTTATTGATCTAATGTATATCTAATCCATTATATTTATTAAACCAAATCATTGCCAATATGTGAATCCTGAACATTAGCATGACCTGTACTTTTCTTTTGTAGGCTAAAGGGAATGTGGTCAGACAATATTCCACATGGGAAAATTCACAGTGCACTTGTTTGACCATTTCTGTATGGCAGTAGGGGTAGACAATCACAAATAGGACCCAGAGGAATATCCTCTGCAACAGTTGATAGAAAATATAAGGCTTATCTGAATTTATGTTCTCATTTTTAATTATTCAAAAGTGTTCAATTGAAAAATGAATATGTTAATAATATTTAGCCATTTTAATTCATCCTCCTATTTATAACTGATGCTATTGTCAAACGAAATCATGAATATAATCCTGTACTTGATTATGTACAAGTTATTTAAAATATCAGTTCAGTTCTGTTCAGTTGCTCAGTTGTGTCCGACTCTGCGACCCCATGAATTGCAGCATGCCAGGCCTCCCTGTCTATCACCAACTCCTGGAGTTTACTCAAACTCATGTCCATCAAGTCAGTGATGCCATCCAGCCATCTCATCCTCTGTCGTCCCCTTATCCTCCTGCCCCCAATCCTTCCCAGCATCAGGGTCTTTCCCAATGAGTCAACTCTTCGCATAAGGTGGCCAAAGTACTGGAGTTTCAGCTTTAGCATCATTCCTTCCAAAGAAATCCCAGGGCTGATCTCCTTCAGAATGGACTGGTTGGACCTCCTTGCAGTCCAAGGGACTCTCAAGAGTATTCTCCAACACCACAGTTCAAAAACATCAATTCTTCAGCGCTCAACTTTCTTTATAGTCCACTCTCATATTCATACATGACTCCTGGAAAAACCAAAGCTTTGACTAGAAAGACCTTGGCGAAGTAATGTCTCTGCTTTTTAATATGCTGTCTAGTTTGGTCACAACTTTTCTTCCAAAGAGCAAACATCTTTTAATTTCATGGCTGCAGTCACCATCTGCAGTGATTTTGGAGCCCCAAAAAATAAAGTCTGTCACTATTTCCATTGTTTACCCACTATTTGCCATGAAGGGATGGGATCAGATGACGAGATCTTTGTTTTCTGCATGTTTAGTTCTAAGCCAACTTTTTCACTCTCCACCTTCACTTTTGTCAAGAGGCTCTTTAGTTCTTCTTTGCTTTCTGCCATAATGGTAGTGTCATCTGTGTATCTGAGGTTATTAATATTTCTCCCAGCAATCTTGCTTCCAGCTTGTGTTTCATCCAGCGTGGCATTTTATGTGATGTACTCTGCATATAAGTTAAATAAGCAGGGTGACAATATACAACCTTGAGGTACTTCTTTCCCAATTTGGAACCAGTCTGTTATTTTGTGTCCAGTTCTAACTATTGCTTCTTGACCTGCATAAAGATTTCTCAGGAGGCAGTTCAGGTGGTCTGTTATTCCCATCTTTTGAAGAATTTTTCACAATTTGTTGTGACCCGCAAAGTCAAAGGCTTTGGCATAGTCAGTAAAGCAGAAGTAGATGTTTTTCTGGAATTCTCTTGCTTTTTGATGATCTAGCAGATGTTGGCAATTTGATCTCTGGTTCCTCTGCCTTTTCTAAAACCAGCTTGAACATCTGGAAGTTCATGGTTCACATGCTGTTGCAGCCTGGCTTAGAGAATTTTAAGCATTACTTTGCTATCATGTGAGACGAGTGCAATCGTACAGTAGTTTGAACATCTTTGGCATTGCCTTTCTTTGGGATTGGAATGAAAACTGACCTTTTCCAGTCCTGTGGCCACTGCTGAGTTTTCCACATTTGCTGGCATATTGAGTGCAGCACTTTCACAGCATCATCTTTTAGTATCTGAAATGGCTGAACTGGGATTCCATCACCTCCACTAGCTTTGTTCATAGTGATGCTTCCTAAGGCCCACTTGACTTTGCATTGCAGGATGTCTGGCTCTAGGTGAGTGATCACAACATCATGACTATCTGGGTCATGAAGATCTTTTTTGTATAGTTCTGTGTATTCTTGCCACCTTCTCTTAATATCTTGGAATGAATGTCATATCTTGGATTGAATTAATATCTTGGATTGAATGTTGCCTATTCAAGGAAGAATTCTCCAAGGATTCCTACTTGCAAAAATAGTTCTATTACTTGGTTCTATTATGTTATTATATTTACCTTTTTATTTATATTTCCACCATTCTGTCACTTAGACTGCCTTCCTAGAAAACAGAATCTTACTCTGTGTCCAGCCATAAAACCTGGAATAGTTCCTGATATATAGTAAGTGCCCAACAGATGTTTGTTGAGTTAAATCTTAATTTTTTTCTTTTTTTTTAGAATCAGTAAGAATTGGGTTTAGAACATCTATGCTAGTCTAGGTGATTCATTGCTTTTGTCTTTCACATATTTAATTCATATAGTTTAGTTTCATTTATAATTAAATATTGAATATAATAAGCATATTTAAATTATTCTTATTAGCCTACTTAAAGATTTAGATGCTGAAACTTGTTATATTTTAGGTTACATTTTAGGTTGTTACATGAAGGTTGTTACATTTAGGTTAATTTGAGGTATAAAATATTGAAATAATGAGAAAAATATTTATAAAGCCTCAATTGTGCAAAATAATATAATGTAGTTAAATTTTTTTTAATATGCCAAGTTTCATAATTTCAAAGCAGAGATTCAAGTGAATCTTAAATCGTATGATGGGGCTAATTCAGCTGATTAAATTATCCATTATTCTTTTTCAAGATTAAATTCTGAAGGGTCTTCAGTCCTTGTTCATGAAGACTGTGAAGAACATGTTCATCTCATGTGACCAACCTGAGGCTTCCCAGGTGGCTCTCATGGTAAAGAACCCACCTGCCAGTGCAGGAAATGTGAGAGACACAGGTGTAATCCCTGGGGTGGAGATCCCTTGGAGAAGGAAATGGCAACCCACTCCAGTATTCTTGCCTGAAGAATCTCATGGACAGAGGAGCCTGGTGGGCTACAGTCCATAGGATTGCAAAGAGTCAGACACCAGTGAAGCAACCTAACAGTCATTCATTTAGACTGCTGTGAACTGTAATCCCCTTTTGCACAGATAAGGCTGATTCTGATGGAGAGAGGATTAGCTGATTTTCCAAAGTTAATTTATATTAGGGCTCCCTTGGTAGCTCAGCTGGTAAAGAATTCTCTTACAGCGTAGTAGGAGACCACAGTTCAATTGCTGGGTTGAGAAATTCCCCTGGAGAAGGGATAGGGTACTCACTCCAGTGTTCTTGGGCTTCCCTGGTGGCTCAGATGGTAAAGAATCCACCTGAAATGAGGGAGACCTGGGTTTGATCCCTGGGTTGGGAAGATCCCATGGAGTAGGGAATGGCTATCCACTCCAGTATTCTGGCCTGGAGAATTCCATAGACTGTACAGTCCATGAGGTCCCAAAGAGTCAGACACGACATATTTTGGAAGGCCATAAATTTGTAGGTATTTAACTAACAAAACATCATGAATAGCTCTTCTTTCAAGGTAACAACACTGCAAGTATAGAGTTAATATCCTAAATTTGTGAGGTAGTCTATAATTAAAAAAAAAAAAAAATAAACCAACTGGGCTCTTTTCCCAGAAAATCACTGAAGCACAAAATACCTGTATCAGGAGAGAGGAAAAAAGAAGAGAGAACAGAACAATAAAACTAAGAAAGAAACCTAACTGACCAAATTTAATGAGAGAAGTAGAAAAATTATGCATTTTATAGGCAGTCAAATAAAATTTCCCATCCAACCTAGGAAGAACTACACTCAAAGCATAAAGCAGAGTTTTCAGTTAAGAGAGGAAAATCCAAACAATTTATTTCATGAGACTGTGGGGAAATAACTTTATAGCTTTGCTTTTAAACCTTGAATATAGCTTAAGTGTATTTTTTAAAGTCATGTTGTAGTTAGTTGAGATATTCCTATTTCAAAAGCCATTTTGCTGTCTGTTTATAACTTACTACGGGACTGTTCTCAACAAACTAAGGCTGAGTCCAGTTCTTGTTTAGGACTTACTAGTTAAATTATGGTATTGCCTAAGGTCTTTTTTTTGTTTGTTTGTTTGTTTGTTTGTTTTTTTGCCTAAGGTCTTAACCCTGTGTCTTCACCTTTCCTCTTGGCACACTTTTCCCTGGTGATCTTATCCACCCTAATGACTGCAATGTTGGCTACAAGCTGATGTTCCTGTCTTTGTCTCCATCTAGATCTCTCTCCTGACCTCCGTCTGTTCACCTATTGGATATTTCTATTCAAATCTTTCTTAGGTTTTAACAATATGTACAAAGACAACTTATAATTTTTGTTTTCTTCCCTCCTGAAAACTCAAGTTTTTCTGTTTTTTTTTTTTTTTTTAATTTCACTTAATGACATTATGTCTTAATAGTCCATTTGAGAAAACATAAATTGATGTCATTTCTTCCTGCTTGTGTATGTTTTCACTTGTCGCAATCATTACAGTCTCCATTATACTTCAGGTATATCTCATTAATGTTTCTTCCTGTCTGTCCCTTTTCCACTGAACAAATTTAGATCTTTGTTACCTCTGAAGTACAAAATCATAATAACCATTTAATAGATTCTCCAGCTTCTCTTCCCATCACCAATCTTTCCTTCACCCTTTTGCCCAGGTATAATTAGAACCTTACTCACTACAGAATGCTACTATCTTCCTGTCATAGGAAAAGAAGGGCTAAACTATTTATCGCATCAACCAAGACTTTAGCAAATAAGCCTTACTTACTAACATTTTAGCAATAATCAAATTTCCTCATTTCTCCTTCAGTTAAATTATAATGAGGGCATTTCATTCATTCTTTAAAACCCAGCCAAAATGCCATCTCTCTTGTCAGAGTGAGTTTTCTATTCTGTTCAGTTCAGTTCAGTCACTCACTCGTGTCTGACTCTTTGTGACTTCATGGACTGCAGCACACCAGGCCTCCCTGTCCATCGCCAACTCCCGGAGTTTATTCAGACTCATGTCCATTGAGTCGGTGATGCCATCCAACCATCTCATCCTCTGTCATCCCCTTCTCCTCCCACCTTGAATCTTTCCCAGTATCAGGGTCTTTTCAAATGAATCAGTTCTTCGCATCAGGTAGCCAAGTGTAGGAGTTTCAGCTTCAACATCAGTCCTTCCAATGAATATTCAGGACTGATTTCCTTTAGGATTGACTGGTTGGATCTCCTTGCAGTCCAAGGGACTCTCAAGAGTCTTCTCCAACACCACAGTTCAAAAGCATACATTCTGTAGCATATTTGTATTTTTTTCTTACTGCTATTGTAGAAATAATTATATTTTTTAGAGTAATTGGCTAACATTTGTCTGGGTGGCAATAGCCAGAGCTTTTCTAGAGTAGATGTTGTGTCTTCCACATTTTGCAATCCTCAGAACTTGATTTAAGAGCCTAGAAGACAGGAGATATTTAAAAATCATTTGATGATGGAATGAATGCATGACTTATTGGGAAGTTCTGAGAAAGCCTTCTTGAGGTTTGCAGGAATTACCACTAGATGTCACTAGCACATTTCCAATAACAATACCTGCAAAGGGAGAACTAACCTTTACTGAGCACCTACTGTGTGCCAGGCCCTTTTAAATGGTTCTGTAAAGTAGCAATTATGATCGCAAATCTACCTTGGAAGCGGGTGCTTGGAGTGATTAACAGGTCATAATGCTAGTACAATGTAACTGCAGAAACTGTTCATCGCTCAGCCATGTCCAACTCTGCAATGGTGGACAGTAGCTTACCAGGCCCCACTGTCCATGGGATTTCTCCAGGCAAGAATACTGGAGAGGGTTGTTCAGTGGGTTGTTCATTTTCTTGTTCAGGGGATCTTCCCAACCCAGGGATCGAACCGCAATCTCTGACACTGCAGGCAGACTCTTTACCATCTAAGGCATTGGGAAGGCCCAGTACGGTGTAAAAATGGGATTAGAATACCCAGGTGTCTGCCGTCAAAATCTATGGGTTTCCCACAGTGGCAGCCACGTTCTGTTTTCTGTTTTGATAACTGAGCCTCTGGCCTTCAAATGATAGATATAAAAAGCATATGCCAACATTTTTTTTTAACAAATTAAATCTTTACTGACAAAAGAAGCAATTATCGGGTTAGAGGTTCTTAAGACCTTTCAAGTTAAAAGTCAGAGACTTTGCTTCTCGAATAAGTTTTTCCTGAATAGTCAGTTTGAAAACAAACTACCATTCAGAGAAAACTTTTTAATTAAACATGGATTTTGAGGGAAAGTGGTTAGATTGTTTTTTAGTACTTTATTTTTTTTTTCAATTAACACTTGAAAATTCATGTCTACTCTTTGTAAGGTGATAAATTTAGTAATTTAGGCTAGGCACATGGATAAAATATAGTCTCTACCTTCAAAAAGCTTGCAAAACTATAATATGTCCTTAGTTCAAAGTCAGGAACATCACAGTGCTCTTACTATGAAGGGTATTTAGTCTGAGACTCTGAAGTTTCAATAATATTTAGAGACCCTAATCACTTTGGTAATGTGACCGTTGATTCTTGGACCATAAATACGTAAAGCACATCCCTGAACATGATGAATGTCTATTAGTTCCTGCCTGCTCAACTCAAGACATCGTATCTTTTTAGATCCAATTCTGTCTATACAGAATCCCAAGCAAGACCCAGAACTTGAGGAGATGTATATTTGTAGAATCTCCAATCAGAGGAGAACAGTTATAAGAAAGTATGATGAAATGGTGCTTTGACTTGAATGTTTGACTTGCACTTGAGTAGACCCCCATCATCCTGTCTTCCTAATCTGGGTAGAGGGCACCAAGGCAGTCAGCCATTATGCAAACAAAAGAAAGACGATAGGGAGGTGGCTCATGCACACATGCATGCTAAGGCACTTTAGTCGTGTCTGACACTGGGCAAGCCCATGGACTGTAGCCCCCAGTCTCCTCTGTCCATGGGATTCCCCAGGTAAGAATACTGGAGTGGGTTTCCATGCCCTTCTCCAGGGGATCTTCCTGATCTAGGGATCAAATCTGAATCTCTTCCATTGGCATTTGGGTTTCTTTACCACTAGTGCCACCTGGGAAGCCGGGAGGTGGCTTTATACCTCCTCATAATTTTACAGCTTCTCTTTAGTTTAGTCAGCTTCAGTACCATGTCAGACTGTTTAAACTTTCTGCCAAACTCAGTAGTGGTCGTTAATATTTTTGCTTTTTCTATTGCTAATTATTGATGGGAGTCAAACCATCAACTAATTTTAAATTGTACATTTATATACAACGTGACTAAGTTTTGACAGATTTTTAAAGATGAGGAATTAATGTAGTCATGGAAACAGTTTATCTTCATCACCTAATGTTTTATGTGTAGTGAGCTTGACTTTTATGTAAAATTAAATTAGGTGATTTAAAGTTATCAATGTAAAATAATACATTTTCAATGTATTCCAAAAAACTAGAAATAATATCAAACCTCTGTATTAGAAATACATAAAGAAAAGCATAAAGTCAAAGTTAAAATGCCAACTGAATAATAAATGGCTTTTATGTGATTTCTACAGAAATATATCTCTTTAGAAAATAAGCAAAAATACCCATCAATCTTTATCAATATTTGCATTGAATTAAGAGAGTTTTAAATTATGTGAGGTCATTAGCAACACATTTCTCAAAAAAAATTTGCCCAATTTGTACATCTTTCTTATCAGAAAATAGCAACAACTTATTTAAAAAAATAAAAGCAATAAAGTCTGGAGAAATACTCTGTGTACTCACTCCTCATGTCTTTTGCTTTCTACTTTTGCCTTGCATAGGGTACACACTCAAACCATTTCTTTATCTAGATATAATTCATAAATGTTTGGATTAATCAAGAAAGTTAGATGAAATAAGTTGGACAGAGTAAAACAAATACCAAACAATTTTAATTATATGTGAAATCTAAAAAAAACTAAACAAACAAAACAGATTTATAGATACAGAAAACAAACTGGGGGTCAGCAGAGGGGAGGGAGGCGGGGAGTTGGACAAAACAGGTGAAGGAAATTAAGAGGTGCAAGTTTATGAAATAAATAATTCACACAGATATATAGCATAGGGAGCATAGATAATAATATTGTAATAACTTTGTACAGCAACCAGCTTACTGTAGCAGTTTATCCATAATGCATATAAATGTTGAATCACTATGTTGTATACTTGAAACTAAAAAAAAAAAATAGAGGAAAATTTGGTGGTCACTCAGTGGCTTCCTTCTCCTGCTCCCTAAGCATCCTTGCCGTTTTGCAATGAAAACCAAAGAAAGAAAATGTGAAACACTGTGGAAGCTCCAGGAATCCGTAGCATATAGATTGCACACCTGGAGAGACAAGACAGTTTAGTGAGGAGAATGGCCTGGAGCAAATACTAGCTGGGTCACTTACAAGCTCATGTAATAGCAATGGCAAAGTATTAGAAATTGTGCTTCTGTTTTCTCATCCTTAAAATGGGAGGTAATAACAATATCTACCTCATAGGGTTATTGTGAACATTAAAAGAGCTTGAGTATGCAAAGCCATTTGAACAAGATATCTATATCATTAATGTTTTCAAGGTGTTTGTTGCTGCTGCTGCCTTTGTTGCTACAGTTAAAGAAAAGTGCAGATCAGAAATGTTAGAGACAAACTAGCCAATAGATTTCTTGTTTTTTTACCTCAAGTGATAGCGCAAAACCTGGGGTTCCTTTTATAATGGCAATTAACTAGATACATTGAATGGAAAGTTTTGGAAATTAAAAAAAAATAATTTCCAAAGAAAAAAATGAGTTAAAATCCTAATCATAAATGAGATATTAGTGATTTTTAATAGTTTATTATATTTATTAAGCTATTTTCATACAGTTAAATTTTTATAGAGTTTTTTTTCCTTGTTTGCTCTAAAGGAAAACTGAGTAGATAGTCTGTTTGTGAAGTCTGTCAATGAATCATTGACAGAATAAAGAAACCTTCTCCATTCAGGTCACAAACCATAAAAAGGGCACCACCTGATGGCAGAATGTTCAGATTGCAGGTAAGAAGCTAAACGGAAACAATCGACTTTTAGTGCTCAGCTGACAAATTGAAATAATAAAGTATCATACATTCCCACAATATCCATTTATCTATGTAAACCTTGGTTTCCTATAAATGAGCCTTGAGTCTTAGTGGAGTTGGTGATGGACAGGGAAACCTGGCGTGCTGCAGTCCATGGAGTTGCAAAGACTCAGACATGACTGAGCGACTGAACTGAAGAGTCTTAGCAGGACTGGAAAACAATTGGAGATTGTGAATATTGCTATTGAATATATGTTTGCAGAGGCATCTTAGTATATTATGCCTGAAACCAGTCAGCATGGGTTCAAATCCTGACTTCACCTTTTATTATCTGTTGAACTGACCTAAAACAAGATAGTCAACTTCATGCTCAGGCTTCTTGTATAGTACCTACTCAGAATTACTGTGGAGTAAATAGCTTGTATTTACAAGGTTCTTAGGATAATAACTGATGCAGAGTAAGTGCCGTGTAAAGTGCTTATTAAGTAGATAGAAGTACTTTATTATATATTCATATCAGCAGATATTATAAGTTGAGAGCAAAACCATCTTTTAAAGATACGTTAGTGGTTTCCTGGGTGTTTCATACAGGGTTGCATAGTTCAAGCTCTAAAAGGTACTTTGCAAAAGGGAATTTTATGGAGTCCCACTTCCCTGGTGCCTCCAACAGTAAAGAGTCTGCCTCTGATGTAGGAGACCTGGGTTCAGTTCCTGGGTCAGGAAGCTCCCCTGGAAGAAGAAATAACAACTCACTCCAGTATTCTTGGCTGGGAAATCCCATGGACAGAGAAGCCTGGCAGGCTACACTCCATGGGGTAGCAGTGTCGGACACAACTGAACTACTAACTCACAATCAACCAGCACCATGAGGCAGAAAACAAAAATGGCAAAGAGCATCAGTTTTTGTGGTGTTGACCACACTTGAAAAATTCTGACTTTGCTACTCATTGCTTCCATGTCCTTTGAAAAGTTACTTATCTTCTTTAAAACCTATTTTCTACTTCTTTATTTTAGCTCAGTACTAAGAAAAGAAAAAAATATATGTAATTTGTATCATCCTTATTTACTTTCTATTGAAATTCAACGACTCCTTCTCTATCACCCGAGTGATTGACTTGCCGTCTTTGATGTATCAAAATATAGGCCCCAAATCTGTTACTGGTCATTTTATACTTGGATGATTCTAAATTTTATTGTATGTTAGATAGCAAAGCATCTGTATTAGTTATGTCCAATAAATATTTGATTTTCTTGTTGATATATTCTAGACTGAATTACTTTCTTTTAATCATTGTTTGCTAAGCAAAGGGGCATGTGATTGTACGTATGGGTACTCCAAAAGTAGAAGTAGAAATTTTAGGAAATTGTAATGAACATCTTATCTGTCTGTCTTCTCCTTTGTGGTTATCTATTTATGGAAGAGGTAACAACTGTAGTTATAGAGATTAATCTTCAAGTTTCTTGGAGACTCAATAACTTCATAGGAAGCTAAAGCACTGAATGGGAAATAAAATTTTGTGGATAAACACTTTTTATATTTCCCCAGGGAATGCCTTCTGTTTATATGAACAAAAGCTTCATTCGTAATTATACTCCAGTGCTTTGTTTTGCATGACATCTAACTTGAAGTTTTCTAGTTGATATAAGTGTTAGTGTCATTTTGAAGATGAGTATTATGATCAACTCGTTTCCAACACTTTTTTGGTAGAAGGTGTTTTATATAGAGAATTTAAGTAGATTGTTCGAATTTTGAAATCTTGATAATATAGCCTCATTTCCTCCACAGGCAGTCTAGGTAAGGAAAATATGCTCTAGGATTCCCAGTGGATGTGCCAGTCGGTGTTTAAAAGATAAATTTCCTCCTTTAACAGAGATGGGAAAAGTGTTACTGACGTTGCAATCTGCAGTTTTGATACTCATGTATAAAAGGGGGCAGATGTTCTTTTCTGCCAAATCATTCCCATAACACATTTACCCAATATTTGGAGATGAATATGCTTACTGCCAAGCCTTGACAGAAGGTTTCAAGAAAATATTGATTAATATCCATTGGTGAACAAAGAAAATTAGCCATTTAGAATGTAACACTCTTTCAACCTTGTCTTAGCCTCTTTTGTCTTACCTATTTTGTTTGATTCATAGTATTAACCCTAAAATGAACTATCATTTTTTATATATTTTCATACAATTGAATATATATATTATATATAAATATATATTTAATAAATAAATATTTATATTTGGTCAGTAACAAATCCCTGAGAACATTGCTAGACCACCCACCTTTTAACATTAACCTTGATTCATATGTACAGAATTTGGAAAGCTGATAAATATATCTTTGAGATGTTAAGAGGATAAAATAATGTTTAACAGAGTTAATGGAACTAAGTTTATAGAGGTACACAGACAAGTAAAATAATCGATATATGTAAGTAAGTAGTCAGATAGATGTATCTATACGTAATGTATGGTATGTCATTTATGTTTATAAACATGTGTGAGTATGGTATGCTTTTAAAAACTAATTCCTAGTTACTATGAAAAACTTATTTAGCAGGCTATATCAGGGATTGGGAAGTTTAGAAAAGTGAAGAATGTCCAAACCTTATGGTGTTTCATGAATTGTCTAATTTCACCTGCATAATTTCACAAGACACAGCCTAGTGCCACTGAATTTACATGGTGACTAAAACAGTATGAGCGTGGTTTAAGTATAAGGGATGTTATTTATAAGATATATAAATATATATAAACAGGGCTTATATTTACATATTAATAATAATGTATATTAAATTCTTTCTATGATCAAAGTACTCTATTAGAGTTAAATAAATTTTTGAACACGATTCTTGACCTCAACAAAGTATAGTTGGAACAAAATATGTGTATGATTTATGGAAGTAACTTTATGAGACATAGGCTTCAGAGAAAGACAGAATTTCACTATGTAATTGTCTACTTATATCAACACGGTAATGACAAAAGCTGAAAGACAGTGAGGGCAGAATTAATATGAAGGATGATTGATTTCACACATCTTAGATACTAATTCAGTGTTACCTGAAAGGAAGAAACCAAGATGATTTCAAAGTTTTAAGTGTGATAGGGCTAACTGTTGGAGAAGTGTAAGGAACTCAGGAAAAATGTGGGATGACTGTTTACTTTTAAATAGTTTTAAAAGATAGAATGAAGAGTTGTGAAAATTCCCACTGTTAAGTTCATGAAAGGAATCTATCAGAAGACAGAACAGTTTTAGGATGGCATCTTCAAAATGGGATAGTTGAATCCAGGAGAGAAATTGAGATCTTCAGGGTGCAAGAAAAATATGGAGATCACCAAGAATGGAACCTTGACTGTATTTAAATGTTCAATATGGTTAGAGAAGGAGCCTGAGATGGAGATAGAAAAACAATCAGAAACAATTAGATACAAAATAACATAAAGATGGTGTTAGTAATCAAATAAAGATTTCAAGAGTACCTCCAAACCATCTGTTTTCTTTTTTGTATTCTTGCTTCCCCTATCCCTTTCCTCTCCTCT
This sequence comes from Bos taurus, assembly GCF_002263795.3. Taxonomy (NCBI): domain Eukaryota; kingdom Metazoa; phylum Chordata; class Mammalia; order Artiodactyla; family Bovidae; genus Bos; species Bos taurus. The sequence goes on along the minus strand of NC_037333.1, from coordinate 33,480,031 downwards.
TACGGTTTCTCTACCCCAACTTTACCTATTCAGTTCAGTTCAGTCGCTCAGTCGTGTCTGACTCTTTGTGACCCCATGAATCGCAGCATGCCAGGCCTCCCTGTCCATCACCAACTCCTGGAGTTTACCCAAACTCATGTCCATCGAGTCGGTGATGCCATCCAGCCATCTCATCCTTTGTCGTCCCCTTCTCCTCCTGCCCGCAACCCCTCCCAGCATCAGAGTCTTTTCCAATCAGTCAACTCTTCGCATGAGGTGGCCAAAGTACTGGAGTTTCAGCTTTAGCATCATTTCTTCCAAAAAAATCCCAGGGCTGATCTCCTTCAGAATGGACTGGTTGGATCTCCTTGCAGTCCAAGGGACTCTCAAGAGTCTTCTCCAACACCACAGTTCAAAAGCATCAATTATCAGCGCTCAGCTTTCTTCACAGTCCAACTCTCACATCCATACATGACTACAGGAAAAACCAGAGCCTTGACTAGATGAACCTTTGCTGGCAAAGTAATGTCTCTGCTTTTGAATATGCTATCTAGGTTGGTCATAACTTTCCTTCCAAGGAGTAAGCGTCTTTTAATTTCATGGCTGCAGTCACCATCTGTAGTGATTTTGGAGCACAGAAGAATAAAGTCTGACACTGTTTCCACTGTTTCCCCATCTATTTCCCATGAAGTGGTGGGACCAGATGCCATGATCTTCATTTTCTGAATGTTGAGCTTTAAGCCAACTTTTTCACTCTCCACTTTCACTTTCATCAAGAGGCTTTTGAGTTCCTCTTCACTTCCTGCCATAAGGGTGCTGTCATCTGCATATCCGAGGTAATTGATATTTCTCCCAGCAATCTTGATTCCAGCTTGTTTTTCTTCCAGTCCAGCGTTTCTCATGATGTACTCTGCATATAAGTTAAATAAACAGGGTGACAATATACAGCCTTGACGAACTCCTTTTCCTATTTGGAACCAGTCTGTTGTTCCATGTCCAGTTCTAACTGTTGCTTCCTGACCTGCATACAGATTTCTCAAGAGGCAGATCAGGTGGTCTGGTATTCCCATCTCTTTCAGAATTTTCCACAGTTTATTGTGATCCACACAGTCAAAGGCTTTGGCGTAGTCAATAAAGCAGAAATAGATGTTTTTCTGGAACTCTCGCTTTTTTCATGATCCAGCGGATATTGACAATTTGATCTCTGGTTCCTCTGCCTTTTCTAAAACCACCTTGAACATCAGGAAGTTCACGGTTCACATGTTGCTGAAGCCTGGCTTGGAGAATTTTGAGCATTACTTTACTAGCGTGTGAGATGAGTGCAATTGTGTGGTAGTTTGAGCATTGTTTGGCATTGCTTTTCTTTGGGATTGGAATGAAAACTGACCTTTTCCAGTCCTGTGGCCACTGCTGAGTTTTCCCAATTTGCTGGCATATTGAGTGCAGCATTTCACAGCATCATCTTTCAGGATTTGGAATAGCTCAACTGGAATTCTGTCACCTCCACTAGCTTTGTTCGTAGTGATGCTTTCTAAGGCCCACTTGACTTCACATTCCAGGATATCTGGCTCTAGGTCAGTGATCACACCATCGTGATTATCTGGGTCATGAAGATCTTTTTTGTACAGTTCTTCTGTGTATTCTTGCCATCTCTTCTTAATATCTTCTGCTTCTGTTAGGTCCATACCATTTCTGTCCTTTATCGAGCCCATCTTCGCATGAAATGTTCCTTTGGTATCTCTGATTTTCTTGAAGAGATCTCTAGTCTTTCCCATTCTGTTGTTTTCCTCTATTTCTTTGCATTGATCGCTGAAGAAGGCTTTCTTATCTCTTCTTGCTATTCCTTGGAACTCTGCATTCAAATAGGTATATCTTTCCTTTTCTCCTTTGCTTTTCGCGTCTCTTCTTTTCACAGCTATTTGTAAGGCCTCCCCAGACAGCCATTTTGCATTTTTGCATTTCTTTTTCTTGGGGATCGTCTTGATTCCTGTCTCCTGTACAATGTCATGAACCTCCGTCCATAGTTCATCAGGCGCTCTACTATCAGATCTAGTCCCTTAAATCTATTTCTCACTTCCACTGTTAGTCATCAGGGATTTGATTTAGGTCATACCTGAATGGTCTAGTGGTTTTCTCCACTTTCTTCAATTTCAGTCTGTATTTTGGCAATAAGGAGTTTATGATCTGAGCCACAATCAGCTCCTGGTCTTGTTTTTGCTGACTCTATAGAGCTTCTCCATCTTTGGCTTCAAAGAATATAATCAGTCTGATTTTGGTGTTGACCATCTGGTGATGTCCATGTGTAGAGTCTTCTCTTGTGTTGTTGGAAGAAGGTGTTTGTTATGACCAGTGCATTTTCTTGGCAAAACTCTATTAGTCTTTGCCCTGCTTCATTCTGTATTTTAAGGCCAAATTTGCCTGTTACTCCAGGTGTTTCTTGACTTCCTACTTTTGCATTCCAGTCCCCTATAATGAAAAGAACATCTTTTTTGGGTGTTAGTTCTAAAAGGTCTTGTAGGTCTTCATAGAACCATTCAACTTCAGCTTCTTCAGCGTTACTGGTTGGGGCATAGACTTGGATTACTGTGATATTGAATGGTTCGCTTTGGAAACAAACAGAATCATTCTGTTGTTTTTGAGATTGCATCCAAGTACTGCATTTTGGACTCTTTTGTTGACCATGATGGCTACTCCATTTCTTCTGAGGGATTCCTGCCCGCAGTAGTAGATATAATGGTCATCTGAGTTAAATTCACTCATTCCACAATATATTTTCACAATATACATTATTAATTTTAGCATCTAATCATAAATAGGAATTCTAAGTGAAAATATACTTCTTTTTAAACTTTTAGGTGATTCACACCAATAAACATTGATTAAAATAATAGCCAGGACATGGAAGCAACCTAGATGTCCATCAGCAGATGAATGGATAAGAAAGCTGTGGTACATATACACAATGGAGTATTACTCAGCCATTAAAAAGAAAACATTTGAATCAGTTCTAATGAGGTGGATGAAACTGGAGCCTATTATACAGAGTGAAGTAAGCCAGAAGGAAAAACACCAATACAGTATAATAACGCATATATATGGAATTTAGAAAGATGGTAACAATAACCCTGTGTACGAGACAGCAAAAGAGACACTGATGTATAGAACAGTCTTATGGACTCTGTGGGAGAGCGAGAGGGTGGGAAGATTTGGGAGAATGGCATTGAAACATGTAAAATATCATGTATGAAACAAGATGCCAGTCCAGGTTCGATGCGCGATACTGGATGCTTGGGGCTAGTGCACTGGGACGACCCAGAGGGATGGTATGGGGAGGGAGGAGGGAGGAGGGTTCAGGATGGGGAACACAGGTATACCGGTGGTGGATTCATTTTGATATTTGGCAAAACTAATACAATTATGTAAAGTTTAAAAATAAAATTTTAAAAAATGTACTTTATAAAATATAATTTATATTTGCAATACAATTGGCTATAGTGTCTATTTACTGTATCATAAATATATTTGCAAAGAGATGTGCAATAGATCTATTACCAAACAATTTACTAGAGTTAGATAATTTTTACAGTTTGTCTTTTTGGTTATGAGTAAATTCAGAGAAGAAACTATATACAGTTCATTTCTGAATCATAAACCCTAGGATCTAGAGTTCAAAAAGTTCCTGAATGAGTAATCTTTTTTTTCCCCCATTTTTCACTTTAAAGGACAGTACAGCCCCCAAGTATTTTATTTCTTAAAATAAGATAGAACATAGACTTTCAGGATAGAACATAGACTTATTACATATATGCATTTGTATTTTACCTGCTAGAAGCAGCTATATTTGAAGTTTGAAATGTTACCAAACTTACTTTTAGAGAAAACTAAAATATTTGTATAATTGCTTCTGCTTAATAAACAGGCAGATTCTTTACCACAGAGCAATCTGGGGGGGGCACCAAGATAATTTACTACTGGCCCTCATTGGTTGAGCTTAGTGATCAACATTTCCTCGAAGATTGTTAATTCATTGTTAATGTCTAACATATTTCAGCAGCTTGTCATTTTTTCTGAATTTTCCAAATATTTTGGTGCCTCAGTAATGTACAACTTGGAAAAAATAATATGGAAATATCAAACATGCTTACTGTCAATTAAACATGATTCTCAGAAGATTATTTTTGAAATGATGCAAAGAACAAAAGCTAGGAGAAACTCTATCAAGTATAATCTGAAACAAGTGGTAACCACAGCTCATCACTATAAACATAGATCATATTCCTTTGGTAGTTTTTGCTTTCATATTCCAAAGAGATGACAGTACATTTAACTAATTGCCAAGAAGGTCAAAGACAAATAATATTGTTCTGTGTCCTTGCCACTAACTAAACATATTAGGAAAGAGCATTTATTAATATGAAAAGTGAAGATCTGACCTCAATATCCTTCCCTCCTGAAAGCCTACAATCACTAAATAGAGTCCTGATACAGGACAATTCTTACCTTGAAGGAAGGCAGTAGTGTTGATTTTTTATTTTTTAATTGGGGTATGCTGCTGCTGCTAAGTCGCTTCAGTCGTGTCCGACTCTGTGCGACCCCATAGATGGCAGCCCACCAGGCTCCCTGGTCCCTGGGATTCTCCAGGCAAGAACACTGGAGTGGGTTGCCATTTCCTTCTCAAATGCATGAAAGTGAAAAGGGAAAGTGAAATCGCTCAGTCGTGCCCGACTCTTAGCAACCTCATGAACTGCAGCCTACCAGGCTCCTCTGTCCATGGGATTTTCCAGGCCAGAGTACTGGAGTAGGGTGCCATTGCCTTCTCCTAACTAGGGTATAGTTGTTTTAAAATATTGTCTTAGTTTCTGCTATACAATGAAGTGACTCAGCTACACATATACATATACATATACATATACATATACATATACATATACAGTAGGGAGGTCCTCCCTATTGGACCTCCCTCCCACCCCACCATCCCACACTGATGTGTTGTCTTTTCATCTTATTTATAGTTTTATTTGCTGTGCAAAAGCTTTTAATTAGATCCCATTTTTTGTTCTTATTTTCATTATTCTAGAAGGTTGGTCAAAAAAGATTTTGTTATGATTTATGTCAGTGTTCTTCCTATGTTTTTCTCTAGGAGTTTTATGATTGACATTTTATAATGAAAAATATTAATTTCTGAATCAAAGCTATTTCATTACTTCAAATGACTTTCTCTAAATTTGAGCAGAAAATTCATGGAACTTTGCCAATTTCTTATATAAGGCAGAAGATTTCTACTCTATTGAATAAATACTAGAAGAACAGTGGGAAAAATTATATCTGGACCTTTATTGTGCTACAAACGTGTTTGTTCACTGGTATGTTATAAAAAGCAAGTGTATCTCATTTCTGTTCTTTTACTATATCTAAGCCAATGAACATACCCATGAATTTTATGAACAAATTGATTTTCCTTCAAATAACATAGGTTTCATTAAATATTTCACATTTGTCTCATTACTCACTTGGAGTTTGATTAGTTAGATTCATTATAGAGCTGCAACATAAAAACATTTTTCACTCAAGAAATTACTTGTGATAAAAAATACAAAAGACTCAGTAAATTATTTACCAAAATACTTTCTTTGTTGTAATTTAAATGCTTTTCTAGGAATCAGAATTTTTGCATGAGTGTAGTCATTTAATAAGTGAAGGGGGCTATTTAATATAAAATGAGATAATCACCATTGTACCTAATTATGGCATGTCATTTAAATGTCACATGTTAAAAAATGGAATCAGGAAACCTGGAGTCTGACATGAGGGCTGGTGCAGACTAGGCATCTACTAAGTAGTTTTTAATATCATAAATCCTAGTTTGACTCTAAAGAAGTTGCTTTAACTCTCCATTTCCTTATAATTAGATTCATTGTATGATAAAGCTTCTTTTTTTTTTCAGAATAACTATACAAAATCCCTAATTCTGTTCACTTACAGTTGCTTCTGTATTAGTTGAAGAAAGTTAAAATTCAGATGTTTAATTGTGTCACTATAACAATTTATAAAAGGAGAGTACCTTAAAATTGGCTGTATGTAACTGAGACAGATTAATGAAATTACAGTCAGTATTTTGAAACTAACATTGATATAGTGTCAACCTAATTTAATTAAACCCAGAGCTAGTAGACTGGCATTGCCTCAATATTTTTTGCTGTCCATTCTTTTGTTTATCTAATTATATGCCATTATAAAGAGTTCATATTCACTGTGAGCAGAACACACTGGCACAGATTAAGTGTAATAATACAATTGCTTTGAATGATGGCATCTGTCTTTTCCATGACTCCTATGGATCTCATTGCTAGAATATGTTACTAAAATATGTTTATCTTACCTAAAGTAAAATTATGCAAAGTTTCCTGATGCACGCATTGTATATTAATTGTTAATGTATTTTTTTTAATCTAAATGTTGTTAAACTGTAGTAGAGTGTTAACTGCCTTAAAATTTTCAGATATTATCATAAATCCTCTTCAGAAGGGAGGTACATCAATGCAAATGAAAGTATAAATATAATAGCATAAGAAATCTTTCATTGCTTACCTTAAAAATTATGTCTAGCTTATTAAATTAAGGATGCATATTTTCCTATGAACTGAATACATAATTCCTCATACCTACATGCCTTTACACATGCAGCTATCATCTCTGTTCAAAACACAGTTCAATGTCGTCCTCACTCCATTGGCATTTTCCATCTGAGGAACGCTGAGAAAGACTTTAAGATTTGACTTAAGCGTCACCATCTCCCTCATCCCCCTCAGACTGACTTAGCTGTTGCTCGTCTGTGCTCCCACTCTGAGATAGTCTTGTCTCGATTATGGTACATAATGCAATGTATAAGCATACCTATTAACTCATTATCAGTTCTCAATTTGATGAACTCTTTGAATATAAGAACCATGGCACTATTTTTTTAATTCTTTGCATTGAAGAATAGTTGATTTACAATGTTAATTTCTGCTTTACAGCACTGTATTTCAGTTATATACACATACACACACATGCACATTCTTTTCATGTTCTTTTCCATTGTAGTTTATCATAGGATATTGAATATAGTTTCCTGTGGTATACAATAGGACTTTGTTGTTTATTCATTCTATATATAATACTTTGCATTTACTTGTCCCAAACTCCTACTCCATCCCTCCCTGACTACTCTTCCCCCTTGGTAAGCACAAGTCTGTTCTCTATGTCTGTGCCTTTTCCTATTTTTATACTTAGCACCTAGAACAATATCTGTCATAGAAGTAGACACTCATTTAATTTGTATGAATGAGCAATTGAATCAACAGATTTTCATGGTTGGTTTCCTAAGTGTCAGTAACCAGAGTTGGGAAGAGTTGCATAAAGTTAAGCATCATGAACTGAGAGTCAAAGTCTTTTTCTGAGGTGGATTTACATTTTATGGTATCAAACCTTGATCCACTGTAAAACTTTCACTGACATATCTTAAACAAGGGAAAAGCCTTCTTTTATGATTTAACCTGATTCTGTTATCCTCCTTTGAACTATCTTTCTATCTCTACATGCTACTTATTTCAAATTCAGTGCCTCACTAAATCACAAGAGGCCTAATAAAAGTCTAAGTTTAAGCCCGGAATATATAAAATGTTAAGTCTTCTAAAAACCTTTTGCTTTCATGTGCATTTTAGATAGTAAATAGGCTGAGAGAATATTTGAATAGATAGATACTTAATATCTATCCCTTTATTTTGATAATAGGAGAAAAAATCCACAGATAAATCATAGTGAGATCTCTGAATAGGTTATATCTAAAAGTAAATTTTTCATATATAATGTTTTAAAACAACTTTTTTCTAATAATAAAGGTAATGCAACTTTACTGTCATAACTGTAGGAAATATGTAAAAACAAAATGAATAAAATAAATCTATCTGTAAAATTTACCATACAAAGATAACAGTTAACTCTCCAGCAAATAGAGGATTACTCATATTTTCCTTTTTTACTTACACAAGAAAATTTACAAGAGGAAATTTAAGTGGAGAAGCATGCCATAATTCCAACACACTGTGCGTCTTTTAATAATTTTGTTTTTACATATTTTTTTGTTTTTCTATATCTGTATGTAGTATAGGCAAACATTTGTATTTTTATATTTTCAGTGATAAGAATGCCCAAACCTTTGTCAGTTCCTGCATTACCAAAAATTTTTCACAAAATGTGGTTTTATGGCTTAATCAGATCAGATCAGTCGCTCAGTTGTGTCCGACTCTGCGACCCCATGAATTGCAGCACACCAGACCTCCCTGTCCATCACCAACTCCCAGAGTTCACTGAGACTCATGTCCATTGAGTCAGTGATGCCATCCAGCCATCTCATCCTCTGTCGTCCCCTTCTCCTCTTGCCCCCAGTCCCTCCCAGCATCAGAGTATTTTCCAATGAGTCAGCTCTTCGCATGAGGAGGCCAAAGTACTAGAGTTTCAGCTTTCGCATCAGACAGTCGCTCAGTCCTGTCCGACTCTTTGCAACCCCATGAATTGCAGCATGCCAGGCCTCCCTGTCCATCACCAACTCCCAGAGTTCACTCAGACTCATGTCCATCGAGTCAGTGATGCCATCCAGCCATCTCATCCTCTGTCGTCCCGTTCTCCTCTTGCCCCCAATCCCTCCCAGCATCAGAGTCTTTTCCGATGAGTCAACTCTTCGCATGAGGTGGCCAAAGTACTGGAGTTTCAGCTTTAGCATCATTCCTTCCAAAGAACACCCAGGGCTGATCTCCTTCAGAATGGACTGGTTGAATCTCCTTGCAGTCCAAGGTACTCTCAAGAGTATTCTCCAACACCACAGTTCAAAAGCATCAATTCTTCAGCGCTCAGCCTTCTTCACAGTCCAACTCTCACATCCATACATGACCACAGGAAAAACCATAGCCTTGACTAGATGGACCTTTGTTGGCAAAGTAATGTCTCTGCTTTTCAATATGCTATCTAGGTTGGTCATAACTTTCCTTCCAAGGAGTAAGCGTCTTTTAATTTCATGGCTGCAGTCACCATCTGTAGTGATTTTGGAGCACAGAAGAATAAAGTCTGACACTGTTTCCACTGTTTCCCCATCTATTTCCCATGAAGTGATGGGACCGGATGCCATGATCTTCATTTTCTGAATGTTGAGCTTTAAGCCAACTTTTTCACTCTCCACTTTCACTTTCATCAAGAGGCTTTTGAGTTCCTCTTCACTTTCTACCATAAGGGTGATGTCATCTGCATATCTGAGGTTATTCATATTTCTCCCAGCAATCTTGATTCCAGCTTGTATTTCTTCCAGTCCAGCATTTCTCATGATGTACTCTGCATATAAGTTAAATAAACAGGGTGACAATATACAGCCTTGACGTACTCCTTTTCCTATTTGGAACCAGTCTGTTGTTCCATGTTCAGTTCTAACTTTTGCTTTCTGACCTGCATGCAAATTTCTCAAGAGGCAGATCCGGTAGTCTGGTATTCCCATCTCTTTCAGAATTTTCCAGTTTATTGTAATACACATAGTCATAGGCTTTGGCTTAATACCATAGAGTAAACTACATAATCAAAAAAGAAGGGAAGATTTCAAACATGAAATTACATGGACCTAAAATAAGACAAAATATGTGTCATTTTATTCATTAGGTGATAGTCATAATTTAGAATGACAAAGTACTTTTAGTTTTTCATATATTCATTTATAGAATACACAATATGAAAAAGAATATATTTGTAAATGAATTTGTATAAAGATTGCAGACTGTTAAGATAAAAGCAACTGTTCTGTCATAAGTTTGGGATCATCAGTTATGCTATCCTTATTACTAACTGTGTAGCTCTATATACTTCACAGTAAAGTACTCAACACGATTATTAATAGAGTGAAAAGTAAATTTGAGATTGAAGATATGGTACCTGTATGCAAAAACTTAAAGTGGACAAAATAGGTTTTTCAGGATACATTTTTGTTGTCATTCAGGAGCAAAATAGAGTCACAAAAGCATAAATGTCTAGGAAGATGCCTTATGACAAGGACCATTTATCCTGAGTTTGGAAAGAGCTCTTTGTAATTGACTCAGTCCCTGCTGCCATCATTCCCTAGAGAATAACAAGCTGAACCCTATGTCCTCTCATAAAATCAGTCAGACGTGATTGGCCAGGAAGCCTCAGTACTTTCACTATTTAAATCTGCAAATAACATACACATCCTCATGATTCCTCTCGGAAATGACCAAGGGGATCTTATAGGTAAAGTAAGTTCAAGCAGTATATGAAAAAGAATTGAAATATCCCCCCAAAAATGTGAATTTAATCAGTTTTACTATTCAGGAGACTGTGCTCCTTCTATTTCAAAACAGGTTCCTATAACCATACTGTCCATGTGCCAAATAATCGGCCTCCTCTCGTTTGTCATTTTGCGGCAGGTGCATTTCCTCAGAAAGGCCAAGAGCTTAAGTGTTATCATTCACACAGAGATCAATTTTCTTTTGACAGCAAAGTGTTGCAGGCACAAATTTGCATTTGCAGTGTGGTAATTTTAAAAATTTCTACAAATTAGAGATTTTGAATGCCCTTGCTACTTTTTTGTGATCTCTTATATATTTTGCTCATGGGAAAAAAGAAAACTCTCAGTTCTTTGATTAGGTGTTTCACAATTGTATTTATTTGTAAATTATCTCAAAGCTAATAAAATATTTCCCAACTCAGGGCAATTCTGCCTCCTGAGTGATGACCAAAGGGATGTACTGACTTGTCTTGGTTAATCAAAGAATTAGACAAATGTACTTGGCTCAGTCAAGTCCTTGAACTCCTACTAGGTATGCTGCTGCTGCTAAGTCACTTCAGTCGTGTTTGACTCTGTGCGACCTCATGGATAGCAGCCCACCAGGTTCCTCTGTCCACAGAATTCTCTAGGCAAGAGTACTGGAGTGGGTTGCCATTTCCTTCTCCAGTGCATGCATTCATGCTAAGTCGCGCCAGTCGTGTCCGACTCTGTGCGACCCCATGGATAGCAGCCCACCAGGCTCCTCTGTCCACAGAATTCTCTAGGCAAGAGTACTGGAGTGGGTTGCCGTTTCCTTCTCCACCTACTAGGTAAAAGGTATTGTTATAGATATAATGGAATATTGATGTGCCTCAGATGTCAAAAATCATATTGCTTTTGGGCACGTATAAGGTCACATTAACATAAATGCTCAAATTCCCATTGCACTTACAACACTCCTGAACTCTTAGCCCTTTTGGAAAGTGCTCTGATAAAATATTTATGGCAGGCCGCAGAGAATGTGAAGTGCTAGGTTTAATCCTGTTAGTCCTATGGCTGCTCTCCCATGTGAAACTGAGGGCTTATGCCAAGTCTACCATCCAGGCTCTGCTGTGAGGATGCTGCTTGAAACATCCTCCACTAACATCTGCTGTGACCCAGTCTCACATGCTCTCTCCTCCATCAGTCCCCTCTGTTTCTGCCTCTTTAACCTGTGTCTGTCAGGTCAATAACAAAAACCAAATCCATTATATTCTTTCATAAACTTTAGCGGTTCCTTCATTTTGTGAGGCTCTTATATTCAATTTTGTTCTCTTCTTCAACTTAAAAATATTTTTACATTTCACAAAAATAAATAGATTTAAACATCAATACTTTATCAGTTCCTTCCTGAATTCTCTATAGGCTCAATCAAAGCCTCTCGTACTTAAAAAAAAAAAAAAAAAAATTATACTCTAGTTGCCTAGCTGAGGAGTTAGGAGATGCAAGTATGATGTGTTCATGTTTCAAGTATTTGAAAGTAAAACTGGAACATTTCTTTGCTTACATAGCAAGAAGGCCTAGAGATAAGGTAGACTCAGAATAGTGAATTGAATCATATAGTGAAAGCATGCGTTCACCTCCGCTTCTGTGTAATTTTTTCCCCTAATTATTACTATATAACTGAACTAATTTCAGGTATCACAATCACAGTCAACAGTGTCCAAAGGTAGGAGCTAAAGCATTTTTTTTAATGTTCTTTATAAAAACTTTACTTAGAAATTACACCCAGTAGATGCTTCCTCCTGTGTCAATGGATAAATCCTTCAACCAATCTATTCAGAAAATGATCAGTGATACAGGAATGGAACCATCCTAGATGAATGGTTCCTAGATTCCTCCAAAGAGGCCACCTGATATGTGAACAAAATCAGGTTTGTATTAGCAAGAAATAAATTGGAGAAAGGATAGTAAGCACCTAAGTCAGACTGAGAAGTAACAAGATAAGAGCTGTATTTTAAGGAACTATGGAAATGAAGTATAGGATAAGGTAGAGGGTATACAAACAAGTAACAAAGAAATAATAAGTGGTTAATGTAACAATGAGACACAATGAAAAATTAAAGTGTAGACACAAAGTAAGAGTGAGCAGAGGGATAGGTTTGAGAAGAATTTCAAATGAAGCACAGTCATCACCAGTGGCCTCTTGGACATGAAGAATGAGGGAACAGACAGAGATAACTCCAGTATTGAATATGGAAATTCAACAGTATCATTAACTGAGCTGATAAGAGTAAAGTAAGGGAAAATGGCTATAATATTGCACAGTAATATGCTGATCATCATCTTGAGAAAATGATGGGTACATTCTCTTTCATCTACATTGAGAAACTTAGCTAGAAACTGTATTGATTAGGAACTTTAAAATTCTAGACATCAAATTTTCCTGTTGAAGTGAATTTCTTTATTTACATGTCATCTTTTTCTAATCCTTGTTTAAATTCAGTTCAAAAAATGTTTTAGGAATAATAATTTCAGTAAATATTATTGACTGTATAAAGAGAGCTCTTATAAACTCTTCTCAGGTTCTAACATACTTTTTTGAATACCTATTTAAGAAACATCAAGTAGTGCAGTGTAAAAAGGGGGTGATGTATCTTTTTAGGTGATTTTTAAATTCATTTTCAATGATTTAAAAAATCATTAGGTCCTATGTCAGCAGATTTTGAGAACTTTTTAAATAAATAACAAAATTCAAGTTGCTTGTTTCTATTTGTTTTAAATACCTAATATTCAGCAAGAAAGAATCACTGTTTAGATCTATCCTGTATCATGAAAAACGTTCACAGTATGTTCCAACTTGAACTTTCATAGACTGTCCAAATTATACCTGAAGCTCATAATATTCCCCAGTGTGACTAGATAAGAAAGGAAATTGTTTTATACCCGAACAGGCTTTTGTCAATCCTAAAGATTTATCATAGTGGTCTGCTCTTTCCCTGTGTTTCCTTTCTCCCCTTCTTAGTCTTTGTGGTCATTTCTGCCTCTCTGTGTCTTATACAACCTCTCATCTTTACATTGTAAAATATTTTCTATAATTAAAATATATGTATCTAAAATGCTATGAGAAAATAAATTTGAGATGTTTAATAGTCTCAACTAACACCTCCCTGATTCTTTCAAAGGCTTACTTGGTTATATGACTGAACAGCTGACAAAAAACCTTGTATGTAGCAAGGAAAGCAATTAACTATTTACCCACTATCGGAAAGGAAATAACCAATTGTCTAACATAAATTGCTAATATAAGTAATGACTAGTTAAAGATCTGAACATACAACAAAGTTTGGGAAATTAAATTGTTCTTGGTTATCTTTTTTATTAGACATACCAATCTGTTAAAACATTTTATATACCTAATTTTTTTCCACTGCTCTATCTAAAAGGTTGATGCATCATGAATAGACATTCATAAACTATATATACACAAAAATAATAAAAACATATAATTCTTGTGGCTCTTTATGTGTGTACATGTATATTAAGAGAACATACAATTCTTTTGTATTTTGAATCTGAATATGTAGAGATACATATTATAAAAAGCAGTGCTTTAGAAATACTTCCTTTGGTTTTGATAAGCAATAGAGTGAATAATGGAATGATATCATCTAATATCCCACCCAAGCTTCCCAGCTGGTTCAGTGGTAAAGAATTTTCTTGCCAGTGCAGGAGACACAGGTTCTATCCCTGAGTCATCATGAAGATCCCCTGGAAGAGAAAATGACAGACCACTCCAGTATTCTTGCCTGGAGAATCCCATGGATGTGGGCTACCATCCATGGAACTGCAAAAGTGTCAGACATGACTCAGCATGCACGCATGTACAATGTGCTACCTATATTCACATTTTCCTGACTGTCCTTAAAATGTCATTCATAGCTTTTTTTATGTTATTTTTTCAGCATAAGATCTAGTTAAGATTCATGTATTTTATTTTCGTGGTACTTTAATCTTCGTTCATCTAAAATAGTCCTTCTTTCTTTTTGGATGTCTTGTGCCATTAACATTTTTGAAGATTCTATCTATATTGTGTTGTGTAGAACACTTCTAAATCAGGTTTTGTCAGATAGTTTCCTCATTGTTTGATTCAGGTTATTTGTGGAAAGGGTATTATATAGGTAATATGTATACAAACAACATATAATGTCCTTGTTCTTCAGAGATACATACTGAATTATTTAAGCATGAAGTATAGTATGCAACTACTTAAAAGACTATGTCTCTGTGTGTGTGTGTGTGTATCTGTCTGTATCCATCTAGAGAGAGCATGAGAGAAAGAAAATCAGATAAGAGCAAGAGACAAAACAAGTGGTAACATTTGGTGAATCTAGATGAAGAGTATACCAATCATCATTGAATTAGTTTTTCAACTTTTAAGTTGGTTTGAAACATTTCAAAATTAAAAAACTGGAGAAATGATAAGTGGGACAGTGAAAGGTGCATGATATAGAGTTGATCCCCTGAGGCAGAGCAGCCATGCAGCCACTTGCTGGTTCTGTTGATTTTGGATAAATCATTGAGAATATCTTAACTCATATATCTCAACTTTAAAATGAAGATGAAAATACTGAATTTATGTGCTGTTTTAAAGATTGAAAGATAAAACAGACACCAAAGCTTTTCACACAGTACATCTGAATACAGAATTCCAAACAACTGCAGATTTTATCAAAATGGAAACCTAGTGCATTCAATTATCTTATAAAGAGACCTGGGAAATGAATAAGGAGTATATTCATCATTTTTAAAAGTGACAGAAGTTCAAATTGGTTTGTTGTTCTATTAGAGAAATGAATTTTGCATAGTTCAAATGACCTTGGTAGCTAAATGAAATGAAGTTCAAGGGTGACTAGTGTATAGCTTATTAATTTAGGAAGTCAATAAAAAACCCACACAAATATAAGATGAATAAGAATTCTTATAATCTACAAAAGGTCAGAGAGGGCATTAATGTAAGCGTGTGAACAGTGCAGGGCTGAATCTAAATTAAGAAACTGACACTGGGATATGTAAATGCTACTATTATAGCAGTAGAAAACTCCTTGTAACTTCAGATTGATTTCACAGTTGCCCTGACACTAGAATGAGGTCTGAGGAATTCATCTGTTCTTTCTCTGGGTAGATGTTTATTGAGTAACTTTTTTTTTTCCCCCTAAGACATCTGTTAGTGTTACAATATAAAAATGAATGAGATGAACATCCCTGCCATCAAGGAGTTTACACTCAAGTGAAGCAAACAAATATAGGCAGTTACACTTACATCTTCTCTTGGGGTAAAGACAGATTTGGGTGCTCATTTCAAAGAAGCATCTAAACATTTCTTGGAATATTGGGACAGTTTTGTGGAAATAGTTACCTTTGAGATAGAACTATTGGTTTAGAATAGATGATTTCACATGTAAAAGGGGAAAAATACTACTCCTAATCTTAAAATATATGACATTTTAGAGACTTAATACTCCTTAACTCTTAGAATGTATAAAGTCTAGGTCAACAATTAACAAGAAAAATGAAATAATTTTCTTCCTAATATAGTTTAGGTTTGTATTTCTTGGGGATTATCCCTGGTTGGGCTGAGGCTTTACCTGTGTTTGAAACAAACTCACTAGCATATTGAAACTAAATTCCAAATTTTCAAATTGTATTTAAAAGATTGAAGAGCCCTGGATATTGTTGTCCAAGTGAAGGTTTTTTGCTCTCATTCTTCCTCTTTCTTACCTTCTGTTCTCCTTTCTTTTCTTTGAAAAATATTAATTGATTTTGTTCCCTTTTATTCTTCCCTTTCAATCTCTTTCCTCCATTCTCTTTTCTTTCCATTCTTTTGAAGTTAGATCATAAAAGCCAGGAACAAAGAGAATTCAGGACTTAAGAAGTGTCATCATTACCTGTAGACCTGAGGACTCAATAGGGTGAGAAAGCAGGTAAAAGAGTCTGAGGTTGGTTACACAGGAAATGTGCAAGCAAATAATTATACTAATGATAATGGGCATTGACTTCACACTCTTAGAGATTTACAAATATGGAAGTAGTGAGGGCAGATTGACATCTATGATGTTGGGTTGGACTTCGAGGCATTGACATGACCTTTTGATTTTTAATGGAGAAAAATTGATGTAAATGGGTGTCTTTTTGTGTGTGTGTGCTTATGAAAAAAACAAAAAATACACATATTTCCTAGGTTTGTCTTTTGAGAGAACCAGGAGGCAATGACATCCAGATGCAATGTTTTCACTAAGCACCCAGATTTTAAATATGAAAGACACAGAGCTCTTGGGATAATGATTGGTTGCAGGGGTGGAGCAACAAAAGTCCAAGTTGAGTCTACACACAAGCCTGCTTTACAAACCAGTACTCAAAAGATGAAGGGTTGTTGTCAAAAAAAATGGTGAGGCTAGCCTGAAGAATCTTCACTGATCGAATCTAAGACACTTTGAGCAACAAAATAAATACTGATAGAACAAATTGTTACCTATTGAATAAAACAGAAACCCTTGAGACCCTACTGACATAAACATAATTATTAATAATCAAATGAGAGATGGTAAAATTCTTCCTTACTATAGAATTTATTCAGTTGCTCAGTTGTGTCTGACACTTTGTGACCCCATGGACTGCAGCATGCCAGGCATCCCTGTGCTTCACCATCTCCCAGAACTTGCTCAAACTCATGTTTGTATCTTTTTGGGCTCCAAAATCACTGTGGAAAATGTCTGCAGCCATGATATTAAAAGATGCTTGCTCCTTGGAAGAAAAGTTGTGAGAAACCTAGACAGCATAATAAAAAGCAGAGACATTACTTTGTTGACAAAGGTCTGTGTAGTTAAAGCTGTGGTTTTTTCAGTAGTCATGTATGGATGTGAGAGCTGGGCCATGAAGAAGGCGAATTGATGCTTTTGAAATGCTGTGTTGGAGAAGACTCTTGAGAGTCTCTTGGACTGCAGGGAAATCAAACTAGTCAATACTAAAGGAAATCAGTCTTGACTGTTTATTGGAAGGACTGATGCTGAAGCTTTAATACTTTGGCCACCTGATCTAAAGAGCTGACTCATTAGGAAAAACCGTGATGCTGGGAAAGATTGAGGACTTCCCTGGTGGCTCAGATGGTAAGGCGTCTGCCTGAAGATTGAAAGCAGGAGGAGAAGGGGGTGATAGAGGATGAGATGGTTGGATGGCATCACTGACTCAATGGACATGAGTTTGAGCAAGCTCCGTCCAGGAGATAGTGAAGGACAGGGAAGCCTGGCTTGCTGCAGTCCATGGCGTCACAAAGAGTCGGACATGACTGATTGACTGAACAACAATCTACAACTTATATTCAAGTAAGTAATAATTCAATAAAAATATTACATATACACATAGGAGAGAGAGAGAGGCAAAGTAAAGGTGGAGATGGAGGAAGACAAGGAAGAAGAGAGGGAGTTGGGGAAGGAGAAGCAAAAGATATTCACAAGTAAATGTCCTCGGTACTGGATGAAGGCAATTATTTATGTTATTTTTCTCTTGTTAGTAACCAGTTATAGACTATGTCATGCTGCAGTTCATGGGGTCACAAAGAGTCAGATAAGACTGAGCGACTGAACTGAACTGACTGATGTTTGCTTATAAAACCCTTCTAACTCCCATCATGGAACTCTACTGTGTTCCAAATGTTGAATTATAGGCAGATGATTCCTTTGCCTTTAAAATTATTAATAAAATTTAACCAAGCTTTCTCTTTTCTCTCTCTCTCATTTCTCCCTTCCTTCATCTTTTTTACTTTTTCTTCTCCTTCTGTTCTTACTTGCTTTCACTTTTTTCTCACATTCATTTTTAAATTTTTACTATTACTATTTTAGGTCTTTTATGCCACTTTATTCCCTGTTTGACATGAATAGAAGTAATGGAGAGACATTAAAATAAAACAAATGAAATGTAAAACATTTTTATTCCTAATTTCTTATTCCTTATTTAAACATGCATGGGTACATGTGTGTATTGTATATATTCTTGTATGTTCACTACCTTACATGATTCGAGGAATTTGAGATTTTGTTCTTGTTATTTTGAATTATTTCCTACAAGTTATTTATTTTCTCCATGTCTTAATTTCTAAAATTTTAGACTATAACTAGTGAAATTGATTCTTTTTTAAAAAAATAGTCAATTTATTACATTGATGACTGTGAACTTATAAAGTATGGTCTGCTTTGATCATGCACAGCAGTCATCAGTTCATTATAAATGAGGAAGATTAGAAAACCATCATACTAGGATTAACAGATCTCAAATATTTGATAATCCCTGTAGTAGCCATGAGTCTAGATTTCAAAGAGACCTCCAAAACTTCAAAGCCAAGAACATTGGTATTCTTTGTGTCCATTAAATTCTTTCCCCTGTTGTCGCCAATTTTGGAAGTGATACTCAGGCAAAATCACCAAGTCTGAAATTCAGTAGCAGAAATGTGATTAAGTGTCTCCTCTGCTTTCTCAAACAGTTTATAAGGATCTGTTATAAAAAAAAAAAGTGTTTCACTATCTTATTAAATAAATTACATTCAAATAAATTAAAATTATCAGAATGGAGTGACAAGTTATTTTTTTTAAACCTTGTACTCTGAATCTATTCAAGTATATTTTATGGTAAATTTATCCTGGTTAGTTATAAGATAGTTTGAAGCATTTTCTAGGATGCAAATACAAAATTTCATTATGTTAAAATCCACATGTTAAATCCCAGGTGATCCTGCTCCCTTAAAAAAGCTTTTGTTTTAAAGCAATATTCTATAACTCAGTAGTTTGGGGAAGGAAAGCAATTGGGAGAGGTAGTGGTAGGTAAGAGAATACTGTTAAAGAAGAGTCTTGTAAGCCTCTTCCAAATTTGCTGTCAGGTGGAGAACATCCTTAGGGAATGTGGCCAGAAATGCAGATAAAATTGCTATATTGGGAGATTTAACCACATAGGGAAATGATCCAAGTACTATTTATTAATCCTCTATTTTCTGCTAAGCATTGTGCTGTATGCTTTCCTCAGAATAGCCATTTGAGAAGGATTTATTTCTTCAATTTGTAGGAGAAGCAAGTTAGAGTGAGAGAATTTAAATCATCTTTCTAAATGCGCTGCCTGAGATTTGCATTTTTTTTTCTTTTAACATACATTGAACAGAAAGAGAAAAAAAGATAAGAGGCAGGAGAATTCAGAGAGGGAATAAATGTATTCACTGTAGTGGGGATCTTAAGAGAAGTGGAGTATTGGAGTCCTGAAGCATTCTTGATTAATAAAAGCTGTCTTTCAATACCTCCAGCAAAATGCAAAAAAATATCACAAATATTTAATGTAGC
Source organism: Bos taurus (assembly GCF_002263795.3). Taxonomy (NCBI): domain Eukaryota; kingdom Metazoa; phylum Chordata; class Mammalia; order Artiodactyla; family Bovidae; genus Bos; species Bos taurus. The sequence goes on along the minus strand of NC_037333.1, from coordinate 33,460,393 downwards.
ATTTAAGAGCAGAGTTGATAATTACAACCTAGAGAATTAAATTAGGAAAATTATGTTAAACTAGACAGTAACCTAATATATAATACAGATTTGCAGTAGGCAAGAAGAATAGTGATTAAAACTAAGGGCAACATAATTTATTTCCTAAAACCCTTTTGTACAAATTTGCCAGCTACAATTTTTTAGCTTGTCCATTGAGACTAGTATTCTTTACAGGTTCTTGTTTTGAAAAGGAAAGAGTTCCTGAAAAAAGTTCACTGAGGAGAAATTACATTTGCCCCGGGGATTTGTGAAATATTTCTTATTGAATTTGTAAAATTCAATGATTCCTATTAAATAGTTCTTCCATGGATGCACAGAAATAATGAATTATTCTTTATTCCTTAAAACTGCTTAGATATTATATACAAAATTATTTTTTAACTTAGACGTCAGGGCCTTTTTTGAAAATTAGATAATTTTCTTCCTTTTAGTGCTGTGAGAATCAGCTGGAGTGTGTGTATAAAGTGGACAGTTTCCCATAAAACACCAAGCCATTTTAGACACCAGAAGATAGAATCAATAGCCATAGCTAAAGTGTTCATGCCCACAAGACAACCATCTACTTCAGGTGCCAGTTGCAAACTGAGGTTGTTACCTGTGTTTCTGACAGTCTGGCTACAAATTGGAAGTTCCAGTATTTCCCATTTAGCTCAAGATACCAATGACAAGTCCAGGTTGTTACCTGTACCTCTGACTTACAAGCTATAACACACTATATATGTTTTATATATATATATATATATATATATATATATATGTATGTTATATACATATATATATACACAGGCTATGACACACTCTCCGTGGGTTCAATTAATTTCCTAGGACAACTTATGGAATTCAGGAAAACCTGTTTAGTCACTAGATTACCAGTCTATTAAAAAGGGTATTAAAGGATATGAATCAATAGCTAGATGAAGAGACACACAGGGCCAGGTCCAAACCTAGGGAGCTCTGTCCTCGTGGCATTTGGGGCCTGGCATGGTGACACATGGTGTGTTCTGGCTCCCCAGTGTGGAAGGTCCTTGAACTCCCTTCCTTTTGTATTTTTATGGAGGCTTCATTATGTAGACATGTTTGATTAACTGATTGGTCATTGCTGATTGAGTCAAACTTTAGCCCCTCTACCCTCCCTAGAAATCAAATCAAAATCTGGGACTGAAATTTACAACCCTGTCTTCATAGTGTGTGCTCCTGGTAACCAGCTCCCATCTGTAGGTACTTTGCAAAGTTATCTTCATTAATTTAAATCCAGTTGTGATGGATAGGACTTGTTATGAATAATAAAACATCTCTTTCAGATTTATAGCTCTGAAACTCTGAAGAATTTTCAGGAAGTAAAGACAAGAGCCCAATATTATAACAAAAGATGCTACCAAGGTTCTTGTGATTCAGGAAATTCCAAAGATTTGGAGAGCCAGAAACTGTGGATGAAGACCAAATATATATGAGAAATATATTTTGGTCATCTGAATATCCAAATACATACATACATATATATATATGTATACACATACATACACATATATAGAATATTTATGTACCTACATATATATACACATACATGTATAATACATATTATACATGTAAATGTGTGCTAAGTCACCTCAGTCATGTTTGACTCTTTGTTAACCTATGGACTGTAGCCTGCCAGGCTCCTCTGTCCATGGGTTCTCCAAGAAGAATCCTGGAGTGGGTTGCCATGCCCTCCTCCAGGGGATTTTATGCATAATATGTAAATATAATATAATATATGTGTGTATATATATATATATATAGGTACATAAATATATTGTAAATCACAATATTCCACCCCTCATGCCAAACTATTTGATATTTTAAAATATTGTATAATGATGAGAAACAGATAATAGAGAAACAGGAAGTTAATAGATGATTCATTTTAGAGTATTTGTTATAGCTTTACAAATAATCTTCAAAATATTAAATACATTTGACTTGAAATACTAAATCTGTGATTTTTAATAACAGTCTTTCAGGACTGTGATAATAAAATTTTTCTAAGCTTTTGTTTAGATTTTCAGATTCAGGATAATAATTTTTAGAAGTTATGCAATTTTTTTGTAATTTACTCTTTGTTTTTAGTTTTAGAATTATTTACATTCCCCTTATATGAATCAATCTGAAAAAATAGCATTTTTACCTTTTGGAATTTAACAAGTATTACTCTATCATGTTTGATTAAGAGGGGATTTTAACATTCCATATAAGCTTCATTTTCCTCCAAGTGAAAGTTAATTATTCAGTTGAAGTGAAACTATTTGTGGTAATAAGTTAGAGACTGCAGACCACATTTTTACATTGATTTCCTTTAGTGACTACAATTCATTCCCACCTGATGTTCTAAAGTCTCCTGTTATTGAGAAAGCCATCTAGTTACATCCTATTTTAATCCTTAAAATATACAGGTGAAAATCAGAAAATATCATAAGTTATCATGTAGTTAAATATATTCATTGCACACTGTGACATGTGCCAAGAGGCACAAAATGTTACATGTAAAATAGTAAAGATAATGCCTATCCTTCTAAAACTCTTTCAAAAATTGCAAAGGAGGGAACACTTCCAAACTCATTCTATGATGCCACCATCACCCTGATACCAAAACCAAAGACAACACAAAAAAAGAAAACTACAGGCCAATATCCCTGATGAACATAGATGAAAAAATCCTCAACAAAATTTTAGCAAACAGAATTCAGCAACACATCAAAAAGCTCATACACCATGATCAAGTTGGGTTTATTCCAGGGATGCAAGGATTCTTCAATATATGGAATTCAATCAGTGTGATACACCATATTAACAAACTGAAAGATAAAAACATATGATTATCTCAGTAGATGCAGAAAAAGCCTTTAACAAAATTCAGCACCTATTTATGATTAAAACTCTTCAAAAAATGGGCATAGAAGGAACCTACCTTAACATAGTAAAGCCCATATATGATAAGCCTACAGCAAACATTATTCTCAATGGTGAAAAACTGAGAGCATTCCCTCTGAGATCAGGAACAACACAAGGGTTTCCACTTTCACCACTGTTATTCAATATAATTCTGGAAGTCCTAGCTATAGCAATCAGAGAAGAAAAAAAATAAATAAAAGAATTCCAGATTGGAAAAGAAGTAAAGCTCTCACTGTTTTCAGATGACATGATACTGTACATAGAAAACCCTAAAAATGGTATCAGAAAATTTCTAGAGCTAATCAGTGGATTTAGCAAAGTTGCAGGATACAAAATGAATACACAGAAATCACTTGCATTTCTATAAACTAACAATGAAAAATCAGAGCAATTAAGGAATCAATCCTAATCACCATTGCAACAAAAAGAATTAAATATCTAGGAATAAACTTACTGAAGGAGAAGGAAGAACTGAACAGAGAAAATTATAAGACACTAATGAAAGAAATCAAAAATGACATGAACAGAGAGAGAGATAGTCCATGTTACTGGGTAGGAAGAATCAATATTGTGAAAATGACTATACTACCAAATGCAATCTACACATTCAATGCAATCCCTATCAAATTACCAATGGCATTTTTCACATAACTAGAACAAAAAATTTCATAATTCAAATGGAAACACAAATAGCCAAAGCAGGCTTGAGAAAGAAGAATGGAGCAGGAGGACTTGAGCTTCCTGACTTCAGGTTATACTACAAAGCTATAGTCATCAAGACAGTATGGTACTGGCACAAAAACAGAAATATAGACCAATGGAAAAAGATAGTAAGCCCAGAAATAAACCCATGCACCAATGGGTACCTTACTTTTGACAAAGGAGGCAATAATAATCAATGGGGCAAAGACAGCCTCTTCAGTAAATGGTGCTGGGAAAAGTGGACAGCTACTTGTAAAAGAATGAAATTAGAGCACTTCCTAACACCATACACAAAGATAAACTCAAAATGGATTAATGACCCAAGTGTAAGACCAGAAACTATAAAACTGTTAGAGAAAAACATAGGCAGAATACTTGATGACATAAACAAAGCAAGAACCTCTATGACCCACTTCCTAGAGTAACGAAAATAAAAAGTAAACAAGTGGAACCTGATTAAACTTAAAAGATTTTGCAAGGCAAAGGAAACTATAAGCAAGGTGAAAGACAACCCTCAAAATGAGAGAAAATAATAGCAAATGAAACAACTGACAAAGGATTCATTTCCAAATTATACAAGTAGCTCATACAGCTAAATACCAGAAAAACAAACAACCCAATCAAAAAGCAGGAAAAGACCTAAAAAGACTTTCTCTAAAGAAGACATACAGATGGCTAACAACCACATTAAAAGATGCTCAACCTCGCTCATTATTAGAGAAGTGCAAATCAAAACGACAATGAAATCTCACCTCACACCAGTCAGAATGGCCCTCATCAAAAAGTCTACAAACAATGAATGCTGGGGAGGGTGTGGAGAAAAGGAAACACTCTTGTACTGTTGGTGGGAATGTAAGTTGATACAGCCACTATGGAAAATGGTATGGAGATTCTTTACAAAGCTAGGAATAAAACCATCATCAGTTCAGTTCAGTTCAGTTCAGTCACTCAGTCGTGTCTGACTCTTTGTGACCCCATGAATCAGAGCATGCCAGGCCTCCCTGTCCATCACCAACTCCCAGAGTTCACTCAGACTCACGTCCAGCAATCCCACTCCTAGGCATATACCCTGAGGAAACCAAAATTGAAAGAGACGTCTGTATCCCATTGTTCATTGCAGCACTATTTAAATAGCTAGACCATGGAAGCAACCTAGATGTCCATTGACAGATGAATGGATACAAAGTTGTGGTATATATACACAATGGAATATTAGCCATAAAAAGGAACACATTTGAGTCAGTTCTGATGAGGTGGATAAACCTAGAACGTATTATACAGATTTAAGTAAGTCAGAAAGATAAAAATACCATAATCTAATACATGTATACGGAATCTAGAAAAATGGTACTGAAGAATTTATTTACAGGGCAACAGTGGAGAAACAGACATGAAGAATAGAATTATGGACATGGGAAGAAGGGAGGAGAGGGTGAGATGTATGGCAACAGTAACATGGATGCTTTATTACCATATGTAAAATAGATAGCCAATGGGAATTTGCTGTATGACTCAGGAAACTCAAACAGGGGCTCTGTATCAACCTAGAGGGTTGGGATGGGGAGGTGTTTCCAAAGGGAGGGGATATATATATATATATATATATATATATATACATACACATACCTATGGCTGATTCATGTTGAAGTTTGACGGTATACAGCAAAATTCTTTAAAGCAAGTACCCGTCAATAAAAAATAGATTAATTTTTAAAAAGTAAATGGATGAAGGAAAATATACCATGCTGATACTAACGAAAAAGTAAAAATATTAAATGAAGGGATATTTTAAGATTTAACAGGCACAGTAAATTCCTAGACAGGACACTTTCACATCTAACTACTTCATTCCTTCAAACATAAAGTTTTCTAATACTCTCCAACATTTTCTTTAGCAGAGGGAGAAATTATTTGAGGATTCAAATAAAAGTATATCTATCTAGAATTCAGGGTTGTTTTAATTGCATGCTTTACTCTTAGGGTCACATAATATAGAATATAGAATTGAATGTTTTTCATAACATAAGTGAATTTATAATACTACAGTATACACAGTGCAAAAATCCTTACCATAGCAACCCTTAGAGATAATTCTTGTATTAGTGATGGGACACTCTGTACCTTTCAAGGAAGTCTAATTTATTTTCATATACCTATAATTGCTCTAACACCCTTTTTATCAATTGTGACTCATTTATTCATAGAGCAAAAATTTATTCAGCTTTTGAGATAATTGCAGACACAGTTCTGGGAGCTTGAATTCTGTCAGTGAGCCCCACAGGTTAGGCTCCTGCCCTTGAGGAGCTGGGAGGAGGTAATTTAATGATAAAATAGTTTACGACCCAGCAATCCCACTGCTGGGCATACACACTGAGGAAACCAGAATTGAAAGAGACACATGTACCCCAATGTTCATCGCAACACTGTTTATAATAGCCAGGACATGGAAGCAACCTAGATGTCCATCAGCAGATGAATGGATGAGAAAGCTGTGGTACATATACACAATGGAGTATTACTCAGCCATTAAAAAGAATACATTTGAATCAGTTCTAATGAGGTGGATGAAACTGGAGCCTATTATACAGAGTGAAGAAGGCCAGAAAGAAAAACACCAATACAGTATACTAACGCATGTATATGGAATTTAGAAAGAAGGTAACAATAACCCTGTATGCGAGACAGCAAAAGAGATGCAGATGTATAGAACAGTCTTTGGACTCTGTGGGAGAGGGTGAGGGTGGGATGCTTTGGGAGAATGGCATTGAAATATGTATAATATCATATGTGAAACAAATCGCCAGTCCAGGTTCGATGCAGGATACAGGATGCTTGGGGCTGGTGCACTGGGATGACCCAGAGGGATGTTATGAGGAGGTAGGTGGGAGGGGGGATTCAGGATGGGGAACATATGTATACCTGTGGCAGATTCATGTTGATGTATGGCAAAACCAATACAATATTGTAAAGTAATTAGCCTCCAATTAAAATAAATAAATCTATATTAAAAAATAAATCATATTTCTCTACAACCTCTTTATTATCAGACAGTATAAAAAATGAAATTTAAAGAGAAAGAACTAATGACATAGGCTTTACTGCGATTTGAAATTGGATGATGAAATCATATCAATGCCTGATTTTCCTTTAGTATTGTTCCTTGTTTTTGTTGTTGTTCAGTTGCTAAGTCATGTCCAAATCTTTGCAACCCCATGGACTGCAGCATGCCAGGGTTCCCTGTCCTTCACCATCTTCCAGAGTCTGCTCAAACTCATGTTCCTTGAGTTTGCATCCAACCATCTCATCCTCTGTCACCCCTTCTCCTCCTGCCTTCAATGTTTCCCAGTATCAAGATATTTTCCAGTGTGTCAGGTCTTCGTGTCAGGTGACCAAAGTATTGAAGCTATGTCAGGCACAATTCTAAGTTATTTAATTTTTTAAACCATTCTAGGTACTATGTTAACATAATCTCATATTTGTAGATGCATAAACAGGGACACAGAGAGTCACACACAGTCAGTCTATTAAGTACCAAACCCAGGATTCAATCCCAGACAGTTTTGTTCCAGAGATCATGTTTATTATTTAAGCAATATATGCTTCCATTAATTTTTATAGCTTTAAGAAAAAATCCTGAAACCTAGATGCTTAAAGCAATATCCCATCATTTTCAGTTTGTCAGAGTTAAGTTTGAGATGCACTCCAGGTATCCATTTAAAGTTGTGAAGAACTTTGTAAATATGAGCCTGTAGTTCTATTGTGATATCAGAGATAAGCATATACTTTGGGAGTCATGGACTGATTTCCATCTAATGATCCTGGTTTTGTCTTGTGGACTGACATAGTACATATTATATCTCTCTTCTCCTTGCTTGGTCCTTATATATTTGAACATGTATCTCCCTTTATTCCTCTAGTCTTTTACTGAAACTGTTAAAAATCTGTAAGATGTATGCAAAACTAAACATTGAAGGTAAGAGAGAAACTATTAAAATTAAGGAAATATCAACATACTCAATTAGGAATAAATGACAATTTTCCAATAAAGGAAATTCACAAACAAGACCATATTTGGCTAGAATCATAAACTTGTGCTTAAAATCATTTTTAACAAGTGAACACTAATACTAAGGAATATTGTAATATTAAATTATAAATATTTAAGGGTGTGCTAATAAACTATTTTTAAGATTCTTTTAGAAATAATGCTGAAATATTAATGTGCCATCTGGGACTGCTTACAAATAATATACAATAGGTAGTTGGGAATATAGATAAAAATACTCTTCATGAATTGGTAATTGTTTGGGTTATGGCCCAATAAGAGTTTATTATACTATTCTACTATTGAATATGCTTGAAATTTCCCATTACAAGAATTAAAAATGAATTGAAATACAAAGAAAATATTTAAAAATTAATAAAGGCTATAGTTGGGGAGGAAGAAATTTTCCTCTATCCTTCTAACTTTTTATAACTGGTCTAAGCATTAAATTGACATAAAACAGATTAACAAAATTTTAATAGCAAACCAAATCAAACAAAAGTTTAATACAGCATGTATACATTGGAGAGACTCAGGAAAATTGAGTAACTCACTTATGGCTGAAATTCTCACTTTAAATACCATCTTCAGCTAAAGATAAAGCAGGATGTAGAATGTAGTGTTAAGTTTAAGTGGTTCAGGATTTCAAAGGGGAGGAAGCAATTCACAGAGAGAGAGAAAAGTAAATATTTGGTAGACAGCTGTTAGCTGGGCCACGCAAAGACAATGGGACACATAATGGACTCTGATCTCTAGGCCCTGTCAATTTCCCCCACCACACCAGTCCAGTATTCTTTGCGAGTTATTTCTGGTGATACTCCTGTTCCAGGAACAGGCCCTTTACCTAAAATATTTTAGGCAGTTAAGGGCAGGGAGCAAGAACACCTTCCTGAGGCCTGTTTCTTAAAAACAATCAACCTAAATGAATCCTCATGCCAAAGAGGCATATTTTGGAGTGGCAAATTTTGCTTCCTTACAGTATCATCTTCAGATGCTATCTAGTCTGACTGTTTAGATGCTAATTTCTACTTTATAAAATATCTGTTATTTAGTCATTTATTCTATCCTTTCTCGAATAATAAAAATTTATTTTTCTTTCAGAAATTTACTTATTCTTTGTTGTACATGCTATCTCCCTGTAATTTCACATATTTATTTCCCATTTTCCAAAGCATTTTTAGAGACATTAATATATTTTAAGTAAAAATTTTAAATCTCATGAAATATTGCACAATGATGAGGGTGTAACTGAGAAGACTAACTACAAATAAATGCTATAAAACAGGAACTTCTTCATTTTCTAAAGTCAGATCCGTCAATCTACCTGCATTTTCACACATTTTTTTTTGTCTTCCCTTCTCTTAAATGCAATACACGTTCCTCTTGTCAAACCATGTCTTCATTTTTGCTGTAAATTTCATTTGCTGCCACCTTCCCTGGAATGTCTTTTGGTTTATCATGCCAGTCTTCTGTATCTTAACCTTACTCCTTCCACTGATTTCTTTTTGTAGGGACATGTGTCTCTAGTAAATACTTAAAAGTCCCTCTTCTTCCACTTACAGGCACAGCTCATTTGATTGAGCTTCACTTTATTGTACTTTGCAGATAGTGCATTTTTGTATTTTGGTTTCTGTTTGTTTGCTTGTGTGTTTTTACAGATTGCAGATTTGAGGTAACCCTGAGTTGAACAAGTCTATTGGCACCATTTTTCATCAGCATTTGCTAATTTTGTGTCTTTGCATCATATTTTGGTAATTCTCACAGTATCAAACCTTCCCTGACAAAGATTATGACTTCCTGACGGCTCAAATGATGGTTACCATTTTTTAGCAATGAACTATTTTAAGGTGTGAATATAATTTTTTAGACATAATCTATTGCATACTTAATAGATTACAGTATGTGCTGTGTGCTTAGTCACTCGGTCGTGTCCTACTGTAGGATCAGTTCAGTTCAGTCGCTCAGTCGTGTCCAACTCCTTGCGACCCCATGAATCGCAGCACGCCAGGCCTCCCTGTCCATCACCAACTCCCGGAGTTCACCCAGACTCACGTCCATCGAGTCAGTGATGCCATCCAGCCATCTCATCCTCTGTCGTCCCCTTCTTCTCCTGACTTCAATCTTTCCCAGAATCAGGGTCTCTTCAAATGAGTCAGCTCTTCACATCAGGTGACCAAAGAATTGGAGTTTCAGCTTCAACATCGGTCCTTCCAATGAACACCCAGGACTGATCTCCTTTAGAATGGACTGGTTGGATCTCCTTGCAGTCCAAGGGACTTATAAGAGTGTTCTCCAACACCACAGTTCAAAAGCATCAATTGTTCGTCACTCAGGATTTTTTATAGTCCAACTCACATCTATACATAACTACTGGAAAAACCATAGCTTTGACTAGACGAATCTTTGTCGGCAGTCCTATAGTCACACAATAATCAGGTAAAAAGGGGGTACAGGTCTTTTAGATCCCTGTAGTTTTCTCCTATATAACTTTACCTAAGAAATAATATCTGAATATAGTTTTCATCATTACACTTTTAGGTTAATTTTGCTAATTTCAATTTAAAGTTTTTAAATTTACTAAATTTACATATATTTAAGAGTAAAAAAAATGTAATTTCTTAATCTTAAAAATGTTATATAGGTTTATTTTTCTTGAAGTCATCATTATATAGATACAAAATAACATAGATAAAATATCGTTAATACTAAGAAATACCTATATGCTGCTTGCCATACTGGGTAATCTTCCACCTGAATTACATGTATTGCTTTATTTAATCCTCACACAATTTCTTGCGGTAGGTAAAATCCTTAATCTGTAGACTAGTAAACTGGGACACATGGCTTAAATAATTTTCCCCCAAATTGAAGCCGGGTGGTCAGACTCAAATTCTCTGCATAAACTGCATCTCTTAGTAGGATGGTGATGATGAATGTTTTTATTTCCATCATCTTTATTTTATCATTTGCTCTTGGTAGTTTAATTTCTTTACCACTTTTTCTTATTTTGTCCCTACTGGGTCAAAGTCTCCTGTTCTTTATCCCACTAAGCTTATTCCAGAATATTAGTTCCCATCTACTTTTACTCCAACTTTTATGTCCTGAGTAAACATTTCTTTAATTCTTAGCTTTCGTATGTTGTTTCCTTTTATTTCATACGAGACTGCTGCTGGTGCCGCTAAGTCGCTTCAGTCGTGTCCGACTCTGTGCGACCCCATAGACAGCAGCCCACTAGACTCCTCTGTCCCTGGGATTCTCCAGGCAAGAATACTGGAGTGGGTTGCCATTTCCTTCTCCTATGCATGAAAGTGAAAAGTGAAAGGGAAGTCCCCCAGTCGTGCCCGACTCTTAGTGACCCCATGGACTGCAGCCCACCAGGCTCCTCCGTCCCTGGGACTTTCCAGGCAAGAGTACCGGAGTGGGGTGCCATTGCCTTCTCCGTCATATGAGACTATGTACTAGAAAAGTTCCTATTAAATTTATTTATTCCTACCCCTGGTCTGGGTTACGCTGGTGTTCAGAGTTCTGTAGAGGATGATAGTGGTGGGTCCTTTGTTAGGAAATCAGGAATCATATTTGATCTAGAACGGGGTTCAGCAAAGTACAATCAGTGGCCCATACAGAGTTGCTGCATGTTTTTGAAAGCCTACCATTAAAAATGCTTTTTCTGTTTTTAAATGGTTGAAATAAACATAGTATTTTATGACATGAAAAATTGTATACAGTTCACATTTTAGCATCCATCAATATAATATATTGGAACAAAAACCTGCCCCTTTATTTATGAATTGTCTACTTTCACACTATAGAAAGAGAGTTGAGTGGTTGGGGCAAGCTGTGTGGCCCACAAAGGCTGAAATATTCACATATAGTCTGTCAACCCCTAGTCTACAACCTTTCTGTTCCTCCGTCCTGACAAATATATTCAGGGGATTAGATCTGATAGAGTGCCTGAAGAACTGTGGACAGAGGTTCGTGACATTGTACAGGAGGCAGTGATCAAGACCATCCCCAAGAAAAAGAAATGCAAAAAGGAAAAATGGTTATCTGAGTTGGCCTTATAAACAGCTGTGAGGAGAAGAGAAGTAAAAGTCAAAGGAGAAAAGTAAAGATATACCCATTTGAGTGCAGAGTTCCAAAGAATATCAAGGAGAGATAAGAAAGCCTTCCTCAAATAGAGGAAAACAATAGAATGGGAAAGACTAGAGATCTCTTCAAGAAAATTAGAGATACCAAGGGAACTTTTCCTGCAAAGATGGGCACAATAAAGGACAGAAATGGTATGGACCTAACAGAAGCAGAAGATATTAAGAAGAGGTGGCAAGAATACACAGGAGAACTGTACAAAAAAGATCTTCATGACCCAGATAATCATGATGGTGTGATCACTCACCTAGAGCTAGACATCCTAAAATGGGAAGTCAAGTGGGCCTTAGGAAGCATCACTACAAAGTTAGTGGAAGTGGTGGAATTCCAGTTGAGCTATTTCAGATCCTAAAAGATGATGCTGTGAAACTGCTGCATTCAATGTGCCAGCAAATTTGAAAAATTCAGCAGTGGTCACAGGACTGGAAAAGGTCAGCTTTCATTCCAGGCAATGCCTAAGAATGCTCAAATTACCACACAATTGCACTCATCTCACATGCTAGAAAAGTAATGCTCAAAATTCTCCAAGCCAGACTTTAGCAGTATATGAACTGTGAAGTTCCAGATGTTCAAGGTGGATGTAGAAAAGACACGAAACCAGAGATCAAATTGCCAACATCCTTTGGATCTAAAAAAAGCAAAAGAGTTCCAGAAAAACTTCTATTTCTGCTTTATTGACTGTGCCAAAGCCTTTGACTGTGTGGATCACATCAAACTGTGGAAAATTCTTCAAGAGATGGGAATACCAGATCGCCTGACCTGCTTCTTGAGAAATCTGTATGAAGGTCAAGAAGAAACAGTTAGAGCTGGACATGATAAAAAAGACTGGTTCCAAATCGGAAATGGAGTGTGTTAATACTGTATATTGTCCCCCTGTTTATTTAACTTATATGCAGAGTACATCATGAGAAACGCTGGGCTGGAGGAAGCACAAGCTGGAATCAAGATTGCCGGGAGAAATATCAATAACTTCAGATATGCAGATGACACCACCCTTATGGCAGAAAGTGAAGAGAAACTAAAGAGGTTTTGATGAATGTGAAAGATGAGAGTAAAAAAGTTGGCTTGAAACTCAGTATTCAGTAAACAAAGATCATGGCATCTGGACCCATCACTTCATGGCAAATGGATGGGGAAACAGTATAAACAGTGACAGACTTTATTTTTTGAGCTCCAGAATCACTGCAGATGGTGACTGCAGCCATGAAATTAAAAGACACTTGCTCCTTGCAAGAAAAGTTATGACCAACATAGACAGCATGTTAAAATGCAGAGACATTACTTTGCTAACTAAGGTCCATCTATTCAAAGCTATGTTTTTTCTATTAGTCATGTATGGACATGAGTGTTGGACTTAAAGAAAGCTGTGTGCCGAAGAATTGATGCTTTTGAACTGTGGTGTTGGAGAAGATCTTGAGAGTCCCTTGGACAGCAAGGAGATTGAACCAGTACATCCTAAAGGAAATCAGTCCTGAATATTCATTGGAAGGACTGATACTGAAGCTGAAACTCCAATACTTTGGCCACCTGATGCAAAGAGCTGACTTGTTTGAAAAGACCCAGATGCTGGGAAAGATTGAAGGCGGGAGGAGAAGGGGATGACAGAGGATGAGATGGTTGGATGGCATCACCGACTCAATGGACATGAGTTTGAGTAAATTATGGGAGTTGGTGATGGACAGGGATACCTCGCGTGCTACAGTCCGTGGGGTCGCAAAGAGTCGGACACGACTGAGCAACTGAACCGAACTGAACTGAGTGAATTGAACTGAACTTCTGCCAGGAGGAGTTTAGTCCCTGCTAGAGAATGTTACCCAATCAACCTACTGCCAGCTCCGACCTCACTCATTTTCAGTCTCTCTCTACTTGTATAATTTTCCTTATGGAAAAAGATACCATTTTAGGCAGAATGACCCCATATTTATCTATCATTGTTAATATCCTTAAGTATTTTAAACTTTATTGTTGTTCAAAACCATACTTGTTTTGCACGACTTAAGTACTAGCGCGATTTTTAAGACACTATTTTGAAAAAAATGTGTAATTCTATATGTTACAATTAATAAATAGTTTCCTTTTCACAGTTCCATTGGCTTTAAATTATAATGCACTTATCTAATTATACATTATTGTGTTGTATTTATTAAAGTTATCATCTTTCCAATAGTGATTTTTATTTTCTCTTAAGATTTAAATATGCTGGCTGGCATATAATCTTAACAGATACTTTCTGTTTGTCCTTTCATATTCAATATACAGAAATCTTAAACTGTCTCAACATCAAATACAATTCAACAAGTGATAGCATGCTTCATCTATATTTATGTCTCCATCTATATGGTAATGTCACAGACACCACTTAGGGAACCTCCTCCCACTTGGCTAGGTCTTGTCTTACCAGCATATGTAATTTTTATTGTAAATGAAATGTCAAACCTAATGACCTAAGTACGACACCCAATCTGAGAATCCTATCTCCCTGGCATATGCGTGTTCTTTACAGGTAGCATAATAAGCGCTCAAACATCTTTTTGATTGCCCATGTTCCTTTTCAGAGTCTTATATTTAGCGGGAATAGGCAAGGCAGATCTCCAAAAGTTATTAGATTGAAGCATTTTTCAGGAAATAGAAAGATCTTATTCTTCACTTATGCTTCAATTTGTACTAAGTTACAGAACAAAGTTGAAAGTAATATATTCCCCTTCTCAGAAAGCCAGATTTGGTAAAATACCATGTTGATTCTGATATTTACATCTACTGAGCCTACTGTCTTTGAGAAATAAAAGAAAGATTGTATTAGATCAGATAAAATTACAGTGTTCGATTCAGGGACACTAGTGTTGAATGCTTCTTACTCAGTGCAGCAAAAAAGCAGTATTTTGCACTTTCAAACTATTTAAAAAATCCGTCAGTTCTTATTAAGCATTCTATTTGAAGTTTATAATACACCGAATGCCATCTTATGCCCTCCCTTGGGTAAACATATTTTTATTTTATGAGGGTTGCCCTTGTTGGCCCAGAGTGCCCTACAAGGCAAAATTTTCTTACAGTTTAGGAAGAGGGGTGGTATTAATTTTGGTCCCTTTTTAGAAAAATCAGCAATTATCTTTGCTTCAGAACAATTGTCTTCAAGTTTATTCACTGTCTCCCAACTTGCTTCCCCACCCCCTTATTCTTAGAGGAAATTCTGCTCTGATATTATAGCATTATATACTACATCAACTCTACTGTATGGCTTATAACAAAATTTTGTGCTCAGTTTACCAAAACCTTCCTGTGAAATGCAAAGGGAAAATTTGGGGATTTAGAAAATCTGTCTCTCTCATGCACACACACACACACAAACACACACACACACATGCACGTGTGCACATACACTCACCCCCCACAACTTTTCAAGACTATTTTTCCTGGGGTCTCAGGTAAGTCTTATTTGAATCTCAGCATTGAATAGTGACTCCTGTTATTCCTCACTTGATGATGTGGTTTCCTACAAAGTAATAAATCCCATTTAAACAATTAATGGCAGAGTCACAAGACACGTAGGACCAAGGAATTACTGGGGGAAAAAATATATCAGTTTACTATCTTAAAAATATCTCTTTTAAATTCCTTGCCAGGACTATAACTTTTACCTCTAGTCATCATCTCTTCTTTCTCTCATTCAAGGCTTCATGAAGTAAGCTTCCTATACTATAGCTCAGATCATATGTCCTTTCTCAGACTCTCAATTATTTCCCACCACCTGTTAATTAAGGACGTAGCTGAATTTTAGCATTTGAGATGTTACTAATATGTCCCTGACTAGCTTTAAATTTGACTTTTCTCTCATACATTCCCTGGGACTTTGGGTAAGACTATATCCTCTGATTAGAAAGTGCCCTCTACAACTCTGCCTGTCAGAATCACAACCATTTTTTAATGTCCATATTAAATCAGCGCATACTGAGAGCCTTTGACCCCCAGTAAAATGGGAAACCATATTAACTAATTTTGTGTTCCACATTGACACTTGTATTGCTCTCCTATATTCTTGTCATTATATAGTTTGCTAGGAAGTACCTTCCAGAATAGATAAGTGCCAATATTAAAAACAAAATGATACTATGTCAGTTAGTAGTTCATATATTCTTTTAAAATAAATATATTGCTTATTATTAGATCCCAGCTGAGAATTATTATTTGTCTTCCAAGAACAGAGGATTCTCTCCATTAATATTATTTTCTAATTGAGAGCAAATATACTACTCACAGAGTTTAGTAGTTTGTCAGAGAGACTGTGCAGCAGAGAATTATTTTTAAAAATTAGAAACAGTATATATGTTAGAAGCTTTCTGTACTTTATAGATAAAAATAAATTCTAAATGCAACTGAAATAATTTTTATGGATACTCAATCAAAATTTATGCCATAATTTTATTATACAATCATGATTTTAAGATGATTAATTCTAAAATTTTAAAATGTCTTTAAGGTTTCATTTTTATTGCTTGATCTCAGTAAATAAGTAAAACAATCTTTAGTAATTAAACATAATGAAATTTGGTTGCATCTAAGTGTCCCTTTGATACAGAACATGTTGGTTTACACAAGAACTAAAATAAAATTTTAAAAATCCAAATTGTACTTATCCTGCATGTCCTTTAATTAACTCACCAAATATTTGTTGAGCATTGATTGTGTGGCAGACACAAGCTGTGCCACATACTGGTGATAGAAAAAGTGTGATCACAATAGACATGTTCTTTGATGTTACACAAATGTTCATTTCGAACTGATATTAGTTACTCTATGGAAGAATATTGCCCAGACAGAAAATCTAATTATTTTTCAATTGGCCATGAGTAAATAAATAATTGCCACATCTTATGAGCAGTTAATTTTTAAGAATGTTTAACGTGAAGCTTATAAAGCAGTGTACTGCACATACTTAATAATCATTCTGACTTATAAGTCAGTTTTTGTATATCACAGTGGCATCTTAAATTATGTTTAGCATTTTTTCCTCTCTTTGTTGTATCATGTAACTAGAAGATTTTAAAAGTTATATGAGAAAATATTTTCAATGAAAATATAGTTTGTTTTAATTTTTATGTAAGATCAGCCTTATGTATAGAGAATTTTGGTTTACTAAAAATTCAACATGGAAACATAAATTAATGCTCTCATTTCTTTGTCTGATTCTCCATCTTTTCATTCAACTGGTCCAGACAGAATTTTTAAATATCTGAAAAGTATTTCCTTAAATGCCAAAACACACCCAGTTTTTCACCTTACTATTAATAGTTTTCGTTAATTTTCCGTAAATCTTTACAAAGGCCAGATAAAATGTTAAAGCAGAGTAATTATATATATTAAATGTTATATTTTTCAATAATGACAAACTGTAAAATCCACGCTGTTGAAAACACTACTACAGGCTTCCTTAGTGGTTCAGTTGGCAAAGAATCTACCTGTAGTGCAAGAGACCTGGGTTCGATCCCTGGATTGGGAAGATCCCCTGGTGGAGGGCATGGCAACCCACTCCAGTATTCTTGCCTGGAGAATCCTAAGGACAGAGGAGCCTGGCGGCCTGCGATCTATGGAGTCACAGAGAGTCAGACATGACTGAGCAACTAAGCACAAACAAATGGTGTGTTAAGTTAGTTTTTACCCACTAAGGTACAAGTATAAATGTCTGTAAAATATAAATTGTTTCATACATGAATGTAATTTTCTATTACGTGTTATTTACTGATATTCTGATTATCAGATTTAAATAAGTATAAAAATAAAATGTACAGTAGGAATTAAATAGGGTGCTTAAAGTTGATAACTAAAATATTTCATTCATTCATTTTAATTGATTTAAATATGGCAGTTGTTGTGTTTCATGTGTATTAGACACAGTGCAGTCTATAAGGTAAAGCTCAGTCTATGTAAATATCTAAAACGAATTGTTATTATATGTGCATTCTAAGGACAGTCTAATTGCATTTTTAACTATCCAGTTGTCCATTCAATGTTTATAAGTAGAAGGGTTGAACTGCTAGAACTAAGGAAACTGAGGATTAGGGTCTACATATGATTTGCCTAATTCACAATTTTATTAAGATCAATATGTTCAATTTAAAGATGTCATATCTCAGCCTGTCTTGCAAGTAGTATTGAGCATATCCCACTGTTATGATCGGTGTGGATTAAATACAAGTTGAACCTCTTTAAAAATTAGGCAGATTCAGTTGGCTTTTACCCTTTTTGACTTTGACACATCCATCTACTTTCTGTGTGAAATAGTTGAAGTTGCAGAACTCATCTTGAAACTTTGAAAAACTACAAGGATCTAAAAGACCTGTACCCTGAGACGTTAAGACATTGTATAAGACCTGAATGCCTACTTATTGACTTAAGGTTGCATTAGGGAAAACACCCTGATTATGTGAAATACTCTGTTATTTGGATATTTTGTTACATCAAGACAGACTCAGTCCTTAAATGTAGTGCATATTTACAGGTACATGGTAGATCCTGCATTGTATACAAATCCAATAAAAAGGAGGAAGAAAGTATATACTAAAAGATCAAGAAAGTACAGATAAAAGTACATACAACTGGAAACATACATCTGTGATACTTATTACTTAAATGAACAGAATGGTGGGTAACCCCCAAATAGAAAGGGGAGGATAACTCACATTTCATTTCATATTTTGGGTGTAGAATTTTTTGAGTGTGATAGCACCTGATTCAAGGCAGCTCTAAGTTTAAGCCATTTCAACAATTCATTTAAAATGATGATTTAGAGTTTATTATTCATATTTTATGCTTAAAAATAGAAACTCAAAACCTTTTTTCCTAAAGACTTTTTAGTAGATAACCCTGTAAGAGTGTACACCCACTCTGTTTTCTATAATTGATCTTTGCTGGTGAGTGGGGGGAATTTATAGTATGTAAGTGTCCAATGCTTTTACAACACAAGCCTGGAACATACAACCTGCAGGCAATCTACCATGTTCTGGTCCAGGAAATGAATGACTATTTCCTAAGGCAGCTACCAGTGCTATCCAGTTCACCAGTCATGATAAAGTTATATGATCTCTAATCAGCTTCCCAAGCACAACCCAGCCTCAGCACACTGCCTGAGCAAGGAATGAGATAATGCTGAGCACGTGGTGCTCCTGATTCTTCACTGGTGATTTCTGAGTACTGCCTAACAAGCATGCACATGTTTGTAGTCTTGGCAACAAAGGTTCAAATCTATCTGAATCAAGGACATTTTTTTTTCCATAATAGACAGAATAGAAACATCTTTGCGAAGTAATCATTTCACTTCAGTCCAACTCTTTGTGACCCCATGAATTACAGCACGTCAGGCCTTCCTGTCCATTACCAACTCCCAGAGTTTACCTAAACTCCTGTCCATCGAGTCAGTGATGCCATCCGGCTATCTCATCCCCTGTCATCCCCTTCTCCTCCTTCCCCCAATCCCTCCCAGCATCAGGGTCTTTTCCAATAAGTCAGTTCTTCGCATCAGGTGGCCAATGTATTGGGGATTCAGCTTCAGCATCAGTCCTTCCAATGAATATTGAGGACTGATCTCCTTTAGGATGGACTGGTTAGATCTCCTTGCAGTCCAAGGGACTCTCAAGAGTCTTCTCCAACACCACAGTTCAAAAGCATCAGTTCTTTGGCACTCAGCTTTCTTCACAGTCCAACTCTCACATCCATGCATGACTACTGGAACAACCATAGCCTTGACTAGATGGACCTTTGTTGGCAAAGTAATGTCTCTGCTTTTGAACATGCTATCTAGGTTGGTCATAACTTTCCTTCCAAGGAGTAAGTGTCTTTTAATTTCATGGCTGCAGTCACCATCTGCAGTGATTCTGGAGCCACCCAAAATAAAGTCTGACACAGTATAATCGCTTATTATCACCTCCCTAACAGGACTCTGAAGATTATAACTAGGAAAAAACTCTGACAAGGGATATATATTGTAATAAGCACATTTCATCCCTAAATATTTGTCCTTTCACCCAAAAGGAAAATATAGCTGGAATTCTAAGCTACAAAATTATGCCTGGAGACCCAAAAGTCTAAGTTATTGTTTATACAAGTTCAACTAATTGTTTGATGTAAATAATTACTTAGCATATGATATCAGCAGACATCTGTTTGCTTAATTTTAGAGAGGTTTCTCCTGAGTAGTCTAGCTTCATAAATTAATGCTGAAACTTGGCTGAGTCATGAAATAAACAAAATAAACATTGATTATAGTCTGAAGCCACATAAATATTAAAAGTCACAAAAATATTTCTTAAATGGACTTTTAACAAATTGTCAGCTTAACTTATGTTCTGCCTACTCAACTTACAAACATGCATAGTATCCTGGAATTTCCATTTTCAGAGTTTTGTCTAAACTATCATAGTTCCCCAGGCCTCAAATAATTTGATTTTACTGAGCTCAATTTTTCATTTCAAGGATTATGACACTTCTCTGTACTATTTTTTATGTAAATTATATATCTCATATGAAAGAGTAGAATATCTAGGCCAAATTTGAATGTGATATTCACCAGACAATTGAATGTATTAAAATAATCTAATATACATAATTATTTTGTTAACCTATGAATCATAAAACTGTCACCATGAAAAATAATAATTTTGGATAGGACAAGTTTAATACATTTTAATATTATTTTTCATTATTTCAATCCATTTAACTTTTTATGATGTTCTCCTTGAGAAATTCAGGGCTTACCTTTGCTACCTACTACATGGTTTTTACCCCTAAAGATATTCATTCTTCTTTACATTCAATAAAATAACATTTTCTGGTTCTGATTATTATACAATTTATAAAAATTACATTTTTAACCTGTTTCATAATGTTCCAATGATATGAATTGATATTTTTTAAAGTATTATATGAAATACAGAATCAGTATAAAATAATCATGACCCTCACAATGTTGTATCATATTATTAATAGATTTCAGTTTAGAAATAAGAACTCTAAATTCTAAGACTTCACTGTTTTGTGACTTAAAAGTCGAAATAATTCAGAATATTAGAAATAAATATATATGGTTAAAAACAAATTTTGCCAATGTATGCAAATGGATGAAAACATATTAGATGTATTGATATTCACCATTAAAAAGAATACATTTGAATCAGTTCTAATGAGGTGGATGAAACTGGAGCCTATTATACAGAGTGAAGTAAGCCAGAAAGAAAAACACCAATACAGTATACTAACGCATATATATGGAATTTAGAAAGATGCTAACAATAACCCTGTATACGAGACAGCAAAAGAGACACTGATGTATAGAACAGTCTTTTGGACTCTGTGGGAGAGGGAGAGGGTGAGATGATTTGGGAGAATGGCATTGAAATATGTGTAATATCATATATGAAATGAGTCGCCAGTCCAGGTTCGATGCACGATGCTGGATGCTTGGGGCTGGTGCACTGGGATGACCCAGAGGGATGGTATGGGGAGGGAGGAGGGTGGAGGGTTCAGGATGGGGAACACATGTATGCCTGTGGCGGATTCCTTTCGATATATGGCAGAACCAATACAATATTGTAAAGTTTAAAAATAAAATAAAATTAAAATAAATAAAAAAATAGATATCAACACTACAAAAGTTCTTGAAAATAGATTTATTCAACTCTGGCCCCAGAATTCATTTTGCATATTTTAATAGCATATTTTACTCCATATTTTTCCCTTGCCTAGTAATAAATTTAGACTATTGAAAGAAACTAATTATTGAGTAAAAAAAAAATGTGACCTACATTTACCTTTTGGCCTTGATTATTTGCAAAATGAAATGCTCATGGAAACAACATACATTTATTGTCTACTGACTATGTTTAAAGAGCTCCACTAAGTAATTAGACATGAGGTTAAAATGAAGATTTTGATACATTTATTCTTTGTAACTTTAAAGCAATTGAATGAATGTTCTCGGGTATCTCTCCAGTCTCCTAGGAAATACACATTAGACCGGGAAAATCTCATAAATAAATATATAAATGTGTTAATGGGCTTTCAGAGGCATTCAGAGTTCTTGCTAGGCTCCAGAAAAAGACCAGTGAGTGTGTCACTGCTCTCTCCAGGGAGCCTGGAATGTAGCTGCTTTATGTGTGTTCCTGAGTACAGGGCAGGTTATTTCTTCTACTTCAACTTCCTGCTTTGCTTTTTCACTCAAAAAGGGCAAAGAGAAAAAGGACAAGTGGGAGAAAATAATTTAATAGACAGCTAATCAATAAACTTATGTTGTATTGTCATTTTTTCAAAAAGCCTTTAATAAAATTAAAGTCAAGCTAAATGTATATTTGATTTTGTTAATTGTTCAATAGTCTTAACTTAAATTGCCTCCCCAGGTGGTTGATAAACTGACTCTCTGAAATAAGAGTAAATTATAAAATTGATATTAAAAATTTAGTGCTTACTATAAAATCAAACTAAAAATGCATTAGAGTAGGCAAGGGAAGGAAAATTTTACTTACAGAGAGAGTTTCTACTCAGAAGAATAGATTTTTCCCTTATTTAAGTTTTCCATAATGGGTGTGAGTGAAAGCCACCCAGTCATGTCCAGCTCTTTGGAACCCCATGGATTACAGCATGCCAGACTCTGTCCATGGAAATCTTCAGCAAGAATACTGGAGTGGATAGCCGTTCCCTTCTCCGGGGATCTTCCCAACCCAGGAATCGAACAGGGCTCTCCTGCATTGCAGGCAGATTCTTTACCAGCTGAGCTATGCTACCAGGGAAGCCATAATGGTTAGCATCATAATTTCCCGATAGAATTATCTTAATATAGTTACAATAGTTCCAAAGCGTAAAAGATTAAAGTATTTTTTTACCCAAGTTTAGGAGAGGAATGAATATAAATGACCCATATAAAAATGCAAAATATAAAGAACATCCATCATAATTCCTCATCTGTAGCTACTGACTAGAGTTGGTTTTGCATAAACCTTATCACTTGGGTGATCTATTTGTTTTTGTGTAAATAAAGTGAATGAATTAAAAAATACATATGAAGCTGTACATAAAATCATGCACACAGATCTGGAAATAAAATTAGGATTATTTTAAATTTCAAATAATAGCAATTAATGATTAGGAACCAAGTTTTCAAATGTTTATTCCTTTAAATTTTGTTCTGTTATTTTTAAATGTAACATTCTTTTAGGACATCTTTTCCGTTGATTTTATAAAAAGTATATATAATTTGTATTATTGCTCATTTGTCTTTGTGTTAGAATGAATGTTTAATTCTTTTTTTTTTTTTTTGTTTAATTCTTTCTGAAGAGAATGTTGCCCTGCCAAATGGACTTTTAGTGGAATTAAGTGTGAAGCAAAGTTTTCAAGAAAGGAAATCCATCCCATTCTTACTCTGCAGGGAACTCGCTAAGAGGCTAACAGAACCTCTTCCTCTCAGTAACCATAACCTTGAACTCACTGTTGCTCAAAGTCTTTTACAGAGCTTGCCTGAGGGAACGTGATCAGTTCTTCCATTTCTTCTCCCTGCATCCCCAAAAATCTGATGAAGGCTGTTGATGCTACCTGGAAGCTGCCTAGCGAAAGACACACTTACAGCCTACACCATGCCTCCCAACACACACACCAGTTGTCCAGCAGTTCAGAGGTTTCTCTGATGCCCAAACCCCTACCCTGTTATTTTGAGATCCTCTTGGATTAAGGCAGACTACCATACAGCTTGCACTGGACTACATCTTACTAGTGCTCTGAGAAATCCCTTTTATCAAATTATGTTCTCATGAGAAGCTATCGACCTTTACTGAGGTGCATTTTAACAAACAGCGCCATAAAATCCATCACAGTGTTTACTGTCAGGATAGTTTGAGAGGGCTGTTTATTACATTAAACAGTAATTTTCTGTGAGGACTCACAGGAAAATCTTCTCCGTGGTGTCAACATCAGGAGTAATTAGAATTAGGCAACTGGTTTGTTGCCTCATGAACACTGCAGTTGTTCCTTTTCCCCTTTTCTAGAAAGTTCTGTGGCCCTACTTTAAGCCAGTCATAGGAACTTTAGAGGGTGTATATTGTTGATTGCTTTAATTGCTGGCCCTATCTCATTTTCCTATTAATATTTTCATGCTGCTTCACTTTTAGATTTTATTTCTACCATGCTATATTTTCACTTTGAAAGCTGCTTTAACTCTGTTTTAGACATGGAGGGTATGAATAAATAAAATATTCTGGGTTTACTTTTTGTTAATTGTTTTTCTTTTGGGAGGAGAGAAGGGAGTCTAGAGAATTTTTATGGTTCTAATATTTCTCCCCATAAAAATACTTAGAAGTGAAATGTAGAGGGTTAAGACAAATGCTTGCTCCTTGGAAGAAAAGCTTTGACAAACCTAGACAGCACATTAAAAAGCAGAGACATTTGCCAACGAAGTCCAATATAGTCAAAGCTGTGGTTTTTCTAGTAGTCGTGTGTGAAAGTGAGAGCTGGACCATAAAGAAGGCTGAGGGCTGAATAATTGATGCTTTCTAATTGTAGCACTGGAGAAGACTGGTGAGAGTTCCCTGGACAGCCAGGAGTTCAAACCAGTCAATCCTAAAGGAAATCAACCCTGAATATTCATTGGAAGGATTGATGCTGGAGCTTAAGCTCCAGTGTTTGGCCACCAGATGTGAAGAGCCGATTCATTGGAAAAGACCCTGATTTGGGGAAAGATTAAATGCAGGAGAAGAGGGCCACAAAGGATGAGTTGACTGGATGGCATAATTTATTCAGTGTACATGAGTTTGAGGAAACTCTGGGAGATTGTGAAGGACAAAGAAGGCTAACATGCTGCAGTCCATGGGGTCACAAAGAGCTGGACTCGACTTAGCGACTGAACAACAGGAACATATGCTTTGACCCTACATATAAAATCCTAGAAAAAGAACTGTTAAATAAACACATACATACTTACTACACAAACCTCACACAGGATTAATATAAAGATGTTTATCAACCTAGTAATTTATCATATTTATATCAAAACCACAGGAAACAGGCTTTCACTGCAGGAAGAGGAGCATAAATGAGTCACGCACACGGGTTATTTACTTAACAAAAATATTGTGTGCCCCTGCAAAACAGACCGCTGGACTTCATGAGCACAGAGATGCGTAAGTCACCATCTTTATCCTCAGGAGACTTGTGTGACCAGGCAGTAATGAGCATGGTATGTATTGATATAAAAAGAACATAAACAACCTGTCTGGGTTTGAAGCCAGAGTCTGCAACATTTTAATTGTATGATCCCTCTAGGCTCCTTAGTTGTGAAGACAAATGACACATGTGATATGCTTAGAAGAGGAGGCAGTTGTTATTTATCAGATCTCAGACTATTGAAACTAAGAAGCCAGACACATCACTGGAAGCTGGAGGGAGGTGATCTTAAGACAAAACACACACACACACACACACACACACACACACACACACACACACACACAAAAACCTGAAGTACTACATATATCAGGGACCATGGAACCTGAGAACTGGGGCAAAGAACTAGATTGGCCAGTTTGGTATAGGGCTGAACAGTTTACAAAGTGCTTGCACATACAGACTGTTCTATTTGTTGCTTACACGTTCCTATTTTCAGGATGAAAAAACTGAGCTTCAGGGAATCTTAGTCCCTTTAGGTCTCCTAGCTGGAAGTGCAGTGCTCTTTCTACCCCAGAAAATTAGATAACATTTAGCAAGGCCTTTCGCTTTAAAATATTTTCTTATTATATGGGTCAGATAAACCGCAGATTGAAACACAGCCAGTAAAATATAATTCCATATCACAAAAGTCTGTTGAAATAGCCATTGTAGACAACAGATATTAGTATCCTCTCCCTTAATACCTGTAAGACTTCAAAAAAAGTAAAAGTAAAAAAACCAAACTCATTGTTTAGTTCCTATAGAAGTGCTTCATGAAGCTTGAGAAAGTTATTGTTTTAATAGTGTAATTATGGTACAGATGTTTATTTTTTCCTCAGTTTTTAGAAAAAAAAATTGTCTATAACAATTCTATAACAGGTTTATTATCTGTGGTAATTTTTCAGTGTTGATGTAAATTTTTTTTTTATATTCTTGGACAATTGTATCCTAATTATATTCTAAACTAAGTTGCACAAAGCCTTGTACTACTTTTATTTTGCCAAATATTCTGAAAGCTTAAGGAAGATCTTATTAAGAGGTTATGAGGCAAATATGATAAGGCTGATCTGTTCCATATGTTACATATTCACAGTAATAGCTAATGCTTAGTAACTTGCCATTATGATGCTTTTTATAATTGCTGATAAATTATTTTAAAAGCCTTTTAGTGTACCTGGTACTTAAAGTGGCCTCAGGGACTGACTTAGTCTCATTTGAGTTGTATCCTAGAATGTCAATTCAGTTCAGTTCAGTCACTCAATCGTGTCCGACTCTTTGTGACGCCATGAATCACAGCACGCCAGGCCTCCCTGTCCATCACCAACTCCCGGAGGTCACTGAGACTCACGTCCATCGAGTCAGTGATGCCATCCAGCCATCTCATCCTCTGTCGTCCCCTTCTCCTCCTGCCCCCAACCTTTCCCAGCATCAGAGTCTTTTCCAATGAGTCAACTCTTCGCATGAGGTGGCCAAAGTACTGGAGTTTCAGCTTTAGCATCAGTCCTTCCAATGAACACCCAGGGCTGATCTCCTTCAGAATGGACTGGTTGGATCTCCTTGCAGTCCAAGGGACTCTCAAGAGTCTTCTCCAACACCACAGTTCAAAAGCATCAATTCTTCAGTGCTCAGCTTACTTCACAGTCCAACTCTCACATCCATACATGACTACTGGAAAAACCACAGCCTTGACTAGACGGACCTTTGTTGGCAAAATAATGTCTCTGCTTTTGAATATGCTATCTAGGTTGGTCATAACTTTTCTTCCAAGGAGCAAGCGTCTTTTAATTTCATGGCTGCAGTCACCATCTGCTGTGATTTTGGAGCCCCCCAAAATAAAGTCAGACCCTGTTTCCACTGTTTTCCCACCTATTTCCCATGAAGTGATGGGACCAGATGCCATGATCTTCATTTCCTAGAATGTCACCTGGCATTAAGTAGATATTCTGTATTCAATCAATGTCACTGTGAATGAATGATCTAATATTTATTTGCCTAAAGTATTTGTAACTCAAGCATTATACTAAAAAAATGTAGATGCAACAAAACATTCTCTGGGCTGTGTTATCAGAAAAGTCATAATATACCTACAGTTATTAACATTGTGTTGATTAGATCTAGCATACCTACCTAAATGTGCTCCAAAAAGGGAGATCTGTCACTCTTACTTTGACAGGAAAAAGGAAAATGGAACTCTAGGAATTCCCAGAGTAATAGAGTAAAGAAGTTATAGATAGAATGTCTAGGAATATAATCTGTAAGAATTTCACTTTTCTAAAAGTTATCTGAAAACCTCCCAAAATGTCTCCCTGATGATTTTACGTCTATGCATGGGGTCTGTAGTGTCACTTAGCTGACTAAATAAAAAAAAAAAAAATAGACATTAAAAAAAATAGACATCTACTATGTGATACATAATAGATAAATGTAGCTCCTAAAACTTGTCATAGCCTTTCTTAAATAGGACATTACATTCTTGTCTTTATCAGCAAACATAATTTATAATTATAACTTTTCTATTCTTCATTTGATATAGGTTGAATCCAAGTTTTCCAAGAGGTTTTGTGTCCTGGATTTAAAATCAGGTTTAGAGCACACAGATGTACTTATTTTGATGCCACTGTATTCATTCTTAATTAGGACAGGAGATGCTGAACATTTATTTAGTGATAAAGTTAATACTTTTCTCCCTGTAGCATCTGGTCTCCAGTGGCCTGGAGTCATCGTCTAACCTGAATTTGAGAATAGTTGAGAAACGTTGTTTTATATGACCTCGTTTGAATTATTGTCATTGATAGAGCAAGTCTCTTTAAATTCGTCTTGAAATTGCCTGAATATCTTGGTGTCCTTGGCCCAATATTTCTGTGAACCCAAGTGAAGTATCTGAGAAACAAGAAAAATTCAGTTTGGTTAGTGCTTTTTTTTTTTTTTTTTTTAATTTCAACCTATATTTGTTCATTCCCAAAGGACTATATATCTATGTATTTATATATATGCATACATACACACAAACTTATAATTTACAGATATACGGATTTTTAAAAATGATGTAAAACATAAATTGTGTTTATTACTTCAATTTAAAGTTTGGGGAGCACATGTATACCTGTGATGGATTCATTTTGATATTTGGCAAAACTAATACAATTATGTAAAGTTTAAAAATAAAATTAAAAAAAAGTTTGTTCAATAATTTATTAACTTTTGGATTTAAATGAATGGTTTTATTTATTTTTATTTTATTTTTAAATATATTTAAATTGTTAAAAGTTTAAAAAATATTTAGAAATATCAAGTCCAGGATAACTGAATAATATAACCTGAACATGCAGTTATATGCTAGATTCAAAATACCTGGAAATACAAACATTTTGGAGCAGGTATTGGCAACCCACTCCAGTATTCTTGTCTGGAGAATTTCATGGACAGAGGAATCTGGCAGGCTACAGTCCATGGGGTCTCAAAGAGTTGGACACGACTGAGACATACACACTGAAACTAAGACATACACACACACACATTTAAAGTGTTATATGCAAAAATCTAATGTTCTAGATGGTTTGTTTTGTGAACAAGAAGGTATTATTTAGAAAACTAACATCTGTTGTATGTTTAAATTGTCTACAAGGCTTGAATTCATTTAAAATTTAAATGATGGACCTGTTTTTAGGCTTTAAGTGCCTCTTAGAAGCAGTTTCTTTTTTCCCCATTTAGGGTTAAAAAACCAACTATTTCACCTAGTAACTATTTTAAATCTCTGTTCTCCTTGGCCTCTCTTATCAATCACAGTTCTGTTCAATATCAACCATTGACTCTACCAACTGAAAACTAAGGGTATGCAATATAAATTGTCTTAATTTTTGCTCCTATCATCTCATTGTTTCATTAATATTACTCACTCATTGAATCTTTTTTCCTCTACTCCCCTTTCTTTATCCTAGAATATGATCTGGGAGTCCCCTCATAGCACAAAAGAGACTGGCTCAAGTATTCTCCTTGCCTGTCCTGTGGGCAGGTCACTGAGTAGCCCATACAGCTATCTGCTGGGCATTGCAGTGACTGTCTAGTCATTTGAACAGCTCCTTGGCACCCACTGTGGAAATCTGTGAACCTTGCCATAACTCTGCTTCTCTAAGGGTGCCTGCATCCTGTTATTTCTTTAACCTAAGCCTCATCTTCTTCAGTCCCATTGCTTCATAGAGGGCATCTTTTCTCCCTCAAAGATCTCTTAGGGTAAACAGGAGGCACAATCCGAGGGAAGCTTCTCTAGTCATATACAATACTCGATGCATGTTATCAGGTTTTATCTTGAATTATCAGGCTTCTATTGAGAGTTTTCATAACCTCGGGGACTCTAGCATCATCTGACCTCTTCCATATCTCTGGAAGCTTCTTCAAACATCAGTGTTTTTTCCTCTTCTCATATGTCAAGAACTTACCTTCCTGTATTTAATTTCCCTTATCCTCTATCCTCTATATTGTATCTTACAGCAAAACTGTTCTTGCAGACCTGGAAGCCTTGCCTTTGATATATAAAGGGAATCTCTTGAAGCCCTACTTTCAAGTCTATGTATCTAAAGATGTTAAAAAAAGATTCTAAATAGAACTCAGAGCTAAATAATGATCTCTCTGACTGTGTTCATATAGTCTCTCTATGGGAAAGAGTATCAAGGAATTAGGGGATGGGAAGTGTTAAGTCAATATGATTTATAGGGAGTAAAAAAGTACATATGTTTCATGATTTCAAAGTATTCTCTCAAAGTGTATTGCATATTATTTTATCCTTAAAGTCTTTGAATCAGATAAACTTAGTTTGAGTCCTAACTTCATTGGATACTTAAGTTTCCTCCTCTGTAAAATATGTAAAATATCAATAACAATGCTTATCTGGTTGTTAACAGAATTATATAAGTTAATTAGAATGATATCTAAAAATAATAAATGCTTTATAACCTGTTCTATTAACATTACTATCAGAATAGTTTTTAATAGGTAGTAATTAATTGTTTGATGATTCAAAAGTAAAAGTATAGGTAAATCGCTATCATCATATTTAGCTTTCAGAGTTACTTCTCACAGTAGCTCTAGAAGTTACTTCTCTTGAGCTTTCCTCTCTTATTCCAAAGCCAACTCCTTTATCTCTGCTCTGTGTAACATGATTTCCTGCTTCCTAAATAGTCCTGTTGCTATTAAATATTTACTTTTGTAATAT
The DNA here is from genome assembly GCF_002263795.3 of Bos taurus. Taxonomy (NCBI): domain Eukaryota; kingdom Metazoa; phylum Chordata; class Mammalia; order Artiodactyla; family Bovidae; genus Bos; species Bos taurus. The sequence goes on along the minus strand of NC_037333.1, from coordinate 33,430,145 downwards.
ATTCAGTTTCTCTGTTTCTTTTGACTCTTTCTTCTCATATTTAAATCTCCTCTGTTCCAAAAAAAAAAAAAAAAAAACTTGCTAAGTTCTGCTTCAGATTTTCTTCTTTCTAACACCAAACTTCTTGATACATATTTTGTTGTTGTTCAGTCACGCAGGCATGTCTGACTCTTTGCCACCCCATTCACTGCAGCATACCAGGCTTTCCTGTATTTCACCATCTCCCAGACCTTGTTCAAACTCATGTCCATTGAGTCGGTGATGCCATCCAGCCGTCTCGTCCTCTGTCATCCTCCTGCCTTCAGTTTTTTGCAACATCAGGGTCTTTTCCAATGAGTTGACTTTTTACATCAGGTGGCCAAAAGCATCATCAGTTCATCCAGTGAATATTCAGGATTTATTTCCTGTAGGATTGACTGGTTTGATCTCCTTGCAGTCCAAGTGACTCTCAAAAGTCTTCTCCAACACCACAGCTCAAAAGCATAAGTTCTTCGGCACTTTTCCTTCTTAATGGTCTAGTTCTCACCTATATACAGGACTACTGGAAAAACCATAGCTTTGATTTTACGGGCCTCTGTAGGCAAAGAAATGTCTCTGCTTTGTAATATGATGTCTAGGTTCATCATAGCTCTTCTTCCAAGAAGCAAGTGTCTTTTAATTTCATGGCTACAGTCACATCTGCAGTGATTCTGGAGACCAAGAAAAGGAAGTCTGTCACTGGTTCTATTGTTTCCCCATCAATTTGACATGAAGTGATAGTCCCAGATGCCATGATCTTCATTTTTTGAATTTTGAGTTTTAAGCCAGCTTTTTACTCTCCTCTTTCACCTTCACCAGGAGGCTCTTTAGTTCCTCTTTGCTTTCTGCCATAAGAGTGGTGTCATCTACATATCTGCGGTTATTGATATTTCTCTCTGCAATCTTGATTCCAGCTTATGCTTCATCCAGCCTCACATTTTGCATGATGTACTCTGCATAGAATTTAAATAAGCAGGGTGACAATATACAGCCTTGATGTATTCCTTTCTCAATTCTGAACCAGTACATTGTTCCATGTCCAGTTCTAACTGTTGCTTCTTAACCTGCATACAGGTTTCCCAGTAGGCAGGTAAGGTGTTCTGGTATTCCCATCTCTTGAAGGATTTTCCACAGTTTGTTTTGATCCACAAAGTCAAAGGCTTTAGCATAGTCAATGAAGCAGAAGTAGATGTTTTTCTGGTATTCTCTTGCTTTTTTCCGTGATCCAATGAATGTTGGCAATTTGATCTCTGGTTCCTCTGCCTTTTCTAAAACCAGCTTGAATATCTGGAAGTTCGCAGTTCACATATTGCTGAAGCCTGGCTTGGAGAATTTTGAGCATTACTTTACTCAAAAGTAAGATGAGTGTGAGATGAGTGCAATTGTGTGGTAGTTTGAGCATTCTTTGGCATTACCTTTCTTTGGGATTGGAATGAAAACTGACCTTTTCCAGTCCTGTGGCTACTGCTGAGATTTTCAAATTTGCTGGCATATTGAGTTAGCTCTTTCACAGCATCATCTTTTAGGATTTGTAATAGCTCAGCTGGAATTCCATCACCTTCACTAGCTTTGTTTGTAGTGATGCTTCCTAAGGCCCACTTGACTTTGCACTCCAGAATGTCTGGCTCTAGGTGAGTGATCACACCCTTGTGTCATTAAGATCTTTTTGTATAGTTCTTCTGTGTATTCTTGCCACCTCTTCTTGATATCTTCTGCATCTGTTGAGTCCATACCAATTAATGTGGCCTTTTTTTGCATGATATGTTCTCTTGATATATCTAATTTTCTTGAAGAGATCTCTAGAGTTTCCCATTCTATTTTTATGTATAGATTGTACATAATATGTATTGGATACATATTAGATATGTGTATTCTTGTGATTGCCCAGCATCTGAACCTACTCACTAATATTGTATAACTCCTTTACTTTAGGAATCTTGGTAAGAGAAGGAGCATTTCTCACTAGAGAACCTGAACATGCCACTTACTTCTCTAGCTTCCTTTACTACCAGTGAGGGGACACACGACCCAGGATCTGTTAACCTAGTGGTCATACGCCAAAGACACAGTCATAGCTAGTCACTTTTAAGACAGTTTACACATCTTCCTGGAGTGGAAGGACCCAGAACAGTAGTGAAAGTGGTATTAATGGTACCATCCTTTGTCTAGAGCTGGCTGACTTGAAAGTGCGAACTTTACTATCTGGAACTGACTTGTGATGGTCGTGTGCTTTTTTTGAATCCTGACTGTGGTGTGCATGGCCCTGAGCTTGGTTACTGAGCCTTTCTTTCAGTTCTGCTAACACTCAATATTCTTTTAATAAAAACCTTTTCTGTCTCACTCAGCCAGAGTTGGTTTCTGTTTCTTGCTACCAAGAACCCTGACTGAAATCAAAGAGTAACTTACTATCACTACTTCATCCCCTTTCCCTCTGTTCTGCCTTTGACTCACTGCCAACCAGATTTCATCTGCACTGAAGCTGGTCTTTTCTAGGGAAAAGTGACCTGACTATTGCCAAATAAAAAAAGCTTCATTCCTTATCCTGCAGAGACTCACCATTCCACAGCATTGACCTCCCTTTTCTGTGAAGCATTATCTTCCCCTCCCGATTCTTTTCCTATTCTTGAAGGCTGCCTTTCAGTATTATACTTTGTCTTCTTTCCATGGACTTGGCTGTGTTCCCTGATTTGCTTATTTTGTCATATTCCTATAATTTTCCCTAGAATAATTTTTCCACCTCTGCAACTTCAGTTTCTCGTTGAGATTTCCACCTCAAACTTGATATGTCCCAAATTTAACTTTCCCACCAAACCTGCTCCAAGTAGGAAATTCTGTTTTAGTTAATGGCATGTTCTCAGTTACTGAGAGTTGGAAAATATTACTTTTTCGTTTCCTTTTTGTCCTTACTTCTCATTAGCAACAAAACTTGTTGCTATCTCTGGAATCTCTTATACCACTTTTTTTTTGGTACATCCCCTTGGCAGAACCTTGGTTTCGCTCTCATTATATTTTAATTGCCTTCTACTGTTTTTGAATCTGTCTTCTTTGAATCTACTTCACATTTTTGGCAGCATTATTGTCCTAAAGTATAGCTGTATGATTTTTCTTTGCTAGTCAGAAAAAAGCGTAGTTTTTACAAAACATTGTCTAAATTATTTATTATTAAATTTCTAATAATTGTTCTGTTAATGCCTACTGAGGACAATGTCCAAAGTATATTGATACCATTTATACTCATAAAAATGGACTTTCTGGCCCACATTTTAAAAACTAAGTTGTAGTTAACATTCAGTATTGTATTAGTTTCAGGTGTATAATGTACTGATCCAAAATTTTTATACTTTAAGAAATGATCACCGCAAGACCAGTTGCCATTCATCACCATAGAAAATTGCTACATTATTGACTATATTGCTCTGACTTATTTATTTTATAGCTGAAAATTTGTATCTCTTAATCCCCTTCACCTGCTTTGTCCATCCTTCCTAGCTCCATCAACCACCCTCAATCCCATCCACAGCCACCTGTTTGCTTTCCGTATCTATATGTCTATATGTGCTTGTTTTTTTAGATTCCATATATAAATGAAATCATGCAGTATTTTTTCTCAGATTTATTTCACTTAACATATTAACCTTGAGACACATCCATGTTGCCATAAATGATGAGTTCATATTTTTATGGCTAATATTCCATTATATGTATATGCTACATTTTTATTTATCCATTTAACTATGGATGGGAACTTTTCCATATCTTGGCTGTTTTAGATAGTGCTATAATGAACATACATCTTTTTGAAATAGTGTTTTTGTTTTCTTGGATGAATACCTACAAGCAGAATTGCTAGAGCATATGGTAGTTCTCTCTCTCTCTCTCTTTTTTCCTTTTGAGGAACCTCCGTACTGTTTACCAATATACACCCCACCAACCATGAACAAAGGTTCCCTTTTCTCTATATCCCTGCTAACGCTTGTTTTTGCCTTTTTTGTAATAGCCATAATGATGTGTTAGGTGGTATCTCATTGTGGTTTCAATTTTCATTTCCCTTACTATTAGTGATGTTGAATACCATTTCATTTGCCTGCTAGTCATCTTTGGAAAAATGTCTACTTAGGTCAACTTCCCACTTTTTAATTAGGTTGTTTGATTTTTGATATTGAGTTCCATGAGATTTTTATATGTTTTGGATACTAGCCTTCATTGGATACATTGTTTGCAAGGATCTTCTCCCATCCAGTGTGTTGCCTTTTCATTTTATTGGTGGTTTCCTTCACTGTAAAAAAGCTTTTTAGGTTTATGTAGTCCCATTTATTTATTTTGGCTTTTGTTGCCCTTGCCTGAGGACACACATCTGAAAAAATATAGCTAATACTAATGTCGAAGAGGTTACTGCATGCGTTTGCTTCTAGGAGTTTTATGATTTAAGATCTTTCATTGAAACTTGTAATCCATTTAGAATTAATTGCTTTATATGGTATAAAAAAAGTGGTTCAATTTTATTTTACATGTAGCTGTCCAGTTTTCCCAACCACACCATTTATTGAAGGGGCTGTCTTTTCCCCATTGTACATTCTTGTCTCCTTTTCCTAGATTAACTGATCAAATGAGCATGGATTTATTTCTGATTCTCTAATCTATTACATAGATCTATGTATCTGTTTTTATGCTAGCACCATAATGTTTTGATAACTGTAGCTTTATTTGTGATTTGAAATCAGTGGACTAGAATATCTCTGGTTTTATTTTTCTTTATCAAGATTATTTTGGCTAGTCAGGGTTTTTTGTGGTTCCATACAAATTTGAGGATTATTTGTTCTACTTCTATGAAAAATGCCATTGGTATTTGACCAGGATTACATTGAATCAGTTGCTTGTTTGGGGTAATATGAACACATTATTGATTCTTCTAGTTCATGAGCATGGTGTATCATTCCAATTACTTGTGGCATCTTTAATTTCTTTCACCAGTGTCTTATAATTTTTAGAGTACAGGTCTTTCACCTCCTTGGTTAAATTATTAGGTGTTTTATTTTTAATGTAGGTGTTTTACTAGGTGCTTTAGTTTACCAGGTGTTTTACTCTTTTTAATGTAATTGGATACAGGATTGTTTATTTCATGTCTCTTTCTGAGAGTTTATTATTTTTTTATAAAAATGCAAAGGATTTTGTATATTAGTTTTGCATCCTGCAACTTCACTGAATTTATAGTTCTAATAGTTTTTGGTGGAGTTTTGTGGCCTTCCAATATGTAGTAGCATGTCTTCTATAAATAGTGACACTTCTACTTCTTTTTTTCCAACTTGGCTGCATTTTATTTCTTTTTCTTGCCTAATTACTGTGGCTAGAACTTCATCTTTCATGTTGAATGAAAGTGGAGAAACTGGGCATCCTTGTCATGTTCCTGACCTTAGAGGATAAGTTTTGAGCTTGTCACCATTGAACATGATGTTAGGTGTGGGTTTGTTATATATGAGCTTCATTATATTGAGGTATATTCTCTCTGTATCCACTTTACTGAAAGCATTTTTGTTGTTATTGTTGTTGAATTCAGTGTGCTAATATTGTATTACAGATTTCTGTATCCATTTTCATCAGGGATATTGGTCTATAAATTCATTTTTGTGTGGCATCTTTGTCTGGTTTGGTATCAGAGTAACGCTCACCTCATAAAATGAGTTTGGAAATGTTTCTTTCTCTTCACTTTTTTTCAATAATTTGAGAAAGATAGGTTTTAACTCTTCTATAAAAGTTTAGCAGAATTCACCATTTGATGAATGCAAAGCCATTTGGACCCTGACTTTTTTTGGAGGGGAGGGGGGTTTGATTACTGATTCAGTTTCATTACTAGTATTCAATACGTAATTTTTTTTTATTTATTCCTGATCCAGTCTTGAAACATTGCATATTTCTGGGAATTTATCCATTTCTTTAAGGTTGTCCAATTTATTGATGTATAATTGCTCACAGTAGTCTTTTATGATTCTTTGTATTCCTGTGGTATCAGTTATAACATCTTTTATTTTTGATTTTATTCATTTGGGCTCTTTCTTTCTGTATTAATGTCTCTGGCTAAAGGCTTATCAATTTTGTTTACCTAAAAAAAAAAAAAACTAGTTCATTGTTTCATTGATCTTTTCTATTGATCTTTTTATCTCTATTTTATTTATTTCCACTCCCATCTTTATTCTTCTCTTTCTTCTACTAAATTAGCTTTTGCTTTAAAATTAGTAAAAGAGACACAGATATAAAGAACAGACTTTTGGACTCTGTGGGAGAAGGTGAGGGTGGGATGATTTGAGAGAATAGCATTGAAAATATGTAATTTAAAATATACATGTAAAACAGCATTTACCATATGTAAAACAGATGACCAGTCCATGTTCAATTCATGACACAGGGCACTCAAAGCCAGTGCACTGGGACAACCCAGAGGGATGGGATAAGGAGGGAGGTGGGAGGGGGGTTCAGGATGGGGGACCCATGTACACCCGTGGTTGATTCATGTCAGTGTATGGCCAAAACCACCACAATATTGTAAAGTAATTAGCTTCCAATTAATTTAATTTTAAAAAATTGGCTGATTTTCTAGTTCCTTTAAAGGTACATTTAGATTGTTTATTTAGGATTTTTTGTTTGCTTCCTGAGATAGCACTGTGTCACTGTGAACATCCCTCTTAAAACTGCTTTTACTGCATTCAATAGATTTTGGACATTTTTGTTTTGATTTTCATTTGTATCGTGGTATTTTTAAAATTTCCTCTTTGATTTTTTTTTCTTCATCCATTGATTGCTTAATGAAGTGAAAGTTACTCAGTTGTGTCCAACTCTTTGCAACCCCATGGACTATACAGTCCACGGAATTCTCTAGGCCAAAATACTGGAGTGGGTAGCCTTTCCCTTCTCTGGGGATATTCCCAACCCAGGGATTGAACCCAGGTCTCCCACATTGTGGGTGGATTCTTTACCAGCTGAGCCACAAGGGAAACCCAAGAATACTGGAGTGGGTAGCCTATCCCTTCTCCAGTGGATCTTCCTGACTCAGGAATTGAACTGGGGTCTTCTGCGTTGCAGGCAGATTCTTTACCAGCTGAGCTATCAGGCAAGCCCAGTAAGCTTAGTAGCATGTTGTTTAGTCTCCACATTTTCTTTTTTTCCAGGTATTGTAGTTGATTTCCAGTTGTATAACATTGCTGGGAAAATGCTTGATAAGCAGTTATATATTTATCTCTTCAGGTTCTTAATTATAAAATGAAATATTTTAAAATAAATTATCAAGTGTTGAAGTCAGAAGTGTTTTTGAGACTCAGTAGTCACTGATTACAATGATTTTCACTAGTATGTATAGGTTAACTATGCTAAGGAAGCTATTAGCACTCAACCCTGTTACACGTTTCAGCAGTTCAAAACCCTGCAATGAGTAGCTCAGTTGGTAAAGAATCCACCTGCAGTGCAGGAGACCTGGGTTTGACCCCTGGGTCGGGAAGATGCTCTGGAGAAGGAAATGGCAACCCACTCCAGTACTCTTGCCTGAAGAATTCCATGGATGGAGGAGCCTGGTAGGCTACAGTCCATGGGATCGCAAAGAGTCGGACATGACTGTGTGACTGACTTTTTACTAATGAAATTAGTAGAAATGAGATCCAAAAACATCAGTTTAAATGGGTGTGGGCAGGTGATTATTTTTGGATGTGCTCTGTCATAGCCAGTGTGGCCAATATTAAAATGTCTCTTACATGTTTAAGATCTCCTCATGGACTTCCCCAAGTATTGGTATTTCTACTCATATAGAATTCAAATACATAAAGATTTGGTATTTCAGCAGGCACACTGCTGATTTAGAAAACTGCTGAGAGTTTACCCGAGCTCCCCAGCTGGCTCAGTGGTAAAGAATCCACCTGCCAATACAGGTGACACAGAATCCTGGGTCTAGAAGATCCCCGAGAGAAGGAAATGGCAACTCATTCCAATATTCTTGCCTGGGGAATTTCATGGACACAGGAGCCTGGCAGGATTCAGTTCACGGAGTCATAAAGAGTCAGATATGACTGAGCGTGCACATATGTAGCAATTTACTGTTTTTATAGGAGTTTTTTGGTCACAGTGTTACATGTAACACTACAGAGCTTTTTCATGGTCTACTCAAGAATATTAATATAATCCATGAGTGATAGAAGGAAGAAATTGATTTCATGAGGAGATAGATTCTAAAATCGAATGTCATAGATTTTTAAACCTATTGTTACCATGTGCTCTGCTGCTCAAGATTTTGTAATGTATCCTTTTTAGTTATTTTCATTATTGCTCACTAGTATGCAAACAGTACCTTTAGTGTAATATTTGATATAAGAGTATTCAAAGATATACCTTCTGTCTCTATCTATGTGGATTATGGGAGCCATGGTCACCCACAGTATTTAGACTCTGTTGCTTTCTCACAATACTTGTTTCCCACTCTGCAGTTATTCACAACATTTCACTTACAATTCTGTAATCACTTCTCCCTGTTCTTGAAACAGAGCCCCTATTCGTTAAAGGACCACCAAAAACCCCAGCATTTCTCTTCTCCCTTGTTCTAGCCAAAGGTGCATGCAGCTTCAGGATGAGTCTATTTTCTAAATTCCCCAAATTTGTTAATTTACTCAAAACAGAAGCATTCATCTTAAAGTTAACTATGTATTCAACATGAAAAAATGAAAAAAAAAAAACCACACAAAACTTCAACTGCAAAACCTAAGTGTCAAAGATTAGATTTGTCTCTTAAAAACATATATTAATATGTTATTTGTCATAAAAGTCTTCTTGAATAAAATTATAAGTATATTTTACTTGTGACTAGATCTCAAGTCTTAGCACTGAAAAGAATCACTTGGGTTGACCTCAGAGCCCTGCAGTTTTCATTAGAGGAAATGAGAGAAGAGAGAGGCACACGCTATACCACAGGCATGGTGGCTGATGCCAGAAGAAGGAAGGTCTGAATGACTCAGAGTGAGAGATTGTGGGATACAGAGGGGATGACAGAGGCAGTTTGGAAGGTCATGACAACCCACCTGACTACACTCTACTAATCCATCTAGGCATTACTGTATTTTTTATTAATAACTATAAGAAACAAGATATTGGTAAACAGATAAACTTGATGAATTGATCATTTGGTAAATTGTTGCTTTCAGTGAATTTCCCATTTTGTGAAGTGGCTTTCAGTGCATTGAGCCGTCTATTTTAAGGCAACTTTCCCCTTCCCCTTATTGTTCTAATCATGCTTTCTATGGGCTCCTCTAGTTGCATTTTCTCTTACTTAGCAGCATTTCTAAACGTTTCCTGTTGTCCACAGCCCACTCGTTACTACTCTTCAGAATAAACTCTGTTACCTTTCTGTTCTCTGGAGAGTCTTCATTAGTTCCTATATTGATCACAGATCCTAGTTCATACAAGAAATACACTACAGTTTTCCACACAAATGGATATATCAGTGTAGTGCTAACCCTTGAAAATGAAGAATTGACTTAGAAGCGACTTAGCAGCAGCAGCAGCAGACAATAGGCTGATCCTTAAGAATAATACCTGAAACCACACCAAAGAACTGCACTGCCAAAGGATCTGTCTTCTGTTAAGAACAAGCAGCTTTATTATCAGAAAGTTGCCACCAAACCTCCCAGAACCACACAACCTCTATCATGATTCATGTCAGCAAAGCATCTGCAGCTGCCCTTGCTGTCTCCAAATGTAAATATGTTTTGATTGGCAGGACAGGAGTCATCCTAGCTTCTGGGGAGAATTGAAAATGGAATTTGAAGCTTTCCATTCACTTCTTGATAAGAAGGCATTCTGAAAGGGCATTGAGAGAGTCAGATCAGTGAATTCCTTAAATTTGCCCTCTAGCAACATGTGCTCTTGAGCCCTTGAAATGTGACTGATGTGCCTGAGGAACCAAATTCCTTACTTTATTTAATTTTAATTTATTTAAATTTAAATATAAAAATTGAAGTAATGCAGTATATTTTTCTGTTAAACATAACTTTATTATAGTTTGGGGAAGATCGTTTCACTTTAACTGTTGCACGGAACAAGATATCAATGGTTAATCCTAGTGTGCATTCTTTTTTTATTTTTTTAAATTGTGGTTACCAGAAAATTTAAAATTATCTGTGTGCTTTATATTATGCTTCCATTGGATGTTGCTACTCTAACCTCCTACATAGGGCTTGGTCTCACAGTTTTTCCACAGAGTACCCCATATTTCCCTAATTTTGACATTCACATTTTTAAAAATAATAATTGCTTCTCTATGTGTCTTATCCCTTGGCTTGTCAAATTAGTGAGAGGAAATACTGTATCTTCTTGTCACCATTATTTTCCCCAGCACAGTACCCATAAAAAGTGGACATCAAAGGTATACCAAATGAATTATATTGAATGAAATAGATGTTAAGAAAAAGAGCTAGGAATCCATGAAGCTTAAGGTAAACCTTATGTTAAAATTTCATTTTTTTTAAATCTCTGAAGGCCATTACTTTAAAATAAGCTGTTGAGATTAACCATTAATTTTGATAGTTGAAAATTAACTTATAAAGCATTAGCTCATAAATTCCAAATGACTAATAATTGAACATATCTTTTCTTTATACTTTATAGTATTTTTTATTAGTTTTCTTTTTTAAAGGACAGATAGAGGAAAGAAAAAGAGCTTTCCAGAATTTTTCATTAGAGATGCCACACCAGGACTATAATTTTAAAAATAGATTCTCGTATAGATGCAACAATATGGCATAACCCAATGCCACCTATAGAGTGTCTCAGGGAGTATAAAATCATATTTTGCTGTTTCAGTATGAGAGGAAATTTATAGTGTTAATTTTAGTACAAATGAGAGATTAAACAGTTATTTCAACATTGTTACAAAACATAGAGAATAACATTATTGACTCTAATAAGAAGGCTTTTTTGTTTTTAATGAGGAAGGCCTTTGGAAAATAATATTTCAAAATTCTCATGATTTAATGAAAACAAGGGAGGAAACTATTTTTTAGAACCTTAGAAGAGTAGTAGTAGAGAAAGTGGAATCTATACACTCTTGTATATTATATAAATAAAAAGTGCATGAGCCACAGGGGATGAAACATGAAGGTGGGAGTGTCAGATGGCACAGGATAAATATGGTACTAAAAGGAATATCAATATTTTTCAAAATAAATTTTGAAGAAATTGGGGCACAAAAAGTTTTTGAAGAAAAGTCAGATCTGACAATAATGAGGAGCAAATTTAAATGAATCTACTTTAAAAGATGTGTCAGTTCAGAGGAAGTTTTAGTCTAAAGGAACTTTGGGAATTTAAGCAAAAGGGTCTTTATTAGCTGATGTAGCAAAGTAACGTTTCTGAATCATTGCATTGTTTTCCACATTTTAAAATTAATTGAAGAAATATTTAAAAATCTCTGTTGTTATTCTTAATTGATTCAATAGTAGTAAACAAAGATTTTATATTCCAGCAAAAAGCACATCAGTGCTCCTAACGGCAGAGTTCATTAAATAATTGGGTCTATACATATCTTTTCCTCCTCAAGTATATGTTTTTGAAATGTTTGCAATAGGTATGGTTAATCTCTTTGTTGTTTTATTTAATTTCTACTGTCATTCTTTATGTTTTGTGTCTTTTCTTGGCAATCTTACATTTGCAAAAGAAACTATATTTTAAAATTTTTTTGTATTTAACTAAGGAAGTTCCATATCACTGAACATTTAAATTGTCTATTTCTGCAAGTTTTTTTGAAAGATCATTTGGGTGATGTATTTTTAATGAAGCTAATAAAACACATGGAAAATGTCCATAGAGAGTAAAAGTGGATCAGTTAAACAGCAAAAACATTGCATTTAGTGTGAGTCACTTATAAATGATAAATAAATTAGTCAAATAGTACTATGCTTTTTAGTAAGTGCACAATACTGTGACAAACATGGGACAATAAAAAAATAATGTGTGATTTGTGTACATCTTCAAGGAGAATACAGTCCAGAAGCATCTCCCTTTCCATCCAAAGCCATGTCCATCTGTAAATGTTCCCCAAATCTAGGTGTCAAGAATCTGTGAAAGCAGACTTGGAGGCAGCCCGTACCTTTAGACATTTTAGGGTTCTCTTGAACTTGTAATTCAATAAACAGAAGCATTAAAAGCTAGAGTTATATCTTACACATCTTGCTGAAACTATATTTTAATGCTTAAAAATTGATCAATTATTTGAAAGTTAAGATTTTTATTTTTCAATCAGCATATAATCTTTCATAAACATTTTTATTAGACTGCCATGAAACAAGTAAAGTGAATGATTTGTATCAATTTGTAATACAGGCAAGGAATGAACATTTCACAAAATCAAATGGCAATTAAAAAGTAGTATATGTATCGAATATTAAATTCTATTTAATGATAGATTTATATTATAGTTACATAGTTTAACTCATACAGATATGTTTGATTATATCTAATTGTTAATAAATTATTAATAAATGAGTAAGTTAAAGTATAGTCAATATGAGTGTATTAGTTATCAACCAACTACTATTGTGATAATTGTAAGATCTAGTTTTTAATTTTTTTAATTTTTTAATTTTTTTTTAGTTTTAATTTTATTTTATTTTTAAACTTTACAAAATTGTATTCGTTTTGCCAAATATCGAAATGAATCCGCCACAGGCATACACGTGTTCCTCATCCTGAACCCTCCTCCCTCCTCCCTCCCCATACCATCCCTCTGGGTCGTCCCAGTGCACCAGCCCCAAGCATCCAGTATCGTGCATCGAACCTGAGATCCTCAGACTTTTAAAAGTATCTGGTTTTCCAAATGGAGCAGAAAAGTATTAGTAAGAATAATTTATAAGCAACATTTACTAGAAGTTTTCTATGCATTTGACAATGAGTTACTCTAAGTGGACCAGCCTTAAGGAATATCTACAACAGACCTACTTTTCAGCATCCTCGTACGTAATGCTGCTCTCCAAATAACTGTTTCTGTTTGGACATGCCACATTGTAAAAATTACATTTATCTATTTTTCTAAGTGCTGCTAATCAAATGGCTATCTGACAGTGATGTGGCAGTTTGGCCCAAGCCTGCATCTCAATCAAAGCAAAGTGAGAATGGATCTTCCCCTTTATATGTAGAAATAAACTATAAACTCAGCCTCTATGAATAAATGAATGAATGATTCCTGTTACCAAGCAGGACTCAGTCACAAAACTTACAGCTATTTCAGATGTAGATGAGAGAGATGAATTAAATGAAATACCTGTTGCACATGGAAATACAAGCTGCCATTATCAATGTGAAGGTTTATACAAGTCCTAGACTCAAATTTAAATTCATACATTGCACTCAGGAGGCAAATCTTGCAGTATCAGATATGCTTTGAAATATTTTTTTATACTGGATAAAATATATCAGTTTTCCCTATTATTTGAACTACCATTGTAAACTCCTGATTGATAATATTACAGAATTATAGATGTGATTACCTATGAATTTCTGATGTTCATAGCGTATTGATTAGTGACATATATGTGGGGGTAAGTATTATTGAATGTGGTTCTAAGTGCTATTTTGCAGAAATTTTACTATTTCCTTCCCAAGGGATTTCAATATATGGAGTATTTTTTTAAAGATAATCAAACTGAACTGTGGTTATCATATTGAAGAAAGGCAATGCCAAAAATGCTAAAACTACCATACAATTGCACTCATCTCACACACTAGAAATTAATGCTCAAAATTCTCCAAGCCAGGCTGCAGCAACATGTGAACCATGAACTTCCAGATGTTCAAGCTGGTTTTAGAAAAGGCAGAGGAACCAGAGATCAAATTGCCAATATCCACTGGATCATGGAAAAAGCAAGAGAGTTCCAGAAAAACATCTATTTCTGCTGTATTGACTATGCCAGTGCCTTTGACTGTGTATCACAATAAACTGTAGAAAATTCTGAAACAGATGGGAGTACCAGACCACCTGACCTGCCTCTTGAGAAACCTATATGCAGGTCAGGAAACAACAGTTAGAACTGGACATGGAACAACAGACTGGTTCCAAATAGGAAAAGGAGTACGTCAAGGCTGTATATTGTCACCCTACCTATTTAACATATATGGAGAGTATATCATGAGAAATGCTGGGCTGGATGAAACACAAGCTGGAATCAAAATTTCTGGGAGAAATATCAATAACCTCAGATATGCAGATGACACCACCCTTATAGCAGAAAGTGAAGAAAACTAAAGAGTCTCTTGATGAAAGTAAAAGGACAGTGAAAAAGTTGGCTTAAAACTCAACATTCAGAAAAATAAGATCATGGCATCTGGCCCCAATACTTCATGGCAATAGATGGGGAAACAGTGGAACAGTGGCTGACTTTATTTTTCTGGGCTTCAAAATCACTGCAGATGATGATTGCAGCCACGAAATTAAAAGGCACTTACTCCTTGGAAGGAAAGTTATGACAAACCTAGACAGCATATTCAAAAGCAGAGACATTACCTTGTCAACAAAGGTCCATCTAGTCAAGGCTTTGGTTTTTCCAGTGGTCATTTATGCATGTAAGAGTTGGACTATAAAGAAAGTGAGTGCAGAATTGATGCTTTTGAACTCCTCCTGCCTTCAATCTTTCCCAGCATCAGGGTCTTTACAAATGAGTAAGGTTGAACTAAGGTTGGAGAAGACCCTTGAGAGTCCCTTGGATTGCAAGCAGATCCAACCAGTCCATCCTAAAGGAGATTAGTCCTGGGTGTTCCTTGGAAGGACTGATGTTGAAGCTGAAACTCCGATATTTTGGCCACCTGATGCGAAGAGCTGACTCATTTGAAAAGACCCTGATGCTGGGAAAGATTGAGGGCAGGAGGAGAAGGGGACGACAGAGGATGAGATGGTTGGATGGCATCACTGACTCAATGGACATGGGTTTGGGTGGACTCCAGGAGTTGGTGATGGACAGAGAGGTCTGGCATGCTGTGGTTCATGGGGTTGCAAAGAGTTGGACACAACAGAGCGACTGAACTGAACTATCATATTGAAACAATTCAAATATAAATATACTGATAGATTAAGTATGATATGATTATTTACAGGTTATTACAATTTATCAAATTGTGAGTTCACAGTTTTTTCCCTTATGATGAGTGCTCATAGGATTTACTCTCTTAACAACTTTCCTATGCCTTACACAGCAATGTTAACTATAGTCCTTATGTTGTAATTACATTACTAGTAGTTATTTATCTTCACAGTTCTTTTTTTTTTAATCGAAGGATAATTTCTTTACATAATTTTGTTGCTTTCTGCCAAGTATCAACATGAATCAGCCACAGTTATACATATGTCCCCTCCCTCCTGCACAATTCTTCAGTTCAGTTCAGTTGCTCAGACATGTCTGAATCTTTGCGACCCCATGGACGGCAGCATGCCAGGACTCCCTGTCTATCACCAAATCCCAGAGTTTACCCAAACTCATGTCCATTGAGTCAGTGATGCCCTCCAACCATCTCATCCTCTGTCATCTCCTTCTCCTCCCGCCTTCAATCTTTCCCAGCATCAGGGTCTTTACAAATGAGTAGCCTGGCTTGGAGAATTTTGAGCATTACTTTACTAGTATGTGAGATGAGTGCAATTGTGTGGTAGTTTGAACATTCTTTGCCATTGCCTTTCTTTGGGATTGGAATGAAAACTGACCTTTTCCAGTCCTGTGACCACTGCTGAATTTTCCAAATTTGCTGGCATATTGTGTGCAGCAGTTTCACAGCATCATCTTTTAGGATTTGAAATAGCTCAATTGCAATTCCATCACATCCATTAGCTTTCTTCATAGTGATGCTTCCTAAGGCCCACTTGACTTCACATGCCAGGATAGGTGAGTGATCACACCATTGTGATTATCTTGGTTATGAAGATCTTTTTTGTACAGTTCTTCTGTGTATTCTTGCCACCTCTTCTTAGTATCTTCTGCTTCTGTTAGGTCCATATCATTTCTGTCCTTTATCGAGCCCATCTTTGCATGAAATGTTCCCTTGGTATCTCTAATTTTCTTGAAGAGATCTCTAGTCTTTCCCATTCTGTTGTTTTCCTCTATTTCTTTGCATTGATCACTGAGGAAGGCTTTCTTATCTCTCCTTGCTATTCTTTGGAACTCTGCATTCAGGTGCTTATATCTTTCCTTTTCTCCTTTGCTTTTCACTTTTCTTTTCATAGCTGTTTGTAGGGCTTCCTCAGACGTTAATTGCTAAAAAATTACTGTTTAATTGTAAAAGTAACATTTTGAATAATAGCATTTGATAGAAAGAATGTAGAAAATCTTTATTTTATAATAATTTAATATGTGGTTAGTGCCTCTAGTTGTCAAATTATTGACAAGGATATAATTTTTTTAACTATTACTTAATAACTAAAGATTTGAATAGGGAATAATATGGTTGTCAAGAAGAGTTTATTATTACTTACACTTATAATGTGAGACAGTCAATCTAGTGATTTGTCCTTTATAAATGTAAAGCCTAAGAATGGTCTCTGTCCTCAAGAAGGAGACTTTAGAAATAAAGGATTGTACAAGGTACAGTGTAAACATAAAGAGTGGAGAATCAACAACTTGAAGGAAGTGTGGAAAGACCTTTGAACTTTCTTTAAAAAATGTATTTATTTTTGACTGTTCTGAGTCGTTGCGCTTAGGCTTTCTCTTGTTTCAGCCAGTGGATCTACTCTCTAGTTTTGGTACATGGGCTTCTCATTGTGGTGGGTCCTTGGTTCTCTTGTAGCAGAACAAAGTCGAGGCCCTGTGGTTTTTACTAGTTTCAGCATGTCGACTTCAGTGGTTGTGGCACATGGGTTTAATTGCCTTGTGGCATGTGGGATCTTCCTGGACCAGGAACTGAACCCGTGTCCCCTGCCAGATATGAATATTTGCTTTATATGTGGATTTTCTACAAGTAAATTAACTGAAGAAATGCTGCTATTTTAATCAAACACATCCCCATAAAACTAAAGCATCATGCTTTCTCTGGAATGCATCTTTCTTTCAGCACATGAACATCATGAACAGTATGCATTCTCCTAAAATATACATCATTACATTATTAGTTGCTAGAAATATTTTTTTTAATAAAAATTTAGTTTGAGGTGTTATTTTTGACATATATAACTAGAGAAAAATTGCACTGGAATTGTACTATTACTAATATTTTTTGGAAATTACTTATTTTTGAAAATAAAATGAAATATTTTTATGATCTTTTAAATGAAAGCCAGCACATAACATCTCTTCTATACAGACTTAATGCCCTTCCATTGCTAAAGGACATTTTAATCTATTAAGCCTCCCACACAGATAAATCAAAACAATATTCATTATGGTATGTAAAAATATTTTTAAATTGCCTGTGATTTACAAGACCATTTATTTTGAAATTGAATGTGGAGTCCAACATTTAATTATAAAAAATTTGAAGCCACTCTTAAGTTATTGGATATTCTGAATATACTTGATGATTTAGTAATTAAATTTTCCCTTTAATATTAAATTGAAGTTATAATCTTTAGCTGACAGCTTTGCTCATTAAAAAGCACTTAGGCTGATTACTGTCTATAGAATATACATGCATTGTTTCAGGAGGAAATGCATGACCTCGATTATCATTAATATCACTTTCTTTATTTGATATATTTCAAGACTCTATAGAAACACTCAAAAATATTATCTTTAATTACAGACATTTCATGCCTCTTTAACCCCGGTTCAATAAAAATTAGGTACATTTTATATTAGTGATGTTGAGAACAACCAGCAGCAAGAATTCTCATCATTTCCGTGTAAACTGACGGTGGGTAATAGAGGGCAGTTTAGTTTTACTCCTCAATTTTCATTGACGTTTTTCCTATACCAGAATCTGTACCTTGATTCATAATTTCTTTTTTGTTCTCTGTCTTTCTCATTCCTTCCCTTTCTCCCTCTCTCACTTTCTTTCAACCAGTTCTTCCAAGATTCTCTTTATTTTTCTATTTTTGTCATTGCTAGCTCTGGAGGTTTAACAAATACTTTTTGCGGGATGATTAAGCATCTTGTTCATTTATTCAACAAACATTTATTGAACACAGCTGTCTACCAGGCACTATGAAAAGTACTGGGAATGGAGCAAAGACTGCGATGACATGAGCCCTAGCAAAGACAACAGTCTTTAAATACAAAATAAAAATATAGTAACATCTTATAATGTAAGAAATCCAGAGAAGTAAGGGAAAATAGAACAAAGGTACCCAGTATAATGTAACCATCCAAGTAAAGCACCTTGCAGAAGTAATGTTTAAACTAGAATCTGAAGGAATAGTTCAGTCAGGAATGTTCTGGGGAGAGCAGCCACGTGTGTTAAAGCATGGGATTACGAGTATTGTCCTTTGAAGAAAACTGATGAGTTTTGCTATGGTTTTGTAATAGAATTATTCCTGGAAGGTTAAATTTAAATTTTTGTACTTGTTCTATCAAAAGAAGAAAACAATCAAAAGTTTTTAACCACATCCACTACCCAGTTGGGTCAGTGAAAGTGAAAGGGAAGTCTCTCAGTCGTGTCTGAATCTTTGTGACCACGTGGACTGTAACCCACAAGGCTCCTCCGTCCATGGGATTCTCCAGACAAGAATACTGGAGTGGGTTGCCATTTCCTTCGCCAGGGGATCTTCCTGACCCAGGGATCGAACCTAGGTCTCCCACATTGCAGGCAGACACTTTAACCTCTGAGCCACTAGGGAAGCCCAATCAGTAATCATTCTTATATCTCCCTAAATAGGTCCATGTATTTGAAATGTGCAGTTATCCCCTTATGCATGCAAGGTACTGAAAAGAATAAAGTGTTCTTCAACCCTGGGTATATTTCTACTGGCTATCTAATTTTACATATGATAATATGTATATTTCAGTGCTGCTCTCTCAATTCATCCCTACCTATCCTTCCCCACTCTGTGTCCGTAAGTCTGTTCTCTATGTCTGCATCTCCATTGCTGCCCTGCATATAGGATCATCAGTACAATCCTTCTAGGTTATAATATACTTGCATTAATATATGATATTTGTTTTTCTCTTTCTGACTTCACTCTGTATAATAGGCTCTAGTTTAATCCACCTCATTAGGACTGACTCAAATGTATTCCTTTTTTACTGCTGAATAATATTCCATTGTGTATATGTATCACAACTTCTTTATCCATTCATCTGTCAGTGGAAATTTACTGTATGATGCAGGGAGCTCAAATCCGGTGTTCTGTGACAATACCTAGAGGGATGGAATGGGGTGATGGGAGGTTCAAGATGGAGGGGACACATATATACCTATGGCTGATTCATGTTAGTATATGGCAGAAACCAATACAATGTTGCAAGGTAATTACCTTACAATTAAAAATAAATATATATTTTTAAAAGACAAAAAAAAAAATCAGCAACCATATTTTAAAAAAAAAAAAGTTAGGTATAGCTGTAGAAGCAGACTTCAGTTTGAGGCCAAGACTTACTCCTAGGAGCTCCATTATTATAGGGATATTTGTTTCTCTTGAAAACATATTTCTTGAATACAGCTACAGCAATACAGACAAAGCCATGTTACCTTGGAGGTGCATTTCTGATGGAAAAATAGTGTACTGGAGACAGAGGGGTGACCTTGATGGATCCAGTAAAGTCCTCTGAAGAAGCTTGTATCCTGTTTAAGTAATAGGGCTACTTATACAGTCACACCTATCTGGTCAGAAGGTAGATGATTAGCATTCGACAGCAACAACCTATAAGGCAAGAAGCTGGTGAACATGAATGTGAAAGTCACTCAATCTGTTTGCAACTCCTTGGACTATTCAGTCCATGGAATTCTCCAGGCCAGAATATTGGAGTAGGTAGCCTTTCCCTTATCCAGAGGATCTTCCCAACCCAAGAATCGAACCCAGGTCTCCCCCATTGCAGGTGGAACGAAACTGGTAGCAATGCAAATCAGATACCCTGACTCTGTACAGTTTGGTTGTTGTTGTTTAGTCACACAATGCTGTCTGACTCTTTGCAACTCCATGAACACCAGCATGCCATGCTTCCCTGTCCTACACTATCTCCCAGAGTTTGACAAATTCATGTCCAGTGAGTTGGTGATATCATCCAGCCATCTCATCCTCTGTAATCCCTTTCTACTGCCCTCAATCTTTCCCAGCATCAGTCTTTTCCAGTGAGTTGGCTTTTTTCATCAGGTGGTCAAAGTACTAGAGCTTCAGCTTTAGCATTAGTCTTCCAATGAATATCCAGGGTTGATTTCCTTTAGGATTGACTTGTTTGATCTCCTTGGTGTTCAAGGGGCTCTCAAGAGTCTTCTCCAGGACCACAGTCTGAAAGCATCAGTTCTTAGGTACTCAGCCTTTTTCTGGTTCAACTCTCACATCCATATATGACTACTGGAAGAATCATAGCTTTGACTACATGGACCTTTGTTGGCAATGTGATATCTCTGCTTTTTAATATGCTCTCTATGTATTAATATGTTCTCATAGCTTTTCTTCCAAGGAGCAAGTGTCTTTTAATTTCATGGCTACAGTCACTGTCCGCAGTGATTTTGGAGCCCAATAAAACAAAGTCTGTCCTATTTCCATTTTTCCCCCATTTATTTGCCATGAAATGATGGGACCAGATGCCATGCTCTTAGTTTTTAGAATGTTGACTTTTAAGCCAATTTTTTCTTTCTCCTTTTACCTTCATCAAGAGGCTCTTTGATTCCTCATCATTTTCTGCCATTAGGGTGGTATCATCTCCATATCTGAGGTTGTTGATATTTCTCCCAGCAACGTTGATTCCAGCTTGAACTTTATCCACCCTAACATTTCACGTGATGTTTGGTAGTGGACATCTAAAGGGCCTCTAGTTTTCTCCACATATACCTTGGGAAATTGTTGAGTCATTTTTTATTTCATATGCCTTTTGTGGTTTGCGCCTTCTCTCAGACATTTTTATACTTGCCTCTCAGTTCTAAACAGCTAGATTTTCAGATGTGATATATCCTTCCTTTACTTCTCTCTATCCAGAAAAAAAAAAAAAAAAAAAGATATGTGCGTGGATTTTTGGCATGACAGATACAAGATGGTTAAGGGCAAGTACATTCTACATAGAGGAAGTGTTTACAACCGTGGAGACATGAATATTAAGAATATAAATAGACATGGAGTTGGATGGCAGTCGTTGAGACTGTGTTGACTCTAGTAGTTAGGGACAAGTGAGATTTTAAGAGTTCAAAATCACAGAGGGACTGCAATAAGCAAAAATTGATATTTTGGGAAATGAGTGGTATGAATTTTAACTGACACAGTGTTATGTGGTGATAAATACTTAGAGGCTAGAAGTAAAAGGACTGTGTTAGTCAATTTATGTCAGCAAATTTAGTGCAGAGACATGAAAGAACATTTCAAATAGTTCACATAATTGCTTTGCTCAACAAATGTTAATGGTATATTTATTCCATCAAGGGATTCTCTAAACACTAGTGTAAAGGGTAAGCAAGGCAGATATCTTCCTTTCCTTCACAGAAACTGATTAGCCTTTATTATAAATTTTTGATTATTTTAATTTAGCTTTTATTAAATTCAAATTTTAAAAGTATTGAAAGTACTCACCACAATGGCTACAACTACAAAGATTGACAATACCAATGTGGTAATTGAGATACAGATCAACCAGAACCAGAAATTTCATACATTGTTGGTGGAGTGTGAAATGGTGGAGCCTCTTTGGAAAAATGTTTTCTTTTTTCTTTTTTTTTTTTGCTTTTTAATTTTGTTTTATTTTTAAACTTTACAATATTGTATTGGTTTTTCCAAATATTGAAATGAATCCGCCACAGGTATACATGTGTTTCCCATCCTGAACCCTCCTCCCTCCTCCCTCCCCATACCATCCCTCTGGAAAATGTTTTCTTATTAAATAAAACATAAGTGTTTTGTGCTGGTTTTAGCTTATTGATAAACAATGTTGTGGATAGACCTGCCCTTGTGATTCTTATTATGACTGCAAGTAAGCATTAAGAAACTTTGTGGGTAAAATGGTTTATTACTTACAAGTCCTGCAAAGCTTATGGCTCTCCTGGGGCTGCACAGCGAGGTCACATGTAGAGTGAGTGAAGACAGAACACAGGTCTGGGGTTTTGCCTTTATTGGACTTGATGGTTGGCCCTAGAGTTTTGAGGGCTCAATCATTATTGATGAATTTAAAACATAAGAGCAGAAATGTAAAACCTGGAAAGAGGGGAAAAAAAGGTGGCCCAAATGGTTTTGAGAACAAAGGAGCCTTAGTTGGGAGAGGCAGCCTGGCTCTTGATTCAGACCTGTAGCTGGTAATGTGTTTATCAGAGATAGCCAGTATTGAAGGGAGCAATCAAAGCTTGTCAGGCATTTGCATCACAAAAAGAGAAAACCCAAATGTCAGGGCTTATTCTCACTACAATATATCTTCCTGATGACTAAGCAAACCTGATTTTAGGTATTTACTTAAAAAAAAAAAAAAAGCTTATATTTCCAAATAAATATGTGTCAGAATTTTTAAATTATTTATAATCACTAAAATCTGAAAGCCAACTAAGTGTCCATCAATGAGAGAATGCAAAGCAAATTCATATGAAATACTACCAAGTAATACAAAATAATGAAACTTTGATCTGTGAAGCCATATGGATGAATTACAAAACAGTATTCTGAGTGGGATTCTTTGGTGGCTCAGAGGGTAAAGAGTTTGCCTGCAATGTGGGAGACCTGAATTCAGTCCCTGGGTCGAGAGGATCCCCTGGTGAAGAAAATGGCAACCCACACCAGTATTCTTGCCTGGAAAACCCCATGGATGGAGGAGCCTGGCGGTTCCATAGGGTTGCAAAGAGCTGGACACGACTGAGCAATTTCACTCCCACTTTCATTTTGAGTGAGAGAAGCTTTATGTAAGAGATTTCATGCTATATTATTTCATTTATATTATATTCTAGAACAAGTAGAACCAATCTTTTGTGACCAAAAAAAAAAAAAAAATTAGAACAGTAGTGACCTCTGGGAAATAAACATGCTACTGCTATTGCTAAGTCGCTTCAGTCGTGCCTGACTCTGTGCGACCCCATAGACATCAGCCCACCAGGCTCTCCTGCCCCTGGGATTCTCCAGGCAAGAACACTGGAGTGGGTTGCCATTTCCTTCTCCAATGCATGAAAGTGAAAAGTGAGAGTGAAGTCGCTCAGTTGTGTCCGACTCTTAGCGACCCCATGGAATGCAGCCTACCAGGCTCCTCTGCCCATGGGATTTTCCAGGCAAGAGTACTGGAGTGGGGTGCCATTGCCTTCTCCGAAATAAACATGAGGTGATACTAATTTTCTATTATCTAATATTCTGTGATAGCAATATGGATTATAAATGCTTATGTACTTCATCATATTTAAATTTTACATCAAAATAAAAGAAAAGGAACTATGAACAAAAAGCAAAAGAACTTAAAGTAACTGTGAATTTGCTGTACAACATTTTGGTGAAAGAAATGCTATTGCACTTTATTTGTTTTAGGTCAAATTCGATATCAGATATTTTGTAAGACAGTATAGTAAGCAGTTCCATCTTAGTTATTTTTGTGAAGTTCTGTCCAATACTTGAGATTATTTAAATATTCAAGGAATTTGCATGATACTCATAAAATGAGAGACTATTTTGGTTCCAGCAGTCTATGGTTTAAATATTGAATTGGCTAAAATGTTCACATGGGATTTTCTGAAATGTCTTATAGAAAAACTAGAAGGAACTTTCTGGCCAACTCAATACTTCATCTGGTTGCTATATTGCTGTGAAATTTTGTCCTCCATCTTCTTTTGAGCACTGTTGTCTGGGTAGACTCATAAATGGCAGGTCAAGCATGAACATAGTGATTAACCTTCAAAATACCCCATGGGCATGCCTCCCTGATCGTATTTTCGAGATGGAGAGGGGAAAAGTGTATGCCATTTGGTAAAATTTCTACACCATCATCCTCTTCCTGGAAGTAACAAAATTTCCTTTCTCCTTCTCAAGACTGGACATGTAAGCCTTCTTCTGTAGTGTCGGCTCCTTGTCACTCACCAGCTGTACCTAGTAACTTTTATCTTTAATGTTAAAAGAAAAAAAGGCATTAATAACACTTTGAAGCAAGGGCTTCCATGTTCATCAAACCAACACCTAGCCAACTTTGTGGTATTGAGGAAGGAAAAATGCCTCTCAGTCTTTGATTGATCCCTTGTTTCAAAACAAGGAACTCAAAACACAAACTAGTATGTCAGTAATTTATCTGGCAAGAATAATATAGTTGCAAAAGCATGACACACACACTAAAATAAAAAGCATACACCAAGAAATGACTAAGTTGTTTGTGAATAGAAATCTTCTAAGCTAAATAATTTTATACTCTGAACACATCACCTAACTGGTATTCTAAGAAGTAGAATGGGGGGAAATTCACTGGTACTCTAGGTAGCTGAATGGGGGAAATTCTAGTAGGACAAGATGAGTTTTATGAAGATTGTCAGTGCCAAGTTCACACCTTTGGGTCTAAATGATATGAAATATATGAAGGAGTAATGTAAAAAGGCCAGAATATCACCTTTATTAGTTAGTAGGAATAGGTTTCTTAACATTGGCCCTTACAATTAGGCAAACGTATTCACCTAAGAGCTGGAAAACCTTTGTTGTGGGAAACCTTCCTTCTCCAGGATTATCAACAGATTCCCATAAGAAGCAAAGAGCTGAGCCAAACATAACTTGTTTACTTTTCCCAAATATAGTACCCATATAGCACCCATGCAGTCATGGTCTCTTGGGAGGAGAGAACAAAGGGAAAAAGGAGGCCAGGAGCTACACGGATGTCTTGTTGTTGTTGTTTAGTGGCTAAGTCGTGTCCGACTCTTTGCAACCCCATGGACTGTAGCCCGCCAGGCTCCTCTGTCCATGGGATTCTCCAGGCAAGAATACTGGAGCAGGTTGCCATTTCCTCCTCCAAAAGATTATCCTGACCCAGAGGTTGAACCTGTGTCTCTTGAGTCTCCTGCATTGACAGGTAGATTCTTTACCACAAATACTACTTGGGAAAAGTCTGCTCCTGTAGAGAGAGACATCAGAATTGGATCAAGAGCATTTCCTCATAGCAGTTGTAATGAGAGTTTAGTAAACGCTAACTCATTGTTCGGGCATTAATTTGATGCTGAAGTGACTATCTGAGAGGAGAAAAACATCATGCTTAGCCTAAGTATACTATGAGTTTTGACACATTTCAATCTTTCTGTTTCAGACAAATACTTAAGTATAATGTTTAAATGAAATGGCAAGTTCCTAAACAAAAGACTGGAATAAAAGAAAGGATATTAGAAGGAAAATGAATGAAGACACACGTGGAAATGTTTTGGCATCATCTGTTCTAGGACAAATACAACAGTTGAACTCATTAACTCCATGAGGATGAAAATGAGGTTAGGCTGTCCAAGAATAGACCATGTAGGTGCTTCTGGAATCTGAAGTCTAGTAACTTAGGTCAGCCAAGTAGTCCTGAGCAGATATAGATGTAAAGGCAGAACAAAGAACTAGCTGTTATAAATTAATAGAAAAATGAGCCAAAAAAGAAAAATGAAATGGATAAACATAGGCACAAGGCAGAGTTCAAAGATGCAAAGGACAGAGCCAAGGACTGAGTTCCCATCTATCAGTTATTTAGTTAAATAATATATTGAAGAAGAGCAGATTTTGAACCAAAGCTCTTTTAGGTACTGAGAAAACAAACACTGAAGGAAGCAAACAAAATCCTTGGCCTTTTGAAGCTTACATTTAGTTCAGTGAAACAGATGATACATTAGTAATGTATAATATGGCACCCCACTCCAGTACTCTAGCCTGGAAAATCCCATGGACGGAGTAGCCTGGTAGGCTGCAGTCCATGGGGTCACTAAGAGTCGGACACGACTGAGCGACTTCACTTTCACACGTTGGAGAAGGAAATGGCAACACACTCCAGTGTTCTTGCCTGGAGAATCCCAGGGGTGGGGAAGCCTGGTGGACTGACGTCTATGGGGTCGCACAGAGTTGGACATGACTGAAGTGACTTAGCAGCAGCAGCAGCAATGTATAATATATATTTAATAAATATAAGAAAGTGAAAAGTGTAATTCAAATCAATCAGATTAGGCTAATGGAATGTGAGTGTGGGTGGGATCAGATTGAAACTGAAAGGAATCTTGGGAAATGTGTCCTAGGTACAGAAAATAACAGTTGCAAAAGTCTGAGGCAAAATTCTCCTTGCTGTGTTCAAAGAACAACAAGTGCTTTGAAGTTAGAGTGAGAAGAAAGATAAGACACAATGATGGAAGTTAGATATTGTTTGGGATATGGAGGACCTTGTAGGTCCAAGTAAGAGTATTGTTCTTTATTCAAGTTGCTGTTGGAAGCCCTTTTTCATCCTCTTTTTTTGTTCTTGAACATTTTAATCCTAAAACCATTAGGTGGGACACAGTGAGGTAGGCACAGGTAGATCAGCCCAGGTCAAGAGATGTCCTCGTGGGATTACTTAATAACACGGGGCATTAGAGTCCCACGTGAGAGGGGTGAGGGACTGATAACGTGATGAGGAATCCAAAGTAATGAGGGGGAGTTTCCGTATGGACCAACGGCACAGGAGGGGATCTCAGAGCCCCAAAGCGATACTGAGGGTGAAGGCGGATTTGTTAAAACTGCGGGACTTGATAAAATAAGTAGAAATATTAAGGATAATTAGAATCAGATTTCTGTTTACTAGAATTAGAGATATAGGTATGATGCATGGTTCTATGTGTGTGTATATATAGTCAGTAGGTATGTTATATATGTATGTATTTGTGTGTGTCCATAAAAATATCTGTATACATATATTTTCTGTTTCTGTCCACTGAGAATAACGGTGAGCAACAGTACCTCAATACCAGTGATCATAGCTAGCACCCAGGTATTAGCTTCTAAATACCATTATCCACCAAAAGAAACTAGGACTCATTGGAGAAATGGTTGGTTCTAGAACTTAGAGAAAATACAAGATAAATTCAAAATAATGTATTGTGCCCGAAAGCAAAGAAATGGTCAAAGAATAATGATGACATTTCAAAATGACACAGAAACATCCTTGAAAGGCCTGCTATTGGCCAACTATGTTGCAATTAAGTATCAAGTAAGCTCATTGAATAAATAGGAAGTTGTGAACTCATACAACTATATATAAAAGGGATAAATCAAAATCTGATGAGAGGTGGCACATTTAAATACCTTCAAAGTATCTTCCCATAAAATGCTTAATAATTGAAAGAAGAATAAATTTCCTTGAAGTTAATAAAATAACCAAAGTGACATCATTGATAATGGGACAAATTGAAGTAGTAACCATGCATTGTGACTTCTATACTATCCCTCCCAAATAAGCATACTCTGAAAATAAAAGAGAATAATTCATCCCCAATAAAGGGACATTTACCAAATAACTTCAGTGTTCAAGAGTGTTGAGGACATGAAAGTTAAGAAAAAACTGAGGAGCTACAGTAAACTGAAGGAGATAAGAGACATGACAAATGCAATGCATTTTCCTGACCTGAATCTGTGTGCTATAAAGTACATTATTTAGACAATTGGTGACACTTGAATGAGGTCTGTGGATTAGATTGTAGTAATGTCAAGGTCAGTTAAGTTCCTGAAACTGATGATTGTACTTGGGTTACAAGGCCCTTTTCTGTGTGGAAAATGCACACTAAATCTTTAGGTGTAATAGAGCAGGCATTAGGTTGGCAACTTATTCCAAAATAGTTTAGGAAAATATTATCTTCGTATTGAGCACTTTATAACATTTTGTTGGGCATCCCGTATAAATTTAAGGTTGTTAAAAATTGAGGTTAAAAAACCTCAATTTACAGTTGAGTAGAAAAGGCAAATTGTGATGAGAAACCATTGATGATTTTGTCTAGGGGGTGAAATGATCATTATGTTTGAAAAGAAACATCATGACTTCTGTTTAGGTGAGATCCTTGGGATGAGGTTGGAGAATGGATAAGTGGCAAAAAGAGAGCCAAAGTGAAATGCCTTTGTGATAGTTCAGCGAAGGATGGTGTCAGCTTGAACGAGGGATATAAGGGAGGAAGGGTGAGCATCCATTGGATTTGTTATATTTTGTAATGAAAACCTGCACGACTTGCTGGATGTGAGTATATAGGAAAAACAGAAAGTATAGACAAGAGTAGATAAAGTCCTTTGGCTCAGAGGCTTTGGTTGCTGCAGCTGCCTTTAATCTGTACATTTTCCTACTTCACTACTGCTGTTCCCATACCTTAAAGTTGTGATCATACAGCAACAATATTCTGAAAATAATTTAAGTTACTGAGAAATAAAACTAGTTATGAGTTATAGAACTATGCCATTTTCAAAAGCCTCCACAAAGATATTATTGTTATATTCCATCAGCAAGAGTGTGCAAAGCAATGAAGCATAGGGACTGGAGTGAGTCCTTTGCCATTAGACAGAAAAGGCTTTAGGTTCTAGCTCAGCCAAGTTACTAGAAAGTTGTTTAAACTCTAGAAACTCAGTATCCTCATATGTGTAATAAGGAATGATAATATATATTTTATAGAATTATATAAGGACTAACTGATAATGTAACATGGCTGGCATTGAGCTAAATATTACTGTTGCAGTCATTAATATTAGTAGTAGTTGTAAGGGTACAGTAGCAACATGTGATATCTGCAAAGACTTAAAAGATTGTATTTTTAGTTTGAAATATTTAATAGTTTTTTAAGATGTGTGTGGGAAAAAAACAGGAAACAGCAATTGCTATCAAAGATTATCTTCAGAATTTGTGACTGTGGTTAGTTGCTTTCAAATCTTTTAACTTATGCACATTTCCCCTAGTTTATGTATATTCAAAGATTGACAAAAATATATTAAAGATTCAATAGCACATAAGTCCAGGAAAATTGTCTTAAACCGTATCAGTGTTTCTAATATTTTAGGCACACACATTTAGTACACTATTCACTCCAGACAGGTGAATGTTCTTGTTGCTTGGAGTAGAACATACTCCCTTCGATGTCTTCCTTCCTAACCCAGTTTTGTATTCCGTGTTTACTGTGCCTAACTAATCATTATGCTAAGGCTCGTTAGCATAATGAACAACTGAAAACAGTTGTTCTTAATTGTGAAAGTGAACTGAGCCCCATTAAGCTCCTGCCTGGATGCTTTGGAGATCCTTGGTGGTTTGGGATGTGGGGATGCATCCACATTCTTTTGGTGTCAGTCCTTTTTATCATTTCTCTCTAAGGCTGTCGCTTCAGCATTTCAGTTGTTAAGTGGTTCTAGCGTATGTCTGATACAATTTTCTAACGACTGATGCATTGTTATCACTGCTTATTATATATCAGCAGGAAATGCCGCCTGTGTCTGAGAATTTGGGACCAATGGGATTGTATAGACAAGACAGCAAATGTAGAATTAAATAGTAAGAAGTATCTCAGTTCTGTCCATTAACTTGTGATATTTAATTTTGTATGAATTAAAATTGTGAAAAACAAAAACAATGGAAAGTACATGAGCTCTATAGTTAACCCACAAAGAGATTTAAAACCTTGTTGACTATTTTTTTTAATTGCAGTAGTTCAACTTTTTATATTGATGTTTGTACATTTATTCATGCACTATATTGTGGATGCCTGCTTTATGCCTTTGGACGCTGGGGATAATGTAGACATAGTCTCTCTCTCATAGACCCTAGAGTCTACTTTACTGCCAACAGTGTTGGCTTTATTAGGTGTCCCAGTTTCAAAGACACAAGTTATTCTAGTGTGATATATTAGAAAGAATTAGTGTTAACATCCATCCATGTTAAAACTGGGTGAAATTCTTGCTACCTATATAACTTCTGTGAATTACTTAACCATTGTGAGTTTCAAGTATGACAAATATAAAATGAAGTATGCTGGTACCCTTTATAAAATGTGCACTGCATTCTAGATATCTATAAGGCTTTTATGAAAAGTCCTGTGAATAAATTTGAGCCAGAAATCAATCTGAACAATAAAGGGAATGTGAAGCTTGCAGACTGGATTTATACCCAAGTAGGTTCACAGACACCCCACTCCAGTACTCCTGCCTGGAAAATCTCATGGATGGAGGAGCCTGGAGTCCTGCAGTCCATGGGGGCTTGAAGAGTGGGACACAACTGAGTGACTTCACTTTCACTTTTCACTTTCATGCATTGGAGAAGGAAATGGCAACCCACTCCAGTGTTCTTGCCTGGAGAATCCCAGGGATGGGGAGCATGGTGGGCTGCCGTCTATGGGGTTTCACAGAGTCGGACACGACTGAAGCGACTTAACAGCAGCAGCAGGTTCACAGAACTCAATGTATTTGACGCCAAAGTCATTGCATAATGGAAGCATATCATTCTTTCCTGATGTCAGGAATGTAAGTCTATGAACCTGATTTTGGGCTTTACGCTAAATCTATTTTTTGCTGTCAGGTTGCTATATCACAGCATCCTTGTCCTCCCGACCAGCCACATGGTTGCAGGTTCTTCCATGGGGAAGGCATGATGGTTTACCGCTCTGTTTGTCAAGTTGCCTCACGTAGCAGCCTTCCTAGGTCCGTAGAGATGCCAGAGAGCATTTGTCTGCTTGAGTTATAGACAAAGCCTTTTCACTACTTTGAGAACTAGATCTTGAATGTTGGTTCACTGGGGATCTTTGGGGTTAGAAAGCATAAATTTTACTCTTGTATTATTTTCCTCATGCCTGTCAACAATGGAATGCCAGAGGTATCAAAGAATCAGTAACAAGGCAGGAATCAGTGTGTAAATTTCTTTTCATTCCAATTATTCTATCCATCCAAGCAATATATAAAAAATTGTTGTCTTCAGTTTCCCTTTATTCATCTACAAAGGGATAAAAATGCCCACTTAATATCTTATGACATCACAATACTTTTTGTGTGCCTTGGTTGTACATTTTGTGTTTTGGTTGTCATTTGAGGTTAAATAAAAGATAAAACGCCATCCCGACATCCTATACTTGGGCATTCAGTTAATTTCAGTACCCTTCCCCTATAAAGAGATAATTAGCCAATTTAAGTTGTTCGTGCCCACCTCTATTTCTAACATAGTCCATTTTATATCCTTATATGCTCTAAAACCTGCTGAAACTATCTTATTTTTCTACTTAAAAATACTGTTCATCTTTCTTTATTAATTTTCTCTAGAGTAGAAGCTCTTTGTTGTTCTATTCATGTTGAAACAACTGTAGTTAGAATGGTACCTAAAAGACAGCATACTACCTGTTTTACTCAGCATCCTAGTTGAATAAAAAGTCAGTCTCCTTTAAATGAAAGGAAGTTATATGTTCTAGAAGTGATTAAGAGAAAATAAGAAATCATCACCCACCACTTGCTGTAGGAAGAGTTTGTTAAGGATGTATCTCACAAAATAATTATTTTATTAATTTTTAAGTAAATTTATGTTTTCATTTTAGTTAAATCCTCTTTTTATTTGAGATTTCATTAATCAAGGCATTCAGTTAATTTCATATGTGTAATATTTTAATTAACAACAAAATTACTGAGAAATCACGAAATTCTGAAATATTTTATTTTCTATAGAAAATTAAAATTTATTTAATAAAAATTTAGAGTATAGGGGATTATTTAAATTTTTTTTCTTTGCAGGTAATACATTTTTATATGACAGATACTGTCCTTTATTAAAGGACACTTAAAGGATAAGTGTCCTTTAATTAGAATGTTTAATTAATTAGTCCATCCCATTTATTATGGTACAATATACCATAGAATCTTACATTTGGGAGCCTTGATAAAAATTATTGAATTTATAAAATTATTGTTAATTAAACACTAAAAAATAGAACCACTCTAAACTAGATAGTAATGTATTTGAATTTCTCTTGAGAACTTCCATTGACAGCTATAAAGGAAATGTAACTCTAAAGAAAATACTATATATTGATTAACATACAGTCCATGAAATTCTCTAGGCCAGAATACTGGAGTAAATAGCCTTTTCCTTCCCTAGGGGATCTTCCCAACCCAGGGATTGAACCCAGGTCTCCCACATTACAGGCAGATTCTTAACCAGCTGAGCCACAAGGGAAGCCTAAGAACACTGGAGTGGGTAGCTATTCCCTTCTCCAGTGGACCTTCCAGACCCAGGAATCGAACCGGGGTCTCCTGCATTGCAGGCAGATTCTTTACCAACTGAGCTATCATTAAATTATCATTTAATTAATTTCATGTTAATTAAATATGTTAATTCTTCAGAGCCCCATAGAAATTATGAATTTATTGAAATCCTCTGATAAATACAGATCATAGGGGTTTTATTGTTCTATGGATTTCTGAGATGGCAAAACTCCCCAATAACTTGGAAATTACTTGATTTTTGGTCTCTAAACCTTTTTGACTTCATCTGCTCTGTTCCTTTTTTTTTCTTTTTACAACAAAATGGTCTGTATTCTGAATCCTAGTCTCTGTCTCCTTCTAAATAACTTTGTATCTTCAGTTAGCAACCTTTTCTTGATTCCCCAACTAATTCCTTGGTTTTATGCTCAAAAATTTCAAATAAGATATGTACACCTGGGTTGCTCAATTGCAGTAATTCTTCAGTCCTACAGCTGGTGAAGAGGGACCTTCCATGCCTTCAGCCTGCAGGCCTGCCTCTGGCTATTGACTCTTCTGTCAGTTTATCCCAGTGTGCACATAAATGTTACACATTTTCTCTGAGTAACGTGATGTGATTTAGTTGGGAAACACAAATCTATGCATACTGTCTTGACTTTATGGCATCCTGTTGTCATTCTTTGCATTTTTACATTAGCAGTCTTCCCTATAAATAGGATACATTCTTTCCTAAGTTATTTTACCCTATTGCTTTTTCGTAGAGCTTTTTTATACATTTTAATGAAATATTAATGTGTTAGTTTACTCATTTGTCTATTTAACCAATGAATGAATTAAGCAAATGCAGTATGTCTGGGTCTCATCTGTTTCATCATCACCTTGTTATCTATCATTCAGAATGCAAATGATATTGCTATGAAAGAGAAAAATAAGAGAAATAGAGTAATCCAGGATTTAAGAGGAGTGACTACAAGTTGATAAACTTTTTAACATCTTAATATATGAGGATTTAATGATAGCTTTCACTGTTACACTTGGAAGGAATTTCAGTGACTTACTGAGTACGTCTGTTGTTTTTGTATATTTAGCAATGGCACCCCACTCTAGTACTCTTGCCTGGAAAATCCTATGGATGGAGGAGCCTGGTAGGCTGTAGTCCATGGGGTCGCTAAGAGTCGGACGTGACTGAGCGACTTCCTTTTCACTTTCATGCACTGGAGAAGGAAATGGCAACCCACTCCAGTGTTCTTGCCTGGAGAATCCCAGGGGCAGGGGAGCCTGGTGGGCTTCCGTCTATGGGGTCACACAGAGTCGGACACGACTGAAGCGACTTAGCAGCAGCGGCGGCAGCAGCAGCAGCAGCAGCATTTTCACCCTTGTTCTGAAGGCAGAGTGTTCTCTTCGTTTGGGACACTGCACCTTCCGCTCCAGATAAGAAGGTGAATTATGTTGCCTCACCTCTATTACCATAAATCACCAAGGCTGACCCATCAGGTTATCAAATACCTCTGGGAATTATGATTGATCCATAGCTGACAGATACCTCAAGCAGGGCCAATTAGAATCATCTTCTTGACTGACATAAAATCAGTACTAAAATATTGAATATCTTGAAAACCTAAAGCTACTATGACCATTTTGCCAACTCAAAGAGAAGACCTGATTAAGAACCTAGCAAATGCAGAGGGCAAAGATGTGAAGTGTAGAAGAAGGAAAGAGTTCTCATGATCTCCTTCCAACTCCGGGATCCAGTTAAGTCTAGACTTTTCAGTCTTATAAATAAAATCTTATTACCTAAAGTAATTTGAGTTGATGTAATACAATAAAAATTTTCTTAAATTTATTCCAGTAATTGCTCAAAACACATCTCAGAATCCATTTTCAAAATAATAGTTATCAAAACCAGTACGCATCCCACCTCACCAATCTCTATATTGGCCAGTTATCTTTGGGCAATCAAACATAATGATAAATGGTTAAACATGGACTTTAAATAATGATATTTATTTATCTAAGCTTTGATGGAAGAGAGAGATAGGGATGATCTATGAGAATTTCCATTAACTTGATGCTTAGGGCAAGAGACCTCTGTTAGTAGCATGTTATTTTTATCAGGAGTGCTACTTCTAAAATAGTACAATTTATTTATAAAACTATTAGAGACTATACATTTTTACCAACCTGAATCTATTAATTTTAATCACAGGCCTGTGCTTGCCAGCATTAGTATCTGCCATTCATATTTCTTATAGGAAGAAGTTCAATTAGTTTAAAAATTCATATGAAAAATGATTCTCAGACTTTATATTGATCAGTTTATTTTTATTTTTTTATTAATTTATTTTTAAGCCAAAACATGTTTCTTAACATGTAAACATACCTGTAAGTTCATGTATAATTTCTTAATATGGGTTTACTCAGTTCTGTCTGACTCTTTGCAACCCCATATACTGTAACCTGGCAGCTTCTCTGTCCATGGGATTTTCCTGGCAATGATACTGGGGTAGGTTACCATTTCCTTTTCTAGGGAATTTCTTAATATAAATTAATATAAATTTTTATTCTAGTGAAGTCTGGAATTGTTCTGAATGAGGTAAGAATGGGAGATTGACAGTTAGGCCTTCACTTTTGTGTCACTTTGGGGGAAGAATAGGGCCTCCTGAAGCTGTTTTAAATCTACTGGGATTTAAAAAGTATGGATCAAAGTGAAAAGATGACAAGGAGATTAATATTTTACCCAGGTGGTATATGTTTGTCATCATCATATCATTTGTTATATATTGCTTTCTAAATGTTAGAAATTGAGAACCAAGTTTTTGTTCTGTTCTGTTTTTCTGATTGTTGCTTCTGGAAATGTATACTAGTTCCTTGCGTGCTGGTCTGTTCACCGAAAAGGTAGCAGTGACCTGACAGATATGACAATAATTTTATTTGCCTGAGCAATCACATAGTTAATGGAACATTAAAAAAATTGATTCTTATGATTAGTTGGTTAACAAGAACAATTCTTCAGAAAATGATGCTAAATGATGGGATACAATGGAAGTTTGGAGGAGTTGCCTTACATGTCCACACAGTAATAATTCAGAAGCATCAAGAATAATAGAAGTGGGTTAGAAGGAACTGACATATGGAATTTTTTCTTTAGTAAGTAGTTTACTGGTCAGTAAACAAATTTCCAGTCCCATGACTACAACGGCTTCTTTCTCTTTTATATTGTTGTCCTACTTGTTGTCCTACTTGTTGTCCTACTTTGTTGACTCAAAAGAAAGTTCCCTAAAAAATGTGCTGGAAATAAAAAGACATTGAAGCAATTGCATTTTAGGTAAGACTGTTTACTGCTGTGAGACTGGATATCTGCTAATGGCCCTGATCAATGACACAAGTGGTGCTAATCTGCCAGAAGTTTTGTTATCTGACCCCTAGCACCTGATGTACTTTAGATTTATTTCTTCTACAGCCTACATCTTTCATTTTTTCTTAGTGATTAGCATGTACAGTTATTAAGCCCCTGAGTGGTGAGTATCATAAATGCCAGTTAAGGAAGCCTTCACTCTGCAATCGTCAACCAAGTTCCCGTAGAAGAACAGGTCACTCTCTGGATCCCCGTTCTGTTTCAATGACCCCTCTCTTTCTCTCCAACAGTACTAGAGTATTTGAATTATTATAAAGCAGGTAAAGTAAATGAATACAGCTATATGTCAACCTGATAAACCTCAAAACAGCTGCATAATTATTTACACAGCACAGTACCATTTAAGTAAATTTGTATTTATACATTTATATATATTTATAAATAAATGCACATATAATTAAAGCAATGGTTCTCAAGGTATAGTTCAAAACCCCTAAGGCCATTGAAATAAATTCAGTAGGTCTAAGGTATTAGTAGGTCTGAGAAATTCTTCTTTTTCCAGTTACATATCTGTGTCAGGTCAGATTTTCTCTTTGTATCGCAAATAAAACCATATATCACAGTAATTTTAGTTTAGAAGTGGATATGAGCCCTGCTTTCTTCTATTTAGACAAACATAAAAATTCTTTCAAAAATGTAAAAAAAATACTATGCCTAGTACTATTTTCTTTTTTTGTAAGATTTAGTCATTCTTCATAAAAATGGTATTTATAATAATGTGTAATTGGCCATATTTAAAATAAATGAGCAAATATATTTTTTCAGTTTTAACTTCTATATGATAAATATAAATAACCAACATAAAGTAAAACTCTTTGAGCTCCTTAATAATTTTAAGTAAGTAAATTGGTTATATGAGAAAAAATTTTGAGAACTACTTAGTTAAAACTAAAAATGTAGACAGGAAAGAATAATACACACCAATTTTTTTATAATGATCTTTTTAGAGGAAGGAGAGAATTACTCCTACTTGGGAGGAAAATAAAAGTTAAATTCGATTTTATCAATTATGTTCTGTTTCTTTATGAAAACATTGAAGAGGCAATGACAAATACATATATTTGCTATTGTAGCTATTTTAGGGGAGAGGGACAGTGTTTGCTATATTATTAGCTTGACTTGACTGTCAAAATTTTCTTTTCTATAATTGGTATGAGGAATAGTCCTTTTAGTTGTATGATATATATATTCTTATGAAGTTTTATTTTGTTCAAACACCTTAAGAAAAATCCACATGTTTTTAATGTACGAATGTCTGGGAGGACAAAGTCCATGGGATCATAACAGTACAGTTAAAGAGAAGCAATGATGATCTGTATTCACAAGTCAATATGGACTCTTTCCTTTTTTTCCTTCATTTTAATAATATGCTTTCTTCTTTAGAACTACTGTTTTAAAATGAGAAACCAATAGCAATATTCAATATTAAAACATCATAAAACACTTTTAAAATAAGAGTCACATTTCAGTTTCTGGTTCAGTACTCTGAAAAAATATGAACAAAGTTGATTTTTGGTAGCCTACCAATGGAGAAGACAGTGGCAACCCACTCCAGTACTCTTGCCTGGAAAATCCCATGGACGGAGGAGCCTGGTAGGCTGCAGTCCATGGGGTCGCTAGGAGTCGGACACGACTGAGCAACTTCACTTTCACTTTTCACTTTCATGCATTGGAGAAGGAAATGGCAACCCACTTCAGTCTTCTTGCCTGGAGAATCCCAGAGATGGGGGAGCCTGGTGGGCTGCTGTCTCTGGGGTCGCACAGAGTCGGACATGACTGAAGCGACTTAGCAGCAGCAGCAATAGTATATCAGTTTTAGTTAGATAATTTTTATCTAAGGTATTATGCATATTTCAGGCACAAAAGTAGTATCAGGAATCAAACATATATGTGTGTGTATTTTCTTTTTTGCTAGTGGCTTTATGAATACGTATATTGCAAAGCTTATGATACTGTCTCATTCTGAGGTTTTCCAGAAATTTTCATGTAATATCCTTTGTTTTGTATCATAGAGAAAATGAGTTCTAGCCAAGAACATGGAGAGAGCCCAGGTTAGGGGTATGAAAACCTAGGTTCTTTTTTCATGTTTTGCCCTGATGAAAAGGCATTGTTTGCCAGATCTCTTAAGATGGAAAAATCACAAAACCACTTTAGGTAGCTCATAACAGAAGGATTTTTAGTAAAGATCTAATAGGAGGTCTCAGGGAAAAACAGAAACAGAAAATGAGGCAGAGTTCATGTAACCAGGACCTAAAATTTGTGATTTCAAAAATATAAAGCTAGGTATATTGCTCTCTAGAGATTGCTCTTCCTTTTGGCCTCTATATTTCTGTGTGTCTGATGCATTTTTCTCTCTGAGGACTACCTTCTCTTACTTATTCAGATCATGAACCTTTTTGTTAATGCATGGCTTTGGTATACATGTTACCCACTGTAGCATTGACCAGATATTCAATATGTCTTACCCATTTAAGAGTAACCTGAGGTCACTGGTAGGGAGCTTTCCTGGTAGCTCAGTTGGTAAAGAATCTGCCTGCAGTGTGGGAGACCTGGGTTCAATCCCTGGATCAGGAAGAGCCCCTGGAGAAGGAAATGGCAAACCACTCCCGTATCCTTGTCTGGAAAAATCCCGTGGACAGAGGAGCCTGGCAGCATGTAGTCCATGGATCGCGAAGAGTTGGGCACAACTGAGCAACTAACACTGGGTCACTGGGATGGTTGGGTGGCTTCTGTTTTTACCATGAATCAGCAGCTTTAAAAACAATCCATCTCTAAAATCATTGCATGCTATGTAGATAAGTATGGAGATAGTCATATTTCACACCACCCAGCTAAATTTGAACAAAATTCTTTTGTTCAAATCTCAGCATGGCACAAATCTTATATTCCTTCATACCTACATACCACATACACACCCATATAATAAAGTTAATATTGACTGTATATTGTTCATCAAACATGTCACCTGAGGGTTGGGATCAAAAAGCTAGTCTTGTTTCATTTTGACATTTACATTCACAGAAAGTATGTGTCTATGTAGTCATTTAATTCCAACTATTGAAGAGGAAATACTTTTGGATGAATTCAGACTATGGATGAATTCTCTTGCTAAAATAGATGCTCAGTCTTGGGTTAATCAGTATATAAGGCATGTTGAAGAAACTGAGTATGTCTGAAAATTAACTGACATAGTCAACACAGATATGTAGCTAAGAAGTAAATTAACATTTCTGAAGGATTATGCTTACTGCTATGGTTACTTAAAATCCCAGAATTCTGTGAGATAAAAATATGTGAAGATATGGAATGACATGATGTTACATTACATTGTATCTTACATAACCTGTCAAGTTGATGTCAACCTGCTGGTAATTACTTTAACAGTTCTTATTTCTATTTTTAAATATTTTTCCTTCATAACACACTTGATTTCTTCCAGCATGTCAGTAATCACAGCATGTCAATTCATTTTTATTATGTATAAGAAACAAGCTTCTGCTATTTTAGTATAAATATAAAATTTCCTGAAGTAAATGTTCACGAGTTGCTTTGCTGAAAATAGTCATAGCATTGAGGTGCAAATTCTTTGTTTGACTGAGAATGATCTATAACTGAAAATTTCCTCTATCTCCATTTTAGGATACATAGACAGTATTGATCAAACCACATGTATTTATTGAACAGATTCATGTACTAAGAGCTCCAAATAAAGATGTGTCTATTCTCTGAATGCAATTAATACTTGTATATTATCAATTAAAAATAAAATCCCTAGGCTTGACTTGGTAAATAAATCCACTAATGTGTTTGTCAGGTAATGGAATTATAATAACTTAATTTTTTCTTATTAGTATAGTGTTCTATTAGGGTCAAATACCTATAGTTCAAACTAATCTCTAAAGCAATTATTGTCTTTTTATGAAGTATTTCAGTCGTGAATATAAAATTAAGGCTAAAAGACAGTCACATTTATCACCAAACATTGTGGATACAAAGATGATCAAGTCGTCTAGTCCCTGGACTCATTGTATGTATGCCATAATGCCAGAAACTATTAGTAAACAGCTAGACTACACTGTGGTAAGGACATGCTCAGAAAACACAATGTACTATATAGATCATCATTTATAAGAGCAAATTAGGAATAAAACGTATTGCCCAAAGGGGGATTTGTCAAATAAATTATAAATTGATTATTATAGTTTACAGTATATAAATAGTCTGGATCCTTTAAATATGATGTCTTCTAATATGTGAAGAAATGTACACAATAATCCTGTTACAGACACAGCAGGAAAATACATGGATTCCGTATAATCTCAGTTACACAAGTATATATAAAAAAGGAGAGGGAGACTATAGGGGAGGGAAAGCATAGCTGCTATGGTGGGCTGGTTGTTTAGATCTCCCAAGTGGAGAAGCAAAGGCAGCAGAAAGAAGGCAGTATATGCATGAAGGAGAGCAGAGCAGAGGCATGTAGCTCCAGAATGAAAGAAACTGAGTAATAGCAGTCCTGGTTCCAAATACCTGGTTCCAGTTCCTCTCAAGTGCAATAGTTATAATACCACCCATGAGTTTGTTAAAAAAAAAACAAAAAAACCCTCCTGGAATCTTTATTATGTTTCTATTTTACTCAAACAAGTTACATTTATTTTCAGTTCAGTTCAGTTTAGTCGCTCAGTCGTGTCCAACTCTTTGCGACCCCATGGATCGCAGCACACCAGGCCTCCTTGTCCATCACCAACTCCCGGAGTTCACCCAAACCCACGTCCATTGAGTCGGTGATGCCATCCAGCCATCTCATCTTATGTCGTCCCCTTCTCCTCCTGCCCCCAATCCCTCCCAGCATCAGAGTCTTTTCCAATGAGTCAACTCTTTGCATGAGGTGGCCAAAGTACTGGAGTTTCAGCTTTAGCATCATTCCTTCCAAAGAACTCCCAGGGCTGATCTCCTTCAGAATGGACTGGTTGGATCTCCTTGCAGTCCAAGGGACTCTCAAGAGTCTTCTCTAACACCACAGTTCAAAGGCATCAATTCTTGATGGCACTCAGCCTTCTTCACAGTCCAACTCTCACATCCATATATGACTAATGGAAAAACCATAGCCTTGACTAGACGGACCTTTGTTGGCAAAGTAATGTCTCTGCTTTTTAATATGCTATCTAGGTTGGTCATAACTTTCCTTCCAAGGAGCAAGCGTCTTTTAATTTCATGGCTTCAATCACCATCTGCAGTGATTTGGGAGCCCAAAAAAATAAAGTCTGACACTGTTTCCACCGATTCCCCATTTATTTCCCATGAAGTGATGGGACCAGATTTTCTGTTACTTGTAGTCAAAAGAGTTTTAACTAAGTTGAACTTTTCCAATAAATACAGCATAAAAGTCACTATGGATCTTATATGTTCCTTGTACTATACTGTTTGATCTCCAAGAACAGTTTGCAAATGTGTTTGCTTAATAATCTCAAACAACTCTCCTATCATAATATTTATTACCCTTCAAATGTAGGGTGTATGTTTCTAAATTTGACTTGAAAACTCAGTTGCTTCTTTTCAGTCTCTAACAAGGCTGACCTTCTAGAGGGGAGTACCTTGAATTGCAAAACACATTCCTTGAGCACTTCTGTCTAATAGAACTTTCTGTGATGATGAAAAGATTCATTTCATGCTGTACAACATGGTGATCACTAGACATAGGTAATAGTCGAGCACTTGAACTGTAAGTAGTGTGATTGGGGAATTGAGTTTTTAAATTAAAAAAATATGTTAATGTGAAAACAAGTAAGTGCATGTTGCTAGTGGTTGCTACATCAGACAGCACAGCCTAGGAAAAGTAGGGACATAATCAATGCTATATTAGTGTTAAAAATCACAACTGTCTCTTATTTTCTTGTGCACATTGGGTGTCCCCTGGTTTATTACTTTTTAGTAGATACATCACAAACTGAATCTATAAAATAGTCATATATATAGTCATATATTAAAAATATATGGAAAACTTAAATTCCAAGTAGGCTTCCTACCTCAAATAATATTAGTTCTACTGAAAAATAAGTAGAAAAATACCAAGCAAGCAGAAAAGAAAAAGCAAAGACATATCAAAAAGTAACTAATAGATAATGAGTTTCTACTCTTTTCTAGGGAAGTACTATTCATTCAGAAAATCAAATAATACAAAGTTTAAAGACCTGTCTGAAAGTACTTTGTAATTATAAACCACCATTGTCAGGCACAACTTATAAACATTTTTGGATAATATTCCTGATCTCAAGAGTTGGTAAAGAAAATGGGACTTAGAATAAATAAAAAAATAAACATCATCACATAAGATAGGATAAAATGAATATTTT
The DNA here is from genome assembly GCF_002263795.3 of Bos taurus. Lineage (NCBI taxonomy): Eukaryota > Metazoa > Chordata > Mammalia > Artiodactyla > Bovidae > Bos > Bos taurus. The sequence continues at coordinate 33,388,150 of NC_037333.1, read as the reverse complement.
TTTAACTAGAAAGTGCTGTAATAGTTGCAAAGAGAAAAAAATCAGTGGCACAGGTGACCTAAAAAAGCATAAATGAAATTTATGAAGGACTTAGAAAACCAGCAAGGTGATAAAGAGAGTTTTTGAAAGGGAAAACATAGTAGAGGATGGCTAGTGAGATCTGTAAGGCTATACAGGAAACCAGTAGTGGAAAATCAGACAAGGAAGATTGTAGACACACACTGGATTAATCCAGGAACAATGAAGAGTTTATATTTCACTGCATATATAATGTAAGTCTCTAAGGTTAGAACTGACCAGTGTACCTAGGGTTGCCCATTTAGCAGATACAGATGTGACTAGTATCTCTCTGAGCTTCTTAAGAATTCTCTCTGCAACTCAGATTTATTTTGTTTTATAACTAATAATAAAGTTGATCCTTTCAAAAATAAAATATTTATTGAGTATGAAAAATTAATACTTAGCTACTTTTTTTATAACTAAAAAATGCTTTCCAAACAATTTTTGTATTTGGAAGGAAGTCAGCAATGCAGGTACCTCAGAAGTTGGTCCAAGTTTTGTTTCAGGGTTCATGCTTTGACTGAGCTGTTCCTAAAAATAATTTTTGTACCAAATATGAGAGTAAGCGTGCGTGTATGCTAAGGTGCTTCAGTCTTGTCCGACTCTTTGCAACTATATGGACCAATGTAGCCCCACCAAGCTCCTCTGTCCATGGGATTTCCTAGGCAAGAATACTGGAGTGGATTACCATTTCCTCCTCCATGGGATCTTTCTGATCCAGGGATCACACCCACGTCTCATGTCTCCTGTATTGGCAAGCAGGTTGTTACCACTAGTGCCACCTTGGAAGCCAAAATTTGAGAAAAAAAGCAACAAAAACCTTATCTGGCTTAGAATTCAAATTAACTAAAATATTGTGAGTAAATATTGATTCAAATTCACTCACATTTATTATATACCATGGTGCTGCTGCTAAGTCACTTCAGTCGTGTCTGACTCTGTGCCACCCCATGGACTGCAGCCTACCAGGCTTCTCTGTCCATGGGGTTCTCCAGGCAAGAACACTGGAGTGGGTTGCCGTTTCCTTCTCCAATATACCATGCTGCTTACATACATTTAACAAAATGGCAGTTTTGTACAAAAGTATGCAGAAGTCCCTGGTGGCTCAGATGGTAAAGCGTTTGCCTGCAGTGCGGGGGACCCGGGTTCGATCCCTGGGTTGGGAAGATCCCCTGGAGAAGGAAATGGCAACCCACTCCAGTAATCTTGCCTGGAAAATTCCATGGGCTGAGGAGCCTGGTGGGCTACAGTCCATGGGGTCACAAAGAGTCGTACATGACTGAGCGCCTTCACTCACTCACTCATGCAGAAGTCCAACAACAAGAGACAAAATAAAACTGAAGTACACTGTAGAAGGCAAAGAGATAAGGTTTATATTTGATATTCATTCTTAAGTAAGTCTGTAACTAAATAGCAAAAAGCCAAAAGATTTTCCTATGTTCTTAACGGGGTCCAAAATGCCTTGGTATGACAGGTGAGGTATTTTGTATCTGCACTGCCCATCTGTAGCCACTAGTTATATGCTATTAGTGAGTATTTAAAATGTGACTTCAGGGACTAACTGAGGGAGGAGGGTTCAGGATGGGGAACACATGTATACCTGTGGCAGATTCATTTCGATATTTGGCAAAACCAATACAATATTGTAAAGTTTAAAACTAAAATAAAATTAAAAAATAAAAAAGTTTAAAAAATTAAAAAAAAAAAAATTTGTTTTCTGATCCAAAAAAAAAAAAAAAAGAAAAGAAAAGAAAATCAACCTGATGTGAAAAAAAATATTAAATGTTAAATTTTAATATTAAATTTAAATACAGTAAGTTATGTAAGTTTATCCATGTAGACAGCCAATTCATATAACATTGGTCAAATATCTCAATACTTGGGAAATACGAAGGTCAATAAGTCTTGAAATTAGTAACATCATAGCATCTTCTCCTTTAAATGTGTCTCATATCTGCTAAAATAAACAATAAACTGTTCTAATTCCTTCAGACTATGAGAAGAGACTATAAGATGAAAGCTAATTTAATGATAGACTTGATGTTGACTCACAGGGATTAACAATGGAAAATATGTGTAATATCTGATATTAGAAGAGATAATATCAAAAATCTGCAAAGTCATCCATTGAATTCCTGTTTAGATACTAGTATATGGCTTCTAATGGAAATAATTTTTACATAAAATCAGAATGTGTTAAACACAAAATTTCCTAATTTTATTTGTAAAAATAATAGTTTTCAGCAGTTCAAATCCCAATAAGATAGGATTCATGAAATAAAATGGTATTGTGATAGGATTTTATCTTGAAGGAGATGTGTGTTATATACATATATTTTGCAGTCTGAGACTGAACATTAAAATTCAGGTATATTCATGATGGATACACATGTGTGTATGATGGATAATTTTTTTCTTTAATAATTAAAAAGAAAGGTAAAATAAACCCAGATTTCAAAGGATTAATGAAATACTCAGTTTTAAAAATATTTTCTGACATAACATTTTGACTAAATACTGGGGTTTTTAACCCCTAAATAATATTAGGGGTTCTGGTATCAGAACCCCTAATATTAATAGATGACAGAAGGTCTATAGGCCGTTTCTCTCTGCCATTGACATGTGTGAGTGCTTTGCAGTTATAACCTCATGTTAATTAGTTCTGAATATCCTGTGTATTTGTGTGCAGATTTATAGTCAAAGTTTGGTTTAAACCCTAATCCTGATTCTGTTAATCTGTGTGACGTTGGGTAAATTGCGTTACATTGTATACTCCAGGAAAATTTTGTAATAAGATTGGAAAGAGCCTGAAATATAGGTCATTCTTTTGGTAGAATCTAAGTATCTAAGCTTCTGAGTTCAGATATGGTACTACAAGCTCAGTCATGTCTGATTTTTTGTGACCCCATGGACTATAGCCCACCAAGCTCCTCTGTCCATGGAATTTTTCAGGCAAAAATATTGGAATGGGTTGCTATTCCCTTCTCCAAGGCATCTTCCCAACTTAGGGATCAAACCTGTGTCTCGTGCATCTCTTGCATGGCAGGTGAATTCTTTGCCACTGTGCCACCTGCACAGAGAGAGCACAAGGGAAATTATGTTTGGTCTAGATTGGGTAAGTGTGGACAATTTGTAAATTAAAAAACAACAAAAAAATATGGGCAGAACAAAATCCCTAAAGTGAATAAATAGAGAAAAGGGATAAATAAGACAGTGAGAGATAAATTAAAGTAGTGATTAAGAAAAGACGTAAGGCAAAAAATGATGACTCAGGATGTCACAAAACATATGGAGGATAGGTCTATTGATATTTACTAAGTTTTAATTTCTGATGTAGTGATTTGTATGGCACAGCTAAGGTAAACCCTTGGAATTTGCAAAATAGAAAGAATGAAGAATTTTAAACACTTGAAACTGAAAGAAAAGAAAAACTTGTGCCAATGATTTAAATTAAACATTATCTTCTTAAATACAAATAGGTCAGAATTCTACATGGCTTATATTTGAGGTGGATGAGTAGATCTAAGTACATTTGGGCTGGACTACAGAGAGCATGCTCCTTAACGGCATTATCAGTGGTAAATCATTTTATTGTGTAGATTAAGGGAATGGTGCACTTTGAAGTAAGACTTTGCACAGTTGGTACTGTGCAAAGATGACTTCAACTCTCCTGTCACATATATGACTTTGAACCAAGTTAAATATATATATATTTATCCTTCTTTTTCTTGGTGTGAGAATGTTGCATAGATAAATCTAAGTGCATCTGAACTCCACACTGGAGCTTGCTATACAACAAATTATGTGATCTACTGATTCAGAACATTATATACTCTAGGTCATTTCAGATTGAATATATTACTTCAACAGTTACTAGCCATGTGAAGGGAAAGTCATTCAGTCATGTCCAACAATTTTGCTACCCCATGGACTGTAGCCCACCAGGCTCCTCTGTCCATGGGATTCCCCAGGCAAGAATACTGGAGCGGGTCTCCATTTCCTTCTCCAGGGGATCTTCCCGACGAAGGAATTGAACCCAAGTTTCCTGTATTGCAGGCAGATCCTTTACCAACTGAGCTATGAGGAAAGCCCAAATAAAAGCCATGTGATATTGAGCAAATATACCTCATCCACAGTTGTGTGATCTGTTATATAGCCATAATAATCATAATAGAAATAGTTCACACATGAATTTGAGGATTAAATGAAATTATTCACATAAAGTTTTTAATAAAATGCCTGACATATCTAAAGGCTCCCTATAGCTTTATAATTTATAAGTTACTTCCTGTAGCTTTATAACTTATAACTTATAGACTATATGGTTACCGATTATTTTTTCTTTATAAACATGACTGTCATTACATAAGGAACTTTAACCTATTAATGAACTGTTTCTTACAATTTATTTTTAGTTATCTAAAACATATAATACATGAGTGCTAGATTAATATCAGTTCAATTCAGTTCAGTCGCTCAGTCGTATCCCACTCTTTGACCCCATGAATCACAGCACGCCAGGCCTCCCTGTCCATCACCAACTCCCAGAGTTCACCATTGAGTCAGTGATGCCATCCAGCCATCTCATCCTCTGTCATCCCCTTCTCCTCCTGCCCCCAATCCCTCCCAGCATCAGACTCTTTTCCAGTGAGTCAACTCTTCACATAAGGTGGCCAAAGGACTGGAGTTTCAGCTTTAGCATCATTCCTTCCAAAGAACTCCCAGGGCTGATCTCCTTCAGAATGGACTGGTTGGATCTCCTTGCAGTCCAAGGGACTCTCAAGAGTCTTCTCCAACACCACAGTTCAAAAGCATCAATTCTTTGGCACTCAGCCTTCTTCACAGTCCAACTCTCACATCCATACATGACCACTGGAAAAACCATAGCCTTGACTAGATGGACATTTGTTGGCAAAGTAATGTCTCTGCTTTTCAATATGCTATCTAGGTTGGTCATAACTTTCCTTCCAAGAAGTAAGTGTCTTTTAATTTCATGGCTGCAGTCACCATCTGCAGTGATTTGGGAGCCCCCCAAAATAAAGTCTGACACTGTTTCCACTGTTTCCCCAACTATTTCCCATGAAGTAGTGGGACCAGATGCCATGATCTTCGTTTTCTGAATGTTGAGCTTTAAGCAAACTTTTTCCCTCTCCCCTTTCACTTTCATCAAGAGGCTTTTTAGTTCCTCTTCACTTTCTGCCATAAGGGTGGTGTCATCTGCATATCTGAGGTTATTGATATTTCTCCCAGCAATCTTGATTCCAACTTGTGCTTCCTCCAGCCCAGCGTTTCTCATGATGTACTCTGCATATAAGTTAAATAAGCAGGGTGACAATATACAGCCTTGACGTACTCCTTTTCCTATTTGGAACCAGTCTGTTGTTCCATGTCCAGTTCTAACTGTTGCTTCCTGACCTGCATACATCTCTTTCAGAATTTTCCACAGTTTCTTGTGATATACACAGTCAAAGGCTTTGGCATAGTCAATAAAGCAGAAATAGATGTTTTTCTGGAACTCTTTTGCTTTTTTGATGATCCAGCGGATGTTGGCAATTTGATCTCTGGTTCCTCTGCCTTTTATAAAACCAGCTTGAACATCAGGAAGTTCACGGTTCACATATTGCTGAAGCCTGGCTTGGAGAATTTTGAGCATTACTTTACTAGCATGTGAGATGAGTGCAATTGTGTGGTAGTTTGAGCATTCTTTGGCATTGCCTTTCTTTGGGCTGGAATGAAAACTGACCTTTTCCAGTCCTGTGGCCACTGCTGGGTTCTCCAAATTTGCTGGCATATTGAGTGCAGCACTTTCACAGCATCATCTTTCAGATACCTTCAGAGCTCAACTGGAATTCCATCACCTCCACTAGCTTTGTTTGTAGTGATGCTTCCTAAGGCCCACTTGACTTCACATTCCAGGATGTCTAGCTCTAGGTCAGTGATCACACCATCGTGATTATCTGGGTTGTGAAAATCTTTTTTGTACAGTTCTTCTGTGTATTCTTGCCACCTCTTCGTAATATCTTCTGCTTCTGTTAGGTCCATACCATTTCTGTCCAATAAAACCAGCAAATAAAGGAATCGGCAAATAGAAAATAAAGTGAAAATGACATAGTGGTTTCTCTTAAATGGAATCTACTTATTAACTCAAAGAAGAACCTGAGAGCAGTTATTTTAAAGTTTCTCGATTTTAGTAATATTCTGTTGTGTATGTCTATGGCTTCCCTGGTGGCTCAGATGGTAAAGAATCTGCCTGCAATTCAGGAGACCCAGCTTTGATCTGTGTATGTGTATGAAGACAAAATTTCTGATCGCAACAAAAGGCATTTCTTAAAATATTTAGTTAAATTACAGTTTCTCAAAATACAATTTCCCAAAATTCTCAAAAGAATTAAAAAAAAAGTGTCCATGAATTATTTTTTTTTGATTCTTTAAAATATACTGTATATTTAGTAAATTATGAGAAAAAAATATCAAATTGATTCCAAATCTATTTCAGGTGGTTAATGGTTATGCATTTTATAAGGAGATCACTGTGAATAAGACAGACTGTGTGCAAAAGCAAAGAGAATAAAATAAAGAGGATATGTAGATTTATCACCTTTATGATTTCTGTTTTTAGCATATAAACATCAGCCAGTCAGTATTTATTCCTGGGCAGGCAGTCCTATGAATTTTTTGCCATGCCTGTCCACGCTGTAGTTTTTACCATACCAGGTACCAATATACTCTGCCCAGACAACTTCCAAGCTCTTTCTCCAGTTATTAAAGGAACCCTGGGGAAAGGAACAGAAAATATATTGAAAAGATTAAAAACGTGTCATAATTTAAGTAAACTTATATTGGGGAATCCTGCTACTTGGCTTCATAAAGTAAGATATAATTTAAATATAAGAATTATCCAGTGTTCTTGAAAACTAGCAAACACATTTTTTTTGTAATGTAAAATGTTAGGGATACATTTTTATTTTTAAAAGTGAACACATGTTTCTTCTGTTATAAAAGCATATTGTCAAGAGTGTTTACAAAGGAAACGTGCAAATACACACACATATATATACTAAAAATTTAAATATTTTCAGCTTCTTACCAACTTTACAGTATATCCACATTAAAACATGCATAAATATAAGCTGATTAAGCATAACAATCTGAAAATAAACAAAAGTAATTTTTAAAGAACTAGACTTTAAAATAATACAGTTGAACTTTGAACAATGCAGGGATTATTTGCAGCAGTCTTCTGCACAGTGGAAAAATCTGTGTTTTAAGAGTTATCTCTTAAAAAGATTGAGGTGGATCTGTATTACCTGATAAAGAAAAAATTGAAGATACAGAAGAGTATGTGTAATTTTCATTCTTGTAAAATTGTATACACACACATGGATGTATATGTGTAAAAATTCTAAGAAGGTACTCAAGAAATATGAACAGTAGGAACTTCTGAGGAGTGGAACTTTGAACTACTTCACATTGAGGGGATTGGAGAGAAACATTTATTGATTAATTTATATCCTGTTCTGTTTGAATTTTAAACGTGATGCATGTCTGTCTTTTATAAAATAAGGGAGAAGGAGAGATGATGGGAGGAAGAAAGCAAGGAAGGGAGGGAAGAAAGAAGAGTAAGATCAGAATTATTCTAGTCCAAAACAATGAGGGGGTACCCTTCTCCAAGAGACTAGACTTTTAAAAGTGACTAGTTTGTACTCCGGAGAAGGCAATGGCACCCGACTCCAGTATTCTTGCCTGGAAAATCCCATGGACGGAGGAGCCTGGTGGGCTGCAGTCAATGGGGTCACTAAGAGTCGGACACCACTGAGCGACTTCACTTTCACTCTTCACTTTCCTGCATTGGAGAAGGAAATGGCAACCCACTCCAGTGTTCTTGCCTGGAGAATCCCAGGGACGGGGGAGCCTGGTGGGCTGCCGTCTCTGGGGTTGCACAGAGTCAGACACGACTGAAGCGACTTAGCTGTAGCAGCAGTTTGTACTCATTTAGACTGGTTTGTACTCTAAGGAGTCTTTGTTAAAGAAAACATCATTTTATTTTATTAAATATGTGTGTTAGAGATAGCACCTTTGGAAGCTGAAGTCAAAGACATAATGAAATAGTAATTTGCAGATAAGTACCTTCACCAAAGGACACTTTGCTGGAATTCAAGGAGAGTCGCTGAACAAGAATTTTATTTACATTATTGAATGGAATTCTTCCTTCAAGTCTCTGAAGCACAAAACCTAATGCCTAATTTAAAGGATAAGTTCATGTAAAATGCTGATTAGGTCATTATCAGAATATACCATTAAAATGCTATTAAGGTTTTTCTCTTTGTTAACTTTCCCTTTTTCTAATTTGAAACATGGTGCAATATTGTCCCATAGAAAGGTTTATAATTTGAAGCCCAGCTTTTTAGTCAAGTACCAAAATCAAATTCCAACCTGTAAACTAAACAAAAGAAAACCATAACTAGATCTTCTGATCTCAACGGGTGATCCATTTCGTCTATAAATTCAGTTTAATGACCAGATTAAAGCATATTTTAAGTTTTTTTTTTTTTAACTTTCTTTTGCAGATGTAGCATTTACTTTCATAATTGAGTAAAAATATATACACTGTCAAAAATTTATAGCATAGTGAAGAGATTTGACAGAATGTGGTCCACTGGAGAAGGGAATGGCAAACCACTTCAGTATTCTTGCCTTGAGAACCCCATGAACCGTATGAAAAGGCAAAATGATAGGATACTGAAAGAGAAACTCCCCAGGTCAGTAGGTGCCCAATATGCTACTGGAGATCAGTGGAGAAATAACTCCATAAAGAATGAAGGGATGGAGCCAAAGCAAAAACAATACCCAGCTGTGGATGTGACTGGTGATAGAAGCAAGGTCTGATGCTATAAAGAGCAATATTGCATAGGAACCTGGAATGTCAGGTCCATGAATCAAGGCAAATTGGAAGTGGTCAAACAAGAGATGGCAAGAGTAAATGTCGACATTCTAGGAATCAGCAAACTGAAATGGACTGGAATGGGTGAATTTAACTCAGATGACCATTACATCTACTACTGCAGGCAGGAATCCCTCAGAAGAAATGGAGTGGCCATCATGGTCAACAAAAGAGTCCGAAATGCAGTACTTGGATGCAATCTCAAAAACAACAGAATAATCTCTGTTCGTTTCCAAGGCAAACCATTCAGTATCACAGTAATCCAAGTCTATGCCCCAACCAGTAACGCTGAAGAAGCTGAAGTTAAATGGTTCTAGGAAGACCTACAAGACCTTTTAGAACTAACACCCAAAAAAGATATCCTTTTCATTCTAGGGGACTGGAATGCAAAAGTAGGAAGTCAAGAAACACCTGGAGTAACAGGCAAATTTGGCCTTGGAATACGGAATGAAGCAGGGCAAAGACTCATAGAGTTTTGCCAAGAAAATGCACTGGTCATAACAAACACCCTCTTCCAACAACACAAGAGAAGACTCTATACATGGACATCACCAGATGGTCAACACTGAAACCAGATTGATTATATTCTTTGCAGCCAAAGATGGAGAAGCTCTATACAGTCAGCAGAAACAAGACCAGGAGCTGACTGTGGCTCAGACCATGAACTCCTTATTGCCAAATTCAGACTTAAATTGAAGAAAGTAGGGAAAACCACTACACCATTCAGGTATGACCTACATCAAATCCCTTATGATTATACAGTGGAGGTGAGAAATAGATTTAAGGGCCTAGATCTGATAGATAGAGTGCCTGATGAACTATGGAATGAGGTTCGTGACATTGTACAGGAGACAAGGATCAAGACCATTCCCATAGAAAAGAAATGCAAAAAAGCAAAATGACTGTCTGGGGAGGCCTTACAAATACCTGTGAAAAGAAGAGAAGTGAAAAGCAAAGGAGAAAAGGAAAGATATAAACATCTGAATGCAGAGTTCCAAAGAATAGCAAGAAGAGATAAGAAAGCCTTCTTCAGCGATCAATGCAAAGAAATAGAGGAAAACAACAGAATGGGAAAGACTAGGGATCTCTTCAAGAAAATCAGAGATACCAAAGGAACATTTCATGCAAAGATGAGCTCAATAAAGGACAGAAATGGTATGGACCTAACAGAAGCAGAAGATATTAAGAAGAGATGGTAAGAATACACAGAAGAACTGTACAAAAACGATCTTCATGACCCAGAAAATCACAATGGTGTAATCACTGACCTACAGCCAGACATCGTGGAATGTGAAGTCAAGTGGGCCTTAGAAAGCATCACTACGAACAAAGCTAGTGGAGGTGATGGAATTCCAGTTGAACTATTCCAAATCCTGAAAGATGATGCTGTGAAAGTGCTGCACTCAATATGCCAGCAAATTGGGAAAACTCAGCAGTGGCCACAGGACCGGAAAAGGTCAGTTTTCGTTCCAGTCCCAAAGAAAGGCAATGCCAAAGAATGCTCAAACTACCGCACAATTACACTCATCTCACATGCTAGTAAAGTAATGCTCAAAATTCTCCAAGCCAGGCTTCAGCAGTACGTGAACCATGAACTTCCTGATGTTCAAGCTGGTTTTATAAAAGGCAGAGGAACCAGAGATCAAATTGCCAACATCTGCTGGATCACTGAAAAAGCAAGAGAGTTCCAGAAAAACATCTATTTCTGCTTTATTGACTATGCCAAAGCCTTTGACTGTGTGGATCACAAGAAACTGTGGAAAATTCTGAAAGAGATGGGAATACCAGACCACCTGACCTGCCTCTTGAGAAACCTGACCCTTCCTTCAGGTCAGGAAGCAACATGGAACAACAAACTGGTTCCAAATAGGAAAAGGAGTATGTCAAGGCTGTATATTGTCACCCTGTTTAACTTATATGCAGAGTACATCATGAGAAACATTGGACTGGAAGAAGCACAAGCTGGAATCAAGATTGCTGGGAGAAATATCAATAACCTCAGATATGCAGATGACACCATCCTTATGGCAGAAAGTGAAGAGGAACTCAAAAGCCTCTTGATGAAAGTGAAAGGGGAGAGTTAAAAAGTTGGCTTAAAGCTCAACATTCAGAAAATGAAGATCATGGCATCTGGTCCCATCACTTCATGGGAAATAGGTGGGAAACAGTGGAAACAGTGTCAGACTTTATTTTTCTGGGTTCCAAAATCACTGCAGATGGTGACTGCAGCCATGAAATTAAAAGACGCTTACTCCTTGGAAGGAAGGTTATGACCAACCTAGATAGCATATTGAAAAGCAGAGACATTACTTTGCCAACAAAGGTTCGTCTAGTCAAGGCTGTGACTTTTCCAGTGGTCATGTATGGATGTGAGAGTTGGACTGTGAAGAAAGCTGAGCGCCGAAGAATTGATGCTTTTGAACTGTGGTGTTGGAGAAGACTCTTGAGAGTCCCTTGGACTGCAAGGAGATCCAACCAGTCCATTCTGAAGGAGATCAGCCCTGGGATTTCTTTGGAAGGAATGATGCTAAAGCTGAAACTCCAGTCCTTTGGCCACCTCATGCGAAGAGTTGACTCATTGGAAAAGACTCTGATGCTGGGAGGGATTGGGGGCAGGAGGAGAAGGGGACGACAGAGGATGAGATGGCTGGATGACATCACCAACTCGATGGACATGAGTCGGAGTGAACTCCAGGAGTTGGTGATGGACAGGGAGGCCTGGCGTGCTGCGATCCATGGGTTCGCAAAGAGTCGGACATGACTGAGCAACTGATCTGATCTGAAGCTATTGCTAATGCATTTAAGATAAACTTTATCAGTTACCTACATTTTGAGTTTTTTATTTTCTTCTATAGGGTATTCAATGAACTTTTCTAGAAATTCAAATATGTTTTCTTATTTTATAATCTGAAAAAAATATTTTCCAAAAATAGACAAATTGTACAAACATTGATGGCACTAAGTAAGAAGGCAGAATGAAAACTCAAAATGGGGAATACCTTTACTTTTCAATTATGTAAAATCCAGTTGTCAGAAGTGCCTTGAGAGTTTCAACCTAATATTCGTTTTCTAGCCAGATCTCTGTGTTCACTCCAGTCTCATCTTCTCTTTCCATTAACTTTGATAAACAAGAATTATAAACCCTTAAAATTCAGTCTCACCATTCAACATTTACTCTGATTCTAATTTAATTCTTTGAAGACACTCATCAGTTTGCTTTCTTTTTTCTCTTACCTGCCATTGCTCTAGTAGATGTTTCAATTAAAAATAAATCCTGGGATCTGAGCAGATAGCTCAATTAGAGACGAAGAAACTCTAAAACACTTCACCACACAGTGGAGATTGTAGTGTGACCTAACCACCAGAAATAGCTCTATATTGCAGGATGTAGGGATGTAGGCTATATTCTAATTGGAAAATACAAGCTAAGTTTGATTACTATAAAATAATTTGTAGAATATGAGATTACAAAGTTATGCAAGCAAAACTTGTACTTTTGGCTATTTGTAAGTCAGATGGAATTTTGAAGTTTATAGGAATAAAATTAAAATGTATATTTTAGTGATACTATATTTTGAGTAAATCTAATCTCTAATCTCTTTTTCAGCACTCTTTCCTTCAAATATGAGAAAACTTTAAACATTTCCCCTCTGGTATCTTCTCTTTAAAATCTGGAAAAAAAAAAAAAAATACAATCTGGGTGTTCCCATTTCCTCCAATATTCAACTGACATGTTTCTAGACTTTTCACCATTCAATTTTGGAAATTTTTATGTTATCAATGCTCCTATTAAATGATGGCACATGGAATTCAACAATCATCTGCGGTGTGATTAGACCACAGTATCATGGCATTAGTCTATTCCTCTGAGAGGGAAATAGTCTAGTGGCTAAGAATGTGATTTCTGGGGTCAGACCAACAGGTTTTGAATCTTGGTTCTGTCATCTTCCATGTATAGTTTCTTAATCCACAAAATGCAAAAAACAGTACCTTCAAAAAGGGTGATGTGAAGACTGAGTCAGTTGACATAAATCAAGCACTTAGAATTATATGTAATATATAACAAGCACTATTTAAGCCCTTATTTTAATCTTAAATATTTTATCCCTACAGTCTAAGCTAAAAAATTATCATTGTTTGTGCGTGTGTGTGTCCGCATTCAATCATATCCGACTTTTGTGGCTTCATAGACTGGGGCCATCCAAACCCCTCTGTCCGTGGAATTTTCCAGGCAAGAATACTGGAGTGGGTAGCCATTCCCTTCTCCAGGGGATATTCCTGACCTAGGGATTGAATCCACCTCTCTTGTTTACTTGCTATTGGAAGATAGGTACACATTCAAATTCATATTCACTCAAGGTATCTGAACTTCCTAAGTGGCTCAGTGGTAAAAATCCACCTGACAGTGCAGGAGACACTAGAGATGTGAGTTTGATCATTGGGGTCAGGAAGATCCCCTGGAGGAGAAAATGGCAGTATTCTCGCCTGGAAAATTCCATGAACAGAGGAGCCTGGTGGGCTGCAGTCCATGCACTCACAGTCGGACATGACTGAGCACACACATACTTAGCTTAGCTTATGCCTATAATAAAAAAAAGTAAAAATCCCTAGCATATTTTTATACGAGTTACTGGTAAAAGCCATGACTTCTTTTCCTCAAGTGAATTCCTCAAGAATTCTTAGAAATACATTGAAATTGTGTATAATTCTTGGTGTAATCAGAAAGAATAATAAAACTTCTGATTTGTGTTCATTCAGTCTTAGCAGTGTTTTTGCTCCAGCCTTGGTTTGATGACTACACTTTTTTTTAAAAAATATGAAACAGATTGTGTTTCATTTTACTTGATTTTATTTGTCTACCACTGTTCTAGCTTTGTGATAGATAGGATTTAAATTGGGGGGAAATCAACATATCTTTTTATAGTTTAAAATAAAAGTTCATGTCTTGTATTTTTCCAAAGTAGGGCAACCTCATTTTTTCTGAATAGGAGACAGGCTTGGTGTAGAAACTGTACTGAGGTTATTAGGGAGTAATCAGGTCAAATATTAAAAGGCATTCTTTTGAATTCTGCATGGACGTTTGTTCATTTGTGATGTAATGATATTTAACTATAAGATGTAAGTATATTCTCTAATATATGAAATATTGGGAGAGAGACTTTTTCAGGTGCTGCTAGATCAAAATATAATTGCATTTTTAATGGGTGAATATTAATTATTATTCATAGGATGATTACTTTTGTCACCATGACAACAATTCTCTTTAATTGAGGTAGGCACATTTCAAAAGACATGCTAAACTGAGAATGGGCTGGATAGTTTTTCCTAAACGAAATGTAGATATGATGAGAATTGATGCAGGCATTTCCAAAGTAATGAACAATCTTTTGTGAATATTCACAAGTAGAATTAGCAAATTTCACCTAATTTCTGCTTTGCCTATGTGGCTTACTCTCATCAATCCTAGCCTTATCCTATATCCAAAAATGACAGAAACCGAGTAACTTTGTGGGTAAATGTTAGACTATGTCTTTCTGTATAATTGCTCTCTTTCTACCTTTTACCAGTTTCACTTTTTTTGCTATTACATTTTTTCTTTTCCTATTTTATCATTCCCTGTTTAGCCAAATTTACCTCAGGGAATTTATACATGAAGATAAAAATCTGCTCAAGAGGCAGACTTTTCCATTGTCAAAACCTTGAATTAGACCATGGCTTAAACATATGGATTGTTCTCAGTAAGAAAGCTAAAGTGATATAATTATCTAAAATGGAAATGTCAGTCTGTGGCATTCAGTACTAAACTTACTTTAAAAACTGTAGTGTGTATAAAAATCACTTTGAGAGCAGGTTACAACGTAGATGCAATAGATTCTACCCTGTTTGACTTCAGTTCTACCGATTTGGGAGCTCTGGAGTTAACTCTGGGTTGATGATTGGACAGTTACTTAGAGTGGCAAATAAGGAGATGTCGGGACTGAGAGTGCTAGAGCAGGGCCTTTTCAGTTCTCTAAACTCCTGATCCTTGTTCAGCTGTTGATTCAGAAACTTGAAACACTGAGGCAATTGTAGTCTTTGAAATTGCTTTATATATTTCATAGGCTGTTTGTATATAGAAAGTGTTGAGATTATTTTTAATCTAAAATTTAATATTAAATTTGTGCTGTGCTAGGTTGCTTCAGACATGTCTGATTTTATGCGACCCCATGGACTGTAGCCTGCTAGACTCCTCTGTCCATGGGATTCTCCAGGCAAGAATACTGGAATGGGTTGCCCTTTCCTTCTCCAGGGGGTCTTTCAGACCCAGAACTCGAACCCGTGTCTCATGTCTCCTGCATTGGCAAGCAGATTCTTTACCACTAGTACCACCTGGGAATATAACAAAAGTCTTTCAGCCTTAGTAAGAGGCTTGTTACACAATAGAAAAATAAAGCTTTTGAAGAGCATATTCCAATTGATGAGTTTAGTGAAATCCCAAACATTTCCATTAATTGAATTTCATGCATTTCCTGGCATGAAGCCTAAATACCTCTTCAACCATATGAATGATGCACTTCTATCGTTCCCCAAATAGTAATACTTTTCCCCAAATAGTATAGACTGTATAAAAATGTGCCTTTTAGGAAGCTGACATAAATCACCAGTGATGATGAACCAATAGTGAATCTAAAATACTTGTAATTTAGCCTGTAATCAAGTTCTTGCTAAAATTTAAAAGGATATAGGGCTTTCATGGAATCCTTTGTTGTGGCATATTATTTCAGTCTGAAGATGCTTTCATCTGAGAATAAAAATCAAGAAGGTACTAGATCTCTGTTTATCTGAGGTTAAAAGCAAGGCAATTACTAGCATATAAAAACAAAATATGGACCTAAAATTTTATGTGAAATAAAATCCAGAATCCCCCCAATCAGGTAGTCATTGTAAACCAGCAATTATGATACAGAAGGGAACGCAGTGGCACAAAAATCCAAAAAATCATTTGTCCTCTTGCCAACTTTAAAAACTGATGATCAGACATGCACAATTCAGTGTATGAAAGAAAATAGTAACAGTTTTTTGCAAAGTGAAAAAACAGTGCTAATATTTGTGCTTTTATCCTTTGTAGAGTAAGAGAGAATATGGAGATTCTTCTATAATATTTAATGATTTAGAGTAATCTAGATATTGAGATATATGTCAAGTTAAAACAGGTATATTTAGTGAAAATTTAATTACAGAGGAAAGCAAAGCCATACTTGGGGAAAATGCCTTATTGGGGTCTCATTGTTCCAGTTCAAATCCTACAATTTGCATGTATTCTCAGAGAATTTTTTGGTGATTAATTAATGATAACAAAGTTTATAGGAGAAATATTATTGCTATGAAGAACAGAGCACTCATAGTCTCTGTAGCAAATTCCTTTCTGTAGAAAAGTCTATAAGTGTGCTTGGTCATAAATGAATCACAATAAATTAAGAAGGAAAGAATCACAATAAGGAGAAGTAACTGGATAAAGTTAGGTGGAATTAAAGTCTAGTACCTTGTGCTATGAAACCTCATGACTCTATCTCCACTGTAACAATATTGCAAAATAAACTAGAATCATCTTGTCAATTACCTTCAGAGACCTCCCCTGTCAATTATATTCTGAGATTTTCCTTTTTCTGGGTTCCAATCAGACGATTATTGAAATCTTTTTTTCTTTTTTCCTTCAGATAATGAACATATAACTATATTTTTCCTTTTACCTGGGTTGGGTTTTGATGAGATTAATAATGTGGATCATTCTTTCAGCTGATATTTAAGAGGCAACTCTTTACCAGGAGCCAGGCTTCTCAAATTTCAGATTCAATTCCCTAGGCAAATTGTTTCAGATCTGGGTGTTCTGGTGAGAAGACCAGAAACAGCATTCTGAGAAATGCTGCCCTAAGGAATTCTGTAGGTAATCAAACTCATCCACAGTGTGTGATTTCACAACTTGAAGTCTGAAATTTGTCAAATCACTCTGAAGGCTGTCTTACTAGTGACTTAAAAAAAAAAAAAAAAAAAAAAAAGGCATATACTTAGAATAAGAATGGCTTAAATGAAGCCAGAAATTCAAAGTTTAAACAATTTACATGGTTACTTTAATCTCTAGACAAGTAAAAATCCCAAGTCAATCAAGTACCTCTTCTCCTGCTCTAAACAGAGGGTGGTATTTAGTCTTCAGCCTGGAACTGTGTTAATATCATTCAATCAGCTATACCATTTGGAAACTAATGTTATAAAGCATTGAGTTCAATGTTTCTTGTATCGGAGATGGAACAGGGCCATAGTGACACAGTTATCAGACCTGGGTAGAATCCCAGTCTTGTGGTGTTTAATTTGGTCATTTTTAAACAATGGAACATTAAGGAGCCAGAGGGGCAAATATATAAAATGCCAAACTACTGTCAAAGCCAAATGTACATTTAAACTCATACAACATCACAGCTTTTACATTGACCCATTTTCTAAAAAAAAATTCCACTTGGACAATATTAAATGTATTTTAAGTCCAACTTTTAGTAAATATAGTCATGGAAACAATTATAATTTATTTCACTCAAGACAGAGAAATTCACACACAAATGGTAAAATGATTTAGTGGGAGATCCGTCTAGTCAAGGCTATGGTTTTTCCTGTGGTCATGTATGGATGTGAGAGTTGGACTGTGAAGAAAGCTGAGCACCAAAGAATTGATGCTTTTGACCTCTGGTGTTGGAGAAGACTCTTGAGAGTCCCTTGGACTTCAAGGAGATCCAGCCAGTCCATTCTGAAGGAGATCAGCCCTGGGTGTTCTTTGGAAGGAATGATGCTAAAGCTGAAACTCCAGTACTTTGGCCACCTCATGCGAAGAGTTGACTCATTGGAAAAGACTCTGATGCTGGGAGGGATTGGGGGCAGGAGGAGAAGGGGATGACAGAGGATGAGATGGCTGGATGACATCACCGACTCAATGGACATGAGTCTGAGTGAACTCTGGGAGTTGGTGATGGACAGGGAGGCCTGGCATGCTGCAATTCATGGGGTCACAAAGAGTCGGACACGACTGATTGACTGAACTGAAAAGTTGTTAGATATTAGACTGTCATTTGAATTTTATAAAAATAAGCATATTTGATATGATCCTATCTAAAAATTTGGAGAAGGTAATTCAAAAAAATTTATCTACATGTTCATTTATCTATGATGTTTAGTTATTAAAATATTTACTAAGTGTTTCAAAGAAATACCCTGTATGCTTTGGAAATAAGTATGCTATGAGCCCCCCAAAATTAAAAAGTGCTTTTTAAATTTTATTTCTACCTATCACATAATGGCTGCTCAATACAAATGTATTTAATCAGTATATAAGTAAAATGAGGAATATGCTCCCTAGTTTTTAAGAGTGTATTCTATAAATTATAAGGAGATACATAAAGACGGAAAACACATAAAAATGCATAAACTTTAAAAGTCAGTATATGTCACTTTTTACTTCAGAAAGATAGATAATAGTTGATACAGAAGTTCAGCTAGGGCTTCTCAGGTGGAGCAGTGGTAAAGAATCTGCCTGCAATGCAGGAGACCCAGGTTTGGTCCCTGTGTCGGGAAGATCCCCTGGAGAAGGGAATGGCAACCCACTCCAGTGTTCTTGCGTAGAGAATTCCATGGACAGAGGAGCCTGGCAGGCTATAGTCCACAGGGTCGCAAAGAGTTGGACATGACTGAACAACTAACTGGAGAAGGAAATGGCAACCCACTCCAGTGTTCTTGCCTGGAGAATCCAAGGGATGGGGGAGCCTGGTGGGCTGCCGTCTATGGGGTCCCACAGAGTCGGACACGACTGAAGCGACTTAGCAGCAGCAGCAGAACAACTAACACACACACACATAAAGTTCAGAGTCATAAAAGATATCCAACTTACCAGAAATTAGGAAGGTTTGGGGAAAGCAGTGAGTACAGACTAAACTGAATTCGAGTGAATAATTTAGTAAATAGGTTTTAACTTTGCAATGTCACCAACAGAAATAAGACCAGACATTTCTCAGTTTTGTAGGACATGTGAATTCTGGAATAAGGCTTGAATGCTTTCATTTGGACCTAGACAGACTATTGAGTCATATAAAGTTATAACTGAATCATTTTAAATTCAAAATTTTCACATTCTTTGTAAGTTACAAGTCTATCATATTTAACATAAAACTGCTTATTTTTATCACAACAGAATCAATGAATATCATGTCTTTTCTGATTATTTTTTATACCTGTCAATTCTTGTACAAAACTCTTTTTATATTTTGATATAAATTAGAGCTTTTTTTCAGGGTTTAAGAAACGTTGACAGCTATTATAATTAGTGAAGGAAATGTTACTGATTTTTTTCCATTTGATTTTTGAAACTCTATAATTAGATGCAAAGTCCTGTTTTAGAGGGCCAGGAAAAGGAACTGTCATTGATTCACTTGAAATAAATGGACAGAACTGGAAAGACGAGAGAGGAGAGATAGAGAAGGCAGGGAAGAGAGAAAGAAGAGCAAGAGGTGGGGTTCAGAAAATGCAAAAAGGAATATTAAATAGTTCACTGTGCAGTCTGTAATATGAATGGTCTCTTCCTTCTCTCCCTTGGAATCTTTAGTAAATTCTGCTGTGCTGCTCAGTGCTTGTGTATGAGTAAACTTATTTGGTAACACTTCAGTTCAGTCACTCAGTCATGTCCGACTCTTTGCGACCCCATGAACTGCAGCCCGCCAGTCCTCCCTGTCCATCACCAACTCCCCTAGTCCACCCAAACCCATGTCCATTGAGTTGGTGATGCCATCCAACCTAAAAGCATTCAAAAAAGGGCCAAGTAAATTTTAAGTAAGTTGCGATACTATCAAAAATATATCTTGAATGTGTATTTTGTGCCAAGCAGTCTCTGGGGATTGAGAGGCAATTGAAATGGGCAAAGTGCTTTTCTCACATTATGTAGTAGGCAGAATTCATAGATGACCCCAGTTACCCAAGGCCGTATAACATCCCCTCCTCTTGTGTGTGGATGTGACTGTGAATTTGATGGATTGTCACTCCCAGGATTGGAGTACTAATATGTTGACTTTGAGGTAATCAAAAGGAAGATTATTTTGAAAGGGCCTGACCCAGTAAGAAGACCCCTTTTAAGGTCCTTCCTACAGGAAGAGATTCAAAGCTTGAGAAGGCCCCTAGAGGAGGCCACATAGCAAGAACCTGAAGTGGCATCTAGGAACAGAGAGTGGTCCTCAGAACAACAGACAATAAATATTGGATTGACCAAAATTTTCATTCAGATTTTTAAGTAAAATGGTATGAACAACTTGAACGAACTTTTTGGCCAACCCGATACACAGAGACCCCCCCAGTTACACAGCTGTAAATAAAGATTTTTCCAAAACCTGAGGAAACTTGAATGTAGATGTATCCAGTTGTCGTCTTACCTTCAGGCTTGTGCGACTGTGAGCAGAGAATCCAGACTCCTGAGCCATGGAAATTGTGAGATAATTACCTTTTGTTTCTTAAGCTACTAAAATTGTTATCAGAAATAGATATATATCTAATACAAACTCATGCTGCCTTCTCTGAGAATTTTTGTTTTCTCTGTGCTATTATTATTTTAATTTAAAATAATCAAATGAGAGAACAATTTTTGCCCAACAGTCATCCAGTCCTGAATATACATTAATAGGGCCCTCAGAAATGGCAACCCACTCCAGTGTTCTTGCCTGGAGAATCCCAGGGATGGGGGAGCCTAGTGGGCTGCCATCTATGGGGTTGCACAGAGTTGGACATGACTGAAGCGACGCAGCAGCAGCAGCACCAGCAGCTAGCCATCCCATTTCAAATTCTGGTTTCCTGGTTAGGTTAACCAGATGGTTAACAGTAACAGCATTTCCTGAATACTATTCATGTTAGATATTGTTTTATGCATCTTCCATGTATTGATTCATCTAATCATCACAGACATTATAGTTAACCTCCACTCTATGATGAGATAATGGAGGTACTGAGAAGTTAAGTAATATGCCCAAGATCACACAGTTAATAAGCAGCAAAACTAGGGTTTGAAAATCCAGGCACCCCGGTTTTAGAGTGTTTGAAATTAATCGTACTGCATCTCCTGATGCACCTTTAGACAAAAATACCTGAACAAGTCCTTGCACATTTGGACATATAATATTGTGAAGTCAGAAGCTTCCTAAGTTCTCCGTTAAGTTCAGAGTTTGCCCTGTGAGGAATTCTCTTGCTTCTTAGGCAAGATTTCTTAAGTGTCACATTGATTAATAATTCTGAGAAGCTGTACCTACACCAACAATCACAGCTCTCAGCAAAGTTTTAGAGATGCAAATGAAAAATCAGTGCTTTTGGAAATTTATGTTCATAAATTAGTATTATTGAAAATAAGACCCTAGTTATGAGTGGCCATTATATAAAATGTCACATAGAAATTCTTTGTTCTAACAAGAAGGAAATTATTAAGAATCCAGATATAGTGGCATTTCACAGGATTTTCAATATTGGGAATTTTTGCCATAAGTAAAATCTAATATTAATGCATATGCAAATCATTGTGATCCCCATTTTAGAGCTTTCTAAACTGTCATTATGAGATACTATTATCTGTCTTGCTCCCATGGTTTTCTATAATAAAGCATTTCAGTGACTGCAAATTAATGAGTATAACAAAAAAAATTTCAGGAGTGTCAAGGAACTCACAAAGAGTAATTTTCATTAATATTATCCTCATGAAAACATGTCAGTTAGATTATAGTAAAGCAGCATGGCCTTATCACTAAATTAGAAAATATTTTGGAGATACTCATTTTTTCTCTGTTGGCTAATAGTTAATGCAATGTACCCATTTTAGAATAGTAGAATACTTCAGTCTCTATTAGCAAAATACCTTTTATGTAGTTTTGGCATAGCTATTATCTTAACTATACATATTTTCTCATTGACTTTAATTTAATCTCCATAGTATGCCTCCACATTTTGCTTTTTAAATTGTATTTAAGGTTAATTCTCTTTTTATATTTTAAAATGGGAAGGGAATTAACTCAAGTATTATTTGGAAATGTATTGAATCTCTAGAAAGTGTTAGCAATAGTGCTAGGAAGTGGATGTATTATAATAAAAATAGCATTATCCATAGCATCATAGAGATTTTAGCCTAGAATAAAACTCTGTTTATATGTATATTTCTGTATGTATTTTGTATACACACAGACACACACTATGTGTGTATATGTGTGCATGTAAGTATATGTCTTGGTAAGCAATATAAAGGAAAATACCAATTTGATGAAAGATATAAATAAAGAAAAAGTACTTGAAATAGTGTAAAGTTTGGATAAATCTCTAAGCAGAGGTAAAATGTGAGATGGAACAGGCATTTGAAAGGCAAGGAAGTATGTTTGAAATAAGAAATGGAAGTATCAAGATTCTGAGGTGAGAAACGCTTGACATTTAGAATGGTGGCTAGTGAGTATGTCAGAGAATAGCAGGAAATTGATTTGGAGAGGTATATGTTATGGAATTTAAAGTTTTAGAGATTTTACTTTCAGTAGAATGGAAGAACAAATTCTATTAATAAAATAAATTCCAGTCGGTCTACTACCTAATGTTTACTTTTATATGGGTTTTGTTTTTAGAATTCAGTGTTATAGTCTTCTACCCATATCTTACACTTTTAACAAAAAATTAACCTGAAATGGATCATACATCTAAGAGTGACATAAAGAACTTTAAAACTTCTAGAAGAAAATAGATGAGAAAATCTACATGGTTTTAGGTTTAGTGATGAGTTGCTTTTTAAAAAAAATTGACTTTTGGATCGCAGCCATTTTGACTGGCGTGAAATGGTACCTCATTGTGGTTTTGATTTGCATTTCTCTGATAATGAGTGATGTTGAGCATCTTTTCATGTGTTTGTTAGCCATCTGTATGTCTTCTTTGGAGAAATGTCTAGTTCTTTGGCCCATTTTTTGTTTGGTTCGTTTATTTTTCTGGAATTGAGCTGCAGGAGTTGCTTGTATATTTTTGAGATTAATTGTTTGTCAGTTGCTTCATTTGCTATTATTTTCTCCCATTCTGAAGGCTGTCTTTTCACCTTGCTTATAGTTTCTTTTGTTGTGCAGAAGCTTTTAATTTTAATTAGATCCCATTTGTTTATTTTTGCTTTTATTTCCAATATTCTGGGAGGTGCGGCATAGAGGATCCTGCTGTGATGTATGTTGGAGAGTGTTTTGCCTATGTTCTCCTCTAGGAGTTTTATAGTTTCTGGTCTTATGTTTAGATCTTTAATCCATTTTGAGTCTACAAGCAATAAATGCTGGAGAGGGTGTGGAGAAAAGGGAACCCTCTTACACTGTTGGGGGGAATGCAAACTAGTACAGCCACTATGGAGAACAGTGTGGAGATTCCTTAAAAAACTGGAAATAGAACTGCCTTATGACTCAGCAATCCCACTGCTGGGCATAAACACCGAGGAAACCAGAATTGAAAGAGACACGTGTACCCCAATGTTCATCGCAGCACTGTTTGTAATAGCCAGGACATGGAAGCAACCTAGATGTCCATCAGCAGATGAATGGATAAGAAAGCAGTGGTACATATACACAATGCAGTATTACTCAGCCATTAAAAAGAATACATTTGAATCAGTTCTAATGAGGTGGATGAAACTGGAGCCAATTATACAGAGTGAAGTAAGCCAGAAAGAAAAACACCAATACAGTATAAGTCCTGGTGGCTCAGATGGTACTAACGCATATATATATGGAATTTAGAAAGATGGTAACGACAACCCTGTATGCAAGACAGCAGAAGAGACACAGATGTATAGAACAGTCTTTTGGACTCTGTGGGAGAGGGAGGGGGGCATGATTTGGGAGAATGGCATTAAAACGTGTATAATATCATATAAGAAACGAATCACCAGTCCAGGTTCGATGCAGGATACAGGAAGCTTGGGGCTGGTGCACTGGGATGACCCAGAGGGATGGTATGGGGAGGGAGGTGGGAGGGGGGTTCAGGATGGGGAACACGTGTACACCCGTGGCGGATGCATGTTGATGTATGGCAAAACCAATACAATATTGTAAAGTTAAAAAAAATAATAATCAAAAATTAATAAAAAAATAAATAATAAAGTTTAAAAAATTGAGATGTACTTGGCATACAATATTATATTGGTTTCAGGTAAACAACATAGTGAGATGACATGTATACATTGTGAAATTGTCATCACAATAAATCTAGATACCATCTGTCACCTTACAAAGTTAATACGGTGCTATTCCCTATATTTCCCATGCCATACATTATATCTCATGACTTATTTTATAACTGAAAGATTGTACTCAGTCCCCTCACCCCTCTTGCCACACCCAAACCCTACTCCCCTCTGGCAACCACCAATCTATTCTCTTATATATTATTTTCAATTTTGCTTTTTTTGTTGTTTTATACATTCCACTTATAAGTGAAATCATTTGGTATATTTTTTTCTCTGTCTGACTTATTTCACTAAGCATAATACCATCTTGGGTCATCCATGTTCTCAAAAATGGCAAGATTTCATTATTTTTATAGATGAGTAATATCCTGTGATGAGTATTACACACACACACACATACACACACACACACACACTTTATCCATTCATCAGTAACACTTAGGTTCATTGCATACCTTTGCTATTGTAAATAATGGTGCAGTGAACATATGACACGAGTATCTTTTTGAATTCATGTTTTCCCTTTCTGTGTATAGATACCCAGTAGTAGAACTGCATCATCATATGGTAGCTCTATTTTTAATTGTTTGAAGAAACTCCATACTGTTTTCCATATTAACTGCACCATCCGTCAGAATAGTTTCCTTTTCTCCATATCCTTGTCAAACTTGTTAGTGAAGTCCTTCAGTCGTGTCCGACTCTTTGTGACCCGACCCCATGGACTGTAGCCTACCAGGATCCTCTGTCTGTGGAATTTTCCAGGCAACAGTACTGGATGGGTTGCTATTTCCTTCTCCTTCAAACTTATTATTTCTTGTCTTTTTGATAATAGCCATTGTGACAGGTGTGAGATGATACTCAGTGTGGTCTTGATTTGTACTTTTATGATGATTAATGATGTTGAGCATCTTTTCACATATCCTTTGGCTCTCTCTGATATCTTTTTTGGAAAAATGTCTGTTCAGGTCCTCTGCCCATTTTTTAAGCTAGTTGTGTTTTGTTGCTGTTGTTGTTTGCTTTTTTGTTTTAATGTTGTGTTATATGAATTCTTTGTGTATTTGGATATTAACCACTTACCAGTATGTCATTTGCAAATATTTTCTCCCATTCAGTAAGCAACCTTTTTGTTTTGTTGATAGTTTCCCTGCTGTGCAACAGCTTTTTAGTTTAATGTTGTCACATTTGTTTATCATTGCTTTGTTTCCCTTCACTTTGCTGTCAGATCCAAAAAAAAAAAAATTGGTAAGTCCAGTTTCAAGGAACTTACCTTGCTGCATATGTATTCTCTTTAGGAGTTTTTACAGCTTCAGGTCTTATATAGAATTTTAATCCATTTTGAGTTAAATTTTGGATATGGTATAGGCCAGTGATCCAGTCATTGTATTCTTCAGCTCTGTGACTTCTGCTTGGTACTTTCTTATGTTTTCTCTCTGTTGAAGTTATTACCATTTTCTTTTATCTTTTGTTGTGGGGAGCATTCATCTAGTATTCAGGTCTTTTTCAGAGGGAAATGATCCCTATGTAGCTGTAGATTTGTTCTGTTTATGTGAAGAGGTGAGTTCAGAGTTTCTTAATCTCCAACTTGGACTCCTGGTGATGAGTTTTAGAAACAACACATGGTTCATGAAAGAAAAAAAAAAGGATAAGTTGAACTTAATTAAGATAATAAAAATACAGGTCACAGACTGGTAATAAATATTTGTGAAAACTTAACTGATAAAACATTTGTATCTAAAGTATACCAAATATCTTAAAACAGTCATAGGAAAACAAACAACCCAGTTGAAAATTTTCTGAAATCCAAACACTTTAAAATAAAACATCTGTTTTTAAAAAGTCCTGGTTGTAGTTTTGTAATTTTTTCAAAATTTGAAGGTTTGAATTTGTTGACATAAGCCACTTACATGATTTTAAGTGGCATATGCTTTAAAAGACTATCACTACTCCTAAGTCCTTCAGTCGAGTCCCACTCTTTGCAAGTCTATGGATTGTAGTCCACCAGACATCTCTGTCCATGGAATTCTCCAGGCAAAAATACTGGAGAGGGTTGCCATGCCTTCCTCCAGGGGATCTTCGCAACCCAGGGATCGAACTCTTGTCTCATATCTTCTGTTTTGGCAAGTGGGTTCTTCATCACTAGGGCCATCTGGGAAGCCCTTTAAAAGACTATGACAGTACTATTATTGTAGCCAAGGAAAACATAATGTCTTCTTTTCTTTTATCAATATTTTATGTTTTTCTCACTGAGGCGGGTTGTGGCAGAATATCTACAAAAGAAAATATGTTTCCATTTTAATCTTAGAAGGTCTCAAATTGCAAAAACTGGTGGAACCCCAGAACTCTAAGATTCACTTTCTATGACCATTTCTAGAAGGTTGGCTTTTTTAGACCACTTAACCCCTTTCTATTATCCTGCTTTTTGTTTCTAAAGGCATACCAGATTTATTTTACCTTATACTTAACACTGCAGTAATACTGAGTAGATCACTCTGGATATTCTAGGTTTCGTGTTCCAGGATTTTGATTAAGTTGTTTCTTCAGTTAGCAGTCTGTTCTTTCCTTTCCTCATAAATCAGTCTTCGTCTTTGCCAGAAAGTCTTTCCTGGGTCATGAAGTTGGACTTCGGCTTTCTCTGTTGTCTTGGTGAAAGTCACTCAGTTGTATCCGACTCTTTGCAACCCCATGGACTATATGGTCCATGGAATTCTACAGGCCAGAATACTGGAGTGGGTAGCCTTTCCTTTCTCCAGGGGATCTTCTGAACCCAGGAATCGAACCCAGGTCTCCAGCAGTGCAGACGGATTCTTTACCAGCTGAGCTGCTAAGGAAGCCCTCCATATACTCAGTATTAATTAAATAAGCAAATATGTATTGAGCTTCTACTGAGTATCAGATACTCTATATGCTGGGCATCTGTTCATGGATTTTCAGCTGAAACTGTCAGCTCCTTGAGGTATAGAACTTGTCCTGTTCTTTACCCTGAGGACTTGGCAGGACTTTTAGCATACAGTTTGTGTTTTGGAATAGAGGGTAGGGAAGTTTGTGGTCCTGAGTGAAGAACAGGTCTCTCTCTCAGAATGCAAAATTTTCAAAATCAAAATTTCTTTCATGGATGTACTCATTTTCATGCCTCCATGACACATAATTTTCTCTCAGGTTATTATTTGTCTTCAACCCTCTTGTCATTATCAGTGCCCGGTTTCTGTTCTGGAAGTCCTTTGTGATGAAGTTGCCCATTACAATTGGGAAAAAAAAAAAAGTTTGCCCAAAGATTTCATATATATCTGAGAATTGGTCTCAGATTGCTCCCATCATTTATTCAAATAGCCTGAGGAATAAAAAGGAAATTCTTAACAGGTTGGATTTATGTTTCCAAAAGATAATTTACAACAGATAAAACTCTGTGAGTGTATAGAATACTTCTATTTTGTCTGTGTGTGTGTTTGGGTGTATGTTCTATATTGCTATATACTTGGCAATTTAAACAAAATTATGAAATAAAATTAAAATGTAGGCAAAATATTATTTTATTAATATTTTATGTTTAATTTTACAGATATTATAATTGTGTGTGAGATGAGAATATTTCACTTATTTGAATTCTCCAAAATTCAGAAGTATGTTTTAGGCATTCATTCACATTTAAAAGCAATTCTCAATATTGTGTAGTCTGGCTTTATAAAAGGTTACTTTTAATGTATGGCAGTCTAGATGCCATGTTATAATTCTTCAAGGAATAACAATAATCCTGTTAAGCAGTATGTAATTTTAATATACATATGGCCCATGTTTGGTATATCATGAAGTAATTACTTAAGTAATCTACTCAGTATGGCATATGCCTATATGTTTGTGGGTTCTCATATAAATATTTAGTAATATTCAAAAGTACAGACTAAGTTCTATTATTTAATTCAAGTGTGTTTATACATAAAGGTTACTTGATTATATTTATTTAATTTAATTAAAATAATGGAAATATTATACATATAATATGGTCATATATACAATATAATATTCAGACACAATGATCGCAATTTAATTTGTAATTTATGAGAGATTTTAATATAATGGTATTGTCACTCATCACTTACTATCAGTTCAGGTCTTCCTTCTGATTTGCTTTCCTATTAATGACAACATAATTTTTCAGGTCACCAAGATCCAAACTTCAAAATTATCTTTGACCTCATCTTTTCTTTGCCATCAAGTCAAGCCAGTCATAGAATCTTATCAATTCTATCTTCTTCATTTTATATACGTGTTCCCTTTCTAATGCCACTTCTAAATTTCAGGTCTTTGTATATACATACAACTCTTTTCAACGCTCCTTCCCAGCCTCATATTCTCTTTCCTTCTATGCATACCTTAGACTTCAGCTTAATATATGCTCCATTCCCCAATCATCCCTCATTTCTCAACATCCTTCCTTTGTTCATGCTAAATGATCCCAATTATCATTTTTTACAGAAAATCCTACTCATCTTTCAAAATTTTGTCTAAATTCCATTTTATAAAATAACCAAACTGGAACTTTGCTTTATAAGAAAGAACTCTAGCTCTTCTTCATCCGCTGTTAACCCTTCAAATAGATAAG
Organism: Bos taurus; assembly: GCF_002263795.3. Lineage (NCBI taxonomy): Eukaryota > Metazoa > Chordata > Mammalia > Artiodactyla > Bovidae > Bos > Bos taurus. Next base: position 33,359,317 of record NC_037333.1, on the reverse strand, counting down.
CTTTTCTCTAAACAAGTTTAAGGGTGTTCCTCCTTTCATTAAGTTCTCTTCTCTTTCCTGACTATCCTACTTAATAGGTGAAAACATCACTTATTTTTACATTAAATATTTTTTATTGTCTTTCTCCTGTCACTAGAATCCAGAATAAAATCCCTGAGCATATAGACTTTTTTTTTCCCCCTGTTCACTGCTGAAGCCCCATTCTTCTCAAACTGTGCCTGTCAGAGAGTAGCACCAAAAGTGTGTTCAATTACTAAATGTCCAGTCAGGAATAATCTTCTCTCATACCTTCTTAAAGTACTTAACATATCCTACATGTATTATTAATATTTTTGCCATTTTGTTAGTATTTTTTAAACTTGCTTAAGAGAGGAGATTTTCATACTTTATCATTCACCTCTTATAGTACATTATTTGTAACAGGTCCACAGTAAGAATTTTTAATATATGTTGCCTAAATGAATTACTCTTATAAATGGTGGTGATTAATATGTAGATATGTGAATTTAGTTTCACAAAGTCCACATTTTCAATGTAATCCTTTATAAGAGTAGGTGAGTACTTTAATATTTCTTTCAAAAACACTATAGGTTACTTTCTTGATTTTCTGCATTACTTTTAAAATGTCAGTTGTTTCAAAACTAAAATTTATTTCTATTTTCTAATAAATTCACTATTCTATTGGAATAGCATATTTTAGGATCTTTAGGATACATTAGTGATACAAAAATGGCATCTTCATTCTTGTTTACCTTGTTATAAAACTGGATTTATCTTTGTGGATTTTTAAAAAAATCTCAAGGCAGAAAGATATAATAGGCAGTAATGCCAATACTTGTATTAATAAGTCTTCTAGAACATTAATGATCATATTAATAAACATTCTAGCAGTACTTAGACACATAGAAGTCAAGGCCACAGTTTCTAGAACCAGACCGCTGGGTTTAATGCCTTCCTATATCCCTGGCTTTTCTGATTCAGTCATTTGATAAGAAAAAAAGGAATATAATAAAAATAAAGAATTTGAAGATCTATTATCACCATAGAATTTGTTAGCCTATGTAAAGAACTTAAACAGTGTCTCACACGACAGACCTACATAAGTACCTGCTAGTTTGGTTATTATGATTGAGAGAATATCACAGTTTAGAGTGATTTTTCAGAACTTCAGGCATGTAATCATCATCCTGTAGAATGATAAATTACTTTCTGCACTCCCAGGGCAGATCCGTCACTCACAGGCAGACTCACAAAGAAATAAGTTCATGAGCCTGATGTATGAACTTAAAAGTTATAAATGTGTAAATCACAATTCTGGTTTACCTATGTGCGGTAAGAATGCTTACAATACCAGGGAAGCAGATAAGTTGTTCAACCTTGTCTCCGTGTGGGTGGGACAAAGGAAGCCGAAAAGCCAAATGTTAATTGAAATGGCTTAGTGAGCATGTTAATTAAAGAAGAAACTGGTGTTTGATTTTGATATGAAGTGGCATTATGCTAAAAATAACGATGCCGGGCAGCATTCTTGGAACTGAACCTCCTCTCCTGGGGCGGGAAGACACTATGTCTTCGCCCATGCTATGCTTCCTGACCTAAAAAAAAAAAACTCTGTTCTTGGTGACATAAGTTTTTGTCAGGTATGTTAATGTAGTCAATTGTGATATACTTGTAAATATCTAGAAATATTTTCTGTCACTTTATGGAGAATTTTTAGCATTCTTGCTTCACTCTATGGCATCCTTACCTGGCATCCTGTTTGGTACCCTTAGTCTTTTTTTATATTGTTTTATGTTTTATTTTTAAAATTTTAAGTTACTATGGTAAAAACTTTAACACAAGATCTACTTCATAAAATAATTTTAAGTCTACAACACACTATTGTTGACCACAGGTGACCAAAATAGCTTGGTAGCACCCAAACGATTACCATGTACTATGTATGGAAAATGGAGAAGGCAGTGGCAACCCACTCCAGTACTCTTGCCTGGAAACTCCCATGGATGGAGGAGCCTGGCAGGCTGCAGTCCATAGGGTTGTGAAGAGTCAGACTTGACTGAATGACTTCACTTTCACTTTTCACTTTCATGCACTGGAGAAGGAAATGGCAACCCACTCCAGTATTCTTGGCTGGAGAATCCCAGGAACGGGAGAGCCTGGTGGGCTGCTGTCTGTGGGGTCACACAGAGTCGGACATGACTAAAGCAACTTAGCAGCACAGCAGCAGCATGTATGGAAAAAGTGAAGAATACATTATTATTAAGACACACAACAGAAAAGAAGTATTGGTATATCCTTTGGAATATTACATTAGAGAAAACAACGAACTTCCTGTTAGCTCTTATTTTCTCTTAGTACATTTTGATGTGTCCCAAATTAGTCCACTGATGCAGTGAAGTTAACAGAAGACACAGCCAAATATGTTTCATTTTTTTCAGAATGAAAACTCAACTCTTCTATCACCAATCTGAGCTCAACATGAAAGATATATTTTAATATTCATGATTCAATTTGCATAGTCTGTTTTTATTATGAGGATTCAATAATAATACACATTTATACAGATAAGCATGCACACACACATACATTTCTGAAAATCTAAAGCCATATCTTAATGTAAAGCAGGCAACTAAACATATCTATTCCAAGTGGTTAAATAATCTCTACAAATAAAGCAAAACCCCCAAAAGTCTTAAAAACAGTATCTTATAAAGAATAAAAAACTTTCTCTAGAAATCTACATAAAACCTTACACCTATGGTCAACAATATTGTGTTGTACACTTAAAATATTTTTAGGAAGTAGATTTCATGTTAAGTGTTTTCACCACAGTAACTTAAAATTTTTAAAAATAAAGAATAAAACACAAAATAATATAAAAATGACTAAAGGCACATAATTAAAATAAACTTTTTGTGCTGTAACCTCACAGTGCACTTAATTTAGGTGTAGATATTTGTGAGGAAAATGTTCTTTTTGTTCTGAATAGAATGGTTCTAATTATTAAATGCCATTGCAGAAAATGCAAATGTTTCTTCTACATAGGCTGCAATTATGACAAAAAACTACAAGTTAAATATTTAGTGGTAACTTTAAGATGGAAATATGTCTTCCTTATTGAGCTGTAACTTTACTCTGAGAAATACTTCTGGGAAGAAAAGATTAATTTTAATATTTGGGCATTTAACTGGAGACTGTTCATGATCAACGATTTTGGCTGAGTAAGGCATCATTTTCAAAAAGAAAAAGAAGAAATAAACAGGTGAGACTATCCATGGAAAGTGAGACTTGGCACCCACTATTTTAAACTATATAACTTCAATTATCACTCTATTTTATACTGAACACATGATAATATTGTTTAATTTTAATCCTTTAGGTGTCAATAATTCAGAATTTGTTATCAAGTGGAGTCAGTTGGGTAGAAATGAATTTTTTCACAATGTGAGAGGCAAAGTTGGACCATACACAGAATTCTAATGCACTAAAATCGCTTAAAAATAACCCTTTAAAAATCTTTAAATAGCTAAGCTTTATGTGTAATAAGATGTAATAAAATATAATTTAAAGCAATTTTTTTCAGCAATATTTTCAGGCAGTATCTTTGGAACAGAACATCCTCTCACAAGAAGGGCCTCCCCTCTTTTGCAATGATATGCTCACTGAGCTAAATACAGTCCCTTTTGCTTGACACGTGAAAATACATTACAGATACATTGAGTTAATATCAGTATTTAATAATAACCTGCATTTCTAAAGCACTTGTTTGCATTTGTAAAGCACTTCCTTGGTAGCTCAGTGGTAGAGAATCCACCTGAAAGGCAGGAGAACTGCAGAAAATGCAGGCTCAATTCCTGGTTGGGAAGATACCCTGGAGAAAGAAATGGCAACCTGCTGCAGTATACTTGCCTGGAAAAATCCTGTGGACAGAGGAGCTGGACAGGCTATAGTCCATGGGATCCCAAGAGAGTGGGACAGGACTTAGTGACTAAACAACAACAATGTGTCATATTACAACATTTGATTGATTGTCTTATCAATTCTGTGATGCAAAGTAGATATTAAAATCCTTCCATTTAAGGTGAGGTTATTGAACCACAAAAAGATTATGATTATTCAAGATCACACAAATAATTTGTTATTCAAGTAGGTGATTTACCTTAAATTTATTCACTGACCACTTATTATATGTCAGGCCTTATGTAATTAGGCAAAAATAAATCCATAGTGCTTGTAGACAACCGGGATCCTCTGTCCATGGAATTCTCCAAGCAAGAATACTGACATGGGAAGCTATTCCCTTCTCTAGGGAATCTTCCTGACCTAGGGATCGAACCCAGGTCTCCAGCACTGAAGGCAGATTCTTTACCATCTGAGCCACCAGATAATCCTTTCCTTATAGAGCACTTATTGAATACCAGACAATGTTCTAAGTGCTTTATAAATATAATTTATGTAATCAATTTACAGGTGAGAAAGTGAGGCAAAAAGAGGTTAAGTCAGTGGTTTGGGGTCACCAGTGTATTGAGATATAGAGCCAACATAAGAACCAATGTGTCTGTAAATGCATTTCTATGATTCTTCCATTTCATATGCCCAGGGACCTGAGAGCTATTACTGAAAATGATTTTAAATTTTGAAAAATAGGATGCAAATGATATTTAAATTAAACTTAATGCAAAAATAATTGTAAGTAGGAAAGAGATTTGGGGAAATGAAGAAAAAATTTAGTAAATTAAAAAAATAAAAATATGAGGATAATTAAAAAGTATAACAGCATTATTAAAAAATGTAGTGGAAGCAAGATTCAAAGTCATCATGAGGGAAGTTAAATGTTCTATGTATGTTATCTTAAAGATATACCTTCAAGGGACTTGGTGAATTTATTGGCATATTCTTTTATTTAAAAACAAAAATACTAGTTTCATGAATTTGTTTTAATTAAATATTTTGTATTGGATATTTTTTCTCAAAGCAATGATGTGAGCCAGTTTTCTGACATTAATTTTCCTTATAGTCTTCAAAGAGTATGTTCTAATACAGACATGATCAAGACCTTGGTATTCTTACAAACAAGAGTTTGTTCAACTTAGGAGCATTTGGGAAAGGGAGCAGTTACAAAAATATTAAAAACAGAGAGCAAGCAGAGTTGAGTGTGTAAATATGTTTATGCTTTCATATATATTTTTTGTCAGATTCACTTAAGGGTTATTTGGTTCACACAAGAAAAAGCAAGAGAGTTCCATAAAAATATCTATTTCTGCTTTATTGACTATGCCAAAGCCTTTGACTGTATGGATCACAATAAACTGTGGAAAATTCTGAAAGAGATGGGAATACCAGACCACCTGACCTGCCTCTTGAAACCTGTATGCAGGTCAGGAAGCAACAGTTAGAACTGGACATGGAACAACAGACTGGTTCCAAATAGGAAAAGGAGTACATCAAGGCTGTATATTGTCACCCTGCTTATTTAACTTATATGCAGAGTACATCATGAGAAATGCTGGGCTGGAAGAAGCACAAGCTGGAATCAAGATTGCCATGAGAAATATCAGTAACCTCAGATATGCAGATGACACCACCCTTATGGCAGAAAGTGAAGAGGAACTAAAAAGCCTCTTGATGAAAGTGAAAGAGGAGAGTGAAAAAGTTGGCTTAAAGCTCAACATTCAGAAAATGAAGATCATGGCATCTGGTCCCATCACTTCATGGGAAATAGGTGGGAAAACAGTGGAAACAGTGTCAGACTTTATTTTTCTGGGCTCCAAAATCACTGCAGATGGTGACTGCAGCCATGAAATTAAAAGATCCTCATTCCTTGGAAGGAAAGTTATGAACAACCTAGATAGCATATTGAAAAGCAGAGACATTACTTTGCCAACAAAGGTCCATCTAGTCAAGGCTGTGGTTTTTCCAGTGGTCATGTATGGATGTGAGAGTTGGACTGTGAAGAAAGCTGAGTGCCAAAGAATTGATGCTTTTGACCTGTGGTGTTGGAGAAGACTCTTGAGAGTCCCCTGGACTGCAAGGAGATCCACCCAGTCCATTCTGAAGGAGATCAGCCCTGGGATTTCTTTGGAAGGACTGATGCTAAAGCTGAAACTCCAATACTTTGGCCACCTCATGTGAAGAGTTGACTCATTGAAAAAGACCCTGATGCTGGGAGGGATTGGGGGCCGGAGGAAAAGGGGACGATAGAGGATGAGATGGCTGGATGGCATCACCAACTTGATGGACGTGAGTCTGAGTGAACTCCTGGAGTTGGTGATGGACAGGGAGGCCTGGCGCGCAGCGATTCATGGGGTTGCAAAGAGTAGGACATGACTGAGCGACTGAACTGAACTGAACTGAGTTCACACAAGATTACCTTCTAGAGTTTCTGTGGTTATACAGCTGAGTGCTATGACCTCACATCTTATATACTGCTGCTTTTAATCACCTTGGTGAATTTACACTTTCTCTTTTAAAGAGATAATACAGTGAGTAAGAGTGAAGGATGTGAAAACTATGCGATGGAAAGTTGAGGAGAAAGGGGGTCAATCATTATCCATTGGCCTAACATGCTGTTTTCCCTACCATCACTCCTTTGGTATATATACATATCCCCACTCAAGAGCTCAGGGAAAAGAAAAATACAGTTCTGTACAGTACTTTCGACTTCACTCGAATTAATCATACAAGTAAGAACTACTATTTTATGGATTTTGTGCTAGATCTAAAATTAATCCTCTCAACCATCCCATAAGGGGAGACCTGCTAGAATTTCACTGTGTAGATGAAGCTTTAAAGTGATCAGAAACAAAACTCAACCCTCTGTAATTCCAAATATATGCTCAAAATTGTTATGCTTAACAAGGAGGTCACTTGTTAAAAAACATTTTCAAAAGTGTTGTCTTTCAAGGTCCTACTTCATGGTTCATTGTCCTAAAGACTCTCAAGAGTGATAGGACCTTTTCAAATTTTGTTTAAATATTAAAACTAGTTATCTAGGAAGTTTAAAAAAAAATTCTCATTCCTAGGTCATACCCCATTACCAATTAAATCACGACTGTTGAAAGTGGTACCCAGGAAAAGTATTTTTTTGGTAATTTTCCAGATCATTCTAAAATATAGTTATACTTGAGAGCCAGACTTCTAGATAACTTGTTCCCTAGTATTAGTGCTGTACACTCTATCACACCAACATAGTTATCCAGTGTTTACCCAAACATTCCTGGTAATAACCTTGACTGTTAAGAAACAGTTCTTAGGTTAATTCAAAATCTGTCATTCTCCCTTCCATCCCTTGGTGTTAGTCTTGTCTCACTGGAATAATGCAGTTTTTAGACCTGTTTTGCATATGGCAATATAGTGGAAGTTGGTTTTATCATCCCCTGAATTTTCTCTTCTCCAGGGATAACCTGGAGATAAGATAAAAATTGTATTATCCTAGCACTTTCTTTTGAATACACTAGTTGGCAGTATGATATCTTGGAGAGACCTTGGGCTTTAGAATCATAATGCCTTTAGTTTACATTCCATATCTGCTACTTACCAGTCTTGTGAACTTGAAAAAGTTATTGAATTTCTCAGCTTCCTTTCTGCCACAAATAATGCTACTTCATGCAACTTTTATGAGTATAAAATGAGATATATGGAGTAGGAGTAAGACTTTTAGAAGCTCTGAGCACTGAGAATTTAGTGATTTATCACAGTCCACTTCATCCCCTACATATATATAATTCAAATGAAAACAACACTAAACCAGACAAGAAGAAATGAATCCAGTTAATTTCTAGGGATTTTCCCCTTCATTAATACTGTTATTTTAAAATCATTATCACAGCATTGTTAAAAGGCTATAATCCAAAACAAAATAAAAAGTTAAAAATGAAATAAAGCACATTTTGCTTTCCAAAATAAATAAATAAATAAAATAAAATCATTAATAGCAAGTATACAATTCATTGAATACATACACCCATTTCTTTTTACCTTTATTTTGCTGATGCCCCAAAGGTATGATTAACCTCCTACTGAGTAATATAAGTACTACAGTGCCCAAATGCAGCTCTGCTTAGTATATTTGAGAAGAGGGCAGACATGTATGACTTTAGACAAGTTGTTTAACCTCTTCCACAGACTTCAGTTTCCTGAGTTGTAAAATTAAGACAATAGATGCCCTGAAGGATTATTGTAAAGGTTGTGAGACTCTCAGGGGATTAAAATAAATGATGTATAAAAAGTGCTTATAAGTGATCAAAAACAGTAGGTAAGAACATCAGCTCTGAAGCTATTTTGAATTCGAATCTTTTGGTTTACTGGCTCTAAAACCTTGGTCAAATTATATGGTGTCTGTTTCTCAATTTCCTTCTTAGAAAATGAGGATAAAAATATATCCACTTAGGGTTTCGTGAGTTTTAAATAATTGATACCCTTAATGCATTTATAACAAAATAAGGTCTCAATGCGTGCTTACTCTTGTCATTATTATTAAAATAACAATGATTTGCATTAGATGTGAAAATAACCTGGCCCACTTGGTAGGCATTCAAAGTGTGGTGATATGCTTTCTTTTCAATTGAGGGACCCATAATTGAATACATTACTAAAATTTAGAGAGGACCTGCACATTGTAGTTATTCGCTGAATAAATGTTGAATGAAAGAATGAGTGAGTGAATAAATTAGTGAATGTTATCTCACAACTTGTATAACTTTCCTCATTGTAATTATAGATTCATAGTTCTAATTAGTAGAACCTAAAATACAGGTGTATGTCATTCTCTCCAAATAACCTAAATTCCAGTTAGTATTTAAACTTTTAAAACTTAGAAAGCTATTTTATTTATAAAATACATCTATTTTTATTTATTTTTATTTACATTTTTATGAGTTTCTAATCACATGTATGGTGTTCTTACTATGTCTGAATAGGATGATACTATAAAAGAAAACTTTCAAAAATGTTTCTAACCTAGTTCAACATTATATAACAGCATGATTGTTAACCTTCTTTCCCTGTAATTCAAGCCTGAGGCTCTTATTACATGAAAAAAAAATTACTGAGACATTTAATTTCTCAGTTTAGCTCAGCTTAGCACAACCTATATCCCTTTACCTTCAAAATCACTTGCTCTAGTATTAGTGACACTTAGGCTTTCTCCAAGTCATTATGCTCTCTGGACCTTTGCATCATCATCTGTTAAATGGGGATGGTATTGCCTAGCTCATGAGGATATTTTAAGAAACAAATGGAGTGTCATGTCTGAAAATATCCTGAGATATGCAATGTACATACATGCTACTAGGTGTATATGTGTATTCAGAGAGAGTGACAGATAAACCTGCTGCTTGCTCAAATACTTTTGTGACAAAAGGTACACAAATTAGCTATGCCTAAAGTTCAGATATTTATCTCAGTAATTTGAGCACTCTGGCAGTGACTATTTCAGAATGCTTATTTTTCTCCAAATATGACTCATGTGAAAATAAAGTACCTGCATTTTTCTACTTGTAACAGGCTAAAGTAGGTTCATTTTAAGTATGATATTCTGCACTTACATTTTTATAGCCTACTGCCAAATTTTAAAATTCAAGTTTATTCATTTTTCTTTATCTGCCTATAGTAAAATAAAAAAAATATTGATTTCCTAAATAGATATCACTTGAAAGTTATATTACACTGTGAGCACACAGACTGCAAAATATTTGAGGACACTGAATTCTGTAAAATAACTGACCCACATTTTCAGAGCTATTATCCTAGTGCTCATCTCTGATAGAGTCCCTTAGCTAGCTAACTGTGCTTCTACATTTTTACTTGATAAGCGAAGATGTCATTTGACATACGTCAAAATGGTACTAAATATTAAGCCTTAGATGAGTCAAAACTAATATACATAAAAAGAAAGGAGAAAAGCCAACGTACTTTAGTTTGAAAAGCAAAATTTGATAGAAAAAATGATAGTGATCATTTAAATTGGAAAACCTTTTCAAAGCATATAAATACTGGGAAAATTCTCCTGGTTCCATATTAGGAGTTTCTAGAGATGATAGCTACTTTTTCTTTTAAAACCTTAATATGTGTAAGATGTAGACATGATGGGCTCGGTGCTCAGTTGCTCAGTCGTGGCTGACTCTTTGCAACTCCGTGGACTGTAGCCTGCCAGACTCTTCTGTCCATAGAATTGTCCAGTAAATAATACTGGCATGGGTTTCCATTTATATAGACATGATATGTATATTTAAAAATCCATGCTGATTGTCAAAGTAAAAGGACAACTGGAGCCAATTCAATTCATTTCACAATAATTTTGCTTATTTTCAATATAGCCTATATTTTTATTTTTTTAAAGTGTGGAGAAATGAGGGAACCAGGGAAATAATTATACTGCCATGTACTAAAACCGTAAATATGCTCCCTGCTGACTTTTAACAAACCACCAGGATGAAAAACTAATGAAGGGTGAGCAAGAGAGTATCTGGTAATTTTCCTAAAGCACATTTATATTGCATTTGTAGAATGTCTTCCTCAGGAGAGCACAAATTATTTTTTATTAACAAAGAGCTGTAAGGAAAAAGTGCTGCTCTCTTTATTTTTTTGAAAGTTTAAATGTTTCTCACAGTTTTATCACTGTTAATACATAATAGGAAAAGAAGAGTAGCTTGTTCAATAAATAACTTGTGGTTGTAGTTAACACATGCAGGTCACTTATAATCTGAAGGAAAGTTATGGCCAATCTAGATAGCATATTAAAAAGCAGAGACATTACTTTGCCAACAAAGGTCCGTCTAGTCAAGGCTGTGGTTTTTCCAGTGGTCATGTATGGATATGAGAGTTGGACTGTGAAGAAAGCTGAGCACCGAAGAATGGATGCTTTTGAACTGTGGTGTTGGAGAAGACTCTTGAGAGTCCCTTGGACTGCAAAGAGATCCAACCAGTCCATCCTAAAGGAGATCAGTTCTGGGTGTTCATTGGAAGGACTGATGTTGAAGCTGAAACTCCAGTACTTTGGCCACCTCATGCGAAGAGTTGACTCATTGGAAAAGACCCTGATGCTGGGAGGGATTGGGGGCAGGAGGAGAAGGGGACGATGGAGGATGAGACGGCTGGATGGCATCACCGACTCGATGGATGTGAGTTTGAGTGAACTCCGGGAGTTGGTGATGGACAGGGAGGCCTGGTGTGCTGCGATTCATGGGGTCACAAATAGCTGGACACGACTGAGCGACTGAACTGAACCGAACTGAATGATCATTTCTAGTGTTTTAAAGGTATATGGAATTTTCTCAGTAATAAGTGGATTTGTCTAATTGTGTATCTAAAATCACTCTAAAGTAGTTTATTCTTTAATGAACAGGGTTTTCTGAAAAGAATTACCTATTTTTTCACACTTAGTTTCCTTTTTTCTTTGTTTTAAAAATCACAATCCTCCATATTTTCTCAAAGAAAAATTCTCACACTACAGTTTTGAGACCTATGTTTTTTAAAACACAATAGACTTTTAAAATTCTATATTTTAAAAGAATTGTTGGATTTGGAGAATACTAAAAATATTTCTTAACTAGTTCGATCACTCTTTATATCAGTGACTGCTGTGAATAAAATCTCATAAATAAGAAGGTAAATCCTTGATTCATAAAGCATTTTATTGATAAAATACATAGAGAATATGGTATTTATTTGCATGGACATATGTATTGTAATGGGCTTCCCTGGTAGCTTAGTTGGTAAAGAATCCACCTGTGATGCAGGAGACCCCGGTTCAATTCCTGGGGTGGGAAGATCCCCTGGAGAAAGGATAGGCTATCAGTCCAGTATTCTTGCCTGGAGAATCCCAATGGACAGAGGAGCCTGGCGGGCTATAGTCCATGGTGTCACAAAGAGTTGAATATGACTGAGCGACTAAGCACACACACATGTATTATAATAGTCTTTTTCTTACATTCATTTTTCTTTCTATTGCTTAGCTAAACTGATTTAAAACAAAATTAGCTTTAATAGCATATAAACTGCTATCTGGATTTTGAATTTACTAAACCATGTCAATTGAAAAAATAATACAATGTAAAAATTGAGAATTATATTTTATTCAGGGACCCATAAGAAAGAAATACTAATGTAATTTACTGACACTTCCTTAGAAATAGCAGTAGCACTTTCAGTAGCTACTGACTTCAACTCTTTACCCATGAGTGAAATGAAAGATTTTTATATTGTTTATGGGGTTCTCAAGGCAAAACTACTGAAGTGGTTTTCCATCCCCCTCACCAGTGGACCACGTTTTGTCAGAAGTCTCCACCATGACCCGTGCATCTTGGTTGGCCCTATATGGCATGACTCATAGTTTCATTGAGTTAGACAAGGCTGTGGTCCATGTGATCAGTTTGATTCGTTTTCTTTGATTGTGGTTTTCATTCTGTATCCCCTGTGATGGAAGATAAGAGGCTTATGGAAGCTTCCTGATGGGAGAGACTGACTGAGGAGGAAACTGGTTCTTGATCTGGTGTGTGGGGCCGTGTTCCATAACTCTTTAATCCAATTTCCTGTTGTTGGGTGGGGCTATGTTCCCTCCCTTTTGTTTGACCTGAGGCCAAACTATGGTAGAGGTAAGCAAAATACTGGCAACCTCTTTCAAAAGGTCCCATGCACACACTACAGCACTCAATGCCCCCGACCCTGCAGCAGGCCACTGCTGACCCACACCTCTGACGGATACTCCTGTGCCGGAGTCCAGCTCCAGCAGCCAGGGAATCAGCCTGAAGGGGTGAGCGATTTCAGCAGACGATGATGTAGCCTCTGACTCACAGTATGGAACTTCATGTTTATTTCAAGCCTCATGTCTTCTTTTATACTTTGACAAAAGCATTAGGTCAGAGGTTTGACATTTTTAGTTTCCCGCACCCAGATTTACTGTCTCCAGAAATTATTGTTGTCCTTCAAACAGAGTTCCTGCTTCAGGGATTCTCTCAGAATCTGCTTTACTATCTATTATCTACTTCTTTTTATGTGTCCTATACTTGTGATTACATTGTAATTCATGCTACATTCCTCAGTTTATTTCTTATCTTTCTAAATCCTGTTTGCCCCTAGCATCTTAAGATCACTATCTCCTAAAAAGGCTTCTAGCTATTCTTAATTATTCCTAAACCCTAAACCCAGCAAACTACTTTTGCCATAAATATTTCCCTCATAAACAGGTCTCAGAAAATAATCCTTCCCATGGCCTCAAGCTATGGCCTACATGCTCCTCCTGGAACATTCTTTGTAAAGATCCTTGAACAAATGTTAATGGTTATTTTATAGATTATTTTCTGGGCACAACTGCAGAAGACTTTGTACTTTTCTCATGCTTCTCTCAAGCACCTGAACATTCTTTCCAGCCAACTCAACTGAAGAAAGGAAAGAACAAGTCAGAATCACAAGGCCTAACTCCTTCATCCCGGGACCGTGCCTGCGAGATGAGGAGAGGGGGTTGGGGCCGTGCCTCCATTTTGTTAGTAATGCCTAATGTGGCTCCTGACACTCCAGAACACTCACAGGCAAGTCTGGGTCAGTCTCTTGTGGGGTCACTGCTCCTTTCTCCTGGGTCATGGTGCAAACAGTTTTGTTTGTGTACTCCAAGAGTCTGTATCCCCAGTCCTGTGTAGGTCCTATTTAAGTTCTGGTGGCTCTATGGTGGGGTTAATGGTGACTTCCTCCGAGAGGGCTTATGCCATACCCAAGTCTGCTGCACCAAGAGTCCCTGCCCATATGGCAGGCCAGTACTGACCTATACCTCCACAGGAGACACTCAAAGGCAGGTCTGGCTCAGTTTCTGTGGGGTCTCTTGGTGCACACAAGGTTTTGTTTGAGCCCGCTGAGCATTTCTGATGAGTATGGGGCTTGATTCTAAAAGCGATTTTGTTCCTCCTACTATCTTGCTGGGGTTTCTCCTTTGCCCTTTAAGGTCTCAGCTACTACAAGATAAATCTTCACCCCAGGCCCTAAAGCAGTAAATGCTTTATTTTGGGGGGGCTCCAAAGTCACTGTAGATGGTGACTGCAGCCATGAAATTAAAAGACATTTGCTCCTTGGAAGAAAAACTACAGCCAACCTAGACAGTATATTAAAAAGAAGAGACATTACTTTGCCAGCCAAGGTCCATCTAGTCAAAGCTGTGGTTTTTCCAGGAGTCATGTATGGATGAGAGAATTGGACTATAAAGAAAGCTGAGCATGGAAGAATTGGCTGTAGTTTTCAATTTTGTATTTAACAATCGGTCTAAACATTAGTTGGGAAAATGGTAAGAAAATATAAAGGAATTGGTGAATGTAGCTAGTAGCAAATGTGAGTTAAGCTTGGACAGTCTCTTAAATGAAATGTTTTTCATTATTTTTTTGATTCTCTATTCTCTTTTTCTGTAAAAAGAATAACGTATATCATAATTGGTACATCTGTATCAAATGAGAAAATAAATTTAAAAAGAATGTTTACCTCTATAAAAACAAATTTTTTTAATAGGCTGTCCTTAGTATTCATTTATCTTCCCTACTTTTGTAGTGTGAATAGTACTGACATTGAAAGGATTTTAATTTCTACTGATAATAAATGAACACACTGCCAGAAAGAGGATCTAAAATAATAAGAGGAACGCATGTCAAGTCTTTCAGGCCCTCATATTAACACACAGCGCATGCTGCTTCTTATTTCTGCAAATGTCAACCTTCTTTTTGATGTGTCTTTTGGGAAATGGTTCGTTCTGTTTCAAAGGCGTATAATAAAAGAAAAGGGCTTAGGGCAATATTTAAGCAATGAAAGAAACACAGGACATTTATGACTAACTGGGAGGAACTGATTGCCTTTGGCTGTGCCTTGGGAAATCCCCAGGAAATACAGTAAGTTGTGATTACTATTATAAGTTAAAATGATATAAAGCATGCAGAGGAATTTGTGTTTTCCTTGTGGGTGAAAGCATTTCATATTCTCAGTGTGCCGTTTGAGTTCATACCCACCACTGTGTTTCTTACTGAAGTACTAGCAGGAGATGTACTTTTGAAAATTACAGAAGAGTAAATTTCAAGAGATTCAATTTAAGAAAAGAAAAGAGAATTTAAAACTAATTTCGTGTAAGACAGTATATTATTTTCACATACCTCAATTAATGTCTCATAAACTAGTAGTAGTGACTTAAAATTAATGATGTCAATTTGTACTACAAATGTTTGTTAAAATATCTATGTTAAATGTATTATAATGTGTATAACTATATAACTATGGTAAATAGAAAGTCTTAGAGGTAGGTAAAAAAAAGAAAGTCATAAATATAGTTTTCTCAGTGCATTTTCACTCTGGTTATTTCCTTAATAAAAACAGAATTGTTTAGATCTCCTATCATTATTTGGAGGCTATAAGATGCATTTATAATTTCCTTATGGGTATTCATTTCTGAATTTCTACCAGGTTGTTGAGAACATAAAGGGAAATATCTCACAAATCCCTGTTATTTTTTTTTCTTTGTTTATTTGTTTAAAAATCATTTATTTTCCCCCATGGTAGTTAAGCGATCCAACACCAATCCTATAATATTGTCTCAGCTTTATTGCACTACTTTCAAATTTAAGCTGTGGAATTAAATTTCAAATTTAAATTTAAAAGGATTCTTCTTGAAATGAGGTCTAAAATGCTAATGGTAGATATTCAGTCTGACAATCACTATTTTTAGTTATGTAAAGGAAAACAAACTGGGTCCCAAACTGCACTCTATTTAAAGGCACTGTTACCATGTGAGTCCTATATACTGCCTTGCTTGATTAATGAACAAGTAACTATCACTATATGTCATCCAAGGTGGGAGATCAAGGGCATGTCTTTGGCTAGTCGATAGTACAAGAAAGATTTTAAAAGGGTAATATGTTCAACTTGTGTGTTTTAATGAAAGGCTAAAATAAATACCTAAATGAGAACAAAACTAGTAGAGTGTTTTCTTGTGTAATTTAGGTACCTAAAATACACACACCTGAATGGCTTTTGATTTTAAGGAATTGCCAAGCATTTTACAATCTACATATTTCCTGAAATGTGAACACATCTCTGTCATTTAGTGATTAAAGGTAGTTCTGAAACATTAGTCTTATAAGTTTAAAATGCAAATTCCACCAAAAAGCATGAAGGCATGTAGAAATGTTTATACGTTTTTCATAAATATTTGTTTTCATTTGAAATCACATTATTCCACAACATTTAAAATGGTTATATTAACTAAATCCTGCTGTTTCCACATGTATGTACTGTGATGGGACCAAGGTCAAGTTTTCCTTTATCAACTTCATTCTAGAAGTTGAGCATTCTTATAAATGTGCAAGTCTTAAACAAGTCTAAGTATTTTCTTGAACAGCTAATTGTTCTTAAATTATTTCATTACAAAGAAAATTTTAAGAGGACCTAAGGTAGAGCCAGAAATTCTAATTTTATAAAAACGTCATGCTCCCATAGGTTCTAATTATGTAATTTTAAATAATTTTATAGGTCTTTAATCTTTTATCTGCAATTCTGAGATCCAGAATAACAAACAAGCAAACCAAAAATTCCCTGAAAACTTAAAGTCCTTCTATAATTTATTTGGTAATCAAATCTAGTCTGATCTAAATTGACAAGAGGCTGTTTATAATTTTTAAAAGTCATAGTGAGGTTATATTTTTCCTAGAAAAATATTAACGTCTTTGATTTTGCTTGGCCTTAGACGTAGACTTTGCTTGGGGTGTTATTTTGCATATTCTGTATAATTCTGAATTCTGAAAAACACTGGACACAAGGCTTTTGGTTACAGGGTTATTTAAGAATTTTCTTATTCAAATTTCCATTCCATGTCTTGCTCTGTTTAGCTCTTTGATGTGTATGCCTGGGGCTAGTAAGTTCTAAATTTTTATTGAATTATGCTTAAGATATCATTTTAACATTTAGCTCAGGTAAAAATGATATTGACTCTTACCCTGATCAGATTGTATATTTTTCCTTTTGATCCTGGTGTTCTGAACTAGGACTATAACCTGTATTTAACAAATATTTCCAGAGGAATAAGAAGGTATTATGGAAGTTCATCACTTTTTGTATGTATGTGTGCTTTTTAAAGCATTTATTGCATTTCCTTTTATGGATTTCTGGTTTTCAGTTGTTTTCCTTATTCCAAATCTTGTGTTTATTTCAAGTCTTATTATAACTAATATGGTTTATAATGAAAATCACCATATTCACGTCATTCACAGAATAGCCTCTAAGTGTGTGGCTAGGTCCTCATATCCACTAGATCACAGAAGCTTAGCAAGAGCCAAGTAAGTTCCTGGTTTGAGGGAGCCACAGGGCTCAGTTCCAGGCCTCTCTCTGTCACATTCTGGCTTTGTAAGATGGGAATTCACTTACTTCCTCTCTCTTGCTTGTGGGAATGGGAAAGACATCATCTTATAGGTATTAATATAATATCATGTGCTTCAGATACATGTTTGTCATTTCTAATATAACAGTACATATGAAGTTAGCATGTTCATGCTAAATCGCTTCAGTGGTATCCAACTGTTTGTGACACTGTGGACTGTAGCCCACCAGGCTCCTCTGTCCATGGGATTCTCCAGGCAAGAATACTGAAGTGGGTTGCCATGCCATATTCTAGGGGATCGTCCTGACCCAGGGATCAAACCCATGTCTTTTATGTCTCCTCAGGGGTGTTATTAAGCACTGTGAAAAAATAACAATATTCATGAACTATACTGCCTGTGTGAAGAAAGTCCAGGCATGAAGTATTTCTCTGCTAGATTTTCTAAGCTCCTACAATTAAATTAAACACTGGCTTGTTCTTTACTGAACCTTAGATGAATAGACTCATTATTTTGATTTAGATATATTATTACATTTAATTATTTTTGTGTTACTTCAATTCATAGTCTCAAATTATAGATGAAATTTTTAATTGACTTTTTAGAAAGAAAGGGGGTCAGAATGAAATTGATGTGGGTAAACTGGATAATGTAGGCTTAGTCATTGTTTCTGCATGCAGTGCAGGAGACCCGAGTTTGATCCCTGGGTAGATCCTCTGGAGAAGGGAATGGTTACCTGCTCCAGTATTCTTGCCTAGAGAATTCAATGGACAGAGGAGCCTGACAGTCCATAGGGTTGCAAAGGGTCAAATACAACTGAACGACTTTCACTTCACTTCACTTCAAGCAATTTTCCTAAGCATGTTAACTTTTTTGACAGTGCTTAGTTTTCCTAGGGTAATTTCTGATCATTTGTTAATGCAATTCAAGCATTACTTGAAAAGTAAAAAAAAATAAAATTTATGACATTTTCTCTCCATTGTTTTTAACTAATACATGTATATTCATTTCCAACGCCTGGGTCCAGTAAATGAAGACCTTGGAAATGTACTCTATTGATTTGGCATTTCATTAAAGAAAATAAATTTGTCTATATTGGGTCTTTTTGCTGACATATGATAGCATTTTTAATTGTAAAAGATTCTATTGAGGTACAACCACTTTGGAAGGCAGATTGGCAGTTTCTTACAAAGTAAAACATACTGTTATTCTACAATCCACCAATCACCATCCTTGGTATTTACCTCAATGAGGTGAAGACTTATATCACATAAACACCTGCACATAGATATTTATAGTAACTTTATTTATAATTTCCAAAATTTAGAAGCAATTTTCAGTAGGTGAACTGTGGTTCATATAGACAATGGAGTATTACTCATTGCTAAAAAGATATAAGCTATCAAGCTATGAAAAGACATGGAGGAAACATAGTGCTTATTACTAAGAAGTCAATTTGAAAAGGCTAAATACTATATAATCTGAACTATGTGACATTCTGGAAAAATTAGTGAAAAGGTCAGTTGTTGCTAAGGACTGGGGAGAGGGAAGAATGAATAAGCAGAATCTAGAGAAGCTTTCAGAGAAGGCAATGGCATCCCACTCCAGTACTCTTGCCTGGAAATCCCATGGACGGAGGAGCCTGGTAGGCTGCACCATGGGTTTGCTAAGAGTTAGAAACAACTGAGCAACTTCACTTTCATGCATTGGAGAAGGAAATGGCAACCCACTCCAGTGTTCTTGCCTGGAGAATCCCAGGGACGGGGGAGCCTGGTGGGCTGCCGTCTATGGGGTCACACAGAATCGGACATGACTGAAGTGACTTAGCAGCAGCAGAGGAGAAGCTTTAGGACAGGGAAACTATCTGTGTGATACTAAAATAGTAGATATACATCCTAAATATCTATCTATAAAATGGTAGATGCACAACACAAGAGTGGACCCTAAGGTATATTATGGATGCTGGGTAATAGTGATGTATCAGTGTAGGTTTATCAATTATAGCAAATGTACCCTTATGGCGGGGGATATTGATAGTGGAAGAGGGTATGCATGTCTAGGGGCAGGGCTTATAGGGGGAATCTGTAACTTCTGTTCAGTTTTCCTGTGAGCTTAAAATTGCCCTAAAAACTAAAATCTTTTTTTGTATGATTCTATTGAGCATAAACATATAACTAAGTGACTCTGAAAAGTGTGATGAAAAATACAAATACAAAAGTCACCTGAGCAAAGTGCAATCAAAAGAAACTTAACTGATGTAGAAATAGGCAAGTTGAGGGGAGAATTGTGATCTGCGGAGACAACCAGAGGATGTCTGTGTACCACATAACATCAAATTTGTCACTGAGAGTAAAGAAGTATCATACAGTAAATTGCTTGGAGCCAGTCAGATGAAAACTTGAAGCCAAGGAATTCTCCCTCAAAATTCTATTGAGTTATTCTGCATTTAACCTAATTGTGACCTTACCCACCATTTATCATAGGAACTAAAAGTTTTAGAAATTAAGAAACTAGCTTCTCTAATCAGAGTATTAATATAGTACCTTTCCATACTGTAGATTTTGTTCCAGTGTTCTGTTCATGGGTTATTATAGGAGTAAATTAGAATACACATCTTTCTATAATTATATAGCTAATGAAGATCAGTCCTAACATATTGTTAACCTTGGAGATCTTTTTCTAATATACAGACAATTAATGTTATTTTTAGTTTCTAATATGTGAATTTAATAATCCAGCTTTATAGGAAAAATGAGAGGTTTTTTTTTTGTTTTATCACTTGGACTTGAGACAACTCATTAAAAATTGTAAAAGCAAAGAACAATAGCAATACATTTGTCACAAATGATAAATTTTTGCTACAAGTAATGATGGTATTTTTAATCAACCTTGCATAGTGAATAATGATCTTATGCTGTTGATTCAAACCTATGTCTATATAGCTAAGGATCTATGAGATTTAGGCAGATTTCTCTCTGAAATCTTTCTTGCATTCAGTTCTATTTGAATAACACAGGTATAACATTAGTCCATCTCAAAATGCAAAACTGGAACAGAAGATTCTGACTTGCGTGGTTCAATATGTAGGAGTGAATGACTAACAGTTCACACTTGAGCCTTTATAGCAAGTTTCTGGAGTACTGTGGTTTCTTCGAAGTGTAGGTTGCAATTTTGTGATCAAATTTACTCAGAAATATCCATCCAGGACAAAACTTATTTAAATATACCCTAGGCAAATCCTGGTAGAGCACAGGAAAAGGTCATGTGTCTTCCTCAGTAGATACAGAGATACAAACATATTCTTAGACAAAGAAAATTTAAGCAGCAGATTTGCATGTCTTATTTATCATCCATCAATGTAAGCATGCAGACACTTTATAAGGTAGTTCTCTCTTTGGTATACCTTTATACAAACCAAGGTCATAATACTCACATTTGCTATTTTTGTTAGAAGATAAGTTCATGAAATGCCAGCAGCAGGGATTATTTTGTAACTCCTCCATTTTAATTACTCAACTAGATTTTTTTTTTCCTTTGAGCATAGTTGATTAACAATGTTGTATTAGTTTCAGGTGTACAGCAAAGTGATTCAGTTATACATAGACATGTATCTATTCTTTTTCAAATTCTTTTCCCATTTAGGTAATTATAGAATATTGAGCAGCATTCCCTGTGCTATGTAACAGGTCCTTGTTTGTTAACTATTTTCAGTATAGCAGTGTGACCTTTAAAAACTATAGCTTCTTAACTTCTGCTAAATTAAGTCTAAAAGTTACTTGATTCTACAAAGAATTTTCTCATCAGAAACAATGGAAATAATAATAAATAAAGGTAAAATTTTTAACTGCCTCAAAGACTGTTGTGGAAACTGATATAATAATGCTTACCATATACTAAACATAAGAACTTCAGAATAAATGTTCAATAAATATCAGTTAACCTTTTTTAGATATTCTCATCATCTGTTAATTATATTTATAATGAACTATTGATTTTCAAAGAAATATATTTTTATCTAATATTTTAAAACCTCTGAGTATATTATTATATCATTTTGTGATAGAGATCAGTGCCAGGAATAAAAATATACAACTTGAATTACAATATGCATTTGTACAGTGTTTAGTCAACTAGAGGGATATAGTAAGGTTGTTCTAACTTTGGTGTCTATCATATACAATTACTATTTTTATTTAATAACTTCTCTCTGATTTTGCTGTTTTTCAGTGATTAACTTTTATTGATTGATGCACAGATTAGAGCCATTTTATTTGAAGTCATTATTTTTCTATATAGTTTGAGGTAGAAAAACAGCAGAGGAAATACTAATACACTGTTTAGTTTAAGAATTTGAGAAAATGTTTTCATCAGCTAAGGAATTGGTGCAAGGGAACCTACTTTTTAAGGAGGCCACTTCCTAAATATCATGTGTGTTCTACATTTCACAAACCTCCCTTTCTGTCAAATTTAATTGTTCCTATCTTTTGCTGTAACATTCATTTTACTTTTTTTTTTTTTAGTATATTACATATCCTTTCTTAATTTCTTACAAATATTTGTTTTGATCTTTATGTTTACCAAATGGAATAACTCAAAAACCTTATTTAATAAAAGCATCTTAAAGTGTCTTTATTTTGAATTTCTTTTCGTTTTCTTTATTCATTTCTCCACCATATTCTACTGTTACTAATGATCACTTGCTCCAAAAAAAATGTGTTTTATTTACAGGGCACAGCTTATGGAAGTGCTCCTGTACCTTCTCGCAGGCAATTATGTGAGTCTCTTATATTCAGCTCTGTGTTGTAAACATGACAGTCTGTTTCTGTGCTGTAGCATGGCATGCTGACTGAGACCAAATGCCCCAAGGTCAATATGCAATCCCCACTGTTGTGTATTACCTACAGTGTGTTTGTAGTAAATGGTTCTCTTTGCCTTTTCCTTACCTGTTTGTCATTATCCAGCCCATTTAAGAAAACTGCAGTGCAATGTGGCCAAGTGTGCTGAAGCTTCAAGAATGGCTCAAAGTCTGGGGCAAGACTAGAAGTGGCTCTTATTTAAGTTTATTTTCACTTAGCAATAATAATAGCACTTTGGTAACCAAATCAGTAAGCTTTCTTAAATCCTAACTTCCTTTACAGACTTGTTCAAAGGACCCTTATATCATACACAGCTGTGTTTTAGTCATAGCTAATGAGACCTCTTTCCTTGAAAAGGAAAAAAAATCCATTAAAAAAATACTCTTTCTATTGAATTTAAACAAGCTTAACTTTCCAACCACTTTCTTTCTCAAGTCATCATATTTAGAAAATGTAAAATGATCTGTAAATTTTTAGATAGAAAACATGGATTTTACAAACTGGCTTACCTGTATTATAAATATATGCACCTTGCAGAGAGTCAGATGTTTGCTCTTCATCTCAGGAGATTTCTGTGACAACTTGTCTGCTTTAACATGAACATTTTGTCAATGAGAGATGTATATGTAAATTTAATATGTAGAATCTCCTAAGTGCCATCAGACTTTGAGAATGAGCTATTTTCATCGCCCATTTCCACCTATGTCTTTTCTCTTTTCCCATGCCAGCATCCATCAGAAAATCATGATTGTTTTACCTCCGTTATAGAGTGCTATAGCGATACATCACGTGATGCTAATTGTTGTGCCTAGCAATAAATGCCAAGTAAATTCATCTTAATATGGTGTTAAAGATGATTCAGAGGTACAGACCTGTTTGTATAGTTTTTTCTTCACTATTGACAAAAGAAATACGTAATTCGGTGACATTCACTGAGAAGGATCTGTGAATCATTTACAAAAACACAAAAAAGGAAAGAAAAAAAAAGAACTGTGACACTTTATACCATTATAAAGATGCTTAAATAAAAAGCAGAAATATGCACTTTACTATCTCCTTTTCCATGAAAGAATGCTGAAGGTTTAGAATGAATGAAGCTATAGTAGAAAGAGCTGCTAATATGAATAAAAGATGGGATTTAGGTATATTAAATATTCTTCTCAAGTTAAATAATCATTAGCTGGTCTCCAATTATCCCTTGCTGTTATGTCTTTTTACCTATTTCCCTACTATATGACTTTCTAAAATATACTGAAATTATGGTTTATTTTAGGTAGTTACAGGTGCAGTATTGTTACTAAACCCAACTTGAATCCACTAACTCTGATCAGTAAAACCAATCTACTGACACCAGGTTGTGGTGAAGGAAAGTGCAGTGCTTATTGTAAGACACCATACAAGAAGTCCAGGGCAGCTGATGCTCAAAAGACTTGAAGTCCCAGAGAGTGAAGTGGGAATCGGAGTTCTTGTTCATGGAGCTAAAGAATGAACTTTACTAACACGCAAACACTCACAGTAGCAAGAAAATAGGATTTATTTTACAGAAAAGTATAAAGTTCTCAGCATAGACACTGAGAGGGAGTAAAGAGTCCCCCAAAAGGTGGGACTTACAACAGTTTATATGCTTGCTAGTATTGATCTGTACATTTTTGGTTGGCTCCTGTCCTTAAAATATGTCATTTCTAACCAGTCAGTTTAAAGGTCACTGTTTAACTTAATATCTTTATGGATTCTCTTGATCCTCAGATTAAGTTGCCACCCTTTTTCATGCCCTCTGGCCATTTTACAAGAAATCAGATATATGGGCTAAAGATAAATGAGCACCAGTTGTCTTTCCCTAGGGAATATGGGAACAGAAGTTAATTACTTCCCTTTCCTGGATCTGAGTGTTGATACTTTATCAGACCAAGGAAAAATTCCAGGAATTCAGGAAAGAGGGTATAGTTTTAGGTTAATGGAGTGAGATGTTTATTGAAAACAAGACCAAGGTCTTAGAGTCCTACACTGACAATTTGTTTGTGAGTCCTACACTCACAATTTCTACCTCAATAGGTTTCAGGGAAGCATTTTTAAAGCACAGTGAGGAAAGGTAGTCACAGGGTATGTGATCAGCTCTGCATAATTCTCTGATTGGTTGATGATGAGGTGACAGGGTGCTATCACCGGAGTTAGCATTATCATTCCTAAGGCTCCCAGACCTAAATGCTCATGGTCATCAGGTAGTTAATTTCTTCCACTTGGGGTGGGGGCGGGTTTGGCAACTGTAAAACAACTCAGGAATGTGCATCAGACACTGTTTTCTGTGTCCTTCAAAAAGGAACTAAAGATTCTGTGACTGTCATATGACTGCTTTTCTTACTAATTCTCCTGCCTACCTGCAGGTTCACAGTCTTTCACACACTAATTCTTGAGCCAGACTTTTGTGACTCATGGGACTCCTGGAAAACTGTAGCTTTTCTACAAATATGAGACATGGTCAGGACGTGCAGGGAGGGGTATGTTCTAGGAAGGCCTGATAGGGTCATGCTCAGTTACAGTATTAACTGATAAAAATTGAAAACTATAGCCAGATCACAAATAAGATAAGAAATATGCTGATTTCCTTTAGCCTTTTTTTAAAGTAAAAAGTTACCTTAAAGGCAGGAGTGTCTATTGTTATGGAGATAGAGAAGATATTCTTATTAGAGACTTCTGGGAATGTGAATTCATTGTAGGTGCCCTGAACTCATGAGTGGAAATATAAAGCTTATGAAAGTACAATGTTTAATTTGGACTAAGCTTATTCTTGCCTGGAAATTACATGGACAGAAGCAGGCTACAGTCCATAGGGTCACAAAGAGTCAGACATGACTATGTGACTAACACTTTCACAACAAGCTTATTTCTTGACTTTTACAAACTCAAAGGTATAATATAAAAATACTACCATATATTTGAGGTTTCAAATAATTGATTCTAGTTAAATTAGAGTAAATCTTACAAAAAACAAAGAGAAAAATAAAATGATGGATGGTTTCTCTAAGCCTAAGACCTACATTTGGAATGTTTACTGTACCTCGATGGATAAGACCATAAAATGGGTATTACTCTCCTAAATACATGGATATGGAAATAGTAAACTTACAAGCCATGAATTTGTGATGCTAATTATCACATTTCCTTTTGGTCAAGTAAAAGTCTTCAGATCTCTGAATTACCTGTTAGTAAAGACTCCTGAAGTATTTGTAATGTTGGAGCCTATTAAAAATATGCCAAAAGAGTGAATGTTTATTCTATACAAGAACATCACAATATTCATATTAAATATCTTCAATCCTACCCTATCCCCTAAAATCAATGTCTATATTTGTATCTTGCAGCTGATTCTTGATTCTAGTATTTTATATTTTTGACT
The DNA here is from genome assembly GCF_002263795.3 of Bos taurus. Lineage (NCBI taxonomy): Eukaryota > Metazoa > Chordata > Mammalia > Artiodactyla > Bovidae > Bos > Bos taurus. The sequence goes on along the minus strand of NC_037333.1, from coordinate 33,333,737 downwards.
ATGTCAGAAGCAATGACTAATACTTTCTTAAGTTTACAATTAACCAAATTTTTATTCTTTTTTTTTTTATTCAGTATTAAGAACTTCCTTGTTTTATGGTCATCACTTTAACTATTTCAAAAATATACCAATTTATAACAGTTCTCTTTGGTCATAACCTGACACAGAACCAGCAACAAAAGATAAATTATTCAAATGATGAGGTATTGGCAAGGCTGTGATTCTACAATGAGGGGAGTCTCTATCATCCCACACAATATCTTTGTGTTATTTACCATCTTATTTTAGATATAACTTCTGTTTTGTTTTCTTCTTTCTTTGCTATGCTTGGAGCAATATAGAAAGAGGCTTCAGTAGTAGAGAGAACTTGCAGAACATTTCTTATCACTGTCTTTGAAATATACCTTTGGAAGACATGTCTGGTGGGGTGCTACAAACCTTACATCAATAAAGCAGTGCTTATCTAGTTCTGCATTCTTAGGGAGCAGAGACAAGTATATTGTGTCTATAAATTCACAGTTACATCCACAAATATACTGGGGATTGAGGAAGTTCTGTTCTTCAGAAAATAAGTTTCAGTCAGAAAGAAGATAACATTTAAATGGCATAATGAAACTATCAATATACCACAAAGAGAAGACAAGCTAATACAAAAGATTGGTAGAAAGTGGGGAAAGTGCAAAAGAAAAATGTAATATATGTTATAATCCTATAATTTACAAGGAAAATGTTAAATATTCTCTTTTGAGACCAAAAAAATAATGGTTTTGCATTTAATTGAGCTTACAATTTTGAGCTGCTAAAAAGTAAAAAGCTTGCTCAGTTGTGATTTAAAAAAGCATTTTCTCTGATTTATAGATATTTGTGACTATCATAATAGGCTATTAAATTTGTTTAGGTAATGACTATATATTAAAATTGTATGTAAATATTCTAGTTTCAGCTTGACATGTAGATAGCTGAAAAAAGCATTGTTCCTACCCTTACAATAACAACAAAAATCCTAGGGAAAATATAAATTCAATATAAGTTCAAGGAAACTTTTCTTGAACCATCAGAGAGCTAAAGTCATAGTGCAAACAATTGACCTATGATAGAAGTAAAGACAAGTACCTGGTAAGGGGAGACCATATGTAGCAGACATAATTAGATGCCAGTAAGAATGCTGTTACATTTCAGTCAGCCAACAGGCAAACATAGACTAAGAGAGTATAAATAGAAGGAGAATTTGGATAAGAATTTAGACTCACTGATAGGATCTTCTTATAGGCCTCGCTAGATTCTCACATTAAAATATTGGCAAGATTCCTGTGAAAGTCTCTCTTGAGCTGAAGGTCTAAAGAAGGGATCTGCAGCTACTATAGGAAAGGCACAAAATTTCACCCAGATGCTTCTTTCCTATTGTCCATATAAAACAAAAGCCTACAATATAGGGGGAAAGCAAACCACACCAGTGAAAACCAATTGCAGCTGGGAAAAAAGGATCCTTTATTCCTGAGTCAGGGACAAGAATACATGATGAACACAGAACTACAGCTGGAGGAGAAGACAGACACCAAGAAGGCCACATCTGTGAGACGCTGGAACACACTGCCTTCTTAAAAGTTGGGCTCAATCAGAGGAGCAGAGAATGCTTCACTTTGTGTACCATTGACTAACAAGCAGCGAGTTATAAGTAATTAGAGATAATATGGCTGGGAATGTTACAAGAATATGGAAGAAAACCCTCTCTAAGGGCACATGTGCAAGGGAGAGACTAAAGCTGAGGTGGACCATGAGTTTAGAAAAGCCCCTGGCAAATCAGTTTGTGCCCTAAATCCCAGATATCATAGAGAAAACTGACAGTTGTAGGTAACCAAAGCATCACTAGAAAACTCAGTTCAGCTGTGTGTTGACCCAAATGTCCATCCTAAAGCCTTAGCAGAGGAATAGCATTCCAATTTCCAGACATAAAATTTATTTACCTAAGTCTCTAGGGTCCTACACAACATGTCTGGCTTTCCACAAAAATGTGAAGGCATAAAGAAAATTAGAGATACCAAGGGAACATTTCATGCAAAGATGGGCTCGATAAAGGACAGATATGGTATGGACCTAATAGAAGCAGAAGATATTAAGAAGAGGTGGCAAGAATACACAGAAGAACTGTCCGTAAAAGATCTTCATGACCCAGATAATCACGATGGTGTGATCACTCATCTAGAGCCAGACATCCTGGAATGTAAAGTCAAGTGGGCCTTAGAAAACATCATTATGAACAAAGCTAGTGGAAGTGATGGAATTCCAGTTGAGCTATTTCAAATACTGAAAGATGATGCTGTGAAAGTGCTACACTCTATATGCCAGCAAATTTGGAAAACTCAGCAGTGGCCACAGGACTGGAAAAGGTCACTTTTCATTCCAATCCCAAAGAAAGGCAATGCCAAAGAATGCTTGAACTACCACACAATTGCACTCATCTCACACACTAGTAAAGTAATGCTCAAAGTTCTCCAAGCCAGGCTTCAGCAATACGTGAACCGGGAACTTCCAGTTGTTCAGGCTGGTTTTAGAAAAGGCAGAGGAACCAGAGACCAAATTGCCAAAATCCGCTGGATCATTGAAAAAGCAAGAGAGTTCCAGAAAAACATCTATTTCTGCTTTATTGACTATGCCGAAGCCTTTGATTGTATGGATCACAATACACTGTGGAAAATTCTGAAAGAGATGGGAATACCAGACCACCTGACCTGCCTCTTGAGAAACCTATATTCGGGTCAGGAAGCAACAGTTAGAACTGGACATGGAACAACAGACTGGTTCCAAATAGGAAAAGGAGTATGTCAAGGCTGTATATTGTCACCCTGCTTATTTAACTTATATGCAGAGTACATCATGAGAAATGCTGGGCTGGAGGAAGCACAAGCTGGAATCAAGATTGCAGGGAGAAGTATCAATAACCTCAGATATGCAGATGACACCACCCTTATGGCAGAAAGTAAGAGGAACTCAAAAGCCTCTTGATGAAGGTGAAAGAGGAGAGTGAAAAAGTTGGCTTAAAACTCAACATTCAGAAAAACGAAGATCATGGCATCTAGTCCCATCACTTCATGGGAAATAGATGGGGAAACAGTGGAAACAGTGTCAGACTTTATTTTTGGGGGGCTCCAAAATCACTGCAGATGGTGACTGCAGCCATGAAATTAAAAGACGCTTACTCCTTGGAAGAAAAGTTATGACCAACCTATATAGCATATTGAAAAGCAGAGACATTACTTTGCCAACAAAGGGCCATCTAGTCAAGGCTGTGGTTTTTCCAGTGGTCATGTGTGGATGTGAGAGTTGGGCTGTGAAGAAAGCTGAGGGCCGAAGAATTGATGCTTTTGAACTGTGGTGTTGGAGAAGACTCTTGAGAGTCCCTTGGACTGCAAGGAGATCCACCCAGTCCATTCTGAAGGAGATCAGCCCTGGGATTTCTTTGGAAGGAATGATGCTAAAGCTGAAACTCCAGTATTTTGGCCACCTTATGCAAAGAGTTGACTTATTGGAAAAGGCTCTGATGCTGGGAGGGATTGGGGGCAAGAGGAGAAGGGGACGACAGAGGATGAGATGCCTGGATGACATCACTGAGTCGATGGACGTGAGTCTGAGTGAACTCCGGGAGTTGGTGATGACAGGGAGGCCTGGCGTGCTGCGATTCATGGGGTTGCGAAGAGTCGGACACGACTCAGTGACTGAACTGAACTGAACTGAAAGAAAAGCAAGAGGAAACAACACACTCCCTAGGGACATAAGAATCAACAGAATCAGATTTAGATATTATGCAAAGTTGGAAATATCAGAAAGGGAATTAAAATAATAATATGTTAAATATGCCAGTGGAAAAGTTTGACAACATGCAAGAGTAGATGTGTGATTTCAGCAAAGAGAATTATAAGGGTGAGCCAAATCATATTTATTAAAAGATTGGCAACAGATGAAGAATGCCTGTGATGGTCCTATGTATAGACTGAATATAGCCAAGGAAAACAGCAATGAACTTAAAGATAAGTTAATATAAATTATCCAAATTGAAACACAACAGGGGGGAAAAAGTGGCAGGAAGCCCAGAAAAGAACATTCAAGAAGTGTAGAACAATATCAAGTGGTCTAACTTATGTGTAATTGAAATCTCGTTGGGGAAAAGAGAGAGAATACTGAATAATAAAAATATTGAGCAATCATGGCCACAAATTTTTCTAAAAGTATTGGCATTTAGCAAATTACAGGTCCAAGAAGCTTAAAGACCACCAAACAGGTAAAGAAAAGTGAAAAACACACCCAGGCATACCATATTCAAACTGCTGAAAATCAAAGATAAAGTCTGAGGTAGCCAGAGGAAGGAAAAAATACATTACATACAGAGAAACAAAGATGAAAATTAAAGTAGACTTCTCATCAAGAACTTCATAAGCTAGGAAAAAATAAAGTGACATCTTTAAAGTTTTGAAAGGGAGAAACAAACTGGAAATATAGAATTCTATAGTTCAGTGAATGTGTTCATTCACTTAGTAGTGTCCAACTCATTTGCAACCCAATGGCCTGTAGTCTGACAGGCTCCTCTGTCCATGGGATTTTTTTCAGACAAGAATACTGGAGTGGGTTGCCATTTCCTACTCCAGGGGATCTTCCCGACCCAGGTATCAAACCCAAGTATCCTACACTGGCAGGTGATTCTTATCAGCGCACCACCAGGGAAGCCCGGTTCTGTGAATGTATCTTACAAAAATGAAAATAAAGACTTTATAAGAAAAACAAATACTGAGAAAATTCATTACCAGCATATATGCACTTTAAGAAATGTTAAAGGAAGAAAAGAATAGCACTGAAAATGGAATAAATGGAACTGAAAATAGACTTCTTTGATCTATACTCCTATATGATGTATGACATGCTATGATTTATTTTGTTAACCTTTAATTAGATTAATTAGATTTAATTATACTTACTACTGATGCTGGTTACCAGGTGGCAAAGTGGTAGAGAATTCACCTGTTAGTGCAGTAGCCACAGGAGACACAGGTTTGATCCCTGGGTCAGGAAGATCCCCTGGAGTAGGAAATGGCAACCCACTCCAGTATTCTTGCCTGAAAAAATCCCATGGACAGAAGAGCATGACAGGTTACAATCCATAGGGTCATGGGTCACAAGAGTCAGACGTGACTGAGTACACACACATACGTACTTACTGCTAAAGTATTATCAAAAATAATTATCACCCCTTAGTATTTTCTACGGAGAAGGCAATGGCACCCCACTCCAGTACTCTTGCCTGGAAAATCCCATGGACGGAGGAGCCTGGTAGGCTGCAGTTCATGGGATCGTTGAGTCAGACATGACTGAGCGACTTCACTTTCCCTTTTCACTTTCATGCATTGGAGAAGGAAATGGCAACCCACTCCAGTGTTCTTGCCTGGAGAATCCCAGGGACAGGGGAGCCTGGTGGGCTGCCGTCTATGGGGTCGCACAGAGTCGGACACGACTGAAGCGACTTAGCAGCAATCTTTTCTAACTACTATAACAAAAATGCCATAGATTGGATGGCTTAACCAAACATTTATTTCTCATAGTTCTGAAGGCTGGCTAGTCCAAGATCAAGGAGCTAGAAAATTTGATGTCTTATGAGATCTCAGTTCCTGGTTCATGCTGTCTTTTAACTTCTTACATGGCAGAAGGGGTGAGGGAACTTTCTGATGTCTCTTTTATGAGGGCACTGATCCTATTCATGAGGGTGTTGCATCTCTAAGACCTCACTTCAAAGTATCATCTCATTTAAGAAGAGGTTCAATTTATGAGTTTTGAGGGGATACAAATATTCAGTCTACAGTCATCATAATTTCAGTATTTTTGTAGGTTATCTTACCTCTCTAATAGTTAATTTATATGTATTTATTTTTGTGTATGTATGTATACATTTATATGTCAATACAGTTTTATAATGGGTATTTAAAGGTAATGATGAAGCAGAAACTGGGCATGCAATAAGATACAAAGTAGAGGCAGGAACAATACTATTAAAATCTGAATGATCCAGTAATTCATTTGTTATTCAGTAATTCTATACCTCAGTGACTGTAATATGTATTTTCATGTTGTCACAGACTACTCTGACCAAAATCAGCATATTTTTATTGTAGTTAAAACACTAGAACTTATTCTAAAACATAATGACAACACTGAAGGATTAGAAATGGAAATTCTAAATTTAATTGGCAAGGAATATTGTAGGCTAGTACAGTAATAAGAATAAAATAAGTATAATCCTGCTTTCACATTTTTCTTTTAAATAAATAATGAGGTAGGTAAATGAATTGTTACTATCTTTAAGAATTAGGAATAATCAGAATAGTCTCTTAGAACTTTGAAAGTTTTTGAGCATTAACCAACCTCTAATTATTAAAGGAGTAAAATTGTCCTTGCACATTGTCTTATTTTATAATTCTTTACCTTCTACATATTAAAAAGTATGTCAGCACTCACAAGGTGCCACATCCTACTAAAGTTTACAGAAAATGATTAGATCACTAATGACATAGAAATGAAAGTCTAGATTAAGGCAACACATTAAACAAATATGTTAGTACCAATAATTTAGTAGTTGTGGCCAATTGATAAATAGTTTGAGGGTGTATTTAACTTAAGCCATTATGACTTTTCTTGAAGACACAGATAGGTTAAAAGTTTCCAAGTAGGGGTAAAATATAAGAAATTATCATAGGCTAATAATATGGAATTATAAATGATCCTAGAGATAAACTATTCCAATCCATATATATCACAAATAAATCCTTGAAAGATTAAATGATTTACCAAAATCCAAGTCATACTGACAAAGCTGGGCTTCTAACCCATTTTTCCTGTATCTTTTTTCAAGATTCTTCTTCTTAAAATTTCTATCAGGTTATCATCATTTTTCTGCTAAATTTTATGGACTGTTTTCCTCTTTCTATAAAACTAAGAAATGATGCCAATTAACTCAAGGTGGATGAACAGAATTTATCAGGTACATTAAAGATGTGTGCAATAACAAGTCCAAGGAGATGGAGCAGCATGTGGAGAGGATGGCAGGAGCCAGGCTACAGCTTCTTTGAGCCTCTGTACGTGGCTCACAAGGCTGAAGGGTTGAGTCCGTTTGCAATTGAAGTATTTCTTTGCAGTGTTGGAAAGGGCCAGTTTCTCTGCTAAAGGTCAAACTGAATTCATAGCAGCAAGTATTGCTATTTATAATTGAAATGTATTTAATTTACAATATTGCATCCGTTTTAGATTTATAGCAAAATTATTCAGATTATTTATTTTTCAGATTATTTTCCATTATAGGATATTAAAATATATGGAATATTGTTACCAGTGTTACACAGTAAATCACTGTCACTTATCTACCTTATATATAGAAATGTGTATCTGTTAATCCTGCATTGCTTATTTATCCTTCTCTCTGCTCCTTTCCTCTTTGGTAACTATCCGTAAGTTTTTTTCTAAGTCTGTAGTCTGCTTCTGTTTTGTAAATAGATTCATTTGTATTATACTTTAAGATTCCATGTATAAGTGATATCATATAACATGTCTTTCTCATCTGACTTACTTCACTTAATATGATATTAAGTATGGTATTCTCTAAAGGCCAGCCATGTTGCTTGCAAATGGCAATAATTCATTCTTTTTCATGGCTGAGTACTATTCCATTGTATAAATATAACACAACTTCTATTGATGGACACTTTGGTTGTTTCTATGTTTTGGCTATTGTATATAGTGCTGCTATGAACATTGGGGTGCATATATCTTTTCAATTTAGTGTTTTTGTTTTTCCTTCGTATATATACCCAGGATTGAAATTGCTAGATTATATGTTCTATTTTTAGTTTTTTGCGGAACCTCCATACTGTTTTCCATAGTGGCTGCATCAATTTACATTCCTTACCAACAGTATAGAAGGGTTCCCTTTTCTCCACAACCTCTCTGCCACTTACTGTTTGTAGACAGTTTCATTATAGCCGTTCTGACTGAGGTGAGGTGATACTTCATTGCAGTTTTGATTTGTATTTCTCTAATAATTAGTAATGTTGAACTTTTCATGTGCCTGTTGGCCACCTGTATGTCTTCATTGGAGAAATGTATATTTAGGTCTTCTGCTCAGTGTTGATTGGTGTTTGTTTTAAGGATAATCGCTTTACAATATTGTGTTAGTTTCTGCTGTACAACATGAATCAGCTATAAGTGTACACATATCCTCTCCCTCTTGAGTCTCCCTCCCACCACCCATCCCATTATTAATGCATATATATGAAATCTAGAAAAAGGGACTGATAAACCTATTTGCAGGGCAAAATAGAGATACAAATGTAGAGAATGGACTTGTGGACACAGTGGGGTAAGGAGAAAGTGGGACAAATTGAGAGAGTAGCATTGACATATATACACTCCCATGTACAAAATAAATAGCTAATGGGAAGCTGCTGTATAACACAGAAAGCTCAGCTTGGTGCTGTTTTTGTTTTGATATTGAGTTGTGTGAGTTGTTTGTATGTTTCAGAAATTAATCGCTTGTTGGGTACATCATTAGCAAATATTTTCTCCTGTTTCATAGATTGTCTTCATTTTGTTGGTGGTCTTAGCTAAGTAAAAGCTTATGAGTTTGATTAGGTCATATTTGTACATTTTTGTTTCTACATATTTTGGCTTGGATGACTTATCTAACAAAATATTGCTGTGATTTATGTCAGAGAATGTTTTACCTATGTTCTCTTCTAGGAGTTTTATGCTATGCTATGCTAAGTCACTTCAGTCGTGTCCAACTCTGTGTAACCCCATAGATGGCAGCCCACCAGGCTCCCCCATCCCTGAGATTCTCCAGGCAAGAACACTGGAGTGGGTTGCCATTTCCTTCTCCAGTGCATGAAAGTGAAAAGTGAAAGTGAAGTCACTCAGTCATGTCCAACTCCTAGCAATCCCATGGACTGCAGCTTACCAGGCTCCTCCATCCATGGGATTTTCCAGGCAAGAGTACTGGAGTGGGTGCCATTTTTATAGCATCCTGTTTTAAGTCTTTAATTTTGAATTTTTTTGTACATGACGTGAGGGAGTGTTCTAATTTCATTGATTTACTTGAGGCTGTCCAGCTATTTTTTTTTTAATTAAATTTTATGTTACTGACAAAAGGCACTGATTTTTTATTAAAATTTAGGATTTTTTTTTATATTTGTACAAGGTTATGTTCAAATAAGCACTGTTAGATTACTCACATAATCTTTAAGCTATTTTAAGTCTACAAAGTTTGTTGTGAAATGAGAGTACTAATAATCTAATATGCATGTCAAAAATTGGATATTATTGGACATGAGTATATATACAAAAATGTTTATTTTTCTTCTTAAAAATTAGGCCAGGATATTCACCTCCTTTACCACAGGTCAAGAAATATAAATATTAAGTCTTCGTTTGACTGCTAAATGTACTACATAGACCCTTAGGGAGAAGAAAACGTCTCATTGTTACTAATCACAATATTACATAAAAATATTAGTAAGTATGACAAGTTTTGATAATTTGAAGTATTAGTTAAATAAAATGAGTTCATTTTGTTGTCAAACAAATCTCATTATTTGGTATTTTTAGTCCACTAAGAATCTTAATGTACAAACACTGTATTTGTACACAAATGGCTCCATGTTGGCCTAAAACAATGTGTCAAGAGTCTTCCTTAACGTGTTCACTTGGAGACATGTGACTTTTATTGTTGATACCATGTTGACTTGGCATATTGCCTAGCCTTTAAAAATAAAAATATACAGTCTATATAATAATGCATTCTCTAAGACACATAAAAATTTTCAATTATGATTGGCCTCAGAACTAAAATCAATATGTAATATATTCAAGTCTTCACAAGCAAATTCCCCTAAACTGGAAAAATCTGACATGACTCTTCAAATGTGGCTATATTAGACCTCAATATATTATGATATCTAAGGAATGTGGACATCATCAATTGAAGTAGTCATTGAATCAACCAAAGGGGAAAAATAAAGCGAGAAATAATCAAAAACTCAAGCATTCAAGTACTCCTTCACGTACAATCTGGGAAACACTTGAATTGTTGATCCCTTTGGTAGATATAATTTATTGTGGAAATGGACATAGTTACCAGTACTCTTGCCTGGAAAATCCCATGGGCGGAGGAGCCTGGTAGGCTGCAGTCCATGGGGTCGCTAAGAGTCGGACACGACTGAGTGACTTCACTTTCACTCTTCACTTTCATGCATTGGAGACGGAAATGGCAACCCACTCCAGTGTTCTTGCCTGGAGAATCTCAGGGACGGGGGAGCCTGTTGGGCTGCCGTCTATGGGGTCGCACAGAGTCGGACACGACTGAAGCGACTTAGCAGCTGCAGCAGCAGCATGAACTTAGCTTAATGTTCAAGCATTTTCTTGTCTGCTCCATAGACACCCTTCTCCTTATGATTTGTGATCTGCTTTCCAATGTGATTTCTGTTAAGAGAATATGAAGCTGTGGCCTGGGGGCCCTAAGTATCTGGTTTTCTTAACAGTGCCAATTCAAATTGGAAATCAATAAATTCACAGTGAATTCTATACAACTTTCACATAAACCTAGTTCAGTTGAGTCTTTCCCTGGGAAAAAATAAACTAATTATCAGGCTGTTATGAAAGGTACAGTTTGGAAGAGGTACATTTGTAAGGTACATTTGTAAATGGGCAGAGAAAAGGTTTCCTGGGAGGCACCCACAGAACATTCCCTAAGTAGCTCTTCTTACTAGCACCCACCTCCTCACTTCCCTGACTGTACTGCTAAGTTTCATTGAGAACAATGTTGTGAACTTCTATAAGTTGAACTTTTATTTTCTTAGCATCCACTTTTGTGGGATATATTGAATTTGGAAAATTGGTAGGTATAATAGACATATAGAACTCACCTGAATGAAAAATCTTTATTATTACTCTCTAGAACAGATTGAAGTACATCCTTATATTGTCAAGAGTCTTTCCTTAAAGTATCATTTTTATGTATAAAACGTCAATTAGTATTTAAAATTAATGATGTAATTTTAATGTATTTTAGGGTGTTGCTTTTGTTTTAATTTACATGAGAAAGGACAAAAATCATTGCTTACAAATAAATGTGCATTGGACATTGAGATACTTTTATAAAAACTTGCTGGTCAGAATCCATTCAAAATATGTTTATAGCCTCTGCATTTTTAAAAGTTTGGTTGCTGCAAGATGCTATTTAAATTAGAGAAGATGATAGATAGCCAGCCTTTGTTTTTCTGCTCCAAATTTTATTTACAATTAACGAGTATTGAAGGGGAGCCAAAAATGACAAAACATTAGCAATAATAAAAAAGAGAAGGTGGGATCAGGCTGTTAAGATTAAAAGCTTGTAAAACTTACATGATTTTTTTTCACTCTCTAAATATGTAAGAGTATAATTATTCTTCAAGTTCTGAGCTACAAAAGGTCTTCTGTGACCCTTTGGGATTTAAGAGTTTAGAATCCTTTCTCTTTTATTTTCATTTCTTCATTTCAGTGGTAAAAGAATCAAGAGGGCAGATGTTCAGGGAATTAGATGAAAATTGTCTGACTTTCTGATATTATAGAAGATTCAAAAGTGCTATGTAATTCTCTAATAACTAATATTCACTGCACTTAGTTAAATGTTCTCATCATGATGGTTTCCAAATCATCACTAATACAGAAAATATACATGAAAACTGCCTTTTAATGGATTGTAGTTTATGTAAATATATACAAATTATGCTCTTTGCTAAGACAAACAGGTTTTAGATATGTTCCTTTGGGAAATCCTATTACCGAGGGCTCCTAAATCATTGTCAAGAAGGGAACCAATGTGTTTGAGCACTGCTGGATATCAGATAGCATGTTAAATGGTTTAAATTACCTTGCTTAATTTTCTGAATAGATCTGAAAGTGGGCCTTAGCCCCATTTTAAAATGAGAACTCTCTCTTAGAGGCTATAGTCCTGTATTAGTTTCCTAGGATTGCCCTAACAAAATTATCACAAACTTGGTGTCTTAAAACAACAGAAATATATTCTCTTTCAGTTCTGGAGGTCAGAAGTCTGAAATCAAGATGTCAGTAGGATTGATTCCTTCTTGAGGCTCAGTGAAGAATCCATTACAAGCGCACTACATCACTGCTTGTGGCTACAGAAAATTCTTGGTATTTCTTGGCTTAGGGCTTCTTTATTCCAGTCTCTGCTTCCACTTTCTTATAGCCTTCCCACTGTGTGCCCCTCAGTTTTCTCCTTTTCTACCTCTTATAAAGACATTGGATTTAGGACCACTCTAAATCCAAGATGATGTCATCCCATCTCAAGCTGCTGCTGCTGCTAAGTAGTTTCAGTTGTGTCCGACTCTGTGCAACCATTAGCTTAATTATATCTGTAAATCCCTATTTTCAAATCAGGTTATATAATGAACTGTGAGTTATGACTTGGAAATATATTTTGGGGGTGACTGTTCAGCATACTACAGTGTGCAATGGCAGAGTCAGGTTTTAAATTCTGTTTTGTGTCTATGGAGTACAAATACATCACACTGTTCTACACCAACTCAATAACTGTGGCTCAACTTCCATATTAGGCACAAGATGACTCTCTTAAAAGATGACAAATCTTGTCCCTGCCTTTGAGATTTTTACACACTAGTGAAACATGACATTTTTTTAATTCCAAAAAGAAAAAAACTTACGTTGTCATTTCACTATAATTACAGAGACAAGATACATTTCTAATGAAATGTATTATCCTACACTACTCCTTTGGTTAAGTATATTTTCTGTATTGCTTATCACTTAGAAATCAGCAAAATGACAAAATTCGATTAGTACAGTCGAAGTTAAATGTTACAAGAACATAAAAATAACAGTTTTCAATTTCTTATATCAGAAAGCTGTACAAAATTTAGAGAAAATTAACTTTTAAAGAAAGTTAAGGTTTTAAAAAGAAAAATACAATGTTAGCTATTAGTAAACTCCAAAATACTTTGGCCACCTTATACAAAGGTGACTCATTTGAAAAGACCCTGATGCTAGGAAAGATTGAAGGCAGGAGAAGGGGACGGCAGAGGATGAGATGGTTGGATGGCATCACCAACTCAATGGACATGAGTTTGAGTAAACTCCAGAAGTGGTGAATGACGGGGAGGCCTGGTGTGCTACATTCTGTGGGGTCACAAAGAGTCGGACATGACTAAGCGACTGAACTGAACTGAAACTCTAAAAACACTATAAAGATTTTGAGTACAAAATCTTATTAGAGAGAAAGATATTCTATGATCTAAAAGGTTATATGGTGTTTTGTTTCTGAAGGACAAATTTTATATTTAATTATTGAAATCTGAAAAATTAAATATTTTATAATAAAATACCATTTATTTTATGAAGATCACTAACAGTTATAAAAATAGTTCTCCAATAGTTATGAAAATATATTTATATTCATAAACATTACATACAATGAGAATCTCTAGGTTTCTGTTGTTTTTGCTTACAATGATGATGAGTTTTTTCATTATTTAGGGATGAGTAGCTTTTAAGTGTTAGAGCATCACAGTTATCCTTTTCTTTTGTATTAAATTTAATAGTATGAATTGACCAGCATGTGTTTTACATAATGTCACAGTAATTGGATAAAATAGCTTGCTTTAAAAGCCATTGAGTTTCATATTAATACATTTGAAACCGTGTTTCATAGTAAGATATTCTATAGAAAAAAAACTAAATTAAAAAACTTTAACCTCTTGCCTTTATAGTAACTAAATGAAGATTATGTCTGTAAGTACAACACACTCTCAAAGTATTTGCAAGACAGTGTGGCTTTTAAAAATGAAATACTTAAGTACTAAAGTAGTTTCTCAAAACTTTCATTTGAAAGCAGGTTTGCTTTCCTGGTGGCTCAGATGGTAAAATTCTGCCTGCAATGCAGGAGACCCGGGCTCAATCCCTGGATGGAGAAGATCTACTGAAGAAGAGAATCGCTACCCGCTCCAGTATTCTTGCCTGAAGAATTCCATGGACAGAGGAGACTGGCAGGTTACAGTCCATGGGGTTGTAGTCACAAAGAATCAGACAAGACTGAGTGACTAATACTTTTACTTTCACTTGAAGTTACTGAAAGTCCCACAAACTTCAGAGTTGGGAGAGTGACTAGTTCTGAAAATAGATTGCTTATAGATTTTGAAGAAGAGGAATAGGGGTAGCAATGGAGAATGAGGTTTACAGAATAAGGAAGAAAGCAGATAGAGAAAACTGGGAGTCAAAATCTGTAACATTTTCCTTATATTTTACTCCAAAGATAAAATGATTCCACTTTTCATTTTCTTTCCACATTTCTGTTAATCTCCCTTCCTTCATATTCCTGCCCTTTCACAGCCTCTACACCCTTTCTCCACATGGCCTTATGATTCTATGTTTAGATTTGGAAAGCAATATGCATTAAATCACAGGCTTTTCTAGAATTAATTCTTAGGATTTTTCAATGGTTTCTTTTCATAAATTAAAAGCAAATCAATCTGGCCAAGCAGCTAATAGATAATATATAGAATGAACAGATACAAGAATGAAAAATAAAGGATAACTGAATTTTTGAAAATCATTATCTGATGGTGATACAGATAGCTATTTTCTTCCTATCGTGTTCCTATTTTTCTTCAGCAAGTAGAATCTGTGTTGATCAAATTTACTGTCATTATCTCATTTGTTTGGTTATGAGTTATTTGTCACTGCACCTGCGAAATCACCTGGCCCAGTAAGGCTGCGAGATAAGTAAATTAGAATTATTGTCCTGCATATTCAAGCTACAAAATAAACTGAAATGCATAAATGGACGGAGGTCACATAAGTGGACTGAGATCGCAGTCAAATGGAGGGTCAGCTCACATGTCTGGGACATTTGAGTACCCTTTAAAAGGGAGTGGTACTTGAGGTGCTTGAAAAATGATAAAAAAGACTCTTTTATGATTCACAAGTTGTAAGTTTTATTTTCACACAATACATCTTATAAAAGAGAATGCAGTTTTCTTCGTTTATAATTCTACCTTTGATTCATTTATTCAGCATTTAAAAATTTATGACTCAGAATTTAATTAGCACTTTAAGATAAGTCACTAAGATTTGATTTTTTAATTTGATACGTTGAAGAATTAACAGGGAAATTTTGAATAGAATATATTAAGGGAATATAGAAATAGTAAATAATGGATCTATGTATTGATTTCTGCTTTCACAGTTCTTACATGGTAAATCTTTAATATATTCTGTCACTGAAATATAAACTTACTCTGCAGTTAAAAAGCCTGGACTTTAATATAATATTTTAAAACAGTATTAATGATTATATATACTTTATTTTAATTTTGTCATTATTGGCTACCTGGTTGTGCTGAGTTGCTTCAATTGTGTCGACTCTGTGACCCTAAGGACCATAGCCTGCCACGTTCCTCTGTCCATGGGATTCTCCAGGCAAGAATAGTGGAGTAGGTTGCCATGCCCTCCTCCAGGGGATCTTCCTAACCCAAGGACTGAACCTGCATTACTTAAGTCTACTGCATTAAGCAGGCATGTTCTTTACCACTAGTGACATCTGGAACTCAATGAATTTATTTATTTGTAATTATCTGTAGACTTAATTTCTAAATAAGGAACAGCACTAAAGAAATCACATTCCAAAATTGGAATTGAGGCATGTTATTTTGACCACTAAGCTATCTCTAGATAGTCCAAATTAAAATTGAGTTTTGTTAGATATCAGTAATAGGTGATAAACTTGAATGTTTGCTTCTGATTCTCCGTGTTTGGCTGATTTGATTCAGTTCAATTCTATTTTTTACTTTGATGTAGCAAAAAATAAATTACAGAATATGCAGAAACTAATTCAGTTCTACCAAATTATATATTTGAAAATAATTTTATACTAAAATATATATTATTACATGTATTTATATAGCATATAATTATATTTTAGTAAGTTATAGCTTATATGTTATATTTATAAATTATATATTATATATTAAAGTATATAATAATATATAATTACTAAAATATATAGACTGCCAGATAGTTCTTCAGCAGCATTGGGTTTTTTTGAGGATTAACAGAAAATTGCATTTTGAGATCCAAAGTCATGGCAAGCTGCATGCAAATCCCCACAGAACAAGGGAAGGGGCACACATTTTTAGAGAAGAAAGGGAGGTTGGAAAAGCTATGGAAAACAAAATTGGCTGAGTCCTTTCCAGGAAAGAAGAGGTGTCTGTCTTCTTCTTATGGAGCTCTGTGTTTGTTATATGGCATGAGTAGTCTCTATCTGGTCTCCAAACAATATTTAGTTGAAGTATCTCTACATTAATTTTTGTATTAAATAAATACACACAATAATATTTATAAGGATAGATAGGAATTTCTACTTCTGAAAAGGATAAGACTAGGTTTGTATATTCCCAGTATAATCCCCATTTTTACGTATGAGGAAATTAAAGTACAGAGAGGTTAAGTAACTTACCTAAGGTCATGTAGTCAATTATTCATGGGGCTAACATTTGACTCCATTCTGTGTGTCTCAAAGCAAGTATATAATACCCCTCTAAAATGATACACTATGCAGGTCAGGAAGCAACAGTTAGAACTGGACATGGAACAAACTGGTTCCAAATAGGAAAAGGAGTACGTCAAGGCTGTATATTGTCACCCTGCTTATTTAACTTATATGCAGAGTATATCATGAGAAACACTGGGCTGGATGAATCACAAGCTGAAATCAAGATTGCCAGGAAAAATATCAATAACCTCAGATATGCAGATGACACCACCCTTATGGCAGAAAGTGAAGAGGAACTAAAAAGCCTCTTGATGAAAGTGAAAGAGGAGAGTGAAAAAGTTGGCTTGAAGCTCAACATTCAGAAAATGAAGATCATGGCATCCGGTCCCATCACTTCATGGGAAATAGAGGGGAAACAGTGTCAGACTTTATTTTTGGGGGTTCCCAAATCACTGCAGATGGTGACCGCAGCCAGGATATTAAAAGACACTTACTCCTTGGAAGGAAAGTTATGACCAACCTAGACAGCATATTAAAAAGCAGAGACATTACAACAAAGTTCCGTCTAGTCAAGGCTATGGTTTTTCCAGTAGTCATGTATGGATGTGAGAGTTGGACTATAAAGAAGGCTGAGCACCAAAGAATTGATGTTTTTGAACTCTTGAGAGTCCCTTGGACTGCAAGGAGATCCAACCAGTCCATCCTAAAGGAGATCAGTCCTGGGTGTTCATTGGAAGGACTGATGCTGAAGCTGAAACTCCAGTACTTTGGCCACCTGATGCAAAGGAGCTGACTCATTTGAAAAGACCCTGATGCTGGGAAAGATTGAGGGCAGGATTAGAAGGGGATGACAGAGGATGAGATGGTTAGATGGCATCACTGACTCAATGGAGATAAGTTTGAGTAAACTCCAGGAGTTGGTGATGGACAGGGAGGCATGGCGTTCTGTGGTCCATGGGGTTGCAAAGAGTTGGACACTACTGAGTGAACTGAACTGAATAAGTCAAAAGTATGGGAAGTTTAGGTATAGGTTTTTGTATAAATTATATTTGTTTCAGGTGTACAAAATAGTAATTCAATATCTGTATACAAACATTGCAAAATGATTGCCCCAATAAGTCAACATCCATCACGACACATAGTTACACAATGTTTTTATTTCTTGTTATAAGACTTTTAATATGCAAGCCAGTGTTATTAACTATAGTCACCATACTATACATCTTTATGATTTATTTATTTTATAACTAGGGTTTGTCTCTTGCCATTGAGTTATGTGAGTTCGTTATATATTTTGGATGTCAATCACTTATCAGACATAAAATTTGCAAATATTTTCTGCCACTACATATTTTGCTTTTTCATTTTGTTAATGGTTCCGATTTCTGTGCAGAAACTTTTAAATTTGAGGTAATTTTATGCAGTTTTTTTTAATTTATTTTTTTTCTTTGTGCAGTTTGTAATGAGAGATTTTTGTCTTATTTCTTATTCTAGTGATAGCGAATATTGTGTCTGTATTTTTACATTATAAATCAAAATATTGCTAAGATTCAGGGTCAGAAAAGGCCACAAGACAGGTTATTTTCTGTGGGCCTTAAAGAGGAACAGAGGTTTGTTCTCAAGGTGAGGATACCCAGGCAGAAGGTGAAATTAAGGATGGAAATGGAATGTTCAGTGAAGATGGGTCTTGGAATAGAAGTCTGATTTACACTGTTAAAAGTCCTGGCTCATGTGTGTGTGTTTATCCTCTGAGAAATTTCCTGAGGTTTATTTTACGTTTTTCTTCTCATCTCTTTCAAAGAGCATGTGTTATATTTAGGATAAAGACAAGTACATTTTCAAACTGGGGCTGTGGAGAAAGCAGGAGCAGAACAGCAGAAATTGAAGTTGCGTTTTTCTTCCTCAAAAACACAAGTAAAAAGGTCAAAAGTGTTCAGACCACTTTGGAAGAATGGGGGGTAGTATGCCTGTATTCTCTGTGTTGTGTGTGCGTACGGATGAGAGAGATCAGTGTGCATGGTGTTTGGGAAGTGGGTTTTCAGGTGTGGGTGACGAGGAAGAGAAAATCTTTTAGTGTGTTTCTTTGGGTTGAGATAATTGGATATGAAATAAGAGATTTGAGATTTGGATTTCTGAGTCTAACATTTTGGAGAAAAAGCAATTCCAGAAAATGGCAAGAGGAGAAGGGGGTGACAGAGGATGAGATGGTTGAATGATATCACTGACTCAGTGGACAGGAATTTGAGCAAACTCTGGGAGATAGTGAGACAGGGAAGCCCAGTGTGCTGAGGTTCATGGGGTCACAAAGAGTTGGATATGACTTAGCGACTGAACAACAACAGATCAGGTCAGATCAGTCACTCAGTCGTGTCCGACTCTTTGCGACCCCATGAATCGCAGCACACCAGGCCTCCCTGTCCATCACCAACTCCGGGAGTTCACTGAGACTCACGGCCATCGAGTCAGCGATGCCATCCAGCCATCTCATCCTCTGTCATCCCCTTCTCCTCCTGCCCCCAATCCCTCCCAGTATCAGAGTCTTTTCCAATGAGTCAACTCTTCGCATGAGGTGGCCAAAGGACTGGAGTTTCAGCTTTAGCATCATTCCTTCCAAAGAAATCCCAGGGCTAATCTCCTTCAGAATGGACTGGTTGGATCTCTTTGCAGTCCAAGGGACTCTCAAGAGTCTTCTCCAACACCACAGGTCAAAAGCATCAGTTCTTCGGCCCTCAGCCTTCTTCACAGTCCAACTCTCACATCCATACGTGACCACAGGAAAAACCATAGCCTTGACTAGACGAACCTTTGTTGGCAAAGTAATGTCTCTGCTTTTGAATATGCTATCTAGGTTGCTCATAACTTTCCTTCCAAGGAGTAAGCGTCTTTTAATTTCATGGCTGCAGTCACCATCTGCAGTGATTTTGGAGCCCAGAAAAATAAAGTCTGACACTGTTTCCACTGTTTCCCCATCTATTTCCCATGAAGTGGTGGGACCAGATGCCATGATCTTCGTTTTCTGAATGTTGAGCTTTAAGCCAACTTTTTCACTCTCCACTTTCACTTTCATCAAGAGGCTTTTTAGTTCCTCTTCACTTTCTGCCATAAGGGTGGTGTCATCTGCATATCTGAGGTTATTGATATTTCTCCCAACAATCTTGATTCCAGCTTGTGCTTCTTCCAGCTCAGCGTTTCTCATGATGTACTCTGCATAGAAGTTAAATAAACAGGGTGACAATATACAGCCTTGACAAACTCCTTTTCCTATTTGGAACCAGTCTGTTTTTCCATGTCCAGTTCTAACTGTTGCTTCCTGACCTGCATACAAATTTCTCAAGAGGCAGGTCAGGTGGTCTGGTATTCCCATCTCTTTCAGAATTTTCCACAGTTTATTGTGATATATACTGTCAAAGGCTTTGGCATAGTCAATAAAGCAGAAATAGATGTTTTTCTGGAACTCTCTTGCTTTTTCTATGATCCAGCAGATGTTGGCAATTTGATCTCTGGTTCCTCTGCCTTTTCTAAAACCAGCTTGAACATCAGGAAGTTCCCGGTTCACGTATTGCTGAAGCCTGGCTTGGAGAATTTTGAGCATTACTTTACTAGCGTGTGAGATGAGTGCAATTGTGTGGTAGTTTGAGCGTTCTTTGGAATTGCCTTTCTTTGGGATTGGAATGAAAACTGACCTTTTCCAGTCCTGTGGCCACTGCTGAGTTTTCCCAATTTGCTGGCATATTGAGTGCAGCACTTTCACAGCATCATCTTTCAGGATTTGGAATAGTTCAACTGGAATTCCATCACCTCCACTAGCTTTGTTTGTTGTGATGCTTTGGCAATGGCAAGCTCTAGGTTGCATACATATGCTTGGAAAACTGAAGGAAGATCAAAAGACTTTGAAAGGAGGAGACTAAGGTTAGAATGAAGGATAGGATGATGAACGTAAAATCATCTGGGATGAGAACAGTAGTTGCCAGGGATCTGAAAACTTTTGATCACATGATAAATTTCTCAATAGAAGTAAGTGTGTCAGCAGAGGGCAGACTGACCAACATATATAAATACAGGAAAAAAAAAAAAAAAAACTGTGTAGTCGACTTTCAAGGAGACTGGGGTGTTTGAGAGATGGTGATAAAAATGTTTTAGAATAAGTTTGTTGGATCAAGGATGTTTAATCTGGAACCTAACTCTTGAGAAATCTGCATGTGAGTTGCAGATGGGAAAAAAAGTGAATCAAAATTCTGTGGACATACTTAGGAAATTAAAAAATTACAGAAGGCCTCATGGATGTTGTTAAGGGAGAAATCCAACATAGAAAAGCATAATTAGGGAATCAAATTTGAATGAAAATGGCACAGATGACAGCTCATAAGAAGTTACACCATTACCCATGAGTATGAGATACAGGGAAAAGGGGTAGAAAGTAGAAAGAAGTGTTAGAAGAATGTTATCAGTCAGATCTCAATACAGACACCAAAGACTATTTAAAATAGGCAATTACAGATAGTTGGGTGGCAACTGAATCAGAAATCAGCAGTCAGCTCTCATTTTCCAGTCAGGCCAGTGTGACCGAGATGCGGCAGTCAGGAAGCTGCAGGAAGCTGCTGCCACTAATCACAGCTGCCTAGCTCTAAGTGACCACACTGGAGAACATAACTTCGTGTCTTGGAGTTTCTGTGTCAACCACCATCCCTGTCAGAGAAGTGGTGACTTCCAGATTTCTTATTCAGGCATTTCACTGGCAGAGCCTGAAACAAATCCAGAACAGTGGAAGCAATGAGAGATGGGAAATGTAGTTTCCAGGACTCAGGCCCCTTAGATAAAGGGAAGAACACAGAAAGTATAGGAATGGAGGCTGGTAGACAAGATTATTTATGAAAATCAGAGGTAAAAATCATAGAAACAACCAGTATTGCAGTCTTAGATAAAACTTTGCTCTTTTCCTGACCATGCAAGTGGCCCAGATGAACGTGGTAGTTCCCAAACATAGAATGGAATAAATGACAAGAATTTAGACCAGCTTAGTTCTCCCAGATAATACCTGCCTCTCCCAAGTCCTTGGTAAGTGCTGGTTACAGTGCAGTTCAGGGCTTGTAGCACTGATTCTCCTGGGCCTGAAGCCCAGATGGGAAATTCAGACACACCTTTTAGAGCAGTGGTTCACCAAGTGTGGTGCCCACACCAGCAACAGGAGCAGTATTTGAGAACCTGTTAGAGTTGTTATTAATAAATCAGAGACTTTGGAGGTGGGTCCCATGATCCTGTGTTCTGACAAGCCCTCTAGGTAATTCTGATCCCTGCTAAAGTTTGAGAACTACAGTTTTAGGTAAAAGAACTGTGGTTATAGGCTTATATTTAAATGTTGAAACTCCATTATGCCCTTAAAAGTAAGGTATGCACCTCATTTGGTGAGATTACACTGAATTAAAAAATGATTTTTTCATAATATACTGGATTTTATGAGTATATACAAATGTCATATCTGTGAGTTTTCTGATTAAATTGTATCTAAGAAGCACAAACAATACCACTGAAAAAAATATTTTTTAACTTCATTTAAGAAAGATCCAAGTATACCTTTTGATATTCAAAATAATGAGTTGATCCTCAAAGGCACTTAGTATGAGCCAAGCATGGCTCTGACCACCACACTTATATTAACTTAATAGTCACCTATAGGATAACTGTCATTATTAGCACTGATTTAGGGATGAGAAAATGGAGAGATGGGCAGAGTAGAGATCTCATATCTAACTAGACTCCAGAGTCTTCTATTTGGTACTAGCTATACTGGACCAACCTAGATAGCATATTCAAAAGCAGAGACATTACTTTGCCAACAAAGGTTCGTCTAGTCAAGGCTATGGTTTTTCCAGTGGTCATATATGGATGTGAAAGTTGGGACTGTGAAGAAAGCTGAGCACCGAAGAATTGATGCCTTTTAACTGTGGTGTTGGAGAAGACTCTTGAGAGTCCCTTGGACTGCAAGGAGATCCAACCAGTCCATTCTAAAGGAGATCAGTCCTGGGTGTTCTTTGGAAGGACTGATGCTGAAGCTGAAACTCCAATACTTTGGCCACCTCATGCGAAGAGTTGACTCATTGGAAAAGACTCTGATGCTGGGAGGGGTTGGGGGCGGGAGGAGAAGGGGTCAACAGAGGATGAGATGGCTGGATGGCATCACCAACTTGATGGACATGAGTTTGGGTGAACTCCCGGAGTTGGTGATGGACAGGGAGGCCTGGCGTGCTGCGATTCATGGGGTCGCAAAGAGTCGGACACAACTGAGCGACTGAACTGAACTGAGCTGATACTGGATTAGTCAGAAAACAGTGCAACGTGATTTTCATATTTTCCTTTTTAAAAAGTAAATTGATTTACTTGTTTTAAATGAAGTGCTTGCTGTTGTGATATCTAGTCTCTAATTGAAGATACCTTGGTAAGTAAAAGAGAAGAACAAAGGCAACAAAACAAGTCATTGCCAAGTTAGGAGCTTAATACCAATGGTTTTCCTTAGCCTAGATTTTTACTTTCTCTTAAAGTAATGAGCCGTTTTGTTGCCTTGACTTTGGAATAAAGTTTTAAAACTCAAGAAGTCAGCAATCCTTTTGAAAGAATTAATAAATGTTTCAGCATAACTACTTCTAGTAATAATGGTGAGGACTTTTATAAGTTTATTTCAAATAATATATGATTACATATATGCACTAACTACATCAATATTATTTTTCTTTTATCTGGTGTGTGAACAGATTTTAGATAATGGAAATTTCATAAAAATGGTTTATTAAAAAGTGTAGATTTGGTATCTACTCATTATTTTAGATAAATTGCAACTCTGAATAGGACTTGAAGGCACCATTTTTTAGTGGCAGGGAAATAAAGTAATGTATGTACATGGCAGTGAAAATGAAGCCACCATCAGTTCTGTTAGGAAATAAAGTATAAAATCATTCATTGCTTTCAGAGACTGAGACATCTGTGCCTCAGGTAGATACTAATTTAATAGTGTTTTTTAAAATATAGTTAATTATTCAAACACATAAAATAAATTACTCAAATATCTTTGTAACAATGCTTTACCCCAGCCCATGTTTAGAAGCATACTAAAACATTTAGTATAGACAAACAAAAAATATTTGATTTTGTCACTGAAAATAGTGAGATTTTTCAAGGTATTTCCAAAAGATTTTACCTAAATACTAGTGATAACTGAAAAAGAAGGGAAAGACATAAATGTTAAGTAGTAAAGGTTATTGTTATCATAATGAGTGTTTATCACTAAGAAATCTTTCAAAATTATACATCATCAGTGATATACAATAGATTTGATGAACCAGGTTAGCATAAAGGCTCTTTGATTCACACCATGCCCTAGCCAGTATTTAGGATATATTCCAGAGTTTTATTTTTATCTTTACTTGTGTAGGTAATTTTTTTAGAGTTGAGTTTTCAGAATTGTATTAAGAAGCATGTAATTGATTGCTGCTCTAGCCTTATCTATTAATGCATCAATCAAAATAAATCGTAAAGAATTGGCTCATGAAGTTATGAAGGCTGAAAAGTCCCATGATCTGAAGGCAGCAAGCTGGAGACACAGGAGAGCTGCTTGTCTAGTTCTAGTTGAAGTCCAAGTCTGAAGACAGGCAGAGAGAGCAAATTCTCTCTTACTGGGACTTTTGTTCTATTTTTAGACCTTCACCAGATTGTATGAGACCCACCAACACTGGGGAGAAAATCTACTTTCCTCAGTTTACAGATTCAAATGATAATCTCTTCTGGAAACACTCTAACAGACACAACCAAAATCACATATAACTGAATATCTGGGCATCCCATGCTCAATCAAGTTGATATATAAAATTAACCATGACAGAGACTGTCTGGAAGTTGTGAAATAAAGTAAAATTGAAAATTTCATTGAAAGCTAGACTTTTATAGCAAAGCTAATGGATAAGAATTTCAGCACAAGGCATGTTAGCATTAATGTATTATATTACCTTCAATTTTTTTCCCAAAATTTGTCCAAAATATCATTTTAAAAAAAGTGAAATAAAATTTTAAAATATTTAAACAGAAATGATACAAGAATAGAACAAGAATGCATTCTCTTATATTTTAATTTTTGTGGAAGAATTTTCCAAAATAGGCTTTCCTGAAAGGTATTCCTAAAATGTACAGGGTTTCTTTTTTTGTTTTGTTTTGTCTTGGGATTTTAAAATAGTTGATAAAATACAGTTAGTTTAAAAGAGAGAATAGCTACAAAAATAGTTCATCATTTTAGTCTTGAGATTACTTACATTTAGAGGAAAGATTTAACTGGGTTAACATTTTGTTGAATAGGAATGCCAGGCATTGCCTTTGTCTTCCTAATTAATGCTTTTTGATATACTAGCTGACTTAACTTTGTCAGGCTAACCTGACCTAGCCAGCATAATATGCATATCTACACTCTGTGAGCCATGTCTTTTGACTCATCATTTCATATACCCCAGATCATCAGAAACCTCTTACCTTAACAACCCAATAGTGGTTCAAGGACTTAGTAATCTAGTTTAATTTGCACATTTTCACACACCACATACTTCCCTTTTCTGTAATGGAGGGCAGCCAGAATTTAATTAGATCACAGAGTTCACACCACAGGATATACAGTCTTTTAATTAGTAGCATATATTGTTTCAGATGTTCACACAGACACACCATTAACACTATGAACAAATCACCCAGAAGCCCAGAATGTTACTGGAAGCATGTTTGTTTATTATTTATTGTTTTCATTTTTAAAAGTGCACTTGCCTTCTAAATTATGAGGAAGATATAAAAGGAATGTTATTTAAATTAAATGTTATCTAACACTAATACAGAAGTAGAAACCACAATTACATGGTGAAATACATGTGTTTCTTTTTGTTTTGTTTTGTTTTTTTCATGTGTTTCTTAAGACTTATTTCTCAACCGTAGAAAGCAAGACAAATTCTGTCATTGTCTTTGTTCTAAGGTAGATTATTTTTCTTTGTTTCACTGAGCCATTGTGTGTGATTAATGCCTATTAACACTATAAAATATCTGAAACCTCACACACACAGCAATAACTTGGGTCTTTTCCCTCTCTTCAAAAACTAAACAGAAAGATAGTTTTGGTTCAGTAACATTCACACAGTTATTACCTCAATGAATGTCTTATTTCCCTATGATCTTTCTTCTGTTTATTTATTAGATTGTAGAATTGTTCAAGCATTTGTTTAAAAGGCACAATCTGCAGTTATAAGATAGACATTTTTCTTTAACAAAATTTTCTTACATGTTTTAACCTAGAATTAATTGCAAAGCATTAAAATATAAGTGATTTGAGAACAGTATTACAGAGGAAAGACTACACCAATGTAATCAGTATTGAGGGCATTATGTAAAATGTTTCCCACTCTGTGCAGGTTTATTTTTGTATTTTATAAATTTTTGATCTACTATTTATTAGTAATTTGAAAGTGGACCAGTTAAATTATTATTTAGAGGAGGAGGTAGAAAAATGTTTATAAAAAACAAAACAGCGATAAAAAATAAAACTTTTAAAGAAGCATCGCTGTCAGTCTTTCATATGTAATTAATATGATTACTTTTCCTTTTCTTATAGACAAATTTTTGAGAGCCATCGGTTAACGTAATTTCCAGAGTAAATAGGAAAAAGATTAAAACAAAGAAAAAGGGAAAGTATTACAACAAAAATTTTCATATTTTTATTTATTTCAACTGCTTGGATCATATTTGAAGAGTTAGTTTATATTTTTGTTTTGGATTGATTTGGTTTACTCAAAAGTGGAGTTTTTTTTTAATGGAAAAAAGTTACTGTATGCTGCTTGTTTTTAAGTGTTGCTTTCATTAAATTTAGCTTGTTTTTGAAAGCACAAGGAAACTTAATAGCAAATTTATTTTTCAGTGATTTCTATAAGCCTTTCCCATGTCCTAAAGGCATAATGCCTCAAATTTGTCAGCTTTCCTATTACTAGCAGATACCATTAATAAAAGCTTCTAGTTGAAAGTAGCCTTTACCCCATGCTACTGCTGCTGTTGCTGCTAAGTCACTTCAGTCGTGTCCGACTCTGTGTGACCCCATAGATGGCAGCCCACCAGGCTTCCCCGTCCCTGGGATTCTCCAGGCAAGAACACGAGTGGGTCGCCATTTCCTTCTCCAATGCATGAAAGTGAAAAGTGAAAGTGAGGTCGCTGGGTCGTGTCCGACTCAGCAACCCCATGGACTGCAGCCCACCAGGCTCCTCCATCCATGGGATATTCCAGGCAAGAGTACTGGAGTGGGGTGCCATTGCCTTCTCCATATTTACACATAAATATATCCATTCTATTGTTTAAGGAAACCTACAACTTGGTTCATTCAAACCTGGGGGGAAAAGAAATAAACTGAATGAAGTAAAATGCTTGTCCAACTCGAAAATCTTTGTCAATTTTTCACTGTATTTCAAAGCTTTAAAAACAAATTAGTGTGGCATTATTCTCACAGTGAATGTTACATTTGCCATTTTGCAAGTAGCAAAGACAATATTCTTGAAACTCTTAATTTAGGTTGGCTGTTGAG
Organism: Bos taurus; assembly: GCF_002263795.3. Classification (NCBI taxonomy): domain Eukaryota; kingdom Metazoa; phylum Chordata; class Mammalia; order Artiodactyla; family Bovidae; genus Bos; species Bos taurus. The sequence continues at coordinate 33,306,561 of NC_037333.1, read as the reverse complement.
TCAAATCTTACAGAACTTTCAGTTGGGTAAATTGCTTTTTGTTTTTATTTTTTTCCCTTTCTTTGGTAATCTAAGGAAGATGTCAGACTTTACTAAAGGTAAATATTGAGTGAAACGCCAATGTTTTCTATAAAATAATCTAATCAATTTGTTATAGTAATTAGAGGAGACAGCGTTATTCTTGGTTGAAATATTTTAGTACTGAAGATTTTTCATCAGGTATAATATATCCAAATTTCATTCCTAAATAAGCATAACAACAATCTATGAATTTTCAAATGAGTATATTAGAAACTTAATGACTTATGAAAGAATATGCTGTTTTATCCATTGTGTGTCAACTTTTATTTTATTCATTTTATTTTATTCCAACTTTATTAAAGTAGATTGGCAAGTAAAATTGTATACATTTAGATTGTACAATGTGATTTTTAAAAGATATACTGTGTAATTATTTAATATACATATTCATTTTAAAATGCAATCAAGTTAACGTTAATTACCTCACATAGTTACCTTTTAAGCTGCTGTTTGAGGTTTGGTGAGAATATCTAAGATCTATGCTCTTAGCAAATTTCAAGTTATATCAACTCTTTCTGGGTGCTCCTAGAGCATATCATCATATAATCTCTCTGTATAGTAGTTTAGTGAATAAAAATTGGGAACAATATAAGGAGGGAATCTGAACAGATCCAGTAGATAGTTGTCTTTGCAACCCTATCTGGTTTCACTTCCTCTTGCTACTTTCTTTCCCTTAGAATACAGTTTCTATAATGCCCTTTAAGTGGTGTGTTCCAGCCCCTGCCAAATCTTACCTGGATATTTTTAATCAATCATTGTTATGCTATTAAATTGTAAATTGTGTTAGTTGCTCATAAATGTCTGACTCTTTGGGACCCCATGGACTGTAGCCCTCCAGACTCCTCTGTCCATGGAATTCTCCAGTCAAGATTACTGGAGTGGGTAGCCACTCCCTTCTCCAGGGGTTCTTCACAACCCAGGCATGGAACTCCAGTCTCCTTCATTGCAGACAGATTCTTTACCATCTGAGCCACGGGGGAAGCATGTTGTTAAATTTTATTTTTACTGCAACTGTGTATACACATACCATTCAGTTCCTGCTGAAGGGTAGCTAAGAGAATACTTGAATATTTAGATAGAAACCACATAAAAGTGTTTTGAGTAATAGTGTTTGCCTTTTAATCTTTGCTACTTTGTACAGTATTGTTTTGAACCTTTAAATTCATCAAAAGAACTGCACAAAACATGGATCCTTTATTTCTCTTTTAATGGGGCCCACGCATCACTGACATGTTGCAATAGAAGTTCTGTCTTTTACATAGCCCTTTAGAGTACTGCTGCTGCTGCTAAGTCACTTCAGTCATGTCCAACTCTGTGCGACCCCACAGACAGCAGCCCACTGGGCTCCTCCGTCCATGGGATTCTCCAGGCAAGAGTACTGGAGTGGTTTGCCATTGCCTTCTCCGTTTAGAGTACAGTGTAATCCTATATTTTCCTCATGATCTGAGGGTTATGAAATGCTTTTAGCAAACAAAAGTCAGTGCTTCTGACTGTTGAACATTCTTCATTTGTAAGATATTAACTCCCCAACCACTACTAAATTCTTGGGTTTGAGTAATGATCGCGACTTCACTTTGACTTTTCACTTTCATGCATTGGAGAAGGAAATGGCAATCCGCTCCAGTGTTCTTGCCTGGAGCAGGGACGGTGGAGCCTGATGGGCTGCCATCTATGGGGTCACACAGAGTCGGACACGACTGAAGCAACTTAGCAGCAGCAGCAGCATCTCTGTCCTAATCTGAGTTTAGTGCACTCCCATTTCTGAAAACATATCCTGTTTGGGTGGGGATACACACACTTGAAAGTGTGAATGAAGACAAAGAGTTTTTTTATACCACTTCTCTAAAGTTGTTTTTTGGGCTGTGGCCCCCTTGTTTATACGTTGGTGAACCATTTTATCTCATAATGATTGACAAATGTATACCAGTGAAAGTGCTTACCGTGTCCTAAAGGCATAAACGGAAACTCTATCATTCTGGCTATTAAATGTTTTGGGATACCTGAAAGTCCTTTGAAGGAAATGTTCCAGAAAGTAGAAAGAAGAGCCGTACAATTAGGAATCACTAAAAGTATTTGCTATTATAAAGGATATCAAAGATACAACCCTAGATTGGAGAGATTTGCAAACATTTTTGTGTACATTATCTGTAAGCATTGTGGCTGAGGCCTGCTATGAACTCAGGGGATTAGCAGAAAGCCAGAGTATTTGATAGTGTACCATGTCTGGTATGCTACACATTTTTGTAGTGGCTATGCTTTAGTGACTTGTTTGTTCAGACATTCCAAGTTCCAAACAATGTATCTCTGCTGTTGCATGAGCATGCATGTATTTGAAAGTGTGCATGAACAAAGGACTTGAGAATTACTAGCCTAGGGCATTCAGATTATCATTAACCTATTTTACAAGGAATGTTAATCAAATGTTGAGTGGAATGGGATAAGGATAATTAGCCAACAGTAAAGTATAGATAGGTTCATGGTATTAATAATTCAAGAAAATATTTTGAAAGCTAGCAGTTGTTTGTAAGATATAATCAAGCAAACAAATGCATAAAACATAATTTAGCAAAATATTTTTTTCTTTAGTCTAGAAATAGATTATTGAGAGCTTACTTTTTGATAAAATGGAAAAATACTCGTGGAAAATAATAGATCAAATAGATCATTTGAGCCCTGTTAGAAAATTGTAATTTCTCTGGATACTGTCTCAAAACCTATGGAAAGGTAAGCAGCCCTTTTTAGGGCTGTGTTTTTAGGACACTTAATTTGTCATTATCTCAGCCTGAGATCTTCTCAGATTTTACTCTATTTCAGCCTGAGTTCTCAGATTTTACTCTATAGCCTGTTCTCCTTGTTTTTGTTTTGTTTTGTTTTAAATAGCAATGTTTCTTAAGTATGACAAGTGAAAACATTCTTGCTTCCTCCATCATTTTGAGCTGACTATTCTGTTCTATTTCTTCAACTATCTTGGAGTGCACATATGGATCTGGTTGGCTTGGTACTTCTTTCTAATGGCCAGGCTGATACCAGTAAATACATCTATTTGAAATAAAATAAGCAGCAAAGCCAGAAGGTTACTGGTGATTCTGTAGAAAACTGTGTGTATGTGGGTGTGTATGTGTGTGTTCAAGTGGACTCCTAGACAGATGGGATTAAACAGAGAACAAAACCCATGCAGTACATATCTGTTTGGTAGTATACTGATGTTTGCAGAAAATCCTTATCAAAATTTAATGACCCTAAAGGTGAATATTGATTTTCCTTTCTCCTCAGACAATATTTCATTTGCGATATTGACTTGCCAGAAATGAATGTTTGCTTAAAATACAATGTTACATGTAATAGAGAAATCCTGCACAAAAGGCTTGCAACCCCTTGTACTCTACAAGGAACAAAGCAGCTGTAGCTAACAATGGAATGTAAAACCAGAGCTATTCCCTCTTCCTCTCTTTCATTATTTTATATTTACATTGGACCTTGATATTTAAATTTTTTAATTTATCCTTGATATATGGGCTAGAGCTCTTAAATGTCTTGTCAGTGTGAATTAGAATTTGAAACAGGAATATGTAAGAGCGCATGTTTCCTAGGACTGTTGTATAAAGTACCACAAACTGTGTAGCTTCACCAACAGACATATAATTTCACCACTTGTTGTTGTTTTTCAGTCGTTCAGTCAAGTCTGACTTTTTGCAACCCAGTAGACTGCAGCACGCCAGGCTTCCCTGTCCTTCACTATCTCCTAGAGTTTGCTCAAACTCATGTCCATTGAATCGATAATGCCATCCAACCATCTCATCTACTATCATTCCCTTCTCTCCTGCTTTTAATCTTTCCCAGCATCAGGGTCTTTTCCAGGGGCTGGCTCTACTCATCAGGTGGCCAAAATGTTGGACCTTCAGCTTCAGCATCAGTCCTTCCAATGAATATTCAGGGTTGATTTCCTTTAGGCTGACTGGTTGATCTCACTGCTATCCAACAGACGCTCAAGAGTCTTCTCCAGCACCACAGTTTGAATGCATCAATTCTTCAGTGCTCAGCCTCCTTTAGGATCAAACTCATATTCGTACATGACTATTGGAAAAAACATAGCTTTGACTAGCTTTCTCCATTCTGGGGGCTAGAAGTTAGGATCATGATATAGGAAGGTCCATGTTTCCTCTGAAGGCTCCAGGGAAGGATGTGTCACAAACCCTTCTCTTGACTTCTGATGGTTCCTTAGCTTCTGGCAGCAGAAGTCTAATCCTTGCATTGTGTTTTCCTATGTGCTTGTCTCTCTCCAGACTTCCATTTTCCATAGACACTGTTCACATTGGAGTAGCAGCCCTAATCTACCCTACCCAGCATGACCTTATTAACTTAGCTAATTATATCTGCATCAACCCTATTTCCAGATAAGGTCACATTCAGAAGTACTGAGGATAGGGGGTAAAAATTTTAACATATAGTTTTGGGGGAAAACAATTCGACCCATAACAGTTTAACACATATTTTGGACATTGAAAACTTTTCTTATTTTATTTCATTGGTTCTTCTTTCAAACTTGATTCAACAGAGGTAGGGTTTTCTTTTTTCTTTTCTTTTTTTTGGTTTAGGTTGGGTTTTTTGTCACTGTTTTGTCCTTTTTTTTTTTTTTAGCATGTCCCGTTAGACAAGGAGGTGTTACTAAAATAAAGACCGTCTCTGTTTTTCACTCTGTATAATCTAGTAGAGGATACACATATCTTGCGAATGTCATTATGAAAAAAAAAAACAAACAAACATATCAGAGGCAGTACAGAGCAGAATGACAATATGGAGACCTAATAAAATCATTGACTGAGGCAGAAATTACCAACTTTGTTAAGAGTGTTAAGGTGTAACTTTGAAAAAGTAGACATTTCATATTCCCAAAGAAACTTAGATTACTTCTTAGTTATAAGAAAGAAAATGCAACTGTGTAATGGAATGAGTATTACCCTAAACCAAGGTCATTCTTATTATCACTAAGCATAGGCCAACCAGAAATTATGTGTCTCCCCATATGATACACTATAAAATATGTAACATCACTTCAGGTTTGGTTATAAAATAATGAATTTCAGTCATCAAACCTTTAGAACTATCAGTTTGTAAGAAATATGGGAAATAGGGAAAAAAACTAATCCATACTATGAAGACTCAACCCAAATTTAGAAGGTACAGTATTCCATAGAACAACTGGCCAATCTATTTGTAAATCTTGTCATGAAAGAGGTATGCAATGCTAAACTAGAAGACACATGAGAGATACAACCATCAGATAATTTCATGGTCCTGGATTATATTCAGTTTGGATAGCTGCAAAGAACATCTCTGTGACAATTAAGGAAAATTTGAATATCAACTGATTATTAGATATAATAAAAGCTTATTTTACTTCTGGTTTTATTGAGATATCCTGAGAGTTGATATAGAGTTGATATAGAGTACTGTATAAATTTAGGGTATATGGAATAATAATTAAACCTACATACATCACAAAATGATTACTGTAATAAGGTTAGTGAACATTCTTCATCTTATATAGATACAAAATAAAAGAAAAAGGAAAAAAATTTCCTGGTGATGAGAACTCTCAGGAGTTACTCTTAACAACATTCATATAAAATAGACAGTATTGTTAATTATATTTATCATGTTGTAAATTACATCCCTACTACTTATTTGTTTTGTAAATGGACGTTTTTATCTTTTGGCCACCTTCATCCAGTTCTCTCTCCTACTTCCTACCTCTGGTAACCACAGATCTAATTTATTTTTCTTTCTATGAGTTTGTTTGTTTGTTGAAGTAGAATTGATCTACAACACTGCTAGTTCCCGGTGCGTAACACTAGTGATTTGGTTTTTCTATACATTACAAAGTGATCACCGTGATAAGTCTAGTTACCATCTGTGTGTGTGCTCAGTTGTGTCCAACTCTTTGCAGCTCCTCTGCCCATGGGATTTTCTAGGCATGAATACTGTAGTGGGTTACCATTTCCCCCTCCAGGGTATCTTCCTCATCAAGGAAGGTACCTCATCAAGGAAGGTACCTTCCACATCTCCTATATTGGTAGGTGGATTCTTTACCACTGAGCCACCTAGGAAGCCCCAGTTCCCATCTGTCACCATACAAATTCATTGCATTACAGTTGACTGTATTCTCCATGCTGTACATTTCATCTCATGACTTGTTTATTTTGCAACTGGAAGTTTGTACTCCTTTATCTCATTGAACTATTTCACTCATCCCCTCACCCCTCCCATCTGGCAATATAAAAACTTATTGGTATGGAAAAGTTACATTTGTAATTGAAAAAAATCAGTTCATATAAAATAATTTACAATATGGTCTGACTTTGGTGAAAAATCTAAATTTTATATACACAGAAAGTTACCTGGAAAGATATATGCTAAGGTGTAAGTAATTAAAGTTTTTGGATAATAAGAAAATTGCGTTTTTATTTTTGTATTTTTGTTTGCCTGTGTTTTTTAAGTGTCTATAATGACATTTTAACTTTGAAGTGTTACTTTAACAAAAAAAATCACAACAAAAACAAATTGGGGTGAGTATAAACAGAAATGTAAAGCTGTTTAAAGAGTCAGTCTTATTGCTGTCATAACCTTTTAGTCTCCCAAACTTTGCATCCCTTCCTTTTATTCACTCCCTTTTCACTTCCTTTTATTCACATGATTTGTATCTATAAGCCTAGCCCTGTCCTAGACTCTGGACTAGTTCCATCTTTAGTTGAGATAAGTCAGTCAGATCAGATCAGATCAGTCGCTCAGTCGTGTCTGACTCTTTGCGACCCCATGAATCGCAGCACGCCAGGCCTCCCTGTCCATCACCAACTCCCGGAGTTCGCTGAGACTCACGACCATCGAGTCAGTGATGCCATCCAGCCATCTCATCCTCTGTCGTCCCCTTCTCCTCCTGCCCCCAATCCCTCCCAGCATCAGAGTCTTTTCCAATGAGTCAACTCTTCGCATGAGATGGCCAAAGTACTGGAGTTTCTGTTAATTATATTAATAACATTATTACCAAATCACACTTCCTGGTTATTTTACTCTGAATTTGGAATCTCCTTCTACTTGGGATAGACTAAATTAGTGCCTTTTAGATTTCTTCCATTACTCTTTGATTTCATAATTTTATCAGGCTTAAGTATAGAACTCTACTAAACTGTTTCTTTTGAAAGTGGGGAGAATTTCATAATACCCCTGTGTCCCACTCTGCAATGCAATTTTTACAGTTACTACCTGGAGGTAAGTCGATTTTCATAGATTAAGGGTGCAGTCCTTCAAAGCAGTACCCTCTCTTCAGACACCAGCTTCAAGCTCAGAGCTTCTGAGGACACCTACACTTCTGATGAACTGACCGCAAATTAGGGGTTTCTACTGACCTTCAGATTTGATAATTTGATAGAACAACTTGCAAAATCCAGGAAGGTGCTATATTTACAATTTCAGTTTTATTATAAGGAATAAATCAGAACTAACCAAAATAAAAAACTCATAAAATAATGTAGTAAAGGGTGCTTAAATAAAGAGCTTCTGTGTCTTCCTTGTAGAGTTAGGGCATTTCCCCTTCCTGATAACAGTGCATATAACTAGCTAGTTCTTCATTTGACCTCTGAGTCCATGACAGTTGGATTTCATTACATTAGTATGATTGATTTAATCATTAACCATGTGATTAAATTTCAGTCTCTAACTTGCCTTCCTCTCCTAAGAGGTTGGGCTTATTTACAATCTCAAATTCGTAGCCCTCTAGCCACATGGTTGGTCTTTCCAGCATGGCTATCCCCCATCCTAAAACTATATCAGGGCCTGGCAGGAATCACCTCACTAGCATAAACTCAGGTGTGACCCAAGGGACCAACCCATCATGAATAATGGAGACACTTCATCTTTTGGGAAATTCCAAGAGTTTAGAAGTTGCCCCACAGGAACCAGGGATAAGAGTAAAGAACTATCATTTTTAACTATCCCTATTCAATATCTAGTTAAAAATGACAGTTCTTAACTCTTAAACTGTGTTGTATAGTAAAGAATTTGGTTGGTCTTTACACCTAGGCTTTCCAGATGGCTCAATATCTGCCTGCCAATGCAGAAGATGCAGGAGATGCAGGTCTGGTCCTTGGGTTGGGAAGATCCCCTGGAAAAGGAAATGGCAACCCACTCCAGTATTCTTACCTGGGAAATTCCATGGAGACAGGTGCCTGGTTATGCTATAGTCCATGGGGTCACAAAGAGTCAGACACAACTGAAAGGCTGAGCACACACTCTACATCTGGTGTTCTACACTGCACTAATCCTATCTAAGCCATTTCAACTACAATATTGTCTTATTTGCAGCCATTTATTATCATTGTCTCAACCATTATGCCTAATCTATCCTCTGGGCTTTCTCTCATTTCTTCCAGCAAGGTCTTCTTCCTGAAGGGAGTGACTATCTTAAATTCTCCCATTTCTTGCTCTGGTCTATCTCACCTGCCTCTGTATTCTAATCCTCGATTCTGGTATTAAGTTTAGAGAGCATTGCTTTTTTTGTTCTCTCTCAAAATGGAGTTCAATTTGCTAAGTGCTCATGTTCTTTTGACGCAGTCGACTTATGTTGTGTTTTGGTTGCTTGTCCTACTCTTTAATGACCCCATGGACTGTAGCCTTCTAAGCTCCTCTGTCCATGAGATTTCCCAGGCAGGAATGGATTGCCTGGAGTGTGTTGCCACTCCCTTCTCCAGGAGATCTTCCCAACCCAGGGCCTGAACCTGTGTTTCTTGCATTGCTGGCAGATTCTTTACCACTGAGCCACCTGGGAGGCCCCAGTGAACTCATGGACTCTGTATTTTTTTTTTTTTAATTCAGGTACCTGTCACAAGGTGATAGTATTGTCCTGGAATAAAATGCTAATCTATTACAATCCAGAAGTGATAACTTTTGAAACAGATCTATTTATAAATAACAATTTCTGACAGATAAAACTATAACGTAACTACTGCATTCCTTACTATAACTATAATTTTCACATAGCTATTACATAATTTTTCAAAATCGTGAAATATTTACAGAAGACTAGATTCAATCTGACCCTTGATAAAATCTTGTCTTAAACATGTACTCAAATGTAGCTTTGGTTAGTCTCCAGTCTCTAGCTTTCAGGACTTTAAGTATTTAGTAAAAGCCATCCATAGTGCCTACTTCATTCAGCAAAGTGGTCTGAAAGCTTAAACATCACCTGAAGCTATCTGGAGTAGTATTCTACTGCTATTAAAAAGGGCTATCAGAATTATAGTGTTGTTCTCCTGCCAGAAAAGTGCTAGAAAATTTTTTGTTGTTGTTAAATGAAGATACTTTAAAATAGATGTTTTCCTAATAGTAAACAACCTTAGGATAGTATTTTCCACAACAGCAGCAACAACATCAAAAAAAGATGAGTCTACTTATCATTCTTTCATTAAGCATGTCTTTATAAGAGTTATGTAATTATTATCTGAATTGTGCGTTGGAAGCAAATACAGTGTGATATCTTTACTTCTGAGTTCATTCCTTATATGCAAAGTAACCATTTAAATTCCTAGTAAATATCATTAAAATTTTATCTCTAAAACCATGATCTCACTTCCAAACAGTGAGACTGACTTCTGTATGGGTGTTAAACCAGTGCCATGTGTTCATGCCTGGAAAATCCCATGGATGGAAGAGCCTGGTAGGCTGCAGTCCATGGGGTCGCTAGAGTCGGACACGACTGAGCAGCTTCACTTTCACTTTTCACTTTCATGCATTGGAGAAGGATATGGCAACCCACTCCAGTGTTCTTGCCTGGAGAATCCCAGGGACGGGGGAGCCTGTGGGCTGCTGTCTATGGGGTCGCACAGAGTCGGACACGACTGAAGCGACTTAGCAGCAGTAGCAGCAGTAGTGACATTTTATGAAAAGAAATACTAGTTACTGTTCGATTAAAATTAATGCAGAAATACAGATGGACAATCTCAAAAATGACAGAATGGTCTGTTTGTTTCCAAAGAAAACCATGTAATATCACAGTAATCCAAGTCTATGCCCCAAGAGTAAGCTGAAGAAGCTGAAATTGAACGGTTCTATGAAGACCTACAAGACCTTCTAGAACTAACACCCAAAAAAGATGTCCTTTTCACTATAGAAGACTGGAATACAAAAGTAAGAAGTCAAGAAGCACCTGGAGTAACAGGCAAATTTGGCCTTGGAATACGGAATGAAACAGGACAAAGGCTAATAGAGTTTTGCCAAGCATACTCACTGGTCACAGCAAACACCCTCTTCCAACAACACAAGAGAAGACTCTACATATGGACATCACCAGAGAGTCAATACCAAAATCAGATTGATTATATTCTTTGCAGCCAAAGATGGAGAAGCTCTATACAGTCAGTAAAAACAAGACTGGGAGCTGACTGTGCCTCAGATCATGAACTCCTTATTGCCAAATTCAGACTTAAATTGAAGAAAGTAGGGAAAACCACTAGACCATTCAGGTATGACCTGAATCAAATCCCTTATGATTATACAGTGGAAGTAAAAAATAGATTTAAGGGATTAGATCTGATAGAGTACCTGATGAACTATGGACAGAGGTTCATGACATTGTACAGGAGACGGGGATCAAGAACATCCACAAGAAAAAGAAATGCAAAAAAGCAAAATGGCTGTCTGAGGAGGCCTTACAAATAGCTGTGAAGAGAAGAGAAGTGAAAAGCAAAGGAGAAAAGGAAAGATATACCCATTTGAATGCAGAGTTCCAAAGAATAGCAAGGAGAGATAAGAAAGCTTTCCTCAGTGATCAGTGCAAAGAAATAGAGGAAAACGATAGAATGAGAAAGATTAGAGATCTCTTCAAGAAAATTAGAGACACCAAGGGAACATTTCATGCAAAGATGGGCACAATAAAGGACAGAAATAGTATGGACCTAACAGAAGCAGAAGATATTAAGAAGAGGTGGCAAGAATACACAGAAGAACTATACAAAAAAGATCATCATGACCCAGATAATCATGATGGTGTGATCACTCACCTAGAGCTAGACATCCTGGAATGTGAACTCAATGGGCCTTAGGAAACATTACTAGGAACAAAGCTAGTGGAGGTGATGAAATTGCAGTTGAGCTACTTCAAATCCTGAAAGATGATGCTGTGGAAGTGCTGCACTCTGTATGCCAGCAAATTTGGAAAACTCAGCAGTGGCTACAGGACTGGCAAAGGTCAGTGTCAGTTTTCATTCCAATCTCAAAGAAAGGCAATGCCAAAGAATGCTCAAACTATCACACAATTGCACTCATCTCACATGGTAGTAAAGTAATGCTCAAAATTCTCCAAGGTGGGCTTCAACAGTACATGAACCATGAACTTCCAGATGTTCAAGCTGGGTTTACAAAAGGCAGAGGAACCAGAGATCAAATTGCCAATATCCGTTGGATCATAGAAAAAGCAAGGGAGTTTCAGAAAAACATCTATTACTGCTTTATTGATTATGCAAAGCTTTTGACTGTTTGGATCACCAAAAAATGTGGAAAATTCTCAAAGAGATGGGAATACCAGGCCAGCTGGCCTGCCTCTTGAGAAATCTGTATGCAGGTTAGGAAGCAACAGTTTGAACTGGATATAGAACAACAGACTGGTTCCAAATTGGGAAAGGAATATGTCAAGGGTGTATCTTGTCACCCTGCTTATTTAACGTATATGCAGAGTACATCATGAGAAATGCTGGACTGAATGAAGCACAAGCTGGAATCAAGATTCCCAGAAGAAATATAAATAACCTCAGATATGCAGATGACACCACCCTATGGCAGAAAGTGAAGAAGAACTAAAGAACCTCTTGATGAAAGTGAAAGAGGAGAGTGAAAAAGCTGCTTTAAAACTCAACATTCAGAAAACTAAAATCATAGTATCTGGTCCCATCACTTCGTAGCAAATAGATGGGAAAACAATGGAAACAGTGTCAGACTTTATTTCTGTGGGCTCCCAAATCACTGCAATTGGTGACTGCAGTCATGAAATTAAAGGACGCTTGCTCCTTGGAAGAAAAGTTATGACCAAAGTAGACAGCATATTTAAAAGTAGAGACATTACTTTGCCAAATAAGGTCCATCTTGTCAAAGCTATGGTTTTTCCAGCTTAATAGCTGCTGCTGCTGCTAAGTTGCTTCAGTCGCGTCTGACTCTGTGCAACCCCATATACCGCAGCCCACCAGGCTCTGCCATCCCTGGGATTCTCCAGGCAAGAACACTGTAGTGGGTTGCCATTGCCTTCTTCAATGCATGAAAATGAAAAGTGAGTGAAGTCACTCAGTCATGTCCTACTCTTTACGACCCCATGGACTGCAGCCTACCAGGCTCCTCTGTCCATGGGATTTTCCAGGCAAGAGTATTAGAATGGGTTGCCATTGCCTTCTCCGATGGGTGTGAGAGTTGGACTATAAAGAAAACTGAGCGCTGAAGAATTGATGCTTTTGAACTGTGGTGTTGGAGAAGACTCTTGAGAGTCCCTTGGACTGCAAGGAGATCCAACCAGTCCATCCTAAAGGAGATCAGTCTGGGTGTTCATTGGAAGGACTGATGGTGAAGCTGAAACTCTAATACTTTGGCCACCTGAGGCAAAGACCTGACTCATTGGAAAAGACACTGATGCTGGGAAAGGCTGAAGGCAGGAGGAGAAGGGGACGACGGAGGATGAGATGGTTGAATGGCATCATCGACTCGATGGACATGGGTTTGGGTGGACTCTGGGAGTTGGTGATGGACAGGAGGCCTGGCGTGCTGCGGTTCCTGGGGTCGCAAAGAGTCAGACCCAACTGAGCAACTGAACTGAACTGAACTGAACCAGAATTCAGCTTGTATTAATTTTGCAAAGTTACATTGTACCACATTTTCTAGGTGTACAACTTCATCTCTAAGAATGGCAATAGTAATAAAAGGCTAAACATTAAGTTTTAGCAAAATTATAACTATATTACAAGAGTCATAAAATATAGGATGATACTAATTGCCACTGGCAGCACTGATTTGTTTAGCAGGATTTTTAGGTATAGGAGGACATCAAGGAGAAACATGCAGAGATTTAATATGTGTTGAGAATGATGGGAGAAATTTTATTTTGCTTGGAGGTTAGCTAAGTGAAAAATTTAATACAGCCATAGCAAGCTCTGGGATAATGTGAAGGACAGGGAATCCTGACATTCTCCAGTCCATGGGGTCACTAAGAGTTGGACACAACTAAGCAATTGAACAATAATACGTATCATTAACTGTGAGAGTCTAGACTCTGCACAAGTTGTTGAGAATACTGATAAAAAATAGTAAGCCCCATCCCTAATTCCATGAAACACACAAATTACTGGGGAAGACTAATGTTAATTCAAGTACATAAAAAGGAATTCGTAAGTACACACTAAAATAAATGCTCTTAAGAAAGTGCTCTTAAGAGCATAAAACATTCAATACAAACCAGTGGGCTCCAAATTTCTATTATATAACTCCAAATAGAATTTTTAAAAATTACATACCTTCTCACACATGTTTAACTTGGCACTTGAATTTATTTATCTTAAATTTTTCATAGTTGCAAAAGTTATTTCCCACTTATGGGAAATCTTAGCTAATAAAATACAGTGTCTCTCTATTAAGTCTCTGGGAGAAGGCAATGGCATCCCACTCCAGCACTCTTGCCTGGAAAATCCCATGGACGGAGGAGCCTGGTAGGCTGCAGTCCATGGGGTCGCTAAGAGTCGGACACGACTGAGTGACTTCACTTTCACTTTTCACTTTCATGCATTGGAGAAGGAAATGGCAGCCCACTCCAGTGTTCTTGCCTGGAGAATCCCAGGGACAGGGGAGCCTGCTGGGCTGCTGTCTATGGGGTCGCACAGAGTCGGACACGACTGAAGCGACTTAGCAGCAGCAGCAGCTATTAAGCATGTTTAATGGAATTCAAAAATGATAATAACCTAAACACTTTTCCAATAATCCAAACCAGTTCTTCCTTAACAGTTGAAAGATGTATTCCTTTTCTGTTACTATTTGAATTGATATTTCCATTCCATGACATTTAAATATTTTTATCAAATATAACACATTTTTTGCTTATCATACTTATCTATGCTTACATATGAAAACTTTAGAATCTGTTTTCCCATACTCACAAGATGCTCAGTACTTAAAAATATTTTCTATGCTGATTTATCAATTCAATTAGTTTTTATGCAGTTATATCATAAATTTAGAGAAATAATTGTAAATTGAAAGTTTATTTGAAATACATCTCATGAAATTGAACATGATCATATTTTTCCATATATTTAATGAAAGAAAAAACATGTAAAGCTACAAATGAATTGATCATGTAGCTAGAAAATTATTACTAGAGAAAAATGAGTATTTTTATGAATAAATAGTATAAATGTGGACTCAAATTAGAATATTTTATGGTTGGTTTGTGTAGAACTGAAAAATACTTCTTTGTATAAGAAGTCCTAAATCTGAAAAAGAAAAAAGAAAAAAACATAAAACTTTTGTTGATGGACTTTACCTGATAATCTTGATGAATATTCTAATTCTAAAAAACCTCTGGCAATATTCAAAAGATTTCATATTATTAATCTATACTTCTGGCTTTTCTCTGATAATCTTCCCACTGTACCATTTCATGACAAACCCTAGAGACGAGTATTAAGGATTGCTGCAATGTTTTATTTTTTTATTTTAATTATGTGAAAAAAATGTGTTCAATATTCCTTACCTAATTTTTTTTTTTTTTACTTGTTCAATAATTCTGGTCTCTTGGCTTTGCACTCTGTTGTGCTTCTCTGTCAAGAACAATGCATTTTTGGATGATGTGGGAGAGTGAGAAGGAGTAGAAGAAGTTAAGTAGGTAAAGAAAAGCTATTTGGCATGGTTCATACCACCAATTCTTTATATCTGCATTTCTAATATAAAAACAGTACAGAAAGACAATAGTTCCTGTGTCAGATTTTACCCTCAACAAAAATATCTTTAAGAAAAAAGTACAAGAAGTTCAAAAGTTTCTTTATCTGTTAGAGAAACTCTCCCCTTTTATTTAGGACCCAGGAGGTTTCCGGGCTTCTCTGGTGGCTCAGTTGGTTAAGAATCTGCCTGCAATGCAGAAGATCTTGGCTCAGTCCCTGGGTTGGGAAGATCTCCTGGAGGAGGGCATGGCAGCCCACTCCAGTATTCTTGATTGGAGAATCCCCACAGACAGAGGAGCCTGGTGGGCTGCAGTCAGTCCATGGGGTCACAGAGTCACACAACTGAACGAATAAGCACAGCACACAGCGCAGAAGGTTTTCAGCCCCAGGACAGTGCAGCATAACAAGAGCTGAGGGGTGCGTATATGTCCGTGCAAACATGCACACAGGTGCCCGTGCATTCACATGCATGGGTGGGTAGAGAGAGGTAGGGATTCAGTTTTGGAAAGTATGTTGAATGAATTTAGGTACTCAAGTGGTTTCTTATTACTCTCCTAACATAGTTTACTTATGAATTTGAAGCTCCACAAATGGATACCCCTAAAAGGATCTATGTTCAAACTGTTTTCTGGAAAGTAATCAAGTGTAAAGGTCACTGACCTAGGCAGAAAGTGATACCAGATCTGAGGTTTAATCTTTCTTATGTTATTACATCATCTAAAATACTGGTTTGGTATAAATGTTTATATAAATGATCATGTGCTCATTATAGTGGGCTTTTTAAATTACTTGTTATCAGTCAACATTTGATTATGTCATTTAACTTTGAAATGATACATCAAGGTTAATTTTTTAAACCCTGTTCAAATTACAGAATCCATTCTGACATTGTCATTCAGAACACTGAAGTTAAACTTGGGATGTTCCTTTTGCCATAAATCATTATATGTTGTAGTATCTGTAAGCTACCAGGAAAAGAACATATTGTCCAGGGTTTAGAAATGGGCAAAAAATATTACTGGATGTTCTTTTCAGGGCTCAGCATTTCTACAGGACTCTTCTGGGTTTACATGGTGAGAGAGGGGTGGGAAGGGAGTGGTATCTCTCATTGTCTTTCTAGCAAATAGGCTATTTTGCACCTTTATACAGATAGAAGCCAGTTTGTGGAAAATTTATAATAATTCAGGGATTCCTGTTCATAGTAACACAAGTAAATCATCTGCAGTAGAGATACATTTGTTTCTGCCTGATAAAAAAGTTCACCTCAACACAAACGTTTATTTACTTCATAGAAAGTATCTGATTTTTTCCTATTAACAATTTCATTTCCACATTCCTGATGGCCCATGTATACAAATTCTTTGAATTGGTCCTAGCATTTGTTTCAGTTAACTTGGGCTGCCATGCCAAATAACATAGAGTGGGTGACCTAAACCACAGACATTTATTTCTTATGGTTCTAGAAGCTAACAATCCCAGATCAGGATACCAATAGGATTGTGTTCTTGGTGAGGGCTGTCTTTCTGATTATGTGTTCATATGGCCTTTTCTTAGTGTATTCAAGGAGAGAGAGGGGATATCTCATCTCTCTCTCTCTCTTTTTTTTTTTTTAAAGGATGTGTGCTTCCATGCTAAGTTGCTTCAGTCGGGTCAATTCTGTGTGACCTTAAGGACTGTAGCCCACCAGGCTCCTCTGTCCATGGGATTCTCCAGGCAAGAATACTGGAGTGGGTTGCCATGCCCCCTTCCAGGGGATCTTCTGGACCCAAGGATGAAACCCACATCTCTTACATCTCCTGCACTGGCAGTGGATTCTTTTTCTGGGAAGCCCCCTTTTTAAGGATATTAATCCCATAATGGGTGTGCCACCCTTCCAATCTCATCTAAACCTAATTTCTTCCCAAAGGTCCCACCTCCAATACTGTTACATTGGGATTAAGGCCCTGACAAAAAAAAGGGCAAAAACATTTAGTCCATTTTATTGGTTACTTCATTATTTGGTTACTTATTGGTTACTTCAATACAAAATCTTATTAGTTACTTCATTAATTAATGTGTCAAATGAAATATTTGATAACTTTGACATTTTAAGTTTGCTTTAGAGTAAAATTTTGGTTTTGCTTTGTTTTTAATTTCCTTATTTATTTTTCTCTGTGCTGCATCTTTGTTGCTTTTCATGGACTCTCTCTGATTGTGGTGACCAGGGCAAATTTTCCATTGCAGTGCCTGGGCTTCTCACTGTGGTGGCTTCTCTTGTTGAGGAGCACAGGCTCGGGTGTGCAGGCTTCAGTAGCTGTGGCACACGGGCTCGGTAGTTGTAGCACACAGGCTTAGCTGCTCACTGGCATGTAGAAGCCTCCTGGACCAGGGATCAAACCCTTCTCCCCTGCATTGAGAGGCAGATTCTTGTCCTCTGCACCACCAGGGAAGTTCTCATTTTTTAGTTTTTTAAGAATTTGACACAACAGAATATTAGGGAACAAGCACTAATTATTATGCTGTGGAATTGTGTATCAAAATAGTAACGATGAGGTCTTAAAATGTATTAATCATGGACTACTATTCTTAAAAAAAGCAATTACGGCCAACTTACTAAGTAGCCTCAGTGTTACGTACATTCTTTCATTACCCTCCCTTGCTGCATTTCCCATATACAGTCCTATATCCTTTTTTCTTTTATAAACTAACTTGATAAAATGACAAATAGATATTCACATCCATTTATTTCTCAAGCCACCACAGTCAGGTTTCTGTCTCTACCCACCACTGCATCACTGTAACCACTTTGGCAAAAGACACTAATGACTTTCTAATTGCCAAATCTGAGTAATTTATGGTTTTAGTATTGCTGACTACCTCAGAGTTTTTTGATGCTTTTAAGAACTCCATTCTTGAGAAAACTTTCTTCCTAGCTTCCTTGGACCCTTTCTCTTTTTTGCATTTGTTCCTTAACTTTTCCTTGAATCTCTAACTTGGCTCCTCATGCTCTGCTCACTTGGCTTCAGTTCCTACTTACAAGGCTGGTACATCCAAGATTTCAAAACCACTTTGGACTTGTCTGTTATAATGATGGCACTTGCTGAATTACACCTTTCTCTGATGCGCCTTTACAATGTAACCTTGTTGCTTCATCACCCCCTTGAGTTCTGCTGGCCTTGTGATTTGCTTAGACAAGTAAAATGTGGCAGGTGTGATATTGCACAGAATCTTAGGAGACATTGCAGCTCGAACTCTTGTCTCTTGGCATGTAAGGAAGCTGGTGTGAAGGATGCAAAGCCACACGGAAGTGATAAAACAGTCCAAGTTCCCAGATCTCTGACCAAGGCCACTTTGTTGCTTCCACTTCAGCCAGACTGCCAGCCGGCAGCTGCATGCAGCTACTTGAGTGAGTCCAGGTGAGACAAGCGGAAAAAACTGCTTAGCCAACCCACAGAACTGTGAGAAATAGTAAGTCGTTTTTGTTATAAGCCACCGCATTTGAAGTAGTTATGTGGCAGTAGATATTTGGTACAGTTATATTATGAAATCCCCAAATCTTTCTCTTTTCTCCATATACAGTTGTCTACTGGAGAATTCCCGGATGTTCTAGAAATATTTCAATAACATCTTCAAAACTGAATTAATTATATTGTAGCTTTTCCTTTCCACTTCTAAATTAATGCCTATTCCCCCTGTGATTTCTTCTGTGTTTGTGAAAGACACTTCCACACACCCAGTTATCAGAGAAAGCAATAGAGAGAATTTCTACATTCTTTTCACCTACCATGTTTTAGCTTCTTACCAGTTGACTAGGTCAACTGATTCTACCTTCCTAACTTCTCCTTAATCTCTGTTCTCTTCTCCACTTTCATTTCTTTGACTTAGTTCCTGCTTCACGTCTTCCTTTGGACTTTGCAGTGCTCTTCTGATGGTCTTTCTTGCTGTTATCTGTGGAAGCATAATTATTTGTACTATTGCAAGATTACATTTCTAAAATGCAAAGTACATATGGTCACTTAATTGACTAAAACATCAAAGTTTGACTTAATGACTCACCATTGCCTACAAAATTAAGTCTAACCTCTTCATCAAGGCAAAGAAGGCTGTCTCTGATCTACCCCAGACTAACTCCCTCACTTCCTGCCTCCACCTTACACTCTACTGAAGCTCTACTGAACTTCCCAACACACTGATACAGACTTTCTCACTGTATCTACTCACGTTCTTTGCTTTTCCTAAACTATTCTCTCCTCTCTTCACTGCCTTAAAAAACTCTCAGGATAAATTGGCATTTCTTCTTTTATTTCTTTGTTTTTTAATCTGCATTATACTCAATATCAATGTTTATTGTAGGATTAATTGTCTTACCTGGTTTTCAAATGTCTGTACGTATCTATTTCCCTGTTTTAGTTAAAATTCCCCTAGGAGAAGAGATCCCCGAAGACAGTGATTCAAATGCAGTTAAGTGGTTTGGCTGATAAACCTGGGATACTGTTGTCGAGGAGGGGGAGAGTGAGACAGTCAGTAACAGCCAGTAAAAAATGAATATCAAGCCAGATACCACAGTGGGCAACTGGAGCTTAATCTTATAGGAAAAGTCTGAAAAATGGTAGAACACAAGCCTCAGAATTTCCTCACCTAAAAAGTCAGGAAACTATGGTATTTATTCACAACCTTGAGTCCTTATTAGATGGGACTGTGTGTGTGTGTGTATGTATGTGTCTGTGTGAGTCTCTGTGTGTATGTACTCATTCCTCCGGTCTGTTCTGAGGCA
Organism: Bos taurus; assembly: GCF_002263795.3. Classification (NCBI taxonomy): domain Eukaryota; kingdom Metazoa; phylum Chordata; class Mammalia; order Artiodactyla; family Bovidae; genus Bos; species Bos taurus. Next base: position 33,286,767 of record NC_037333.1, on the reverse strand, counting down.
GAGGCAAAGGAATCTTCTAAGACTATTGTTATGGCCCTCAGGAAAAGGGATGCGGATGAAAGGTAGCCCATACGTTGAAATGATATGGTCTCAGAGATAATAGAGAATGCTGTACACTATCATAAACTCCTTTCAGGCAGAAATAATGCCACATTAGACATTTTACTTCCAGTGCCAAACCTAGTCATTTACTGGCAGTATATTGAGACCAAATATACTTTGTGAATGAGTAAGTTATAAAGTAAAAAATCTGTGTGGTGTCGCAGCAGCTTACACTGGCACTTACTGAGTATTTTTCATATGCCAGAAACAGCTCTATGTTTTTTTCTTAGCTCTATATTCTTTATCAATGCATTGAACTGAATTGAAGCAATAATAAACAATTTGGATTCTTTTTGTTTGTGGAAACTCAATGAAAAAACCACACACCAGTGAACCAATCAACTTGATCAGTAATAATTAATTTTCAAAGAATAGAGTTCAGTCAACATTTCATTGAGCAGTACAGTAAGCCCAGGCTCTTTCAGTTAATGCACCTTATGAGTGGTGTAGCATAGAAGTTTAGAGAGTGGACTCAGTGCCAGACTGTCTTAATTCAGTTGTTGGATTTGCCACTTATCAGCTGTGTGACCTTGACCAAATTATCTTACATCCTGTTCTTTGAAAAAAGCATAATAGTAGTTTTTAAATGACAAGGTTCTTAATGTCTTACAAATTACCAAATCAAAGAAAATAGAACAATTCCTGGTACGTTGTAAGGACACTGTAAGTGTTGTTACTCTTAGTGTTTCTTACCGGAGAGTGAATTTACTGTCAAAGACTCTGAGATTATCGTTCTGTGTTCTGTGTATATAACAACAGGCAAGAACTGTGTTATGTCTTCTTAGGTATGCATATTCAACTTTTAGCATCAACAGCACAAGATATCATATATAACGAAAATAACAGGGTAATTCCTATGGAGTTTCCTCTAAATAGCTGTACACCAAAAGGCAGTCTTCATATTAGGATAAAGATCTTAGGCTGTGTTATATTTTTCTGTTATGATTAAGCACAAGCATACCTAACTAAAGCAGTGGCCCTGGGCCATGTACTTTTCAGTGTTCCAAACCTGCAGTTCTTAGTGGGAAGTTAGAGTAAAAGGGAAGTAGCTGGCATGTGGGTAGACAAATGATCTTCTACCAGGCAGTGCTAGAGAAACCTAAGAAACACAAGAGGGAGGAGGAGAATCAAGGATTGGGTTTCATAGATCAGTGTTTCTTATTGCTCCTTTATGACATTTCTTCTTTACTCCCTTTTCCACAAGGAATACTACATTTTTATATTTTAGCCCATTTCATTTCTATAAAAACATTCCATGAGAGAATGTCAAAGATAGTTCACTCTATAGTCCCAGCTAGACTGTCACATACAATTTAAAGTGTTATCTTTGTTTGGAAAACAACAGCATATGTGAATTGGTAATAGGCTCTTAATGAACACAGAGGTTTCCTTTCAAAAATTTTTCTTCCATTTCTAGAAGATAGGCGCATTATTCTTTCGAGAATATAGCTAAATCAGTCTGAGAATAATGATAAAAGCAGGGTTCATTTTGTGTTTAACTTACTCTGCCTCCAAGGTAGTATTCTATTCTATGTAGCATTCTTCACGTAAATGTTATGCATTATCTGATTTTATTTTTTCCACTTAAAAAAAATTTATTCAGAAGCCAATCTCCTCTGTTGTCACGTTTTATAGTAAAAACAAATTCAAGAGATGATTGAACGTGTGACTGGTGGGATCCTACAGTCATCTTCCTGGAAGTCATGAAATTTCTAAAAAGCATCTGCTACCTGCATGGCATATTCCCTCTGGCCAAGACCACACATGACATCTCTTTATCTTTATCTCTTAGTGAAATTTTTAAATCAAAAATAAAGAACTTCAGGGGCAACATGCACAATGACAAACTTGAGAAAGCAGAGATTTCAAATCTAGAGCAGAGCCTGAAACATAGTAAGGACTCAAGGACTTAATAAATGATAGAAGAATACCACTAATAATGTTTGAAGTTGTGGAAGTAAACATCATTCACAAAATTATGCCATGGAGAACAACAAAGATCATCAATCTCAGTTATTCTGTTTCTTCTCTAAAGAAGTGACATACACAATTCTAAGAAAACTAATTACTGAGTTCCTGGGAAATACTGGAACCTTCACTTAAGTTCCCATTTGATCCTCATACAATCTTATTTGGTTAGTATTATGTGCATATTAAAGGCTTCCCTGATAGCTCACTTGGTAAAGAATCCACCTGCCATGCAGGAGACCCCAGTTTGATTCTTGGGTCGGGAAGATCTGGAGAAGGGATAGGCTCCCACCCCAGTATTCTAGGGCCTCCCTTGTGGCTCAGCTGGTAAAGAATCCACCTGCAATGTGGGAGACCTGCATTCGATCCCTGGGTTCAATACCTGGAAGATCCCCTGGAGAAGGGAAAGGCTACCCACTCCAGTATTCTGGCTTGGAGAACTTATAGTCCATGGGGTCACAAAGAGCCAGACATGAGTGAGCTACTTTCACTTTCACCTGAATTTTACTCATAATTGAGTATGAAGAATCTTTCTCTGTCCCCTGGTCATACTATTAGTAACTGCATAAACACAATTTTAAACTGAGAAATTGCCCCCAAACTGTTTCCCAATATCTTGTTATCTCTTCTGATTCAGCAAGTAATTAAAATTTTTTATGATAGTATTCCAAATAATTTTTAATGGAAAAATATTAGAAAACAATTAAACTTTACAGTTTTGCAAATTATTCTGTTTTATCCTAAAGTTAGAATGTGAAATGTAAATATCCTCAGCTAGTTTGAGGACGAAACAATTCCCTACTGAGGTATCAGGGATTCTTTCTTTGTTTCTTTAATATATTGAAGCTATGGTGGTGCTCTTGATACCCCCAGCAGGGCCCTGTGGGCTCCTGTACCCACAGTTTTGTTAGTTTGTTTGGCATCACTGTGTGTCAGGCACATGAGCTTGTGCTAACACTGTCACATCAGATTTCAAGGATCTTCCTAACAGAAGGCCCTATAAATGCCCCTGACCTCAAAGAAGCAACCATGAGCAGTGGCATGAAGGAAGATCTTAATTACCTGCCCATGAATTGAACCTGGGTAGCCTGGATGAAAACTAGTAATCCTAGTCAACAAACAAGCAAGGGCTAGAGGTTAGAAGCTGTTTTTCCCTGGATCCTTGCCCCCAGTGAAAAATGCATTTATCATGGAGGCAGAAACTAGAAATGCAGATACCATTTATTATTAGAGACATAACATAACATAGCATAACAAGTGGTATAGCACACAGAGAAACAGTTTGTTTAGTTGAGATAGAAGCAAGGCAGAGAGACATACCCAGAGAGGAAGGCTGTTGGTGTCCCCCTAGTGAGGAGAAGCACAGTAAAGAAGCATTTAAGTCATTTATCTACATAGGTCAGTTCTTCCGGCTGGTCTTTGTCTTCCTTCAGGCCAATTATCTGGTTTCTTTCCCCACACCTGACCTACCCTGGAACCCTCCCCTGGGATGTGCCCTCAGCCAAGATGGATCTTGAAGTGAAGGCTTCAAGGAGGAGCAGGACTTATTGTGGCCTGCCATTATCCTTTGACTTTTGACCCACAAGGAGCCCTTCTGAATATATGTAGTGTCTCCCTGTCCCAAAAGAGGGGGGATGGAGATCCCTTAATCCTTTACTCAAAAAGGTTTTTCCCCTTGCCATGGACTGTTATCTTAAGATACATACAAGAGGCAAACACTTGCTACTTACCCTGTTTCTCTTGTTACTTCCATTTTGGAGGGCAAACAGGAGGCTGATTGTAAATGTCTAACCTGGAGCCCAGCTATTTCTTATGTCACCCCCAGGGAGTGGGCCACATAGGATGACCAGTGGCTCAGCAGTGGTGGACTTTGAAGGTACCAGTAGGACAGCTGTATGTTTAACTTTCTGTCTATAAAAATTCTGCTTCTTTAAAAATACTGTCAACTTTCTCCTATGGAATGAGGACCATTTCATTTAGTTTCAAAACATCTGCCCACGGTCCAAATGGAGCAAAGCCCTTCAGGTGCTTTGATTTCACCCAAGATTTCACTAGCCACTGCCAATCTGCCTCCAATTATTTCACTTGTATGACGAAAGTCTCCTTCTCAAGTCTCTGAATAAAATATGCTGCTGGTCTTTTTAGGCCACCATTCTGCAAAAAACATCTGCTTCCTAGTGATCTCAGTGGTTCTAACTATTGCTCTTGCCCTGTTTTGAAGATGGCTGGGGTTCCTTCCAATGGTTGCAAGCTACCAAGACCAACATTTACTCAAAAGTTCTTTTACAAGTTTTTTTTTTCCCCGCCTTACAAAACTTGCTTTCTATTTGAACTTTAGTCAGTGCTCAGATTTGATATGTACACACCCTCTGCTTTACAATTTGGAGGGGTGATGTTTAATTTTTGATATATTAATTCTGAGATATTGATTATTAATGGAAGTAATTAGTCATTCTGGTCAAATTGGCAGTTGAATGTGTTGACTAAAAACATATTCAAACCAAGAACTTGAGAGTTACGTTTTATTTGGTGCAAATTTTTAGGACCTTGGGTCTAGAAAGCAGCATCTCAAGTAATCCTGATTGAACCACTTGGAGTAAGTGATGTGGGAGCTAGAATATATAGAAGTTTTGCAGCAAAGAGTAGGTAGAAGAAACAGAATATTGCAGAGAAGCCAATTCTGATTCCATGCTGGGAACTGTTTCTTTGACTGCTTTTTATTCCCTTTGTTTATAATCATAAATAATGACCTGCCTCAAAGGACCCTGCCCCTCTGCTTGACTGGAAACTGAAGTGCCTTTATTCAGCTCATAGAGAGATGATCTGACCCTGCCCACCCGTGAATAGAAGAGATAAACCACCCCTTCCAAAGGCTGTCCCTTCCTGGACATGTTTTCCAAGACTGAAGATCCTTTTTACTTACTCACTGTCTCTCCCTCTCTATTCTGCCTTTTAACTTTAGTTCCTTATTGCCTCTCTCTCTCTCTCAGACTCTATAAAATAACCTGGCATCCAGTCTCCAACAAGATGGTTACTTCTGAGACATTAGTCTGCCATCTTCTCGGTCAGCCGGCTTCCAAATAAAGTCATATTCTTTGCCTCAATGCCTCATCTCTCAGATTCATTGCCTTGTTGTGCAGCAAGCAGAGCTAGTTTGGACTTGGTAACAAAAAGATTACTGTTAATCAAGGAAAGCTTAGCTATCTCAAGTTAAGGAATTTAGTACTTTTCCATGCAAAGGAAGAAGCAAGAGCCTGGGATCACTGAAATCATCCTTTTGATATGCACCTCAGTTATATGGGATCATTATCCTCTGTTTTCAAATCATGAGTTTCCTGAGGGCTCACCATAGGGGAGTGGCTGCAGTCTAATGACTACTGCTGCTGCTGCTGCTGCTAAGTCGCTTCAGTCGTGTCCAACTCTGTGCGACCCCATAGACGGCAGCCCACCAGGCTCCCCCGACCCTGGGATTCTCCAGGCAAGAACACTGGAGTGGGTTGCCATTTCCTTCTCCAGTGTATGAAAGTGGGAAGTGAAAGTGAAGTCGCTCAGTTGTGTCCGACTCTTTGCAACCCCATGGACTGCAGCCCACCAGGCTCCTCCATCCATGGGATTTTCCAGGCAAAAGTACTGGAGTGGGGTGCCATTACCTTCTCCTCTAATGACTACTAGATGGTAGATATTCTTTTCCTTCCTGAGTTCCCTCAGGGCTCACCAGCTCCCCTTGGTGGTGGCTACAATCACTGATGACTGTAACCCTCTTTGTTTGCTGATATGGCAGACAATATTGCATTTCTCAAATATATATAAAAGTCTGGAATCAGGATAGAACTCTGGCCTGAAGATCTATGTTTGGGACACATCACTAGACTGATAATACTGAAAGCCAACTTTTCTCTCTGCTAGGCTATTTACCCTTACAATTTATAACTATTAAAATACAACATACTATCTTTATAGAAGTAGCTAAATTACATTTCGTTCTACTTTTTCCTTTTGCATTTTTGTCTCTTTCTGCCAGAATAGACTAACCATGCAGTGATTTTTGTTTGTTTTATTCTCTGCTAAAACCTCATCTTCTAGGGGAGTGTATCACACGTAGTTGCTGCCGATAAATGTTGTTTCCAGCCATAGCAAACCCCTTAAATTTCTTAGACTGAAATTCTTAAAAAGTTTTCCATATGTTTGTCCTTATACCTACAGTCTCTGGGTCCCTGATCCAGAGCTATTTTCATCTGGGTCTTCTCTGACCTCATTTCCTGGGGTTCAGATGCAGGATGATTCCTTGGAATCAACAATTTCCTTCTAGTTCCATTTTCTACCATACACCCTGTGAATTTAAAATGCAATCATTTGTGCTCTTCTGGGTATGTTTTGGAGTTACGGATTTAGTCTTTTGAAAAGCAATAAGAAAATATATTTCTACACACAGTTATTATAGATCATCTAGACTTATTTAAATTATCTAAAATTAAGTGCCATATTACTAAGGCAGAGAAATAAAAGAAAATATTCTGGAGTACTATCTCTTCTTTTTAAACAGCTTGCGAAGAAGCCTGTTCATCTCTGGCTCACTAGAGTGCAGTATTTGTTTAAATGAATTGTAAATGCACACTTTCTTTATACCAGCTGACAAGCAAAGACTTGTAAAAATGAAGGAGTTTCCACATTTAGAAATGAATTACTTGTTTTCCTAAAACCAAGAAAGCACAGTTCTCCATTCTTACCTTTGGCCCACCTTTCCTGTACAGTTGATCTCTATTGCTTAGTAAATTTGCCTTCTAGAGAGATAGTAGTTAAGCTCAGTCTATACTAAAAGCTTCCCTTGTAGCTCAGTTGGTGAAGAACATGCCTGCCATGCAGGAGACCTGGGTTTGATTCCTGGAGGAGGAAATGGCAACCCACTCCAGTATTCGTGCCTGGAGAATCAAATGGACAGAGGAACCTGGCAGGCTATAGTCCATGGGGTTGCAGGAGTCGGACAGGACTTAGCAGACTAAACCACCAGGATACTAAAATCAAGGTCAGTTTTCCACTGTTAATTCATGAAAGTGAAAGATTAAATTGTTGTGTAGTCATGGTTTTTAGAGACTTGACAGACCAAAAACAAAACAAATAAATTGAGTCAGAAAATTCAAAGCAAGCTTTGGAACCGTAATTTTCTTACTTTGTCTTATATCTTAGAATTAGTTTCATTCCTAACCTCTTCCTTTGTTATTTTTATAGGTCAGTCCCTGAAAGGTAAATTAATTCAATCTGGGACACTGAACTAGTTAGTAGCACAGTGGCTGCACTTGATTTCTGTTCCATAAATATTTCCACTCTAAATAGGCTTTTTCACTCTAGGTCCAAAAAGGAAGTTATTACAATAACAGCTTAGAATTTTTTCTTGGTACTTTTATTCTGATTTCTGTTTTGGTGAATTGTGTCATTATTAATATTAATTATGAGAGAGGGTCTACAATTTGACATGATTTGAGAACTTATAGCTTTAGTGATCAAATTTTAGTTCATGACCTGCATTTGACAAAAGAAATTGCTTTTACAGGCTCAATGCCCCTACTATGTGGGAGATAGAAATTACAAGAAAGGTGCTGATTACAATTTGACCTAAAGAATCAGGGATTTCTTAAAAAGCAAGTGTACTCAATAGCAATGGTTTTGCTTCATTATTTGTAGTTGTTCTATTTGAAGTCAGTTAACTTATTTCCTATATTCATGAAATACTTTCCATTTTAAATCTTCATTTTTATTGGGAAATAGATCCAGTTAGCTTTCAGCTATAGTTTGGTTTTTCTTTTTATGTGTATGTATGTGTGTGTATATATATACACACACATATATATATTTTACATATATATACATATAAAAATATACATATGTATATATGTGTGTGTGTGTGTGTATGTGTATATATATATATATATAAAGATTTTTATTTATTTATTTGGCTTTTCCAGGCCTTAGTTGAGGCATGTGGGATCTTAATTTTCTCACCGGGATCTAACCTGGGCCCCCTACATTGGAAGCTCAGAGTCTTAGACACCGGACCACCAGGGAAGTCCCTCTATTTTTCTATATTTTTAAATAAAATCATGAGTGTACTTATTTTTCAAGCATGCTATATTCCCTCCTAGAGTAGACAGAACCTCAGAGCATGAATGCTATCCCAGCTGACTTATCTTACAGACTTCAGATCTCAACATGTTTATCACTTCCTCTGAGAAGCCTTCTAAGATCTCCCTGACCAGTCCAATTCTCATTTAACTCTGTTTATCACATCATATGTTTCAATAGGAATTAATTTACTTTACAAGTACAACTTTTTTCTTATTTGATTAATATGTTGGTCTCCCTTTCAAAAATGAAATTTCCCTAAGGACAGGAAGCATGAACTTTTGCTCACTATTTTATCTTTAGTATTATTGGATAAATCAAGGAGGATTCAAAATAGGTGCTGAATGAATATTGGATGAATGAATGAATTATTCAAAATGCTGCTAAATACAGAATCATTTATAGCAAAAACAATGCTTTCCCAAAGTTGTTTTGCCTGTAGCAGGGTTACAAATCTACTGAACTATATTGATATTAGCAAAGAAAAATGTATCTTTTATTTTTATTTTCTTATAAATAATCTGATATTCTTCATTAATTTCTCATCTGACAGATTTACCTCTGGGTTGACATTGTTGGCTCAATTCAATTCTTTCTTATAAACTCACTCCAATTCAGTAACTTTAGATATCCGAGTTTGTGTGGATTGCAGCCCTTTCCCATCTCCTCCATAAGCTGGAGTTCAAGTGTTTGTTATAAGATAATATGAGTTCAAAAAGAACATGTGACATTTTGTGAAGAATTTATTAATAAAATTATTATTTCCAAAGCAATTCCTATATAAATTTACTCTAAATTCCTAAAGGTTAGGGAGGGCATTTCTTATTCTTACTTTTGTTTATCTATAATCTATGACAGTGGCTAGCTCATATATGCTCAATAAAAATTTCATTATATGAATGCATGCGTGCATGCTCAGTGGCTTCAGTCGTGTCCAACTCTTTGTGATGCTATGGACTGTAGCCTGCCAAGCTCCTCTGTCCAAGGGATTCTCCAGGCAATAAGACTGAAGTGGGTTACCATGCCCTCTATCAAGGGATCTTTCTGACCCAGGGATCGAACCTGCATCTCCTTCAGCTACTGCACTGCAAGTCAATTCTTTACCACTGAGCCACATGGGAAGCCCCTTTATATGCATGATTCAAAAACATATAAATCCAAAGACATGAATATTTGTCTAAGTATCTGCAGAAAATTACATGTATAGCCATTATTCAGAGTATGTTTTCTGTGTATGTGTCTGCTTTGATTTAATAAATAGTTCTCAAAACTTTTCTGATAGCTTGAGTATATATGGAGCCTAGTAAACATGTCAAATGAATTTTTAAAAACTCAAGGTAGTAGCTCAGATGGCTAATCTCATTTCATTTTACAAGAAACAAAGAGCTCCTTGATCAATTACACTGCAAAGATAGAAATGGAAGTAGGGGTTGTTAAGAAGTTAAATTTAAAACAGGCTTTTAGCATCTTATCAGAAAAAAAAAAAAGAATGGCAATTAAATGTTTCTATTTTCTCTTTTAACATATACAGATATTAAGATAGAGAGCAAAGATTAGATTTTATTGAGAAAACTGGGGTTAGTACCAGTAGTGAATGGCCAAATCTGTAAAAGATGAATACCCATTGGACTTGATAGGCACTGGAGGGCTAGACCCAGCTGTAATCAACAGGAAAAAATCCAACCAGGCTAGAAGGGCAAGGTAGCTGGCCACCACGAGAACAGGTGTTTGGTGACAGTCCAGGTTGCCTTTTCAATGCAGATAAGCAGATGGTCTCTGTTATGAATAAGTGAAGAGCAATGGTTCTTAAGCTTTAGTGTGCACCACCCAAAAAACATTAAAATGTAGATTCACAGGTCTCATTCTTAGAGATTATGATCCTGTAGGTTTAGGTTATACCAAGGACTCTGTATTTTTAGCCTGCACCGAAGGAAATTCTGATGCCCCAACCACTTTTTCCAAAACAATTATGGTTTAAGAAACATGAATCTTTTTTGCCCACATATATTGAATGTTTGCTAATGTTTTATACACATAATGACATTGTTGGGGAGGAGGGAATTTCCCTCCTCTACAACTCAGGAGTTCTTGTGGCAGGACTAATAATAAAATTGACAGAAGGCAGATTAACAAGGGGAAAAGGAATGCATTTTATTTCTCGCACATGGAGATCTCATAGAAACAAGACTTAAGAAGTGTCCAAATCAAGCAGCTTTTATACTTTTTACACCAAAAATACATTTATGAGAAATTAACAGGATAAAAAAATGTTTTGGGTACACAATTAGTGAAACATCTAAACAGTTTGGGCATGGGATAGTAAATTAAAGTAACAAGTCTTGTCTATATCTTGTCGTGTGGAAAAAGTGCACAACATCAGAGTTGTGAGTGAAGTTTTATTTGGGGCAAAATGGGAACTATAGTCTGAGAGAGAGTATCTCAGATACCTCTGAGAAACTGCTCTGAAGAGGTCGGGAGGAAGGTCAGGATTATATATGATTTTAGTGAAGTGAAGTGAAGCTCAGTCGTGTCCGACTCTTTGTAACCCCATGGACTGTAGCTTACAAGGCTCCTCTGTCCATGGAATTTTCCAGGCAAGAGTACTGGAGTGGGTTGCTATTTCCTGCTCTATTTCTTTGCTGCTAACCACGAGGAACAGATGAAACTTTTCTAGACATGAGAAGATGCAGTAAATTGGACTCATAAGATGTATTTCTGAGAATATCTATCTGAAGGCCTGTTCTGCCAGTTTTACCTAGAGCATGGAGTACTTATTTTCTGATCTTCACCCTGAACTCCTTTCAGGGTATGTTGAAACTCAGTGACTGTATTGGCTAGGGACCTAATTCTTGTAGAGGCCAACAGCAGGTATCGGTTTAGTTGGCAGTAGGCTTATCCATGAATTCTCTATCTCTAGACGTAAGTGTGTCCTTGTACCTTCAGATGCAGGGAGTGTACCTTTCACATGAGAGATTTATTTCCTGCTTTCAAGGAGACAGAGGGGAGGGTCAGAGTGACCCTCTTGTGTTGCCCAAATCTTAACTTTAATTCAAAATATTCAGTATACCATTAAGGTACTTAGTGGGGTGCCCTACCCTGGGCTCCCAAACAAAATTTATCTGGATTAAGAATATTAAAAAAAAAAAAAAACAGTCATTTAGTGTATTATCTGAGATAAACTTCAAACTATTTTCCTTTTACAAACAAAAAACAGATTATCCTTCTTTTAAAATTCCAAGAACCTAAAAAAGTCTGATTTGAAGATTTAAGACCTCCATTCTAGTCAATCTGCCATGAATTTTCTGCTGAACATTATAAGAAAAACCTTGATGGTGCAGTGGCATATGGGTCATTCCTTACATAGATTTATCTTCCTCAGACTAGAACTCCTTGTCTTGTGCTCTAATATTTTGTCTCAGAGGCAGGGGGTACTTTCCTCCTGTTTCTGCACCTCTGAGGTCTGACGTGCATGAGACAGACTGAATTATGTACAGTTTAGCTCCGGGAGTTGATGATGGACAGGGAAGCCTGGCATGCTGCAGTCCATGGGGTCACAAAGAGTCGGACACGACTGAGTCACTGAACTGAACTGAACTTGTCTCCAGCATTCTCCTTCAGTATGCAGTGGACACTCGGTAAATACATACTAAAGATATGAATGGATTTTTATATACAGCAACATCAAACTTTCAAATATGACCATTTCTATTTCTTATATATTTTTGTTAAAACTGGACATAATCTAAAAATAATTTAATCATGTCCTTTCACTTTATAGTGGAAATAACTAGGGCAACTATGCCTAAGTAATTCATGTACAAATGCTGACTTTGTACATGGGATGTTTTATTTTACATTTATCTGTTCTATATCCCCAATTCTATTATTGCTTCTTATGATACTTAATAATTTTGCATTTTTCATCATTTGGAGAGTACTAGTCTATAGGATGTGTCTCATGCTAGTTTGGTATTAGTCAGAATCTCAAAAGGACTTAATTGCTTATTGTATTCAGCAAAGTCTAGAAGGGAATTTGCAGATGTTGTCTACAGACATATACTTGTTCATGTGTGCAAAATGCTGGGGATAAGTTTTAAAAACAAGTTTGATCTTTTAAATTTATATTTCTAATGAAATTAATTTTTTAATTTAAAGAAAAGTATTACGTAGGGTAATATATTTTTCTAAGGGATATAATAGTCTAAGTTTTGAAAATATATTTGGGCTTCTCTGGTGGTTCTAAATAAGAACTGTAAAACTCATATCAGTGATATATTTAGTTGTGAATAATGGACAAACAAAAACTATACTATAGTCATTTAAATAAATCTGGAATACATTTGTTTTAAGCACAGGAAATTTAGGAGTAGCAATATAGGTCTGACACAGTGCCTCAGTGAAATCAATAGGGTCTGGACTTTTTTTTTAGGACTACCGTGTGGTACTGAGCATGTTAAGTTCAACAAAAGGTCATCTACCAAAGGGAAAAGGGAACGGAATGGCTGCCTTTTGTTTAGAAGAAATACTTTATTTCTAATTTCCAAGGTGTCAGAGAGGTCAACACTAGTATTCCCTTTTTGTCTTCTTATTTCCCCAACACAGTAGGTGACTTTTTTAATCATGGTCATCAGTTCAGTTCGGTTGCTCAGTGATGTCTGACTCTTTGGAACCCCCATGGACTGCAGCATGCCAGGCTTCCTTGTCCATCACCAACTCCTGAAGCTTGCTCAAACTCATGTCCATTGAGTCAGTAATGCCATCCAATCATATCATCCTCTGTCATCCCCTTCTCCTCCCTCCTTCAATCTTTCCCAGCATCAGGGTCTTTTCCAGTGAGTCAGTTCTTTGCATCAGGTGGCCAAAGTATTGGACCTTCAGCTTCAGCATCAGTCCTTCCAATGAATATTCACCACTGATTTCCTTTAGGATGGGCTTGTTGGATCCCCTTGCAGTCTAAGGGACTCTCAAAAGCCTTCTCCAACACAACAGTTCAAAAGCATCAATTCTTCAGCACTCAGCTTTCTTTATGGTTCAACGCTCAAATCCATACATGACTACTGGAAAAACCATAGCTTTGACTAGATGGACGTTTGTTGGCAAATTAATGTCTCTGCTTTTTAATATAATGTCTAGGTTGGCCATAGATTTTATTCCAAGGAGCAGGCATCTTTTAATTTCATGGCTGCAGTCAAGTGAATTCACTAGAGTGATTTCACTAGTCATGGTCATAAGGGTATTATTATACATCCAAGTCTTTGCATGCAGGTTTGAGACAGGAAGAACAAAAGGTTCCAAATTTTATTTTCCAGAAAAAAATTTACTTAGAAAATGAAGTCTTTTATACAAACTGTTGCCACTAGCTTATTGTCTAGTATTGTGTCATGTCCCATCTCTAAATGCAAGTGAGCTGGAAAGAGCAAGTTTATTTAGGTGGTACATTGTGACCTTGGTAAGGGGGAAGTCAAGATTCTCTCTGTAAGCAAGACAGGGGAGTGGGTATCAGATAAGAAGCTAGAAGTGGTTGTCACAGGGAATAATAATGAAGAAAGAAAAAGACCAAATAAACATGAGCCTTGGGTCAAGGTTAATAGCGCTACAGATTTTCAGCATGAAGATCAAATCTTAGCAACAAAATTTTGCTTTAATAAAAATCAGCCATTAAAAAGAATATATTTTGAATCAGTTCTAATGAGGTGGATGAAACTGGAGCCGATTATACAGAGTGAAGTAAGCCAGAAAGAAAAACACCAATACAGTATACTAACCCATGTATATGGAATTTAGAAAGATGGTAATGATAACCCTGTATGCGAGACAGCAAAAGAGACACAGATGTATAGACCAGTCTTTTGGACTCTGTGGGGGCAGGGGAATGATTTGGGAGCATGGCATTGAAACATGTATAATATCATATAAGAAACGAATCACCAGTCCAGGTTCAATGCAGGATACAGGATGCTTGGGGCTGCTGCACTGGGATGACCCAGAGGGATGGTATGGGGAGGGAGATAGGAGGGGGGTTCAGGATTGGGAACATATGTACACTCATGGCAGATTCATGTTGATGTATGGCAAAACCAGTACAATATTGTAAAGTAATTCACCTTTAATTAAAATAAATAAATTTAAATTTAAAAAAAAGTATTTTCCTTCATCCACTTTTATCTGTAATACTATACAAAGCTTTCCCAGACTTTGCTGCCTTCCATAGGACTAATATGTGAGTCAATTCATTCCTCTTTACTATTATACTCCTTCAGTTCCAGGAACAATATATAGGGGGACAGTCTTCATTACAAGGAAATAGAATTTTAGAAAATGTAACAAAATATTTTTAGCCTACAATAGTATTTCCACAAAATAAAATATTTATTAGTTTTAGTTTGAGAAATGAAAATGTTTACTCATTTACTAATATAAATCTATAAATTATTTTATAAATTAATGCTTTCAAAACATAGATTTTTCTTTCAATGGTTTTTTTTAAACAATGTTAGGTTTGCTTTTCTGAGTTTTGAATTCTAGAATTTCTGAATTTAGAGTACATGATAACTATGTGCATTTAAAATATTTTTATAATAACCTTGCTCAGTAAAGAAGGTCTTGATTGATTAGATTAAGATATGTGAAGAAAAAAGGAATGTATAATCAGAGAAAACATTTTCTAAATCATTTGGATTTTTAGATTTTAGTAAAACATATAGGAATGATTTGTATGGGTTAGTTAAAATTGAAGTCTAGTTCAGTTCATTCGCTCAGTCGTGTCCAACTCTGCGACCCCATGAATTGCAGCACACCAGGCCTCCCTGTCCATCACCAACTCCTGGAGTTCACCCAAACTCATGTCCATCGAGTCGATGATGCCATCCAGCCATCTCATCCTCTGTTGTCCCCTTCTCCTCCTGCCCCCAATCCCTCCCAGCATCAGAGTTTTTTCCAATGAGTCAACTCTTTGCATGAGGTGGCCAAAGTACTGGAGTTTCAGCTTTAGCATCAGTCCTTCCAAAGGACACCCAGGACTGATCTTTTGAATGGACTGGTTGGATCTCCTTGCAGTCCAAGGGATTCTCAAGAGTCTTCTCCAACACCACAGGTCAAAAGCACCAATTCTTTGGCGCTCAGCTTTCTTCACAGTCCAACTCTCACATCCATACATGACCACTGGAAAAAGCATAGCCTTGACTAGATGGACCTTTGTTGGCAAAGTAATGTCTCTGCTTTTGAATATGCTATCTAGGTTGGTCATAACTTTCCTTCCAAGGAGTAAGTGTCTTTTAATTTCATGGCTGCAGTCACCATCTGCAGTGATTTGGGAGCCCCAAAAAATAAAGTGTGACACTGTTTCCACTGTTTCGCCATCTATTTCCCATGAAGTGATGGGACCAGATGCCATGATCTTCGTTTTCTGAATGTTGGACTTTAAGCCAGCTTTTTCACTCTCCTCTTTCACTTTCATCAAGAGGCTTTTTAGTTCCTCTTCACTTTCTGCCATAAGGGTGGTGTCATCTGCATATCTGAGGTTATTGATATTTCTCCCGGCAATCTTGATTCCAGCCTGTGTTTCTTCCAGCCCAGCGTTTCTTCCAGCCCAGCGTTTCTCATGATGTCCTCTGCATATAAGTTAAATAAGCAGGGTGACAATATACAACCTTGATGTACTCCTTTTCCTATTTGGAACCAGTCTGTTGTTCCGAAGTCTAGTTAGATACATGTAATGAAGGGATCCTATAAAAAGTTAGCAAAATATTTTGACCACTGGATATATAGGCACAAATCATATTTAATTTAGCTTTTTATGATTAGTAAACAGTGACAGAGTTTATTTTCTTGGTCTCTAATTTCATGACTGCAGCCATGAAATTAAAAGATGCCTGCTCCTTGGAAGGAAAGGTATGACAAACCTAGACAGTGTATTAAAAAGCAGAGACATCACTTTGCTGACATATGTTCCTATAGTCCAAGCTCTGGTTTTTCCAGTAGTCATATGCGAATGTGAGAGTTGGACCATAAAGAAGGCTGAGTGCCAAAGAACTGATGTTTCAAATTATGGTGCTGGAGAAGACTCTTTCAGAGTCCCTTGTACTGCAAGGAGATCAAACCGGTCAGTTTTAAGGGAAATTAATCCTAAATATTCATTGGAAGGACTGTTGCTGAAGCTTAAGTTCCAATATTTTGGCCACCTTGTGTTTAGAGCTGACTCACTGGAAAAGACCCTGATGCTGGAAAGGATTAAAGCAAAAGGAGAATGGGGAGGCAAAGGCTGGGAGTTTGAGCATGCTCTGGGAGTTGGTGATGGCAAATATGGAGTGGGAAAAGAGTCAAGAAATGACTCTTAAAGATTCTTGGGAAATTTTCTATTGTCTGTTTGTTTGTTTTTGATTTACAGAAAGCTATCTTTGTTCCCCTACACAATTAAAATAACCGTTTGATGAGCTAAAAGAGAAACTGTCTTTCCCTTGGAGAAACCATGTCAATTTGATAAAAAGACTAATTTAATTCTCTGGAAACAGAAATAAGAATTCTTTGTTATCTGTTCATTTTTCTGGTTTAAAAAAGCTCTGTTGTACTGGGATCAACTATCCATTTGCCCTAGAGAGGTGTCTGCCTCAACTTATAGCAACTTTTTCTGTAACCAATATCTCATCCATTAAGGACAAGTTTCATGTTCTCATTACCTGGTTCACATAATGTTAGAAATGGAAGAGATTTTTAAGTCACCTAATCCACCCCCCTTATTTTACATTTGAGGGAAATAACACCCAGAGAAATTGAATGATTTAATTTCATGTTGCTATTTCTTCAGTAGTCCTATTTTCCACTATTCTTACATTCTACTATGGACACTATTTTTTTTCAGAACTCAGTCCTTTGGCATTTTCTTAGGAAATCTTCCATTAACTTGTCAACCAACCTTCATAAATTTGAATTAAAATAATGGAAACAGAAGCTTCATAGGTTTTATTTATTTTAGTGTGAATGTTACTTTTCCTATTTAAAAAAAACAGTGACTGACAAGAAGACTGCCCACGCAGTAGGCTATAAGCTCTATCAGCCTGGCACTTAATACAACATCTGACTTACGTTTGTTCACTATGTGCTGTCAGGTTAGATGTGAAACCCAGGTACAGGTCCTGTATTTTTCAAATGCACCAGTCTGTGTCATCAGTAGAAACTCTTGGCTGTATATTTCTAACATAAAAAGTTGTTTTCATCTCTGTCAAAATTAGGCTCATACGTGTAAACACCTTAATGAATTTTCAACAAACTGAAGTCAATAAGAATGATTAATAAGACATTAGATTCTCATTAACTTGTTTGAACTCTTGCTAGTTTTTAAAAATGTACTATGTTGATTTATGTGACATTTTTATTTGAAACCAGTTAGAGGTCATTAAAAACTAATTTAAATTTATGATTAGCCTTATTTTGTGATTCATGTTATTTTTAAAATAATTATTTATAGCATAATTGAAAAATTCTTAAAACAAAATAATACTTCCCTTGTTAATCAAAATATAATATTCTTTCCTTTTTGAAGCTGGAAAGCTTTGCTTACATTGATGATATTATCACCATCATTACCAACATTATTGAGTGCTTATGTATAAACCTGTGCTACATTTATAAGCTATAATACTAGATTATAAGCAGTTTTCACTTAGTATAAAAAAGATTCTCATTGGTCTCAAGGCATGTATAATTAAAAGAGAATGATAGCAAAGCAGATATAAATAATAAATTAACTTTAAATCATTTAGAAAAAAGGTGGATGTAAAAATACATACACTGGAATAATAGAAAATTGCCATTGCCATCTAACAGTTCTATAATACTTAAGTACCTTAGTCTCTAGTTCCTTTTGTATTTTTTTAATATATAAAACTATTCAGTGGATGCATATAATAGCTTTCATATATTCCGATTTAAAAAAAAAAAAAGCAGGAACACTTTACCTCAATTGTGACAATTCACGATAATTTTACAGAAAGTGGTAGGAAGAACAAATGAGAATATTAGCAATGGTAACATCCATCATGACCAATATTAGCTCTAATAGGCCAACTACAGGTAGGTGGAACATCAGGAGTTATTTATATTGTTAATTCAGTTAAAGTCACATGTCTGCTATTTTGCTGCTAGATAACTACATGGAATCAGGACCCGTTCTTTACGTAATAAAACCTTTTTCCCATAAAGTCTTAAATAAAACTATGTTTATTGAGGGACATACTCTTATTAAAAGGAGCAATGTAATGCACATTATTCTGTAATATGGATAAAAACTTATGAAACTCACTGTTCCAGATTGAAACTTCAGTGCCAGAACTACTTAAGAAAAACAAACTCTCATGAAGAGTTGTGTTAGATTTCTGTGCTTGTTCTTGTGTTAGATTTTTATACTTATAAGCTTCTAAACATCCATTCTTGTCACAAAGGCAGTCTTCACCAAACATCTGCAGAAACATTTGGAATGCTATTGTTTGAGAGGAATTGTCCAAGTGTGCATGCTTTTATAACATACCATTATGGTTGCATTGATAGTCCTGAAAAAAAGAATTCTGAATACAGTATAATGCACTGTCTTACTCATCTGTCACTGTATATTAGATAAAATGACTTGTTTATCATAGAATTCTTCAGAATGGAAATGTGAGTTGTCCTCTAGAGTTGCAAGTGTTATGTCACCTGGAAAACTGTTCCTTGCAATCAACTTATTTGCTGAGGAAAGCGTTATGAACTCTAGCGAGAATACTAGCTATCTGTAAATCATTCTTTCCTTTTTACTCTTAAAGCGATTATGTTACCTATAATGTTCACTTGCTATCCCTCACTCCCTCCATTATATCAACTAAAACACAAAGCAGATTTTCATTTTTAAATATATTGTCACTTTACATTGTACTTCCTACTTCTTTTAGAATATCAGTTCTGAAAATGAAATAAGCTAGAACACCTCTTTTGAGTTCAAATATAACCACATAGACCCTGTTTCATTATAGTGCCATCATGTAAGTCAATAAGTAGTGTAGTCTTTTCCATATATAAACACAGTACAATCTATGTTTGTATAATCCTGTTAGAGAAATTTACAGTTTAAAACAACCAGTCAAATATTAGCTGTTAGTTATGAGCTGAGAGCTGATAGCACAAGTAAAAAGGATGTAACCAAAGAACAAGGCGGGATTAACTATTTTCTGATTGACTTAGGTTTGAGTGATTCCACTAAAACAGATTTAAGGAATGACAGACTTTCTGTTTTTCAGATAAGTTTTCCTCACAATAGAAGGAAAACAATTACTGGGTTGTTAATAATAAGTTTTAGAAAATAAGCATGACCTATGCATTACACTAAATTGTAAAATTTTCACCAAGTTAAACAACTTAGATATTTTAAAAGTTAAACTAAAAGAACATTCAGTGTGATTTTTAAATGTTCACGTTTATATAAATGAATTAATGAAAAAATTTGAGAAAATATTTAATCATTCTGTGAAGTTATTGAAAATGTTATTTCTGTATAATGAATGCCAAAATTCTGGGCCTGTTTTGTTAGACAACCTGTCCGTTTTACTTCTCATGTTTATCCCCTTTCTACCAAATCTCACTTGCTCATAAATTTTCAAACTGTATCTTTTGTTTGGGATCACACTGCTCTCTCAATTCTATGTGCTTCCTGGCGTGTATATGCCTGAATCCTGCGCATATTTATCCGTAAGGTTTTGACTACATGTGTTTCTTAGTTCATTAAAAAATCAAATATTAAATAAATGTCTACTATGTGCAATGTGGGCTTCCTAGGTGGCTCAATGGTAAAGATTCCGCCTGCCAATGCAGGAGACGCAGGTTTGATTCCTGGGTTGGGAAGATCCCCTGGAGAAGGAAGTGGCAACCCACTCCAGAATTTTTGCCTGGAAAGTCCCATGAACAGAGGAACCTGGTGGGTTACAGTCCATGGCGTCACAACAGAATCAGACACTTAGTGACTAAAGAACAGTAGCAATTTGCAATGTACTGTATAATTTGCAGTGGAGAGGGGGGAGACATAAGGAAGGAGGTTTCTGTCATCTAAAATCTGTTAAAGAGGCAGATAAAGGATAAACACACAAATATAAAGTGTACGAAACAATGTTGTGGAAAACACTTTTAACGATTAGGGAACGATAAATATATGTGTATTGTTTAATGTATACATATGTGAGCATTTTTGCAGTGTGCCATATTTGCGTTAGTTTCTGTGTTTAAGTGGGTACATATTCATACGCAACTGTATCTTCATGTGTGTATGATACTTAGTTAAGTGGGACAGTCTCCGTGTCCAATTGTATGTCTACGTGTGTTTGCTTTCTCTTTATTGAAATCACATCTTCTGTGTGCTTCCTACACATGTAAATCTCAATAAGGAAGATGTATTTGTTTAGATTGATAAAAACTCTGATGAAATGAGATATAAAAGAACATAAAATCAAAAAATCCTCAGTGTCTGTACATCATGAATCTGCCCTGAGGGTCTTCTTATTAAGATAAAACAGGGTTCTAAATATATCTTTTATTAATTAAAAGGCTGCTGTTATTCTGAGTAAAATTAATACATAATTCTCTGTATGAGAATTAGCCTGCATTTGTATACATTTTGGAGTTGAGACTTTTAAGCCTGGAGCCTCTATGTTCTAATAGGCTCTAAGTATTGCGAGCCAGTGAGAAAGCAGTCCCTGGAGTAAGGGAGGGAAGGATCAGGTAAGGCTGGAGGGGAGTCACAGGTGAAGCTGAGCCCACACTGAGCATTCTTTTTCCCACACCACCCTCAGGTGAACTTCCCACCCGTCACAGAGTAAGCAACTGGCAGATGGCAGCCTCCTACATCTGCCTTCCCCACTCCCAGTCCCACCCTCCATTCCTTGGGAGCTTACTGTTCAAGGGGAGAATACATTAGGGAGGTTGCTCTGAAGGAGAGGGGATGGGGTCAAAACGACTGACTATAGCATCCTGTATGGCATTTTCCCAGTGACAGGGATGAGACAGTCATCATTCCACTCATTCACTTGGAGGGAGGGAGATGATAAATAAGGAAATATAGAAAGCAACCTTTCTCTCATGGAGAATGGAGTGGAAATTCTTTCCCTTCTCTAGGCATAAAGGGAGTATTATCATATTTGTAAAGGGAGTAATATAATAATTGTCCATAACGTGAGTAAAGAAAGCAAAAATGAATTCTTCTATCGATAATTTTATGCCTATAGGAGAAGTCAAACGAAGTTTTCAGGTGAAAGTAGGGCAGTGGGGAGCTGTCTAGCTGAGTGTGATTGTAGATAAGGTGACAATTTCTTTAGCAGAATCATGAAGAAAAGAGGAAATAAATGTGCTTAAATCATGTTGACTGGGAGTTGATTCAGAGTTCAAAGAGCCAAGAAAAATTGCCTACGTGTGACCATCACTGCCAGTGATGAAGGGTCATTTAAGTTGTGTATACATTTACATTTTCACAGCAGTTCAGTTCACTTCAGTTCAGTCACTCAGTCAAGTCTGACTCTTTGTGACCCCATGAATTGAAGCAGGCAAGGCCTCCCTGTCCATCACCAACTCCCAGAGTTCACTCACACTCACGTCCATTGAGTTGGTGATGCCATCCAGCCATCTCATCCTCTATCTTCCCCATCTCCTCCTGGCCCCAATCCCTCCCAGCATCAGAGTCTTTTCCAATGAGTCAACTCTTCCCATGAGGTGGCCAAAGTACTGGAGTTTCAGCTTTAGCATCATTCCTTCCAAAGAACATGCAGGGCTGATCTCCTTCAGAATGGACTGGTTGGATCTCCTTGTAGTCCAAGGGACTCTCAAGAGTTTTCTCCAACACCACAGTTCAAAAGCATCAATTCTTCAGTGCTCAGTTTTCTTCACAGTCCAACTCTCACATCCATACGTGACCACTGGAAAAACCATAGCCTTGACTAGAGGAACCTTTGTTGGCAAAGTAATGTCTCTGCTTTTGAATATGCTATCTAGGTTGGTCATAACTTTCCTTCCAAGGAGTAAGTGTCTTTTAATTTCATGGCTGCAGTCACCATCTGCAGTGATTTTGGAGCCCCCCAAAATAAAGTCTGACACTGTTTCCACTGTTTCCCCATCTATTTCCCATGAAGTGATGGGACCGGATGCCGTGATCTTCGTTTTGTGAATGTTGAGCTTTAAGCCAACTTTTTCACTCTCCTCTTTCACTTTCATCAAGAGGCTTTTTAGTTCCTCTTCACTTTCTGCCATAAGGGTGGTGTCATCTGCATATGTGAGGTTCTTGATATTTCTCCCGGCAATCTTGATTCCAGCTTGTGCTTCTTCCAGCCCAGCGTTTCTCATGATGTACTCTGCTTATAAGATAAATAAGCAGGGTGACAGTATACAGCCTTAATGCACTCCTTTTCCTATTTGGAACCAGTCTGTTGTTCCATGTCCAGTTCTAACTGTTGCTTTCTGACCTGAATATAGGTTTCTCAAGAGGCAGGTCAGGTGGTCTGGTATTCCCATCTCTTTCAGAATTTTCCACAGTTTATAGTGATCCACACAGTCAAAGGCTTGGCATAGTCAATAAAGCAGAAATAGATGTTTTTCTGGAACTCTCGGTTTTTCCATGATCCAGCAGATTTTGGCAATTTGATCTCTGGTTCCTCTGCCTTTTCTAAAACCAGCTTGAACATCTGGAAGTTCACAGTAATGTATTGCTGAAGCCTGGCTTGGAGAATTTTGAGCATTACTTTGTTAGCATGTGAGATGAGTGCAATTGTGTGGTAGTTTGAGCATTCTTGGGCATTGCTTTTCTTTGGGATTGGAATGAAAACTGACTTTTTCCAGTCCTGTGGCCACTGCTGAGTTTTCCAAATTTGCTGGCATATTGAGTGCAGCACTTTCACAGCATCATCTTTCAGAATTTGAAATAGCTCAACTGGAATCCCATCACCTCCACTAGCTTTGTTCGCAGTGATGCTTTCTAAGGCCCACTTCACATTCCAGGAGGTCTGGCTCTATGTGAGTGATCACACCATCGTGATTGTCTGGGTCTTGAAGATCTTTTTTGTACAGTTCTTCTATGTATTCTTGCCACCTCTTCTTAATATCTTCTGCTTATGTTAGGACCATACCATTTCTGTCCTTTATCGAGCCCATCTTTCAATGAAATGTTCCTTTGGTATCTCTAATTTTCTTGAAGAGATCTCTAGTCTTTCCCATTCTGTTGTTTTCCTCTATTTCTTTGCATTAATCGCTGAGGAAGGCTTTCTTATCTCTTCTTGCTATTCTTTGGAACTCTGCATTCAGATGCTTATATCTTTCCTTTTCTCCTTTGCATTTTGCTTCCCTTCTTTTCACAGCTATTTGTAAGGCTTCCTCAGAGAGCCATTTTGCTTTTTTGCATTTCTTTTTCTTGCAGATGCTCTTGATCCCTGTCTCCTATACAATGTCACGAACCTCAGTCCATAGTTCATCAGGCACTCTACCAGATCTAGTCCCTTAAATCTATTTCTCACTTCCACTGTATAATCATAAGGGATTTGATTTAGGTCATACCTGAATGGTCTAGTGGTTTTCCCTACTTTCTTCAATTTAAGTCTGAATTTGGCAATAAGGAGTTCATGATCTGAGCCACAATCAGCTCCCAGTCTTGTTTTTGCTGGCTGTATAGAGCTTCTCCATCTTTGGCTGAAAATAATATAATCAATCATGTCATACTTAAAAAAAAAAATCACAAAGTCATTTTTTGGCCATATTTTACTTCCCATTTGCTGTGCTCTCATTTTTTCCCCTACTTCCCTTTTTCATAGCTTTTGTTGCAAAATGAAGAGAGTCAGATTAGCAGAGCCAAGCTTTTGTGTAACATAGCTGACAATAAAAGGAAAGGTGTGTATGTAGTAAGAATAAAGCAGATTTGAAATTTAATTATTATGGTATATTATATGCATATAAGCATTTGTTAACTGTTGTTGGGTCGCTAAGTCAGGCACAACTGGACAACTTCACTTTCACTTTTCACTTTCATGCATTGGAGAAGGAAATGGCAACCCACTTCAGTGTTCTTGCCTGGAGAATCCCAGGGACAGGGGAGCCTGGTGGGCTGCCGTCTATGGAGTCACACAGAGTTGGACACGACTGAAGTGACTTAGCAGCAGCAGCAGCAATTGTCCAAACAATCTCCACTTCATTAAGATACATTTCGATACATAGGATCAGTGTAGTTGTATATGCATATTGTTTCTGACACTGAAAATTGGCCTCTGTACACTGTCACTTATGACCAACCTAGACAGCATATTCAAAAGCAGAGACATTACTTTGCCAACAAAGGTCCGTCTAGTCAAGGCTATGGTTTTTCCAGTGACCATGTATGGATGTGAGAGTTGGACTGTGAAGAAAACTGAGCACTGAAGAATTGATGCTTTTGACCTGTGGTGTTGGAGAAGACTCTTGAGCATCCCTTGGACTGCAAGGAGATCCAACCAGTCCATTCTGAAGGAGATCAGCCCTGGGATTTCTTTGGAGAGAATGACGCTGAAGCTGAAACTCCAGTACTTTGGCCACCTCATGGGAAGAGTTGACTCATTGGAAAAGACTCTGATATTGGGAGGGATTGGGGGCAGGAGGAGAAGGGGACGACAGAGGATGAGATGGCTGGATGGCATCACTGACTCAATGGACGTGAGTTTGAGTGAACTCTGGGAGTTGGTGATGGACAGGGAGACCTGGCGTGCTGCAATTCATGGGGTCATGAAGAGTCGGACACGACTGAGCGACTGAACTGAACTGAACTGACACTGTTACTGAGTTGAATCTTGGAGGCAAAGTTTGGGTGAATTAGAAAAGAACAGCTTTATTGTTTTGCCAGGCAAATGGGCTACAGTGGGCTAATGCCCTCAAAACTGTGTGTCCCAGCCCAGCAAGGGAGGGGTTGTGAGAAGTCTTACAGTCAAGGTGCAGGGTTGCTGATAAGAATCAGGGTGCTTACCGGTCCTGCATTCCTTCAAAGGAGAGATTATCTGGTGTCCAGTGGTTTTGCGATGGGCTTCTGTGGTTCTTGAGGTTATTGAACTGTGACATTCCCTTTGGAATGAAGAATTCTTTATCAGTTAGCCTCTTCCATTTGGTATTGGTGTTCCTTCTATAGAAAAGTTCAAAGATACTGTTATGTGTACCCTTTGAGGAGGATCCTTTCCCAAGACTGCTCTGTTTTTTCCTCCATTTTCAAGAACAGTCAAGTTGAGATAACTGACGCTACTGTAAGTGATTTTTGTATATGTCTTGAAATTTTGAACAAAAGTTTTAAAATTACTTTATCTGAACTGAATAGATAATTGAATGATGATACTTATTTTTAATGCATGAATATCCACTGTGTTAGCTGCTCAGTCGTATCCAACTCTTTGTGACCCCTTGGACAGTAGCCCACCTGGCTCATCTGTCCAAGGAGTTTTCCAAGCAAGAATCCTGGAGTGGTTTGCCATTTCCTTCTGCAGGGGATCTTCCTGACTGAGGGACTGAACCTAGGTCTCCTGCATTGCATTCAGATTCTTTACCATCTGAGCCATAAGGGAAGCCCTAATATCCACTGTAGTTTCCTAGTTTACTTCACACACATCAACATCAACTAACATATAAAAGAAGAATATTTTCCTTCACTGTGTCAAGTCTTACCTTACTACCTTCTAATACTAAATACTATAGCTGGATTCAACCCTGCCCACTTCCTTAATCTCAGCTGAAAACATATTAGAGGGCCTAGCCCTTTAAGAAGTATGTCTGAATATAGTCTGATTCTTTCCATTTAAGTGTCCAATTCTTTCCCATCTTGTGAACTTTGGGCTGCAGCTTTGTCTAACTCCTAATGACTATAACCAGTTTGTCTGCTGGGTCTTTGGCACTTACCCTGTGCCTTGCTCCAACTTTGGGTTATTTCTGAACCTGAATTTGGATTCTAAACTCTAGCCAGGTGAGCTGGAATAAAACCTTCTTGCTCTGTTCCCACAATACTTTTCCTTCTTAATTGTGGTAGCTTAACACAGATACTCTCAGGAACTTGGGATGCTTTCTAGATATTCTCTGGAATACAACTAGACCTTTTTATAAAGTTGTCAATGTATGAGTGTTTGATTTTTTTTTTTTTTTTTTTGTTAGTCATGTTAGGAGAATTGGGACTTTTTAAAATTTAAGTTTTTTGTTCTTTAGTTTCTAAGTGATGTCCACCTCTTTTGTGACCCCATGGATTGTAGTCTGCCAGGCTCCTCTGTCGCTGGGGATTCTCCAGGCAAGAATACTGAAGTGAGTTGCCATTTCCTTCGTCAGAGGATCTTCCCAACCCAGGGATCAAACCCATGTCTCCTGCACTGCAGGCTGATTCTTTACCACTGAGCTATCAGGAAAGCCCATATTTAAGTTCAGATATTTTAAACTTTTTGATTCCATAGGAGGGAGGTATATGTGGTGGTGGAGGTAGGGGAAAGCAGTATTTTTGATATTTTAGGTCCAGTCTTGTAACCACCAAACCATACTTAATGCCAACCTCTTGAGAAAAGCTTTGATCAGATTAAAACTTAGTCACCTTCAGCTTGAACCCTGGCTCCTTTCTGTAGGTAGATAATTTTATCATCCAGATGTGCTTTGTAAACCTCCCCAGGTTTGTTCTGCACCATCTTTCTCTCTAGCTCAGTTTTCCCAACAGCCTTGCATTTATGGCTCTGCTGCCCGTCATTACACTGTAACAATTATTACAGAAGCTGACTTGGGAATGTAAGGATTTTTATTGATGATAATCCTGCAAAAATAGAAAAAATATAAGGTGAATCCTCTGTGTGAGACGAGGCATGAGCTAGCCTCATGAGGAAGATATAACAATGTGCAATTCAAAATAATTCTATTTCAGGTTCTTTAAGACATAGTGTAAAAAAGTCTAGAGAATTTTCCTTTGGAACTTGGGGAGCTAACAAATAACTGTAATTCTGGAAGAATCAGAGTTTGTGATCATATGACATTTTTAGAAATTAGGTGAGGGCAGTGAAAATAGCATGATAAAGGGATTACATAAGCAAGTTGACCCAATATACTATAATTCATAGATGCAACTAAGAAAAAAGCACAGATGTTTTAATGTCTTAAAATAAGATATCAAAGTGCAATTATGCCAAATGAACTCAAATGCACTTAAAATCTATGTTTATACCTAATGAGTGACTTAAAGTAAGATTTAGAACAAATTTGCACGTTAAGTAATTTAAAAGTCTCATATCATGTAGAACCTGCTAATGTGGTTTTTCAGTAGCTCTGTGGTTAAATGCTAATAGCATATTCCCAAAAGAAAAGACCAGTAAACTGGAATCCATAAAAGTTCCCTGTGATGTTCACATGTTATTGGATTTTTCCCTTTGAATATAGATTTTTATCTGTCCTAAAGAAAGCAAAACTTTTAAAATACCACTTAGCAGTCTTTTGAAAAGCAGGCAGTTTGACCAAAATACTGCATTTATGTAAAGACTGCTGTTCACTTACCATTGGATTTTTCTCCTACTTTCCCCATCATATCACAGAAGCCATTTGAGAATTATCTTTTTTATTTGTTTGACTTTTGGACTCTATCAGTGCTTCACATCTTAGGTAATAAATTTTTCATATGCAGTACTTAACAAGATCATATCAAGAAAGGGCAAAATTAAAGAAAACAATCTATTAAAAGTTGATTTCTGTATAGTGGCATTTTCTCAATTTTATCATAGTTCTAAATAATTATTTTTTGAATAGTGCTAAAGTATTAACTCTCTAAATCTTAAAGAAAACAATGTAATTGCTCATGTGGAAAATCAATGAAAAATGACTGAAATTATGAAAAAAATTAAAAATTTTTTTTAATTTATTTTTTATTGAAGGATAATTGCTTTACAGAATTTTGCTGTTTTCTGTCAAACTTCAACATGAATCAACCATAGGTATACATATATCCCCTCCACATAGCTATGTACCCCCCAAAGATTCCAGTTTACTTATTTCAATATTTATTTTTAAAATGATTTTAAGATCAGTGATTTGAAACTCCAGTACTTTGGCCACCTCACGCGAAGAGTTGACTCATTGGAAAAGACTCTGATGCTGGGAGGGATTGGGGGCAGGAGGAGAAGGGGACGACAGAGGATGAGATGGCTGGATGGCATCACTGACTCGATGGACGTGAGTCTGAATGAACTCCGGGAGTTGGTGATGGACAGGGAGGCCTGGCGTGCTGGGATTCATGGGGTCACGAAGAGTCGGACACGACTGAGCGACTGATCTGATCTGATCTGATCTGATGTAGGTAATTGCTTGTGTGTGCCCAGTCATTTGTCATGTCCAACTTTTTGCAACCTCATGGTCTATAGCCCATCAGGCACCTCTGTCCGTGGAATTTTTCAGGCAAGAGTACTAGAGTGGGTAGCTATCTCCTACTCCAGAGGTGATATACTACATCCTTTTTTATTCCTTATAATTTACACTCTTGCAAAATCCATACAATAGAGTTTGTATGATTGTCTTCACTTTACAAATTAGGAAATTATATCCTAAAATGTTAAGAAGCTTAACATAGTGTTACAACTTGTAACTGCTAGTGCTAGAAATTAAACCTAGATACTATCTCAGAGTTAATTCTTTATCTACCAAGCAGCTTATTATACCATAAGATACAATTTTTGTTCTGTTTTTAAGGAATCTGGTTGATCAGTAGTTATTAATGTTATGTAAGACTTTGTTTCCATGTAAGGAGACATTTATATAGATGACACTTTGTGTGATTTTATGTATCAAAGATGATTAGTGAGCAAAAACATTTTTATACTTTTCTCTTATAAGTAGCCTAACCTATAGAATTCTATCTCCATGTTAAAATTATTTTAGTATAGGAGACTTCAAATTGTATCAAACAAATACATTTTTAAAATATTTTTATTGAATTTATTTATTTAATTGGAGGATAATTGCAATATTGTGATGGCCTCTGCCATATAGCAACATGAATTGGCCATAGGCATACATGTGTCCCCTCCCTCTGGACTCCCCCCCGCCCCACCTCCATCCCCACCCCATCCCTCCAGGTTGTCACACAGCACCCACTTTGGGTTCCCTGTGTCATAGATCAAACTCCCACTGGCTATCTGTTTTACCTATGGTAATGTATATGTTTCAGTGCCATTTTCTCTAATCATCCCACCCTCTCCTTCTCCCACTGTGTCCGTAAGTCTGTTCTTCATGTCTGTGTCTCCTTTGCTGTCCTGCACATAGGATCATCAGTACCATCTTTCTAGATTCCGTACATGTGTATTAACATATGATATTCAAACAAGTACAGTTTTGCTTTAAGAAGGCTTGATGTTCTGGAAAGAAAAAAGATATTAAAAGTGAATTTTCAATCAGTTTATAGCACTTGTTATATTGTGAGATAGTTAATGGATGTGTTATAAATATTACATTGAATTAATGAGCACATCAATTAATTAATTTAAAAGATTCCTTTATAGAACCTCTTATTTTTGATCATTTTGAATCTTTGTTTTTGAAGTTTTGGGTAAGTGAAAGTAGTTGCTTACTCAAAGTAAATATTTGTAGTGGGGCTACTTTAGGCAGCTGAATTTAGAAATAAAGCTCAGTTTTTGGCATCTCTTTATTTCCTGGCTCTGCTTCTTGCTGTGTTTGACTCATCTCTGGTTCTGCATGGTAACAACATGGCACCCTACATCCTCTTAGATTTCAGTCCAAAGGTAAATACGCGCTTTCCTTTCCCAGAATCAACAGCAAAAGATTCATGGTGTACTTTCAGTTCTTAGAGGACAAACATATACAATGAACCAATTGCTGTGGTTAAGAAACTGGTAGCCCTGTTAAAAGTATAAGTAGATTTCACCAAATGTGTTGAATTAAAAGTGAGGACAAATATTTCCCCACAGAGGAAAATTGGGATATGGTCTTACGAAGAATGAAAAGATGCTCCTTGATAAAAGCAATTGTCATCTACTGAGCTTTAAGAAGAATATATATGACTATATTAGTTTAGGGATCATAATGTTAACTTTTAAAATGCTTAATTCTTCTTAGTGCTAGGAAAATAGGTCTTCATATGAAAAAGAAAAATTTGACCTTAAAATGACATCTGTTTGGTAAATCAACAATTTATACGGACTCAACAAGTTATAAAGACTACCATACTTTGATAAGGTATAAATAATCATAACTTATTTTGATGCCCTAGCTTAATGAACAATGTGCGGTGTCTATATCTAATTCACTGTTAGTTCTGTACGTCTTTTGATACTGATTTTGTTATCTTGTCATTTAGTACATAGCTATTTCTCTATCGATTTATAGTGAGCACCAGGATATGAGCTTGGGGGAACTCAGTGAAATAGATGTCGATCAGTTTAATTTTTTTTAAGCATTTCTGTCTGGCTTTAATAATGTACAAGTAATGTAAAAAGCCATTTAGTTTTTATCAGTTAGTCAGAATCTGTTGGCCTAGTTTCAAAAGTTGGTCTCCTGGGCATAATGGACATAATTGAAACTCCTGTTAAGTTTTTCCATTTTAATGAAAATATTAAACCACTTGAGGAGTAGCATGGTGAATTTGCTGCCCAGATCTCAGAGGGCTAAGCTCTGAATTAATTCTGCTGTCTTCTACTATTTTATTCTCAACATTTATAAAGTTTATTAAAATGATTTGTTCTCTAACTCTGTTTTCAGATCATTGCTTTCAAGGATGACTTG
Organism: Bos taurus; assembly: GCF_002263795.3. NCBI lineage: Eukaryota > Metazoa > Chordata > Mammalia > Artiodactyla > Bovidae > Bos > Bos taurus. The sequence goes on along the minus strand of NC_037333.1, from coordinate 33,255,831 downwards.
AGTTTTTATTTTCTTTTCATAATTTTCTCTTTATAATTGAAGGCTACAAAAGGGAACAATAGAGAATGGAAAATAAAAATGCAGTGATTAATTCTATGACTTTGCTTTTCTGAACTATGAATTGAATAAAGCAATATTTGGGTGATAGGCTTAGAACTACAAAGAACTTTGGCTTTTAAAAATTATTAGTTTCAAAATATTACTAACTGCAATTTTTCAAGTAGTTTTAATGTTTCTTGGTAGAGAAAATAAAGCACAATTTAAAGTACAATTTTAGTATTTAGGATGTTCATTTAGAATAAAATGATAGTTACTAAATATACTCCATTTACTTGGAAATTTTAAAGCTTTTTACTTGGGCTATTGGGATTGTATATCTCCCAGACATTATTTTCAATATTTTGTGCTTCTATGCTAATTGCTTTCATATATAAAAAATACAAGAGGGCACAGGATAAGAAGCAATGATGAAATTAAATCTAATCAGAAAATAAATGTTTTAATTCTGCATTTCCATATCAGTATTTACCTGTTTCACTGCATCATTGTGAATCGGCTTAAAATACAGTTATTGAAACATTTCATTAAATAGATTTATTTGAAGATATATTGTATGATTTTGAGAGAGTGAAAGTGTCGTAAACTTTATGACAATTGAAATTATTAATATAATCACTTTTGAAAGAGAAAGTTTAGTCGCTCAGTCCTGTCCGACTCTTTGTGACCCCATTGACTGTAGCCTACCAGGCTCCTCTGTCCATGGGATTTTCCAGGCAAGAACACTGGAGTGGGCTTCCATTTCCTTCTCCAGAGGATCTTCCTGACCCAGGGATCGAACCCAGATCTTCCACATTGTAGGCAGACACTTTTACCATCTAAGCCACCAGCAAAGTCCTATTCACTTTTATCAGTTAATAAGTAAATCTAATGTTCATTGTATCCCTGAGATCAAATATCCCTAAGTAACTTCTAAAGAGTGTCTTATTGAATGTGCACAGTATCCTTACAAGGTAGGTAACAGTGTCTCATTTTACAGATGAGGTACAAGTTTTCCAGTAAGTAGCTTGCCTAAGGTCACATAGCGCTGGAGTCAGAATTCAGTTATGATATGAAATCTAAAGCTTGCTTTTAAATGAGTATTGACCCGTGTTATCCCCAAATGTCTCCAAAATCTAAATCACTAATCTTTTTTATGAAAGATAAATATATAAGCTTCGTATTTTAGGTATTATACACATTTATGAAGAGAAATATTATAATTTGGAATGGATAATATTAGCGATAACCTTATTATTAGAATAAAAAAGACTAACAAGTACTTACTCTTATAATATTTTATTTTATTTTTTTATTTTTTTAAATTTTATTTTATTTTTAAACTTTACATAATTGTATTAGTTTTGCCAAATATCAAAATGAATCCCCACAGGTATACATGTGTTCCCCATCCTGAACCCTCCTCCCTCCTCCCTCCCCATACCATCCCTCTGGGTCGTCACAGTGCACTAGCCCCAAGCATCCAGTATCGTGCATCAAACCTGGACTGGCATCTCATTTCATACATGATATTTTACATGTTTCAATGCTATTCTCCCAAATCTTCCCATCCTCTCCCTCTCCAACAGAGTCCATAAGACTGTTCTATACATCAATGTCTCTTTTGCTGTCTCGTACACAGGGTTATTGTTACCATCTTTATAAATTCCATATATATGCATTAGTATACTGTATTGGGGTTTTTCCTTCTGGCTTACTTCACTCTGTATAATAGGCTCCAGTTTCATCCACCTCATTAGAACTGATTCAAATGTATTCTTTTTAATGGCTGAGTAATACTCCATTGTGTATATGTACCATAGCTTTCTTATCCATTCATCTGCTGATGGACATCTAGGTTGCTTCCATGTCCTGGCTAGAAGACATACAGATGGCTAACAAACACATGAAAAGATGCTCAACATCACTCATTATCAGAGAAATGCAAATCAAAACCACTATGAGATACCATTTCACACCAGTCAGAATGGCTGCAATCCAAAAGTCTACAAGTAATAAATGCTGGAGAGGGTGTGGAGACAAGGGAACCCTCTTACACTGTTGGTGGGAATGCAAACTAGTACAGCCACTATGGAGAACAGTGTGGAGATTCCTTAAAAAACTGGAAATAGAACTGCCTTATGATCCAGCAATCTCACTGCTGGGCATACACACTGAGGAAACCAGAAGGGAAAGAGACACGTGTACCTCTTATAATATTTTAAATATAAAGCCACAACTATTCTGAGAAATTCAATATGAAATATCTATTAAATATCAAGATTTTTTATTCTTAATATTCAATGTTTATTATTTTTGCAGTAAGAGAAAAATAATGACACAAAGAAAAATGTAACAGGAATAATGAAAACTGCTGAGGGTTAGCTGTGTCAAGTACCACTCTTGATAGTTCATGTGTATTGACACAGTACTCACAGCAACATCATAGAATGGTTAATATTATGATATTAATTTTCAGAGGAAGAACCTCAAACTTGCAGAGGTTTACTAATTTAAATGAATAAGGCCCTACTGTTAAGTGAGTAGCAGGGTTAGAATTTAAACCTAGGCAGCCTCATATACTGGAGAAGGAAATGGCAACCCACTCCAGTATTCTTGCCTAGAGAATCCCATGGACAGAGGAGCCTGGTGGGCTGCTGTCCATAGGGTCGCACAGAGTCGGACATGACTGAAGTGACTTAGAATGAATGCATGCATTGGAGAAGGAAATGGCAACCCACTCCAGTATTCTTGCCTGGGGAATCCCAGGGACAGAAGAGCCTGGTGGGCTGCCGTCTATGGGGTTGTACAGAGTCGGACACGGCTGAAGCGACTTAGCAGCAGCAGCAGCAGCCTCATATACTAACCACTACCTTGTAGTGCTCTATTCAAAGAGTAAGTGCTAATATCTTGAAAAGTCACCAAAATATAGAGATTAAAATACTACTTTTACCACAGTGTTAAGTTATTGAAATTTCATAGGTCATTCCATGTCTATAATCAATTCAATACTAATTTTTATTTATTTTACTTCTAGGATGTCATGCTCCTCCATTTTGTCCCCATAAAAACAAAATGAAAGAGATAGATTACTCAGCATCTCATTCTGTGATAATGACTTAGTTCTGTTGTTCTCATATTCCAAAAAGAAATTTATGACAGGGTATATTTCTACATATATAATTATTAAAAGTGATTTCATATCTTCATCTAATATGTATCAATTATATATAAGTTACATTTTATTTCCAGACATGGTTATACATACTTTCCGTGCACCTTTCCCCACTGATAAAAGCATTTTTCTTTTCATTCATTCTATTTGACTTGCATGCACAGAAATTGTGCCATCCATGCTTTTCCTTAGGTATATTCAAGTTGTCATTCAAATCTCTTGGCTAATTTACTACTTGACACCCCAGTGTTTTGGAACCTAACAAAAGTCACAGATGGTACTGATTTTAGAATTAGTTAACATCTTGTAAAATACTGCATTTAAAATATGTTACAAATATTTGCTATTGTCTATCTGATAGTAGAAACCCTCCAATAATAATAAAGATTAACCCTATTTTTTCTCTTGCCAAACTTCTTATGAACATTTCCTTGTCTTCCATTTTAGCATGTGAGCCAACACTTAGAACATAGTATGTGTTCAATAAATGTTTTTTAAAAACTTAAATTGTATTTAACTCTATGATTTAAAACCTTTCCTCATTAACTTAAATAAAATTCCACTATATCTGCTTAACAGCTCTTTCTGCTCTAGCATAATTTTTTCTCTTTGCTTAGAAAATTAGTAAAAAATAAAAATAAAAATTCTTATGTCAGAACAGCCTTTGGCAAATACAGTGAAAATAAACCAAATACATGATGATTTAACATTTTATAAAATGTGGTTTGCAGAGATAAAGTAAATCCTTGGCTGCATTTATCTCTATACCATTATGTCTCAAGTGTAGAATCTTGGCTTATAGCAGAGATGATTGTAGCTGTTGTGAATTTAAGGGATATTGATTACAGAGGGATGCTCTAATTTCCCTGAACAATGCCTAATATCTCTTCTGAATGTTCATGATTTCCTCTGATAAGATTTTTACTATGGAGATGATGTGTCTTTATCATTTTAACACATTCAGTCTCCTTCTTCCACAAAGGGAGAAGAGGCACTAGTAAAGACATTAGACAACATTGCTTAGCTAAAATTTGATAATACTTTGTCTTATGATATTTATGTTTTATTATTATGGTCTACTTATGGTGAACTCCTCTGGTTTTCCACTTACGATTGTGAAATAAGATTTCAAATACATATGGATTAAAATGTGGTTTAAGATTTAAAAGCAAATAATAGTTCAATGATATGATATTTGAAGGTAATATAGCAAAGAATGAAGTTTGGGAGACTCGACCATATATCAGTAAAATTGTTGTTGTTCAGTCACTCAGTCATGTCCGACCCATTGTGACACCATGAACTGCAGCACACCAGGCTTCCTGTCCTTCAATATCTTCAGGAGCTTGCACAAACTACATGAATTGAGTAGTGATGCCATCCAACCACCTCATCCTCTGTCACTCCATTCTCCTGTTGCCCTCAGTCTTTCCCAACATATGGGTCTTTTCTGATGAACCAGCTCTTTGCATCAGGTGGGCAAAGTATTGGAGCTTCAGGTTCAGCACCAGTCCTTCCAGTTAATATTCAGGGTTGATTTCCTTTAGGATTGACTTGTTTGATATTATTGCTGTCCAAGGGACTCTCAAGAGTCTTCTCCAGCACCACAGTTCAAAAGCATCAATTCTTTGGTGCTAAGCCTTCTTTATGGTCCCACTCTTATATCCATACATGACTAATGGAAAAACCATAGCTTTGACTATACAGACCTTTGTTGGCAAAGTGTTATCTCTGCTTTTTAATATGCTGTCTAGGTTTATCATAGCTTTTCTCCCAAAAGACAAGAGTCTTTTAATTTCATGGCTGCAGTCACTGTCTGCAGTGATTTTGGAGCCCAAGAAAATAGAACCTGACACTGTTTCTACTTCTCCCCCCCCATCTATTTGCCATGAAGTGATGGGACTGGATGTCATGATCTTAGTTTTTTGAATGTTGAGTTTTAAGCCAGCTTTTTCACTGTCCTCTTTCACTTTCATCAAGAGGCTCTTAAGTTCCTCTTCACTTTATGCCATGGACTTCTTTATTGGCTCAGAAGGTAAAGAATCTGCCTGCAATACAGGAGATCTGGGTTCAATCCCAGAGTCAGGAAGACCTCCTGAAGAATGGAGTGGCAATCCACTCCAGTATTAATGCCTGGAGAATTCCATGGACAGAGGAGCCTGGTGGCCTATAGTCCATGGCATTGCAAAGAGATGGATACAACTGAGTGACTAACACACTTAACACTTTCACTTTCTACCATTAAAGTGGTATCATCTACATATCTACAGTTGTTGATATTCCTCCTGGCAATCTTGATTCCAGCTTGTGAATCATCCAGCCCAACATTTTGCATGATATACTCTGCACATAAGTTAAATAAGTAGGGTGACAATTTACTTATCAGTAGACTAATCAGCATAGTAATTATGAAATATAAAATATCTACATTCTATGGAGAAGGAAATGGCAGCCCACTCCAGTACCCTTGCCTGGAAAATCCACAGAGGAGCCTGGTAGGCTACAGTCCATGGGGTCGCAAAGAGTCAGACACGACTGAGCGACGTCACATTCACTTTCACTTTCCTCACCTCCTACTCTTCTCTGTCTATAAAAGAAACTGACATTCAGACCCGGATAAGATGATACACTGGGGCACTAGCCTGCCATCTTCTAGGACGCCTAGCTTTCCAAATAAAGTTGTATTCCTTGCTTCCAAAAAAAAAAAAAAATCTCTACATTCTAGAGCATAATAGTAATGATTTTCTTCAATTATTGAGGAAAGAAAAAGTAATAGCAATGTAATAACATGTATATGATAATGGATGTAATTTGTAAGTGGTGTTGCATACTGGAAACTTCTCCATCCCATTGAGTGGAAAAAAAATTACTGGAAAAATAGTGAAATATTTTAGGTACTTGTAAAATTTTTCTTAGGATTAAATTTTTGTTTGCTTTTTAATCACAAATGTGAGAGTCCACAAAAGAAAACAGGAGAAGAAAAAAGAGATTTCATTTTAAGAGACACTGAATCAGATTTAGATTTTCTTCAGTTACAGTTTAACTGCTACTTGGAGAAAACTACATTAAGTATAATCACAGGAACACCAGGAAAAAGGTAAAGATATATTTCTTATATCTATACATGCAAATGTTTATATATTAATACTGGGATGAAAATTGGTATATCCAAAATATATGAACTATAAAGATAAATGTTTGATATGATTATTCAATAAAAAGTAGTATCATGTACTTAGACAGCCTTCCTAAATGTTTATGGGCAATGAGCATGTGCCAACTTAAATAGAAAATATTAATCAACAATATAGCCTCTCTGAGGATTAAGAAGAAATGAACATAAGTTGTTGAAATGTTATAAATACTAGGTTCCTAGCAGTTATTACTGTCCTGATTGTTTCCAGAGATTGTTGAACTTTATTGGCAATATAATTATCTCAGAGTACAAATTATTTTTAATTAATAATTATTGATTAAGAGAAAGTATGATAATGAATTGAACTTCTATGCTGTTGATTAATAGACTTATTTATTTATTGAGCAATTTTAGGTTTACAGAAAAATTGAGTGGAAAGTGCAGTGTTCCCATATATCCCATTACCATCTCCCCAATTTCCCTGGTTTTTAACATCTTGCATTAGTGTGGTACACTTGTTACAGTTGAGCTATAATAGCTATAGCTGATATGTTATTAGCAAAGTCCATACTTCATCTACACTCTTGGTTTTATACCTTCTGTGTGTTTTGACAGATGTGTAGTGACATATATCTACAATTAAAACTTCATTGTTTCACCTCTCTAAATATCCTCAGGCTCCATTTACCCCCCTTTAATAGTGCCAACCACTGATCTTTTTACTGTCTTCATAATCTTGCCTTTTCCAGAATATCTTATAGCTGGAATGTATGTGGCCTATTCAGATTAGTTTCTTTTACTTTGCAATATGTGTTTAAGATTCATGCTTGTCATATCATAATTTGATAGCTCATTTTTTTTTAAATCACTGAATATCCCATACTATGGAAGTACCACTCTTTGTTTATGCATTCATCTGTTGAAGAACATCTTGGTTGATTACAAGTTTGGGCAATTTTTGTTATAAACATCTGTATGCTGAGTTTTGTTTGGACCTAAGTTTTCAACTCATTTGGGTAAATACCAGAGTGGTATTATTGGATCCTGTGGTAAGAGTGTTTAATTTTTAAAAAAAACTGTCAGACTACCTTTGAAAGTAGCTGTATCATTCATTCCCCTTATACACTGTGTACCAGTATGCACACTAGCATTCACCTGTTTGTCTCTCCAATTTGGGGGCAATATATTGCCTTATGACTTCACTTTTCTGATATATCTAAGAAGAGTTGTTGATTTTCCATTTGTTCAGCTTTTAGATTGTTGTTAAGTGTAAGTGACAACCTCCAGGATATTTGCAAGAAATTCATGAATTAGAGTTCTGAGATATAAATTTAAGGTATTACTTTCATTTTGCTTCCTATTTACACTTTTCTTTAACTATTAAAAATGAGTTCTCATTTCTGTAATAAGTCCAATTCAGTTGCTTAGTCCTGTTCAACTCATTGCGACTCCATGGACTGCAGCTTACCAGAATTCCCTGTCCATCACCAATTCCTGAAGCTTGATCAAACTCCTGTCCATTAAGTTGGTGATGCCATCCAATGATCTCATTATCTGTCATCCCCTTCTCCTCCTGACTTCATTCTGTCCCAGCATCAGGGTCTTTTCAAATGAGTCAGTTCTTCGCATCAGGTGACCAAGTACTGGAGTTTCAGCTTCAGCATCAGTCCTTCCAATGAATATTCAGGACTGATGTCCTTTAGGATTGAATGGTTTGATGTCCTTGCAGTCCAAGGGACTCTCAAGAGTCTTCTCCAACACCATAGTTCAAAAGCATCAATTCTTCGGCACTCAGCTTTCTTTATAGTCCAGCTCTCACATCCATACATGATTACCAGGAAAACCATAGCTTTGACTAGACAGACCTTTGTTGGCAAAGTAACATCTCTGTTTTTTAATATGCTGTCTACCTGTGGCAGATGCATGTTGATGTATGGCAAAACCAATACAATATTGTAAAGTAAAAAAAAAATAATAATAATAATAAAATAATACGCTGTCTAGGTTGGTCATAGCTTTTCTTCCAAAGAGCAAGTGTCTTTTAATTTCATGGCTGCAGTCACCATCTGCAGTGATTTTGGAGCCCAAGAAAATAAAGTCTGTCACTGTTTCCATTGTTTCCCCATCTCTTTGCCATGAAGTGATGGGACTGGATGCCATGATCTTCAATTTTTGAATGTTGTGTTTTAAGCCAACTTTTTCACTGTCCTCTTTCACTTTCATCAACAGGCTCTCTTCTTCGCTTCCTGACACAAACTGCAAAATAAATTTAGATAATCTACCAATTCATTTTGCTTTAAATGTTAAGATGTGCTTCCCAGGTGATTCAGTGGTAAAGACTCTGCCTGTCAATGCAGAAACCACAGGAGACCAGGAGACAGAGGTTCAGTCCCTGGGTCGGAAGATCTCCTGGAGGAGGAAATGGCAGCCCACTCCAATATGCTTGCTGGGATAACCCTATGGATAGAGGAGCCTGATAGGCTACAGTTCATGCAGTTGCAAAGAGTCAGCCATGACTGAGTGACTGCACACATATTCAGATGTTAATATATTTTCCCATTACAATGAAAAATTAAGCATATAAATTCCATATTTATAAGTTGGCTATTAAAATAACGTTGAAAGCCATCTTTACTTGCAACATGAAAGCTCATTTAAGCTTTGTTATTTTTACGAATTTTAAAATTTGTTTGGAGTGTAAGATATTAAAGTTCCTCTTTTAGGTATAATTAAATGCCTTTTCTGGCATAAGCATGAGCAGGGTATTAACTTGATGTATAACATTAGAGAACATCTATCACCAGGGGACAGTGCCCAGTAGATAATATTCATGGATATTTTCTTATAGTAAGTGCAAGTTTTAATTTATTTATTTTTATACTTACTATTTATTGATTTGAACATTTTTGTAGTTTAGAAATTTGAATACAGGATATAGATGATGTAAGCACTGACAAATACACAAGGGTCAATTAGATTTAGGATTATTGGAAATATTAATAATACTAATAGATATAGAAGTATAACTTTCTTTGTAAGTTAAAGACTATATATATTGTCATTTTTATGCACACAATAGGCTACTTTGTTAATAGTGATGCATTGGTTGATTTCAACATCAAAAAGTTTGCTTTCATAGAGAATATTAAGAAAAATTACCCTCAAAGCTGGTGTTATTATTTTACATAAGGAATAAAATAAATATAAAAGTATTTGTAGAATTAAATAATTATTACAAACAACTAAAAATGCCACATTGTTCAAGGACTACATATTTTTGAGAGGCTTTAAAATTGATATTGCATGCATATACTTATTTATAGCTCATTTTCTTTTAAACAAGATTTAAGCTGCTTATCAAAATACTTACACTGATGTATAGATCAGTCTTATGGACTCTGTGGGAGAGGGAGAGGGTGGGGAGATTTGGGAGAATAGCAGTGAAACATGTATAATATCATGTTTGAAACGAGTCGCCAGTCCAGGTTCGATGCACGATACTGGATGCTTGGGGCTGGTGCACTGGGACGACCCAGAGGGAGGGTATGGGGAGGGAGGAGGGAGGAGGGTTCAGGATGGGGAACACAGGTATACCTGTGGTGGATTCATTTCGATATTTGGCAAAACTAATACAATATTGTAAAGTTTAAAAATAAAATTTAAAAAAAAAATACTGACTGCTTTAGATAGGCCTGAAGTGAAGTGGTCTCAGTTGTTTACTTCTCTGTGTTGAACTGAAGAAAAGAAGGGAATCCACAGCCTAGACAGAGTATTTACTTCCTGATACCATCTATACAATTTTTTTTTTGTTCTCATGACCAGGCTATTTTAGAACTATATACATCAGTGATATTTAACACTGAATTTACTTCTTATTTTCTTTTCTATATAAATATGTAAAAGTAAAATTTATGACTGGAAGGTTATTGAACTGTCCCCTAATTGTAATACTTAGCTGAGGAAATTATAATTTATTAATATATATTAATTATAAAAATCCTTAATTTTTTAGTTTCTTCCCTGGTATTCCTTTCAAATATTTAGATAAGTAACAATATCTTTACTCATCTCACACCAGTCAGGTGGCCATTCTGACTGGCATAAGATGATACCTCATTGTAGTTTTGATTAGCATTTCTCTAATAATTAATGATATTGAGCATCTTTTCATATGCCTGTTGACCATTTGTATGTCTTCTTTGAAGAAGTGTCTGTTTAGGTTTTCTACCCATTTTTTTGATTGGGTTGTTTGAGTTTTTGATATTAAGCTCTTTGAGCTATAGTTTTATATTTTGGAAATTAATCTCTTGTCAGTAGCATCATTTGCAAATACTTTATCCTAGTCTATAGGTTGTATTTTTTTTTTTTATGATTTCCTTTTCTGTGCAAAAGCTTATGAGTTTGACTGGGTCCCATTTGTTTATTTTTGTTTTTATTTCCATTGCTCTAGGAGACATCAAAAAATACTGCTGTGATTTATGTCAAAGAGTATTCTATGTTTCCCTTTAGTAATTTTATATAATTCAATCTTACATTTAGGTCTTTAATCCATTATGAGTTTATATTTGTGTATGTTTTTTAAAATGTTCAAGTTTCATATTTTTATATGAAGCTATCCAATTTTCAGTACCATTTATTAAAGAGACTTTTCTCCATTGGGCCTCCATAGTCATAGATTAATTGACCATGTGGGTTCATTTCTGAACTTTTCTGTTCCATTGATCTATATATCTGTTTTTGTGCCAGTGCCATACAGTTTTGATTGCTCTAGCTTTGTAGTATCAGGGAGCCTGATTCCTCCAGCTCTATCTTCATTCTCAAAATTACTATGGCTATTCAGGGTCTTTTTAGTTTCTATACAAATTCTAAAATGATTTATTCTAGTTTTATAAAAAATGCCATTAGAAATTAGCTGTAAATTGCATTGAATTTGTAGATTGCCTTGGTAGTATGGTCATTTTATCAATAGTGATTCTTCCAGTCCAAGAACATGGTATATCTTTCCATTGGTATTGTCTTCAGATTCCTTCATTAGCACCTTATAATTTTCAGAGTATAGGCCTCTAGCCTCCTTAGATAGATTTATTGATAGATATTTTATTCTTTTTATGTGATGGTAAATGGGACTGTTTCCTTATTTTTCTAATATTTTATTGTTAATATGTAGAAATGTAACAGATTCATGTGTATTAATTTTGTATCTAGCTACTTTACTGAATTCATTGATGAGCTCTAATAATTTTGTGGTAGTATCTTCTATGTATAATTTTACAATTATATGTATAATCTATGTATAATTGATGAGTGCTAGTAATTTTATGGTAGAATTTTCTATGTAGAGCATCATGTCATCTGCAAACAGTGACAGTTATACTTCTTTTCCCCTTTGTATTCCTTTTATTTACTTTTCTTCTCTGATTGCTGTGGGATTTATAGTTGGCTATGCTATGTATATGATGTGTGAGAAAGACACTGTATGCTGAGTCTACAAAATGAGCATACCAATGCCATATTTCTTCCAGATTTGTTCTGATAAACAGATGAGTGTGTGCATGCTAAGTTGCTCAGTCGTGTTCAACTCTTTGTGATCCTATGGGCTGTAGCCCACCAGGCCCGCTGTCCATGGGATTCTCCAGGTGAGAATATTGGAGTGGGTTGACATTTCCTTCTCCAGGGAATCTTCTCAACCCAGGGATTGGACCCTGGTCTTTTACATCTCCTGCATTGGCAGACAGGTTCTTTACCACTAGTGCCACCTGGGAAGCCCTAAACAAATGAGTACATGAATGTGTGGAATATAAAAATCATTTTAATATATTTAAATTCAGTGTACATTAAGATAACTCTTTTCAGGCACTATTCATGTTAAGTTCTGAGGGTGAAAATGGAAATGGTTCAGAGACCGATCCTCAAGCAGCATGAATAAATAAATAAATGAATGAGATTGGGGTCTATGTACCTGTGCAGAATACTAATTAATGCAACTTTGGAACATGGATTTGAAAAACCTGAAGAGTTCCTGCTGTGAAGACCAGCATTCATTCATACACTGTTTCAAAGAAATATTTATTGAACTAAGTACCTCAATAGACAAATTTTCAACTCTTATGGGCCTTACAGTCTAGCAGTGGGATACAGAAAACAAACAATTAAATTAATAAATATATACTATATCAGTGGGTGAAAAATTATAGTGGAAAATAAAGCATGATCAGAGGATTTGGGTTTTTTATATTATAAACCTAGGTAGGGAAGGCCTTTATGAGCAGTGATCTGTAGAAACTGATGGAGTGAGCCATAAATATATTCAGGGTAAGGGTAAGAGAATCTCAGGGTTTATATGATATTAGTTGTATACTTGACTAGCATGAAATCGTGAAAGAGCCTATTATGCATATCATTAAAACAAATCCAAACTTGGTTTTAGACCTTCATTGTATCAATCCTGGATTATGCCTTAGTTCCCAAGACATCTTTATTTGCTTAATATGCCCTCTCTTTATTGTTCTCAAATTCTATTTTTCCAACTAATTTTTATTCAGGGATTATTTCCTTCAAGAAGCCAGTGTAGATAAAATATTATCTTTTATGCCCCAAAACGTATTTCTGTCATAATGCTGTAGAGTTGAATCCATAAAGTCCTTGAAGACAAGGACTCATGGTTTATCTCTAGAAAAATGACTTACTCTCAATAAAATTTTGCTGAGTTGAATTAGAAATAGAAGCTATCTGGATTGACTGAAACAGAATATGTATAGGTGAGAAAATGACAAAAAATATGAGGAAGACAAGACATAAAATATGAAGGTCCCAAAAATAATGAAGAAAAAAACCTGGTGAAACAGCTGATTCAGTAACTAAACTAACTTGTCAACGAATGAATCAAACATGAGCAGTAGGTCGCTGCTGCTTTTATTGTGCCTTCTATTTCCCCTCTTTTCCTGCTATCTCTAAGTAAAACTGTGTAAGGATAGCGCATAGCAGTATCCGACAGATACTTAGGGCTCAATAAAATATCCAAATTTAGGATTAGCTTCAGAAAAGAACATTTGAAAAATATTCACATCATGTTTCTGATTAAAGGAGGCAATGAATACTTTAAAGAAATTAATTTAGGTATATGCATATGTGTGTAATGTGGTCAGAATCTTACTGCTGTAGTCAGTTCAAATGACAGAAGTAGTTTTTGTTTTGTTTTGTTTTGTTTTCCAGGATAGATATTATTTCCCTCCTCTTTAATTTACGAACAAATGACTTTTTAGTTTGGCTATCATATGACTTTGAGTGAAGACAGGGATATTGTAAATAAGATTATTACCATGGTTCATTGATCCCAGTATTTAGTCTATTGCATTAATCATACCTTACAGTCTCCTTGATGTCTCAGCACATTTTGATAGAGTATTGACATATTTTAAATTTAACCATGGATTCAAGGATACACATGACCTTTTCAGAAAGTATATGTTATCGTAAGAACTTACAAGAACTGAATCATTTTCGTGTAGAGATGTTAACTACTACAGTCAACTTCAAAACAGCTCTTACTATTAAGCCTTGGAGTAATTACACTTTAGTTTGTGTTTCTAACTTTGAAACACCATTGTTCAGTGGTAAATTTTCTTCAGCTTGAAATGCAAAAGTCAGCTTCATTTATATTTGAGATACAAGAATTCTATCAATATTTTAAACTAAATTTAGAAAATTTTTGCACCAGAAATGCACACTCAACTTTAAAATTTTAATACCATAAGTAAAATATTGTTATTACATAATAACTTAGTAACTAAATACATTCTTCCCAATGCTATTGTTTACTTTAATAGCAAGACAATGTCACTGGTATTGACAGCCTGTAGGAATTCCCGCTTATAAATGTTAGTGTCTACCCAAAGAGAAAAATTCCTAACTATATGATGTTATATTAAGAATTAATTTTTATATGTAGTCTAGAAATATAATTTTAATAGATTTCTGAGTTAATATCTTTAAATATTTTATTATGTCTTTCTTCTAGTACAGAAGATCCATAATTCAAGTTATTAATGTATTAAGTTACCTGTTCTATGTCAAAGAAATTATTTTTTATTATTAATTACATCTCCCTCAAAATTTTAAGATAAGATATTCATCATAAAGTTGTAAATACACTCATGACTAGCACCATTAACTCAGTTTTTTGTCCAATGTATCTTCCTTAAGAATCAATATTGTACTATAAGACTCCACACTTCCACTGCAGGGGGCACGGGTTCTATCTCTGGTTGGGGAACTTAAGATCCTACATGATGCACTGTGTGACCAAAAAAAAAAAAAATCAAATTTGGGTACAGATATAGAGAAGACAATTAATGTTACTCTCAGTCTCAGAAAAATAATCTGCCAGCTAAAGTAAAATTGAACCTGGTATCTAAAATATATTAGACAAAGGGTAAATAATATCTTTGGGGAAAATATTAACTAGTTTAGCCAACTTTCATCAAATTTCTCTTTCTAACAGACAGACTTTAAAGAATATTAGTATTTTAGATGTTTGAGAGAAGTTTTCAATGTTGCATATGTATTGTTGGGCAGTGGGAGAACATTGCTATAGCTTATATATAGGCTAGTAAGGTAAGCAGTAAATATATACATGTATGGATGCATTTATCCATCTAACCGTCCACACACAAAAAAACTTTTTTCATTTTCTGACCCTGCCGACTGATAAGCTATGCTTTGCTAATTGCTTCATAATACAATGAATAATTCATAGTGGTGTCCCACACATATGTGTTTCATTGTTAATGAATAGAGAGGAGGGGGAGAAAAAGAGGTTGATTTGCTGTCAGATTAGATATTGAATGGTTAAGTTCTGGTCTTTGACACTGCTAACTCATGACATTCATTTTGTTTTGTTTCTTCTCGGTAAGGTCTTAAGAGTGTGTACCTCTCTGGCAAATGTATCATGAACTATTTTTGTTTTCCTATCTAGAATGAAAGCTTAGAATATTATGTTTAACAATATATCAATGCTTGTACACTGCCCACTATACACTGTAGATGATATTTTACATGAAAAAAATTGTTTAGAGACTGCCTTGATAAACCAATAATACCATCACTGTGTTTTGGTTCAGTTGAGTAGAATCAGACTCTTCAGAATTAGCTGAATTCATAATGTATTCATTTACTAAACAAACTTACAATTTAGTAACTCAAGGAATTATTAATTTGATAAGATACTTATTTTACACAGTTAATTTATTCTTTACTTAATGAATTCACCAAAACAACAACAACAACAACAATATTTATAGAGTGCATACATACCATATACCAGTAACTTTGCATAGGGCCACTTTGTGATGGAGAAGAAGGGGGCTTCATGAGCCTAAAAATAAAACCAATGCAGGGAATTACTACTCTGAAGGCAGGTCCATATTTAGACATGAGTACACCACCCTGTATGTAACACAGGCTAGCCCATAAAAGTTCCCAGTGGATGTACAAATGATATAACTAGCATAACTAATGTAAAATTGGGGATAAGTATGGCTATACTTTTCCATTCTTTTTTGTATACATAATTTGTCTCTTTATTAGTATGGAGAGGTATAGATGTTTTCAGTTCATTTGGTGCTGTTCATTCACAGGATGCTGAGTATTTTTGAAAAAGCATTAAATATGTTCCGTTTCTGTTATTTATTGGCAACTGATTATTTCATCAATATTTTATATTAAAATTTTCAAATATATACAAAAGATAGAATGACTAGTATGATAAATTTCCATTATGTGTCCCCTGGCTTCAAGAGTTATCAATAGTCTTCTATTCTACTTCATACTACTACTTGTGTTTTTACACAAATCCTGACATTGTACCATGTTATTATAAATATTTACTGTATATCTCTAAAATAAGATTATTTTTAAAAATGTAATATCATTATCAAAGAATATTTAACCATAGTTTTTTTTAAATATCACTAAATATTCAGTTATTGAGTTGGCATCACGAACTCAATGGACATGAGTTTGAGCAAGCTCCAGGAGATGGTGAAGGACAGGGAAGCCTGGCATGCTGCAGTCCATGGGATCACAAAGTCCATGGGATTGCAGTCCATGGGATAGCAAAGAGTCAGACATGACTGAGCAATTGAACAACAAAAATATTCAGTCAGGATACACATTCCTCAAATAACCTTGTTCTTTCAATAGTGCATTTGAACCAGAATCCAGGGTCCATTAAAATTGGTTGATGTGTCCTAATAAACTCATCGTGAGTTGAAAATATCTTAATTTGAAAATGCATTTAATACACCTAGCCTTCCAAACATTAAAGTTTAGCGTAGCTTACCTTAGGGCTTCCCTGGTGGCTCGGACGGTAAAGCATCTGCCCAAAATGCAGGTTCGATCCCTGGGTCGGGAAGATCCCCTGGAGAAGGAAATGGCAACCCACTCCAGTATTCTGGCCTGGAAAATTCCATAGACTGAGGAGACTGGTTAGGCTACAGTCCACGGGGTCGCAAAGGGTCGGATATGACTGAGCGATTTCACTTTCACGTCACTTCACTTAGTTTACCGTAAACGTGCTCAGAACACTTATATTAGCCAACAGTTAGATAAAATCATCTAGCACCCAGCCTATTTTATAATAAACTATTGAAATTTCATGTAATTTATTGAAGACCGTAGTGAAAGTGAAAAACAGAATGGCTGTGTGAGTACAGAATGATTGTTTACCCTCATGACAGCATGGCTGACTGAGAACGGCATCTCACTGCCACTCTCCAGCCATCACTGGAGATATTGTACTGCATATAGTTAGACCAGGAAAAGACCAAATTTATAAAACAAAGTATAACTCTACCACATGCATATCACTTTTGCACCATTGTAAAGCTGAAAAGTTGTATTAATTAGTTGAGCCATCATAAATACAGGACTGTCAATATAAACGGCATCATGAGTTCATACTGACTCATTCAATTCAAATTTGAACTAGAGGGTTTTAACATAATCTTTTTGAACTTATACTCTCATCTTGTTTCTCTTATGCTGAATATACTGGTTCTTAATCTTTAATAATCTGTGTATCATTAAGTTCTCCATTTGGTTTATCTCATTCTATATAAAACTCAGTTTCAGTATTCATGATCAGTACCACATAAACAATATGATTATCAAATACACTTTGTTTTTTGTTTATGTTTGCATCTGTTTTATAGTTGAAAGTCATGCTATAACTTGTCAATTGTCAGTAATCATAATTAGAGGAATGTCAAAATATAGACCATACATATTAATTATAATCTTTAGTTTGTAAGAATGAGATTCATAGAAGTTTCCTAGTAAAAGGCAGATTTTTTGTGTGTATAAGACACAGGTGTCCTGGCAATAGAACTGAAAATTAAGCAATTCTTGAGATTTTATTTCTCTGACTCTTTCTGTAGTCATTTTTCTGGAATCTTCACTTCTGTTTTCATATTTGTTGTCTTCTCTCTTTGCCAGTGGACTTTTCCTTCTAGTCGCAGTTTCTCCCCCCCTTATAATGTTGTCTTATACAGAAAATATTATAGCCACTCTCACACATTACTATGACATGGATTTTCATCTTTCCACTACCAGTGGCTTCCCACTCTCAATATTACCTGGTCATTATCTTTGGGTTATTAGTTACCTCATGTGTTGGATGTCCTTGAAACACATGCACTCCATTAAGCCCGCATATTATCCTAGAGAACATCTTTTGGAACTGGTTCTTAAGTAGTTGTGAATATTTTATACAGAGCTCTGTGGATGGCAAATATTCTAACGCAAGACCTGGCGAGTCTAACATGATTGCAGGAAATGTTTTGAACAGTCAACATGTCTTAGTTAGTTAGTTTGAATGATATTTATTCTTAGCCTCTTTTTATTCTATAAAATATATGGGAATAAATGCAGTATGTACAATTTTATTGTGTGACTAGTTGGTAAAAATAATGATATATTTTCCTATGAGTAGTTGCATTTTAAAGAAAGAATTTCTTAACTTGTATGAAGTAATTTTGTTTCATAGCTGTTATTCCCTTCTATTTTCTTCCTAGGGTGCCAGATGAGATAACTAGAACTCTTATGACAAGCATGTGGTCAGATCCATAACTTACGCTGTTTTGTTCTTGTTCAATAGCAGCTAATATTAAGTTCAATGTTCTCAAATATTTACTCACAGTAATATGCTCCATTTGGTCTACACTGTGATTTTTTGGCTCCTACTTAATAATAGTTCTATGCCCTTTAGCAAATATAACAGCAGGAAAACCATAATGTTCAAAACAACAGACTTGTTTAATATGTAGTATATTTTTTCTTTCCTGTTTGCCTTTACCAGTTTAATATTGCTTCTGGAATTCTTGGCAGACTTACACACTTTTTTTTTTTTTTTACTGCTTAAAAGTATGCATTTTGGTTGTTTCCCTTTTTAGCACATGTAAGATCTATGTCATAGGATCAACTTTCATAATGATTCATTTTGGTGGGGGGAACTTAATTCAGCTACCTATTGTCTCCAGGCTTCAGAATTGCTATACACTTTTTACTGATTAAGAATTTTCATTTAAAATATTTTTTTCCAGTGGTGATTTCATTCCTTTAATTGGTCTTATTCTGCAGGGAAGAAAGAAAAAGAGAATGACTATGAAGCTCAAAATGTTTTCCTTGCATTAAGTGTAAAATTGATTCCTATTCTTTCAGAATTAATGAGTTTACTCTGTTGTGGGACCAGTCAATTTGTCAATATAATACAAAAATGGAATCAACTAGAAATAAAAAGGAAATATGAAGAGGTGCCATGGATAAGGAGATGACTCCTGAATCCTGCCATAGTGAAAAACACAGAATTCCTCTGCTTTATTGTTTTCAGCAATATTCTCTCTTTCTTTCTATAAGAGCATCCTAAATCCTCTTTCATTGCCTTGTGACTTTCTATGTGTCCAATAGGCAAAGTTTTTTCTCTGTCCCTTTGATTTTGCTTTGGGCTTTGTAACACATGTTGGCCAATGGGATGTGAATGGATGTAATTTATGTCATGTCTCAGCCAGTTAAATAGACATTGCTGAATTCTGCAAGTTATTTTGATTATTTCCCTTTGCCATGAAAATGACATATCCCAAAAAGGACTGCTTCTTCAGCCTGGGCAATAGAACAAGATCAGAGATCCAGTAGACATCTAATATGAAAGATAAATACTAGTTATGGTAAGCCACTGAGATTTGGGGGGTATTTAACTACACCAAAGCTAAATAATATAATTCTTCATTTTTGCAATATGTAGAAATTTTTGAACAATTCATTTTTTGCTATCATTGTCTCCAGAATAATAGCTTCAGGTTTAAGTTGCTTGAAGTTCTTTGTATTTCTTTCTCCTGTGTATCTTCCACAAAGTAGTTTGTTAATAATTGTTTGAAGAGTTAATATTTTAATGAATAGATGGATGACAAATCATCTTTTAGACAAACTTTTTTTCAGTTAGACATTTTTCAGGTCAAAAGTACTTCATACTGTCTCAATCAGTAGCTTTTGAATTTTGGATTGCTGAAATGTTACTTCAAAATATAATTATTGTGTTTCTTAAAATTGATATGAAGTTACTTAATTCCATATGTATGTAGACCACATGCTCTGTAAGTACCTGTTAAAAATGCTAATCAATTTGGGATAGAAAATGATAAATATCCAAGTTCTACTACAGAATATGTTCATATTTACAAATTTTGAATGAGAAAAAACTATGTTCTAGTTATTGAATATTTAATTACATAGCATTTCATAGATACTACACAAATTGCCAACATTCAAGGAATTAACATAAAGTAAAATACATGTTTTACTTTACGCTCTAAAGCAGACTGGAAAATGTAATTGAAAAATATAGGAACCAAAGCTCAAAGGATGTCAAACCTAAATGTATCATTTCGTGTAACAGAGTTAGTAATTCCCATTCTTGACAATCTCTAATTCCAAGCATTTTACAGACTCTGGTAGTCTCAGATTATGAAATCTCTTCTGTACATTAAAGATCTCTTCTACCCATGACTAGCACCATAAAACTTATCACCTTAAGGGCTAAGGCTACACCTTTCTGTTCCCAATAGTTTTTAAAAGAAGAGAAAAGAGATGGGACATAAGAAGGTTAGGACAACCTTTAGAAACATTCCAGATTCTACCTTATAAGGATGAATTTTGCCCTCAAAGTAATGCAGGCTTACTTGTATCCACTAAGTTTTCTATTGGGTTGGTCAAAAATTTCATCTGGGTTTTCCAGTAAAATGTTATAGAAAAAGCCCAGTGAACTTTTTTGTCAACACAGTACAATAAACCAAGATGTTTATAAAAAGAAATAATACATTTAAATTTTCCTTTAACATATTCCTATATGTATCTATGTATCTGTATAGCTTTTGATCACTTGTGTATGTGTTACTGGATCACTCGTTCAGTTGTGTCTGACTCTTTGCAAACCCTTGGACTGTAGCCCGCCAGGCCCCTCTGTCCATGGAATTCTCCAGGCAAGAATACTGGAGTGGGTTGCCATTCTCTTCTCCAGGGGAATCTTCCCAACCCAGGAATCGAACCTACATCTCTAGCATCTCCTACATTGGCAGGCGAGGTCTTTACCACTAGCGCCACATGGGAGCCCAAAAGTGGGCTTGATCACTTGAGCCATTGATTAAAAGTATAACCAGGACTCTACATATGTTGAGAACTTGGTTCCTTTACAAAACAAGATTTACCATCCTTTCTTATCACACTACTGAGACTTGGAAAGATGATAACCACCATGTACTAAAGGCTTTTTCTTCTAATCTTCTAAAATGCAGTGTATACAGTTTTAACCACAGCTAAGATAACCTCATGCCATAGTAATCAGAACATCCAATGATTTCTGTCTCCAATTATCCATATCATATAAGCTCATCTCACTATAGACAAAATAGTTCTAAAATCCCAGTACAGTTTAGCTTCTTTTGCCTTTACTAGTAATACATTGCAAATATAGTTTTTCTCCTGGTACTGTATCTCATTTCCTCTTTCTCAGTTTCAATGTTCTTTTAAAAAGAAACTTGGTGTTACTTTATTAATATTTTAATTCTCAAAATACATATCCTATGATAGCAACAGAATCAGTGATCATGCAAAAAATTACAGGAGTTACCTCTTATATGACTAACATTCAAAAACTGTATTTAAATTCACTTAGTTTCCCTCAATGGTCCAATAAGCATAACACAGATAAAGGAGATAATTAAGTCCTCTGCATGAAATGGAATGGATTCTCATAATAGCAACTTCTAAAACTGAATCTATACACTCTGAATGAGAGAACCCATTTCAGGCATGATTGTAAAGTATAACAGTAAGGCCATTTGTCAAGCTCAAGCCATGGAATGCTGAGTATTTCAGAAATTCTTCCTGTTACTTTGGAATTCAAGTATAGTAATGAAACAGGATTTGAGTTGTCAGGTAAAATAAAATAATTACGTTAAAGTTCAGGTAAGACAGTTGGGGAAAGTATCTGGCCTGCAGGCACAAACATTGAAGCCTTTTGTGCTTTTGTTTAAGATTTTTATTATTTACCTTTTGAAACTTTATATATATTCACATTGTGAAAAATAGGATTGTGTGTGGTTGGGTGTGTGTGTGTGTTTGTGTGTGTGTGTGTGTGCAAATAGGGAAGAAAACGTTGTAGGCCACTCCTCCTAGTGCCCAACATATTCACTTATTGTGCATGAGCACTTTGGCCAATTAGATGGTAATTGTGTGTTAAGTTTTATCAAGATATTCTCGACCTGAGGTACCCCACTAATTAATTCTTCAAGCTCCCTTAACCATGTCTAACTCTCTCAACATTAGGGCAGATTCTTTGAATTTATTATTCTATTTAAATAAACTAAATTTAACTGGAGTTATTCTATAATGTTAATAATAGTGAAACTTTAAAAGGTTCAAGACATATAGTTCAATTTTATGTTTTAGAACCAACTACAGCTGTTTTTACACTACAGCCGCAGAGTTAAGACAGAAACCACATGGCTCACAAGGCCTAAGACATTTACTGTCTTGTTCCAAATAGAAGAAAGTTTTCTAATCCCCATTATACTTTATATGTTCATATGTGAAGGTGGGAAACAAGATTAACATACATAAAGAGAAGATAAAGGAGCAGAGCCTGAATTCTTTCTTTGTATTGCATTGTAAGGAATTGTTGCCATCTTGAGGGACAGACAGCTATTAGGCCCAGCAGGGTGATTTTCACTTTTCTAAATCACAAATAGTACAAATGTCTGTAATGGATCTTAGTATTAGACTCAATTTTAAAATCCCCCACTGCTGTAGGAAGATTATGGATGGTAGGTGAGGAAACACGCAGTTTTTGTTAAAGAACGAGCGTTGGCTCACAGTGGGTAATCCATTCCTGTTCTACTTGCTGTAGCTAAAGTAAAAATTTTTGTTCAAGTTTCAACTGCTGTGCAATGGATATTTGCCCTAAATATTGCTGGTTAATTTAGTCCTCTTTTGTGGGAGAGGATCCCAATGAGTCATGGTAAATAAATGATAGTGAACTGGAACTTTACTAGAGCATGGGAAAAGTAGCACCTAGGTCTATAAAAGGACTAGTTGTAGTTTGGCTGAGAGACATCATGGTGAGTGGGAATGTATTTCAGGCAACATACCTTACTTTCTGGAAAATTGTTAAAGTGACTTCTGCGTAAAATTCAGGAAATAATTAGAATATTTAATGAAACATGCAAATAAGTGTTTCTGTTATATATTTTATGAGGTTAAAATGCAATATGATATCAACGAATATTTTTCAAATGTATTTCTGAAATACTTTTAAATAATCAAATGTGTTTTTTTTTTTTACATAAATGCTATTAGGATAACAAATCATCATTTAGTGTGAAATAACAGATACATTCCTTACACCATGTACAAATGTAAATTCAAAATGGTTCAGACAACTAAATGTAAACATTGAAATTTTATGTTCTAGAAGAAAATAAGGACATACTCCTAGGTAAGCTAGGTATAAGGAAATGCTTTCTAAATTGATTCAATATTCAGACACAATAAAATTAAGGGCTAAATTTCACTAGATAGGAATAAAAACTTTCACAGGACAAAAAGCACCCAAGTAACATCAAAGACTAAAATTGGGAGAAAATATTTATCAAAGATAAACATAGATAATTTCCTAAGTGGCTCTGAAATATGTGAAAAGATATAATCTTTATTCACGGTAAGAACAATGAGAAATAATGCTACACTGAAATACCCATGATATTGGCAAAATTTTAAAAACTTAAAAATACCCTCTGTTGGCAAAATGATGGGTAAACAGGCATTCTTATACATTCCAGTTGGTAATGAAAATTGACCCTAAGGAACCATTTGGCCATATCTAAGAAAATTACATGGAAATTTATCTTCCAACCAAGAAATCCTAATTTTAGGAGTTTGTTCAGTCGTGAGTTCAGTTGCTCAGTCGTGTCCAATTCTTTGCGACCCCATGAATTGTAGCATGCCAGGCCTCCCTGTCCATCACCAACTCCCGAAGTTCACTCAAACTCATGTCCATCGAGTCTGTGATGCCATCCAGCCATCTCATCCTCTGTCGTCCCCTTCTCCTCCTGCACCCAATCCCTCCCAATATCAGAGTCTTTTCCAATGAGTCAACTCTTCACATGAGGTGGCCAAAGTATTGGAGCTTCAGCTTCAGCATCATTCCTTCCAAAGAAATCCCAGGGCTGATCTCCTTCAGAATGGACTGGTTGGATCTCCTTGCAGTCCAAGGGACTCCCAAGAGTCTTCTCCAACACCACAGTTCAAAAGCATCAGTTCTTCGGTGCTCAGCTTTCTTCACAGTCCAACTCTCACATCCATACGTGACCACTGGAAAAACCATAGCCTTGACTAGATGGACCTTTGTTGGCAAAGTAACGTCTCTGCTTTTGAGTATGCTATCTAGGTTGGTCATAACTTTCCTTCCAGGGGTAACTGTCTTTTAATTTCATGGCTGAAGTCAACATCTGCAGTGATTTTGGAGCCCAGAAAAATAAAGTCTGACACTGTTTCCACTGTTTCCCCATCTATTTACCACGAAGTGATGGGACCGGATGCCGTGATCTTCGTTTTCTGAATGTTGAGCTTTAAGCCAACTTTTTCACTCTCCTCTTTCACTTTCATCAAGAGGCTTTTTAGTTCCTCTTCACTTTCTGCCATAAGGGTGGTGTCATCGGCATATGTGAGGTTCTTGATATTTCTCCCGGCAATCTTGATTCCAGCTTGTGTTTCTTCCAGCCCAGCATTTCTCATGATGCACTCTGCATATAAGTTAAATAAGCAGGGTGATAATATACAGCCTTGATGTACTCCTTTTCCTATTTGGAATCAGTCTGTTGTTCCATGTCCAGTTCTAACTGTTGCTTCCTGACCTGCATATAGGTTTCTCAAGAGGCAGGTCAGGTGGTCTGGTATTCCCATCTCTTTCAGAATTTTCCACAGTTTATTGTGATCCACATAGTCAAAGGCTTTGGCATAGTCAATAAAGCCAAGCTCCTTATGTATCCTGAAGATATGTACTCAATAATACAAAAAATATGCACACAAGGTTTTTTCACTGAAGCATTAGTTGTAAAATATTGGAAATTACTGAAATATCCAAACTTAGATAATTAGTTGAATAAACTATAGTAAATACATACAATGGAGTTTTATGCATCTGTGAAAAAGAATGAGAGAGATACCTGTGAAATGATATAGGATGATTTTCTAAGAGACAGTGTTAAGTGAAAAAGTCAAATGCAACAGATAATATATACTGTTAACTTTTAACTTTAAAAAATGGAATTAAATAAATATACAGTCTTTCCTTGGTATCTGCAGTGGATTGGTTCCCCACTTGAATACCAAAATTCAAGGATGCCCGAGTCTCTAATAGGAAATGCTGTAGTATTTGCATATGACCTAAGCACATCCTCCCTAATTCTTTAAATCATCTCTAGATTACTTATAATACTTGATGCAATATAAATGCAATATAAATAGTTGCAAATACAATGTAAATGGTTGTCTGCATGCAATGAAGTCAAGATTTGTTTTTTGGAACTTTCTGGGAAATTACATATTTTTTTCCCCAAATATTTTCAATCTGCTATTGGCTGAATCCTTGCTTATGGAACCTGCAGATAAGGAAGGCCGACTATATCTACTTATATGAATAAGAAGAAACACATTGAAGCCTAAGTCAAACTAAGTGGATGAAATATGGATTAGAGGAATAGGCGAGGAAGTGACTCTTCTCTGAGTATACTTTTCTGTAGCTTGTAACTTTGGATTTGACCATACACCCTCTTGTCCCCATGAAGTGGGGGAGTAGTAGATAAAGTAATTTTTTGGGGGCGGGGGGATTTGCTTATATTAGTGGTATTGGTGAAGCCATATGGAAATTCTGAGATTATTTTATATGTGGTTTTTTGGGGTTTTTTTGAGAAAGATAAAGATTTATTCTTTTCTTTTTTTTTTAATTTAATTTTATTTTTTAACTTTACAATATTGTATTGGTTTTGCCATATATAAACATGAATCCGCCCCAGGTATACACATGTTCCCCATCCTGAACCCTCCTCCCTTCCCTGCCTGTACCATCCCTCTGGGTCGTCCCAGTGCACCAGCCCCAAGCATCCAGGACAGTTCCTGGTGGAGCAACCTAGAGCCTGAGCAGTATGTGTGTTTTTTAAAAGAAGGGAGATACAAATAGAAGAAGGGGAAAGGCAAGGAAAGACCCCATGAAATACATTGGTGTTAAAGTTATCATACATATATAACATATATGCATATGTTTTCACTTGTGATATGTATAAATATACAAGTGGTGGTGGTTTAGTCGCTAAGTCGTGTCCGACTCTTGCGATTTCATGGACAGAGGAGCCTGGCAGACTACAGTCTATGAGATTCTCCAGGCAAGAATACTGGAGTGGGTTGCCATTTCCTTCTCCAAAATATACAAGTATATGCATATAAATAAATACATACACGCTTATAGGCTCCTTCAGTGAACAGATTCCCACAGCACTTTTCATACATTTCTATTAGATCATTTATTGTCACATAAGTATTTGCTAATATCTCTGTTCTGTTACTGTTCTATGAACTCTATGAAATCAAATGCTCTGTTTTATAATCTTTGTATTCTCAGAGCCTAGTGTTTGCCTGGCACATAATAGAATCCAGGTAAATATTGGTATAGAATGATCTGAATAAATGAATGAGATTTAAACTTATTTCAAACAGAAAGGATGAGAGATAATAATACATTTTGACTACTTTTGTTTAAAGATTCCAAATCCATTAAAACTGTCTCAACTTAATGTGGACTTATTGAGCCCTGGAACCATCTCTACAGCTATGTTATTCTGGTTACGTCCTTAGACTCTGTGTTATTTTTGAATGTTCTATCTCAAGTTGAGTCAGACATGAAAGTCTCTGGATCCTACTTGCAAAAGACATCTTCATTCATTCCTTCCTGTCCACAGCTTTTACCTTAGTCCAGGCCCTTTTATTCCTGAAGTATTCTAACAGCCTTCTGTTTATTCCCCTAACTTTTATTCTTCACTTACTATCTACCCTCCCTATTGAACATTCAGTTACCAGAATCCTGTTAGGTTAATCTTCAAAAATACAACATGCTGTATTTTCTGCTCAAAGATACCCCTCATCCACTACCCCTAAATACCGATTATTCACCTATAGCTGGTCCTCTTATGCCTCTGCACATGTCTTTCGATTTCCACTTATGCCTTCATTCCTGCTCTTTGTTATGCATGGATTCACCTCCCTTCTCCCATTCATTTTTAACCTTCTACCTTCATTTCAAGGATTATTTCATCCTTATTGGTAACTTTTTTCTCTCTAGCAAAATTGTGTATCTCTTTATAATTCTTTTAGTTTACTCTTCAAATAGTTATAAGTCAAGTTTAGTGAATGAATTTGAATCTGTCTTCATTAGTAGACTGAGATTAGAGTTCATGCTTAGATATTCAGTAAACATATATTAATGGTAGAACTATGTTTATATTTATGTTAAATTACTATATAAAGGTTATTAAAAGTAATTCTACAAATAGAAATCAAATGGTAAGCATTTCTTAATTTGATTATATATTTTAAATTCCTAATTAATGATACATTGTATTTGTATAAACATTAAAATGGATAGATTTTACCTATCTAAAATCACTTTGGTAAACAATTTTGCTTGAAGTACATTTTTAAAGAAATGGTACCATTTTTTGAATGCCTAAAAAGAAATACCTTAATAAATTCTCTCTTAAGAAAATCCTCTTCTCTGTTTACCTATACCCACAACTCTAAAAGTGAATAAATGTAGTTATCTGCAAACAAAAATGCTCCTATAAATAATGCAAGGACTACTTTGTGAGTGTGTGCATGCATAAGACAGTTGTTGAAACAGTGTAGCAGTCCCTCTATAAATTTCTGTGCTCTCAAAAGAACTGTTCATGTTACTAAAAATTTTCATCTCATAGTGATGATGATTGAATCTGTGTGTCTAGAATTCATTTTACCAAACACCTATACAACAGAGATCTAATGATGTTTCAGTTCAGTTCAGTTCAGTCGCTCAGTCGTGTCTGACTCTTTGCGACCCCATGAATCGCAGCACACTAGGCCTCCCTGTCCATCACCAACTCCCAGAGTTCACTCAAACTCATGTTCATCGAGTCGGTGATGCCATCCAGCCATCTAATCCTCTGAATGATGTTTAGGGGACTTGAAATCAAGAACATTATTAAATAGGGATAGCAGTGGATTTCTTCTTTTAAGACATGGTAACCATTACCAGGGCCTCCCCAGCGGCTCAGTGGTTCGATCTCTGGTGGAGAAGATCCCCTGGAGAAGGAAATGGCAACCCACTCTAGTATTTTTGCCTGGAGAATCCCATGGACAGAAGATCCTGGCAGGCTATAGTCCATGGGGTTGAAGAGGAGTCAGTAGTCGGACACAACTTATTGACAAAGCAACACAAAACACCACCATGCATACTGAGACTTACATGATGCATCATTCTTCTAATTCTAGTTGGGTTGCATGTGATTATAAGAGTAAAAGCATTGCCATAATGAGAATATGCAGCACAATATTCCGTATCAGTTATGAAGCAATGACATAAGTTTAAACATGAGCTATTTTAAAGCTGTGCACTTCTGTTTATAATAGTTGTTAGATAAATTCCTCAGTTCAGTTCAGTCGCTCAGTCATGTCCGACTCTTTGCGACCCCATGAATTGCAGCACACCAGGCCTCCCTGTCCATCACCAACTCTGGAGTTCACTCAAACTCATGTCCATCAAGTCGGTGATGCCATCCAGCCACCTCATCCTCTGTCGTCCCCTTCTCCTCCTGCCCCCAATCCCTCCCAGCATCAGGGTCTTTTCCAATGAGTCAACTCTTTGCATGAGGAGGCCAAAGTACTGGAGTTTCAGCTTTAGCATCATTCCTTCCAAAGAACACCCAGGACTGATAGCCTTTAGAATGGACTGGTGTCCTTAATTCTTTGGTAATTAATCCATAACATATGTCTTTTGATCTTAAGAGAAAAAAACTAAAATAAGTTTATATATATCAAACACATAAGTGAATTGTCCATACTATAAAATAATGTATTTCATTGGCAGTAGTTTTCCTATTTTTTTCTCTGCCACCAGGCATTTAAACTTTATTTAAACTAATTTTTGAGATTTTTAAGTATTTTAACATTAAAAAAAAATGTATTGGAGGACAGCAGATTTTGTCCTGGTCATTTCTGTGGCACAGCCAGTTATAAATATATCCACACTGTTCTTAGATTTTTTTCCCATATAGGTCATTACAGAATTTTGAGTAGAGTTCCTTGTACTGTACAGTATGTTCTCATGTTCTCATTAGTTATCTATTTTATATATAATAGTGTGTATATGTTAATCCCAATTTCCCGATTTATCTACCCACCCCACTCCCCCTTGGCAACCATAAGTTTGTTTTCTATTTGTGTGATTCTATGTCTGTTTTGTAAATATGTTCATTTGCATCATTTCTTTAGATTCCACATACAAGTGATATCATATGATATTCTTCTTTCTCTGTCTGACTTACTGCAGTATGACAATCTCTAGATCCTTCTATGCTGCTGCAAATGGCATTATTTCATTCTTTACGTGGCTGAGTAATATTCCATTGTATATATGTATCATAGCTTCTTTTCCCATCCTTTTCCTCTTTAAAATCTAGCCTTCTACTAGTTAGAAGTATAGTGATCATACCCATATTTAATAATTTCATCCTCTTTATATTTTAAATCATATTAATTTTGTCCTTGTGTAGTAACCTGCTCCTTATGACTATTTTCTGAATCTTCTCCCATTCTATAAGTTCTTCCCTACCTGATCATCTTAATTTTTATAAGAAATTTCAAATCAGATATCAGTGCTGTACATCTTTTTTTAGTAAAGGACACATCAACTCCTGTTAACATAGATCTGTAAATATCAGAAATAAACGTGGTAAAATACATCATCTCTTTCTTACTGTTTCTATGTATCAGCAAACTGAAAGATATGTGAAGAAGTTTTTCAAAGATTTCCTATTTTAAAAAGTACTCCTTGCATAATCTTTTTCTCAATTACATCTATGCTCTTTCTTAATGTTTTAAGGTTTATCTGACTTTTTTAACTGAAGTATTCATATCCATAGAAACATTAATATTTTGGACAATAACATACTTTAGAAGCTAACTTATATTACTCCTGATATTCAAATATTAATAACTTTATGACTATTGTTTCTGACACTATACTGAGAAAAAAAGACAAGCAGGTGCTGCTGCTATGTCGCTTCAGTCGTGTCCGACTCTGTGCAACCCCACAGATGGCAGCGCACTAGGCTCCTCTGTTCCTTGGATTCTCCAGGCAAGACCACTGGAGTGGGCTGCCATCTCCTTCTCCAATGCACGAAAGTGAAAAGTGAAAGTGAAGTCCCTCAGTTGTGCCCGACTCTTAGCGACTCCCTGGACTGCAGCCTACCAGGCTCCTCCATCTATGGGATTTTCCAGGCAAGAGTACTGGAGTGGGTTGCCATTGATTTAAAGGTGGACCTAAAAATAGATGTCTCATGGTTTCCTGCATTGGATTCATTGTTTCATTCACTCTGCTTTGTTCAAAGCAAAACCACTTTACATATATTTACTATGAACTTCTTTTCAAACCATATTGTATTATCAGCTGGTTTTGAATGATCTGCTCTATTAGTGATCTTGGTATATGACTCATGCTCACCATGCTCTAAGCTCCAAGAGTCAGGAGCTGTATTCAATCTGGCTCATTCCTATATTCCTAGCCTTAAGCATGCTGTCTGTTAAGAGGATTCTCTTTTGGCATATCGGTGATAACATATGCTGTCATTGCATATATACATATGGTTGTGATTATGCTAGTATATGTGTATAAGTTCACATGTATTATATAACATCAATATGCACATAGTAGTAGGAATACCTTCATTGAATTTTTGTTTGCAAGAGTACACCTGCCCTCCATGTTGTCATCTGATTAAGATTTACCAGTGATTTATGCTATCTGCATGTGATAAATCTCCAGAACTTAAAGAGGTTGTCTTAAAATATTTGTTATTCATTTATATTTTGACATATTGTTTGTACTTTCTAGGAAGAGGGAAATTATAGAAAACTGCAAATGAAAAAGAGTGATCAATAAGGAAAGAATTAGATGACAAGAGCTGCCTAGCTTGTTTTCAAAAGTTGATTTCTAGATTACGTAATTTTTCCTGGATATAAAAACATTTTTTATCATTAAAAAATTTCTGAAAATATTCCCTAAAAATATACATCATGAACTGCTTTGTACTGAATGATAAATAAGCATGACAGTTGTTTAATTTCACATTCCTTGCCTAAACTACATTATAAATAAAAATAATTTAAATATGTTTGTATAATATTTTAAAATTAATGAATGGGAGTTTACATTTTTTGTTGATACTATACCTAAATTATTCGTGTTGCTCTACAAAATAGCATGCAGAAGAAACACTGTGTATAATTGTCTCATGAATGAGAAAATGAGGTCCAAAATGGTGTATAATTGACTTTCTGAAAACAAGAATTAATTTTTCCTCTCTACATGTATAAATGAAAGATACACATATATATAAAAGGTATGCACATATGTATCAAGAAAAGGTATGCTGCTACTGCTGCTGCTAAGTCGCTTCAGTCGTGTCTGACTCTGTGTGACCCCATAGACAGCAGCCCACCAGGCTCCCCCGTCCCTGGGATTCTCTAGGCAAGAACACTGGAGTGGGTTGCCATTTCCTTCTCCAATGCATGAAAGTGAAAAGTGAAAGTGAAGTCTCTCAGTCGTGTCCAACTCTTAGCAACCCCACGGACTGCAGCCCACCAGGCTCCTCCATCCATGGGATTTTCCAGGCAAGAGTACTAGAGTAGGGTGCCATTGCCCTCTCTGAGAAAAAGTATACATATATATAAAATATGTACATGTACCTTTCTAATGTTTATAATCATTTAGATCTTTGGTATTACTGTTAGTTCCTTAGTCTCAGAAATGTGTTTATTTGAGTACTAATCAGTCAGTCAGTTCAGTCGCTCAGTCGTGTCCATCTCTTTGAGACCCCATGGACTGCAGCACACCAGACTTTCCTGTCCATCATCAACTTCCAGAGCTTACTCAAACTCATGTCTATAGAGTCCATCATGCCATCCAACCATCTCATCCTCTGTTGTCCCCTTCTCCTCCCACCTTCAATCTTTCCCAGCATCGGGGGTCTTTTCCAATGAGTCAGTTCTTCGCATCAGTGGCCAAAGTATTAAGTTTCAGCCTCAGCATCACTCCTTCCAATGAATATTCAGAACTGATCTCCTTTAGGATGGACTGGTTGGATCTCCAACCAGTCTTCTCCAACACCACACTTCAATAACTACATCCTAACCACTCACAGAATCATCTCCTTACTGATTATGTACATTTTAGTAGATCTTTGTAAAAGAGTGTAAATAGTATATAATAATTTATAGATATGAATAGTGATCCGTTTAAATATTAGCAATATAGAGAGATAATAAATGTAGTAGGCTAAATTACCCAAACTAGTTGGCAATGTTAAATGTACACACGTGCACACACACAGACTCACTATACAAATTAAGTGTATTTTCACTTTTGTTTGTGATATTTATATCTTCTCTATATGTACTTAGGAGCAGTCACTTCAAATTAAATTAGAATCATACAAATACTTTTGTGAAGTTTTCTATCAATTGTATAATCAAGTTCAAGATGAAGCTGTTGAGAATAACATAACCAGTCTATTTTATCAGGTGTAACAGGGATGTTTCACATACTCATTGTATACATATCTCTAAGTTTTTCATTTAATGTCATATCATTATAGTTATTATACATTAAGTAAACATTTTGCTAGTATTAAACATTTGGAAATTTAGAAATAATGCAGTATATATAGACATTATTATGAGGATGGGAAAATGCTAAACTGATATGTTTAGATTTATTCCATGATATTGTTGATCTAACACAAAAAGATTGCCAGTTATTTCTCCTGAAAAAATGGATTTATTTGAGGTTAGCCATAAATTATATTTTGAGGTCTGCAACCATGATGAGCCATATGAAAGTCCTCCTCCCCTTGCTCTGTCCCAGCCTAGACATGGCACGGCAAGGAAGGAGAACTCTTAGAGAGGTAAAAAGAAGTTTCAAAAGGAGTCCACATGCTATGCGATGCAACCAAAATAAATGTTTTTAAACTTAAAAAAAAAAAAAAAAAACAATGAGTCCATTGAAGGAATTGAGAGTCTATGGCACAGTGACTTTTCATTAGGTGAGCTGTGACAGTCTCTCACTGGCTGAGCTCTTACCAGGCAAGAAGAGGAAGTCTTTCTTCATCTTGGGCTCTGCTCTTGTGGCAGGACATGAAAGTTCTACCTTTGGGTATCCTGACTCTATTTAACTGAGGATTCTGTTTATTATTTTTTCTTTACAGTATAAATGTGAATTTTTCACATTTTGTGATATGTTAAGAGGCAGACATACAATAAACAAGTGGTTCTCGAATTTGAGAGTGTATTAGAATGACCTGGAGGGCTGGTTTGTCACAGTGAAGAGATTACTGATTCCATCCCCAGAGCATTTGATTCAGTAAGTATGAGATGAGGGGTGAGATAGTGCAGGTCAACACATTTTTCAGGTTTACTGATGCTACTGGTTTGAGATCACATTTTGCAAACCAAGTAAACAATTTACAGTTTTCTATTAAAGTGAGCACAAAGTTGTTTCTGCCCAGTAAATGGCAATCGTGAATGGGCTAACAGCTTTGCATTTCCACATTAAAAGAAACTGACTAATGTGTCTAAGTATTGATATTGACATTCTAAATAGACATTACATTTCACATGACTGAAAGCTGTATATCCAAGTAGATCTTCCTAACATGGTTAAATCTTGAGTTTAAAATAATCAAAATCAGGAAAACCACCCCAAATTTGTTAGATTCTGTTTATTAAAAAAAGGGGAATATTCTCCACATCCTTATGAAATGCAAAGAATATCAATAAATATTAAAACCTATAGTAAGTAGCTCTGCTGAACTAAAACATGTATTTTTAAATAAGTGCCCATGATGGACTATTTAGATAAAATCTTTATTTTTACTATACTGTATTTTACAATGAAATTTATATTTAAGAATCCAGATTCAGAAAATGCTCATCTAAAAGAAACCTTAAGACAAATGGATATGTATCATCAGTCTTAAGGGGTGTTAGAGAAAGTTGATTTGTGTTGGTAAAATTTTACGTGTGTACTCTTGCAAACACCTGAGTGCTATTCAGTTAATTGGGTTATAGCTCATGCTGATTGTGTTTTTCCCCTGCTGTATCTAATTTCTTCTTTTCCCAATATTTTATTCTTTGGTTTTGGTTTTGAAGGTGTATAGAAATTAAAGAACTCTAATTTTTTAAGAGCCCTAAAGGGAAGTATGCTTTTGTGTTAGTCATTTTTGTGAACACCTGTGCAGTGTTGAATTTAATTGGGTTACAGCTGGTGCTGAGGGAGAGTCAACTCAGTGAGCGTTTGCAGACTGACTAGAAATTTGACATAGCATGTTACTGTTTTTTCTTATCTCCTTTGCTTTCTCTTTTAATACACTTGCAAGTTTGCTTGGATCTGAAAGAGTTTTAAGGAAAGCTGAATGGGGCTCTTACAAATCTATGATTAGTGTAGTAGCTTATACTGCATGATAATGACCTCAGAAAAAGTCTGTCTGCATTCTAAAATCATACAGCCCCTCAGTATCAGATGATCCCAAACCTGGGAAACCACCTGGTCTACTTGTTTCCAGTAACTCAGGAACATTTATCATAATTGTTAAATTTTGAGAGATTAGCCTTACAATGATGTGGTTTTCAAGTGAAAAAAACAAAGCATTGAAATGAAAGGTCTAGTAAATCATTAAATATTATAAATACTTCTAACAAAGTAAATGAGACTAAAAGGTATTGAGAGTAATTTATTTTAATTATGTCAGTATTATCATTAGACTAAGTGCCTAAGTGTGACCAATAATAACAATCTATTTCAAATAATTGTTAAAGGTAAATAGATCAGTTTGGCAATTTCTTTAAAAAAAAACTTAATGTAACTCTGCATTTTTCTACTAAGTATATATCTAGACAGCTATAAATTAACTCAGCAGTTAAATACCAGATGTGTTGTGTAAAGGGCATTTTGGAACTAGGGGTAGGTAGCAATAGACTGGTATTTCATGGCATCAAACATTAGAATCAATAATTAGATCACATTTATTAAAAAAACAAAAACATTTGTCTTATTATTTCAAGGAAGTCTAGATGCTTAGCTGGTAAAGAATCTTCCTGTAATGTGGGAGACCCAGTTTGATCCCTGTATCAGGAAGATACCTTGGAGAAGGGAATAGCAACCCACTCCAGTATTCTTGCCTGGACAGAAGAGCCTAGCAGGCTCCAGTCCGTGGAGTCACAGAGTTGGACACAACTGAATGACTAACACACACACATGCAAATTTAATATGTTTAAAATCTATTTTGTATAACAAAAAGGAAAATAAGAAACACCAGCTAAAATTAATGACAAGTAAAAAAGTAGCTGAAGTATTCAGTCATTAAAGTCATTTCTGGACTTCCCTGGTGGTCTAGTGGTTAAGGCTCTATGCTTCCAATGCAGGGGTTGCAGGTTCCATCCCTGGTCAGGGAACTAAGATCCCACATGCCCCATGGTGTGGCCAAAAAGAAAAAAGAATCATTTCTAGCACATCAACTAAAAAGCGTCTCGGCTTATTGCTATGTTACTTTAAATCTGTAATACAAAAAAAGAGACAAAAATGGGGTTTATCCCACTGCATTTTTCCCTTGCAAATTACACTCTGATGAATGACCTACATTTTCTTCATACCCTCTGTGATAAATTAAGCATGTTGTATCTATTAAGAGATAACTTTTTAATTCAATAGAGCTATTAAAAAATACTGGTTATAAAGGAATAAATGCAAGTATGACCCTGATACTTCTTCCCTGATATCTTGATCTGTGATTAAATCAGTATTTCCCATGTTTATAAGAAAAAGCTTTCAAACTGGAATAAACCATGCATCTTGGTCAAATTATTCAGCCTGGTTTTCTTTATGTGCTTATCTAACCAGCAAAGCTTCCAGAGACTGCTCTCAGAGACCCTCAAGTAGACTGAGCTTCTAACTGCTGGTCGGTTACACCAACAAAATGTTTCCCAGAACCCATACAGACACAGGATAAAATGTAGTGCTGGTGGCCTACTTTGGATCACACCTTTATGATCCCCTTATAGGGAGCTGAGTCTATTAAAATAGTGTAGCCATTATTGAGAGAGTCAGTTCCTAGGCAGGTTGATAGGGAGTCTAGGGGTCCCCAAGGAGAGAGGGGTCTGGAATTCTCAAGGAGGAAGAAAGGACAAACATTTTTCTTTCTCCACATTCCTTAGGATTATATAACAATAATGTATCTTGCCTAAGGACAGTCTCTGGATTAAACCTTCTGTTATCTTAAAATGTAAATTATGGGAGTAGGTCTCATGAGGTCTTTACAACCTCCAGACATTCTTTGGATTCATTGGAAAGTATATAACTTCATTGTTAACACTAGCAAGCAGGCACTCTTTCTGCCCCCTTCTGATGCCTATGTCAGAAGCTTTCTCTATCTCCTTTATACTTTAATAAAACTTTATTACACAAAAGCTCTGAGCAATCAAGCCTCATCTCTGGCCCCAGATTGAATTCTCTCCCAGGGGCCAACAATCCCGGTGTATTCAAGTGATTCAACAACAACCTTTCATTATGACAGAGAAGGCACTGGCGACCCACTCCAGTACTCTGGCCTGGAAACTCCCATGGACAGAGGAGCCAGGTAGGCTGCAGTCCATGGGATCACTAAGAGTCGGACACAGCTGAGCAACTTCACTTTTACTTTTCTCTTTCATGCATTGGAGAAGGAAATGGCAACCCACTCCAGTGTTCTTGCCTGGAGAATCCCAGGGACGGAGGAGTCTGGTGGGCTAC
Source organism: Bos taurus (assembly GCF_002263795.3). Taxonomy (NCBI): domain Eukaryota; kingdom Metazoa; phylum Chordata; class Mammalia; order Artiodactyla; family Bovidae; genus Bos; species Bos taurus. Next base: position 33,218,789 of record NC_037333.1, on the reverse strand, counting down.
TGTCTATGGGGTCGCACAGAGTCGGACACGACTGACGTGACTTAGAAGCAGCAGCGGCAGCCATTATGAGAGGACAAACTCAAAAAAGAATTTACTTGCCCGTGAAGACAGAGTGCAGGTTTAACTACTTTCTAAATGGCACCCAATAGACCATACAGGGCGCTTCCCAGATGGCACTAGTGGTAAAGAACCCGCATGCCAATGCAGGAGACATAAGAGATATGGGTTCAATCTCTGGGTAGGGAAGATCCCCTGGAGGAGGGCATGGCAACTCACTCCAATACTCTTGCCTGGAGAATCCCATGGGAAGAGAAGTCTGGCGGGCTATGGTCCATAGCGTTGCAAAGACTCGGATACTACTGAAGCAACTTAGCATGCTCACAGAGCATGCAGAGCTGCTGTCCATCAGCCCTTATCATGGAAACAAGATGGACTTGTAGGCTTAGGTAAGTCTGATGAGTCCCTATCAGAGTAAGAACAACTAAAAAATTTGAGGAGTCTATAGAATGAATTAATACAAAACAGTAGACCACCTAATTTGTCCTGGGCATCTGACATTATCAAGTTTATCCAAGGTTCTAGGGGGAAAAAGCAACAACAGAATGTATTGTGTGCCACAGATCTTGTTTATATTCATGCAAAGATGCTGGAGACTTTAAGGAATGGCAGATGAGTTGTGAGTAATTGAGGGGAGAGAGAAATTCTCTGCTTGACTGGTTATACTTCTCCAGAGTAGGTAACTTGGTCTTAAGGAATTAGATTGTGTGTGTTAGTAGCTCAGTCATGTCCCACTCTTTGTTACCCTATGGACTGCAGCCCTCCAGGCTCCTCCATCCATGAGGTTTTCCAGGCAAGAATACTGGAGTGGGTTGCCATTTCCTTCTCCAGGGGATCTTCTCTTCCCAGGAATCGAACGCAGCTTTCCAGCATTGCAGGCAGATTCTTTTCCATCTCAGTCACCAGGGAATTAAGACTCTCTCAAGTTTTCAATTTTATAAAACTCAGCTACCCCCAGGTTCACAGATCCCAAGCTTTGTCAAATGTGTAAACAGCGTGAAATGCAGCCAGTCTTTTTGGCACAGGATAAAATACAAAGAGTAAATGTTTGCTTGGCTCCTTATCCTGCCATTATGCCTGCCCCTGCTTCTTTATGCCGCTCATATCCATGTATTAGTTTCCAGAGTAATTCAGCCGTTGAGACTGAGACCTGTCACTTGAAATAAATATGAGTTATTTACAGAAACTGCTGCTATTTAACACATTGCCTAAGGCAACTAACTGGGTTCTGTGAACTCTGTGCAGGTTTTATTGACCTCTTTTCTCTTACTGCAAAGTAAGTTTGTGATTATTATATGAAAGTAACCATTATGTGAGTAAATGTGGTTCCTAAATATATTTATGAAATAAAGAAAATGGTTATACAGGCAAAAAGTAATAAATGTATTTCACCTGTGGGTTAAATTCTGAAATTATCTTGGTGGGAACTTTTATACCTGATGGCAGTATCTAAATGTTAATTTTAGACTCTGAAACTTGGTTAGCTATTAGTTATATATTTATGAGATCTGCTGTGATAGTAACATTTTAAATGCAAACCCATGTTTAGTTGAACTTTCTCTTTTTGGCAACTTGTATTAGAATGTACCTACAATCTCAGTAAGCTGGCCAAATCAGGACTTAGCAATGTATTATTCAACTCCAAACAATAATAATTTAGACAACTGTGTTGTCCTAAATTAACTTACCCAACTGTATGTAATATTCCATGAAGACATACACTTACATAAAACATTTTAAACCATTATTTGCTGCTTTTGATATTTATTTGAGAAAATAGGCTTCTTCAAGTGTTCCAAGTGAAATAAAAATATTAAGAGATTTTTCTTTGCACCTAACCATTAGTTCATCAGTTCATAAATTACTTTTTAAGTCAATTAAGAGTCTAGAACTGTAATAAGTGAGTGACTATGGAGATGAGTTAAAGCCTGATGAGATAAATGCCATTTTTCCTAAGATACAGCAGAATCGTTAGGGAACACTGATGTTCCTGAGGATCTTCCCTGTAACTCAGATGGTAAAGAATCTGCCTGCAGTGCAGGAGACCCAGGTTTAATCCCTGGGTTGGGAAGATCCTCTGGTGAAGGGAATGGCAGGCCACTCCAGTATTCTTGCCTGGAGAATCCCATAGACAGAGGAGCCTGGTGGGCTACCATCCATGGGGTTGCAGAACTGGACGCTACCGAGTGACTAACACTACTACTACTACTATTGACATTCCTGAAAACCGCACAGGCAAACATGAACCGCAAATATGATTCCCCTTTGCATTCCCACCCCATCAGACACTAAGCTAGATAACATCCTAGATATGTGCCTCTCCCTTGCTTGTTCTGTATGTGAAAATCCCTCTGCCAGCAGCTCTCATTCCAAATTTTAAAGATTTCTTGAAATTGCCCTCCTCTCTACAATCCATGTCCGTGATTTATTTTTAGATCACTATTCAATTATTTATTTCTACATTTAACACATCTAGACTGGGCACTACTGTGCATCAATTCTGACCTAGTTATGATGGAAAGAGAGTGAATGTGGTCTTAGGTACCTTTGGGGGGTTGTGGGTGGGAGACACATGTCAACAGATAATAATGTATGAGGATAAATTATATAGTAGATATAATATACAAGAAGACATATCAAATATCCTTTATTCTAGATCTTTCTCTTCTTTCTTTCATATATCATATGCCTGGCTTACATGCTAGTCCTTCTGTACATGCATGCTAAGTTGCTCAGTCATGTCTGACTCTTTGTGACCCAAGAGACTGTAGACAACCAGGCTCCTCTATCCCTGGGATTCCACAGGCAAGAATACTGATATGAGTTACCATTTCCTACTCCAAGGGATCTTTCCAACCCAGGGATCAAACCTGTATCTCTTGTCTCCTGCATTGGCAGGCAGGTTCTTTACCACCAGTGCCATCTGGCATGCCCAGTCTCTCTGAGACCCTCTCATTATTCCCAATGTCTAGTCTACCCACCCATTCTGTGTGTTTTCATATGACTTCTATAATTGTACTTTCACTACAAATCTACACAGAAGCAGTAGATTAATTCTGTGCTTGTCTCTATTACCTGTCAGATGGTAAGTTCCTTAAAGACAGGTACCATGCCTGGATTATTTATCAAATTCTTTGAGGCTGGGAAAATATTGTGTGCATGAGATAGTACAATTCTCCCTGGGCATTAGATAGAAGTCTTTGAAAAAGTAAACTTAAGAGTTGACTTTTAATAAAGAATTAGAAATTTTCTGAGTAGAAAAGGGGGTGACAGTGGCAAAGTAAAAGCAAATGTGATGACTTGGAACAACAGAATAATGTGATGTGATGCATGAGCTCAGTAGTTTGGTGTGGATAGGGTGTCATGTTTGGGGAGGAGATCAGGGTGGGCACACATGAATGGCCAGGAAAATGAAGTGCCTTGCATATTTTTCAGAGAGGTACAAACTTTATCCTATGTGCTGAAAGTTTCAGAAAGAGGTTGTTGGACTTTATTTTTCACTTGGAGTCTGTGTAATGCTGGATAATTAAAACTGGTTAGGACTCAGCTTCCTCATCTGTAAAATTGTGATTATAAGGATTAGTTTGAGGATTAGTTGTATCTCCTTAAATGCTTAGCACAACATGGACCCATGGTGCTGTATAAGCTACCTAGTTTTACTGTCATGTTCTTTATTTTCATTAAGTATTCAAGAGCCATGGGAAAATATTAAAGCCATTAAATAACATAATAAGTGTACTTTTTAATTACAGAAAATGAGGGAAGGGTTGGAAAGGAAGAAAATTATATGAAAAAGACAATTTAAGACGTTTTTATCATGGGTTAAGTTTAGTTAGGAGAAGGCAATGGCAACCCACTCCAGTACTCTTGCCTGGAAAATCCCATGGACTGTAGCCTACCAGGCTCCTCTGTCCATGGGATTTTCCAGGCAAGAGTACTGGGGTGGGGTGCTATTGCATTGTTACTACCCATTAATAATAAAGCATGTTGTAGGAGAAATGATAATAATTAATTTAAAAAAACTGAACTGGAGGCAACTACTATGAACAACTATTTAGAGGTATCTAATAAACAATTTCATGGCTGCAAAAACCATCTGCTTACTCCTGGGAAGGAGGGTTATGACCAACCTAGATAGCATACTCAAAAGCAGAGACAGTACTTTGCCAACAAAGGTCCATCTAGTCAAGGCTATGGTTTTTCCAGTGGTCATGTATGGATGTGAGAGTTGGACTGTGAAGAAAGCTGAGCTCCAAAGAATTGATGCTTTTGAACTGTGGTGTTGGAGAAGACTCTTGAGAGTCCCTTGGACTGCAAGGAGATCCAACCAGTCCATTCTAAAAGAGATCAGTCCTGGTTGTTCTTTGGAAAGAATGATATTAAAGCTGAAACTCCAGTACTTTGGCCACCTCATGCGAAGAGTTGACTCATTGGAAATGACTCTGATGCTGGGAGGGATTGGGGGCAGGAGAAGGGGACAACAGAGGATGAGATGGCTGGATGGCATCACCGACTCGATGGACGTGAATTTGAGTGAACTCCGGGAGTTGGTGATGGACAGGGAGGCCTGGCGTGCTGCAGTTTGTGGGGTCGCAAGCAGTTGGACACGACTGAGCAACTGAAGTGAACTGAATAGACAGTTAAGGGCTCCCTTGGTGGCTGCCAATGCATGAGACACAGGTTCTGTCCCAGGGTCAGGACAATCCTCTGGAGAAGGAAACAGCAAACCACTCAAGTATTCTTGCCTGGGAAATCTAATGAACAGAGGAGGAGCCTGGTGGGCTACAATCCATGGGAAAAGAATTAGACATAACTTAGCTACTGAGCACACACACATGATAGACAATATGATAATAAAACAATGTTAAACAAAGTTCTGGTCCCCAGCGAAATTTGTTGGTACCAGAAAACTAAAGAACAGCAGACTACACCTGTCATCAGGTACATTTTACTACCAGTACCACTGCCCCCACCTCCCACAACCAAAAAAAGAACTGATCTCAACTATGCTTAGGTGCTTAGTGACAGAGTGAATTTTTATTTTGGCATGAGTTTCTTAGGGTCACTCTATGAGAAGTACTAGTCCAGAGCTTCATTCAGAATTCTGAATTCAAGATATTAATTTAGAAATATAAATTATATTAATAATAGATACGATACTGGAAGTTGTAGGAATGCTAAGAGAAATCATGAGATGTGGGAGAAAAACAGTTTAAGAAGTGGGCTTATAGAACATGAAAAATGAATAGCCATCCATTTCTATGTCACTGAACCTTTTACAAGGTATGGTGATGGTTAGTTGCTAAGTCGTGTCCGACTCTTGTGACCCCATGGACTGTAGCCTGCTAGGCTTCTCCATCCATGGGATTCTCCAAGCAAGAATACTGGAATGGGTTGCCATTTTCTTCCCCAGGGGATTTTCCCAATCCAGGAATTAAACCTGATCTCCTGCATTGCAGGAAGATTCTTTACCAACTGAGTTACAAGGTAAGCCCCTAGTTTTAAGAAGTGAGTTTAGAAGAACATGAAAAATAAATAGCCAAAGACTGTGAACAAGAAGAGTATGATGCATTGATGAAAAATAGGGGATAATTCTGAGAGGAAGAACAGGTTGGTTCACAGAATGAGTGATATTGCTTGAAATAATAATTAACTTACTTTCTAACACAATGCTAGATATTTCTAAGCTAAAATATGGGCTCCATAGTTCAGAGAAAAGGTCAGTTTTCATTCTGATCCCAAAGAAAGGCAATGCCAAAGAATGCTCAAACTACTGCACAATTGCATTCATCTTATATGCTAACAAAGTAATACTCACAATTCTCCAAGTTAGGCTTCAAGAGTACATGAACTGTGAATTTCCAGATGTTCAAACTGGATTTACAAAAGACAGAGGAACCAGAGATCAAATTGCCAACATGTGTTGGATAATCGAAAAAGCAGGGGTTCCAGAAAAACATCTACTTCTGCTTTATTGACTACACCAAAGCCTTTGACTGTGTGAATCACAATAAACTGTGGAAAATTCTTAGAGAGATGAGAATACCAGACCACCTGACCTATCTCCTGAGATATCTGTATGCAGGTCCTGAAGCAACAGTTAGAACTAGATATAAAACAACAGACTGGTTCCAAATCAAGCTAAAGGAGTACGTCAAGGCTGTATATTGTCATCCTACTTATTTAACTTATATGCAGAGTACATCATGCAAAATGTTGGGCTGGATGAACCACAAGCTGGAATCAAGATTGCCAGGAGAAATGTCAATACCCTCAGATATGCAGATGACACCACCCTCATGGCAGAAAGTGAAGAACTAAGAGCCTCTTGATGAAAGTGAAAGAGGAGAGTGAAAAAGTTTGCTTAAAACTCAACATTCAAAAAACTAAGATCATGGCATCCTGTTTCATCACTTCATGGCAAATAGATGGGGAAGTGATGGAAACAGTGACAGATTTTATTTTGGGGGGCTCCAAAATCACTGCAAATGGTGACTGCAGCCATGAAATTAAAAGATGCCTGCTCCTTGAAAGAAAAGCTATGACCAACCTAGACAGCATATTAAAAAGCAGAGACATTGCCAACAAAGGTCCGTCTAGTCAAAGCTATGGTTTTTCTGGTAGTCATGTATGGATGTGAGAATTGGACTATAAAGAAAGCTGAATGCTGAAGAACTGATGCTTTTGAACTGTGATGTTGGAGAAGACTCTTGAGAGTCCCTTGGACTGCAAGGAGTTCCAACTAGTCCATCCTAAAGGAAATCATCCCTGAATATTCATTGGAAGGACTGATGCTGAAGCTGAAACTCCAATACTTTGGCCACCTGATGAGAAGAACTGACTCATTGGAAAAGACCCTGATGCTGGGAAAGATTGAAAGCCGAAGGAGAAGGGGATGATAGAGGATGAGATAGTTGGATGGTATCACTGACTCAATGGACATGACTTTGAGTAAACTCCAGGAGTTGATGATGGACAGGGAAGCCTGGCATATTGCAGTCCGTGGGATTGCAAAAAGTCAGACATGACTGAGCAACTGAACAGAACTGATAGTTCAGAGATGAGTTATATTAAAAAAAAAAAAAAAAAAAAGCACAGTAGAATGATATAGAGGTAAATCCAAGCTGCTTTACATGCCAAGTTACTTCAACATTTATAGGAAGTGAGAGGAAATTTTAAGAGTTCATCACTGTGCGTTATACCTGTATAACAGTTCGGTTTTACCCTTGTCTTTCCACCTGTCTCCAGAGAGGTATTGCTTTCTAACCACTGACCTTTACATGTGCTTATAGTCTGCTTCCTGCCACTCCTCCCCCCAGCCCAGGTTCAGAGTTTAGGTTTCTCTGACCTGCTAAGTCAGATAACACTTGTTTATCAGATTTAGCCCCAACATTTTTGATATTTCCTATTTGTTTTGATTTTTCCTTCCAATCCCCTTTTCTTCTCTAGCCTTGTTTTTGTTCCTCAGCATTTTAGTGGAGTTTGGGGAGAGTGCAAGTATAAACATGTGCTCACAACCTGCATTTGCCTACAAGTCCAAAACTGACATGTAAAGTAAAAATATATTCATGCTGAAATAGCAGTGCTGCCTGTTTTTTCAGTGATGAGTCATTTCCCTTTCCTCTCAACTTCTAACTCTTTTTCTCTGAAGTGCATTTTCATTATTTCCTATTTTTATAAAATAAATAGGTAGAATGTAGATAGTTCTGAAATCTACATTTACCTGCTTCTCTTTGTCTGATTCTGAGTAATATGATTTGTTTTTTTTCCCCTTGTGTAAGACACTGATTTAAGCCTCTGCCTTTTTCTCCCATCATGGTAGGACTACAGTTTCTGTCTCTCTAGTAATATGCAACTGCTATTACTTATTGTCTTTGCAATTTATTTTACCCTTTCAAAAACTGAGTTTATAACAAAGGATTACTTATTGTCTTCTCTTTCTCAGACTAAATAATCTTTCAGCTTTCCTTTAAATCTTTTTCCCCTTTTTTGCTGATCTCACTAATTTCTGTCTCTCTATCTTTAAAAAGTACTGAATTTAAATAGCATTAAGAATGATTCAGATTCAGAGCATCACATTTCTTTCCTTTAATATCTTTTTTTAAAGTGAAATGAACTCACTTGGTAGACTTCTAAGCAATTATGCTCTGCATTGCATTCTCATCAATTCTTCTTTGCTATATCCAATAGACTACCTAAAATATCTGTATCCTGTAGACCATTTATCATAGAGTCCACATCATTTTGAGTAATAATTTGTTCTTAAAATAGCAAGCCATTCATTTGTATTTCATGTTAAATATGAGCAAATGATCATACTCACGAAGAGAAGCTGAAAATATAATTGTGCTTGTCTCTGGAATATTAATACCACTTCTGGCATCTTGGTATTCCCCTTCAAAAAGCATAACTGCAAGTCATGAACCTTATAGAATTTCTGTAGTCATCATCTATATAACATACTTGAAGAGCTAGAAAAATAAAATGTCAGCTCCTCATGAAATACATATTTTGAATCTATTCCAAAATTCAATTATACAGTGCTTAATTTCCAAGTAAGTCCAGTGCTGCACTTTCCCATCTCCCTGAATCGGCCATTTGGCTTCTTTGTTGCTTATGAAAAAAGGGAGAAGCAGCACACCACTCTGATACAGACTGTTGATGTTCACACCACTGTCAATATCATATCATCCAACTGGAAGCAAATTTGAAGACATCCTTCCAAAAGGATGGATGATTCCAAAATAACTTTTGGATTTCAAAATTCAAATCCAACTTTTGGATTCCAGAAGAACTTCCAAAATTTCCAAAAGAACTACTTAAGTTACTTGAAGTTATAATTACCACTGTCTGTGCTATGGTGAGATAAACAAAGGAAAGTAAAGAAGGAAGGAGAAAATTAATAGTTGGAGAGAAATTATTTTGATTCAGACATGGTGCTACCTGTTTTATATATGTTACCTCAGGTAATATGCATGTTCTTCCTTATAAATACCCATTTCTTTGTTTTTATTTGATTCTCAAAGACATGAAATCTTAGAATGTATTTAATACCCAATGCAGTTTAATAATATAAATTACTAAACTGTTCTAAGATGTATGTGTACATATATTCTTATAGTGTAACAGATCTATGAGTGGTAGATGGAATTATTGACATAGAAAATAAATGAGGAAATGCCAAATCAGAAATTTAGTAACATGTCCAAATTAATAAGTTTAGTAAGTCACATAGATAGGTCTCTCTGATGCCAGAACTCACAGTGCTTCCACTATACCGTACTGTTTTCTCACACTCTGATTAATTTATCTTTTAATTTTTTCCTTTACCTGAAATTTGCTATTTTTATTATTAGCTACTTATTTTTTAATATAAATTTATTTATTTTAATTGGAGGTTAACTACTCTACATTATTGTATTGGTTTTACCATACATCAACATGAATCCGCCAAGGGCATACATGTGTTCCCCATCCTGAACCCCCATTCCCTCCCTGTACCATCCCTCTGGGTCATCCCAGTGTACCAGCCCCAAGTATCCAGTATCATGCATCGAACCTGGACTGGCGATTCATTTCATATATGATATTATACATGTTTCAATGCCATTCTCCCAAATCATCCCGCCCTCTCCCTCTCCCACAGAGTCCAAAAAGACTGTTCTATACATCTGTGTCTCTTTTGCTGTCTCACATACAAGGTTATCGTTACAATCTTTCTAAATTCCATGTATATGTGTTAGTGTACTGTATTGGTGTTTTTCTTTCTGGCTTATTTCACTCTGTATAATAGGCTCCCGTTTCATCCACCTCATTAGAACTGATTCAAACGTATTCTTTTTAATGGCTGAGTAATATTCCATTGTGTATATGTACCACAGCTTTCTTATCCATTCATCTGCTGATGGACATCTAGGTTACTTGCATGTCCTGGCTATTATAATCAGTGTTGTGATGAACATTGGGGTACACGTGTCTCTTTCCCTTCTGGTTTCCTCAGTGTGTATGCCCAGCAGTGGGATTGCTGGGTCATAAGGCAGTACTATTTCTAGTTTTTAAAGGAATCTCCACACTGTTCTCCATAGTGGCTGTACTAGTTTGCATTCCCACCAACAGTGTAAGAGGGTTCCCTTTTCTCCACACCCTCTCCAGCATTTATTGCTTGTAGACTTTTGGATCACAACCATTCTGACTGGTGTGAAATGGTACCTCATTGTGGTTTTGATTTGCATTTCTCTGATAATGAGTGATGTTGAGCATCTTTTCATGTGTTTGTTAACCATCTGTATGTCTTCTTTGGAGAAATGTCTATTTAGTTCTTTGGCCCATTGTTTTATTGGGTCTTTTATTTTTCTGGAATTGAGCTGTGGGAGTTGCTTGTATATTTTTTGAGATTAGTTGTTTGTCAGTTGCTTCATTTGCTATTATTTTCTCCCATTCTGAAGGCTGTCTTTTCACCTTGCTTATAGTTTCCTTTGTTGTGCAGAAGCTTTTAAATTTAATTAGGTCCCATTTGTTTATTTTTGCTTTTATTTCCAATATTCTGGGAAGTGGGTCATAGAGGATCCTGCTGTGATGTATGTCGGAGAGTGTTTTGCCTATGTTCTCCTCAAGGAGTTCTATAGTTTCTGGTCTTACGTTTAGATCTTTAATCCATTTTGAGTTTATTTTTGTGTATGGTGTTAGAAAGTGCTCTAGTTTCATTCTTTTACAAGTGGTTGACCAGATTTCCCAGCACCACTTGTTAAAGAGATTGTCTTTAATCCATTGTATATTCTTGCCTCCTTTGTCAAAGATAAGGTGTCCATATGTGCGTGGATTTATCTCTGGGCTTTCTATTTTGTTCCATTGATCTATATTTCTGTCTTTGTGCCAGTACCATACTGTCTTGACGACTGTGGCTTTGTAGTAGAGCCTGAAGTCAGGCAGGTTGATTCCTCCAGTTCCATTCTTCTTTCTCAAGATTGCTTTGGCTATTAGAGATTTTTTGTATGTCCATACGAACTGTGAAATTATTTGTTCTAGTTCTGTGAAAAATACCATTGGTAGCTTGATAGGGATTGCATTAAATCTATAGATTGCTTTGGGTAGTATACTCATTTTCACTATATTGATTCTTCCAATCCATGAACATTGTAATATTTCTCCATCTATTAGTGTCCTCTTTGATTTCTTTCACCAGTGTTTTATAGTTTTCTATATATAGGTCTTTAGTTTCTTTAGGTAGATATATTCATAAGTATTTTATTCTTTTCATTGCAATGGTGAATGGAATTGTTTCCTTAATTTCTCTTTCTATTTTCTCATTATTAGTGTATAGGAATGCAAGGGATTTCTGTGTGTTGATTTTATATCCTGCAACTTAACTATATTCATTGATTAGGTCTGATAATTTTCTGGTGGAGTCTTTAGGGTTTTCTATGTAGAGGATCATGTCATCTGCACACAGTGAGAGTTTTACTTCTTCTTTTCCAATTTGGATTCCTTTTATTTGTTTTTCTGCTCTGATTGCTGTGGCCAAAACTATGTTGGATAGTAGTGGTGAAAGTGGGCACCCTTGTCTTGTTCCTGACTTTAGGGGAAATGCTTTCAATTTTTCATCATTGAGGATAATTTTGCTGTGGGTTTGTCATATATAGCTTTTATTATGTTGAGATATGTTCCTTCTATTCCAGTTTTCTGGAGAGTTTTTATCATAAATGGATGTTGAGTTTTGTCAAAGGCTTTCTCTGCATCTATTGAGATAATCATATGGTTTTTATTTTTCAATTTGTTAATGTGGTGTATTACATTGATTGATTTGTGGATATTGAAGAATCCTTGCATCCCTGGGATAAAGCCCACTTGGTCATGGTGTATGATCTTTTTATTGTGTTGTTGGATTCTGTTTGCTAGAATTTTGTTAAAGATTTTTGCATCTATGTTCATCAGTGATATTGGCCTGTAGTTTTCTTTTTTTGTGGCATCTTTGTCAAGTTTTGGTATTAGGGTGATGGTGGCCTCATAGAATGAGTTTGGAAGTTTGCCTTCCTCTGCAATTTTCTGGAAGAGTTTGAGTAGGATAGGTGTTAGCTCTTCTCTAAATTTTTGTTAGAATTCAGCTGTGAAGTCGTCTGGACCTGGGCTTTTGTTTGCTGGAAGATTTCTGATTACAGTTTCAATGTCCATGCTTGTGATGGGTCTGTTAAGATTTTCTATTTCTTCTTGGTCCAGTTATGGAAAGTTGTACTTTTCTAAGAATTTGTCCATTTCTTCCACGTTGTCCATTTTATTGGCATATAATTGCTAAGAGTAGTCTCTTTTGATCCTTTGTATTTCTGAGCTGTCTGTTGTGATCTCTCCATTTTCTGATTTTATTGATTTGATTTTTCTCCCTTTGTTTCTTGATGAGTCTGGCTAATGGTTTGTCAATTTTATTTGTCTTTTCAAAGAACTAGCTTTTGGCTTTGTTTTTTGCTATGGTCTCTTTTGTTTCTTTTGCATTTATTTCTGCCCTAATTTTTAAGATTTCTTTCCTTCTACTAACCCTGGGGTTCTTCATTTCTTCCTTTTCTAGTTGCTTTAGGTGTAGAGTTAGGTTATTTATTTGACTTTTTTCTTGTTTCTTGAGGTATGCCTGTATTTCTGTGAACTTTCCCCTGAGGACTGCTTTTACAGTGTCCCACAGGTTTTGGGTTGTTGTGTTTTCATTTTCATTCGTTTCTCTGCATATTTTTATTTCTTTTTTGATTTCTTCTGTAATTTGTTGGTTATTCAGCAGTATGTTGTTTAGCCTCCATATGTTGGAATTTTTAATAGTTTTTCTCCTGTAATTGAGATCTAATCTTACTGCATTGTGGTCAGAAAAGATGCTTGGAATGATTTCTTTTTTTTTGAATTTACCAAGGCCCAGGATGTGATCTATCTTGGAGACGGTTCCATGTGTGCTTGAGAAAAAGGTGAAATTCATTGTTTTGGGGTGAAATGTCCTACAGATATCAATTAGGTCTAACTGGTCTATTGTATCATTTAAAGTTTGTGTTTCCTTGTTAATTTTCTGTTTAGTTGATCTATCCACAGGTGTGAGTGGGGTATTTAAGTGTCCCACCATTATTGTGTTATTGTTAATTTCCCCTTTCTTACTTGTTAGCATTTGTCTTACATATTGCAGTGCTCCTATGTTGGGTGCATATATATTTATAATTGTTATATCTTCTTCTTGGATTGATCCTTTGATCATTATGTAGTGACCATCTTTATCTCTTTTCACAGCCTTTGTTTTAAAGTCTATTTTATCAGATATGAGTATTGCTACTCCTGCTTTCTTTTGGTCTCTATTTGCATGGAATATCTTTTTCCAGCTCTTCACTTTCAGTCTATATGTGTCCCCTGTTTTGAGGTGGGTCTCTTGTAGACAATATATATAGGGGTCTTGTTTTTGTATCCATTCAGCCAGTCTTTGTCTTTTGGTTGGGGCATTCAACCCATTTACGTTTAAGGTAATTATTGATAAGTATGATCCCATTGCCATTTACTTTATTGTTTTAGGTTCGAGTTTATACACCCTTTTTGTGTTTCCTGTCTAGAGAATACCTTTAGCATTTGTTGGAGAGCTGGTTTGGTGGTGCTGAATTCTCTCAGCTTTTGCTTGTCTGTAAAGCTTTTGCTTTCTCCTTCATATTTGAATGAGATCCTTGCTGGGTACAGTAATCTGGGCTGTAGGTTATTTTCTTTCATCACTTTAAGTATGTCTTGCCATTCCCTCCTGGCCTGAAGAGTTTCTATTGAAAGATCAGATGTTATCCTTATGGGAATCCCCTTGTGTGTTATTTGTTGTTTTTCCCTTGCTGCTTTTAATATTTGTTCTTTGTGTTTGATCTTCATTAATTTGATTAATATGTGTCTTGGGGTGTTTTGCCTTGGGTTTATCCTGTTTGGGACTCTCTGGGTTTCTTGGACTTGGGTGATTATTTCCTTCCCCATTTTAGGGAAGTTTTCAACTATTATCTCAAGTATTTTCTTATGGTCTTTCTTTTTGTCTTCTTCTTCTGGGACTCCTATGATTCGAATGTTGAGGCATTTAACACTGTCCTGGAGGTCTCTGAGATTGTCCTTATTTTAATTCATTTTTCTTTTTTCCTCTCTGATTCATTTTTTTCTACCACTCTATCTTCTACTTCACTAATCCTATCTTCTGCCTCTGTTATTCTACTATTTGTTGCCTCCAGAGTGTTTTTGGTCTCATTTATTGCATTATTCATTATATATTGACTCTTTTTTATTTCTTCTAGGTCCTTGTTAAACCTTTCTTGCATCTTCTCAATCCTTGTCTCCAGACTATTTATCTGTGATTCCATTTTGATTTCAAGATTTTGGATCATTTTCACTATCATTATTTGGAATTCTTTATCAGGTAGATTCCCTATCTCTTCCTCTTTTGTTTGGTTTGGTGCGCATTTATCCTCTTCTCTTACCTGCTCTGTATTCCTCTGTCTCTTCCTCTTGTTTATATTGCTGAGTTTGGGGTGGCCTTTCTGTATTCTGGTAGTTTGTGAAATTCTCTTTATTGTGGAGTTTCCTCACTGTGGGTGGGTTTATACAGGTGGCTTGTCAAGGTTTCTTGTTTAGGGAAGCTTGTGTCGGTGTTCTGGTGGGTGGAGCTGGATTTCTTCTCTCTGGAGTGCAGTGAAGTGTCCAGTAATGATTTATGATGTCAATGATTTTGGAGTAACTTTGGGCAGCCTGTATATTGAAGCTCAGGGCTTTGTTCCTATGTTGCTGGAGAATTTGTGTGGTATGTCTTGCTCTGGAACTTGTTGGCCCTTGGGTGGTGCTTGGTTTCAGTGTAGGTATGGAGGTGTTTGATGAGCTCCTGTCAATTAATGTTCCCTGGAGTCAGGAGTTCTCTGGTGTTCTCAGGATTTGGACTTAAGCCTCCTGCTTCTGGGTTTCAGTCTTATTTTTACAGTAGTCTCAAGACTTCTCCTTCTATACAGCACCATTGATTAAACATCTAGGTTAAAGATGAAAAGTTTCTCCACAGTGAGGGACACCCAGGGAGGTTCACAGAGTTACATGGAGACGAGAAGAGGGAGGGGGGAGTTAGAGGTGACCCAGATAAGATGAGGTAAATCAAAAGAGAAAAGAGCAAGCTAGCCAATAATCACTTCCTTATGTGCACTCCATAACTGGACCGCTCAGAGATGTTCACGGAGTTATACAGAGAAGAGAAGAGGGAGGAAGGAGACAGGAGGATAAAAGGGGGGAATCAAAAGGAGAGAGACAGATCCAGCCAGTAATCAGTTCCCTAAGTGTTCTCCATCATCTGGAACACACAGAGATTCACAGAGTTGGGTAGAGAAGAGAAGGGGGAGGGAGGAGACAGAAGCGACCTGGTGGAGAAAAAGGAGAGTCCAAAGGGGGAGAGAGCAGTCAAGCCAGTATTCTCGCTCCCAAGTAAAAATGGGTACTGAAGATTGGTTCTTAAAGGTACAAAATTGATAACAAATACCAAAAAGCAAAGATTAAAAATCTAGAGTAGAGGTTGGAATTTCAAAAATACAATATTAAAGAAAAGAAAAAAAAAAGAAAAAAAAACAAAGTCACAAAAATTATAAGTATATATATATATAAATATATATAAACATATATATATATATATGTTTGCTTTAAAAAATAGGGTCTTTTTTTTTGCAAAGTAATAGTAGGTTATAAAATGAAAATTAAAGGAGTAATAGAGGACTTAAAATTTATTACAAATTAAAAAAAAAAGAATGATCATAAAAATAGTAAAAATATATCTAGGACTTTCTCGGGTGTTGTTGTGGGTATTATGGGGTCAGTACATTTTTGGATAGTTCCTTGGTCTGGCTTATATTTCTCAAGATCTATAGGCCCCTTCCTATGTAGTCGATACTAACGACAGGATTTTAATCTATTGCACCTGTCACTTCCAAAGTGGTTCCCTCTGTTTTAGCTTCTTCTGTTTGCTGGTCTCTTCAGTGTCTGATTTCCGCCCTGACATAAAGGGGGAGGTGGTGGACACTTCTTTTAGGCTCACTTGTTCAGTTGCGCTGTGGAGAGGGAGGGACGCTGCAAACAAGTAACACTGGCATGTGCTCACAGTGTCTCAGCCACACTGGGCCTGCCCCCGCTCATGGCGCATGTGCCCTCCTTGCCCACACTGCTCAGGCTCTAAGTTGCTCCGCCGGGAACCGACCGAGGCCGGCCCTGGGCTGCATGCACCTCCCAGGTCTAAGCCGCTCAGGTTCAGGCACTCGGGTAGTCCTCAGAGGTGCAGACTCAGTCGGGCCTGCGTTTTGTGCCCTTCCCAGGTCTGAGCAGCTCAGGTGATGAGGTGTTTGGCGAGTGCGGTCATTGCAACTTATCATCTCCCCCATCCAAGCTGTTTGGTTTTCTGGGTGTACAACTGGCACACCTTCTCAGATGGATGTTGACTGTCCAGAACCCCAAGAAGTCTTAGCTAGCAAAGAAGCCTGCTTGCAGTTTGGTAGATAATGTCTCTCTGGGGCTACGATTGCCCCCTTCCAGCTCTGGCTGCCTGTCATGGGAAGGGGATGGTCTGCAGCCAGTTAGTTCTGTTCAGTCCTTTGTTCTGTGTGCGGGCTTGGCGGTGTCTTAGGTTAGGGCTTTTCACGTGGTAGCTATCCCACTTCTGGTTTGCTAGCCCAAGTTAGTTCACTCAGATTGCCCTCAGGGTACTCAGGCCTAGTCCTTACTCTAAGCAATGCAGCCCACGCCTCCCTGCCCAGCCCCCGCTTGCTAGTGGCGGGTGCAGGCATCTGTGCTGCTTATCCACTGGGGTGGTTACCACTGGGCTCATAATCTGTGGGTTTTAATTATTTATTTATTTTTCCTCCCTGTTATGTTGCCCTCTGTGCTTCCAAGGCTTGCCACAGACTCGGCAGTGAGAGTGTTTCCTGGTATTTGGAAACTTCTCTCTTTTTAAGACTCCTTTCCCAGGACAGAGCTCCGTCCCTACCTCTTTTGTCTCTTTTTTTGTCTTTTATATTTTTTCCTACCTCCTTTTGAAGACAGTGGGCTGCTTTTCTGGGTGCCTGATGTCCTCTGCCGGCATTCAGAAGTTGTTTTGTGAAATTTACTCAGCGTTTAAATGTTCTTTTGATGAATTTGTGGGGGAGAAAGTGGTCTCCCCATCCTATTCCTCCGCCATCTTAAAAATAAGATCTATTAGCTACTTATTAAATTACTTTAGCCACCTCATGTGAAGAGTTGACTCATTGGAAAAGACTCTGATGCTGGGAGGGATTGGGGGCAGGAGGAAAAGGGGACGACAGAGGATGAGATGGCTGGATGGCATCACCAACTCGATGGACGTGAGTTTGAGTGAACTCTAGGAGATGGTGATGGACAGGGAGGCCTGGCGTGCTGCAATTCATGGGGTTGCAAAGAGTCGCACACGACTGAGTGACTGAACTGACTGAACTGAACAGAGCATAGCATGGATTTCCCAGTCCTGAAATTTTTTATTCATAGTCTTATTTTCCACAGAATTATTAATGAAAAAACAACCTCTGTTTATTTGTATATCCTTACAATATGGCACTTTGAAGATGTCTTTTATTTCATACTCACATTTTGTAGCTAATGTTGCAAAGCAGACATTCCTCACTGTAACTATAATTTATTGATGCTTAAAGGTTCAATGAATTATTCAGCCCCTTTACCCTTCTTGCTTTGCTGCACACCTATTGAGTTTTCAGAGCAGTTTCATATCAATAAATTTGTTCTTGCTTTGCAGCTCCAATTTCATGGTTGGCCTTTTCTAAGCAACATACAAGAAAAATAAATAACCAGAAGGAATAAAATGTGTATACAAATTGCTTTAAATAACTCAATATCCAAATCCAAGTTCCCATGGGTTTTAAAAATTAAGACATGAAAGCATGATATCAGAAACAGTCTACATGCAAATGTAATCAGCAAAAAACTTGTTAACATGCAGTCTGTATAGAGTGACATGCCTTCATTCTGCTGTACTCAGAATTGAAAGCACTCTTAACAAGTAAGCCCCTAAGTGTTCGACTCACTGCCACTTTGCACCTTATGTTATCACATACTCACAGAAACGGTAGACAACAAAATGATGAATGGCTAATCTGATCAGAATGAACAGACGATTCTAATAAAATGGCAGTTGAGGGAAGAAATCAAGAACTTCAATATTTCTGGTTCCTATGGAAAGGAAACCTTTCATACCTACTTCAAATTGCAAACTATCAAATCTAGAAAATTTATTTTCATTAATAAGAAAGTTACATCATATTCTTTTCATCATAAAAAATAAAGTGACTTCAATACAGGGAAAGCCATTCATGCTATCTAAAACATGTGTGTCAAAGTACAAGAGTAAAAATTGTTCTATTTTCAGCTAAAATTCCATTTGTATTTCATTGAGAAAATATATTCTTTCTCAGTGTATTAGATTTATTGATGATAGTATCTCTCTCTTTTTCAAAATACTGAGCCAAGTATAAACAATAAACACATTCCAAAGAATATATTTCTATCCATCCATCAACCCATTCAATTTTCATCAAATATACAGTTAATATCCCAGATAGAAAAAAAGAAAACAACATAAAATATATAAAAGACTTACAGTTTATTAAGAAGACACAGATAATAAAATAAGTACGATTGCATGATACAGGCATTATATTGTATCTTCATATAATTTCTTGTCTTTTAATGTTTTTTTTGGAATATAGTGGATTTACAATGTTGTGTTACTTTCTGCTGCAGTACAGCAACGTGAATCAGTTGTCCATATACATATATCCACTTTATTTTTAGAATCTTTTCCCATATAGGTCATTACAGAGTACTGAGTAATAGTTCCCTGTCCTCTACAGTAGGTTGTTATTAATTATCTATTTTATATATAGTAATGTGCTGGGAGGGATTGGGGGCAAGAGGAGAAGGGGACGACAGAGGATGAGATGGCTGGATGGCATCACTGACTCTATGGACGTGAGTCTAGGTGAACTCCAGGAGTTGGTGATGAACAGGGAGACCTGGTGTGCTGCGATTCATGGGGTCGCAAAGAGTCGGACACGACTGAGCGACTGATCTGATCTGATCTGAATGTGTATGTGTCAATACCAATCTCCCAATTTATCCCTCCCCCTTCTCTCCTCCCTGGTAACCATAAGATTGTTTTCTACATCTGTAACTCTATTTCTATTTTGTAAGTAAGTTCATTTATATCCTTTTTTTAAGATTCCATGTATAAGCCATATCATATAAAATGTGTCTTTCTCTGCCTGACTTACTTTACTCAGTATGACAATCTCTAGATCCATCCATGTCACTTGCACATGACATTATTTTTTCTTTTTTAGGCCGAGTAATACTCCATTGTATATATGTATTCATCTTCTTTAGCCACTCCTCCATTCATTGATATTTAGGATGCTTCAGTTTGCTGGCTATTGTAAATTGTGCTGCAATAAAAATACAGTTTCATTTTTCAAAATTCTCTCTTAAACAAATACTGGCAATAAAATCAATGCTTTTTGTTTTTTTCCATGCATATTTACATACATGCTATTTTTTAATGACTTTTTTTTTTTTAAATATGGACTGAATCCACTTGTCTAACAATAGGAAGGCTTCTGCCTGTGAAGATAGGAAATTTTTAATCTTTAGAATAACTTGATTGAAACATCATCTAATTTAGTCATTCGCCAATGACTACCTGCAAATGAATAGCTCAACATCTAAGAATAAGGAACAAGGTAGTTTCCTTTATGAAGTTCCCTGCTGTTGTTGTTCAATTGCTCCGTTGTGTCCGATTCTTTGTGACCCCATGGACTGCAGCACGCCAGGCTTCCCTGTCCTTCACTATCTCCTGAAGTTTGCTCAAACTCATGTCCATTGAATCGATGATGCCATCCAACCATCTCATCCTCTGTCATCACCTTCGCTTCCTTCCCTCAATCTTTCCCAGCATTGGGGTCTTTTCTAATTAGTCATCACTTCACATCAGGTGGCCAAAGTATTGGAGCTTCAGCATCAGTCCTTCCAATGAATATTCAGGGTTGATTTCCTTGATTTCCTTTAGGATTGACTAGTTTGATCTCCTTGCTGTCCATGGGACTCTCAAGCATCTTCTCTAGCACCACAGGTCAAAAGCATCAATTATTGGGCTCTCAGCCTTTTTTATGGCCCAATTCTTGCATCTGTACATTATTACTAAGGCCCATTTCAATTATCTTATTTAATTTAATGAGGATTCCCTGGTAGCTCAGCTGGTAAAATATCTGCCTACAATGCAGGAGACCCCAGTCAGATTCTTGGGTCAGGAAGATCCACTGGAGAAGGGATAGACTACCTACTTCAGTATTCTTGGGCTTCTCTGGTGGTTCAGACAGTAAAGAATCCACCTACAATATGGGAGAACCTGTGTTCCATCTCTGGGTTGGGAAGATCCCCTAGAGAAGAGAATAGCTACCCACTGCAGTATTACTCTACCTTCTTGATATTGATATTATCATTTCCATTTTATACATGAAGAAACTACATGCCCTGGTTTGTTTTTCCCCAGAAGCTGATCCTGAGATAGAGTGGGAATTTAAGTAGTTTTATAGGAAGCTGATCCCAAGAAATGCCAGAAGAGTGGGGGCATGAAAGAGGTAAGCAAAGACAGTCATAAAGAGTGAGATTTTAAGCACATACCACTGTGGGTAATTGGAGTTCACTTTTACTGAGGAAGGTTGGTGATAGAGTATATAGCTAGCTTCACTTATCTCATTCTAGGTGCCTGAGACCTGGGAACTTTATCTCCTAGGTCCTTGTTTCTCACTGTTCCACTGCTGTTGATCAAGCACTTCCAGCTTGCCCACCACAGGGGCAGATAGTGCTCCAGGCCAGAAAAAAGCCCTCAGGCCACAAATGCAGGAGGAATTCTTTAACACAGAGGTGGCTGGGTAGGACAACCAAAGCCTCATCTGCATTAAGGTAAAGAGAATTGTTAAAATCAGATGACAGTATTGACAACAGAAATCAAACCAGGTGGGAAACAAAAACAAGTAAATCTTTTTTTTTTTTTCTTATCATTGTTCTGACAAAATTTGAAAACCTTTAACCTTTTATGGAAACAGACTTTCAAATATGTTTCTATGAAAATAGTAAAATGTAATTAAAAGCACTTTTCATGTAATATTGCAATACAACATACTTCCATTACTTTTAATCATACAACAAGCATCTATTGAATACTGATTCTCATGAGGGAAGATGAAATTGTGATACATGTGGCTGTATCAGACAGTTTTTTGCAATTTTGTGACAACTTCCTTGCCTCTAAGCAAATATATTGTATTCAATGTTGAAGTGCATTCAACCTTTTAAAAATATCTTTACCACCCTCTTTTATTTTTGGGTAAGGAGTCCTGCTGCTGTTGCTAAGTTGCTTCAGTCGTGTCCGACTCTGTGTGACCCCACAGACGGCAGCCCACCAGGCTCCCCCGTCCCTGGGATTCTCCAGGCAAGAACACTGGAGTGGGTTGCCATTTCCTTCTCCAATGCATGAAAGTGAAAAGTGAAAGTGAAGTCGCTCAGTCGTGTCCGACTCTTAGCGACCCCATGGACTGCAGCCCACTAGGCTCCTCCATCCATGGGATTTTCCAGGCAAGAGTACTGGAGTGGGGTGCCTTTGAGAAGGAGTCCTACCACCTTACAAACATTTGTTTCAAGCTTTTAAATTTCTTCTTCAATTAGATTTGCCTGGCTTTCCTCATGGCTCACTGAGGGGAAAACCTGCCTGCCAATGCAGGAGACTGAGGTTCAATCCCTGAGTCTGTAAGATCCCCTAGAGAAAGAAATGGCAACACACTGCTGTATTCTTGCCTAGAAAATCCCATGGTAAGAGGGGCCTGGTTGGCTACGGTACATGAGGTTGCAAAAGAGTCGGACATGACTTAGTGACTCAACAACAACAAATCTATAATAGGTAGTCATAGTGATCTAAATATTTTCTCTCCTTGTTGCTAGTTTTGCTCCTGAGGCAAGCCATAATTTTCATGGCCTGTCTCGAGAGATTTTGTATAATTTCTGTGCCTTGTGTTTATGAAGACCAGCTTATGAACCTTCAGACAGAACCAAAGGAAAATATTATATATCACAACAGCAGGATGGCATAGCAGTTGGGATAGTCCTTATTTAAACTGCCCATTTTTGAAGTTACTGCTTTAAGAATTCTGATCAGACATGATGACTTTTTGAGGAGTTAGCCAACCATGATCTGCTCCTGTGTTTTATCTGCATAAGTAGTGATAAAGAATGTCCTCAAATCAGAGCTGAATGTTTACAACTCACATACTCTGTCTCTTTTCCTGGTCCTTTATTTACTGCAGGGTGAACAATTTCATCTATGTACATCATACTCCATTTTGACAAAGCAGTCACCTGAAACTTAAACAAATGTTCTCTATTTGACTTGTCTCTGGATTTGTGTAAAAACACTCAAATACATTAGCTAAGCAAAAAAATATCATCTACAACAGTGAGTCTCACTAAATTTTTTTCCTACCTCAATAAAGATTAAACAGTTGTCCTAATGAACTCTTCATTAGGAACAATTAAATGGTTCATTGTTGTTGCAGACATATATTTGAATGATCTTAATTATCATTTAACATGCCCTCACATTGTCCAATTTATTCATCTTAGTACCTTTTAACCTTTATTTACGTAGTTTTTGCTGTTCTGTTTACCTCCATTCATTGTAGGTCATTAATGAGACTTAATTTACACTGGCATTTCTAATGATACCTATTTTTATATTCTTTTTCCAGATTAAGGTGTTTCTGTAGTTTTCCAATTTTTCTTTTCAAGCCAGTAAAGTTCTTTTCCCATCTCCATATGTTCTATTTAGAAAGACTTTTGAAAGTCATTTTGAAAACCTTTAGTCTGGTTACAAGTACAGCATTTTATTCTTCCCATATAATAATTTTTATGCCTTCAAGGTTTTATAACATCCTGAAGTGTGTTGTGATCAATGAATATTACTCTAAAGTAAAAGATTTAGTAATTTATTGTCAATAATCCTCATATAAATGTAACTGAAAGTCTTTTATCATGTATTCTATAGATGCCTGCAAAATGATGAGCATATTAACAGTAAAATTCTTTTCTTTGAAAAATTTTCTTAGCTTACCATAATTAATAGAGTAATATTACTGGAGAAAGAATATATAATAAATGCCTCATCATTTTTATCAGTGCTTTCTGCATTTTTGTTTTTAACTTGAAATTTATCAGTTTCCTATTTTAAAAAAATATTACACAGTCAAACACTTTGCAGAAAATCTTCCTGTTGTTTCTGCTGGATGCTTGAATTTTGAAGGAAGATGAAAATTAAATTTTCACTTATTATATTCAAACCTAAGCCCTTTTCCCATTTGAAACATTAAATATGCTCTACTGTTCTCAGCATGCATGTAATAATATGAAGGGAAATACGAACTGACAGGGAATAGAGAATGAAATTTACTTAGATCATTGTTTGATCTGCCATGAAAAATATTTAAAGGCCTTTTTTATGTTCCCTGCTTCAAAAACTTGAGTGAACTTCATGAAAGAGACACTGGGCATGTGTGCTTTTATGTTTTGGTTACTTGAGTCTTGAAAACTGAAGAACTTGTTTCTGCAAAAGAAATTTCTAAGGTAGCAAGTGTTCAACCATGTTAATGATAATGACTAAGGCAATGGCACCCTGCTCCAGTACTCTTGCCTGGAAAATCCCATGGATGGAGGAGCCTGGTAGGCTGCAGTCCATGGGGTCACTAAGAGTTGGGCACGACTGAGCGACTTCACTTTCACTTTTCACTTTCATGCATTGGAGAAGGAAATGGCAGTCCACTCCAGTGTTCTTGCCTGGAGAATCCCAGGGACAGGGGAGCCTGGTGGACTGCCGTCTATGGGGTCGCACAGAGTCGGACAGGACTGAAGCAATTTAGCAGCAGCAGCAACGATTAGTTAGAAAGCCTAAGTATTCTGTGACTTCTTTTATTATACATATGAAATAAAGAGGACATAGGCAGCAGGAATGTGTATGTTTTGTTGCCTTCATGTAATTTATCTTGTTTTTTCCCCCTAGATTGTGGTCAGTAAAATATAAATTTGTTAATTGTCTTAATCATTTTAACCTAGCTTCTTTCTTAGTCTGTTATAGGATTATATCTAGCAAATATGACTCAAGATAATATTTAATCACTGAATTAAATCTGTAGAACTTCATTTATTGAGAAAGTAGTGCATATTCTAAAGTTAAGGTTTTAGTTATCTTATTAATAATATATTAACTAGTATGTTGCTTAATGTATGAGATCCCTTTGTCCTAAACTGAAATGATTACAGTTTTGCAGAGTTAATTATCTGTTGTCAGTTTGAAGATTTGTGATAGTTATATAATTTTACATAATTCTGTGAATGTTGTGTAGTATAGATTCTGAACTTTCCATCTCACTGATTTTTCTCTCCCTGGACTCTTTTAACTTATGTAAAACATTCTTTTATAATATTATGATGTGGAAGAATAATAGCTGTATCTAGAGAAAAAAGATTTGGATGTTGTTAATTCTGGCTCTTCTACCAATTACTTGTAAGAAATTAATCAGGTTATATGGTTGCCCTAGATGATGTCTTCAGCCTCTTCCGCATTGAGAGTTTTTTGGTAAGAAATTGCTTTAGTGACCCATAAAGCACTACAGTGATCACGTGTAGTGACCTCCTATTTCTTCTGTGTAACTTAATATATCTAACCTACTCTTCTGGGACTTTGAAAGGCTTCAGGCACCTGATAGATATCACCCTCCAGATAAACCTGTCAGAGCTTTTTAATCACTAAATTTCTGTGTGTGTTTTTCTTTTTTTCTTTTTTGCTCTTGACTACTGAGTATTTTTAGTATTCCTTTTCCTTTTTCTGTGACTTAATTTATGTGAGCAGTTGTATAATTTGAAGATTTTGTATGTGCCTTTATTTTAGTGGAAAAATAGTTATTTGTGATTATTTTTCTCTCTCATAAGGTTGTGAGTCTTTTGAGAGTTTGAAAATGAGTGTTTTTATTTATTTTTGTGTCCCCCAACACTTAAAATTGGGGATTCCCTGGTGGCTCAGATGGTAAAGTGCTTGTCTGCAATGTGGGAGACTCGGGTTCAATCCCTGGGTTGGGAAGATCCCCTGGAGAAGGAAACAGCAGCCCACTCCAGTACTCTTGCCTGGAAAAGCCCACAGATGGAGAAGCCTGGTTGGCTCCAGTCCACGGGGTCACAAAGAGTCAGACATGACTGAGCGACTTCACTTCACTTCACACTTAAAATTAGAGCTTCTGGCACAATAAAAATGTGTGGAATAAATGTAGTAGCCAAGATTTTGACCTTCATGACTTCATTATATGTGTAAATATGTTATTACACAGCAAAAGAAATTTTGCAGATTGAATTATGTTGCTAATCAGCTGACCTTAAAATAGGGAAATTATTGTGAATTACATTGGAACGGGCCCAGTGTAATCTCTTGGGCCCTTAGTAGCAGGTAAGGGTGACAGAATAGCCCATCAGAGAGCAGGAAGTCATACAGGAAGCCAGATGACCTGAGGCATGAGAAGGACTTGACTTTAATAGCTTTAAAGTTAGAGTGGAACAAGGGCAGGTTGAAAACTGAGAACTGCTCCTCGCCAACTCCACCAAGGAAGCAGGACCTAGTCCTCCCAGTCTGCAGACCTGAATTTTGCCAATCTGCATGCGTCTAGAAGTAGATTCTCCCCATAGAGTCTCCAGTAAAGAAAGTAACCCTGTGCACATAGTGATTTTAGTTTAGGGAGATCCATGCTGGACTTCTGACATTCAGAATTGCGAGGTAATACATTTTTCTGTTGTTTTAAGCCAAGTATATGGTAATTTTGGAGAAGGCAATGGCACCCCACTCCAGTACTCTTGCCTGGAAAATCCCATGGATGCAGGAGCCTGGTAGGCTGCAGTCCATGGGGTTGCTAAGAGTCAGACACGACTGAGCGATTTCACTTTCACTCTTCACTTTCATGCATTGGAGAAGGAAATGACAACCCACTCCAGTGTTCTTGCCTGGAGAATCCCAGGGACGGGGGCGCCTGGTGGGCTGCCGTCTATGGGGTCACACAGAGTCGGACACGACTGAAGTGACTTAGCATAGCATGTGGTAATTTGTCACAACAACAATAGAAAACCATACAATAAATTAATGCTTACATAGTTGAAGCGTTTCTCCTACCTTGACTTTTACATTGGACATTATTTCTTTCTTCAAGTGTCCCTATTTATCTTTCTAGGCTCATTTAGTCATACCACACCCCAGGAACCTTCTCTAATTTGAGCTTGAACTAATCGTGCCTTCCCTTATAATGAGTGTTGTAATGCTGTGTGCCACACTACTATTGTATTTCGTGTTGCCTTGTTGTCCAATTCTAAGTCATACTTAATCACACTGTTCCATACTGTTGAATAATAATTGTTATGCATATATTTTTCCCATATTGATTTGCAAGCATAGCTTTAGGACAAGAGTGGTGCTTATGAAATACTAATTGATTCTTCTTTAATCTTCAAACTATTTTTAATCAAATGATGATTGGTGAATGCTTTTAAAAATACAGTATTTTGAGACAGTTCCTGGCCTTGATTTTGTAGGTATAAGAAATGTATTAAAAGAGAAGAATCCTGCATCCAGTAAAACACCAAGAAGTATCCAAGCATGTAAAATCAAAGCATACACAACCAATTTATAGCAGTAGTAGGTCCAGTTCAAGTGCTGTGACAGTAAAGCAGCTGGTGTTAGTGGAGGATAAATAATTTACATAGGACTGAAGGCAGTTAGGAAGGCTAAAGATTTGTGGAAGTAATATCAATGTCAACTCTTTAAGTTACAAGATTTTGAAATAAATGAAAATATGTGGTTATGGCTACTGAAATTTTATTAAAAATTAAAATAAAATTCAATTTGTACTTTTATACTAGAAGATGAAAGAGTTTTGAATAGAGTAATAATGACTATTCTCTTTTTTATTCCATTGGAAAAGCATGCTGAAGCATCTGATTGATTGTACTTCCTAAAAACATACATAAGTAGGTCTGTTTGATGATGGAGAAAGATTGTAGACATCATTAGGAACCTAATAATCAGAGGTTCATTAAGCAAAAATAGGTGGAAATGACACATAATATTTCTTTTTATGCAAAGAATATACTTGAAGCTAATTTCTAACATATTGCTTGTAGGTCCAAAGAATTTATTTTTCAGATAATGCCACAAATAATGCAGACAGCATTTTGTATTGAAAGCAATGACTTGTACTTTTTTCTAAATAGTTTCTACTGATGGGCCTATATTACCAGTATTTTAAAAAATATACATTCTAGCCTATGGAAAATCTCTTGCCATCTGTTTAAAAGATGTTCTAAGAAAACAAAAGAAAATGTATCCAAATCAGCCAAGCGAGTTCCTGTTTTTTTGCACTATTCATGTTAGGGGAGTGAGCAGGTAGAGAGAGGCCATGTGTGAGGGTAATGATGTGGTCTGATCACCAGAAAGCATGTAAGGTAGCCAGAGGCAAGAAACCTGTGTAAGAAAATGATGGCAAAGAGAACATGCCTTTAAACTCATAGATGCTAAATACTTTTATATCATCTTTGTGCTCGTCAAGAATGAGAGCCATTTGTCATCTTTGGATTCCTCATTTTAGGTGCTCAGTAAATATTTGTTCATTAATGAGAACAGAATGTGTTCAAAAGTGGGTTAGATCACTCTAAGAGGGCTTAGTGAACTGAACAGACTCTAAGAAAAGCCTTGAGGAGTCAGCAGAATCTGAGGTACTTTCTGGAATGTCCTTCTACAGTTTACCCCTCCCATCCTACTCAAACCTCCAATATCTGTGTCAACAGTCATTTCAGTTCAGTGGAGCAATTTTGTTCTTTCTCACACAAAATTATCCATGCCCTTCTCCCTGATTCACAGCCACTGTAGTAATTTCTTTTTTATCAGTGTTTTCTAGCTAACTGCCCTTGGCAAGTTACTTAAGCACCCTATGCCTCACTGTTCTCATTAGAAACATAATCATAGTTTCCGTCTCATGGAATTATTGTCGTGCATAGTTTCTATATGTAAAGCACTTAGAATAAAAGTACATAGTAATTGCTCTAGAACTGCTTCTACTATGATGATGTTTTATTTTTGAGAGGCTGATGTTATGAAATTCAAGTTCATTAAGAGTAAAATATGCTTTATTTTCACAGAAGTAAATATTATAAAGGTGATTAGTAACTATCCTTGATTATATAGAGAAAGAAAATGTTTCATATAAAAGAAACAATAAATTATCACAGAAGTTGATAAATCATTTTTGAAGTCATTTTTATTCACTTGTGATTATGGTTGCATGTTTATACTATAGCTCTTTTTTATCATTTACATGTAATAGAATCTTAAACATTTTCATCTTTAAATAAATTGAAGGAGATGGTTTTGAGAAAGTCTGTTAGGAAGAATTTCTTTTTACTTCCATCATATTTTCATGTTTAATAAACAATAAAATCTCTTGACATCCCAAACATGTAGTAGTTATATGTTCTTCTAAATTGCCTGGGAATTAAATACATTCTCAAAAGCACAGTAATTAATACAAAATGTGTATTTTTAATTTATCCTATAGAAGTAACAAAGTACTGTAATTAATAACAGTAATTGAGGAATAATGACTTAAGGACAAAATGGTCACTAATAAGAATGAGTGCAATCCAGTTTTTATCCTAAGCTAAAATTCTCATTAGAATCAAGAATGCAGAGCATTGAGTCATGAAAGGTCAAGAAAATTCACCATAATGTTTTATATAAAAATATTCACAATTAAAAACTACAATCTATTCTATTTAATATTAATTGGATTTTGCAACCTGAAAGATAAATTGTACGTAATTTTTTTAAATGTTTTTAATAGAATCCAAAATGTTAACAGTTGATTTGTGATTTATCTATATTTGCATATGTATATGGATATTTTGGGTACTTTCTATTCTTATGAAAAAGAATTGAAAAGTTAAATAGACTTTAAATTTATGTTTAAAAGGTGTGCTAGCTACCAAACACATTAAGCACTAACCATGAGACAGACACTCTTACAAGTGATTTAGATCACTATTTAAAAAAAAAATTGTAATGACCATCTTCATCTAATTCCCTCTCTCCCCAGTCCCCTGCCTCTGGTCTGTTTTTCTATGAATGTGTTTGTTTGTGTTGTGAAGTATAATTGGTCTTCAACACTATATTAGATTTCAGTATACAATATAGTGGTTTGATATTTTTATATACTACAAAATGATCACCACATCTGTCACCATGTAAGATATTACATTATTATTGACCATATTCCCCACACTGTACATTTCACCCCCATGTCATGTATTTCATAACTGATAATGTACTACTTTTCATCTCTCTCACCTATTTCACTTTCCCCCCCAACACCATTTCCTGTGGGAACCACTTGTTCTTTCTGTGATTCTGTTTCTATTTTCTTATGTTTATTCATTTGTTTCATTTTTTAGATTTCACATATAATTGATATCATATAGTGTTTGCCTCTGTCTGACTTAATCACTTACTGCAGTACTTCCTAGGTCCATCCATGTTATTGCAAATGACAATATTTCATTATTTTTATGGCTAATATTTGGTTGCATACATATACCACTGCTTTATCCATTCATCTGTCTACGGGCAGTTAGGTTACTTTCATACCTTAGCTATTGTGAATACTGCTACACTGAACATAAGGGTGCATGTCTATTTTCAAATTAGTATCTTGATTTTATTTAGAAAAATACCTAGAAGTGGGCTTGCTGCATCTTATGATAGTTATATTTTTAATATTTTGAAGAACTGCTACATTGTTTTCCAGAGTGGCTATACCAGTTTACATCCCCATCAGTGCCCCAGGGTTACCCTTTTACCACATCATCACCAACACTTGTTATTTGTGTCTTTTCGATTAGAGCCATTCTGACAGGTGCAAGGTGATACTCGTGATTTTGATTCAATTTCCCGATGTTTAGTGCTGTTGAGTCTCTGTTCATGTTTCCGATAGCCATCTATAGGTCTTCTTTGGAAAAATGACTATTCAGGGCTTTTGCCCAGTTTTTTAAATAGGGTTGTTGCCTTTTATAATGTTGAGTTGTATGTGTTCTTTATATATTATATATTTTAGATTTGTCATTTGCAAATATTTTCCCCTTCAGTAGGCAGCCTTTTTATTTTGATGATAGTCTCCTTGGCTGTGCAAAAGCTTTTTGCTTGATTGGGTCTCATTTGTTTATTTTTATTTGTTTCCATTACCCAAGGTGATAGAACCCTTAAAATATAGCTAAGATATTGATATATTATCAGCTGGTGAGCAGGGGTGGGTCCCTTTATAACTGG
This sequence comes from Bos taurus, assembly GCF_002263795.3. Lineage (NCBI taxonomy): Eukaryota > Metazoa > Chordata > Mammalia > Artiodactyla > Bovidae > Bos > Bos taurus. The sequence continues at coordinate 33,188,260 of NC_037333.1, read as the reverse complement.
CTAGTTGGCCTGAGGTTCTCAGGGTTGGTGCTGACAGGCTGGTCAGCAGGGCTGGGTCCTGTCACTAATAGTCTCAAGGAAGAAAACCCAAGTGGCTGCCACCAGCATTTATTTCCCCAGGAAGAAGTCCCAGTAGCCTCCTGACTCTGGGAGACTTCTCCAAGATCAGTAAATGAGTCTACCTGAATTTCCCTCAAATTATTATACTACCTCTTCACTGGTCTTGAAGTCTGTGAGACATTGTGTGTGCCTTTTAAGAGCACAATCTCTGTTTCTTACACTCATCTAGCTCTCCTTCATGCAAACCCTGCTGGCCTTCAGAACCAGATGTTTGGAGGTTCATCTTCCCAGTATAGGACCCCAGGCTGGAGATCCCAGGTTGGTCTTGGACGCCTAGCTGCTTCGGGAGAACCACTGCCATTCTGACTATCTTCCTGTTAGTTGGTTGTCTTCCTGGGTCGGGGTGCAGGGTGGGGTGTCTTACCTATATTGTGTCTTTGCCCCTCCTACCTGTGTCCTCGTGGTTCCTTCTTTATAAATTTAGTTGTAGAAAATCTTTTCTGCTTGTCTCCAGGTTGTTCTCATTGATAGCTGTTTGGTAAATTAATTGTAATTCTGCTGTACCCGCAAAAGGAGGTGAACTCAGGGTCTTCCTACTCTGCCATCTTTGTCACTCCCTTTTCAACTGCTTTTCCAACAGAACACATTTGAATATTTCTTCTTTTTCAATAATTTTAACTGAGGAAAACAGCTCAGACCCACACCAAACCTTCTCTGGACCCTGTTCTTGAAATATTTGTGCAGATCCACAAAACTCTCTTGACTTCAGTTCCTACACCTATCTTCTCATGAATATAGGCAGATGACTTTAACTGAGTGACTTAGAGAAAGTTTAAAAGAGGTTCCTCAGCCTACTGCCACCTTGGCTGATTCTGCATCCTGAAGGACCCGTTTCCTTCTTCAATTTCCCCAGACCTGCAGGCCTGTGGTCTTTCTGGTGTGCCTGGGTCAGACTACCTCTCTGGATGATTCCTTACCGAGCAATGGAGAGGTAATAAAGCTGTATCTTAGATGATTTATTTAAACTCCACCACAACACTATAAATAAGTACTTTTATGATCAACATTTTTTTTTAATAAGGAACTGGGACATGATATAGTTCAGTTACATCAGATACAAATGGATTACTGGTATCAGAGCTTTAGTAACTAGTTCCAAAATCCAGGCTTTTAACCATTATGCTATCTTCATCCAAAATGGATATGAAAGGCTAAAGTTTGAGGGCATTTTTCTATAGTCAAATAACAGCATCAACAGAATAATTTAATAAGCTTACATTTTATGATAGCATTTTTAAAAGGAAAATGTTTATTTCTCCAAGTAACAAGTCAGGAGTGAATGAAATTTCCCCATGGCCTGTCTTGCTGTGTGTTCCTGAAAAGTATTAGCCACTTTTCTCAGTTTGTGATTAACCTACTTTATAGCATCATGTAATATACTTTTTTCCAAAAGCATATATTTGAGCATTTTTACTTTTCTTTAAAGTATAATCCCAAAGTTGATGGGTATTCTCTGCCAAGAACTGCAAACCTGTATCATCCTGAATCAGTTATTTTGGACTCAAATTTCCTGTCTGTAAAAAAAACATTTTTGCCTCTTCCTGTCACACTTATTTTGCTTAGCAAAATACCCTCTACATCATTCAGTGTTGTTGCAAATAGATTTATAGATTTTGTTTTGTTTCTTTGTTTATGGCTGATTGGAGAAGGAAATGGCAACCCACTCCAGTGTTCTTGCCTGGAGAGTCCCGGGGACGGTGGAGCCAGGTGGGCTGCCGTCTATGGGGTCGCACAGAGTCGGACACGACTGATGTGACTTAGTAGTCGCTTCAGCTGTGTCCGACTCTGTGCGACCCCATAGACGGCAGCCCACCTGGCTCCACCGTCCCCGGGACTCTCCAGGCAAGAACACTGGAGTGGGTTGCCATTTCCTTCTCCAATGCATGAAAGTGAAAAGTGAGTGAAGTCACTTAGTCGTGTCCAACTCTTCTCGACCCCATGGACTGCAGCCTACCAGGCTCCCCCGTCCATGGGATTTTCCAGGTAAGAGTACTGGAGTGGGGTGCCATTGCCTTCTCCAAGCAGTAGCAGTAGTAGTATATATAAAAGGCCTCCCTGGTAGCTCAGCTGGTAAAGGATCTGCCTGCAATGAAGGAAATGCCAGTTCTATACCTAAGTTGGGAGGTTCCCCTGGAAAAGGGATAGGCTACCCTGTATGCTATTCTTGGGCTTCCCTGGTGGCTCAGATGGTAAAGAATCCACCTAAAATGCAGGAGATTTGAGTGTGATCGCCGGGTTGGGAAAATCACTTGGAGGAGGTTATGGCAACCAACTCCAGGATTTTTGACTGAAGAATCCCCATGGAAAGATGAGCTTGGTGGGCTACAGTCCATGGGGTTGGAAAGTGTCAAACGTGAAGAGTGACTAAACACAGCACAGTATGTCTGTGTGTATCTTTACCCACTCATCTATCAATGGACACTGAATTTCTTCTATTATCAGTTCAGATCAGTTATTCAGTTGTATCTGACTTTTTGCAACCCCATGGACTCCAGCATGCCAGGCTTCCCTTTCCATCACCAACTCCTGGAGCTTACTCAAACTCATGTCCATCAGGTTGGTGATGCTGTCCAACCATCTCATCCTCTGTCCCCTTCTCCTCCCGCCTTCAATCCTTCCCAGCATCAGGGTCTTTTCAAATGAGTCAGTTCTTCACATCAGGTGGCCAAAGTATTGGAGTTTCAGCTTCAGCATCAGTCCTCCCAATGAATATTCAGGACTGATTTCCTTTAGGATGGACTGGTTGGATCTCCTTGCTGTCCAAGGGACTCTCAAGAGTCTTCTCCAACATCACGATTCAAAAGCATCAATTCTTCAGCCCTCAGCTTTCTTTATAGTCCAACTCTCACATCCATACATGACTACTGGAAAAACCATAGCTTTGACTAGACATACTTTTGGCAAAGTAATGTCTCTGCTTTTTAATATGCTGTCTAGGTTGGTCATGGCTTTTCTTCCAAGGAGCAAGCATCTTTTAATTTCCTGGCTGCAGTCACCAACTGCAGTGATTTGGGAGCCCTCCAAAATAAAGCCTTTCACTGTTTCCATTATTTCCCCATCTATTTGCCATGAAATGATGGGACTGGGTGCCATGATCTTAGGTTTCTGAATGTTGAGTTTTAAGCCAACTTTTTCACTCTCCTCTTTCACCTTCATCAAGAGGCTTTTTATTTCCTCTTTGCTCTCTGCCATAAGGGTGGTGTCATCTGTATATCTGAGGTTATTGATACTTCTCCCGGCAATCTTGATTCCAGCTTGTGCTTCATCCAGCCCAGCATTTCGCTTGATGTACTCTGCATATAAGTTAAATAAGCAGGGTAACAATATACAGCCTTGACACACTCCTTTCCTTATTTGGAACCAGTCTGTTGTTCCATGTCCAGTTCTACCTGTTGCTTCTTGACCTGCATACAAATGTCTCAGGATGCATGTCAGGTGGTCTGGTATTCTGATCTCTTGAAGAATTTTCTGTAGCTGTTGTGATCGACACAGTCAAAGGCTTTGGCATAATCAATAAAGCAAAGTAGATGTTTTTCTGTAACTCGTGCTTTTCAGTGATCCAAAGGATGTTGGCCATTAGATCTCTGCTTCCTCTGGCTTTTGTAAATCCAGCTTGAAAATCTGGAAGTTCACAGTTCATGTACTGTTGAAGACTGGCTTGGAGAATTTTGAGCACTACTTTGCTAGCGTGTGAGATAAGTGCAATTGTGTGGTAGTTTGAACTTTCTTTGACCTTGCCTTTCTTTGGGACTGGAATGAAAACTGACTGTTTCCAGTCCTGTGGCCACTGCTGGGTTTTCCAAATTTGCTGGCATATTGAGTACAGTAGTTTCACAGCATCATCTTTAAGGATTTGAAATAGCTCAACTGGGATTCTGTCACCTCCACTTGCTTTGTTCTTAGTGGTGCTTTCTAAGGCCCACTTGACTTCGCATTCCTGGATATCTGGCTCTCGGTGAGTGATCACACTATCATGGATATCTGAGTCATGAAGATCTTTTTTGTATAGTTCTGTGCATTCTTGCCACCTCTTCTTAATATCTTTTGCTTCTGTTAGGTCCATACCATTTCTGTCCTTCATTGTGCCCATCTGTGCATGAAATGTTCCCTTGGTATCTCTAATTTTCTTGAAGAGATCTCTAGTCTTTCCCATTCTATTGTTTTCCTCTATTTTTTTGCACTGATCACTGAGGAAGGTTTTCTTATCTCTCCTTAATATTCTTTGGAACAATGCATTCAAATGGGTGTAACTTTTCTTCTTTGCCTTTAGCTTCTCTTCTCAGCTATTTGTAAGGCCTTCTCAGACAACCATTTTTACTTTTTCTCTTTCTTTTCTTGGGGATGATCTTGATCACTGCATCCTGTACAATGTCACGAACCTCTGTCCATAGTTCTTCAGGCACTCTATCAGATCTAATCCCTTGAATCTATTTGTCACTTCCACTGTATAATCGTAAGGGATGTGCTTTAGGTTATACCTAAATGGTGTAGTGGTTTTCCCTACTTTCTTCAATTTAAGTCTGAGTTTGGCAGTAAGGAGTTCATGATCTGAGCCACAGTAAGCCCCCGGTCTTGTTTTTGCTGACTGTATAGAGCTTCTCCAACTTTGGGAGTGAAAAATATAATCACCCTGATTTTGGTAATGACCATGTGGTGATGTCCATGTGTAGAATCTTCTCTTGTGTTGTTGGAAGAGGGTGTTTGCTGTGACCAGTGTGTTCTCTTGGCAAAACTCTGTTAGCCTTTGACCTGCTCTCTTTTGTACTCCAAGGCTGAATTTGTCTGTTATTCCAGGTATCTCTTATCTTCCTACTTTTGCATTTGCTATCCAAAAAAAAAAAAAAAAAGGATATCTTTTTTGGGTGTTAGTTCAGAAGGTCTTGTAGGTCTTCATAGAACCGTTCAGTTTCAGCTTCTTCAGCATTACTGGTCGGGGCATAGGCTTGGATTACTGTAATACTGAATCATTTGCCTTGGAAATGAACAGAGATCATTCTGTCATTTTTGAGATTGCATCCAATTACTGCATTTTGGACTCTTTTGTTGACTATAATGGCTACTCCATTTCTTCTATGGGATTGTTGCCCACAGTAATAGATTATTGGTCATCTGAGTTAAATTCACCCATTGCAGTCCATTTTAGTTCACTGAGTCCTAAAATGTCAATGTTCACTCTTGCCATCTCCTGTTTGACCACTTCCAATTTGCCTTGATTCATGGACCTAACATTCCAGGTTCCTGTGCAACATTGTTCTTTATGCACTGGACTTTCTTCTATGTATTGGCTATTATAAAAAATGTAGGGAACATTGCTGTGCATATGTATTTTCCAATTAGTGTTTTGTTTTCTACATGTAAATTTCCAGAAGTGAAATAGTCTCTGGATATGGTATGATATAGCTAAATGATATGATTTTTGACTTTTTGAGGAACCCCCATGATGATTTCCATAGTAAGTTAAGTGACGTGAAGTGTTAGTCTCTCAGTTGTGTCGAACTCTTTGTGACCCCATGGACTGTGGACTGCCAGAGTTCTCTGTCCATGGAATTCTCCAGGCAAGAATATTGGAGTGGGTTGCCATTCCCTTATGTAGGGGATCTTCCTGACCTAGGGGTCAAACCCTGGTCTCTTGCATTGCAGCAGATTCTCTTGCACTCCTGCAGATTCTTTTACTGTCTGAGCTACCAGGGATGCCATAGTAGCTACACCCAGTTTATAATCCCATCTGTAGTGTACCAGGGTTAGCTTTACTCTACATCACTGCCAACATGGATTATCTGTTGTATTTTTGATTATAACCATTCTGAGAGGTGTGAGGTTACACTCACTGTGGTTTTTATTTCCATTTCCCTGATGATTAGTAATGTTGAGCATCTTTTCCTTGGTCTATTGAGCCTCTGTGTACTTTCTCTGGAAAAAAGTCTATTCAGGTTCTCTGCTCCTTTTCCACAGAGTTGTTTATTTTTTGAAGTTGGTTTGCATGAATCCTTTTTATATTTTATATATTAACCCCTTGTTGAATATATTGCCTGCAATATGTTCTCTTATCAAGTTGACTCCCTGTATTGATGGTTTCCTTCAGTTGTTCAAAAGCATTTTAGTTTGATGTAGTCCCATTTATTTTCTTCTGTTGTCCTTGCTTGAGGAGATGGATCCAAAAAATATTGCTAAGACTGATGCCAAAGAGCATACTGCCTTTGTTTTCTTCTAGGAGTTTTATGCTTTCTGGTCTTACATTTAAGTCTTTAGACCATTTTCCGCCTATTTAATTGTGGTGTGAGAAAGTAGTCCAGTCTAATTCTTATCCATGAGGCTGTCCAATTTTCCCAATACCCCTTATCAAAGAAGCTGTCTTTTCCCTGTTGTATATTCTTGCCTCTATTGTTGTAGATAAATCGAACATATCATTGTGAATTAATTTCTGGGCTCTTTATTCTGTTCCATCAGTCTATACACCTGTTGTGTGAGTTTACCTGCTGACGTACCCATGGACAATATCTGTGTTTGGTAGCAGAAGCTAAGCATTTTTGTCATAGGTGTGATGGCACTTATCTAACACTACTCATCTTATTTCAATTGCATGACAGAAGTGCCTAAATATTTACAAAGTCCAAGGATAAGCTTTAAGTACTCAAAAGTAAATTGCTTTTCTTCTGACAGAGGTTTGTTGGAAAATATTTCAGTATCATCTCACGTTTCCTAGTACTTATATATATTCAAATTTGTGGGTTCATATATGGTTCTTTCCCTGTATTTTTAAAAACTTATGATGAACAACTCAGAAATAGTTATCCTAATGATTTTGACTAAATGCAAGGAAAAAAATTTGTCTAAATGTAAGGAAAAAAATTTATTCTATTTAAAGACTGAAATATTTCAACTAATTTTTAATTCATGTAACAAGACACAGTGTTCAGTTGGAGTTCATAGTTTCAACTCCAGTCTATATTTTGGTTTTGTCTTACTTTCTCTTGACTCAAACAACTACCTTGGAAAAAAGAACTGTGTTTATGTTATTACGGTAACACAACTTCATAAATGAAAGACATGAACTTGTGCCAGAATAGTAGGAGAGCATTCCATGGCTTAGGTATATTTCAGTCTTTTTTCTGGTTTATTCATAAAAAATTCTGACCCTTTCAAACAGTTCTTATTACTAAAGTTTGAATAATTATGATACCACATCCCTTAAAGGATACTGATGCTTCTATTTTTTCTTGAGGTAAAGATGTTAAACATTACCTACAAGATTCAGAAGTTCTGAACACCAGCCTGCTGGTGTGTCTTATTTTATGTCATCTTCCTTCTTACTTTCTGTTCTCTATGCATATTACGTTTATTTCAGTTCCTCAAAACATCTTTCTTATTTAGTAGGACTTTAATTGGGATACTGTTTGTAAATCACCTCCAACAGTGCATGACATATATCAACTTTCAATGTGTACTATTATTTAGATATTTTACCTAAGAAATTTTGAATAAAGAAATAATTTAAAGATTAAAATCAAATTCCATCTTCTCCACTAACCTTAACACTTTTAGCATCAATGAAGTTAATTTTTTGAAGGTAGCAGAAAATATGGGAAAGTTGATAATGATTTCAGATTTGAATTCTTTGAGTTTCTGCTGCTTTAAGGTATATATATATATATATGAGGTTGTTATTTAGGCAACTGCAGACATATATCAAATTCATAGTGATATCAATATTAATAAATCTTTGGTAAATGAGAGAATGATACTTTTGAAAGTTAAGTTATTTAAGATCATACAATTTGTGAAATAGCAGACTGCATTTATGCTTCAAGATCTTTGTCAGAACAATTTATGCCATGGCAGGTGTCTCACAATAGTTAAACCATGAGTGGAACTCAGCTAGGGCTGGAAACAGCCAGCCAGCCATAGGCAAATCCAAATTAGGGAAAGAAAAAGTCAAAGCCACAGAGAAGGTCTAGTCTAAGGAAGAGCAAGATGCTTGGGAAAAGTACAATGTCTCAAACATCTAGAAAAGAAATTCCAAAAATATATACATGAAAATAACAAAAAATCATTATGATAAATCCAGATAGAAAACACCTTTGGTGTCTAGTGACTTCCTGCTGAGGGCTGCTGATGGCCTTTCACATGAGAGCTGTCTTCCTGGCATTTGCACCTGGGATATGAATGAAGGCCTGCTGAGCTTCCTCATATTGCCTATTGAATCAGGTTGGCTACAAATGTATCATCAAAGGCCTGCATATTATTCATTCACTCTCACAAAATGTGTTAGGAACTGAAGACACTGAAGAGGCTGTACTTTGTGTTCTCACCTTTGCTCTCAAATGATGATTTGGTAGAGAAAGGAAGAAATGATATATAAACGTCTGTTATATTAACTGGTCCAAGAATAAAACTTGTATTCCTGGTCTGTATTTAAAGACAACAAAATGATGGGCCATTGAGTTGAAATTGACTGTATCTCACACCCTGAGAGAAATATATCTGTTCTGAATATAGTTATTTAACCAAGAAATAGTTTAAGCTGTTGTAAATTGAACACATGGAAAAATAAATGTCATGAAAAAGAAATGATGTGATAAAACAACAAAAATATTGAGGGAGGTAACCTATAAATTATAGCTACTAAATTATTGATCAAAACATCTCTAGTGTTAAGTAGACTCCTAGAGCATCATAATTTCAGAATTGATGCTTAAAATAATTAATACTAGCACTCAAAATTTTAAGAAACGGAAATACATAATTCTCGTTAGATAAAAATTCTAAGAATTCTGAGTGTTTCAGTCACACTGGATTAGATAATAATCGAATTATATAGACATTTAAAAATTCAGAGTGATTTACTTCTTCAAACATCTGAAAATATGTGGATTGAAATCTTTTCTAGACCTAATTGTCATTGGTCAGTTGCTAAGTCACATCCAATACTTTGCAACCAGTGGACTGCAGCACACCAGGCTTCTCTGTCTTTCACTATCCCAGAGTTTGCTAAAAACTAAACTAGAAAGTTTCTTGATGAAAGTGAAGGAGGAGAGTAAAAAAGTTGGCTTAAAGCTCAACATTCAGAAAACAAAGATCATGGCATCTGGTCCCATCACTTCATGGGAAATAGATGGCGAAACAGTGGAAACAGTGTCAGACTTTATTTTGGGGGGCTCCAAAATCACTGCAGATGGTGACTGCAGCCATGAAATTAAAAGATGCTTACTCCTTGGAAGAAAAGTTAAGACCAACCTAGATAGCATATTGAAAAGCAGAGACATTACTTTGCCAACAAAGGTCCCTTTAGTCAAGGCTATGGTTTTTCCAGTGGTCATGTATGGATGTGAGAGTTGGACTGTGAAGAAAGCTGAGCACTGAAGAATTGATGCTTTTGAACTGTGGTATTGGATAAGACTCTTGAGAGTCCCTTGGACTGCAAGGAGATCCAACTAGTCCATTAAGAAGGAGATCAGCCCTGCATGTTCTTTGGAAGGAATGATGCTAAAGCTGAAACTCCAGTACTTTAGCCACCTCATGCAAAGAGTTGACTCATTGGAAAAGACTCTGATGCTGGGAGGGATTGGGGGCAGGAGGAGAAGGGGACGACAGAGGATGAGATGGCTGGATGGCATCACCGACTTGATGGACGTGAGTTTGAGTGAACTCTGGGAGTTGGTGATGGACAGGGAGGCCTGGCATGCTGCAATTCATGGGGTCACAAAGAGTCGGACAGGATTGAGCGACTGAACTGAACTGAGAGTTTGCTCAAGTTCATGTCTGTGAGTTGGTGATACCATCCAACATCTTATCCTCTTTCATCCCCTTCTCTGAACTTAATAATGATAAACTAATAATAACCTCACTGAACTGGAGGAGATTCCCCTTACCTGTGCCCTGGCATTGGATGGGTTCCTCAGGAAAGACAAAAACAAAACAAAATAAAACTGAGACTTACATACTTTTTATTTCCCCTCCTACAAGTTTTCATTCTGCCTCTCATTTTTTTTTTTCCTGCGACTAATGTATACACTTAAAATGCAGGCACATTGTGTAAGGGTTAGCTTTATTGATGGAGTGTGATCACTTATGCTTAAATATTTTCCTCAGTCTTAGAGTGGCATCTGTTCTGTTACCAGAGTTAAAAGCAAGAACTGAAGAACATATGAGAATGTGTGTCTTCACATGAAAGCATGGTGGCCACGTAAAATAAGAAGCAAATGCTAAATCATTTCATTGTTCATTAGCACAGATTCTTCAATAGAAACCTATCACTGCATATTTTCTGCAATGCCCTAGAACATGTAAAATCTAATGAGGTAATCATAAATAGCAGTAAAGCAAAGCGAAACATTTATGAACAAACTGAGCACAAATCTTTTAAGTGCTGAGTCTCTTGTTTTTTAAGCTAATGGACCACTGGGAGGAAAGTGCCAAATGATGGAGAAAATATTATTTATTCATAATTTGTTGCCTTGCTTGTTCTCATCAGCAGTTGTTCTCAATTAATCCAACTGTGAGGCTAGTTACTAAAAATCAGCAGCCTTCTTCACACTGGGGCAAAACATTCATTTCAATTTGGTGTGTTGTGCAAGTGCTTTGGCATCGGCCTCTCTATTATAGGAAAGAAAGTATGTTGTTAAAAGCAAAGAGAAATTACAGATGTGTCTCATTTTATATCATGAAAATGAGTATAAAGTCTTTAAAAATATTTTTCTCTTGATGTGCTTCAATTTAAGAGGCCGTGTCTGCCCTGAAGTAACTTCTATGAGATGATAATAATCTCCCCTCTCCTTTAACACAAAATAATTCTGCTATCTTTCCTTGCCTTTCACTGTGCAGTGCTCTACCTTTTCCAGATTTTAATTTAGTTTAGATTTTCTAAAATTTTATCTATTATAATTTTATAATATCTAAGGATACTGCAGTGAGTTTTCACTTATATATTGCAACAGTTTTTGTATTGGGAGAAAAGAGAGAAATGATTGTCCAATGTGGCAAGTATAGTAATTTTTTTTTTTCCTCAAGTATGGTTATCTCTTTCTTTTTCTCTCATTCAACAGCAAGGCACTTTCTCAAAAAATAGACTGGACTGGTGTGGAAGTCATAAGAATAAGATAAATACTGGGAGTAGAGATGATATATTTTGAATTTTGTGAAAATATGAAGGTCAAATATTGATGGACTCATGTTTATTCTCTTTTTCTCTCATTAAACAAAACATAGCCTAAGTTGGAGAAGAACAAAGCAAGTGGTACCATAATAACATTTTATTGTCTTTGATTGCATGCCTCTTCAAAAATAGTGATTTTTTTTTTTTTTTTTTTTGCTTTTCTTTACATGATATGTACAACTAAGTGACTGAATAACAATAAGCCACAGAGCCAACATCATGAACGGTGACAGAGCAAGGAGCAAAAGATAAGGAGTGCTGGTCACTTAGAGAAAGAAAGTGGAATAAGTTAGGAAGAGAGAAAGGAGAAAATACCATGTTCTGTAATATGAGGTAAACAACTTCTGGCACTGTAAAATTACATGTAGCCTTAAAAATCAGGACTTTTTAACACTCTATAATTCTCTGTTTGTAGCCTTAGGAGGTCTTCTAAGCAGGCTTAAGACATCTGAACTCAGGAAAATGAATGGCAGATAGGAAGAGGTGAGAAAGCCTCACCTGATGTCACATGGCAAACAGTGGCTGACAGCACATGACCCATGTTAAGACGCACCACCCATTTCCATCCAGCATTCCTTCAAGAAGAAATCTATATATCTCTCTGTGTGTTTGCATGTCCTCTTATATAAAACAAATATAGTGCATATATTAAATGAATATACAGTGCATAAAATAAAGTCCTCTATCCTTTCCACTTGATATTACATTGTAATTATCTTTGTATTCTGGAACGCATTTGACAACATAATTTCACATTTATGATCTATAGTTGTATAAAATATTTTCTTATTGTTAGATACTTGGGTTATTTAAAATTTGGAGCTGTTATATCTGAAGCAGGTATTTATTGTGAAATAGTTTTGTAAATACATAGATTTCTTCTTGGACTTCCCTGGTAGCTCAGCTGGTAAAGAATCCGCCTGCAATGCAGGAGACCTTGATTCAATTCCTGGGTTGGGAAGATCTGCTGGAGAAGGGATAGGCTCCCCACTCCAGTATTCTTGGGCTTCCTTGGTGGCTCAGATGGTAAAGAATCCACCTGCAATGTGGGAGACCTGGGTTCCATCCCTTGGTTGGGAAGATCCCCTGGAGAAGGGAAGAGCTGCCTGTTCCAATATTCTGCCTGGAGAATTTCATGTATAGTCCACAGGGTTGCAAAGAGTTGGACACAACTGAGCGACTTTCACTTTCTTTTCTTTCAGATTTCTTCTTGAATTCAGTTTCACTTTTTTCTTGATTCAGTTCAATTAAAATTGTGCATGGACATGAATATTGCATGGAGCAAATGGCTCCGACCCTTAAGCTGAGGAAAACTGGACTGAAATGGGTGATGTGTCTTTAGCATGGGCCATATGCTTTCAGCCACTGTTTGCCATGTGACACCAGGGACTTTCTCACCTCTTCCTATCTGCCATTCATTTTCCTGAGTTCAGATGTCTTAAGCCTGCTTTGAGGACCTCATAAGGTTACAGAGAATTATAGAGTGTTAAAATGTCCCATGAGTTTTAAGACTACATATAATTTTACAGTGCAAAAACTTTTGATATGACAACATCATATAGTAGAACGTGGTATTTTCTCCTTTCACTCTTCTAACTTATTCCTCTTCCCTTCTCTAAGTGACTAGTGCTCCTTGTCTCTTGCCCATCACTCTGTCTACCCTCAGAGTGTCAGCTCTGTCGTGTATTGTTGTTGTTCGGTCGCTTAGTCATGTCTGACTCTTCGCAGTGCCATGGACTGCTCACACCAGGCGTCCCCATTCTTCACTGTCTCCTGGTGTTTGCACAAACTCCTGTCCAAATCCTGCTATTTCCCCTTTATTTTTTATCTTGATTGGTGGTTCAGATGGCCTCACTAATGTGAAGCTTCTCCCATCACAGAGTGAATCTCTATTTCTTCTGTGTGCCTGAAGCAATTCTAACAAAATGTTGCGGAAAACGATGCTGTGCAGGTTTGTGCCGAATTTAAATTTATTGGGCTTCCCTGATGGCTCAGAAGTTAAGAACCCACTTCCCAGAATAAAGATGTGGGTTTGATCTCTGGATAGGGAAGATCCCCTGGAGTTGGAAATGGCAACCCACTCCAGTATTCTTGCCTGGAAAATCCCATGGACAGAGGAACCTGGTGGCTAATAGACCATGGGATCAAGGAATCAGTCCCGACTTAGCCACTAAACCACCATCAATATTTTGGTTCAAATTAATGTTTCATATCATGTTAATGCTATAATTAACTTATTAGTATTAGCAACTTATAGTGTCTTTCATAATTTTTAAATATTATACTCTCTCTAGACTCCTATTCATTTCTAAATATATCAAATTTAGTTCTGTAACTCCAGGGAATTTTATTTAATAAAATATCAAGTAACTAAAATTAAATTAAATGGCTCAAATGGATTAAAACACATTTATCAGGAACAACCAAATACACATTTGGAATGATTTATTTAACCTACAGATGTAGTTCCAAATTAATTTTAATTTACTCAATGTGCTATCTTTGATTGATAGAGTTTCATATTTGGTGTCAAATAATTTTCCCTATTTTCCTGTAATTTTCATACATGCCCACAAGAAAATTGAGGTACATGGAAGTATTTTGTGTTTTAGAGTAATAATAAAGCTTATAATGATGATGACAAAAAGTTGCAGTCATGTGAATGAACATTTTTAATGTTTGTTCAGTTCTGTCTCTCAGTCATGTCTGACTGTTTGCAACCGCATGGACTGCAGCATGCCAGGCTTCCCTGTCCATCACCAACTCCCAGAGCTTTCTCAAATTCTTATCCATCGAGTTGGTAATGTATTCCAACCATCTCATCCTCTGTCATCCCCTGCTCCTCCTGCCTTCAATCTTTCCGAGAACCAGGAACACTTCCATTGAATCAGTTCTTCACATCAGGTGACCAGTATTGGAGCTTCAGTTTCAGCATCAGTACTTCCAATGAATTTTCAGGATTGATTTCCTTTAGGATGACTGGTTTGATCTCCTTGCAGTCAAGGGGACTCTCAAGAGTCTTCTCCAACTCCACAGTTCAAAAGCATCAATTCTTCAGCACTCAGCTTTCTTTATGGTCCAACTCTCACATCTGTACATGACTACTGGGAAAACGATAGCTTTAACTATTCAGAACTGTGTGGGCAAAGTAATGTCTCTGCTTTTTAATATGCTGTCTAGGTGTGTCATAGCTTTTCTTCCAAGAGCAAGTGTCTTTTAATTTCCTGGCTGCAGTCACCATCTGCACTTATTTTGGAGCCCCAAAAAATAAAGTCTCTCACTGTTTCCACTGTATCCCCATCTATTTGTCATGAAGTAATGGGATAGGTCCGTCTAGTCAAGGCTACGGTTTTTCCAGTGGTTATGTATGGATGTGAGAGTTGGACTGTAAAGAAAGCCGAGCACCAAAGAATTGATGCTTTTGAACTGTGGTGTTGGATAAGACTCTTGAGAGTCCCTTGAACTGCAAGGAGATCCAGCCAGTCCATCCTAAAGGAGACCAGTCCTGGGTGTTCATTGGAAGGAAAGATGCTGAGGCTGAAACTCCAATACTTTGGCCACCTCATGTGAAGAATTGACTCATTGGAAAAGACCCTGATGCTGGGAGGGATTGGGGGCAGGAGGAGAATGGGATGACAGAGGATGATATGGTTGGATGGCATCACTGACTCGATGGACATGAGTTTGGGTGAACTCCGGGAGTTGGTGATGGACAGGGAGGCCTGGCGTGCTGCAATTCATTGGGTCACAAAGAGTCGGACACAACTGAGTGACTGAACTGAACTGAACTGAATGGGATAGGAAACCACGATCTCAGTTTTTTGAATGTTGACTTTTAAGCGAACTTTTTCACTCTCTTCTTTCATTTTCATCAAGACGCTCTTTAGTTCCTCTTCATTTTCTGCCATAAAGGGGTTGTCATCTTCATATCTGAGGTTATTAATATTTCCCCTGGCAAAGTTGATTCCAGCTTGTGCTTTATCCAGCCCAGCATTTTTCATGATGGACTCTGCATATAAGTTAAATAAGCAGGGTGACAATATACAGCCTTGATGTACTCCTTTCCCAATTTTGAACAAGTCTGTTGTTCCATGCCCAGTTCTAACTGTTGATTCTTGACCTGCACTCAGGTTTCTCAGAAAGCAGGTAAGGTGGTCTGCTGTTCCCATCTCTTTAATAATTTACACGGTTTGTTTTGATCCACACATTCAAAGGCTTTAGCATAGTCAATGAAGAAGAAATAGGTGTCATTCTGGAATTCTCTTGCTTTTTCAGTGATCCAAATGATCTTGGCAATTTGATCTCTGGTTCCTCTGCTTTTTCTGAATCTGGCTTGAACGTCTGGAATTTTTTGGTTCACATACTATTGAAGCCTTGACTGGAGAATTTTGAGCATTACTTTGCTAATGTGTGGGTGAAATCGTGGGATAGTTTGAGCATTCTTTGGCATTGCATTTCTTTGGGACTGGGATAAAAACTAACCTTTTCCAGTGCTGTGGCCACTGCTGAGTTTTCCAAATTTCCTGGAATATGGGGTGCAGCACTTTAACAACATCAACTTTTAAGATTTGAAGTAGCTCAACTGGAATTTCATCACCTCCACTACCTTTGTTCATAGTGATGCTTCCTAAGGCCCACTTGACTTTGTATTCCAGGATATCTGACTCTAGGTGAGTGATAACACTGTTGTGGTTATCTGGATCATGAAGATCTTTTTTGTACAGTTCTTCTGTGTATTCTTGCCACCTGTTTTTAATATCTTCTGCTTCTGTTATATCCATACCATTTCTGTCCTTTATTGTGCCCATCTTTGCATGAAATATTCCCTTGGTATCTCTAATTTTCTTGAAGAGATCTCTAGTCTTTCCAATTCTATTGTTTTCCTCTTTTTCTTTGCGTTGATCGCTTAGGAAGTCTTTCTTATGTCTCCTTGCTGTTCTTTGGAACTCTGCTTTCAGATGGATATATCTTTCTTTTTCTCCCTTACCTTTGCTTCTCTTCTTTTCTCAGCTATTTGAACGCCTCCTGAGACAACCATTTTGCCTTTTACATTTCTTTTTCTTGGAAACAGTTTTGATTACTTCCTTCTGCACAATGTTACAAGCCTCTTTCCATAGTTGAATTACTGTGACATTGATTGGTTTGTCTTGGAAACAAACAGAGATCATGTTGTCGTTTTTGAGATTGCATTCAAGTACTGCATTTTGAACTCTTTTGTTGACAACGAGGGCTATTCCATTTCTTCTAAGGGATTCTTGCCCACGGTAGTAGGTGTAATGGTCTGAATTAAATCTAAATTAATTTAATTCATTCCAGTCCATTTTAGTTCACTGATTCCTAAAATGTTGAAGTTCACTCTTGCCATCTCCTGTTTGATCATTTCCAATTTACCTTGATAAAGGACCTAACATTCCAGGTCCATATGCAATATTGTTCTTTACAGCATCAGACTTTACTGCCATCACCAGTCACATCCACAACTGGGCGTTGTTTTTCCTTTGGCTCTATCTCTTCATTCTTTCTGGAGTTATTTCTCCATTCCTCCTCAGTAGCATATTGAGCACATACTAACCTGGAGAGTTCATCTTTCAGTGCCATATCTTTTTCTCTTTTCATATTTGGATTTTCAAGGCAAGAATACTAAAGTAGTTTGCCATTCCCTTCTCCAGTAGACCACACTTTGTCAGAACTCTCCACCATGTCCCTTTCATTTTTGTGGCCCTACATGAACTGACTCATAGTTTCATTGAGTTAGAGAAGGCTGTGATCCATGTGATCAGTTTGGCCAGTTTTCTGTGACTGTGATTTATAATGTACCAGGCACAATATTAAGTGGTTCATGCATTTATTCATTCAATACATGTTTATGGACCATATACTGTTTAAAGTGCCATTGTAAGGACTGAGAATACAATAGTGGAAAAAAACTGGATGCAGTTACCACCCTTGTGAGGCTTGCATTCTGGAGAGAAAGACAACAACAAAATTAAAAGTGAAAGTACAGAATTACAGGCAGTAATAAGACCTATAACAAAAAATTAAAAGGAATAAGGAGAATAGAGTAGTGATGGTTTACTGTTTTATGTAAGGGAAGGGCTTGATAATGTGACATGAGACTTGTTGGATGGGAAGGAATGGGCTGTACAGATATTTGGGGAAAGATTGTTCCAGGGGAAAAAAATAACAAAAATCCTGAAAAGACAACAGACTTTGAGTTATATAACTTATTTTTGACACTGACAAAGAGAGTAATATGTTTAGCAAAGATTTTGTTTCCGGGTTTTACTAGTTCCAAAGCTGAGGTACCTTAATTTTTCTACATTTTCTAGTATTGAATCTACATGTTTAATAACCTTATTTTTACACGTCACCTTCCTGTGAGACTGCTCCCAGCACACAGTGAGCCACTCCCTCCTTTGTGCCCTGGAGCATATTTAGTCGTATTTTTTAAAACAGCAGTCTACTAATGAGTGTAGGTCTCTGGTATAGTTTATACTGGGAAAAGTAGTGGCTACTGAAATCACAAGTTGACATGTAATTTTGAAAGAAAAACTTCCAAAGGTGAAATCCAGATGGGTCTCAGTCATGAAGCATCACTAGGCATTTAATGTGAAATGTATCATTTTTCAGTGATCATCTTACTCTGTTTCCAATAAATGAAAATTACATGTTTATTTATGTAATTGTAAGCATTTTAGAGAGACTGAAAAAAGACTAACATTTTAACATGGTTAGAATTTTATCAACTGTTACAAGGATTAGGTTATATTTTGGAAAGAGAATTATTTGGTTATTATTAAACTAAAAAAGAAGCACATAAGAAGAACCTTAATATTCTTAGACCTTCTTCATTTTGCAAAGTTGTAAAAAACAGAGTTCCCAAAATGCAGGGTTACACATAGAAAGCATGAGCTAACTTTTTTATTTTCTTTTACTTTGTTTTATGTTTCCACTGACCAGGCAATTCCTAATTTGCAGATGTGGTTTATTCAGTTGCCACATAACTGTGTTGAAACTTGACATTGCAAAGAGCAAGTCAAATGCTGAAATGCAAAATATCAGTAGCTGGATGATGTTTAATATTTTTATACAAGTTCACTATGCAGTCTAAGGGAAGAATTGGCTCATTTCCTGGTCATACTAGGGAGAAACTCTTCCTATCACAGAGGTTCTTCATTTCTTCCTGATAAATAGAATAAAGTAGATTTCACAGAAAGTTTTATTTAAATACAGACTGAAATATTATTCATAGTAAAAATAATCAGGTTGCATAGAAAATTATTTAATCAGACATCTATGTATAAACCCTCAGGAAAGACACCTATTTTTCATTCATGATGGAGTATTGTTGTTCAGTTACTCAGTTGTGTCCAGCTCTGTGACCTTGGACTGCAGCACTACTGGCTTCCCTGTCCTTCACCATCTCCCAGGGATTGCTCAAACTCATGTCCATTGAGTCGGTGATGCCATCCAACCATCTCATCCTCTGTTGGTCTCCTTCTCCTCCCGCCATCAATCTTTCCCAGCATCAGTTTATTTTCTAATGAGTCAGCTCTTCACTTAAGGTGGCCAGAGTATTGGAGCTTCAGCTTTAACATCAGTCTTTCCAATGAATATTCATGATTTCTTTCCTTTAGGATTGACTAGTTGATCTCCTTTCAGTCCAAGGGACTTTCAAGAGTTTTCTCCAACACCACAGTTCAAAAGCATCAATTCTTCAGTACTCAGCCTACTTTATGGTCCAACTCTCACTTTTATACGTAACTACTAGAAAAACCATAGCTTTTACTATACGAATCTTTGTTGGCAAAGTAATTTCTCTGGTTTTTAATATGCTGTATAGGTTGGTCATAGCTTTCCTTCCGAGAAGCAAGAGTCTTTTGATTTCCTGGCTGCAGTCACCATCTGCAGTGATTTTGGAGCCAAAAATATAATCTGCCACTGTTTCCATTGTTTCCCCATCTATTTGCCATGAAATGATGGGGCCAGATGCCATGATCTTTGTTTTTTGTATGTTGAGTTTTAAGCCAGCTTTTCCCTCTCCTCTTTCACTTTCATCAAGAGGCTTTTTAGTTCTTCTTCACTTTCTGCCATAAGGGTGGTGTCATCTGCATATCTGAAGTTCTTGATATTTCTCCCAGCAATCTTGATTCCAGCTTGTGCTTCATCCAGCCCAGCATTTCACATGATGCACTCTACATATAAGTTAAATAAGCAGGATCACAATATACAACCTTGACATACTCCTTTCCCAATTTGGAAATAGTCCATTGTTCCATGTCTGGTTCTAATTGTTGATTCTTGACCTGCATACAGGTTTCTTAGAAGGTAGGAAAGGTGGTCTGGTATTCCCATTCCTTTAAGAATTTTCCACAGTTTGTTGTGATCCACACAGTGAAAGGCTTTAGTGTAATTAATGAAGCAGAAGTAGGTTTTTTTTTTGGAATTCTCTTGCTTTTTTCTATGATCCAATGGATGTTGGCAATTTGGTCTCTGGGTCCTCTGCCTTTCTAAATCCAGCTTGAACTTTTGGAAGTTCTCCATTCATGAACTTTGGCAGCCTAGCTTGGAGCATTACTTTGCTAGCATGTGAAATGAGTGCAATTGTTGGAAAGTTCAAGCAATCTTTGGCATAGCTTTACCTTTCTTTGAGATTGGGATGAAACTGATCTTTTCTAGTCCTTTGGCCACTTCTCAGTTTTCCAAATTTGCTGGCATATTGAGTGCAACATTTTCAAAGTATCATCTTTTAGGATTTAAAATAGCTTATCTAGAATTCCATCCCCTCCACTAGCTTTGTTTGTAGTGATGCTTCCTACATCCCACTTGACTTTACACTCCAGGATATCTGGTGGTAGGTGAGTGATAACATCATCATGGTTATCTGGGTCATTAAGATATTTTTTGTATAGTTCTGTGTATTCTTGCCACCTCTTCTTAATATCTTATGCTTTAGGTACATAACATTTCTGTCCTTTATTCTGCCCAGCAGTATGAACAGGCATGATGGAGTAACAGGGATCAAATTTATTTTGTTTCCTTAACCAGCTAAAAATCTGGATTAAATATGCAAAACAACAGCTTTTAAACATTTGACAACAGACTTCAAGTACAGGGATCCCTAACTTATATGCAGAGTACGTCATGAGAAACTCTGGGCTGGAAGAAGCACAAGCTGGAATCAAGATTGCTGGGAGAAATATCAAGAACCTCAGATATGCAGATGACACCACCCTTATGGCAGAAAGTGAAGAGGAACTAAAAAGCCTCTTGATGAAAGTGAAAGTGGAGAGTGAAAAGTTGGCTTAAAGCTCAACACTCATAATATTAAGATCATGGCATCTGGTCCTATCACTTCATGGGAAATAGATGGGGAAACAGTAGAAACAGTGTCAGACTTAATTTTTTGGGGGGCTCCAAAATCACTGCAGATGGTGACTGCAGCCATGAAATTAAAAGACGCCTACTCCTTGGAAGGAAAGTTATGACCAACCTAGAAAAGCAGAGACATTACTTTGCCAACAAAGGTCTGTCTAGTCAAGGCTATGGTTTTTCCAGTAGTCATGTATGGATGTGAGAGTTGGACTGTGAAGAAAGCTGAGTGCCAAAGAATTGATGCTTTTGGACTGTGGTGTTGGAGAAGACTCTTGAGAGTCCCTTGGACTACAAGGAGGTCCAGTCCATTCTAAAGATCAGCCCTGGGATTTCTTTGGAAGGAATGATGCTAAAGCTGAAACTCCAGTACTTTGGCCACCTCATGTGAAGAGTTGACTCATTGGAAAAGACTCTGATGCTGAGAGGGATTGGGGGCAGGAGGAGAAGGGGACGACAGAGGATGAGATGGCTGGATGGCATCACTAACTTGATGGACGTGAATTTGAGTTAACTCCGGGAGTTGGTGATGGACAGTGGGCCTGGCGTGCTGCGATTCATGGGGTCGCAAAGAGTCGGATACGACTGAGCAACTGAACTGAACTGATCTGAAGTGAGGAGAAACGAATGAGTTAAGCTCTATGTCGCCTCCAGCTTATTGTGTGCTGTTACAGGCTGAAATGCAGAGAGGAGGAACCAAACAGAGCTTGGTGGTCTCACTACATCAAGGAGACAGAGTCTTAGGGAGCAGGAGGAGCCGTTTTGTTAGAATCGAGAGGGCAGTGCACTTGAGAGGAGAGAGCAAGCGAATATGTTGGCAGAAGATTGCACTCATGTCTTCATCTCAGTACAGATCAGAGAATTTCTGTGAGGAAACTACTCAAAGCTAGCTAAAGAACCATTGAAAAAGAATAGATAGAACAATTTACAGATGTCATATAGAGCTAGGAATAATTCACCTCCAAAAGCTGGCTTTTAGTACCTGGGGAAACAGAAAGATACAGCCTCAGAAGTGGAACCAAATTAGATCTACATTAAGGCTGCTATAGTCCTTCCTAACAGAAGGTAAAAGCACGAGAAAAGCACCATCAAGTTGTTTCTAAATAACTAGGTTGGAAGCAACAAGTTTCAAAAATATTTAAAGGATTACCTCTTTAAAAAAAAAAAAAGAATCTGACACCTAGCAGTATTAAAAAAAAAAAAAATCCAGATATGCAAAGCATGAAACCAGGACACACAAATAAGGAGAAAAAAACAATCAATATAAACATATCCAAACGACATGGATAATGAATAAATACACAAAGGCATTAAAGAGTTATTATGTGCTTCAAATAATCAAGAAACCATGAGTTTGATGAAAAATAAGGAGCATATAAAATAGACCCACTTAAAATTTGAAATATGAAAAATATGTTTGAGAGGAAAAATGTATTGGAGAGGATCAAGAGCAAATTGGACAATAGTTCAATTCAGTTCAGTTGCTCAGTCCTGTCTGACTCTGCGACCCCATGAACTGTAGTGCGCCAGGCCTCCCTGTCCATCACCAACTCCCAGAGTTCACCCAGACCCATGTGCATTGAGTCAGTGATGTCATCCAACCATCTCATCCTCTGTCATCCCCTTCTCCTCATGCCCTAAATCTTTCCAGCATCAGGGTCTTTTCAAATGTATCAGCTCTTCACATCAGGTGGCCAATGTATTGGAGTTTCAGCTTCAACATCAGTCCTACAAATGAACACCCAGGACTGATCTCCTTTAGGATGGACTGGCTGGATCTCCTTGCAGTCCAGGGGACTCTCAAGAGTCTTCTCCAACACCACAGTTGAAAAGCATTAATTCTTTGGTGCTCAGCTTTCTTCACAGACCAACTCTCACATCCATACATGACCACTGGAAAAACCATAGCCTTGACTAGACGGACCTCTCTTGGCAAAGTAACGTCTCTGCTTTTTAATATGCTGTCTAGGTTGGTCATAGCTTTCCTTCCAAAGAGTAAGCGTCTTTTAATTTCATGGCTGCAATCACCATCTGCAGTTATTTCGGAGCCCAAAAAATAAAGTCTGACACTGTTTCCACTATTTCCCCATCTATTTCCCAGGAAATGATGGGACCATATGCCATGATCTTCATTTTTGTATTTTGAGTTTTAAGCCAACTTTTTCACTCTCCACTTCCACTTTCATCAGGAGGCTTTTTAGTTCCTCTTCACTTTCTGCCATAAGGGTGGTGTCATCTGCATACTTGAGGTTATTGATATTTCTCCTGGTAGTCTTGATCCCAGCTTGTGTTTCTTCCAGTCCAGCGTTTCTCATGATGTACTCTGCATATAAGTTAAATAAGCAGGGTGACAATATACAGCCTTGACGTACTCCTTTTCCTATTTGGAACCAGTCTGTTGTTCCATGTCCAGTTCTAACTTGCTTCCTGACCTGCATACAGGTTTCTCAAGAGGCAGGTTAGGTGGTCTGTTATTCCCATCTCTTTCAGAATTTTCCACAGTTTATTGTGTTCCACGCAGTCAACGGCTTTGGCATAGTCAATAAAGCAGAAATAGATGCTTTTTTGGAACTCTTGCTTTTTCAATGATCCAGCGAATGTTGGCAGTTTGATCTCTGGTTCCTCTGCCTTTTCTAAAACAGCTTGAACATCTGGAAGTTCATGGTTCATATGTTGCTGAAGCCTGGCTTGGAGAATTTTAAGCATTACTTTACTAGCGTATCCTGCTGCTGCTGCTGCTGCTGCTAAGTCACTTCAGTCATGTCCGACTCTGTGCAACCCCATAGAGGGCAGCCCACCAAGCTACTCAGTCTCCAGGATTCTCTAGGCAAGAACACTGGAGTGGGTTGCCATTTCCTTCTCCAGTGCATGAAAGTGAAAAGTGAAAGTGAAGCCGCTCAGTCATGAGATGAGTGCAATTGTGCAGTAGTTTGAGCATTCTTTGGCATTGCCTTTCTCTGGGATTGGAATGAAAACTGACCTTTTCCAGTCCTGTGGCCACTGCTGTGTTTTCCAAATCTGCTGGCATATTAAGTGCAGCACTTTCACAGCATCATCTTTCAGGATTTGAAAGAGCTCAACTGGAATTCCATCACCTCCACTAGCTTTGTTCGTAGTGATGCTTTCTAAGGCCCACTTGACTTCACATTCCAGGATGTCTGGCTCTATGTGAGTGCTCACATCATCATGATTATCTGGGTCATGAAGATCTTTTCTGTTCAGTTCTTCTGTGTATTCTTGCCACCTCTTCTTAATATCTTCTGCTTCTGTTAAGTCCCTATCATTTCTGTCCTTTATTGAGCCCATCTTTGCATAAAATGTTCCCTTGGTATCTCTTAGTTTCTTGATGAGATCTCTAGTCTTTCCGTTTCTATTGTTTTCCTCTATTTCTTTGCATTGATCCCTGAGGAAGGCTTTCTTATGTCTCCTTGCTATTCTTTGGAACTGTGCATTTAATGTGTATATCTTTCCTTTTCTCCTTTGCTTTTTGCTTCCCTTCTTTTCACAGCTATTTGTAAGGCCGCCTAAGACAGCCATTTTGCATTTTTGCATTTCTTTTTCTTGGGAATGGTCTTGATTCCTGTCTCCTGTACAATGTCATGAACCTCCATCCATAGTTCATCAGGCACTCTACGATCAGATCTAGTCTCTTAAATCTATTTCTCACTTCCACTGTTAGTCATCAGGGATTTGATTTAGGTCATACCTGAATGGTCTAGTGGTTTTCTCCAATTTCTTCAATTCAGTCTGAATTTTGGCAATATTGAGTTTATGGTCTGAGCCACAATCAGCTCCTGGTCTTGTTTTTGCTGACTGTATAGAGCTTCTCCATCTTTGGCTGCAGAGAATATAATCAATCTGATTTTGGTGTTGACCATCTGGTGATGTCCATGTGTAGAGTCTTCTCTTGTGTTGTTGGAAAAGGATGTTTGCTATGACCAGTGTATTATCTTAGCAGAACTCTATTAGCCTTTTCCCTGCTTCATTCTGTACTCCAAGGCCAAATTTGCCTATATCTCCAGGTGTTTCTTGATTTCCTACTTTTGCATTCCAGTCCCCTATAATGCAAAGGAAATTTTTTTTGGATGTTAGTTCTAAAAGTCTTGTAGGTCTTCATAAAACTGTTCAACTTCAGCTTCTTCAGCGTTACTGGTCAGAGCATAGACTTGGATTACCATGATATTGAATGGTTTGCCTTGGAAATGAACAGAGATCATTCTGTCGTTTTTGAGATTGCATCCAAGTACTGCATTTTGGATGCTTTTGTTGACTATGATGGCTACTCCATTTCTTTTAAGGGATTCCTGCCCACAGTAGTAGAAATAATGGTCATCTGAGTTAAATTCATCCATTCCAGTCCATCTTAGTTCGCTGATTCCTAGAATGTCGATATCCACTCTTGTCATCGCCTGTTTGATCACTTCCAATTTGCCTTGATTCATGGACCTAACATTCCCAGTTCCTATGCAATACTGCTCTTTACAGCATTGGACCTTGCTTCTATTGGGCACTAAAGAAGAAGTAATTATAGAATTTTTAAAAATATGTTTTATTTGATTATAATTCATTTGCAATGTTGTGTTAGTTTCTGACTTTTTCTATATGGTTTATTTTTTTCTGTATTTTTAAAAATTTTTTTCTGTATGATTTATTACAGGATAATGACTATTGTTCCCTGTGCTATATAGTATTAGTATATATATGATAGTTTGCATCTGGTAAGCCCAAACTCATAATCAGACTCCCCATGCTCCTCCCCCTTGGCAACCACAAGTCTGTTCTCAATGTCTGTGAGTTTGTTTTATAAGTAAGTTGATTTTTGTCATATTTTAGATTTATAACTGACACCATATGGTATTTGTTGTATCTTTCTGATTTACCTCTTTTAATATATAATCTGGAAGTCCATCCATGTTGCTGCAAATGGCATTATTTCATTCCTGAGTAATATCCCATTGTATAAATGTACCACATCTTTATCCATTCACCTGTTGACGGGCATTTAGGTTGTTTCCATGTCTTGGCTGTTGTGAATAGTGCTCCTCTGAACATAGGGGTGCATGTATCTTTTTGAATTATAGTTTTGTCTGGATATATGCCCTGGAGTGGGATTGCTAGGTCCTAAGGCAAATCTGGTTTTAGATTTTTGATGAACCTCCATACTATTTTCCCTGGTGGCTGGACCAATTTACTTTCCTACCAACAGTGTAGGAGAGTTTCCTTTTCTCCATAATCTTCTCCAGCATTTGTTGTTTGTGAACGTATTAATGATGGCCATTCTGACCAGTGTGAGGTGAGTCCTTATTATATTAGTTTTGACGGGCATTTTTCTAATAAAATAGCAGTGTTGAATATCTTTTCATGTGCTTTTTGGCCATCTGTATGTTTTTTGTGAAAAGTCGACTTACATTTTCTGCCTATGTTTTTATTGGGCTGCTTTTTTGTTTTTTATATTAAACTGTATGAGCTATTTTTTGGAGATTAAGCCCTTGTCAGTCACGTTATTTGCAAATATTTTCTCCTAGTCCATAGGTTGGCTTTTCATTTTGTTTATGGTTTCATTTGCTCCTCAAAAGTGTATAAATTTGATTAGGCCCCATTTGTTAATTTTTGCTTTTATTTCTATTGCCTTGGTAGACTGACCTAAGAAAACATTGGTATGATTACATCAGAGAATATTTTGCCTATGTTCTCCTCTAGGAGTTTTATGGTGTCATGTCTTACATTTAAGTGATTAAGTTCTTTTGATTTTATTTTTGTGTATGATGTGACAGTATGTTCTAACTTCATTGACTTACATGCAGCTATCCAAATTTCCCAGCACTGCTTATTGAAAAAACTGTCTTTTCTCCATTGTTTATTTGTGCCTATTTTGTCCAAGATTAATTGATCATGGGTGCATAAATTTATTTCTGGCTTTTCTGTTCTATTCCATTGATTAATATGTTGGTTTTGTGCCAATACCATGATGTTTTGATTAGTGTAGCTTTGCAGTATTGTAGTATAAACAGAAGATTTATATTTTTTAGTATAAACAGGTTATACCTTCTGTTTTGTTCTCTTTCCTCAGAATTGCTTTGGAAATTCTGTGAATTTTATGGTTCCATATAAATTTCATATAAATTTCAGGATTATTTGTTCTAACTCTGTGAAAAATATTGTGGGTTATTTGGTATGTGTCACATTAATCTGTATATTGCTTTAGGTAGCATGGCCATTTTAACAATATTCTTCCACTCTAAGTGCATAGGATATCTTTTCATTTCTTTGAATCATTTTCAGTTTTCTTTATTAATGTTTTATAGTTCTCAGCATATAAGTCTTTTAGCTCCTTGGTCAGGTTTATTCCTGAGTATTTTTTGATGCAATTTTAAAAGGGATTGAAGTTTTACTTTCCATTTCTAATATTTCATTGTTAGTGTAAAGAAATGCAACTGATTTCTATATGTTAATCTTGTATACTCCTACCTTGCTGAATTCATTTAATCAGTTCTAGTAGTTTCTGCGTGGATTTTTTAGGGTTTTCTATGTATAGTATCATGTCATTTGCACAAAGTGACAATTTTAGCTTCCCTGTTTTGATTTGAATGACTTTTACTTCTTTTTCTTGTCTGATTGCTGTGACTGGGACTTCCAGTACTGTGTTGAATAGAAGTGGTAAGAGTGGGCATCCTTGTCTTAGTCCAGATTTTAGTGGAAAGGCTTTCAGCTTTTCATCATTGAGTATTTTGTTACCTGTGGCTTTGTCTTAAATAGCCTTTATTATGTTGAAATATGTTCCCTCTATACTCACTTTTGTAAGAGTTTTTATCATCAGTTGATGTTGAATTTTTTCAAATGCCTTCTTCTGTATCTATTGAGATGATCATGTGATTTATGCCTTTCCTTTTGTTAATGTGATGTATCGTATTGTTTGATTTGCATATGTTGAACTATTCTTGTGCCCCTGGGATGAATCTGATTTTGTTGTGACATGATCTTTTTTATGTGTTGTTGAATTTGATTTGCTAATATTTTGTTGAGAAGTTTTGCATCCATATTCATCAAAGTTTGGGGCCTGTAATTCTTTTTTGGTAATGTCTTTGTCTGGTTATGGTATCAGGGTGACTTCATGACTTTGGAGTGTTCCCTTTCATTCAGTCTTTTGGAAGACTTTGAGAAGGATCAGTATAAGTTCTTCTTTGTAAGTTTGGAAAAATTTCCCAGTGAAGGCATTTGGTTCCAAACTTTTGTTTTTTAATTAAATATTCTCTTTCACTTCTAGAGATAGGTCTGTTCAAGTTATCTATTTATTCTTGATTCAGTTTTAGCATGCATATGTTTCTAGAAACTTAACCATTTCTATGTTGTCCAATTTGTTGCAGATATTTGTTCATGGTATTCTCTTATGGGTTTTCTATATTTCTGTTGTATTAGTTGTTATCTCTCCTCTTTCATTTTTATTTTGTTTATCTGAGTCCTCTCTCTCTTCTTGGTGAACCTGGTCAGAGATTTGTTAGTTTTGCTCAGATGGCAAAGAATCTGCCTGCAATGCAGGAGACCTGGGTTTGATCCCTGGGTCAGGAAGATCCCCTGGAGAAAGAAATGGCAACCCACTCCAGTTATTCATGCCTGGAGAATTCCATGGACAGAGGAGCCTGGTGGGCTACAGTTCATGGGGTCACAAAGAGTTGGACATGACTGTCTAACACTCAAAGAACCAGCTCTTGTTTTTATTGATTATTTTCCTATTTTTTAAAAAATCTTTATCATTTCCTTCCTTCTACTGATTTTAAGGTTTTTTTGTTCTTCTTTTAATAATTCTTTCAGATGGTAGGTTAGGTGTTTTATCTGAGATTTTTCTTATTTTTGAGAAAGGATGGTATCATTATGAATTTCTCTACAAGAACAGTTTTTGCTGCATCCAATACATAGATTGTGTATGATTGTCAGTTATAGAACTTGAAGATAAAACTTCAGTAGTAAAAACTTTACTTGAAGTACAAAAAGAGTCCCAGTTTAATATTAAGTGTTTGTAGCAAGAACTAGTATTAACAAGAGGTGAACATTTCTGCTCAGCCTAAGTGGAGTGGTCTAGTGTGATTCAAAGAAATCCTCTGATTGGACCAATATCCATTCCTTAGTTGAGTTCCTAAGGCTTTCTTACCAATTCTCCTAGTAAGAATTTGCATCAGAATACTCTATATACTGGAGAAGGCAATGGCACCCCACTCCAGTACTCTTGCCTGGAAAATCCCATGGATGGAGGAGCCTGGTAGGCTGCAGTCCATGGGGTCGCTAAGGGTCGGACACGACTGAGCGACTTCACTTTCACTTTCCACTTTCATGCATTGGAGAAGGAAATGGCAACCCACTCCAGTGTTCTTGCCTGGAGAATCCCAGGGACCGGGGAGCTTGGTGGGCTTCCGTCTATGGGGTCGCACAGAGTCAGACACGACTGAAGCGACTTAGCAGCAGTGGCAGCAGCAACTCTATGTACTATGAATTATGGATAATTGGTATTTAGATCTCATTATGGAATGTATGCCTAGATGTTCTCAACAAATCCTGGAAAGTAGCTTCTGTGATAGAAGTCCCAGAATAGTGACCCCAAACTGACACATAGTATCCTTTCTTTGGTCAACAGAATTAAAGTAAAATTTGCCTTCAGCTAAGACATGTCTTCATATTGCTATAGATTCCATGAAACCCAGCCTCTAAAATAATTTGAACTTGTGACTCCAGCCTTTTGAAGGTGTTTTACAGGGTTCCCTGAACTGCTTGTAGTCCACTTGAGTATAAGAAACAAAGGTAAAAAGCAGATACGCATTTCCTTCTATGTAAATTTACATTAGTTAGTGTTATTCCATTGGTCATGTCCGATTCTCTGCAACCCCATGAACTGTAGCCCACCAGGCTCCTCTGTCCATGGAATTATTATTCTCCAGGCCAGAATACTGGAGTAGGTAGCCATTCCTTTTTCCAGGAGACCTTCCCAACCCAGGGACTGAACCCAGGTCTCCTGTATTGGCAGGTGTATTCTTTTACCAGCTGAGCTGACAGGGATGCCTGCAGTGGACACACTACACATTAACTCTGCAGTACCAGAAATACTAAAATATATTCATATAGCTGTTCATAGTCATATGAAGTACATATGTCAAACATTAAATCTTGATATATATGTTTCCTCTTTAAAAATAATTCCAGAAATGATGCAACCCTAATGACAACAAAGAAAGAGGAATAACTGCAAGTTGTTTTCCAAAATGTGCAAGGGGACTATTGAAGCTAAACCTAAGGAATACAATACAAATGTCTTAAAACAATTGGATGAATTTCTTCATTATTCAGTCACAGCAGGCTCTGTGTTTGACCTGCAAAGCTAATAAAGACTGGAGCCCTCACTTTCTTCTTGACAAGCACGGTTGAGCTCTTTGGTTGCAGTTCAAGCTGGAGAGCATTCCTAATAAGATTTTTATCTAGCTCATTTTCTTACAAATGAAAGCTCTCCCTTGCCTTGTCCTTAGTTATGGAAAATAAGATCACTAACCTCACATATTGATGAATGCAATAAAGATTTAATTGTTCAAATAATCTTCCAGCCTTCACATATCAAATGCTCTTTACACTGAATTTAAGCAACCTTTGCATTAGTCTCCCTTAGATGAAGTTACCTCATTTCATTACCTGTCACTTCACTGGATTTTAGAATTAATAATCTATTTAACTAAAGAAATGTGTTTAAAAGAGTAAGGGATTTGAGCCAAGTGTGCATTGTAATTTCTACATGGTCATTTGAGCATTTAGAATTCTGTGTGATAATATTTCAAAACAATTCTGCAAATTCAAAAAATAAATGCATCTGTACTTCCTAGCCCTGGAGATTTTATGCCTTTCCCTGGTAAAATCAGTGTTCTGCAAATTAGCAGAGCCAGAAACAAGTTCCCAATCAATCCGATAACACTGTCTACTTGAGAAAGTGATCAAGTTCATTTACAGGCAGTTTCTTTTGTTCCATTTCACTTTATGTTTTACTTTCCTCCAGGTCATTTGTATGTCAGGACACAGAAAATCTCTCAAGACTGCTTCTTGTGAAATCGAGTGGCCCTTTTTATTTCCTTGTTACAAGTGTTTACTTTTTCTAGAGCATGTCTTTTCTCCTAAAGAAAATTTTAGATCCGTTTAAGTGTCTTTGCACCTTTCTCTGCCTAGATTATTGACTTTTAAACCTAAGCATTTGGAGAGTACAAATTCAATGATGTATGCTAAGATTTCCATCTATTTTAGACAAATGGCATCCACCACTTCACCTTTGCCTACCTGCTCAGTGCTATCATCCAAAGAACCCAAGCATATCTGGCAGGTGTTATATATCTTGGCTGAATCTACACTGATTTTTCTAGCATAGTGGGATGAGTCTATACTAGGGGTGAAAAAATTGGAGAAATTATATAAAGGAAAATGTGTCTGGTTTTATTACTGTTCCATATATTTTAGTTTTACAGTCAATAATTCATGACACTAATAATGCCTGGGCACACAAATAGTTAGGAAAGAAATTTTCTGGTGATTAGTGAATGCCAACTTGGTGT
Source organism: Bos taurus (assembly GCF_002263795.3). Classification (NCBI taxonomy): domain Eukaryota; kingdom Metazoa; phylum Chordata; class Mammalia; order Artiodactyla; family Bovidae; genus Bos; species Bos taurus. Next base: position 33,157,042 of record NC_037333.1, on the reverse strand, counting down.
CTAGTGTTACCAGCATTATGATCTCTTCAAGGCTCTAAGGAGAGAATCTGTACCTTGCTTCTCCAACTTCTTAGAGCAGCATTCTTTGCATTTCTGGGCGGCTGGTCCCTTCCTTTATCTTTAAAACCAGCAGAGTCTCATCTTACTTCAGTAGTCCCATTACCCTTGTCTCTCTAGTCCTGTTGCACTCTGCCTCCTCTTTTATAACATGCCTGACTAAATTTAGAGCACAACCAGATAATCCAGGCTGATCTCAAAATCCTTAATCACCTATGCAAAGTCACTTTTTCCAAAAAAGTTAAGACTCACAGGCTTCAGATATTAGAACCTAGATATTGTTGGGAGTTATTAGTCAGTCTATCACAGAGTCTTTAGCTGCTTATCTTGGAATTTTTCTTAAGTCATTAATTGTGAATGATTTAATTGACACTATGAAAGAAAAGCCATGCAGTTTATTAAAGAGTTAATCTAAACATTTATATATGTTCAGTTATCAACCTTCAGTTAAGATGTTGTGTTTATTTCAATATTAAGTCTCTTAAAACTGGTGAAATCTTAGTAAACAGAAAATTCCCTTGGTCTAATTTTCTTCTTTCAGCATCTTGATTTTAAATTGTCCACTGTCCCATTTGCTGTTAGTGACAGTTTAAATTGGAGTTATATTTAAGGTAAGGGAAATATTTTCCAATGACCTCTATTTTTCTAATTGTTTTGAATGTAAAATTTAAGTGCTAGATTTTGTTATATAAGTAAAAAGAATCTAAAATGTTTCAAACACTGAAGAAAAATTTGAACATGCTAAAAATTATAAAGGAAAAACATTTTAAGTGAAAATAACACCATCAGTGGAGGTGAAAGAAAGTTCATGTGTCACTCACGTATCATGGGACCTGACTTCCTACAAACTGAATTGGGTTCTTTCATCCTCTCATAATTCTTATTTTACAGTCACTTTCTTTCCAACCAAATTGGAGGCAGGACCCATGGATTGTATCCCCCCAGGCCTCTCTGTCCATGAGATTGCCCAGGCAAGAATACTGGAGTGGGTTGCCATTTTCTTCTCCAGGGCATCTTCCCAATCCAGGGATTGAACCTGCATCTCATGCATTGCAGGCAGATTCTTTACCACTGAACCACCAGGGAAAACCCAGGCATTCCCCATACCAACAAGCAATTCTTGGCCACAAGCAGAGGGTCTGAGAATTCAACTGAATTTTGACACTACCTACTTGGAGATAGCACCAGATTCCACAGGTTAAGGGCTCACTAAAGACTACACCCCAACCTCATCCACCTTCAACTTCAGGTGTCAGTTGCAAGTTCAGATTGTTATAATACCTGTGCTTCTAAACTATGGGCTTTAGATTGGGAGTTCTGTTGACCCTCTTTTTGGGTTTCAGATGCCATTCACAAGCCCAGTTGTTATCTGTTCTTCTGACCAACTGGATGTAGGTTGGTTACCATGACCTTCTTGGGTTCAATTAATTTGCTAGAGTGGCTCTCAGAACTCAAAGAAATATTTGACTTATTAGATTGTTGATTTATTGTAAAAGGCCATAACTCAGAAACAGTCAGGTGGAAGAGCTGTATAAGGCAAGGTGTGTGGGAAGAGGTGTTGAGCCTCCATATCTTCTTCATGTACTCCAGTCTCCTCCAGATTTCTCTGTGATCACCAGCCCAGAAGCTCTCCAGATCATGTCCTTTTGTTTTTTTATGAAGGTTTACTGTTAATCATGCCTATTAATACTTAGGTATGATTTACTAATCATGCCCATTGATACATAGACATGACTGATTAAGTCATTGGCCACTGGCAATAGTTACAATCTCCAGCTCCCCTCTCCTCCCTAGAGGTCAAGGGGTGGACTTAGATGCTTTCCAAAAGTCACATCACTAACAAAACAACAGACACCTTTGTCACTCTCTACTCTTAGGAAATTTCAAGGGTTTGGGGACCTGTGAACCAAAACTGGGAACAAAAATCAAATATATATTTCTTATAATAAATCACAATATCACAAAATCATATTAAGATTGAACAGTGAAGGGGAGTTCAGAGTCAGAGTCTGTAACTCAGGCCTAAGATAATGAGAGTCTGATTCATGGTTGAATCAATGAAAGTGAAGGAAACACCTGCTGTTACTTAACATTGCTATTGACTGAGAGAAGTGCCAGAGGGATAGAAATGCCACAGTGACTCACCACTGCCGTGGTACGTAGAGCCTTTGAAAGGAAGGTGTGTAGCTCTTCTGAGCATAATTTCAAGGAGTGTGATAAGCATCTAGTGACATAGGAACACATTACAGAAATGGATCGACTGTGTGGTAGAAATCAGTCAGCTTTGGACAGGAGGTGTGAGCATAATCAATTAAGTCTGTCTTTTAAATTTGAAAATGAAAAAATATATATATCTACATGTTTCATTATTTTTTTTAATGTATTTATTTTTGGCTGTGCTGGCTCTTCACTGCTGCGCGGGCTTTTCTCTGGTTGCAGCGAGCAGGGGCTACTCTCATTGGGGTGCTCGGGCTTCTCACTGTGGTGACTTCACTTGTGGAGCACAGGGTCTAGGGCATGTGGGCTTTCGTAGGTGCAACTCCCGGGCTCTAGAGCACAGGCTCAGTAGTCGTGGTGCCTCTGTACCAGGGATCAAACATGTGTCTCCTGTATAGGCAGGCAGAGTCTATGCCACTGAGTCACCATGGGAAGCCATGTTATTTTTATTTGATCTGAAAGCAATAAAATATGGCCCTTGTGAATTTGAAAAAAAAGTTGAATATTTAGGAGGCATACCTTTATATTCAATATAAAGTGAATTCTTATTCTGGGGTGAAATATATACTTCATTTATGAAGTCAAGGCTCTTACTGTGTATGAATACTCTGTCTGCCAGATGGTGCTTAACTCCTTCTCTGCCCCTAAATCTACATCTTCCTGGATCTATGACCCATAAGAAGAATTCATAATTGACAAAATGAGGTGGTCTTTTTCTCTGATTATTTTGTCATTTCAGAAAAGGTCAAAAGTTTAAATGTTTGATTTTAGGTTTTTAAAAAATGTTTCTTTATTACAAAAGTGGAAAAAGTCATGCTTCAGAAAACATTTACCTCCTTTGAGTGAAATTTAAAAACACAGAATGTGAAAGCTGTGGGTTGGTTTTATTCAGAGCCTTCCTGAGCATGATAACTGAGGAGACAGTCTCTCATAAGGTTCCAAAGAACTATTCTGAACAGGTTGAGGGAGGGCCAGTATATATGTGATTTTGGCTAAGGATTATGGGCAGTCAAGCATATATCTCTGTAGATGGTTATTGCTAGTCACAAGGAACAATATCTCAGTTAATGATTTCGGTGCTTTTCTAAGTATGGAAACAGGCAAGAATCGGGTTCATAAAAATTTTACTGGAAGTATATCTAACTATCTAAGGGTCTGTCAGCCTGTTTTCTCAAAGTACAGAGTGTCTCATCCTGTTCTTTGTCCTGAATTCCTTTCATAGTGTGCTGTAGATCCGTGAACCAATATTTGATTGAACACTTAAGATAAATGGATTAGAAGATTTAAAGGATATAGTGAATAGTTATATAAGAGAAAACAAACAGAAGAGCTAGAAAGAGTGATAAAAATTTCACAGTTGTATATTGTAAACTGCAATTTTTTTATTCTCACTGTCTTTTATGTTATTTCTCTCCTTCACACACCCCTTACCTACAAAACCCTTTACTCTCTATGATTTGCTTTTGGTCTGGAGTCATGGCTGATTATCTGAAGTCCTTTGGAGAAGAGGTTACAAAGAGACCTCTTAGTCCTTTCCTGCTGCTGCTGCTGCTAAGTTGCTTCAATCGTGTCCGACTCTGTGCGACCCCATAGACGGCAGCCCACTAGGCTCCTCTGTCCCTGGGATTCTCCAGGCAAGAATACTGAAGTGGGTTGCCATTGCCTTCTCTGTAGTCCTTTCCCAAACATCTACAACTGAAAATCTTTCATACTAAACACCTACAACTGAAAATCTTTCATACTGATTAATAAGACAAGTTTTGTATTAGCATAAGCTAACTTCTATAACACCCCTTTTACAAATCCAAATCTTAGAGATTTATCATAATAAAGCAATTTATTTCACACACACATTTAAGAATAATGAAGATTGGTAGGCTTGGGTTAGAGCAAGCTTCTTCATGTAATAGCTTAATTAAAATCTAAGGTACCTTCTATCTATTGGCTTGATTAAAATAAAAGTTTTCAAACTTCACCAATGGATTTGCTTTATCTGTCTAGCATACGAAGAAAGAGGAAGTAAGTAGAGAGTTGAAGAATAAGTTTTATGAACCTGAGTTGAGTTCAGTCACTCAGTCGTTTCTGACTTTTGTGACCCCATGGACTGCAGCACGCCAGGCCTCCCTGTCCATCACCAAATCCCAGGGTTTACTCAAACTCATGTCCATTGAGTTGATGGTGCCATCCAACCATCTCATCCTCTCTCATCTCTTTCTCCTCCCACCTTCAATCTTTCCCAGCATCAGGGTCTTTTCAAATGAGTCATTTCTTTGTATCAGGTGGCCAAAGTATTGGTGTTTCAGCATCAGCATCAGTCCTTCCAAAGTCCAAAGGACTTCCAAAGAAATCCTTCCAAATCAGGACTGATTTCCTTTAGGATGGACTGGATGGATCTACTTGCTGTCCAAAGGAATCTCAAGAGTCTTCTCCAACACCACAGTTCAAAAGCATCAATTCTTTGGTGCTCAGCTTTCTTTATAGTACAACTCTCACATCCATACATGACTACTGGAAAAACCATAGCTTTGAATAGACGTACGTTTGTTGGCAAAGTAATGTTTTTGCTTTTTAATATGCTATCTAGATTGGTCATAGCTTTTCTTCCAGGGAGCAAGCATCCTTTAATTTCAAGGCTGCATTCACCATCTGTAGTGATTTTGGAGCCCCTAAAAATAAAGTCTCTCACTGTTTCCATTGTTTCCCCATCTATTTGCCATGAAGTTATGGGACCAGATGCCATGATCTTAGTTTTCTGAATGTTGAGCTTTAAGCCAACTTTTTAACTCTCCTCTTTCAATTTCATCAAGAGGCTTTTTAGTTCTTCTTCACTTTCTGCCATAAGGGTGGTGTCATCTGTATATCTGAGGTTATTGATATTTATCCCAGAAATCTTGATTCCAGCTTGTGCTTCATCCAGTCCAGCATTTCTCATGTTGTACTCTACATATAAATTAAATAAGCAGGGTGACAATATACAGCCTTGATGTACTCCTTTCCCGATTTGGAACCAGTCTGTTGTTCCATGTCTAATTCTAACTGTTGCTTCCTGACCTGCATACAGATTTCTCAGGAGGCAGGTCAGATGGTCTGGTATTCCCATCTCTTAGAGAATTTTCCATAGTTTGTTGTGATCCACACAATCAAAGGTTTTGGCATAGTCAATAAAGCAGAAATAGAAGTTTTTCTGGAACTTTCTTTCTTTTTCCATGATCCAGCAGATGTTGACAATTTGATTGCAGGTTCCTCTGTCTTCTCTAAATCCAGCTTGAACATCTGGAAGTTCACGGTTCACGTATTGCTGAAGCCTGGCTTGGAGAATTTTGAGCATTTTTTTGCTATCCTGTGAGATGAGTGTAATTGTGTGATAATCTGAGCATTCTTTGGCATTGCCTTTCTCTGGGATTGGAATAAAAACTGACCTTTTCCAGTCCTATGGCCACTGCTGAGTTTTCCACATTTGCTGGCATATTGAATTCAGTACTTTCACAACATCATATTTTAGGATGTGAAATAGCTCAACTGGAATTCCATCACCTCTGCTAGCTTTGTTCCTAGTGATGCTTCCTAAAGCCCACTTGACTTCTCATTCCAGGATGTCTGGCTCTAGGTGATGCCAGACCTGGCCTAGAGGAGGCATTCACTTTTGTCCATATTCTGTTGGCCAGAACTTCGTCACATGACTGTACTGATGTTCAACAGAGGCTGGGAGTTATATTCTAGTTCTGCACCCAGGAAGAAAGAAAGCCAGGTTTTTGCAAATCTAGCAGCTAGATTGTAGCTATTTTCTGCTACATGATAATGATGATATCGTTGGGTGGTGATGATGATTGTTGGGTTGTTAAAAAACATCATTATTAATTTTATCCTGAGTATGCACCCAAGATGTTCTGGATTAGAGACAGATATAGTCATTAACAGTCATCAATAATTGCATTGACCTCCTTTATCCTGGATTTTATTGGTAAAGCACACAATGAAAGACAAATGGTAAGATTAACTATGTAAGGAACCTTGCACTCCATAGGGGATAAAAGTAAATGGATTTTTTTTCTGCCTATATACTGTAGAAAAGGACAGCTACCTTCCCTACATATCCCAAAAAGGAAGGAGAAAATTTTCTGTTCTTTGCAGATGGGAATAAAAGGATAATGGGTTCTCACTTGAACCTTTTGAAATGTAAATCTCTCCAATGGGCAGTCAGCCCCATTGTGTCTGACTTATATGATCTGGAGACAGTCAATGGTCCTGGGTCTCTTGAAAGGTAAACACGTACATCCTGAGTTTTAATTCTCTTGAATTCTCTCACTATTCACACATTGTAAATTTCCTAAGACTTGCTCCTAGCCCAGATCTCAAGTTTTCAGCACAATTTATTGAGAGAGCCAGTACACTGCAGAGATAATAAATATTTTCTTAACTGCTTACATGATGATGATGATGATAGTAGCCAGCATTTTTTGAGAACTTGCCATGTATCAAAACTTATATCAGTTTTTTATTTAGAATTTGTAGTGTCTCATTAGTCTTTGCAACCCAGGAAATGTTACCACTTCCTTTACAGATGAGAAAATTAAGACACAATAAAGTATATTGTACAGTACAGGGAATATAGTTAATATTTTATAATAACATTAAATGAAATATCATATGTAAAGTATTGGACTATTATGTTGTATATTTGAAACTAACATAGTCCTGTAAATAAACTGTAATTTTTTTTAAAGTTAATAAAGCCCCCAAGGATATACAGGTGGAATGTTGTACAGATTAGATTTGAATACAAACAATTTGACCCTAGAATGTGAACTAAATATATACTTTATTAACAGAAGAATATAATAATGGAGCAACAATTTTTGCTTGTTAATTTCCTTCCTAAGAGGTCGTTTCATTACACCTGTTGTTATTCCTGACTTCCATCACCATTTGGATTAGCAGCACTCCCGTGAATTTTTGTGGATGGCTTTATGAGTAGATAAGGTAAACTTAGGGGCTTCTTGCGAGGCACAGTAGTAAAGAATCTGCCTGCCACGCAGAAGATGCAAGAGACCCAGGTTAGATCCTTGAATCGGGAAGATCCCCTGGAGTAGGCAGTGGCGACCTACCCCAGTATTCTTGCCTTGGACAGAGTAGCTTGGCAGGCTACAGTCATGGGGTCACAAAGAGTTGGACACAACTGGGGACACATACAAAGTAAACATATTTATTACATAATAGTAGTACCTTGATCCATAGATTTTATCTAGTTCATTGTTGGGTCCCCTAAAGACTACACTGTACTGTTCAAAGGAATACCCCTTGATAACTGTTTTTGAACTAGCAATTAAGAATAGATTCTGTGGGGTCACAAAGAGTTGGACACAACTGAGCACGTGAGCACTCTGAGCATATGTGTAATAGACATATGTGTAATGGACTTCACAAATAGAAGTCTCCCTCCTTCCTTTGGGGGACCACAGTCTTATTTGTGGAATAAACCAAAGGAGAAGTCACTAGTGATAATGCATTTATTATGAACAAATTAAGAGCTTTTTCATCATCTATATCAAAGGTTCATCTAGTCAAGGCTATGGTTTTTCCTGTGGTCATGTATGGATGTGAGAGTTGGACTGTGAAGAAGGCTGAGCGTGGAAGAATTGATGCTTTTGAACTGTGGTGTTGGAGAAGACTCTTGAGAGTCCCTTGGACTGCACGGAGATCCAACCAGTCCATTCTAAAGGAGATCAGCCCTGGGATTTCTTTGGAAGGAATGATGCTAAAGCTGAAACTCCAGTACTTTGGCCACCTCATGCGAAGACTTGACTCATTGGAGAAGACTCTGATGCTGGGAAGGATTGGGGGCAGGAGGAGAAGGGGACGACAGAGGATGAGATGGCTGGATGGCATCACTGACTCGATGGACGTGAGTCTGAGTGAACTCCAGGAGTTGGTGATGGACAGGGAGGCCTGGCGTGCTGTGATTCATGGGGTCGCCAAGAGTCGGACACGACTGAGTGACTGATCTGATCTGATATCATCTACTTAAATTGCTTAAACATAAATCATATTTCAAGGGTCCTATTGATGTTTACTAAAACAAAAGTATATTTAAAACATGAGAAAAATATAAGAAAAAGTAGACTATGTTAAAGAGTACAATTTTTCTTTGATGATAATATAACTATACATTTCAATCTACTCATTGCCCTAACTGTCACAAATTCTGAAGTAATAACAATCCTGAATAAATGAGATTTTTCACCCTGTAATTGCAAGATAAAAAATTTAACCAACCTAGTTTCCTTTTGCCAGACAGTTTAAATTTATTTATTCATAATATTTTATTCAAATACACATTATATCCTGTATATATCACATATTGAAATCATTTTCTGAAGCTTTACATGTTACTTTTGCAAAAACATTTGTGTAAAATAAAGTATAATATGAAGGTATAAAACAATGTTTATGACCATAGGAATAGTTTACTTGATGAAAGGGAAGCAATCACAGTAGTGAATTTTATTAGTAATCCAAGAAATGAGAATTTTTCTTTTCATTTTAATTGTACATATGCATTCTCCTATTTATGTTTCTATTTAGAGTTAACTTTAATCATAAAAAAGTTACTGAATTTTACTATTTGAAATAATGTGTGTGGTAAGTCGCTTTAGTCATGTCCAACTCTTTGAGACCCAATGGACTGTAGCCTGCAAGGCTCCTCTGTTCATGGGGATTCTCCATGCAAGAATACTGGAGTGGGTTGCCATGCCCTTCTCCAGGGGATCTTCCCAATCCAGGGATCAAACCTGTGTCTCTTATGTCTCCTGTTTTGGGAAGCAGGTTCTTTACCACTAGCACCAGCTATAACTGAAAAAGAAATTAATCAGTTTACTTGAGAGAGGTGCAACAATGCTCTCAGGATAGAAACATCACAAAAGATAAAAGGTTGTATTAAAGGATTGAGTTTTCCCAAGTGGCTCGGGGATAAAAAATCTGCCTGCCAGTGCAGGAGATGTGGGTTCCATATGTGACAGTCCACTCCAGTATTCTTGCTTGGAAAGCCCATGGCCAGAGGAGCCTGGCAGGCTACAGTCCATGGAGTCGCAGAGTCAGACACAACTGAAAGACTGAGCACACTTGCACAGTGGAGCATTACTGTGTCTCTAAATGTAAATAATTTATTCCTGTCTCAGTGATAATGCTTAGGCTGTTATAATAAATATCGCCTTCAATCTTAAAGGGAAGTAGGCAAAATTTAATCTCTTACCTAAATAAATTATACAGTCTTTTAAGTTTTGCTTTACAAATCTTAAAGCTCACTCTTCAAAGTAGTTTATTATTTCATTAACATGGTCAAAAGGAAAAAGAAGTAGTGGCAATGGTGGTTTAGCCGCTAACTTATGTGGGACTCTTCTGTCCATGGAATTTCCCAGGCAAGAATACTGGAGTGGGTTGCCATACATTTTTCCAGGTGATCTTCCCAACCCAGGGATTGAACCTGCATCTCCTGCATTGCAGGAAGATTCTTTATCACTGAGTCACCAGGGAAGCCCAAAAGAAGTAGTATGAAATTAATTTATAATTTGAAAGGGTCAATGAATATTTATCTAACTGATGTATTAGAAATTTAAATCTTTGAAAAACTACCTATGTCTTTATTTTTTTCTTTTTTTTTAAATTTTATTTTATTTTTAAACTTTACAATATTGTATTGGTTTTGCCAAATATTGAAATGAACATGTATACCTATGTCTTTAGAAAAGATAAACTTTCTATTGTAGGATTTCTAGTTATAAACCTGACATTTCAAATGAGAAATCCCACTAGCTCACTATGAAATAAAGTAACAATAAAACATGAAGTACTTTTAAAAATCTCTCTAATAGAACATTGCTTTTTAAAATGTTATGACTCTCAGAAAAGGTGGACTGCATGTAATATTTTTCCTAATAATACCTTTAAGAAAGACCTTTGATTCAGTTTAAGTGGCCTTTTAGAAACTCAGTTGTCAACCAGTGTGCATTCATTTTGTTTTTGTTTTGAAACTGACAGTTATTTCTCTCTCTCTCTCTCTCTCTCATCTTTCACATCAATTTGAAAGTGCACTTAAAAGGTTAGGGTCAAAGAGATCCATGCCACTGGCAGACAAGGCCAGAGAACTTTCCTAAATTGACCTAATTCAAATATTCATCACTCTGTCTGTGTAAACACTTGAGTAGTATGATGCCTCTTACATGATTAGATCCAACCATAACTAAGCTACATTGAATCTCTGATATTTATCAAATGTAAATATCTACAAGTCACATTACTATAGGGAAAAAAAGGTTAATTTTGAATGCTTTGGAAGAGAGTTAGTAATTACTTTTACTGAGGGTACAATCTTGGAAGAAGCCTAGAATGTTGAATTTGAAGTGAAGTAATGGATACTTACATCCATTAAGTATTGTATAGATTATAGCCATTCAGCACCTTATTTTTTTTAAATTTTTTTTAAATTTTATTTTATTTTTAAACTTTACATAATTGTATTAGTTTTGCCAAATATCAAAATGAATCCACCACAGGTATACATGTGTTCCCCATCCTGAACTCTCCTCCCTCTTCCCTCCTCCCTCCGCATACCATCCCTCTGGGTCGTCCCAGTGCACTAGCCCCAAGCATCCAGTATCGTATTTTTTACACTAGAGTTTTCTAAAAATGTTTTAAAAGCTAATATACTAATAGAAAATATCTAAATTACTTATGATTGGGCATAAATCTATTGTCATTTTTCCCCTAAATATACTAATTCTCTTCCAGTGCAATTGGCCACTTTCATTTTATTAACTATCTTTAGATTATAGAAGACTAAAATGGTAAAGAAAATATCAAAATAAAGACAACCCTTCCAGTGCCGCTTTATACATAGTAAACCAGGATTGGCAAGTAGATTTTATTTCTCATGCCTGTCATGATGAATTTGTAAGCAGTTACCTGGAGGTCTGTGTGAAAAGGAAACAGGTTGAATATAGCCTCAGAAGAATGACTATTAAGATATATTTGCTATGGTTTCTTGATATTTGTCATCTTCCAGTAAATCCTTGATTTTTTTGAGAGATGTTTGTGGGGCCTTTGTGGATTTCCATTTTCAAATAAAAGATTATATTTTCCCCTTCCCCCACAAAAATATGTATGCATCCACAAATAAAAAGTACTTAGTACTGGGATATGAATTTTAATCCATTTGTTTTGCTTGTTTACCTGCATAGAACCTCATTCTAGTACATCTTAATGTATATGATTCAAATTTGGGCTTCAGGAAAATTATATATTATGTTGAAAGGGCAATTGTTCAATCTGTAGATACAAATAACCTACTTTTATAACTATTAACCAACTGATTCCTACAGTATCTGAGGTACAAACTCTATTTCAAGATTTTGTCTAGTTCAAAATATTTATTTAGGAACTAAATCGTGCTGCTAATTGGACCAAAATCTTTCAAATGAGATAAAATAAAGCCCATTTTCTCCTACAATAAATTGGGAACGTTGCCCAGAATAAAGCACACGATGAGGTGACAGAAAGGCAGGGTATTAGGGTGAATGTAAAAGATGCAAAGTATCACAAGAAAACTGCAAGCAGCCTCATCACTAAAATTGAAGAATAATAACTCTGTTAGGAGATAGGACTGTATTTTGGAAAAACCTATTTGAAATCCTTACCATCAGTGTAATCTACTCAAAGGAGTTGTTTGATTCTGGCTGTGCACAGGTGAGTAAAACAGCCAGGCCTGTACCCAGGAGATGAGATCATGCAGGTTCACGGTGACCCAGGCACACCACATAGATCTGCAAGTGCTGGGCTCACAGTGGTCATGAGGTAATACGGATGGGCCATTAGTAAAGCTGTGATGACGCACTCCCCTGGGCCGTGGTCGGCTTGTTTTGCTGCTGTAGTAAACAATTCTCTCACTAGAAATGGCAGCACTTGGTGATGATATTCTTTTCCCTTTGAATTAATTTAGGAGGCTTTGAAAGTACTTCCAGCATTAAGAATTATTTGTGTATAAGCTTTTTTTTTTTTTTTTTGCATCTAGCACAATGATGTGTTTTTGCCATGTTTCCTTAAAAATATATGAAGATTTTATTTAACTAAGCCCTTGGTAAGATATTAGGAGGCTTCATTTTAGAATTTTGGTATGATTGGCACACATGAAAGCAGTGACACATATTTTTTATTGTTTTTAAATGACTTGGAGCTTTAGTTTACCAAGTAAATTTTCAATTCACTTGTACTGTATCAATTTGTGACTTTCCCACTTGGTAAACTTTCATTTTAAGGCTTTGCTGAGGTTTTCTTGAGACAGGCTATTATGATAGCATCTCTGTAAGTGCTGTGATATGACATGTTTCCAAGGCTGTTGTAAAACAATTATAACTGCCACTAAAATATCTTGGCTGGAATGGATATGAAAATGAACAAAGGGAACGTGAGAATCTAACATGTTCTCACTTGATTCTATAATGTAATCTGCGTAAAGATATTTTTGCCACAAAGATCAATCAAATAGTAATTTCCTGATTTTATTTTGTGGGTTGATTAGAATTATACCTGCCTTTTTGTGCCCAAGAAAATATCCAAATCCTATTTGTAGATGTAAAATAAAATCTGAAATATTTTTGTTTAAAATGGCTTCTTATAATTAAAATATGGCAAATTTTATGTTTGAATAGAAATCTTTCACTATCAGAACCAGTGACATCTTGGTATCATTATAATTTTTGCAAAAAACAAGATTCTCTCATGAGTACAATCTGATCAACTAGTCCTGTTGCACCTTTTGGGGATCCTTGGAATAACAGACACAGAGACAGATCTAGTTTATAGAATCTTAGAAGTTTTTATCAATCACTTCTTTCTTTAGCAGCATCATAGACATAAGCCATACCCCACAATCATATTAACTAGAGCAGGAAACTTTAAAAAAAAAATCATAAGTAGGTTCTTTACCTGCACAATATTTTCTCTGGAGATGACTTTGTCTCCTTTATCTATCATCCTAGTATATAACACACAATAGGTAGCTGGAACTATCAATAAAAGGGATTCAGTTCAGTTCAGTTCAGTCACTCAGTCATGTCCGACTCTTTGCAACCGAATGGACAGCAGCATGCCAGGCCTCCCTGTCATCACCTGTCATCACCCTGTCCATCACCAACTCCCAGAGTTTACCAAACTCATGTCCACTGAGTCAGTGATGCCATCCAGCCATCTTGTCTTCTGTTATCCCCTTCTCCTCCTTCCCTCAATCTTTCCCAGCATCAGGGTCTTTTCAAATGAGCAGCTCTTCGCATCAGGTGGCTAAAGTATTGGAGTTTCAGCTTCAACATCAGTCCTTCCAGTGAACACTCAGGACTGATCTCCTTTAGGAAGGACTGGTTGGATCTCCTTGCAGTCCAAGGGACTCTCAAGAGTCTTCTCCAACACCATAGTTCAAAAGCATCAGTTCTTCGGCACTCAGGTTTCTTTATAGTTCAACTCTCACATCCAATACATGACTGCTGGAAAAACCATAGCCTTGACTAGATGGACCTTTGTTGGCAAAATAATGTCTCTGCTTTTAAACATGCTATCTAGGTTGATCATAACTTTCTTTCCAAGGAGTAAGCGTCTTTTAATTTCATGGCTGCAATCACCATCCGCAGTGATTTTGGAGCCCAGAAAAATAAAGTCAGCCACTGTTTCCCCATCTATTTGCCATGAAGTGATGGGACTGGATGCCATGACTTAGTTTTCTGAATGTTGAGCTTTAAGTCAACTTTTTCAGTGTACTCTTTCACTTTCATCAAGTGGCTCTTTAGTTCCTCTTTACTTTCTTCCATAAGGGTGGTGTCATCTGCATATGTGAGGTTATTGCTATTTCTCCTGGCAATCTTGATTCCAGCTTGTGCTTCATTCAGCCCAGCGCTTCTCATGATGTGCTATGCATATAAGTTAACTAAGCAGGGTGACAATATATAGCTTTGACGTACTCCTTTTCCTATTTGGAACCAGTCTGTTGTCCATGTCCAGTTCTAACTGTTGCTTCTTGACCTGTATACAGGTTTGTCAAGAGGCAGGTCAGGTGATCTGGTATTCCCATCTCTTTCAGAATTTTCCACAGTTTATTGTGATCCACACAGTCAAAGGCTTTGGCAAAGTCAATAAAGCAGAAATATCTGTTTTTCTGGAACTCTCTTGCTTTTTTGATGATCCAGCAGATGTTGGCAATTTGATCTCTGGTTCCTCTGCCTTTTCTAAAACCAGCTTAAACATCTGGAAGTTTACTGTTCACGTACAGTTGAAGCCTGGCTTGGAGAATTTTGATCATTACCTTGGTAGCATGTGAGATGAGTGCAATTGTGCAGTAGTTTGAGCATTCTTTTGCATTACCTTTCTTTGTGATTGGAATGAAAACTGATCTTTTCCAGTCCTGTGGCCACTGCTGAGTTTTCCAAATTTACTGGCATATTGAGTGCAGCACCTTCACAGCATCAGCTATTAGGGTGTGAAATAGCTCAACTGGAATTCCATCACCTCCACTAGCTTTGTTCGTAGTAAAACTTCCTAAGGCTCACTTGACTTCACATTCCAGGATGTCTGGCTCTAGGTGAGTGATCACACCATCGTGATTGTCTGGGTCATGAAGATCTTTTTTGTTCAGTTCTTCTGTGTATTCTTGACACCTCCTCTTAATATCTTGTACTTCTGTTAGGTCTCTACCATTTCTGTCCTTTATTGAGCCCATCATTGCCTGAAATGTTCCCTTGGTATCTCTAATTTTCTTGAAGAGATCTCTAGTCTTTCCCATTCTGTTGTTTTCCTCTATTTCTTTGCATTGATCGCTGAAGAAGGCTTTCTTATCTCTTCTTGCTATTCTTTGGAACTCTGCATTCAGATGCTTATATCTTTCCTTTTCTCCTTTGCTTTTTGCTTCTCTTCTTTTCACAGCTATTTGTAAGGCCTCCCCAGACAGACATTTTGCTTTTTTGCATTTCTTTTCCACGGGGATGGTCTTGATTCCTGTCTCCTGTACAATGTCATGAACCTCAGTCCATAATTCATCAGGCACTCTATCTATCAGATCTAGTCCCTTAAATCTCTTTCTCACTTCCACTGTATAATCATAAAGTATTTGATTTAGGTCATAACTGAATGGGCTAGTAGTTGTCCCTACTTTCTTCAATTTAAGTCTGAATTTGGCAATAAGGATTTCATGATCTTAGCCAGTCAGCTCCTGGTCTTGTTTTTGCTGACTGTATAGAGTTTCTCCATCTTTTGCTGCAAAGAATATAATCTTTCTGATTTCAGTGTTGACCATCTGGTGATGTTCATGTGTAGGTCTTCTCTTGTGTTGTTGGAAGAGGGTGTTTGCTATAACCAGTGTGTTCTCTTGGTAAAACTCTTTTAGCCTCTTCCCTCCTTCATTCTGTACTCCAAGGCCAAATTTGCCTGTTACTCCAGGTGTTTCTTGACTTCCTACTTTTGCATTCCAGTCCCCTGTAATAAAAGGACATCTTTTTTGGGTGTTAGTTCTAAAAGGTCTTGTAGGTCTTCATAGAACCGTTCAACTTCAGCTTCTTCAGTATTACTTGTTGGGGCATAGACTTGGATTACCGTGATATGGAGTGGTTTGCCTTGGAAATGAACAGAGATCATTCTGTCATTTTTGAGATTGCATCCAAGTACTGCATTTGGGACTCTTTTGTTGACTATGAGGGCTACTCCATTTCTTCTAAGAGATTCCTGCCCATAGTAGTAGGTAATATGGTCATCTGAATTAAATTCACCCACTCCAGTCCATTTTAGTTTGCTGATTCCTAGAATGTTGACATTCACTCTTGCCATCTCCTGTTTGACCACTGCCAATTTGCCTTGATTCATGGACCCAACATTCCAGGTTCCTATGCAATATTGCTCTTTACAGCATCGGACCTTGCTTCTGTCACCAGTAACATTCAAAACTGGATGTTGTTTTTGATTTGGCTCCATCCCTTCATTTTTTTCTGGAGAATCTTCATTCTTTGTGGGTTTCATGAGGACTCTATGAACAGTATGAATAAAAGAGGTATATAGGTAAATTACTGATGGATGCCTTTTCTGAAATTTTATCTCCTTCAATGACAATCTGTGATCAGCACTACCCCTAGTTAAGTTGTACTTACTACCAACTACGAAAAAATCCCTCTGTTTGATGTTTTATATTCTTGTGTTCTGCCAGTGCCTATGGTTTTTGTATTAGGGGAAACATAATTCTTTGCTTAAATCAGTCCAGACGAAATCTGCAGAGTTTCTCCTTGAGATGAGCAAACATATGGAATGTGAAGAAAGTTATTCTTCATCATAAACATTTTTAAGTAGTGGAAAAGGAAAATGTAAAAAGGCCATATGCTTTGGGAAAGTAATTTTCATTATGGAAGCTTCTGAGAAGGGCAAACAATGAGAAAAAAACTGTTATGCTTTAGAATTTCCATGATACTTAGTGTCTTTCACAGTTGACACCATTTTTTATTCAGTGTACTCTTTGAAGCCCTCTTCAGTAGAAACCACAAGGCAACAGACGTAAGCACTGGACTCATTAACCAGAGGTTGTGTTTTTTTCTCTCCATTTGGTCCAGGATGTCTTAGTTATGGTGTTGTTTTAGAGGAACATGTTAAATTGTAAATAGCAGAGATCTAGGAGTCAAACAGCTGTATTAAAGTCTCAGCCCTTACAAATTAATAGCTCTTCCATCTTGGAGAATTTATTTTATTTTTGATTTTAGGTATCCATATTTATAAAACAGAGATCATGATCCATACTTCTTAGTGTTCCTGTGAGAATAAATTAAAAAAGTATTTGAAGAGCCTAGCCCAATGCTTGGCACATAGCCAACACTCAGAAACTCATGGTTTTATTTTTTCGTTTAGTATGATACTCAGCATGGAGTCTGTGGTTAGTATGGATCCATTATCTAATTCACCTAGTTTTATTTCATAGTTTTATCCTAAGTTAGCTAGATAGGCGTGTGTGTGTGTGTGTGCGCGCATGCTTAGTTGCCTCTTTGTGACCCCCTGGACTGTAGCCCACCAGACTTCTCCATCTGTGGGATTCTCCAGGTAAGAATACTGGAGTGGGTATCCATTCTCTTCTCTAGGGGATCTTCCCAATTTTGGGATCAAACCTGGGTCTCCTGAATTGCAGGCAGATACTTTACCATGTGAACCACCAGGGAGGCCCAGCTAGGTAGGCATACAGAAGACAGATGATGACATTTCCCCTTGTCAATGTCATTAATTAAAACACTCAGCCTAAGTCAGCAGTGACTTCAGTGTTATTAATGTATAGTTTGATAGATATTTTTGTGCTATGTGGCCAATGTGTCTACATCTTTTATCTTACAAACTGAAGAAAAATCAAGAGCTCAGATAATAAAATGATGAATTCACCGTCACAGAGTGAAGAATTATAATTACATTCTAGTTTTTTTGAACATTAGAATTATGATCTCAACCAATTAGGTGGCAAACATCCAAATAATGTTTGTTCTTTTTGTTTTGTGAGAGTACATTACAAATCCCTGCCCAGTTCCAGAGGATTACCAAGTAGCAGAAGAATACGGTCATGTTCCTTTATCTTTTAAAATGTCGCATAAGTTCAGGAGGTATTTTTTGCATATTGGAAACTGCTGTCTATAGCACAACTGTTTTAAAATGCCATTCATAATTCTAAATGATAGAATCTGACACTTCTTCTGAAGAAACTTGTTACAAGAGTCTTCTCAATCATTACTGAATTCAAAAGCAGACAATCTGTAGATCATTGTTCTAACTAAAGGACATTTTTATCAGGGTTTTTTTTTTTTTTTTTTTTTTTTAGTGTATGTGTGAGAGAGACAGGGACTAGACAGATACTTAACTACCATATCTGATTTCATTTCTGTTTTACCACAAAAAGGAAATCCACTTATTGGCTACTTATCCTCTCCTCTCCTTCCCTACCCACTTTTTCTCCTCCTCTCCTCTCTCTCCTACCAGCGTTCCAAAGATGCATCAACCATTGTGAGATGTACTGTTTGGATGCTTTCATAGTCAGAAACCATGGGGTGTTTTACTTTGCTAGAGCTACCATGAGAAAATATCAAAGATTGAGTGACTTATACAACAGAGTGTGTTTTCTCACAGTTCTGGAGACTAGAAATCCAAGATTAAGGCTTAGGCAGGTTTCGTTGTCCCCAAAGCCTCTCTGCTTGGCTTGCAGGTGGCTGACTTCTCTCTGTGTCCTCAAAGGGCCTTTCTTCTGTGTGCACACATCACTGGTGTTTCTTCTTAGGTCCAAATTTCTTCTTCTTATAAAGATACTAGTCATATTGTAATAGAGCCCACTCTGAAGTGTTGCTGTGACAACAAGGACTGTAGCTCACCAGTCTCCTTTGTCCATGGGATTCTCCAGGCAAGAATACTGGAGTGGATAGCCATTCTTTTCTCTAGGGGATCTTCCCAACCCAAGAATCAAATCTGTGCTTCCCACATTGTGGGCAGATTCTAGCTCACCCTAACAGCCTTATTTTAATTTTAATTGCCTCTTTAAAGGCTGTAACTCCAAACACAGTCACATTTTGAGATGATGGTGATAGGACTTCAACATATAAGTATTGTGGTGGCAGGGACACAGTTCTGCCTATAACATGGGGAATGCAAGTTATTTTTCCAAATAAATTTAAGCAACCTTGTAAAATTTTTTTAAAAAGACAGTTATAACAGAAGAGTATAGCTATTCCCAATAGCAGCCATATTGCAAACCCTAAATGTGTGAGAAGCTAGACTCTGAGGATTCCTCAAAGGCATATCATAGTGACCCAAGTAGAGTCCTAGGAGGGTGTCATTATATTAGCAAATGTTAATCTGTGACGAAGATTTACATCTGATTAAAAAAAAGAAAGAATATGTTGGCAGAGGGTGCTGATGATTTTTACGCAAGCTGGAGAAAAGCAGCTGAAACAGTAAGAACTCACTATTGGATTTCCAGCCATGTCCTGGGTTGAGGTCACAGTGGAGAGATCCTCAAACTCTCTAGTAACTAGAAAGATATGTTCTATGTTGTGGGTCTGATTTGAGTCATTGGGCCTCACTGAGGTCAGTCGATTGAAGTGTTGTTGCTCCCTTTCATTTTACACTGAATCCATCTTTTGTCAAAAGTAATTTATTCTGAAATTCAACTCTCATATATTGTAACAATGGGAAATTCATGGAGAGCAGACATGAATAATATTCCATTTTCAGGAAAAGAATGCCCCCAGTTGTAAATGATAAGCTGACTTTCTGGTTGTTCAGCAATGTAACATGAGCTCCATGGTAGTTTTGTCTACTCAGCCCATTTCTGGAATCTCCCTCTTTGTGCTTGTGACCTTAACTGCAGCATACTCATTTAATAAATACTGTTGAGTCTTATTCTTCCTTTTCTGTGAAAAAGTTTATGTGATTAAATCTCAAATTCCCCTAGCTGTTCTTAGTTGATTTTTTTAAAACCTCTAGTTCAACCTTAATTTTTAATTGAATGGCACTTTCTGTGACTTTGAAAACCACTGTATTCAGCTTAGTTGAGCTTGTTCTTGCTTTAGAACCTTGAGCTAATGCTAACTCTGTACTTAGATCTTCTTATAACTTGCCTCTTTACATATTCTAGGTCAAATGTCAACCCCTTAGAGGCCTTCTTTGACTAACCTTGCTAAAAAGACTGCTTACCATCCCTGGCCTCCATCACTGCTGCAAAAAAAAAAAAAAAATACTGACAATATTTATTGGGGTCAGTGAACTTGTCTTTCCTAAACAAAATCAACAAGTCAATGAATCACTCTTGCATTCTCTAGAATGTTTGAAGAATGGGAAACACAATAAAATTTTTAAATTTGATATTTATATATATATATATGTTCATGTGTTAAATAAACATTGGCTAAAAATGATAGACACTATCTGGCTAGATACTTTCCTATCATATACAAAATTTATGAGTTCTTACTGTCTTCTACTTGAAAACAAGTGGTTCTCAGCTTCCAAGGGATTTACCTGTCAGTGATTTACTCCCCTGAAACTCAAACTGTGGTCCCCCAAATAACAGCATGAAGATTCCCACAAAATTATTAGATATGTAAATTTTGGACTACACACCAGATCCACTGACTCTGAAACTCTGGAGGTGAGATCCAGCTATCTTTACTGTAACAGAACCTTCAGATGTCTCTTCAGTGAACCACTGACTTACCTATTCAAAAGTCTAACATAATATTTATCGACATTTGAACCAAAATAATAGCACTGCCATTCAAATATACTTGGAGCTCTTCAGTGACTTTAGAACCTACTAATATCATTGTAGAAAATCAGCCTTCTATCTCTCTGATTTATAATTGCATTCACAAACTTGACATCTCAGAATGATCCCAGAATCCTATACCTAATTTCTCAGCTAAAAGTCAATGTAGACTGAGGTTCATTTCCTAATACATGGATGAAAAGCTATTTCCCATTACAGCTCTTTGGTATGGGACAGGAAAAAAATGAATAGGAAATGACAATAAATCAACACCAATTTATCAACCTTGCTGTCATTTCTTAAGTATCATTTTCACAAATATGTTATTTCAGAGCTGTGGTAGAGGACAAAGGAATGATTTGGCAAGCTCCAAAAGACTCAAATGTCAGGAAAATATTTTGTTCCAGGAGATTTATGCTGTGAATAAATGTTTGAAATTCAGTTAATATATGTCACCATTCATTTGTGGCACAAAGATAATAGAATCATAAGAGAGGAACTTCATTGTCTTTACACTGTGAGAAAAATATGAGTTTGTTTTAAAAAGGGTAGAAAGTAGCATGTATCAGTGAAAAAGCAGGAGCCAATGCGTGAATACCCACCTGCCTTTTAACTCCATCTGCAGTGAACTCCCTTGTACTCTGCTTGCCCTACAAACAGAACTACAATCTGCAATGCAAGTATTACCTAACCTTTGAAAGCTGCCTATGTTGTAAAAGCATTTCTTCTCAGTGACACACAAATCTTAAAGAAGATAGTTACTAATACACTGAAGCACACCTTTCTAGTTCAGGTAGAAATTCTTGCTGCTTAAATATAGAGAATTATTTTTTCTTCATATATGTTGATTGTATCTTTTCTAAAAAAATAGTAAAGTAAAATCAAAATTGATATGATTGAAATCTTTTGGGAATAAAATTGAGAACCATTTTACATAAATATAAAATAATAAGGACTTCATTTTGAATATATATATTCATATATATTTTGCATATATATATGCAAACAGATATAAATATATCATATTTTTAAACAATCAAATTAATGTTCTGATATGGTAAAGAAATAGAATTATGAACAAATGGAATTCAAAACAAGTTTTTTTTAATTTCAGAATATAAATGCATTCATTTTGGCTAAGTTATGTATATCCCAATTTACTTAACTGTAATTATTAAGGATTGCACATTCTTTTGGATTGTCCTAGAAACTTATTGAAATATTAATAATGTACTATTAAATCTTATTTACTATGAAGATAATATATTGTATAAATTTTTGATATTTAATATTTTGGAGCATCAATTATATCAAAATCAAATTATTTCTAAATTATAGGGCATAGATCTAGAGAGAGGGCATAAAATTATTCTTGCCCTGAGCAAATAATTGTCTTGTAGTCTTATAGATAAGAGCATCAATTTAACTTAGCCCCAATAATATCTTTGTAAAAAATAGAGAAATATTACAGTGACTAGGAGAACTTTTGGCCTTCAAATAACTACCTACTCCAGATATTAATACAAAAATTTTGTTATTTTTAATTGCTCATATCATGACACTATTCTAAAGGAAAAAATACTTTTAAAGTTGTGACTATTATTTCATGGTCATTGTAGATATTTCCACATTCAACCCTTAGACTTTTTTTCATAGGAATTGCTCATAGTTATATAATGTTAGCTAGTGTAAAAATCTGATTCACTTTGAAATAACTGCTCAATTATGTATATCTATAAAGCAATTGGGAAGAGATTCAGAAATAAACAATGTATACATTTGTTTAAAGAGGTCGTTCATATTTTCAATAGTGTACAAGCTAGTAATACAAAAGCCTTATTGATTTAAAAACAGAAACAGTAGATATCCTTTCAAAATAAATGTGGAGTATATGGATACCTTGGATTTAGTAGTAGAAAAATAGGATTTGTTTACCCAGTGACACATGAAGATAACATTCAAGTTTCAATTATGTTAAAAATTAAGGTTTTTTACATTTAAAATATCACAAACCTTGGGAAACCTGAGTTAAGAGGCAGCAGAAGGAATGTACACAAGTCTACTTATTAGACATGCTGTGAACCCAAGAACTGCTACTGCTGCTAAGTCACTTCAGTAGTGTCTGACTCTGTGCGACCCCATAGACGGCAGCCCACCAGGCTCCGCCGTCCCTGGGATTCTCCAGGCAAGAACACTGGAGTGGGTTGCCATTTCCTTCTCCAATGCAGGAAAGTGAAAAGTGAAAGTGAAGTCGCTCAGTCGTGTCCAACCCTCAGCGACCCCATGGACTGCAGCCTACCAGGCTCCTCCGTCCATGGGATTTTCCAGGCAAAGAGTACTGGAGTGGGGTGCCATTGCCTTCTCAAGAGAAACTAACTTGCATAATTCTTACTGATATGTTGTTGTGGAAAAAATTCTATGTATGGAAACAAATATGGTCAAAGTCTCAATTTAAAGAACAATAGAGAAAGTGAAATTATTTTTATGTTTTCAAATAAAAATATTTTAAGAATACATTATATTGGAACAGGTAGTATAGCAGTCAGGGAATGGCCAAAATATAGAATTAGTAAACATATAAACAAAAGTGACTTCAGATGTTTCCTTGCAGTATTTTTAAATCTTGTTATTCAAAGCATTAGAAAATAATGAGTATGTTCTCATGCTTGCTTCCTTAGTATCTGCTTCTCTCTCATGATTCTGAGAATGTAGTTCAAAAACCAAAAAAAAAAGATGCAGAGTGCCTGGTCCACATTTTCAGTTTATTTGTTCTTGTAAGTAGTTATCAAAAACTTAGGAGTTAAATGGACACTGGCCTATAGTGTCCTTTTGCCACTTAAAATAATTTGTTTCCATTTCTATTCTTTTCATCCTATATGGAAATTATTTTTCATGTAATTAAAAAAATAATCCCAATTATCTATATATCCACAAATATGAGTCTTCCACAGCTAATCCAACTGTTAAATGATCTAAATTAAATAACTAATTAAACAAACATTCTGAACAACTACTGTGTACCAGACAGTGTAGTAAGGCTTGGGGGTGCAGCAGTGAAATAAATTCCCTGTGTTCATGAGACTGACATTCTTGTGAGGGTGAGGGAAAGGTAACAATAAAACTAAAAAAATAAAAATAAAAAGTGGGGGGTAAAAAGCAATAACATTTGTTAGGAAGTGATCGATTCTAAGCATAAAAGAGACAAAATGGGAAAAAGAGTGACATAAGGTAGAACAAAGTGGTATTTTGTAAAGAGGGAAGATTTCTTTCAATGATAATATGTATATAATGTCCTGGAAAAGGTGATGAGCCAGCCACAGAGACACATGGGGCAGTAGTGTTTAAGGCAGAAGAAACAACAGAATATGACAGAAAAATGAAAGTCCCTTTGAAAGAAAAGAGATGATGTGCTGTGACCAAAGTGAAGGCAGAAGGGGTAGAAGGTAGCAATTCATGCCAAGCCTTGGGATTTTCAATTTTATTCTGGGTGATGTGGAAGATACTAATTCTTTCTGTGCTTCTCATAATGTCTCTTTCTTCTCTGAGCTACCTGCTCTCGTCGGCCCTTACTGCCTGGCCTGTGCGTTGTTTGCACAGTCTCTGGGATAGTTAGAGCTCTTGGCCCCAGTGTCTTCCCAGTCTCCACCTTCCTCTTCACTGCACAGTGACCCTTCATTAAGGACTTCTTGGATGATATTTTTTTCCATGATCAAAACATAATAAAAACAACAACATTAATAATAATAGCTATGTTTATAATATTACACCATTATGTAATTAGTTATTTTTCACATTAAATCCATAGGCAAAAACCACTATTATATCCACTTTATAGATGAAGAAGCTGTGGATAAGAGAAGCCAAGTAATTAATGGAAGTGTGCAGCTAGATAGCAGTGGCAACGTGATTTAATCCCCATTGCTAATCAAATGAAACTTTCTCAACCAAATATTGCAAGTCTTTGATATGAAGCTTAAATGTGGGCTAGACTGACCCGACTTCATGCGCCATCTCCATGTGCCATCTAATTACTAATTACATTTGAGGTCTGAGGCAAGTTGATAACCTTTGACTCAGTGAACTTAGGTGTAAAATGAGAAGCATATAATATTTTCCTTAAATATTATATTTCTCACAAATGAGAAAATGCACACAAAGCACTTTATACTTATCTTACTATATAACGGGCCCTTAGCAGATGTTAACTGTAATCATTATTTCAATATTAGCATATACATTGCATTATGCATCAGAATATAAGAGAATATTTCCATGGAAATCTATATATTTTTGATCATAACATAGGTATAACTATGCCATATTATCAGTATGCCAGAAATATATGTGAGCACTTAAAAACAAAAGTTATTCACTTCGTGTTTTTCAAAATATATATTCTTTTTAATTATAACTTTTACATATGGGCCTGGATATCAAATGAATCAATAGATGAGGAGTGTCTACAGTGACAAAATGAATGCTAAAAATATTATAATCGTCATTTTTTATTCATCTAATAAACTCAACTGACTATGATCATGAATATGTAATAACGTAGGGCATATCATTGCTAATACTTTTTGTAGGTTTGTTTGTTTGTTTTGCAATGCTATAATATGTCTAATGATGGCAACTTCTGTAAGAAAAAGCAAAGTGCCATTTCTAAGCTTGTAAATAGTGTTGTTTGGCTGGGATTTTAATGTACTCCTGATATGTACCATTATTTAATTAGCATAATTTCAGTCTTCCCCATGGGCCTGTTCTTGGCTTATATTCTACAGGAAGTGGGATGGCTTTTATTCTTAACATTCATTATAATGCCTGGAATTTTATATAAGCTTGTCAACACCACAACCCCACTGTCTGTAGGAATATAAATTCAGTGTATTGCTAACAGTCTTATTGGCTAGAAGTATAACCTCAGATTTGAAGCTGTCCCACATCTGTACAAAACTCAGTAGAAAGCCAGTTCATCCATTCCTTAGGGTCAGTGGTCTTAAACTATAAGCTACTGAATGTTTCCTTCAAATAAAATCTTATGAAAAACTGAATATACAAAATCAAAAGATGTACAACTTCTCTGTGAGCTATAGGTAAATTGGCCATCCTCAGTATTCCCAGGACTTCTCCAGGACAACCTCGGGTCTCTGAGGAATAACATCTGCACTAGATACTCTGCAATACATCCGTAGGGAAGCCTACCTGTCAGAGTGATACTTTTGACTGTAAATTATTGGCTGCATGTAGTTCTGTGCTTTAAGATGATGATGTGGCCTTTACTAAAGAACACTATATAAGAAAAAGTCATTACTAAACCTATCGTAAAGATGTTGTTGAAGATGTTTATTGATTTACACTATAAGATTTCTCAGGAGCAATTTCCTTCTGATCTTAGGCTTTTTCTGAACAATTTTCTGAATGAAGGAATAGAGGACAAGCATAGAGGTAGTGATCTTTGAACTTGACCATTTTATGATGGATTATTTTATAGGATCATTCCAGATCTCAAACTTTATATATTTGAGAAAGTGCCTGGTGAGTTCAGTGAACATAACGTGATTTGGTTGGCGAGTAGCATTAAGTGTGTGAAACAGCATTTTAACAAATAACGCTAGATACATGAGTTTTCATTTTACACAGTATAGATATTATATGTTGCATGTTCCATTGAAAGCTTTTGGTGAACAAACTCATAATCAAAGGAAATCTCTGAGAGCAATGTAAAATATTCATAAATATTACCCTCAAGAAGCATACATGTACATGGGTAAGATAAGTTTTCCAAAGAAATAAGCATAATTTTACATAGAAAGCCTGATGGATGTGAGCCTTTATTTGTAATTTTATTCAGCTTAACAGATAACTATATTTTATATCTTATATATGACTTTCATATAAATAAGTGTACATATATATTCAAATATAGTGGTTTCTGTGCCCATTTCAGGGCTTCCCTGGTGGTTCAGATGGTAAAGAATCTGCCTACAATGCAGGAGACCCAGGTTCAATCCCTGGGTCAGGAAGATCCCCTGGAAAAGGAAACGGCAACCCACTCCAGTATTCTAGCCGGGAGAATTCCATGGACAGAGGAGACTGGCAGGCTGCAGTCCATGGGGTCTCAAAGAGTCAGATACAACTTAATGACTATCCCTTTCACTTTCATGCACCTTTCATAGAATATCATTAATCTACTTTATCATCCAGTAAAGAATGCAGTACTTTTCAAGATACTTGAATTCTAAATGTTCAAGTGCCAAAATGTGTTTATTATAAAATAAAGGCTTCTTGGTAGCTCAGCTGGTAAAGAATCTGCCTGCAATGAGGGATACCTGGGTTCAATCCCTGGGTTGGGAAGATCCCCTAGAGAAGGGAACCCTGGAGAAGGGAATGGCTACCCACTCCAGTATTCTGGTCTGGAGAATTCCATGGACTATATATGGGGTTGCAAAGAGTTGGACATGACTGGGCAACTTAAAAAAATTTGAAAGTATCCTTTTAAATGAAACACCTTGAAATGTAATCATTGCCATTTTCCAGTTACAAGTAAAAAGACAATAATTGTAAGATACTTAACCGTTTCATCCTTCTTAGTGATCAAGAGTCACCATTATGAAAATACATCATTATCATAGCAAAATTATGTAGTCTTTCTGAACTTATTAGTCTTTTAGCTGGCATTTCTGTTTTTGGTATGCTCTTGTCTGACTTACCTGAATTCTAGTGATCATTTCTAATCAATTGTAAGTCAAAGTGCCCAAGTCAGTGGATTGAGTGATTATCTAAGAAACAGTCCTAAAGAGGAGGAAACCTCCTAATTATGTCAATATGCTTTAAAATTTCATAATTTGACTTTATGCACAGGATTTGCTTTGTTATCAATAAATGGCTGTGCCATTAATTTCTTTTCTCAATATCACAAATGCAGTAACTTGCAATATATTTTGCAGTATATGTTTAATGTATATTATGTGTAATATATAGCATTATGTTATATACTTGTATATTATAAAGATGAAAAGAGGAGGAGAGAGAGTTCAGAGGAACAAAGTAAATTCTGGTTATCAGTAAATAAGCTGTTATTATATTGGGAAAATGCTAGGAAATAGCAAGAAGTCTTAGAATTCCAGGAATCTACTTTCCTTTTCATCTCTTCTCACTCCCTCTGGGCTGATAGTTTAGATCAAGACCACATAAGAATCTAAATTTATCCAAAACTGGAATTGGAGGAATAAAATTACTTTGCCAACAAAGGTCCATCTAGTCAAGGCTATGGTTTTTCCGGTGGTCATGTATGGATGTGAGAGTTGGACTGTGAAGAAGGCTGAGTGCTGAAGAATTGATGCTTTTGAACTGTGGTGTTGGAGAAGACTCTTGAGAGTCCCTTGGACTGCAAGGAGGTTCAACCAGCCCATCCTAAAGGTGATCAGTCCTGGGTGTTCATTGGAAGGACTGATGTTGAAGCTGAAACTCCAATACTTTGGCCACCTGAGGCAAAGAGCTGACTCATTGGAAAAGACCCCGATGCTGGGAAAGATTGAGGGCAGGAGGAGAAGGGGACGACAGAGGATGAGATGGTTGGATGGCATCATTGACTCAATGGACATGGGTTTGGGTGGACTCTGGGAGTTGGTGATGGACAGGGAGGCCTGACGTGCTGTGGTTTATGGGGTCGCAAAGAGTCGGACACGACTGAGCAACTGAACTGAACTGAAAAATGGATACTTTAATAAACTTGAAACATGTCTCCCCCTAGTCTCTTTCTGCCTTCTATTCCCAGGAGGAAACATATCAAATGCATCTGTAAGATTTATTTTAGTAGACACCCAGGCCCACTTTATGACATAACAAACAGCAGACTAAATATATTTATATTATTTGAATTGTATAATGTTTGAATTATAATTGAAACTTCAATAAACAAATGATTGATTTTTTTACTAAAAAAAAAAAAAACTGAGCTAAAGTAATTCTCAGAAGCATTGAAAGTTAGCAGTGTTGGATAGCTCACTATGTAGTTCTGTGTGACTGTCTTTCTACAGTGGAGCACTTTTCAGTGTCTGATGGCAAAAGCTAAATATTAGCTACAGGGAACCCAGAGGAATAGCAAAATAATATTTTGCACTAGATTTCAGAAGATAATATCTCCATAGACCTATTTATGCTGCTAATTTTGAATATGATTTCACATTTAAAGTTTCCATGAATCTTTTTTAAATTTTTCATTAAAATTTTTTTTTATTTTTTGATCAAATTTTATTGAGATATAGTTGCCTGAAATATTGTGTTAGTTTCTGCTGTATAGCAAAATGAATCAGCTATACATATATCCCCTCTTTTTTGGATTTCCTTTCCATTGAGCTCACCACAGAGCACTGAGTAGAGTTCCCTGAGATACAAAATAGGTTCTCATTAGTTATCTATTACATACATAGTATCAATAGTGTATAGATGTCAATCCCAGTTCATTTCACACCCTCTTTGCCCTTTTGGTGTCATTTGTTCTGTGTATCTGTGTCTCCATTTCTGTTTTGTAAATAAGTCATCTATACCATTTTTTTATGAGTCCACATATATACATTAATACGTAATATTGGTTTTCTCTTTGTAACTTAATTCACTATGTATGACAGTCCCTAGGTCCATTCATGTCTATATAAATGACCCAACTTTGTTCCTCTTTATGACTAAGTAATATTCCATTGTGTATGTGTATCACATCTTCTTTGTCCATTCATCTGCCCATGGACATCTAGGTTGCTTCCATATCCTGGCTATTGTGAATGGTGCTACAATGAACATTGGAGTGCATGTGTCTGAGTGTATGCCCTGGAGTGGGATTGCTGGGTCTAAGGGTAATTCTATTTTTAGTTTTTTAAAGAATCTCGATACTGTTCTCCATATTGGCTGTATCAATTTACATTCCCACCAAAAGTTCAAGAGGGTTCTCTTTTCTCCACACCCTCTCCAGTGTTTATTGTTAGTAGATTTTTTAATGATGGCCGTTCTGAGGTATGGGGTGATATCTCCTTGTAGATTTGATTTGCATTTCTCTTATAATCAGTGATGTTTGAGCATCTTTCAGTTTAGTTGAGTTCAGTTCAGTTGCTCAGTTTTATCAGACTCTTTGCAACCCCATGAATTGCAGCACGCCAGGCCTCCCTGTCCATCACCAACTCCCGGAGTCCACCCAAACTCATGCCCATCGAGTCGGTGATGCCATCCAGCCATTTCATCCTGTTGTCCCCTTCTCCTCCTGCCTCCAGTCCCTCCCAGCATCAGAGTCTTTTCCAATGAGTCAACTCTTTGCATGAGGTGGCCAAAGTACTGGAGTTTCAGCTTTAGTAACAGTCCTTCCAAAGAATACCCAGGACTGATCTCCTTTAGAATGGACTGGTTGGATCTCCTTGCAGTCCAAGGGACTCTCAAGAGTCTTCTCCAACACCACAGTTCAAAAGCATCAGTTCTTCGGTGCTCAGCTTTCTTCACAGTCCAACTCTCGCATCCATACATGACCACTGGAAAAACCATAGCCTTGACTAGATGGACCTATGTTGGCCAAGTATGTCTCTGCTTTTGAATATGCTATCTAGGTTGGTCATAACTTTCTTCCAAGGAGTAGCGTCTTTTAATTTCATGGCTGCAATCACCATCTGCAGTGATTTTGGAGCCCAAAAAATAAAGTCTGACACTGTTTCTACTGTTTCCCCATCTATTTCCCATGAAGTGATGGGCCCAGGTGCCATGATCTTTGTTTTCTGAATGTTGAGTTTTAAGCCAACTTTTTCACTCTCCACTTTCACCTTCATCAAGAGGCTTTTTAGTTCCTCTTCACTTTCTGCCATAAGGGTGGTGTCATCTGCATATCTGAGGTTATTGATATTTCTCCCAGCAATCTTGATTCCAGCTTGTGCTTCTTCCAGCCCAGCGTTTCTCATGATGTACTCTGCATAGGAGTTAAATAAGCAGGGTGACAATATACAGCCTTGATGTACTCCTTTTCCTATTTGGAACCAGTCTGTTGTTCCATGTCCAGTTCTAACTGTTGCTTCCTAACCTGCATATAGGTTTCTCAAGAGGCAGGTCAGGTGGTCTGGTATTCCCATCTCTTTCAGAATTGTCCACAGTTTATTGTGATCCACACACAGTCAAAGGCTTTGGCATAGTCAATAAAGCAGAAATAGATGTTTTTCTGGAACTCTCTTGCTTTTTTGATGATCCAGCAGATGTTGGCAATTTGATCTCTGGTTCCTCTGCCTTTTCTAAAACCAGCTTGAATATCTGGAAGTTCACGGTTCACGTACTGCTGAAGCCTGGCTTGGAGAGTTTTGAGCATTACTTTCCTAGCGTGTGAGATGAGTGCAATTTTGCAGTAGTTTGAGCATTCTTAGGCATTGCCTTTCTTTCTAATTTGAATGAAAACTGACCTTTTCCAGTCCTGTTGCCACTGCTGAGTTTTCCAAATTTGCTGGCATATTGAGTGCAACACTTTCACATGCATGTGTTAATTGGCCATCTGTATGTCTTCTTTGGAGAATTGTCTTTTTAGGTCTTCTAAGTATTTTTTAATTGGATTGTTTCTTTTTTTTTGATATTGAGTTTCATGAGCTGTTTATCTATCTTGGAGATTAATCCTTTGTCAGTTAATTTGTTTGCACTTATTTTCTTTTATTCTGAGGGTTATTCTTTTGTTTATGGTTTCCTTTGCTGTGCAAAAGCTTTTAGTATTAATTAGGGCCCATTTTTTATTTTTGTATTTATTTTCATTAGGAGGTGGGTCAAAAAATATCTTATTGTGATATGTCAAAGAATGTTCTGCCCATGTTTTCCTCTAAGAGTTTTATAGTGTCAGACCTTACCTTTAGGTCTTCAGTCCATTTTGAGTTTTTTTTTTTTTCTGTGGCGTTAGTTGTTATTTAGTTGCTCAGTCGGCTCCAACCCTTTGCATCTGCGTGGACTGCAGTATGCTAGGCTTCCCTGTTCTTCACTGTCTCCCAGAGTTTGCTCAAGTTCATGTCTATTGAATCCGTGAAGCTATCTAACCATCTCATTCTTTGCCACCCCCTTCTCCTTTGGCCTTCACTTTCCCAGCAATGGGGTCTTTTCCAGTGAGTCAGCTCTTCACATCAGGTGGCCAGAGTAATAGAGCTTCAGCTTCAGCATCAATCCTTCAAATGAATGTTCAGGGTTGATTTCCTTGTTAGGGAGTGTGCTAATTACATTTTTTTTTTTTTTTTTTTTGCATGTAGTTATCCAGCTTTTCCAGAACCCCTTAGTACCCAGAGAAAACCATAATTCCAAAAGACACATGCACCCTAATATTCCTTGCAGCATTAACGGGCAACACTACCTTACCAACAGGTAAGGAGCAGTCAGAATAAGATGAAAAATATAGTGTCATTCATTTAAAAGAATATAAGAACTGAGGAGAGTTTGGAGGGATTTACATTTACTAGCAGTTGTTGAGTGACTTCCACTACTTTCCACTTTGTATTTTTATAAGTTGTAGCATAGATTGTTGTCATAATGAAATAAATGATCAAAATTTAATTTACTTTAGTAAAGAAAGTGAAGTTCATTGAATCAGTTACATTTTAGTTAATGTAGCAGATTCAATCATATTATAACTTATGTATGATGCATAAAGCAATATGATATCAGTTAAATAGCTGAAATAGTTGTCTCAATGTCTTTTTCTGTTCTTTTTTATTTTTTCCCAATTTTGTGAGCTTTCCATTCGGTTTTCATTTAGTTATGAACCTATTTACTTGGTATTATGAGCAGAACTATTTAGAAATATTTTCTCCCCAAAGTCTAACAAAGTGTGAGGAGTGTGTCCAGTGTGTGAAAATTTAAATGTTAAAGTAAAATACTAAGTGTATCAGTACTGATCTATCCTCATTCCTTCCATTTTGTTTTTTACAAAATGATTTAAAAAATCAATAAAAATTACTGTAAATCCAAATGAAGCTCATAAATGTTTTATTGAAAGTAAAATCTTAGCAGTAAAATGCTTTCAAAATACTACGGGCTTATTTATAATCAAGTTTTTAATAAAAGCATAGAATTTAAATTCTGGAACAACTTAGCAGAGTTGATAGTAAATAAGTAAATTTGTGTAACACTTTTATCTTAAAAATGTGCACTAAGTTGTGTCTTATCCTACTTAGATAACGTGAGAGTCCTTCAAGCCACTCTAATCTTCCACCATTAGACAAAAAATAGCAAAGTTCCTGAGAAAACCTGAATGTTACTGGCAGCAGATGATAATTTCATTTTCCTTCCGAAACAACCCTCAGTGAAATGCTTGAGGCTGTTTCTTTGTGGCTTAGATCAGGGAATAAAGGAAGAGACAAAATGAAATAAACACAAAATCCCTAAGCTATGATTTGATTATATTTTCCTTAAAATTTGTGAAATGATTTTATTTTCTGATACCCTACAATTTACTATACGTGTTGGCATCATGTCAGCACTCCCTACATCAAAGATATGATCAAAGGGATTATAACTGACATAAAGATTTGTACATATATGTATTCAATTCAAATATATATATATATTCCAAACTAAGTTACATTGAAAACAACTCATTTGAAGTATATACTTTTAGCCATGACAATAAAGAGGAAGTTGCATAAACTAATCTGTGTCCCTCTGCATCCTGACCATCTTTATTCCTATTCTTCTTTCTATACTTAGAATCAAACTTGATCTCTCCACATTTCATGGTAGCAATGATCTTATCGACAGCATGTAGTAGCAATTAAAAAGACAAGTTTGGAAGTTCAACTACTGGGTTCAAATTCCAAATTCCCACTTACTCATTATTTGTGCTTGGTCAGGTTTCTTAATCTCTTTGAGAGCCTGGATTCCTCCTATGAGTTATGGTTAAAATAGGACTATTTATCTCATGGAATGCTTTTGAGAAATAAATGAAATTTTCTAGGACAGTGCCTCAGTAAGGTACAAATTCTGTGTAATAACAATAATAAGCCTCAGAGCACTCCTAATATTATGGGTTTTATAATTTAAAGTTCTGCTAGAGCTAAGATGCCACAAATTTCTTTTTAGGAAGGAGTAATAAATATGTAGCACTGCCAAAGACTGAAAACAAATGAAGTTTAATAAAACCAAAATCCCTGTGTTATTGGCATAGATTGTTTCCCCTGTAATGTTTAGCACTTTACTTAAAAGAGCAAAATTTGATTCTTCAGATTATTAAATAATAAGCAACTGTGGCTTTTACAGCAGGTTTTGAGGGATGCTGTCATGAATTGTTTTTTAAAAGGGAGGTTTCATGCTCAGTAATTGGCACTAACCATTAGGAGATTTTAAATCTAGAGGTAAAAAGAATACATAATATGACAGATTAAAATTGAAGAGAGTATCATATAAGCTTTCCTAAGTTCGCCTTTGTTTAAAAATAATAGGTTTATAGGATTCAGTATTATATAAACCTTTGAAAACTTCTTAATGAAAGGACCAGACAGACTGAATTAACTGACATTTACTATTTTATAGCATATTGGTTGTAGAAAAATTGTATAAAATTTTCTTTATCCTTTAGAAGTGACTTTCCCCCACAACTCCCTCCGCACTCTGACCCTAATATGTGAAAGAGGTAATTTAAGTATCCATCATTATGGTGTATAGTGTGGATTACTGTGATTAACTGTGCATCTCCAAGCAACATATAGCTCTTATGCAAAACCATTGTACACAGACGAGACATTAAGGAGCACAGCTCTGCCATGCATCTGGTCTTTGATACTGAGAAATACAACACTTGAGATGGAATATGCAAATGGAAAATCGACTGAAGGTCAGAGTGAGGAAAGCAAAATGACATTCTTTGTTGGTTCCAGAATGAGAAATCTATTACTACTGCGTGGTAGAGTTAAAATAAAAGTTAAAGAAAATCAGTAGAAGAAAATTTAGATATTTTATCTCCTCCTTGCTTCTTTAACTGGAAGATAATTCAGTGATTTTTGCATCTACAGAGAAAAGGGAGAATTATTTACATGGTATATTATCCCCCCGGGGATAACAAGTTTTATTTCCTAAGATTTTCCCCCTTATATCTACTGCTCTAATGAGAGAAAATGTACATAGGTGATACCATTAGTCTAAAAGAGATCCACGGTCCTTGTTCTATTTATGCGTTCATTACTAATTGGGTAACTTTGAGAAAATATGTTTCTTTATGTTTCTCTTTATTTTAAATAAATGTAATAATTATAACTATATGCTCCATCTCTCTGGAGGGATAAAAAATGTATTAACTGATTAGTAGATTTATTTGGTTAATTAAATTTTATAGTTATACTTTTTTCTGTATTTTTTTCTTTTTGTGGGTACCTCAGGTACAGAGGGATCATCTAATGCTGTTCTTCAGTTTGTAGCACACAGTCCTCATACCTTAGCCCTCTTCTTATGTATTTTTCCTACTCCCTGCTTCTCCTTTTATGCACTTTACTAATGACTTTGATATATTAATTTGGCCATTTTCATAAAAAACATTGTATCCTATTGTGAATGCTTAATTCATGTAGCTGTAACTCAAATTTCTTGTTTTCACTCAGTCCTGTGTAGACCATCCAGGTATGACCTAAATCAAATCCCTTATGATAATACAGTAGAAGTGAGAAATAGATTTAAGGGACTAGATTTGATAGATAGAGTGCCTGATGAACTATGGACGGAGGTTCGTGACATTGTACAGGAGACAGGGATCAAGACCATCCCCATGGAAAAGAAATGCAAAAAAGCAAAATGGCTCTCTGAGGAGGCCTTACAAATAACTGTGAAAAGAAGAGAAGCAAAAAGCAAAGGAGAAAAGGAAAGATATAAGCATGAATGCAGAGTTCCAAAGAATAGCAAGAAGAGATAAGAAAGCCTTCCTCAGCAATCAATGCAAAGAAATAGAGAAAAGCAACAGAATGGGAAAGACTAGAGATCTCGTCAAGAAAATTAGAGATACCAAGGGAATATTTCATGCAAAGATGGGTTCGATAAAGGACAGAAATGGTATGGACCTAACAGAAGCAGAAGATATTAAGAAGAGGTGGCAAGAATACACAGAAGAACTGTACAAAAAGGATCTTCATGACGAAGATAACCACAATGGTATGATCACTCACCTAGAGCCAGACATCCTGGAGAGTGAAGTCAAGTGGGCCTTAGAAAGCATCACTATGAACAAAGCTAGTGGAGGTGATGGAATCAGTTGAGCTCTTTCAAATCCTGAAAGATGATGCTGTGAAAGTGCTGCACTCAATATGCCAGCAAATTGGGAAAACTCAACAGTGGCCACAGGACTGGAAAAGGTCAGTTTTCATTCTAATCCCAAAGAAAGGCAATGCCCAAGAATGCTCAAACTACCACACAATTGCACTCATCTCACACGCTAGTAAAGTAATGCTCAAAACTCTCCAAGCCAGGCTTCAGCAGTACGTGACCGTGAACTTCCAGATGTTCAGGCTGGTTTTAGAAAAGGCAGAGAAACCAGAGATCAAATTGCCAACATCCGCTGGATCATGGAAAAAGCAAGAGAGTTCCAGAAAAACATCTATTTCTGCTTTATTCCCTATGCCAAAGCCTTTGACTGTGTGGATCACAATAAACTGTGGACAATTCTGAAAGAGATGGGAATACCAGACCACCTGACCTGCCTCTTGAGAAAACTATATGCAGGTTAGGAAGTAACAGTTAGAACTGGACATGGAACAACAGAGTGGTTCCAAATAGGAAGAGGAGTAGGTCAAGGCTGTATATTGTCACCCTGCTTATTTAACTTCTATGCAGAGTACATCATGAGAAAAACTGGGCTGGAAGAAGCACAAGCTGGAATCAAGATTTCTGGGAGAAATATCAATAACCTCAGATATGCAGATGACACCACCCTTATGGCAGAAAGTAAAGAGGAACTAAAAAGCCTCTTGATGAAGGTGAAAGTGGAGAGTGAAAAAGTTGGCTTAAAACTGAACATTCAGAAAACAAAGATCATGGCATCTGGTCCCATCACTTCATGGGAAATAGATGGGGAAACTGTGGAAACAGTGTCAGACTTTATTTTTTGGGCTCCAAAATCACTGCAGATGGTGATTGCAGCCATGAAAATAAAAGATGCTTACTCCTTGGAAGAAAAGTTATGACCAGCCTAGATAGCATATTCAAAAGCAGAGACATTATTTTGCCAACAAAGGTCCGTCTAGTTAAGGCTATGGTTTTCCCAGTGGTCATGTATGGATGTGAGAGTTGGACTGTGAAGAAAGCTGAGCACCGAAGAACTGATGCTTTTGAACTGTGGTGTTGGAGAAGACTCTTGAGAGTCCCTTGGACTGCAAGGAGATCCAACCAGTCCATTCTAAAGGGGATTAGTCCCGGATGTTCTTTGGAAGGACTGATGCTAAAGCTGAAACTCCAATACTTTGGCCACCTCATGCGAAGAGTTGACTCATTGGAAAAGACTCTGATGTTGGGAGGGATTGGGGGCAGGTGGAAAAGGGGATGACAGAGGATGAGATGGCTGGATGGCATCACCGACTCAATGGGCATGTGTCTGAGTGAACTCTGGGAATTGGTGATGGACAGGGAGGCCTGGCATGCTGCAATTCATGGGGTCACAAAGAGTCGGACATGAGTGAGTAACTGAACTGAGCTGAACTGAACTATGTTTAAAATACTAAGGATTCTAATCGGTTTTTCTGAATACTGCAAAGAATTCCATTGCATGTATCCACTATAATTTACTTATTATGCTATTGCTGCTCCCATCTACCTTAGTGAAAGTGTAAGTCACTCAGCAATATGCGATTTTTTGCGACCCCTTGGACTATACAACGGAGAAGGCAATGGCATCCCACTCCAGTACTCTTGCCTGGAAAATCCCATGGACGGAGGAGCCTGGTGGGCTGCAGTCCATGAGGTCGCTAAGAGTCGGACACGACTAAGTGACTTCACTTTCACTTTTCCCTCTCATGCACTGGAGAAGGAAATGGCAACCCACTCCAGTGTTATTGCCTGGAGAATCCCAGGGACGGGGGAGCCTGGTGGGCTGCCGTCTATGGGGTCGCACAGAGTCGGACACGACTGAAATGACTTAGCAGCAGCAGGACTATACAAACCATGGAATTCTCCAGGCCAGAATACTGGAGTGGGTAGCCTTTCCCTTCTCCAGGAGATCTTCCCAACCCAGGAATTGAAATCAGGTCTCCCGAATTGCAGGCAGATTCTTTACCAGCTGGGCCACTAGGGAAGTCCTCCATCGACCTTAGATTACCTCCAATTCCCTCTTACTGCAAAAAAGGCTAAGATAAAGCTGCCTTCTTTTTATAGAGGTCTGCACCAGTGTACTGTGGCGTTACATATTGATGAATTCCTCAGAAGTTGAAAATACCCATCATAAACCAAAAATGTGTTTAATACACTTAACATACTAAGCATCATAGCTTAGCCTTGCCTAAAAATATGCTAAAAACATTTACGTTAGCCTACAGTTGGGCAAAATCATCTAACGCAAAATCTGCTTTATAATAAAGTATGGAACATCTCATGTAATTTGTGGAAAACCATACTGAAAGTGAAAAGCAGCACAGTTCTATGGGTCCAGGATGGTTGTGAGTGTGTTGGTTGTTTACTCTTGTGATTGTGTGGCTGCCTGGGAGCTGTGCTCACTGTCACTGCCCAGCTTTCAGATCAGGCTAATGCTCGCCTGCGAGAAGATCAAAATTCAAAGTTTAAAGTGTGTTTTCTGTTGAATGGGAATCACTTTCACACCATCGACAGTTGAAAAATCCAAAGTTGGGGACTGTCTATACCTTTTTGTTTTGTGTAGGAATTTTTTAAGGCTTTAAACTATGACTGGAATGCCTGCCTCAAAGAAAGTGCTTAATCTAATCTGATTTAATCTTATCTAATATATGTACTTGATTTAATTGAATGTTTTCAGTTTTCATCAAAGGAGTCCATAATTGGTCCAGTGTATCCACCAATTTTGAGAATTAGTATTTGTTGTTGTGGTTTGGTTCTGAACATTATGTAGTTACTACATTTGTTGTTGTGCTTTTTTGTTGTTGTTGTTAGTCTCCAGATATATGGAGCTCTTTTTTAAGTAATAAACTTTATTTTTTTAGAGAAGTTTTAGATTTACAGCAAAACTGAATGAAAGGTACAGGGACTTTGGTATAACATCTGGCCCCACAAACTTGCACAGGCTCCCCCACTGTTGACATTGTACATAAGAGTGGCACATTTATTGCAATAATGAGCCTACATTGACAACATCATTGTCACTCAGAGTCCATAGTTTACATTAGGGTTTGCTCTTAGTATACATTTTATGGGTTTTGAAAATACATATCCATCATTTTAGTAAAATAAAATAGTAGTTTCACTGCCTTTAAAAATCCACTGTGCTCTTGCTATTCACTCCTCTCTCCTCCCTACCTGTTATCAATTAGTGATCTTTTTATTGTCCACATAGTTTTGCTTCTCCTAAATGTCATATACTTGGAATCATACAGAATGTATCCCTTTTGGACTGGCTGAGTAATATGCATTTCAGTTTTCACCATGTCTTTTTAGGGCTTTGTAGCTCTTTTTTTTTTTTTTTTGGTTCTGAATAATATTCCATTGTCTGGATGTACCACAGTTTATCTGTTCAACCAGTGAAGGACTTCTTGGTTTCTTCCAAGTTTTGACAATTATGAATAAAGCTTCTATAAATATCCATGTGCAGTTGTTGTTGTTGTTGTTGTTGTTTCCTGGGCTTCCCAGGTGGTGCTAGTGGTAAAGAACCCACCTACCAATGCAGGAGACATAAGAGATATGGGTTCGATCTCTGGGTCAGGAAGATCCCCTGGAAGAGGGCATGGCAACCCACTCCAGTATGCTTGTCTGAAGAATCCCCATGGACAGAAGACCCTGGCGGGCTACAGTCCATAGGGTTGTGAAGAGTCAAACATGACAGAAGTGACTTAGCACACACTCACACACACATGATAAGGGTATATTTGGTTTTACAAGAAACTCCCAAAACATTTTCTAAATTAGCTGTACCACTTTGCATCCCCACCAGCGATGAATGAAAGTTTCCTATTGTACATCCTTACCAATGTTTGATATATCATTATTCCATATTTTGACTGTTCTAATAGATTTGGCCATTCTTATAAGATTTTTGTTATTTTCATTTGTTTCCTCAGTGACTTAATATTGTTGAACTTATTATTATATGACTACTTGCCACTGGAATATTTACTTTGGTAAGATGTCTACTAAAGTCTTTAACCCATTTTTAATTGGATTGTTCATTATATTTATGTTGAGTTTTGAGTTCTTCAGATATTTTGGATAATAGTCTTTACCAGGTCTGTCCATTGAAAATATTTTCTCCCAATCTGTGGCTAGTCTTCTCATTCTCTTGATGTGGAGTTGTTGTCATCTTCCCCCCCCTCCCCCCACCTAATTTCATTTATTACGACCAAGAAAGTAGAAAGAGGAAAGTGTAGTCTTAGTCTTGTTCAGCTCTTTGTGAACCCATGGACTTGTAGCCTACCAGGCTCCTCTGTCCATGGGATTTTCCAGGCAAGAATACTGGAGTGGATTGCCATGCCCTCCTCCAGGGGATCTTCCTGATCCATGATTGAACATGGGTCTCTTGCATTGCAGGCAGATTCTTGACTTTCGAGCTACCAGGGAAGCCAAAGACCAGAGAAGAGGATATATGGCCCTTTTAAAATTAATTGCTCCTTTTTTTCTAGTTTTGTCCATGGTCAAATTTGTGAATGTTTCATGAGACCTGCAAAATATTTATTGCCTTGAATAGAGCATGTAATGTTCAACATAATGTACTATTTAATACTATAGGCTTTGGAATTCAGAATAACTGATTTGAAACTCTATTTTGCCACTTCTTTCTGAGCAATATTGAGAAAATTAAACAAACTGTGCTTAGTTTTCCCAAATAAAATATTGAGGATAGTAAGACATATTCTATAGATTCGGACTGAATAAATAATTTGTGTGAAGTATGTACACAGTAACTGGTGATGTGTTAAGTACTGTCAGGATTATTATTTATTAGTTTGGAATCACTCTGGAATTTATTGCCTTTATATGTATTCTTTTCTGCCTGAGCTATCAGTTTCAGATAAGAATATATTAATTAATATTAATATTTCATAATTTAGTTGCCTTATTTATATGAATATAGTCTGAAGTTATATTATTAGGTATGCTGAAAATGCTGTATTGATTCATTTTTCTTTTAACAATATGTAATATGTCACTTTGCTTCTTATGACATTTGTTAGATTTTTTTTCTTGTTTTTCGTGGAATACAAAAAAAAAAAAACCCAAAATATTATTTGATATTAAAATTGACATCTTAGATTTCTTTTGTTCCATGGACTTATTCCCTTAGTTTTAGATTTCAGTCTCCTTCTGATTTGTCTCTCATGTTCATGATATAGTGCTCATTCTTACTTTTTACTTGTTTGAGGATCTCTGATTACATTTGGTTTAGCCATTTACATATATTAAGATTTGTTTCTTTCATTTTATTTTCTTTTTATTTATTTCCAAATATTTCTAAGAAATATTTTATTTCTTAACTTCTTTTGGATTTTTCACACTGCAGCTAATTTGAAGGACTTCTTAATCCATTTATATTCTTTTAAAGATTACCTCTATTAAAACTGATATTTATTTTTAACTTTTTATTTCTTACACTTATTAATGTGTGTAATTTCTGCTGAATAAAATTTCTAGTAATAAGTACTCTCCCTTCCCTCTTTTCCTATTTTGTATCCATACTTCTGCCTCTGCCATTGTGTTGATTTTTGTTTAGAATTTTATATTTGTAAAATCTTTTCTAAGACAAAAGCAACTAACTAAATTTTATTTATTAACTAAATTATACTTTAATATCTAATTTATATATATATCTATATTTTAAATTTTCACCTTATAAAACAAATGCTACTTTTGCTAGATATAAAATTTTTGGCTTAAATTTCCTTCCTTATATAATTATCATTTATCTTGCAGACAATATGGCTGTTAGGGAAACTGCTATTAATTTATAACTTATTCTTTTATAGGCCATCTATTTCTGCTTTCTGGGAAGTTTTCCAATTACTTTTATCTGCTGTTATAGCATGTATAAGATATATACATGTATGTATATATATATATTGGGAGAAGGCAATGGCACCCGACTCCAGTACCCTTGCCTGGAAAATCCCATGGACGGAGGAGCCTGGTGGGCCACAGTCCATGGGGTCGCTAAGAGTCAGACATAACTGAGCGACGTCACTTTCAATTTTCACTTTTATGCACTGGAGAAGGAAATGGCAACCCACTCCAGTGTTCTTGCCTGGAGAGTCCCAGGGACGGGGGAGCCTGGTGGGCTGCCATCTATGGGGTCGCACAGAGTCGGACACGACTGAAGCGACTTAGCAGCAGCAGCAGCATGTATATATAGACACATATATATGTGTCACTTTATCTGTTCTTTTTATGTTTTGTTGACCTTTAAAACTGGGCCTTTCTACTTTCTTAAATCCTAGAAAATTCTGCACCAGTATTTCCTCATGTGTCCCTCCTATTTATTTCTTACTATTCCTTCCTAGGCTACTTTGTACAAATCTTGACATCTTACCATTATTTCCATATTTCTTAACTTTTACTTTCTATTGTCAAACTTTCCTTTCCTTAATTTTTATAATGTTTATTTTTACTTATTGATTTTTAGCTATCCTGGGTCTTCATTGCTATGTGGGCTTTTCTCTAGTTATGTCAAGCAGGGCCTACTCTCTAGCTGTGGTGCTTGGGCTTCTCATTGTGGTGGCTTCTCTTATTATGGAGCACAGACTCTGGGGTACATGGGCTTTAGTAGTTGTGCCATGTGGGCTCAGTAGTTCTAGCTCCTGGGCTCCAAAGCACAGGTTCAATAGTTGTGGCTCATAGGCTTAGTTGCCTTTCAGCTTATATGCCCTGTGGGATCTTGCTGGATCAGGGATCAAACCTTTGTCTCCCGCATTGGCAGGCAGTTTCTTTATCACTGA
Source organism: Bos taurus (assembly GCF_002263795.3). Taxonomy (NCBI): domain Eukaryota; kingdom Metazoa; phylum Chordata; class Mammalia; order Artiodactyla; family Bovidae; genus Bos; species Bos taurus. The sequence goes on along the minus strand of NC_037333.1, from coordinate 33,114,397 downwards.
GCCACCATGGAAGCCCTCCATTCTTTCTTAATTTCTCCTGAGGAGAACTGTATTAAATTCAATTTAATAGAGAATTCCACTTTAATTCATTTTTAATTCAATTTCAATTCATTTTAAATTCTCTATTAAATTTAATAGAGAATTTAAAATGTATTAAAATAAGTACAGAAAACTATCTGGTCGTTTTCTTCACTGAATATCAAGTGCTATGAAAAGTGCCTGCTTTGTAGTAGTTTAATTGATATGTATTTGATTATATGTATTTGATTATACATATTTGATTAATATGTATTAATGAGATAACTGAACATATTCTTAACTTACAGTTGAATTACAGATAGTCATTGATGGCTATGCTCTTAAAATCATGAGCCATTAGTATCATATGGATCTTTAATTAGGTATTAATACATAATTTGCAAGATTTTGAATTAATATGTAATTGAATTCCAAAACAATAAAAAGTTGCCTTTAAACTATTGTTTACAATAAATCTTTAAAGTATTGTTTTTGTGAAATCTGTGTAAGTTTTACATATTTTGAACAATATAGCTGCTATAGAGAGGCAAACTTGTGGAAATATTAGAAATAAAATAAAAAATTAATTACATATATAGGCATATATCCATGTATATATAAAATGTGAGAAAGATTATTGAAAAAATACTCTTAATTTTAATGTATTTGAAGTAATAGTAAAGCACTGGACTCTGGTTATGTGTTCCCACGTGACATTTGGAAAATTACTTATTCTGAATCAATAAAACCTAAATGTAGATGTATCTAAACTTTCACTTGGGAGGCTAGACTATAAAGGCTCCAGGCTACAAAACCAGAACACCAACACAAGCTTCCCTAACTAAGAAACCTTGACAAGCCACCTGTACAAACCCACACAGAGCGAGGAAACACCACAATAAAGAGAACTCCACGAACTGCCAGAATACAGAAAGGACACCCCAAACTCAGCAATTTAAACAAGATGAAGAGACAGAGGAATACCTAGCAGATAAAGGAACAGGATAAATGCCCACCAAACCAAACAAAAGAGAAAGAGATAGGGAATCTACCTGATAAAGAATTACGAATAATGATAGTGAAATTGATCCAAAATCTTGAAATCAAAATGGAATCACAGATAAACAGCTTGGAGACAAAGATTGAGAAGATGCAAGAAAGGTTTAACAAGGACCTAGAAGAAATAAAAGAGAGTCAATATATAATGAATAATGCAATAAATGGAATTAAAAACACTCTGGAGGCAACAAATAGTAGAATAACAGAGGCAGAAGATAGGATTAGTGAATTAAAAGATAGAATGGTAGAAATAAGTCAATCAGAGAGGATAAAAGAAAAACGAATTAAAAGAAATGAGGACAATCTCAGAGACCTCCAGGACAATATTAAACACTACAACATTCGAATCATAGGGGTCCCAGAAGAAGAAGACAAAAAGAAAGACCATGAGAAAATACTTGAAGAGATAATAGTTGAAAACTTCCCTAAAATGGGGAAGGAAATAATCACCCAAGTCCAAGAAACCCAGAGAGTCCCAAACAGGATAAACCCAAGGCGAAACACCCCAAGACACATATTAATCAAATTAACAAAGATCAAACACAAAGAACAAATATTAAAAGCAGCAAGGGAAAAACAACAAATAACACACAAGGGGATTCCCATAAGGATAACAACTGATCTTTCAGTAGAAACTCTTCAAGCCAGGAGGGAATGGCAAGACATACTTAAAGTGATGAAAGAAAATAACCTACAGCCCAGATTACTGTACCCAGCAAGGATCTCATTCAAATATGAAGGAGAAATCAAAAGCTTCTCAGACAAGCAAAAGCTGAGAGAATTCTGCACCACCAAACCAGCTCTCCAACAAATACTAAAGGATATTTTCTAGACAGGAAACACAAAAAGGGTGTATAAACTCGAACCCAAAACAATAAAGTAAATGGCAACGGGATCATACTTATCAGTAATTGCCTTAAACGTAAATGGGTTGAATGCCCCAACCAAAAGACAAAGACTGGCTGAATGGATACAAAAACAAGACCCCTACATATGTTGTCTACAAGAGACCCACCTCAAAACAGGGAACACATACAGACTGAAAGTGAAGGGCTGGAAAAAGATTTTCTATGCAAATAGGGACCAAAAGAAAGCAGGAGTAGCAATACTCATATCAGATAAAATAGACTTTAAAACAAAGGCTGTGAAAAGAGACAAAGATGGTCACTACATAATGATCAAAGGATCAATCCAAGAAGAAGATATAACAATTATAAATATATATGCACCCAACATGGGAGCACTGCAATATGTAAGACAAATGCTAACAAGTATGAAAGGAGAAATTAACAATAACACAATAATAGTGGGAGACTTTAATACCCCACGCACACCTATGGATAGATCAATTAAACAGAAAATTAACAAGGAAACACAAACTTTAAATGATACAATAGACCAGTTAGACCTAATTGATATCTATAGGACATTTCATCCCAAAACAATGAATTTCACCTTTTTCTCAAGCGCACATGGAACCTTCTCCAGGATAGACCACATCCTGGGCCATAAATCTAGCCTTGGTAAATTCAAAATAATAGAAATCATCTCAAGCATCTTTTCTGACCACAATGCAGTAAGATTAGATCTCAATTACAGGAGAAAAACTATTAAAAATTCCAACATATGGAGGCTGAACAACACGCTGCTGAATAACCAACAAATCACAGAAGAAATCAAAAAAGAAATCAAAATTTGCATAGAAACGAATGAAAATGAAAACACAACAACCCAAAACCTGTGGGACACTGTAAAAGCAGTCCTAAGGGGAAAGTTCATAGCAATACAGGCATACCTCAAGAAATAAGAAAAAAGTCAAATAAATAACCTAACCCTACACCTAAAGCAACTAGAAAAGGAAGAAATGAAGAACCCCAGGGTTAGTTGAAGGAAAGAAATCTTAAAAATTAGGGCAGAAATAAATGCAAAAGAAACAAAAGAGACCATAGCAAAAATCAACAAAGCCAAAAGCTGGTTCTTTGAAAGGATAAATAAAATTGACAAACCATTAGCCAGACTCATCAGGAAACAAAGGGAGAAAACTCAAATCAATAAAATTAGAAATGAAAATGGAGAGATCACAACAGACAACACAGAAATACAAAGGATCATAAGAGACTACTATCAACAATTATATGCCAATAAAATGGACAACGTGGAAGAAATGGACAAATTCTTAGAAAAGTACAACTTTCCAAAACTCGACCAGGAAGAAATAGAAAATCTTAACAGACCTATCACAAGCACGGAAATTGAAACTGTAATTAAAAATCTTCCAGCAAACAAAAGCCCAGGTCCAGACGGCTTCACAGCTGAATTCTAACAAAAATTTAGAGAAGAGCTAACACCTATCCGGCTCAAACTCTTCCAGAAAATTGCAGAGGAAGGTAAATTTCCAAACTCATTCTATGAGGCCACCATCACCCTAATACCAAAACCTGACAAAGATGCCACAAAAAAAGAAAACTACAGGCCAATATCACTGATGAACATAGATGCAAAAATCCTAAACAAAATTCTAGCAATCAGAATCCAACAACACATTAAAAAGATCATACACCATGACCAAGTGGGCTTTATCCCAGGGATGCAAGGATTCTTCAATATCCACAAAGCAATCAATGTAATACACCACATTAACAAATTGAAAAATAAAAACCATATGATTATCTCAATAGATGCAGAGAAAGCCTTTGACAAAACTCAACATCCATTTATGATAAAAACTCTCCAGAAAGCAGGAATAGAAGGAACATACCTCAACATAATAAAAGCTATATATGACAAACCCACAGCAAACATTATCCTCAATGGTGAAAAATTGAAAGCCTTTCCTCTAAAGTCAGGAACAAGACAAGGGTGCCCACTTTCACCACTTCTATTCAACATAGTTTTGGAAGTTTTGGCCACAGCAGTCAGAGCAGAAAAAGAAATAAAAGGAATCCAAATTGGAGAAGAAGAAGTAAAACTGTCACTGTTTGCAGATGACATGATCCTCTACATAGAAAACCCTAAAGACTCCACCAGAAAATTACTAGAACTAATCAATGAATATAGTAAAGTTGCAGGATATAAAATCAACACACAGAAATCCCTTGCATTCCTATACACTAATAATGAGAAAACAGAAAGAGAAATTAAGGAAACAATTCCATCACCAATGCAATGGAAAGAATAAAATACTTAGGAATATATCTACCTAAAGAAACTAAATACCTATATATAGAAAACTATAAAACACAGGTGAAAGAAATCAAAGAGGACACTAACAGATGGAGAAATATACCATGTTCATGGATCGGAAGAATCAATATAGTGAAAATGAGTATACTACCCAAAGCAATTTATAGATTCAATGCAATCCCTATCAAGCTACCAACGGTATTCTTCACAGAGCTAGAACAAATAATTTCACAGTTCGTATGGAAATACAAAAAACCTCTAATAGCCAAAGCGATCTTGAGAAAGAAGAATGGAACTGGAGGAATCAACCTACCTGACTTCAGGCTCTATTACAAAGCCACAGTTATCAAGACAGTATGGTACTGGCACAAAGACAGAAATATTGATCAATGGAACAAAATAGAAAGCCCAGAGATAAATCCACGCACATATGGACACCTTATCTTTGACAAAGGAGGCAAGGATATACAATGGATTAAAGACAATCTCTTTAACAAGTGGTGCTGGGAAAACTGGTCAACCACTTGTAAAAGAATGGAACTAGAACACTTTCTAACACCATACACAAAAATAAACTCAAAATGGATTAAAGATCTAAACGTAAGACCAGAAACTATAAAACTCCTAGAGGAGAACATAGGCAAAACACTCTCCGACATACATCACAGCAGGATCCTCTATGACCCACCTCCCAGAATATTGGAAATAAAAGCAAAAATAAACAAATGGGACCTAATTAAACTTAAAAGCTTATGCACAACAAAGGAAACTATTAGCAAGGTGAAAAGGCAGCCTTCAGAATGGGAGAAAATAATAGCAAATGAAGCAACTGACAAACAACTAATCTCAAAAATATACTAGCAACTCCTACTGCTCAATTCCAGAAAAATAAATGACCCAATCAAACAATGGGCCAAAGAACTAAATAGACATTTCTCCAAAGAAGACATACAGATGGCTAACAAACACATGAAAAGATGCTCAACATCACTCATTATCAGAGAAATGCAAATCAAAACCACTATGAGGTACCATTTTACACCAGTCAGAATGGCTGTGATCCAAAAGTCTACAAGTAATAAATGCTGGAGAGGGTGTGGAGAAAAGAGAACCCTCTTACACTGTTGGTGGGAATGCAAACTAGTACAGCCACTATGGAGAACAGTGTGGAAATTCCTTAAAAAACTGGAAATAGAACTGCCTTATGATCCAGCAATCCCACTGCTGGGCATACACACTGAGGAAACCAGAACTGAAAGAGACACATGTACCCCAATGTTCATCGCAGCACTGTTTATAATAGCCAGGACATGGAAGCAACCTAGATGCCCATCAGCGGATGAATGGATAAGAAAGCAGTGGTACATATACACTATGGAGTGTTACTCAGCCATTAAAAAGAATACATTTAAATCAGTTCTAATGAGGTGGATGAAACTGGAGCCTATTATACAGAGTGAAGTAAGCCAGAAAGAAAAACACCAATACAGTATACTAACGCATATATATGGAATTTAGAAAGATGGTAACAATAACCCTGTGTACGAGACAGCAAAAGAGACACTGATGTATAGATCAGTCTTATGGACTCTGTGGGAGAGGGAGAGGGTGGGGAGATTTGGGAGAATGGCATTGAAACATGTATAATACCATGTATGAAACGAGTCGCCAGTCTAGGTTCGATGCACGATTCTGGATGCTTGGGGCTGGTGCACTGGGACGACCCAGAGGGAGGGTATGGGGAGGGAGGAGGGAGGAGGGTTCAGGATGGGGAACACATGTATACCTGTGGCGGATTCATTTCGATATTTGGCAAAACTAATACAATATTGTAAAGTTTATAAATAAAATAGAAAACCATTTTATTAAAACATTAGATTTTAATAAAAACAAAAATAATGAGAAAGATTTTTTTTTAAATAGCCTCTATAATGGTCTTAAATAAAAAATGGTTACAAATAGATTAATTCAATTTATGAGCAACTTTAACATAGTACAGCTGAACAAATTTTGAAGAAATATTTCACACAAGTAGATATAAGAATGACCAATAAATACATGCAAAGATTCTGAACATCATTTGTCACCAGGGAAGCCCAAAATAAAACCACAAAGAGATTTCTCTGTAATGGCTATATTCAAACAACACATAATATCAAGTGTTGCTGAAAATGGTGAGAAACTGGAACACATACAATGCTGGTGGTAGGTAAAATAGCTCAACATTTTAGGGAAACATTTTAATAGTTTCTAAGAAATTTAAATATAACCTAGCATGCGACTCATCAGTTTCACCATCTACTCTATGGAAATGAAAATATGTATCTGCCCAAATATTTATACAGGAATGTTCATGACAGCATTACTCTTAATAGTGAAAAATAAATAGTCCATGTAATTCAACTGATGAATAGATAAGTAAAATCTGTTGTATTCATATAGTGCATGCTATTCAGAATAAACTACAGATACATGCTGCAACAGGAATATATCTGAAAGACATTATATTAAGTGGAAAGAGCTAGAAGTAGAAGACTGTTATGATTTAATATGGTTTAATATGGTTGCATATTAAAATATGCTTAAAAGGAAAATGTATAGAGATGGAAAGCAAGTCAGTAGTTGCACAGGACTAGAAATGTTTCTGGTGATTGACTGCAAACAGATGTATGGATACATTTTAGAGGATGGAAAATTCTAAAACTCAATTGTGATGGTGCAATAAATATTCAAGTTAATAAATCTAATCTAAGTTACATATCTAAATATGTAAGTTGAAATGAACACTTACAAAGAGTGAATTTTATGACATTTATATTTCAGTAAATTTGTAAAAAATATTCACTACTATATGGACAAGGGTGAACTACTGCATGTTTGGATTTTGTCATAAACAATTAGAAATTGAGTGAAATTACATAAAATATTTTTAAGCATTAAATAATAATATCAAAACAATAACAATAAACATTAAGTGCTTTCTCACCACAGTCCTAAGAAGTACCTAATTAATACCCCCCATTTAGATACCAAAACCAAAACTAAAAAAGTTAATCTACTCAGTAATCATACAGCCATTATCCAAAACCAGGTTATTAACCCAGGCAGTTGATCTCCAGAGAGAGTCTCTCTTAACCAAGTTGCTCTATTGCTACTGTCCGTTCTGTGTGTGGAGTTACAGTAAGAGAAAGTGCAGTCCATTGAGAGAAAGGTGAGGTGGAACAGTATAATTTTTTACATAGAAATTTCAGTGTTGTTAAAATAATGATTAATATATTAGAATAATATTACATGTAAAATCAGAGTATGTGACTAATATGTAAAGTGCTAGCTAAAATGCTATGAAAAATACAGGTAATATTTGTGATAATTAAGGCATAATAAAAACAAAATAAGCTGAAAATCTGTAGTGAAAATGTTATTTATCTTTGAAAAAGTGCACCCCTAGAAATTATTCTTCTCTCAGAACCAATTATTCTTCTCTCAGAATCAATTTCATCAGATTGATGAAAATCAGTCACCCAGTGTTAAGGTAGTTCTTACGTCATTTTATATTTGTTGAAGTTACAGATTTTAACAGAAATAAAACTAAGTGACTTTCTTTCTGAGATGAATTGTAAGCCTGCAAGTCAAGATGTTTGGGCTTAACAAAGTTGTTGGTGGTATTACTTTTTTCCGTAACTAAGAAGATCTTTAGCCTAGTCTTTGAAACAAGTACACGGTAACCATTTAGACTACATTTAAACAAATAGGAGAAAGGAAATGAATATCATTCCTGATATTTAATCTCTAATTTAGCATTACCTGCTTTTTTGAAATGACTGAAATGACAGAAGGCAGTGAATGATCTATAATCTCTTTCATGTTTCAATGAATTGTGACAACAACAAATTATGTCTTCAGGACTTACTTTGGAAGTTTCATCAGGATTAACATAATAAAAAAATACAGGGAAAGGATTAGAAAGAATCATTTTAGGGAGGCTAAGAAATTCAATATTTATAGGGTTGAAAATGAAAAACAATAAATAGATACTGCCACAGAAACCTACAATATACCCTGTTTAAAGGAAAACACTATACTGTCAGGTTAAGAGTGGTAACAAGAATGGTATATGTTGTTAGAAATATATGCATTGTTGCCTTTTAATATGTTTATTCTTAAGGTGTGCAGTGAAAATTATGTAACTGTATGGGAAAATGCAAAATTTAGATCAGAACTTGAAAAGAGCTGTCATCCAAATTACTCAACAGTCACATTAAAGGTTAAATTAAATCCTGTTTCTTTTTTCCAGCTCCTTAGGACCAAATATTTGATTGTATTGACTGTTTTCAAAAGTTTCCTAAATCTATGTCAGTGACAGGATATAATGAGAGCTTAATGAGAAGTACTATTAAATTGAATGAGTGTATTGGATTTATCTTAGACAGTATTCTTATACTACTGTCTACTCTGCATATAAGTCCTGCATATTTATTGAGCTGAATTAAACTATACTGAGGTTGCAAATTGTAAATGTGGATTACAACTAAAGGGCTAGATGTCATGGAAAGACTGTAAAACATGTTTTTAGTATAAAAGTATGACAAATTCTATACTGCCAGAGAGATTAATATAAAGCATTGAGGCTGAATGATAATTTGGGGGGAGAAAAGGGTTTATTTCTCAGAGTTAAGAAATAAAAGCATACTAGGAATTATAGGGGAGAAGGCAATGGCACCCCACTCCAGTACTTTTGCCTGGAAAATCCCATGGACGGAGGAACCTGGAAGGCTGCAGTCCATGGGGTCGCTAGAGTCGGACACGACTGAGCGACTTCACTTTCACTTTTCATTTTCATGCATTGGAGAAGGAAATGGTAACCCACTCTAGTGTTCTTGCCTGGAGAATCCCAGGGACGGGGGAGCCTGGTGGGCTGCCGTCTATGGGGTCGCACAGTCAGACAGGACTGAAGTGACTTAGCAGCAGCAGCAGCAGCAGGAACTATAGGTCTAATCCCAGGTAAGAGTTGTTGTATTACCGACTAATAATGTACGACTGTGTCTTAATTATAATGCTGCCTTTTTTTCTCATGAAGCAAAATATTTGTAGATGAACAATTTTATAGAGGTTTTATTATACCATCACTTAACCCCATATAGTTTTATTAAATAATACCAAACAGTTTTGCTTATTCACATCATTGAAATAATCTTTAAGGAAAAATTGCAAAGCCATTATAATTTTTTTTTAATTTTACTCACTGTTTTTTATTCCAAAATCAATTTTTATTATATTTCCTGGCTATTACCTATTAGCAAATAAAATATTATATATATAAATTGAAACATGACTAAATATGAATATATTGTAAAGATTTTTAACAGTCAAAATCATCATGGTGACAAAAAGTCAGGTGACCAGGGTGATAAACCAAATGAATAAGTTATTAATGTGCTCATCTGATTTCCAATATTTATTTTCCTTGCCCCCCTGATTTCTTCTTAATTTTTCTCAATTATTTGATTCTTAAGAAAAAAGAATTAAATGGCTATTATACCTGTTGATTTTAATGGAAATGAAATTCAATATCCTTTTTCATAACATTTTAAATCTTTTATTGAGCTCTAACTCACATACCATAAACTTCACCCTTTTAAAAAATATAATTTAATGGTTTTCAGTATATTTGCAGAGTTGAGCAGCCATCATCACTGCCTAATTCAGAACACTTTCAATTCCCCATTTCTTGCTCATAAGCGGACACTTTCCATTTTCTAATCTCCCAAGAGCTATTTTGGCTATTCTCAGTCACTTGCCTTTCAACGTCATTTTTAGTATCAATTTGACAATTTCTGTAAACAAAAACAAAACAACTTGGGTATTTATAGTGATTATATTGAATCTATAGATTGTTCTCTTAATTTTATTTTTAGATTGTTTATTACTAGTATACAGAAATATAATTTACTTTTTGTATATTGATCTTCTATCTTGTATTTAGCAACAACTGGCTAATTAGTTCTAATAATTCTTCCGACAGTCTCTTAGGATTTTTTCTATACAAGATTATGTCATTTGTCAATAGAGATAGTTGATAGTTTTATTAATGTATTTTTTTTTCCACAATCTGGATGACTTATTTCTCTTTCTTGCCAAATTTCTGTGCCTGAAAACCAGTACAGTGTTGAACAGAAGTACCAAGAACAGATATCCCTCTTTTGTTTTTGTTTTTTTTTTTTTCCTGATCTTAGATGGTAGCACCCATTCTTTAATCATTATGTTGTTTAGCATTGTTTTTCATAATTGCTCTATTTGCAGCCCTATGGACTTTAGCCCACCAGGCTCCTCTGTCCATAGGATTCTCCAGGCAAAAATATTGGAGTGGGTTGCCATGCCCTCTTGCAGGGGATCTTCCTGACCCAGGGACTGAACCTGATCTCTTATGTCTCCTGCACTTGCAGGCGGGATTTTTACCACTAGTGCCACCTGGGTAGCCCCATATCTAGGAAGGTTGTGGACATTTCCTTTGGTTCCTACTGCCTTGAACTCTTCTATTATGAAAAGGTGTTGGAATTAAATACTTTCTCTTCATCAATTGAGATGATTGTGTAGATTTTCTTCTTTGTTCTATCGCTTTATTATGTTAATTGAATTTTCTATATTAGAGCACTTTTGCATTCCTGGATAAATCACACTACTACTACTACTACTACTAAGTCGCTTCAGTTGTGTCTGTCTCTGTGCAACCCCACAGACGGCAGCCCACCAGGCTCTGCCGTCCCTGGGATTCTCCAGGCAAGAACACTGGAGTGGGTTGCCATTTTCCTCTCCAATGCATGAAAGTGAAAAGTGAAAGTGAAGTCGCTCAGTCGTGAAGAGTGAAGTCCAACTCTTCGCCACCCCATGGACTGCAGCCTACCAGGCTCCTCTGTCCATGGGATTTTCCAGGCAAGAGTACTGGAGTGGGTTGCCATTGCCTTCTCCGAAAATCACACTAGGTCATGGTATATAATTGTTTTTGTATGTTGTTAGATTTGATTTGTTATTACTTTGATAGATTTTAACAACTATGGTCATAAAGGCTGTTAATCTGTAGTTATTTTCAAAGTCTTTGTCTAGGTTTGTTATCAGTGTGCTGTGTGCTGTGCTTAGGCACTCAGTTGTGTCTGACTCTTTGAAACCATGGAGTGTGCCTCCCCAGGCTCCTGGAGAATCCCCATGGGATAAACAATATACAGCCTTGACGAACTCCTTTTCCTATTTGGAACCAGTCTGTTGTTCCATGTCCAGTTCTAACTGTTGCTTCCTGACCTGCATACAGATTTCTCAAGAGGCAGATCAGGTGGTCTGGTATTCCCATCTCTTTCAGAATTTTCCACAGTTTATTGTGATCCACACAGTCAAAGGCTTTGGCATAGTCAATAAAGCAGAAATAGAGGTTTTTCTGAAACTCTCTTGCTTTTTCCACGATCCAGCGGATGTTGGCAGTTTGATCTCTGGTTCCTCTGCCTTTTCTAAAACCAGCTTGAACATCAGGAAATTCATGGTTCACATATTGCTGAAGCCTGGCTTGGAGAATTTTGAGCATTACTTTACTAGCATGTGAGATGAGTGCAATTGTGCGGTAGTTTGAGCATTCTTTGGCATTGCCTTTCTTTGGGGATTTTTTTGGGTCTTTTAAGAGGGTTTTAAAAAAACTAACTCAGAGGTTTTTTTTACTTGTTTATTCAGATTTTCAGTTTCTTCCATCAGATTTGGTGGTTTGTGTCTTTCAAGATATTTTTCCATTAACCTAGATGGTATAAACTTTGGCATCCAGTTGTTTATACTATTTCCCTATAGTTACTTTTATTTCTGTAAGATTTATGGTGATACACTTCCTAACTTCTAATTTGCCAATTTTAGTGTAGTCACTCTTGCTAAAGTTGTGACAATTTTGTTGATCTTCTTGAAGAACACACGTTCAGATTTGTTGATCTTTTTTAAGTTTTGCTTTTCTATTTTCTATTTTATTTCCACTCTTGTCATTTTTATTTCTTTTTTTTTGCTAACCTTGAGTTTAATTGTGTTTTCTTTTTCCAGCTTTTTTTAAGCATTGCTTTGTGATTTTTTTTTTTTTTTTTTGAAACAGGCATTACAGCTACAGGTTTTCTTATAAGCACTGTTTTTGCTGTATGTATCTCATATGTATTTAATATGCTGTGTTTTCTTTTACATTAGTCTCATGCTGTTTTCTAATTTCCCACTTGATTTCCTCCTTAACTCACTGGTTATTTATGAATGTGTTATTTAATTTCCACATATTTGTAAATATCCTCTTGTTATTGATTTTTAATTTAATATTTTCTAGTTTAAGAACATATTTTGAATGATTTCAATAATTATAAATTTATAGAAGTGTATTTTATGGTAAGAAACCAGGTCTATTAGAGAATACCTTGTGTACTTGAGAAGAATGTTTCTCTGCTGTGGTTGGGTGAAGTGTTTTATAGTTTCCTTTTATGTCTAGTTCACATGTAGTGTTTTTCAAGTCTTTCATTTCTTGAAAGGAGGGAAGGGGTCAGGGCACAACTTTTCAAAGAATGACATAGCCCGAGGACACAGCATAAACGGATTAGAATCAAACGGGTCCAAGATGGCAGACAAGCCAACTTTGACTAGACCTTGATCCTCAATTAGCAAGCTAAATGACATACCCAGAGGCGTCGAGACAGTTCCAGTTAGTTCAGTTGCGTCTGACTTTTTCACCCCTTGGACTGCAGCACGCTAGAATTCCCTGTCCTTCACTGACTCCCGGAGCTTGCTCAAACTCATGTCCATTGAATAGGTGATGCCATCCAACCATCTCATCCTCTGTCATCCCCTTCTCCTCCTGCCTTCAATCTTTCTCAGCATCAAAGTCTTTTCTAATGAGTTATCCCTTCACATCAGGTGGCCAAAATATTGGAGCTTCCAAGACACAGTCAAAAGACCAAAAAGTCAGTGGCGGCCCAGTTCCTGGAAATACCCACCCCTTCCCAAAATAGCTGGAATAATCTTCCCATTTATTAGGATAGTACGCAGCCAACAAAAACTACAAAAACATCTCCAGGTTTCTGCACTCACCCTCTGCAATGGGATGGCCCACAGTCTATCTGTGCAGTGTGTTTCTCTCTGAATAAATCCACTTCTTACCTATCACTTTGTCTCTCACTGAATTCTTTCTGTGATGAGACATAAAAAACCAGAGTTAATTAGGTCCTGAAACCAGGTACCATGGGTTTGGCTGGGTTTGAGTCCCAGCACATGGGTTGAAGTCCCAATCTGAGGTAATCAGGACATTTCCTTGTTCAATTTCTGCTTAAAGTGAAGTCACTACTACTTTTAAGTTATTTCTTTTTCCCTACAATTCTGCCAGTTTTTTCTTGCTGAAAGTGTGTTGTGGGGTGCATATATTTGTAATTGCTGTTTTCTTGATAGATCTATACTTTGTTGTTTAAAAAACATTCTTCTGGGTCTCATAACATTTTTGTTTTTAAGTCTATTTGATCTGATATTTATATAACAACTACATCTCTTTTTTGGTTGCTTTTTGCATAGTATATTAGTCAGGATTCTCCAGAGAAACAGAACAATCAGATCTAAGAGCCAAGATGTATTACACATTATATATATTTACTTATTACAGGGAATTGGATTACACAGTTATGGAGGCTGGTAGATCCCAAGATCTGCAGAGTAAGTTGGTTGGTAAGCTGGAACCTAGGATAGTTCATGGTTTAGATCCAGTCTGGACCAAGGACTTAAGAACCAGAAGCACTTATAGTACAGTTTCAATTGAAAGGCTGGCAGTTTGCATCGCAGGAAGAGCCAGTATTTCAGTTTGAATTTAAAGGCTGAAAGACAGGACATGGAAGCAGCAAAAGAGACACAGATGTATAGAACAGTCTTTTGGACTCTGTGGGAGTGGGGGGGATGATTTGGGAGAATGGTTTTGAAAGATGTATAATATCATATAAGAAACGAATCACCAGTCCAGGTTTGATACAGGATACAGGATGCTTGGGGCTGGTGCACTGGGATGACCCAGAGGGATGGTATGGGGAGGGAGGTGGGAGGGGGGTTCAGGATTGGGAACACGTGTACACCCGTGGTGGATTCATGTTGATGTATGGCAAAACCAATATAATATTGTAAAGTAATTAGCCTCCAATTAAAAATAAAAATAAAAGATAAAGATTAAAAAAAAAGCTGAAATAAAACTGGTATATCAGTTCATAGGTCATCAAGCAGGAAGGATTTTTTTACATGGGGGATAGTTAGTGTTTTTGCTCTATTTAGGCCTTTGACTAATTGTATGAAGCCCATTCACATCAAGGACAATTTGCTTTACTCAGAGTTCTGATTCAAAATATTTTGTTATTCAAAATAACTTCACAGAAACACCAAGTGCAGCTTTACATGAAATATCAGTAAGACTGACACATATAATAAACCGTCACATAAGGTATATATATATTTTTTCCATCTTTTTGTTTGCAAACTGTTTGTGTTTTTTTAATATAAAGTGAGAATCACAGATAGCATATAGTTGGATCCTGGTTTCTTTAAAACTGTTTTGATATTCTCTGCCTCTTGATTGGAGTGTTTAGCCAATTTATATTTAATATAATTAATGATAAGATTTATATCTCCAATTTTGATATATTTATCTGTATGTCTTATGCCTTTTTTATTCTTCTATTAATCCATTTGTAGTTTTTCAGTTGCTCAGTCATGTTCAACTCTTTGTGACCCCATGAACTGTGCCATGCCAAGCATCCCTGTCCTTCACTATCTCCCAGATTTTGCTCAGGCTCAAGTCCATTGAGTCAATGATACTATCAAACCGTCTCATCTTCTGTTGCCCCCTTTTCTCTTCCTGCCCTCAGTCTTTCCCAGCATCAGGGTCTTTTCCAATGAGTTGGCACTTTCCATCAGGTGGTTAAAGTATTGGAGCTTCAACACCAGTCCTTCTAATGAATATTCAAGGTTGATTTCCTTTAGGATTGACTGGTTTGATCTCCTTGCTGTCTAAGAGACTCTCAAGAATCTTCTCCAGCACAGTTCAAAGGTATCAGCTCTTCAGCACTTAGCCTTCTTTATGGTCCAACTCGCATCCATAATGACCACTGGAAAAGCCATAGATAGCTTTGACTAGACAGACCTTTGTTGGCAAAGTGATGTCTCTTCTTTTTAATAGTCTGTCTAGGTTCATCATAGCTTTTCTTCCAAGGAGCAAGCGTCTTTTAATTTCATGACTCCAGTCACCATCTGCAGTGATTTTGGAGCTCAAGGAAATAAAGTCTGTCACTCTTTCCATTATTTCCCCATCTATTTACCATGAAGTGATGGATCAGATATCATGATCTTCGTTTTTGAATGTTGAATTTTAAGCCAGATTTTTCACCCTTCTATTTCACCTTCATTGAGAGGCTCTTTAGTTTCTCTTTAATTTCTGCCATGAGGGTGGTGTCATCAGTATATCTGAAATTATTGATAATTCTCCTGGCAATCTTGATTCCAGCTTGAGCTTTATTCAGCCTGGCATTTTGCATGATGCACTCTGCATATAAGTTAAATAAGCAGGGTGATACTATATAGCCTTGACACACTCCTTACCCAATTTTGAACCAGTCGTTTTTCCATGACTAGTTCTAACTATTGTTTCTTGACCTGCATACAGATTTCTCAACTGGCTGGTAATGTGGTCTGGTATTCCCTTCTCTGTAAGAATTTTCCATAGTTTGTTGTGATCCACTCAGTCAAAGGCTTTAGTGTAGTCAATGAAGCAGAAGCACATGTTTTTCTGGAATTCTTTTGCTTTTTCTATGATCCAACAGAAGTTGGCAATTTGATCTCTGTTTCCTCTGTCATTTCTAAACCCAGCTTTTACATCTGGAAGTTCTTAGATCATGTACTGTTGAAGCCTAGCTTGAAGGGTTTTGAGTATTATCTTGCTAGCATATGAGATAAGTGCAATTGTGCGGTATTTTGAATATTCTCTGGCATTGCCCTTCTTTGGGATTGGAATGAAAACTGACCTTTTCCAGTCCTGTGACCACTGCTTCGTTTGTGGCATATAGAGTGCAGAACTTTCACAGCATCATCTTTAAGGATTTGAGATAGCTTAGCTGGAATTCCATCACCTTCACTAGCTTTGTAGTGATGCTTCCTAAGGCCCACTTGACTTCACACTCCAGGATGTCTGGCTCTAGATGAGTGATCACACCATCGTGGTTATCCAGGTCTTTAAGACCCTTTTTGTAAAATTCTTCTGTGTATTCTTGCCACCTCTTAATATCTTCAGCTTCTGTTAGGCCCATACCATTTCTGTCCTTTTTTGTGCCCTTCTTTTCATGAAATGCTCAGGAATTTCTGGTTTTCTTGGTATCTCTAATTTTCTTGAAGAGGCTTTCCCATTCTGTTGTTTTCCCCTATTTTGTTGCATTGTCCACTTAAGAAGGCTTTCTTATCTCTCCTTTCTAATCTATGGAATTCTGCATTCATATAGATGCATCTTCCCTTTTCTTGTCTTTTTTTCTCAGTTATTTACAGGGTCTCCTCAGACAACCATTTTTCTTTTTTGCATTTCTTTTTCTTGGGAATAGTTTGATCACCAACTCCTGTATAGTGTTACATACCTCCGTCTATAGTTCTTTAGGCACTGTATCAGATCTAATCCCTTGAATCTATTTGTCGCTTCCACTGTATAATCATAAAGGATTTGAATTAGGTCATACATGAGTTGCCTAGTGGTTTTCCCTACTTCCTTCAATTTTAGTCTGAATTTTGCAATATGGAGTTTATGATCTGAGCCACAGTCAGCTCCCAGTCTTGTTTTTGCTGACTATAGAGAGCTTCTGTATCTTTGGCTGCAAATAATATAAACAGTCTGATTTCAGTATTGACCATCTGATTACATCCATGTGTAGAGTTGTCTCTTGTGTTGTTGGAAGAGAAGGTATTTGCTGTGACCAGTGCATTCTTTTGGCAAAACTCTGTTAGCTTTTGCCCTGCTTCATTTTGTAGTCCAATGTCAAACTTGGCTTTTACTCCCGGTATTTCTTGACTTCCTACTTTTGCATTCCAGGCCCCTATGATGAAAAGGACAGTTTTTGTTTGTTTGTTTTTGGTGTTAGTTCTTGAAGGTCTTGTAGGTCTTAATAGGATTGTTCAACTTCAGCTTCTTCAGCTTTAGTTGTTGCCTTCTTTGTGATGGATATTTATCTAGTATGTTATTCTCCCCTTCTCGCTTTTTTTTTTTTTTTTTTACTATATTCTTATGGATGCCCTAGTGATTACAATTAACATCTTCACTTAAAATGATCTTGTTAGGGTATCCCCAACTTTATTTTAGGAGTACACAGAACATACATCTCTGTCTCCTATGCCTAAGTGCTGTTACCTGCATAAACATTACATCTTTATAAATCACAATCCATCAATATTTTATAATCACTTTTTGCATTACTTTTATATTTGATACTGATATTAAAGCAAAAATACATTTTTACTATGTTTGTGATTTCCCTATGTGATTATCTTTCCTGGTAATTTTATTTCTTCATATGGGTTCAATTATTGACTTGTACCTGTTCATTTCCTCACGTAGGACTCTTTTTAGTATTTCTTGCAATACAGGTCTACTAGCAAAAAACCCCTATAGTTTTCTCTCTTTTTCTTAATATCAAGTTTCTTAATTAGTATTTTAACTTCACTGCCCTTTTATCTGTAAGAATGCTATATTACTATTTTATGAAGTTCTGACAACTGTGAAATATCAATTGGAAAATACACCTCTAGGTCAGTTCCAAATGTGAAATATTCCACAGGTTAGAATAATAAAAATCATCTACTTAAAGTCAGTAACCATATTGAATACAAGTAGCACTGGAAATATTTTTATATTTTATAAAATGTCTTTACATTATTTTATCATTATGAACATCCTGCAAATAGGACATGTATCAGTGGTTTGTTATTGTTCATTGCTAAGTCATTTCCAACTCTTTGGCGACCCCATGGACTATAGCCCGCCTAGATAATGATTAAAAGTATTGAAAGTTATATAACTTTTCCTGTCATCCAATAGGTAATTTATTAATCTGAATTTCAAGCTCAGATGACTCTTAAATTGTGAGATGTATCCACTACATTGAAGGATATAATTTTAGAAATTCTAAGTATGTCTGAGAGGTGTCTTCATTTTGTGACATTGTTAATGACAGTCATTATGAGATCTCTCTTCTTTTTTGGAGTATTTTCAGTTACTATGTTCATCTTGATATTATAAATCTTTTAATTCTAACTAAAAATAATGAGGACATTTCAGTTATTTAAGAGAAAAAAGGACAGCAGATTTACTTACTTTGGAAGGATAAATATATAGTTCTGTTAAATGGATACCAGTTACAAGATGGTATAGCTAACGTCAAGCATTTACTGAACACCTGTCAAATTCTTGGAGGTATTTTTCCCCAACTTTTAGTGAGTAAAAATCTGGTTGTATTCTCAATTTGATATTAATTAATGATAATTTGGTGGCAGTAACTGAGTAATTGTGCCTAATGGAGGAAGATAACAAGAGAGCATGAGGGAAAGGAACCATGCGATAGATGTGCTTAGAGCTTGCAAATGAACAGATCCCAGGAGAAAACAAGTAGTTTTTCTATAGTTACCCAAGAGAAATCACATCCTAGAAAACAATTATGCCACTTGAATTCTATCACTTACTAAAAGATATGAATATTTAATGCAGGGTCTTAAAGTGTGTTGTTGTTATCTTCTTATAAGGGATGAGAAAGAGCTGTTCTCTCATCATACACAAATAATAAAAGGGTCTCCACATTTCTTACCCTGCTTATCAGGGAGTGTGAAAATTTTCTTGAGAGAACACATGAATTGTTTTTATTGGAAAATAACTGTAACTCTGAATATAAAATCTAGCCTTTTAACCTGGTGCTATCTTTATTTCCCTTGAAAGTTTATTTTTTCTTATAATAATAAAATTTTATTTTTTTAATTAAAGTATAGTTGATTTACAATTTGTGTCAATTACTTCTGTACAGAAAAATGATTCAATTATACCTCTCTATATCTATATGGACATTTCTTTTTATATTCTTTTCCATTATGGCTTATCATAGCATATCATAGCATATGTGAATGCTAAGTTGCTTCTGTCGTGTCCAACTCTTTGAGACCCTAGGGACTATAGCCCACCAGGCTCCTCTGTCCATGGGATTCTCTAGGCAAGCATACTAGAGTGGGTTGTCATGTACTCCTCCAAGGGATCTTCCCAAACCAGGAACTGAATCCTCATCTCTCATGTCCCCTGCACTGGTAGGAAGGTTCTTTACCACTAGCACCACCTGGGAAGCCCTTATTATTGGGTATTGAATATAATTATCTGTGTTATATAGTAACACTTTGTCATTTATCCATTCTATTCATAAAAGCTTACATCTGCTAACCCCAGCTTCCCACTGCCTTCCTCCCCCAAACCCCTACCCCTTGGCAACCGCCAGTCTGTTTACTATGTCCATGATTCTCTTTCTGTGTCACAGATATGTTCATTTGTGTCATTTTTTAGATTACACACACACATATAAGTGAGAGCAAATGATATATGTCTTTGTCTTACTTACTCTAGTATGATAATCTCTAATTGCATCCATGTTGCTGCAAATGGCATTATTTTGTTCCTTTTATGGTTGAATAGTGTTCCATTGTATATGTGTACCACATCTTCTTTATCCATTCATCTGTTGATGTACATTTAGGTTGCTTCCATGTCCTGGCTGTTGTGAATAGTGCTGCTGTAAGCATAGATCTGCATGTATCTTTTTGAATTATGGTTTTGCCTGGATATATATTAGGAGTGGATTTTCTAGATAATATGTTTTTGTTTTAGTTTTCTGGGGAGGAGCCACAGTTTTCTTTCTTTTTTTTTTTTATTTTATTTTTAAACTTTACAATATTGTATTAGTTTTGCCAAATATCGAAATGAATCCGCTACAGGTATACCCGCGTTCCCCATCCTGAACCTTCCTCCCTCCTCCCTCCCCTACCCTCCCTCTGGGTCATCCCAGTGCACCAGCCCCAAGCATCCAGTACCGTGCATCAAACCTGGACTGGCGACTCATTTCATACATGATATTATACATGTTTCAATGCTATTGTCCCAAATCTCCCCACCCTCTCCCTCTCCCACAGAGTCTATAAGACTGATCTATACATCTGTGTCTCTTTTGCAGTCTCGTACACGGGGTTATTGTTACCATCTTTCTAAATTCCATATATATGCGTTAGTATACTGTATTGGTGTTTTTCTTTCTGGCTTACTTCACTCTGTATAATAGGTTCCAGTTTCATCCATCTCATTAGAACTAATTCAAATGTATTCTTTTTGATGGCTGAGTAATACTCCATTGTGTATATGTACCACTGCTTTCTTATCCATTCATCTGCTGGTGGGCATCTAGGTTGCTTCAATGTCCTGGCTATTATAAACAGTGCTGCAATGAACATTGGGGTACACGTGTCTCTTTCCCTTCTTGTTTCCTCAGTGTGTATGCCCAGCAGTGGGATTGCTGGATCATAAGGCAGTTCTATTTCCAGTTTTTTAAGGAATCTCCACACTGTTCTCCATAGTGGCTGTACTAGTTTGCATTCCCACCAACAGTGTAAGAGGGTTCCCTTTTCTCCACACCCTCTCCAGCATTTATTGCTTGTAGACTTTTGGATAACAGCCATTCTGAGTGGCGTGAAATGGTACCTCATAGTGGTTTTGATTTGCATGTCTCTGATAATGAGTGATGTTGAGCATCTTTTCATGTGTTTGTTAGCCATCTGTATGTCTTCTTTGGAGAAATGTCTATTTAGTTCTTTGGCCCATTGTTTGATTGGGTCATTTATTTTTCTGGAGTTGAGCTGTAGGAGTTGCTTGCATATTTTTGAGATTAGTTGTTTGTCCGTTGCTTCATTTGCTATTATTTTCTCCCATTCTGAAGGCTGCTTTTCACCTTGCTAATAGTTTCCTTTGTTGTGCATAAGCTTTTCAGTTTAATTAGGTCCCATTTGTTTATTTTTGCTTTTATTTCCAATATTCTGGGAGGTGGGTCATAGAGAATCCTGCTGTGATGTATGTCGGAGAGTGTTTGCCTATGTTCTCCTCTAGGAGTTTTATAGTTTCTGGTCTTACGTTTAGATCTTTAATCCATTTTGAATTTATTTTTGTGTAAGGTGTTAGAAAGTGTTCTAGTTTCATTCTTTTACAAGTGGTTGACCAGTTTTCCCAGCACCACTTGTTAAAGAGATTGTCTTTAATCCATTGTATATTCTTGCCTCCTTTGTCAAAGATAAGATGTCCATAGGTGCATGGATTTATCTCTGGAGCCACAGTTTTCTACAGTATCTGCACCGGTTTATATTCTCACCAACAGTATAGGAGGATTCCCTTTTCTCCACATCTGCTCCAGCATTTGTTATTTGTAGACTTATTAATGATGCCCATTCTGACTGGTGTGAAATGGAACCTCATTGTAGTTGTCATTTGCATTTCTCTGTTAACTAGTGACCATCTTTTCATTATGTCTGTTGGTATCTTTGGTTCTTCTTTGGCAAAATGTCTGTTTTTCTGCCCCCCTGCCCTTTTATAGGTTTTAATAGGTCACTTCTTTTTTGAGTTGTATGAGCTGTTTGTGTATTTTGGAAGTTAAGCCCTTATTGGTCTCATAACCTGCAGATACTTTCTCCCATTCCTCAGGCTGATTCTTTCATTTTGTTTTGGTTTCATTTGCTGTGTAACATAGCGCTTTCTTGTTAGTATCTAAGCGGTCTTAACCTATGGACTTTGATACTGAGCCCCCTTCTCTTGACATCACATACTCTCTTGAATGGGAGATATCCTATTCTCTCTCCAACAACAGGAAAAACCAGCCCCCCACAGAAAGTCATTAGGACAGCACTGAGAGTAGCCAACCCCCATCCTAATCTTTTCAAAGGAAGTAATGAACATAACATAGTTAAACCCAGTGAAAAAGAGCACAGTACAAGGAAACTGGAATAATTTTGGGAGGACCAGTATTATGTGTGAACTGATCTTTGATGGATGAAGAAAAATGACATTTTAGAATGTTTTACTTAATGAAGTCTTCTAGGTCGTGATGTAAACAGTATTTAAGAATAATAAGTCAACTGTTGTACATATGCCAAAGAGAACCTGCTCTAAGATCAAGTCAAAAATATAGATTGGTGTTGGAATCTGAAGTGTCCTGAATGCTTGGCTAAAAAATATTTTTTAAATCAACAATAGAAGCCTCTAAAGGTGTCTGAACATCATTAATACGATGAGATCCATATATGGTTAAAACAATCCTGGTACCAGTGCAGAATATACTATTTAAATGAAAAAGACCAGTAGAGGTCACTGTGACAGTCAAATAAGATATTAAAGTATCTTGAGCAATAATATGGACTAGAAAGAGAAATGAGAAAATAATAGGAATATTTTGCAAATAGAACCAAAATGATATGGTTTTGGATTATGAAGAAACATAGATATATGTAACATTAACACCGGTTTCTATATTTAATAAATGGCTCATACTTTCTCCTGAGATACAACATTCAAGAGATGAAATATGTTTTAGGTGACATAATTAATAGAACCAGCTTATTGTACAAGAGCAATTGTTATATTTTCTTACAATGCATTTTTCTATAGTGGTTGTCTCCTTGATGTGTAAATTATCAATCAGTTCTAACTTAGAAAGTGATGAAGTACAAAGTGTCAAGTGCAGTTTTGATATTCCTTTTAAAAATAGATCATCTCTATGGTAATGTTTTTTCCTAAGCTGATGAAGTAAAAAAATCAGTTTCACTTGGTTAAGTAATGTTGAAAAAAAAAGACTCTTCTTTTTAACCTGTTGTGTTAGTTGCCCAGTCATGTCCAACTCTTTGCAACCCCATGGACTGTGGCCTGCCAGGCTCCTCTATCCATAGAATTCTCCAGGCAAGAATACTGAAGTGAATAGCATTCCCTTCTCCAGGGAATCTTCCCAACACAGGGATAGAGCTCATGTCTCCCACACTGCAGGCAGATTCTTTGCTGTCTAAGCCACCAGGAAAGCCCTTTTCACTTGCTGCAGATCTGCAATTTTATTGTGTTAGCCTAAGCTGTCCTCAGTAAACATTGTGGTTGAAAACATACATTGACATTGCTAGTTTACCTAATATATCTCTCTTTGAAAATGAGATTTGCTAATTGTTTACCTTTTCAAATAATGCACTTTTTATAGTGTGTTAAAAGCTTAATTGGAGAAGGCAATGGCACCCCACTCCAGTACTCTTGCCTGGAAAATCCCATGGATGGAGGAGCCTGGTGGGCTGCAGACCATGGGGTCGCAGAGTCGGACACGACTGAGCCACTTCCCTTTCACTTTTCCCTTTCATGCATTGGAGAAGGAAATGGCAACCCACTCCAGTGTTCTTGCCTGGAGAATCCCAGGGTCAGGGGAGCCTGGTGGGCCGCCGTCTATGAGGTCGCACAGAGTCGGACACTACTGAAGCGACTTAGCAGCAGCAGCAGTAGCAAAAGCTTAATATCTGTGTGTAGGTAACTTTATATGCAGTAGCAGTAGTCATTACTAATCTTCTACTTGAACACTACCCAAATTCAGCACTTTGGATTCACTCATAGCAGTATACATCTGGATGTTATATGTGTGAAATAGTGTATGGAAGACTGGATATATATCCTTACATCCATCTTGGATCCTTCATTCATTGTATTTAAAAAAAAAAAAAGCCCCTGAATACAGAATGCTGTCCCCTGTCAGTTCTAGTCAGTAACCTTTGATTTGGTAAAACTCATCACCAGGGTAGTCCTTCAAAAACTTGTGAAGGAAAAAAGGCTTATCTTTAGAAACCTCTTGATCTGACTTTTGGTGTGCCAGCCTCTTTAAAATCTCAGTGTTTGTCCCTTGTCCTTCATAAGTGACACCCATCTAATAGATCTTATTCTTAGCACCACTCCCTATAAAATAAACATTTGTTTTTTATTTCCCACTTCTTCAGGACCATATGCTCAGGACCAGGTTAAGTTTGTTCTCTCAGTGACAGATGACATGAAGATATGTATTTTATATCTCTATAGCCATCAAAGTATTTGGCATATATCAGGCACAATATATTTTATGTTGAATGAAAAAGTGAAATAATAAATGTTAGATGTAAAAGGTCAGTTATATCTTCCTCAACATCTCCTTCTGTGTAAGATATTTTTCTTCAGTGATGTCTGCTCTGCTCTGGGTTGGGACAGTGCCTGTAAGAAATAATACAATGTAAATAAGCACATTATTCATAGTTACCCAGAGTGGAGAAAATATCTGGGTATAAAACACACACATGTGCAGGACTTCTGAGACCTATAGAGGAAAAACCACATAAGAACTGGAACCTTTGATTAATAGATCCAAGTAGGAGAGCAGTTCAAAATGAAGAAAAAACTTAAATCTAAAATGAAAACATTGCTACTAATTAAAATATGACCAATTTTGTTTCTCAAAGCATCACTAATATCATTATCTTTATCAGTCAAAATACTATCTTGACTGACTCTCTTGCAGTAAGTTCTACTGAACTACACTGACATACATCCAGATTAAAACATTCAGAATAAGTGAATGAAGGAAAAATATGTATGGGCCATTTCAAAAGCAGTGAAATTACAGTAGATCTTGAGAATTCAAGAAAGGGTATTTGTTCATGTCATTAAAAAATAAATAAATAAAAACCATTTTGATGTGTTTTCCTACATTCTGTAGTCTTCAGGTACTATTGGTTCCAGTAAGACCCATATAAGAAAAGAAGGAATTCTGAATTAAATGTTGATCCATATAATTAGTTGTGATTTTAACAGTATTTTGATGGTTTGAACTCAATAGAAACATTTCAATTCTTTTGCTTTTATATGTGTAAATTATTCATTACTCATCAAGTTTTATTTTACTATCTTCACATTATTTGTAGTAACACCTTGGGAATCATGTAGAAACTATAAGAAAATATAGTCACTCTTCACTCTTTAACATAGAGAAATCAAATTACTTTTTCTTTTTACTTCTAGCTGAGATTGTCCTTGCTAGTAAGTTACTTAGTATCTCGTTAGATTGAGTAGTTGTCAGTGATCCAAGCTATTCTCTTCTGTCTAGTTGGAAAGTATTTTCTTTGATTTGTTTTGACCAGCTAAGGAAAGTTAATAGACTTTTTGTCTTCAGACATTCTTTCCTTAATCTTATCTCTGATAAATGTTCTGATCATTAGTATTAACAGAACAGGTTGTAGATATTTACTAGAATTCACATGAGAGGGTCAGCCGAGGGAGTTTATTTATTTTCTGAATTCATATTACATTTCTTCCCTGAAGCAATTTCATATCCCAAGAGTATTTGTTCTCATTATAAACTATTTCAGTATCTGCTGAATGCTATAGATTAGTCAGAAATGAAAAGCATTTGAATAAGCAAATGCTTTAAAAAAACCTGTGGAGATACAATTTTTGAATATTATTTTTAGTTCAAATAAATTTATGAATCAAATTATCTTTTTAACATTTTATAATGAAGAAAGAAAATAGTCAATAAAAATGTTACAAAGGGGGCATGTTCCTTTACTAAAGGCATATATTCAATAATGTACAAACAATAATGTAGTCAGCCATGGCTACAAGACAGTTAATAATTTTAAATTTATAATATTTAGGATATATATACACATAATGTATACATTTTGATTCATTTTTAAATGTTACTAGAAAATGAAGTAGCTTTTAGTTTTAGCCTAATAATTTAGGCATAACTTAAGATTTTATTTAATTTATTAAAAGTCAGTCACAATCTTATATTATTAGAAGAAATAAATCAGTAGCAATGAATAAACAAAGCAGTTGTCAGCCTTGCAATCTTGCTCATCTAATGATAGTTTCTAGGTTTATGTCATGTATGCTTAATTTTTCCATACTTTTCACAATTCTGTTATAATAACAGTTTATTGGGCTTTATGTTAATAAATTCGTAGATTGTCCATTTATTCATATTTTGAAATAGTTCCTGATTTTGATAGTTCCTGATTTTCCACCACTGATGTAAAATCTTACCATTTTGCTAAAATATAATGCTACAAATATCACTAATTAATGTATTAAAAATACATAACTCAAAGTCAAAGCTATATCTATATTGACTAAATTCTCACTTTTTCTTCAATATAAATGAAAATAAGTTAGCTTAGGGATCATTCAATGTTTTCTACCTATCTCTTGAATTTAATTTGAGTTTAGCATTTTTTCATATTAGACAAGTTACAATACTAAGAAAAAAGACCGTGCTAAAAAAAAATTAGCAGGGCTTCTCTGATAGCTCAGCTGGTAAAGAATCTGCCTGCAATGCAGGAGACCCTGGTTTGATTCCTGAGTGGGGAAGATCCCCTGGAGAAGGGAACAGCTACCCACTCCAGTATTCTGGCCTGGAGAATTCCATGGACTGTAGTATAGTCCATGGGGTCGCAAAGAGTCAGACTCAGCTGAGCAACTTTCACTTTCAAAACAAATTAAGAATGTGTAAAAAGTGTGTTACTAACTTTCTAGACATGCTAATTGTTACTGACCTACTATAATCTTTTTTCTCTTTTCTAAATTAGTGACTGTACAACTGTACACTTAATGCAGGAAAAAAATATATATAGTATTTTGTAAAGAACTTTTTTTTTCAAAGTCTTTTATTTATTCAATATAAAACTTAAAAATATTTATTGAAGATGTACTGGGTACTTTTAGAGGTCATGCAAATGTTAAAAAGATGACCACAGTAATTCCCACTTAATGTAAACAAAGAATAATTAGGCTAAGATACTGATAAAATTAATTCCATTATGGTTAGAGGAATAGCAAATTCAAAGAAATTTTGCTGGAATCTAAAAAGTTGAGAATATATTAGTTGTCCACAGGGTTTAAAGTTAATAATCGGAGAATTTATCTATTCAAATGATCTGATAGTAAGCATCATATGAAATATATATAAAATATATTATAAAAATACAGTAGTTGGAGTTTTTACTAGCTACCCAGAAGTGGCCTCTCTTGTAGTTTCCAATGTAGTAAGTTTTTCATTTATTTTTGGAATTCAAAGGGTTAAGGAAAAGAGACCAAAAAAAAAAAAAAGCCTAAATATAATAGCAAAACTTACTAAAGGTTTGAAAGGTAGGTAGTCAATAAAAGGGAAAAGTATTTAAACTTACTTACAGATGTAAATGATTCCTTCGTGTCAAAATCATCTAATAAACAAGTGTTTTCATGGAATTGATAAACATAGCACAGAAAGTTAAAACCACCAGTGGCAGGAAAGGTGATATACAGCACAACGCAATTCACTGCACGTGAACGACACAGAGAAGAGGTAGGAGCTTAGAAGATTTAGCTGTGTTGTTTAATCAAGACTCCAAAGAGGAGTAATATTGCTGATTTCCCCCCTTCCCAACTAAAGGGACTAGAACACTAGAATGTATACTTGGTTTTTAAATTTCTTTAAAATATTAAACATTCTTTTTACCATTATTTTTTCCTTGTAATTGCCATCTTCTTTCCATCACTTCTCTTACCCTAGCTTGCATCTCATGATGTGAAAGATTTTGCTATAGTAAACATTTAAGAAATTATTTCTAAAATTTCTTAAATCAGTGACATGTAATGGTCAATCATAGCTTCTTCTCATGATGAGATAACTAATCTTGTTAAACAGAGGAGAAAATCAAAAGTCAAGAAAGCTAAAATTTTCAATTGTTATAAAATTTAATGGAAAGCTCAGAGAATTAGCTGAAGATATCACTGGGCTTCAAGTTGGAAAGGGATTTTGGACTTTTACTTGCAACCATAAACTGTAAAATGAAAGCTTTTCAATTATTGTTTTCTGACTGTCCTTAACAGTAGGATGTTAGGTGTGTTTCTAACTAGAAGCAGAAGGTTTAAAGAAGGTTCCATTTAAAGGAATAATTCAGTGATTCTATAATGACTTGAAATCATTCATAAATATGGTCTGAGTGGTTATTACATAAACAACAAATTTCATGGATTATCTCATCTGCACTATCATTAGGTAATTACTACATATACTTCAGAGGCTTCCCTGGTGACTCAGACAGTAAAGAATCTGCCTGAAATGCAGAAGACCCAGGTTTGAT
This sequence comes from Bos taurus, assembly GCF_002263795.3. NCBI lineage: Eukaryota > Metazoa > Chordata > Mammalia > Artiodactyla > Bovidae > Bos > Bos taurus. Next base: position 33,085,897 of record NC_037333.1, on the reverse strand, counting down.
CCCTGGGTGAGGAAGATCCCCTGGAGAAGAGAATGGCAACCCACTCCAGTTTTAAGCCAACTGACATAGTTTTTGGATTGGGAATAAGCAAGTACAATTGAAAAAAGACAAGAAAACTTGCAAAACAAAAATCTGTATAATCAGTGGACATATATTATGGTTAGCATATTTTTCCATTAGTTAATAATTCTAAGAGGAATAATATATCTCCATTGTGAAAGTATCTTACAGATTATCAATGACAAAACATCTAAGATTTGGTGACTATTAAAAAGAAATGTGCATAAAAATTCACTTTTTGAACCACCACATTGAAATTCAGGTCTGATCATTACCTAATTACTTCATTTTCAAGTTAACATTTTCACCATTGATTTTCATTATTCATTCAAAAAATATTATCATCTACCTATTATATGCTGTATATTAGGTACTGGACACAAATACTAAAACCTTTAATATATTATGGTAAATGAAGGGATAATGTTATTATTTATATAATTTAATCAATATATATTTGAAACCTGAATAATTTCACCTCAATTTTCTTTTTTAATAGGAATTACATTAGACCATTTATTACAGAATTGCTTCAATTTTTCACCTAATTTTAGTGACAAAAGTTTAAAATATGAATACTTTAATATGGATGAGTTAAGCAAATTCTTCCCAGTTTGACAGTAACTAGCATCTCAATCTGTGTAGTGTAAAGTAAGTCATATGTTTTAATATGATGGTAGAATCTCAGATACTCTAGGAGGAGTTTTGGATTGTATTTTATCCAAACTTCAGAGCTATTTTGGAGTTTCTTCTATAATGTCTCCCATGGGGATGGGTATGGAGTGGGGCGGTTGATTTAGATAGGTGAAATATGGATGAAAGGAGGGCAAGAAAAGTGAATGAGAATAGGTTTAGAAGACAAATAGCTCTTCCTCTCAATTTAGCTGGAGGCTGGCTGTGATTATTGGTATAAACCAAGTTAAGTCAAATAATCAAATCTAAAAATTGCAGTGACTTTAGAAATAAATTGCTGGGCACTTGAATTGAAAGGTCCTTTTGTTTGATTTAATGCAGTTCAGCTCTGAATGTATAAGAAAGAAGATGAAGGAACCTTCACACACTTTTTGTAAGCCCATGGTTCCTACATTTCACCATTAGTGATTTTTAGGTGACTAAGAAAAGATGAGCTAATAAAAACTATTCATTCATATGATTTTCATTTATACCATGATTGTTTTTAAATTTCCATGTGGCATTAGAATATTAGGAAGGTTTTCAGTAACATATGTAGCGTATTTCTAAGCTTCTTACAAGGAAATATGCATAAACCAAGCTGGAAAAATAATTACACAGATATTATGTGAGTCTCATACACCTGCTATTTCATATAAAGAATAACTTTCTCGAGAACCTCCATTGACTATTACCTTCAGAATTAAAACAAAATTTAGTGAGCTTATGTTTCATTCATGGCAACAATCTACATACAGTCAATTTCAGAACCTACTTAAATTTGAAATACATTTTCATTAGCCATTCCTTCACCTACTTCATACTTTTCCAAATACATGTACTTACAGTCCCATAAATCTGCTACCTGCCTTTCTGATTCCATTATTTTGCTTGTGTTGATTCCTCTAATTAAATTCCTTCTATTCTCTTCTTTCCTTGTCAAATTATAATCGTTTCATAGATCCATCTAAATGTTTCTTCCTTATACTCTTCCTGATAGTCTTTGTTACACAGACCTTCAATTTCAGTTTATGTGGTTGTAAAGTCCTATTGTGACATTTAATAGCTTTATGTCCATGGGCAATCTATGGAAAATTTCTGTGTTTTTTATTGAATTAATTGAATATTACCACTATCGGTAATATCACATGTGGTTGCTATGAGTATTAAATTGACTAGTATAATGAAAATATAAACATAGTACAGGTGTTGCTGTTATTCTTGATGTTGTTACTAGTGAAAGTGAAGTCACTCGGTCATGTCCAATTCTTTGCAACTCCATGGACTGCAGCCTACCAGGCTTCTCAGTCCATGGGATTTTCCAGGCAAGAGTACTAGAGTGGGGTGCCATTTCCTTCTCCAGGGGATCTTCCCGACCCAGGGATCGAACCCAGGTCTCCCACGTTGTTGTTACTAATGTCGTAATTATTAGGCTATTTGGAACATGCTATTTCCTTATAATTGACATATGTCAGTGTCATATCTCTCCAAAGCTAAATAAAATACATGAAATATTTATTTGATATCCTAAATTACCTTACTCATTGCAGAATAGTTCAACAAAAATTTGCTCAATCAACAACTGAAATTATTAATGAAAGACCAAACAAAGAAGTAAATGAACTGCCTTATATTCCCATCTGTCCATATGGAAATAATACTATTTTCTTAAATCACTTTTTCTTCAGATATGGTCCTATATAATTATTTCATTTTATATTTTTTGTTTCATTACAATAAAATTATTACAGATGATTTTCCTTTATATAACATATAAATGTAAATTAAGTGGTTAAATATTTCTTAAAATATCATCCAAGTAGAGGAGTTTAACAGCATTAAGATAATGTTTAAATCCTCAAAATGCACAAGTTTCAAGTTAAATTAAGACTAAAACAATTTATATCTAGAACAATAAAAATGTAGTTATTGTAAATTGAATAGGGATTTATTCATTTATTTATAATAAAGCAAGCTCTGAATATGGATTTAACCAAATTATGTTATTAATAAAATAGGATATTTGGTCAAGCTTATACTAATTTAACAAAAATTAACCTTTAGGACTATGTTGAGATTTTTCCATAAGATGTTAATACTGGTAAAACAGACAGGTATAGAACCAGATGTGCTAAAACAACTAAGATTGTGGTGGACGCTGGGAAAGAGGAGGTAAAGAGAATGGAATAAAATTTCACAGAAGGAGAAATAAAAACAAGAATGCAAAATCTGTCCACTGGGCAGCAGCCCATACTCTGCTCAATGTTGTTATTAGCAGTTGCATGTCTTTGGGATTAGCTGGTTATAATCATTGTCCCCTGCTTTTGGAAACTATTTCTGTTCATTCCTACACAATCCAAGTTTTGATATCAATACATAAAAATTAATGAATATCTCAAAATATGTAAATATAAGAAATAGTGAAAAGATATGATAGTGCTTGGTCCATGGGGACTGAGTTTTCAAGGAGATAGTTGGGCAGGAGACAAGCACCAGGTAGATCAAACAAAATGTTTGATAATGTAAGATAAGATAACAAAAAACCCAAATGAACTTTTTAGCCAACTTAATATTTCTCACCCTCATCCTTGTAATAAAATTTGAATTTTAAATCATATATATGCATTGACTTGTGAAAACATAAGTTAAAAAGGCTGTGCAGAAACAAAACATAGACTCCAGCAAGTCATGTAGGCTACTTATGATGTAAGCAGGATCACATTAAGCTGAATGCAGGAGATAACCCATCTTTGGCACCTCTTGGTATTTCCCTTTGTCTTTTCTTGTTCCTTCACAAACCAACTCTTTTACTCTTCCTGCTTTTATTCACAATCTCACATATTAACTCAGAGAAGGCAATGGCACCCCACTCCAATACTCTTGCCTGGAAAATCCCATGGACGGAGGAGCCTAGTAGGCTGTAGTCCATGGGGTTGCTAAGGGTCGGACATGACTGAGCAACTTCACTTTCACTTTTCACTTTTATGCGTTGGAGAAGGAAATGGCAACCCACTCCAGTGTTCTTGCCTGGAGAATCCCAGGGACAGCGGAGCCTGGTGGGCGGTGGTCTCTGGGGTCGCACAGAGTCGGACACGACTGAAGTGACTTAGCAGCAGCAGCAGCAGCACATATTAACTCATACTAATGTAAAACACATCTTCCTAGTACATATGGATTTACAGAATGGTCATATCTCTCGGCATTAAAGGCATGAAAACTTAAAGGCATCAAACAGCCAGAGACAGAGAATATTTTTGGTAGGAAGAATCGACAACTGTAACAACAAACACTTCCACAACAAACACAGAAATTTGTGTCTGCTTAGGCATGAAACAAACTTTAGTATTTGACTAAGCAAACATCTGGCAACTTTTTAAATTGGAGTATAGTCAATTAACAATATTAGTTTCAGGTGTACAGCGTAGTGATTCAGTATTTTTATACTTTATACTCTATGAAAAATTATTATAAGATAATGGCTATAATTTCCTGTGCTATACAATATATCCTTGTTGCTTCTCTATACAAAGTTTGTATCTCTTAATACTATACCCCTAATGAGATGAGACCCATCCCCCTTCCCTGTCCCCACTGGTAACCACAAGCTTGTTTTCTATATCTGTGAGTCTATTTCTATTATACCACACACACACACACACACACACACACACACACACACTCATATATTCATTTCTATTATTTTTTAGATTTTACATATGAGTTATACCATGTTTGTCTTTCCCTGTGACTTATTTCACTAACTATAATATTCCCTAGGTTGACATTGCTACAAATAGCAGAATTTTATTTTTTATGGCTGAGTAATGTTCCTGTGTGTGTGTGTGTGTGTGTGTGTGTATTCTTCATTCATTCATCTGTTGATAAGCATTTAATTTGCCTCTATACCTTGCCTATTTTCAATAATGCTGCTATGAACATTGGGGGTGCATGTGCCTTTTTGAATTAGTGTTTTCATTTTTTCTGGATATAGATCCAGGACTGGAATTGCTGTGTGATATGGTAGTTCTGTTTTTAGTTTTTGAAGTATCTTCATACTATTTTCTACAGTGACTGCAATAATTTACATTCCTACCAACATTATACGTGGGTTCTGTTTTCTTCACATTCTCACCATTTGTTATTTATAGACTTTCTGATGACAGCCATTCTGACAGGTGTGAGATGATCTCATTGTTATTTATATTTGCATTTCTCTATTAATTAGCAATGTTGAGCATCTTTTCATGTGTGTATGAGCCACCCTTATGGACTTCTTCCACTAGTGGTAATGAACCCACCTGCCAATGCAGGAGACGTGAGACGAGGTTCCATCCCTGGGTCGGGAAGATCCCCTGGAGGAGGGCATGGCAACCCACTCCAGTATTCTTGCCTGAAGAATCCCATGGACAGAGGAGCCTGGTGGGCTACAGTCCACAGGGTAGCAAAGAATCAGATACACCTGAAGTGACTTGGCATGCATGCATGCCTCCTTTAGAAAAATTCGTAACATCTTCTTGTATTGATCCCTTTATCATTATATAATTACCTTCTTTGTCTTTTGTTAAAGCCTTTGTTTTAAAGTCTATTTTGTCTGAATTGTGTTGCTATCCTGCTTTCCTGTCATTTCTATTTGTGTGAAATCTCTTTTTCTCTTCCTTCACTTTCAATCTTCGTTTGTCTAGCTCTGAAGTGAGTCTCATATAGGCAGCATATAGAAGGGTCTTATTTTTATTATCCATTCAGCCAGCCTGTGGCTTTTAAGGGGAACATTTGGTCCATTGAAATTTAAAGTTATTATTGATAGGTATGTACTTATGGACATTTTGTTACTTGTTTTCTGGTTTTAGAAGTTTGTCTGTTTTCATTTTTTTTTCTTTTTGGTTCTTCTCTAAAAGTTTGATGATTTTCTTTAGCAGTATGCTTGTGTTTCTTCCTTTTTAAATTTTTGGTATCTTTTATTTGTTTTTGATTTGTGGTTCATATATATTGGCCCATATCTACTTGTTTAAACTGATAGTCATTTAAGTTCTATCACATTCTAAAAGATCTACAATTTTTTTCTCCTCTCCTCTCCACTATATTTTATGGTTTTTGATAATCATACTTTACATTTTCATATTTAACTCCTTCACTGTTTATTGTAGTTATAGTTGTTTTTACAATTTTGTGTTTGTTAATCTTCATACTGGCTTCAGCAGTTGGTCTTCAATCCTTAATATGTACTTGCCTTTCCAAGTGGGATTTTCCCTTTCCTATATAGTCTTACCTCTTTTCCATTTAGAACAAACTCTTTAGCCCTTTAAACCCTTTTAGGGTAGGTGTAATACTGGTGAACTATTTTAGTTTTTGCTTCTCTGGGAAGTTCTTTCTCTCTTTTATTCCAAATGTTAATCTTGTTGGGTAGAATATACTAGGTTCCAGGTTTTTCCCTTTCAGCACTTTGCATATAATATGCCAAGCCCTTCTGGCTTAAAGAGAAAATCAGCTGATAGCCTATGGGTATTTCCTTTGTGACTATTTGGTTTTCTTTTGCTGCCATTAGAATTCTCTAACATTTGCTATTTTAATTATGCTGTGTCTTGGCATGTGTCTGTTAGGGTCCATCTTGTTTGTGACCCTTTGTGTTTCTTGCACCTGGTTATTTGTTTTTTTTCTTCAAATTTGGAAAGTTTTTAGCCATAATTTTCTCAAATACATTTTCATTCCCTTTCTCTGTCTCTCTTTCCCTTCTGAAACCCCTATAATGTAAATGCTAATGTACAATTGCTATCCCCCAAACCTACTGCATTGTTTTCATAATGTTTTTCATTTGTCTTCTGCTATTCTGAATGGATGATTTCCTTTATTCTATTTTTTAGATCTCTTAGGTGTTCTTTTTTGGAGAAGGCAATGGCACCCCACTCCAGTACTCCTGCCTGGAAAATCCTATGGATGGAGGAGCCTGGTAGGCTGTAGTCCATGGGGTCACTAAGAGTCAGACACGACTGAGCGACTTCCTTTTCACTTTTTGCTTTCATGCATTGGAGAAGGAAATGGCAACCACTCCAGTGTTCTTGCCTGGAGAATCCCAGGGACGGGGGAGCCTGGTGGGCTGCCATCTATGGGGTTGCACAGAGTTGGACACGACTGAAGCGACTTAGCAGCAGCAGCAGGTGTTCTTTTTTTATCACTTGGTCTGTTACACGTTCCTTCTACTGTTATTTTTAATATTGAATTATCTATTTTTGATTGGGTCTTTTTTATATTTTCTAGTCTAGTTTCTTATTAAATTGTTCAGAGTATACATCAATTCTTTTCCATAATTTATTTAACATTTTTAGTACCAATGCTTTGAATTCTTTATCTGATAAATTGTTTATTTCTGTTCCGTTATTTTTTTAATGGATTTTCTCTTGCTCTTTCAGTTGAAAGTATTTTCTCTGCCTTTGCATTTTGCTTAACTTTCTCTGCCTCTATGAATTTAGGTTAAACAATTACCTATTGCAGTCATGAAGGTGTGATCTTATGCAAGAGCATCCATATACAGATTACATATGCTCAGAACCTTTGGTATGAGAGCTGGATCTGGTATGGATGTAAGTCTCTTCTTTCCTCAGGGTGTGCTGGCAGGTCTCACCTTGTTAGGAAATGGAGCTAGATAGGGAGGGACTAGAGCTGGTGCTGAGTGTGTGGTGTGACTTCCCCTTTGTTCCCTATTAGAGTAGGGGGTCTGATCCCAAGTTGCTGGAGCAGAAGTGCTACAGGTCAGGCCCGAGTTGGCTCTGTTCCTTTCAAGTGTGTGTTTTCCTCTCCCCCACACCAGAACCCTTGCCCCTTAGAGGAAGAATGCTGAGGTAAGGAGGGCCCATACAGGGTCTTAGTTCATGTCAACTACAGGGAGAGGTTCCACGTGCTGCTTGTGTATGCACCTGCAGCTCCACTCAAGGGCAGTCTGTGGTGCAAGTCCCCTTTATTCCTCACATCCAGTCACTGCCCCCAGCCTCTGCCTCCCCATACAGGGAATCCCCCTCAGGGCAGGCCCGCTGCATGTCCTCTTGGTGTGTATGGCAAGGTGAGCTGCAGTGGAACAGCCATTGTCAGAGCTCTGGGCTATTTCCCAGGTGCTGCTGGAGTAAATGCCAAAACGGGCATGTCAACCCACTCAAGCTCTGTCCCTGGACTGAGTCACCTCTGGGTCCCATGTTCAAGTCTTTTCTCACCCCACCACCACTAGTCATGGCTACGCTAGGTCCAGTGTGCCTCTGTGACAAGAAGTGAGTTGGACTGGGTGTGCATTGAGGCTCGCACAGAAACCTGGCAGTCACTGGAGCAGAACTGTCTCTGCACTTCCTTGGGGGAAAGGCTTTTCGTATGTGGTCCTCACAAGTGGAGTCCATACTTCCCACAGTACTTCTTTTAGTTCCAGCAATCCTGCAGTTAAATGCGCTTATCTCCCCCCGTAGGACCCAGGGCTGGGCATCCAATCTGTAGCTTGAACTGCTACTCTACAGAGTAGAGTAATATCGCTGTGTAATTTTCTCTGAGTCCCCTCCCAGGGAAACAGGTCCCAACCTGGTCACTTTTCTTCCCTTTCTACCTGACTACATGTGTATCTTTCTTATAGCCTTGGTTGTACCCGAGTCCTTCCACCAGTTTCCAGTTAGTTTTCAGTGAGGATTGTTCCACAGATAGAGGTACTTTTGATGCTTTTTTTTTTTTTTTGGTAGTGGGAGGTGAGTTCAATGTCCTCTAACTGCCATCTTGATCTGAATACTCTGCCAACTTTTGAGTCTGTGAAGTATTTGTCTTAAAATTATTTTGACATGTGCTAGTATATAGGCATTCATACTCCCCAGAAGTTAAACTCGTGTTTATATTGTTTACCTGCCAAACGTTCAACATTACATAGATCAGTAAATAGATGGCTAGATGATAGGCAGACAAAAGGTTGGATTCCGTATGCTTCCAATTCTAGGCCTACTTTTTAGCTTTGTCCACTCTGCTCTGTGCTGTAGGGTTTTACTTGCATTGACTCATCAATGGGTTCCCTTGCAGTTGATTTTCTCTAAGGAGTGGGGGCAGGAGATTGGAAGGGGCTAGGAGAGTGATTTTGGAATATTTATAGACCTGGCTCCCAAACTGCAGAGACTCAGAAGTCTGGCTATCAACCTTGACCAAAAGTCCTAGCTCCTCTTGTGTCATTTAGATGTCAGCCCTGTCAAGAGAATCTTCTTTGTCATCAGGTTCCAGTCATTCCCTTCTCAGCATAGAATCTTATAGGGGCCCATACTGTAACTGAGCCTAAAATTCTGCACTTTTCCTTATAATTCTGTTTTGTGCAAATATTGTAAATATGCCTTTCTGACAATTCTTCTTAATGTATGCTAATTTGAGTGTTCCATCTGCTTTCTCATGGAATCCTATAGAGAGTTCTTAATCAGTGGAATCCACTGGTGCTAGTAGGATTTTGTTTTTAAATCCCCATTATGTCTACATTTGGTGATGGTCCCAATCTTTTAGCACATTTGTCTTCCATTTGATTGCTGCATAAGTTAATAAGTGTAGCTCTGAGAAGAATACAGCCATTTTGTGTTTATTAGCGGTCAGGTAGAACATTAAAAGGCTTGAGCATATTAGCTTACAGAAGCCCTATGAAATAGATACTATAATTATCCTCTTTTAGAGATGAAGAAAGTGAGACTTGCAAAGGTCAAGTGACTTTCCCAAGGTCACACAGCTGGTAAGTGAGATTAAAACTGAGGCAGCAAGGCTCCATGCTTTTAACCATATACAGTATCCTGTAGGTATTGCTGTACTTTACTGAAGAAGTATGACAACAGACAGAGTAAAATTAGTTAGAAAAAAAAGTACTTAGTACAATGAAGTTGCCTACATTGTAGATGTCATTTAATGTTAAAATTTTCATGTGAATGGAATTGCAGTGATAATTTAAAAAAAAAGTACACTGTGAACAATCTTTAAAAGAAATATGGGCACTGTATCACATAGTAATATACACACAAGTTGGTGTAAAAATTTTAAAACCTAAACAATTGTATGCAAAACTTAAAAAATGCATCCATATTTTTAGAAGCCTTTAAAGCACTGTACAGTTAGTGCCCACAGAAAAACACCAGAATTTTATACAGAAATAGTGATCTGCTGTCATATAAAATGTGGGTTTTTTTTGCTAAATAATCACTTAAAAAATGAATCCTAAAACTTGAAGGCTTACAGCTATAAGCAGTAACATAAGTGGGAGTACAGAGTATATCTTTTCTGTATAGAGTTCCTATTTTTGCCTTTGTATTTATTCTAGCAAATTAAGAAATTCATAGGAATACTTGTTGGGTTGATATACCTTCCCATATAACGTAAACAGGATTTCCTCTAGCTCTAGTCTTTAATTTTGCTTGTGGCATATAGGTATGAGAGTAAGGATTAATTCATAATATAGGCATGCCTAATCAATCAGAGCAATAAAATCTGTTGTTCTTTATTGTGCTTCAGAGATATTGCTTTTTTTAAAAAAAAACAAATTCAAGATTTGTGACTACCCTGCATCAAATAAGTCTACTGATGCTATTTTTCGAGTAGAATTGGTATAGCTCATGTTTCTTTGCCACATTTTAGTAATTCTTAACAATATTTCAAACATCATTATTATTTTATTTGTTATGGTGATCTGTGGTCATGGATATTACTATTGTAGTTGTTTGAGGGTGCCACAAATGGGACTCTTAAAAGATGGCATGCTGCTGCTGCTCGCTTAATTGATAAATATCATGTGTGTTCTGACTGCTCCACCAATCAGCCTTTCCTTCACATCTTCCCCTCGTCTCTGGCCTCTCTATTCCTGAGACACAAGAGTATTGCAATTAGGCCAGTTAGTGAGCCTACAATGGCCTCTAAGTATTTAAGTTAAAGGAAGACTTGCATGTCTCTCATTTTAAATAAAAAACTAGAAATGATTAAATTTCATGAGGAAGGCAGGTCTAACCGAGTTGATTTAAACAAAAAAGTCAAGTTTGGAAAGGATTGATTCCAATTCTGAAAGTTCTATTGTGGGTAAAATACTTTCAAACAGCATTGCTACTGAGAAATTTTTCACGAAGGGAAGAGTCAATCAGAGGTTGTGTTCTTATTTTAAGAAATTGCCAGAGTCATCCAGCCTTCAGCAACCACCACCCTGATCAGTCAGGAGCCATTAGCAAGCAAGACCCTCCACCAGCAAAAAGATTATGACTTACTAAAGGCTCAGATGATGGTTAGCATTTTTAGTAACTAAGTATTTTTAATTAAGGTATATACATTGTTTTTCAAACACAATGCTATTATTACACACTTAATAGGTTACATTATTTTAAACATAATATTTATGTGGACTGGGAAAATAAAGCATGTATGATTCATTTATTGGGATACTCGCTTTATTCTGGTGGTCTGAAACTGCACCTGCAGTATCTCTAAGGTATGCCTGTACTATTATGTCCAGCTGAATTTATTATATTCAGATAAGCTGATCAGATTTAAAAATAGCCATTCTTAAAGTGGCTGAATGGTGTTTGTGTGGGCCATGGTAATTGGTATAACTACTGTTTAATCAGGTACAAAGCATAATAGTCTAAAGCAAATGTTTAAATTATTTCCTTTAATGAGGGAAATTCGTTCTTTGTAAATGGCATTTGTATCTATGAGGAATGAATAAGATGTATAGAAGATAAACTTCAGAGATAGTCCAAACTAAATAAATTTGAGTCTTAATTCTAGGCTTAGAGTCATTGAAAGAGAGAGAGTATGTGTTTTTCTCAACTTTTCAGATGACTGGGGGAAAAAAAAGGTGCTTCTTAATTAGACTGCCTGCATCAGTTTTTCACATTTACAAATATTACTCTTAAATCAGTTTGTTCCCGATCATTTAAGAATTAAATTTTCTTCAAGAAAACAAAAGAGAAACAAACCTGCAACAACACTAGCAAAGCCCTTTACTACTGGGAGATGTTTGGGAGGCCTTTACTGTAGCAGGCTTACTTCTCCATGTCCATGGTCTTGAACTTTTGATAGCATCAGAAAAAACAACAGATGCTATCAGAAGTTCAAGATCACAGACATAGACAAGTAAGCCAGCTACTTCCACAGCACTTTCCCCCTCCAGCACACAATTCCCTACTCAAACACACATTTTATTTAAATTCATATCCCAGTGCCATCTGAATTGTGAATTCCGCCTTGGTTTCTTCCGCTGTGGAGACGAATTAAGAAGCTAGCGAGTGTACCATTCTAGTTACAAACAACAGCAACTTAACCCAGGAGAGCTGAGAAGCACGTATCCTCTTCCAAACTCTCTAGAAAGACAGTCTGTAAATCCTTCGTGTTGTCTATTCTAATGCTTATGCAACCTTGACAGGACCTAACAGTCTTTACTTCTAGATTCTTCATAATGGAGCTCATTCTCTTGTTCTTTCAGCGCAGCTGAATGATGGCTGATCACCATCTTCTGTCTAACTGAAAGGACTAACAGATCTTACAGTTTAGTTTATATTCATAGAATTTATTCACTTTTGCCTTTTCCAGAATGAGCAATTCAATTGTTCCAGTTATTTTTATATTTTCAACTCTTTAAGATGAAACTCTTTATCTGGTTCATATTTTTGTCTGCATGACATTGAGAGTTCTGAGTCTGGGTGCTGTGCTTTTTCTTATTTACTGAGCTCTTTCATTTGTGTTCCATAATGGTTTGTATTTCCAGATTGCTATCTAAACCAAGTTGTTTTTTTTTTTCCCTGAAATATTTCAATACAAATCTTTCATTGTATAGATGTTATTTTTTCCTTAGTGGAAGTGAAGTAGCTCAGTCATCTCTGACTCTTTGCGATCCCATGGACTGTAGTCTACCAGGCTTCTCTGTCCGTGGGATTTTCCAGGCAAGAGTACTGGAGTGGGTTGCCATTTCCTTCTCCAGGGGATCTTCCTGACCCAGGGATCGAACCCAGGTCTCCTGCATTGCAGGCAGATGCTTTATTCTTTGAGCCACCAAGGGAAGACTGGTACTTATATTTGTGTCCTTTTTAATTGCCAAATATTCTAAAATTAACACCTTTTCAATATTCTTGTTATTGTTTTCTCACATATATACTCTTAAAAGAGAGTTTTTAAATATTCTGTCACTGGATTAACAATAAAATTTATCTCAAACATCCTATATATAGTGAGGATCCATAGATACTTGCTAAATTTGCTCATCCATGATATTGGTAGTGGCTTTTTAGATTAACATACAAAAAGTTGTGAGGATGAATCAGAGTCATCACAAAATTGTGACAGAATTGAACAATCACATCTATGATCTGGTTCTTTTTTCTCAGATAAATACTTCCTAAATTGTATAAATCAGTCTTAAGCATTGGTCTTTCTGTTATCTCTGTCTTATAAGTCTCTGTATCACCTTCTCCTTGCTACAACATTTCCCCTACTTTATCAAATTAGTCATTCTCTTATTAGAGATTAGGTTAATGCACAGCTTACTAAATCATTTTGGCTGTTAATTAAAATCCTGACTATTTAAGGCTATTTATAAATTAATGTTATAAAAACTTTAACTTGGTATGATTAATTACTAATGGCTCATTTTTTCCTTTATTTCTATGATATGGAACATAAGTAATAGTTATGTTTTTACTTTAATAAAACCTCAAAATTTCTAGGTGTTTGGTACTTTTTAAAATAAAAAGTATTTTTAGAGCAGTTTTCTGTTTGCAGCATAATTGTATGGAAAATACAAAGAATTCTTAGACATCCTCATTCCCATGCATGTGTAACCTCCGCCACTTATGAACATCTGTACCATAGTCAATGAACATATACTGACATATCATTTTCACCAAATCATTAATTTGTATTAGGTTCACTCTTGGGATTGTCCATTCTGTGGGCTTTGACGCACAGATAATAAAACGTGTCCATTATAATATCATACAGAATAGTTTCATTGTCCTAAAATTGTCTGTACTCTGCCTATTTATCCCTCCCCCACATTTAACGCCTTCTAACCACAGCTCTTGTTTTTTCTTGAATGTTTTCTTGAATATTTGTCTTTTCTTGAATGCCACCTGGTTTGAATCATATCGTATGTAACCTTTGCAGATTAGCTTCTTTCACTAAGTCATAGGTATATACATTTTCTCCATGTCTTTTCATTGCCTAGAAAGCTCATTTCTTTTCAGCACTGAGTAATATTTCATTGTTTTTTTTGAAATTTTATTTTATTTAACTTTACAATATTGTATTGGTTTTGCCATATATCAAAATGAATCTGCCACAGGTATACGTGTGTTCCCCATCCTGAACCCTCTTCGCTCCTCCCTCCCCATACCATCCCTCTGATTCGTCCCAGTGCACCAGCCCCAAGCATCCAGTATCATGCATCAAACCTGGACTGGCGACTCGTTTCATATATGATATTATACATATTTCAATGCTATTCTCCCAAATCATCCCACCCTCTCCCTCTCCCACAGAGTCCAAAAGAGTATTCTATACATCAGCGTCTCTTTTGCTGTCTCGTATACAGGGTTATTGTTACCATCTTTCTAAATTCCATATATATGCATTAGTATACTGTATTGGTGTTTTTCTTTCTGGCTTACTTCACTCTGTATAATAGGCTCCAGTTGCATCCACCTCATTAGAACTGATTCAAATGTATTCTTTTTAATGGCTGAGTAATACTCCATTGTGTATATGTACCACAGCTTTCTTATCCATTCAAATGCTGATGGGCATCTAGGTTGCTTCCATGTCCTGGCTATTATAAACAGTGCTGCGGTGAACAATGGGGTACACGTGTCCCTTTCCCTTCTGGTTTCCTCGGTGTGTATGCCCAGGAGTGGGATTGCTGGATCATAAGGCAGTTCTATTTCCAGGTTTGTAAGAAATCTCCACACTGTTCTCCATAGTGGCTGTAGTAGTTTGCATTCCCACCAACAGTGTAAGAGGGTTCCCTTTTCTTCACACCCTCTCCAGCATTTATTACTTGTAGACTTTTGGATCACAGCCATTCTGACTGGTGTGAAATGGTACCTCACAGTGGTTTTGATTTGCATTTCTCTGATAATGAGTGATGTTGAGCATCTTTTCATGTGTTTGTTAGCCATCTGTATGTCTATTTAGTTCTTTGGCCCATTGTTTGATTGGGTCATTTATTTTTCTGGAATTGAGCTGTAGGAGTTGCTTGTATATTTTTGAGATTAGTTGTTTGTCAGTTGCTTCATTTGCTATTATTTTCTCCCATTCTGAAGGCTGTCTTTTCACCTTGCTTATAGTTTCCTTTGTTGTGCGAAGCTTTTAAGTTTAATTAGGTCCCATTTGTTTATTTTTGCTTTTATTTCCAATATTCTGGGAGGTGGGTCACAGAGGATCCTGCTGTGATGTATGTCAGAGAGTGTTTTGCCTATGTTCTCCTCTAGGAGTTTTATAGTTTCTGGTCTTACGTTTAGATCTTTAATCCATTTTGAGTTTATTTTTGTGTATGGTGTTAGAAACTGCTCGAGTTTCATTCTTTTACAAGTGGTTGACCAGTTTTCCCAGCATTCTTCACAGAGCTAGAACAAATAATCTCACAATTTGTATGGAAATACAAAAAACCTTGAATAGCCAAAGCTATCTTGAGAAAGAAGAATGGAACTGGAGGAATCAACCTGCCTGACTTCAGGCTCTACTGCAAAGCCCCAGTCATCAAGACAGTATGGTACTGGCACAAAGACAGAAATATAGATCAATGGAACAAAATAGAAAGCCCAGAGATAAATCCACACACATATGGATACCTTATCTTTGACAAAGGAGGCAAGAATATTTCATTGTTTTTATGTACATAGTTTGTTTATTCATTCACTTACTGAAGGATATCTTGGTTGCTTGCAAGTTTTGGCAATTATTAAAAGTGCTGTTATAAACATTCATGTGCAGGACTTTGTATGGACATTTTGTATGAACAGTTTTCAGTTCATTTGGATAAGTACAAAGAGCATAGTTTCTGGATTATATGGTAGGAGTATGTTTAGTTTTTTAAGAAATCACATAAGTAACTTCCAAACTGGCTATACCATTTTGCTTTTCTACCAATAGAATAAGAGTTCCTGTTGTTCCCTGTCTTTGCCAGCATTTGGTGTGTGAATTTGTAGGATTTTTGCTGTTCTAATAGGTATGTAGTGCTATCCTCATTTTATTTTAATTCTCAATTCCCTAAAGACATAGGATGTCAAATATTTTTTCAAAGGTTTGCTTCCTGTATCTTTCTTCATGAGGTATCTGTTAAATCTTTGGCTCACTCTTTAATAGGATATTTGCTTTCTTATTATTGAGATACATATTTTCAGTAAAGTTTTGTATATTTTCAGTAAGTCTATCAGATGTGTCTTTTGCAAGCATGTTCTCCCAGTCTTTGGCTTGCCTTCTCATTCACTTGGCATTTACTTTTGTAGAAAAGAAGTTTTTAACTTTAATGAAGTCCAGTCTATCAATTGTTTCTTTCATAGGTTTTGCTGCTGGTACTGAAACTAAAAAACATCATTGCCATTCCCAAAGTCATCTAGGTATTCTCCTGTGTTATCTTCTAGCAGGTTTTAAGGTTTTGTGTTTTAGACATCCCGGAATGTGAAGTCAAGTGGGCCTTAGAAAGCATCACTACAAACAAAGCTAGTGGAGGTGATGGAATTCCAGTTGAGCTATTCCAAATCCTGAAAGATGATGCTGTGAAAGTGCTGCACTCACTATGCCAGCAAATTTGGAAAACTCAGCAGGGGCCACAGGACTGGAAAAGGTCAGTTTTCATTCCAATCCCAAAGAAAGGCAATGCCAAAGAATGCTCAAACTACTGCACAATTGCACTCATCTCACACGCTAGGAAAGTAATGCTCAAAATTCTCCAAGCCAGGCTTCAGTAATATGTGAACCGTGAACTTCCGGATGTTCAAGCTGGTTTTAGAAAAGGCAGAGGAACCAGAGATCAAAGTGCCAACATCCGCTGGATCATGGAAAAAGCAAGAGAGTTCCAGAAAAGAATCTATTTCTGCTTTATTGACTATGCCAAAGCCTTTGACTGTGTGGATCACAATAAACTGTGGAAAATTCTGAAAGAGATGGGAATACCAGAACACCTGATCTGCCTCTTGAGAAATTTGTATGCAGGTCAGGAAGCAACAGTTAGAACTGGAAATGGAACAACAGACTGGTTCCAAATAGGAAAAGGAGTTCGTCAAGGCTGTATATTGCCACCCTGTTTATTTAACTTATATGCAGAGTACATCATGAGAAACGCTGGACTGGAAGAAACACAAGCTGGAATCAAGATTGCCGGGAGAAATATCAATAACCTCAGATACGCAGATGACACCACCCTTATGGCAGAAAGTGAAGAGGAACTAAAAAGCCTCTTAATGAAAGTGAAAGAGGAAAGTGAAAAAGTTGGCTTAAAACTCAACATTCAGAAAACGAAGATCATGGCATCTGATCCCATCACTTCATGGGAAATAGATGGGGAAACAGTGGAAACAGTGTCAGACTTTGGGCTCCAAATCACTGCAGATGGTGACTGCAGCCATGAAATTAAAAGACGCTTACTCCTTGGAAGGAAAGTTATGACCAAACTAGATAGCATGTTCAAAAGCAGAGACATTACTTTGCCAACAAAGCTTCGTCTAGTCAAGGCTATAGTTTTTCCTGTGGTCATGTATGGATGTGAGAGTTGGACTGTGAAGAAGGCTGAACACCGAAGAATTGATGCTTTGAACTGTGGTGTTGGAGAAGACTCTTGAGAGTCCCTTGGACTGCAAGGAGATCCAGCCAGTCTATTCTGAAGGAGATCAGCCCTGGGATTTCTTTGGAAGGAATGATGCTAAAGCTGCATCTCCAGTACTTTGGCCACCTCATGCGAAGAGTTGACTCATTGGAAAAGACTCTGATGCTGGGAGGGATTGGAGGCAGGAGGAGAAGGGGACGACAGAGGATGAGATGGCTGGATGGCATCACTGACTCGATGGACGTGAGTCTCAGTGAACTCCGGGAGTTGGTGATGGACAGGGAGTCCTGGCGTTCATGGGGTCGCAAAGAGTCGGACACGACTGAGCGACTGATCTGATCTGATCTAAGTCTATGATTCATTTTCAGTTAACTAACATGAAGGATGTAAGATCTTCTTGCATGTTGATGTCCACTTGTTCTAGCACCATTTGTTGAAAAGACTATCTTTGCTTCATTGTATTATCTTTGGCCCCTTGTCAAAGATCAGTTCACTACATTTACATGGGTCTACTTCTGGACTATCTATTCTGTCCCATTATGTTTAATTGGATATTCTCTTGCTGATCCCATACTATCTGGATAAATGTAGCTTTGTAGTAAGTCTTGAATTTGGCTAGTGTTGTTCCTCTTTGTTCTTTGAGTTCGATATTAAGTTTGCGCTTCTGGGTTTTTTACCTCTCCATATAAACTTTAGTGTCAAATTGTTGATATCCATAAAATAACTTGCTGAGATTTTGATTGCAGTCTATAGGTCAGGTTGGGAAACACTGACATCTTGACAATATTGAGTCTTCCTATTCATGAACATGAAATTTCTTTATTTGTTTAGTTTTTCTTTAATTTCTTAATCAAAGTATTTTTTGTTGTTTTCCCTTAGAGATCTTGGACATTTTTTTTTTTTTTAGATTTGTAAGAATTTCATTTTGGGATGCTAACGTAATTGTATCATACTCTTAATTTCAAATTCCTCTTGTCCGTTACTGATACATAGGAAAGCAATTGACCTTTGTACATTACCCTTGTGTCTTGCAATGTTGCTGTAGTCACTTACTAGTTTCAGGTGTTTTTTTTGGTTGTTGCTGTCAATTATTTTGGATTTTCTATGTACATGAAAAAAACATCTGTGAACAAAGATAGTTTTATTTCTTACTTTTCAGTCTTATTTGTTCCCTCCCCCCAATTTCATGTCATTGCATTAGCTTGAACTTCCAGTATTATATTGAAAAGCAACAATGAAAGGTTGCATACTTATCTAGTTCCCAACCTAACTGTTGGGAACTAGATAAGTTCTAGTTCTTATCTAGTTCCCAACAGTTTCTCAAGTGAGAAAGTTTCAAGTTTCCTCACCATTAAGTATAATGCTAACTGTAGTTTTTAATCAATTCTTAAAATCAAATTGAGGATATTCTCATCTTCCTGGTATGCTAAGAGTTTCTTTTTTTAATCGTGAGTGGGTGTAGTAGTTTATCAAGTGTTTTCTCTGTATCTATTAATATGTTCAAGATTCTGTAGCATAATATGATGGGGTTAATTAATTGATTTTCAAACTAAGCTTACATACCTAGGATAAATCCTATTTGGTCATAGAGTACCATTCTTTTCATATATTGCTGGAATTTGTGTAATTCAGGCCTCATAAAATGAGTTTGGAAGTATGTCTTCTGCTTCTCTCCTCTGAAAAATATTGTAGAGAATTGGTATAATTTCTTTAAATGTTTAGTAGAATTCATCAGTGAATTTATCTGGGTCTGGTATTCTTTCTTTTGGAAGATTGTTAATTATTAAAGCAAGTTCTATAATAGATATATAGGTCTATTGATATTGCACAACTCTCACAAGAAGAGCCTGTTTTTACAGGAATTGGTCCATTTCATCTAGCTTGACTTATTTAATTCAATGAATATATTCAAATGTATATAACATATCAGGTGTAATTCTAAGCCCTCGGAATACCAAAAAGAACAAGAAAGATACCGCCCCTGTGTTGAACAAGCTTTATATTCTTATGGGTAGAAATAGATAATCAGTAACTAACTGATTAATAAGGTCTTTATTTGGGGTGATATAAAGAGAATGAGCATGCCTTTGAAATATGTATGTCATCCTGAATTATAACGTTTTTAAATTTAAGGGAAATTTATCTTTACAACAAATTACACATTAGTATATTATTGAATAAGTGAAAATTATGTAGGATTTTCAAAATATTTCAAAGAAATTTTGTGATAGACAGTTTCTGATTGTTTCCCAACCCTCTCTACCTGAATGCCTCACTCTTTTCTATCATTGCTTATTTAGATACAAAAATTCGAGAACTATTAGTTTTAGAAATTTCTTTAATCTATGATTTACATTATTGAAATTTTCCAAACTATTAAAAGATGAGATGATGAAGTTTCAAAAGCATTAATGTTATTGTCAAGTTACTGTACAGTCTGTTTCTCCCATTATAAGATAGACAAATTGAACAAAATAATCTATGACATAGGGTTTAGGCCAGTACCTGGCATGTAATAACCTATCACTAAAAACTTAAACTAGTTGTATTAGAGTCTCATATACTGGCTAGAGAAAAATACAATGAATAATCTAATTCAGCTATAAAGCACTAACATTACTGGTATATATATTCTTAAGAAATGACCTAATTTCTTAGATATAGAAGCAAAGCTAATCTAATAAGAGCTATTTGGGACAAGAACAAACTCCTTAAGCTAGAACAAAACCTTATTGGAGACAATGATTTCTATTTATAATTTGTATTGTCAATTTGCCTTAATTTGATCTTTAATATTTTTATTTGCAGTGTATCTTATTTGGAGCAAAGTAAAATAGCATTTTGTACTTTATAGAGCATGTTTCATTAGAAAGGTCATGAACTTTTCAAACTCATTAATTCTTACAGCATCCCTAGGGGCATGTAACATATATAGGTGAAGAAATTTAAAGCTGAGATTTATAAACAGCTTTTCCCTATCACACTGAAATGAAATGATCAATCTTTAGCTCATGGTAGGTTCAAAAATAGAGGTCCAGAGTATGATTTTGGGAGTAGGGGTTGATCCAAATAAATTGCTTCCATTAAACAAGGTTGGCTTTTGTTAAAAAGGTAAATGTATTTCTGAACATAGCAAACATGATTCATTGAGGAAAATGTGGTATTTGCAGTCATTTTAACTTAATATTTTGAAAAGAAATATGAATTAGTGACTGCTAATCCTGATTTTTCCCTAACTTGGGACAGCTCATTGAGAGTTAAATATTTAGCTTTTAATTACTTGTTACTTAAAATTTAATATTATCCAAATTATCTGTGAACTTTCTATTTAAAGAATGTGATCTATTCAAAACTAATGGGTATACCCTTTATTTTATATAACACCCACTTTATTTTAGAAGGAAGTAGGTTATCAGAAAACTTATAGAACACAGTGAAAATACTGGTCCAGCATTCATAAGCAACTTAGTATACTGGGCAATTTTTCATTAAAAACAAAATAAGTGGGTGTTCAAAAATACCTAGGGAGAATATGCCTTAATAATTATTTGATGAAATATTCTATATCAAAAGCAGTTTTGCTGACTTCATGATCTGAGGGGAATTATGGGATGGACCAGCCTTTCTACTTTTAATTTGAAACTACTGTCTAATGTACTAACTCATTTATTTTTAAAAGAGATAAGTGAACAGGTAGTAGGTATAACTAATTCAGATAATTGGTATAAATGCATTATTTTAAAAGGTACTTTTAAGGAAAACTTATGGTTTCTTTGCGTGCAAGAATTATAAAGTGACTACAGTGTTCTTGTCTCATGAATATGTCAAAATGGGAAACTCACAAGCATTTTAAGAGAGCCATTCCTGAATCTTATCACTAACTTATGGTAAATCTTCTTATACATATTTTCAACAGTTTTATAAGTTATATTCTCTATTACTGTCTTTATTAAAATTATAAAATAATATTTTTTCTGACATTTTGCCTAATTTTTCTAGAACGAAGTAGGGAGAAAAAAATTATACCCAGAAATTATTTCTTAAAAAATAGAAGAAATTTCTTCTTGCCTCTACTGAGTATGCCACAGAACATGTATACTGTGAAACACTGAGAATACTGTTCAAAGGTTACATCAGAGCCCCTGAGTGCTGGGGCTGTCTTTCAAGAGTTCTACTTCCCTACTTGCAAGTCCCTGGCTCCTTCTGTTAGAGTATAAGCTTTTGGTCTTTTATACAGTAGCTGCCTGGTTCTAACTAACACTTTGTGTCTCTTCACTTAAAAGTTATAAGGCTTATAAGGTTATAAGGTTCTTACTAAAATGTGTTGTTCTTCAGTCACTCAGTTGTGTCGAACTCTTTGTGACTCCATGGACTGCAGCATGCCAGGCTTCCCTGTCCTTCCCATCATCTCCCAGAGTTTGCTCAAATTCATGTCCATTGAGTCAGTGATGCCATCCAACCATCTCATCCTCTGTTGCCCCCTTTTCCTCCTAGCCTAAATCTTTCCAAGCAAGGGGTCTTTTCCAATGAGTCCACACTTTGGATCAGATGGCCAAAATATTGGATCTTCAGTATCAGTTCTTCAAGTGAATATTCAGGGTTGATTTCCTTTAGGATTGACTGGTGTGATCTCCTTGCAATACAAGGGATTCTCAGGAGTCTTATCCAGCACCTGATGGTGTGATCACGCATTAAAATGTATTAACAACATTGTATTTACTCCTTTGTATTTATCTATTTCTATTTATTTATGATTTTTATTGATTTACAATGTTCTTAGTTTCAGGTACACAGAAAATTGACTTAGTTTATATATATATTTATTTATTTATATATATATTAGTATATATATATATATATATATATATATAAACTAAGTCAATTTTCTGTGTACCTGAAACTAAGAACATTAGTTATATATATATAACTATATATTATATTATTATATTATATTATAACTATATAGCCATATATAGTATTATATTAATATTATATATTTTTAATATATATAATATGTAACTATTTCTTTTTCAGATTCTTTTCCCTTATTACAAAATATTGAGTATAGTTCCATGTGCTATACATTATGAGCTTGTTGATAAGTTATTTTACATATAGTAGTGCATGCTTGCTAATTCGCTCAGCCATGTCCAACTCTTTGCGAACCAATGGACTGTAGCCTGCTAGGCTGCTCTGTCCATGGGAATCTCCAGGCAAGAACACTGGAATGGGTTGCCATGCCCTTCTCCAGATATGTGTTTATTAATCCCAAACTCCTAATGTATTTCTACCCACATCCACTTTGGTAACCATAGGTTTGTTTTCTAGGTCTGTGGGCCTGTTTTGTGTATAAATTCATTTGTATCATGTTTTGGATTCCATATATAAATAATATCATACAATATTTGTCTTTATTTGGCTTAATTTAGTATGATAATCATCTCTAGGCCCATCCATGTTGTTGCAAATGGCATTATTTTATTTTCATAAAAGAGTAGTATTCCTCTGTGTGTGTGTGTGTGTGTGTGTGTGTGTGTGTGTGTGTGTGTGTAGGTACTGGCTGAAAATTTTGTTCAGGTTTTTCCATAAGATGTTACAGAAAAATCCAAATGAACGTTTCAACTAACCCAATATGTGTATACATACCACCTCTTCCATTTATCTGTTGAAGCATCTTTAGGTTGCTTCCATGTCTTGGCTATTACAGATAATGTTACATTGAATATTGGGCTGTATGTACCTTTTGAATTAGAGTTTTCTCTGGGCATATGCCCAGGAGTGGGATTGCTGGATCATATGGTAGCTCAATTTTTAGTTTTATAAGGAACCTCCAGACTCCTCTCCTTAGTGGCTATACCAATTTACATTCCCACCAACAGTGTAAGAGGGTCCCTTTTTTCCACACCCTCTCTAGCATTTATTGAACATTTGTTAGACTTTTTGTTGGCCATTCTGACTGGCCGTGAGGTGATCTCTCATTGTAGTTTTGATTTGCATTTCTCTAATGATTAGCAATGTTGAGCATTATCTCATGTGTCTTTGGCCATCTGTATGTCTTCTTTGGAGAAATGTCTATTTAGGTCTTCCACCCATTATTTGATATTGAGCTGTATGACCAATTTTTATATTTAGTAGGTTAGTCCCTTGTTGGCCACATTATTTGCAAATATTTTCTCCTATTCTGTAGGTTGCCTTCTCATTTTGTTTATGGTTTTCTTTGCTATACAAAAACTTTTAAGTTTAGTTAAGAAAGCATCTGTTTGTTTTTATTTCCACTACTCAGGGGACAGTTCTAAAAAAAGATACTGCTACAATGTATGTCAATGAGTGCTCTGCTTATGTTTTACACCAAGTTTAGTATCTAGTCTTAGATTTAGTATCTAGTCTAAAATGGTCTTTAACCCATTTTGAGTATATTTTCATGTTAGAGAAGGTTCTAGCTTCAAAACACGAAGCTGTCCAGTTTTCCCAGCACCACTTATCGAAGAGACTGTGTTTTCTCCACTGAATATTCTTGCCTCCTATGTTATAGATTAGGTGACCATAGGTCTGTGGGTTTACCTTTGGAGTTTCTATCCTATTCTGTTTATCTGTATTTCTGTTTCAATTTCAGTACTTGCGCTCAGTCTGTTCATATTTTCTGTTTGTTCCTGGTTTAATCTTGGGAAATTGAACCTTTCTAAAAATTTGTCCATTTTTTTCTAGGCTGCACAATTTATTGGCATAGAGTTTCTTAGTAGTTGTCTTATGGTCCTTCATATTGCTGTGGTGTTGGTTGTAAATTCTTTTTTCATTTCTAATTTTATTTATTTGGGTTCTCTCCCTTTTTTTCATAATAAGTCTGGCTATAGGTTTATCAATTGTTTATCTTTTCAAAGAACCAGCTTTTAGTTCATTTATTTCTTTTCTGTTTTTTTTAGTCTCCATTTATTTTTATGACTGATTTTTATGATTTCTTTCCTTCTGCTAACTTTGGGTTTTAATTGTGCTTCTTTGTCTAATTGCTTTAGGTGTAAAGTTAGATTGTTTATTTGAGATTTCTCTTGTTCCCTGAGGTAAGCTAGTATCACTACAAACTTCCCTTTTAGAACTGTTTTTGCTGTGTCCCGTAGGTTTGATTGGGTGGTCAAACAGTTTGTTCAGGTTTTTCCTGTAACTCTTGCAGAAAAGCCAAACAAACTTTTCGCCGACCTGCACAGTCTAAGCACCTAAGGGGAGAATGAAGACAGTAGCTGGGGCTCATAGATGCGATAGAGCCTCCCCTAGCTCAAAACAGACAAGCAAATGAAAAAACCCACCTCCCAGCTAGTCCCTGGTGGAGGAAAGAGGCAAACCTTGCATCCAGCTTGCAGCCTATCTGTGGTTGCCCCCAAAAGTGGCACCTTACCAGTTTTGGAGCTCTGATGAGTTGGGAACAGTCCAATCCCATGAGGGGAAAGCATTCTGATAGATGCCAATGGTCCTCCCTCCTGGCACAGCACTGAGTGAGGAGACAGAAGCCAGAGTTTCCTGATTCCTCCTGGGGAAGGAAGGAGGTGGTAGAGGTCCCCAGAATCTTCAGCAGGGCTGACTGATAGAGATCTTCTCCTGTGTGTGGCCTGTTCGTAAGGACTGGGAAACATGTCTGTCTTGTCTAATGGGTAGACTTCAGCAGCAAGAGTAAAGAAAAATAATCAGACAAAAATGTTTCAAACAAAGAAAATCAACAACTCTCCAGAAACTGACCCTGTTGAGATGGAGTTATGTGACTTACATGATAGAAAATTCAAAATAACTGTCAAAGCTGTTCATCAGATATAAGAGACCATTGCATGAACAAAGTGATAATAAAGTGGAAAATGGGGGAAAAAATAGTCTCTTTTACAAATGGTGTTGGCAAATTTAGGTACCTACCTGCAAAATATATAATTGTTCCATTATCATACACCATACACAGAAAATGGATTAATGACAAATTTAAGACCTGAAGCTGAAAAATTCCTGGAAGAAAACATAGTAAAAAAGATTCATCATATTGCTCATGAATAATTTTAGATGTGACACAGAAAGCACACTTCTAGAAATTTTTCTAGCTTCTAGAAAAATATTTTTAAAATATATGTTAAACACTTATGGCCTCAGAACATTCAGACACCCTAGAGTTAACAGCATATAAGTATTTCTTAAGTATGATAAAAGTTACTTATAAAATATATAATTTTACTATATACATGGGCTTCCCTGGTGGCTCAGAGGCTAAAGCATCTGCCTGCAATGTGGGAGACCTGGGTTCGATTCCTGGGTCAGGAAGATCCCCTGGAGAAGGAAATGGCACCCCACTCCAGTACTCTTGCCTGAAAAATCCCATGGACAGAGGAGCCTGGTGGGCTACAGTCCATGGGGTAGCAAAGAGTCGGACATGACTGAATGACTTCACTTCACTTTATAGCTATTATACAGTGATTGATCAAGTTAACCTGTATTTGGTTACATATGTGTTATGTTATCTCATATTAAATAAACTTACAGAATTTGGACATGTGCTCTTGTCAACTTTTCTGTGCCTCTTATTGTTTGTTGGAGCCACTTAAAGCACATGACATGATTAGTATTACCTAAGGAGATAAAGTAAGGGTTTATGGTGCCAATCTTAATTTCCTATTCATAATATAAAAATAATTTAAGATTCTAATATTTTCTGCTTTTCCTATACTGGTTCACATTGAGCACCCTCTAGCATTCCCCAAAGAAACTTAAAGCCTACATAGGTTTTATGCTGTTCTTTGTGATTCATTTGGCTATGAAATGAGGTTTTGCATTCTGCAAGGGTATGCTCTCATGATGTAGGTAATGGTTTTCCCTCAGGAACGTTTTTAACCTTCTTAGCACTGGGCTTCAGAGAAGGCAATTGCACCCCACTCTAGTACTCCTGCCTGGAAAATCCCATGGATGGAGGAGCCTGGAAGGCTACAGTCCATGGGGTCGCTAGGAGTCGGACACGACTGAGCAACTTCACTTTCACTTTTCACTTTCATGCACTGGAGAAGGAAATAGTTCTTCAGTGTTCTTGCCTGGAGAATCCCAGGGACGGGGAAGCCTGGTAGGCTGCCGTCTATGGGGTCACACAGAGTCGAATACGACTGAAGTGACTTAGCAGCAGCAGGGGGCTAGATATTACAATTCTGGATTTCTTTTTATTTTTGAATTTATATTTTCCAAAGAATATATGAAAATCAAATTCCACTTATTGCCAAGGGAGATCTTATGGAAATTTTTCCAAATATACTTATTATTAAAATAATGCTGTTGTACATGATTTTACCAATTCTAAAAACAGTAATATTATCATATAATCATTCTCATTCATGTTATTTTATGAAACATTATTATAGGAGCAGCATCCTATACTTTTGGACTTCCCTGGTAGCTCAGTGGTAAAGAATCCATCTGTCAAGCAGGAGACATGGGTTAAATCCCTGGTTTGAGAAGATACCCTGGGAAGAGAAATGGCAACTCACTCCAGTACTCTTGCCCAGAAAAGCCCATGAACAAAGAAGCCTGGTGGGCTGCAAAGGGGTTCTTACTGCCTAAACAACATCCTATACTTTCAATGTAATTTATATACTTCTGTAAATATTATCATATTTTAATATTTTAAAGAGTTATTGGCCTAAATGTTATTAGCAAAAGTAAAGAAGGAAAGACAGAAAACATAAACAACTGGAAGAAATATAACAAATTTGAATAATATTATCCTCATCAGCAAAAGGTTTTGCTTTTAATACCTCTAGCAAATAAATCAACAGATAGATAAGTGAATTGCTAGAGGGATGAATAAGTAAATAAATGTTGTTCAAAATGTTAGATGCATATACTCTAGTCACTCAAATAAACAAAAAAATGTTTCATTTTTTTTAAAAGTCCTATTTCATCACTGGTAACAAGTGAAATGAGCTACATAATTTAGAATTTCAGTTGGTTTTGCTCTCATATAATTTCTATTTTTTCTTCAATCTAAATTCTTTCAAATATACAAAGAACTAAATAATATTCTATTAGGTAAAGAGAAACATTTTGAGCAGTATCACCAAATACAATTTTTCTACTGAAGCTTAATTATCTGGCATTGTTAATGGGTTTAAAACATAGGCAATTAAAAATTAAGTTGAAAACATAGATTATTGTATTGATATAGAAATATACCTTATCATTATTATCCTCTGAAAACAAAATACTCCCAACTGAAAGAACATTTATATTTGGATAACTATTTCAAAAGCTTCATGAGCTCAGGTAGCAGTTCATTTTTGTTCTTTGTATATATTTAATGCCCAGCACAGTACTTGGCAAAGAGGGCCATTGGTGTATATTTATTAAATGAACAAATGCTTAGACCCCGAAAGTAACTGAAATAAATTATTCAGCTATTAAATATTCACTGTTAGCATACCTTTCCTGTGAATGGACCACATTTGCAAGCTTCTCCAGCCCTTCTATTCATTAGTACATTGCACTCAAGTTATTACTACACATGACACCTATGGAGGCAGTGATGTATTGATCACTAGAAATAAAGAAAAATATCAAAGCTCTTCTATTCATTGGACATTTAAGGATAATGCTGAAACTTATGAATTTCAAGGTCCTATACAAGTAGTTGATATCTGAAAACAAACTATTTCAAATAGAAATACAAACCACACACATATATAACTTACACTTAATGTATTTTGGGACCCTCAAAACTCCAAGTCATCTTAGTAATAACTTACTAATTCTTTCCTCTCATTCTGACTTAGTAGATCCACCCTCTGTACAGGAGCCAAAACCATTTATTCTAAGTGTTATGTCTTATAACACTTCTTCAGATTATCCTGTACTTTAGTGTAATTACATTGGAAGATACTTTTTCCTGTGAGTCTGAGTGACTACTTTTCTGACCTTGTTCTCTACAACATTCACCCATTCCCTCCTCTGCCAACCAACTGGTTTTCACATTTGGCTCTGAGGGTTTTAATAGTACTGTTTGCTTTTTCTGGGATTCTATCTCCTTAGATGATTATAGGGTTGCTTCCACTCATAATTTGGGTTTCAAGTTAAAATTTACTTCCTTTGAGGGGATTTCTCTGACTACTCAACTAAATTAGCATTTGTCCCTTCATTTAGTCATTCTAAAGTTCATTTCATGTATTTGTTTTTTTCATAGGCTTTAGCAATTTAGGAATGGATTATTTGTAGATTATTCTCACTCTCATTGTAAGCTCCAAGAAGGGCAAAGTTTGGTCTGGTTCACAGTTGCTAAAATAGTATCTGGAATTTAGTAGGAGTTAAAAAAAATATTTTTTTGTCTAAAAAACTGAACATACAGTAAATAGGTTTTAAACTCAGGCCACAGGATGAGAGTACTTCTGATGTTTAATTTTTTGATTTCCCTATATATATCTAGCTGTAAAATAACTCAAAAGGAATATTATGAAAAACATATTCCTTACAGAGCTCTTTTCCATAGGATGTAGCATGGATGTAATATAACTATATATTTATTAAAATTATTTTAGGGCTATATTTATTTATATCTGATTATCCTGAATGAAAAGCTCATCCTGAAATAGTAGAGAAGAGTGAGGTTTATTCCACCCCCTCTGCCTCACTTTGAATATCCAGAGAAGATAAGAAAACATCTTTTGGTGACTTACTTCTCTCCACCCCTCACCTTAATAATTTGTGTGTGTGCTCAGTCACGTCTGATTCTTTGCAGCCCCATGGACTGTAGCCTGCCCATCTCTTCTTCCATGGAATTTTGCAGTCAAGAATACTACAGTGGGTTGCCATTTCCTATTACAGGAGATCTTCCTGACTCATGGATCAAACCCACATCTCCTGCATTGGCAAGCAGAGTCTTTACTATTGTGCCACCTAATGTGCCATCTCATTATATAGTTCTACATATCATTTTATCTGACCTCATTATGGAGGTTTCCCTGTTTATATAATATTCAGTTAAACTAGATCATATGTATATAAGGGAATGGGTGACTTTCATAAGGGTTGTACTGCATGGATGATGTTTGAAAAGAGTTACTATGACTTCAATTGTATTTTATCAAAGTTGTTTTCCTCTGTCACTAAAGTTCAAAGTATTGGGTTTAACTCTTGCTTTTGGAAGTTGTTAAGATATTGAGAGGCTAAGATACTGTTATTTTCCTAAGGCATTTTCTCTGAAGTATAGTGTTTTTCAAAATTGGGAGATCTTTTCCATCTTTAAAATTGGATTATTGTAATGCTGCCCTTAAAAATTCTTAAAGTAGAACTTACGTTAACTTTTTCTCCTGTAGAGTGTATTAAGTATCATTGTTTTCAGAGTATTCTACTTCAAGCTGTTCGTGCCCTATATAGCATAAGGGTTTATCTTCTTTCCAGCTTCACCTCTTGCAAAGAGACCAGCTGTTGTCCTGTAAAAGATGCCAAATTTAAATCCCGGTACCTGGAGGCAGGACAGGCCCCACTAAAGGCCCTCATTTCTAGAAATCTGTCCATAAAATGGGCAAGAAAAGACCTAGATAAGTTAAAGGTGCATGAGGCTTACCTTAAATATATCCTTCTTGGATATGATATTAACTATTTGCCCAGAAGCTCAAATACAATAACTGGAACTCTGTTCATTGTGCTGCCTTTCATATAAATAGAGTCATGCGGAAAGATTTGATTAGAGATCTCAGAGACATCAGGGTTCAGATCTATCCTGTCATGCTAAGTGTGGGGATAGGACAGCCACAGCTTTGGTGTGTTCTTCTGCTTCTCTCCGCTGCACACAAATTTACAACTCCCTGCAATGACAGGTGTTTACCTGTTAATGTGTGTGTGTATGGAGAGGGGAGGGGGGAGGGAACTCACTGATGCAAGCAGGTGTTTCCTTTTTATTTGTGGTACTCTCTCTGCTGTTCAATTAATTTCAAGCACGTTAGTAGAATATTGATTTCTTGATAATAGAAATAAGGCCACAGTTTCTCCTATGTGTAAAACCAATACTGGTAGTAAATCCTGCTAAGAAACACTCTTCTATGCACTTTAAATAGGTCATTTCAGATCTATAACACTTTGCAAGATAAGGATTAGTGCAAATTTATAGCTAAGAATGTAGAATCTTGGACATTTTAAGTGACTTGTCCAAAGCTATTTAATAAAAACTACTTTACAGCCAAAGTTTTAATCTGGGACTGACTAATGCCAAGCACATGCTAAACTGCTTATCAATAAATGATAATACATTTGACTCGAGCTAGTATATATAAATTACATAGTTTCTTGTACTCTGATACAAGTCCCAAATCCATCAATATTTCTTATAATAACAGTTTCAATAAACCACACAATCCTATTTAAAGTAATAAAAGTCATTTGAGTTTTTTGATCATGGGTCTAATTACCCATGTAATACATATGATACACTATATAAAAGCACATTTTATTGTATTGGTTTTGCCATACAATATTGTAAAATAATTAACCTCCAATTAAAATAAATAAATTTATATTAAAAAAAGCACATTATACATTTACAAAACAAAGTTGACATATTAACAGGTACACAACATATAAGAATGTTAAACCCTAATAAGTATGTTGAAAGAAAAATTTAAGACTTGACTCTTAAATAATATATAATTAAAATTCTGTATAATAAAGATTTTTCAGAAGAAAATTATGAATTATGAAGTGAACTATTTCATGATTGCTACAACTTTTAATAACAATACTGTGTTTATGAGCTTTTTAAAAAATCCAATTTATAGACTTGAAAGTATTGCTATCTTATTATGAAATAAAAATGCTGATCAAGAGCATACTTTTAATTAAATAATATCTTTTATCATGTAATATACATAGTTTAAGGATTGGAAATGTGCTGTGTGTTTAATCCAATCCACAAATCTACTACTGTACTCTCAAAAGATTCTTTATATTCAAATACAGAGCATGTTAAGTATTCTGCTAAGAAATGAATACTAAAGAGGAAGTAATTCTGCTTCCACATAAAGATTATTTCAAACTTATTTCCTGTTAACCATATGCCTACTTTAAAGAAAGAACTGACAATTATATGCCTGCCATTTACTCAAATATTGCAGTGCACATGTTTTCAATTATACTTTGCAATGCAATCAGTTTATATGCTTTGTCCTTTATGTCCTTTCTTTTCTCTTCAGCTGCTTTGCAGAAGTAGAAAACTGGAAAGCACCCAATCAAAGAAAATAGATTGAATATTATTTTACCATAAACTTAGATGCCAAAGATAGTCTAAATATAGCAAAGATATTTCACACAATTTCATTGAGAACTGATTAGTACTTAAAGGGTTGAATGATTACAGATAATTCCTTCTCTCTTTATACCTGTAGTTAAAGAACAATGTCGATTCTTCTAAGTGAAGATGGCATAAGGTGAATGGGAAAATAAACAATGGAAATGATTCATTAAAGATATTATAACAGTTATGCTCTTGAAAATATTTCTCAGATAAAAAGTGAAATCTCCTATTCCTGAAATCTACATCTCCCACAATAAAAATTCATTTCAGCAAAAACTGCATCTACATTAGCATTTCAATGGTAGCAAATTTTCATTGTACTATTCAAATCACTGTAATCTCCTCCTTTACTTCAGGAGGTCCAGCATCAAATTATATGGGGTTGACACTTAACTACAGAATTCATGAGGCTTAACAAAAATGTCAAGATAGACAACTGAAAATCTTTTGTTTATTTCTGAAGAATGACCATACTGGTTAGAAACCTTAAATGTATTCTTACTATTCAGTAACCAAAGCCCTTTTGAATATGGCATTAATCCTACTTTCCAACCTCATCCACAACAGTTCTTTACCACACCCCTGTCTTTCCATTCAATATATACTGCACATGTATGGATACCCAATGCTCCCAAACAGGCTTTGCACATCCTTGTTTTAGTCCAAGTCATGGATGACAATGCTACTACTTCCCCATGGAAATGCTTATTCCAATCTCCACTCACCCAAACTTTAGCTGCAACCAAGTTCTCACGTGACATCTTCCATAATATTCTTCAGATCTCATTCCTTGAACCTGCCAAAAGCAATATCACCCACTCTTATATCTCCATGACATCTTTTATTACTATTACAGCTATTGGTAGTTTTCCTTATACTATATGTTGGGACATAATTACTTGCCTCACTTCTAAACTATAGGTTGCTTTAAGGCAGGGAGTTTGTTTAGTCATCTTTGTATTCTTTCAATCCTTTAAATGCCTTATACTTTAATCTCTTAAAAATTGTTTAATTTACACTTGAGTTTTCCTCAAAAAGTAAAGTTAGACTACAGACTATCTTTGTTATTCTAAATAATTCCACATCATAAAGGAAATAAAACATTGCCTTTTGAATAAGTGCCCAAATACTGAACAACTGTGACTTCTATTGTCAAAACAAGTAATCAGAGTGCTTGCCTATTACAGTGATATGAATAAAGACCTGAGCCATTAAACTCATTCTTGGTGTATTCAGTGGACAGGCCCAGTGGACAAAAAACATCACCCTATATTATAACAATTATTTTAAATTTCAAAAGTTTGAAAAGATAACTATGTTATCAGATGCCTTCAGTTCAGTTCAGTTCAGTCGCTCAGTCGTGTCCAACTCTTTGCGACCCCATGAATCGCAGCACGCCAGGCCTCCCTGTCCATCACCAACTCCCGGAATTCACTCAAACTCACGTCCATCGAGTTGGTGATGCCATCCAGCCATCTCATCCTCTATCGTCCCCTTTTCCTCCTGCCCCCAATCCCTCCCAGCATCAGAGTCTTTTCCAATGAGTCAACTCTTCGCACGAGGTGGCCAAAGTATTGGAATTTCAGCTTCAACATCAGTCCCTCCAATGAACACCCATGACTGATCTCCTTTAGGATGGACTGGTTGGATCTCTTTGCAGTCCAAGGGACTCTCAAGAGTCTTCTCCAACACCATCAGATGCCTAGGGACAGGTAAATTTCCTATACTGTATTAAATTTCTTATTACATCTATACAGCTGATGATAGAACAGTATGGAGATTAGGGGGACTGACTCCTTGCACAGTCAGAAGTCCTCATATAATTTTTTATTCCTCCAAACTAAACTACCAATAGCCTACTGTTGACCAGAAACATCATCAATAACCTAAACCATCAATTCACATATATTTTGTGTGCTAAATATATAATATATTGTATTCTAAGGGAAGTTAGAAAAAACAGTTATTAAGGAAATCCTAAGGAAGAGAAAATACATTTCCAGTACTGTATTTATTGATACCATAAATTTATATCATCTATTTACAAGATAAATCTGTCACTACCTACATCAATATTGTCTTATATGATACAAAACATTGTAGATATTATAAGTAGTGTTATCAGTACATATCAAAATGAAAAGATAAAATGAAAAAGAAATTCATATTTAGTTACACATATAATGATTCATGCATATTTAATCAAGCAGATATTAAAGAAGCAGTAATATGATTGATTCATGGTGTCCAGGCCTATATACTAATGAATGAATTTTTATAAAATATTTATGGCATAGAGTATTATAATTATATTCGTAATACAATATTGGAAATGTTGTTACATAAAAAAAAAAAAAACACCTGAAAGATATACTGGATAGGCAGTTTTTACAATATGAGAGAGAGTAGCATATTTATGATAATGTAATTCTTAGAAAAGTCATAAAACTAACAGCTTATTAATTTCATATTAAATATCACTCACCTTATGCCTATGAAACTACAGATTAATATCTATTATGCATTCATCACAAAACTTTTTATTAAATATTTTGATATTCCTAGGTTATATGGTTTATCTTCAAATTATCTAAATGGCAAAATATTTCCAATGTTTTTGTTGAAAAAAAAATCTGTATAGAAGTGGACCTTTGTGGTTCAAACTGGTGTTATTCAACAATCAACTTTAATCTCTTCACTATAATATTCCTGGCATAGTGCACTAACATATTTCATTCATTACATGTTGACAAAATCTTTGTGTTATATCAGCCATGTGCCAGAGAGTGAGAATATAACTGCACTATAGTAAAATTACTACATTTCTCTTGGTTTCTCTTATTTGGTTGGATATAAGGAATAGGCAGAAAATTGCAACATAGTGAGATGATTATTATGTTTATTTTTTTTTCTAATTTTATTTTATTTTTAAACTTTACATACTTGTATTAGTTTTGCCAAATATCAAAATGAATCTGCCACAGGTATACATGTGTTCCCCATCCCGAACCCTCCTCCCTCCTCCCTCCTCCCTCCCCATACCATCCCGCTGGGCCGTCCCAGTGCACCAGCCCCAAGCATCCAGCATCGTGCATCGAACCTGGACTGGCAACTCGTTTCCTACATGATATTTTACATGTTTCATTGCCATTCTCCCAAATATTCCCACCCTCTCCCTCTCCCACAGAGTCCATAAGACTGTTCTATACATCAGTGTCTCTTTTGCTGTCTCATATACAGGGTTACTGTCACCATCTTTCTAAATTCCATATATATGCGTTAGTATACTGTATTTATGTTTTTCCTTCTGGCTTACTTCACTCTGTATAATAGGCTCCAGTTTCATCCACCTCATTAGAACTGATTCAAATGTATTCTTTTTAATGGCTGAGTAATACTCCATTGTGTATATGTACCACTGCTTTCTTATCCATTCATCTGCTGATGGACATCTAGGTTGCTTCCATGTCTTGGCTATTATAAACAGTGCTGTGATGAACATTGGGGTACACGTGTCTCTTTCCCTTCTGGTTTCCTCAGTGTGTATGCCCAGCGGTGGGATTGCTGGATCATAAGGCAGTTCTATTTCCAGTTTTTGAAGGAATCTCCACACTGTTCTCCATAGTGGCTGTACTAGTTTGCATTCCCACCAACAGTGTAAGAGGGTTCCCTTTTCTCCACACCCTCTCCAGCATTTATTATTTGTAGACTTTTGGATCGCAGCCATTCTGACTGGTGTGAAATGGTACCTCATAGTGGTTTTGATTTGCATTTCTCTGATAATGAGTGATGTTGAGCATCTTTTCATGTGTTTGTTAGCCATCTGTATGTCTTCTTTGGAGAAATGTCTGTTTAGTTCTTTGGCCCACTTTTTGATTGGGTCATTTATTTTTCTGGAGTTGAGCTGTAGGAGTTGCTTGTATATTTTTGAGATTAGTTGTTTGTCAGTTGCTTCATTTGCTATTATTTTCTCCCATTCTGAAGGCTGTCTTTTCACGTTGCTAATAGTTTCCTTTGATGTGCAGAAGCTTTTAAGTTTAATTAGGTCCCATTTGTTTATTTTTGCTTTTATTTCCAATATTCTGGGAGGTGGGTCATAGAGGATCCTGCTGTGATGTATGTTGGAGAGTGTTTTGCCTATGTTCTCCTCTAGGAGTTTTATAGTTTCTGGTCTTACATTTAGGTCTTTAATCCATTTTGAGTTTATTTTTGTGTATGGTGTTAGAAAGTGGTCCAGTTTCATTCTTTTACAAGTGGTTGACCAGATTTCCCAGCACCACTTGTTAAAGAGATTGTCTTTAACCCATTGTATATTCTTGCCTCCTTTGTCAAAGATAAGGTGTCCATATGTGCGTGGATTTATCTCTGGGCTTTCTATTTTATTCCATTGATCAATATTTCTGTCTTTGTGCCAGTACCATACTGTCTTGATAACTGTGGCTTTGTAATAGAGCCTGAAGTCAGGTAGGTTGATTCCTCCAGTTCCATTCTTCTTTCTCAAGATCGCTTTGGCTATTCAAGGTTTTTTGTATTTCCATACAAATTGTGAAATTATTTGTTCTAGCTCTGTGAAGAATACTGTTGGTAGCTTGATAGGGATTGCATTGAATCTATAAATTGCTTTGGGTAGTATACTCATTTTCACTATATTGATTCTTCCAATCCATGAACATGGTATATTTCTCCATCTATTAGTGTCCTCTTTGATTTCTTTCACCAGTGTTTTATAGTTTTCTATATGTAGGTCTTTAGTTTCTTTAGGTAGATATATTCCTAAGTATTTTATTCTTTCCGTTGCAATGGTGAATGGAATCGTTTCCTTAATTTCTCTTTCTGTTTTCTCATTATTAGTGTATAGGAATGCAAGGGATTTCTGTGTGTTGATTTTATATCCTGCAACTTTACTATAGTCATTGATTATTTCTAGTAATTTTCTGGTGGAATCTCTAGGGTTTTCTATGTAGAGAATCATGTCATCTGTAAACAGTGAGAGTTTTACTTCTTCTTTTCGAATTTGGATTCCTTTTATTTCTTTTTCTGCTCTGATTGCTGTGGCCAAAACTTCCAAAACTATGTTGAATAGTAATGGTGAAAGTGGGCACCCTTGTCTTGTTCCTGACTTTAGAGGAAATGCTTTCAATTTTTCACCATTGAGGATAACGTTTGCTGTGGGTTTGTCATATATAGCTTTTATTATGTTGAGGTATGTTCCTTCTATTCCTGCTTTCTGGAGAGTTTTTATCATAAATGGATGTTGAATTTTGTCAAAGGCTTTCTCTGCATCTATTGAGATAATCATATGGTTTTTATTTTTCAATTTGTTAATGTGGTGTATTACATTGATTGATTTGCGGATATTGAAGAATCCTTGCATCCCTGGGATAAAGCCCACTTGATCATGGTGTATGATCTTTTTAATATGTTGTTGGATTCTGATTGCTAGAATTTTGTTAAGGATTTTTGCATCTATGTTCATCAGTGATATTGGCCTGTAGTTTTCTTTTTTTATGCCACAAAAAAAGAAAACTACAGGCCAATATTATGTTTATTTTTTGACTGCCATCAGAGCCCTTGTACAGGCACTTAATCTGGATTGTGGGGATGGGAAAGGTTTCTTGGAAGTACTGATGTTTATCCTGCAACTTGAAGGGTAAGTAGACTTAGCCAAGTGAGGAGGGAGTAAAAAAAGTCTCTAGTAGGGAAACAGAGATGGGAAAACATGCTGTGGCCTAGGATATTAAAGATATCCATACGACTGGAATGTAGCATACTAAAACCCTAGGAATGACAATGGTGGCAAGAAAGGTATTGAAGGACATTAAAATGATTTAAGAAGTTTGAGCTTTGAGATCAGAGGGAGACATTGTAGCTTCCAAGAGAATGGTATGATTAAAATTCTCTTCCAAAAGTCACTTAGGCTGCACTGTGGATAATGGAGCAGATCAAGGTTGGCAAGGACAAGGCAGAGGAACAGGTCGTCTTCACTTACAGTTGTCAGGGATCATGGTCTGAATAGTGGAAGAGGCCAAGGAGATGGAAGTGTTAAGAATATATAACTGAATATATATGTTGGATAAGGAATGAGAAATTAATGATGACTTTCAGTAGTGTGATGCTTTCAACTGAGAAGATGATTTTTGCCATGCAGTTGATAAAGTCAGAAATACTGGAGCAAGACAATGAGTTTTTGTTCCTAAGTAATTATAGCAAGCACCCGTATCTCAGGGTTGAGAATTCTAGACCAATGTAGACCCATAGGCTGAGTGTGAGAAAGAAATTGAGTGAGGGTGTATATTATCAAGACTGCAGTAGGCAACGGTTTCACCTAAATTCACAGTGGCAAAGAAAGTTAAGCAAAATTAAAAGGCAGAGAAACTACTCTAACTTGAAGAAGCAAGAGAAAACCCTTGGAAAAAAAAAATAGAAGAATAAGCAATTTACAAGATAAAGAATTCAGTGCCTTGGTGATGAAAATATTAATTCAATTAGGGAAAAGTGCTGATATAAACAATGGACACTTACAAGGAACTAGAAAATATAGATAAAGACCCAATCAGAAATGAAGAATCCATAAATGATATAGTAGAATGCATGTGACCCAGAAGATAGAATAATAGAAATGGATCATATATGTAAGTGTTTCTGTTCGATATATTTAATATGTACCTGTCATGGTAAAGCTAACTTGGCAAGTTTTGTGTGATCCTTAAAGAAAAAAAAGAAAAAAAGAATTTTAATAAGTTAAAGCAACTAATAACATTAAGCATACCAACATTCACATTTTAGGGGTCCAAGGAGGAAAAGAGAGAAAGGAGGAGATTAAAAATATATTTGAGGAAATTATGGCTGAAAATTTCCCAAACCTGAAGGAGACATATCCAGGTACAGGAAGCATGGAGGGTCCCAACGAGGATACACCTGTAAAGACCCACACCAAGACATATCATAATTAAAATGGCAAAGGAGTCAAAGATAAAGAGAGGCTTTTAAAAGCAGAAAGAGAAAAGCAAAGTCATGCACAATGGAATCCCCTTAAAGCTATAAGCTGATTTCTTTGCAGAAACTTTGCAGGCCATAGAAATGCCATGATATATTCAAAGTCCTGAAAGGGAAAACCTTGCAACCTAGGATATCTACCCAGCAATATTATCATTTAGAATTGAAGAGGAAATAAAGAACTTTTCAGGCAAGCAAAAATTAAAAGAGCTCATCAATGCTACACCTACTGTAAAAGAAATGTTTTCAAATGTCTTCTCTAGATGAAAAGTAAGAATCTGCAGAAAAGGGAAAAATCTCACTGGGAAAGGCAAATATCTAGTAAGGACAGAGGATCAACTATTTAAATAAGCCAGTACAAAGACTAAATATAAGAAAATAGTAGAAGCTAGTATAATAAACAGAGAATGGATAAATGGATAAAATGGATAAACATGAAGATGTTAAATATAACATCAAAAACATACAATTTGGGGAACGAGAGTAAAAGTATAGATCTTTTAGAATGTATTTGAATTTAAATAACTACCACCTTAAAACCAGTAAATATAGTTAAAGGTCAACATATATGAATCCTCTGCTAAGAAGAATCATAATTTTTCTATTTGGATTGGAACTTTTTGGATAACTTTACTGGCTAGCTTCTTTAACACACTTTAAGAAACTTGGAAAAGCAGGAAAATCCATATAAATCTGTTATTTACCTCAGGTCTTAATTTTTTTTTTTCTTTTAAAGAGTCTACCTACCAAGTCCTTGAATCTTCACCCTGGATTCAAATGTCTCTGACGACATCCATGAAAATATGGTGGTCAGTCTGTCAGTTTGTAAAAAGTAAAATCTCAAGGCCTTCACAGTGCTTCACATGTACTGTTAGTTTCAGTAGGATTTTTTTTTAAATATATTTTATTAACTATCAGATAAGATCAGATCAGATCAGTCGCTCAGTCGTGTCCGACTCTTTGCGACCCCATGAATCACAGCACACCAGGATAACTTGCACCTTCAGATAATTTGAATCATTAACTCTGCTGTATTGGAATCTAGATTCTACATTTTTAACAGTTTTCAGCAAGCTGACACATTTAATATTTAAATATGTTTAGGATTTATTATAGTTAATAATATTTACATATTAAATGTGTCAGCTTGCTGAAAACTGTTAAAAATGTAGAATCTAGATTCCAATACAGCAGAGTTAATGATTCAAATTATCTGAAGGTGCAAGTATATCATTTTAACTTGCTTCCTGGATGATTTTTTGACCCTACTGAAGTTTAGAAAACCGATAGGAATTAGACAACTTAACTGCTTCTTAGGTTATCATATAAACTAATGTTAAAATCAGTCAACTGAGTCATAATATAGCTTAAGTTTGATGAGAAACCCTATATCCTGATGGCTAAAATGTAGTTAAAATATCACGGAATATTATTTCCCATAATCGTGGAGAATACTTTTAATATCTTCATATTCTCTACAGAATGTCTTTGCTCACGTTGTGATAACAAAATTAAATTAAATTATTCTGAAGCTGGCAGTAATTATGTAGGTTAACAGATATGTGAAGATGAGATGAAGATATTTGGCTATGTGTTTGCAATGATAATGAATTAGGTATACAGAAATACTCATTGGTAGTGACAATATATATGTGTATTTGTTTATCCATTCATCTATATGTGTATCTATCTATATGATTTGAATAAGTGTTTCATGGTTAAAAACTGAGCCATAAAGATATGTCTACAATGTTTCCTATAGCCTGCTTACCCAGCTTAATACCCACTTTCTTCATTGCATCATCCTTTTCTTTCCTGATCTTTTCTTCTGATTTATAGCTTTATACTAGCGGTTTGGAATACATATTTTAAAAAAAAAGAAGTATCATCCTTTCCCTTAGATAACCCATGATATGAAATAGTAAACATAAGATGAAAGCATATGCAACAAGCAAAATTTAACTGCAACATTATGAATAAATATTAACTGGAAAAAGAGGGCATATTTTCATGGTAAAGGATTTCTTAAAGAATGTGTTAGAATAGACCATGTGGCTTCTGGAAAGAAGTGTTCAGCACACTGTGCTGCACAATAAGGCTAGTAAAGGCATCAGAAGTGAAATAATTTCTATACCTATACCTAATTCCTGGGCCTCCCTGATGGCTCAGTGGTAAAGAATCTGTTGGGAAGATCCCTCAGAGGGCTTGGCAACCCACTCCACTATTCTTGCCTAGAGAATTCCATAGACAGAGGAGCCAGGTGGGCTACAGCCATTGGGTCACAAAGAGTTGGACACAACTGAGTGACTAACATATCTAATCCCTAAATAATCCTACTAAATGGTAGAAAAACTGAAATGCCTTTTCTTCAGTGGCTTATATCACAAGTATAGAAGATGAGGGGATATAGCATGCTCTATAGTCTTACCTATTGCAAGTGGTTTCATGGTCATGACAGGCTGAATTTCAAAAGTTGCTTTTACTTTTTCTTTGTAAATTATAACTTGAATCTTAGCTCATAATATCTGGCAATAAAAAATCAAATTTCTTAAAATTATTTCCACTTTAATAGAGAAATGACACTTTAACTTAGTTTCAAAGTAGTGTGAAGGGTTCTAAGTTTCACACTGACACAGTGATGAGGGATCAAAGTAATAACTTTGGCCAAATTTTCTGGCTGTATTTACACATTCAGAATAATGGGAAATGTTTATTATTACAAGAAGACAGTTAGCAGCTTGAGGATAGCAGTGATTTACTACCAGTTACTGCAGAGCAAGGTGAAGAAAAATTCAATGATTTCCCTTATGATACTGCATATTTAATCTTTTAGATTTTACATAGCTATACATTTTTTGTGATAGGATTTAACACACCTATGAAAATTTAATTTTGCTGAAATATTAGATATCTTACTTTAGTTGTAGACATCATACTCTTATTTACTACGATGGCATTCTTATATACAGTAACCATCATCCTAATATTAATTAGGTGCCAAGCATTGTGCTAAGCATATTACATGTAAGAATCACACTTGATTCTTTAATTGTCTCTAAGAGTAGGATACTTTATTATACAATACCTCTTTATATTTGTGGAAACGGTGCTAAGGAAAGTGTGATGCTTGAGTGTGATGAAAAAATTGACCTGTGGAAACCCAGGAAGATTCTCAGTATCTTGCATCAATGATTTGATCTTGGTGAATCAACAGGCACAGAGCCCGAGTCTTCCAAATAGTGAAGGGACTATATGAAAACTCATGTGAGAATGGCAAAGTCAAGATTCTAGGACCTCAACTCATGGGCCTTGGGGACTAGGAAGCCTGAATTTCTGGTAGGTCATTTCGCTGTTTCTCACTTTGAACAGTTGGCCTCCTTGACAACTGAGTTTCACATCCTTGTCACTACAGATACTTTTTTTTCTATTTGTAACTTTCATCAAAAACATGGTCATCCTTTTCTGACAATCATACATCTTCATTTAATACACAAGGAAAACAGAGTTTGGTAATGGTAAAGAATTTGCAAATTTATGTAGCCTTTATGTGACCAAGATAGGATACAATCTAAGCACATGTCAGAGCACAGATTCTTAACTTGTATGCTTTATTACTTAAAATTATTTGTTAGTCAGAGGAAGAGTTTCCACAGATAAGGACAGACCTCCTGGACAATTGTGTGAAAGCAAATCGAAAGTTGCTCTGTAAACCTGTACAGCCACATAATTATATTGAGGTTAATTATTATAAGTAGAGAACAAAAGGAAACATAGAATGTCACATTCTTTTTACTTGTTCCTTTCCAATCAGTTTCATCTTTGGTGCTTTTAGATAAGCAACCACCAGCCACTGGCTCTTCCCCATGGCAGCGTTTGACTACATTTGCACTGTTTGCTTGGCTTGCTCTGTGTCTTTGATGGAGCATATTTCGCCAGAGGGGCTGCGTTAGTTGATCAATAATAGCAGACTCAGGTTGTTGGGGGAAAAAACAAAAAAACAAAACCAAAAACTAGTGATGCTTCAGGTGCAGCCCAAAAATCAATAAGGAAGAGTTCTTAACAGAGTAAAATAAAGAGCAATTACTTACTGCAACTAAATGACATCCTGTGTTGTACCATTGTCTATTCTGGAGGCTGACAGGCACCAAACTGAGGGGGAGCTGACGTGGTTACAAATAGAGTATACCAAAGAGATGATTTAACCTCAATTGGTAAATTAGATCTATAGTTATATCAACTGTCAAGAGTCAGGAGAATGTTTCATTCTTGAGTCCTTGAGTAATTCAAGAAAATATCGGAGGGAATTGCAGTTTTAATCTGTGGCAAGGTTTCTCAATCTTGACACTGTTGACATTTTGTACTAGATAATTCTTTCTTGCGAGGGGCTGACCTCTGCGCCCTACACAGTAATAGTGTCTCCACCCTGAACATAACATATGAACCCTAAGAAGCAAAATTGTCGCAGCTGAAAAACACTGACTTATCAAATCATTTTTTTTACCTGACTCATAATACGTTCCTACATTATTTCTTTCCTGATATGATTCTCAGATAGATAGAAATAAAAGTTCTCGGTGCACACACCTGAAGGAGTACAGTAAGTTTCACTGTGTGTGTGTGTGCTCAGTTGTGTCCGACTCTTTGTGACCCCAGGCTTCTCTGTCCATGGAATTTTCCAGACAAGAATACTGGAACGCCCTGCCATTTCCTACCCCAAGGGATCTTCCTGACCCAGGGATCAAACCCACATCTCCTTAGTCTCCTGCACAGGCAGGTGTGCCGCCTGGGAAGCTCCAGGTTTTCCCATGAATAGCATCTAATTTGGGAGCAAGAATCAAAATACTTTGAATTCCTCTCCACTGTGTTATATTTTTAGTAGCTCTCTATTTTGAGTATTACATGATAGTAATTAGTGGTTTTGCTCTTTTTGGAAAATGTTGGTACACGTAGTCAAGAATATGGTTGTGTAGGAAACATTGTCTATAAGGGAAAGGAAAAAGATCACTATGGAAAGAAGATCACAATCTTGACTGAATTGTTA
This sequence comes from Bos taurus, assembly GCF_002263795.3. Lineage (NCBI taxonomy): Eukaryota > Metazoa > Chordata > Mammalia > Artiodactyla > Bovidae > Bos > Bos taurus. Next base: position 33,042,064 of record NC_037333.1, on the reverse strand, counting down.
AGTGAGATTCTGCATATCCAAACCTCTATATGGACAGTTGCTGAAGAGGTTCTCTTATAAATGCAGGATTTGTAATCAGCTTTTCTTTTTTGCCTGGTTGAAAGTACACTTGAAGTAGAGTCTTCTATAGCCATATATCTGTCACTGTATCTATCTTTATTTGGAATTTAGAACTGCACTAATTTGTATGATACAAAATTCAAGGAGATGTGGTTTCTAATTGATATGTAGCATGTAGTTTGATTATGGTAGTATTTCATAAGCAGTTCTCCTTCTTTGGTTTAGAAATCAGAGATTTAACTATGGGTCATTACATATATAAAAACCTGATGGTTTTGTTTATCTTAGGGACTCATTTCACTCAAAGTATGCTAAAAAGATTGTTTTCAGATTATATGAAATGCAAATGCATGTTTTAATTTAAAAATTCCAAGTCAACTCCCAAACCCCTGCATCAGAACTATTGCATCTATGGTGTGTGTATATCAGGAATAATTATTTTAACTGATAATAAAGTAATTTTTATACACAACGGGTCTCAGATTAATTCCTCAGTGATTCATAAAGATAGCAAGAGGAATGCTGGAAAATGACTAATTCATACCATCTGTCATAGTATAGTTAACTTAAAAATGAAAGCGTTAGTCTCTCAGTTGAGTTTGTCTCTTTGCGAACCCATGGACTATAGCCTGCCAGCCTCCTCTATCCATGGATTTCTCCAGGCAAGAATACTGGAGTGGGTAGCCATTCCCTTATCCAGTGGATCTTTCCAACCCAGGGATCGAACCCAGGTCTCCTGCATTGCACGTGTATTCTTTATCATCTGAGCCATTAGGGAAACCCGTCATTAACTTAAGCCTAAGGTGGCTAAGATGGTAAAGAATATGCCTGCAATATAGGAGACCTGGGTTCGATGCCTGGGTTGGGAAGATCCCCTGGAGGAGGCCATGGCAACTCACTTCAGTATTCTTGCCTGGAGAATCCCCATGGACAGAGGAGCCTGGCAGGCTACAGTCCATGAGTTTGTGAAGAGTTGGACACTACTGACTAAGCACAGCACAAACCATATATAGAAGCCATGACTAATAAATACTTAGAATCCCTAATAAACTTCTAATTTTATTGAGGAATTTATAAATATTTAGAGATAATTATGGCTAAGAGAGTAAGCTTTTACACTAAGACTTCTTTTCTTTCTAAATATTTGAGTTCTGCAGATCCTTCTTATTAAAGTGCTCTATACTTTTGTTACCTAATGTCCGATCTTATACATTGCTCTTTTTATGATTACTCCATATTTAAAAATCATAAATATACTTAGAGGGACTATTTTATATAACAACCTTAAATCAATTTTAATACAGAATGGTCTTTGTTCCCTTCTAATTCACTGTGCAAAAAAAAAAAAAAACAAACCTTGGCCCTAATTTTGTGTTACAGAGAAATGGTTTTACTTCCTTTGAATGGCACTGTTCATGTTATATGAATCCTTCTTACCCAGATTCTATAAGCTATAACTACTTTCTTGATTCTTTTTGCACCAGTTATATCTGAGCTGCCTTCCTGGAATGGAGTGTTTCTTTCCACTTTGGGGCAGATAGTTCAACTTATTCAGGTAATTGTAGTTAAAGCTAGGTGTATACCCTTAAGCTAAAATGTGGATGCCTTAGAAAATACCTCTAAACATTATTTTTTTATTGGAAGTAATCCTTTGGATGAGATAAAACAGAACTTACTCTTAATCACATCATATCTATAGCATATTGTATAGTATATTTTCCGGGCTGAAATTATCTGAGACATCTGTCAGTCTACTTTGTATGAAGACACGAAGAGGTTTTTTTTCATAGAGTCTTTTGGGTTTTGGAAAGAGGAAACGTCTTTATTCCTGAGATAATTCCAATGATTCACTCTTAAATAACTTGCTGAAATATAGAGGTTTTGCCAGGAAAGATAAAATTATTTATGAAATGAGAAGAACCAACCAATGGCAGCTGCTTACTTTCTCCACTAGACTATAGGTCCTTGAGACAAAGGTTCAGGCAATACTCGTTTCTGTGTTCCCTGTACCTTATTGTGAGATGTTGTAGCTCAGAATGTAAAGAATTGGCCTGCAATGCAGGAGACCCAGGTTCAATACCTGGGTCAGAAAGATCCCCTGGAGAAGGGCATGGTAATCCACTCCAGTATTCTTGCCTGGAGAATTCCATGGTCAGAGGAGTCTGGTGGGCTACAGTCCCTGGGGCTGCGAAAAGTTGGACATGACTGAGGACTAATCAGCGTCACTAGCATAACTCATTTAGGGTCAGGTGATATAAATTCCTCAACACATACTATTTGAATGACAATAAATAGAAGGCCTTTTTTAAAAAAGAAAGAAAGATTTTTCTATATAGATATTTCACAATTTCTTGACTTATTCTTCTGGGTTACATTAAGTAGTACAAAAATTATGCATGGTTTTATACAAGAATATATACATAGTTTAAAATTTATGACTGATAGACCATAGTTATCTCTTGTGAGATAAGCTGAAGAGATGTAAAAGAAGGCCTACAACTCTGTCCAAATCATCAGCTCTCAGGTATGATTGTGGAAAAGTCATGGCCTGGGCCAGATGAGGAAAGGACTAAGGAAGAATCTAATAAGATATATTCTGAAACATTCTGGATATGGAATGCTGGATACTAGAATTTTGTTTCTTATGAAATGTTCACAGAATGCTTTGTTAGCAATGTCACATTTGTTTAAGATTGTCTGAGCTACTGTGTAGTGAAGCAAAATCACTACAAAACAGTAGGTACTGGGAAAACTAATGTCCTCTTTATCCATTCTTCATTCAACAAATACACATTCAACCAATACATACTCAATGCCAGCATTAGAGTTTCCATGTTTCCCTTTCATCTATGGAGTTGCAGTTACAGGGCTGAAAATACAATCCTCTATTACTCATCTCTATGCTAGTCAGTTAATTCGGAGAAAAAAATACATTTCAAAAGGAAAAATGTAAGGCTCTTTGGACTCCAGATGTATTAGAAATGTCATTGAAGAGGCATGATGTCTCAAATCCACTTAGATGGGTACAGGGAAATCAACCTCAGTAAGGTAATATAAATAGTATCTGGAGGAGTTTATTTTATATTGACAGAGCTCTGCGAACATGTAAAAAACACCTTAATGCTGTGCACTACATAACTTTTCTGCCAATAAACTTTCCCAGATAAAAATAAACTATGGAAAATTATAGACACAATATTTACTATAAAGTGTTTCATCATTTGTTCATATTATTGATGAAAACCAAAATAGTTATGTTTTTACATAAATTTTACAAATAAACTGACCCATGATCCTGAAATAGGTAGGTAATAAAATCAACATGTGTAACTATTTTATACCATATAATTGAAATTTATCGGATGTTCATATATTATTTCTTCATACTTTATCATATTTTATTTGTGTATTAATTCCACTGAAGTTGGTTACAAGTCTTAGTTCAGATTTTACATTTTTTTCAGATTTTTAAAAATTTTTATTCTTGCCTATTATGTGATATGTTTGAATTTCTGATAACGAGTAGCTTTAAATATAACTGCTGCTTGCAACACATGCTTTCTTTGATCCCTGACAAGTGAATGTATTTGGGTTGCCTTATTTGAAGACACTTTCACCTTGGACTGATTAATTTTTAATTATCCAATTAACCTTAAGATACATTGTCATGTCATTTACTTTTTTATAAATGTTCAATAGATCGTCATTTGATTTAAAATTCTAAACTCAACTTAGCAAGCAAACAGACAACTTTGCATGTACTATATTCTAATCCCATCTTTTTGTGAACATACTGCTCTGCCTTAGCAAGAAGGTATAATACTAACAGTTTCCAAATAGGCCTTGTAAATATGTACCTACCCCTTATTAATCATGTCAAGGATGCCTTCCTGATTTTTAAGTAATTCAAATTATGTTCATTCTGACGAATTTAGTGAGAACATATCTCCATTTTTGATCTTTTTCTCTTTTTCCCATTTCCGTCAATCTTTCTTTTTCCACCTGTCCTCAGTAAGTACTTATCAAACACTTCAGGGACTAGACTAGGTGCTGGAAAACAGCTATGAACAATTTGACTGGTTCTTGCTTCCACAGAGCTTATAGTCTAAATGGGTGACAAGCATTGAATGAATGTACAGTATATGCGTGAATACATGTGGACAACTGCTATAAATAAATATTATAGTGTATGTTTGCATTGAGATTATGAAAATACTATAACTTGTTTTAAATTGTCAGATGTAAATGTTTCAGACTGAATTATAGCTATCAAACAAAAATGAAGGGCAAACAGGAATTTGGGATTAACAGTTATAAACTGCTATATTTGACTAGGCTTCCCTCGTGGCCCAGTGGTAAAGAATCCACCTGCCAATACAGGAGACGTGTTTCCTGTGTCAGAAAGATCCCCTGGAGAAGGAAATGGAAACTCATTCCAGTATTCTTGTCTGGGAAATCTCTTGGACAGAGGATCATGGCAGGCTACAGTTGATGGGATCACAAAAGAGTAGGACATGACTTAGCAACTAAAAAACAACCACTGTATATAAAATAGATTTTTTAAAAAGGAACCTACTATATAGAACAAGGAACTATATTAAACATCTTTTAAAAGAATTTAATGGAAAAAATCTGGAAACTGTGTATATATTAATAATCTGAATCACTTTGCTATACACCTGAAACATTGCAAATCAACTTTAAAAAATTATTGTAGAAAAATATTTTTTTTAAAAATGAAGGGTAAAACCTTGTGGGCAGAGGATAAGAGTGAAGGACCTGAGGAAGGTCCTTTGGTGATTTTCACCAGAAAGAAACTCAAATGAGGGGAAAATTTGTCCCAGGAAGAAATTAGAGAGGCACTGGGGCTAGATAATTCAAGGTCATATAGATTATTAAAAATGTATATCTTCTTGAAATTTAGTAGAAAGATATTTTAAAAAAATAAGGAAGCCAGTGGCATGATTAGATTTGCATTAAAAAAATTCTATAACTTTTCTCTAGTATATGCATGAAAGTATTGGAAGAGTGAAAGCAAGTAACCCTGGCAGGAGGTAATGGTATCTTGAACTAGAAGGATGGAGGTGGAAAGAAGTGAGCAGAATGATGGAGGAACCACTGCGAAATAGTGATGGATCGAATGACAGTGAGGAAGAGGAAAGTGTGCAGGACAGTTTCAGATTTCCTGTGTGGTCTCCAATTCATTTGTTTAATAAATATTACTGAAATTCTTACAAAATAGTTGAAAACCAGAATGATGCAAATATGCTAAATTCATAAGAATTTAACAAGTTTTCTTTAAGTTAAGAAAAAAAAATACAATTGAGATACCTGTCGTATAATGTTGGAGGAGATGTATGAATGAAACTTTGACAAGAAGCTTATATTGAAGTTTAAGGGTTGTTCACATAAATATGTTGAGTGAAGTAATGGGACGGGATGAGATAGCCTAGGGAGAGTGAAATGAATCTGCACCAGGCTGTGAAACCCAAATGTTTTAGTTAGAAATGTGCTCTGCTGAGGAGACTGAGTAGTAGTGACCAGAGAAGCAGGAGAACCATGAAGACCATGAAGTGTCACAAAGAGCAAAGGATGATGGAATTCAAGATGAAAGTGGCTAACCCACTGAATGGTTCTCAGTACCAAAAAAATGTGAACTGATAAGTATCCATTTAAGTTAACAAATCAGGGGTCTTTAGGAGGAACAAAAACCCAACTGGAATGTGTTGATGAGTTAGGGAGAAGTATGAAATTGAAGCAACCAAAGTATACAATTCTTTGGAAACCTGTTTAAGTCTTAGAAATTGTACTGTTTCAATATTTATTTTTAACTACATCTCTTCTTGACTTGAGACTTGTTCTTGGTATTATTTAATGTCACTGAATTTTACCTTTTAATTACTAGTCCCTTAAGCAAAAGCAAGTACCCAAGCATAGCACTGTATATGATTTCTTCAAATCTCCTGCTGCTGCTGCTGCTAAGTCGCTTCAGTCACGTCCCACTCTGTTTGACCCCAGAGACAGCAGCCAACCAGGCTCCCCTGTTCCTGGGATTCCCCAGGCAAGAACACTGGAGTGGGTTGCCATTTCCTTCTCCAATGCATGAAAGTGAAAAGTGAAAGTGAAGTTGCTCAGTCGTGTCCGACCCTAGTGAACCCATAGACTGCAGCCTTCCAGGCTCCTCCGTCCATGCGATTTTCCAGGCAAGAGTACTGGAGTGGGGTCGAATCTCCTATTGTGTTTATATTAAATGTGGTTTCTCCGTAAGAGTGAATAAGATAAAAATGATAAGTGATAAGTGATAAAATAAAAAATGAAAAAAAATAATGAAGACAGAAAGAAAGAGAATGAGAAATATTAACAATGCTGGTATGGAAGATGCATTCTTATATTAGAACCAGTTTTAGACTATAATATTTCTGAGGCCTCCGCATAGTGACTGTAGGGAATTATTTGGAGTAGTGAATATTGAATAGATTTCTTGGAGAACTCACTTGCTGCCTATGATACTATTTGCCAGTCTATCCCATTCCTCAACCACCTAAACCACCATTCCTGTGGTCAAGATGTGGATTCACCTCAGCCTTACAATTTTAACATCCAGACCTTCCAACATAGCTTCTATTGAAATGCAGAACATCAGCTCTGTAGCCAGGAATTTTTCTTTCTACCTCTAGATGACTTCAGTCTGAGGAATATAGATGGATCTACCCTAAGCCAACATCTGGTTACTTATGTCTCCTCTTTTAACCAAAATCTATTGTGGCAGAACACAGCTTACAGAGGTCAATGTATACATATGTATTCTCTATCATCACATGGTAGGGCTTCCCTGGTGGCTCAGTGGTAAAGAACCCGCCTCCTTATTCAAGAGACATAAAAGACGGGTTTGATCCCTGGGTCAAGATGATCCCCTGGAGGAGGGCATGGCAACCCAACCAGTCTTGCGTGGAGAATTCCATGGACAGAGGAGCTTGGCGGGCTACAGTCCATAGGGTTGCACAGAGTTAGACACAGCTGAAGTGACAGCATGCATGCCTCATCAGAGGGTTACTGATTGACCTTCATTTCCCCTAATTTAGCACAGAATACCTTTCCTTGTACTATTCTTTTTTCTATTTATCTATCTTTTTTATTCCAGAAACTTAGTTGATATACCTCTATCTATATATCCAGAGTTCATGAGTGTATATCTATATATTACAGTTCATATATTTCATATGCTGAAATATAGCATAGTGACTGGAACATATAAATATTTGAATATAAATCAATTTGACCTTGTTTTTATTACATCAAATGCATATCTTATAGCTATGCATTAAAATTTAATTTGATGGCTCTGCATGGTAATACTGAGCAATGCATTGGGAAATCTGGATTTGGTTGTTGACTACCACTAACATTTTTTTATAATCTTGAGTGAATCACTTATCAACTCTAGCCATAGTTTCCTTGTAAAATCAAGGGACTAAATCACATAAACTATATAGTCTCTACTGCTTCTTGAACTATTATTATTGAATCAAAATGAAAATATTCATATTTTCAATAGGCAAGAGGTTATGACAGTTGAAATTAGTAAAATGACAAAATTGACATTAATAAAATGAAAATAGTTGACAGTAATTTTTGTAGATCATAGCCATTTTTATGTTTCATCTCACTCTCATTATATTTTGTGCTTTGTTGATTTTTTTCCTATTTAAAAATCAATTTTATGCCCTTTTAAGGATGACTAACTTTAAAGCTGGCATCCCATCTGTTTTCTCTTTGTTAGCAGACTTTTCGAGGCTACTCTGAGTTCATAAAGAAAATGATTTGCTTTGATAAATCAGCTTTTCAAAGAGAGAGAAAATAGCCTTAGATTTTCTTTATACACTAGCTAGTATCTAAAACCCATAAACTCATCTTAAGTACGAAAAAAAAAATGGATGGTTATTTGAAAATTTTCTGTTATTAAATAAATCTCTTATCTCCAAGGCTCAATTATTTACACAGTGAAAGAATGTACTTTTGAAATTCCATGCTTCTTTTAAAAATTGTATCTAACTTGTAGGTAATGATATCCTGACCATAAATTTCCATACCAGAATTCATTTCCTGCTATGTCTCACTATTGATACTCTATACTTCCATTTCAGAAAATCAGATGGTATATAAAGATGAATATTATTTCATCACATACCCCAAACCACTCTGCATACTCTGTATCTTAATACATACTTGTTATATTATTTTGATGTTGTAAATTCTTTGAAGGACTTTTATGTAGTATTATGTCAAGCATAAAAGGTAAATGTTGTTATTTATCATGTTACTGTTCCATACATGCCCCCTGAATTTTCTGAAGTGATATTTTGCTGTGCTGTGGTTTAGTTGCTCGGTTGCGTCTGACTCTTTGCGACCCCATGGACTGTGGCCCACCAGGCTCCTCTGTCCATAGGGATTCTCCAGGCAAGAATACTGGAATGGGTTGCCATGCCCTCCTCCAGGGGATCTTCCCAACCCAGGTGTTGAATCCAGGTCTCCTGCATTGCACGCAGATCCTTTACTGTCTGAGCCACCAGGGAAGCCCTAAGTGATATTTGGTCTACCTTAAATGTTGCATGTTTCTGGAAGAAAATATAGCCAAAGCTAATACAAAATGGCTAGTAATCTAAACATCACATTTGAATAACATCTTGAATACACAGTTTCTAATCTGGGTATGTGTGTATGTACTTTTTTTATTTTATTTTTAAACTTTACAATATTGTATTGGTTTTGCCAAATATCGAAATGAATCCACCACACATATACATGTGTTCCCCTTCCTGAACCCTCCTCCCTCCCCATACTGTCCCTCTGGGTGGTCCCAGTGCACCAGCCCCAAGCATCCAGTATCATGCATTGAACCTGGACTGGTGACTCATTTCATACATGATATTCTACATGTTTCAATGCCATTCTCCCAAATCTTCCCACCCTCTCCCTCTCCCACAGAGTCCATAAGACTGTTCTATACATCAGTGTCTCTTTTGCTGTCTCATATACAGGGTTATTGTCACCATCTTTCTAAATTCCATATATATGTGTTAGTATACTGTATTGGTGTTTTTCTTTCTGGCTTACTTCACTCTGTATAATAGGTTCCAGTTTCATCCACCTCATTAGAACTGATTCAAATGTATTCTTTTTAATGGCTGAGTAATACTCCATTGTGTATGTGTACCACTGCTTTCTTATCCATTCATCTGCTGATGAACATCTAGGTTGCTTCCATGTCCTGGCTATTATAAACAGTGCTGCGATGAACACTGGGATACACGTGTCCCTTTCCCTTCTGGTTTCCTCGGTGTGTATGCCCAGCAGTGGGATTGCTGGGTCATAAGGCAGTTCTATTTCCAGTTTTTGAAGGAATCTCCACACTGTTCTCCATAGTGGCTGTACTAGTTTGCATTCCCACCAACAGTGTAAGAGGGTTCCCTTTTCTCCACACCCTCTCCAGCATTTATTGCTTATAGACTTTTGGATCGCAGCCATTCTGACTGGTGTGAAATGGTACCTCATAGTGGTTTTGATTTGCATTTCTCTGATAATGAGTGATGTTGAGCATCTTTTCATGTGTTTGTTAGCCATCTGTATGTCTTCTTTGGAGAAATGTCTATTTAGTTCTTTGGCCCATTGTTTGATTGGGTCATTTATTTTTCTGGAATTGAGCTGTAGGAGTTGCTAGTATATTTTTGAGATTAGTTGTTTGTCAGTTGCTTCATTTGCTATTATTTTCTCCCATTCTGAAGGCTGTCTTTTCACCTTGCTTATAGTTTCCTTTGTTGTGCAGAAGCTTTTCAGTTTAATTAGGTCCCATTTGTTTATTTTTGCTTTTATTTCCAATATTCTGGGAGGTGTGTCATAGAGGATCCTGCTGTGATGTATGTCGGAGAGTGTTTTGCCTATGTTCTCCTCTAGGAGTTTTATAGTTTCTGGTCTTACATTTAGGTCTTTAATCCATTTGAGTTTATTTTTGTGTATGGTGTTAGAAAGTGTTCTAGTTTCATTCTTTTACAAGTGGTTGACCAGTTTTCCCAGCACCACTTGTTAAAGAGATTGTCTTTAATCCATTGTATATTCTTGCCTCCTTTGTCAAAGATAAGGTGTCCATATGTGTGTGGATTTATCTCTGGGCTTTCTATTTTGTTCCATTGATCAATATTTCTGTCTTTGTGCCAGTACCACAGTCTTGATGACTGTGGCTTTGTAGTAGAGCCTGAAGTCAGGTAGGTTGATTCCTCCAGTTCCATTCTTCATTCTCAAGACAGCTTTGGCTATTTGAGGTTTTTTGTATTTCCATACAAATTGTGAAATTATTTGTTCTAGCTCTGTGAAGAATACTGTTGGTAGCTTGATAGGGATTGCATTGAATCTATAAATTGCTTTGGGTAGTATACTCATTTTCACTATATTGATTCTTCCAATCCATGAACATGGTATATTTCTCCATCTATTAGTGTCCTCTGATTTCTTTCACCAGTGTTTTATAGTTTTCTATATGTAGGTCTTTAGTTTCTTTAGGTAGATATATTCCTAAGTATTTTATTCTTTCCGTTGCAATGGTGAATGGAATCGTTTCCTTAATTTCTCTTTCTGTTTTCTCATTATTAGTGTATAGGAATGCAAAGGATTTCTGTGTGTTGATTTTATATCCTGCAACTTTACTATATTCATTGATTAGTTCTAGTAATTTTCTGGTGGAGTCTTTAGGGTTTTCTATGTAGAGGATCATGTCATCTGCAAACAGTGAGAGTTTTACTTCTTCTTTTCCAATTTGGATTCCTTTTATTTCTTCTTCTGCTCTGCTTTCTGTGGCCAAAACTTCCAAAACTATGTTGAATAGTAATGGTGAAAGTGGGCACCCTTGTCTTGTTCCTGACTTTAGAGGAAAGGCTTTCAATTTTTCACCATTGAGGATAATGTTTGCTGTGGGTTTGTCATATATAGCTTTTATTATGTTGAGGTATGTTCCTTCTATTCCTGCTTTCTGGAGAGTTTTTATCATAAATGGATGTTGAATTTTGTCAAAGGCTTTCTCTGCATCTATTGAGATAATCATATGGTTTTTATTTTTCAATTTGTTAATGTGGTGTATTACATTGATTGCTTTGTGGATATTGAAGAATCCTTGCATCCCTGGGATAAAGCCCACTTGGTCATGGTGTATGATCTTTTTAATGTGTTGTTGGATTCTGATTGCTAGAATTTTGTTAAAGATTTTTGCATCTATGTTCATCAGTGATATTGGCCTGTAGTTTTCTTTTTTTGTGGCATCTTTGTCAAGTTTTGGTATTAGGGTGATGGTGGCCTCATAGAATGAGTTTGGAAGTTTACCTTCCTCTGCAATTTTCTGGAAGAGTTTGAGTAGGATAGGTGTTAGCTCTTCTCTAAATTTTTGATAGAATTCAGCTGTGAAGCCGTCTGGACCTGGGCTTTTGTTTGCTGGAAGATTTCTGATTACAGTTTCAATTTCCGTGCTTGTGATGGGTCTGTTAAGATTTTCTATTTCTTCCTGGTCGAGTTTTGGAAAGTTGTACTTTTCTAAGAATTTGTCCATTTCTTCCACGTTGTCCATTTTATTGGTATATAATTGTTGATAGTAGTCTCTTATGATCCTTTGTATTTCTGTGTTGTCTGTTGTGATCTCTCCATTTTCATTTCTAATTTTATTGAGTTGATTTTTCTCCCTTTGTTTCTTTTTTTTTTAATTTTTTTAAAATTTTATTTTATTTTTAAAACTTTACATAATTGTATTAGTTTTGCCAAATATCAAAATGAATCCACTGCAGGTATACATGTGTTTCTTGATGAGTCTGGCTAATGGTTTGTCAATTTTATTTATCCTTTCAAAGAACCAGCTTTTGGCTTTGTTGATTTTTGCTATGGTCTCTTTTGTTTCTTTTGCATTTGTTTCTGCCCTAATTTTTAAGAATTCTTTCCTTCTGCTAACCCTGGGGTTCTTTATTTCTTCCTTTTCTAGTTGCTTTACATGTAGAGTTAGGTTATTTATTTGACTTTTTTCTTGTTTCTTGAGGTATGCCTGTATTGCTATGAACTTTCCCCTTAGGACTGCTTTTACAGCGCCCCACAGGTTTTGGGTTGTTGTGTTTTCATTTTCATTCATTTCTATGCAAATTTTGATTTTTTTTTGATTTCTTCTGTGATTTGTTGGTTATTCAGCAGCATGTTGTTCAGCCTCCATTTGTTGGAATTTTTAATAGTTTTTCTCCTGTAATTGAGATCTAATCTTACTGCATTGTGGTCAGAGAAGATGCTTGGAATGATTTCTATTTTTTTTAATTTACCAAGGCTAGATTTATGGCCCAGGATGTGATCTATCCTGGAGAAGGTTCCATGTGCGCTTGAGAAAAAGGTGAAATTCATTGTTTTGGGATGAAACGTCCTATAGATATCAATTAGGTCTAACTGGTCTATTGTATCATTTAAAGTTTGTGTTTCCTTGTTAATTTTCTGTTTAGTTGATCTATCCATAGGTGTGAGTGGGGTATTAAAGTCTCCCAGTATTATTGTGTTATTGTTAATTTCTCCTTTCATACTTGTTAGCATTTGTCTTACATATTGCGGTGTACTTATTCACTCAGTTGTGTCTGACTCTTTGCCACGCTGTGGACTGCAGCCTGCTGCCAGGCCCCTCTGTCCTTGGGAATTCTCCAGGCAAGAATACTAGAGCGGGGTTGCCATGTCCTCCCCCGGGGGATCTTCCAAACCCAGAGATCCAACCCAGGTCTCCTGCATCACAAGCTGATTTCTTTACTGTCTGAGTCACCAGGGAAGCCCAAGAATACTGCAGTGGGTAGCCTATCCCTTCTCCAGGGCATCTTCCCGACCCAGGAATTGAACTGGGGTCTCCTGCATTGCAGGCAGATTCTTTATCAGCTAAGCTACCAAGGAATCTAAACTAAAATATTTAAATTCAAATAATGAAAGGATATTGTGAAAAATGAATCAGTGAAGCCAGAGAGAAGCTTCAAGGATCTGGGATCCAGACTGTTCTTTCATTCTAACTACTTTGTCGTGGCTGGGGTTAGGGAGAGGAGCAGAAGTGAGGTAAGCGATTTGTCTACATCCTGTGTCCCCTTTTTCAACATCATTCTTACCTACTTACACAGTATTCACAGTTTCTGGATACCTCCACTTCCAATGATTTCTTTCAAACCCTTTTCATCAGGGATAATCTGATTCATACACAGGTTTATATGACTAATAACTTAATAATGTTATACTTCAAGTTATCTGGATACAATTTCTGCATGAAGTTTGAGTATAATGTATGTAATAAACTAAATTCAGAATTAATAAGTGAGGAATATTTAAAAACCCTAGAGGAAGGAATCCCAGGGACAGCAGAGCCTGGTGGGCTGCCGTCTCTGGGGTCGCACAGAGTCAGACACGACTGAAGCGACTTAGCAGCAGCAGCAGCAGCAGCAGAGGAAGGAAACAAAAGTAAGATTCTAGTATCAACAAAACAATTAGGTGGAGGGGTAGTTATTTATTTTTTGACAGAGCGACATGATTAGTATATATGACTTGGAATTCAAAGCCCTTATATTACTACTTGAATCCTCTTGAGTAAGCCAATAATTATTAATAGCCTCAGTTTTCTATCTATAAAATGAAAGTGAGGTATTTGAAACAAGTTTTAATGTACAATTACAAGGATGAATTAAGATATTTTATGTGAAAGCAATCTGTAACATTTCAAGTGTGTGACAGATGAGATTCTGTAATGGTATTGTTTGCAGTAGCTCCCAAATTCTGCTATATTTCATTATGCATTGCCTTTGTTCAGTCGGTCAAGCTTACTCTAAAAATAACTTGCTTTATATTATAAAATACCACATGAACAATGTAAAATTCCTGAATTTTTATTTTGCTTCCTTTTTTTTAATTTAAAAAACTTTTTATTTTGTATTGGGGTATAGTTGATTAACAATGTGTGATAGTTTCAGGTGAACATTGAAGGGACTCAGCCGTACATAAAAATGGATACAAGGATATATATTTTACTTCCTTTCTCGTGTTATCTCATAGATTAGATAAGTAATGGCTTACTTTTAGGAGTCTCCCAGTAGAGCTCATGGGGTAAAATATCTCATAAGATAGAATTATTTAAGCAAAGCATTTAGGACTCTCATTATTCAATCAGTATGACTATATTATGCATATATATATATATGTACTAGAATACAAGAGAAACAATAGGCTAGATTCTTAATTATATTACATATGTAGATTTATTGGATACAAGACATATTTCCATCTTGTTATTCTATAGCAAATGGCTATAAAGCCTTTGAATTATTCACAAAAAGACATTGTGAATAAAAATATTTTTGTGATTTTCTAATACTACTTTCAAGAAACACTGTACTATCTGAAGACCTAAGTAGACATTTTTTAAAATATAAATTTATTTAATTGGAGGCTAATTACTTTACAATATTGTAGTGGTTTTGCCATACATTGACATGAATCTGTCACGGGTGTACCTGTGTTCCCCATCCTGAACCCCCTTCCCACCTTCCTCCCCATCCCATCCCTCTGGGTCATCCTAGCGCACCAGCCCCGAGCACCCTTTTATTCAGAGAAGACGTACAGAGGCCAATAGGCACATGAAAAGATGCTCATCACAATTAATTATTAGAGACATGCAAATCAGAACTATGAGGAGGTACCAACTTGCACCAGTCAGAATAGCCATTATTAAAATGTCTACAAATAACAAATGCTGGAGAGGATGTGGAGAAAAGGGACCTACAGGTAAATTGGCACAGCCACTGTGGAAAACAGTATGGAAGTTCTTCAAAAAGACTGAACATAGAGTTGCCATATGATTCAGCAGTCCCACTCCTGGGCATAAATCCAAACAAAACTATAATTTGTAAAGATACATGCATCCCGATGTTCACTGCCGCACTATTTACAATAACCAAGACATGGAAACAAAATGTCCCTCGACAAATGAGTGAATAAAGAAGATATGGTACATAAACATGATGAAATGGTACTCAGCCATAAAATGAATACAATAATGCCATTTGCAGCAACATGGATGAACCTAGAGATGATCATAATAAGTGAAGTAAGCCACAAAGAGAAATACTGTATGATATCACTTATATGTGGAATCTAAAATAAAACACAAATGAACACTTTTATGGAACAGAAACAGATTCACAGATATAGAGAACAGGTTCGTGGTTGTCAAGGGGGAAGAGAGGTGAGGAAGGGAAGGATTGGGAGTTTGGGATTAGAAGGTGCAAACTATTCTATATAGGACTGATTTAAACAATAATGTCCTACTGTTCAGCACAGGAGCCTATATATCATATGGCAACTTGTGATAAAACAAGGGAAAAGAATATGAAAAAACCATATGTATAATAATTAATTTGTTATACAGCATAAATTAATTTAACATTGTTAACCTACTATATTTCAATAAAATTTTAAATAAAAGAGTGCTATCTAATATGTGCCAGATATTGGGCTCTGCCTATCTAAACAAGAGATTCATTTTTCATGTTGTTGTAGTTAAACCACAGTAACTGTCCACTATTTTGCATTCCTATGCAAACACAGAAAAATTATTCCCTATTCCTTTCCCTTACTGCTAAGTCGCTTCAGTCGTGTCTGACTCTGTGTGACCCCATAGACGGCAGCCCACCAGGCTCTACCCTCCCTGGGATTCTCCAGGCAAGAACACTGGGGTGGGTTGCCATTTCCTTCTCCAATGCATGAAAGTGAAAAGTGAAAGGGAAGTCGGTCAGTCGTGTCCAACCCTCAGCGACCCCATGGACTGCAGCCTTCCAGGCTCCTCCATCCATGGGATTTTCCAGGCAAGAGTACTGGAGTGGGGTGCCATTGCCTTCTCCGTCCTTTCCCTTAGACATATAAAATTAGCTTAAACACTCAGTCTTTTATTTAGAAATCACACTTTTCTGGAATATCAGTTGTGCAGAATTATACTTTTTTAGGTTTCCTCTGAATTGAATCCTTAATCATTCACCCTTATTGCTACTGTAAGCAGCAATTGTATGAAATTCTCATTTAAATAAACATTTTACTAAAAAGAATTATTCACACTGAATGGGTTACGATACACACATACTAGTTCTAAAGACAACTCACTGTTGTTCATCAGAATTTTGTTCTTTGCAGAATTCATTTACTCTAGTTATACACAGAACAGAGAACAGCCCTCCTGGCTTGTGGGAAGACTGTTGCATGCTTTCACTTTTCTCAGGAGAAGTTGATGCCTTGGTCTTCCTCTCTCAGGAACCAGGCCTTTAGCTGACCTTATTAACATTCACCTTGCTTATCTTACACGTGTGCTCTATCCCTGGTTGAATCCTAAATGCCCACCAGGAGGATTCAGTTTCCCCTAAGGAGTTTGGGAGTGAGACTGAGCCAGAAGAAGTAATTTAACTCCAGACAATTTCCTCTTGGTAATTTGTGCTATCTGAAAAAAGTAGGTCTTGTCTGCCGGAACCTTTGAATGTTTCTTTTTGGTTATTACTTCAACTTATGACCAAGCTTCCTGCTTGCAAAGCAGTAACTACTTCTCTATACAATCTCTCTGTGGTAGAGTGTTTCTAGACCTTTAAGAAAAACTCTTCTTTATCACCAAAAACAGATTCCACATCTGAGGGTAAAAACAGATGCAGCAAGCCAACACTTCTGCAGAGAAATGTCCTGTATTTATAACTGCTTTCAAAATCCTATTCCTCAGTGATGACAGGAAAAGGACAGTTGTTTTTAATAAATATGGCTTGAGTTTATACTGACATTTAAGTGGTTGTTATTGACAAAGAAACACATTTCAGGTCTACCGATTTACCCCATGCTAATATATTATGTAGTGAAAAATCAAAATTTGCTTTTTAAGTAGTTCATGACATTCCATTAGCATTCCTCCATGTGGAGAAAGTTATTTTTTAAGACAAAACCTTTGGATTTTATGCATCATGCTGTTTTTTATTGTTATTGTTGAGCAAGATTTATATTTATACATGTTTCCAGTGTTTATTAGTACATTGTATTGGGTTAATAAATGAGTTAATATTTTTTTAATTGAGAATTGTAAAGGCCCAGAAGACTGTCTAGTGTATAATAAGTATTATATGTGTTTGTGAAATAAAAATTACAAAAGCTTAATTTCACTCTCCTAGTGGCTGTAAATGATTTTTTTTTAAAGGATAGTAGTATATGCATATGACTTTTATTTTCAGAGATACTGAATTGGTCACTTTTATTTGCCTGATTTAGAGAAGCATTATTGCTCAGGCCAGTAATTCTCAGCTGGGGACAGTTATACCTTTCAGGAGACATTTGGCACTGTCTGGAGCCATTTCTGTTTGCCATAACTGGGTGCAGATGCACCTGGCACCTACAAGCGGAGGCAAAGGATGGTGGCAAGCAGCCTGTAATTCACTGGGCAGTCCCCCACAGCAGAAAAATACATAACCCCAATGTAAATAGTGCTGAGGCTGAGAAACCCATGGCCTAGAGCTTGAGTTCTAATTCACATTATGCTACCCACTAAATCCTGGAATCCTGGTAGGATTGACGCGTAAGCGTTTCAGTTTCTTTGTCATTAAATGGGTATAATAAAATAATAGAAAGTTATTAATACATGAAACATAGCACATAACTTGGCACATTGCAAATGGTCACTCAATCTTAGCTATTATTATAAATAAGATCTGAGGTAAAGTGATTTATCTGCTGTCTAATCATTTTTCTAAATCTAATTATCTGCTCTCTCAAGTTTAGTATATTTAAGAATTCTTTCCCACCTTAGATCTTTTCACTATCAGGCATCAATAGACAACTAGGTCTTAAAAACGTTCATCATTGCCTTACTGCATTTTTGTTGTTGTACATTAATTTTGTTCTGTCTTGTCCAAGATTCAAGGCTTGCTTAGAATTTCATAAAGGCAAATAATGCTTTCTCAAGAATGTGAATCCTACAATTTTCTTTTCCTTGGCTTCATTTTAATTGACTATATACAACTCAGTTCTCTAATAGGCTCAGGGTTAAGTCAACTGTGGACTTCATTAAAACTAAATTAGAAACTAGCATGATGGAGTTCTACCAAGAAAGATTTTCGTCTCCTTAAAGAGTAGAGTTCATAGATAGTGGTACAGCATTTGTTTGGAACACTATAGAACCCATCCTCTGAAAGCCAGACAAGAGAGTTTCCTTTAAGGTGCACACATCAATGGGAAGGGGTCTATGTACAGAATGTGTTAAGTGTTAGTTACTCAGTTGTGCCTGATTCTTTGTGACCCCAAGGACTGCAGCCCAGCAGGCTCCTTTGTCCATGGAATTTTCCAGGCAAGGATACTGGAGTGGTTTGCCATTTTCTTATCCAATGTGCAAAATACTTCCTTTTAATTCTTCTCTAAAATGTCACAATGTTGATTTATCCTTTAAGAGAACTTATAAATATTACCAAAGAAAGGATGTGACAGAGGTCTCTTTGTCTGTCTCCAGGCATTAATAAATAGAAAGAAAATCATAGTGAAGATAAAGTTTAGATTGAAGACACAATGAGGAAACTCAATATACACCATTAAAGGTGTTGAAGTATTCCAGTTTGTATTTTAGAAGCAAATTTGCTCACACTTTGGGTAAAAAGGGATTTACAAGCAAATTTTTTTTCATTACTGTATATTTACAGTAATGAAAATGGACATTATTACATTTTAACACTTATTTACAGATTTTGATATTTTACTCAATGAGCAATAATATTGTACATGTCTTTATTCAAAGCACTCTTCATATATGTAATCATATTTTACAGTACATAGAGATGGCTTCTTGATATCACTGTATTAAAAGTTTATGTTATTCTGCCTGTAGATTTATGTATTGCTATATTTTAGTAATTAAGAGAATAAATTACTGTAGACTGTTCTGTCATTTATTCTGCTGCCTCAACTCATGCCTTCGTCATTTATTTTCTGCACTAATGAAGTGACCTGTTCAATTAATCTGCAGGTTACAAGACCTGTGTCAAATGGGGTCTCAGTCATCTGTTGTATCTATATTGCTACCACTACTCAAGCATCAAAGTTTATTCTTTTTATAAATTAAACTAGATTCTGAAAATTCTCTTTTTATTTCTGAATCCAAAATGTTTGCATAAATGGAAGATAAAGACATTGAGTTAAAGAGATTTTATTGGGAGTATTTCCATAACCCAGGTTTTGGCTAAGGAAATGTCTCTATGTGTCATGTTGACACATGGAGAAGAGAGAGATTAAGAAGTGCTGCTGTGCAATAACTCCTTTGTAATTCATTTTCTACAGTATTCAAAAAATGTACTGCAAGAGATTTTTTTCCAGTTGCTTTGATATCTAGTGCTTTAGATATGATGTCATGTTGCTTTTGTGGCTATGAAAGGTTTGTTATTTCCAGGTATATTTTGTAGTAACATATATGCCTTGCTTTTTATTGGGGAAGGTACAACTAAAGGGGAGGTGAAGCTACAAAAACATCCCTGAAAAGTTGACATTTCCCACTACTTTCAAGAAAGGAGGCAAAATATATACTACCAATGCTTGGTAGTTTATGATTCAGGTAATATATCAATTCATAAAGATCAAAGTAATCAGCTCATCTACTAGAGAAAAATTTCAAGAGAAAGAAAATTTCATATTAGATGTGTTTTTCCTTACTGATAAAATTTATGATTGTCAATTCTTCTCTGGACTATATAATTATCAGGGAGTTACTGGTAAATGCCAGGGACTATTGGGAGTGGTGGATTCAGCATTAAACAAGGCAAGCAATGTCCCTGACCTTATGAAACTTTTATTTTAGTTGGCTTGGGTGTAGAAGTAAGTAGGCATCAAAGTGTCTATTCTTGAATGTAAAACATACAGTATTCTTCATTGTATGTTTTACTTCCTTGATTGAGAAGCTCATTAGTAGGAAACCATAAACCTTATTCAGGAGGCAAGTTCTCAGTATCAGTTACCCAAGAGTTAACTCTTGCTACAAGAACTCTGAGCAGTGATAATTTTGGCTCACTTTAACATACTTTCATATACATATGTTATTTACATTCAAATTATGTTATTTTCAATAACCTTTATGATTTGTTAAAATACTATTTAATATTAGCAATTTTTGTAATTAATAACTTCTTTCTAGCTAGTTATTAGGAATTATTTCAAGTATTTATTTTTGCTCAGGAACAATTCTAGTTGTAAAACAATCTTTTGGGTTAAGTAGAGAACATGTGCAGAAAAATATATCTTAAAATCAAATAAGATAATCAGTCATGTGCTAAGTTTTAATCTATGTGATAAATTAGGAAGTCATTGCCTGATAACATTTTGGTAATTACCGGTATAGGTCACACACATGAAAAAAAATTCAGAAAACAATAAAAAAATTAAGTGCTGATTGAAACATGACTCCCCTCCTTGTTAATTCTATCATTGTGACATCCTGTCTCAGTGAAAATTTGTCTATGCACATTGGCATAATTACTGTATGTCCATTTTGTATCAGATATCAGACAATGTTTAAATGTAATAAAACCCCCTAAAATCAGGATAAATCTTACAGTTAATGCTTTCAACAATGTTTCAGTGGAGTACATGTGGGTTTTTATCATACCTTCATATTGTCCTTTCTTCGATGCAGTTATATTCAGTGTTTGCACTACATGTATTAAGTTACCAATAATAATATTTTCAAAAAGTTTTTACTATGATTTGATTTTATAGCAAATATTATTTTGTATGTAACTGTTAGTGAAAAAATGTAATACTGTTGCCTTCAATTCCATATTCTCTCTAAATTAAAAACCAAATGCTTTATCAAAAGAAAGAATATACTCACACATAAATGAAATTGTATCATTGAGACAAATGCAAAAGGACCATCTATCAAACCTAAGAAAGGAAAGTGGACAAAAGAAATTGGAATGAGAGGCTGGTGTGACTGATGAATGGATCACACCATTAATAAAGAAGGAGAGTGGTTTTTGTTTGTTCTTAATTAGCATCATAAGATTTTTCTTTCTTAGTGGTATGTAAAATCATGTGTTTTAAAATCAGTCACCATGAATTCAGTGAAATGCAGATTATATGCTCTACTGATGAAATGAGAGGAAAAAAAATATAGGGACATAAAGAACAGATTTTAATATAACTTCAATATTGACTTATTAATCACTAAATTTGCCATCCATTCATCTTCTATTATCAACTCTAAGGAAAGGTAATAAAATAACTGTTTGAGAACTAAATTGTCTAAAACTTAACATAATTATATTAGATTGTAGAAATTTAATTCTGCTTTTGCAAAAGATGTGGCTAGGTATATGCACTGCAAGTTCCCTCTGGGCAGCATGATCCCTCTGAATCACTGCAGCCAAGTGTTTGTGTGTGTGTGTGTGTGTGTGTGTGCCAAAACACATTTGGAATTAAGGGGATCTTTCCTGTGTTTGTCTATACAGAATAAACTATATATTTAAATGTAGGCTTTTAGAACTGGGATAAAATTGAATAAACTTTAGAGTTTTCTTCAATATCTAATCTTTGTCTTCCATTTTTGTCATCTCTTTCAATAGGCTCAGAAACAGTGCCCAGAAAAATTAATTTGTTCATCAAAGTTCACACAGTTCGATAGCAACATACACAAGATTACAGTCTTTCACTGAAAGTTCAGGGTTCTTTCCATTATGCCAAATTATCCCATGACAAACACACACATACTTTCACAACTAAACCCTTCATTTTCTCAGTTGGTAAAAAAGTTAGCATTGAAGTAAGTTCCTTTCAAAAAAAAAAAAATAGCCTATTCATTTGTGGCTACACCCCCTTGCCAGAGATTACCAACGTCCAATAACTTGTTGATACAAGAGTATAAGGTTGACAACCACTTGCTTAAATTGGAGACAACTCTGAGGAGTCATCCTAGCTTCAGATCTTCCTCTGTGATTACCCGAGATAGATTAATTGCATAGAGTTTAACTTCTGCCTCTGCAGACCCTGCTTTCTTCATTACCCAACAGGGACTCTACTTATTTTTGTTGCTCTCATCAAGATAAGTATTCTTCAGATGTGATATTAGGTATTTTATACAAGGTAGTTCATTGAATCTTAACAATAATTCTGTACACAGATACAGGTATGAAGATAAATCTTTCTTTCACAGATGAGGTACCTGGAGATTTGGGAAAGATAAGTGACTTGCCGTGGTCACTTAGCTAGAAACTGATTCTGGTTGACTTTCCCATTAGAAGCTGCCTAAATGGAGGAGCTGATTCTCTTATGAACAGTACCATTTTCCATTATGTAATGTAGAACCTTGCTCTCAGTAGAAGTCAGTAAATATTTATCAGATCAGCAAAGGAACACTTCTATGTCTGACCACAAATTCGTGCCATTAGCCCCTGAGCTGTGCAATCTCCTATGTACATCATGAGCCCTGGACTTAATGATGAACATCTCAAGAACTAAAAAGAAAAAAAAAAAAGTCTAAGGTGTCAAAAGCAAATTATGGTTTAAAAAAAAAAAAAGGAATGGGTGATTTAAATATGCTTTTTAAGAAATTGGAAGATCATTCATTTTGTTTCTTTTTATGGTAGATTCTCATGTACCTTGTAGGTATCAGAATTTATACCAGAGAAGGAACACTGAAGCTGCCTGTGGGATTGACTTATTTGATCCCTTTCAGTACATCTTATTAAAACTGCATATTAAATTTAGTGTAATATCCCAGGAGGGTTAAAATGACCACATAAAGAAAATGATGAACATTTCCCCAAATGTAATGTTAAAGTAAGGGAAAAGAAGTTTCCACTCCTCTCCTCAACTTTCATAGGCAGTCAATCAGTCAGTTCAGTTGCTCAGTTGTGTCCAACTCTTTGTGACCCCGTCGACTGCAGCACGCCAGGCCTCCCTGTCCATCACCAACTCCCGGAAGTTAATCAAACTCACGTCCATTGAGTTAGTGATGCCATCCAACCATCTCATCCTCTGTCATCCCCTTCTCCTCCTGCCTTTAATCTTTCCCAGCATCAGGGTCTTTTCCAATGAGTCAGTTCTTCACATCAGCTGAATATATATAAATTGGAATATTCTTATAATGAATTTAACATTGTCTCTTTTTTTCTCAAACAAACTTTTTTTCCTCAGTATTTTACTCCCATGGTTTTTCTAACATTTGGACGTGATAATAAGCACAGTGTTTGAAGAACTGTCAGTAACTGATTCTATGGTTAAGTAAGCATCTTATAGAAGTCAAGTCACAAAGATGAAGAGAAAATAAAATCTCACATTTCTATGTTGAAATACCTACATTATGGAAAAGAGCCAAGAAAAAGCCAAAAAATTTTCTGAAAAATGAATCAAAATATTTTATATTCTTACTCCCAAGAAAAGTTCCAAAACATCTTCTGTAAGTCATACAATGCTTCCTTCAAACAACCAGATAACCAGCCTATGTTTACTGCAAATCAATGGAAGAGTTAAAATGGCAAATTAGAAGTAATGGAGAGGATCTAAGTTAGCACAAATCAAAAACTGCTAACATTAAAAAAAATTTTAAGATATGATTAGCAAAATGTCTCAATCTGAAATCCCTGAGTAAGGACATCTGTTAAGATCCCCTAATAGACCTCAGTTTTACAAAAAAATTTGGAGGTTCATCTCAGTAATGATAATGTAGAAGCACCAATTTAAGTTACAGTATGGTTCTGCATGAAATTTATTTTAGAAAAATGTGAGACATTTTAGAAATATTCTCATGGGAATACTGGGAGAGAGAATGAATTAGTGTTTAATCAAGCAGACTGTAATCCAACACTATCTGTAGAATATTAACTCACTGTGCTTCAGTTTTCTAGTCTGTATAATGGAACTAACAGAAACTACCTCAAAAGACTCTTGTGAAGAATATATATGTAAGGGAAGGAGAAAAATGCTTGTCATATAATATATCCTCTATAAACATATCATAGCAAGCAGAGAAAATTTTTCAGTGAATATTTATTAAATGCTTAATATGTACCAGAGAATTGGGTCAGGAGGCTTAGACTGGATATAGGAGAAGCAGATGAGCTGAGGTTGCCTCTTTGTGGTGTATCAGCAAGGACTTGAATTACAGGATATATGAGGAAAAACAGAAAGCAAAGGTGATTTATAGGTATTGGCCTGATAATGGTACCATTATTGAGAAGGAGAATTTTGGGTTAAGAATAAGGTGCAGAGTCACGATCAAGTGTGTGTGTGTGTGAGAGACTAGGAATGTTAATTAGTCAAAGTGATGATGTCTCAATAAGTAAATTAGGGCTCAAAGTAGAGATCAGGCTTGGAGAAATGGCTTCCTAGGGAACAATGAAAAGTCGGGTACTGAAAAACTATGCCATTTAGAGGTCAAGTACACAGAGATTTTCACGGGCCCTTCAGCATCTTTTGTACTAGCCTATCGCCTTGTGCCCTGTTTTCCTCTCTCAACTCCTTCTCCACTTTGCCCACCTTCTTTTAGCAACAATAAATCTTTCATTTTTGCCACCAGAGCAGTAATCCAGCTAGTGAGTTTCTAGCTCAGTATATTTTTCTAAACCAAGACAGTGCTTTCTTCAAGAGGAATTTTGGTGCCAGCTTGTAATCTTTGCTTCCCCTACCACATGATTTGATAAGCTATGTCTTACTCCTATCATTACAGTAGAAACTTCTTGTGAGAAAGAAGATGGCTATATACTCATGGACCCGATTTTGATTAATAAAATGCATCCTAAAGTCTAAATGAAACACATGCTGAGATTTAAGTGTTCTCTGTTGGTCACTGGAGTGACCTTTCTTTAGTTTCTTAAATTTTTATGTTATCACTCTGCTGATACAAATTATTATATCAATAACTCTAAAACTCTGAGCACACACTCATATAAATATAGCATATTAAATCCAGTGAAAGATGCAAAGCTTCATATATGGATATTCATTACTTATTAAAATAACATGTATTCTCTGAGAAAACTGCATAATTTAAATTTAGGAAATTACGTAAACAAATTTCAAAATGCCTTTTTGTTCAACTCTGAAGAGAAATGAGCTATCAAGCTGTTAAATGACATCAAGAAACCGTAGATGCATATTATTAAGTGAACAAAGTCAATCTGAAAAGACTATGTACTGTATGATTCCAAGTACATAATATTCTGAAAAAGCGAAACTATGAAGACCGTGGTTGCCGGTGGTGTGGGGAGGAGGGGAGAGATGAGTAGGCAGAGCACAGGGGATATTTCAGGTGGGGAAAATACTCTCTGTGATAATATAATAATGGTTATATGTCATTATAAATATGTCCAAACTCATAGAATGTAGTACTCCCAAGAGTGGACCTTAAGGTAAGCTGTGAACTTTGGGTGATTATGATGTAGGTTCACCCTTGGTAAAAAGTAACACCATTATGTGGCTAATAAGGAAAGTTACAAATGTGTTGAGGGCAAAGGGTATATGAAAAATCTCTATACCTTCCTCTCAGTATTGTTGCCAACTTAAAACTGCTGTTTAAACAAGTATTTTAATAAATGATTCTTAGAGTCAAGATAATTAATAGTGGTTAAATCTTTCATTTGACCACTATTTATAGTAGGACTGTGCTGGGAAATTTAATCCAATTGGAAAGAGAAGAGAATTCTATTGGTGTTTTTCAAAGTCTGGTTGAAAACTTAGGGTTTTGGAAGCAAATGTGAAAACACCATTCTGTATTCTGTGTGTATGCTGTGAACATACTTTTTTGAAGGCATCTTTTCTTTTTCCATGTCTTTACCACAGGCTACATATCGAAATCGAATTGTGAGCCAAAATCTCAGCACAAGGGACAGAAAAATAATGCATACTCCCACCGAGGACCATTTTAGATCCCCAGCAGCAGACCAGACAAGCCCCTACAAAAGCAAAGCCTGCCAACTCCCCAGTTTATGTCTAAGCAGTCTTTTGAAGGACAAAGAACTAGTCGAAGTTATCAAACACTCAAGAGGAACTTATGAAACCCTCACGTCAGAAGTCACCCAGAATTTACGGGCCACTGTAGGGCAGAACTCTATGAAGCCAACAGCTAAGACGGAAGGGCTCGCCACGTTCTCAGAGAAACCAAAGGACCAAGCTGCTGCGGCCCGGCAGCATTCAACCTTTACAGGAAGGTTTGGACAGCCGCCAAGAGGGCCAATCTCTTTACACATGTACAGCAGGAAGAATGTTTTCCTCCATCACAATTTACACACAACTGAGCTGCAGACTCTGGGTCAGCAGGACGGGTAATGAAATCACCCTATTCCTGTCTCTGGGTAGGATAAGATGGTTAGTGTTTCTCGTGCATAGCTCATGTTCATATTTTCATGTATTTCTTATTACTTTTTAGTTTTAGTTTTAAACAAAGAATTTTACTTTTTTTTTTAGAATGAGGGTTCAAGCATGTGAATTGAATTAGGTTTAATAGCTTTGGAGACTTTATTATCTATATGTAAAATAAATGAGACCATCTCGCTGTTTTATACAGGCCATAAAATTTATCTTTTATCTTCATCAGTCACTGATATGCATTGAAGTTTCAGAAGGTAATATCAAATAGCACTCTGTTCACTTAATGGTGTTACTGTGAAAATAGATGTGAGGAATAAATAGATAAAGGAATTGTAAGAAATTTTAAATTACATAGTTAATAGAAAGAGAAAAAGAGGGATTTTAAAGTCTTATATTCGGTAGTGTATTTATTTAAGAATGAGGCTTGTTTGCATGTAACCCAGAGATGCGTTTGTCTCTCTATTACATACAGTCAAGCTTATCTTGCCATACGATTATGGGGGAAAATAGTATTTCTTGTATCCTCTAAATGTTTAGTTCATACTAGTTCACAAAGGATTTCAGACTGAGTAATTGCTAGCCAAATAGAGGATGACAGCTCTGATCTTTGAAAAAATTTGCTCTTAGTTTTTGCTATTGATGTTGAAGTACTATGACATAAGACACTGAGGTGGGAATGTTGGCTAAATTTTGTCAAATGATGCAGAAAGCATGACATGCTACACTTTTTGAGTCATTGTCTTGGTTCTATCACCTTAGTTTTTTTTACAATGTGAAGAAAGGAACACTCTAAGAAAATTATTTTACTTCACCTTCCTTGTATTAGTGTATTTTTCACTTGATTTTTTTATCTGTGTCCAGTTTTGCTTCATATACATTAACCCATATCAATGACCACATGATGAATTGAGGAATGGAAAGTCAGTTTCTTGGTAGCCCAGTTTACACTGTTTTGTATATTCAGTCATCTAGATTTACAGGAAAAAGTAAAATATGTGGGAACTTTGGTGATTTGATCTTAGAAATAAATCTCTGACAGGAATACTGAACTCACTTGATGGCAAATATGTCTCTTTAACAAACAAGGTGTAATGTTTTATATGCAAATGCACGAGATAAATAATTTCTTTATGTTTAATTAATAGAGCTATATGCAGCTATATAAATAAATTAATAAATAATTTTTAAATGACCAGTAGGAATCAGGGCAGCAGTTTTCTTACACAAAGATAAAAGCTAATTACTGTGTCCATAGTAGGCACAGTTTATGTAAATTGAAATTGTCATACCTACTGCATGATCTGACTCCCTTGCACTCTGACAGACAGAATTCATGAAATGCATAAAGGGAAACTGGGATAGCCAATTTAGCATGGCATCTGACTAACCTGCTAAAATTAAAGCTATGCTGAAATGCATCTCCTAAAGCAAAAGTGTATTTGAGCTCTGTGCTTTGGGGAAAAGGCATTATATATCCCCTTCCTGGCTTTAACTATTAAACTCTGACCACTTTTCAAACTGATTAGAATTGATAAGAAGAAAGACTTTAGTGGATACACTGAACTTATAATTTTGGTTTTCCAAAGGAGAACACATGTGCATCTAAGACAAATGTTTGCCAAATGTTTTCTTTCTTTGTGTATTTGTAATTCTGCCAAAAGAGAATAATGCACACTGCAATTTGCTTGGCTTAATGACACTGCAATCTAAAATTCCCACTATACTTTACATGTTATAATATTTCATTCGGATAGGCATTTTGGGCTGAACGGTGTTTATGAAATGATAGAAAAATTATGATTATTAATTGTGGAATTCAGCTTCATTTGTCCTGAAAGTTGGTGTGTGTTACTAGAGTATTTGAAGTCTGTAAATAAATTAGCACGGTAAAATAATCAAGGATTTTTTCCCAGGATATGGAAGAACTATGTATCACAAATAATGTTTTTGATTTGGACTTTTAGAGTTTATAGTTTTACTTTCCTGGAAGATAGACTTTTGACTTATACTTTGTAAAAAAAAAAATAATCTATTTAAGAAAATCTGTCATTTAATAGACATTTTAAGAGATGTTTTAAATGCTAGTATTTTCTTGAAAAACCTTTTTTAAAGCTGAAACATTCAAAAAGAAAACTTGGATTAAACAGTTCAATTTTAAAAGGAAGGATATTTTTTGGAAATATCATCTTAAAGCTGTTTTGTATCAGTATTTTCAGCATTGTTATAATATTATTTGTAATACTAAGTGTAACTCAGGCCTGGAGAAGTTGTAAGCCCACTATGCTAATATACATCAGTAACTGTAAAACAGGGGATCTTTGTAAGTTTCTCTTGTGTATATAGAGTACTCACATGGGCATTCTTTCAACAAAGTGATTTCTTTGTACTAAAATCTCTAGTTTTCTAAGACAGTTCCATGTATAAAAATGATTTATACAGTTCTCCAAGGCAGTACATATCCAAAGACATGACACCAGGGGGAAAAAGTGCTTGTTTTTCTGACGGAAGCAGTTGTCTTTTCTTTCCCTTCCTGTTTCTTCTGTGCATGTGTATGTGTAGCTAAGCCTAAGTAACTCTGTAAAATTTCTGCTGCAGATTTTCTCCTCTGAATTTAGAATGTGTTTTAAAGGACACTTAAGAAGAGAGATTCCTTGAGAAAAAGCTGTTTCCACCTGAAATAAACGGTCTTCGTTTTTTAAATTATTGGAACATGCAACTATATTTCTATGAACTCAGTGGTTTTGTTCAAATAATTTTATATGCTAACACAGTCACAGCAAAATTATTCTCTCTCAAACTGTATTTTCTTATTTGAAGCACCACAGTCTTTGTGCAGGTGACACCATGAAAGTAGCTGCAGTGCTAAAGGTGGGAATCTATCATATCAATATGCTCAGGGTGAGGACCTAGGGCCACACATCATTTAAGTTGTTCTGTTTTTTTAATTGGTTGAGGATATAAATAAAAGAACCAGCCACTAGTCAGCAATAAACATTTGTAGAAATGCTCATATTTACTTAAAATGTTTACAAAGATTTTCCTAATTAATGTGGGTTGGATGACCTGTGTTTTACACCTTGTATTTTCCAAGATTTCATCCTAGCCTGTTGTCATTAATTTTCTGTTACTGAATTCAAAGTAATTAATTGAATTCAAAGAAAACTTCACATTTTGTTTCACTTATCTCATGTGTGTTTCACAGGGATACTACTTCCCCTAAAAAGAGTTAAGATTTTCTTTTTATTATCATGCATTTAAGGACCACATCCCCAAGATAAGTGATCATAGTCCACTAGTCCTCCCATGACCTGTCTTAGCACCTTAGTTACTAATAGAATAGCAGGAGCAGTCTGGTGAGTACAATTTCTCCACAATTATCCACATCCATTATCACCTTTCTCATTTTTAAGAAGTAATAACCCATTGTTGTGGGTAACCTGGAATACTGGGTGTAGTCTTGTAAACTTTATTTTGTTCCACATTTCTACTTTCAAAACTTTAAAGTCCAAATATCTATAGAAGCAGAAAGTGCTTCAAAACATCACTTACAAGTCCACTCAATCACCATGCAGGTCAATGAGGAAAAAGAAAGGAAGATGACTGTTGAAGTGCAGTGTATGATTGCCCTTCTCATCCCTAAATCACACTCCCCATGACCTGAGACTTTTCTTTGGTGATATATCCATTTAAGTATAGCTTTGATTCATTTATCCTAGTATTTGATTGCATTCTGTGACTTGATTCTATTTAGACCCTATTATCAGGTTTTTATTAATAGTATGTTTTTTTTAATAGTAGTTTTTTAACCCCAAGAATTAATTCAATCAGAGATAAATTTTCTTTGATAATTTACTCCTCCTAGAATTGAAAAATTTTTCCCTTGTTCTTTTTCCATGTGCTAATTTTATCATGCCAACACTAGTCTATGTCTACACACATAGCAGGGATTATAGAAAATATGAACAATCTGGGTTCTTATAAAAAGCTGAATTGCACCATAGTATAAAAGAAAACAGCCAGCTACCAATCAATTAAACAAAGAATCCCACTTCTCAAACATTATACATTAGTTAAGCATTAGTCACTCATTTGTATCTGACTTTTTGTGACTGCATGAACTGCAGCCCACCAGGATCCTCTGTCCATGGGATTTCCCAGGCAAGAATAATGGAGTGGGTTGCCATACCCCTCTCCAGGGAATCTTCCAGGCCCAGAGGTTGAACCTGGGTCTCCTGTTTTGAAGGCAAATTCTTTACCATCTAAGTCATCAGGGAAATTTCCTAACATTATACATTAGCAGTGCCAAATTTTTATTTTTTATATCTCAATTTGTGTCAAGTTCTTTTACCAATAGTTAAACCATAAGCATATCTACCAACTATTTTTTTTACAATAAATTTGATCTTGCTCAGAACCCACTTGCTCAGTACCAAGTAGTTTAGCCCAGAAGTATTTGTCAAAGATACCATTTTCCAGGTGTTTGTCCATGAAAAAAGAATGATGCCAGTTCACTTCATTTAAGACCTGACAAATTACCCACAGAAATTAAAACAATGAAAATTAATACAGAGTGGGTTTCTTCCACCTAAGTAAGTAATCTAGAATGTGAGATCTCATGATTCCTTCTAGAGAATGTGCAGTATAGCCCCATTGACTTCACTAGTTTAATCTAACAAACATATTTTTTCCTCCTGAAAACAAAATTGAAGACAAAGAGGCTTCCACATCTTATCAGCCTTTACAAAGATTACCTCATTCCTTTGGTAAGCTCAGGTCATTGTTATAAAATGCCATAGACCAGGTGGGCTTAAAAATAGACACTTATTTCCCACAGCTTTAGAAGCTAAGACAAAGTTGCCAGCTGGTTCAATTCTTGGTTTACAGAGAGCTATGTTCTTCTCCTGGAGGAGGAAATGGCAATCCACTCCAGTACAAGCCAGGAGAACCCCATGAATAGTATGAAAAGGCAAAAAAAAATATATATATATATATATATATATATATATATATATATATTACTTCGGAAGAAGAAGGCCCACACCCCCAGGTCTGAAGGTCTCCAATTTGCTTCTGGGGAAGAGCAGAGGACAATTACTATTAATAATAGCTTTAGAAAGAATGAAGCAGCTGGGCCAAAGCAGAAACAATGCTCAGTTGTGAATGTGTCTGGTGGTGAAAGTAAAGTCTGCTGTGAATAACAATATTGCATAGGAACCTAGCATGTTAAGTCCATGAATCCAAGTAAATTGGACCTGGTCAAGCAAGAGATGGCAAGATTGAGAATTGACATCTTAGGAATCAGTGAACTAAAATGGATGGGAATGGGCCACTTTAATTCAGATGACTGTTATTTCTACTACTGTGGGCAAGAATCCCTTAGAAAAATTGGAGTAGCCCTCATAGTTAGAAAAGAGATTGAAATGCAGTCCTTGGGTGCAACCTTAAAAGCAACAGAATGATCTCAGTTCATTTCCAAGGCAAACCATTCAACATCGCAGTAATCCAACTCTATACTCCATTCATTGATACCAAAGAGACTGAAGTTGACCAGGTCTATGAAGATCTATAACACATTCTAGAATTGACACCAAAAAACAGATGTCCTTTTTCATCGTAAGGAATCGAAATGAAGCAAGGCAAAGGCTAAGTTTTGTCAAAAGAACACACTGATCATAGCAAACACCCTTGTCCAAAAAACCAAGAGATTACTTTACACATGAACAATCAAGATGCTCAATACTGAAATCAGTTAATTATATTCTTTGCAGCTGAAGATGGAGAATTTCTATACAGTCAGCAAAAACAAGACCTGGAGCTGACTGTGACTCAGATCATGAGCTCCTTGTTGCAAAATGCAGGCTTAAATTGAAGAAATACAGGGAAAACAAGGCCATTCAGGTATGACCTAATTCAAATCCCTTATTATATACTAGAAAAGGGAAAGTCACTCAGTCGTGTTCAACTCTTTGTGACCCC
Organism: Bos taurus; assembly: GCF_002263795.3. Classification (NCBI taxonomy): domain Eukaryota; kingdom Metazoa; phylum Chordata; class Mammalia; order Artiodactyla; family Bovidae; genus Bos; species Bos taurus. The sequence goes on along the minus strand of NC_037333.1, from coordinate 33,009,637 downwards.
ATGGACTACACAGTCCATGTAATTCTCCAGGCCAGAATACTGGAGTGGTTAGCCTTTCCCTTCTCCAGGGGATCTTCCAAACCCAGGGATCAAACCCAGGTCTTCTGCATTGCAGGCAGCTTCTTTACCATCTGAACCACCAGGGAAGTCCAAGAATATTGGAGTGGGTAACCTATCCCTTCTCCAGTGGCTCTTCCTGACCCAAGAATCGAACCAGGCTTTCTTGCATTGCAGGCGGATTCTTTACCAGCTGAGCTAACAAGGAAGCCCTTATACACTAGAGATAATGGATATATTCAAGGAATTAGACCTGATAGAGTGCCTGAAGAAAACTGGATGAAGATTCATAACACTGTACAGGAGGCAGTGACCAAAACCACTCCCAAGCAAAAGAAATGAAAGAAGGCAAAGTGGTTATCAGAGGAAGCTTTACAAATAGCTAAGGAAAGAAGTGAAAGGCAAGGGAGAAAAGGAACAATATACCTGAATACAGAGTTCTAGAGAATAGCAAGGAAACACATGGAGTTCTTAAATGAACAATGCAAAAAATAGAGGAAAATGATAGAATGAGAGACTAGACCTCTCCAAGAAAAATGGAGACATCAAGGAAACATTTCATGCAAGGATGAGCATGATAAAGGACAGAAATGGTAAGGACCTAACAGAGGCAGAAGAGATTAAGAAGAGGTGGCAAGAATACACAGAAGAACTACACAAGAAAGGTCTTTATGACCCAGATAACCACGATGGTGTGGTCACTCACCTAGAGCCAGACATCCTGGAGGATGAAGTCAAGTGGGTCTTAAGAAGCATTACTACAAGCAAAGCTAGTGGAAGTAATGGAATTCCAGCTGAGCTATTTCAAATCCTAAAGGATGACACTGTTTAACCACTACACTCAATGTGTCATCAACTTTGGACTGTGTGGATCACAACAAACTGAGGAAAATTCTTAAAAAGATGGGAATACAGACCACCTTACCTGTCTCCTGAGAAACCTGTTAAGATGCAACAGTTTGAACTGCTCATGTAACAATGGACTGGTTAAAAGTTGAGAAAGGACTCCTAAAAGGCTGTATATTGTTACCCTACTTATTGAGCCTCTAAGCAGAATACATCATGCAAAATGCTGGGCTGGATGAATCACAAGCTGGTATCAAGATTGCTAGGTGAAATATCAACAACCTTAGATATGCAGATGATACCATCCTAATGGCAGAAAGTGAAGAGTACATAAAGAGCCTCTTGATGAGGGTGAAAGAAGAGAGTTAAAAAGGTGGTTTGAAACTCAACATTTTAAAAACTTAGATCGTGGTCCCATCATTTCATGGTGAATAGAAAAGGAAAAAGTGGAAGCACTGACAGAGTTTTTTCTTGGGCTCCAAATTCACTGCAGATAGTGACTGCACCCATGCTATTTAAAGACACTTGCTCTTTGAAGGGAAAGCTATGACAAACCTAGACAGCATATTAAAAAGCAGAGACATCACTTTGCTGACAAAGATCCATATAGTCAGAGCTATGGTTTTTCCAGTAGTCATGTACAGCTGTGAGAGTAGGACCAAAAAGAAGAAGGCTGAGTACAGGAGAATTGATGCTTTCAAACTGTAGTTCTGAAGAGGACTCCTGAGAGTCCCTTGGACAGAGAGACTATCAAACCAGTCAATCCTAAAGGAGACCAACCCTGAATATTCACTGGAAGGACTCTTGTTGAAGCTCCAATACTTTGGTCATGTAATGGGATGACCCAGCTCATTGGAAAAAACCCTGATACTGGGAAAGATTGAAGACAAAGGAAAAGGAGGCAGCAGAGGATGAGATGGTTAGATAGCATCATCAACTCTATGCACATAAGGTTCATCAAAACTCTGGGAGATAATGGAGGACAAAGGAGCCTCGCATGTTGTAATCCATGGGGTTGCAAAGAGTCAGATATGACTTAGCAACTGAATAACAACAACAATGTTCTTCTCACTGTTTTCTCACATGGCCTAAAGTAAACAAGCTAAGGTCTTAAACAATCACTAATCCTGCCATGAAGTGCCAGGTTAATGGCCTTGTCTAAATCTAATCACTTTCCAAAGTCCTGACCTCCATGCCCTATTACACTGAGATTAGGACTTCACGTATAAACTTGGGGAAAACACAAACATCCAGTGCACAGCATTCATTTTCATCCTAGTAAGTTTACTATTGTTTTACTCTTTTCACAGATGACATCAGAAAGGTTAGGTAATTTGCCACACAACATACATGGTTAACTAAACTGGATTTCATGGCTGACTTTATTTTTCTGGGCTCCAAAATCACTGCGGATGGTGATTGCAGCCATGAAATTAAAAGACGCTTACTCCTTGGAAGGAAAGTTATGACCAACCTAGACAGCATATTGAAAAGCAGAGACATTACTTTGTCAACAAAGGTCCATCTAGTCAAGGCTATGGTTTTTCCAGTGGTCATGTATGGATGTGAGAGTTGGACTGTGAAGAAAGCTGAACGCTGAAGAATTGATGCTTTTGAACTGTGGTGTTGGAGAAGACTCTTGAGAGTCCCTTGGTCTGCAAGGAGATCCAAACAGTCCATCCTGAAGGACATCAGTCCTGAATATTCATTGGAAGGACAGATGCTGAAGCTGAAACTCCAATATTTGGCCACCTTATGCGAAGAGTTGACTCATTTGAAAAGACCCTGATGCTGGGAAAGATTGGGGGCAGGTGGAGAAGGGGACGACAGAGGATGAGATGGTTGGATGGCATCACCAACTCAATGGACATGGGTTTGTGAACTCCGGGAGTTGGTGATGGACTGGGAGGCCTGGCACGCTGCGGTTCATGGGGTTGCAAAGAGTCAGACACAACTGAGTGACTGAAATGAATTGAACTGAAACTGGATTTCATATCCCTTGATCTTTCCATTTATACTATGCTTATGTCCAGAGTTAGGCTTCCTCCCAAGGAGGCAGAGTGATTCAAGCATATATGTGATGCCTCAATTTCCTATACTCCTAAAATTCTAATGCTATTGCTAGCAAAGAAAATCTGAACGTTGATCTATTTTAGTAAACCAGAACACTACCCCTTCCAAAGCTTTTAAGAACAATTATTGATGTTTAGATCAATAAATGTAGAATCCTGAGAGGAAAGTACTTACTATATTTCAAGTTTACTTCTCAAAAATCTGACATCCTAATTTTCTTTCTTTGATGGCAATTGGGAAAAATAGTAGGAAGTAATTTCATGCTGTATTTTTAAAGTAGAGAGCCAATAAAGTGTTCAGCATAAGGAAAACATATAATAAATGAAAAATAACCTAGTTATCAGATTTCATAACTATTTATTTCCCTTATTTTCTGAGGACACTGGTACAAATATCATTGAATTTAACAGGCTTGTATTTCCTTATTTACATTTTTTAAGAAGATAATTACAAAATTAGTCTAAATTTTCTATCTAGGGATAAAATTATAAGTCATTTTAAATTTCTTCAATATTCAGAAAGAATTGAAATTAAATGGGAAATACTAATTTATTTGCTCTACATTTTTAAATTCATTTTATTTTATAGTTAACCATATATACCTAAATACTGTCTGAATAAGATATAATCCTACCATGAATTGTGTTTTCCAAAGTCTTATTTTCATAAATTCAAGAGAATTGGAATATTAACTTAACTAGATCCTATTTTTAAGAGGAAAAGGACAAGTTTAGTATCCTAATAATTTGTGTTTGAGATTATTAACATTTATAGTAATATTTTCTATTCATCAAAACTAATATTTTGATAAGACATAATAAAAATTACTCTAAAAATTAAAATTTTTAGTAATACTGAATACCCTAGTATTCTTTTGAAGCTGTTAATTTTCTAGTAAGAATAGTGATTTCACTTAATGTCAATTTTGCCATTTGATCGTATTTCAAGAAAAGACTGATACACTGAAGCATGATGATCACAAAAATATGCATAATGCCTCTGAAAAATAAATTTTAAAAAGTATGTTGTGTGGTACCTGACTACTTTTATTATGACATTAATTTGTTCTGAACCTGTCTTGGTGATAGACTGGTTTACACATGTATTCACACTAGGCATAAAGGAGTACGGTTTATTTCTAGATTTTTGAAGTTATGCTTATGGGGAAAAGACAAATCAGCCACTTGCTTCATCAGCTAGTTGACTTCTACTTCCCCATCCTTTGCCACCATGCTTCTTTATTTCTGATATACAATCATAAAATACAGTATCTCAGAGGCCATTGAGAGAATATGATACTATTATTTCATTTCAATACCAGTGTGGAATCTCTTACTCTGGACTATATTCTTTATCTTCATTTTTTACAACTGGGCAGAATTCAAAATATATGTGAGAATGTTTTGACTTAATGAAACTATTTTACATTTTTTGAACAGAAAAAATACAAAATTATTAAAAATTATTCTAAATTCTCTCTCTCATACACATGCACACAGACTTTTCTAAAATGGCGGAAAGACTGATGAGTCAGAATGGCTACTCAAGCATTTGAAACAGTGCATGAATATGTATCCATTTGGCATCCATAGCAGCCAATAGTGAAGAAGTCAATGGCATCCCACTCCAGGACTCTTGCCTGGAAAATCCCATGGACAGAGGAGCCTTGTAGGCTGCAGTCCATGGGGTCGCTCAGGGTCGGACACAACTGAGCGACTTCACTTTGACTTTTCACTTTCATGCATTGGAGAAGGAAATGGCAACCCACTCCAGTGTTCTTGCCTGGAGAATGCCAGGGACAGGGGAGCCTGGTGGGCTGCGGTCTATGGGGTCGCACAGAGTCGGACATGACTGAATTGACTTAGCAGCAGCAGCATCAAGCAGCCATTAGGCAAGAACATACACTTAAAATGCTGCCGCAATCTCTCAAAAGCACACCTTTAACTATAAAATAGTGCATCAGGTATTCTCCAATATGCACCAGATAGTCTCTGCAACTTCAGAGTAAATGATTCCTCTTTGTTCTGTACTTTATATATTGTGATTTTAAAAAGCTGAGATGAACCTGTATGATATATTTTTAAAATTTATATGTGGTATGATATTTATGGTTTAAAAGTCAAGCCATTTTCCTGACAGTGGGAACAGTTCCTCTTTGATTCTAACCTCTATTTTCTATAAAGACTATCAAGAAGCACTGTATTGATTTTTAAGTTAAATTAGTGAAGGTATTAAATTTTAGGGGTTATTTTGAGAACTTTATGAGAACACAAAAGCTCCAAATCTCAATTCTGTTGGCAAACAATTTTGTTACAAATTCTTTGGTTATGATTAAAATCAATCAGTACTTTCTTATAGGTGAATTATACAGATATTTCTCCTTACAATTTCAATTATAAGATAATTATATAAAATATTTAAAATGGAACCTTGATGTGTATAGTCTCTAAACATTCTTTCAAATATTTTCATTTTAAATCTTATTTTAATTGACTCTTACATATCACATTCCATTTTATGCTTCCTATTTCTCTAACATAATAGATGCTTTGATATTCATAGAGATAGTAGCAACAGACCAGGCATAATAGCACTAAATGTGCTATAATGAAGTGACAGTGAATATCATGGATTAAGGAAGGTTTGAAAATCAAATCACATTTTAGAAAATGATTATGAAAAGGAGGGACAATCTATACATAGAAAGTTAATTTAATTATAATTTAGCCAAGTGTAGGACTTGGTTTAGTCTCATTTGCTGGTCTCCCCCAGACCCCTAATTTCACAAAAGGAGAGCATAATGCTTCATTTATAAGCACTGCTAACAAAAATCTTTTAAAAAACACACAAAAAAATGGTACTAGAAGATGCTTTTGCACATTTTGATTTTGCTAGGCTTTGGGTTAATACTATTTATTTTTCCTTTCATGTGGAGCAGGAAGTGGCAACCCACTCTAGGATTCCTTCCTGGAGAATCCCATGGACAGAGGAACCTGGAGGGCTACAGTCCATGGGGTACAAAGAATCAAACATGACTGAGCAACTAAGCATGCATGCATTCCTTTCACAGGTTCTTACGTGTAAAAAAGGAAATATTTCAATAAGGTCAACTTTTAGCTAGAAACCATACTGAAGTTATTCTTATTTCTTATGCCAGTTTGGACTCTACATTATTTATTTTCTAGTAAAGGAGACCTGAACAGAAGGAGGATATACATATGAACTCAGTCTTAAAGTCTGATAAACAGTGGAATATAACCAAATCCCCAAAATTCACCTATATGGCTGACATTAAAGAATCTATAGTACATCATTAGCTCAGGGACAGATAAGAGTTTCATTCTTACACAAACAGAAGATGGCTCAAAACCATGCCCTTATAGCTTTTAGATCCCAACATCACTGGTGCTTTTGTTTTTAGTTGCTAAATCGACTCCAACTCTTTTACAACCCCATGGACTGTAGCCCACCAGGCTCTTCTGTCCATGGGATTTCCCAGGCAAGGATACTAGAGTAGGTCGCCATTTCCTTCTCTAGGGCATCTTCCTGACCTAGGGATCAAACTCACATCTCCTGCTTGGCAGGCAGATTCTTTACTCTGAGCCACCAGAAAAGCCCAAATATCGCTTAAATTGAGTGAATTTGAGAAAACTATAAATTTTATAATCACTGTTTTATATTTAAGCTCTAAAATATTTATTGTTAAATAAAGCATGCCTAATATACAGAGACTTCCATGTTGCTAAAAACTGTGAATTTAAAAATTTTAAACAGTATATAAAATGATTGCCTTGTATATGGAAATGAAAATGAAAATCTGGCATTTATAACTGCCTAAGAATAGACACTGACTAGTGAAATTATGTTATTTTACATGTTGGTGAAATTAAAGTAATAGTTTAATATCTTAGTAGAACACAAGAAGTTGATGCAGAATATTTGTAGGTCAACTTAAACAATCCAACATTGATTATTCAATGAGAGTTACATCAGTCCCTACTTTCAGAAATAAGGGCTGAATAGATGCTTCCAGAGGAATTTTTTATAATGAAACTCAGGAATCAATGCAGTCATTCACATCAACTCATCCACATGACAGGTAAGCCTATTACATGAATCAGGACAATCATGCTATTACATTAAATATAAAATGGAACTCAATGAAAATATGCAAAGTGGTTTTGCCCCAAAGATGACTGTATTTGTCTTTCAAAGGTGTGTGAATAAATAGAAAAGAAGTATTCACATTATTAGTAATATAGGTTCAAATATTTATAGTCTTTGAGCTGCTCATCTGCAGAAGGTGATAAAATAATTTTCTAAGATATGTAATGATAGTATATTATGATGAAAAGAAACTACTTCCTCTTACCAGTATTGGTAACGGATTATTCATGCTGTGCTTAGCTGATTAAAGATGGCAGAAAAATGTCACTGCTTAACATTTGAGAAGTATATCATATAGAGGAGAGGAACAAACAAATGGCCAAAGTCTTTGCTATTTTGTTTTTGTTATATTCTAAAGAGTCAGGATATTTCAATTCTCTCTCTCCAATAATTCCTTAATGAGATATCAGGCTTATAAATTACCTCCTGATAAGAAGAGTGGCAAGAATACCCAGAAGAATTATACTAAAAAAAGATCTTCATGACCCAGATAATCGTGATGGTGTGATCACTCACCTAGAACCAGACATCCTAGAATGCGAAGTCAAGTGGGCCTTAGGAAGCATCACTACAAACAAAGCAAGTGGAATTCCACTTTGAGGTATATAAAATCCTAAAAGGTGATGGAATTCCAGTTGAGGTATTTCAAATCCTAAAAGATGATGCTATGAAAGTGCTGCACTCAATGTGCCAGCAAATTTGGGAAACTCAGCAGTGGCCACAGGACTGGAAAAGGTCAGTTTTCATTCCAATCCCAAAGAAAGGCAATGCCAAAGAATACTCAAACTACCACACAATTGCACTCATCTCACACAATAGCAAAATTCTCCGATCCAGGCTTCAACAATACATGAACCGTTAATTTCCAGATGCTCAAGCTGGATTTAGAAAAGGCAGAGGAACCAGAGATCAAATTGACAACATCCGCTGGATCATTGAAAAAGCAAGAGAGTTTCAGAAAAGCATCTATTTCTGCTTTATTGACTATGCCAAACCCTTTGACTGTATGGATCACAACAAACTGTAGAAAATTCTTAAAGAGAACACCTGACCTACCTCTTGAGAAATCTGAACGCAGGTCAAGAAGCAACAGTTAGAACTGGACATGGAACAACAGACTGGTTCCAAATCAGGATAAGAGTATGTCAAGGCTGTATATTGTCACCCTGCTTATTTACCTTATATGCAGAGTACATAATAAGAAATGCTGGACTGGATGAAGCACAAGCTGGAATCAATATTGCCGGGAGAAATATCAATAACCTCAGATATGCAGATGACGCCACATTTACGGCAGAAAGCGAAGAACTAAAGACGCTCTTGATGAAAGTGAAAGAGGAGAATGAAAATGTTGGCTTAAACTCAACATTCAGAAAACTAAGATCATGGCATCCAGTCCCATCATTTCATGGGAAGTAGATGGGGTAACAATGGAAACAGTGGAAACAATGGAAACAGTGAGAGACTTTATTTGGGGGGGCTCCAAAATGACTGCACCAAAGAAATTAAAAGATGCTTGCTCCTTGGAAGAAAAGTTATGACCAACCTAAACAGCATATTAAAAAGCAGAGATATTACTTTACCAACAAAGGTCTATCTAGTCAAGGCTATGTTTTTTCCAGTAGTCACATATGGATGTGAGAGCTGGACTATAAAGAAAGCTGAGCACTAAAGAATTGATGCTTTTGAACTGTGGTGTTGGAGAAGACTCTTCAGAGTCCCTTGGACAGCAAGGAGATCCAAGCAGTCCATCCTAAATGAAATCAGCCCTCAGTATTCATTGGAAGGACTGATGATGAAGCTGAAACTCCCAATACTTTGGCCACCTGATGGGAAGAAATGACTCATTGGAAAAGACCCTGATGCTTGGAAAGATTGAAGGCGGGAGGAGAAGGGGATGACAGAGGATGAGATGGTTGGATGGCATCACAGACTCAATGGACATGAGCTTGATTAAGCTCAGCGAGTTGGTGATGGACAGGGAAGCCTGGCGTGCTGCAGTCCATGGGGTCACAAAGAATTGTACATGACTGAGCAATTGGACTGAACTAAAGCCTTCTCTCAATAACATGTGCATACAAGTCTTAAAGCCTAGATTACTAATAATAGATTAATTTTCCATTGAAGTTTCTATAGACCTCCTCCATGCTTTAGGGCAGGTAAAATAAAAAATGAATATAAGATTCAAAATTAATAGGGTTGCAATGACTCAGAGAATCTTCCTCTTTTAATCTTTATTAAGGACAATTTTAGTGGTCCTGAATTAAGCAATTGTGTTAACTTTACTAGACTTCCTTGGTGGCTCAGATGGTAAAGCGTCTGCCTACAATGTCGGAGACCCAGGTTTAATTTACTACAGTGCATGCATAACCAGCTAGGTTTATGCATATGCAACCCCCCTATATGTGTGGTTCCCTACCGTCTGCCAAATTGTGTGCTCTGAAGTTAAGACAGAAGGACAACATTATGATTTACCTTAGGGCTTCCCTTGTGGCTAAGCTGGTAAAGAATCTGCCGGCAATGCGGGAGACCTAGGTTAGATTCCCGTGTTGGGAAGATCCCCTGGAGAAGGGAAAGGCTACCCACTCCAGTATTTTGGCCTGGAGAATTCCATGTACATGCCTGAGCAACTTTCACTTCACTTCACTTCAGGAGCTCTGTCTCTTGACCTAAAATGGATTCTTATTAATTTCAATAATGCCTAATAATAACTGAGTGATGGGGTGTTTGTGTGTGTGTGTGTGTGTGTGAGAGAGAGAGAACAGACAGAAAAAGAACATTACACACATTCAGGCACCATTATGTTTTCTTTTTTTGATGTTACCACAGCATGTGGGATCTTAGTTCCCAGACCAGGGATCAAACCCATGCCCCGCTGTGGTGATGGCCACTGGGCCACCAGGAGATACTCTGCAGGCACTATGTCAGTTTGTTAACATAAAAAATAAACATTAACTTAAAAATAAAAAAGTGAAATAATGAATTTTCTTATTTAATCCTCACAACAAACTTAGGATAGACATTCACATTATTATTCCTACTTTACTTTTGATAACAATAAGGATTATGGATTTCTCCCAAGTCACATGGCTAGTGAGGGGTGTAGACAGCTGCAATATCAGATACTGCTGTTCTATAAACACAGAGAGAGCAAAATTATTTCTTCCAGAGTTACTAAGAAAGGTTTCTAAATAATCTGAGCAGTCGGCTTCTATTTGAAACAGAAGTTTGAGACAGAAAAATAGGAGCATTTCAAGTTATCTTAGTGATGACATACCTGCATAGCATAGGAAAAATGGCCACTGAAAACAGACTTTGGAGTGACAAAGTGACTCTGAACCTTGGCTGCATAGATCACTTGTTATAAATCTCAAATGTGATCATATGTTAAAATTCTTTCCACAAAAGTTTACTTTAAAGATTAAATTAGATAATATATATGAGAAAACCTATCACAACAATTCACATTTATCATTCTAAAACTTTGTCATTCATTTTGTATACTGTAGTTGTTCTTTCCACAAAAGGTTACTTTAAAGAGGGATGGTATGGGGAGGGAGGAGGGTTCAGGATGGGGAACACATGTATACCTGTGGCGGATTCATTTTGATGTTTGGCAAAACTAATACAATTATGTAAAGTTTAAAAATAAAATAAAATTAGAAAAAAAAATGTTAAAAAAAAAAAGATCAAATTAGATAATATATATGAGAAAACCTATCACAACAGCCCACATTTATCATTTGTAACTTTGTACTTCATTTTGTATACTGTAGTTGTCCTACAGAATCTCTGTGGGTTTTCAGCTATTAGAAAAGCACATGGCTTTGTCCAGTCTTACAAAGCAGACTTACAAGGCACTGAATTTCTTTTTATTTGGAATATCATCAATATGACTAAGTGTGCAAGCTTTTCATTGTATTCACAAACCAACTCCTAGAAATAACTCACAAGATGACTGCTTAAGATTTGGTTCACAGCAGTGCTAGAAGGAAGGGGTTAGGACTATAGACAGTGGACCAAGTCACTTACAATTACAACTCACAGCTTAGGATCAAAAGGGCAAAAATTTCTACCAATCTTGCAAAGAGTAGTTAATTCCCAAATTATATAATTATTCTAGAAACTTGAAAAAAAAAAACCAAAGCAACCAAGTACTGTTTCTAAGATTATTATTAATCTGCTTCCAAATTAAGGATAATATAGACCCATTTTACCTATGAACAAGAAGAAAAATAAAATTTTAGATACATTTTGGAAGAAATATCCCAAATATTAAATAATTGAATCAACATTTAACAAAATAGATCATAATCCTGAAGGTTTCATATGAAGAATGCAAAGATGTGTTTTCAACATCAGAAATATCAGCGTAACCCATCATAAAATATTAGAGGGGAAAAGAGTACATAATTATTTAATTACTGTCTAAAAATACTTGATGATTAACCCATATTTATGATAAGAAACATAACTAGCTAAAATTGAAGAAACTTTCTTAAGTAAAACATAATTGACAGATTATCTGTTTTAGCACCAATGCGTACAGCTCTTGGAAATTACGGTTCCAAACCTTACAACAAATAAAAGTTAAACAAGCTGGAAATGCATGATATTTACTGTATCAAAGTCAAGAGAATTAGGTTGCAAGGCAAACAGCAACCCCGCGCTGTGAAAACAGTCAAATCCAGAGAATCACAGCCACTATCAGTTTGCCTGGAGCAGATACCACCTGAGAATACTTCAATTGTAATTTTAATAACGTGTTAGAGTTTGAGTATAGATGAACATAAGTAAGATAGAAGAAACTCATTGCAACACAATCTTGGGAGGATCTCACACTTTCATGAATACATGAATTTTACATCCAAGAAATGTACCAAGTTCTTATGATAAAGATCCAGGAATGATCTCGTGGCTCAGGTTGGGGAGAAGAAGGATTATTATCGTAAAGTATGCCCAGTGCATTCTCTCTAACAAAGTCTATTCTCCAGGGAAAAAGATGTTACTGGAAATGTGTACCATCTGGGGGAAGGTGCTTCTTGCACTCCAGTTCCCTTGAGGTTTTCTGTCCTACTTAAGAGGTGGGAGAAGCTAAGAAATTCTTGTGAAGTTCACAGTCCAGGAATAAAGGACTGAGATTTCATCATATCATAAAAGGCCTTCCCTGTCCCACAGTTTACCACTGCACCAACAGGGCTCCAAATAACTGTGGATTACAGCTGAAATTGCTGCGAAGTATAGACTCTTACAAAAGTCCTTTATTTGTTGAAGCCAAAGTCAACACTTGAGACAAAAACAAGGTCACTGAAGGAATTTGAAGCCTTTGACAACTATTGCTACAGAAAATAATAGATAGAGGCCATCTTAGCCAGATTAACACAAAATCTCTCACTACTTATCTCAATTCTTATTACCTAATATATCATGTATGGTGATTTAGTCAGTTTGAGCTGCTATAACAAAATACCATAATCTAGGTAGCTTATTGACAACAGAAATTTTTTTCTCACAGTTCTGGAGGCTGGAAATCTGAGATCAGGATGCAAGGAAGTCAGGTTCTGATGAGAATCCTCTTTCTGTTTGCATACGGCTGACTTCTAATTGTGTCCCCACATGGTGAAAGCAGAAAGCAAGCTTTCTGAGGTGGTTTTTATAATGGTAATAATCTCATTCAGCAGGGCTTCTTCACCCTCAGGTCTTAATTATCTCTCAAAGAGCCCTCCTCCTTTCCTAATACCATCACATTTGGGGTTAACATTTCAACATAATGTTTCAACATATGAAACATTCAGTTCATAGTATCTGGCTTTCAACAAAAAATTATAAGGCATGCTAAAAGGTGAGGAAAGAGAAAACAATCTCTTTTTTTTTGAAGAGAGAAAGTAGCATCAGAAAGAGACTCAAATATAACATAGGCTTCAAAATTATTAGAAAGGCAATTGTAAAAAGCTAAATTAATATCTTAAGGGCTCTAATGTAGTACATAGACAACCTTCAAAATCAGATGGATAATGTATGCAGAGATACAGAAACTCCAAAAAACAATTCAAAGGGAAATGCTAAAATATCAAAAACATTGGAGTGATGTCATCAAGATTGTGACATAGGTCATTCCTGATTTTTCTCCCCCTTTCAAAAACAACAACCATTCATGGACAGGACACCACTGATAGAATCCTAGAGCTTAGGAGGGACTCCGAGGCACCATTTGTACTACGAGACCAAGAAGGACTGCCTTAGATGGTAAGAGGAAGAGCTACATGACGACAGCAATGCCCTCCCCCAGGCCCGCACAGCACCATGCCCAGAGGTCTTTCCTGAGCCTATGCTTCCTCCAGTGGGAAGAGAGAGCTCAGGGATGACATCCAGTCACCCAGCACTGTGGTTGGTTTGTGGGAGCCCCTACTCTGGATTCACCCCATGTGTGAAAGGGATGAATCCCAAAGGGATCTGCAGGGATCACTTGCTGGAAATTATGATTGAAATGGAGAAGGAAGGAGGTTCCATCCAGCTGGTTCCAGACCCTAGGTTCCATCCAGCTGCAACTCAACAGCAGGAAAGCTCATAACCAGCACTTGGATCTTGGTGAACTGAATTCCTACCAGCAGAGCCTAAGTAGTAGTGGCTTTGCTTATCTAAAAAACAGATCAATGGCACTATCTGACCCAGGGATTTGGCAGGGTGAAATCTGCCTAAATTGGGTCCCCAAATAAGAAGTTTTGCTAGATCTAGAGCCTCTTCTGCCCACATTCAGGCAGAAGAGCTGAGCCTTAGTCTCACCTGCTGTGGATCATGGCTCCCTATCCCTCCCAACCAGAAAACATTTGGGAAAATTAAGCAGTTGCCTGAAGTTGACCTTCTAAGTTCTACTCAGGCAGGAGCCAGAAACTGAGAACTGTGACCCTCAGCCTCATCTGACAGGAAGGGCTGATGAGAAACTGCAATTAACCCAGCAACCTTGAAGCCAAGAGATGAGCAAGCAGAGCTTATCACCACCAGAACCAAGCCAATGGTCATGTTTTTCATCAGGGAACTTGGAGCATGTGTTGCTTTAAGTCAAGACCACAAACAAAGAGTATCAATGGCCTTGGAGATGCCTTTCCTGCTGGACATGGACAAGGAAACTAAATTCATAGCCCCACTTATTGCTGAATACAGCTTTCAGCATTCTTGAGCAGGGAACCTTACCAGAGCACATGAAAAACTCTGAAGCCCACCCAAAAGCCCTATTTATAGTGGCACTTGAACAGAAAGAGGAGCCTCACCAGCTACAGTCCATAGGGTCACAAAGAGTCAGACATGACTGAAGCGACTTAGCATGCATGTGGTACATATATACAATTGAACATTAGTCACTAAAAGGAATGACACTGAATCATTTGGAGTGATGTGAAAAAACATAGCATCTGTTGTACAGACTGAAGCAAGTCAGAAAGAGAAAAACAAATATATATTAACACATACATATGGAATCTCTGGTACAGATAAGCCTATTTGCAGAGCAAGAATAGAGATACAGATATAGAGAACTGACTTGTAGACATTGGAGGCAGGGGAAAGCAGGTGGGACAAATTGGGAGTGTGGCACTGACATGTATACACTACCATGTGTAAAATAGTTAGCAGGAAGCTGCTGTACAGCACAGGGAGCTCAGCTTGGTGCTCTGTGGAGACCTAGAGGGCTGGGATGGGGATGAGGTGGGAAGAAGACTCAAGAGGAAGGGGATCTCTGTATACACATACCTGATTCACAATGCTATACGGTAGAAACTAACACAACATTGTGAAGCAATTATGGTCCAATTAAAAAAAAAAAAAGATTCTTAGAACAGTCTTTTGGACTCTGTGGGAGAGGGAGAGGGTGGGATGATTTGGGAGAATGGCATTGAAATACGTATAATACCATATATGTAACAAGTGGCCAGTCCAGTTTTGATGCATGATACTGGATGCTTGGGGCTAGTGCACTGGGATGACCCAGAGGGATGGTATGGGGAGGGAGGAGGGAGAAGGGTTCAGGATGGGGAACACATGTATACCTGTGGTGGATTAATTTTGATATTTGGCAAAACCAATACAATATTGTAAAGTTTAAAAATAAAATAAAATTTTAAAAAATAAAAAAAATAAAAAAGAAAGAACAGCCTATGGTCTTCTCTGTCTGCAGAGCAAGACTAGTGGCCTTGCCTTACCAGGATATTTAGTTGAGTCGTGACCGATTAGGGCTCCCAAACAGGGAGCGATACATACCCTAGGTTCTATTCAGCTGCAACTCAAGAGCAAAGAAGCTAATTCATAGGCCCACTTACTACTGAATATAGCACCTAGTCTTGACCAGCTAGTAAATCTGACCAGAGAATCCATGCAACCATGAAGTTTATCCTACAACATCACTTGGGTGGGGAACCAAGTCAGTAGTCCTAGCCACCTGTTCTCAGAGAATTGCACATCCTCCCCAACTCCAACCTGAGAACCCAAACTATTGCCTTGTCCCCAAACAGATCGTAATAGCTGACCCCACTTGCCCAAGGGTGTTGTGTGCATGCTCAGTCACTAAGTTATGTCTGACTCTGTGACCACATGGACTGTAGTCCACCAGGCTCCTCTACCCATGGAATTTCGCAGGCAAGAATATTGGAGTAGGTTGCCATTTCCTCCTCCAGGGGATCTGCCTGACCCAAGGATCAAAACTGCATCTCTTGCATCAGCAAGTGATTCTTTACCACTTATCCACCTAGGAAGTTCACCCAAGGTTGTTACCTGCAACGTATTCAGAAACCAAACTGAGCTGACTGGTAAAGGACTGTCTCTGTCAAAGTGATTCTACAAGTTAAGAGGAGAACAGTCACTCAAATGCATAGATACCAATACAAGGAATCAAGAATCACTAAAAAATAGTTAAATATTATACTGCCAAATGAAACTAATACAGCTGCGACAGATTGTAAAGAAGTAGAGATCCATGAAATAGCAGACAAAGAATTCAGAATACACAGACATCAGCATCATGGTGGCATGAGTTCTCTTTTCTCTCCCCTTTGATTTACAACTAATTTTCCATAACCCCAAAAAAGTGTCTGTGCAGCAAACCAGGGACTCTAGGGAGACTCATCCATCTATACACCCACAAGTGGGTAGATTGCACTCTGGAGGCTATAGATCCAGAGGAGTGGCAGTGAAGGTAGTGGGAGGAACAGAGGCGGTGGTCAAAGAGGCAGCAGTGGGTCAGCATGACCTTTCTGCCAGAGGAAGTGGAGGATAAAATTGGTGAGCAGGAGTCTTTTGACAAAGATGCTCACTCTCACCACTTCTATTTAATATAGTACTGAATGGGCTAGCCCCAACAATTATACAAGAAATAAAATGCATTAAAATTGGAAGAGAAGAGATAAAAATGTCACTATGCAGATGGCATGATACTTTATATAGAAAACTCTCAAATTTCTACCTCGAAACTATTAAATAAATGAATTCAATAGTGCAGGATACAAGTGCAATGGTGCAGTATACAAGATTAATATAGAGATATCTGTTGCATTTCTATGCACTGCTGCTGCTGCTGCTAAGTCGCTTCAGTCATGTCTGACTCTGTGCAACCGTGTAGACGGCAGCCCACGAGGCTCCACTGTCCCTGGGATTCTCCAGGTAAGAACACTGGAGTGGGTTGCCATTGCCTTCTCCAATGCATGAAAGTGAAAAGGGAAAGTGAAGTCGCTCAGTTGTGTCCGACTCTTAGCGACCCCATGGACTACAGCCCACCAGGCCCCCCATCCATGGGATTTTCCAGGCAAGAGTACTGGAGTGGGGTGCCATTGCCTTCTCCGTTCTATGCACTAATAATGAGCTATCAGAAATAGAAAAGTTTTAAAAAACTTATTTAAAATCACATCAAAAAACAAAATACCTAGAATAAATTTAACAAAGGAAATGAAAGATCTATATACTAAAAACTATAAAACAGTAATGAAAGAAATTGAAGATGTCAGAAAGGAATGAAAGCCTATCCCATGCCCTTGAATGAGAAGAGTTAATATTGTTAAGATGTTAATATTGTTAAGATGTCGACAGGACCCAAGAAATATAAATATTTAATGTGATTGCCTTCAAAATATCCAAGGTTATTTTCACAGAATTAAAGAAAAAAAGCATAAAATTCATCTATAATCACAAATGACTCGAATTGCCAAGTCAATCTAGAGGAAAAAAGAACAAATCTAGTGCTATCACCTTCCCAGGCTTCAGATTATATGACAAAGATAAAGTAATCAACACAGTATGACATTGACACAAAAAGGGATACATAGATCAATGGAACAGAATAGAGAGCTTACAAATAGAGAGCACTTAAGGCCACTTAATCTATAACAAAAGAAGCAAGAATATACAATACAAAAAAGACAGTCTTTTCAACAAGTGCACTGGAAACACTGGGCAGATACATGCAATCCAGTTAGATTAGAACATTACCTCACACAGTATAAAAAATTAAAGTCAAAATGGACTTTAAAACTACATATAAGACCTGAAACCAGAAAACTTCTATAATATAGGCAAAATACTAATTAACATAAATTATAGCAGTATTTTTTGGTTTTATCTTATAAGACAAAAGAAATAAAAGCAAAATTAAACAACTGGGACCTAAATAAACTTAATAGCTTTTGCAAAGCAAAGGAAACATTTGACAAAGCAAAAACAATCAACCTATAGAATTGGAGAACACATTTGCAAGTAATATGACCAATAGGAATTAATATCTGAAATATATAAACAGTTGTCAAGTCAATATCAGAAAACAAACTACCTAATCAAAAAATGGAGAGAAGACCTGGGTAAATCATTCTGAAGAAGCATACAGCTGTCCAGCAAGCATATAAGAAGATGCTCTCAACATTTCTAATTATTAATATTAGAGAAATGCAAATTTCACCACAAGGAAGTATTACTACACACCTCTAAGAACAGCTATCATCAAAAAGCCTATAAATAAGAAATTTTAGAGAAGATGTAGAGAAAAGGAAAGCTTTGTATACTGTTGGTAGGAACGCAAATGGGTATAGCCACTATCAAAAACAGTATGAACTTTCTCAAGAACTAAAAACAGAACCACTGTATTGTCAGGCAATAAAATTCCTTGTGTATAAATCCAGAAAAAATAAAAGTACTAATTTGAAAAAATACATGCAAAAAGTTCATCACAGAAATATTTACAATAGCCAAGATGTAGCATCTTCTCATATGCTTGTTGGCCATCTATATGTCTTCTTTGGAATGCTTTACTCTGGTCTTCTGTCCATTTTGATTCAGTAGTTTGCTTTTTGATATTGAGTTGGCAGTTGTTTATATATTCCCGATATTAATTCCTTTTAGTCATATTATTTGCAAATATGTTCTCTTATCCTTATCCATCAGAGAGCAAACAAAATGGAAACAACAATTACAAGAAAATAACCAAACTGATCATTTGGATAACAGCCTTACCTAACTCACTGAAATTATGACCCATGACATGTAGGGCCACCCAAGACAGACAGGTCATGGTGGAGAGTTCTGACAAAACATGATCCACAGGAGAAGGTAATGGCAAACCACTTCAGTATTACTGCCTTGAGAATCCCATGAACAGTATGGAAAGGCAAAGAGATCTGACGCTGAAAGATGAACTCTGCAGGTTGGTAGGTGCCCAATGTACAACCAGAGAAGAGTGCAGAAATAGCTCAGGAAAGAATGTAGACACTAAGCCAAAGCAAAAACAACACCCAGTTGTGGATGTGACTGGTGATGGAAGTAAAGTCCGATGCTGTAAAGAACAATATTGCATAGGAACCTGGAATGTTAGGTCCATGAATCAAGGTAAATTGGAAGTGGTCATAGAGGATATGACAAGAGTGAACATTGACATTTTAGGAATTAGTAAACTAAAATGGACTGGAATGGGCAAATTTAATTCAGATGACCATTACATCCATCTCTGTGGGCAAGAATCCCTGAGAAGAAACGGAGTAGCCCTCATAGTTAACAGAGAGTCTGAAATGCAGTACTTGGGTGCAATCTCAAAAAGATCAAATGATCTCTGTTTGTTTCCAAGGCAAACCATTCAATATCACAAGTAATCCAAGTCTATGCCCCAACCACTAATGCCAAAGAAGCTGAAATTGAACAGTTCTATGGAGACCTACAAGACCTTCTAGAACTAACACCCAACAAAGATGTCCTTTTCATTATAGGGGACTGGAATGAAAAAGCAGGAAGTCAAGAAACACCTGGAGTAACAGACAAATTTGGCCTTGGAGTACAAAATTAAGCAGGGAAAAGGTTAACAGAGTTTTGCCAAGAGAATGCACTGGTCACAGCAAATGCCCTCTTCCAACAACACAAGAGATGACTCTACGCATGGACATCAAAATATGGTCATTAGTGAAATCAGATTGGTTATATTCTTTGCAGCCAAAGATGGAGAAGCTCTATACAGTCAGCAAAAACAAGACTGGGAGCTGACTATGGCTCCAATCATGAACTTATTGCAAAATTATGATTTAAATTGAAGAAAGTAGGGAAAACCACTACAACATTCAGGTATGACCTAAATCATATCCCTTACAATTATGCAGTGGAAGTGACAAATTGATTCAAGTCATTAGATCTGATAGAGTGCCTAAAGAACCATGGACAGAGGTTTGAAACACTGCACAGGAGGCAGTGAACAAAACCATTCCGAAGAAGAAATACAAAAAGGCAAAATGGCTGTCTGAGGAGGCCATACAAATAGCTGAGAAAAGAAGAGAAGTGAAAGGCAAAGGAGGAAAGGAAAGATACACTCATCTAAATGCAGACTTCCAAAGAACAGAAAGGCGATAAGAAAGCCAGAACTCCTAATGACCAATGCAAAGAAATAGAGGAAAACAACAGAATGGGAATGACTAATGATCTCTTCAATAAAATTAGAGATACCAAGGGAACATTTCATGCAAAGTGGGCACAATAAAGGACACAAATTGTATGGACCTAACAGAAGCAGAAGATATTAAGAAGAGGTGGCAAGAATACACAGATGAGCTATACAAAAAAACATCTTAAAGACCTAGATAACCACAATGGTGTGATCACTCATCCAGAGCCAGATATCTTGGACTTTAAAGTCAAGTGGGCCATAGGAAGAATCACCATGAACAAAGCTAGTGAAGATGATGGAATACCAGTGAGCTATTTCAAATCCTAAAGATGATGCTGTGAAAGTGCTGCATTCAATATGCCAGCAAATATGGAAAACTCAGCAGTGGCCACAGGACTGGAAAATATCAGTTTTAATTCCAACCCCCAAAAAAGGCAATGCTCAAAATTCTCCAAGTGAGGCTTCAAGAATATATGAACTGAGAACTTCCAGATGCTCAATCTGGATTTAGAAAAGCCAGAGAAACCAGAGATCAAATTTCCAACATCCACTGGATCACAGTAAAAGCAAGAGTATTTCAGAAAACACCTACTTCTGCTTCATTGGCTCTGCTAAAGCCTTTGACTATGTGGATATCAACAAACTGTGGAAAATTCTTAAAGAGACGGGAATACCAGATCACCTGACCTGCCTTCTGAGAAATCTGTATGCAGGGCAAAAAGCAACAGTTAGAACCAGACATGAATCAATGGACTGGTTCCAAATTGAGAAAGGAGTACATGAAAGTTGAATATTATCACCCTGCTTGTTTGACTTATATGCAGAGTACATCCTGTGAAATGCCAGACTGGATGAGGAACAAGCTGGAATCAAGACTCCAGGGAGAACTATCAATAACCTCAGATATGTACATGACACCACCACCCTTATGGCAGAAAGTGAAGAAGAACTAAAGAGCCTCTTGATGAAAGTGAGAGGAGAATTTAAAAAACTGGCTTAAAACTCAACATTCAAAAAACTAACATCATGGCATCTGGTCCCAACCCTTCATGGCAAATAGATTGGGAAACAATAGAAACAGTGACAGACTTTGTTTTCTTGGGCTCCAAAATCACTACAGATGGTGACTGCAGGCATGAAATTAAAAAACACTTGCTCCTTGGAAGTAGTTCAGTTCAGTTCAGTTGCTGAGTCGTGTCTGACTCTTTGCGACCCCGTGAATCAGAGCACGCCAGGCCTCCCTGTCCATCACCAACTCCTGGAGATCACCCAAACTCATGTCCATCGAATTGGTGATACCATCCAGCCATCTCATCCTCTTTCATCCCCTTCTCCTCCTGCCTCCAATCCCTCCCAGCATCAGGGTCTTTTCCAATGAGTTAACTCTTCGCATGAAGTGGCCAAAGTATTGGAGTTTCAGCATCAGCATCAGTCCTTCCAATGAACACCCAGGACTGATCTCCTTTAGGATGGACTGGTTGGATCTCCTTGTAGTCCAAGGGACTCTCAAGCGTTTTCTCCAACACTACAGTTCAAAAGCATCAATTCTTCAATGCTCAGCTTTTCTCACAGTCCAACTCTCACATCCATACATGACCACGGAAAAAACCAAACTCTTGACTAGATGGAACTTTGTTAGCAAAGTAATGTCTCTGCTTTTCAATATGCTATCTAGGTTGGTCATAACTTTCCTTCCAAAGAGTAGCGTCTTTTAATTTCATGGCTGCAATCACCATCTGCAGTGATTTTGGAGCCCAAAAAAATACAGTCTGACACTGTTTCCACTGTTTCTCCAGCTATTTCCCATGAAGTGATGGGACCAGATGCCATCATCTTCATTTTCTGAATGTTGAACTTTAAGCCAACTTTTTCACTCTCCCCTTTCACTTTCATCAAGAGGCTTTTTAGTTCCTCTTCACTTTCTGCCATAAAAGTGGTATCATCTGCATATTTGAGGTTATTGATATTTCTCCCAGCAATCTTGATTCCAGCTTGTGCTTCTTCCAGCCCAGCATTTCTCATGATGTACTCTGCATATAAGTTAAATAAGCAGGGTGACAATATACAGCCTTGATGTACTCCTTTCCCGATTTGGAACCGGTCTCTAGTTTCATGTCCAGTTCTAACTGTTGCTTCCTGACCTGCATATAGGTTTCTCAGAGGCAGGTCAGGTGGTCTGGTATTCCCATCTCTTGAAGAATTATCCACAGTTTATTGTGATCCACACAGTCAAAGGCTTTGGCATAGTCAATAAAGCAGAAATAGATGTTTTTCTGAAACTCTTTTGCTTTTTTCATGATCCAGCGGATGTTGGCAATTTGATCTCTGGTTTCTCTGCCTTTTCTAAAACCAGCTTGAACATCTGGAAGTTCATGGTTCATGTATTGCTGAAGCCTGGCTTGGAGAATTTTGATCATTACTTTGCTAGAGTGTGAGATGAGTGCAATTGTGCGGTAGTTTGAGCATTCTTTTAAAGGCATTGCCTTTCTTTGGGATTGGAATGAAAACTGACCTTTTCTAGTCCTGTGGCCACTGCTGAGTTTTCCAAATTTGCTGGCATATTGAGTGCAGCATTTTCACAGCATCATCTTTAGGATTTGAAATAGCTCAACTGGAATTCCATCACCTCCACTAGCTTTGTTCATAGTGATGCTTTCTAAGGCCCACTTGACTTCACATTCCAAGATGTCCGGCTCTAGGTCAGTCATCACACCATTATGATTATCTGGGTCACAAGAGTTGTATGGTGAAGAAGGCTGAGCGCTGAAGAATTGATGCTTTTGAACTGTGGTGTTGGAGAAGACTCTTGAGAGTCCCTTGGACTGCAAGGAGATCCAACCAGTCCATTCTGAAGGAGATCAGCCCTGGGATTTCTTTGGAGGGAATGATGCTAAAGCTGAAACTCCAGTACTTTGGCCACCTCATGCGAAGAGTTGACTCATTGGAAAAGACTCTGATGCTGGGAGGGATTGGGGGCAAGAGGAGAAGGGGATGACAGAGGATGAGATGGCTGGATGGCATCACTGACTCAATGGATGTGAGTCTGAGTGAACTCCGGGAGTCGGTGTTGGACAGGGAGGCCTGGCATGCTGCAATTCATGGGGTCGCAAAGAGTCGGACACGACTGAGCGGCTGATCTGATCTGATCTGTGTATTCTTGCTACCTCTTCTTAATACCTTCTGCTTCTGTTAGGCCCATACCATTTCTGTCTTTATCAAGCCCATCTTTGCATGAAATGTCCCTTTGGTATCTCAAATTTTCTTGAAGAGATCTCTAGTCTTTCCCATTCTGTTGTTGTTCTCTATTTCTTTGCATTGATCGCTGAGAAAGGCTTTCTTATCTCTCCTTGCTATTCTTTGGAACTCTGCATTCAGATGGTTATATCTTTCCTTTTCTCCTTTGCTTTTTGCTCCTCTTTTTTTTTCACAGCTATTTGTAAGGCCTCCTCAGACAGCCATGTTGCTTTTATGCATTTCTTTTCCATGGGGATGGTCTTGCTCCCTGTCTCCTACCACAATGTCATGAACCTCTGTCCATAGTTCATCAGGCACTCTATCTATCAGATCTAGTCCCTTAAATCTATTTCTCATCTCCACTGTATACTCATAAGGAGGTGCGACTCATCCAAGGTAAGGAGCAGCGTCTGCACTTTGCTGGATCAGCCATGAAGAGATGCCCCACGTCCAAGGTAAGAGAAACCCAAGTAAGATGGTAGGTGTTGCGAGAAGGCATCATAGGGCAGATGCACTGAAATTATAATCACAGAAAACTAGCCAATCTGATCACATGGACCACAGCCTTGTCTAACTCAATGAAACTAAGCCATGCTGTGGGGGGCTACCCAAAATGGGCAGGTCATGGTGGAGAGGTCTGACAGAATGTGGTCCACTGGAGAAGGGAATGGCAAACCACTTCATTATTCTTGCCTTGAGAACCCCATGAACAGTATGAAAAGGCAATATGATAGGATACTGAAAGAGGAACTCCCCAGGTCGGTAGGTGCCCAATATGCTACAAGATCAGTGGAGAAATAACTCCAGAAAGAATGAAGGGATGGAACCAAAGCAAAAACAATACCCAGTTGTCAATATGACTAGTGATAGAAGCAAAGTCTGATGCTGTAAAGAGCAATATTGCATAGAAACCTGGAATGTTAGGTCCATGAATCAAGGCAAATTGGAAGTGGTCAAACAGGAGATGGCAAGAGTGAACGTCGGCATTCTAGGAATCAGTGAACTAAAATGGTCTGGAATGGGTGAATTTAACTCAGGTGACCATTATGTCTACTACTGCAGGCAGAAATCCCTCAGGAGAAATGGAATAGCCATCATGGTCAACAAGAGAGTCTGAAATGCAGTACTTGGATGCAATCTCAAAAATGACAGAATGATATCTGTTCTATTCCAAGACAAACCATTCAATATCCTGGTAATCCAAGCCCATGCCCCAACCAGTAATACTGAAGAAGCTGAAGTTGAGCAGTTCTATAAAGACCTACAAGACCTTCTAGAACTAATACCCAAAAAAGATGTCCTTTTCATTATATGGGACTGGAATGCAAAAGTAGGAAGTCAAGAAACACCTGGAGTAACAGGCATATTTGGCCTTCGAGTATGGAATGAAGCAGGGCAAAGGCTAATAGAGTTTTGCCAAGAGAATGCACTGGTCATAGCAAACACCCTCTTCCAACAACACAAGAGAAGACTCTACACATGGACATCACCAGATGTCAACACCAAAATCAGATTGATTATATTCTTTGCAGCCAAAGATGGAAAAGCTCTGTACAGTCAGCAAAAACAAGACTGGGAGCTGACTGTGGCTCAGATAATGAACTCCTTATATCCAAATTCAGACTTAAATTAAAGAAAGTAGGGAAAACCACTAGACCATTCAGGTATGACCTAAATCAAATCCTTGGAAGTAAAGCTATGACAAACCTAGATGGCACATTAAAAAGCACAGACATTATTTTACCAACAAAGGTTCATCTAGTCAAATCTATGGTTTTTCTAGTAGTCATATATGGACGTGAGAGTTGAACCATAAAGACAGCTGAGCACTTAAAAATTGATGTTTTTGACTCTTGTATTGAAGAAGACTCTTGAAAGTCCCTTGGACAGCAAGGAGATCAAATCAGTCACTCTAAAGGAAATCAGTCCTGAATATTCACTGAAAGGACTGATACTGAATCTCCAATACTTTGGGCATTGAATGCAAAGAACTGACTCATTAGAAAATATCCTGATGCTGGGAAAGTTTGAAGGCAGGGAGAGACAGGGACGACAGAGGATGAGATGATTGGATGGTATCACCATCTCAATGGACGTGAGCTTGAGCAAGCTCAGGGAGCTGAGACAGGACAGGGAAGCCTGGAGTCCTGCAGTCCATGGGGTTGCAAAGAGTAGGATGTGATTGAATGACTAAAGACACACACATACACTCTTAGAAGCAAGTAAAATGGTTTCACGAGATTGTACACATTCCTAAGGAGAGCCACATGGAAAGCACTGTCCAGGTAAGTGTCTCTCACTGGCTGCATTTTTTGAGGTTTCCACCATGATTTGAAATGATGCTGTCGTTTGATACCAAGTGGGATGTAGTCAGTCACAGGAAGGTTTATACTACGTTGGCCTGTAGTTCTACAGATGAAATGATGATTTTAGTCTGTAGGGTATCATTTACTAGCATGGTATTTTCAGCGCTTCAAAGAATATCAATCAGGAATCCCTGAAAGCTGAAATGTGCTTTCCTGAAGTGAGCAAGCTGGTACAATAATTCTTAAATCCTTTGTTGTTGTGGAGGAAATTTCTATGAGTTTCATCATAAAAAATATTTTATACTACAGCTAGCAAAAAAACCCATCAATCTAAGATCTAACATTAGTTTTTTTATGGTTTGGTTGCTAGGTAATAAACACACACTGAAAAATGCAGTTTGAAGGAAAAAAGCCTCAATAAACAGAATTTCTGTAAGGTTTGGGATAACAATCTCAATTAATATTTTACATTAACTAAAATAGTTGCAGGAGTTCTGAAGAAAATTCCAAAATCACCACAGCTTTCCAGAAAAAATAATTATCAGCATCTTGACATTTCTTTATTCCAGCACCCTACATCGTGCTTAACCTATAGTGAAAGTGAAAATGTTAGTTGCTCAGTTTTGTCTGCTTCTTTGTGACCCCATGGACTATAGCCCACCAGATTCTCTGTCCATGAATTATCCAGGCAAGAATACTGCAGTGGGTAGCCATTTCCTTCTCTAAGGGATGTTCTCAACCCAGGAATCGAACCCAGGTCCTCCCCCATTGCAGGCAGGTTCTTTACTGTCTGAGTCACCAGGAAATCCCACACTTGGCCTATACGTGGTCAGTTAATAATTATCAAATAAGTAAATTCTGTGTTTTTATTTTGTAAATTCTAAAGTATACATGGACTACTAAATGAACATTGGATTTGTTATAATATTTTCTTTTAAAAAATTTTTCTTTTGTTCTGATTAGAATAGATTTAGGTAGAGCTGATGAGATTTTACATATTTAATTGATATTTGCATCTGAATGTGGTAGATTTTCATATGCAGATAATGTTATTCAGTCATCAGTTGGTCAGGCTGACTGTGCTACATACTGATTACTTCCTAGATAAATAATATTTTAAAGCTAAATTTCACATTTAAAAAAAATCTTTAATTTATAGAATCCCAGAGGCCACTAGCAAATGTGTTATAGAGAACAGAGGTCACAAAATCAAGTATCTACAGGTGCCTGGAGGTAAGACGTTGAGTGAAGGGATGGGAGTGTGAAATGGGGTAGAAATAGTTTCAATGGCAAATTGTGGGAGAGCCTGTCTAAAGAGCATGACTATTACTCATGCCACAGGCCTTTTTCAAAAGTGATTACTTTAAGCAGGATTCTGGAAAAGTTAATTTTAACGTGAAATATACTGACTTTTTAAAAAATGTTTTGACACAGTCAATAAAATTTAAGACATTATACAAGAAAAACAAAATCTTTGGGAAATTCATAGCCAGTGCTGACAGTTACTTCTATGTATGAGCTCAAAGTTCCTCTAAATTAGTGTCAGAGTCTTGGTAGGTAAATGTGTTGAAATTTACTATTAAATTTATTATGACTTCTTTGTATTTGTTGAATCAGCTCTTGTTTTCATTAAAAAAAGTTTTATAAATTTCCTCATTTACTTCTTATTGTACTTAAACTACAACCTAAAAGCCTCCGAAGAACATTCATAAAGATGGAAGCCGAGCTGAAGAACGAAAGTTATGGTCTTTCTTTTAGAAGGAAAAACATGATTAATGCTGTCATGCTTCAGACTTAAAACTCCTTTATGGTAAATGTCCTTGCCATAGGAGTATTTTTGGTTAATTAGTATATTCCCTAACCAGTATTAAAAAATATCAAGGCTATGAATATCCTGCAATGACAATCTTATTGGATTACTATTCACTTTCATTTTTTCAGGTGGCTATATTTCTAACTTTTGTAATTTTGAGGATTTTAATATTAAAAGCTCATTTATCTAAAGCCTGTGGTCTCTCAAGGCACTGAGCATTTTGGGAAGACCCAATGTAAATGTCCTCGAGTGAATAAAATGAATGATTCTAAACTTAGTTGTAATACAAATTGACAATGTTAAAAACAAATTCTGTAAATGTTTTAGAAAATTTAAGTTTATTATTAAAATTAAGAGTTGATATAAGAAAATGAAAAGACACACTAGAAACAGAGAGAAATCTATGCAAAATACATATCAGATAAAGGACCTTTGTCTACAATATACAAAGAGTTCACAAAACTTGAACAAAGAAAATAACCTAATTAAAAAATAAGCAACAGACCTGAACAGAGATCACACTTAAATATATATACAGATGAAAATAAACTGTTGAAAAGATGCTCAACATTATACGTCACTAGGAAATTGCAAATTAATGAGATACCACCACACACCTAAGAGAATGGCAAATATCCAATACTTAAAACACCATATTCAGGTGAGGACATGGAGTAATAGGAACTCTATTCCTTGCTGGAGGAGTACAAAATGGTACAGCCACTTTGGAAATCAGGATGGCAGTTTCTCAAAAACTAAACATACTCTTACCAATTGTTCCATCAACTGAGTCCCTTGATATTTATACAAATAAGTTGAAAACTTGTATCTACACAAAAACCTGCACATGTATATTTATAACAGCTTTATTTAAAATGACCAAAACTCAGAAGCAAAGATGATTTTTAATAGGTAAATGGGTAGACAAAATATGGTATGATCATATGGTATTATGATCATAAGTATTACTCAGAGATAAAAAAGAAATGAGCTATCAAGTCACAAAAAGACATGGAATCATGTTTCATTTACATATTGCTAAATGAAAGAAGCTAATCTGAAAAGGCAATGTACCATTTGATTCCAACTATATCACAAAGCAAAACTATGGATATGGTGGAAAGATCATTGGTTTGGGGGGAGGGTAAGAAGGATTAAATAGATGGAGTGGAGAGAATTTTTAGGTCAGTGAAACTACTGTATGATACTGTAATGGTGGATATGTATCATCCAACAATTGTCAAATCTATAGAGATGACAAGGGAGCATTTCATGCAAAGAAGGGCTCAATAAAGGATTGAAATGGTATTAATCTCACAGAAGCAGAGGTATTAAGAAGAGGTGGCAAGAATACACAGAAGAAGTGTACAAAAAAGATCTTAGAGACCCAGATAACCAAGATAGTGAGTTCACTCAGCTAGAGCCAGACATCTTGGAGTGCAAAGTCTAGTGGGCCTTAGGCCTTAGGAAGCATCACAATGAACAAAGCTAGTGAAGGTGATGGAATTCCAGCTGAGCCATTTGAAATCCTAAAAGATGATGCTGTGAAAATGCTACACTCAATATGCCAGCAAATTTGGAAAACTCACCACAGGATTAGAAAAGGTCACTTTTCTAGTGACCTTCTTCCTATCCCAAAGAAAGGCAATGTCAAAGAATGCTCAGACTACTGCACTATTGCATTTATCTCACATGCTAGCAAAGTAATGCTCAAAATTCTCCAAGTGAGGCTTCAACAGTACATGAACTGAGAATTACCAGATGTTCAAGCTGGTTTTAGAAAAGGCAGAGGAACCAGAGATAAAATTGCCAACATTTACTGGATCATCAAAAAAGCAAGCGAGTTCCAGAAAAGCATCTATTTCTGCTTTATTGACTATGCCAAAGCCTTTGACTGTGTGGATCACAATAAACTGTGGAAAATTCTTAAAGAGATGGGAATACCAGACCACCTCACTTGCCTCCTGATACACCTGTGCTCAGGTCAAGAAGCAACAGTTAGAATCAGACATGAAACAACAGACTGGTTCCAAACTGGGAAAATAGTACATCAAGGCTGTGTATTATCACCTTGCTTATTTAACTTATATGCAGAGTACATCCTGTGAAATGCTGGGCTGGATGAAACACAAGCTGGAATCAAGATTGCCAAGGAGAAATATCAACAACCTCAAATATGCAGATGACTCCACTCTTAGGGCAGAAAGTGAAGAAGAACTAAAGAGCCTCTTGATGAAGACGAAAGAGAAGGGTAATAAAGCTGGCTTAAATCACAACATTCAAAAAACAACAATCATGACATCTGGTCTCATCACTTCGTGGCAAATAGATGGGGAAATAATGGATACAGTGACAGATTTAATTTTCTTTGGCTCCAAAATCACTTCAGATGATGACTGCAGCCATGAAATTAAAAGATACTTTCTCCTTGGAAGAAAAGCTATGACAATTCTAGATAGCGTATTAAAAAGCAGAGACATCATTTTGCTGACAAAGGTCCATCTATTCAAAGCTATGGTTTTTCCAGTAGTCAGGTATGGATGTGAGAGTTGGACCATAAATAAGGCTGAGCACTGAAGAATTGATGCTTTTGAACTGTGGTGTTAGAGAAGACTCTTGAGAGTTTCCTGGAACACAAGGAGATCAAAGCAGTCAATCCTAAAGGAAATCAATCGTGAATATTCCATTAGAAGGTCTGATGCTGAAGCTCCAATATTTGGCCACCTGATGGGAAGAGCCAACTCCTTAGAAAAGATCTGATGCTGGCAAAGATTGAAGGCAGGAGTAGAAGGGGATGACAGAGAATGAGATGGTTGGATGGCATCACTGACTCAGTGGATATGAGTTTGAGCAAGCTCTGGGAGATGGTGAAGGACAGGGAAGCCTGGAGTGCTGCAGTCCATGGGTTTAGAAAGAGTTGGACATGACTGACTACAACAAGAAATAGAACACACAATACAAAAAATGAAGCTCGATGTAAATCATGGACTTTAGTTTATAAGAACATGTAACTATTGACTCATCAGTTGTAACAAATATACCTCACTAGTGCAAGATGTTAATAACTGGGGAAATTGGGAGGAGGATGAAGGGCATCAGGGAAAAAAATTTAGTTTGTGCTTATTTTCTATAAATCTACATCTGCTTAAAAATGGACAAATAATTTTTAAGAAAGATTAAATTCAATCCAAAGTTCAATCAATTTAGGGAGAAAGTCCTGAAACTTTTCATTTCCCATATACAAAAGACAGCTACTTTTCAGATGATGTAATTTGTTTTCTCAATTAAGAAAATGTGTTTTAATAAAGCTGAATTATATTATCCAACTATATACATAGACAGAATATTCATGTCATATGTTGAAATAACACATGGGATTTCAGAAACTATAATGTATTTACTTATAATTTAGTGAAGTATTTCTTTTCTAGCCTGGAATAATCAATTGGAAAAATATAATATTAGCTCACTACAACTGATTGTAAATATATACATATTTTATTGATTAAACTTTACTCAAAAATAAAGCAATAGTTCTTATAATTTTTACAAGCAGGTTTCTGACAAGAAAAAACTTACTTTTAGACCTCTCATTAGCATAGTTTGTGTTTTTACTGTTTTTTTTTTTCTTCTAAATGTTGGATAACTCATATACTATAAGTAGATTTATTTTTAAATTGGAATAAAAACAAAGCATAGAATTTCTGAAATTTGTTTACAAGGTAAATTGATAGTACACATAATCTGATGGATAATACATGGTTAGCTAGATATTCAACAGAGACAAGCATGTGTATGTATAGAAATCAAATGAGCAAGATATGGGGTGCTAATGCACAGAAATACAGCAAATAGGTTTCTTTACTTCTAAGGCACTATTTCACTTTTTAATTTCTCTAAAATTAAAATGTATCTTAAAACTAATATCAATTTATATTAGATAAATTTCAATGACCACACTGTTAAAAGAATGCTTGTATCAATTATTTTGAGCTCAGTTTAATTGGATACTTTTTGGTAATGTGATTTTTCCAGTTTTCTTTCAAAAGATGCAAGACTTTTATTTAGGTAGGAAAGAATATTGTATTTCAGTTATGAATTTGAATGGCTGTACTGAATTAGAGAACAGAGATAGAAAGTATGTAAGAACATGATGAATAATTTTCCCCCAATTATTAGTTTATCACCTGGATTTTTTTCTTTCCATGCATAATTACTGTATATTAAGTGCTATAAGATGTTTTAGATTAATTGTTAAAGAAACTAGGAGCCTGGATTCATGTTTTAAAGGATGTTAGACTCTATTGGCAAAGGTCATAGGATATGTTATTTGACAACTTCAACAAAATCTTCAGTTTTTCCACTTGATATATGCTGCGGCTGCTAAGTCGCTTCAGTCGTATCCAACTCTGTGCGACCCCACAGACGGCAGCCCACCAGGCTCCCCTGTCCCTGGGATTCTCCAGGCAAGAACAATGGAGTGGGTTGCCATTTCCTTCTCCAATGCATGAAAGTGAAAAGTGAAAGTGAAGTCACTCAGTCCTGTCCAACTTATATAGATGAATGCTAAATTTTGTATTTATTTTATTGTAGTTCGGTAGTATTGATCTGAGGATATGTATTAAAGGAAAGGGAATATAAAAAAAGGTTTACAGATCAGACAGATTGAACTTTGACATTTAGGATAGTATAAGCTGTTCCAGGTTGAACAAATGGCCTATATATTTGAAATTGAAGAAGATTTTTTTTAAGTATTTTTAAAAAGTCTCGTCCTCAACAGTGAAACACTTCATTAACCTGTTTACTGAAAACTGACAAAATGTAAGGTACGCCTGTATAAGTCATAGATTACATACTGAAATTGTAATAGCTTCTCTTATTAGGAAACCAATGATTTGCCAGTACTTCTACAGCATCAAAATTATTAATAATAATTTATTCACAATGAAAAAATTTTACACAATAATTCACAATAAAATTTTTTTAATTAGCAGTATAATGCTTATGTCTTTTATTCTAGTATCAGCCATTCAAAGTATGTCACCATATTGTTATTTTTATTGTTATTTTCATTCACTTTAACACTTTGTTGATTTGCATTTAGCACTTCAAGCAAAATCCTCCTAATAATCATCTCACATATAACTTTTCCAAAAGAAACGTTTTTAGAAGTATATAAGGTGTAACACATTCAAAAGCAACAGACTATTTTAACATGCAATATACTTGAAAAAGATTATTTTATTTGTCACAAACTCAAACTAAATTAGCTGGTTCAAATCCTGGCTCTATCTCCAATTACCTTAGGCAGAAACAAAGCCTCTCTGTCTCAGTTCACTTTCTGTCAGATAGAGATAGTAACAGTTTTAAATGAGAAAACATTTGTAAGGTGTTCAGGCCAGGCTATGTTGACAGAAAGAAATGAAATTTTAAAACAAATCCCAAAACTAAACACTATACACACAGATACCTGAATTGAGAACATTACAATAGTATTTAAATTAAATTAAATAGTAATATTTCAATATTGATACGCTATTTTTAAATTAAAATTTTATCTGTAATAGGTAAAATAACCATGTACATAAAGTCTTAGAAAAATAATGAGAGGGGTTATAGGAATTTAAGTTAGGAAAGTGCTGAGTGATCAGTTTTAAAATTCAGAATTGGATCTTTCCTTTGATTTATGAGGTCTGTGTGGGCCTGTCCCATCAACTGTGATGGAGCTGGGAAGGGCACTGGGAGAGTCAAAGAAGTTAAGCACTAAAGGTTTTTACAGTTTGTTCCTTTATAGTATCAGTGATATATGCAGGTGAAATCACATTATAATTTAGGTTTTCCTTTGATAATGTGAACTATAAGGCTAAAGTATCTAGGTTTTCTAGGTCATGCAATGATGCTTAACTTAACATGCTCTGACACTCTACATGAAATAAAGAAAATAACATCTGAAAGCTTTCAAATGCCAAAGAAGTATAAAATGATTTGTGCACAGGTTTGAAACCCGATGTGTTTTAACAAACAAATCAACTCTGCTTATACACATCTGATTATACTTTGGGATAAAAAAAAATGCATATATCTATTTCCAAGTAATGCGAATTGACAGTTATTTTCCTATTTCAGAAAAATGGATCTTTTTCCTTAAGCTTATTAAGAAACATTGATAGGCTCTAATCAGTTTTACTTTGAATTAAATTAATGGTAGAAAAAATAGTTTTAATAAACTCAGTGTGACTGTTAATTATTAGGGATCCTCTGCAGGTATATTTCCATTCCCAGGGGCTGATTCTTCCAGAGCACAGAGGGCAGATGTATCTTTACAAAACAAAACCCTAGAGAGTAGTTTTGTTTTGTTTTGTTTTGAATATTTGTAATTGAGGTTTTTTTTTTTTTTTCCATTTATTTTTCTCTTCCAATGCTTAGTCAAGCTGGCTGCCTAGGACTTAGGAGCAGGTAGGGTCCTATTTAGATTTGCTTGGCATTCATGATCACTATGTGAAGCAGTCATCTATTTTACAGCTCCATAAAGCAGTACATGGATTTCATGATGCAGAAAAGCAGTAGTTTATTCCTCATTTTCCATCATGTAAATTTTTACTGAATGGATTTGCATGAAGAGTCACCCTCCCTTTAAAATACAAATGAAAAATGCCCTCATTATACACTTTGCTCTTTCTAAGCCTTTCTTTGTCAAGAACAAACATTCAAAGAAAGAGAAAAGACAGAAGAACATTCTTTAGGGTAGAATTGCCAGGCAGCACCGAGGCTAATTTTACATGCTGCAAGAGTAAGGTTTATAGCAGGAATAGAGGAAGCAGGTATAGATTGTAAATAGACCTTTTGTATTCATTAGAAAATGAAGAGAGAAAAATATTCCTTTTTCCTTATAAACTAAGAATTATGTATAAAATGGTTGAGCATCCTCAACCCATAAAGTTTATATGTTCAAATCAAAGTAAAACTCTGAAAAAGCAGAAAATACTTTGCTCAGAAGCCATTAGTAGAAAAAGCCTGCATTACATCAAAAAATGAAAGAAAAACAAATTGTCATATATATTAACTGAAATACTTTTCCTTTATTATCAGCTTTACTACTTTAATTCATTTCCATCATTAGAGTCATTAATATCAGTGAAGAATGAACCTGATTTTTAGAAATATGTTAGAATTTCACACTTCTGTTTTCTAGCAGGATGAAATTACAGAATAGCCATAAGTATAAAAAGACTTATTTTTTTAATCTGGCTTGGCTATGAGTGTTTGGAATATGTTTCAAAGATACACACAATACATAAAAGTTTAAATTTTAAATAAAATATGGTATGTGATCAGTGCCAGATAATCTGACAAAAATATGTGATTAGAGCATATAGAATATAATCCTTTGAGATCATTCTGTTTTCAAAGACAACCTCATAAAGAACTTGTGTCAAACTTTGAAGAATAGATATGGAACAAATAAGAAAGAGATATTTAAAAAATAAAGAATGCTGAGACTTAAGTTCCTCAACCTTGGCACTATTAACATTTGGAACTGGATAATTATGAATTATGGGTGGCTGTGCTGTGTGTTATAGGATAATTAGCTGCATTTCTGTACTGTACTGGAGAAGGCAATGGCACCCCACTCCAGTACTCTTGCCTGGAAAATCCCATGGATGGAGGAGCCTGGTAGGGTGCAGTCCATGGGGTCGCTAGAGTCGGACACGACTAAGCGACTTCACTTTCATTTTTCACTTTCATGCATTGGAGAAGGAAATGGCAACCCACTCCAGTGTTCTTGCCTGGAGAATCCCAGGGACAGGGGAGCCTGGTGGGCTGCCGTCTCTGGGGTCGCACAGAGTCGGACATGACTGAAGCAACTTAGCAGTAGCTGTACTCTACATCCTAGATGTCAGTAGCACATTACACTGTTTGTAGTGACAACCAAAATCATCTCAGTATTTCTATATGGCTCTGGGAGAGAGGAGAAACATCTCTTATTGAGAACCTCTGAATATTGGGTTTACAAAGGAAACCAATACCAAAGCACCAGGGTAAGGATAGAGTTATGGAGGGTTTACATTATTGGGCTAAGGAGTTTGCAAATCCTATAAATAATGGGAAACTCTGAAAATTTATAAGTAATAAACTGAAATAATGTACATTAAGCTCTAAGAATATAAAATTTATATACCTGTGTACATAATGGCATATTGCAGAGGTAACAGAACATGAAGAAATTAGTGAACAGATTAGACAGTTATCCTAATATGGAGTAAAAAGAACAAGACCTAAGGTGATAGCAATGATTTAAAAAAAAAAAAAATAGAGGCTTGGGAAGCACTGCAATAAACATTGTAAGAACAATGATATAGTGTACGTGTTACCCAGCTTCAGGAAGTGAAGGACCCTAATCAATGAATGTCAAAATGGTATTTTATTGAAAAGCCTGGAATTCTATGCTAGATATGTGTTTGTACCACTGAGGCCTGTATTAGTCTACTGTAATAAAATACCTGGGTGGCTTAGTAGCATGACTTTATTTTCTTACAGTTCTGGAGGCTAGAATTCCCTGATCAAGGTCAGGTCCATTTAATTTCTGGAGAAATCTTTTTCCTGGCTTGCAAAGGGCTATGTTTTCACTATTCCACACATGACCTTTATTCAGTACACGTGCAGAGAAAGAGTAAGCTGTTTGGTGTCTCTCTTCTGCTGCTGCTACTGCTAAGTCGTTTCAGTCGTGTCCGACTCTCTGCGACCTCATAGACGCAGCCCATCAGGCTCCACCGTCCCTGGGATTCTCCAGGCAAGAACACTGGAGTGGGTTGCCATTTCCTTCTCCAATGCATGAAAGTGAAAAGTGAAAGTTAAGTCGTTCAGTCGTGTCCGACTCTTAGCGACCCCATGGACTGCAGCCTACCAGGCTCCTCCATCCATGGGATTTTCCAGGCAAGAGTACTGGAGTGGGATGCCATTGCCTTCTCTGGTGTCTCTCTTAAAAGAACACTAATCCTATTGGATCAAGACCTCACTCTTCGATCTCAGTTCAGTTCAGTCACTCAGTCATGTCCAACTTTTTGCGAACCCATGAATCGCAGCACGCCAGGCCTCCCTGTCCATCACCAACTCCCGGAGTTCACTCAAACTCATGTCCATCGAGTCGGGGATGCCATCCAGCCATCTCATCCTCTGTCGTCCCCTTCTCCTCCTGCCCCCAATCCCTCCCAGCATCAGAGTCTTTTCCAATGAGTCAACTCTTCCCATGAGGTGGCCAAAGTACTGGAGTTTCAGCTTTAGCATCATTCCTTCCAAAGAACACTCAGGACTGATCTCCTTACAATCTCACTTAACCTTAATTAGTCCCTCGAAGACCCAATCTCCAAGTAAAAACAAACTGGGGTTTAGAGCATCAATCTATGAATTTTGAGAGGACACAAACATTAAGTTAATAAGAGTTTCTATTACTGGATAAAGGGCTTAAAATTCTCCATGTCATCATATAAGAAGAAAAGCAAGATCTCTAGAGAAAATTTTAAAAGTACAAAAGCATGAAGTTCACACCACACAGAAAATGAACTCAAAATGAATCAAAGACCTAAATGTAAGAGCTAAAACTA
The DNA here is from genome assembly GCF_002263795.3 of Bos taurus. Lineage (NCBI taxonomy): Eukaryota > Metazoa > Chordata > Mammalia > Artiodactyla > Bovidae > Bos > Bos taurus. The sequence continues at coordinate 32,972,644 of NC_037333.1, read as the reverse complement.
CAAAACACGTAGAATGGAATGTAGTCATGAACTTTCATCATATTGGAATTGGCAGTTTTTTCTTTTATATGACACCAAAAGCACAAGCCAACAAAAAACAATACCTAAATAAGACTTTATCAAAATTAAAACCTTTGTGTTTCAAGAAACACTATAAGAAATAGAAGAGGGCTCACAGTGTGGGAGAATATATCAAGAACTCTTAAAACTCAAATACATAAAGTCACCTAACCGAAGAGATGCCTGATTCTGGGAAAGATTGAGGGCAGAAGAAGAGGGCACCAGAGGATGAGGTGGCTGGACAGTGGCTGCATCACTGATGCAAAGAAAAAAACTTGGGCAAACTCCAGGAGATGGTGAGGGATAGAGAGGCCTGGTGTGCTGCAGTCCATGGGGTTGCAAAGAGTCAGACATGACTGGGTGACTGAACAACAACAACAACCCAAGAGAGAAGATCAAGATGGCAAAGTAGGAGGACACTGAGCTCACTTTCCCCCAGATGAAAAACACACCTACAGATGGAGCAAATCTCACTGAAAACAAACTGGAGAATGGCAGAGAAGCTCCTATAAAACCAAGGTTGTAAAGAAAGACCCATGTGGAGTCAAGTAGGAAGGAAAGAGAAGCAAATAGGTGAGCACCTGCTACCCTAAGAGGGGACCCAGAGACCCAGGACTCTGTAAAGGGATTACAGAGGCTCAGAAATCCTCCCTGGGAATTGACTGGTTTAGGTACCTTAGCCCTCCAGTAGGACCCTGGGAAGATGAATCTTCTTAGCTGGTTTGAAAGTCAGTGTGACTAAGGGTTGTAAGAAACCTAGACTCGACTCATGCAGAGCATGCTATGCTTGCTTACTCCCGATAGCAAGATGGAGAAGGCTGACTGAGTCTGACAGGACTCTGGTTGGTTTACCATGACCTTTGCACCACGTGATCCAGGTCACAATGAGAGCCCACTCTGGCCCCTCCTGTTCCTGGGCAGCTTAGCGCTAGAGTAAAGGCTGTCAGTGCCAAATGAAATGCATAGTTATGGGGGACAGTCAATTCAACCTACCCCTGCATCTGAATGGGGCCAAGGGCAGGGCATTACTAGCACTCACAAAGGTGGTAGATTTGGGAGCATTCTGGAACTCTGAGTGCTATGCTGGGACCATCCAGTACACACCCTGGCCCACACTGGTCACATGCTCTGGCCCCTGTTGCTCCAGAACTGCTCCTAAGCATGGCATTGAAGCTGATAGTGGGAGCCAGAAGAACACACGCTGAGCTGAAATGGAACCAGCTTTGACATGACCCACAGGGACTCTTCTGTTCCAGCACTTTGGAATCCCAACTCACCACAAAAAAACTGGGCATATCAGAAGCCTAGGCTCATAACTGACTTTGGTTCTACCTACTCCATCTCTAGCCTTATCTCCCACTGAGGTGATAGCTGTCAGATCACACTGGTGGAAGACATGACCCATACGCACTTCAGACCTAACTTTTTCACAAAAGCCACTGGGCACACATACCTACTCCACACAGAAGCACCCACACAATGATACACCTCCAAGACAAGGGGAAAATTTAACTCTTTCACCTAAATTCATACAGACAGAAAAAGTTTATAAAATGAAAAGAAAGAGGAATTTATTTCAAAGAAGAAAACCTGAAAAAAAACAACTAATGAAACAGGGATAAACAACCAGATTTCAAAGTATTAGTAATAAGAATCCTAAGTGAACTAGGGGAAAGAATAGATGAATACAGTGAGAATTTTTATAAGGATCTAGAAAATACAAAAAATAACCAATCATACCTGAAGAATAGAATAGCTAAAATGAAAATAATACTAGAAGGAATTAACAGCAGACTAGGTGATAGAGAATAATGCATAAGCGATCTGGAAGATAAAATAATGGAAGTCGTCCAATCAGAACAGTGAAAAGAAAAACAAATTTGAAAAATGAGAACAGTTTAAGAAACTCTGAGACAACACACAGTTTAAGAAACTCTGAGACAACTTCAAGCATAATGGGGTCCCCCCCAAAAGGAGGGAGAAACAGAGAGAGAAAAAAAAAATTTAATATATTTGATAAATTTTGAGCTGAAAATTTCCTGAATCTGAAGAAGGAAACAGATATCCAAGTACAGGAAAACACAGAGAGACTCAAACAAGATAAACACAAATAGATCCCAAGTAGGACTTCCCTCGGAGAAGGCAATGGCACCCCACTCCAGTACTCTTGCCTGGAATATCCCATGGATGGAGGAGCCTGGTAGGCTGCAGTCATGGGGTCGCTAAGAGTCAGACACGACTGAGCAACTTCACTTTCACTTTTTACTTGAATGCATTGTAGAAGAAAATGGCAACCCACTCCAGTGTTTTTGCCTGGAGAATCCCAGGGATGGGGGAGCCTGGTGGGCTGCCGTCTATGGGGTCGCACAGAGTCGGACACGACTGAAGTGACTTAGAATAGTGCTTCCCTGGTGGCTCAGCTGGTAAAGAATCCTCTGCAATGTGGGAGACCTGGGTTCGATCCCTGGGTTGGAAAGATCCCCTAGAGGGGGGCACAGCAACCCACTCCAGTATTCTGGCCTGAAGAGTTCCATGGACTATAGAGTCCATGGGGTCGCAAAGAGTCAGACAAAACTGAGTGACTTTCACTTTCACTTCACAAGATATATCATAGTTAAAACAGCAAAATGAAAGATAAAAAGAAAGTTCTAAAAATAGAACAACAACAAAAAGACACATGCAAGGGAATCCTATTAAAGCTGTGGGCTTAATTTTCTGCAGAAGCTTTGCAGGCCAAAGGAGAGTAACGTGATTAAAAGGCCGAAAGGGAAAGAACTACAACCAAGGATACTCTATCCAGCAAGATTATCATTCAGAAATGAAGGAGAGATGAAGAATTTCTCAGACAAGGAAAAAACAAATTCAAAGAAGTCATCAATACTAAACTGAACCTATAAGAAGTGTTAAAAGATTGTCTCTAAGTGGAAAAGAAAAGGCTACAATCTTGAGGAAACACACACACACACACACACACACACACACACACAAAGCCAGAGCTGTCTCTCTCCCAAGCTTCAGCCCATACTACCAAGCTACAGTAACCAAAAAACAGGGTGCTGACACAAAAACAGAAACTTATATCAAAGGAACCAAATAAAGAACCCCCAAATAAAGCATGTCAACAGTGACTAAAGATGATGAGCATATGTTTATATGCTTATTAACTATTTGGGTTCCTTCCTTTGGGAAAAATCTATTTAAGACATTTGCCCATTTTTAAAAATGTGGTTAGGTGAACTTTGTTCAGTTATTTATTCTAGTGCTTTTGTTTTTATTTCTCATCAAATTTCATTTCCTTTTTCATTTAATTATAATTCATTTTAAATATTATGTTGGTTTCAGGTATACAATTGACTCAGTATTTTTATAGATTATACTCCAATTTAAATTATTATAAAATATTGGCTATATTCCCAATATATACAGTATATCTTTGCAGCTTATTTATTTTATCCATAGTAGTTTCTACCTCTTAATCCCCTATCACCATTTTGCCTCTCCTCCCTTCATTCTCCCCTCTGGTAACCAGTAGTATGTTCTCTGTATCTATCAGTCTGTATCAGTTTTGTGATATTCATTCATTCATTTTTGAGATTCCACATACAATTGGTAACACACAGTGTTTGTCTTTCTCTGACATTTCACCAAGCATAATACCCTCCAGTTGACCCATGTTGTTGCAAATAGGAAAAAAAAATCTTTTATGACTATTATTCCATTGTGTATACGTGTGTTTATATATATATACCATATATATATATATATATATATATATTTATATATATATATATAACTTCTTTATCCATTCATGTGTTGACAGACACAAGTTGCTTCCATATCTTGGCTATTAGAAGTAATTTCCTATAGATACTTCAGACACACGTGCCTTTTCAAATTAGTTTTTTTTTTTTTTTTTTTTCATTTTCTTCATATATATACCCAGGAGTGGAAAGGAAAGGCTGGATAGATAGGAAAGGCTGGATCATATGGTATTTCTATTTTCAGATTTTTGAGGAACCTCTATAGTGGTCTCCATAGTGGAGGCACCAATTTACATTCACATCAACAGTGTACAAGAGTTTCCCTTTCCCCATATCCTTGCTAATATCTGTTATTTGTCGACTTTTTGATGACAGTCATTCTGACAGTTGTGAGGTGATACTTTATTGTGGTTTTGATTTGCATTTCTCTGATAAGTGATGTTGAACAGGTTTTTATGTACCTGTTGGCCATCTGCATGTCTTCTTTGGAAAAATTTCTATTCAAGTCTTCTGGCCATTTGTTAATCAGGTTTTTTTTTTTTTTTTTTTTTTTAAGTTATAGAATTCATTTATATATTTTGGACATTTAATCCCCTGTTGGTCATATCATTTGCAAATATTTTCCCCTATCCAGGGGGTTGTCTTATGCTTGTTGAAATGCAAATCAAAACCCCAATGAACTAGCAGTTTACACTCACTACTTTGGCTATGATCAAAAAGATAGATAATAACAAGTGTTGATGAGAATGTGGAGACACTGAAGCCCTCAAACAATTTGGATGTTCCTTAAATAATTAAACATAGAAAGTTACCAAATAGCTTATACTCAAGATAATTAAAACCATGTCTAAAAAACCTGTACATCAATGTTGATAGCACCATTATTAGTAATCTCCATAATGAAAGACTCATGTCCATCAACTGACCAATGGATAAATAAATGTGCTATATCTATAAAATTGAGTCTTATTTACCCATAAAAAGTAATGAAGTACTGATACATGCTATATTATTGATGATCCTTGAAAATATTATGCTAACTGAAAAAAGCCAGAAATGAAAAATCACAGATTGTAGGATTTCATTTATATGAACTGTCCAGAATACAAATTAATAGTGACAGAAAGTAGATTAATAACCACCAGGTGCTGGGGATTTGGGGAATGGGGAGTGATTGCTAATGGATAGGTTATGAAAATATTTTGGAGTTATAGTATTGGTGGTTGTATAATCTTGTTAAAATATACTAAAAAGATTGAATCAAATACTTTAGGAGGATTAATTTTATGGCACATGAATTATATTTCAGTAAAGATTATATGAGAGAATGATGAAGCAAAATAAAGACATTTTAAGAAAAAACAAAAAAAAAACATGGTGGAAAAATCTTAATAGAAAAGAAATTGAATGACTATGCAATGCTTTATGCTATTTGCTTTTTTCACCTTTTTAAATCAGTGTGGAAGAAATTCCTGATTCTTCCAAATATTTTCCAATCCCCCATATACAATGATGAATTATATCTTACAAATGTATAATGCTAACAAACCTTTTGAAATGAAAACCAGATTTATAATTCACTGTGAATTTTAAAGCCTAAAATAAACTTCATTTGTAGGGATAATTAAATGCAAGGGTACAATCTTTAGTTACAATGTATCATTACTTGTTACTATAAAACTGTTCATAAATTTATTACATTTTACTTCCTGAGATTGATCACTGAAAATTAATTCATGTTTTTAGTATGAGGAAGAAATCTAAAATCCTTGCACTTAATTCCAGGTTTCTGCTTACCATTTAACTCAAATTTTCCAGTAATCCCTATCAATTTATTCAATAAGTAAAGCTTGGATTGATTTTACTGTTTGGCTTCTCATTGCACTTAGATGAAAACAAATACCAATTATATTCCAGAAAGCCTCTGCACACTGATCTCCTCCTATACCTGCTTTATGCTCACCTCTCTTGTATCATTCTCCTCTTTGCTGGTTTTCTTCAGCCACATGATTCTTCAGTTTTGCCTATAAGGGATCCATGATTCTTCTTCATAAAGGTTATGGTATTAAGTTAGTTGTATTTATCCAATAAAACATACTATGAGCCAATTACCTGTGTATGTAATAGCTTTTCCTTCAGGAAGATCCTATATTCATCATCCTGATTATCTAATCCAGGAATATATTTTTCATCTTGGCTCCCTGTCTCTCTTGATCTCTCACAAGCTTATTCAATCAGATTCCAAGTTGATGTGCTCCATGTGTTTGGAGGTTTGAAGAGAGTGAAAGTCACAGAGAACTGTCCCTTGAGAAGATGGTAAGATGTCAGTGAACGACCAATATGACAAGCTGCTGACACTTTGAAGGAGTATATGTTCAGATCCAGAAAACACATGTAGTTTTAAACTTCTCCATTAAAACAGAGGTAAAATACCTAACTCAAAACACTGTTATGAGAAGAAAATGAGATCACATATTAAATAACAAGAACAAATCAACACTGAAATGCAGATGCTGAACAACTAGAAGGACTCTCACTGACTGACTGCTGGAAAAGCACACTAGTCTAGAGTAGTTTTCGTTTGTAAATAACTTTATAATGTAGATGTTCAGAATCATGTAAACCACATATGCTGAGAACGCATACATGCACGCACACACACACACACACACAAATGTTCTCCTGAGTATGTACTTACGTAGTGCAATAAAACCTTTAAAGAGGTAAGGATGAGACCATTTTCTGGTAATAGAATACTTAAAATGGTATTAAGTCTGGTTAATAATTGCTCTGTAAAGGAGACAATGTTCCCCAAGGCTGCATCTGTTCCAGAGTCCACTTGGTGTCCCAGATGCAGCAACAGCTGTATCAGCAGCCCTCAAAGGTTTCCTCATGATTCACACTCCTCCTTCTCCATTCCACTGGTTTTTCAGCAACATAAGTGTTAAATATGAAGAAAAGGTATTATGCAGGTAAATTAAATGTATAAAATTCTTACTTTGGTTCTGACACATGAAACTGATATATTTAATAGATCTTTTGAAGATTTAGTTCCCTGGAGGTCACAGTGACTTATTTTAAAGTAGAACGTATGAATCAACAACCAAGTGAAAGGTTTGGCCAAATAGAAACAATCTTTTCATCGCATTATGCTTACAGTTCATTAAATGCTAAGACAACAAACTAATAGTCATTATACGATCCTATGAGAAATTAAACATTCCTCTTCATATGAAAATCAACAAAAAATCCAATATAAAAATAATTTTGAAATCACTCTATTTTCTTTTTCTAAAAATGAGTTCAGGAGTGCCGATTGCTTTCCTTTTTCACACCACAAACATGAAGATATATGCACTTTAAGGCAAATAGGCAAGTACTACTTTGATTTTATAATTGTGTGTTACTCCAACCCATCTTTTATAATTCTGTGCTTTTTTGAAAAACTAGAGAGGACTGTGTATTGTCTAGCAGAGCAGACATAAATATACTGCATAAATATGTGGTACATTTACATATTTGGATCCAAGCAAAGTTTTGCAGAGGTTCTTTTTTCCTGCTTTGGCTGCAAACAATACCCAAATCTACCCTGAGAAGTTATTTTTTGTTCTTTGGCATTCCTTGTTGAACAAGACTAGCAATTTATACATTTTTCTCTAACTTCATACTATCTTTTCCTAAACTACACGTTTATTAAATGCCATGAATCTATACATATTTTGGGATATTCAGCACATATAATTGTAATTTACATGTAGTTACTTAATTGTAACAAGTCAGGGAGGCCTGATGGCTCAGAGGTTAAAGTGTCTGCCTGCAAGGTGGGAGACCAGGTTCAATCCCTGGGTCAGGAAGATCCCCTGGAGAGAGAAATGGCAACCCACTCCAGTATTCTTGCCTGGAGAATCCCATGGACAGAGGAGCCTGGTAGGTTACAGTCCATGGGGTCGCAAAGAGTCGGACACGACTGAGTGACTTCACTTTTCACTATAATTGTAACTTAGATTATCATTAGTTTGTCCAGGCCTCTTCATCAATCCAGCATTTACTAACTCAGCACCAGGCCCTCTTTCAGGTGCTTGAAGTATATCAGAGAAGAAAGCAAAGATCTCGACCCTTGAGGAGCTTATATTTTAGATAATGGGAGATAGATAGTAAAAGTGAATATAATGAGAAAATTATAAAATATATTTGAAGATGATAAGTTCTACAGAATAAAAAATATTAATAGAGCAGGGAAGTAGATTTACAGCTTCTGGGGTCAGAGTGGACAGAATAATCCCATAATCTCCTGCTTAATGGCTCAGTCATGTCCAACTCTTTGTGACCCCATGAACTGTAGCCCAATAGGCTTCTCTATCTCTAGACAGAAATACTAAAGTGGGTTGCCATGACCTTCCCCAGGGGATCTTCCCAACCCAGGGATCGAACCCAGGTCTCCCACATTGCAAGCAGTTTCTTTACCATCTGAGCCACCAGGGACAGAACAAATGTGCTATTAAATAGTGTGGTAAAGGTAGGTCTCATTGTGAGAGTAAGATTTGAGCAGACTTGAAGTAGGTTTGGGAGTTGGCCAAACAGCTATAAGGAGCAAGAATATACTAGACAGGGAGGAGAGTGGGATCACAGTCCTGAATATGGGAGTTTGCTTGGGAGTTGTAGGAAACTCTTGGAGACCAGTGTAGCTGCACTGTTGAGAGCCAGGAAAAGAGAAAGAGTAAAGGAAGTCAGGGCAGTAATTTGAATCCAGTGACCTAAAACTTTAGAGGTCATTTTAAGGATTTTAGAATCTATTGTGAGGAACTGGCCAGCCATTGTAGTTTTAGCAGAAGAGTAATGTGAACTTAGTTTCTCTTGTAAATAATAAAAAAGTCTGCAAATGCTCAGGTCACTTATATAAAATGCTGCAGTGTTTGCATATAACCTTTGCACATCCTCTCATATACTTTCATCTTGATTGCTTGTAATACCTAATGTTATGTAAAACAGTTGTAAATACAATGTAAATGCTATGTAAATAGTTGCTGGTGTGCAAATTCAAGCTTTGCTATTTGGAACTTTCTGGAATTTTCTCTTCTGAGTATTTTCAATCTGTGATTGAATTTGAGAATGCAGAACCTGTGAATATGGAGGGCAGAATGTACTCCCATTTAAGAAGGATTATGTCCTATTCTCTTAGGGCTGCTAGAACAAAACACCATAGACTAGGTAGTTTAACAATAAACATTTCTGCCTCACATTTCTGGAGACTGGGAAATTCAAAATCAAGGTGTGAACAGATTAAGTATCTGATAAGATCCTGCTTCTTGGCATATAAATATCTACCTCCATGTGTATCCTCACGTGGCAGAAAGAGGAAGCTCTGATGTCTTTTCCTCTTCTTAAAAGGACATTAATGACATCATGTGGGATCTACCCTCCTAACCTTATCTAAACCTGATTATCTCCCAAAGGCCTACCTCCAAATACCATAAAATTGGAGATTAGGCTTCACATATGAGTTGAAGGGTAGAGACACAAACATTCAGTCCATAGAGATTCTTTTGTTTTCTCTGTTAACACTAGGTTGGAGAGGTGACAAGGATATTTATGAATACAAATAAAAATGCTATTTTTTTTTTTTTTTAAGATATGAGCTTATGTTGGTTGCACCAAGGTACTGGAAGTAGAGGGTATGTGGATTGGTCAAATTCTGAATATATATTCAGTGATGAAACCAACAGTATTTCTTAGCACTTCCTGAGAGGTGAAGTATGATTCCAAAGAAATTAAGACTTGAAAAACTGGAAGGGTAGGGTTATAATTTAGGAGATGGGAGAGGCTGCAAGGGAAACAGATTTGGAAAAGAGATGTGGAGGAGGTAAAGCTGTAGTTTGCTTTTGAAACAAGTTCATTAAATATCTAAGTATCAGTGTCAAGTAGGAAGCTGTATATATGAATCTGAAGATTACACTAGAGGTCAGAGCTATGAATAGATATTAGGGGATTGATAAAGTTTTATACAAAGATACAAGACAAAATGAGATCAACAAGTGGGTGAATATAGATAAAAATACTAGAGGGCCATGGAATGACCTCTGGGAAATTTCACATTAGAATATTAGGGACAAGAGAAGAATTTACCAAAGCAGGTAGACAATGAACAACCAATGAGGTAAGAGAAAAATCAAGAAAGTATGACATCTAAAGCTAAGTAAATATCAAAAAAGAGAACATGGCCATCTACATCAAATGCTGTTTATAGGTCAGATATGATAAGGGGTATAAATTGACTATGGATTTAGCATTGAGGTTATAGTGACTTAACAAGAACATTTCTAATAAACAAAACTATGAACCTCTTCCTACCCTCTTTAACCATGCTTGTGTGTGTGTGTGTGTGTGTGTGCGTGCACACAGACTCAGTCATGTCAGACTCTGTGACCTCATGGGCTGTAGCCTGCCAGGCTTCTCTGTCCAAGGAATTTTCCAGGCAAGAATACTGGAGAAAGTTACCATTCCCTACTAGAGGGGATCTTCCTGACCCAAGAACTGAGCCCATATCTCTTGTGCCTCCTGCATTGGCAGGTGGATTCTTTACCACCATGCCACCTTAACCCTGCCTATCCATCTCCTATTCTATCTTCTTCCAATTATGAATACCAGTCATTAATTGTTCCTGTGTTTCAAATTACAAAAGGGATATATGCTAATTGAATTAGTGAAACAATAATATACCATTCTGCACACTAACTTATATAGAAAATACACAATTATATTAATTTAAGGTTCAGTTTTTGTTTTCATTGAAAAAAATTGGTCCTAATTACTTTGGTCCTTTTTATATTTTCTGATAAGGAAATATAACTTGATAATTTGTAATAGTTGCATTTACATTGACTAATATATCTGAGCTATAATTTAATCAATCTTTTCTGAACCAATAAGCATTCAGTAATGTCAAGTTTTAGTTTCATTATCTATAACACTACAACAAGAAATATTCCTATTTAAATATACTTATATGGTAGTATTTTTGTTTCAACTGGATGGTTTGTCAAAAGAGGAACTAAAAAGCCTCTTGATGAAACTGAAAGAGGAGAGTGAAAAAGTTAACTTAAAGCTCAACATTCAGAAAACGAAGATCATGGCATCTGGTCCCATCACTTCATGGGAAATAGATGGGGAAACAGTGGAAACAGTGTCACACTTTATTTTTCTGGGCTCCAAAATCACTGCAGATGGTGACTGCAGCCATGAAATTAAAAGACACTTACTCCTTGGAAGGAAAGTTATGACCAACCTAGACAGCATATTCAAAAGCAGAGACATTACTTTGCCAACAAAGGTCCATCTAGTCAAGGCTATGGTTTGTCCAATGGTCATGTATAGATGTGAGAGTTGGACTGTGAAAAAAGCTGAGTGTCGAAGAATTGATGCTTTTGAACTGTGGTGTTGGAGAAGACTCTTGAGAGTCCCTTGGGCTGCAAAGAGATCCAACCAGTCCATTCTAAAGGAGATCAGCCCTGGGTGTTTTTTGGAAGGAATGATGCTGAAGCTGAAACTCCAGTAACTTTGGCCACCTCGTGCGAAGAGTTGACTCATTAGAAAAGATTGATGCTGCGAGGGATTGGGGGGAGGAGGAGAAGGGGACGACAGAGGATGAGATGGCTGGATGGCATCACCGACTCGATGGATGTGAGTCTGAGTGAACTCCGGGAGACGGTGATGGACAGGGAGGCCTGGCATGCTGCGATTCATGGTGTTGCAAAGAGTCGGACATGACTGAGCAACTGAACTGAACTATGTGCATTCAAATTTTAATTCTTCAATTGTTGTCCTTTCACTCACAATTAATAATGTGTTTGTTTATTAGCATTGGAGAGTATTAGGTTTTTAGTATTTTCTAATTGAAAGATACACTAAATATTGCTGTAATTTGCATTATCCTGAATAACAATCAGGGAAAGCACCATATAATGTTAACAGTCTTTTGGCTTTAGTCCTCTGTGAATTACCTGTTCATTCCTTTTGTCCATCTAATTGTTTTTGTATTTTCTAGGAAATTACCTTTTTCCAATATTATTTTTCAAATAATTCATTTTATCTCTTCCACATGTGTAGTTATATCACCTTGGTCAATCCTAGAACTGGATCATTTTGTTTCCACTTTTTTCCTTAATAAGGCTTTGCCAGGGCTGATTTACTACATTAGTTGTTTCTAAGAAAGAGCTTTTCCTTTAATTTAGTATTTGTTTCGTTGTCACAACAGGATGGTGCTACACTTGGCAGTAAAACAGATATAGTTAAGAAAGTAATGTTTCTTTAATGGCAAAAGAAACGGAAGCTTAGGAAGATAATTACTTAAATAGGAGACAACACAGCATGCTCACACATAGAGGGACAAGCTTACCAGTTTTTTACAAAACTCCCCCATAGAGTCATATAACTGCTCCTGAGGGAGGAAATGTCCTAAAAGCAGGGCTCCATTTGCCTCACTGAAGGAAGTTTTCACATCATTCTAGCTCCCTGACCTTTATCTCAGCATACCAACTCTTCTGGAGATTGGAGACTGACTTTGTGTCTTCCCGATGATCAGGTACTACTCAGGCATCAACACATTCCCACGTTCTCATTACATAACTGGCTAAGAAGTCCTCAAGTTTGCCAAGGTCTCATTTTTGTTTTTCTCTTTTCAACCCTTATTTCTACTTCTCCTCCCTTTCCCTGTTTGGCAACCAAAAAAATGTATTGAATATGTTTGTGATAGCAGTAGGCAACTTTCCCCCATATGTATTTGCTCACTTTTTCTCCCTATTGACTAATCAATAAAACAATACTTTCAAAGGTTTAGCATGGTCTGTAGTTACATTTTTGCAAGTAGGGATGGCCATATGACTAAGTTCTTGCCAGGAAATATGAGTGAAGGTAATGTGAGCAATTTTGACATCATTTATTTAAAAGGAGCATGCTTACCCTTTCTTTCCTCTCCTTCCACTTACACATGGACTTACCTGTGTAGGTGGTGCTGGTCAGCCAGCTTCAGTCATGATGATGGAGGCAAGCTAGTCTACAGTACAAGATAGCACAGCATAAGATACAGAAATTTTGGTGGCTGCAATTGAAGTATTTTTTGACCCCAAACTGCTTATCTACTTCTATGCAGTAAAATGAGAAACAAAAACAGCCTGTTTTGTTTTGATCCACTTATTTTGGGATCATTTGAAAATATCACAGTAGTCTAGCCAAAGAATTAGCAATTTTTTTTCTATAAAAGGCCAGAGAGCAAATATGTTCAGCTTTGCAGGCTAGTCTTTTTGTGACTATACTTTTTATCACAAATCTTTTTCGTGTGAAAGGAGACAGAAAATAGGTAAGTGTAAGCATAGCTGTGTTCCAATAAAACATTAAAAAACAATGGCTGGTCATATTTGTTTTGTGAGTAGAGTTTGTAGCTCTTGATCCAGCCTACACTATAACATACTATCTTTTTGGTTATCCATATATGTTTGATAATTTGCAAATGCTGCTGATAACCTTTGATTGTTATCTAGATTTCCTTTATAAATAATTAGGAGACAATTGATATGGTAATATATTGAGACTTCAGATACAAAAAAATGATATGTCCTATTTGTTTAGGTTCTCTTTAGTTTCCCTAAGAAACGTGCTATAGTTTTTGGTGAACCAAATTTGCATACATGTGCTTAAATTAATCTTCGTTTTGTATGTTTTGGCACTATCTTTGAGATATAAATCTCAAAAATGAAAATAACTATTTTGAACTGTATAACTAACTCAGTGGATTTAGTATACTTATAAAATTGTGTAATTATCACTATTGAATTCCAGAATATTTTCATCCATTAAAGAAACTGTGCCAAATAGAAGCCATGCCCCATCCCCCAATTTTACCAGTTCCTAGCAACTAGTAATCTAGTTCTTGACTCTACTAATTTGCTTATTTTGTAAATTTCATGTAGAGGGAATGCTACAGTACATAGTCTTTTGTGTCTGGGTTAGAATGCCTGATGAACTATGGAATGAGTTTCGTGACATTGTACAGGAGACAGGGATCAAGACCATCCCCATGGAAAAGAAATGCAAAAAACCAAAATAGCTATCTGGGGAGACCTTACAAATAGCTGTGAAAAGAAGAGAAGGGAAAAGCAAAGTAGAAAAGGAAAGATATAAGCATCTGAATGCAGAGTTCCAAAGAATAGCAAGAAGAGATAAGAAAGCCTTCCTCAGCGATCAATGCAAAGAAATAGAGGAAAACAACAGAATGGGAAATTAGAGATACCAAGGGAACATTTCATGCAAAGATGGGCTCGATAAAGGACAGAAATGGTATGGACCTAACAGAAGCAGAAGATATCAAGAAGAGGTGGCAAGAATACACAGAAGAACTATACAAAAAAGATCTTCATTCCTGGATAATCATGATGGTGTGATCACTGACCTAGAGCCAGACATCCTGGAATGTGAAGTCAAGTGGGCCTTAGAAAGCATCACTACGAACAAAGCTAGTGGAGGTGATGGAATTCCAGTTGAGCTATTCCAAATCCTGAAAGATGATGCTGTAAAAGTGCTGCACTCAATATGCCAGCAAATTTGGAAAACTCAGCAGTGGCCACAGGACTGGAAAAAGTCAGTTTTCATTCCAGTCCCAAAGAAAGGCAATGCCTGTAAAAGAATGCTCAAACTACCTCACAATTGCACTCATCTCACATGCTAGTAAAGTAGTACTCAAAATTCTCCAAGCCAAGCTTCAGCAATATGTGAACTGTGAATTTCCAAATGTTCAACCTGGGTTTAGAAAAGGCAGAGGAACCAGAGATCAAATTGCCAACATCTGTTGGATCATGGAAAAAGCAAGAGAGTTCCAGAAAAACATCTATTTCTGCTTTATTGACTCTGCCAAAGACTTTGACTGTGTGGATCACAATAAACTGTGGGAAATTCTGAAAGAGATGGGAATACCAGACCACCTGACCTGCCTCTTGAGAAATCTGTATGCAAGTCAGGAAGCAACAGTTAGAACTGGACATGGAACAACAGACTGGTTCCAAATAGGAAAAGGAGTACATCAAGGCTGTATATTGTCACCCTGCTTATTTAACTTATATGCACAGTACATCATGAGAAATGCTGGGCTGGAAGAAACACAAGCTGGAATCAAGATTGCCGGGAGAAATATCAATAACCTCAGATATGCCGATGACACCACCCTTATGGCAGAAAGTGAAGAGGAACTAAAAAGCCTCTTGATGAAAGTGAAAGAGGAGAGTGAAAAAGTTGGCTTAAAGCTCAACATTCAGAAAATGAAGATCATGGCATCTGGTCCCATCACTTCATGGGAAATAGATGGGGAAACAGTGGAAACAGTGTCAGACTTCTATTTTTCTGGGCTCCAAAATCACTGCAGATGTTGACCTCAGCCATGAAATTAAAAGACGCTTATCCCTGGAAGCAAAGTTATGACCAACCTAGATAGCATACTCAAAAGCAGAGACATTACTTTGCCAACAAAGGTCCGTCTAGTCAAGGCTATGGTTTTTCCTGTGGTCATGTATGGATGTGAGAGTTGGACTGTGAAGAAGCCTGAGTGCCGAAGAATTGGTGCTTTTGAACTGTGGTGTTGGAGAAGACTCTTGAGAGTCCCTTGGACTGCAAGGAGATCCAACCAGTCTATTCTGAAGGAGATCAGCCCTGGGATTTCTTTGGAAGGAATGATGCTAAAGCTGAAACTCTAATACTTTGGCCACCTCCTGCGAAGAGTTAACTCATTGGAAAAGACTCTGATGCTGGGAGGGTTGGGGGCAGGAGGAGAAGGGGATGACAGAGGATAAGATGGCTGGATGGCATCACTGACTCGATGGACATGAGTCTGAGTGAACTCTGGGAGTTGGTGATGGACAGGGAGGCCTGGCATGCTGCGATTCATGGTGTCGCAAAGAGTTGGACACGACTGAGTGACCGAACTGAACTGAACTCTTTGTCTTAGCATAACATTTTCAAGATTTCTCCACAATATAGCACGAATCATGCTCATTCCTTTTTGTAGGTGAATAATATTCCAATGTATAGCTACTGCATTTGTTTATTCATGTCAGATGTTGGGCATTTGCAGCTATTATGAATAATACTATAAATATATAAGTGTTTATATGAACATGTGCTTTCATTTCTTCAACCAGGGTATACACATAGGAGTGGAATTGTTTGGTCACAGGGTAACAATGTTTACCTTTAAGGAACTACCACGTTGTTTTGTAAAGTGACTACACCACTTTATTCTCCCACTGGCAATGTATGAGAATTCTATCTCATACTATTTGCATGCTGAACACTTGCACTTACAGGTTACCCTTCTATCTTCTGGTCACTTAATGTATTCATCAGTTAATTGCATCATATCAAAATCACTGTGGCCATCCAAAGGTCAGTTTTCCCCAGTTTTACAGTAATTCAGTGTAATGAAATGTTACATCAACAAATAAAAATGAATGCAAATAAAGAATATGGTTTCTTGAATTCTAAGTTGAATGCTTTGGAAAGACGAGCTAAAAATGAGTTATTAAAACAATTCAGGGACGTCCCTGGTGGTCTAGTGGTTAAGAATCTGCCTGCCAATGCAGAGGACATGGGTTCAATACCTGGTCTTGGAAGATTCCACGTGCGCAACTAAGCCTGTGTGCCACAACTACTGAGCCCCTGCAGCCTAGAGCATGTGCTCTGCAGCTAGAGGAGCCACTGCAGTGAGAAACCCACACGCTGCAACTAGAGAAAGCCCGAGCAGCAGCAAAGACCAAGTGTAGTCAAAAATAAATAAATGAATAAAATCACTTAAAAAAATAAATGAATGCACACAAAAAATGTATGGACAAGACAATATAAAATAATAGCAGGAACTTCACAAAATTGCAAGAAGATTCTAAATTCAATTTACGTTGGAAGTTTCTAGACATTTCTTTAACATTTTAAAGAAAATAATGTGGTAATCATAGTTGATATTTTATGGGTATGGTTACAAAACCAAAGCAGACAGACCACAAACAGAACTCGAAACAGAAGCCAAAACAGAACTTGAGTCAGTGAACCCATTCACAAAAAAAGGCCTTGAACCTATATTTTTATTTTTCAGTCATTTAGTCCTGTCTGACTCTCTGCAACCCCATGGACTGCAGCACGCTAGGCTTTCCTGTCCTTCACCAGCTCCCAGAGTTTCCTCAAACTCATGTCCATTGAGTTGATGATGCCATCCAACCATCTCATCCTCTGTCTATATAATAATAGATAAATGATTAAACACATATGCTTATAAGTTAGCATAAATGTTTAAGAATTTATATTTGCATCATGTTTTATGATTCTTAATATTTGGTTAAACTTGTAGTCAGTGAACTACCTGTAAGATAACCATCAAGTATTTTATAACATTACGTTGTGTTTGATCTTAGGGAACCATGCATTTTAATAGTTTCCTTTCTCATTTTATTTTCTGGATGTTGATCTCCAATAAAAATGGTGAAACCCAGAAAATGGAATAATGAAAGTAAAAATAACTTGATCAAACATGAAGTTGGATATATTTAAGTCATATTTAAATATCATCAAGTTATTTTTATTTTCATAAAGGATTAATTCCCCAAATATACAACAGTTCATGTAGTTCAATAGCAGAAAAAACAACAACAATTTAAAAATGGGCAGATCTAAATAGACATTTTTCCAAAGATGACAAAGATGGCCAAAAGGCACATGGAAAGGTGCGCGATATAACTAATTATTACATAACTGCAAATCAAAACTACAATGAGATATCACTTCACACCAGTTTGAATGACCATCATCAAAAAGTCTACAAACAATAAATACTTTAGAGAGGGTATGGGGGAAAAGGGAACCCTTCTACACTGTTTGTGGGAATGTAAATTGGTACAGCCACTAAGATTCTAAAAATAGAACAATCTCACTTCTGGAATATATTCAGAGAAACCTATGATTCAAAAGGATATATGCACCTCAGTGTTCATTGTAGTATTGTTTGTAATAGCCAAAACATGATGGTAACTTAAATATCCATCAATAGATGAGTGGACAGAGAAAATATGCTACATATGCTCAATGGAATGTTACTCAATTGTTAAAAATAATGAAATGATACCATTTGCGGCTGCATGGATCAACCTGGAGATTATCATACTAAGTAAAGTACATCTGACAGAGAAAAACAAATATCACATGATATTGCTTATATGCAGCATTTAAAATAAATAATATAAATGAACTTACTTATGAAACAGAAACAGACTCACAGATATAGAGAAAAAACTTCGGTTACCAGAGGGGAAGGATGGGGAAGGAGGCATTGATTGGGAGTTTGGGATAGACATACATATGCTAGTATATTTTACATGGATAACCAACAGGGACCTACCATATAGCATAGGGAACTCTGCTCAACATTCTGTAATTACCTAAATGGGAAATGAATTTGGAAAGAGTAGATATATGTCTATGTGTAACTGAATCACTTCGCTGTACACCTGAAACTAATGAAATTAATGAAAAATTGTCTATCAACAAAACTCTAAAAAAAATTTAAAAGAAGATGGTGAAAGAATTAAATCTACATTTCAAATCCTTGTCTTTGTTTTAGAATTATAAAATTTTTGAAATTTTTTGTAGTGGTAGTGATACCTTGTGTGAATAAGAAAAATCTGTATGTGGTAAAGCAGATGATATTACATACTTGGGTGAGCTCATAAAATTAATTCACTCATGTGTAAAATACATTCCTTAAAGTAACAATTAACTGAACATATTCATAGTCCTAACTGTATAAAGGCAAAGAAAAACATAGAGGAACTTTTCTTTGAGGGCTTGATAGCAGAGTTAAGATACAAGCATGTCTCATATGGTAATACACAAATCTCTAAAATATAGCATGGAGAAGTTTTAAGAAAAAACTTTTATTTTTGGAATATTCCTATATCAAAAAGTATTCCAGAAGGTTACAACAGAGATCTCCCACATACCTAACAAAGTATTATTAATTTGTTACATTAATATGTGGCTTCCCTGGTGGCTCAGTTGGTAAAGAAACTGCCTGCAATGCAGGAAACCCCAGTTTGATCCCTGGGTCAGGAAGATCCTTTGGTGAAGGGAATGGCAACCCACTCCAGTTTTCTTGCCTGGGAAATCCCATGGACAAAGGAGCTGGTGGGCTTCAGTTCACAGGTTTGCAAAGACTTGGACATGACTTGAGTGACTAAACTACAACCACATTAGTATGGCAAAGTTGTCAGAATTAATGGAGCAATATCGATGCATTGTTATTAAACAAAATCCATATTTAAATCAAATTTTCCTTAGTTTTTTTTCCCTATATTTTCTGTTCCAAGATCCCATCCAGCATACCATATTATATATAGTTATTTATACAGCTTTAGGTTGTGACAATGTTTTAGATTCTCCGTGTTTTGGATGATGTTGTTTTAAGGACTACTAGTCAGGCAATGGCAACCCACTCCAGTACTCTTGCCTGGAAATTCCCATGGATGGAGAAGTCTGGTAGGCTGCAGTCCATGGGGTATCTGAGGGTCGGACACAAATGAGCGACTTCACTTTCACTTTTCACTTTCATGCACTAGAGAACGAAATGGCAACCCACTCCAGTGTTCTTGCCTGGAGAATCACGGGGACGGGGGAGCCTGGTGGGCTTCCGTCTATGGGGTTGCACAGAGTCAGACATGACTGAAGTGACTTAGCAGCAGCGACAGTCAAGTATTGTTTGGAATGCCACTCAATTGGGATATTTCTGATACTTTATCATGACTAGACTAAGGTTATCTATTTTCTGTGAGGCGGACTAGAGAGTTAAGTATCATTATCATCACATCAAATCAAGGATGTTGACTATCAACATGACTTTTCATTGTTGTTGTTAACCTGCATCACTTCTAGGTAGTGTTTGTCTGGTTTCTCCACCGTACAATTATTCCTTTTTCTCCCACTACATACTGTCCTCTCTGGAAGTTACTATGTGCTGCTGCTGCTGCTAGCTTAAAATGTGCAGTTATTCTTCATTGTCTCTAGAATGGAATATCTTTATCAAATACTTGGAACTCCTCTGCACAAGAGATGTTTCTCTTCTACCAGTGGTTCAGACAGTAAAGAATCTGCCTGCAATGCAAGAGACCTGGCTTCAATCCCTGGGTCAGGAAGATCCCTTGGAGAAAGGAATGACTACCCACTCCAGTATTCTTGCCTGGAGAATTCCATGGACAGAGGAGCCTGGTGGGCTACAGTCCATGGGGTCACAAAAGTGTTGGGCATGACTGAGGAACTAACACATATGTAAAATCTGTATTTAGTCATTTATTTGTGTCACTATAGATGTTTTGGAGAAGGCAATGGCACCCCACTCCAGTACTCTTGCCTGGAAAATCCCATGGACAGAGGAGCCTGGTAGGCTGCAGTCCATGGGGTCACTAAGAGTTGGACATGACTGAGCAGCTTCACTTTCACTTTTCACTTTCATGCATTGGAGGAGGAAATGGCAACCCACTCCAGTGTTTTTGCCTG
Organism: Bos taurus; assembly: GCF_002263795.3. Lineage (NCBI taxonomy): Eukaryota > Metazoa > Chordata > Mammalia > Artiodactyla > Bovidae > Bos > Bos taurus. The sequence goes on along the minus strand of NC_037333.1, from coordinate 32,952,251 downwards.
GAGAATCCCAGGGACGGGGGAGCCTGGTGGGCTGCCATCTATGGGGTCACACAGAGTCGGACACGACTAAAGCAACTTAGCAGCATAGATGTTTTACATGTTGAGACATTATCCAGTAGTACTTTATAAATTTTGTTTCTCAAATTGATCCAGCTTTGAACCTTGTTGCTCTTTCAGTTGGCTCTTGCGTACCTCTGACATACCCCTCACTATGATTTAATCCCTCTTCTTTTCTCATGAGTGAGTGAGGTCACTCAGTCGTGTCTGACTCTTTGCGACCCCATGAACTGTAGCCTACCAGGCTCCTCCATCCATGGGATTTTCCAGGCAAGAATACTGGAGTGGGTTGCCATTTCCTTCTCCAGGAGATCTTCCCGACCCAGGGGTTGACCCAGGTCTCCTGCATTGTAGGCAGACGCTTTACCGTCTGAGCCACCAGGGAAGTCTTTTCTCTTAGCAGTATTTATTTCTGGCACTACAATATGTGCTAGACTTATCTTGTATATATTTTACCAGAATTCTATAATTATTTCTCCACAAAGTCTTGATTCCTTTCATTGAAGAATAGTATTAGAAACTAAGATGTTGGCTCTAGGTATGCTCATCTTTTCCTGGGGTGTCATGACATCTAGGCCCTCTCAGCTGATAAAACAAGAAAATATATATGCACATTGTAAACCTGTGTATATACACACATCTATAAATATTTCTATGTGTATCAAGATTGCCGGGAGAAATATCAATAACCTCAGATATGCAGATTATACCACCCTTATGGCAGAAAGTGAAGAGGAACTAAAAAGCCTCTTGATGAAAGTGAAAGTGGAGAGTGGAAAAGTGGGCTTAAAGCTCAACATTCAGAAAATGAAGATTATAGCATCTGGTCCCATCACTTCATGGGAAATAGATGGGGAAACAGTGGAAACAGTGTCAGACTTCTATTTTTCTGGGCTCCAAAATCACTACAGATGGTGACTGCAGCCATGAAATTAAAAGACGCTTACTCCTTGGAAGGAAAGTTATGACCAACCTAGATAGCATATTCAAAAGCCGAGACATTACTTTGCCAACAAAGTTCCATCTAGTCAGGCTATCGTTTTTCCTGTGGTCATGTATGGATGTGAGAGTTGGACTGTGAAGAAGGCTGAGCGCCGAAGAATTGATGCTTTTGAACTGTGGTGTTGGAGAAGACTCTTGAGAGTCCCTTGGACTGCAAGGAGATCCAACCAGTCCATTCTGAAGGAGATCAGCCCTGGGATTTCTTTGGAAGGAATGATGCTAAAGCTGAAACTCCAGTACTTTGGCCACCTCATGTGAAGAGTTGACTCATTGGAAAAGACTCTGATGCTGGGAGGGATTGGGGGCAAGAGGAGAAGAGGACGACAGAGGATGAGATGGCTGGATGGCATCACTGACTCGATGGACGTGAGTCTGAATGAACTCCGGGAGTTGGTGATGGACAGGGAGGCCTGGCATGCTGTGATTCATGGAGTCGCAGAGAGTCGGACACAACTGAGCAACTGATCTGATCTGATCCATCTGTATCTATATTAAGGTAAACTAAGCTCATACTGAAGTCTTTATCTCTAACCCATTATCACACAGGTCATTCTACTCTTTTCCCCTTGCTTATCTGTAACCTCCCACTCCAACAGTGAGAAAATGTCATCCATTTACTTAGTTAATTCTAGTATCTGCATAGTGGTTTCAGAATTGCTAACCTGTACCATCACAAAAAATTATTTATCAGTTAGAGTACAATGAATATGTAGTTTCCTTTGCCTGTAGACTTATAGTCTCTATTCATCTCAAAGTCAGCACCTTTTCCACATCCTTTTCAGTGAGGTTCTGGCATAGATTTCTATTCCAGTTAGATTATTTTTCAGATATTTTTTCCAGTCTATATTTCAGTTTGAGATTTGCCAATCTCCTAAACGACTTAAAATTTTCATACATTAAAATTTACTCAGTTCTGTGAAGTTTATTTGGTCTTGACAAATGCATTGTCATATATTACCATTATAGTATCATGCAAAATAGATTTACAGCCCTATAACTTTCTCTGTTCTCATCTATTAGCATTGCCAACCCCCACCTCCAACAAAAAACTCCTGATAAACATTGGTCTGTTTATAATTTTGCTTTACCCTATAATCATATAATCATACAGTATTTCATAGGGGTTATTTTGCTTTGCAATATGTATTTAAGATACATTTACAGCTGTTTGTGGATTTTACATATAAATTTTTATATAAATAGCATGTGTTTTAGTCAACTTTTTTGCCAGTTAGCAATCTGTATTGGAGACAATCCCTTATATTTCAGTACAGAGAGACCATTTCTTAAACTATGATGTAGTATACCAGAGAATGGATAACCTATTTTATTTAAACATGCCACTACTGATAGATGTTGTGAAAGTGAAACTTAGTGGCTCAGGCGTGTCTGACTCTTTACAACCCCATGGACTGTAGCCTGCCAGGCTCCTCTGTCCATGGGATTCTCCAGGCAAGAATACTGGAGTGGGTCACCATTCCCTTCTCCAGAGGATCTTCTCAACCCAGGTCTCCTGCATTGCACGCAGATTCTTGACCATCTAAGCCACCAGGGAAGCCCCTACTGATAGCTATTATTTGTCCTTAAGTAATTTTTTTGCTATTACAAATAGGTCTTCACTGAATTATATAGCTTTGCATTTGCATATTTGTTCAATTATTTTATAGATACCATGAGGCATTGATTCCTTGTTTGAAGGTACTGTATGTTACTTTATTTGAATTTTCATTTTGAAGGAATTTTAGGTTTACAGAGGGTTGGCATGAAAATTCAGAGCTCCTGTCTAACCTGTTCCCTAGCTTTCTTAATGTTCGATTAACCATGATTATGGAGCTAATATATGATACATAGTGCATTTGCTGTCCAAGAAAGCTACACCAATTTACATAAGGAAAACTTTTATACATATTTTTAATAGTGATGCCACTCAAATTTTGTCAACCTGATATGGATATATATTATATATTATACTCAATAGCATTTTTTTTTCTGATTTTAGTGAAGGTGAGTCTTTTCATATGATTGCTGTCAATTTTTATGATATTTTGATGATTCTTCTGTTTATTTTCTTCGAGCGTTTTATTATATATTCCTTATTAGTTTCTCTCAACCTCACAAGCTGCCAACATGCTCAACTGTCAATCACATCAGCAATAAGCAAACGTGTTCTTGATTTTCTTCTCCCTATTTGATTTCTTATTGCTCCCAATCTTTCTGCCCTGAGATTGTGTCTTACAATAAAACATTGCAACTGAAACCAGACTCAGGCTGTTTTTAGTGGAGTTAAGTAAGACTCCATTTCCCCCTTGAGCAGTGTTTTACTCTATCAACTTGCAAAAATATCATGTATTGTGGTAATTAATTCATTTCTGTTGTATATGTGATAATTATTATTGCAGTGTATACTTGTCTATGAAGTTTATTTAATAGTATGCTTCCTCATATAAAAGACAATTTTATACATTTTATTCTGTTACTCTTTTCCCCTCTATGATTTCTGGAGATTACTGTGTTGTGTGGAAAGGCTTTCTCCATTCCAAGACTATTTTACAATTCCTACTAAAGTATAATATTTTAAATTTTTTCTTCTTAATTGATTTGAAATATATTTTTATGATAATGGAAGGCACAAACTGATTTAGACTTCAAAGGTGAGGTGCTAAATTACTTTATTCCCAGTCCTTTTTGCTCAGCACTACAAAGTCTTTAGGACACACCTGGGGAGAACTGGGGCTTCCCAGATGGCACTAGCGGTAAAGAACCTGCCTGGCAATGCAGGGGATGCAAGATCTAACCAAGGTTTGATTCCTGGGTAACGAAGATCCCCTGGAGTAGGAAATGGCTGCTGCTGCAGCTGCTAAGTCGCTTCAGTCGTGTCCGACTCTGTGCGACCCCATAGATGGCAGCCCACCAGGCTCCCCCGTCCCTGGGATTCTCCAGGCAAGAACACTGGAGTGGGTTGCCATTTCCTTCTCCAATGCATGAAAGGGAAAAGTGAAAGTGAAGTCGGTCAGTCATTTCTGACTCTTCGCGACCCCGTGGACTGCAGCCTACCAGGCTCCTCTGTCTATGGGAGTCTCCAGGCAGGAGTACTGGAGTGGGTTGCAACCCACTCCAATATTCTTGCCTGGAAAATCCCATGGACGGAGGAGCCTAGCAGACTATAGTCCCTGGGTCTGCAGAGAATTGGACACAACTGAGCAACTGAGTACACATGGGGACAACTGTGAAAGAAGCTACACTCAAATCATCAAAAAAGAACCATTTTCCCTTTAGTTCTAACATGACAGACATAAGAGCATAGGTCTATGACTATGACCTGACAGAACTCAGTTAAAACCCTCCTGTTAGTCAATTCCTCTTGAACTTCCATTTCCAGGCATTAATTTGTCCTCTATTTGCTAATAATAAGCAATATCTCACCAAATTAATTTACACAGAATCATCAGCATACTTTTTTGGTTCAATTTCAATTCAGGGCTATTAGAACCCAGTTACCAGTCTTGTGCCAGCTAGGAAAAAAAAGAAAAAAGCTATCCCTTCTGGATGAATGCAGCTTTGTAGGTAGGCAGCTGGGCAAGCTCTCAGCATTTCTGCACACATTAGAAGGCTCCATCTCAGGACCAAGGCAGCCAACCTCAGACAAAGAGCATGCATTATAGAGCCAAGATAAGTCGAATTTCTGTTCATACCAGCCTCCTAGGCCTGATGCACCAGCACAGTGAAACTGCTCAAATATATGCTGGGCTCTGCCTAAGGCACAGCTGTCCATGCCCTCTCACCCCAATACATATGGCAGGATAGATTCCCTCTTTGAAGGAAAGTACAAGATATTTGAACACAGAAAAACAAGGAGGCAAGGAAAAGATATATCATAAAAATTCTGAGATCTGCCTTCTAAGACCCCCAACCCCCTGGAGTCTCCACACAAGGCCAAGGGCTTCCCTCACATAGACTCACATCCTTGTTCAGTTCAGTTCAGTACAGTCACTCAGTCGTATCCGACTCTTTGCAACCCCATGAACCACAGTGTGCCAGGCCTCCCTGTCAATCACCAACTCCCGGAGTTGACTCAAACTCATGTCCATCGAGTTGGTGATGCCATCCAGCCATTTCAGCCTCTGTCGTCCCCTTCTCCTCTTGCCCCCAATCCCTCCCAGCATCAGAGTCTTTTCCAATGAGTCAACTCTTCACATGAGGTGGCCAAAGTACTGGAGTTTCAGCTTTAGCATCATTCCTTCCAAAGAACACCCAGGACCGATCTCCTTTATTTTTATTTATTTATTTATTTTTTTAACTTTACAATATTTGTATTGGTTTTGCCATATATCCCCGATCTCCTTTAGAATGGACTGGTTGGATCTCCTTGCAGTCCAAGGGACTCTCAGGAGTCTTTTCCAACACCACAGTTCAAAAGCATCAATTCTTCCACACTCAGCTTTCTTCACAGTCCAACTCTCACATCCATACATGACCACTGGAAAAACCATAGCCTTGACTAGACAGATCTTTGTTGCCAAAGTAATGTCTCTGTTTATTAATATGCTATCTAGGTTGGTCATAACTTTCCTTCCAAGGAGTAAGCATCTTTTAATTTCATGGCTGCAATCACCATCTGCAGTCATTTTGGAGCCCCCAAAAATAAAGTCTGACACTGTTTCCCCGTCTATTTCCCATGAAATGATGGGACCAGATGCCATGATCTTCGTTTTCTGAGTGTTGAGCTTTAAGCCAACTTTTTCACTCTCCTCTTTCACTTTCATCAAGAGGCTTTTTAGTTCCTCTTAACTTTCTGCCATAAGGGTGGTGTCATCTGCATATCTGAGGTGATTGATATTTCTCCCGGCAATCTTGATTCCAGCTTGTGCTTCTTCCAGCCCAGCGTTTCTCACAATGTACTCTGCATATAAGTTAAATAAGCAGGGTGACAATATACAACCTTGATGTACTCCTTTTCCTATTCGGAGCCAGTCTGTTGTTCCATGTCCAGTTCTAACTGTTGCTTCCTGACTTGCATATAGGTTTCTCAAGAAGCAGGTCAGGTGGTCTGGTATTCCCATCTCTTTCAGAATTTTCCACAATGTATTGTGATCCATACAGTCAAAGGCTTTGGCATAATCAATAAAGCAGAAATAGATGTTTTTCTGGAACTCTCTTGCTTTTTCCATGATCCAGCTGATGTTGGCAATTTGATCTTGTTACTTTGTGCTAAACACCAAATGCAGGAATCCTAGCCTCTGCTTCAACTCATCGGTGTATTCTTATTCCAAGTGGTCCCTTTTTATTATAGGACAATAGAGGAGTATAGGACACTTCATTTCTGTTAAATTTATTCTGTCTTTAATATTCAAAATATCTTTTAAATCAATGCATTCATTTTTTAAGGCAAAGCTGATTGTCTCACTATATGTTAACAAAGCATCATTTCATGAACTTACATAATTCGCTATTTTTCCCTCTTTATATTCCATTTCCAATTCTGTGTTATTTTCTCCCATTCAACCACCACAGTATTATTTCAAGATATTCACTCCCAAAAATATATGCTGCTGTTTTTATGCTATAAATTTTTTTCTTCCTTTTATATTCAACATATATATTTGAGTTCAGTTAATGTGAGTATATATAAATCTAGTTCATTACTTGTAATTGATCCGATACAAATATATAATTTATATATAATACTTTTATTTATTCATTCTTCCATTATTAGATTTCCTCTGTTTCTACCCCATGGACTTTGCTAATTCCCAGTGGTTTTTGTCTCCTTAAACTACTTCCTCTCCTGGGATGACCTTTCTTAGCTTATTTAGATTTATTACTCTAGAGATATCATTCTCTGAACAGAGAAATCACATCTGTACTAATACATCCCTTGGGTAGTCTATGCATTAGAAAGAGAAAGCACTCAACATCCATGATACACCTTTTCCACTAAGTATCTCTTTTAAATGCACTTAAAATTTTTTCATAACTGGACACTGAATTGTCACTTTACATTTGATTCTCAAATCCTTCACTCCAGTTTTGACCATTTCTATTCCTCTGAATAATACCATCAGAATAACCCTTATGCCACTCAATTCAGTCTTATATTATTTTTTTAAAGTCAATGGTTATCCTTTTGTTTTGTGTACACTGTCCTTCCTGAATGTTTCACAGCTGCATTTCAGCAGTGTGCTACTGTAAATAATTAGTAATACAATTTTTGTACCTTTGCTAAGGATAGTCGTCTAATCAGAAAAAAAAAAAAAATCAATCACATTTTCTTTAGTTTGTTATGCTTAAGACCAGGCAGTGGGAATCGTTACTGGCTGCTAATCCATACCCACTTACTCTGGGCATCTAGCTTTGAATTCAGGTACACCACAATTGCATTGCCCTCAGCAGCTGGTATATCAGCTCTGTTTTGTGTTCCTCCAAACTTTACAATTCTGTGATGAGAAAAAGTCATGAACCCAAGTCATTGAAACAAATGTGGTCTCATATAAAATCCATTTTAAATTAAAAATTTAAAAAAAAAACTGCACTAACATTAGAGTCTATAAGGAAGTATTCTGCATTTAAAGGGAGATAAAGATGTAGAATCCTACCTCTTCGCATTCTCCCTTAAGCATCAGAATAAAAGAACAGAAGAGAAGGCATAAACAGAATCAACAAGTAATTTAGCTCTTTACCAGTTTCCATGGCAATCTTACTGTATAAAACTAAGAAAATGAATTCAAAAATTTAAGATTTGACTCAGCCTTTGTCTTGACACTCTCAGCATGACTTTCTTCAACACAACACATAAAGCAATCAAATTTACACACGAGACAAAATTTTAACACTACATATAAAGACCTTCATAAACATTAATGCAGGATAGTCCATGTATAGTAAGTGGGGCAAAAAAAAAATTCTTTTTAAAAGTCAACTTAAAAAATTATGAACACTTGCCTATGAAATGACTGACATGAACTGGTTCATAAATTGCCAGTTTAAGAGGGATTTACTCAAGCTGGCTCTGTCCCATCCACTCCTGAGATAAAATGCCTTTCACACTATTTCCCTGAAATTTCATTGCTGACCCTGAGTCACTTAAGATGAATGACTTCTCTAGGTTGTCCCAATAGAATCAATAGCAGCCTTAAAAGCCTTCAAAATGAATCCTCTGGGACCCTAATCTTTGAAAATAAAGATGCACTTTGAATTGCTGACTCCTTGTGGTTCTGAAAGAGGGAAGGGGATGCTGTGACACTTGGCACTTGATTCTCAGGCTTTAGAACTCTAATGTTTACAGACAAATATATCTGATTCTTCTGTCATAGCAATGTCTGTGGTTCTACAGCACAATGCTGTCTGGGTTAGTTTCTTCACAAGATGTTTTCAAGCTATGTGTATATTTTTTAAGCAGGAGAAGGAAGCATTTATTAGTTGCAGCAAATAGGAAGAACATTGAAGACCTTTCCTGAAGCAGTGTCTCCCCTGCTACGTGTATTTTAACAGGTGATATTCGTCAATGGTTTCTATTATCTTAGTCCAGATTCGTGATAACATTTGAAAATTTTTAAACAGGCATGTTCTTTATAGAATCATATGATTTTACTTTTGTTTTACGCTTTTCCTGCATTATAGATTTGCTTTCTTTCCATTTGAATTTATTTTTAATATATATTTGATCATTTTACAGTGAGGTATCACCACACATTGCTCAGAATGGCCATCATCAAAAAATCTACAAACAATAAATGCCGGGAAGGATATAGAGAAGGAACCCTCTTGCCCTGTTGGTGAGAATGTAAATTGAAACAGCCACTATGGAAAATAGTATGGAGATTCTTTAAAAAGCTACAAATAAAATTAACTTATGTCCCAGCAATCCCACTAGTGATCAAATACCCTGAGAAAATCATAATTGAAAACAAAACAAAACAAAACAAAAACACATGTACTCCCAGTGTTGTTGCAGCACTATTTACAGTAGCTAGTACATGGAAGCAACCTAGATTCCATCAACAGATGAATGGATAAAGAAGTTGTGGGACCTATATACAATGAAATATTGCTTGGCCATGAAAAGGAATGAATTGAGCCAGTTGTAGTGATGTGGATGAACCTAGAGTCTGTCAAGAAGGGGAAAGCCAGTGGAAAGCTACTGTATAACATACGGAGCTCAGATCCATGCTCTCTGACAACCTAGAGATGAGTGTGGTGGGAGAGAAGCTCAAGAAGGATGGGATATATGGATAAATATAGTTGATTCATGTTGTACAGCAGAAACTAATATGACATCATAAAGCAACTATTATCCAATTAAAAAAGTAAAAATAAAAGGAAAGGAAAAAGTAATGAAAACATTCTAAATTAAACTTTGTTGAATACATTTATTTCTAGGCTTAAGGAAGGAGTTATGGATATGATAGATCCCTGTCACTAACAGATTTATGTTCAGGGTTCCAGAGAAAAATACAAATTATACTAGTGATGACAAGAAAGTATTCTAGGAATTAATATTACTGAGCAAAATTTTCTTCTGGGGAGGGAGGAATTATCTATTTAAAGAGCTAAAGGAAATATTTTTGGTAGAAGGAATCTCTGGTGTGAGACCATGGATGTATGAAAGAGATTGGCAGATGCAAAGAACCAGAAAAGATATTCAACATGCCAGAGAGCAGAGGGAAAAAAGTTGAAAACGCGATTGGTAATGAAAAGTATGGGACACTGTTGTGAGAATTCATGAAAATATTTTGATTGCATTTGTGTGTGACAAAATTTGCACTGGGAGTATGTACTACAGAGTAGAGAAGCACAAGGTAAGAGATACAGAGGCCATAGAAGTTAATTTTAAAAATCAGTAAGAATTGATAAGGACCTCAGTGCATCTAGCAGAAGTAGGAATAAGACAAGAACAGGATTTCACTAAGGTTAATGAAGTAGCTTGTTTCTATATGATATGTATAAGTTTATTTTGAAATAATTTTAGACTTCCAGCAGAGTTGCAAAGATAGTACATAGTGTTCCTTAATACCTTTGCAACCAACTTCCTCCCAGTGTCAACATTTTATGTAACATTGTTAATGATTAATTAAAATTAGGAACTTAAAATCACAATATCATTGTTGAGTGAACTATGGACTTTATTAGAATTTCTTCAGTTTTTGCATTAATACCCTTCTCACCCCTCCAGGGTTGAATCAAGAATATTTTTCTATTCAGATGTATCTGTTTAGTTATTTTCTGTCTGTGACAGTTCCTTGATCTTTGTCTTGGATGACATGGACAATTTGGAAGAGTATTGATAATATATTTTAAAGAATGTTGCTCGATATGGGTTTGTCTGATGTCACCTTCAGAATGGGAGAAAATAATAGCAAATGAAGCAACGGACAAACAACTAATCTCAAAAATATACAAGCAACTCCTACAGCTCAACTCCAGAAAAATAAACGACCCAATCAAAAAATGGGCCAAAGAACTAAATAGACATTTCTCCAAAAAAGACATACAGATGGCTAACAAACACATGAAAAGATGCTCAACATCACTCATTATCAGAGAAATGCAAATCAAAACCACTATGAGGTACCATTTCACACCAGTCAGAATGGCTGCGATCCAAAAGTCTACAAATAATAAATGCTGGAGAGGGTGTGGAGAAAAGGGAACCCTTTTACACTGTTGGTGGGAATGCAAACTAGTACAGCCACTATGGAGAACAGTGTGGAGATTCCTTAAAAAACTGGAAATAGAACTGCCTTATGATCCAGCAACCCCACTGCTGGGCATACACACTGAGGAAACCAGAAGGGAAAGGGACACGTGTACCCCAATGTTCATCGCAGCACTGTTTATAATAGCCAAGACATGGAAGCAACCTAGATGTCCATCAGCAGATGAATGGATAAGAAAGCTGTGGTACATATACACAATGGAGTATTACTCAGCCATTAAAAAGAATACATTTGAATCAGTTCTAATTAGGTGGATGAAACTGGAGCCTATTATACAGAGTGAAGTAAGCCAGAAGGAAAAACATAAATACAGTATACTAACGCATATATATGGAATTTAGAAAGATGGTAACAATAACCCGGTGTACGAGACAGCAAAAGAGACACTGATGTATAGAACAGTCTTATGGACTCTGTGGGAGAGGGAGAGGGTGGGAAGATTTGGGAGAATGGCAATGAAACATGTAAAATATCATGTAGGAAACGAGTTGCCAGTCCAGGTTCGATGCATGATGCTGGATGCTGGGGGCTGGTGCACTGGGATGGCCCAGAGGGATGGTATGGGGAGGGAGGAGGGAGGAGGGTTCGGGATGGGGAGCACATGTATACCTGTGGCGGATTCATTTTGATATTTGGCAAAACTAATACAATTATGTAAAGTTTAAAAATAAAATAAAATTAGAGAAAAAAAAAAAAAAACTGATTATTGTGGGTTTAGGGGAAGCATGTTACAGAGGCAAAATATCTTTTTTCATACCACCATATCACGGGATACATAATGTCAATGCATTATTACTGATTATGCCAATCTTAATCCCTTGGCTGAGGCATGGCTGCAACATTTCTCTACTGGAAAGTTATGTCTTTTCCTTTCAAATTCTGTTCATTAGAAATGAGTCAAAGATCCAGCCCTTATTCAAGAGAAAGGAAATTAAGCTTCACTTTGCAGAACATGTGGACATATATTAAAACCATCAGACTATAACTAGAAGGTTGATAACATTTCCAAAGCCTCAAATTACCTAATAAATCTATTATTAGAATAGTAATTCAGTTCATCTTTCTGTAGTAATTATTATTGTCATGTTCTAAAGTTCATTTTGTATTTCTCTTATTTCTTCCACATTTATTAATTAGAATTATTTTGTAAAAATAAAGAAAAAGGAGCCCCTTCCTCATTTATACCTTTGTTATTTTAAACCAGAAAGGGCTCAGACATATTTATTTTATTGTTAAGGTTAGAATCATTCACCTGTTACTGATTTGTTTCACAAATTGTGCCAGTACTGGCAATTGTGGCTCTCAGGTTGGCTCCTATATCATTTTGGAAAGCTCTCATTTTTGAAGCACATCTTATTTTTGTTACCAAAATGTGTTCCAGGCTCATTCTTTATGTATTTTATGCTATCTTAGGATTAGCAAAGAAACTATAGCCCTTTCTATTTCAAAAGTATATTTAGAAACCAAGATCTGAGTGCTAGATGTGTTTTTCTGTTGTGATGCCCCTCCAAGGCCCCCTTAGTGGACAGAGCTAAGACATGTATGTTAATACACAGATATTAATATATATGTATTATCTATCTGGCTACTGGTATATGTATATATAGTGGTATGTGTGTGTATAGAATACATAATGTGCATATATATTATACAGTATAATATATATATATATACACACATATACATATTCATTTTGATATCTCAGAGTTCAGTTTGGTACCAAACAGCTCATTCTAGCATTTCCCCTATATTGTAACTTTTTCTCTGAAAGTGAGAAATCTAATGTTCTTTATCTGTCTTTACTTATACAGTTGACCCTTGAACAACACAAAGTTTAGGTGAACTGGCTGCCTTCCCCGCAGCTGAAAATCAGAGGCTAACTGTACAGCTGGCCCTCCATATCTGCATCTCCACATCTGCAGATTCACCAACCTCAGATCCTATAGTGTGTAAAAAGTGAAAGTGAAAGTAGACTGTTTGTGACTCCAAGGACTATACAGTCCATGGGATTCTTTAGGCAAGAATACCAATATGGGTAGCCTTTCCCTTCTGAAGGGGATCTTCCCAACCCAGGGATCAAACCCAGGTCTCCCACATCGCCAGCAGATTCTTTACCAGCTGAGCCACAAGGGAAGCCAAAGAATGCTGGAGTGGGTAGCCTATCTCTTCTCCAGTGGATCTTCCTGACCCAGGTATCAAACCAGGGTCTGCTGCATTGCAGGTGGATTCTTTGCCAACTGAGCTATCATGTGTATTTGGTGGGGAAAAAAAAAACAACAACAATGGACTTATACTGTTCAAACCCGTGTTGTTCAAGGGCAAACCATACGTGAAAACCTAGTTAAATATATAAGTATATATAAATATATAAAAAGTTTCACAATTGCTAATGTCTACCACTGTGGGAAAACAATTACCAACTAGAGTAGGGCAGAAGAATATACAGGACTGTATATGAGGAATGAATCAAAAGAAAATTCTTAGGTTCCTGATTTGAATGGCTGAGTATACAGTGAGGCCATTAACTGAATGAAAAATTCATTAGAGGAAAAAATGATATAAGAAGCAATATGTTTTAGATATATTTAGTTCAAAATGGCTACAGTTCCTCTAAACAGGTAAGTTCCAAAAGTCTTTTAGACGTATAGGTTCAAGGTCCAGATAATCAATGAATTAGAAACAAATATCTGTGAGTTCTAGTTGTGTCTAAGATATTCAAATACAGTAAATAAAGGCAGAAGATAAAATGATTAATAAGAGAATTATGTAAATATAAATAGGTATGCTCTGTGAAGAAAAATTCATCAACTCTAGTATTGTGAATTGTATCTCCTAAAACATACCATAAAAATTTATGGCATAATCCATGGAAAAAGTGTATCTCAGAAGCACCCAATACATATCTTCTAATATATACACTTAAGAAGCTACACTTGAATTCATTGTCCATAATGCAATAGTTATGTTTTCTAATATATTTAAATATTTAATATTTATATTAATTTGTAGTGTTTGTATAACAAATTACCACAAACTAAGTTCAGTTCAGTTGCTCATTCGTATCCAACTCTGCAACGCCATGGACTGCAGCATGCCAGTCTTTCCTGTCCATTATCAATTCCCGGAGCTTGTTCAAACTCATGTCCGTCAAGTCAGTGATGACATCCAACCATCTCATCCTCTGTTGTCCCCTTCTCCTCCTGCCTTCAATCTTTCCCAGCATCAAGGTCTTTTCCAATGAGTCAGTTATTTGCATAAGGTAGCCAAAGTATTGGAGCTTCAGCTTCAGCATCAGTCCTTCCAATGAATATTCAGGACTGATTCCTTTAGGATAGACTGGTTGGATCTTCTTGCAGTCCAAGGGACTCTCAAGAGTCTTCTCCAACACCACAGTTCAAAAGCATCAATTCTTTGGTGCTCAGCCTTCTTTATGGTCCAACTCTCACATCCATACATCACTACTGGAAAAACCATAGCTTTGACTAGACAGACCCCTTTGTCAGCAAAGTAATGTCTGTTTTCTAATATGCTGTCTAGGTTTGTCATAGCTTTTCAATGAAACTATAAGCCATGCCATGTAGGGCCACCTAAGACAGATGGGTCAGGGTGGAGAGTTTTGGCAAAATGTGGTCCACTGGAGAAGGAAATGGCAAACCACTTCAGTACTCTTGACTTGAGAACCCCATGTACAGTATGAAAAGGCAAAAAGATACGACAAACTTAGTAAGTTTGTGTTATTTAGAACCACTATCTTACAGTTCTTGAGGTCAGAAATCTGAAGTGGCTTGGCAGGGATATATTATTTCTGGAAGTTCTTAGGAATATTCCATTCATTTGCTTTTCCCAATTTCTAGAATCTGCCCCTATTTTTTGACTTGCAGCCCTGCATCATTTCAATCTTTGCTTCCATTGTTACATCTCTTTTTTATTATGGTACTCATGACCCCCTCTTATAAGAACCCTTGAGATTACTGAGACCCATTTGTATGACCTGAATAGTCTCCCATTTTAAGGCCCTGAAGTTATTCACATCTCCAGAAACCCTTTGGCTATCTATATAAGATTATATATTCAAAGGTTTCTGGGATGAGAACATTGACAGTTTTGAGTTGGCGGGGGTATTATGCTGCCTACTGAAGGGGCATTGGAATTTGTAGTATACATCAGCTAAAGTAATGTTAGCTGCTGTAACAAACTCCAAAGTCTCAATGACTTCACACAATAGAAATATATTTCTTATTCCCATGCAGTACAAAACAGATGTTTGTGGTAGTTAGGCAATTATTTAGCAAGCAATGATTCAGTGAAGCAGTTTCCTTCTACATCATGATCCATCTTCTTCAAAAGGACATTTCCAAGTTCACCAAAAAAGAAGGAACACCAACACCCTGGGAAAGTTTTAGAGGGCCAGGCAGTGACATAATTCCTACCAGTTCTGCCCAGATTTCAAAGACTAGAATTCAGTCACATGCCTATACTTAACAGTAAGGCTAGGGAGTTTAGATTAGCTATGTATCCAGTACTAAGAAACATTAAGTATCATGAACAGATACTACCAGTCACCAGGTTTATACATAAAAGAACATTTCAGTGACTTTTAAAAGATACCAGTTTAATCATCTAATAAAAACATTAATAGAAAATAAAGAGGACTAACTCTAAATTAGTTATAAGATGAATTGATTGCCTTAAGGATAAAGTAAATATCTCTCAAGTCACCATAAGATTTATGGTACTTTTCTATTTACTGTTAACTCCCAACTCATATAATCTTACCCAGAAATTGAAACAGATTCTGATTTAAAAAACAGTTAAATTTTAGTTTTGGGAAAAAAGAAGGTTTTATGGAATCTGAGTTTTAAAAATATATTATTTAAAAAAAATATTCTATTGCCATTTACATGTAGGATGACAATTCATGTGGTTTTTTAATACAGAAAAATAGCTACCCACTTAACACAACTACACACTTTGTGAGGAGAAACTGAGAATTATCCTTTGTCTCAGGAGGAATCATTTGTTTCCATTTGTAGTCACCAAGTAAGTTAACATTCATTTATAATCTAAGCTAGGAAATTTTTCTGGCACCCTGAAAATCCATGATGATTTGGTTTCTTTTTTTTTTTTTTTTTCTGTGTGATAAGAGGGCTGGTTTCTTAACTAATATTCTACTAATCTATTTTTCTATAATTTCTACACCAGTGGTATATCAAGAAGATGTTCTAAAATTCATGGAATAATGGTCACTCTATCCCTAATAATTTTAGGGGCCCCTTTGTAAATCTTTAGGGCTTCCCTGGAAGCTCAGTTGGTAAAGAACCTGCCTGCAATGCAAGAGACCCATTGGGTGGGGGGAAGATCCCCTGGAGAAGGATATGGCAACCCATTCCAGTATTCTTGCATGGACAATCCCTTGAACAGAGAGGCCTGGAAGGCTACCAGTCCAATAGGGTCGCCAAGAGTTGGACATGACATAGCAGCTAAACCACCAGGAAACCTTTCTTTGCAAATCTTTCCAGGAAAGAAAGCACTAGACTTCCTTTGACAAGGCTGTCTCCATTTTTTGGTGCCATGGGACCAATTCTGAGTAACTCTCATTATGTATTATTTTTGCCTTCAGCCTTGTATATGTGTTTTTGGAATCTTCAAGATGTGCAGAGCTTTAAACATAAAAGAAGAGCATATGTAATCAGACAGAATTAGGATACTATAGTCATAATATCTAAAAATGTATGTTACAAATGTCTGTGACATCATTCTTTCCCTTGCTAATACAGAAACATCTGACAGTTTATTAAAAAGAAAACCAAGAAATCAACCCCCAGTAGCATGGAGTGGATTAATTTGATATTTAAATGCATTATAGAATGATACTAATCCAATTATATGGAACAAAGTTTAAAAGAGAAAACGACTGCTAGGATTTCACAATGTGTGGAAGATAAGAAAAACTCTTGAAAAGAGTATTTCTCTTTGCAATGAATAGTCAGTAAAAAGAAAGTAACTTAAACCTGAAATGATCATAAGAAAGCACAAGGTTTCTACTTTCCTCTGGTTTTGTAAAAGAATCTTGAATTGTGAAGATTATGACAATTTAGTAATGTTTTCTTGTTTTTAAGCATTACTCCATCATTTTCCTTCTCTTAGATTTACTTCTTCTCAGTTATTCACATGCATAATTTTTCCCACATAACATTTGTTGTTTTCATCAAACATAGTGCTGTAATAGTAAATATATTCTTTCCTAATCCATCACTGTGTGTCATTTTAAAATCACTGTCATCACAAAAAAAGAAAATGTATTGGGTATTGTATTTTCTATATCTGTAAAATATTCTATGACATATCTGAAATTTATATTACAATTTTAAAAAATGAGGCCAAAAAGGCAATTCTGCTATTACATTTTGAAACTAGGTTTGGAGCCTTTAGTAGTGGTAGGCATTCTGGCAGCACTTAGGGCCTTGCATTTCACTTTGAGGTAAGGAAGGTAGAGGAAGCATCACTTTCAGTTCTGTGAATTATTAGAAATCATTTAGAAAGAGTACAATAATTCAAATGGAAGAAATGACAAAGATTTTTCACCAACAAATTTGCATTTCTAATAAATTCATAATTAAGCATTCCACATTGGGTGAAAATGAGGAAATCAACTTAGATTTCTATATATGGTCAAAATGGATGTCCAGATATTTTGTACTATTCCTCAATTGTACTGTTAGGAACATCTCAAGACAGAAAATTCTGATATGGGTGTCAAGTAATTGATACTAAATGGAAAGAGTTGTTTTGGGATGTAAGGACTCTGTATCACATAACATGCAACCTCTGATTCAATATATGATAAACCCTGATAACCATAAGCAATACTCATGAAATTCTATGCAAGAATGTTTGGTTGATACACCTGCTCCAGCATTAGACTATGAAAACTGCTTGTTAGGTCTACACACCTAGTTCAGCAATCTGTGCTTAACATATGGAATGAGTCTACCTCAATAGAAAAAACGGTCCTGCCCTTAGAGTGTGACCTCAGGCCCATTGATTTAACCTCTTTAGTCTCTATAATCAGGGCTCCCCAACCCCTGGGCTGAGGTCCTGTTAGGAACAGGGTCCCCCAGCAGGGGGTGAGTGGCAGGCAAGTGAAGCTTCATCTGCTACTCTCCACCCCATTGCTAGCATTACTGCCTGAAGCACCCCTGTCTTCCTCGGAAAAACTGCCTTCCATGAAACCAGTCCCTGGTGCCAAAAAGGTTGCAGACTGTTGTCCCTAATAATCCATACAGAAATCCCTAATACCATCCCTGACAGGGAGTCATTCAGGAAATATACATTATTAATGTTCCTATGATACAGTGTCGGGTACTATCCTTGTTCATTTACTATCAGAACTGGCTGAGGAAGTTACTAGCATGAAGCACTCACATATCAAACTTGGCTGACAGCCACATTCCACACTAGGCCTACTGTGTAAAGAGCAGCTCTGCCTTATGATGGTTAAGATCAATTGTATTCACTAAGATAGTCATTTCTCTCCTTGCCTGCTGGCCCCTGGACACAAGAATCCCCAAATGAACAAGGCTTATAGTGTAATCACACTCTGGCTGCAACACCTGGCAGAATTACACCCACTGTGGGAATCAGGTCTCTAACCCCATGGAGATCAGCACCGTGGGAATGGAAAGCACACATTTCAAGTCAGTAATGAGGACTAATAGCAAGTGAATTCCTTGTATTTCCATCTCTTGGTTCCTGGATTTATGTACTCTCCCGACGGGGAATGCTATACAGAAGACATACAGACAATAATACATCATGGGGCACAGTTCTCCATCCTTGTGGAGTGTTACTACGGAGCTGGCACTATATGCCTTCAGCAAGGTGTTCCTATACTGTATTAGATCACAATCATGGTGCTTACTCTTGTAACCTCTTTTCTCTAAACTGGTCTGACATGTTAAATGGGATTCCATGCCAGTGGATCAATCAGTAAGCACTCAGATTCTAGTGATGGCCACAGCCCTAAAGGCATAAAGAAAGTGCATGATCCAGCAATCCCACTGCTGGGCATACACAGTGAGGAAACCAGAAGGGAAAGAGACACGTGTACCCCAATGTTCATCGCAGCACTGTTTATAATAGCCAGGACATGGAAGCAACCTAGATGTCCATCAGCAGATGAATGGATAAGAAAGCTGTGGTACATATACACAATGGAGTATTACTCAGCCATTAAAAAGAATACATTTGAATCAGTTCTAATGAGGTGGATGAAACTGGAGCCTATTATACAGAGTGAAGTAAGCCAGAAGGAAAAACACCAATACAGTATACTAACGCATATATATGGAATTTAGAAAGATGGTAACAATAACCCTGTATACGAGACAGCAAAAGAGACACTGACGTATAGAACAGTCTTATGGACTTTGTGGGAGAGGGAGAGGGTGGGAAGATTTGGGAGAATGGCATTGAAACATGTAAAATATCATGTATGAAACGAGATGCCAGTCCAGGTTCAATGCACGATACTGGATGCTTGGGGCTAGTGCACTGGGACGACCCAGAGTGATGGTATGGGGAGGGAGGAGGAAGGAGGGTTCAGGATGGGGAACACATGTAATAAAATCGAAAAAAAAAAAAAAGAGTACTGGAGTGGGTTGCCATTGCCTTCAATGACCAAAATGCCTATAGTTGTAGTAATTTAGTTTAGGAAATGAATTTCCCTGTATCCCAGCTAGTCAAAGCTATGGTTTTTCCAGTGGTCATGTATGGATGTGAGAGTTGGACTGTGAAGAAAGCTGAGCGCCAAAGAAATGATGCTTTTGAACTGTGGTGTTGGAGAAGACTCCTGAGAGTCCCTTGGACTGCAAGGAGATCCAACCAGTCCATCCTGAAGGAGATCAGTCCTGGGTGTTCATTGGAGGGACTGATGCTGAAGCTGAAACTCCAATATTTTGGCCACCTCATGTGAAGAGTTGACTCACTGGAAAAGACCCTGATGCTGGGAGGGATTGGGGGCAGGAGGAGAAGGGGACGACGGAGGATGAGATGGCTGGATGGCATCACTGACTTGATGGACGTGAGTTTGAGTGAACTCCAGGAGTTGGTGATGGACAGGGAGGCCTGGCGTGCTGTGGTTCATGGGGTCACAAAGAGTCAGACACGACTGAGCGACTGAACTGAACTGAACTGAACAGCTAAGTAAATATTTGATACATGTAAAGACATAATGCAAACCTTTGTATAACATGCATGCCTTGAGTTACTACCCCAGTCCCATCTAAGATTAAAAAAAAACAAGAAATGACAACAGCATTTAAAAAAAAAAAGTGCATACCCAGAATATGTATCTATTCTAATAGAATGAATCACTGATCCTCCCAAGGTAGAAGGGGTCAGTGTTGTTTACTTGTGACTAAGTGGCTAGTTTCCTTGGGAAATGACGCCATACTGGAGATTCAGCAATGATCTGCCTCTGTTATTGACAGGTTAAATATTCAGCGTTGACTGTAGGTATATTAATTTCTATCCACGCATAGCCTCCCTCCCTGCCCACAATGACTAATTAGTTCATGTGTCCATCATGTCAGCATTTAGGTGTCTGATGACAAAAATTGGCTGAAGGCCACTGGTGGACTTCTTGCTGAATGTCTCTTTAATAGGGGATGCTGTGGGTTGCTCCTTATCATGTAATTATAAAATCTTCATACATTGCACACATTACTAAATATATATTTACATTTTTCTGTTTCAGATTTGGATCTTTCAGTATTTCTTCCTCCAAGTCTGTGACCAAGTCTCAGCAAAGTCATTTTTCCACTGACCATGTGTCTGAATGTAGTGTAACCTCAGGCCATTTCTCTTACCATGTGAAATGAATGACCAAACGCAGTGCATGAAATCCTGCTCATTTTCATTTTGATTCTTTCAAGGCTATTTCTGAGTGGAGTTAGAAAGCATTTGTCATCATTTTCAGCTTCAACTTATAAACAGAGCCAACTTACAGGTCATAGCACAGGTAGTAGATGAGAGAGAAGCTTTGCTGAAACAGTTGTAATGACTTAGTAGTTGGGGCTACTATCCATGCATTTTGCTTTTATTCTTGACTTGTCCATACTCAATAATGGATATAGAGCTTTCATTTTACAAATTGTTTCTGGACCCACTCACTCTTATGACTAGGTAGATTTGAGAAATCACATTTCATGAAGGACAATTATAGCAGTACTGTCACTTGGTCCATAAATGCACCAAGATGGCAGGACCTTTTTTTTTTTTTTATACAAATTCCAGGTCTTCTGTGCATCTTCCCACTAGAGCCTGTCAAGAACCTCACAAAGGATCCTTTCCCAACACTGATAGCCTGCAACTGCCCCAGTGCCCTCTTTAGACTCTGAGCTCTGCTCAATGCTGGTAGCCCTTCACATCATGCAACGTGGGATTTGGAATGGTTTTTCCAGTTTTTCCATATCCAGTAGAATATGCTGCTTCAGAAATCTCAAAAGAGGCCCTCCCAGTGTTTTTTTTTTTCCTTCTTCTTCATGGTGGAAAGCACAAGATAAAAAAAAAATCTGTTTTTTCACTTCAGATGGAATATCCTGACAGGCCACCATCTGGACTCCTAAATATTTTACAAATATGGTAAACCCCAGAAACTTCATAAACTTTAACTCCCAGTGTTAGGAGCACTTATATTCTTGTAAGACCTCCAGTGTGTTAGTCATCTGTGTGTGAGCAATGCATCCTTGCTCATCTGGATTAACATGAGGTTATGATGTGTGATATACTGTGGGACATGCAGAAATTCAGATCTATTTGTACTACGTTTTAGGATGGTGGACTTGAGATACTCCTAGGAAAGAATATAAATATGTCTGTAGTGAATTCCATGTGAAACTGTACTATCTTGAGATTTTTTTTCCCCTATAAGGAAAGGAAATAACTTGAATTTAATGGATTCATCAAATCAGTGGCAACATACCACAGACCAGAGGTTGTATTTAATCTGCCATTTCAGCTGTGATTAAGGCTAGTTGTTAGTAATTAAGGCTAGAGATAGTTGAGCTTGAGGTATTCTGCTGTCTCTATGTCTATCACTCTTGTGCAGAATCAGACTGATGAATTTATGGGAAAATAGTGAGGGCCTAACACACAAGCATCCATTAAATGTTTAAAAGGAGCACTAATTTCCAAACTTTTTAGCATGTGATATTCCTTTTGTTTTGCTATCTCCTCTCTGAAAGGGGATGTGAGAGTTGGACTATAAAGAAAGCTGAGCACTGAAGAATTGATGCTTTTAAACTGTGGTTTTGGAGAAGACTCTTGAGAGTCCCTTGGACTGCAAGGAGATCCAACCAGTCCATCCTAAAGGAAGTCAGTCCTGAATATTCATTGGAAGGACTGATGTTGAAGCTGAAACTCCAATACTTCGACCATCTGATGTGAAGAACTGACTCATTTGAAAAGACCCTGATGCTGGGAAAGATTGAAGGTGAGAGGAGAAGGGGATGACAGAGGATGAAATCATTATGATGATTAACCCACAGACCAAGAACCTAACATGGGGTTTCACTAAATACCATTCAAGTCTTTTCCAATTATACATTCAGCAACCAGGGGGGAAAAAAAAAAAGCATCTTTCAGACCCATTTAATTATCTGGCCCCCAAATGGCACCAACCAAAGAGGGAGCCATGAAAATGCTTTGAGTTTCTGGGAGTCAATGTCATCATGAACTCTTGTTTCCAACGATGCTCACAATACCTTTTACCAATATTCACTTACCAAAGCAATTGACCATAGGTTTCTTTGGGAAAGGACTGAAACAGTCACCACCTTTATATTAACCATGGTGTTGCAGAGCCTGGCCTAACAGTCAGTGATTCTGTTCTGACTGGCTCAGGTCTACAAACTGGAAAAGGCATTGTAACATTTTTACTGAGGCAACTTCTATTAACCTGATTTCTCATCCTTGGTTTCATCTGAGGAAACAAATTGAACAGTACCTTTTTTGACTGCTCATGTATCTTTGCTGTTGCTTTGACTAATACTCTAGTAGGTTGCTGATGCACTGCATCCTCTTGAGTTCTGCATGAAGATGATAGATAATAGATGGATAGATACAAAGTTGTTGTTTTTTTTTTTTTAACTCAGGTTTCTTTTCTATAGGGATTCTATTGGATGTTTCAGGACCAAGGTGTTGGAAAACTTTCTTTCATTTTAAGGAAATGGATAAAATAACTTACTTCTAGCTGCTATGTTCTCACCAATCTAGTCTAGTACTATTGTTAGATTATACTATTTTTTTCTTAGTCCATCATGACAGGTAATCCTCACTATATTTTACGATCAGTCTTCCATGATGTGTAGACATAGTGATTTGCTGTCTGTATATCCTGCACACCATGTTTCCCATGTTTCCTTTGTCTTGGAGGGAAAGAAACTTCTAGGCATTTAAGTTATAATTGTCTATAATTGTATAAAGATAGCTCTACTTTGCCTCCACATTATATCAAAACTCCTTTATAATTTTTTCACAGAACTTTAAAATCACTATCTAGTTACCCATATAGTGTTTCATAAGTTGATTACAACTAAATGTTTATGAGGATGATTTAGACACAGACAACTTGCCTCAACTACATTTATCTATAACTATTAACTGTAAGTCCTCTGCAAATGCTTCCTTCTTATGATTAATTATACCTTACCTACCCACCTACCCACGTATGTATGTGGGTGTGTGTATATATATATATATATATACACACACCCACACACATATACACACACATACACTTACATATTTATATATAACATTTTACATATTTTACATAATTTTCTATTAGAAAGTTTAATTATGTCTTACAATATTTAAAAGACTACAAGTTTGATCTGAATCCTATTATGACAATTATATTAGGTCTATTAGTAATTGCAAGGTATTTGATCCTAAAATGACATTTACAAGTTATTTTAACCTGTTTAACACTGCCAAATACTGAGAAAGGAGATACAAAAGCATGTAACCAATCAAGAGACTTTTTGTTTGACCTAATTCTTTATAAGTAGTCAAGGGGAAAATGAATAAACGTGTTTTATTACTTAAAATGGAATAACTTAAATTAGAAACTCCTCAAATATACTTCAAAACAGATGGTAAGGCAGTTACCAATATTGTTCCACTAATTTTCACAGAATCTTAATCTACCTATAAAATCTTTAATAAAAGCAAGTGAAATTAAATCAGTGGTAGTGATCTTTTCTGTAATAGACCCTATATGTTATTGTTGTATACCTCCTTTAAGAACTTGAATAATTACCTATCCTTCCTTTAAACTTCAAATTCTTACCCTGTACTGGTTTCTTCACTTCATCCTTGCATTTTATTAAGCAGTTTCTACCCCTTTGAACACCACCAAATTCTGCTTTTTTTCGCACAGCAAATATTCTGGAAATAATTTAGTTACCTGCATCATTTATTCCCTTCCATTTATTTACTGTTCAACCCCTTTACATGTGGTTTTGACACCAGTACTGGAACCGAAACTCCATTCTGACCTTTCTGTAGTCTGCTCATCTCAATGTCTTAGTAGGTCCTCAGATTTATTAGAACTCACAAAGTACCTTCCCCCAAAACAAAACACACCAAGCTATTTTTTCTCATGTTTTTAACCTAATGGTAGCATTAACATTTACTCTTTCAGCATTTAGGTTCAACGATTAAACATACCATTGATCTGTCCTTCTAATGCTTCTCCCATCCCCATCATCAGTAGCATGATTCTTCCGTATCATAATTTCAAAACGCCTGTGTTTCTAAAAGTTTTGTTATTGCTATTGTAATAAGTTACCACAACACTATATATTTTTCTTACCTTGCTGTTTGGAGGTCAGAAGTATGAAATAGTTCTCACTGGATTAAAAACAATGTTAACAGGACCACATACCTTTTTGGACATGCTACAGGAGACTTTGTGTTCATGTCCTTGCCAGCTTATAGAAGTTTCCCAGATTACTTGGCTCAGTCACGTAGTCCATCTTCAAACCAAACACTGACCAGTAGAACCTTCCTCGGGCCTTCTCACTCAGTCTCTGAACTCTTCTGCGTCTTCTCCCACATTTAAAGGAAGCTGTGATTACATAGGGCACACCTGTATAATTCAGGATAGCTTTTCTATTTTAAGTTGATTAGCAATCTTAAGTCCATCTGGGACTTTACCATGTAAGGTAGCATTCACAGATTCTGGGGATTAGAATGTAGGGGTCCTATTTTTCTCCTACCACGTCCTGCAATAAGCACTGACATGTACACTTTTCTGTAATAGGGCAAGTGCCCCATTTCTGTGATTTATATTTATAGAAGTATTCAAATTAACAGGTTAAAATATATGAAATTTTTGTTAATAACTATTACAAAAACACTCAATATGTCCTGATGAATATTCTAATTATTAAAGTCTATGAATAACCTCTAAACATTTGAAGTAGTGGATTCCCTTCACTGGTTATACATTCCAATATGAGGGGAGGGGCGTCTACAACCAGTAACTGACAAAGTGCTCAAGGTAGGACTAACTCTCTGTCACAATTAACTGTTCTCAGCTGCTCACAGCTATCGTGGCCTCCCAGGTAGCGCAGTGGTAATGAATCCACTTGCCAAGGAAGGAGATGTGGGTTTGCTCCCTGGATCAGGAAGATCCCCTGGAGAAAGAAATGGCAACCTACTCCTGTATTCTTGCCTGGAAAATTCCATGGAGAGAGGAGACTGGCGAGCTACAACCCATGGGGTCGCAAAGAGCTGGACATGACTGAGCAAATGAGCACTCATGCTGCTCAGAGAGCTGAGCTAATGCTAGCTCCAGCTGACTGTATCCTCTCTCAGCTTTCTTCTGAAGCTCCATCCTATTTCCTTCATTCCTCATCTTCCAAGAATACTCTCTCAAGAAATCACTAGCCTAGAAATCCCAGAATTTCAAGTTGTGCTTTCACAGAAGACAGCCTAAGACATTTACCAAAGCTGACAATTATCAAGTTTTTAATCGCTTCAGATATTATTGGCCAACTGTGTTTCTCCTTCAGCAAATTGCTTAAATCCTTTGATAAATTGATTTATTCCTATTTTTGTTATTAATTGGAAAAATGTTTATGTTAAATATATATTTGTTGGTAAGAGTTTCAAAAATATTACCTTCTATTATTTATATTTTCATTTCATTTATGAACATTTTTTGTGATCTTTTTGCTTATTGTCCTTTGATGAAAGTAAAAAAATAGGATTGTATTGTATTATCGTAGAGAATAAAAATCATATTATGTTAGTGTTATGTATTTTGGTAATTTATTAGTTCTAATTTTTTTTTTCTGGATTTCTTAGAATATACAGCGTCATGTCATGGATGAATAGAGATAATTTTAGTTTTACTTTTCCATTCTGAATGCTTTTCTTGCCTAAATGGCCTGGCTAGAACTTTCTGTACAATGATGAGTATATGTGGCTAGAGTAGATATTCTTCACTTGTTGCTGATCTTAGAGTGAAAATACTCAGTGTTTCTAAATTAAATATCATATTAGTTATAGGTTTTTATACTCGTTATCATATTGAGAAAGTTCCCTTTTATTCATTATTTTGCTTTTTTTATATCATGCAAGGCTGTTAGATTTTGTCAAATAATTTTTAATATGTCTATTTAGATGATTATATGATTTTGTCTTTTATTTTGTAGATACGGTATATTATATATGAATTTATTTTGAATATTAATTCAACTTTCTATTCCTCTGGATATATCCTCCTTGGTCATGGTATATTTTCATATGTTTCTAGGTTTGGTTTACTAGCAATTTGTTTATAATTTTTACTTTGATATTTATAAGATATACTGATAAGTGGTTTTATTTTCTTGTGATGTTTTGTCTGATTTTGGTATCAAGGTAATACTATCCTCATGGAATTAGTTAGTAAATCTTCTCCAATTTATTATGGAAGACTGTAAAGAATTGGTATGAGTCATTTTTTAAATGTTTGGTAGGCTACACCAGGAAATTTTCTAAGTGTTAGTGGAACATGTTTTTTAAATTACTAATTTAATCTCTTTACTTGAAATTATTCTATTATGATTTTCTATTTCTTCCTGAGTCAGTTTTGGTATTTGGTATCTTTCCAAGAATTTGTCTTTCAACATATAAGGAGATCAGCCCTGGGATTTCTTTGGAAGGAATGATGCTAAAGCTGAAACTCCAGTACTTTGGCCACCTCATGCCAAGAGTTGACTCATTGGAAAAGACTCTGATGCTGGGAGGGATTGGGGGCAAGAGGAGAAGGGGATGACAGAGGATGAGATGGCTGGATGGCATCACTGACTCAATGGACATGAGTCTGAGTGAACTCTGGGAGTTAGTGATGGACAGGGAGGCCTGGCGTGCTGCGATTCATGGGGTCGCCAAGAGTCGGACATGACTGAGCAACTGATCTGATCTGATGTGATGTGTAATATCCTTGTTTTTATACTACTTGGAGTTTGTTGAAGTTTTGGATGTGCAATGTTTTTCATCAAATTGAGAACTTTTTAGGCATTATTTGTTCTTAAAATTGTCTGCTTCTTCTTCTCTCCTCCTTTTGGCACTCACCTTTCGTGTGCTTTGATGTGTTTAATGTTTCCAAAACTTGGTCTAAGGATCTGTTTCTTTTTCTTCATTCTTTTTCTCAGTTTCTTTGGATTGAATAAACTAATGATCAGTCTTCACATTTGCTGATTTTTTTCTTTCCCAAGTTCATATCTGCTGTTGAGTCCCTCTGGTTAAATTTTCATTGAGTTATTGTACCTTCAACTTGAGTTTTCATTTGGTTATTTTTAAAACTGTGTATCTCTTTATTGATATTCTCTTTTTGATGTTACATTGCTGCAAAAGTAATTTCAGGCTTGCATTGTTGCAATTTGCCATTTGATATTGGAAAATATTCTTAACTCATTTTAATGCACAATTCTTGCTTCATGATTTTTGCTAATGAATTATTACTTGATGTTTATTCTACATGTATTTTGCTTCCCTGGTAGCTCAGTTGGTAAAAAATCCAGCTGCAATGCAAGAGACCCTGGTTCAATTCCTGGGTCAGGAAGATCTGCTAGAGAAGGGTAGGCTACCCACTCCAGTATTTGCAGGCTTTCCTTGTGGCTCAGTTGGTAAAGAATCCACCTGCAATGTAGGAGACCTGGGTTCAATCCCTGGGTTGGGAAGATCCCCTGGAGAAGGGAAAGAAAGAAAGAATTATTACTTGATGTTTATTCTACATGTATTTTAGACTATGTAAATGATGTTGGACAAAAAGTAAATTCAAGCAATTTTCTTATTCAAGTTCAAAATGGGTCATGATGCAGCAGAGACAGCTGGCAACATCTACTATGCATTTGGCCCAGGAGCTGATAATGAATTTACAGTGCAGTGGTAGTTCAAGAAGTTTTGCAAAGGAAACTAGAGCTTTGAAGATGAGGAGCACTGTGCCTGGCATTCGAAGTTGATAATGACCAACTTAGAGGATCATCAAAGCTAATCTTCTTACAACTAAACAAGAAGTTGCCCAAGAACTCAAAGTTGACCATTCTATAGTCGTTTGGCATTAAAACAAATTGGAAACGTGAAAAAGCTTGATAAGTGGGTGCCTCATGAGCTGAATGCAAATCAAAAAAAATCGTTTTGAAGTGTCATCTTTTCTTATTCCACACAATAATGATTCCTCAATCAGATTGTGACATGGTATGAAAGGTGGATTTTCTATGGCAACCAGTGATGACCAGCTCAGTGGCTGAACCAAAAAGAAACTCCAAAAAGAAACTCCACTTTCCAAAGCCAAACTTGCACCAAAAAAAGGTCATGGTCACTGATTGTTGGTCTGCTGCCACTCTTGTCTACTGCAGCTTTCTGTGCCAGGTGAAACCATTACAACTGATAAGTATGTTCAGCAAATTGATGAGATGCACCAAAAACTGTAAGGCCTGCAGCCAGCATTGGTCAAAAGTAAGGGCACAATTCTTTTCCATGACAACACCTGACAGCACGTCGCACAAACAACACTTCAAAATTTGAAGGACTGGGCTACAAAGTTTTGCCTCATCTGCCATATTCACCTAACTTCTTAACAACTGACTATCACTTCATCAAGCATCTAGACAACTTTTTGCAGGGACAATTCTTCCACAACCATCAGGACACAGAAAATTTTTTCAGAGTTCACTGAATCCTGAAGCATGGATTTTTATGCTGTTGGTATTCAGTTGCTCAGTTGTTTCTGGCTCTTTGTGATGCCATGGACTGCAGCACATCAGGATGCCCTGTCCTTCACCATCTCACAGAGATTACTCAAACTCATGTCCATTGAGTGGGTAATGTCATCCAACCATCGCATCCTTTATCATTCCCTTCTCTTCCTGCCTTCAATCTTTTCCCAACATCAGGAACTTTTCTACTGAGTTTGCATTAGGTGGTCAGAGTATTGGAGCTTCAGCTTCAGCATCAGTCCTTCCATGAATATTCATGACTGATTTCCTTTAGGATTGACAGATTTGATCTTGCAGTCCAAGGGACTCTCAAGAATCTTCTCCAACACCACAGTTAAAAAGCATCAAGTCTTCTATGTTCAGCCTTCCTTATGGTCCAACTCTCACATCCATACTTGACTACTGGAAAAACCATTTCTTTGACTATACTGACCTTTGTCAGCAAAGTCATGTCTCTACTTTTTAATATGCTGTCTAGGTTTTTCCTAGCTTTTCTTCCAAGGAGCAAGCATTTTTTAACTTCCTGGATGCAGTCACCATCTGTGGTGATTTTGGAGCCCCCCAAAAATACAGTCGGTCACTGTTGCCCCATTTATTTGCTATGAAGTGATAAGACCACATACCATGATCTTAGTTTTTTGAATGTTGCGTTTTAAGCCAGCCTTTTCACTCTGCTCTTTCACCTTCATCAAGAGGCTCTTTAGTTCCTCTTTGCTTTTGGCCATAAGGGTGGTGTCATCTGCATAGTTGAGGTTATTGATATTTCTCCCAGCAGTCTTGTTTCCAGCTTGTGCTTCCTCCAGCCCAGAGCTTCTCATGATGTACTCTGCATATAAGTTAAATAAGCAGGGTGACAATATACAGCCTTGATGTACTGCTTTTCTAATTTGGGACCAGTCTGTTGTCTCATGTCTGGTATAACTGTTACCTCTTGACCTTCATACAAGTTTTACATGAGGCAGGTCAGGTGGCATGGTGTTCCCATATCTTTAAGAATTTTCCATAGTTTGTTGTAATCCACACAATGAAAGGTTTTAGCATCGTCAATAAAGCAGTAGTACATGATTTTTCTGGAATTCTCTTGCTTTTTCTATGATCCAATGGATGTTGGCAATTTGATTTCTGGTTCCTCTGCCTTTTCTAAATCCAGCTTGAACATCTGGAACTTCTTTGTTCACATAGTGTTGAAGCTTAGCTTGGACAATTTTGAGCATGGCCTTGTTAGTATGTGAAATGAGTGCAATTGTGCAGTAGTTTGGACATTCTTTGGCATTGCCTTTCTTTGGGATTTGAATGAACACTGACCTTTTCCAGTTTTGTGGCCACTGCTGAGTTTTCCAAATTTGCTGGCATATTAATACTACAGGAATAACAAACAAATGCATTTCTCAATGGCAAAAAAAAAAAAAAAATGTGTTGACTGTACTGATTCCTATTTCGATTAATAAAAATGTGGTTGAGCCTAGTTATAATTATTTAAAATTCAGGGTTCTAAACCATAATTACTTTTGCACCAACCTAATAGTTGATTGTTATTACACCTTAATTTACTTCTTTAAGCATAAGGTCTTTTGATTCTTCAACAATGTTTATAATTCCTCTTTTGAAAATTGTTTTTGGAAGGTGATATCTGAGCCCTTTCACAGGCTGTTTCTTTTGTATGCTTTTGTTCCCCTCTGTATTGGTCATGTCTGCCTGTTCCCTTTCAAATCTACCAATTTCATATTCAAACTCGACAGTTTTGATAATATATTGCAGCAGTTCTGAGTACTAAACACTCATATTCCTCTGGGGCTTGTTTGTTTTGTATCTGTTCAGTGATTTGGTTGGATAATTTTGGTCATGTCTGTTTCATCCATAGTGTGAATCTTGCCCTTTTCAGGTTGACACTATAACCTTTGCCTGGGACCTGGGGAATAAGGAGCTCCATTTTTTTTTTTTTTGCCACACATACAAAGTGTGGAGCATCAATCACGTTGAGTTTATATGGGTGTAGAGGAAGGCAGTGGATTGTGGTTAATTAGAGTGTGTTGCCATTCCCGTCTCCAAGGGTTCTTCTCAACCCAGGAATCGAACCCAGGCCTCCTGTATTGCAGGCAGAGTCTTTACCATCTGAGCAACCAGAGAAGCCCCAGTGATGGTCTTACTGAGACTTAATAGACTTTCTTTAATCAGTATTACTACAATTATTGTATCTTCTTAGGATAATTTCTAGAGACATTAAATGCATGCTTGTTGTTTAAAATAATTTTCACCAGTTATGGTTGTTTCTCTGGTAAGCAAGTTTACAAATTAATTATACATTATTCCAGAATGAAGCTATCCACAATTACTCTTTGCTTCCCTAATCTCAACATTATACCCCTCAGTATGCCTTGAAATTATATATTATTTTACAATTAATCACTACAAATATCTATTCTTCATGCATCACTTATTCCTACCAAGAAGGTGACTTGTCTTAACATATTAATAAGATTACATTTTGACCAATTATAAGTTGAAGTTTAATCATCTTGAAATGAGTTCTTTTGAATTATCCTTTTAAATTCTTTTACTATGCTTTTCAGATTTTCATAGTTTTAAACAGTCTTATCTTTCTAAACCAGCACCTCTCATCCAAAATAATGTTGCTCCTTTGGAGACATTATCAATAACTGGAGACAGTACTGACTATCATGAGTGGGTCAGTGCTTCGGGCATCTAGCCACGGAGAAGCAGAGTTGCTCCTAAACATACTGCGAAGCACAAGACACCATCCCACAACAAAGAGTTATGTGGGCAAATGCCAAGAGTGCCAGCTGAGCAACTTTGCCCCAGTCCATTCATATGCCTTCTGCAGAGTATTACTCAGCCACATCACACTTTTACAGCATGTATCTCATGCTCCCCACAACTGCTATTAGACTATGTCAAACTTTAATCCAGTAGAATTAGCAAAAAACGCATATCAGTTCTCTTCTAGAAGGGAAAAGATACAAAACAATTTAACATGTAGAAAATTTAATGTAAATATGTTCTCGTATCTTTTGAAAAAATCATATATATATATATATATATATATATATAAACAAAACCTTAAGACATTGCTAATGAAAATATAAATTATTCATTCCAAAATAACAGCAAGGATCTTTCATTTTAAGCAACATACAAAAGCATTTACCTCAAATATATAATAAAGAAAGAAGGAAAAGAAAACAGAATTAATGAAAGCAAAAATCAAATGAAAAACAAATTACTTAAAGTACCATCAAAAGCAATATCCCAAGCTCATCCCAAGATAAAGAAAAATAGGACTCCAAAGGAAATAGAATATTACAAAAGAGTCTCTACCAAAGCCAGCACATAATATTGTACTTCTGGCTACTCCTTTTTGGTGCTCAGCCAGATATAGTTGCAAACAATAATAAAAGTGTTCTGGTAATTGGAAAAATATGGCTTATGCCAGTCAGCAAGCAAGACCACATGCAATGGAGGCACTTATAAAACTCTTAATTTGTTTTCAGAAAAATCTGTCTTCAGCATTATGTGTTACTTACATTGGGCTATGGGGAGAATCACTGTTAAAGGACTTGGGAGTTTCTGTAAAATATATGAAATTATTCCTGGGAAACTTTGAGAGTTAAGCTCATTTTAAAGTTGAAAGTGATTAAATAATTTATTGGGGCAGAATGTCATTTTATGCCTTGGTTTTATAATCATTAGTGTGTACACACACATGATGCACAACACAGGCACCACATATAATCACTTCCTAAAATAGATGTCAGATAGTTATTATTTGAGATGCAATAATGGTTTGAATAATTAAATCTTTAAACCCCTTACATTAACAGGCACTAAAGTATAATAATCCAAAGCCTAAAACTATTATTAAATTAAAATATCCTTTAACTTATGAAAGAACAGCAAGCCTTTAATTAACTAAAAATTCAACAAATCTCCAAATGATGCAAACACATGTAAGTGGAAATGTTCATGTATGTATGTTAAATTTTGTTATTGCTTTTTTCACAGTAAATCAGTCTATTCTTTTGCCTGCTTCACTCTTATTTTCGGAAATCAACAGTGTGAGAGAACTTTCAGTTCTCTTCCATTGTAGTTATCCCATTTAGCTTACTACATAGAAGTAGGATTCTGAAATAAACTAATGCTGCATAAAAAGCTGCAATAATTAAACTGTTAGATTCAGGTCTGATATCACTCTTCTAAACTCTGAGGCTTATTTTGACATAAGAAATAAAGGTTGTTGGCAGAAGGGAGGGTCAGGAGAATTGGGTCCTAGTTTCAGCTTCGCCTCTAACCAGCGATGAAATAAAATTCATATTTTAAGTCAAGGCAAGACAAGAAAAATTTAAACAGAAAATGTTTTTCTGCCTATCTGGGCCTCTTCTCTCTCCTGCAGTGTGAACTGTATATCTGCATTATACACTGTCCAGACTTCCTCACTCGCAGAAATACCTATGCAATGTTAAAGATCAATTTTTCTTCTTTTGGCACTGCCTATGTAACTCCTTAGAAGATAACATTTCTTTATCAGCCCTTAAGGAATCACCTTGCACATGCAGACATCTTTGGTGAACTTTATGTACAATGCCAAGATATAATTTCCCTCAAAGATAGTGCAACTGATACAAAACAGACTAGGTCAAATGATCCTGGGAGATACTAGACTGCACCTAGAGTAAGCTCTTAGCTTAAATAGTTGCTTATGAACTTATTAATGTCACTAACTATATTACTCATATTTTACCTATTTTACAAGATTATTATTTCTTGCAATAACAAATGTGTGACAGACTCTGGTAAAAATAATGATGACTAGGAAACCTGAAACAATTGACTAAAGATACAGTTCTGTAAGATCAATGATGGTTAATAGCATAATGCTAGATAGAGGAAGAAGCAACAAGAATCAGTTTCTGGACCATAACAGACTTATAAAGCAGGCAGTCTAGGGGCTTTTTTTCTACTATTAATAGAATCTAGTCCAGTAATAGTATGTGCTATGCTTAGTCGCTCAGTCGTGTTCAACTCTTTGCAACCCCATGGACTGTAGCCTGTCAGACTCCTTTGTCCATGGGGAATCTCCAGGCAAGAATACTGCAGTGGGTTGCCCTGCCCTCGTCCAGGGGATCTAACCTCGTCCAACCCAGAGATCAACCCCTGGTCTTCTGCATTGCAGGCAGATTCTTTACCAGCGTAGCTACCTGGGAAGTCCAACAGAATGTAGAATGACCTACCAACAAAATCCTCACCTGATCTGGAAATGGGCATTTCTAGTGTGGGGGACAAGTTGGTCAGGAAGTGCCTCCACATCCTTGGTCAAAGTTAAGGCTGAAAGGAAGGGGACTGTTAAATAAAGAAGGGTGCTCATCATCCATTCTACAATAATCAAGTTTCTAGCCATTGGAGTTGCTGACCTACAATACATCTTGAAAGGAATTCAGTGTGAAGATATGGATGAGGCATTTTGTTCTGTGAACAAACTGGTAGAACTAACCGTCATATATTTTCAGCAGAAAATTTTATGAACCAAGTTTCTTACATCTTTCCATACATAAAAAGCACTAGAACCATTAACTTAGATGCCTTTTCTGCACAAATAGCAGTAACCTTCTACCAATGTGTGCTTGGTCACATGTACTCCTTTGCCAAAATCACAGATACCTCCTTACCTCTTCAGAACAGTCCTCAGAGCTTTCTGAATGACTGACTACTCCATGGTTAAAATCCTCAGGTTGGCTCAAATAAAATTTTCCACTGTTTTCTTAGAGTGACTATTGATTTTTTTCATCAATGCCAGTCATGTGGTCTCAGACATTCTGCACCATTTGTGACACAGAGTTCCTTTACCTACATGGAAAGAATCATAACCCTGAATATTAATGTGCCTTTGAACCACTTAAGGAATCTTGTTAAAATTCAAATTTTTATGAAAAAAGTCTGAGGTCAGGCTCTACATTTTACATATCTAACAACTTTCCAGATAATGCCAAGGCTGCTAGTTTGATAATCAAGTTTTAGAATAAGGAGCTAGATGATTTTGCAATTTTTAACCAACATTTTTATTTATTTATTTATTTTAATTTATTTAATTGGAGCCTAATTACTTTACAATATTGTGTTGGTTTTATTTACTTTTGGTTCAAAGATGCTTTGAGGATGTCTTTGATAAACTTGATAGATAAAACAATCATTTGAACAAATTTTTTTATTTTAGCAATCTGAATTAAAATATTGGCAATCAGAATAAACACAGTTCTAAAACATTTACCCATTTATATTTTGGGAAATTTATGACTTCTGAAAGAATTTCTCATATCTATTTTATTTAGCAGTTGAAGATTTTGTCACTGAGGTATTCTCTGAAGCAAATATTAGATACATTGGCAATTATACCTCATGAACTTATTCTGAAAATCAAAAGTATATTAGTGTAAAGCTACTGCTTTGCCAAAAAGACATGTTGGCTCTCTTCACATGAATTTCCAATTCCTGTTTATTGATGCACCACTTGAAATCACAGGATAGCATAATTTAGTGACAGCTTTTATCTCTGAGCTGACAATGTGTGTGAGAATTACTTGGCATGCAAGTTCAAAGATGACCTTGTTCTACTGTAAACAAATTGTTGATCTGTAACGCTGTAATGATTCTACAGAATGATCTATAATCCATCACATATCCTTTTGTGTGCTGCTTCAGGGCACAATGATTATAGACAAAGTATTCTTCTAAGACCATTATGAATACTTGTTTATAGTCTCATCTCCTTGATGATGTGATAGTATGGGTAAAACAGACTCATTTCTCCATAGAACAGAAAGAGTATCCGAAGATAAGATTCTACATTCTAAGTAATTTAATTTTATGTAAAATAATCTTAAATAAATTTTACTCCTAATGGCATTGAAGTTCTAAAAATATTCCTCACACTTCCATTATTATCTTTCTAAAAAATACCACTAATATTTCAGGAAAATATCAGTAAAGGATATGTGTATGTGTGTGTGTACATATGTTGTTTCTCATAAATGACATATTAAAAGATGTTCTTATTCTTTACTTTTTTCAACAAAGGATATATGGAATGGAGGGCAAGATTCCAATATGGCACCAGAGATTCCAACCTGCTAGTGTACATGCTTCATGTAAACCCCACCCCTAACCTCCTGTGAATGTGATGACATATAACTCCTGTTGAGTGTTACATTAGATGTCAAGACATTTTGCAGATGAATGTAAGATTCTTGATTACTTAACTCTGAGATCATTAAAAGGTAGATTATTCTTGAGCCTGACCTAATCTGCTGAACCCTAGAAGAAATCAAAGATTTTCTTCCTGCTGTCATTGAAGAGGCAAATAATCATTCTGTAAGTTGCTGATGGTGAGTTCATGTGGCAAGGACTTTAGGATGGCTTCTAGGAGCTAAAAACATTTCCTCACTGACATTAAAAAAGAACACTGTCCTATATATGCAAGACACTGAATTTCATCAACAATTGGTGATCTTGAAGAGGATCCCAAGCCTCAGATTATACTGTAGCCCCTGTCAACATCTTGATTTTAGCCTTATGAAATTATGAGCAGAAGCATCAATTAAGCCATACCCAGATTCCTGTCCCACAGAAACCATGAGATAATAAGTATATATTACTTTAAGATGTTAATTTGTAATTTGTTTTGATGTAAGATATCCAATCATGAGGAACAAAAGAGACGGGATCAGAAGTCATAGTAGATGAGAGATGTCAGCAAGTTTTTGGAAGACTAAAATAATCCAAATGATACTAACGAAGGACAAAAGAAAACGCATTCTGTGTACCAACAGATGTAGGTAATGATTAAAATATCAAGAGCTTATTTACTCCACAAAGTACGGGAAATAAAGGAAGAGGATGTAGAGGTCATAGTTACCCACTCTTTCCTCACCGTCCCTACAAAGAGCAAAGCTTTATTTTCTGGAAAAATTTAATCAGAGAACCCCTATACTTGGAATACTGGGCACAGTACAGGGTGAGATAAATCTCAAGACTGAAAATTGGGATGGTGGAACCACCCTCCCCCTGCTACAAATGCATGCCTCAAAGCCAGGACTAGAGGACAGCTTTGTACAGAAACTGTTCAGTCCCAAAGAAAAGACCTTAACAGACTAGCGTTTGGGGGTCTTCCAAAGAAAAGGCTATTTTTCTATTTCTCTGTCAATGTAACCATCTGTTAGAATTCCTATCCATGTCCTCAGAGCTTTTGACAATCTTTTCAGTGTTTTACTCTTAATTATTCATGTGAGGCCAAGAATAGACTGACATTGAAGAAATGTCAAGGGAAATAGAACCCCCTCAGAACAAACAGAAAACAATAATAACAGAACTTAATAGTGACACTAGATATAAAAGAATGCAATGCCTTCAATATTATGGGGGAAAACAGGATTTTTTTTGTTTTTTGAGGGGAATTCCTTTGTGTTCCAGTGGTTAGGTCTCCACACTTCCACTGCAGAGGGCACAGGGTCAATCCCCAGTTGGGAAGTAAGATCCTACATGCTGCACAGTGCAGCCAAAAAGAAAAAAAAAAAGATGTTTTCAAACTAGAATTCTATATCCATTCTAAACAAATTAATTGTAAGTGCAGAATGAGAAAATTTTCTGATATTCAAGTTTCCAAATTGTACCTCCAAAATACCCTTTTCTAACTTCCTAAAGAATAAAGGTATAACATAAAGGAGAAAATAAAATTTTGCTGTAGGAATATAACTGAACTGTCAAAGATTAAGGGAAACATTGTAGTTTACACATAGAGATAAAAATGCAGGGAAATTATAGACAAAATGAAACATAATCAAAGTAAGTTATTTTGTTTAACATAACCAAATAAGTATTTAAATAGTCAAACAGTATGAATAATATGATAGCTAATTGTATGTGTCAACTTGATTGGGCTAAAAAATGTCCAGATAGCTAGTAAAGCATTATTTCTCACTATATTTTTGAGCATGCTTCCAGAAAAGATTAGTATTTGCATAGGTAGCCTGAATAAAGAAAGTAGCCCTCACCAAAGTGGTTGGGTATCATCCAGTTTGCTGAAGGCCTGGATAGAACAAAAACATGGGGGAAGCTTAAATCTGTCGTCTGCTTGATCTGGGACATCTGCCCTCTCTTGTCCTCAGACAGCAGTGTTACTGGTTAT
Organism: Bos taurus; assembly: GCF_002263795.3. Classification (NCBI taxonomy): domain Eukaryota; kingdom Metazoa; phylum Chordata; class Mammalia; order Artiodactyla; family Bovidae; genus Bos; species Bos taurus. Next base: position 32,914,008 of record NC_037333.1, on the reverse strand, counting down.
CTGGGCTTTCAGACTTAGACTGCGACATGCACCATTGACTCCCCTGGTTCTCAGGTCTTCAGATTCAGAATGCATCATACCACTGACTCTCCTGGATCTCTAACATGCAGACAAATAAACCCATATGTCTCCTATTATTTCTGTTTCTTTGGAGAACCTTGGATAATACAAATACTCATGCTATTGATTCAACTGAAATTGTGATAAAACTGTACTGAATGGGGTATGGAAAGTAGGTGAGATGCACACACCTGGTAAATTCTGAACTAGTATAATATTAAAAAAATATAGGTATATAAATTACTCAGCTATAAAAAGGAACTCATTTGAGTCAGTTCTAATGAGGTGGATGGAGCTAGAGCCTTATACAGAGTGAAGTAAGTCAGAAAAAGAAAGACAAATATTGTATATTAATGCATATATATGGAATCTAGAAAGATGGTACCAAGGATCCTATGTACAGGGCAGAAAAGGAGGCACAGACATAATGAACAGACTTTTGTACTTTGTGGGAGAAGGAAACAGTGGGATGATTTGAGAAAATAGAATTGAAACATATATATTGCTGCTACTGCTGCTGCTGCTAAGTTGCTTCAGTCGTGTCCGATTCTGTGCGACCCCATAGACGGCAGCCCACCAGGCTCCACCACCCCTGGGATTCTCCAGGCAAGAACACTGGAGTGGGTTGCCATTTTCTTCTCCAATGCATGAAAGTGAAAAGTGAAAAGTGAAAGTGAAGTCGCTCAGTCGTGTCCGACTCTTAGTGACCCCATGGACTGCAGCCCACCAGGCTCCTCCATCCATGGGATTTTCCAGACAAGAGTACTGGAGTGGGTTGCCACTGCCTTCTCCAATTCAGCCCACTAGACTACTTAAAACATACTTTTACACTCTTGTCTTTATGGAGCTGTGTATTTTGATGAGCACTTCCACTGAGCTAAATGAGTTTCCTGCACATGTTTTTTTGTTTTTGTTTTTTAATTTACGAATGACAGTCCTTTTCCCCCCAGAATGTAAGAGCCAGCACTATTTTAGAAAATAGGAAACCTGAAGTCAACATAATGTTATTTCAAAGAACCAGAAGTTCATGTGATTTCGTTGTCAAAGGGATAGTCTGTTTGTATTGGTAGAGAACTGGCCAACAAGAAATAAATGGGTTATTTATAATATCCTGCTGCCTTCTTAGGGCCTAGAAATCCAGAGGGTTCTTTATTTTGTGAGTGGGCAATATATCTGAATATGTGCACTTGGAAAAAATAGAACAGTAAAATTGGTTTGCTTAAAATAAAAAGAGACATACAACAACTGGCTCAGAGAAAATAAAGAGCAGGTGGAGAATGCAATAAGAGATGTCCTTAAGGCGGAGTCATGTCAAGAGAAAGTTAATTTTATACCATTAAGGAAATAATGTTAGTGCCCATACTCTTCCCTTTTGAAATTTCTAGTTCAATCTAAATTAGTCATTATTCCTTTTGTAGGGTGAGTTCGTTCAAATAGATGCTATCTGAAGGGCTTTCTGCTTTACAGTTGGCTGCTTGTGGGACATAAATGACACTTATCATTATATTTCCTATAGACTGGTAGATACATGCAATCATTTGTTTTACGTTTAAGAGTTTGTTCTGCCATCAATTGGAGAGGGATGCTAAAGGCTCTACTCATGCTCTCGACAGGACAAAATCTAGGGAAGGAAGAACAACAAAGAACAAGTCACCTCGTGGCATAACTGAATAGTCTGTGCAGGTCCTTTGTTAGAAACATAAAATCAGTCATTCACTTGTATAGCCAAATTCCTTTTAACCATCAAGACCAATGTATAATCAATAATTAAGTAGCAGGCATAATAAGGGAAATTTTACCTCTTGAAATTTCAGTATTTTATGTATATAATTCTTCAAAGGAGCACTAAAACTATATCCTTTGATTAAACAATTAGTAGAAATCTCCATGGGAGATGAAAAAATGTAGATTATGAAAATAATTCCCTATATTTCTCGTTGGCACTCACTCTACTGTGATTTAATTGCTTGAGTTATTTTTCCCCATCATATTGTGAATTCCATGAGAAAAGTGACCCTTCTGTCTTGTCTAACACTCAAAAATGTCACTTCAAACATTTTTAAGAAATATTTGACAATAAACCCTTTTTTCATTGTTGTCAAATATCTTATTTGAAGAATATATTTTGGGAAAATTAATCCAATCTATTTTGATTGTCCTTCATCACATAAGAACTTGGACACAGAGTGTAGCTTATGAATGAAGCTGGTGATTCTGTTTTTCTCCTTATTCCCTCCAGTGGGCTTCCCTAGTGGCTCAGACAGTAAAGAATTTGCCTGCAATGTGAGAGACCTGGGTTTGATCCCTGGGTTGGGAAGATCCCCTGGAGGAGGGCATGGCAACCCACTCCAGTATTCTTGCCTGGAGAATCCCCATGGACAGTGGAGCCTGATGGCTACAGTACTTGAGGTCACAAAGAGTTGGACACTACTGAGCCACTAAATACAGCACATTACCTCCAGTAACCCCATTTTCTTTAGAGAAGAAATATGATATTCTACCTAAACTAAGATGAAAAGAGCTTGTTAAACTTATTCCCATGAAAGGATGTATGATTATTAATTCCTCCACCTCATCTTCTCAAAGAGTTATTAGATATTTAATAAAAACAAAATTTTGCTTAGGTTTAACTTTCCCATATCAGATATAAGCTAGTTTCTTGAGGAGGCAATAAAATCATCTTCTTCTGCTTATTACTGCAGTTAATTTCCTTTTGATTCTTTTCTCTTTCATCATAGGTTTAAGTATTGCTAAGAGGTAGGGGAAACAGGAAGGATAAGGCTACCCTATGTTATCTTAGTAAATAATGAACAGTCAGTAGGGAGGTTATGTGTATCTTTCTTTGTCTTACTTTTGTCCACATAGAAATTTCACCTCAACTATTAAAATAAATGGGTAAATAAATAAATACTTATAAAAAATTTGCATTTTAGTTTACTCATTTTTCAAAATCTGTTTTCACGAATTACAAAAAAAATGCAATGAAGTTAACAAAGTTCCTAGTTAAAACTTACTAAAAGTTGTTTACAATTTCACCTTATCGTCATGTTTTATGAAGGAAGTCACATTTTGTGAAGAATTTCAGCCTGTTTGAATATTTGCATTTCTGATAAATTTGGCACATAATTTCAGACATCTACCTATAATCATTAATACTATTACAACTTGTTTTCACATTCTTAAAGTATATAAATGCTTTTTGAGTATTACTTCAAGAGTTTTATATCCTGATCTTAGCACATACGTTTATAAAAATGCCACAAATTTGTAATTCTTCCTCAAATAAAAATTAATATTTATTATAAAGTGCTAGTTTCAAAATCCATTACTGTACTATCTAAAAACAGGAAATTTTAAAAGTGAATTTTAAGTAATAATATCCATGAATTATTAGGAGAGATTGAATTTTACATACTTTTGTTATAAATCTGTAACAAAATTTATGAGAACCAAAAGAGAATTGAATGTCTGGCCTATTTTGAAGTAAATAATTAGAAACATTTATTCTTCAAGCAGCTCTGGCTATAAACAATAAGGTAAAAATTATTTTCTTTCTCTTCTTCACCTCTAAATATTGTTACCTGCTTAAGTTAATTTTATTTAAGCTACTTAAGGACATATTAAAATGCAAACCTAAGAAGTTTATGTGTCAGATATAGGATAAACTATTAATATGGTTTTATTTCTAAGTAATTTATGGTAAAATATAATGAGTTCAATAAAATACATAATGCTTTCAAGAATGTATATTGAAAGGACAGTTTTTCCACTTGAGTTTTAAAAGTTTTATTTAATTCATCTTAAAATTTGTCTGGGTGGTAATAGCATGAAATATTTGTACTAAGAGTTAAATACACTTTCTTTCAATATCTTCTATTGGTAGCAACTAAATACTTTTTCAGTACATCTTCCAAACAAAAGCATGAATATATTTTCCTGAGTTGTATATTTCTACATGTTTTTTGAAAGGCTTAGCTATTACCACCACTATAGACATTATGGAAACACAAATAACTCTGAGGAGTCAAATGATCTTGAGAAAGAAGAACAAAACTGGAGTTACCATGCTCCCTGATTTCAAACTAAACTACAGACCTATAGTAAACAATATGGTACTGACACAGAAACAGACACTAAGTCAATGGAATAGAATAAAGAGCCCAGAAACAAACCTACATTTAAATGGGCAATTAAAATATGACAACAGAGGCAAGAATATATAGTGGAAAAAATTTTATTTATCTTCAATAAATGACATTGGGAAAACTAGACAGTGACATGCAAATGAATCAATTTAAGACTAACCTTCACACCGTGCAGAAAAATCAATTGAAAATCATAAAGACTTAAATATAATGCCTAAAACCATGAATACTCTAGAGGAAAACAGGGGCAGGAAGCTGACTGAAATTGCTCTTAGTAATATTTTTTTAATATACTTAGGCAAGGGAAACAAAAGCAAAAATAAACAAAGGAGACTACAACAAACTAAAAAGCATATACAGAGTGAGGGAAACTAACAAAATGAAAAGAAAGAAGATAGTTGCAAATTTTATATATTTGATAAGGGGTTAGTGTCAAAAATATACCAAATACTCATACAACTCAATATCAAAATAGTGATTAAGAAATGGGTAGAGGATTTGAATAGACAGTTTTTCAAAGAAGAGATACAGATAGCCAACAGGCCCACGAAGAGATGTTCAACATTTATGATCATGAGGTAAATCCAAATCAAAATCACACTGTGGTATCACCTGACACATTTTAGGATGGCTCTTATCAAAGACAACAAATAACAAGGGTTGATAAGGATGTGGTGAGAAAGGAACCCTTGTGCCCTGTTGATACATATGTAAATTGGTGCCGCCACCATGGAAACAGTATGGAGAGTCCTCAAAAACACTGAAAACCAGAATTATCCTACAATCCAGTAATTCCAGATATTTTTTCTGAAGAAAACACAAGCGCTAATTCAAAGAAATATATGCAACTCTATGTTCACTGCAGCATTGTTTACTATACCCAAGATGTGGAAGCCCCCTAAGTGCTTGTCAATAGGTGAATATATAATTTGCTGTATATGTGTGTGTGTATATATATATAAATATAAATTTAATATTTATATATTGAATAAATCTAAGATGGCAGAGTAAAAGGACATGTGCTCATCTTCTCCTGTGAGAACACCAAAATCGCAACTAGTTGCTAACAACCATTGACAGGAGAATGTTGGATCCCACCAAAAAGGGAAAAGGAGAAGCACCAACAAGATGGTAGAAAGGCACAATTTCATTTAAAATCAAATCTCAGACCCACCAGATACTTGGAGGGTGCAAACAAAATCTTGTGTGCACCAGGACCCAGGAAATTGAGCAGTGACCTTCACAAGAGCCATAACCAGACCCGCCTTTGAGTGTATGAGTGTCTCCTGTGGAGGCACAGGTCAGCAGTGACCTGCCGTGGAAACAACTGCAGCAGAACTGGGGGGCACGGTGTGTAGCATAAATCCTCTTGGAGGAGACTGCCATTAGCTCCACTAGAGAGCTGCTGAGCAGACAACCCACAAACTGGAGAACAACTGTACCAAAGAAGTTCTCACACTGTTGCAAACGTTCTAGGGGCACAACAGATTTCCAACCTGGGTTCTGGCAAAGGGAATGAGAACCCCCGGGGAACTTGACTTTGAAGGCCAGTGGGATTTGATTACAGAACTTCCACAGGACTGGGCAAACACTCTTGAAGGGCACCAACAAAACCTGTTGTGTACCAGGACCCAGAAGAAAGGAGAAGTGACACCAGAGATTGAACCAGCCTTGCTTGTGAAAGTCCAGAAGTCTCTGGTGGAGGCATGGGTCAACAGTGGCTTGTCATGTTGTCAGGGGCACTAAATACAACAGTCCAGGGTGCTGGCATAAGTCGTTTTGAAGGAGGTCAGCATCACAGCCATCACCCCTCCAATAGTTTGACTTCAGGCCAAACTACAGTGAGGGAACACAGCCCCACCCATCAGCAGAAAACTGGATTAAAGATTTACTCAGCATGGCCCCCACACACCAGAGCAAGGCCCAGTTTTCTCCACAGCCAGTTCCTTCTTGCAGGAAGTTTCCACAAGCCTCTTATCCTTGTTCACCAGAGGGCAGACAAAATGAAAACCACAAGCACAGGTAACGAACCAAACTGACCACATGGATTACAGCCTTGTCTAACTCAGTGAAGCTCATAAGCCATGAATGTAGGGCCACCGAAGATGGACCAGTCATGGTGGAGAGTTAAGAAAAAACATGGTCCACTGGAGAAGGGAATGGCAAACCATTTCAGTATTCTTGCCTTGATAATCCCATGAACAGTATGAAAAGGCAAAAAGACATGAGCCTGAAAGATGAACTCCCCAGGTTGGTAGGTGCCCAATATGCTACTGGAGAAGAGTGGGGAAAATAGCTCCAGAAGGAATGAAAAGGCTGAGCCAAAACAGAAACAATGCACAGTTGTGGATGAGTCTGATGGTAAAAGTAAAGCCAGATGCTCTAAAGAACAATATTGCATGGGAACCTGGAATGTTAGGTCCATGACTCAGGGTAAATTGGAAGTGGTCAAAAGGAGATGGGAGCAATGAACACTGACATTTTAGGAATCAATGAACTAAAATGGACTGGAAAGGGCAAATTTAATTCAGAAGACCATTTTATCTACTGCTGTGGGCAAGAATTCATTAAAAGAAATGGAGTAGCCCTCACATTCAACAGAAGAGTCTGAAATGCAGTACTTGGGTGCAATCTCAAAAATGACAGAATGATCTCTGTTCCTTTCCAAGGCAAACCATTCATTATTACAGTAATCCAAGTCTATGCCCCAACCAGTAATGCTGCAGAAGCTGAATTAGAACAGTTCTATGAAGACCTACAAGACCTTTTAGAACTAACACACAAAAGAGATGTTCTTTTCATCATAGGGGATAGGAATGCAAATACAGGAAGTCAAGACATAACTGGAGTAACAGGCAAGTTTGGCCTTGGAGGACAAAATGAAACAGGGCAAAGACTAATAGAGTTATGTCAAGAGAATGCACTGGTCATAGCAAACACCCTCTTCCAACAACACAGAACGACTCTACACATGGACAACCCCAGATGGTCAATACCAGAATCAGATTGATTATGTTCTTTGTAGCCAAAGATGGAGAAGCTCTATACAGTCAGTTAAAACAAGACTGGGAACTGACTGTGGCTCAGATCATGAACTCCTTATTGCAAAATCAGGCTTAAATTAAAGGAAGTATGGAAAACCACCAGACCATTCAGATATGACCTAAATCAAATCCCTTACCATTATACAGTGGAAGTGACAAATAGATTCAAGGAAATAATCTGATTGACAGAGTGCCTGAAGACCTATGGACAGAGGTTCATAACATTGTACAGGAGGCAGTTATCAAAATCATCCCTGAGAAAAAGAAACGCAAAAAGGCAAAATGGTTATCTGAGGTGGCTTTACAAATAGCTGAGAAAAGAAGAGAAGTGAAAGGCTAAGGAGAAAAGGTAATATATACCCATCTGAAAGCAGACATACAAAGAACAGCAAAGACAGATAAGAATGTCTTCCTAAGTGAACAATGCAAAAAAAAAAAATAAGGGAAAATAATAGAATGGGAAAGACTAGAGATTTTTTCAAGTAAATTAGAGATACCAAGGGAATACTTCATGCAAAGATGGGCACAATAAAGGACAGAAACTGTATGGAAGTAACATAAACAGAAGATATTAAGAAGAGGTGGCAAGAATACACAGAAGAGGTGTACAAAAAAGATCTTAATGACCCAGATAACCATGATGGTGGGGTATGATCACTCACGTAAAGCCAGACACCCTTGAATCCAAAGTCAAGTAGGCCTTCGGAAGTATCACTATGAACAAAGCTAGTGGAGGTGATGGAATTCCAGCTGAGCTATTTCAAATTCTAAAAGATGATGCTGTAAAAGTGCTACACTCAAAATGCCACCAAATCTCAAAAATTCAGCAGTGGCCACAGGACTAAAAAATGTCAGTTTTCATTTCAATCCTAAAGAAAGGCAATGCCAAAGACTGTTCAATCTAGCACATAATTTCCCTCACTTCACACACTAGCAAATAATGCTCAAATTCTCCAAGCTAGACTTCAACAGTACATGAACCGAGAACTTCCAGATGTCCAAGCTGGATTTATAAAAGGCAGAGGAACCAGAGATCAAATTGCCAACATCCACTGGATCATAGAAAAAGCAAGAATTCCAGAAAAACATTTACTTCTGCTTCATTGACTACACTAAAGCCTTTGACTGTGTGGATCATAACAAACTATGGAAAATTCTTCAAGAGATGGGAATAACAGACCAAATCTGCCTGCTGAGAAACCTGCATGCAGATCAAGAAGCAACAGTAAGAACCAGACAGGGAACAATGGACTAGCTCAATTTGGGAAAGGAGTCAGCCAAAGCTGTATATCGTCACCCTGCTTGGTTAACTGATATGCAGAATACATCATGTGAAATGCCAGGCTGGGTGAAGCACAAGCTGGAAACAAGATTGCTGGAGAAATACCAATTATCTCAGATATGCAGATGACACCACCCTCATGGCAGAAGGTGAAGAGGACCTAAAGAGCCTCTTGATGAAGGTGAAAGAGCAGAGTGAAAAAGCGGGCTTAAAACAACATTCAAAAAACTAAGATCATGGCATCTGGTCCCATCACTTCAGTGGTAAATAGAAAGGAAACAATGGAAACAGTGACAGACTTTATTTTGGGGGCTCCAAAATCACTGCAGATGGTGACTACAGCCATGAAATTAAAAGACATTTGCTCCTCGGAAGAAAACAATGACAAACGTAGGCAGCATATTAAAAAGCAGAGACATTACTTTGCCGACAAAGGTCTAGTCAATGCTACGTTTTTTCCAGTAGTCATGTATGGATGTGAGACTTGGACCATAAAGAAGGCTGAGCATAGAAGAATTGATCCTTTTGAACTGTGGTGTTGGAGAAAATTCTTGAGAGTCCCTTGGACCAGAAAGAGATCAAACCAGTCAATCCTAAAGGAAACCAGTCCTGAATATTCATTGGAAGGACTGATATTGAAACTGTAGCTCCAATACTTTGGCCACCTGATGTGAAGAGCAAACTATTGGAGAAGACCCTGATGCTGGGAATGATTGAAGACAGGAGGAGAAGGTGAAGACAAACGATGAGATGTTTGGATGGCATCACCAACTCAATGGGCATGAGTTTGAGCAACCTCCAGGACAGTGTGAAGGACAGGGAAGCCTGGCATGCTGCAGTCCTTGGCATTGCAAAGAGTCAGGTATGACTGAGCAACTAACACCATGGGAGGCTGAAGGAGGTGGCCTAACTTCCTACTCCTCTACATTAACATATCTGCATTTTCACTTTGTCTTTCTGACTATAAACTTCTGAGTATTTGAATGCTGCTTTTTTCATGTCAGCAAACCTGCAGTCAATACCAATCTTATTTTATCTTTAATACAACACTTTAGGGAGAATTAAGACATCAAATCACCTATCAAGTTAATCTTTGCTGCAGGAGATAAGAAGTAAAAAGGATTAATCTGGCATTGCTGAGGGTATGTGACTTTCCCAGTCTATCCCTTGATTATCTCTCTTTATCTTTTCTCGTTTTCTAGATATTGCTGGTGTCTGTATACTTTATGTTATACAATTTCTTTTGCTATAATGATTTTGAGACAATTAGGATGATATAGATGAATCACATAAGATTTCCTGGTTAACTTTTTAAATTGATGGTGATAACTGAAATAGTGACAGTTAAAATCTAATCATAATACTAGATATCTAAAATAGGCTCCATAAAATAATTGCAAGTTATTTTGTAAGTGTCAACTGCCTACACATGCAGAATATGGTTTCAGTTTTTTTTAAAAGCAAGATTTGGTTTATTGAAAGACTGCAACAATGTGGTTATCTGCACATTTCACCTACTACTGATGAGTTTAAAAAAATACTGTAATATATTTTATCTTCATTTACCTACTGAAAATAGAAATAAATCAATATATACAGCATAAACATTAGTTAATTTAATGAAAATAGATTTTGATTAACTCAAACTAGGGGCACTTGGAAACTGTACAGAAATATGGCAAATCAAAAAAAATTATTTTTTCAACTGGCAGTGTATCAAGTTGTAGCTTGGTTGAAAATTTCTCAGATCAATTTGATGTTATTTTTATATTCTGAACAGATTAGAAATATATTGTTAGTCACTTCATGGAAGGACTTTTCACATCTAATCTTGTTACTTCTTTCAAGTATTATAAAATGTTTTTAGTCAGGTGACTATTTTTATTAGTGTTTGAACCCTTTCTTCTATCTGATCAAATTAATAGAGTGTCCATTTGGAGACTATATTGAAAAGTGTTCACTTGTAAACAACTGAACACACTGCAGTCTTTTTAAGGTAGGAAAGGACTAAATGCAGGAAATTGGGCTTGTACATAATTTTTTAAAAGGCAGAGGTCACTGTCTAGATCCTGGGAACAATTTTTAGCACAGAAATCGATTGTAACTCTGCTAAAATAAAGAACATCGTCCCATCATTGCAGATATTGATCAATCAACAATCTGCTAGCTTCAAGCAATGTGGATGGAGCTAGAGATTATCACACTAAGCAAAATAAGTTAGCGAAAGAAGAATGCCACATGATATCATTTATGTGTGGAATCTAAATGCAACACAAGTGAACCCAGCTACAAAACAAGAACAGAAGTACAGATATAGAGATCAGACTTGTGGCTGCCAAGGGGAGGTAGGAGGGGGAAGGACTGGGAGTTTGAGATTAGCAAATGAAGCCTACTATATATAGGATGGATGAACAACAATGTCCTACTGTATAGCACTAGGAACTATATTCACTATCCTGTGATGGCCATAGTGAAAAAATATGAAAAAGAATACATATATGTATAGCTGGGTCACTTTGCTGTACAGCAGAAATTAAACACAACATTGTAAATCAATTGTACTCCAATAAACTTTGGCCACCTCGTGCGAAGAGTTGACTCACTGGAAAAGACTCTGATGCCAGGAGGGATTGGGGGCAGAGGGAAAAGGGGATGACAGAGGATGAGATGGCTGGATGGAATCACTGACTCAATGGACGTGAGTCTGAGTGAACACTCCGGGAGTTGGTGATGAACAGGGAGGCCTGGCGTGCTGCGATTCATGGGGTCACAAAGAGTCAGACACGACTGAGCGACTGAACTGAACTGAAAATTAAAAAAAAAAAAGAATCTACTAGCTTCAGGACCATTTTACCACCAGTATGATCTGTGCCACAAAATAGATGTCTTACATCCTGCCTTTATCTAACCTAAGCCTTGCAAAAATGCATCCAATTGCTATAAATTATATTCCAAACTCTAAATGCAAAGAAATCTGGGCATGTACTTTTTGCTTTTCTGTTGTCTGTTCATGAGAGATTATAGGAAAGGATGTTGAGTGAGTAAATCCCAGTGTCTGCCAAAGTCAACAACTACTCAACAGACGCACATAAACACATATCTTTCTTATGCTTAAAGTTTTGAGCAATAGTACTGCAACAACAGCCTGAAGCCAACTAACTTAACAGAAATAATCCCTTATATGTCCCTACCCCTTTCACAAAATAGAACATTCAAACTCTGATCTGTTACACTTACATGTCTGAATGATATTCATTCTCCCTTTTAGATCAGTAAAAATCTGTCCTTATTTTCCTGTAACTTATAAAATAACAGGTAGCTCAGCTGGTAAAGAATCCATCTGCAACGCAGGAGACCCCAGTTTGATTCCTGGGCTGGGAAGATCCCCTGGAGAAGGAATAGGCTACCTACACCAATATTCATGAGCTTCCCTGGTGGCTCAAATGGTAAAGAATCCACCTACAATGCAGGAGACCTGGGTTCGATCCCTGGGTTGGGAAGATCCCTTGGAGGATGGCCTGGCAACCCACTCCAGTATTCTTGCCTGGAGAATCCCCATGGACAGAGGAACTTGGTGGGCTACAGTTCATGGGGTTACAAAGAGTCGGACATGACTGAGTGACTAAGCAGAGCACAGATAAAATAACATATCTAGTCCATTCTATATAAAATAGTAGTGTAAAAAGGGAGAGGGAAATAAAAAATAATGGTAAATATGGAAAATTTTATATTTAATGAAAGAATGAATAAATAAATAAAACAAATAAGAGAATATTTGTACAAATGTATGTTTACTGTGATATCTGATAATAAAACTCTATTTTTAAGAATAATTTGTTGAGAAGGCCATGGAATTCTGATAATTTTACTGGGAAATCTTATCAAACTTTGGAAATATGCTGATAAGGGAAAAATATAAAGACTTATTATGTAAATAATGTCCTATCACTGCTTTCTAGGGAAGACTTAAGATTCCTAATATGGTTGTATTAAGGACTCTCATGTAATTACAGTAAAAATCACACAAAGCTCATCATAAATTTCCCAACCTTATTATACCAAATTAGTTTCCATATAAGATTCTTAGCACCAATATTGAAGAGATAATTTTTTTTTTGAAGAGATAATTTAAGACTTTAAAATTCCAGTTCTATGACTTTGTTCCTACTATGCCAAAACTAGGACAGTGTCATCAATTTTATCATGATTTTTAAAACAAGCTTTGAGAAAAAAAAATTAAGAAATCATTTTTGGGTAGTCATAGAAGCTTTCCAATTTTCAGAACTCATCTTGATCTGAAGATAAGAACATGAACATGCAAATTTTCTTTCTTTAAGCTCTAACGCAGTTGCAAGAACGGGCCAGCAACAGAGTTAATGTATTCCTTATGGCAATCTCGTTCTATTTTGGCAGCCACGTGGTCCATCACAATGTTAACTTCAACAGGCATTTCATACTGGGTCATAGCACTTGGTAAGGTAAGTAATTGGTTCATTAGTCTATGGTTTGATGTCACAGCATTGTGTTCCATCTACTAAAGGATTTTCACTAGTGTCAAACAAGTCAGACAGTATCAAACAGTCCTGGGGGTTCATTGGAAGGACTGATGCTGAAGCTGAAACTCCAATACTTTGGCCACCTAATGCGAAGAGCTGACTCGTTTGAAAAGACCCTGATGCTGGGAAAGATTGAGGGCAGGAGGAGAAGGGGGTGACAGAGGATAAGATGGTTGGATGGCATTACCGACTCAATGGACATGAGTTTGGGTAGACTTCAGGAGTTGGTGATGGACAGGGAGGTCTGGCATGCTGCGGTTCATGGGATCACAGAGTCAGACACGACTGAGCGACTGATCTGGAACTGGAAACAAGTTAGATAAATCAGAAAGGCAATCATAGAGTTCTCCTTCTTTGAAGTTGAATGTCTACAAATATTTCTCATACCTCTGTATGGTTCAAGTTATGCATAAAATTTTAATAGGTGCATATAAGACCATTGCAGTGGGGGAAGGGGTGTGGTGGGCATGCAAATAGAAGAGTAAGCTCTAGGCTGAACACACTGAACCAAAGCCCAGGAAAATCTCTGTCACTGTCATATCTGGGAAAGCTACCACAACCATTTCAAAAGCTACTTACAGCAAAATGATATTTCTATCTCCACTACAACCAGAGCTGTGATATAGAAAAATGGTGCCTTCACTGTAGTAAGTGGCAGACTCAGGAAGATTTTATTAATAGCTTAAAACTATTCTGTTGCTACTGATATCGAATCTGATAAAATAAATGTCTTGCACCCTTTCTCTCTTCTCACCTGTCTCAGTTTGGAACTGGTAAAACTGTTGCAAAACCCAAACTTTAAAAAGATTGGAAAGAATGCTGAACAAGTTCATCATATTATCTGCCACATAAGGAAAGCACAAATTTTGCATTTGTTTTCCCTTCTTTAACAAAATGTAAGACTGACTGATTCTGATGAAATAAATTCTACAAAGTCAAAGATCAAGACAGGATTTCCATGTTCAATCAGTCTGAACTTGAAACGGAAGGTCGAGTTCCAGATAATACACATATTAAAGGATAGTTTTAATATTTAGGACTGTTTTCTTTTGTTTCTTTGTTTTGTTTTTTAACATGACTCTAACCATCTGAATATATTAAATCCCATCTCTGGAATTCAACTTAATTTGGAAACTTGAACACTATTCTATAATTAGATTTCTAAGCCATGATTATCTTTGGAGCACTGTCTATCGTTTAGATGTATCCTCTGTAAATTCCTACTGCTACTCAGGGAAAAGATACATGAACGTCTAAATTCAAATGTATTATCCTCATTTCTTATTAATCTGCCTTCCTACACATAACTCAAAAAAATTCTGATCTGCACAATGCATTAACTCCACAATTTTATCATCACCACTTTGCTGACATGCAGTCTAAATCATTCACAGTCATTTTGATTGTTATTAGTTTAAGACGAAACAGAGATAATTTAAACAGTTATAATATTTTCTTACACACAATAATAAGAACCACTGAAACTCAATGGCATTAGGGAAAAATGTTTAAGCTTCATTAATAGATGCGGTTATATCATTACTTCTACTGATGTATTTTAAATGTGTTCTGATGTATCTTTGGTGTGTGTCAGTGCACAAGCAGACATGTGTGCATGTGTGTGTTTTATAATAAAAACCATTTCATTTTTCAAGGGTTACTATCTAAGGACCAGTTTTGTATATTCTCAAAATACCAAAGGCCTTTTGCCCTCCTATTTTCATTCTACATAAGGTTTAGAAAACTTGGTGAATTTGTGTCATTACTAAATTGTGTGTCATAGCAAATTGAAAGTTTAGTATTAGTTGCTTTGGGCTTCCCAGGTGGCTCCATGGTAAAAAAAAAAAAAAAAAAATCTGCCAAGCAGGAGATATGGTTTCAATCCCTGGGTTGGGAAGATCCCCCGGAGAAGGAAATGGCAACCCACTTCACTATTCTTGCCAGGGAAATCCCATGAATAGAGGAGTCTGGCAGGATACAATCCATGGAGTCAAAAAAGAGTCAGATATGACTCAGTGACTAAACAACAACATTACTGCTTTAGTCATTGACCCTCATAATAATGCATTTGCATTTTTAAGAAATAGAGTTGTAATGTTATTTTACAAGTTTAAAGTTATAAGCAGGAATGGTAAAACTGTAAAAAACAAAATACTATACCTTTGATGATGTTCCTGCCATTGAAATTTCAGTTGCAATATAGACAGTATTTATTTTGAAATACTTTCCTGCAAGATGACTCAGAGGACTATCTTGATAACACTTTAATGCATCCATATTTCTTTCTCTGAAACTTATCTATTAAAAACTCACTTTAAACCCAGATAAAGTGATAGAACATGAGAGTGAAGATCAAGAGAAACAAAGTTGCAAAAGATATATTATGAAATCAAGGAATTTTCAGGCAAAGTCACATTAACTTTGGAAAAAAAATGACAATGATATTTTAAATGAAACTGCAAATATGGATAATGTACATGTGAAACTATTTATGATTCTTTTGTTTCTACAAATTTTTAAGGAAAAACTAATGGAAGAGTACACGAGAGAGGCATTGTCTTTTTCATCAAACAATATTTTCGGTGTTTAAACTGTCTCATTTACATGTTATCAGTCTTCACCTATGGCAAAGTTCTAAGTGGAGCATTGGTCATAGAATCATTAACCATAGTTTTAAAAGTAAAAGTATTCTGGCATATCATAATGGGATAAAATACACCAGATTAAAGAGAAATTTATATAGAGTTATAATTTTGTTAGTTTTCAGTTGCTCAGTCATGTCCAACTGCTTGAGACCCCATGGACTGTAGGATGCCAGGTCCTCTGTCCTTCACTATTTCCCAGAATGTGTTCAAGCTCATGTCCGTTAATTGGTGATCTAACTTTCTCATCCTCTGCCATCCCCTTCTCCTTTTGCCCTCAATCTTTCTCAGCATCAGGGTCTTTTCCAATGAATTGGCCCTTTGCATCAGGTGGTCAAAGCACTGGAACTTCAGCTTCAGTATCAGTCCTTCCATTGAATATTCAGGACTGATTTCCTTTAGGATTGACTGGTTTGCTCTCCTTGCAGTCCAAGGAACTCTCAATGGTCTTCTCCAACACCACAGTTCAAAAGTATCAATTCTTTGGCACTCAGCCTTATTTATGGTCCAGCCCTCACATCCATACATGACTACTGGAAAAACCATAGCTTTGACTATATGGACCTTTTTGTCAGCAAAGTGATGTCTCTGCTTTTTGATATGCTGTCTAGGTTTGGCATAGTTTTTCTTCCATGAGCAGATGTCTTTTAATTTCATGGCTGCAGGCACCATCTGGAGTGATTTTGGAAGTCAAGAAAATAAAATTTGTCACTGCTTCCACTTCTTCCCCTTGTATTTGCCACGAAGTGATGGGAACAGATGCCATAATCTTTGTTTTTTTTTTAAGTTGAGTTTCAAGCCAGATTTTTCACTTTTCTATTTCACCTTCATCAAGAGGCTTTTTAATTCCTCCCTTTCTGCCATTAGGGTAGTGTCATCTGCATATCTTAGGTTATTGATATTTCTCCTGGCAATCTTGATTTCAGCTTGTGATTCCCCAATCAGGGATCAACCCTGTGGCCCCTGTCTTGTAAGGTGGATTCTTAACCACTGGAATATCTGTAAAGTCCTCAGGCAGGGATTTTTAGGTGATTTTTTTTTTTTAAGGCTAATTACTTTACAATATTGTAGTGATTTTTGCCATATATTGACATGAATCAGTCATGGGTGTACATTTTATTTTGGTTGGTTGGTATTTGCCTTTAAAAAAAATTTTTTTTAAAGTGTGACTCTACCTCATCATGAAGTGCTCAGCATTAGATCTCTTGTTTTCAGTCTGAAACTACAGATAAATAATTCAGTGGGCAAGGTTGTGCTTACATATAATGCCTGGAACTGTTATACCTGGCCTTGCAACCAGAAGAGAAGACCACTGATAAACTGAATTTGGCAGAGTGGAAGATGAAAGCCTCTGGTTCTTTGCTGATATCATTAAGCCACAAATAAACCTAAAAAGTTTCCTCTAGATATTTTTGTTTTGATTACACACATCTTGACATTTAATTCAATTTGGTTTGTGTATTTGTAGCCCAAAGAATTCTAACTGAT
Source organism: Bos taurus (assembly GCF_002263795.3). Taxonomy (NCBI): domain Eukaryota; kingdom Metazoa; phylum Chordata; class Mammalia; order Artiodactyla; family Bovidae; genus Bos; species Bos taurus. Next base: position 32,896,791 of record NC_037333.1, on the reverse strand, counting down.
ACAATAAATGTCTTTTATATCTCAGAAAAAAATAAAAATTCAGAATATCTCTGTATTAGTTGCCCTTTGCTGTTAAACAATTCAGTCACTTTCGACAACCCACATTTATTATCTCAAAGCCCTGTAGGACAGAACTCGGAGTAAATGCAAATGATCCTGCCTCACAATGCTGAAATAAAGGCCTTGGCAGAGGTGCTCTTCTCTGGAGACCTTAGGGAAGAATCCTATTTCAGGCTCATCTAAGTTGTTAGTTGAATTCAGTTCTATGGCTTGGAGGATTCCTCTTTCTTTCCTTGCTGTCAGCCAGGTTTGCTTCTAGAGATGACTCTTCTGTCATTGCACAGGAAGCTCTCCATCTTCAAGCCAACAATATTATGTCAACCTTGAGCTTCCGATTTCTCTGACTTGTCCTTTTCCTCTAGCTGGAGAAAACTCCCTGTTCCCAAAGGGCTCATATGATTATATGATTAGGCCCACCTGATAACCCAAGGTGATCTATTTTAACATAAATTGAACTTAATTATATCTGCCAAGTCCTTTTTGTCATGATATGTAACATATTCACAGCCATGCTGCTGCTGCTGCTGCTAAGTCACTTCAGTCATGTCTGACTCTGTGCGACTCCATAGATGGCAGCCCACCTGGCTCCCCCATCCCTGGGATTCTCCAGGCAAGAACACTGGAGTGGATTGCCATTTCCTCCTCCGATGCATGAAAGTGAAAAGTGAAAGTGAAGTCACTCAGTTGTGTCTGACTCTAGCGACCCCATGGACTGCAGCCTACCAGGCTCCTCTGTCCATGGGATTTTCCAGGCAAAAGTACTGGAGTGGGGTGCCATTGCCTTCTCCATCACAGCCATGAAATATCATCATAGTCATAGTCCCAGGTGTTAGGGCAGATAATCTTGGGAGGAGGGGCATTTTCAGAGTTCTGCTGTCACATTCATTAAGGAGGAAAAAAAAAAAAAAAACAGCTTTCAGATTTCTGCCAATAAAATATGTAAGTTTTAGAAACTTTCCTTTTAAACTAAAAAAGATTTTCCATTTGATACAGTTGTCAGTTTTAAAGAACTTATTTTCAGATCATTTGTTGTGTGAAGAGAATAACTTCAAAGAATAGTAAAGTAAATAAATAGTTTATAGGTCTGAAGCAGAGAAGCATTAATAGAGATAACAGTAGAAAAATAATGATATGCAAACTGTTCAGTCAAGAAAGGAGTTCACCATTCCCACACAAATCCAGGAATACTTTCAAAACACAGTCTGCACTGTTTCATGCATCAGAGAAATCAAGGGGCCCACAACTGTGTCAGATTATCCCACAGAGATTTGTTGTGCAAGATGTTTCCTGACTGATTGCATCCTTGGGAGTGTGTTTGATTATGTTTCTAGAAATTGGGTTGTAAACAAATACTTAGTGCTGTTATCTTTAATAAGCCTCTAAGAGAAATGATAGCTAAGTCTAAATAGTTTGGGATTTTTTTTTTTTAATGGGCCAAGTCTTCCCAGGAATTTCAGACATTGAAGAAGGCATTATCTTCTTTCTGATATTTAGTTGTTACACTAACCAGGGAAAAAAAATTATATATATATATACATATATATATATACACACATACACACACACACACACACCTCAGAGCTAACATGGTTGAAATAGTAGTGGTGAAAAGGTATCAAAATGCAGGAATTGCTTCCATGGATGCAAGCTATTAAGAAGAGGAGGGCTTTCCATAAACTAATATGAAGTGCATGTTTAAATCAATATATTATATGACATTCTTATCAGCAGGCTAGTCATATCTTAATACTACATAAATCATAATTTCAAGGAAGTCAACATAAAAAAAGCCATTACAGTTATATTGATTCAAATTTTCAGTCTAGCTCATCTTGGTATCACATTTTTATAGCTGTAACTTTCATATTATACAGGTTGAATGCTCTTTGTGATTAAAAAAGAAAAAATGTACAGGAAGCTCTCAGTCACGTGCAGCTGAAGAGGTCCAAAAGTGAGTTTTGCTAAGACAATGCTTATTGTATGCAGCAGGATTTTCATGGGTCTTTCTCATGGGGGCTTCCCTTGTGGCTCAGACGGTAAAGCATCTGCCTACAATGTGGGAGACCTGGGTTCAATCCCTGGGTCGGAAAGCTCCCCTGGAGAAGGAAATAGCAACCCACTCCAGTATTCTTGCCTGGAAAATCCCATGGATGGAGGAGCCCGGTAGGCTACAGTCCATGGGGTTGCAAAGAGTCAGACACGACTGAGCGGCTTCACTTCACTTCTCATGGCAGTTCCACTGTGCTCTTCCTGTGCTAAAGAAAAATTTTCAGAGACAATAGAGATGGTGTCCATCTTTGACCCAAAACATTTCTGAAGCAGATTCAGAAAGTAGCATTACCTCCAAGGGAAACTAGATATTCTTCAGGAACGAGAAGGGTAAAGGATCTGAGGCCTTGAGGTGCTCAGATTTGTCCCTGCCTGATTCATCTCTAGAATTCACACAGCTTAACAGTGCAAGGCACGTGAGAGACATTCAGTTAATATTCAGTATTGATTGACATTCAGTTAATATTTCAACTATTGTGAATAAAGAAACCACACTACTTTCAACAAATATAGAGATCATTAGGGAAAAACTTACAAAGACATCACTAGGAGTAAAGCTATTTATGAGGAATGAGAGTTATAAAATTTATTTACTTGTGGTTACTATCTCAAAAAATTCAAAATCATATGTCTGACAGTAATGTCAAATAATAAATATGAGTGTAAATTTTTTATCATTGTCATTTCTATAATAAGAAAAGTGAAGATCGCTTTGTATGGCTATATAAATTTTTTGTGATGTTTATGATGTTTAAAAATTTACAAATTTATCATAAGTAGTTGAATAAGCAAAGGGTTTTCAGATTTGGGACTTCTCTGTCTTAAATGTGTTGCTGCTGTTCTGTTGCTCAGTTATGTCCAACTCTTTGTGGCTCCATGGACTGTAGCACACCAAGCTTCCCTGTCCTTCATCATCTTCCAAAGTTTCATCTTCCATGAGTTTCTCAAACTCATATCCATTGAGTCAGTGAAGCCATCCAAACATCTTGCCCTTTGTCATCCCCTTCTCCCCCTGCCTTCTATCTCCCCCAGCATCAGGGTCTTTTCTAATGAGGTGGCTCTTCACATCAAGTAACCAAAATATTGGAGGTTCAGCATCAGCCCTTCCAAGGAATATTCAACACAATAAATGTGTTGGCCTGCATCATTTCTTATGTATTAATGGTGACATGGGCACCTTTTAGGGGCTTCCCTGGCAGCTCAGTGATAAAGAAACTATCTACATTGCAGAAGACTCAGGTCCATCCCTGGGCAGGAAGATCCCCTGGAGGAGGGCAGGGCAACCCACTCCAGTATTCCTGCCTGGAGAATCTCATGAACAGAGGAGCCTGGCAGGCTGTAGTCCAGAGGGTCACACAGAGTCGGAAACGACTGAAGTGACTAAGCAGCAGCAGCAGCAGCCACTTTTTATAACATGGCAACTTTTGTGTGAGAAGGGGCCTCCAATAACATGTTTGAAAGTACCAATAAAGCACACACTTTTTTATCCTGTTGTGTCTGCTACTGGAGATATTGAAAGCCTGTGAGATTTCAACACCTGCTAGGAAGCATTAATGACCCTAAAACATTTTAAAGGGATTATGAATGGTGGACTGTGGCAATGCCTTTTTATTAGTTTCCATTAGTTGGATTCCCTGTTATCCACAAATGTTTTCAAGTCACTCAAATGTCATATTAGTCACAGTGACTAAAAACTTTTTAAGGGAACTAACTGACTTTCAGACTACAGGGAAGTGTTTCCATCTCTTTTATTTATAAGTTAAGGTTACCTTTTTTTTTTTTATTAGCAAGTGTGCCAAGCATTTAAGTTTTATGATTTATAAACTATTTTTAAAATATTTTATGATTTAACATAATTTTCAGATATTGAAAACTACTTTCTATATAGAAAAACAGAGTCTGGTGTGATGGTAGAAATTAGGAAGAACATGGCCAAGATGTGAAAATCCACTCTTGCTAGAGCTACCTCCAGTAGCAATGGGATAGACTAACAGATCAAAGAACAAGGCTCTGAATAGAGCTGCTGAAGACAAATTGCTCCAATTATTTGATTTGGATAATAATTCATAATGAATCTCTGGCTATATATTTATTAATATATTTATTAAAACATGCAAGGCCATGTGGTACACATCTCAGCTTCAAGGGAACAAAAGAATTTCTATATTCTAGTTGAAAACAAGAAAATAGACAAAGCTAGTAAAGAAAATGAATAAAGAAAGCAATGGGGTGGATGTTCTTATAATAGAGATTAACAAGTTTCAGCAAGTACTAGTTCAGAAAAGATGTTGCTGGAGATAGAATACACCTAACAAGAGAGAATTTTCAGGAAAACCCTCTGTGAGGGCATAGAATGTTAAATCGAAAGAGGGGGTGTGAGAAAAGTCACTCATAGGAAAAGTAGAGAAAAGCTTGTTTAAAGCTTTTAAAAAGAAAATAGTACACATGTAAAGAGTTTAAGGCACACAAAAAAAGTGTTTCTTTTTCTTTTTTTTATAAAGAAAATGGAAGACTAATGACCTAGAACTTAAAAAGTGACTCCAGAGTGAAAATATAGCCAGGCCACCCACAAGCTGGTAGATATCGGAGTCGTAACCACCACAGACCTTCAGCCTGTGATGGCAGTTCCCAGTCTACTCACCAGTAGGCTGGCAACAGGCCTGGGAATTCTGGGCCCTGGCCCCACTCACCAACAGACCAAGACCAGCTCTGAGAAACCATAGACCCATCAGCCAGGTGCCATGACCTACCAGTGAGCCTATGTAAGCTTCAGGACATCCCAGACCCTGTAGCCTGCTGTGGCAGGAACAGACCCCACCCACTAGCAGGCCAACACCAGCTCTAGGGCTCTCTGAGATATACAGCCAATGATTCCAGGATTCAGCCCCACCCAGCTATGAGCCAGCACCAGTTCTTGAGGCTCTAGGCCCTGCAGTCATAGGACCCTACCTTGACCCTACCTTGCTCTGCATATCAGTGGGGCACTACTAATGCCTAGGCCCTGGCCCCACCAAACAGTGGGAAGACATCAGCCCAGGAACCACTGCAGCCACATAATCTGCCTTGTCAAGATTCAGCTGCCAACACAGCAGCAAGCTGGCACCATACCAGGTACCCCAGGCCCCATCTCTGCCCACTAGCAGGTCAACTATCCTTATAACACCTTGGAATGCTTCATCAGTGCCCCCAGGATCCAGCCCTACCTACAAGCGGGCTAATACCAGCTTTAGAAATCCCCTGACTTTGCAATCAAAGAACCTGGAACTCAGCTTAGTGAGCTGTTGCTAGTGTCAGGACACTCTGGGCCCAGGCTCTGCCCACCAGCAGGCTAAAACCAGCTCTGAAGGACCACGGATCCCTAAGCTAGCCACTTTGGGATATAGCCCCACTCAATCAGTTGGCCAGCATCATTTTTGTGACACCATAGGACCCACAGGGAGCTATGTTAAGAACCAGCAGGCCAACATTAGATCCAGGAACCTTAGCCTCACAAACACCCACCCCAGGTCTTGGCTCTGTCCATCAAGAGGCCAGCACTAGCCCCAGGATACCCTGGGGTTCTGCAGCCAGCCATCTGTGACCTGGTCCCATCAAAAATGACTGACAGCCGGCACAAGGCAGGACTTGGCAACCAACTTGATTAGAGTCCAGCCACACCTACCAGACTACCCACAGTTATCAACCTGCCTCAATCAAAAGACCCATACAGCCCACACAGGGGGCAAATCTAGAGTATATAGATCTATCGAACAGTGGAAAGTGTGCCGCTGGAATCATAGGATGCTCATCCAAAAAAAGGCCACTTTCTTCACAGTTGGGAAACATAATAAGGGCAGTTTAAGAGATCTTTTAGACAATATTAATCACTAGACATTATAACTCAGAAAAAGTCATGTGAATTGGTGAGAATATGCCATAAAATAAAGATCTACATTTATCCAATGCTGCACAAGTGAGGTCCATTATAAGCAATCACCAAGTTGTTAGATTTATGGATAGGAAAGGCAATGGCACCCCACTCCAGTACTCTTGCCTGGAAAATCCCACGGATGGAGGAGCCTGGTGGGCTGCAGTCCATGGGGTCGCTGAGAGTCGGACACGACTAAGCGACTTCACTTTCACTTTCATGCATTGGAGAAGGAAATGGCAACCCACTCCATTATTCTTGCCTGGAGAATCCCAGGGACGGTGGAGCCTGGTGGGCTGCCGTCTATGGGGTTGCACAGAGTCGGACACGACTGAAGTGACTTATCAGTAGCAGTAGCAGTTAGACAACATTTAAGCATATTAACACTTGCATTATTGGGATTCTAGAAAGAGAAGACATAAAGGGCTGAGAACATATTTGACAATGTAATAGCTGAAAACTTCCCTAACCTGTTATAAGAAACAAATACCCAAGTCCAGAAAGCATACAGAGTCTCAACAGGATCAACTCAACACATTTATATCTGTCTGGACAGATCATCCAGACAGAAATTAAGCAAGGAAACACTGGCCTTAAATGACTATTAGAAAAATGGACCTAATAGATATTCATAGAAAATTTCATCCATAAACAGTACAATACATTCTTTTCTTGTGCACATGGAACTTTCCCCAGGATAGGTTGCATGCTCAAACACAAAACAAGTCTTAGTAAATTTAAGAACATTGAAATCATATCTAGCATCCATTCCAACTACAACACTATGGCCCTAGAAATTGACTACAAGAAAAAAAATTGGCAATAAACACAATCACATGGATGGAGAGGGTGTGTGTGCTAAGTTGCTTCAGTAATGTCCTACTCTTTGCAACTCTATGCACCATAGCCCACCAGGCTCCTCTGGCCATAGGGTTCTCCAGGTTAGAATAGTGGGGAGGGTTGCCATGCCCTTCTCCAGGGATCTTCCCAACCCTGGGGTAGAACCTGCATCTCTTATGTCTACCTGCTTTGACAGGTGGGTGGGTTCCTAGCACCACCTGGGAAGCTCATGGAGAGTAACAGTACACCACTAAACAACCCATGGATTACTGAGGAAATCAAAGGAAAAAATATCTGGACACAAATGAAGATGAAAACAATGATTCAAAATCTATGAAATACAGCAAAAGTAGTACTAAGAGGGAAGTTTATATCTGTAAAAGCTTAACTCAAGAAACAAGGAAAATCTAAAATGAACAACCTTACGGTATACCTAAAGGAACTAGAAATAGAAGAGCAAACAGATCCTAAAGTTAGTAGATGGAAAGAAATAATAAAGATCAGAGCAGAAATAAATAATGTAGAGACTACAGAAATACAAAGATCAGTGAAATGAAGAGCTGGTTCTTTGAAAAGGTAAACAAACCTGATAAAACATCAGCCAGATTCATCAAGAAATAACGAGGGCCCAAATTAATAAAATCAGAAGTGAAAAAGAAGTTATGAGCAAAAGAAACAAAATTAAAAATAAACAGTGGGATCTAATTAAACTGAAAGCTTTTGTACAGCAAAGAAAACCATCAACAAAACAAAAAGGTAACCTAATGAATAGGAGAAATATTTCCAAATCATATGACAAATAATGGGTTAATATTTAATATATAAAAACAGTTCATACAACACAATACCAAAAAATAACCTTAATAAAAAAGTGGACAGAAGACCTGAATAGACATTTTTCCAAAGAAAACATGCAGATGACCAAGAGGCACATGAAAATATGCACATCATTAAACATCAGAGAACTGTAAATCAAAACCACAATGAGATATAACTTCAAGATTGTCACAATTGAAATGGTTATCAACAAATTGACTACAGTTAACAAATGTTGGCAAGGATATGCAAGGAACACTTGCACACTATTGATGGGAATGTAACTTGGTGGGGAGAAAACAGTATAGGAGAATAGGAGGTTCTCAAAAAACTAAAAATCCAGCAATCCCACTCCTGGGTATAGATTCAAAAGGAAAAAAGAAACAGTAATTCAAAAACTATATGTGATTCAATGTTCATAGCAGCATTATTTGCAACAGTCAAAATATGGAAGTGACCTAAGTGTCCATCAACAGACAAATGGACAAAAAATGATGTTTTATGTATGTATAACAGAATATTCAGTTCAGTCGCTCAGTCGTGTCCGACTCTTTGCAACCCCATGAATCGCAGCACGCCAGGCTTCCCTGTCCATCACCAACTCCAGGAGTTCACTCAGACTCACCTCCATCGATTCAGTGATGCCATCCAGCCATCTCATCCTCTGTCGTCCCCTTCTCCTCCTGCCCCCAATCCCTCCCAGCATCAGAGTCTTTTCCAATGAGTCAACTTTTCTCATGAGGTGACCAAAGTACTGGAGTTTCAGCTTCAGCATCATTCCTTCCAAAGAAATCCCAGGGCTGATCTCCTTCAGAATGGACTGGTTGGATCTCCTTGCAGTCCAAGGGACTCTCAAGAGTCTTCTCATAAAAACAATGAAATTTTGCCATTTTCCACAACTTCAATCAACCTAAAGGGAATTATGCTTACTGAAGTAAGCCAGATAAAGACAAATATTGAAGGTTATCATTGACATGTGAAATCTAAGAAATAATACAAATGAATATAACAAAAGAGAAACAGACTCACATGTATAGAGAAGAAAGTAATTGCCAGTGGGTAGAGGAAAGGGAAAAGGGTTGAAGAGAGATAGCAGATTAAGAAGTACAAACTACAATTTATAAAATAAATAAGCTACAAAGACGTACTGTACAGAGGGAATATGACCAATAATTCATAATATTTTTAAATAAAAAACAATCTATAAAAATTTAGTATATTGTATGCCTGAAGCTAATATAATTTTATAAACAAGTATACTTCAGTAAAACAATTAAATAAGTATAATGTAGATGTTCAAGCTGGTTTTAGAAAAGGCAGAGGAACCAGAGATCAAATTGCCAATATCCGCTGAATCATGGAAAAAGCAAGAGAGTTCCAGAAAAACATCTACTTCTGCTTTATTGACTATGCCAAAGCCTTTGACTGTGTGGATCACAATAAACTGTATAAAATTCTGAAAGAGATGGGAATACCAGACCACCTGACCTGCCTCTTGAGAAACCTATATGCGGGTCAGGAAGCAACAGTTAGAACTGGACATGGAACAACAGACTGGCTCCAAATAGGAAAAGGAGTACGTTAAGGCTGTATACTGTCACCCTGCTTTTTAAAATTATGCATACATCATGAGAAACGCTGGGCTGGAGGATGCACAAGCTGGAATCAAGATTGCCAGGAGAAATATCAATAACCTCAGATACGCAGATGACACCACCCTTATGGCAGAAAGTGAAGAGGAACTGAAAAGCCTCTTGATGAAGGTGAAAGAGGAGAGTGAAAATGTTGGCTTAAAGATCAACATTCAGAAAACGAAGATGATGGCATCTGGTCCCATCACTTTGTGGGAAATAGATGGAGATATAGTGGAAACAGTGTCAGACTTTGTTTTTGGGGGCTCCAAAATCACTGCAGATGGTGATTGCAGCCATGAAATTAAAAGATGCTTACTCCTTGGAAGGAAAGTTATGACCAACCTAGATAGCATATACAGAAGCAGAGACATTACTTTGCCAAAAAAGGTCCATCTAGTCAAGGCTATGGTTTTTCCAGTGGTCATGTAGGGATGTGAGAGTTGGACTATGAAGAAAGCTGAGTGCTGAAGAACTGGTGCTTTTGAACTGTGGTGTTGGAGAAGACTCTTGAGAGTTCCTTGGACTGCAAGGAGATCCAACCAGTCCATTCTAAAGGAGATCAGTCCTGGGTGTTCTTTGGAAGGAATGACGCTGAAGCTGAAACTCCAGTACTTTGGCCACCTCATGCAAAGAATTGACTCATTGGAATAGACTGTGATGCTGGGAGGGATTAGGGGCAGGAGGAGGGTACCTCAGAGGATGAGATGGCTGGATGGCATCACCGACTCCATGGCCATGAGTTTGAGTGAACTCCTGGAGTTGGTGACGGACAGGGAGACCTGCCATGCTGGGATTCACGGGGTTGCAAAGAATCGGACATAACTGAGCGACTGAACTGAATTGAACTGAGGACCTTGAAGATCATTGTAAGCAGTTTGGATATTAGTCTAAATGCAGTAGGAAACTCCTGCCAACTTTCAGCATTTTGTTTCCATTGAAATGATTAGTCTATTTCCTGAGTGAAGATTAAATTGATTGAAGAAAAATAGTAAGAAAGGAGACAAGAGACTGTTGCATAGACCAGGGAAGGAATGTTGATGACATATAGTTGAATTGATGAGGTGGAAATTGTTACAAGTGATGGACTGGTCATATAATATGGAGGTTGAATCAACAGAATTTTCTGGTTAATTGAATGTGGAGGATGAGGTGAAATCAGAAACCAAGAATGGCTCAGATTCCAAGTTCAAGCAATAATATGTATAATGAGCCAGTCATGAAGACTGGGGAAAATGCTATCAAGTTCTGTAATAATTGAGAGTGATCCACTGAAGTTATTTGACAATTTAAAATTCTAAAGATTCTCATGAGGAAAATATTTTCTTTTTATAATCTTTAATTTATTTAGATTGTCACAGTTAGTATAATATCCATTATCTAAAACATAAATTATTGTTTATTTTCCTCTTTTTTGAAACATGAGAAAAAGTCTGATATAAAGTAAATGTGTGATATTTCGGTGAGATAAGATAAATTCATACCTGCTTCATATCTGTTTCTCAGTTATTCTACTTTTTCCAGAAGTGTGAACAAAACTGTCTTGACATTCATTGCATTATGATTGATATAAAATTATTGGAACAGCTCATAAAACTTGAAGCTAGTTTTTAAAATAGACTTAAAAATCAGAAATAGATTACATTGACAAAATATTTAAAGTAAATACCTAAGGAAGACACTGTAATTGGTGTCAAAATTTAATTTGACAATTTATTTTGCATTTCTCTGATAGCCAGCATTCATGAGAGCCCCAGTGATCATGACCTCCTGGTATTCACATCCTTGTATAGCCAGGCCCCTCCCACATTGTATCAGAACTGGGCTCTATGACCCATAGAATATGCCAGAAGTGATGGTATATCGCTTCTGAGGGGATATCATTAAAGATATTATGTATTTTCCTCTCTCGTGTCACTACTGGGATCTCAGTAGCTCAGGGAAAGCTGGCTTTCATGACTTAAGAAGTCCACATGGCGAAAAACTGACATTTCTGGAGAACATCGGATGAGGGACTAAGGCATCTTAATAGCCATATGAGTGAGTTTAAACAGAGATCTTCCAACCCTCATCAGACCTTCAGATGACTGCAGCTCTGGCCAACATCTGGATTAAAACCCCACGAGAAACTCTGAGTTCCAATTACTAGCTAAGCTGTTTCCAAATTCCCAGCTTACAGAGGCTGTGAGGTAATAAATATGAGACAATAAATACATTCTGAAAGTTTTGGAGGTAATTTATTTATATAGCAACAACAACAAAAAACTAATGCTCCATTCCTTATAAGAAAGAGAGGAATAAGTGAATCTTCCGTATTAAAGGAGAGATAAGGATGCCATGAAGTCATAATGAGAGATGAAAATTCACCTTTGAGGAGGGACAGATGGAAAAGTTGTCTGGGAAGGATGTATTAGTACTTTCAATATAATGTGTGTAACCACCGTTGTGACCAGATCAAAGAGAAAGACAGTATGCCTGTACTTAAGAGTCATAGTCCTAAATGTCTTATTAAGAAAAATGAAAAACTGAGGCAGATTCAGAAAGAGTGTTCTACCAACACCAGATTTGTGAGATGTTCTATGAAGAAAAAGAGGAAGGGGAATAATGTGGGAAAACAGAAGGCATTGAAACAATATCACATGAACATTTGCACAATAAATAAACCTATTTACCATACTTTCACCCCCAGTGTTAGTCTACTTGGACTGCTATAAAAAAAAAATACCAAAGATTTAAGGCCTTAAATAGAAATGTATTTTCCCAGATTTCTGGAGGCTGAAGGTCCAAGATGAAGGTTATCGGCAGGTTTGGTTTCTACTGAGGCCTCTCTCCTTGGTTCGTACATGACTGCCTTCTCATATTCTCACATGGCCTGGTCTCTTTGTACTCCCATTCTCCAGTGATTCCTCTTGTATGTCTTAATATCTCTTTATGAGGACATCAGAGGTATCGAAGTAAGCACTATACGTGAGACCTCATTTAACCTTAATTACCACTGTAATGGCTCTGTCTCTAAATACAATCATATTATGAGCTACCAGGGTTTAGGCTTCAATATATGGATTCTAGGGGACACAGTTTATTCCATAACACCCACATTTTCCCAAATTATTGGACTATGAAACCTGTACTTAGACTAAAGGGCATCCCTGATGTCTAGGAATTCATCAAATTAGTTCTCAAAGTACCTAAGTAATTTCTTTTCTGTAATGTGTTCTCTAATAAAACGGTCACTAAAAATTCAGTGTCTACTCCAACAATCTGCCATACTCAATAGGAAAATGCACTCCTGCCCCTCCTGAGCCACATGTCACTCCTTGTGTCTGTGTGGCGCCATCAAGAAAAAACAGAGGTGGAATTTAACCCAGAGAAATAGTTTCAATATTGCTGAAAAAGGCAACATGAGGAGCAGTGAAAGGAACAAAGGAAAAATGGTAATATTGAGGTGCCACCAGTCCTGTTCTGTAACCCACAAGCTTGTGACTGCTGCTGTATTTGCAGATTTGATTTATATGGTTTTGGATCCACTCCCAAACTGCAGCAGTGACAAGGGCTATCGGATCAACCAGCATGCTGCCTGTGCTTAAGATTCCAAACTAACCTTACCCCTCCTGTTGCCACAAGGCAACCTCCAGCAGTTTGCATACTTGGGAAGACAGAAGATTGACGTGTCTCTCTTCTTTCTACCTTGTGATTTCCTACCCCTGTTTCCTATTGGCAGTGGCCTAGAGGAAGCCTCTAATGGCAGACTGGGAAATAAAGTTCAAGACTCCCAGCTCTAGCAGTATGAGACTGAGAGACAGGTGATAGCTAACACAGTGGTAGCCCAGTCTATGGTCAACTGTACTGTATACTTAAGCAAAACAAATGCCGTACAGTCATTGCAAAAAAAATAAAAGGCCTGCAAATGATGCAATGACTGATTGAAGTGAAAAGAATAAGAAGCCCTGAAGAACACTGAATTAGCTTTCAGATATTTTTGCAAGAAAGATTCTCTTTGAAGTTCTTTTATAAAAGTCAAATATGAAGCTCAGGATATAGTATTGTACTATTTGGTGTCATTAGTAAAACAATGGTACAAAAATTTAATATTATTTACTTCTTAAATTAGCACATTATAATACTAACACAATTCCTATTAACTAATTTCCATTGTTTTTCACTTTATTTTGTAAAATACAGCTGCAAATCAAAATAATAAAATTTTCTTCCATGAAATTAAATTTCCCTTCCTAAGTGGATCCACTTAAATCAGACTTTTTCCACTACCAATTTTACTCAGAGAATGGAAACTTCTGTAATGCCTATCAATATGCTGAAAACCACTTTTCTGTGGTTTCCAGAACCCAATATATTTTGGGGAACATTGATATAAGAAGAAAAGTCAGATTTGCCACAATGACTGCTTTTCTATAAAGCAGTTGGCTTACTTCATTACTGATGTAAAATTTCAGGATACTTTTTCAAGAGTATGTGATTAAGAACAGTAGTTTTGCAAGGCTAAAATATAAACTAAAGAACTTACACATTCCTTTTCAAGCTAACAGTTCTGATATACGTGCCATGGGGTTTGGTTCAATATTAGAATGCGTGTTGCTTGTGAGTTCCTGCAGTTCTGTGCTCCCATGATTTAGAGTAAGGTTAGTCTTGAGTATATTTTTGCAGCAATAAAATAATATTTTGTGGAAAATCTGTTTTTACCTTGTGCTTCACTGATACCCACATGGCTTATTTTATTTTTTTCCTATATGGCTAAGGGAGCCAGGCAGATGGTTAAATAAATGCTTCAAGCATGTTAAAATTAAACTTGACATTTCTGATTACCTTGGCAGATACTGCCAATGGTTTACCACAATGAAATTTTGGGGTAAACTATTTCAAACTTTTCTTTTTTATATAAAATGTAGTTCTAAGGATAAAAATTATTATTATATACAGAAGAGTATAGTTACATGCTGACATAACTGATAGCTATATAACTTAACTTATATAGACTATACTATTTAAAATTATGAAACTATTTTATTAGTTATAATTCAGGACCTTAAGACAAATTATACTTTCATAAATGTAGTAATGTTATCAATATTGTGAAATATTTAGTGAAAATTCATTGTGGATCCAGTATTCTCAGCTGCAACCTTTTTGGAGTCCAGTATAAGAACAGACTATTAAGGGTTTTATTCCTGAAACTATGACTAAGCCACATTTGGTTGTGCCAAGTGACTCATTAATCATAGGAAGAATATTTAGGAGGCGTGTGGTGATCCATCTGGCAAGTGACCTAGAGAAGAAAGAAATTTGCTCATCTCTGCAGTGTCTGCTTTGGAAGTCAGGTGCATTATCTCTGCCTCACAAACTCATATCTTACTGGGATAAAGAAAGGGACAGCCTCATTTTTAGACTAATTGAAAGGGCACCATGGCCATTCTGAATTTTGATGAGACAGAGAAATAGTCAGACATAGGCCAGAATTTGAATATACCAGATTTGTGTAAGAAGATAAACTGACTTGGTTGGCTGCCACACATGGAATCAATTATAAAGTTGCAGTTAATTGGGCCAATATTTAAAGGGAAGGTTTCTATACTTAGTTACTGACTGGTGAGTGCCTTTCTAATCCCTTAAATATTCTTGGAATTGTGAAACAAGATGGTAGTATTAACATATTTTTTTAACTTGAAAATCTGCTTCAAAATTATAGAGGTAAAACTATTTTTAACTATTGAAATAACTGTTGATGTGTAAAAACAAGATGAAAATTTTCATAAATATTTATTAAAAGGATCATCAAGCCTCTAAGTTCACACTGAAGTAACAGGGTTTATAAATGCTGGTATGAGACAGGTCTGAAGGGTTTGTGTTTTAGTGACTGAGTCCTGGGATCCATTATGTTCCTACAGTTGGTGTCAGAGAGATGATGCTAAGCTCCATGTTTGAGGTGAAGAGTGGGGATATAATCCTGAATCATAAACAGAAGAACAAATATTTCCACCCATTATCCTAGAATTTGGCAGAAAATTTATGGTTGCTTATATCTGGGAAAAAAATCAAAGGTACAAATTAAATGTTGGAAATGGCCAGCCTCTGACCTATAGCTATCAATACAAGATTTAATTGGAAGACATGAATTCCAAAGACCCTTGAGATGAAGTACTTGACAAACACCTACTGTACAGAGAGTAGAAAACTCCACATAGTTTGCATTTCAAACTAAAATTACAAAATTCATTAAGAAATCCTATGCCATCAAGTGTAAACCCAAGATTTCCAAACAAGAGACAACACACTTAAGAAAATGGAATATAATATTTGAAATAGATGTTAAATTAAGTGTGATTAAAATACTCAACTTACAGGTAGAAATAAAAGCTATTAGAGGCTTTTAATTAACAAGTAGATAAGTTTGAAAAAAATCATTTGGCAAGAATAAGATATAGAACTGGAAAGATAGAATAAACGATGGTCTTGATAAACCAAACAGAGGATATTTACTTAAGAGGTAAAGAGTATCAAATGAAGTTAAGGAAAATATAGGAAAGAGTTAAAGACAGGGAAGATAATTCACGTGCTTCCAAACTGATGACTGTAATGATTTTCTAAGGCATACAGTAGAATGCAGAAGAAAAAAGGGATGAAAAAAGAAAATGGCTGAAAATTCTCTGGAACCAAATAACATGATTCTCAAAACTAAAAATAAATAAATAAATAAAAATTCAGAGTACTGAGTATGATTAAAAAATAACTTAGGAGGGTAACAACAGAATGATAGTATTACAGTTATCATATCTCAAGATATTAATATTTCTTACAGTAACATAATACATAGGCACAATAACACCTACAGACAACCTCTGCAACAAACTAAATAAGATGCAACAAATCCCATTATAAGAATAAACAGTGCCAAATCACTTACATCAGCATCATGCAGAAAGGAATGAAGAGATATAAGAAGAGATAAGAGGGACTTAAAATATCTCTGAAAACTAGGCACCTTGTTATAACTTGAATTGTGTGTCCACAGCAAGATATTGCTGCTACTGTTTAGTCACTAAGTCATATCCTACTCTTTGCGACCCCATGAACTGTAGCTCACCAGGCTCCTGTGTTCATGGGATTTCCCAGACAAAAATAATGGAGTGGGTTGCCATTTTCCTCTCCAGGTGATCTTCCCAGCACAAGGATCAAAACCAAATCTCCTGTTTGGCAGAAAAATGATTATTATTATTATTATTTTTTTTTTTTTTTTACCACTGAGCCACATGGAAAGCCCTGGCAAGATATATTGAGGCTCTAATTTCCAGTATTCAGAATGTGACCTTATTTGGAAATAAGGTCGGTAGAGAGGTAGTCAATGAGAATCATGTAGGTGAACTGTAGGCGAGCATAATGTCCTAATTAAAAGAAGGAATTTGGACACAGACACATACACACAGGGAGAATGCCATGTGAACATGAAAGCAGGGATCAAGAAGATGCAACTACAAACCAAGGAAGATCAAAGATTGCCAGCAAATTAGAAGCTAGGAGAGATGTATGCAACAGGTTCCCCCTTATTAGAAACCAAGCCTGCCAACACCTTGGACTTTTAGCCTCCAGAATTGCAAGACAAAAAACTTCTGTTGTATTAATATAAAGTACTCAGTGTGTGATGCTTTATATGGCAGCCCTAGCAAACTAATACAGAATCAGATATCAAATTGTCAACATTTTTTTTTTTTTTTTGAGGAATGCTCACAGTCCGTATGAGAGCAGCTTCTAAAGAAAAGGGCTCAGTGGCTCATTTGGTAAAGACTGCCTGCAAGATCCCCTAGAGAAGAAAATGGAAACCCACTCCAGTATCTTGCTTGGAGAATTCCATGGACAGAAGAGCCGGACAGGCTACAGTCTGTGGGATCACAAAGCTTCGGACAAGACTGAGTGATTAACTTCTAAAGAAAGGCTCTAGATTTTGGAGGGGGAAAGGGACCAATAAATATCATTTGAGTCCTAGAATCTCTTAACTATGCAGAAAAGTTTCACCCTAATAGAAATAGTGACTAAGATGTTGAGTCTTAATGTCTAGAGTTATACATTTCCATCTCTACAATTCTGCCAGAATTTCTGATGGTTTCTCTGTCCTGTTGCAGTAGGTCTACCTGGGAAAGCCGGATTCTCAGCCTCTTGCTTGACACTCAGAATTGGTAAGAACCTCCCAGAGTAAAACCAAAAGCATAATTTTGGCTCAACTCTTTGGCTTTTCCTTCTTGGTAATATAGGTCTTTCTTATCCTGGATTTTTGGCCTTCTCTGGTGGCTCACATGGTAAAGAATCTGCCTGCAATGTGGGAGATGCAGCTTCAATCCCTGGGTCAGGAAGATCCCCTGGAGAAGGAAATGGCTACATGGTTACCCACACACAGTATTCTTGCTTGGAGAATCCCATGGACAGTGGGGCCTAGAGGGCTACAGTCCGTGAGGTCACAAAGAGCTGGACATGACTGAGTGACTAACACTTTCACTTTCAAAATGAATTTAAGACACTAACAACTCTCTCTCATATCATTATCTATCTTGTATGTGAAATGTATGTGCATGGCTGTATATACATGTATGTATACATGTGACTTTCCACATTTTATTCACATATATGAGTGTGTTGCTTTTCATATTTTTGACGGAAATATTAAATATGACCTATACACTAAGTTAACCATACAATAAACTATCAAAAATATACATACTATATTTGGTGCTGTATTTTAAAGAAGATGTAAGTGAAATATTTGGCTATACAATAATAAACATGTTGTTTCCTCCTTTTCAGGTAAGTTATTCAACCTGTAGTTCAACCCCCTCAAGAATGACCATTTCACACCATGACTCTCCTTACCGCAAATGACATAAAACAATTTTTCAGCATTTTCTCACTTAGAATTATTTTAGAAGAGAGCTGGAGCCTGGACATCTTTACCAACATTCAGGGGAGTCTAATGATCTGTTTGTGTGTAAAGTGGCCCTAAATTCTGTGCTTGAAGTTACTGAAGCTTTATATTCCTAATATGTTAAACCTAAATTAACTTTCTTAATGCAGACAACAAAGGTAATCTCAAACCTAAGTTTCTTCCAGAAATTTTTGGGGCTAACTTACAATGTGAGAATAATCAGAAGCAAAGAGATTTGGCCACACTTTTTTACTAAAACAAGTGTAAGTTTCTCAGAATTTGTAAAATACCAAACCACCTATCTGACATATCTTACTTCTTTTCTAGACTTGAAAAAGACAGAATATTCTCTTTTATTTCCTCTTCTTGGTACAAAATTTGAATTCAAGGAATGAATCCATTTACGTTAGGAATAAATCTCCTTAAGACAAAAAGAGAAGAAAACACTCAAATGCTTCTCCCATCCAACCTATTGTAACACAAAAATTTACATTTTTCCTCCTAAAATTCATTTAAAAGGAGCACTATTCAGTTCAAGGCAAAGACTGCCTAATACAAAAGAAAAACATAAAGTGTACATTTCTCAATTTGTTCTTTTATTATATAATTTTTCTCTTTAAAATTAATAAGAAAATTATCACACTGCATTGATAATTATTATCTCCTTAAAAATAGTCACACTGATGATTCAGTTAAATGTTTTATAAACTGTTTGGGTTTGCAAATAAGATTATTTTCCACATGTTATATGAAGGGTTTGGCACAAGATATTCATGAACAATAAAATGAGTCTGGCGACTAATTCCTCTTTCTCTACCAGACTGGAAAATTTCCCATAAATTTTATTTGTGTTCCTCTGTTTGTGACAACCATCTGCTTAGTCTTCACACCATTTTGTGTTTAGCCAAGATGAAATTAAAATTGACAGAAGTATCTACTATAAAAAAAAAGCAGCACAGATAATTGGGAAGGAGAATGTAAGTCTGCACCATTGCTTTGCATCCAACACATTCATTATGACAGTGTTCTGCATGCAAACATTTTGAGAGTTGCTGAGAAGAATCAGTTTATAATGGAGTGTTTAAATTTAATGAAAAATATTTAGGATGTATAAATATTTATTTCATTAAGTGAAAAGGTTAGCAATTTAAAGTGTCATACTTCTTTGGCCACTTGATGCAAAGAGCTGACTCACTGGAAAAGACCCTGACGCTGGGAAAGATTGAGGGCACAAGGAGAAGGCGCAACAGAGGATGAGATGTTTGGATGGCATCACTGATTCTACGGACATGAGTTTGAACAAACTCCAGGAGATAGTGAAGGGAAACCTGGCGTGCTGCAGTTCACAGGGCTGCAAAGAGTCAGACACCACTTGGTGACTGAACAACAGTTGTAAAGCATCCCTCTGAAACAAAGCTAATCCTTGTATTCCTTCCTTCTTGGTCACAGGCATGAGACTCTGAAACCAAAGTATTATTTAATAATAAACATTAAACTACATAATACTTTTACATCAAATATTTTAACTATATCAACATATTGTAGCTCTAATTCCTAGTCATCGGGTAAATTGTGAGCTTACCAGCTTGTTACTATAACAAAGAAAAATAGCAAGGGAATGACAATGTGTGAAATATCAATAACATGTCATGTCAAATTATTTGAAGACAGAAGAAACATATTGTAGGGGGTCCACTGAACACTTTTAAGTAAGGTTGAGATTGACTATCAATCAGTGAAATGAAATTTGTTTTAGCCCTTTCTAATCAGATGGCTTTAAGTGTAGATAATGAAAGAGAGACACACCCAAACAAGATTAGTCCTTATTCTGGCAGCACTCTTTAAAGGAGGAATCTTGACAGTACCCACTTAAAATTGGTCAAATACATCCATCACCTCTTTTCAGACTGTTTATGCAATTCTCAATTACTATCAAATAAGAAATAATGATCACTGCACATTAATTTTGGTTTTATTTCTGTAAAACTAAGTTATAAGAACTACCCTAATAATAATGAATATAGAAGGCTCTGAAATGAACCATTAAAACCAGAGATTTTTATATTTAAGGACAGACAACTTCTAAATTGTTTTATATACAGTGAAAATGTATATAGCTTATGTTACTTTTTGTGGTCAAAACAAAAAAGAATTTTTTGGGTCAAAGACATACCTGAGATTTTACTTTTGTAAGAATATATAATTCATATATATATATATATATATAGAGAGAGAGAGAGAGAGATTTTATATAGTCTAAGCATTTGACCTTTTAAAAATATTTTGAGGGCTGCATTATATGACAGTTATATGTAAAAATCAAGTGAAATAGTTTTTTTCACTTCAGTAAGATCAGTCTGCAATTAGCCATGTGGATTTTATTGAAAAATTTTAGTTTTGTCAAGGAGCAGGTCAGTCATAGTTCTAAATATTTTTATTAGAATGTTTTTCTTAGTTTCTAAATATTTTATTAGAATATTTTCCTAAATATTTTTCTAAATATTTTCTTATAATGTAATAGAAGTATTACATTCACACACACACACACACACACACACTACAATTTCTGGCAGTTTGGTGGAGCAACATTCCCAGCCACCAGTAACTATGATTAAAATTTTATGTAAAATATGGATAACACTAAAATTAAATATTAATGTACTTCATTTTTTATAGCACATTTGGTTTACAGAAAAACTGAGCAGATGATACAAAGTGTTCCTTTATACCTTTACTCTTCCCCATCACGGGAGAGTTTCCCCTATTATTAACATCTTCACTGCTACTGCTGCTGCTGCTGCTGCTGCTGCTAAGTCACTTCAGTCATGTCCAACTCTGTGCGACCCATACCCCAGCCCACCAGGCTCCCCTGTCCCTGGGATTCTCCAGGCAAGAACGCTGGAGTGGGTTGCCATTTCCTTCTTCAATGCATGAAAGTGAAAAGTGAAAGTGAAGTTGATCAGTCATGCCCGACCCTCAGCAACCCCATGGACTGCAGCCTTCCAGGCTCCTCCATCCAGGGGATTTTCTAGGCCAAGAGTACTGGAGTGGGGTGCCATTGCCACTACTGTGGTACATTTGTTACAAATTGGTGAATCAATGTTGATACATTATTGTTAACTGAAGTCCATATTTTCAATTTGGGTCCATTCTGTGTTGTTCATTCTATAGATATTAACTAATGCAAAATTACATGTTTTCACCATGACAGTGTCATGCAGAAGAGGTTGATTAAACATCCCCTGTGTTCCTCTTTTTCATCTTTTCTTCCTGAAATGCTGGCACCTAATAATTTTTCTCACTGTCTCTATAATTTTGTCTTTTTCAAAATGTCACATAGTTGGAATCAAACACTCTACAGTCTTTTCAGATTAGCTTCTTTCACCAAGCAATATATTTACATTTAATTTTCCTCTTGTGTCTTTTCATGACTCGATAGCTTTTAAAATCACTGAGTAATACTCTGCTGTGTGGATGTATCTCAGTTTGTTTATTCATTCATTTTTTGAGCACATTTTCACCACTTTCATTTTTTATTATGAATAAAGTTGTTGTACATATGTCTTCAAGCTTTCATGTATGTAAATTTTCAACTCATTTGGGTACATACCTAGGAGCACAATTACTGGATCACATGGGAAGATTCTGATGAGCTCTGTAAGAAACTTCCAAATAACCTTTCCAAATTGTGCAACCATTTTTTCATTCTCACTACCAATGAAGGTGAATTCCTGTTGCTCTACATCCTAACCACCATGTATTATTGTCAGGTTTATCAATTTTAGCCATTCTAATAGGTATATAGGGGTATCTCATAGTTGTTTTAATTTACAATTCTCTAATGTCATAATGGGAATACCAGACCACCTGACCTGCCTCTTGAGCAACCTATATGCAGGTCAGAAGCAACAGTTAAAACTGGACATGGAACAACAGACTGGTTCCAAATAGGAAAAGGAGTACGTCAAGGCTGTATATTGTCACCCTGCTTATTTAACTTAGATGCAGAGTACATCATGAGAAATGCTGGGCTGGAAGAAGCACAAGCTGGAATCAAGATTGCTGGAAGAAATATCAGTAACCTCAGATATGCAGATGACACCACCGTTATGGCAGAAAGTGAAGAGGAACTAAAGAGCCTCTTGATGAAAGTGAAAGAAGATAGTGAAAAAGTTGGCTTAAAGCTCAGGATTCAGAAAACGAAGATCATGGCATCTGGTCCCATCACTTCATGGGAAAAATGGGAAAACAGTGGAAAATGTCAGGCTTTGTTTTTTTGGTCTCCAAAATCACTGCAGATGGTGATTACAGCCATGAAATTAAATGACGCTTACTCCTTGGAAGGAAAGTTATGACCAACCTAGATAGCACATTGAAAGCAGAGATGTTACTTTGCCAACAAATGTGCGTCTGTACAAGGCAATGGTTTTTCCAGTGGTCATGTATGGATGTGAGAGTTGGACTGTGAAGAAAACTGAGCACTGAAGAATTGATGCTTTTGAACTGTGGTGTTGGAGAAGACTCTTGAGAGTCCCTTGGACTGCAAGGAGATCCAACCAGTCCATCCTAAAGGAGAATAGTCCTAAGTGTTCATTGGAAGGACTGATGCTGAAGCTGAAGCTCCAATACTTTGGCCACCTCATTCGAAGAGCTGACTCATTGGAAAAGACCCTGATTGGGGGCAGGAGGACAAGGGGATGACAGAGGATGAGATGGCTGGATGGCATCACCAATTCGATGGTCATGAGTTTGAGTGAACTCTGGGAGTTGGTGATAGACATGGAGGCCTGGCGTGCTGTGATTCACGGGGTCGCAAAGAGTCGGACATGACTGAGCGACTGAACTGAACTGAATGTCATATGATGTTGAGCACATTTTAATATACATATTTATTATTATTATCTACAGTAATACATCTGTTTAGATCTTTTACCTAATTTTTAATTGGATTGTTTTATTTATTATTTTTGAGTTTTAAGTGTTCTTTTTATGTTTTGGATATAAGTCTTTATCAGATATCTGTTTTGCAAATATCTCCAACTAGTCTGTGACTGATCTTTTCATTCTCTTAAACATGATCTCATATAGAACATAATATCCAGTTGATAGATGGTGATGTTCTATTTAACTATAGTTTTACTAAACTTGTGCCCTCTGCATTTGTCCGTTACTGGTATAGAGGGGTGCTGGAGTCTCCAATTCTGACAGCAGAGTTGTTATTTCTCTTTGCAGTTCCATCATGTTTTGCCTCACATGTTTTTGAAGTCTGTTTTCAGGCATGTACCCATTAAGGGTTAGTATGTCCTTATAGAGACTTGATCCCTCTTTCTTTATGTATTGCTTCTCTTTATCCCTGATGATTTTCCTTGTTTCAAGTGTGCTTTGTTTGAAATTAGTATAGCTATCCTTGCTTCCTTCCATTTGTGTTACCATGATTTATGTTTCTCCATTTCTTTACTTTAAATCTATACATATATTTATTTTCCATGTGGGTTTTTTTGTAGACAATGTATAGCTGGGTTTTTATTTATTCACTCTGATAGTCTAATGATATGCATTAAATAATTCATATTTATATTGCTTATTAATATAGCTGGGTTAACAGCCGAAATATTTGCAACTATTTCTGTTAGTTGCCCTGATATTTTTTTCTTTTTTTCTTCCATTCTTTTTCTGCCTTCTGTGGTTTTATTTGAATGCTTATATAATTCCTTTTTCTCTTTCTTAGCATATCAGTTATACTTCTTTTAAAAAATCTTATTGTTATTGTCCTAGAGTTTGCGATATACATTTGTCCTCAGTACTCTGATGTATCTAACAAGAATTGGTGATTTTCAGATATTTTCTTGTTACAATATCTGGGGTAACAACTTCCTAATTAGTGAAAAAAGGAACACAGATGTATACATAAACTTGTGAAACTTATTAAGTATACTTAATAAATCATGTAAACACATGTTGATTATAATAGTGTCAAGGAGCTTAAATTACTTTCAATGGAACAAAAATTATACT
This sequence comes from Bos taurus, assembly GCF_002263795.3. NCBI lineage: Eukaryota > Metazoa > Chordata > Mammalia > Artiodactyla > Bovidae > Bos > Bos taurus. Next base: position 32,872,547 of record NC_037333.1, on the reverse strand, counting down.
GACACTGACTTCCTACAATAAACGATATAAGTCAAAAAGTAGTGGAATAATCTTACTCCATATTTAGTTTTTTTTTTTTCTTGACATCTTTTGTAAGGATGAAGTTAAAAAAAATACATTCCACAACAATGATAAACAGATTTTATTACAAATGTAATATTACTAAAGAAAATTCTTAAGATATTGTAGGCAGAAAAAAATAAATAGCAAAGGAAAATTTCAAGATGCAAAAAAATAAAGAAGGAACAAAAAAAGCTATGCTGCTGCTGCTGCTAAGTTGCTTCAGTCGTGTCTGACTCTGTGAGACCCCATAGAGGGCAGCCCACCAGGCTCCCCCGTCCCTGGGATTCTCCAGGCAAGAACACTGGAGTGGGTCGCCATTTCCTTCTCCAATGCATGAAAGTGAAAAGTGAAAGGGAAGTCACTCAGTCATGTCTGACTCTTAGCAACCCTATGGACTGCAGCCTACCAGGCTCCTCTGTCCATGGGATTTTCCAGGCAAGAGTACTGGAGTGGGGTGCCATTGCCTTCTCCATAAATAAGTGCAAAAACGTAAAGAAATCTGTAAAAACAACAATAACTCCTCTGTGGGTTTCAGAAATAATATACATGATAAAACTAGTATATAAATGTCAAATGATACATTTGATATTAAAATACTCAAGTTTAACTTAAGGGAGAGTAGTAAATATATCAAAAAATTTAGATTTTGATGACTAAAGAATTAATGATAAAATATTTAGTGTAACTACACAATTTGAAAATAGAATGTATAATATTCTAATTAATAGGGGAAATAACAGATTAAAAAATAATTCTGGCAAACAAGGGGATATTGCAGTGGTGTCAGGGCATAGGGATGTACTATAATAGAACATGTAAGTTAAGTCTGTAAAATAATAAATTTTAATATATTAAGAATTTCAAAGGAAAATTTGCCTTTTTTTGATAGAAGAGTCACTGTAAATTTTGAATCAAACTTCATGCAAATAGAAATACTGAATAGGAAGAAAAAGAAAAAGTTTAGGAAAAGAGTGAAGCAATACTAATTACTACCTTTAAAAAGCAAATAACAGCTATAGTACTATCATTTTGTGATATTTTATATATATGCATGTAAAGTTGTCAAGAACAGGGAGAGATATCTGTGCTGGAAATGCATTTAGGGAGTATGGGGTCGCAAAGAGTTGGACACAACTGAGTGACTGAACTGACTGACTGACTGATGTATAGAAAATATTTAAAACCAGAAGACTTGATAAGACACTAAGGGAGTGAATTTTACTAAACAAACAAAGAATCATGACTGCCAGAAACCACCAGGTCTTAGAGAGCAGAGATGAAGAAGAAACAGTAAAAGAGATAAAACACAAACCATTCATTTGAAAGGAGAAAAGCCAGGAGAATGCAGTGTTCTGGACCTGAAGTGAAGTATGTCAAAGAGAAATGATTGATGAACCATGTCAAAGCCTGATTATAGTTCAAAAAAGAAGACTGGAGATGATGACTCATTATTAGACAACAATGATGAGATACTGATGATGTTGATTACTCCTATGGCATATGAGTTCCCCATTTCCTTTATCAAAAACAATGGTTTAATTTTTAAAAATAATTATCCCTCATCTTCCCTTTAAATAACAAGTGAAAGTTTACTTTTCATTGGCTTGCTTATTCCCAAACCCTACACATTAAATATAGAGGGTCTCTGTATTTTAGACTTAACTAGTTCATATTACTCAGGAAGAGAAATTTCATTTAAAAGTTTTTCTCATGGTTAAGTCTTACTGAGCAGATTAAGTCATTGTATTTAGAGTATACAAGATTATTATTTCTTTCTTTCATTAATATAGATGCTGCTGCTGCTAAATCGCTTCAGTCCTGTCTGACTCTGTGCGACCCCATAGACGGCAGCCCACCAGGCTCCCCCGTCCCTGGGATTCTCCAGGCAAGAACACTGGAGTGGGTTGCCATTTCCTTCTCCAATGCATGAAAGTGAAAAGTGAAAGTGAAGTCGCTCAGTTGTGTCCAACTCTTAGCGACCCCATGGACTGCAACCTACCAGGCTCCTCCGTCCATGGGATTTTCCGGACAAGAGTACTGGAGTGGGGTGCCATTGCCTTCTCTGTAATATGGATGACATTTTATAAAAATAACTTTAAGAAATATTCTATCCAGGATCATGCAATACGCTGACAGGGAGTAAATAGAGAACCACCTCAGCTATTGCCAGGGATTCTTCTGTTATAAGAAGAGGGACCACTAAGTTTCCTCTGTCTGCTCTAAAAGTACCACCACTTTTTTTCATTTCAACAACCCTATGGGGCTTGTACAGACATTCTTGCTGATCTAGGCTTAAATGAATTTGTTACTACATTCTTTTAGATAGGATTTTATTGACTAGATATCTTTATGGAATTAGCCCTTCTAAGCCAATTTTTCTAATCTTAATCTTGCTAAATTTAATGTCTTACTTATCCTACTGGTTTTCTTCTGAGATTTCAAATTTCCATATATAGAGCCTAAATTATGACAAAAGCTGAATATCAAATTTTGGTTTAATAATTCAAAATATAGTCATATTTGGCTAAGAGAAAAATAAGATCTCCAATTCTCATGTGCCATCAACAGTGCCACCCACCTGCTTTCATTAACTGTGTATTTACAAATATTTATACTGAAGAAGGCACATATTAGGAAAATTCTCAATGTATTTGGGTGTATTTTGTTTCAACTACAAATCCTTTTTTCCCAGCTAACTCTGAGATGCCTCATGTATGTCTTGAAGTTTCCTTATGTTCCTTTTGTTCTCGGTTTAGACTGAAAGAAGGTATAGGTTGCTTGCTTTATAGTTCCTTTTCCATGATCCCCAAATTGATTCCTATTTGACCTTATACAGGATAGCAATTTCTAAGCACAGATTATATCTGGGTCTCATCTTTCAATCCATGTGGAAATGTTAAAAAGAAAAAAGTAAAACTTGAAGGTGATAAGAAGAAAATGGAATAGCTCTGCCTATTTTTTTTAATAATGACTTTTCTCCTTCCCATTAAATGTCAATTCCATATTATGGCAGACTGACTCTGATTTTCATGATTCCATATAGTTCTTTACTAACATTAGTGATTCTTGATGGGTAGACTTCAGCAAGTAGTTTGAAGCTCTGAACTCACCCTACAGATTGAAGTGTGCGATCAAGCAATTATTATTCATAGCACCATTTAAAAACATGTCCAAACCTAGAAAAGAGCAACCTTAAATAAAATAGGCATATTTTTTGGTTGCATCCAAAGTTGAGATTTCTATCCCATCTATGATATATACTATGATATCTTTATATGAAAGAGAAAATGAGTAATTTATTCATGAAAGTTCACAAGATTCGTGATGAGGAGTGTTACACACTAACAAACCAAAGCCAAAACTCTTTTTAAAAAAGAAAAACTCACCAAATATTTAACTAGAGAGAGCCATGAGCAATAGTGCTGAAACTGAAAGCTGAACTGATAAAATTTGAAAATACATTAATGTCTTTCTTAACCCAATAGTAGTATACATAATCATTTCAATGTATAGTGTGATTCAACTAGGAGAACAGGAAAAAAGAAAAGAGATAAGTTGCAGAAACTTCAATGAGAACTGAGCTCAATTTCGTCATGTGTAAAGTTTGAGATATTGAACTAGATATTCTTCATGGTTCTTGCCATATCTGAAATATGAGTTTTTTAAACAAATTTGTTTCTGAGTGACTCTTGCATGCTATAAAATCAGTTCCTTTATATTGCATATTCTGTATTCCTGGACTGAATGAACAAAAAGTCTAGTTGACACCAAATTGAAGGAAAGCTCTATAAAACGTCTCTATAAAAATGGGACATTTGATCAACCTAATATACTTTGGTTACACTGATTTATTAATTTATTTATTTTACCTCTAAGATTATTTTATAATAATACCTTCCTGGAAAAGGTCATGATTAAATTTTTGTTCTTCTTTTCTTAACGTTAAATTTTGTAAATTCAGAACCAGACAAAAATGGTATATTCTTTCCCTATGTATGACTCATACATTAATCAGAACTACTAGAAATTCTATGAGGAATTATAATTATTTCAGAATTTCTTTCCAGGTAGTTTAATTTTAGTGAATAAATAGATCATATCTGTTTCCTCCTTTTGCTGACAGAGTTGTTAGCAAAAATTTCAGTGAATGAAAATTACTGCTGTGCTATCTGAAATTAGTACAATTTCTAGGAAGTTCCAAAAATTCTGGGCAGCTTGTGTGAATTTAAGGAGAAATTTAATTTCTTGATGCTGGTGAACTCATCCAGCTTTCTCTATAATCTCTCTCTATAAATTTCCAGGTCCAGATGATTAGAGGTTGTGAAATTGAACACATCCTATAGCACTTCTTTTATGTTGGAACTTTCTTCTTCACTAATATCCAGTCATACTCAAAATGTGGAAGATTTCTACAACCTCATGAGAATCATAAATGAACACAGGTTCTGAATTCAAACTACGTATCATTGTTATTTAAGCATCAAATGATTCCAAGACAGAATATATACGTCATGATTATTTATTCATCACTGAATAGGGTCATAATATTGTTGGTGAAGAATTTATTTGCTCATTGATTTAAATTTTATGTTTATATAAATATTCATCTGAATATTATAAGTATCAGAACATTTGTAGTTCATACACTTTAAAGTACTTTTTCATTGTATTTTTCGCCAAAAGTGACTGAGAAGAAGTTGTAAGTGTATGTGAGTCTATATGTATATGTGAATACGTGAATAAATGTACATGAGTTGAGTAACAGAATAAACCATTGAGATCAGGGATTATTATAAGAGATCAGGCATAGGTTTCTCCATGAGATGACACTAGTAGAGTATAATTGTATTTTATAATGTAGACATTTTTATCATTTATAGGCAGGCTATAGGATTGACTTTGTTTATTTACTTTGTTTTTTGTTGTTTTATTTACTTTGTTTTTGTTGTTTCATTCAGCAAATGTTTATTGAATACCTTTTCTATGCCAGGAAGTGAGCAGAGCACTGGGGTTTGTGCAATGAACAAGTTAACAATCCAGCGGAGTAGACAAATATGTGAAAAAGTAATTAGAAATAGTCAAAGGACATAAAAGAGGAACCATGCAGGGAAAGAGTGAAATAGAGGTCCCATCTTGGGCTTGGTGGTCAAAAAGAGCTTCTGGAAAGTTTAGGTGGAGCTGATATCTGAAGAATGCAATCAAGAAGAATGAGCTTCAGGGGTAAGAATGATGGCATTCCAAGCAGAGAATATGGCATAAGACCTACGAAGTCCAGAATTATTTACTTATTTTAACAGGCTCTTTTTGCACCAGTGAATTTTCCTCTCCTCTGTAAGTGTTGGAACACTATCTTGGTACATCATGAGGGTTATCTTCAAGGTTCCATCACCAATACCATGCTCTGGAGCCCTTAGGCAAATGTTCTTGGATTTAGGCATTGAGTACTACATTGAGACACACAAAGTCCCATGGAATCCAGAAGCTCTGCATATTGAAAGATCCAAGTGTACGATGAAAACGAGTATCATTGCTTATTAGGGGGAGGAGTAAAATCCTGGGGACAGAGAATGTGATGTAAAGGAGTTAAGCTATATTTGTTTTACAAAACAAAACAAATATTAAGCCATAAACTGTGAACCACCATGATTAAATGCAGCTCATATTTTAAATGAGGATTTACTATTAAAAAGTAAGTGAAAATAACCTGCCTAATCAATCCATCATGTGAACCATCACTGGAGTAATACGCTGTGTAAATATTTTGATCTTGGTCTAAGTACCTGTTAACATAGAGACAGCTGAAAGACCTACTATCTTTTGGGTTATTTCTGTGGAATCAAACTTAGATGTAATGTTCTATTATCAATAGTGAATGATGTGACTGTGATAATTAAGACAGTGGTACATTTCTAAGTAAATTTGTCATCTCACTAATTAAAATAGGAAAAGATAAATTCTTAATATCATGGGTTATATGTCTTTATCTAAAAGCTAATAATCACTACTATTTTTGGCCACAATGGACTAACAGAAACCATCTTGATCTTACTATCTTAAGTTTAAAAAATGCTTATTTTTAATACATTTATGAAATAATTTATGAAAGAAAGAATTTATGAAACAATGTTTTTTTTTTTTTTTTCAGATTTAGAGCAACAAACAATCTCTGAGAGAACAAAAACAAATGAAATGAATCATGGTTTTTTGCCTAGAGAAAGTGAGCAGTAGTCAGGGGAGGAAGAAATTAGACAAATTTTAGCATGCTCCCTAATTGAAGAAACAGAGTTCAGAAGTGTGGAAACCTAAACAGGCTAAATTTTTAGGGTATAGTACTGAGGAGGAGACAGTTGCACACACAAATGCACCACACACACACACACACACACACACACAGGTCTATAGCTGAGTTCTGATCAGTGTGTTCATGTAGGAAAATCCCTACATAATAACGTTAAGTTTCTAATTTCATAAATTAGAAAAAGAAAAGCAAATTAAAACCAAAGTAAGAAGAAGAAAGTTAATAAAGAGGAGGAATTATTAAGAGAGATTATTACAAAAGAGTAAAAAAAATGAATGTAAGCAAAACTAGTTTTTGAAATGATCATAATGATAGTTCTCTAGCCACACTGACCAAGAAAAGAGATTAGAATGAGAGAAGGGATACCAATTAACATTCTAAATTGTGCATGTATTAAAAGTTTAATTAGGCAATATTAAAAAATTTATGATGACAAATTCAACAATGTAAATGAATACATACAACCACATACAAGAAGCAATACATAAACTGAGTCACCCTACATGTACTAAAGAACTTAAATTTGTAGTGAATCTCTTTGATGAGAATGTCAACTCTTGATGGTCTCAAAATTAACTTATTCAAAAAAGTTACTGGAGAAATATTATCAATTATGTACACAATTTCATTTTGTGAGGCCAACATTTCCCTGATGCTAAAATCTGAAAGTGACATTCCAGGGGAACTCTAGACCAGTATCTCTCAGGAACACAGATACAAATTTGTCATTAACAAAATTTCATTAAGTTCAATCAAATAATACATGAAAAGGATGAGACATCAAGACCTTATGGTATATTTACTCCCCAGAAAAGTTGATGTAACAACTTAAATCAATATAGTTCAACACATTAAAAATGTTTTAAAGTATTGTCCTAACCAGAATAATAAAAGGGGAGGCAGGGAGAAAAAAACGAAATGCAATCAGATGGCAAAAGAAATATCAATGTGTTTAATCACAGACACATGGTTATCTATGTAGAAAATCCTAAGGAATACACAAAAAATATTTTAGAATGAGTGCATTTAGCACCTTTACAGAGTACAAATTCAACATACAATAATTGATTCCATTTACTTATACTAGCAATGTTCAGCTATAAATATTTTAAATATCACTTTCAGTAGCATCAAAGCATAATGAATTAGGGGTATATTGGATAAAAGAAGTATAAGTTCAACATACTGAAAGTTGTAATATATTACTGATAACAATTAAAAGTCTAAATAAGTGGAAAGATATTCTATTTTTCAGATAGATCAACATGTGTCTATCAAAATAATTGATACTAGTAAAATATCAGTTCTCTCCATATTACTCTATAGATACAAACTCTAAGCAGGTGACATTATAGGAATTGATGAGTTTATTCTACAATGCACATGGAAATGGAAAGGACTAAGATAGCCAAAGAAATTTTGAAAAAGAACCTGAAAAACTTATATTACTTGATATCAACATATACTATAAAGTCTCAGTAATGGAAACTGCATGAAACCAGTATTTTATAAACACACATACACCAAAAAGACAAAATAGTGTGTTGTTAAATATGTCTATACATATATACAGTCAATTGACATTCAACAAAGATGCCATGGATCACAATAAACTGTGTAAAATTTTGAAAGAGATAGGCATACCAGACCACCTGACCTGCCTCTTGAGAAACCTGTATGCAGGTCAGGAAGCAACAGTTAGAACAACACACTGGTTCCAAATAGGAAAAGGAGTACGTCAAGGCTGTATATTGTCACCCTACTTATTTAACTTATGTGCAGAGTACATCCTAAGAAACGCTGGGCTGGATGAAGCACAAGCTGGAATCAAGATTGCTAGGAGAAATATCAATAACCTCACATATGCAGATGACACCACCCTTATGGCAGAAAGTGAAGAGGAACTAAAAAGCCTCTTGATGAAAGTGAAAGGGGAGAGTGAAAAAGTTGCCTTAAAGATCAACATTCAGAAAACGAAGATCATGGCATCTGGTCCCATCACTTCACGGCAGATAAATGGGGAAACAGTGGCTGACTTTATTTTTCTGGGCTCCAAAATCATTGCAGATGGTGATTGCGGGCATGAAATTAAAAGAGGCTTACTCCTTGGAAGGAAAGTTATGACCAACCTAGATAGCATATTCAAAAGCAGAGACATTACTTTGTCAACAAAGGTCCGTCTAGTCAAGGCTATGTTTTTTCCAGTAGTCATGTATGGATGTGAGAGTTGGACTATAAAGAAAGCTGAGTGCCAAAGAATTGATGCTTTTGAAAAACTGTGGTGTTGGAGAAGACTCTTGAGAGTTCCTTGGACTGCAAGGAGATCCAACCAGTCCATCCTAAAAGAGACCAGTCCTGGGTGTTCATTGGAAGGACTGATGTTGAGGCTGAAACTCTAATACTTTGGCCACCTGATGCAAAGAGCTGACTCACTGGAAAAGACCCTGATCCTGGGAAAGATTGAGGGCAGGAGGAGAAGGGGACAACAGAGGATGAGATGGTTGGAAGGCATCACCAACACAATGGACATGGATTTAGGTGGACTCTGGGACTTGGTGATGGACAGGGAGGCCTGGCATGCTGTGGTTCATGGGGTCACAAAGAGTTGGACACGACTGAGCGACTGAACTGAACTGAAAGATGCCATGAAGGGCAGTTAGAAAGAATGATCGTTTTGATAAGTAGTGCCCAAACAATTGATAGCCATATGCAGAGATGAATAAATGAGTAGAAAAATAAAGACATAAATATATATATTCATACAAGAACATGAACTCTTTCTTTACTTACAAAAGTTAAATCAAAATGGATCATTGGCCTAAATGTTGGGGCCAAAATGCTAAAACTTCTTAAGAAAAACATATAAATTCAAGAATTGTTAAAGCAGTCACAAAAAGAATATAAAAGAAAAAGTAAAAAAATTGGCCTCAAAAAATTTGAAATGTTCACTACTAAGAATCTAATAAGAAAATAGAAAGGTAAACCAAAGGCTAGGTGAACTATTATCTTACACCAACCAAGAACTTGTTTAAGAACTAATGTTGGGCTGCACCCCTACAGGTCTGTAAGCCTTGTGGTTGCCAAGCCATGAGAGTGAAGAGCCCAGTGACAGAGACATCCAAGATTTATTGGACAGGGGGCTTCCATGGTGGCTCAGATGATAAAGCATCTGCCTGGAATGCGGGAGACCCAGGTTCAATCCCTGGGCTGGGAAGATCCCCTGGAGAAGGAAATGGCAACCCACTCCAGTACTCTTGCCTGGAAAATTCCGTGGACTGAGGAGTCTGGTAGGCTACAGTGGGGTCGCAAAGAGTCGGACACGACTGAGCGACTTCACTTTCACTTCTCCAAGTCAGAAACAAAAGGTCGTGGAGCCCACCCACCCACCAGGTAAGGCAGAGGGCAGCTAAGACAAGGTAGCAAGCTTCACTGCCAGGAGGGTGAAGGTGGGAGGATTTACAGAGGGAATTGACATCAGGTTGGCTCATCAGTTACCAGGGAAACCAGCATATCCTTTTAGCCCTTCAGGTTAACAATTTTTGGATTGTCATGGGAGCAGATATTTCTCTTTGGTAACATAGAATGTGGAGCCATTCTTGCCTAAGGATTAGAACAATCACCATCTGGAGCAGGGGGCAAATACAGAGGAAGTTGCTGATTAAGCTCTTTGATTAACAGGGAAGGACAGTCATGCAAGTAGGGTGTCGGTGAAGCAGGCACTGGCTGGGCAAGGGATGTACAAAGAGCAAGAAAAGCCACCTTGAGTGGCCTGATCATACAACTGTATAAACAACTCTTATACCCTGAAATAATGTGCTCAGTCACTTCAGTGGTGTCCGACTTTTTGTGACCCTATGAACTGTAGCCTGCCAGGCTCCTCTGTCTATGGGATACTTCAAGTAACAATACTGGAGTGGGTTGCCATTCCCTTCTCCAGGGGATCTTCCCAACCCAGGAATCGAACCTATGTTTCCTGCGGCTCCTGCACTGCAGGTGGATTCTTTACCACTGAGCCACAGGGGAAGCACCTGAAATAACATATGGTTGCAATAGACACTTCAAACAAGCTATAAGGATAAAAACAGCAGGTCTAAAAGACTTGTAGTGGCCCAGCCTCAAGACCAAAGAGCCTGGAGACGATGATAGCGACATCAATGATTTACAAATAGGGAATTTTACATGTCATAAACAAAAGTGTCCTGGAGACACCCCGGCATGTATAGCAGACAGGACATGGCAGCAATCTTCACTACTCAGTACAGAAGGAGGCTATCATTTATTGGAGGAACTGATGTCAGGTTGGCTCATCAGTTAACAAGGAAACAAGCATCAGGGACACTCCCCTTACCACTGTTCAGCCTAACTACCATCAAGAGGGCAGATGTTTCCGTTTAATAAATTAGCAAGTAGAGCCTTTCTGGCCTAAGGGTTAAAATAGTTACTAGCTGGGACAGGGGGCAAACACTTTCATGGGAGTATGGTGTAGGTGAAGCGGGGACTAGTCGAGCAGGGGATGTACAAAGAGCAAGAGAAGAGCCAACTTCTATGCCCTGATCGAACAGAAGGTAATATCTTTAACTATGATTTGATTTAATTAACATTTGTCAAACAGAGCTCCCTGGGATGTCAGATTGTGAGATCAGGTTCAACAGTAGACTACAAGGGACCTGAAATAGAGAAATTTATTACTTGTGGGTCCTAGAAGAAGTACACAGCACTCTTCAATAGGCGAGCCTAGGAGGCAAGGCAGGGTGTAGGCAGAGAGAGCAGCAGTAACTGGGGCATGTGCCCCTATTAAGGTCTGTGGGTAGAATGCTTTGCAGTTCCCGGGCTAAGGCCAGGTTTGTCAATTCAAACCAAAAATAGCAGGGTTTCGGTAAGCTTCAGTAAGTCTTATCTAAAGTGTGAATGAAGGGAGCCCTGGTAGCAGGGAGACTATCACAAAGGTAGTTGGGAAAGTCAAATTGAGAACTTAAATTTACATGTGTGTAACTGCAGGCTGTTATCTACAGCATAAATTTGTATTAGGGACTAGGTTTGGTTTAAGGCCTCCATAAGCCACTTGGTCAAACAAAATGGATGTTGAGGCAACAATACCATGAAGTACTTTCAACATTACTCAATAGACTAAACGTTTTTTAAACCCCCTGGAATGGCTAAACTAAAAAGAATGACCATTTAAAGAATTGACATGCATATGGAGTTTCTGCTATTATTACTCTTGGTGGAAATGTAAAATTGTTAAACCACTTTGGAGTACAGGCATACCTTGGCAGTATTTGAGGTTCTATTACAGACAACCACAATAAAAGGAATATTTCAATAAAGCAAGTCTTTTTTATTTTATTTTCAGTATATATCAAAGTTATATTTATACTATACTATGGTCCATTAAATGTATGATGGCATTATATCAAAAAATACACAGCCAAAGTTATAAAATAATCACAATAGTCACATCAAAGATCACTGATCACAGATCAATACAATAAATATAATAATAATGAAAAATGTGAAGTATTGTGAGAATTACAAAATGTGACTGAGATATGAAATGAGCAAATGCTGTTGGAAAAGTGGCACTAATAGACTTGCTCCACACAGGATTGCCACAAACCTTCAATTTGCAAAAAATGCAGTATCTGTGAAGAGCAATAAAGCAAAGTGCAACAAAAGGAGGCATGCCTGTACTGTTCGGCAGTTTCTAAAGAGTTAAACATACACTTCAAATTTGACTCAGCCATTCTACTCAAAAATTTCCCCAAGAAAGCATATATCCATGCAAGTATTTGTATGAGAGTGTTTATAACAGATTTGTTTGTAACAGTAAAAAAAAAAGTTAATGTGAATGAATAAATAAATGTAGTATATTCATATAATGGAATTATATTAAGAAAATTTGATATAAAAATTCATATGTCAAAAAACTTATCAAATTTTAAACTTTAGATATTTGTATTTTGTCATACTATAATTATACTTAAAACTATAAATATAAGAAAGTAGTAATAATACAATCCTCTCAAATGAACTGGTGAAGTTTCAAGTCACTACTTTTCCTAACGTGATACTAGCCTAAAAAGGATAAGCAAGCTAATGAAAATCAAAAGGTGACTTCATGATAGCAGGTACAACCTCCAGAGGTGTTCTATTTGCTCCCTTCTTTAAACTGATATAAATATTATTAAAATCCCTACATCATAATGGAGAAAACCGAGGCCAAGAGAGTCATGTGACTTGCTTATGTTGTTCCTCCAAGTCTAAAGGCATAGAGAGAGAAGATAATTATTTGATGTTCATAATTATTTAATATATTATTTTTGCCATGTAATGTAATATTTGTTTTATAGCTAAATGTTTTATCTGATATACTTCACAATAGCAGACTCTGCTAATTAAATAATTGATAGCTTTAGGAAATGGCTTGAACATTCTGATATATATTGAAAGCAAATTTCAAATTTGTGGTAATAGTTCTCTGAGTCTCACACTGATGTGATAGTAAAATAATTTCAAACAAAAATGATAAGTTACTACTATTTTACTTTAATATAAATGAATATAAAGAATTAAAAAAATTTTTTTAATTTATTTTTAACTCTACAATATTGTATTGGTTTTGCCATATATCAACATGAATCCACCACAGGTATACACGTGTTCCCCATCCTGAACCCTCCTCCCTCCTTCCTCCCCATACCATCCCTCTGGGTGGTCCCAGTGCACCAGCCCCAAGTATCCAATATCATGCTTCAAACCTGGACTGGTGACTCGTTTCATATATGATATTATACATGTTTCAATGCCATTCTCCCAAATCATCCCACCCTCTCCCTCTCCCACAGAGTCCATAAGACTGTTCTATACATCTATGTCTCTTTTGCTGTCTCGTATACAGGGTTATTGTTACCATCTTTCTAAATTCCATATATATGCGTTAGTATACTGTATTGGTGTCTTTATTTCTGGCTTACTTCACTCTGTATAATAGGCTCCAGTTACATCCACCTCATTAGAACTGATTCAAATGTATTCTTTTTAATGGCTGACTAATACTCCATTGTGCATATGTACCACTGCTTTCTTATCCATTCATCTGCTGATGGACATCTAGGTTGCTTCCATGTCCTGGCTATTATAAACAGTGCTGCGATGAACACTGGGGTACACATGTCTCTTTCAATTCTGGTTTCCTCAGTGTGTATGCCCAGCAGTAGGATTGCTGGGTCATAAGGCAGTTCTATTTCCAGTTTTTTAAGGAATCTCCACACTGTTCTCCACAGTGGCTGTACTAGTTTGCATTCCCACCAACAGTGTAAGAGGGTTCCCTTTTTTCCACAGCTTCTCCAGCATTTATTGCTTGTAGACTTTTGGATCGCAGCCATTCTGACTGGCGTGAAATGGTACCTCATAGTGGTTTTGATTTGCATTTCTCTGATAATGAGTGATGTTGAACATCTTTTCATGTGTTTGTTAGCCATCTGTATGTCTTCTTTGGAGAAATGTCTAGTTCTTTGGCCCATTTTTTGATTGGGTCACTTATTTTTCTGGAGTTGAGCTGTAGGAGTTGCTTGTATATTTTTGAGATTAGTTGTTTGTTGCTTCATTTGCTATTATTTTCTCCCATTCTGAAGGTTGCCTTTTCATCTTGCTTATAGTTTCCTTTGTTGTGCAGAAGCTTTTAAGTTTAATTAGGTCCCATTTGTTTATTTTTGCTTTTATTTCCAATATTCTGGGAGGTGGGTCATAGAGGATCCTGCTGTGATATATGTCGGAGAGTGTTTTGCCTATATTCTCCTCTAGGAGTTTTATAGTTTCTGGTCTTACATTTAGATCGTTAATCCATTTTGAGTTTACTTTTGTGTATGGTGTTAGAAAGTGCTCGAGTTTCATTCTTTTACAAGTGGTTGACCAGTTTTCCCAGCACCACTTGTTAAAGAGATTGTCTTTAATCCATTGTATATCCTTGCCTCCTTTGTCAAAGATAAGGTGTCCATATGTGTGTGGATTTATCTCTGGGCTTTCTGTTTTGTTCCATTGATCTATATTTCTGTCTTTGTGCCAGTACCATACTGTCTTGATGACTGTGGCTTTGTAGTAGAGCCTGAAGTCAAGCAGGTTGATTCCTTCAGTTCCATTCTTCTTTCTCAAGATTGCTTTGGCTATTTGAGGTTTTTTGTATTTCCATACAAATTGTGAAATTATTTGTTCTAGCTCTGTGAAGAATACCGTTGGTAGCTTGATAGGGATTGCACTGAATCTATAGATTGCTTTGGGTAGTATATTCATTTTCACTATATTGATTCGTCCAGTCCATGAGCATGGTATATTTCTCCATCTATTAGTGTCCTCTTATTTCTTTCACCAGTGTTTTATAGTTTTCTATATATAGGTCTTTAGTTTCTTTAGGTAGATTTATTCCTAAGTATTTTATTATTTTCATTGCAGTGGTGAATGGAATTGTTTCCTTAGTTTCTCTGGGATTATATAAAATGAAACTTCCATTTTTTATAAAATACAGTGTTTACAAATTATGTGTTCATAAATGTTGAATGAAGTGGTAAATGAAGTGAAGTGAAAATCACTCAGTCATGTCCAACTCTTTGCGACCCTATGGACTAAAAAGTCCATGGAATTCTCCAGGCCAGAATACTGGAGTGGGTAGCCTTTCCCTTTACCAGGGGCTCTTCCCAACCCAGGGATTGAACCCAGGTCTCCCGCATTGCAGGCAGATCCTTTACCAGCTGAGCCACAAGGGAAGCCCAAGGGAGCCTACGATTCTAAGAAGTGAAATTTTCTTGTATTATCAACTATTTTATACAGTGAATTTGTCTTTGACTTCCTGGGAAATTATTTTTGTCCTAAAAACTCAAACTGCAAAGGAGCAAATAGTATATTTCGATTAATTCTCAATTATTGCTTTACTTTATGAAAACTTTCAATTTCCTAATTTTAAATCTTCTTTCTTTATCCATTTATCATTAAAAGTACATACATTCACAATAAACTGTCTTAAGATGACTAAAGAGGAAAGAACTCTTTGGAATATGGTCTGTTCAAGAGTGAAATAATTGAAGAACTTCTGGGAAAAAAATGAAAAACAGCAAAGAATATTTTTGCTTGAATAATTTTTGTTTTAATTATGTTTGGTTGGAATTTTCTGGAGTGATTAATAGGATTACTATAATTAATTGCTTACTTGTAAAACTGACCTTAATAGAAATGAACATTGAAAATATACAAAGTATTTTCCTGTTAGAGCAGACATCTTGCTACTTTGCATAAATGAACCAAGTTCAATATTGTTCTTCTTTTATCACACAGACCAGCCCAAAGTCTTCTCTATTGGCTGAAATATACTCTATATTTCAGCCATAACAATCACTTACAATATGACAACTTGGTACCTTCAAGATTTAATTATGCTGCATTTTTTTTTTTTTTGCATATTCCTTGGATGATTGCAATGATAATGAAATTTTTTAAAAATCCACCACTTATTCGGAACCTAAGTAGTATGTGCCTTTCAGATATTTTGCTTATCTGATCTTATTTAACTTTTGCAATAATTCTACTTGAATATTATCTAGATTCTGCATCTAAGAGTTACAGGTACATAAAATGACATAATTTGAGGAAACTGTATGTGTTTTCATATTTGTTCTAGTACTTATGGTCCCCTTAGGAAACAAATATTTACCTTTTATTAAGAAATTATTATCAAATATGTTTCATAATATTACTACCATTTTATAAACATAGTTCCATGTCCTTACAGGCTCTATTATTAAATTTTTATATCATACTAAAAATAATGAAAAAATTACTGAAAGATTTTAAGAAAGGAAGCAACTAGTTACATTAAAATTAATTTTAGATAGTTTAAAGGAAGTTAAGTGAGGAGATGATCTAGCAAGTTATTTCTGTAATACAGGCCTGAGACAATGGTGCTTCGAACTAGTATGGTTGGTGTCAGTGAAGATGGAGACACGTGAATCAAACAAAGTTGTATGTTGAATTTAGATTCACAGGGATTGAATGTGGAAGGGAAGGGAAAAGTTTTCAGATTTCAGATACAGGAGTTATGAATTACAGATGCCTGTGGGACAGCTACACAAAATGTCAAATATGTAATTGAGTATGCAAATCCAGAAAAGTATCTTTGCCTGAGGGTAAAACTTTAGGACCTTTCAGGCTTACAAATAATTTTGTAAGTCCCTAAGAGTGAATAGAATCACCTAAAAGCAATTTGTGGAGAGAAAAAGGTACAGGACATAGCTGTGAGGGAATTTGATATACCTGAAAAACTAGTAAAGGGAATTTAGATGAATCTGTCTGAAAGGTAATAGAAAAATCACGAGAATGGAATGTCACAAAGAAATAAAAAAGCTAAGTTAATAAGGAAAAACTAATTAAAGAACCTGAAGCAGACATGTAGAATAATGATATATTTTTAAAAAATTACTGAAAAGGTAGCAATATCCAGGAAACAAAGGGATTCAAAATATTATCAGATTGAAGAAAAGCTGTCTCAATGACAAGGAGTAATGCATGTGTTTTTGATGTGACAGTGAAAGTATTAAGTCACTCAGTAATGTCCAACTCTTTGCAACCCCATGGACTGTAGCCCACCAGTCTCCTCTGTCCATGGATTCTCCAGGCAAGAATACTGGAGTGGGTTGCCATGCCCTCCTCCAGGGGATCTTCCTGACCCAGGAATCAAACCCAGGTATCCCTCACTGCAGGCAGATTCTTTGCCATCTGAGCCACTAGTGATCTGTTTCTCCCTGTTGTTGCAAGATACTATAACTAAGGAGGACATGGCCATGACAAAGAGCAGCTCACCAGCACTGGAGGTGATCAGAGTCTACAGGGATGCAGCACATCTACATTGTGGATCCAAGTAGGGACACAAAGAACTGCAAATAGTTCATTTCTTTTTCTTGCTAGGCTGAGTCAAGTAACATACCATGTGATCACGGAACTACCTGCTTTGATGTTTATGAGAGTGTTTTACCAAAGCATCCTGTAGTCATCTATTATTGTCTTAGACTTCTTCACTGTGCGCCATACAACTTGAAAAAAAGTACTTTTAAAAACCTGCATCCTCAGTATCTAACTCTGTGTGGTTCATTGTGTCATTCATTAACTATTTGCTAACTGAATTGTACATGAATGCACAAGTAGAGAGATATACCTTGTTTTAGCCCAAATGATCTCAAGAAATAGTAAGTAGGAATTTTAAGAACATTCTTTTTTTTCTTTTTTTTAAATTTTATTTTATTTTTAAACTTTACATAATTGTATTAGTTTTGCCAATTCATTTTGTATCTAGAGAAGACAGATATTTCAAATACTTAGAACAATCTAAAAAGGAAGGATAATTGCATATTTTATAACCTTTTAAGTCTTTTTCTATTCTAATATTACACTATTATTTCCAGTCTTTAATATTCTCAATACTATATGATACAGTTTCTAGTCCTAAAAAAATTAATGGGATTTGAGGAGAAGAAAAATAGTTATTATAAAAAGAACTGAGAAAGTGAACAATTAGAGAATGAAGAGAAAATGGGTATGGGTACTTAGTGTCTTATTAGATACAATATAAAATGGTCATTAAGAAAGTAACTGTTACTATTAAAGGTAAGTTAAAGTGTTAGTTGTTCAGTCATGCCTGACTCTCTCTGACCCCATGGACTGCAGCCCACCAGGCTCCTCTGTCCATGGGATTTCCCAGGCAAGAATACTGGAGTGCTTTACCACTTCCTTCTCCAGGGGATCTTCTTGACCTAGGGACTGAACCCAGGTCTCCTGCAAGGCAGGCAGATTCTTTACTGACTGAGCTAACAGGGAAGCCTCACTAAAGATAACCTGGCTGCAATGATTTGGTCCCTCTTCCTCTCTGTTAGTCTCCCTCTCTAAGGAAAAGGACAGAGTGGCAAGTACAAATATTAAAACATGAATTTTCAGGGAATTGTATGGTACATCCCTAAATAAAACAATTTTTAAACAAATAACTGTGTTTGTTATATGTCATCAGAAAAGTAACTTAAAAATAATCATAATCATACAGTAAAATTAATGTTTCTATAACACAGAAGAGCAAAAATGTGGTGACAATCAGAAAAGCAGTCAATCAATTAATAACTCAAATTCACAGTGACTCAGTTCAGACAGTTCAGTTGTGTTTTACTCTTTGCAACCCCATGGACTGCAACATGCTATGGTGACTCAAAATCAAAATATATGACAGTAAAATGATTTCTTATGACAATTTCATGGGTAATAATATCATTTTAACATGAGTGTAATAGTTTATTTCTATATTTAAAATGTTATTACTTTGTCAGCACTTATTTTTTTGGAGATATCCATATTTCTTCCTATATATCATATGAAAAGAACAAAACATGTCATAATGTGTTTTTATCAATTTACCATTTTTGATAGGTCAAAATATTGAAACTTTTTAACGCATTTATTGATGGTACCAATATTCAGCTTGAGTATCATAAGGCTTATTTTATCAAAATATGAAATAATTAAGTCTTTATTATCACTGCTGCCACTGCGCTGCTAAGTCGCTTCAGGCGACCCCATAGACGGCAGCCCACCGGGCTCCCCTGTCCCTGGGATTCTCCAGGCAAGAGCACTGGAGTGGGTTTCCATTTCCTTCTCCAATGCATGGAAGTGAAATATGAAAGTGAAGTCGCTCAGTCATGTCCAACTCTTAGGGACCCCATGGACTGAAGCCTACCAGGCTCCTCCGTCCATGGGATTTCCTAGGCAAGAGTACTAGAGTGGGTTGCCATTGCCTTCTCCACTAGTTGATACTAAATTATTTTACTAAAAATTCAATACTTTGATAGATATTCTATACTGTATGATTTTTAATTTACTCATCTGAGAATGAATTTTTACCTAGGGAATATTTTACAATTATTTTATATGAATGAATCTTATTATTTTACAAACATACATAGGGTACTTTCAGAGAATTGTCACGTGTGTTTCAGAGAAATTATTCCAATGGTCCTGAAAATATGCAGATAATAATTAGATAGTGAGATGCAAGCAAAGATATATTCAAGATGAATATTTCTTTATTTGAGAATAAGAAATGTAAGTTCAGTTAAGAAATAAATGTAAATTTATGAAGTGCCATTTTAATTAGAGGCAAATGTCATTAAATGTCATCCACATACCAGTAAGTATCACAGCCCCTTGAGAAACATCAGTGAGCATACTAGAAAAAAATCTTTGCTCCAGAGTTGCTTCTACTTTAGTGCGGGTGTGGAAGACAGACCATAAACAATAAATGTTTTAAAAAGTGAAATTATAATGTATGGTAAAATTGATAATTTCTATAAAAAGAGAGCAGAACAAAGGGGAAAGGAGTAGACAAGTAGATCAAAAGCACAGTTTTGACACGGGATGAAATGTACCTTGAGTCTCATCCATAGTTGATGTAGATGATATTTAAATGAGACTGGATTTTAGAGTTGATGCTGGAATAAGTTAAGACTTCTGGAACTGTTGGGATGGAATGAATATATTTTTCATGAGAGAAAGATAAGATTTGGAGGCAGACGCAGAACACAGTGGATTAAATGCCTGTATCCTTTTCTCATTCACATGGTAAAATCTAACCCTCAGTGTATGTGGGGACTTTGGTTGGCGGGGATGGTGGTGGTGGTGGTGACAGTGTGTGTGTGTATGTTAGTTGCTCAGTGTGTCCTTCTCTTTGTGACCCCATGGATTGTATGGACTGTAGATTGCCAGGCTTCTCTGTCCATGTAATTCTGCAGATAAGAATACTGGAGTAGGTGGTCATTTCCTTCCCCAGGAGAGCTTCCTGACCCAGGGATTGAACCCACGTCCCCTGCATCGTAGGCAGATTCTTTACAGTCTAAGCCACCAGGTAGGGTGTGGGCATGGGGTATAATTAGATCATGAGAGTGGAGTCCTCATGAATGGGATTACTGCCATTCTAAAAGGGACCCTAGAAAGTGCTAATCCACTTTCCTCCATGTGAGGATACAAGGAGAAGTGTGCAAAACAGAATAGAACTGTCACAATTACCCTATCATGCTGACACCTTGACCTTGGATTTTTAGCTTCCAGAATGACAAGGAATAAATTACTGTTTTTGAGAAGCCACGCAGTCTATGGTAATTTGTTTTAGTAGTCTCATATAAAGCAGAATGGCAGATTTCCATTTGAAATAGAATGATCAGTGTCAGGCTCATTCAACAAAGGAAAGGGTAGAAGATAAAGGTATTAGCTTCATGGATATTTGAGGGAAGGGCATTTTAAGAAAAGAAGGGAAAGTGAAAGTTGTTCTGTTGTGTTCCGCTCTTTGGGAACCCATGGACTCTATAGTCCAAGGAATTCTTCAAGCCAGAATACTGGAGTGGGTAGCCTATTCTTTCTCCAGCAGATCTTTCTGACCAAGGAATTGAACCAGGCTCTCCTGCATTGCAGGTGGATTCTTTACCAACTGAGCTATCAGGGAAGCCCAAGAAATGGAAAGAGTTTAAAAGCTAGGAGTTTCTGAGAAACTTCTAGTGGGTCACTGCACCTAAAACAGAGAGAGTAGGAGTTAGAGTATTTGGAGGAGGAGCCAGACGTAACAGCGGACAAATTTTGTATAAGGTCATAGTCCATGAAAGACAGCCTATATTGCTTTTACACAGAGAAAGAGAGTTCTTGGAGGCTTTTGAGCCGAAGAATGTAAGATTTGAGTTGCACTGTGGGAGACTCACTTTGTTTGCTATGCTGAGTGCTGAAATAGTGAAAAAGGACAAAAATTTCCATTTTATGTCCATGTCAATGCCAAACTTTCTAGGTTATTTAAGTCTCAGACTATATTTTCCTTTACCTGCATTATCTGCTGCCAGAATTGGTAACTCTTACATCCATGTTGATCACCTATTAAATAGCTAACATCAAAGACTCCTAATTCATTTTAATGTCACAGCACATCCTGGCCATATCCTAAAGTCTGGAAACACAAAAAAAAGTCCCATCTGCTAGATAGTGAGTTTTTTCTAACAACTTTCCTCTTAAAAATTCCAAAATTGTTATTTCAAAGTTCTTATCTCATCCTCCAAAACTATTTCAGTGTTTGGATTAAGTCATCAGAATTGACACTGATCACCAAGGTTGTTAACATTCCCTAGCATCATGAAATTATACTTTAATATAAATTTAGACTCAGTTATAGCAAACAAATTCTTAGTACCATCCTTGTCAATTTATTAATGTCATTTCCCTTCTTTTAATCATTTCAGTTCAGTTCAGTTGCTCAGTCGTGTCCGACTCTTTGTGACACCATGAATCGCAGCACGCCAGGCCTCCCTGTCTATCACCAATTCCCAGAGTTCACCCAAACTCATGTCCCTCAAGTCGGTGATGCCATCCGGCTATCTCATCCTTTGTTGTCCTCTTCTCCTCCTGCCCCCAATCCCTCCCAGCATCAGAGTCTTTTCCAATGAGTCAACTCTTCACATGAGGTGGCCAAATTATTGGAGCTTCAGCCTCAACATCAGTCCCTCCAATGAACACCCAGGACTGATCTCCTTTAGGATGGACTGGTTGGATCTCCTTGTAGTCCAAGGGACTCTCAAGAGTCTTCTCCAACACCACAGTTCAAAACATCAATTCTTTGACACTCAGCTTTCTTCACAGTCCAACTCTCACATCCATACATGACCACAGGAAAAACCATAGCATTGGCTAGACGGACCTTTGTTGGCAAAGTAATATCTCTGCTTTTTAATATGCTATCTAGGTTGGTCATAACTTTCCTTCCAAGCAGTAAGTGTCTTTTATATTCATGGCTGCAGTCACCATCTGCAGTGATTTTGGAGCCCCCCCAAATAAAGTCTGACACTGTTTCCACTGTTTTCCCATCTATTTCCCATGAAGTGATGGGACCAAACCCCATGATCTTTGTTTTCTGAATGTTGAGTTTTAAGCCAACTTCTTCACTCTCCTCTTTCACTTTCATCAAGAGGCTTTTTAGTTCCTCTTGATTTTCTGCCATAAGGATGGTGTCATCTGCATATCTGAGGTTATTGATATTTATCCCAGCAGTCTTGATTCCAGCTAGTGCTTCATCCAGCCCAGCGTTTCTCATGATGTACTTTGCATATAAGTTAAATAAGCAGGGTGACAGTATACAGCCTTGACGTACTCCTTTTCCTATTTGGAACAAGTCTGTTGTTCCATGTCCAGTTCTAACTGTTGCTTCCTGACCTGCATACAGATTTCTCAAGAGGCAGGTCAGGTGGTCTGGTATTCCCATCTCTTTCAGAATTTTCCACAGTTTATTGTGATCCACAGAGTCAAAGTCTTTGGCATAGTTAATAAATCATTTATGCAATATTTAATTTGAAGTGTTTTTCACCTTGAACTTAAGGTCATATAAAAATGCGTCAATGTTAACTAAAGCATAGAATGAGATAATACACTTGGTTTAAAATAGAGGATCGTATTTTTAAATTCATTGCTTCATTTCTACTTCCTCTGTATGCCCTCTACCAAAGCCAACTGCTATATCCAGAATATCTTGTGTCCTGAGCAGATAACACAAGACAGGTATAAAAACTTGTGCAGCTTGAATTCTACGCAGTGTTATTTATAAGAGAGAATAGGTACAAACTAAGTCTGAAGCAGCAGGAAAGAGTAATTATATCATGTTATGTCAACATAACAGACAATTTTACAGGCACTAAAACTAGCAGATACAAAACTACATCATCTTGAAAATGACTTTAATAAGGAAAATCTACTGTCACTTCAATGACTGCTAACTTGAGAACATTCTGTATGTGGCCAAAACTGGAATGAAATATTGTAAATAGAAATATGATTTTTCAAAGTGGTCAGTTCACTAGTGATATTTATTATAGTTTTCATTTTTTACAATATCTGGGTAACAATATTTCAGAGCACTAAGAAGTGTCTTATATTTACATAGTTATAAACTGTGGAAAATTCTGAAAGAGATGGGAATACAAGACCACCTGACCTGCCTCTTGAGAAATCTATATGCAGGTCAGGAAGCAACAGTTAGAAGTGGAAATGGAACAACAGACTGGTTCAAAATAGGAAAAGGAGTACGTCAAGGCTGTATACTGTCACCCTGCTTATTTAACTTATATGCAGAGTACATCATGAGAAACACTGGGCTGGAAGAAGCACAACCTGGAATCAAGATTGCCAGGAGAAATATCAATAACCTCAGATATGCAGATGACACCACCCTTATGGCAGAAAGTGAAGAGGAACTAAAAAGCCTCTTGATGAAGGTGAAAGAGGAGAGTGAAAAAGTTGGCTTAAAACTCAACATTCAGAAAACGAAGATCATGGTGTTTGGTCCCATCACTTAATGGGAAATAGATGGAGAAACAGTGAAAACAGTGTCAGACTTTATTTTTTGGGGCACCAAAATCACTGCAGATGGTGACTGCAGCCATGAAATTAAAAGACGCTTACTCTTTGGAAGGAAAGTTATGACCAACCTAGATAGCATATTCAAAAGCAGAGACATTACATTGCCAACAAAGGTCCATCTAGTCAATGCTATGGTTTTTCCTGTGGTCATGTATGGATGTGAGAGTTGGACTGTGAAGAAAGCTGAGTGTCAAAGAATTGATGCTTTTGAACTGTGGTGTTAGAGAAGCCTCTTGAGAGTCCCTTGGACTGCAAGGAGATCCAACCAGTCCATTCTGAAGGAGATCAGCCCTGGGATTTCTTTGGAAGGACTGATGCTAAAGCTGAAACTCCAGTACTTTGGCCACCTCATGGGAAGAGGTGACTCATTGAAAAAGACTCTGATGCTGGGAGGGATTGGGGACAGGAGGAGAAGGGGACGACAGAGGATGAAATGGCTGGATGGCATCACTGACTCAATGGACTTGAGTCTGAGTGAACTCCGGGAGTTGGTGATGGACAGGGAGGCCTGGTGTGCTGCGATTCATGGGGTCGCAAAGAGTCTGACACAACTGAGCGACTGAAATAAACTGAACTGATGCTTTTGGTCAATGATAGGATTAATAAGCATTTTTGAGTACATAGAATGGACTAGATCCTTGTGCATCTAGCTGTCCATAAATAATATTTAGACTTTTAACCCACATATAGAAGTCCAAATCGCATTTTCCAATATTCTTCCTTTTCCTTCTTTTATAAAGGATGCTACTATTTTCAGATTATCTGTTACGTTTCAACTACTAATCATCCACGAATCAGTTTTGGCATGTATCCCATATCATATGCAGGTTTTACAAAATGTTTTACACATTATCAGTAAGTTCATTCTTTTTGCTGCTTCTCACAAGTGTGAAACAAATGCTAAACTATCTTCCCTTTAACTGATTAAAATTCCTGTTATTTTGACAATTTTGTATACTTTTGGAATCAACAATGCTAGATTTTGTTTACAGATTATTTATGAAGGATAGTATGAAATCTCCATACCACTGCAATATATTGTTGAGTTCTATAAAGAACACTTGCTTTTATTTTTCTCTCTGTGTCTTTGTCTTTTATTTCCCCTCTGGCTTTATATCAGGCTACACTGGTTTCTGGAGTGAAAATGATGATCATATCTGTTGTAAGTCTAAACTTTCTTCAAGTGATAAAAGATATACAACTTTTACATTATCTATAATTCTATCTGTATTTGGAACAAAAAGGTATTAGGCTAGCGTTGAAAAATGATTTTTAAAAAACATCTTTTTATTATCTAAGAATATTTTTTTGATCTTTAAAAGACAACTTTTTATTGTCTAGGAATTTTTTTTATCTAAACCTACACCTTCTAATATAATTTTGCAGCAAATCCTACAAAATTTAACTTGAACACATCTCTGTACTCTTCTTCTTCCTTAGTATTCTTTCTCCAATTATTAAAGGCTTTGAAACAATTCTTTATTCACATCTACTTTCTTAAAAAGTTCAAGTTATTTTTTACACTGCCTTTTCTAAATCTAAAAACCTCAATATAATACTGAATACTATTCATATATTTTCATTATACTTCATAGATTTGCAGATGTATTAGTTTAGATTTTTATCATATTCTCCCAATATGTAAATTGTACCTACTATTTGACCATTTTAATATACAATAGTTAATTGAATTGATTATATTGGATTATAGACTTTCAGTATGGTATCAATCCAAGCAAGCATTATGATTTCTAAATATCAATAATAATATTAAATATCACAAGCAAAGTCCTCAGCTAATTTATCCAAAGACTGGCTTTACGAAATAAGTATAAAATTTTAGTCAGTTTCAAAATTTACCTTATCTGTCAAAAATGTATTTTTGAATAGCTAGCATGTGTAAAATTATTTCAGTTTTAGTTGCAATGCATCAGAATTCTCTGGAAGCCTAATTTAATATATGAGGGTTTTCAGGAAAATCATGAGTGTTTCAAAACTGTTAAGTGTCAAGAGAGATAACATACACTCTGGAGGCTACCTTGTGAAATTTAGAAAGGAGGAATGGATAGGAAAATCTAATGTCTCTCATTTTTACAATCCCTCTGGCCATTCTGTTCCATAGCTCCCTATGGCTAGGGACACGTCTTAATGCACTGCTGGCCCTGCTGCCTAATATATGACTTTGCTACTACGACAACAGCCTGCTGGACCAAAGGAGAGCACTAATCTGAAGGAAAGATCATCTACAGGTTGATTGGTGGACTTTGTAAAGTTTCTTAGTAATGATTGTTTCAGCTGACAAAAAAGAAATGATGGAATTGAGTCTTTCAGTCAGGAATTGAAAGTGTTTTGCTGTACAAAGCCAGTGTTTACCAGCAGCTGCTAAAGCTGAAAGACACAGGAGGAAATGGTATCACAGATTGCATGGTTCAGTTCAGTTCGGTCACTCAGTTGTGTCTGACTCTTTGCAACCCCATGGACTGCAGCACTCCAGGCTTCCCTTTGCATCACCAACTCCCAGAGCTTGCTCAAACTCATGTCCATCAAATCAGTGATGCCATTCAACCCTCTCATCCTCTGTCATCCCGTTTCTCCTCCTGCCTTCAGTCTTTCTCAGCATCAGGGTCTTTTCCAATGAGTCAGTTCTTCCATCAGGTGGCCAAAGTATTGGAGCTTCAGCTTCAACATCAGTCCTTACAATGAATATTCAGGACTGATTTCCTTTAGGATTGACTGATTTGATCTCCTTGCCATCCAAGGGACTCTCAAGATTGCATGGAGAAGAATAAAATTAATAATATTTATATTATGACACTACCACTAGTAGTAATGTATGGAAATAACTGGTAAATATAAACAGGAGCCTAGAGGGAGTGTGTCGGAGAAGACAATGGCAACCCACTCCAGTACTCTTGCCTGGCAAATCCCATGGACGGAGGAGCCTGGTAGGATGCTAGGAGTCGGACACAACTGAGTGACTTCAGTTTCACTTTTCACTTTCATGCATTGGAGAAGGAAATGGCAACCCACTCCAGTGTTCTTGCCTGGAGAATGCCAGGGACAGGGGAGCCTTGTGGGCTGCCGTCTATGCAGTTGCACAGAGTCAGACACGACTGAAGCAACTTAGCAGCAGCAGCAGCAGCAGCAGCAGAGGGAGTGTGTAAATCATGAAAATGATGCAGTGCTAAAATGAAGGAACTTTATTTTATTCTTCATAAAATAAAGAATGCTGATTCTTTAGCAAGATAATACCATCATAGGATATCCTAGCAACTCTAGGTCCGGAATTATTTCCTGGTTCCCATCATCTTGGAGCAGTAAATGGCAACCACTCCAGTATTCTTGCCAATAAAATCTCATGGACAGAGGAGTCTGGCAGGCTACAGTCCATAGAGCTGAAGAGTTGGACACGACTCAGTGACTGAGAACATAGCAAGGTACCATC
This sequence comes from Bos taurus, assembly GCF_002263795.3. NCBI lineage: Eukaryota > Metazoa > Chordata > Mammalia > Artiodactyla > Bovidae > Bos > Bos taurus. Next base: position 32,845,278 of record NC_037333.1, on the reverse strand, counting down.
GTCTAGTTTATGAGAGGTATGACTGTAGTGTAGTTCTGAATTTCACTTGCATGTCCTGGTCTATTCTTGGATTCCCACAAGGCTTGCCTATAACAAGGAATTCACTCTCTTCTCATTTCCTTGTATATTTTTAACCAACTCCCTTTTTCTAATCTAAATAAGTTGACATCTAAAGAAGCTTAACACAGAATTTAGCTACTTTAAGAAAGTTAACATTTCTATTTTTTTTCTTTGGTCCCTAGTTAAAAGTATGATCCCAAACTTAATTCAACTAGAAGTAAATCATAGAGAACACATATGGCTGTAAGGTGGTTTACAATCTACTGCATATCACTTTTCCAATATTACTAATCTTCTCTATAAATCAACTTTTTATAATTTTGTTGTTCAATAAGAGTTCAAATAAATATATAATTTGTCACCTTGTAAAGAGTGATTGTACTTGTAACTAAACACTGAAAATAACTCATAAACATCTATGACATCTCTTTAAGAAAGCCATCAAGAAATGTGTGTATGAATGAAATTTTTTGATGTTAGGAATTGTCATCAGCAGTGCAAAGGATTTATCATACAAGAGAAAGGGAACTTAAAGTGACTTTATAGTGCCAAATGAACTGAGGTACATTAATATTTTTAGGTGTTTTGCTGAGCAAAAATGGAATCATCCAATATAGCAGATGGAAGAAAGTCCAAAGGAGCTGTACAAAATGAGAGACTTTTTATAGGCAGAAGGGAGTCAGAAGAAGTTACAATAGGCAAAAAAAAAAAAAAACAGGCTGGTTATTATAAGGTTACTTTCTTTTAAGGAATGGCAGGAGTCTATCAGAGAGATTATCTAACTCATGCTGATCAGCTGAATATTGATTGACTGGATTTCTGGGAGTTTCTAATCAGTGGGCTTAAAACATTCAGTCAACCATGTTGTCAACAGACATGCCATCACCCAGGCTTTGTCATTGCATGAATAAAGCATGGGCAGAGTCAATTTAGCATAATTCTTAAGAATCCCAGGATTTTTGGAATGATAAATGAGCACTGGCTAAAATCACCAGCAGGATTAGCCCCTAAGAAAAGAGTCAGACTGTTCTGTGAAATTGTGACACCAGGTGGTAACTTCTGTTCTCCAGCTATTACTTTTTTCCAACAAAAAGCTGTATTATCTACATTGAACATCTGTTGTTTAGTGTAGCTAGCTTTATGAATTATGTTAACTAGATCTTCTGGATAACTTGCTGCAGCTTATACATCGCTGACTGCTACACCATGCACTTTTATGTTATGGAGACAGCTTCTTTCCTTAAAACTCATGAACCAATCTCTGCTAGCTTCAAACTTTTCTCTACAGCTTCCTGAATTCTCTCAAGCCTTATAATATTGGAGAGACAGAGGACCTCTGGATTAGGCTCTGCCATGAGGTAACATTGTGGCTGGTTTGATCTTCTAGCCAAACCAGTAAAAGTTTCTCCATATCAGAAATAAGCTGTCACACTTACTTATCATTTGTGTGTTAACTGGAGTAGCACTTTTAATTTCTGTCATTCACAAATTGGAACTTTTCTTTGCATTCACAACTTGGCTATCTGTTGTAATAGGCCCAAATTTTGACCTGTCTCAGTTTTCTACATGACTTTCTCATTAAGCTCAAGCATTTTTAGTTTTTGTTTTAAGCTGAGAAACATGTGACTCCTCCTTAGGCCAGAACACTTAGAGGCCATTGTAGGTGTTTTGTAATTAATTTTGTTAGAATGTAGTTTTTTCATTGTAGGATTTTTAATTAGCCTAGATCTTCATGACCCAGATAATCATGATGGTGTGATCACTCACCTAGAGCCAGACATCCTGGAATGTGAAGTCAAGTGGGCCTTAGGAAGCAACATCATGAAGAAAATCTAGCAGAGGTTATAGAATTCCAGTTGAGCTCTTTCAAATCCTAAAAGATGATACTGTGAAAGTGCTGTATTCAATATGCCAACAATTTGTAAAACTCAGTAGTGGCCACAGGACTGGAAAAGGTCAGTTTTCATTCCAATCCCAAAGAAAGGCAATGCCAAAGAATGCTCAAACTACCACACAATTGCACTCATCTCACATGATAGTAAAGTAATGCTCAAAATTCTCCAAGCCAAGCTTCAACAATACATGAACTGTGAACTTCCAGATGTTCAAACTGGTTTTAGAAAACAGAGAGGAACCACAGATCAAATTGCCAACATCTGCTGGATCATACAAAAAGCAAGAGAGTTCCAGAAAAACATCTATTTCTGCTTTATTAACTATGCCAAAACCTTTGACTGTGTGGATCACAATAAACTGTGGGAAATTCTGAAAGAGGTAGGAATACCAGGCCACCTGACCTGCCTCTTAAGAAATCTGTATGCAGGTCAGGAAGCAACTGTTAGAACTGGACATGGAACAACAGACAAATAGGAAAAGGAGTATGCAAGGGTGTATATTGTCACCCTGCTTATTTAACTTATATGCAGAGTACATCATGAGAAACACTGGGCTGGAGGAAGCACAAGCTGGAATCAAGATTGCTGGGAGAAATGTCAATAACCTCAGATATGCAGATGACACGACCCTTAGTGAAGTAAGTGCAGTAAGTGAAGAAGAACTAAAGAGCCTCTTGTTGAAAATAAAAGAAGAGAGTGAAGAAGTTGGCTTAAAACTCAACATTCAGAAAACTAAGATCATGGCATCTGGTCCCATCACTTCATGGCAAATAGATAGGGGGAAACAGTGGAAACAGTGGCAGACATCATTTTTGGGGGCTCCAAAATCGATGCAGATGGTGATTGCAGCCAGGAAATTAAAAGATGCTTGCTCTTTGGAAGGAAAGTTATGACCAACCTAGACAGTGTATTAAAAAGCAAAGACATTACTTTGCCAACAAAGGTCCGTCTGTCAAGGCTATGGTTTTTCCAGTGGTCATGTATGGATGTGAGATTTGGACTCTAAAGAAAGCTGAGCACCAAATAATTGATGCTTTTGAACTGTGGTGTTGGAGAAGACTCTTGAGAATCCCTTGGACTGAAAGGAGATCCAGCAGTCCATCCTAAAGGAGATCAGTCCTGGGTGTTTACTGGAAGGACTGATGTTGAAGCTGAAACTCCAATACTTTGGCCACCTAACGTGAAGAGCTGACTCATTTGAAAAGACTCTGATTCTGGGAATGATTGAAGGTGGGAGGAGAAGGGGATGACAGAGGATAAGATGGTTGGATGGCATCACTGAGTCAACAGACAGGAGTTTGATTTAACTCTGGGAGTTGGTTGTAGACAAGGAGGCCTGGTGTGCTACAGTCCATGGGGTTGCAAGGAGTCAGACACGACTGAGCGACTGAACTGAACTGGACTGCACCATTGAGGAAGGAATCTCTTCTTCATCCTTTAACAGCAGTTGGGATGCCCTACTGACTTGCTTACCTGCTCTGGAAAGCTGTAAGGTTTGCTTCATAGCTGCCTAGCTTCTCTGGCCAGACCTCCTAACCCTAAACACGTGAGCTGGTTACTTGCTTTCTTGTCCACGCAAGGTGCTAGAATGGGCTCTGAGGCTGGAATGGCTGAGTCAGAGACACCTGAGCGACTGAACTCAAGTAAACTGAATTTCAATAATTTTGTGTCACAGGGAATAGGAAGGCCTGATAAGAGGGAGAGAGATGGGGGAACTGCCAATTAGTGGAGTGGTCAAAACCCATACAGAATTTACTGATTAAGTTCACCATGTTAAATGGTCATAGTGCATGATGGCCCAAAAAATTACAATAATAATATCAAAGATCACTGATCACAGACTACCATAACAAATATAATCATAATGAAAGGTTTAAAATATTGCATGAATTATCAAAAGTGATACAGAAACATGAAGTGAGCAAATGCTGTTGGAAGAATAGCACTAATAGATTTACAGATATAGAGTTGCCAAAAACCTTCAGTTTTTAAAAAACATAGTAAAATGAGCTATGCCTTATAAAATATTTATGACAGTATGCAAAAGAACTAAATAATAAGAAGCAGACCTATACCATAATCCCCTTTAACAAATAAAAAAATATCAGTTTGCAATACAAGTATATATTCTTCTCTCCATCTTGCATTTTCAATGTAAAATATATTCTGGAATTTTTTTTTATATTTGCACATACTTTTTATTATTTACTACATTTTCATGTTGCATGAAAAAATAATATTTTTAATTGTTTAATACTTTCAGTAAACGTATGATACACTTATATTCTTGCTTTTACCATTCAATATTATATTTTTGAGTTATCGTGTGTGTGTGTGTGTGTGTGTGTGTGTATTGATGTAGGTTAATTTTATTGGTTCATATTCATTACTAATAGTACTAATTGTTTAGACAGAGGATCATTTAGTTTTCCATTTTTGGGTTAATAGGCTATTGCTCCGTTTTTCTCTTAAAAAAAAACGTAGCTATGAACACAGACATTGGTATATATCCCACTGTTTTATGTGAAAGAATTTCTCAAGGGTGTAAGGACTAAGGTGTGGGGATGCTGAATCATGTACAATGTACTTTCTCAATTTAGATATTGCTCTCCAGATTGGTCTCATCAAGCCACATTCATCCTCCATTTCCACCAACACGTAGGAGTTCCCTTTCTCCACATTCCTCTTACTTTCACACACATATAAAGAAGTCTCTTTATATCCCTAAAAGATAATTTTGGATTAGAATTTGAGACATGTAAGCTTTTATCATCTGAAACAGGCCAGTTTTTGTGTCATCTCTTTTTGCTGGCAGCTTGATTTGTCTTGGTTTACCTCTAAACATTGGGTGTCCTAGCTTTCTGTAAGGCTTCCAAGTCCCAACTATGTAGTTTGTGTGCCCCCCCAAAATAGCCCCTTTCTCCAAAGGTCTGGTAAGGCAATAACCTTTAGGGCACAGGATTTGGCAACTATCTGAATGTTCCTTTAACTTTAGTAGCAGTTTACTAATGTGATATGATTCATATTTGCTCATTTAAGAAGGCAAACAAGATGACCAGAAGACTCATGACAAGATGCTCAATGTCACTAATTATCAGGGTATTGCAAATCAGACCTATAAGATATACCACTTCACATGTGTCAGAATGGCTGTCAGCAAAAGAGACATCAAATAGCAAGTGTTGGCAAGGATGTGGGGAAAACGGAATACTCATGCACTGTTGCTAATATTGTAAATTGGTGTCGCTACTACAGAACCACTATGGAGGTTTCTCAAAACATTAAAAATGCAACTACCATATGATTCAGCAATTTCACTTCTGGGTATTTGCCCAATGGAAACAAAAACACAAATTTGAAATTTGAATATCCAGTGTTCATTGCAATATAATGTACAATAGCTAAGATATGGGAGCAACCTACATGTCCGTTGATGAATGGATAAAGAAGATGTGTAATACACACACACACACACACATACACACAAAATGGAATATTACTCAGTCATTAAAAAGCACTCTTACCATTTTCAACAATATGAATGGATCTAGGCTTAGTAAAATAAGTCAGAAGAAAATAAATCCCACATGGTATTACTTACATATGGAATATAAAACCAAAATAAGCAAAATACAAAACAAACAAACAAAAACCAGACTCATATATACAGATACAGAGAACAATAGGTGGTTGCCAGAAGGGAGGTGGGTAAAGGGTTCAGGAAAGTAGGTAAAGGGAATTAAGAAGTACGCACCTCTAGCTATTTAATAAATAAGTAACAGGGATGTAATAAACAGCATAAGGAATATGATCAATAACAATGCAATAACTTTGTGTGGGGACACATGTTTACTAGACTGTCTAATTCATCATGATGTGTACAAATGTCAAATAATTATGTAGTATACCTGAAACTATCATAATAGTGTATGCAAACTGTATTTCAATAAAAAACAGAAAATAAATTTAAAAAAATAAACAAGTACACTCCCTTAACCACCCCTCCAAAAAAGAAAAAAAAAAAAATAGATGAAGAAGAAAAACAAAGAAAACTGAAAAAAAAAATAAAAGCTATTTAGGAGCTCTAATTACAAGAGTGGACTCTGACATACACCACCTTCAGAAATGCCAGAATAAAATGTATACTCAGGCTTTAATAACCATACTTTCTTCTTTGGATGCCTGCTAGAAATTTTACTTAGTTAACATTGAGAAAAACCTTCCTAATTTTGAATGAAAAACTGGCTTCTGGGTGTTCTGTACATGAAATAAGAGTATATTATATAATCACAAGTAAAGATCTGTAAATAACATTTTGTTGTCACTATCAGGTTTTAACCCACACGTTCTGTCTAAAAAACCCAGACTTCAAGGATTTTATAAGGAATGTTGAGTCTGCCCTGGCTGCAGCCTGTCCATGTGTACTTTTAAATTCCTTGCTCTCTGCTTTACTTTGCCAGTTACCACTTTCTAAACCCACTTCAGTTCTTCAGAAATTTTTTGAAAGATTTTTTTATTTGTCTGTTTCTTCCATCTTCTCATTCTCTTCATATTTGTGGGCATTCACTTACTTTAAAAAATGTTACTATCAAATAAATGGAACTATGGAAGAGAGAAAGAAGATCAGACCATATGCTAGGACCAGCATCTTAAAGTTAAAATTCCTGCTAACTAGCTGTCTACAAGTGTTAATATTTTAACAGTGAAAGGCAATATTAATAAATAGTGTAGACTCTGGTAATTTGGAAAGCTAATCCCCTTCTAGTAGATAGCTACTTTTTAGATTCTCACAGGAATACAAGACTAGTATTATCACATTTCAAAATTCTTAGAAATATTTCAGTCTTCAGAATTTTTATATCAGACCTCCTACTTTCTTAATGATGGCATGATTTTTGTTAGCACTGTGTGAGTTGATATGTCTGCAAAAAGTATCCAGAGTATATGATGCCAGTGCATGATATTTCTTTTAGATATACTGTTAACTTAATTATTTTTAAAAAGCTTGACAACTAGTTATTATTTTCCACATTTACAAATAAATAAGCTGAAGTAGTCTAATGCTAATTAGCTTGCCAGATACTACAGAGAGGACTTGAATTTTATTCTAAGTCCAGGTTGTCTGACATCAAACTTATAATACCGTGAAGAACAGTGTATGTTGGTGCTGTGCTGTGATTTGTCGTTCAGTCCATGTCCGACTCTTTCTGACCCATGGACTGTAGCCTGCCAGGTTCCTCCATGCATGGGATTCTCCGAAGGCCAGAATACTCAAGTGGATAACCTGTACTCCTCCAGGGATCTTCCTAGCCCAGGGATCTGAACCCAGGTCTCCCATATTATAGGAAGATTCTTTAACACCTGAGTCACCAGGGAAGCCCAAGAATACTGGAGTGGGTAGCCTATCCCTCCTCCTGGGGATCTTCCTCACCCAGGAATGGAATGGCGTCTCCTGCAATGCAGGTGGATTCTTTACCAGCTGAGCTACCAGGGAAGCATGTTGGTCTAAGAAAGTGGTAAATATAAGAAACCATACAGTTACCTCACAATATAGAGATCTTACTCTAATTCTTTTTTTTTGAAAATGCTACAACTGTTTTAAAAAATATCTTTCAATTTTGAGATGATTCCTTATTGTCCTTATCATCAAATAACTTGAAAGCTGGAACAAATACTAACTTCCTTCAGCCTTAACCTCCTACTCTTTTCTCAGGCTCTTTCAAACTGATTTCAGCTCCACCCACTCTATTCTAGAGAAGACAAGAGTAACATTTTAAGGGGTGTTTTATTTTTATATGCAGCAGGTGGAAATTATTTCTTATTAGACACTTTATAAGCTTGTTTAATAATGAATGCACGGCTTGGCAAGTGAAATTGTGTTAGTGTATGTGTCATCTATTCCTGTACATGGGGCCTTAATAAGTTATGCTCAACAAGCCAGGAACAATTTGAAATACTTAGCTGCAGGTATTTTATGTGACTCCCACGAGATATCAGTTGTTAGCAAAATTTTTGCTACTAGTGTTCTGTGATATTAATATTTTGTTTTATGATTTATAAGACATAAAAGTCATGTTTCTATCCTTTAAAATATTTGAAATTTTGATGACTAAGTTGTGCATTTATTCGTCATATGCTCCAAAATGAATAAACCTCATGTTACATATGTTCCAAATACTTCCATTTTAGCAGGTAATTAGAAATTACATATATATTTATGTGTCTATACAATATGTGTGTATGTAACTTAGAACATATGCATTTTTCTTCCTAAATATATCATAGAAAATCAATCTATGAAGTTATTACTGACTAAATAAACTCGATCTAACCACCGCCTCTGCTGGTTACAAGCCTCCATCATCTCTCTCCAGAACTAATGTCTAGGCCCCCCTAAAACTCTCTTCCAGTCAATACAGGTAGGGGAGAGTCAAACTCTCCCCTACCTGTATATTCATTTACCATGTAGAAGAGCTTTTAAAACATCTTTTTATGCTTCTGCTTACACTCTTTCAATAACTGACATCAAGCTTAACATGAAAATACAAAGCCCCGTATTCACCTACCTGGCCCTACATAAATTTTGCACTTTCTTCTCCAGCTCATATTTGAACATTCTCCCTTTCCACATTACATTCCAGCCACAGTGGTGGTATTGTCATTCATCCAAAATGCTTCCTTTGAGCTTTGCCACTTTCCCAAACATGGCACTGTATTTGTAGCTTACTATGAAACGGATTTTTTAAAATAATACATTCTCAACTTCCCTACCCATGCTGTGTTTCTTTTTAATTTTTTATGCAGGTATAGTGTACTACAGAAAAGTACACAAACCAGAGTGCACAATTTACAAAGTGAACATATCCATCTAAACACCACTTAACACAAGACAGTGGATATTACCAACTTCAGAAATATCCAATATGCTCTGTCCCAGCCACATCCTCCTGAACAATGTTCTGATTAGATTTCTCTATTTCAACTTCAAATCAATGATATATTATTTGATGACTGGCTTATTTCTTATACTCTTTTATGTATTATTGTGTCTTATTTCCTTTTTATTGTGGTAAATAAACATACTGAGAAATCTACCTCTAAATTTTTAAGTATCTAGTACAAGTATTGTTAACTGTATGTACATTCCTATGAAACAAATCTCTAGAACTTTCTTCCATCTTGTCTAACTAAGGCTCACCCTATCCCTGACTCTGTAAACCGTCTTTATACTTTCTGCTTTTGAGAGTTAGACTACTTTAGATACCCCAGTTGAGTGGAATCTTGTAGTATTTGTCCTTCTGTGATGGCCTTATTTCACTTAGTAAAATATCTTCAAGGTTCATCCATGTAATCACATATGGCAGAATTTCCTTTTGAATAAATGTTGGGTAGTATTCTATTGTATGTAAATATGCTACTTTTTATATACTATATACTATCTATACTACATTTTCTTTATCCATTCAGCTATGAGTGAACATTAGGTTGTTTCCACCTCTTGGTTACTGAATAATGCTGCAAAGAACATGAGATTGCCACTATCTCTCCCAGACCCTAATTATAAACATTTGGAAATGGGATTGGCATTTCATAAGGTAGCCCTGTTTTTTATTTTTTGAATGAACTTCCATACTGCTTTCCGCATTGAATGCACCTTCTTACATTCCTATCAAGGGTGCACACGGGTTCCAATTTCTCTAAATCTTTAACAGCACTTATTTCCTAGTTTTAGGACATTTGTCTTGGTTATGTATTTCAGTTTTGGTAACAGCCATGATAATACGTGTGAGTTGATGTTTCATTGTGATTTTGATTGCATTTCTCTGGTGATTACTGATGTTGAACATCTTTTCATACACCTGAGATTTTTATCTTTTTGGAGGAATGCTTGTGTGTGTGTGTTACTCACTCAGTCATGTTCTATTTTTTGTGACCCCAAGGACTGTAGCCCGCCAGACTCCTTAGTCCATGGGATTCTCCAGGCAAAAATACTGGAGTGGGCTACCATGACCTTCTCCAAGGGATCTTCCCAACCCAGGGATCAAACCCAGGTTCTCTGCTTTTCAGGCTGCTTCTTTACTGTCTGAGCTACCAGGGAAACCCATTCAACTCCTTAGCCCATTTTTAATCAACTATTTTTTTCTATTGAGTTTTATTAATTTCTTATATATAGTAGATATTAATCTCTTACTAAGAGTATGATTTACAAATAATTTCTCTCATTGTGTCAGTTGCCTTTCACTCTATTGATTGGGTTTTTTTGTTTGTTTATCTGTTGCTGTGCAGAAGCTTTTTAGTTTGATGCAGGCAATGATTTTTTTGGATAGGAAACCAAATGTATAAGCTATAAACGCAAAAATAGACAAGTGGGACTACATCAATGCCAAATTTATTTGGATTTTTAGTCACTAGATAAGCAAATTGTTATATTCTCTGTTTTCTACTAACAGAAAGCAGAAGTTAAATTCCAAAAGAGGGATGTGTGTATTTGTCTGTGGAAATTTGTGTGCCCATATTTGTTTACATGGTTGCCAATTGTTGAATAGAAGAAAAGAAAGGCTAAGGCAAGAGAATTGTTTCACAAGGAAAAATAATATGAAAAATTATTTATAAAGTTTTATTATGGGTTTACATATCAATGGGTTTACCTATTGATATTTGGTAGAAACCAACACAATACTGTAAAGTATTATCCTTCAATTAAAAATAATTTTTTAAAAGTTGGAATTATAAGCAAAGGGGACTTTTAGAAGGAAAGAATTTTTTTATCTTCTATTTTATTTCTAAAGCTATGAAACGAGCTGGAAATATTAAAATGTTTAACTTCATCAGTAGAGATGTTCCTCTTCTTTCTCCAGATATTTGTGATCCACAGAGAGAACTGTGGATGCACTAGTAACTAAGAATTAATGAACAGAAAACAGCCTTAAAGAAAGGCCAGGTTAAAAAAAAAAAAAACTAAGCAGAGAAAATATGAAGATTTAGGCATCAGAACAAAATGTAGCATATGCTAATGGAAACTTTAATATGGAAATATTGTTCAACTGGAGTTATGGAGGAAAATCAATAAAATCATCAAAAAATGTGATGCATTGTGGGGCTTTAGGATAAGGATTTGTTATAATCTTAGCATTTATTAGCCAGGGGATCTTAAGCAAATTAAATAATCGAGCTTCATTTTCATCATTTGGAACATGGAAATGCCTACTTCACTTAAGATTGATAAAGTGCTCATACACTGATAGCTATCATGAGATTATATATTTTAAAATGTTAAGTAAACAAGGCACACGATGATAATGGTAGTATTCTAACTAATAAAAAAATTAACCTCAGAGAATATTGGAAATAAAAGCAAAACTCACCCAGCCTGGCATTTCACATGATGTGCTCTGCGTATAAGTTAAATAAACAGAGTGACCATAAACAGCACTGTCTTACTCCTTTCTCAATCCGGAACTAGCCAGTTGTTCCATACAGTGTTATACCTGTTGCTTCTTGACCCACATACAGGCTTCTCAAGAGACAGGTAAGATGACCTGGTATTCCTAACTCTTTAAAGGGTTTTCCAATTTATTATGACCGACACAGTAAAAGGCTTTACCATAGTCAGTGAAAGAGAGGTAGATGTTTTTCTGGAATTCTCGGCTTTCTCTATGATCCAGTGAAATTTGACAATTTGATCCCTGGTTCCTCTGCCTTTCCTAAATCCAGGTTGAACATCTGGAAGTTCTCTGTTCACAATGGAATATTACTCAACTATAAAAAGGAATGCATTTGAGTCAGTTCTAATGTGGCTGATGAACCTAGGGCCTGCTAAACAGAGTGAAGTAAGTCAGAAAGAGAAAATAAAATATTGTCTATTAACATATGTACAAGGAATCTAGAAAAATGGTATTGAACCTGTTTGCAGAGCCACAATGGAGATGCACACTTGTAACAGGTAGAGAACAGACTTGTCGACACAATAGGGGAAGGAGAGGGGGATACGAATTGAGAAAGCAGCATGGAATCATATGCATTACCATATGTAAAATAGATATTAAGTGGCAATTTGCTGTCTGACTCAGGAAGCTCAATCCATTGCTCTGTGACAACCTAGAGGAGGGATAGGGTGAAAAGTGGGAGGGAGTTTCAAGAGGGAGGGGGACATATCATACATGTCCATGCCTGATTCATGTTGACATATGGAAGAAAGCAACACAGTGCCACAAAGCAATTATCCTCCTATAAAAAATAAATAAATTAAAAAAATAATTACGTATGCTGTGAATTTGTCTGATATGGTCTTTATTATGGTGAGTTGGGTTTTATCTAGGCCCTCTTTCTGGAGTTATTAATTATAAATAAATGTAAAATTTTGTCAAAAGTTTTTTCTGTTGAGATAACTACATGGTTTTTGTTCTTTAAGTTGTTAATATGATGTATCACATTAATTGATTTGCATATGTGAAGAATCTTTGCATCCCTGGAATAAATCCCACTCAATGAAAAAAAATAAAAAATAAACAAATGGGACCTAATTAAAATTAAAATCTTCTGCACAACAAAGGAAACTATAAGCAAGGTGAAAAGACAGCCTTCAGAATGGGAGAAAATAATAGCAAATGAAGTAACTGACAAAGAATTAATCTAAAAAATATACAAGCAAACCTGCAGCTCAATTCCAGAAAATTAAACAACCCAATCCAAGAGTGGGCAAAAGAACTAAACAGACATTTCTCCAAGGAAGACATACAGATGGCTAACAAACATATGAAAAGATATGAAAAGATGCTCAACATCACTCATTATCAGAGAAATGCAAATCAAAACCACAATGAGGTACCATTTCACGCCAGTCAGAATGGCTGCGATCCAAAAGTCTACAAGCAATAAATGCTGGAGAGGATGTAGAGAAAAGGGAACCCTCTTACACTGTTGGTGGGAATGCAAACTAGTACAGCCACTATGGAGAACAGTGTGGAGATTCCTTCAAAAACTGGAAATAGAACTGCCTTATGACCCAGCAATCCCACTGCTGGGCACACACACCGAGGAAACCAGAATGGAAAGAGACACGTGTACCCCAATGTTCATCGCAGCACTGTTTATAATAGCCAGGACATGGAAGCAACCTAGATGTCCATGAGCAGATGAATGGATAAGAAAGCAGTGGTACATATACACAATGGAATATTACTCAGCCATTAAAAAGAATACATTTGAATCAGTTCTAATGAGGTGGATAAAACTGGAGCCGATTATACAGAGTGAAGTAAGCCAGAAAGAAAAACACCAATATAGTATACTAACACACATATATGGAATTTAGAAAGATGGTAACGATAACCCTGTATATGAGACAGCAAAAGAGACACAGATGTATAGTACAGTCTTCTGGACTCTGTGGGAGAGGGAGAGGGTGGGATGACTTGGGAAAATGGCATTGAAACCTGTATAATATCATATATGAAATGAACCGCCAGTCCAGGTTCAATGCAGGATACAGGATGCTCGGTGCTGGTGCACTGGGATGACCCAGAGGGATGGTATGGGGAGGGAGGTGGAAGGGGGGTTCAGGAAGGGGAACACGTGTACACCCGTGGCAGATTCATGTTGATGTATGGCAAAACCAATACAATATTGTAAAGGAATTAGCCTCCAATTAAAATAAATAAATTTAAATTAAAAAAAAAAGAGTCAACTGATTTAGGGCCTAACCTGTTCCAGTTTGACCTCATCTTAGCTAATTACCTCTGCAGTGACTCTGTTTCCAAATAATATCATATTCTGAGGTTGCCATAAAGTTTGGGGGAAGGGGTACTATATTACTCGGTACACAGTTGGAATATAAAAAAAGTTATAAGGCTTTGCTAAGTGTGGAACATTTGATTCTTAAAATTAGTTTTCTTTGAGATCAATAATAAATGCAATAACAGAATTTTTCTGAAAACATTTAATATATATAAGCCAATTTGCATCATTTTCACTTATGATTGGTATGCTGACACGTCACTTCAGTCTAGTCCAACTCTGTGCCACCCCATAGACGACAGCCCACCAGGCTCTCCCGTCCCTGGGATTCTCCAGGCAAGAACACTGGAGTGGGTTGCCATTTCCTTCTCCAAGGCATGAAAGTGAAAAGTGAAAGTGAAGTTTCTCAGTCATGTCCAACTCTTAGCGACTCCATGGACTGCAGCCTACCAGGCTCCTCCGTCCATGGGATTTTCCAGGCTAGAGTACTGGAGAGGGTTGCCATTGCCTTCTCAGGTTTCTATGTCTTGAAAATAACATTTTAAGTATGTATATTCTATCTATATAAAAATTCTTTATATTTCTGGGGTGCAAAGATATGAATTTTCAGAATTTGACATTTCCTGCAGAAATTATTAAGGGATAGTGTACTATATATTGTGAAAAGACTTTTTATACACATTGCAAAGCTATGTTTGGCATGTTATTAAAGAAATTCCTACGTCATTTAGTCTCACTTAAACAAAAACTACTACATAGCTTTTCACTTATCCTCAGTGATATTGAGGATGACATCTATTACTAAAATCTAAGTTCCAAGATCTAATGAAGCAAATCAAAACTTTATTTATTCCTGAATCCCTAATATCTAGGCTATCTTTAGCCCACAATGAGCACAGTAAATGTAACGGAAGAATGAATATCTTAGTATGATTAATTGATGAAGATTAAGAAAGTCTGATATTTACTGTTTTATTCACCACTTTTTAAGGAAATTTCTAGGCATCCTAATTTTAAAATATAGAATTGTCAACTAATACTTCATTTTTTAGATGCCTAAATTTTTCTTTAAGAATAAAAATACAATTGTAATGGAGCCACCTAAATTAGTTGGTGATATTTTCATTTTCACTAAGTAAAAATCTTTTCCCTGGTTTGAGTAGCTATTGCTTTCTTATTGAAATAGGTGCCATTCATGTTTAGAGTGTGGTCAAGTCATTAAAACACCTATCTGGTTTTCACTGAACTCTATGCTGCTGCTGCTGCTGCTGCTGCTGCTGTTGCTGCTGCATCACTTCAGTCATGTCCGACTCTGTGCAACCCCAGAAATGGCAGCCCACCAGGCTCCCCCGTCCCTGGGATTCTCCAAGCAAGAACACTGGAGTGGGTTGCCCTTTCCTTCTCCAATGCATGAAAATGAAAATTGAAAGTGAAGTCACTCAGTCGTGTCCAACTCCTAGCGACCCCATGGACTACAGCCTACCAGGCTCCTCTGTCCATGGGATTTTCTAGGCAAGAGTACTGGAGTGGGGTGCCATTGCCTTCTCCGACTGAACTCTATAGCACAGGGAAATAGAGAACAAATCTAGAAATATTTCTGAGAATTCTCAAATATTTGAATGCCCTTATCTTTTATTACCAAGCACATAAATATTCAATAGCTATCCCAAAAGAGGAGATTTAAAAGATATCTAACATTAGATTGTTCCTCAATTCTTGTTAGGGAGAATCTAAATAGAATTTGAAAAAGTTACTCTAATTTCATTGTGATATTCCTTATATAATAAAAGATATCTTTATAAATCAACAGAAATGGCAAATGTATAAAATTTTATTTTATCCCTCGTAAGTATTATTACAAGTATTAATTATAATCTGCCAAGAATCGATACCTACAAAGACTTTTGGTCAACCTTCCATGAACATAATTACATTAATTACATTAATTCAATATTGTTATGTGTTTGGTAGAGCATTTGGCTATGAGATAATTCTTAACGATTTATTTATAGCTGAGTACTGTCCCAAATTTAATTCTCATTAAGGAAGTGATATTTTTATTATGTTAAATACTGTGTTGATTAAGCACTGAAAAAAGAAAACAAATGTTGGCCTTTTTTTTCTCTTGAGATATTTACTTTAATGGAAATAACATTTTCTAAATGGTAGAAAAATGAATCTAATGCATACATATCTTTTATAAATCCATATATTTGAATGTAAACAATGAGATCATTTCAATTATTAAAATAATATAGTTTTCTATGAGTAATATATTAACACATCAATTTAAAAATCACAAAACGAACAGTAAATAATTAAATTATCTTAACTAACTTAGTCATTTATTAAGTGATTGATTTAAACTACAATCAAAATAATTTTTGTGTGTAATTTACCAATGTTTTAGGAAAACATGGTCAAAAACTAGGCATTACTTTCATCAGTGTTTTAGCCTTTGTTTTAGTAGGAAAATAAAATATATGAACATTTTAGGTGAACTGTGTGTAAGAAACTATTTCAAATGACTTAAACAATAAAAATGTCTTTTATCTCAGTAACTGGAAATCTAGACAATCAACTAAACATTTCATCAAAGACCTTTTTTTTTCCATCTTTATGCTGTTCTATCTTCTCTGTTATCCTAATGCTGGCAACCCTAACGGTAGCAAGATGACTGGGTGTGAAAGTGTTTTAGTTTTGTTTTTCTATATATACATAATGGGAATGAAGAAGAGAAAAGAGAAATGGACAAAAGAACTGTAAATTCTTCCTTCAAATTTATTGGGTCAAGTTGACTATTTCTGGAGTAATAGCAGGAGAATGTAATGTAATGTCAGGAGAATGATACAAACTGATTGGCTTAAATTTATCAAATACTTTCTTAGTTGATCTTGCAGAGCCACAGATAGAGTAGAAAACTTAAAAATTCTCCAGGCAAGATTACTGGAGTGGGTTGCCATTTCCTTCTTCAGGAGATCTTCCCAACCCAGGGATCGAACCCGGGTCTCCCACATTGCAGGCAGACACTTTACTATCTGAGTCACCAGGGAAGCTCTGAATTTAATATCAAAATAACACTACAAGCTGTCAAAACTAGGCTTATTAGTAAAAGTTTCTTATTCCTATAGTCATTACTCTTCAGTTGTTCAGGATTTCCATGACTAAAGCTTAAAATACAAATTGCCACTGAATTCAGTTCAGTTCAGTCACTCAGTCATGTCCGACTCTTGGTGACCCCATGGACTGCAGCTCGCCAGGCCTCCCTGTCCATTACCAACTCTCTGAGCCTACTCAAACTCAGGTCTATTGCATCATGATGCCATCCAACCATCTCATCCTCTGCCATCCTTTTCTCCTTCTGCCTTCAATCTTTCCCAGCATCGGGGTCTATTCCAATGAGTCAGTTCTTCACATCAGGTGGCTACTGAATTATTGAAGTTCAACTCACAAACAACATAGTGAACAGATTTAATTGTGCACAATTTAATGAATTTTTGACATAAACAAATAACTTTGAAATTATTACATCAGGATAATGAAATCCACCAGACCAGAGTCTCCTCTTTCGGTTTTTAAATTCCTTTTCTCTTCCCTTTCCTGCTTCCCTGGTGGTTCAGAAGGTAAAGAGTCTGCCTGCAGTGCGGGAGACCCAGGTTTGATCCCTGGGTGGGGGAAGATCCCCTGGAGAAGGAAATAGCAACCCACTCCAGTATTCTTGCCTGGAAAATACCATGGACCGAGGAGCCTGGCAGGCTATAGTCCATGAGCCGCAAATAGTTGACACGACTGAGCTATTTCACTCTTTCTCTTCCCCTTCCTAGCTGTTCCATCACCAGGCAACCTCTAATCTGTCTATATAGTAGTTTGCATTTTCTATAATTTTACATAAAGAAACCATAGAGAATGTCTTGCTTTTTTTTCATTCAAAGTAAGTATTTCAAGATTCATCCTTATTAAAGTATGTTTAAGTAGTGCATTCCCTTTTGTGGCTGAATACTATGCATTATATAGCTAAATACTAATTTATTCACTTACATGTTGAGTTTTTTTGTTTTTAGCAGTTTTGGCTTTTTAAATATAGTGCTCTGAACGTTTGTGTGCACATCTTTATGTGCTTTTTATTTCCCTTAGGTAAATATCTAGGGGGTGGGAGTTTTGGGTTATAGGATAGAAACCATCTTAAATTGCAAAACTATTTCCAGATGTATCATTTTATAGTACTCTAGGAGCTGCCCTAGTGGCTCAGACTATAAAGAATCCACCTTTAATGTGGGAGACCTGGGTTCGACACCTGGGTTGGGGATATCCGCTGAAGGAGGGCATGGCAACCCACTCGAGTATTCTGGTTTGGAGAATCTCCACTGACCGAAGGAGACTGGTGGGCCACAGTCCATGCGGTCACAAAGAGATGGACTGGACTGAGCACAGCACAGCACAGAGTGCAGTAACAGGGGAGATAGACTTGCTTCACTTCAATCCCACTCTTCAGTATTTTCAATCCTTTTCATATTTCCCATTCTTGTGGGAGTATAATGTCATGGTATGTTTTATGAGTTTAACTGGATTTTCCTAATGGTAGGTATTCTTTCATGTGTTTAGTTATTGTTCATATAAATCTTTGAGAAAATCTTCAAACAATTTGGCCGTTTCTAATAGAGTTTTTTGTCTTCTTATTTTGGAGTTATAAGAGTTCTTTATCTTTTCTAGATGTAAACCCTTGGTCTGACATATGTTTGCACATATTTTCTGCCAGGCAGTGGCTTACATTTTCATTTTTGTATAAGTGGCATTTTGCATTAAAAAGTGTTTAATTTAGAGGAAGTACAATTTAAAAAATTTCTTTCACAGTTCATGCATGTCATATCCTAATTAGAAAATACTTCTCTAACAAAAATTACTGTCTTTTTTGAGAAATTGTATACTCTAAACTAAATTTTATGATGCATTTTGAGTTAATTTTGTGTATGGTTTGAGGTAACATTTGAAATTCGGGTTTTGGTTTTGTTTTTTGTGTTTTTTTGGGGGGGTGAATACAGATGTCTACCCAATTGTTACAGCATAATTTCTTAAAAACCTATTATTTCCCCAAATTACATTAATACCTTTATCAAAAATTAATGACCACTCATATATATATATATATATATATATATATTTCTGGACTCTCTATTATGTCTCACTGTTTGTCTGTCTTTTTGGGTTTACTATGCTGTCATTGCCAACAAAGGTCCATCTAGTCAAGGCTATGGTTTTTCCAGTGGTCATGTATGGATGTGAGAGTTGGACTGTGAAGAAAGCTGAGTGCCAAAGAATTGATGCTTTTGAACTGTGGTGTTGGAGAAGACTCCTGAGAGTCCCTTGGACTGCAAGGAGATCCAACCAGTCCATTCTAAGGGAGATCAGTCCTGGGTGTTCTTTGGAAGGACTGATGCTAAAGCTGAAACTCCAATACTTTGGCCACCTCGCACGAATAGTTGACTCATTGGAAAAGACTCTGATGCTGGGAGGGATTGGGGGCAGGAGGGGAAGGGGACGACAGAGGATCAGATGGCTGAATGGCATCACCATCTCGATGGACATGAGTTTGGGTGAACTCCAGGAGTTGGTGATGGACAGGGAGGCCTGGCGTGCTGCAATTCATGGGGTTGCAAAGAGTCGGACATGACTGAGTGACTGAACTGAACTGAACTGATGTTGTCTTGATTACTATAGTTTCATAGTATCTTGAAATCTTATAATTTTCTTTTTATATGTCAAATTTGCTTTGGCTTTTCAAGATTCTATATATAACTATGTACTTTTAAAAATCATATTGGCATTTTCTACAAAAGCACTTCTAGAAATATGATTAGGATTAAACTGAATCAATAGATCAATTTGTAGAGAAATGTAACCTTTTCTTTCTTTTTCCTTTTTTCAGCCATGCCATGCAGTTTGCAGAATCTTAGTTCCCCTCAACACAGATAGAACTTCCAGGGAATTCCCAAGTGTAACCTTTATATCAGAGGAGGCAATGGCACCCCACTTCAGTATTCTTGCCTGGAAAATCCCATGGACGGAGGAACCTGGTAGGCTGCCCTCCATGAGGTTGCTAAGAGTCAGACACGACTGAGCAACTTCACTTTCACTTTTCACTTTCATGCATTGGAGAAGGAAATGGCAACCCACTCCAGTGTTCCTGCCTGGAGAATCCCAGGGACAGAGGAGCCTGGTAGGAGGCCCTCTGTGGGGTCACAGAGAGTCGGACATGACTGAAGCGACTTAGCAGCAGCAGCAACCTTTACATAGTTCTCCTGCTAATTTTGACTTAGTGGATTTTCCTCTAATCATTTAAGAAAGTAAGTTAAATTATTTAGAGACAATTCTTTCTTTCTTAATATTCTTTAATTGAATCCCACAAAACTTTTTGTTGAGTTTTCATATTAATTCAAGGCCAAATACTAATTTCCCTTGTAATATCTTCTTTGATTCATTGAGGTTTCTTTTTTTAATGTGTTTAAGTTTGCAAATATTTTGTTTTTCAGATATTACTCTGAAATGTATTTCTAATTTGATTTCATGTGATCAAAGAATGTATTTTGTATGGCTGAATCCTTCTAAACATATTCATATAAGCTCTATTGCCCAGAATATGGTCTATTTAGTATATGTTCTGTATTATTTTGATATGAATGTTCAGTCTGCTGTTGAGTAAAATGTAATATAAATATCAAGTTTGTTATTTAAGTCATCCACACACTTACTGAATTTTTTCGATTCTTATTCCATCAATTATTGAGAGGGTTTAAAACTCTGACTATAATTTGATTTGTGCATTTATCTTTTCAGGGCTTTTTCTTAAATTTGTTTCATTTTGGATTTTCATGAAATGCATAAATATTCAGAATAACATGCTGAAACATGCTACAACATGGATGCTTTGCAATTTTTAATGCAAATTTCCATTTCTTTTGTTAAATTCACTACTGATATTTTATTCTATTGATGTTATCAATTAAGTAGTATTTAGCAAAATATTTATCAAAATATTTTGATAAATATTTTTCATAGTATTATTTTCAGATAGCTCATTACTTCTACAGAGAATTATAATTGATTTTTGTATTTTGATTTTGTATCTGTCAACATTGCTGGACTGCTTTGTTAGTTCTTACAACTCATTTTTCTCTTTCTACTTTCAAGATTTTCTTTTTTTTCTTTGGCTTTTAACATTTTCACTGTGATATGTACAGGTATGAATCTTTTTGTTTATATATCCTACTTGAAGTTAATTTAAATTATTGTTTGTATAGAGTAATATTCTTCATCAAATTTCTAGCAGTTTCTAGCTATTATTTTTTCAGATATTTTTCTGCCACACTTTCTCCTCTCTGTGTGTGTAATCCCATTATGCTTATGATGGTATGCTTAAATAGGTGTCTCACATTTCTTTAAGTTTCTGTTCCTTTTTCTTCATTCATTTTTCTATTTGTTCTTCTGAATGCATAATCACTATCTACATTTGCTGATTCTTTCTTCTGCCATTTCAAATGTACTGTTGAGCTCCTCTAGTGAATTTTTTACTTCAGTTGTTTTATATTTATCTCTAGAATTTTCATTTGGTTCCTATTGTATAATTCCCATCTCTTTATTGATATTCTCTACTTGGTGGGAGATTGTCATAATACCTCTAATTATTTAGGCATAGTTTCCTTTAGTTTTCTAAGTATTTTTATAATAGCTGCTTTGAAGTCATTTTTCTTAACCTATCTCAGTACTTCTAGAAATACTTCTTATGTTATTCAATAAAGTCTCCAGGCTGCTTATAATGAAAGTATAATTTATAACATTAAAAATCATGTTCTTACTTGGAGAAAATACCCAATAGCAGTTTTCTTTGGCAAATAAATTATTCCCTTTCAAAAAAAGCATGATAGATGAGGTTTTCTTTGAAATTGAATCGCAGGTTGATTTCTTCCTTTGACAAATTCTGTGTTCTTCCCTTCCATTAAAGGCTATAATCCCCAGAGCACTCCCCAGTAAATATCCTGCATGCTAATCTCTGCTCAAAATCTATTTTGAGAAACACATCCTGCAATGCGGCTGTTGTGCAAAATTTTCAAAAACATAAAGTTGCAGCTGATGCTGCTAAGTTGCTTCAGTCGTATCCGATTCTGTGCAACCCATAGACAGCAGCCCACCAGGCTCCTCTGTCCCTGGGATTCTCCAGGCAAGAATACTGGAGTGGGTTGCCATTTCCTTCTCTCAAAGTTGCAGAGATGAAAGAAAATAGAATTCATATAATCAATCATTCAGTAATCTATAAGTATATATTGCATGTATTTTTAATTATTTTCTGTACTGTTTTATAGTTAACCTACACTACGAAAATATGATTATGCTGTATATTTTGTTTTGTAACTTGGAATTTTACCTAATAGTATATTGTGATTGTCTCAAACTTCAATTAATTTACACTCCTACCTGTTATTTCTGAAAATATTTCATTTATTATAACAGTATCAATACTGTGCATTACAAGTAAACTTGATAAACAACACATATTCTCTTTATTAGTTTTCTAATATGTTTCATAAGTATACCAAAAAGGACTATAATTAATTTTCAAAGTATTTTTTCACCGCTTATACTGCCCCATTTTCTTCAATAAATCTCTGGTAATATCTGAACCACATAAAGAAGAGAATGATAATGTGCCTTTGTGCTTAGTTGCTCAATCATGTCCAACTCTTTGAAACCCCAGGGACTATAGCCTGCCAGACTCCTCTGTCCATGGGATTTCCCAGACAAGAATACTGGAGTGGGTTGCCATTTCCCTTCTCCAAAGAATGATAATGCTCTTGTTCAAATCACTATCTCATTCAAAATCCTATAAACAATGCCATATGATATAACAGAATTCTCAACTTGCTTGGACTGAGAACACAACTTGTGACGTCGAAAAGTATGTGGATATTTATAGAAAATACCTTATCAAAGTATTTACTGATATTGCACTTAAAATACAATATCCGTTCTCATGGAAACTCTCATATATAGGTACTTCCTCAACCTGAGAAAGGAAACTAGGAAAGATCTGTAGGTTTTCTTTCTGCCACATTCTTAACTATAAGAAAGTGAATGGTTTCCTTGCTGAGTTCAGGAACAAAGAAAGGAAAGCTACTCTCAACATTTCTACTCAACACTTTACTTGTACTTCTAGGCAGTGCAATAAACAACAACAAAAAGAAATAAAACAAATCAATTTTGGAAAAGAAGAAATAAACTCTTCTGTTTGCAGATGGCATAATAATCCATGTAGAAAAGTCTATGGAATCTACCAAAAGCTACTAGAAATAGCAATTGCATTTTGCAAGGTTGCAAGATATAAAATTAACATAAAATTATAATGCATATATACTAATAATAAAAAGTCAAAAGTTTAAATGGAAAAGAATACTGTTTAAAAGAACATGAAAATTCTAAATAGTTAAGGATAAATATGATAAAAGTTGTAAAAGACCTATACACTAAAATATATAAACCATTGCTGAACATATTAAAGAAAGAAGACATTATACATGGAGAGATATGCAGTGTTAACACAAAAAATATAGTTAAAACGTTAATTCTATCCCTACTGATTTAGCAGATTTCTCATAATCCCAGTCAAAATCTCAGTAGATATTGACAAACTGACTTATTAGAAAGTAACAGTCATTAAGAGAATAGATACCATGGCAAAGATGGACAAATATATCAGTAGAACACAATAGTGTGTCAAGGGATAGACTCACACTTAGACGGACAATTTCTTTTGACAAAGTATAAAGGCAATTGCTTGGAGAAAGATAGCTCTTTCTAGAAATGAAGTTATATTTACATATAAACAAATTTTGATCCATACTTACCACCATATAAAAACCTTAACTTAGATTGTATCATAGATCTATATATAAAACAAAAGACTTAAAATTTCAAAAAAACTAAGTAAGAGAAGATCTTTGTGAACTTGAGTTAGAGAAATTTATTTTTTTAGACACTAAATGTATAATCCATTAACTGTGTAAATGTTAAATCGATTTTATCAAAATTAAGCTCTTGGAAAGACACTAAGAGAATGAAAAGACAACTTCAAGTTATACACTGGACAGCCCATAATCTGTTTAACATGTGCAAAAGATCTGAAGAGCATTAACAAAGAAAGATAGATAGACATATAGAAAGATATACAGATTGCAAGAGATAATATATTCAACACCATTACTCATTAGAAATATTTCACTTAAAACCACAGTAAAATACTGTTATACACTTAATAGAATGACTCCATGGTAAGAGTGTTCCACAGCCAGGTGAATGTAAAATGACACAACATTTTGCAAACAGCTTGGGAATTTCTTAAAACTTTAAACATAGGTCCTAGTCATTCTACTCCAAGGTATAATGGTATATTTATACAATGAAATACTACTCAACATTTAAAAGGAATAGACTATTGAGACATTCAACAGTAAAAATGAATCTCAAAATAATTATGCTGAGTGAAAGCAGCCAGATAAGAAAGAATATATACTTTATGATAACTTTATATAAATTTATAGAATATTCAAATTAACCAGTAATAAGAGAAAGCAGATTAATGGCTACCTGCTGATGGGTATGGGATAGGGAAAGATGAGATAAAGAAATTACCATAGATTATTTGTGGATGTGACATTTATTTTCCTTACCTTAATTGTAGTGATGGGTAGTGATGGTTTCAAGCATATACATATATCACAACTAATCAAATTGTATAATGTAAATATTTATGGTCATTTTATAGGACTTTTTACATATCAGATTTGATTTAACTTTACATAATACAATCCCCGAATGAAATACTTACCTTACTTATATAAGCATAGATTTTTAAAATATAGCTTTTATATTTAAGTATTATAGGGGCTTCCCTGGTGGCTGAGACAGTAAAGAATCTGCCCACAATGCCAGAGACTCAGGTTTGATCCCTGGTTTGGGAAGATTCCCTGGAGAAGGGAATGGCAGCCCTCTCCAGTAATCTTGCCTGGAGAATTCCATGTACAGTCCATGGTGTTGCAAAGAGTCGGAAAATGACTGAGCGACTAAAACTTTCAGACTTTCAGACTTTTCATTATAGAATAAAGAAATTAAAATGTACAAAAAAGAGGTATAAACTAATAATTATTCTGTTGAATAGTATATTGAAACAGTAGGGGGAAAATAATACTGATTGACAGAATTTAAAGCACATAAGAAACATCATCAAATTGTCAACATCTGCTGGATCATGGAAAAAGCAAGAGAGTTTCAGAAAAACATCTATTTCTGCTTTATTGACTATACCAAAGCCTTTGACTGTGTGGATCACAATAAACTGTGGAAAATTCTGAAAGAGATGGAAATACCAGACCACCTGACCTGCCTCTTGAGAAACCTATATGCAGGTCAGAAGCAACAGTTAGAGCTGGACATGGAACAACAGACTGGTTCCAAATAGGAAAAGGAGTACATCAAGGCTGTATATTGTCACCTGCTTATTTAACTTATATGCAGAGTACATCATGAGAAATGCTGAGCTGGAGGAAGCACAAGCTGGAATCAAGATTGCCAGGAGAAATGTCAATAACCTCAGATATGCAGATGACACCACCCTTATGGCAGAAAGTGAAGAACTAAAGGGCCTCTTGATGAAAGTGAAAGAGGAGAGTGAAAAAGTTGGCTTAAAGCTCAACATTCAGATAACTAAGATCATGGCATCTGGTCCCATCACTTCATGGGAAATAGATGGGGAGACAGTGGAAGCATTGTCAGACTTTATTTTTGGGGGCTCCAAAATAACTGCAAATGGTGATTGCAGCCATGAAATTAAAAGCTGCTTACTCCTTGGAAGGAAAGTTATGACCAACCTAGACAGCATATTAAAAAGCAGAGACATTACTTTCAAAGGTCCGTCTAGTCAAGGCTATGTTTTTTCCAGTGGTCATATGGATGCGACAGTTGGACTATAAAGAAAGCTTAGCATTGAAGAATTGATGCTTTTGAACTGTGGTGTTAGAGAAGACTCTTGAGAGTCCCTTGGACTGCAAGGAGATCCAACCAGTCCATCCTAAGGGAGATCAGTACTGGGTGTTCGTTGGAAGGACTGATGCTGAAGCTGAAATTCCAATACTTTGGCCACCTGATGCAAAGAGTTGACTCACTGGAAAAGACCCTGATGCTGGGAGGGACTGGGGGGGGGCAGGAGGAGAAGGGGACGACAGAGGATGAGATGGTTGGTCGGCATCACCGACTCAATGGACATGAGTTTGGGTAGACTCCAGGAGTTGGTGATGGACAGGGAGGCCTGGGATGCTGCGATTCATGGGGTCGCAAAGAGTCGGACAGGATTGAGCGACTGAACTGAACTGAAGAAACATCATGCTGTTTCCATAGAAACATGTATATCAAGTACTAATATATATGACTGTGTCCTGCTATATAAGTAAAGCATTAGTGTATTTTAAGTGTGTGTATTGTTTGAGGTCACCAACTGAGGTCACTAGTATATTTTATTAGAAACCAACATTCCATGCACCTACAGGTATATATTAAAGAACCCTAGAAAAGTTCCTGGCACATAGTACATCGTAGAGACTAAGCAAATATTTGTTAAATAAGTACTGTTTGAAGCCTCTAAAAATCACTTTAAAATGTAAAATTAATTCTTAAGATGTGTTACTTTCATTCCAATTAAAATTAACATTTTTATATAGGCTAACTATTTAAAGCTGCATTTTAGTTTGCCTATAATAGAGTATTTCTTCCTTGTTTAAAAATATATGATTTCTCATTCTCCTATCCAGAGCTTGTCTTTTAAATTTTCCCTTGAGTCTGAATAATGCTTAGTGATGGTATCTTGACTACCTCCCTGGGCACCCTATTAGATTGCCTCATTGACCTCATGACTAAGAATTTCTTCATCTTATCTAGCTTAAGAGTTTTCTCTTCATGTTTCGGGCCATTACTTCTTGTCTTACCATCTTTAACTATCTTGAGTAATTCATCCCCTCAGGAATTTTAGCTACCCATAAATATAAAAAGAAAAAGGCATATCTCATTGCCTGACAGTTTGTGAAAATTAAGACAACTCTATTCTAGAGATAGAAGTACTTAGGGCATCCAGAGAACAATGGTGAAAGAAGACAATCCCATGTTAACTGACCTAAGGCAATGAAACTATATTAATATTTTATATGCATAGATTCCTGAAATTCTTTTTCATTTATCAAACAGGTAATGTTTTAGTTTGTGATACTGGCTTACATTTAATCAATTTTTCCTTTGAACTATATCCATATGTCTTGCTGCTTTACTTTTAATATTAAGAAGACAAGGAAGAGAGAATGAAGGGTATAAAAATGTTTTTATAAATTATCAAAATATTATCATTTTGTCACCACTTCTCTCTTGACTCCATTTTTCTATTTTTCAAATGATTCCTTTTGTTTTGTTTATATCTTAGTAAATTCAACACTCTATAGTATTTGAAAAACAAATGACCCTTTGGAAAATCTTTTGGCTTAGGCAGATTTGTGATTCTCTCAAAAGGTTTAGTGGACTCGAAACATTTTTGAGATGCTTCCAAAAATAAAAGCTTAAAAATATATTATGTGCATTCACACACACATATAAATTTATTTATTTCCTGTTATAAAATATTTGTCCATGGAAGAGAGGCTTTAAACTACTTGAACCCCCTTGTCTATCAAACTTCTCACATCAAGATTCCCTCTGCATAGTACAAATCAGTTGAAATCTATAGTGTCAGAAACTCTGCACAATTCCAACAAATTCTCTAACTTTTAAGACCTGCTTTCAAATTAACCAGTCCAGGACCTAATACTATAAATACCTTTCTCTAATTTCTTCTTTTTGAGACTCTATTAAGATCAGTATCTGCCCTTAATGCACTAAGTCTAGTAGATTTAGTTTTGTTTGATTGTGTTTCTTAAGTAGCTTTTGAGATGTTAGCAGGTGACATTTACCTATTACAAAATTCATGTTATAATCAATACGACTTTTAAAAAGCAAGCCAATGCAAAATATTTTTATATTACTTACTCTCAGGTTCACTAGAAAATGATATAATCTTTTACTGCTAAAAGGTTTTTGATACTTATAATTTTCTATCATTATGTAGGTTGAACTGTGTCCTCTCAAAAGATATATCTAAGTCCTAACCATTGGTAACTGTGAATGTTACTTTATTTTAAAATAAGAACTTTGTAGATATATTCAGTGGAGAAGGCAATGGCAACCGACTCCAGTACTCTTGCCTGGAAAATCCCATGGACGGAGGAGCCTGGTAGACTGAAGTCCATGGGGTTGCTAGGAGTCGGACACCACTGAGCGACTTCACTTTCACTTTTCACTTTCTTGCCTTGGAGAAGGAAATGGCAACCCACTCCAGTGTTCTTGCCTGGAGAATCCCAGGGACGGGAGAGCCTGGTGGGCTGCCGTCTATGAAGTCGCACAGAGTTGGACACGACTGAAGTGACTTAGCAGCAGCAGCAGCAGATATAATCAAGGTAAAATGACCAAGATGAGCTTATACCAGAATAGCACAGGTTCTTATCTAACAACTGATATCCCTATGATAAAAAGAAATTCTGCCTCAAGACTGCAGTACCAACTCCTACTTGACTTTCCAGTCTGTTTACTGCCCTAAATATTTTGGACTTGCAAACTCCTACAGTCACATAAGCCAACTCTTAAAATACATCTCTTCATAGATGGACAGGTGGATGGATAGACAGATATATGGACAGAGAGATATATAGGCATTATAGATAGACACATAATCAGATATAGATATAAACTTTTATTGGTCAGCTTCTCTGTAGAACCCTAATATAGATTTAGACACTGGGAGGTGAGGTTCTGCCACAACAAATATCTAAAAATATGGAAGTTACATCTGAGGTGGGTAATAGATTGAGGCTAGAAGAGCTTTAAGCAAGTGACAGAAAAAGCCTGGATTGCCTTAAAGTGATTGTCTATATTTTTACTGTTTGAAGTAAAAAAATAGACATTATAGCTGATTATGGTGCAAACTCGGGCTTCGTTAGTGCCTCAGACAGTAATGAATCTGCCTGCAATGCGGGAGACCTGTGTTTGATCCCTGGGTTAGGAAGATCCCCTGGAGGAGGGCATGGCAACCCACTCCAGTGTTCTTGCCTGGAGAATTCCCGTGGACAGAGGAGCCTGGTGGGCTACAGTCCGTGGGGTGGTGAAGAGTTGGACGTGACTCAGCACATAGTGATGACTAAGAAAGCACTAAGCACATATGACGACTCAGAAAGAAGTGAAGACAGCTAGAAAGAAAGCTTCTTTCATTTACACATACACATATATAATTAACAACAGAACACTGCCTGAATTATAATAGTTCTTTCTAATGAGATTCCACATGGAAATGAAGGATGTGTTATTGAACATTGGAGGTAAGGTGTTTCTTGTTATAAAGCAAGAGAAACTGTCTAAATTGTGTTCAACTATTGACTGTGAAATAGAACTTGTGAGCAATGGGCTTGAACATTTACCTGAGAAGATTGCCAAGTAACATGTGGAAGGTGCAAGCTTGTGTCTCCTTGTTGCTCTCTCAGAGCCTCGAAGAAGAAATAACCCTCCTTACAACATGATTTTGGACTTCTAGAAAATTTGCTGTACTCTTTTGTGGTGATTTGTAAAGCAGCCCTAGAAAACTAATGCAAGGCCCCATATTATAAATTTTAGAGGTGCTTTCATTAGATAAATCTTAAAGGACGGGTTAGAGAGGAGAAAGTGTATAGAGTAAGGCAGTAGGGCATGATCTAAAGAAAAAAAAACTGATAAATTGGAATTAATTAAAATGAAAAACTGCTCTGCAAAAGTTACCATTAAAAAAAAAGACAGTAAAAATACTTGCTAAACACATATCTGGTAAAGAACTTGTATCAAAAGCATACATAGGACTCAAAATTTAACAATTAGAAAATAAACATGTCAATTAAAAAATGGGCAAAATATCCTAACCTCAACAAAGGAGATATGCAGGTGGCAAACTAACATTTTAAAAAGTGCTCAACAAGATGTGTTATTAGGCAATTGCAACTTAAACAATGTGATATCAATGAGATACACATATATTAGAATGGCTAATTTTTTTTCTTTAACTTCAAAACTAACAATACCAAATGTTACTGAGGCTCTGAAGCAGCGGGGAACTCACATTAAAGGCTGCTGAGAGTGTGAAATGATTCAGCCATACTGGAAGAGAGTTCAGCAGTTTCTCACAAAGCTAAGCATAGTCTTATTATATGATCCAACAACTATAATACCAGGTGTTTCCCCAAATGAGTTTAATACATATACCCACACATACAAAAATGCATATAAATGTTTGATGTAACTTTATTCATAACTGCCTAAAACTGGAAGCAACCAAGTTTTCCTTCAATAGGTTAATGATGAAGCAACTTGGGATGTATCTATACAATAAAATATTACTCAGCAATAAAAGGAAAGAAGCTTCAAGCCACAAACAGGCATGGAGGGAAGAGTCACATCGTGATGATGGCTACCCAGGTTGTTCATAACTTCATCCCCCTTCCCAAGAAGAAAAACTGACAATGATTTAAGAACATCACTGAGAGAATCCTAAAACATATGGGTGAGGTTGACTTGCTCCCTGTACCAAAGAGATCAAGACAGATAGAAGGGTAAGAGAAGTGGCTGCATGTAGACTATGGCCCCTCCCCAAGGCCAGCACAAGACCATGTGGAGAGGGCTCTGGTTCCTCCAGTGAGAAAAGAGAACACACTAGGGACCAGGAAATCTGCAGGGCTCCACCAATGACAGAGAGAGTGAGGGGCTTGGAAACAACTGCCACATAGATCTTGACAGACCAAGTTCACACTTGTGGTACCCAAGTAGTATCCTATGGCTTTGCTCATTGCAGAATGAAGTCGTGGGCACACTCTGATGAAGGAATTCAGTGGGGTGCAGACCTGCCTGATTTGGACCCTCAAATGAGCAGTTCTGTGAGCCCTATAGTGCAGTTTTACTACACACAAGCAAGAAACTGAGTTATGCTCCCACCCCCTGTGAAGACTCCTCAGGCCCATCTGACCAGAAGGGCAGCATCCACAATGCCTGAAAACAGTGCCCTTCAGTGGCATGTGAGTCAGAGGAAACAGCACAGACCTGACGGCCGCCAAAGTAAACACCGGTACAGAGCATAGAGAATTCCCATGCTATGGACAGATGGGGGATTACTTTACAGCCAAGGTTGAAGGTAGCTCCTGACACATTCCACATGGATAGCCTATTTTGGAAATATAGATTAGCCTGGAGAAGGCCTTTTCCCTTTCCCCAGGGCAAAGAGCTGAATCACTGTCACTCAGAGTAACCCTTCATGTAGAATACATTTTTTTTTAATCAAAAGATAAGTAATAAAGCAGTGCTAGCTTTAAGGCAGGAGATAGATGGGCCCTGGGCTGAATAGCTGGAGTTTGTCCCCTGTGGATAGATACTCCAAGATGAAGAGGAAGAGGATCTGAGCCATGCCAAGAGGAGACCACATATTTCTCATTCTTGAGGGCAAGGAGACCTTCCTGACTCCACATGTGCAGAAATGCTCTTTGGAGGTCAAAAGGGAGGGGGCCTCACCCCATCATAGGTGATGTCAACCTACCCATAAACCTCTTCAGTAGAATCCAACTTGGCTAAGAGATGTGCACACACACGTGGGAGGACCCTGAGATAAACCAAATATGGATTCAGAACCAGGCAAAGCAAGATGACTGGCCAAAAGAAAGGCAGAAGAAATGCCCCATATAAGTGATTCAAACTACCACAAGGGCACAACTCTCTCTGAGCCCACCCATGTGTGCCTATTCATACATACTCTTTTGCTCCTAAGAAATACTTTACTTGTTTCACTACTTTCCATTTCTTCATGGAAATTGATTTTCTACAAAGCTGTACTGGCCAGGCCCTTGTTACTGGTCAGGCATTGTCAATGACCACTGGTCCCAGGTGGTTTGGTGGCTGGGATTCAGCAGGCTTACTGCCATGACCTGAGTTCATCCTCTGGCCAGAGAACAGAAATCCTGCTTCAAGGTGCTCAGGCCGAGTCCACCTGAGATCAGTTTGAAACACGTATATACACACACATATATATAATACACACATATACATATAGTGTACACATATGTACATGTATAAAAGATATGTATATGCATGCATAAAACAACACTAAGTACTACACTTGTTTTAATTAGAACTTAAATCACAAAGGATTTTTTAGTGAATGAGTATTTTATCACTGAAAACATTTAGAACCACTGGTGTAATAAAAAGTAGATAACTTTCAGTAGGGTTTTTATTGTTTTTAAGTTATCTACAAAGAATACAGCCCCTTTACTTTGTATTTCATTACTTCATAAGCAAATGAAGGAATGCCTCAATTTCAGCATTTTAAAATAATTTGTGAGATAGACAAAGGAATTTTAACTAAGATTTTCTTCTTTGACCTAGCTTTCCAGTTTTATTAACTGATTGGCTTGTAGCTAGAACTTATTGATAGATTTCGCAGGGTAAGCTTCACTAGAGGCAGCTCTCAGGGAATACATGACTGTGTGAACAGAGTACTTGATTAAGTTGTAGAACACCAGGGAGCAACCTGGACACTGGTTATGTAAATATAACAGATGGCTAAGCAAATGCTGTGCTGTATAAAGTCTATGTTTATTGTAGTAATCTATGTTTATATAGAAGATTTAAGAGGCACACTAGCCAGGTTTTTGAAGCCAAACCAGGTATTGACAATATAACTGTCATGAAAATTATTTTAATATATGAATTTTTCTTCAACTTAATATCCTCTGGAGAACATTATACTATTTAATTTTTCATAATCATTTTACTATAACTTGTATGTTTTAAAAATATTTCCTGAAAGATGGCATTTAATAATGGCTCAGACCAAATTAATCCGGTGAGGGTTATGTCACTTAGTAGATGACAAAGTTGGTAAATAATATCCACTGAGAAAGCAATTTATGAATGAAGACTCTTTGAACTTCAGATGTCATGTGTCAAGCAGAACACCCCGCACTGGTTACCAGTCCCATGAGAAGACTCAATACTGCATCTTGAGATCAGCACAATGCAGTCAACACGCACAGTCAAGCTGCACGACACAACACATTGCAGTCAACACAATGCAGTCAAGCACTAAACTGAACCACACTTAAATCAGGCAGGGAAGAGACACAGCAAAGTCAGCTCCAACAACGCGTGCCCCTCCACGGCTAGAGCATCGCTTGGCAGCCAACACAAGACACCTGTCTTGTGCGTCTGTATAAGGATCCACACACATTATCCACAAGGAGTCTGAAAGCTGACGGTGTGCCTTAGGGCTACTGATTTACATACTTAAGTAGAACAAACTCATTGAGTACTTACATACTTAAGTAGAAAGCTCAATGAATTTGCAAAAGGGAAAGATATGGATTGCTTGGGCTCTTTATCTCTTGGTAAGGAAGTATTCAAGGCCCAACCAAGGTCCAGGCATATACAACAAGGTTGAAAGACTGCATAGGAGACTACTCCGTTCAATGCTATGTTTGCTGTTACTTAATCTTCAACTCAATGTTTAAGTCAGGTGCAGGAAACTGAGGTTAAGATAGAAAAGAAAAAAAATGATAAAAAGAAAAAAAATTGCAGGGCAATACTGTACACAAGTAGATATCCAACAGTATATGATGTCCATTTAAATGTAACCATTTAGGAGATTTCAGTATTTGGAATGTGATCCCTCTTTCTTTCTCTGAACCAAGAAAAGAAAAACAATTAGGAGAAAAGTGTAGCACAGATATATTTTGGGTATG
Source organism: Bos taurus (assembly GCF_002263795.3). Classification (NCBI taxonomy): domain Eukaryota; kingdom Metazoa; phylum Chordata; class Mammalia; order Artiodactyla; family Bovidae; genus Bos; species Bos taurus. Next base: position 32,811,668 of record NC_037333.1, on the reverse strand, counting down.
GCTTATTTATTTTTATTCTAAATTCAGAGGTAGAAGATTTCATGGAAAGAAATGCCTTACAGGAAGTTTGTGAATGCTTGCTTATGTCATATGTTGAGGCAATATACAGAAGTACAGGGCTTCCCTGGTAGCTCAGTTAGTAAAGAATCTGCCTGCAGTGCAGGAGACCCAGGTTCAATCCCTGGGTTGGGAAGATCCCCTGGAGAAGGAAATGGCAACCCACTCCAGTATTCTTGCCTGAAAAATCTCATGGACAGAGGAGCCTGGTGGGCTATAGTTCATGGGTCACAAGAGTCAGACGTGACTTAGCAATTAAACCACCACAAAACAGAAGCATCATCCAATAAACACAAGTTTAGAAAAATATCTACTGCACCTTATAGATGTCAATCACTGCTTAAGCAGATAATCTTTATTAAAAATCTGGAAAAAGAAACAGTGTATTTTAATGTCATTCATTCTAACAAATACATTAAGCACTTATTATGGGCAGTGGAAACAGTGTCAGACTTTATTTTTTGGGCTCCAAAATCACTGCAGATGGTGACTGCAGCCATGAAATTAAAAGACGCTTACTCCTTGAAAGGAAAGTTATGACCAACCTAGATAGCATATTCAAAAGCAGAGACATTACTTTGCCAACAAAGGTTCGTCTAGTCAAGGCTATGGTTTTTCCTGTGGTCATGTATGGATGTGAGAGTTGGACTGTGAAGAAGGCTGAGCACTGAAGAATTGATGCTTTTGAACTGTGGTGTTGGAGAAGACTCTTGAGAGTCCCTTGGACTGCAAGGAGATCCAACCAGTCCATTCTGAAGGAGATCAGCCCTGGGATTTCTTTGGAAGGAATGATGCTAAAGCTGAAACTCCAGTACTTTGGCCACCTCATGGGAAGAGTTGACTCATTGGAAAAGACTCTGATGCTGGGAGGGATTGGGAGCAGGAGAAGAAGGGGACAACAGAGAATGAGATGGCTGGATGGCATCACATGAGTCTCAATGAACTCCGGGAGTTGGTGATGGACACGGAGGCCTGGCGTGCTGCAGTTCATGGGGTCGCAAAGAGTTGGACACGACTGAGTGACTGATCTGATCTGATGGGCAGGCAATGGTCCCTAGTCCCTTGAAGCCTACAGTTTAATGCAATATCCTGCAAATTTATCTGATGGAAAGGTATATCAAGTGACCTTGTTAAAAGCAGAGATTGTCAAATTGTCTCCTGGAATTTCAACTCAATTTGTTAGAAAGGTCTTAGAAAACTACATTTTTCTTAAGCACTTCAAGTTGCTATTACCAGGCATGTGTGAAAACCCTCGTCTAGTGGACTTCTGAGTAACTTATAGTTAAAATAAAAAACATAATTACTTTAACTAGAGGAACTCCATTTACAATTAACTGTCTGAGGGAAAGCAAATTAAAAGCAGAGAGTTGTTCCTTTTTAAAATATTGTCTTACTATAGCATCTATAGACAAATACATTGTTCATTTTACATAACCAATTTACTAGAAGATTTTACAAATTATATCATTCTCATTCTAATCTACTAAAAAGATTCTTGCTGAAACTACTGAGCTAAAAATATTTCTGTTCTTGTTGTTGTTTAGGCACTAAGTCTTGTCCAACTCTCTACGACCCCATGGACTGTAGCCCACCAGACTTATCTATCCATGGGATTTCCCAGGCAAGAATACTGAAGTATGTTGCCATTTCCTTCTCCAAAATATTTATACCTGGTGCTAATATTTAAGAACATAACCAAAGGCCCAGACTGTTACCCAGGACCAAACCTAAAAGCACCTATAGAACCCAGGGTCTCCTCATTAAAAAAGTTTTGATTCCTAGCAAGTCACATTATTTATCTTCTTGAATGTATAAAAAACAAAATCTACCTAAGATAAGTTATCAAGGGCCCTACACCGGGTTGGGGAGAGCAACTCCAACAGCTTTACCTTTGTAATGATGGTAGTGGTAGTACAGTTGACATGGCAGATATACCTGTGTGCACCCATATACATGGCTTCCGTGGTGGCTCAGTGGTAAAGAATCTGCCTGCCAATGCAGGAGACACAAGAGAGGTGAGTTCAGTCCCTGGGTTGGGAATATCCCCTGAAGAAGCAAAGGACAACCTACTCCAGTGTTCTTGCCTGGGAAATCCCATGGACAGAGGAGCCTGGCAGTCTATGGTCTATGGGGTCACAAAAGAGTTGGACAGGACTGAGCAACTAAACAAGAACAACCCATATACATACGTACTTAGAGTCTACATAATTTCTTTGTAATGCTAGCCGCCTGGTCATGCAAAATATGATACTTTTTTTATTAAGAAATTGATAATTATTATTCTGCCACACTGAAAAATAAGTTTGATGACTTTTTTCTGTTTTCCCTTTATTTTGTTATTTTATTTAAATTTTTTATTTTATATTGGACATTTTTCTTTTTAAGGGAAAAAGAAAAAGAAAAAAACAGCTCATGTTATCTTTAACTGTTGTCTAGTTGCCAAACAAATTTTTATAAGACATTTAACATCTTACATGAAGGAAATGGTCTAAAGCAATAGACCATGTCTTAGTTTTATGCTGCATGGTCAGCAACTAATATAGCCGTTTAGGAATAATTATTTTAACAGGTGAAAGATATTTGTCTTGTAGATCATCTTATAACCCAGAATCATAGGAATTAGAACTCCAATCCTCTACAATAAAGTTTAACATTATAGTGTAAAAGCATTTTTAGTTTATTCAGCTTCCCTGGTGGCTCAGACGGTAAAGCGTCTGCCCACAATGAGGGAGACCCGGGGTTCAATCCCTGGGTTGGCAAGATCTCCTGGAGAAGGAAATGGCAACCCACTCCAGTACACTTGCCTGGAAAATTCCACGGACTGAGAGGCCTGGTAGGCTACAGTACATAGGGTCACAAAGAGTCGGACACGACTGAGTGACTTCACTTTCACTTTCACTTTAGTTTATTCAGGAAATCTATGCAAAACACGGAGAAGGCAATGGCACCCCACTCCAGTACTCTTGCCTGGAAAATCCCATGGGCGGAGGAGCCTGCTAGGCTACAGTCCATGGGGCTGCTAAGAGTCTGACACGACCGAGTGAGTTCACTTTCACTTTTCCCTTTCATGCATTGGAGAAGGAAATGGCAACCTACTCCAGTGTTCTTGCCTGGAGAATCCCAGGGACAGAGGAGCCTGGTGGGCTTCCGTCTATGGGGTCCCACAGAGTTGGACACGACTGATGCGACTTAGCAGCAGCAGCAGCATGCAAAACAAGTTTTTAATTTCTTCTACTAAACTATGTTTTAAAATTTCTAGTTAGTTGAAAATAAACAAATGTATTCAGTTCAGTTGCTCAGTCATATCTGACTCTGCAACCCCATGAACTGCAGTATGCCAGGACTCCCTGTCCATCGCCAACTCCTGGAGTTTACCCAAACTCATGTCCATTGAGTTGGTGATGCCATTCAACCATCTCATCCTCTGTCGTCCCCTTCTCCTCCTGCCCCCAATCTTTCCCAGCATCAGGGTCTTTTCAAATGAGTCAGCTCTTCGCATCAGGTGGCCAAAGTATTGGAGTTTCAGCTTCAACATCAGTCCTTCCTGTGAACACCCAGGACTGATCTCCCTTAGGATGGACTGGTTGGATCTCCTTGCAGTCCAAGGGGCTCTCAAGAGTCTTCTCCAACACCACAGTTTAAAAGCATCAGTTATTCTGCGCTCAGCTTTCTTTATAGTCCAACTCTCACATCCATACATGACTACTGGAAAAACCATAGCCTTGACCAGACAGACTTTTGTTGACAAAGTAATGTCTCTGCTTTTTAATATGCTGTCTAGGTTGGTCAAAATAGGCAAAATAATGCATCAGTAAACTTTAATGCTTTTCATATTTGTTTCTTGGTAGTGAAGCACCCAAATTCCTTATCAATATTGTTATAAAGGAGAGGAAAATCTATTTAGAAACAAGGCAATTTTGAAACAGTTTTACTTTACTGTTACTCAGACTAACAGTACAAAGAAAGAAAATTCCTTGCTTATAATGAAGAAAATAAATAAGTGAAATTTACCAGCTGGAGAATCTACAACATTAAATAAAACAATTTAAATATAGTATTTTGCTCCTTGAAGAGCTGCAACTAAATTTATAAATTACAATTCCCCTAGATTTCAAGAGAGTCATAATAAGATTCAGTAAATATTTTTAAAGCTAAACATTTTTTTTTGTATTTTTTCATGCTTTCTTGATTTTTAAATTGGCCAATAACAATATTGTCTTAATTTTCCTACAAATATCAAAATGTCAACATTTCACCCTTAATAATTATTTCTCCTGAAACAGTTTTAACTCTTTTACTTGAAATTTATTTTAGAAAGAAGCACATAGTAAATTAGCTAAGCTGAATATTATTTAATTCTAAAATGAGTAATTTTTATATTTTTCCATGGAATATTAAATGCTGAATACATTTGAAGAATTGAACATTTAATATTTTACTCTGTGATTATACTTTTAAGAAGAAACGTGCTGTAGAAAGAAGTAGGTATAAGCTATAACAGTGAGAGCTCAGGGATACCAATATTAACATGACCTTACTTAAATAAAAATATTTACAGCCATGAAAATAGTGAAGTCTCCAAGAGAATAAGTAATTACTTTCAGGAGGGAAAAGTAATTGGGGCTCTTCTTTATACTTCCCAATTGGGGAGAGGAGAACAAATGGGCAATTATAGCAATCACTACCAGAGAAGAGCACAGTATTAAAGGGACTCGGAAACCTTAACCATGAGTTATTTCTACTGGGTCATCAACATAAACTAACACAAATGCTAACCAAAGATGAGTGGAATCTAAAAGGGACAATAGACGACAGAAAGCACACAGAGCGATTACAGCCTCAGAAACGAGTGCAACCAGAGAGTGTAGCTTTGTCTCACTAAACATACTACATAAATCCTTTTGGTTTAGAAGCTTTGACTGATAATGATCTTGAAAAATCAATGGGAGGACAGAGGAATTTAATGTAAAGTACAAGTATACTTGAATGGACTATAGTAGGTGCTATTGGTGTTTGGCTTATAGTTCCCCAGCATTTAAGTTCACTGCTTCTTGGAAGATGATAGTGTCTCACTACAAGTACTTTACTGTCTTCCTGAGAACTTTCCCTATTGCCATGAGGAGGATTTGCTGCATGCAGAGCAAGTCAGAATTCCAAAGACAAATGCTTTTAAATGAATTTGAAACCCTTTGCCAATGACAAAAGATGTTATTACACAGTCCAACTTTGGATATTTTGGACAACTCTGGAGCAAGTCTGACATATGTTTTACTTTCCCAAAGAAGCAACCTACTCATTAATGCACCAATTCTGGCCTATTTTCCTTCCCTGTTCTACTCTCCCATTCCCACAGTGATACTCTTAGGATCACCTAGCAAATGAAATCTGTCTCCTTAAATTTTTGACACAAGGTATACCTTTTAGGGGATTCAATTTAAGAATCCATGCACACCCTAATGTGTTAGTCACTCAGTTATGTCTGACTCTTTCCAACCCCATAGAATTCAGCCTGCTAGGCTCCTCTGTCCATGGAATTCTCCAAAAAGGATACTGGAGTGAGTAGCCATTTCCTTCTCCAGGGGATCTTCCCAAGTAAGGGATTAAACCCATTTCTCCTGAATTGCAAGCAGATTCTTTATAGTCTGAGCAACCTGGGAAGCCCCATTTTATTTTTACTCCACGTATTTTTTTAAATAATAAAATTAACATTAGAAGGACTGATACTGAAGCTGAGACTCCAATACTTTGGCCACCTGGTATGAAGAATTGACTCATTGGAAAAGACCTTGATTCTAGAAAAGGTGGAAGGCAGGAGGAGAAGGGGACAACAGAGGATAAGATGGTTGGATGGCATAACCAACTCCAGGAACATGAGTATGAGCAAACTCCTGGAGTTGGTGATGGCCAGGGAAGCCTGACCTGCTGCAGTCCATGGGGTCACAAAGAGTCAGACATGAGTGAATGATTGAACTGAACTGAACATCCATAAACATACTACGTGGATTTTACTAGCCTGGTAAAATTTTGTAATAATCTCTAAAACAGCTAACAGGATAACCTGGGAATGACACCCCTGCTTGAAAAATAGAAACAATGAAAACTTACAATAACTTCCTTCAACTTTTGCCTCCCCACATTAGAGACAATCCAAAATTGGTGTTATCATTTATCTGTTTTTAAAATTATCTAAAATACATATGATTATCTTTCTGTTTTAACTTTATTAAAACAGGATCACATTATATGGAATATTCATGGAACTATTTTTCACTAAATATTGTTAAATTCAATTCTGTTATCTAAGTAGGTCTAATCATTGATTTTCACTGCTACATGATATTCTGCTATGTAATTATATCACAATGGATTTATCTGTTCTATTAAGCACTTCTCAGGATTTAGACTATTTCCTATTGTGAATATAGTCATCTCTTGGTATCTTCAAGGGATTGGCTTCAAGGATTAACAGTAAATACAAAAAGTTACTTGTGTAAAATAGCAGAGTACTTATGCATAACTGACACACAACCTCCAGAATACTTAAGATCATTACTAGATTACTTACAAAACCCAGTACATTGTAAGTGTTAGGTAAATATCTATACTTTTTTGGAACTTCCTACAATTTTTAAAACTTATTTTCTATCCAAATTTCATTGACTCTGCAGATGTGGAATCCATGGATATGAAGGGCTGACTGTACTGCTGAAGAATCATGGCATCTGGCCCCAAGACTACATGGCAAAGAGATGAGGAAACAATGGAAACAGTGAGAGGCTTTATTTTTGGGCTCCAAAATCACTGTGGATGGTGACTCCAGCCATAAAATTAAAAGACACTTACTCCTCTGAAGGAAAGTTATGACCACCTAACAGAATATTAAAAACCAGAGACATTACTTTGCCAACAAAGGTCCATCTAGTAAAGGCTATGGCTTTTTCCAGTAGTCATGTATGGATGTGAGAGTTGGACCATAAAGAAGGCTGAACGCCGAAGAATTGATGCTTTTGATTTTTGTCTTAGAGAAGACCCTTGAGAGTCCTTTGGACTGCAATAAGATCAAACCAGTCAGTTCAGTTCAGTTTCTCAGTCGTGTCCTACTCTTTGCGACCCTATGAACTGCAGTACGCCAGGCCTCCCTGTCCATCACCAACTCCTGGAACCCACCCAAACCTATGTCCATTGTGTCGGTGATGCCATCACCCATCTCATCCTCTGTCATCCCCTTCTCCTCCTGCCTTCAATCTTTCCAAGCATCAGGGTCTTTTCCAATGAGTCAGCTCTCCGCATCAGGTGGCCAAAGTATTGGAGCTTCAGCTTCAACATAAGTCCCTACAATGAACACCCAGGACTGATCTCATTTAGGATGGACTGGTTGGATCTCCTTGCAGTCCAAGGGACTCTCAAGAGTCTTCTTCAACACCACAGTTCAAAAGCATCAATTCTTCGGCGCTCAGCATTCTGTATAGTCCAACTCTCAGATCCATACATGACTACTGGAAAAACCATAGACTTGATTAGACAGACCTTTGTTGGCAAAGTAATGTCGCTGCTTTTTAATATGCTTTCTAGGTTGGTAATAAATTTCCTTCCAAGGAGCAAACGTCATTTAATTTCATGGCTACAATCACCATCCACAGTGATTTAGGAGCCCAGAAAAATAAAGTCTGACACTGTTTCCACTGTTTCCCCATCTATTTCCCATGACGTGGTGGGACTAGATGCCATGATCTTTGTTTTCTGAATGTTGGCTTTAAGCCAACTTTATCACTCTCTTCTTTCAATTTCATCAAGAACTCTTTAGTTCCTCTTCACTTTCTGCCATAAGGGTGGTGTCCTCTGCATATCTGAGGTTATTGATATTTATCCCGGCAATCTTGATTCCAGCTTATGCTTCCTCCAGCCCAGCGTTTCTCATGATGTACTCTGCACCTAAGTTAAATAAGCAGGGTGACAATATACAGCCTTGATGTACTCCTTATCCTATTTGGAACCAGTTTGTTGTTCCATGTCCAGTTCTAACTGTTGCTTCGTGACCTGCATATAGGTTTCTCAAGAGGCAGGTCAGATGGTCTGGTATTCCCATCTCTTTCAGAATTTTCTACAGTTTATTGTGATCCACACAGTCAAAGGTTTTGTCATAGTCAATAAAGCAGAAATAGATGTTTTTCTGGAACTCTCTTGCTTTTTCCATGAGCCAGCAGACGTTGGCAATCTGATCTCTGGTTCCTCTGCCTTTTCTAACATCAGCTTAAACATCTGGAAGTTCATCGTTCATATATTGCTGAAGCCTGGCTTGGAGAATTTTGAGGATTACCTTACTAGTATGTGACATGAGTGCAACTGTGCGGTAGTTTGAGCATTCTTTGGCATTACCTTTCTTTGGGATTGGAATGAAAACTGACCTTTTCCAGTCCTGTGGCCACTGCTGAGATTTCCAAATTTGCTGGCATATTGAGTGTGGCACTTTCACAGCATCATCTTTTAGAATTTGAAATAGCTCAACTGGAATTCCATCGACTCCACTAGCTTTGTTCGTAATGATGCTTCCTAAGGCCCACCTGATCACTCCCACTCATCTCAGCTCTAGATGAGTGGGAGTGATCACACCTTCATGATTATCTGGGTCGTGAAGATGTTTTTGTACAGTTCTTCTGTGTATTCTTGCCACCTCTTCTTAATATCTTCTGCTTCTGTTAGGTCCATATGATTTCTGTCCTTTATTGTGCCCATCTTTGCATGAAATGGTCCCTTGGTATCTCTAATTTTCTTGAAGAGATCTCTAGTCTTTCCCATTCTATTGTTTTCCTCTATTTCTTTTCATTGATTGCTGAGGAAGGCTTTCTTATCTCCTTGGTATTCTTTGGAACTCTGTATTCAAATGGGTATATTTTTCCTTTTCTCCTTTGCTTTTAGCTTCTATTCTTTTCACAGCTACTTGTAAGGCCTCCTCAGGCAGCCATTTTGCTTTTTTTTGCATTTCTTTTTCTTGGGGATGGTCTTGCTCCCTGTCTCCTGTACAGTGTCACGAACCTCCATCCATAGTTCATCAGGCAGTCTGTCTATCAGTTCTAGACCCTTAAATGTATTTCTCACTTCCACTGTATAATTGTAAAGGATTTGATTTAGGTCATACCTGAATGGTCTAGTGGTTTTCCCCACTTTCTTCAATTTCAGTCTGAATTTGGCAATAAGGAGTTCATGATCTGAGCCATATTCCACTCCTGGTCTTGTTTTTGCTGACTGTATAGAGCTTCTCCATCTTTGGCTGCAAAGGATATAAGCAATCTGATTTCGGTGATGACCATCTGGTGATGTCTATGTGTAGAGTCTTTCCTGTGTTGTTGGAAGAGGGTGTTTTCTATGATCAGTGCGTTCTCTTGGCAGAACTCTGTTAGCCATTGCCCTGCTTCATTCTGTACTCCAAGGCCAAATTTGCCTGTTACTCCAGGTGTTTCTTGACTTCCTACTTATGCATTCCAGTCTCCTATAATGAAAAGAACATCTTTTGGGGGTGTTAGTTGTTGCAGGAAACTAGTAAATCCTAAAGGAAATCAATCCTGAATATTGATTGGAAGGACTGATGCTGATACTGAAGCTCCCATACTTTGCCACCTGATGCAAAGAGCTGCCTTATTGGAAAAGACCCTGATGCTGGGAAAGACTGAAGGCAGGAGGAGAAGGGGACCAGAGAGGATGAGATGGTTGGATGGCATCACTGACTCAATGGACATGAGTTTGAGCAATCGCTGGTATATGGTGAAGAATAGTGAAAAGCAGAAACATTCCTTTGCCAACAAAGGTTCGCCGAGTCAAGGCTATGGTTTTTCCTGTGGTCACGTATGGATGTCAGAGTTGGACTGTGAAGAAGGCTGAGCACCGAAGAATTGATGCTTTTGAACTGTGGTGTTGGAGAAGACTCTTGAGAGTCCCTTGGACTGCAAGGAGATCCAACCAGTCCATTCTAAAGGAGATCAATCCTGGGTGTTCTTTGGAAGAAATGATGCTAAAGCTGAAACTCCAGTACTTTGGCCACCTCATGCGAAGAGTTGACTCATTGGAAAAGACTCTGATGCTGGGAGGGATTGGGGGCAGGAGGAGAAGGGGACGACAGAGGATGAGATGGCTGGATGGCATCACTGACTTGATGGACGTGATCTGGGTGAACTCCGGGAGTTGGTGATGGACAGGGAGGCCTAGCGTGCTGCGATTCATGGGGTCGCAAAGAGTCAGACACGACTGAGTGACTGAACTGAAACTGAGGGAAACCTGGCATGCTTCAGTCTATGGGGTTGCAAAGAATCGGACATGACTGAGTGACAGAACAACATAATACGGTCAACTGATATTTGACAAAGACACTCTTTCAGTGAATAATGCTAGAACAACTGATCATCCACACACGCAAAATTAATTTAAACACAAACTATACACACTCCACAAAAAGTTAACTCAAAATGGATCAGACATTTAAAGATATAATCAAAACTATAAAGCCCCTGGGAGGTAATATAGGAGAAAGCCAAGATGACTTTGGACATGTGATGACTTCTTAAATTCAACTCCAAAGAAACTATCAATTAAAAAAAAAAAAAAACTCATTGACAATCTGGAGTTTATTAAATTAAAAACTTCAACTTTGTGAAAGACAATTTCAAAAGAATTAGAAGACAAGCCACAGACTGTGAGATAATATTTTCAAAGGACACATCTGATAAAGGACTGTTACTCAAAATATACAAAGAACTCTTAAAAATTCACTTTTACAATAGCCGAGACATTGAAGCAAACTAAATGTCCATTGACAGATGAATGGATAAGGAAGATGTGGTGTGTGTGTACATATATATATATATATATATATGTGTGTGTGTGTGTGTGTGTATATATATATATGTATATATATGTGTATATACATATATACACACGATCAAATTTTACTCAGCAGTTTAAAAGGAATAAAATAATGCTATCTGCAGCAACATGGATGGACGTAGAGATTATCATATTCAATGAAGTAAGCCAGACAAAGACAAATATCATATATTATTACTTATAAATGGAATCTAAAAAAAAAAGATACAACTTAATTTATATAAAAAACAGAAATAGACTCACAGGCATAAAAAACAAACTTATGGTTACCAAAGGAAGGGGGTGGGGTACAAGAGGAGTTTAGGATAAACATATATAAACATTATGTATAAAATAGATAACCCTTAAGACCTACCAGATAGCACACAGAACTATACTCAACATTTTATAACAAACTACAAGGAAAATGAATCTGGTAAAGAATGTGTGTGTGTGTGTGTGTGTGTGTATTTATCACTCTGCTGTACAACTAAAACTAACACAACATCGTAAATCAACTATACTTCAACAAAAAACTTCACAAACCTTAGTCAAAGAAGATATACAGATGGCAAATAAGCATATGATAAGATGCTCTACATCATATGTCATTAGTAATGCAATTTAAAACAATAAGATATTACTGCATTCCTATTAGAATAGCCAGATCTGGAGCACTGACATCACCAAACGCTGACAAGGATATGAAAAAACAGGCACTCATACATTACTGCTAGGAATGGAAAACGGTACAGACATTTGGAAGATAGCTTAACAGTTTCTTAGAAACATAAACATACTCTTACCAGGCTTCCTGGAGAAGGCAATGGCACCCCACTCCAGTACTCTTGCCTGGAAAATCCCATGGACGGAGGAGCCTGGTAGGCTGCAGTCCACGGGGTCGCTAAGATTCGGACACGACTAAGTGACTTCACTTTGACTTTTCACTTTCATGCATTGGAGGAGGACATGGCAACCCACTCCAGTGTTCTTGCCTAGAGAATCCCATGGACAGAGGAGCCTGGTGGGCTGCTGTCTATGGGGTCGCACAGAGTCGGACACGACTGAAGCGACTTAGCAGCAGCAGCAGCAGCACCAGGCTTCCTGATATTTTTCCAGAGGAGCTGAAAATTTCTATCTTTAAAATATGTGCACACAGATATACATATTTACACACAGATATGTATAGCAGTATTGCTCCTATTTGCAAAAATTTGAAAGCAACCAAGATGTCCTTCAATAGACGACTGGATAAATAAACAGTGGTACATCCAGACAATAGAACATTATTCCACACTAAAAAAATGATTAAGAAAAGACATGGCAAATCTTAAATGCATATTTCTATATGCATATATATGGAATTTAGAAAGATGGTAACGATAATCCTGTATACGAGACAGCAAAAGAGACACTGATGTATAGAACAGTCTTATGGACTCTGTGGGAAAGGGAGAGGGTGGGAAGATAAAAAAACAAACAAACAAACAAACACAGATTGTGAATACCAACCAAAAAAAAAAAAAGAACTCAATCTGAAAAAGGATAAATATTATATGATTCCAATTACATGGATTCAGAAAAATGTAAAACTATGGAGGTAATAAAAAGATCAGTGGTTTCCATGGATGTTTGGGGGGGAATGATGAATTGGGAGAGCACAGAGGATTTTTTGAGCAATGAAAATAGTCTGTCCATTCTGTGATAATGGACACATGTCATTATACATTTATCCGATAGAATGTACAGTTACAAGAATTAACCTTAAAGTAAACCATAAACTTTGAGTGATTATGATATGATAATGCTGGTTCGTTCTTGATAAAAAGTGCACCATTCTGATGAGTGATTTTGATCATGAGGGAAGCTATGCATGTATATGGGCAGAGAATATATGGACAGTCTCTATACCTTCCTCACAATTTTGTGTAAACCTAAAACCATTCTAAAAAATAAAGTCTTAAAATACACTGATATAAGCCAGAGAGAGAGAGAAGTTGAAATATTAAAATCAGTGGCTAATATAAGAAGTCAGCTGAAGAATAAACAGTAGAAACACAGTACAATAAAAATTAAAATACAAATCAATAAACAGGGATAAATAAAATCAACAAAGTCAAAAGTTGTTTTTTGATGTGTTAACAATATACTTTGAAAGATTGATCAAAAACAAAAACAGAAAATATAAAAGGTATTGTGATTAAAACAGAAAAATCAAAGGTAAAAAACAGAAATTTATAAAACTTTATCATAAGACACCTAACAAATGTTTTGCTTAGCTTTTCTGAATGGTTTACTAGAAAGTATGCCAAAAAAAAAGAGAGAGAGAGATAAAAGTTCAAATATCAATGAATAGGAATGAGTGATAAACTTTGACATGTTTTTAACAGTATTTGTGGGCATAATCATAGACCCTCTTTCTTATAACTATCAACATGATAAACTTACTATATTTCTAAAATTGAATAATCTTTGCATTCCTGAAATAAACCCAAACTGGTGATGTATTTTTTAAATATGTTATTATTTTGCAGATATTTTATTTACGAGCATTCCATCAACATTCATAAGCTATGTTTACCTGTCCTGGGTTGTTTTGATTTTAATTATTTTCTTGTTTTGGTAACAGATTAAGGGTATATTTACTATAAACAAATGATTTAAATGTTGCCCTTTTTCTATGCTTGAGAACACTTTAATCTGAATTTACAAATTTGGGAGAATTGCCCTAAGAAGCTATCTGGGTCTTATTTACCATTTTTGCAAATAGTATACAAACCTTTTCTAGAAGTCCACTGAAAAGCTCTCTTTATGTGTCTTATATTCTCCACAAATAAAAATGGTAAAAAGGAATGAGTTCACTATAACTTATTAAACCTTGACAGAAGTCTTCACAGAAGTACATGGATTCTCACAGGAGGGTTAAAAAAGATCAAGGTTTCTTATCAAGGCAGAGTAGAGGATAGATGCTGACTCATCAACCAGTTACAGCTACCACAGGTTAACTGCCTTTTTTTCACCTTTTAAACTTTATTTAATTCCTATAGAAATTATACTTTCTTTAATCACAGTCTATTTGATTTACTAACCTTATGTAACTTTTTATGTCACATCAAATTAATATGTTGGAAAATTACAGACGTATTGCTAAGCTACTAGGAAAATCTGGTCTGAAAGCTCAGTCAGCAAGAGACAAGGAAATTAACTGGTGGAATAGAATATGTACTGTGAGAGAGGGGGTTATTAGCAAAGGCTGTTAGTGAGACAGGTATAGGAAAAAATATAACAACAAAAAGTAGAGGGAATAGAAGAGGTCAAGTAAAGGGCATGCAGATGATCAGAGAGATTGGGCATATTTGGAGGCACGGTTTTAAGTTTGAGTAAAATGTTTGTATTTTGATTTTTACTGTTTCTTTGTCAAGAACTAGGACTAGAAGATGTGATTATAGATCTACTATACTCCATCAGAAACTGATGGGACCCCTGAGCTTTAAATTTCTTTCTTTTTTTTTTTCAAGCTTCATACATGTTACATCGCTTACCACCTTCGGTTGAGTCCAGGAACATGTCTCTGCAAAATGCATTCACATTACTTCAGCAAACTAAAAGCATACCACATGTGTTGGGCTTTACAAAAACTATAAATGGATTTGCTTCAGTTCTGGTTTAGTTTTATCATCACCTGAGTTCGGGTCAACAAAGATAAGATTTAGTTGCCAAAATGGTTTAAGAACAAAACACAATTTTTAGAATGTTTGAATTTCAGTATAATTACTGGCTTCCCTTGTAGCTTGGAGAAGGCAATGGCACCCCACTCCAATACTCTTGCCTGGAAAATCCCATGGATGGAGGAGTCCATGGATTCCTCCATCCAGTCCAGTCCAGTCCATGGACTGGAAGGCTGCAGTCAATGGGGTCACTGAGGGTCAGACATAACTGAGCGACTTCACTTTCACTTTTCACTTTCATGCATTGGAGAAGGAAATGGCAACCCACTCCAGTGTTCTTGCCTGGAGAATCCCAGGGACGGGGGAGCCTGGTGGGCTGCCATCTATGGGGTCACACAGAGTTGGACACAACTGAAGTGTCTTAGTAGCAGCAACTTGTAGCGCAGTCGGTAAAGAATCTGCCTGCAGTGCAGGAGACCTGGGTTCTATTCCTGCGTCGAGAAGATCCCCTGGAGAAGGAATTGGCAACCCATTCCAGTATTCTTGTCTGGAGAATACCATGGACAGATGAGCCTGGCAGGCTATAGTCCACGGGGTCACAAGAGTCAGACACAACTTAGTGACCAGTGAAACCATAATGAGTATGACTGTGGTTACACTGTTATTATTACTGCTATAAGTAATATTAGTACTGCTATACTTTTAGTATAAGCTAATATAAAATTAAGTGCTTGCTAGTGAAAGAGGAGAGTGAAAAAGTTGGCTTAAGGCTCAACATTCAGAAAACTAAGATCATGGCATCTGGTCCCATCACGTCATAGGAAATAGATGGGGAAACAGTGGAAACAGTGGCTGACTTTATTTTTTTGGGCTCCAAAATCACTGCAGATGGTGATTGCAGCCATAAAATTAAAAGACACTTACTCCCTGGAAGGAAAGCTATGACCAACCTAGATAGCATATTAAAAAGCAGAGACATTACTTTGCCAACAAAGGTCCATCTAGTCAAGGCTATGGTTTTTCCAGTGGTCATGTATGGATGTGAGAGTTGGACTATGAAGAAACCTGAATGCTGAAGAATTGATGCTTTTGAACTGTGGTGTGGGAGAAGACTCTTGAGAGTACCTTGGACTGCAAGGAGATCCAACCAATTCATCCTAAAGGAGATCAGTCCTGGGTGTTCATTGGAAAGACTGATGCTAAAGCTGAAACTCCAATACTTTGGCCACCTCATGCAAAGAGTTGACTCATTGGAAAAGACTCTGATGCTGGGAGGGACTGGGGGCAGGAGGAAAAGGGGATGACAGAGGATGAGATGGCTGGATGGCATCACCGACTCAATGGACATGAGTTTGGGTAAACTCCAGGAGTTGGTGATGGACAGGGATGCCTGGCATGCTGCAGTTCACGGGGCCGCAAAGAGTCAGATACGACTGAGCGACTGAACTGAACTGAACTGAAACATCAGCTACTTAGTCTGTAAGTAGTAGCAGCAAAACTTTACTGTAGTCAACCAAATGTGGTTTCTCTGTGCTCTTAAAGATATTTTAGATAAGTTTTCCAACCATATAAAAATTCAATGATACTAAAAAATTCCTTTGATAGAGAAAGAATTAAATGGATCACTTTTTAATTTCTTCATATAGAAACAATAACAAAATTTCTAACACATTTGAGCTATAAGGAAATGGAGATTCAGTCAATTAACACTTGGAAATAAAACCAAGGAGTTGTGATAGGCCACATTCTCTACCAACTGAGTGAAAAGCAGAAATGAGTCTTAACTTCTCTTTAGGAAGATAGATTTTAAAATAGAATGGCTTGCTTAGAAATAAACATTTAATTATTTCATAAAATCAAAGATTCAGCATCTTAGTAATTTTGTCTGATTTTAAATCTTATATGGACTATAACAGATTATTAAATGAAATTACTTAGAATGGATTAAAAATGTAAACCTCATTTAGTCCTTTGAAAGTCTCACATAGCTTAGACAAAGATATATTTGTTCTGGGAGTACATTGCCAGCATTCATTTTATCATTACAAACTTGCTTTTGACTTTTTCAATACATTTATTAAATATGAAGTATTTTTAAAGTGACTTTTAAAACCCCCACACTTATAGTCAACTTTTAAATATTTTTAAATTAAATACATATATATATAGATATACACACATTATTTTTAAAGGTTACTTTCACCACAATTATTACAAAATATTGGCTATATTCTCCCCTGTTGTATAATACAACCATGAGACCTTTGCATCCAATAATTTATACTTCTCCCACCTCCACCTCTAGATTTCCCCTCCCCCCAGGAAGTAATGAAATCTGAGCTTGATTTTTTTGTGCATATATAGGTTTCAGCTACACCATATTGGGAAATGGACACAATATATTACCCAGTTCAGAGACTTGCTGAGAATTGTAATTTTTTCAAATTATCCTAATTGTCCCCAAACTTAAAAAGATTTCCATTGCATGTAATATCCTTATAGTAAAACATACAGAAAATATAATAAGTAGAAAACAATAAAATAAAATAGGAATATATATATATATATATATATATATATATTTTTTTTTTTTAGGAATATATATTTTAATTTCACCACTTATGTCAAAGAATCTGAAATAAGATTTAAAGTATTAACCTAATAATTCATTCCCTTACCAGGCAGGCATGTTTCCTTAAGTTTAATACCACTGCTCTTAAGAGGTTTTTTATCATGGACAAATAAGTACATTAACTTTTCTGAGAGAAATACTATAAAACCTTCTAAGCATAAATTGATCTCTGTCATATCAGCTCTTCAAATTCATGCATAATGTATGTATGCACTTATATAGATGCAAGTATGTACTTATAGTAATGTAAACTCACCATTAAAGTCATTCTTAAAGGCCAGTATTTATTCTTAATACTTCTTGATTATTTAACACATGCACGATTCTATAAATAAAAAGAGAAGAAATGAGAAAATGAGTGAAATAACTGAATGCGCATGCTATCATATGATAATTATAAAGAACAGTGATTGTTTTAGTTACTGAATTTTACTTAAAGTGGCTAACCACGGTATCAGCTAGTAAAATAGGATTTAAAATGTGATCTAGGACTTACAGGGAATTTGGACTTTCATCTACTTCTTCCTACATTGAACTAAGGGAACCCAGTCACAAACAGAAATGTCCATGCCTGTTATACACAAAGTAGCTGCTGCTACTGCTGCATCTTTGTCTAGAAACAGAGGAGCAAATATGATGTGAAGAGAATAAAATAATTTTTCTTAATTGTTCACAAAGAAGTAGGAAGTTCCTATTTTTGAGACTAAAATAAGAAATTGGAAATAACCCACTGCACCATTGTTGGTTCAAAATCTTAGAAGCTTCCCAGGAAAAACGTGAAACTAGCCCCCATACACAGAGGTAGAGGATAAACTGAAGAAAGAAGTGGGCCACTCCAGACTGGTAGATGACAGATTTAATGAGCAAAGGAACTTAAATACAAGGCTTATCTTAAATTGCCATAAGATGAGTAGATCTCCACCCTCTCCCACAAGAATCTTAAAAGTTTATAGAAAGAAATTAACTGGGTCAATCACATATACAGTCTATGTTGTCTCAGCCACACATTGCTTTGTCAAGGCTGAATCTATGAAAATGGTTCCCACAATGGAAATGGTGAGCAGAGCAAAAATTCCGAGGAGAAGGGAAATGGGTAAAGGAGCCTCTGATTATTAGAGTCTAGCTTTTGGGCCAACAGAGGTCCCATCTACCAACAACCTTTTTGAACAACCAGGTCATCAATATATAGTAATAGGATTAGAATGTATATATTATCTCAAAAGTCTATGTCTAGTTAAACATGAAATTGTCAATACAATTTTTTAAAGTTCTAAACAAGACTAAAGTCATGTTCTTTAAGGGAACAACATGTTCCCTAAAAGAATGCACTCTGTTAATGACAACTGTGACACTAGTGACTGCCCATATGGAAGAAGAAAACATTTTTTGATGTGCAGTTCTAGGAGGACCAACCCCACGTCCAAGGAGCGGTGGCTGCGTGGGCCCAGGAGGGCCTAGAGGAGCTATCCCACGTTGAAGGTCAGGAAGGGCGGTGGTGAGGAGATACCCCTCGTCCAAGTAAGGAGCAATGGCTGCACTTTGCTGGAACAGCCGTGAAGAGATACCCCACGTCCAAGGTAAGAGAAACCCAAGTAAGACGGTAAGTGTTGCAAGAGGGCATCAGAGGGCAAACACACTGAAACCATACTCACAGAAAACTAGTCAATCTAATCACACTAGGACCACAGCCTTGTATAACTCAATGAAACTAAGCCATGCCCCTGGGGCAACCCAAGATGGGCGGGTCATGGTGGAGAGATCTGACAGAATGTGGTCCACTGGAGAAGGGAATGGCAAACCACATCATTATTCTTGCCTTGAGAACCCCATGAACAGTATGAAAAGGCAAAATGATAGGATACTGAAAGAGAAACTCCCCAGGTCAATAGGTGCCCAATATACTACTGGAGATCAGTGGAGAAATAACTCCAGAAAGAATGAAGGGATGGAGCCAAAGCAAAAAGAATACCCAGCTGTGGATGTGACTGGTGATAGAAGCAAGGTCCGATGCTGTAAAGAGCAATATTGCATAGGAACCTGGAATGTCAGGTCCATGAATCAAGGCAAATTGGAAGTGGTCAAACAAGAGATGGCAAGAGTGAATGTTGACATTGTAGGAATAGCGAACTGAAATGGACTGGAATGGGTGAATTTAACTCAGATGACCATTATATCTACTACTGCAGGCAGGAATCCCTCAGAAGAAATGGAGTGGCCATCATGGTCAACAAAAGAGTCCAAAATGCAGTACTTGGATGCAATCTCAAAAATGACAGAATGATCTGTTCGTTTCCAAGCCAAACCATTCAATATCACAGTAATCCAAGTCTATGCCCCAGCCAGTAACACTGAAGAACCTAAAGTTGAATGGTTCTATGAAGACCTACAAGACATTTTAGAACTAACACCCCAAAAAGATGTCCTTTTCATTATAGGGGACTGGAATACAAAAGTAGGAAGTGAAGAAACACCTGGAGTAAGAGGCAAATTTGGCCTTGGAATACGAAATGAAGCAGGGCAAAGACTGATAGAGTTTTGCCAAGAAAATGCACTGGTGACAACAAACACCCATTTCCAACAACACAAGACTCTATACATGGACATCACCAGATGGTCAACACCAAAATCAGATTGATTATATTCTTTGCAGCCAAAGATGGAGAAGCTCTATACAGTCAGCAAAAACAAGACAAGGAGCTGACTGTGGCTCAGACCATGAACTTCTTATTGCCAAATTCAGACTTAAATTGAAGAAAGTAGGGAAAACCACTAGACCATTCAGGTATGACCTAAATCAAATCCCTTATGATTATACAGTGGAAGTGAGAAATAGATTTAAGGGACTAGACCTGATAGATAGAGTGCCTGATGAGCTATGGACTGAGGTTCATGACATTGTACAGGAGACAGGGATCAAGACCATTCCCATAGAAAAGAAATGCAAAATGGCTGTCTAAGGAGGCCTTACAAATAGCTTTGAAAAGAAGAGAAGTCAAAAGCAAAGGAGAAAAGGAAAGATATAAACATCTGAATGCAGAGTTCCAAAGAATAGCAAGAAGAGATACGAAAGCCTTCTTCAGCGATCAATGCAAAGAAATAGAGGAAAACAACAGAATGGGAAAGACTAGAGATCTCTTCAAGAAAATCAGAGATACCAAAGGAACATTTCATGCAAAGATGAGCTCGATAAAGGACAGAAATGATATGGACCTAACAGAAGCAGAAGATATTAGGAAGAGATGGCAAGAATACACAGAAGAACTGTACAAAAAAGATCTTCATGACCCAGATAATCACTATGGTGTAATCACTGACCTAGAGCCAGACATCCTGGAATGTGAAGTCAAGTGGGCCTTAGAAAGCATCACTACGAACAAAGCTAGTGGAGGTGATGGAATTCCATTTGAGCTATTCCAAATCCTGAAAGATGATGCTGTGAAAGTGCTGCACTCAATATGCCAGCAAATTTGGAAAACTCAGCAGTGGCCACAGGACTGGAAAAGGTCAGTTTTCACTCCAATCCCAAAGAAAGGCAATGCCAAAGAATGCTCAAACTACCACACAATTGCACTCATCTCACATGCTAGTAAAGTAATGCTCAAAATTCTCCAAGCCAGGCTTCAGCAATATGTGAACCGTGAACTTCCTGATGTTCAAGGTGGTTTTAGAAAAGGCAGAGGAACCAGAGATCCAATTGCCAACATCTGCTGGATCATGGAAAAAGCAAGAGAGTTCCAGAAAAGCATCTATTTCTGCTTTATTGACTATGCCAAAGCCTTTGACTGTGTGGATCTCAATAAACTGTGGAAAATTCTGAAAGAGATGGGACTACCAGAACACCTGACCTGCCTCTTGAGAAATTTGTATGTGGGTCATGAAGAAACAGTTAGAACTGGACATGAAACAACAGACTGGTTCCACATAGGAAAAGGAGTACGTCAAGGCTGTATATTGTCACCCTGTTTATTTAACTTATATGCAGAGTACATCATGAGAAACGCTGGACTGGGAGAAACACAAGCTGGAATCAAGATTGCCGGGAGAAATATCAATAACCTCAGATATGCAGATGACACCACCCTTATGGCAGAAAGTGAAGATGAACTACAAAGCCTCTTAATGAAAGTGAAAGTGGAGAGTGAAAAAGTTGGCTTAAAGCTCAACATTCATAAAACGAAGATCATGGCATCTGGTCCCATCACTTTATGGGAAATAGATGGGGAAACAGTGGAAACAGTGTCAGACTTTATTTTTCTGGGCTCCAAAATCACTGCAGATGGTGACTGCAGCCATGAAATTAAAAGACGCTTACTCCTTGGAAGGAAAGTTATGTCCAACCTAGATAGTATATTCAAAAACAGAGACATTACTTTGCCAACAAAGGATCGTCTAGTCAAGGCTATGGTTTTTCCTGTGGTCATGTATGGATGTGAGAGTTGGACTGTGAAGAAGGCTGAGCACCAAAGAATTGATGCTTTTGAACTGTGGTGTTGGAGAAGACTCTTGAGAGTCCCTTGGACTGCAAGGAGATCCAACCAGTCCATTCTGAAGGAGATCAGCCCTGGGATTTCTTTGGAAGGAATGATGCTAAAGCTGAAACTCCAGTACTTTGGCCACCTCATGCGAAGATTTGACTCATTGGAAAAGACTCTGATGCTGGGAGGGATTGGGGCAGGAGGAGAAGGGGACGACAGAGGATGAGATGGCTGGATGGCATCACTGACTCGATGGACGTTAGTCTGAGTGAACTCCGGGAGTTGGTGATGGACAGGGAGGCCTGGCGTGCCATGATTCATGGAGTCGCAAAGAGTCGGACACGACTAAGCGACTGATCTGATCTGATCTGATCTGATCAGTTCAATTCAGTCACTCAGTTGTGTCCGACTCTTTGCGACCCCATGAATCGCAGCACGCCACGCCTCCCTGTCCACCACCAACTTTGATGTTGCAGCTATACAAATATACAGCTGTTTCTAAATTCAATTGTATGGAAGGATTCTTGACTCTGTCACTTTATGTAACCTTGGGTAAATTATTTAATGCCTCTAAGTTTTAATGTCTTTATTCATACAATGGGATATTGAAGACTCTGAGTTTTTGTTGGTGAGTTTTACAAGTGCTAAATCTTTGGAAAAATCATTTGGAATTTTCTTTTTTAAGTCATTAAATAAAGAAAATACTTCTTAAATTCTTAATATAGATCTTATCACACAGGAGGTACTCTCTCCATATATATATATATATTAGTTATATAACATTTTTAACTTCATCATCATCATTATGGTTGATCATTTTTTAATTCAGAAGTCACATACTTGGGTCCTTGACTTTGACTAAGTCACTGTTAGCAGGCATAGTCTTTCATGGTAACCTTCTAAGGATTCTTATATAACTGGTATCCTCTGAATATTTCTCTGATTCAGCAGAAGTCCATAAAAAGAAACTCCTTCTCGAAGATAGTACTTATAAATAACAAAAGAGAGAAAGTCCTTTCTTAAATTTGTGCTTGTTCCTCTGTTAGCCAAGCCATTCCCATAGTAATGAAATAAAAATCTTCTAGATGCATATGAGCTTTCCTGGTGGCTCAGCAGTAAAAGGACCCACTTGCCAATGCAGGATACATGGGTTTCATCCCTGGGTCAGGAAGATCCCCTGGAGAGCGAAGTGGCAACCTGCTCCAACATTCTTGCCTGAGAAATCCTATGGGCAGAGGAGACTGGCAGGCTGCTGTCCAGAGGGTTGCAGACAGTAGGACAACTTAGCAAGTAAACAAGATGTATATATGTTAAAAGCAATCTAAGGAAATGAAGCTCCCCATTCCTCATAACTGCTGTTTTCATTTTCAGTTTAGGCCAGTGGAAATCAGATTGCAAGAAGGTATTTGAAGACAATGAGAGAAATTTTGAATCATTTGCATTGTGTGCTTTACTTCCAGTTTGCAACATTGCAGTTAATATCAGAAAAACATAAAATTTAGAAAAGAGCAAAAACTTGATTAGAAATGCCTTAGAATAGCATCATTATATGTTATGTTATATATCATTTTGCAACTTATATATTGTATTTTTCTTCTGTAACTACCACACATTTAGGTAATGGGTTTTGAGAAAATAATGATAGTGAAAATATTGATATACCACATTTTATTCCCTCTTAAGTATACTATTGATCAGATTCTAGACTATAATTTTTAGCTCTGCTGAGGAATGACAGACACAATCATGAGTTTTATTATGGATTATAAAAGGATACTATATAAAATCCTCACTCAAAAATTGTTCCTCAACAATAGATATCTTTTGTGCAAGTACTTAAATAACACTTCCTCATGTCAGTTGTAACCCTCTCATCAAGGTTTTGGGTCAAGGACTGAAAAATGCAGTGCTAAAAGCTGAAGTCTTATTACTCTGTGAAAGGCTATTGTCATCACTTATATTTTAAAATTGTTTTTAACCCTAAATGAACTGAGCTATATACATCCCCCAAAATATATGTTAGTTGCTCTGCTCTAACATATATGTTAGTTGTCCGACTCTTTGCAACCACATGAACTATAGCCTGCCAGGCTACTCCGTCCAAAAGATATGGGTCAACATTAAAATTTTTGTTTTCCTTACTCAAATTCATATTTTTAGCTTTGGTTTTATAAAATCCAGATAAAGGAATGCACTTATAAATAGTGTGTTATAAAATTATTTTACTTAGATCAAAAAATTATTTTACCTAGATCAAACAGGACCATAAAGCACTAGACAAACTATATTTGGGAATAAAGCAATTCATATTGACTATACTTTAGTGTGCTGAAATTTCAATACTTTTTCTTAGAACTAATGGTAAGATTTCTTTCCTATTACATAATTTTGATTCAGTTTGTATGTTCCCAGTTCTCTCAAATGCTGGTATTTTTAAAAATTTTTATTTATTTTAATTGGAGGCTAATTACTTTACAATATTGTGGTGGTTTTTGCTATACATTGACATGAATCAGCCACAGGTGTACAGCTTAAAAGCTGAGGTGCCTGATGCAAGATAGAAACTCTAGGCTGGGGATGGTGTTTATGGAAAACAAAAATGTATCTCAGCCATTTCTATTTGCTTCAGTGTCATTTGCCCTTGTGAAGAGGTCATCCTGACAGATTTCAGGGTTTACTTTCAGAGGGTTTTGTTCCATTTACTGTATACCTATAGATTCAGCATGTCTCAGGACACATGTGAGGCCAGGAATTTTCTTTTATATATATTATTTATTTGGCCATGCTAGATCTTAGCTTCTGCATGCAGTACCCTCAATCTTTGATGCAGCATGTGGATTCTTATTTGTGGCATGCAGAATCCTTTTTTAGTTGCAGTATGCAAGCTTCCAGTCCCAGTATGTGGGAACCAGTTCCCTGACCAGGGACTGAACTCGGATCCGCTGCATTAGGAGTTTGGAGTCTTAGCCCTGGACCACCAAGGAAGTCCCAAGGATTTTTCTATGTCAACATCTTGAACAAAAACCCTGTATGTTCCAGGTTCTAATACAAATTCCTATGTGGTCTAGGGTCAGTTGATTAAACAGATAATATCTAGTTTTTAAAGTCCTGACAACTTTGACATTTTTTCCTCTCTTGTTAAACTCATTCATGATACCAGAAGCCAAGTTATTTTATGACTAGAAAAAAAATTTTTTTTTAGGTTTGGAGCTGATTATATACAAGTATTTGAGAAATTTAAATAGATTTTCTGTTACAAATGAAGCCAAGGCTTTAAAGACAGTTCCCAGATAACATATAGCAAATTCAGTTTCTTTCTTACTGTTATTTTAAATTTATTCTTGCTATGATACTACCGCTCCACAAAAGCCTCTATTTCTTAACACTCACTATGCCCTCTTCCTAGTCAGCATGTGTTTTCGCTGATCATCAATATTAGAAACAACTCTGGCAAAATGGGGAGATAAAAGCTTATCAGTTTTTAGGCATATATACTTAAAAACTTACCACATTTATTTCATTAATGTTGATTATATTTTAGGTCATAAATTACTAACAGGTTATAATTTTTATTTAACATAAATTTTACACCACCCCATCTTACTAAACTAACGAAATAATATATTCAATGCATGTGTGTGTGTGTGTGTGTATATATATGTGTATATATATATATATATTGCAGCTTATTTCCTAAATACTTCATCTTGTAGGAAATTTTCAAAGGAGAGTACATTTTTCTTGCTAATAATTTGTTATATGGCTAGCTTGATTTTTGGCAGATAGTCAGTTTTCTGAAAACACTTTAATCTATAATGATACTAGCACCAAAAAATTTAAATTTCTTATTCGTTGCTTGAAAGCTTTCATCCCTTTAAAAATGAGCACACAGAATCATTCCTTAAAAGAAGGATAATGAATAAGTAGGGACTTTTTATTCTTTAACTTTTGGCATTACCTTAAAGATTGTTTCTATAAAGATTTCAAGATACCATAATATAATAATTGAAGTGAGTGAAGTATAGCTGAATATCCATAACCTAGGCATAGGTTCTCAACGTATAATCAAGTCAATTTTTTAAGAATTTTCTATAGTGAATATGTGTAGTGTTACACGGATATCCATCCATTAGAATGTAGCATACTACTTAAGGCTCTAAAAGATAAATTTGATTCAGAATCAAGTTTGCACTCAAAAAAGATCTTACAGTTACAGATACATGTAAGTATCCAGGGCAAGAATTCTATTCAAAATGTAAGAGAATGCTTAGGGTATATAAAAAGAAGAAGGCAATCAATACAAATTTTTTTAATAGTGCATATTTTGAAGCTCCAATAATTTGGCCACCTAATGCAAAGAGCCCACTCACTGGAAAAGACTCTGATGCTGGGAAAACTGAAATCAAAAGGAGAAGAGGGCGGCAGAGGATGAGATGGTTAGATAGCGTTACTGACTCAATGGACTTTAAGCTCTGGGAGATAGTAGAGGACAGGGAATCCAGATGTACTACAGTCCACGTGGTTGCAAAGAGTAGGACATGACTTAGCAACTGAACAACAACATTAAATTATTGTATTATTGATATATCTTCAGTATTTTTATATACTGTGTAAAAATATTTAACTTGATTCATCTATTATAAAAAATTTGGTAATCACCAACACAGGGAAATCTGCTCAAAATTCAATAATAAACTAAATGGGAAAATAATTTTTTAAAAAATAGATAAATGCATATGCATAAGTGTATCAATTAGCTGTACACCTAAAACTAACACATTGTTAATCTGCTATGCTCCAATATATAATAAACATTCTTAATTAAATAATATACTATAAATTTGGTAATCAGAAGTATAACAAAAGGATACAAAAAGTTGAAAATCATTATCCTAAAGATACAAGTAAGAAGGGAAAATAGTCATCTGAAAAGGCCTTATAAATAACTGAGAAAAGAAGAGACATGGAAGGTAAAGGAGAATGGAAAAGATATACCCATCTGAATGCAGGGTTCCAGAGAATAAAAAGGAGAGGTAAGAAAGCCTTCTTAAGTGACCAATGCAAGTAAATAGAAGAGAACAGTAAAATGGGAAAGACTAGCGATCTCTTCAAGAAAATTAAAGATATCAAGGAACGTTTCATGCAAAGATGGGCAAAATAAATGGCAGAAATGGGAAAGACAGAAGCAGAAGAGACTAAGAAGAGGTGGCAAGAATATACAGAAGAACTATAGAAGAAAGGTCTTAATGACATGGATAACCACAAAGATGTGGTCACTCATCTAGAGCCAGACATCCTGGAGTGTGAAGTCAAGTAGACCTTAGGAATCATTACCTTGAACCAAGCTAGTAGACGTGATGGAATTCCAGCTGAGCTATTCCAAATCATCAAAGACGAAGCTGTTAAAATGCTTCACTCAATATGTCAGCAAATTTGAAAACTCAGCAGTGGCCTCAGGACTGAAAAGATCAGTTTTCATTCCAATCCCAAAGCAGGGCAATGCCAAAGAATGTTCAAACTACTGTACAATTGTACTCATTTTATACAGTAGCAAGGTAATGCTCAATATCTTTCAAGCTAGGTTTCAGTAGTACATGAACTGAGAACTTCCAGACATACAAACTGGGTTAAGAAAAGGCAGAGGAACCAGAGATCAAATAGCCAACATTCATTGGATCATAGAGAAAGCAAAGGAATTCCAAAAACAAAAACAAAAAACCACTTCAGCTTCACTGACCACACAAAAGCCTTTGACTATGTGGATCACAAAAAACTATGAAAAATTCATAAAGAGATGGGAATACCAGACCACCTTACTGGCCTCTTGACAAATTTGCATGCAGGCAAAGAAGCAACTGTTAGAAATGGATGTGGAACAACAGACTGATTCAAAACTGGGAAAGGAGTAGATCAAGGCTGTATACAGTCATCCTGCTTATTTAACTTATATCCAGAGTACATCATGCAAAATGCCAGGCTGGATGAAACCAGAGATCAAACTGCCAACATTCATGGGATCATAGAGAAAGCAAAGGAATTCCAAAAACAAAAAAATCTAATTCTGCTTCACTGACCACACAAAACCCTTTGACTGTGTGCATCACAACAAACTGTAGAAACTTCATAAAGAGATGGGAATATCAGACCACCTTACCTGCCTCTTGAGCATCATGCAAAATGCCATGCTGGATGAAACAAGCTAGAATGAATGTTACTGGGAGAAGTATCAACAACTTCGGATATGCAAATGATACCACTCTAAAGGGCAAAAATGTAGAGGAACTAAAGAGCCTCCTGAAGAGGGTCAAAAAAGAGAGTGAAAAAGCTGCCTTAAAACTCAACATTCAGAAAACTAAGATCATGGCATCTGGTCCCATTACTTCATGGCAAATAGATGGAGAAAAAGTAGAAACAGTGACAGATTTTATTTTCTTGGGCTCCAAAAATCTCTGAGGATGGTGACTGTAGCCACAAAATTAAAAGAAACTTACTCCTTGGAAGAAAAGCTCTGACAAACCTAGACTGCCTATTACAAAGTAGAGACATCATCTTGCCAACAAAAGTCCATACAGTCAAAGCTACAGGTTTTCCAGTAGTCATGTACAAATGTGACAGCTGGACCATAAAGAAAGCTGAGCAATTGAAAGAACTGATGCTTTCAATTTGTGGTGCTGGAGAAGACTCTTGAGAGTCTCTTGGACAGCAAGGAGATCAAACCAGTCAATCCTAAAGAAAATCAACCCTGAATATTTATTGGAAAGACTAATGCTGACACTCCGATACTTTGGCCACTTGATGCAAAGAGCCAACTCATTGGAAAAGACCCTGATCCTGGGAAATATTGAGGGCAGGAGGAGAAGGGGGTGACAGAGGAGGAGATGGCTAGATGGCATCACCAATGCAATGGACATGAGTTTGAGCAAATTCTGGGAGATAAGGAAGGACAAGGAAGCCTGGTGTGTTGCAGTTCATGGGGTCACAAAGAGTCAGACAGGACTTAGCAATGGAACAACAAATGGGAATTTTTCATATGTGTGTTCATTTACTTCTCTTAAACCTTTGAAATAATAATAAATGTGTACTTCTAAGTGTGGTTTGGAGGTTCCACAGGACTAATAATTTATTATAAGGAAACCATAAACTGGTTTTGGAGTTATTTAGTTTTACTTGCTTATTCCTATGCTGTGAAACAAGATAGAAAATATTTAAAATACATGTGCCAAGTTGTTTTTATTTTTGGATTTAATAGTATCAATATTTTGAAACAATGTATTTTAATATGATATTACATATTAGTCATAAATTTTTAATTTTCCCTCTTCTACTCTATCTACTAAATTCACCCCAGAGCAACTATAATCAAAGTGATTTTAATATAGGAATAATCAGTCTCCAACTGAATATAATCTTTACCATTTCAAATATTTATACATGTGTATTAATAAGCAAAGAATCTAGTGTCACAAACTCATAGGTAGAGGAAAATTATGATTTTTAATTGGAATGCATATCTATGATTATAAAGTTTATTTTATATAATTTATTAACATTTTAGTTAATTTCTTAATTTTCTTAAAATGTAAATGACTTCAAAAACAGTTTCATCTAACCAAAATAATTACATGTGGTTTGAAAAGAAGAACCTTCATCTACATATTTTATGTATTTACCTATTTTCTGTTGATGATGTATACTCTCACAAGAATTTGTACCTGCTCAGAGGCAACTTTCTTCTTAGAAATTCAAGGCTGATTACAATTTTGGAATCATTTAAAATTTCTCAATTAAGTGCTGGTCATTGAAAATCACATTATTAAATATTTTTAACTGCATGTATGGAAAACAATGACAAATTCTAATCATGAGGTTAGGGTAGAGTATGCCTTCGGTACTATTGCTTCTATTAGAAATGTTTTACCGTATATATCATTAGCATATCAAAATGGATAATAGTTTGCTATGACTCAAATTTATTATTTTCTTAAGTCTAATAATAGAATATTTTGGTAAGGAACTATATCTAAGGGATGACATAAAAGTGGTATTTTTATAGCACCTGTAAGTTTTCATAATACATTTCTATTTTTCCTTTGATTTTTCATTAACCTTAAAAATCAGGACTTAAGTTTATCTCATTATTTAGAGAAAATGAATCATAAAAGACCTAACTAAAACAGGGGAACATTGGTAAAATTGCAGTTGTGGCAACCACAGAAATTCACAGTCCAGGTCTTCCTTCAGGACAAACTTGCTGCATGGAATATAGAGAATCAACAGCCTTCACTTGCTCCACCTTCTAGGTTACACTATCCCCTTGGGTAAGGCCACGGCCACGCACCCTGGGTGCTCCCAGCCAGTGACTGAGCCTGGTGGGATTCCTAAAACTGAGCCATCCCTGCCTAATCTGGGACAATTCTAATAGGTAATCTTTGTCCTGGGACTCCTTATTGACCTGGCTGAGACTCTCACCAGGCTGCACTGCAGTCTACGGCTCTTTCTACTCAGTGCTCCTTTCTTCCCTTCATGAACAAATGTCAGACCAAGACTGCAGTCTGCAAGGTCTCTCTGCCTACTTTTGCTCTTCCTCTTCTTTATCTTAGGGGGTTTATTTTCTTAAATATATCTCCTTAAGCACAGTCCAATGCTGATATCTGCAATAGATGGTCTGAGATAATACAGTGGCTAATTACCTTCATGGATAGTAGAGAGAGATTCATGCTCATAGGACTACTGGTAACTGAGAAATGTTGTCTAGCTAAAATATGAAATCCTATTATATAAATAGATCACAAGAGTTCTGCTCCTAGGAATGGTAATGAAGCATGTATACATACATGCTCAGTCATGGAAAATTCTTTGCTACCCCATGGACTGTAGCTCACCAGGCTCCTGTCTATGGAATTTTTCAGGTAAGAATACTGGAGCAGGTTGCTATTTCCTTCTCCAGGGGATCTTTCAGGAAGTGAACCCATATCTCCTGGATTGGCAAACAGGTTCTTTACCAACTGGGCCACCAGGGAAGCCCTAAAGAACAGTATTGCATGCTAACCTAATGACAGGAGCAACTAGAAAAATTTGACAAAATTTGAAGAAAAAAAATCTGTTTGATGAATCAGAAAACTCTTAAAATATGGGGAATTTTTAAGGCCAGACCTGGGGAAGAAAAGAATAAAATAATCAAAACATTCTAAGTATTTTTACAATAGAAACATTTCAGAAAGGAACAATGGACCAAAGGTTGGGATATAATCACACAAATAAACTATTTAATTTCAAACTAAACACTACTTATAAAAGACTCAAAAATCAACTTTTGTATCAATGTGTAATAATTATGTGAATTTAAGCAAAGGCTTAACCTCAATTTTCTCATTGTGAAGTGGGTGAAATATTAATATACTACCTCATAAGTGTATTATGATAATTTTGAGATAATATTTCTAGTGCTGACAGTCCAATACATATTAAGCACTAACATTTTGTTAAGATAAGTGAAATTCTCTCTCACAAACACACATACAAATACATTCCCTCGAAAACACTGTTTTATTTAAAGCTCTCATATTTTCACAAAAAAATCATTCTCCCAAATGACTTTTGAGGATCACTCACAAATATTCATCAATATTTATTCTTGGGTAAAAAGTCTAAAATGTAGATACTCTCATAATATTATATGGTATATATTTAGAAACTGATGATGAAATACAGTCTCTGAAGTCTCAGAAATTGTAATTAGTGGAATGCCATAAAAACAAACATTTCAAGTAGTTGCTTATTACTCTGTATGTTAGAATATGCTTTGTTGTGTCACAGAAATTTCGCTATAATGTGATCCATTACTTATGTAAGATGACTTGATTATACTAAACACTATTGATGTTACTCAATTTGGAACTATCTGCTAGAAACCCTAACCCTAATTTGGAAAAAATACTGTGTCATGACTCAGAGGTATATTATGTCAGAGTGGCCTGAATATTTTTAACCATAGCAATGGGTAAAAAAAAAAATTCTATATTTCATCAGTCTTTTTTCTACTGAAAGAATTTATATAATAGTATTGCTTTAACAATGTATTTTTTTCTAAGAATGCACCTATCTAACTGCAGTGGAATAGAAGATGTATAGCACTGTTCAGTTTCAAAATTTTGTAAAATTTCATTAAGTATTTCCACCAATTATCCTATAAGTCAGCACTCATATTTTAATTATGCAAATTATGCATAAAGACACTGAATAATATAAATGTATCAAAATAATGTGAATTTTTAAACAAAAGTGAATGGCTGTAGTGTTTATTCTGTGTTCTACCATTATAAAGTTTCACTGTTTACTGAATAATGATGTTGGACTGTAGTAAACCTTTTTCTCACATAAAAAAAGTAATGATTTATGACATTATTAATTGTCTAGATGCCATCTGGACAGATTCACCATTTTATTCTGAAATTAATTTTCAAAAAGTATGCAGAAGTTTCAAAAATCATAATTTATTTCTATCTTCATACCATATTTGGTCAGCTAGCTATTATTTTCTAGCCTGTTGGCACTGACAATTTGGATCAGTTGGTATTTCAAATCACTCAGGCACTTAATAGCTTATAAATGTTTACACGGGGACCAGAATGGAGAAGAAAACAAATTTTGAAGGAAAACATCAGTGTGTACACCAGCCCTGGACAATACCCAGTAATGTTAGCTTCATTTTTT
Source organism: Bos taurus (assembly GCF_002263795.3). Lineage (NCBI taxonomy): Eukaryota > Metazoa > Chordata > Mammalia > Artiodactyla > Bovidae > Bos > Bos taurus. The sequence continues at coordinate 32,779,269 of NC_037333.1, read as the reverse complement.
CTTATTAATTTCACTCTCTCTGTAGTTGAAGCCAATTCTTCCGATAGCCTTCCTTTCCATACTAACCTAGTCTTTGCAAAATAAAATCTTTGATATTGTGTATCTTTGTGGAGGAAATCAAAACTATTCAGATATAAAATTTCTCATAGATTGCTATAATTTATTCAGTCCTCCCTGTCCAGAGGGTTGCCTCCTATACTGACTCTAAGCACAGCCATGCAGATCACTTTGGTTAATAGTGAAGAAGCAAATGTAGCACAAGCAGAAAGAAGAAAACTGCATCTTCACTGAGACATTCCCTATCTTAGTGCTATTGAAATAAGCAATCTAGTTTATATATATTAAAAAAAAAAAAAGCCTAGAGTAGCCTGTCACCTGATAAAACACAATGATCACATCACCCCTGTAACTCCAACTAGTATGTAGCAAGTTTCCAGGCATAAGAATGAGCCACCCTAGACCAACCAGTCCTAGATGACCTCCTGATGTCTAGACAAGACGGACTTGAGGTCAGCAAAGCATACCCTACATCAGCAAAAGTGTCTAATCGACACAGACATCTGTGGGAAGTAATAAATGGCAGTTGTTTAAAAACTAGATTTGTGAGTGATCTGCTGTAGAGCTAAAGGTGATTAATACAACATAGTTTCTATGGTGACTCATAAAATCTCTCACTCATTGGGCCTGTTTTCAAATTTTCAAAGCAAACATTGCCTAATACATTTTTATGATGGGGATCAATATTTTGGGGAATGAAAAAACAAACAAAATAAAATTTATGTTTTAAGTAGAAGCAACTAAGGTCTCTTTTTGTGGGGTGAAGAGGTAAGAAAATGCATTGGAAATCCATGTAGAGTCTTTTGCTAAGATTTCTGGAAGCCAGAAGGAAATTTTGTTATCTTGTTTTTAATGGACATCAAAGGTTACTATAATAATACAAATTCAGTTCAATTCAGTTCAGTAGCTCAGTTGTGTCCAACTCTTTGTGATCCCATGAATTATAGCATTCCAGGCCTCCCTGTCCATCACTAACTCCCGGAGTTCACCCAAACTCATGTCTATCGAGTTGGTGATGCCATCCAGCCATCTCATCCTCTGTCGTCCCCTTCTCCTCCTGCCCCCAATCCCTCCCAGAATCAGGGTCTTTTCCAATGAGTCAACTCTTCACATGAGGTGGCCAAAGTATTGGAGTTTCAGCTTTACCATCAGTCCTTCCAATGAACACCTAGGACTGATCTCCTTTAGGATGAACTGGTTTGATCTCCTTGCAGTCCAAGGGACTCTCAAGAGTCTTCTCCAACACCACAGTTCAAAAGCATCAATTCTTTGGCACTCAGCCTTCTTCACAGTCCAACTCTCACATCCATACATGACCACAGGAAAAACCATAGCCTTGACTAGACGATCCTTTGTTGGCAAAGTAATGTCTCTGCTTTTGAATAGGCTATCTAGGTTGGTCATAACTTTTCTTCCAAGGAGCAAGCATCTTTTAATTTCATGGCTGCAGTCACCATCTATAGTGATTTGGGAGCCCAAAAAAATAAAGTCTGACACTGTTTCCACTGCTTCCCCATCTATTTCCCATGAAGTGATGGGACAAGATGCCATGATCTTCGTTTTCTGAATGTTGAGCTTTAAGCCAACTTTTTTACTCTCCTCTTTCACTTTCAATGAGAGGCTTTTTAGTTCATCTTCACTTTCTGGCATAAGGGTGGTGTTGTCTCCATATGTGAGGTTATTGATATTTCTCCCAGCAATCTTGATTCCAGCTTGTGTTTCTTCCAGTCCAGCATTTCTCATGATGTACTCTGCATATAAGTTAAATAAACAGGGTGACAATATTCAGCCTTGAGGTACTCCTTTTCCTATTTGGAACCAGTCTGTTGTTCCATGTTCAGTTCTAACTGTTGCTTCCTGATCTGCATACAGATTCTCAGGAGGCAGGTCAGGTGGTCTGGTATTCCCATCTCTTTCAGAATTTTCCACAGTTGATTGTGATCCACACAGTCAAAGGCTTTGGCATAGTCAATAAAGCAGAAATAGATGTTTTTCTGGAACTCTCTTGCTTTTTCCATGATCCAGCAGATGTTGGCAATTTGGTCTCTGGTTCCTCTGCCTTTTCTAAAACCAGCTTGAACATCAGGAGTTCACGGTTCACATATTGCTGAAGCCTGGCTTGGAGAATTTTGAGCATTACTTTACTAGCGTGTGAGATGAGTGCAATTGTGCAGTAGTTTGAGCATTCTTTGGCATTGCCTTTCTTTGGGATTGGAGTGAAAACTGACCTTTTCCAGTCCTGTGGCCACTGCTGAGTTTTCCAAATTTGCTGGCATATTGAGTACAGCACTTTCACAGCATCATCTTTCAGGATTTGGAATAGCTCAAATGGAATTCCATCACCTCCACTAGCTTTGTTCGTAGTGATGCTTTCTAAGGCCCACTGGACTTCACATTCCAGGATGTCTGGCTCTAGGTGAGCAATCACACCATCATGATTATCTGGGTCATGAAGATCTTTTTTATACAGTTCTTCTGTGTATTCTTGCCACCTCTTCTTAACTTCTTCTGCTTCTGTTAGGTCCATACCATTTCTGTCCTTTATTGAGCCCATCTTTGCATGAAATGTCCCCTTGGTATCTCTAATTTTCTTGAAGTAATCTCTAGTCTTTCCCATTCTGTTGTTTTCCTCTATTTCTTTGCATTGATCGCTGAGGAAGGCTTTCTTATCTCTTCTTGCTATTCTTTGGAACTCTGCATTCAGATGCTCATATCTTTCCTTTGCTCCTTTGCTTTTCACTTCTCTTCTTTTCACAGCTATTTGTAAGGCCTCCCCAGACAGCCATTTTGCTTTTTGCATTTCTTTTCCATGGGGATGATCTTGATCCCTGTCTCCTGTACAATGTCACGAACCTCATTCCATAGTTCATCAGGCACTCTATCTATCAGATTTAGGCCCTTAAATCTATTTCTCACTTCCACTGTATAATCATAAGGGATTTGATTTAGGTTATACCTGAATGGTCTAGTGGTTTTCCCTACTTTCTTCCATTTAAGTCTGAGTTTGGCAAGAAGGAGTTCATGATCTGAGCCACAGTCAGTTCCCAGTCTTGTTTTTGTTGACTGTATAGAGCTTCTCCATCTTTGGCTGCAAAGAATATAATCAATCTGATTTCGGTGTTGACCATGTGTAGAGTCTTCTCTTGTGTTGTTGGAAGAGGGTGTTTGCTATGACCAGTGCATTTTCTTGGCAAAACTCTATTAGTCTTTGCCCTCCTTCATTCCATATTCCAAGGCCAAATTTGCCTGTTACTCCAGGTGTTTCTTGACTTCCTACTTTTGCATTCCAGTCCCCTATAATGAAAAGGGCATCTTTTTGGGGTGTTAGTTCTAAAAGGTCTTGTAGGTCTTCATAGAACCATTCAGCCTCAGCTTTCAGCGTTACTGGTTGGGGCGTAGACTTGGATTAATACTCAGCCATTAAAAAGAATACATTTGAATCAGTTCTAATAGGTGGATGAAACTGGAGCCTATTATACAGAGTGAAGTAAGCCATATGAAAAACACCAATATAGTATACTAAAGCATATATATGGAATTTAGAAAGATGGTAACGATAACCCTATATGTGAGACAGCAAGAGACACAGATGTATAGAACAGTCTTTTGGACTCTGTGGGAGAGGGCGAGGGTGGTATGATTTGCGAGAATGGCATTGAAACATGTATATTATCATATGTGAAACAGATAGCCAGTCCAGGTTCAATGCATGATGCAGGGTGCTTGAGGCTGGTGCACTGGGATGACCCAGAGGGATGGTATGGGAAGGGAGGTGGGAGGGGTGTTCAGGATGGGGAACACATGTACACCTGTGGCAAATTCATGTCAATGTATGGCAAAACCACTACAATATTGTAATTAGCCTCCAATTAAAATAAATTTATATTAAAAACAAAATAAAATGATAGCTCAATGAGTGAATGTTCCCCTGTCAGTTTTATCAAATTTAAGAAAAAAATACAATCCGCATTAATGCCATGACACACTTCTTGGAGGCTTCCTTCTCCTTCTCAGAGACTGCATTTAGCCTAAATTCCTCCTTGTAAGACAGAAGAAGGGACCAAATAGAGATTAAAAATAAGGAAGTAGATGGCAATGAAAGAAAGTCTAAATACACAATTAAATCATAAGACAAGGATATTGTTATCCTGTTGCCAACTCATGTCTGACTCTTTGTGACTCCATGGAATTCAGCACCCAAGGCTTCCCTGTCCTTTGCTATCTCCCAGAGTGTGCTCAAACTCATGCCCTTTGAGTCAGTGATGCCATCCAACCAAGTCACCCTTTGTCACCCGCTTCTCTTCCTGCCCTCAATATTTCCCAGCATCAGGGTCTTTTCCAATGAGTCAGCCATGAGGTGGCCAAACTATTGGACCAGGATATTTTCATATAAGTATGCATAGGGACACGAGTCTAAAAACTTGATTTTTATGGGCTTCTTGATTGCATGGTATATACAGCAAAGTAAGCAGATTTTCATGCTGAGTATTTTTACTCTGACTCTGTTAACTAAAACATAGTTGATGGAAGAAATTAGTATTTTATATAAGCTAATATAATGCAATTAGCATATATACTTCATCTAAAAAACTGTAGTATTACTACATCTATTCTAAAATAATTCCTACACAAAATTCTAAAATTGATACTAGCCCCCTCCCACTGTTTGTGGAGCTGCCTTGGAAGTCTGGCTTCACTTGTTTTCTGATCCAGTTACCTGGCTATAGGATCTTTCTTCATTGTCCTGGGTGGCTCTAGGAAAGTGATAGTTTATGGACTTGTGTGTTTTTTTCAGGAGAGTTTTTTTTTTCTTTTCTTTTCTATTGTTTCCCACATATAAGCAAACAACCCGTGCTGATTTTTTACTAGGCTCTGGGATGGTTTTTGATCATCCTGAGAAGAATGAGCCTTGGCCTCCAGGCCCAGTAAAATAGACATCCATGGAGAAGAGTGCTCATTCCTGAGGACCTGGAGGGCTTGCAGCCCAGGGGGACTAGCTAGAAGCAGTTGGTCACCACAGAAGCAGGCTTCCTCAAAGACAGTTTGTACAATGAAGAAATCCTAATTGTGTGGGACCCAACTGTTTAGCATTCAGATATCCCAAAGTGGTACAGGAATCCCGACTACAGTTTCTTCAATAACTTCAAGAGCTATCGTAAGCTGCATCCTGATCAGCCCTTTTACATCCTCAAGCCCCAGATGCCTTGGGAGCTGTGGGACTCAAAGCTGATCCAGCCAAATCCCCCATCCTCTGGGATACTCGGCATTGCCATTATGATGATGTCACTGTGTGACCAGGTGGATATTTACAAGTTCCTCCCATCCAAGCACAAGACTGACGTGTGCTACTACTATCAGAGGTATTTCGAAAGTGCCTGCACAATGGGTGCCTACCACCCACTCCTTTTTGAGAAGAACATGGTGAAGCATCTCAACCTCAGCACAGACGAGGACATCTACCTACTTGGAAAAGCCATACTGCCTGGCTTCCGGACAATTCGCTGTGGAGCATAAGCTCCCCAGCCAGGCCCCCTCACCCTTCCCCACTGGCATTTTACAGCCGGTCTTCTGGCCACCCCGGGCCTCGGAAGGAAGACTGTTTTCCTGAATAATCACAGCCCACACTTCAGGCAGCAAGAGCCCTGGGGCTTCAGAAACTCAAGGGCAGGGCCCCCACCCCAGCCTGCCCTGTTGTCATGGGGGTGTGTAAACCCAGAGCCTCCTGTCTCACTCATATATACCCATTTAGCATTCCCTCCAGAGAGGGTCCTCCCGCCTCCAACCTAGGTAAATGCAAGATTCACCTTTCCCACCAGGGCTGCCAAAACTGGTCTGCTTTCCCCACCAGAATGATGTTATTATTGCGAACCTGGGAAACAGGAAAAATAGGTACAGTCTCTATCCTCACGGAGAAGGCGATGGCACCCCACTCCAGTACTCTTGCCTAGAAAATCCCATGGACGGAGGAGCCTGGTAGGCTGTAGTCCATGGGGTTGGGAAGAGTGGGACAGGACTGAGTGACTTCACTTTCACTTTCAAGTGAAATTCTTATGAATCATTAGTGAAGATTCATGAAATATTCATTGACCTAAGCTTATAAGCATTCATTAAAATTCATAAATTAGAGTGTTTATGGACAACCTATCAAATCTAGGAACATAGAAGGCCACATTGGGTTCATAAACCCTATTTGAAAAGTGACTTTTCATGAATTTTACTGCCTTGTTGTTAGGTCATCAAGTTGTGTCTGACTCTTTGTAACTGCATGGACTATTGGGGGCCAGAGTGAGGTACTCCACCCATGGCAAAGGTCATGAGGAAGGAGGCTCGACATACGCAAAGGCGGGATCGAGCCTCAGGAGTCCCCCTGGAAATCCTCGAGCGTCTACCCCCATAACCAGAGCCTGCCTACTTTACTACTTTGTGCTCTTACCTACACCTCTGACTTTACGGGGGGCTGTCCCCCACCACCTCTTTCGGAGAAGGAGTTAACCTAGAGCTCCAGTCAATAAAAACTCTTGGGTGTGACAAGAGCGTTTTAACCTACAAACTCCTCTGAAGGTTCTCTAGCCTGCCTGACAGGCTTGTCCGGCCACATGTGATTGCTCACAGCCTCCCAACCGTGAGAGGCACGAGATGCTTTAAACCTTCTAAAAACAGGTTCCTTAGAAAAGTTAGAAAACTATAAGTATAAGTATAGTGGGCTAATTAGAAATTGTGTTGGTGAAGGGTTTTTCATTTGTTGAGCCAATGTTTGTTGCTAAGTCTCCATATCCCCTGCCCTTACACACATTAATGAATATATAGAATTAACCTTTGATATTAATCACATTAGACCTTAGGCTAAGTAAATTCTTTCCTTAACTAAAACCCACTACACCCTCACCCTGTAGGAATGTAACTTTATTTGGGTGGCGTCTGTTTTGAGAATAATCAGCCCTGGAGAAATAAGTGTCCTGATTGACTGACCGCTGTCACAAGGAGAGGGTCGTAAATTGTCAGCAGGCCCCCCTGGCCAGAAGATGATGTAACACCCCTAAGACCTCTGTATACATTTGTATGAAGCACCTGACTTTGATAAAAGTCAGGACTGCTGACCCCGCGTGACTTTTGCATAACATCTCAGTGTATAAAAGTAGACCATGGAAAATAAAGAATTGGGATCAGTTTCTTGAAATACTGGTCTCCCCATGTCGCTCTCTCTCTCACTCTGGCTGAGTCTCCATCTGGAGTGCGGAACCCACCATGCTTACTAATTATGCCTGGGCTTCTAAGATCCGACCGGGGAGGCCTCAGTGTCTCCTCTCCTTCGGGAGAACGGAAGGACGCCTGCGGCCTACGTAAGTGGTGCAAGCTTCTTGTCTTGAAGTTTTATTGGTCCCCCGCGTAAACCAAGCTACTCAGCCTCTTTTCTCCACTGAATTTTCCTACTGAGCTATCCTCATTCTATCACTCTTTATATCCTTAATTAACGTTTAATTAAGCAATTGTTTCCTGATCTTCGCCTACGCCGTCTCTCCTTCGAATACCCTGGATCAGCCGGGGCTGGTCCCCGGCAATGGACTGCAGCATGCCAGGCCTCCCTGTACCTTACTATCTCCCAGAGTTTGCCCAAATTCATGTCCACTGAATCAGTGACACCGTTCAAACATCTCAACCTCATTTACTGCCTTAGCCATCTAATATAAATATATTTTTATTATATTATGTTTCTGAATCTCTGAGAATAATTTGGATAGTATTTGCTGCTGCTAAGTTGCTTCAGTCGTGTCTGACTTTGTGCAACCCCATAGACGGTAGCCCACCAGGCTCCCCTCGTCCTTGGGATTCTCCAGGCAAGAACACTGGAGTGGGTTGCCATTTCCTTCTCTTCAAATACTGTCTCCAGGATAGTATTCACCTGTGCCAAATAATATATAATTTAATGAAAGAAAATGACATTTAGGTCATTTATATTTTGTAGAATTAGTTCACATGCACAAAGCCAATGTATTTAAGAAGGCTTTGATGAAAGGGACATCTGTTAAAGTGAAAAATAAGAAAAAAAATGAGATATTTGGGCCAAGAAAACTTTGAATCTTAGGAGATTGTTGTTGTTTAATTTGTTTTACTTGTGTGTCCAATGAAAGCTCTTTATTGCTAATTACTCCTTTAATTCTATGCATTATTGTTGCCTTCACTTTGAGATTTTTCGCCTGCACTAGGATAGGCTTTTAGGCTCTAAAAGCTTTCATAAGTTTTTTGAGACTTTTAACATTTTGTTCTCCAGTTTCACATATTAGAATGAATAAATACCACACAGAATATCAAACTGTTTTCATTGTTCCTGCTTTATATTTAATCACATATATTTTATGTTCTTTTTGAAAGTTATAAACAGGATAATCTAATTTACTTTTGAACAAAACACACAAATTCAGCTCAATTGAATGAATATTTTTGGAAACCTACCCTAGGTCAAGGGGCTTCCTAGGTGGCACAGTGGTAAAGAATCTGCCTGCCAATGCAGGAGACTCAAGAGACTCTGGTTTGATTCCTGGGTCAGGAAGATTCTCCTGGAGTAGGAAATACTGGCAATACTGGCAACCCAAGCCAGTATTTGTGTCTGGAAAATTCCATGGACAGAGGAGCCTGGTGGGATACAGTCCATCAGGTTGCAAAGAGTCAGACACGACTGAGCGACTAAGCACACATACTGTATATCAAACATTGTATCAAGATCTGAATATACAAAAATCCTCTCATGCTTTTGGAACTAGATTGTTTATTAGGTAAAACAGTTTGCATTTTGTAGAAAATATAAAGTCAAAAACTTAAATTTTACACGCTGACTTGTGTCAATCAATCTTTAGAGAGTGACTCTTCCTTCAGAAAAGACTGAGCAAAAAGACTTCTTATTGCAAAAAGACTTATTGCCACAAGTCTTCCCACAAGAAAAAAGGAGAGGAACAGTGCATTCTGATGATTTCAGTTAAAATACCCTGAACCATCAGTACAGGGCTACTTATGTTAGAGGTAAAGCCACTATCATTTCTGAATTTTGACATGTGCACTATAATGTACACATCCCACACTTATGTCCTTTCAGCTGGAAACAATTGTTTCCCTGTCAAAATGCTTCAAAAAGATTCATTGTTTACTTTTCAGAGAAGACTGAAGCTTGACCTTGGACTATCACTTCCTAGCCACTTCTGCTATAAGGATCATAAAATAAATGCCTCTGCCATAACCAAGTTCCAATGTCTAATATATATCACCTGCTTTTCAGTCTCTATTGTGGGGAAAAAAATCTCCAAGCAGAAAATTCATTATAAGGGACAAGTGGAAGTATGCAAAAGTGACCAGTAGCATTGATGAGTTTGCATGTCAGGGAGATTATTTTTTCTTCTACTCAAAGAAGATGTTATTAGGTATTAATTCATCAATCACATAATCTAGTTCAGAGGTCCCATAACTATGTAACTTGGTGAAACTCCAAATAGAACAATTTGTAGAATAAATTCTCTTTTGTTTAAAATTTTCAAATAGATGTTCAATTATATTTTCAAAAGCTCCTAATGTACTTTGTATCAGAAATACATATTTTATTTATTTATTTTTTTTAGAAATACATATTTTAATTTCATATTATTTTTCTTTATAAAATCAACCATATGTTCCCATCAAAAAGTTTTTAAAATAGGAAAACCATAAGGTTCAGAGAGAAGACAGAATCTCAACATATTTTGGTTATTATTCACTTTTACATATCTGTATGCTTCTAAAAATGAATAATATTTTGAAAATATTAAGCTGATTTATTTATCATTCTCCCTAAATAATATTTCAGTGTTGCTTCCCACAAATTTGCTAGTTCCATACTGAAATTATCAAAAACCTATCTTTGTTTTAAAACATAAATAGTCTGTATAAATTCTATCACTTGCTGAACATACACATTTGTGATGAAATTTAGAAGGTTTCCCATAGAATCATGTTACACAAGGAAGAACTAAAGATTCAAGTGTGACAGTCAATCATATATGTTAAATTAGCCAGGCCAAGCTGTCCAGATATTTGGCCAAACATTATTCTGGATGTTTCTGTGAAGGTGTTTTTTTGGATGATATTAAAATTTAAATCAGTAGATCCTGAGTAAAGCAAATATGGATGAGCCCATCCCATTAGTTGAAGGCCTCAGTGAAAGAAAGACTGAGATCCTGCAAAGTAAGAAGGAATCCTGCCAGCAGACTGCTTTTGAATTTGAATTGTAACACTTCCCTGGGTCTCCAGCCCACCAATATACCCTGTAGAATTTGGAATTATCCCTCCATGATTGTGTGAGCCAGTTCCTTAAAATAAATGTGTCTCTCTCTATATATACACACAGCTTGTTAGTTTTGTTTCTCTGGAGAACCCTGCCTTATAAAATGATGAGTAAGGGATATGCTCAATCTACAAGAATAAAATCTTTCTGAGACTGATGTAGTTGCTTCCAGGGAGATACCTCAAAGAGAGACAGAAAAGAAGACAGACAGGAGATGAGATTCAGTTAGCCTGAATCTTCCAACAGTTGAGGTCATAGACCAGGAAATAGGAGATGTAGAATTATTCTGTTACATTTAGGGAATCCTGCTTCCTAGGGCAAAGGAGAAGAAATTGTGTTCATACAGTGCCATGTCCAGATTGATGTTGGGACGTGTGCTTGCAACATCTTGAGGGGAGGTGGAGAGATGCTTGTCCAACAAGAACAGGTCTGGAAGAGACTTGGGACAATTAAAAGGGAGACTAAAATTACTGGAGGCTAAGCAGAGCTCACAAACATCAGCAACAAACATAATTATTCTCCTAAAACAGCAGAAACATCAGTGGACATCAGTACAGAACAATCATGTTAATGGCCCATACCACTCACATTCCAATGAAGATTTGCAACTGAAGATAGACCATGATTCTATAAATACTCCCGTTTCTCGCCCACACATATACTCACTGCACCCCTACAGCCACTAGTGTCAGTGTCTTATACACTCTCCTAGAACTGTTTTAAGTTTGAATAGGTATTTATGTGTATAGCTATTTTTAAGTCATTATCTCTATATATCTTAAGGTGAAAGTGAGAGTCTCTCAGTCATGTCCTACTCTTTGTGACCTCATGGACTATACAGTCCATGGAATTCTCTAGGCCAGAATACTGGAGTGGGTAGCCTTTCCCTTTTCCAGGGGATCTTCCCAACCCAGGAATTGAAACCAGGGCTCCCGCATTGCAGGCAGCTGAGTCACAAGGGAAGCAAAATATAGTTGTAACTGACATGTGTGTACATGTGTATATGTATATGTGTTCAGTCACATCTGACTCTTTGCAACCCCATAGACAGTAGCCCACTAGGATCCTCTGTCCACGGGATTTTCTAGGCAAGACTACTGGACTGGGTTGCCATTCCCTCCTCCAGGGAATCTTCCTGACCTAGGGATTGAACCCACATATCTTGTGTCACCTGCATGGGCAGGTGGATTCTTCACCACCAAGCCAACCTGGGGAACCCAAATATATTTTAAAACTATGTTTAAATGATTATACTTTAGAGATATATATTTACTTTTCATTCTATACAGTTTTCTGCATTATACTTAATTTACTCATATGGTAAAATTCTTTTAATTTAAATAAAATTGCCTCATTCCTTTTAGAGGGTTGCACTTTTACACAGTATCAGTGTTCTACAATCTGCTTAAATCTCCTTCAAAGTTTGGCCTTTCGACTGACTTTCAGGTTTTCACAACTTTTCCACTGAATTGATCAAATAATTATTTTACCCATACATTATGCTACATATCAACATGCATAGGGAATTCTGTTGTTATTGGAATTTTTTACAGAATCTATTTTACTTCAATAAATATATTTGTAATTGTTCCTTGAATCATTCCTATGATGGCTACTTAAAAATCTTTGTCAGATAATTTCAACATCTCTATGATCTTGGTGTTAGCTTTAATGATTGTCTTCTTCCATTGAGTTTGAGACCTTCCTAGTTCTTGGTATGACACATTTATTTTGATTGAAACATAAAAATTTGGGGGCATTTGCTGGGAGCTGGCATATTGCATATTGAGTGCAGCACTTTCCACAGCATCATCTTTCAGGATCTGGAATAGCTCAACTGGCAGTTCCTCACTGCCGGGAGCCAGCATGAGGAACTCCTCCCATGACAAAGGTCATGAGGAAGGAGGCTCAGCATACGCAAAGGCGGGATCAAGCCTCAGAAGTCCCCCTGGAAATTCGCGAGTATCTACCCCCAAAACCAGAGTCTGCCTACTTTCTGCTTTGTGCTTTCACCTACACCTCTGACTTTACAGGGGGCTGTCCCCCACTACCTCTCTCTGAAACAAGAGTTAGCTTACAGCTCCAGTTAATAATTCCTGGGTGTGACAGTGTTTAACCTACAAACTCCTTTGGAAATCCTCTAGCCTGCCTGAATAGGTTTTTCCGGCCACGTGTGATTGTTCAGAGCCTCCCAACTGTGAGAGGCAGAGATGTTCTAAACTGTCTAAACACAGATTCCTTTGAGTAGTTAAAAGATGGATTAGAAATTGTATTGGTGAAGGGTTTTTCACTTATTGGGCCAATGTTTGCTGCTAAGTCTCCATACTCCTTACCTATTGTGTCCTTGGCAGTGTATTGATTGATATAATGGGTGTATAGAAATGTAAGTAGTAGCCTCAATGTTTGTAACCTTGGATCCTTGAGTTAATTCTTTTCTTGATTGAGCCCACCTCATCTTTGCCCTATAGGAATGCAGCTTTGTCCAATGCTTTTTTGGAGGCTGGTGCCTGACTTTGGAATAATCACCTTTAGAGAAAGATAAGTTTCTTAAAATGTTAACAGGCCTCCTGGCCAGAAGATGATGTAATTCACCTGAACTTTTGCATATGATAAGTTTGAAAGCCTGGCATCGATTAGGACCAGGAGCTGCTGTCCTTGCATGACTCCACCCCTTCCCCCATTATCCTCTATGCACAATTTAAGGTATAAAGACTACTTTGGAAAATGAAGTGCGGGCCTTGTTCACCGAAACTTGGTCTCCCCGTGTCACTCTCTCTCTCAAATTCTGGCTGAGTCTCCATCTGGAGCACGGAACCCACCATGCTTGCTAATTATGCCTGGGCTTCTAAGATCCGACCAGGGAGGCCTCAGTGTCTCCTCTCCTTCAGGAGAACAGAAGGACGCCTGCGGCCTACGCAAGTGGTACAAACTTCTTGTCTTGAAGTTTTATTGGTCTCCCGTGTAAACCAAGCTACTCAGCCTCTTTTCTCCACTGAATTTTCCTACTGAGCTATCCTCATCCTATTACTCTTTATATCTTTGATAAAATATTTAAATAAATAGGTCGCCGACGCCGTCCCCGCTTCGAATACCCTGGATCAGCTGGGGCTGGACCCCAGCAGGTGGCGCCCGATCAGGCTGGATCTAATTTTAAACCTGCCAGAAGAAATATCAATAACCTCAGATATGCAGATGACACCACCCTTATGGCAGAAAGTGAAGAGGAACTAAAAAGCCTCTTGTTGAAAGTGAAAGAGGAGAGTGAAAAAGTTGGCGTAAAGCTCAACATTCAGAAAACAAAGATCATGGCATCTGGTCCCATCACTTCATGGGCAATACATGGGGAAACAGTGGAAACAGTGTCAGACTTTATTTTGGGGGGCTCCAAAATCACTGCAGATGGTGACTGCAGCCATGAAATTAAAAGGTGCTTACTCCTTGGAAGGAAAGTTATGACCAACCTAGATAGCATATTGAAAAGCAGGGACATTACTTTGCCAACAAAGGTCCGTCTAGTCAAGGCTATGGTTTTTCCAGTGGTCATGTATGGATGTGTGAGTTGGACTGTGAAGAAAGCTGAGCCCCAAAGAATTGATGCTTTTGAACTGTGGTGTTGGAGAAGACTCTTGAGAGTCCCATGGACTGCAAGGAGATCCAGCCAGTTCATCCTAAAGGAGATCAGTCCTGGGTGTTCATTGGAAGGACTGATGTTGAAGCTGAAACTCCAATACTTTGGCCACCTCATGTGGACAGTTGACTCATTGGAAAAGACTCTGATGCTGAGAGGGATTGGGGGCAGGAGGAGGAGACAACAGAGGATGAGATGGCTGGATGGCATCACTGACTCGATGGACATGAGTTTGGGTGAACTCCGGGAGTTGGTGATGGACAGGGAGGCCTGGCATGCTGTGATTCATGGGGTTGCAAAGATTCAGACATGACTGAGCGACTGAACTGACTGACATATTCCTCAGACATTGTTCTAGCTTGGGTGGGAGGCCTTGCTTGTCATGACCAAGGCTGGACTGAAGCTCAGATTCTCCACTTGGCCTCCAATGATGCCTGAGGGGAAGGTTCTGTAGGTTGGAGTGAGAACCTTAGTTTCTCACTAGGCCTCCACAGGTTCAACTCTGGTTAAAAAGGATAAAAGTACTTCACTACCACAGGCCAAATGGTGTCCCCTGATAACACATGAAGGAAGAGATGATGGTCCATTTTCTACTGACTGATAGAGTTCTAACTCCCACTAGACCTCCTTTGACACCACCCCACAAGGAAGGAGAGGTGACAGTGTGTCACAGTACTTCTGGATGGGGGGGCTTCCATGCCCTTCTGTGGTCTTCTCTGTCACCAGAATTGGGCCACACTGGAGGCCCTATCTTCTGTGATGGAAGCTCTGACTCCTACCTGGCTTCCCTGACACCACTGTAGCAGAGTTTGAGCATTTCAGTGCAGCATGGCAAGGTTAGAACTCCTGGCTCCCCATTCAGCTTTTGCTGCCATGGATGCAGGTGGGGCCCACGGCTTTTGCTTTGGTGTCTGGCTGTAGTGCAGTGAATATTTTCTAAAACTTTTTGTCTTCCTAGGCTTCCCTTTTGTTGATCCTTTGATTAGAAAGGCCTTTGTTGGAGCTTACTTTTTGTTGTGCCTGCTGGCAATTCTAGGTTTCCAGCTTTTTCATAGCTGCTGCTGCTGCTGCTGCTGCTGCTACATCACTTCAGTCGTGTCTGACTCTCTACGACCCCGTAGACAGCAGCCCATCAGGCTCCCCCGTCCCTGGCATTCTCCAGGCAAGAACACTGGAGTGGGTTGCCATTTCCTTCTCCAATGCAGGAAAGTGAAAAGTGAAAGTGAAGTCGCTCAGTTGTGTCCGACTCTTAGCGACCCCAACAACTGCAGCCCACAAGGCTCCTCCGTCCATGGGATTTGCCAGGCAAGAGTACTGGAGTGGGGTGATCTTAGATAAATGAGTCAAAAAGAGTTTCATGTGCCATCCTTTGTGTCTTGAGGTCTCAACCAGTCAGGCTCCTCCTCTATACCTTTAGGAATTTTCATATCTTTCTTGTATAATATGCAGTATTCAACACTGCTAATTGTTAATGGGAGAAAGAGGGGGAAAAAAGACTTCTACTAAAGAACCTGCCTGCAGTGCAGGAGACCCTGGTTCAATTCCTGGGTCTGGAAGATCTGCTAGAGAAGGGATAGGCTATCCACTCCAGTATTCTTGGGCTTCCTTTATGGCTCAGCTGGTAAAGAATCTGCCTGCAATGCAGGAAACCTGGGTTTGATGCCTGGGTTGGGAAGATCCCCTGAAGAAGGGAAAGGCTACGCACTCCAGTATTCTGGCCTGGAGCATTCCATGGACTATACAGTCCATGGGGTCACTAAGAGTTGGACATGACTGAGTGACTTTCACTTTCACTCCATATTCCCAGAAGCAGAAATCTTCATTTCTTTTATTAGCTCTTGACCTCTTATCCTGTTTTCTTTTGTGTTTTAAGAATAAGAATATGAAATACTATACTTTGTATTGAACACATGCATCATAATATACTCTAGGAAAATCAAGTGTAGTCCACATTAGCTACTCAATGTAGTACTTAATTGAGCATTATTGTGGTACTTAGTCAAGCCCTTTTTCCTTCTGGACATGTAAGATGATGGGAATAGTACTAAAGAAAAGGCTTCATAAACAATCCTCAGTTTGTTTAGTGTTTTGGTAGCTTTAATGAGTTTTTATAGAATTTTATCTTAATGTCCCTTAGAGCATTACTTCCTATATCCTATATATTACATTGACCAGTGTGTAAGAGAGAAAAAGATTTTAAATACTCTTAATCAGAAAATATTATTACTTTAAGATTTTTTAAATTAGAAATATTCCTAACTTGATTTTCTGACTTGATAATTGCAGAAGAGTAAATGAAGTAAAACCAAGTAAAAAAGATAAGATGAATATGGGATACAAATTTCTGAACCATGTCAGACCAAAGTGTAAGGAGTTTTTATTGTTAAAGGTGGGATTGAAATCAAACTTTATTAGTTGCAATCTCAGATAAATAAGGACACTTCGCCTGTTTGAGCGGTTAACTTCTACAAAGAGGGAGTCATTACTTCCTTCAAATATTGCTGTGCGAATTTCAAATGATGTTCAGCAGTGTGTGTTTTGTTGACATTTTTTTGGGGATCTCTCAGTTCTAGGAACATAGCACACTGTTTTCAAATTTCTTTTTTACTTATTCCTCTCCTACAACTTCAAGAAAACAATTATGCTTTTTATCTTGTTATCACCAGTAACTACCTCTGTAACTCATGAAAATTAGTCACAAACAGGATTAATTAAATCAATGGCATGGGCCCTAAGTAATTTTTCAGTTTTTCTCTGTGTTGCTGGAATAATGATACATGGTAAAAATCATTTTGTCATTTCTAAAAGAAGAAATTCATTTATCTTCAATCTCCTTTGTAATATCACAATATTTTGGCCTTACTGTTTATCATATCCACATATATTGGCTTACCCAAAAGAAAAGATGCCCTCTAAAATTTCCTTCTGAACATTACGCAAGAAGGAACTGTCTCTGTATGATGATTAAATAAACAAACCATGATTTTATAACCTTTGTTCCTATATTGAAAAATACTTATTTTGTTTCTCAAAAAAATGGTAAAAAAAAGTTTTGCAATACACAACTATGTTCTGGATCCATACATTTTACCCTATATGTAGGTATGACTCAATTTATGCTTTTAAGATAATTTCTGTAAAAGTAATATGTATGCCTGTTGTTGAAAACTACTGACTCTGGAGATGTTTCTAGTTGAAAGAACATAAGCAGAAAAAAACTTCTACAATGTGAATCATAATCCCTTACAAGTAAGTTTATGCAGACCCTTATGATTTTTTAAAAATTAATCTTAAATTGCATCTTTAATATCATGATCATTTGAGTACTTCAAAGAAACTGCAAAAATGTTCAATTTTTAACATAATCTACCTGCTTTAGCTGATAGAAACAAGAATCTAGAAATTTAAATGCTCTTGCCTTAAGTTTTTATACAGTGATTCTTACACTGCATTTTGAACAAGCTTTATTATCTTTTGTTACTAATCATTTGGACTATAATTTACAAGTAGAAATTATATTGAAAAGTTACATGGAATGAAGGTCTCTGCTTTAGTGCTAGTTGTGCATATAGACAATTTTCTTTCCCTTGGATTCAGCCTTTATTTCGCAGTTTTAGTGAGGTATAATTGGTATATCAGAACAAAACTAAAATCTCTGCACATCCTCTGCAAAATCAGTCTTTTGGTTCCCTCAATAAATTTTTATAAGCATAAATTTTCAAGACATTTTCTGAATCTAAATTATAATTTTCTATGAAGAACTAAATTACACTCTTTGATCTGTTATGATAAGCATGTTCTAAATCAACTGACGTGATATAAATTTCTGCAAGCACTTGTTTACAGTCATTTCTCTCTCCAGAACATACACCCAGCTTTCAAAGATATTAATGACGTGGGCCCCCAGAAGACAGATAGAGTATAAATATCTTGTTCCGAGAAAGAAATTAATGTGATATTGAGACTGATATTTTTTAAAATTATGATTGAACATATTGAGAAAGTGTAAATGGAGACACAGGGTAATTAAGTTATATCTCTAACACATTCTGTCATGTGGCAACACTAGTTACTGACTGTATTATCAGAACATAACACATTTACAGTAATACCAGTTCACCGCTTAGGATGAAATCCATACTGTGACTGATAGTACCCAATAATATTAGAAACTGGAATAATATTTTATACATATTATTTAGAGTAACAAAGATATTATTTTGTTGCCATGATAAAGGTCTTTTTTTTTTCTTTTGTATTTTTATTAAAGTGTCTTACTTTGGTGATTATCTTAAGTACTTTGCAATGTGCTGCCTTGTTAAACATTTTTAATTAACTGTCCAAAAACCTTGCTGGAATAATATATTAATAGCTCAAGTCATACAAAATTAATGCATTCAGTGCCTCTGTAATATCTACTATACCTTAAAAAGTGCTCCATGCAAGTTATTGAAAGCTAATTAAGTCTGGCTAAAGGAATGCAAAAAAGTCAACTAAAAGAATAATTGAAATCATTATAAACTTTTTGTGTAAATATTCATATGATTGAATAAGGAAGACATCTTGTACATTTGATTATCAGATCAATGATTCTTAACATTTATATTTGAAATATCAAAGATATCACAGTTTGCTATCATGCATTAAATTAAGTTTTCTGAGTATTGCAATCATACTTTTGATATATTTTTTGGTTAAATTTGTTTAGACATTCAAAATTTTTAACATCTTTTTTAAGAAGCTTGAGTTAGATGGCAGAACTAATTTACTACTTTTTAAAAATGACCTATCATTTCTCACTTTTCTGAAATTCTCTTTCACAACTCTATAGTTATCATAATATATTGTCACTCTCCTTTGTTCTAGTCAAAATATATATGCCTGTACCATATCATCCTTATTTTCTGCAAGGTGGATATTATATTCTTTGACATAAACACTTAGAGCCATTTAATTAATGCATTTGTTATAATTTCATGCCCATACAAAATTAAAATGCATATCTTTTTTAGATAACTTTTGTACACTAAGGCTATAATTGTTCATTAGAAACACTCAAAGACCTGTCAGAGAAATGTTTCAAATAGGAGAGCCCCAAATGCTCCTCAACAATTAAGAAAAACTAGCCTTTATTGAATATATACCTATGTGACAAATACTAGGCTAAGCACTTTAGGAGCAAACAAATCCTGCTTAATCTTTATGTAACTCCTATGAGGTCTATGCTAGCATAACTATTATTAAACATAACTATATTAAGCATGAATATATGTAGAATAATTGACAGATAATTAAAACATGCAGAAATTCCACATCAGAGAAGTTAATTTAGTTATTCAGGATCTCTTGGTTAGTAAGTGATAGATTTCAAGATTTGAACCAATATAGTCAGAGCCCAGAGACAGCTGTAATTTCAGGAACTATGCATAATTCCTCAAATAAAACTAGATTGAATACTACTTACTCCAAGGATAGTCCTGTGTTTCTGATGACTAATAAACTAATAGGTGTTAAGCAGAAATTTATTAACACTCAACCTATGGCTATCTGTGAACAACATTATATATGTTGTCTCTATGGGTTCTTCTTTTCTTTCCAATAATTGTTCACATTAAGTTGAAAAATACATTTTATTTTTTTTTCAGGCTTTAATTTTATTTTATTTTTAAACTTTACAATATTGTATTGGTTCTGCCATATATCGAAATGAATCCGCCACAGGCATACACGTGTTCCCCATCCTGAACCCTCCTCCCTCCTCCCTCCCCATACCATCCCTCTGGGTAGTCGCAGTGCACCAGCCCCAAGCATCCAGTATCGTGCATCGAACCTGGACTGGCGACTCGTTTCATATATGATATTATACATATTTCAATGCCATTCTCCCAAATCATCCCGCCCTCTCCCTCTCCCACAGAGTCCAAAAGGCTGTTCTATACATCAGTGTCTCCCTTGCTGTCTCATATACAGGGTTATTGTTACCATCTTTCTAAATTCCATATACACAATGGACTATTACTTAGCCATTAAAAAGAATACATTTGAATCAGTTCTAATGAGGTGGATGAAACTGGAGCCTATTATACAGAGTGAAGTAAGCCAGAAAGAAAAACACCAATACAGTATACTAACGCATATATATGGAATTTAGAAAGATGAAGAATACATTTTAAAGTAAACCAGAAATAGTCAATGGGGAAGTCTGGGGACAGAAACTCTATGCAAGTTAATAGGAAAATTTATGTAGGAACAGGAGATAAACATAGAGTGAGATTAGGTCAGGCACTATATCTGTATTCACCAATTTATTCACTGTAAAAAGATTGTTTTTGACATCATAAAAATCGAAGAACTGATGCTTTTGACCTGTGGTGTTGGAGAAGACTCTTGAGAGTCCCTTGGACTGAAAGATCAAACCAGTCAGTCCTAAAGGAAATGAGTCCTGAATATTCATTGGAAGGACTGATGCTGAAGCTGAAGCTCCAATACTTTGGCTACCTAATGTGAACAACTGATTCATTGGAAAAGACCCTGATACAGGGAAAGATTGAAGGCAGGAGGAGAAGGGGATGACAGAGATGGTTGGATAGCATCACCAACACAATGGACATAAGTTTGAGCAAGCTCCGGGAGTTGGTAATGAACAGGGAAGCCTGGTGGGCTGCAATCCATGGGGTTGCAAAGAGTCGGACATGACTGAGCAACTGAACTGAACTGAATTAAAAAACCTCTCATTAACGATGCATATACTATGTAGTCTACATCTTCTCTAAATGAATGTCTATATACATTTTCTACTTTAAATGTCGGTTCACCTTTTGCATTACATCATAAAATATTCACAATGAATGTATAACATACTTTCTTATTGCTATTTTTATAATCCAGTAAAAAGAGATACTTGGAAATAAACACAACATGAATATGATGTTAGGTTGTTCATAAATTTATTTTTATTTGTATATTTATATGTATAAAATTATGAATTGCATGTGCTTAGCACTTTGCTAGATACTAGAAAAAAGACAGTCATAGAAAACATACAATTAATGAATAAATGTGTATATAATGATTACTTATATTTTTTATATTTCTATACTAGTTTAAGAAAGAGGCAATTTGTTTCAGAATATTAAAATATATTAATTGGATATTGTTGTAGTATATTGGGGAAGGAAATTGCAACCCACTCCAATATTCTTGCCTGGAAAATCACATGAACAGAGGAGCCTGGAGGGCTTCAGTCCATGGGGTGGCAAAGAGTCGGACACAACTTAGTGACTAAAACATTGTAGTATATTAAAAGGCTTAAGAAATCAGTGAGAAGGCTTAAGGAGGAGATGCTAGGTTGAGTTTCAGAAACAACTACTCAAATCACTCTAGGGGATCAGTATGCCAAGGAAGTTTCTTTTTAAGATTATAAATTTTAAACACTAGAACCACATTACATTGTCACCAGCAACTATGAAAAATCAAAATGTACCATAATTAGGAATCCCCATATTCACATGCCTACAGATATTCAGGATACCACTGTTGAAAAAATTACAGGGAATTCCCTGCCAGTCCAGTGGTTAGGACTCAGCACATTCACTGCCATGGACCCAGATTTGATGCCTGGTTGGAGAAGTAAGATCTCACAAGCCACATGGCGTGACCAAAAAACAGGAAAAAAAAAGAAAAGAAAGAAAAAATTACAGATTTTGCTCTTGTCTCCAGAACCACACTGTACCTACTACAACCTGCATCAACAAAATTTGGTGTGTGTACCCTGTCTGTTGCTTTCATGGAGCCAGTTACTGAACTATGGCACAACTGTTGTGGTGTGGCATAAAACAGCAAATGCCTCAGTATCTGTATTTGCCAGGTGAAATAGCAAAAGAAGCTGCCATATGGCCTGCTTCTCACTTCTGTCTTCCAATGTCTTGTGTGTTCATATGATCTGCCAAATCTAAATCACATCTAGAAATCGGAGCCCAGTAAGTTTGGAAAATGCATTTTATATCTTTCCAGCCTCTGTATTATAGGAAAGCAAGCTAGAGGAGGGTGGAATGGATGTGGAATGCATAACATGTGATATGCATTCTCTATTAAAAATGGATTATATGTAATAATGAACTCATCATTTAGATACTAATATCTTTGTATTTTTTAATCTATTTTTTATTTTCCAAGCTCCCAGGCTTTGCCTTTGTATCAGAGTGTTTTCAGCTGCCACAAAACACCATACCCTGTTAAAGGTGACTTAAACAATGTAGATGCATCATTACCTCACACAGAAAAAGAGCAGTTTCAACGTTAGTGAAGTAGTTAAAATTTTTTAATCAAAACCTAAGTACTTCCTTTTTTATGCTCCATCATCTCAAAGTGTCATGTTTGATTCAGAAGCTTGCATCTCATAATCTGAAGACCCAAGATGCATGTTGACATAGAGCATGTTGCAAAGACAGAAACTGGGAGCAGCTTCTCCTCACCTGATTATTTAGGGGCAGGAAAGTCTTTCTCTGAAACCCAACAGCTCCTTTATGTTAGAACTGACTGATACGCCAGGGCATTCTTAAACACTTGGAAAACTACTACTACTAAATTTCTGCAGGAAAAGACTTTACCAGCAAGTGAAAAAGGCTTAGGAGTTTTAGGGAGGTATCTTCAAATCCACCAACCAGGTCAGACTTAATTCTATTTCTCCTGCACATCACCTGCCACTTTTATTTAGTATCTATTTCCATGAGTGATATCCTCCTCTATTCAGTCACCTAAGTCATTCCTTCCTTTGCTCTACTACCATAATTCAATTGGTTCCCAAGTTCAATTTTTATTCTAATACATCTCAAATCTATTCCATTCTTTTTTATTTTCAATGCCTCAGCTATAGGTTTGAACTTCATCACTACATTATTACAAAAATGTCATACTCAGTCCCCATACAAGGGTCTTAATTCTCTTCAATGCCAGAATGATTCTATGAAATGCAAATTTCATTGTATTATTCCCCTACTTAAAGTTATTACTGGCTCCTCCTGGCTTTTGGCTATGAAATATAGATTAATAACTTAGCACACAGTCCTTTATCTGCTTATTACTAACTCTAGACCTTCATATCTTGCTGTTTTACCAAATGCAATTCAAACCTCAGCCATATCAGATTTAATAATACAGCCTATATTTTTCACCTCTATGGTTCTGAACATATTAATCATTCTTTATAAAACCTCTCTTGCCCACTATCTTTCTCCTCTAATGTTATTTGTCAACTAAAGCTCAACTAAATGCTCCTCCAAGAATTACTTCCTGACCTGCAAATATAAATTAGGCCCCTTGTTTTTCCCCTGTATGCTAGGCATGTATTAGTCATAAAATTTATGATATTATCATGTAATTTTATCTAAATATCATTGATTAACTCTTACAGGGAACTAGAACAGTATCTTTTTTTCATCCATGAAACACTATTAACTTAATTCAAAAAGTGTTTGTTGAGTGGCTGCTCTATAGCATGTAATGTTCCAGATATGAAAAAGTAAAAGGTAAGTGGTTTTCCAGTTTTCAAGGACATCAGTTCAGTTCAGTTCAGTTCAGTCACTCAGTCGTGTCCTACTCTTTGCGATCCCATGAATTGCAGCATGCCAGGCCTCCCTGTCCATCACCAACTCCCGGAGTTCATCCAAACTCATGTCCATCGAGTCAATGATGTCATCCAGCTATCTCATCCTCTGTCATCCCCTTCTCCTCCTGCCCTCAATCCCTCCCAGCATCAGAGTCTTTTCCAATGAGTCAAATCTTCGCATGAGGTGGCCAAAGTACTGGAGTTTCAGCTTTAGCATCATTCCTTCCAAAGAAATCCCGGGGCTGATCTCCTTCAGAATGGACTGGTTGGATCTCCTTGCAGTCCAAAGACTCTCAAGAGTCTTCAACACCACAGTTCAAAAGCATCAATTCTTCGGTGCTCAGCCTTCTTCACAGTCCAACTCTCACATCCATACATGACCACTGGAAAAACCATAGCCTTGACTAGACAAACCTTTGTTGGCAAAGTAACATTACAATATGGACTTTAATATAGAAAGTCTCTCCCCCATGCATAGCAGTAATCAAAACTCGCAATTATATATCTTTTACTTCGAACAGGCTGCACATTAATATTAAAAGAGAGTATGGCTACTTTGTTTAACCCTGTACACCGATTGTCCTCATAATACCTAGTTGTAGAAAGCTCTGATTTTTAAAAATATTTGAAACGGCATTTTGAGATAAAATCAGTGCAAAATAAACTATATATGTTTAAAATGTACAATGTGACAAGCTTGGATATGTATATGTACTATGAAACCATCATTAGAATCAAGATAATCAACATATTAGTCAAAAATTTCCTCAGGTCACTTTCTAATCTTTTCACACCTGTACCCACATTTTGTCAATGACCCACAACCATAGGTGTATGTTTTGTGAAGGTCTGTTAGCTTAAATTTTCTAGAATTTTAATAAATGTGATTATATAATATGGAATCTTATGACTCTGCTTATTACACTTAGCATAATTATTTTTAAATAGTTTTTTCCCCTTTTTTAGGGTTGAATAGTATTCTATTTGTGGAGGAGGTAATGGCAACCCACTCCAATACTCTTGCCTGGAGAATCCCATGGATGGAGGAGCCTGGTAGGCTGTGGTCCATGGGGTCGCGAAGAGTCGGACACAACTGAGTCGACTTTGCTTTCACTTTTCACTTTCACGCATTGGAGAAGGAAATGGCAACCCACTCCAGTGTTCTTGCCTGAAGAATCCCAAGGACGGTGGAGCCTGGTGGGCTGCCGTCTATGGGGTCACACAGAGTCAGACACGACTGAAGCGACTTAGCAGCAGCAGCAGCAGTATTCTATTTTTGGATTTACCAGGTTGCTTACCCAGTCTTCTATTAACAGACATTTAGGTTATTTCTAGCTTTTGCTTATTACAAATAAAGCTGCTATGAATATTCATGTATAAATAATTTTATGGAAAAATGCTTTGTTTTTCTTGGATAAGTACCTTGAGTGGAATGGCTCTGTAGGCATATGTTTAACTTTTTAAGAAGTTATCAAATTGTTTTCTAAAGTCATCATTATTTTATATTTCCACCAACAATGTACGTGAACTCTGTTTTCTCTATTCTTTGCAACACTTGATATATTCAGACTTTAAATATTCTTATAGGTGGGTTGGGCTTTGTTGGTGGTTCAGATGATAAAGAATCTGCTTGCAATACAGGACACCTAGGTTCGATCCATGGGTCAGGAAGATCCCCTGGAGAAGAAAATGGCAACCCACTCCACTATTGTTGCCTAGAGAATCCCATGGACAGAGGAACCTAGTGGGTTACAGTTCATAGGGTCACAGAGTTGGACACAACTGAGTGATTAACACTTTCATAAGTGGGCAGTGGTATATGATCATGGTTTTAACTTGCATTTTTCTAATTACTAATGATGCTGAGCATTTTCATGTGCTTATTTGCCATTAGTATATCCTCTCTAGTGAATTATCTGTTCAAGGCCTTTGTCTATCTCTTTATTGGGTTCATTGTTTTCTTACTGATGGATGTAGAATTTTTTAAACATATATTTTGGATATACGACCTTTGTTGGATATGTGACTTGAAAATTTTTTCACTTTAAGCTCTAAAGTTTTCAAATATATATAAAGCTAGAATATGTGAATATTAATTTTTTTCCGAGTTGATTACCACTTCTCACCAAAATGAAGTACCAAAGATCAGATTTATCCTACTATCAGTTCAGTCGCTCAGTCATGTCCGACTCTTTGCTACCACATGGACTATAACACACCAGGATTCCCTCCCCAACACCAGCTCCCAAAGGTTGCTCAAACCCATGTCCATCAAATCAGTGATGACATCCAACCAACTGATCCTAGGTCATCTCCTTCTCCTCCTTCTTTCAATCTTTTCCAGCATCAGGGTCTTTTCTAATGAGTCAGATCTTTGATCTTTGCATCAGGTGACCAAAGTATTGGAGTTTCAGCTTCAGCATCAGTCCTTCCAATGAATATTCAAGACTCATTTCCTTGAGGACTGACTGGTTTGATCTCCTTGCAGTCCAAGGGACTCTCAAGAGTCTTCTCCAACACCACAGTTCAAAGGCATCAATTCTTCGGAGCTCAGCCTTCATGGTCCAACTCTCACATCCATACATGACTATGTGAAAAACCATAGCTTTGACTATATGGACCTTTGTCAGCAAAGTAATCTCTCTGTTTTTAATATGCTATCTAGGCTTGTCACAGCTTTTCTTCCAAGGAGCAAGTGTCTTTTAATTACATGGCTGCAGTCACCATCTACAGCAATGTTGGAACTGAAGAAAATAAAATCTCTCACTGCTTGCATTTTTCCCCATCTATTTACCATGAAGTGATGGGACCAATATATAATCTTTGTTTTTTGATGTTGAGTTTTAAGCCAGTTTTTTCACTCTCCTCTTTCACTTTCATCAAGAGGCTCGTTAGTTTCTCTTCGCTTTCTGCCATAAGGGTGGTGTCATCTGCATATCTGAGGTTATTGATATTTCTCCTGGCAATCTGATTTCAGCTTGTGCTTCACCCAGCCTGGCATTTCACATGGTGTACTCTGCATATAAGTTCAATAAGCAGGGTGATAATATACAGCTTTGATGTACTCCTTTCCCAATTTGTAACCAGTCCCTTGTTCCATGTCTGGTTCTAACTGTTGTGTCTTGACATACAGACTTCTAACTATTGTGTCCTGCATACAGACTTCTCAGGAGGCAGGTCAGGTGATCTGGTTTTCCCATCACTTTAAGAACTTTCCACAGTTTGTGGTGATCCACACAGTCAAAGGCTTTGGCATAGTCAATTAAGCAGAAGTTGATTTTTTTCTAGAATTTTCTTGCTTTTTCGAGATTGGCAATTTGATCCCTGCTTCCTCTGCCTTTTCTAAATCCAGCTTGAACATCTGAAAGTTCACGGTTCATGTACTATTGAAGCCTAGCTTGGAATTTTCAACATTACTTTGCTAGCATGTGATATGAGTGCAATTTTACAGTAGTTTGAACATTCTTTGGCATTGTCTTTCTTTGGGATTGGAATGAAAACTGACCTTTTCCAGTCCTGTGGCCACTGCTGAGTATTCCAAATTTGCTGGCCTATTGAGCACAACACTTTCACAGCATCATCTTTTAGGATTTGAAATAGCTCAACTGGAATTCCATCACCTCCACTATCTCTGTTCATAGTGATACTTCCCAAGGCCCACTTGACTTCATATTCCAGGATGTCTAACTCTAGGTAAGTGATCACACCATCATAGTTAGCTGGGCATTAAAATCTTCCTTGAATAGTTTTTATGTATATTCTTGACACCTCTTCTTAATATCTTCTGTTTCTGTTAGGTCTGTTTCTTTCCTTCATTGTGCCCATCTTTGCATGAAATGTTCCCTTGGTATTTCTAGTTTTCTTGAAGATATCTCTAGTCTTTCTCATTCTATTGTTTTCCTCTATCCTTTGCATTGATTACTAAGGAAGGCTTTCTTATGTCTTCTTGCTTTTCTTTGGAACTCTGATTCAGATGGATATATCTTTCCTTTTCTCCTTTGCCTTTTGCTTCTCTTCTTAGCTATTTGTAAGACCTCCTCAAACAACAGTTTTGCCTTTTTGCATTTTTTTCCTTGGGGATGGTTTTGATCACTGCCTCCATCACAGTGATCAAATGTCACAAACCTCAATCCAGGTTCTTCAGGCACTCCATCTATTAGATCTAATCCCTTGAATCAATTTGTCACTTCCTCTGTATAATCATAAGGTATTTGATTTAGGTCATATCTGAATGGCCTAGTGGTTTTCCCTACTTTTTTCAATTTAAGTCTGAATTTTGCAACAAAGAGTTCATGATCTGAGCCACACTCAGCATCTGGTCTTAATTTTGCTGACTGTATAGAGCTTCTCCATCTTCTGTTGCAAGAAATATAATCAATCTTATTTCGGTATTGACCCTATGGTGATGTCCATGTTTAGTTGGAGATTTGTAAAAGCTCCCTTTGAATATTGATGCTGGGAAAGACAAGGCAAAAGGAGAAGGGGGTGGCAAAGGAAGAGCTGGAGGTTAGACAACATCACTGTCTCAATGGACATGAATTTGAGCAAACTCTGGGAGATAGTGAAGGACAGGGGAATGTGGCATGTTGCAATCCATGGAGTTACAAAGAGTCAGACACAATTTAGCAGACTGAACAACAACAATTGAATATTTTGCTGAATATTCATCAGCATGCCTATTTAGGGAAACTAATCAAAGCCAAGGGGAAAAGAAAATGAAATAAACAAGCAAGCAAAAGGAGTAGCAGCTGGTTCTCATACAGGACTGAAAACATCTCATAATTAGGTAGATGATACCTTAAGTTTCTTAAGTTTCATATATGTACAAAAACTTAGTCCTAAATTGAGCATTGTTCCTATCCCACCTAATATGTCTTAGAAGCAAAACCAGGAATGATCACAGTGTTTCTAAGTAACTTAATTGCATTCAAAAACAACGTTCAAGAATATTTATAGGAATACAAATATACCTAATATCTAGCAGGACAGAATATAGAATGTCTCACATCTAATAAAAAAAGCCCAATAAAATAAGATATATAATGAAAAGTCAACCAATTGAAATCAATCCAGAAGGGATACAAGTGTCAAAATTAGAGGGGGAAAAGAGAACTTAATTATTATAAATATGTTCCACATTTTTCCAAAGTTAGAAGTGAAATTTACAGATTTTAAAATGAGAAATTCACTAGATAGGATTAACATCAAAGTATACATTGTGAAAAAATAATTAGCTGACTGTAGAAACCATCAGAAAATGAGGGTAAAGACAGAAAAATAATGAATGGAGAATCAGTGTTCTGTGGGAAAATTTCAAGTGTTCTGATATACTTGAATCTGGAGTTTCTAAAGGATAAGGAAGACAAAAGAGTCACAGAAAATATTTGAAAAAATACTGACCAAATAGTTTATAAATTTGAAGAAATGAAACCTATAAGCCCACAATAAGCTCAACATACTCCAAGCACAAAAAACATGAAAGAATCTATAATAAAGCGCCCTGTAATCAAATTCCTCAAAACCAATACTAAAGAAGAAATTGTATTAGAATTATGAAGAACAAAAATACATTCTGAACAGAGGGATGGCTACAAATTCATCACTGGAAACAACACAAGAAGAACATACTACATCTTTAAACGTATCAAGGAAGTGTACACCCAGAATTCTATACCTAATAATATGCCTTTGAAATAAATTTAGAGATTCTTTTTAAAGACATACAGAAGCTGAAAAAATCATTGCCAGCAGACCCACCACATATGAGTTCTTAGGGCAAAAGGAAAATGATCCAGATTAAAATTTAAATCATAAGAAATCAAAATATTTCTAGTCTACAAAAAAAAAAAGAAGAAGAGTACCAGAAATGGTAACTTCATGGGTAAATACACAAGGTTTTTTTTCTTATCAATCTTCATATATACTCAACCATTAAACAGAATGAAATTTTGCCGTTTGCAGTAACATGGATATATCTAAAGAAAAACATATCAAGTGAAGTTAGTCAAGTAAGAATTGTATGACATAATTTATAAATAGACTCTAAGAAAAATAATACAAATGAACTTATTCACAAAACAGAAACAAACTCACAGACATAGGAAGGAAAAGAAAAAAAACACATGGGCTTCACTGGTGGCTCAGTGGTAAAGAATCCCCTACCAATCGGGGAGACATGGGTTTGATCCCTGGTCTGGGAAAAGCCCACACGCCATGGAGCAACTAGTGCTACAACTAGCGAGCCTGTGCTCTAGAGCCCGGAAGCCCCAGCTGCTGAGCCCATGTGCTATAACTACCAAAGCCCATGAATCACAGAGCCCATATTTCACAAGAGAAACCCCTGCAATGAGAAGCCTGAGCACCACAGCTAGAGAACAGCTCGTGTTTGCTGCAATTGTATAAAAAGCCTGCAGGTCAATGGAGATTCAGCATAGCCACAAATAGATAAAATTAAAAAAAAAAAAAAAAGGAAACTTTATGGTCACCAAGCATAAAGGGAGAGAAAGGGATAAATTAGGAGTATGAAATTAACAAAACATTATACATAAGTAAGCAGAAAGGGTTTACTATGTAACACAGGGAACTACATTCAGTATCTTATAATAACCTATAATGGGGAAAATATATGTAACTGAATCACATTGCTGAATACCCAAACTAACACAATATTGTCAATCAGCTATACTTTAATTTTAAAAAGTTATTACCAGATAGTGGCTACATTTCCCCATGCTATACAACGTATCCTTGTTGCTTATCTATTTTGTACATGGTAGTTTGTATTTCTTAATGCCATGCTCCTGTATTGTCTCTCTCATCCATCTCCCCACTAATAACCCCTAATTTGTTTTCTGTGTCTGTAAGTCTGTTTCTCTACTGTTATATATATGTTTTATTTTTTAGATTCCACTTTAAAGTGATATTCAGTATTGATCTTCCTCTGTCTGATTTATAGCATCAAGCATAATATTCCCTAGGTCCATACACATTGCTGAATGGTAGAACTTCAGTTTTACTGTTACAGTGAAATAATATTCCATTGTGCATATATAACACATTCTTTATCCATTCATCTGTTGATGGACACTGGGGTTGCTTCCAAATCTTGGCTGTTATAAAGAATGATGATATGAACATTGGGCTGCATTTATCTTCTCAAACTAGTGTTTTTATTGTTTCCATATATACACTAATGAGTGGAAGTACTGAATCATATGGTAGTTCTATTTTCAGTTTTTTGGGGAACCTCCATGGTGGCTGTACCAATTTACATATCCACCAACAGTATACAAGGCTTCCTTTTTCTTTCAGTTCAGTTCAGTCACTCAGTCGTCTCTGACTCTTTGCGACCCCGTGAATCGTAGCACACCAAGCATCCCTGTCCATCACCAATTCCTGGAGTTAACCCAGACTCATGTCCATCGAGTTGGTGATACCAGCCAGCCATCTCATCCTCTGTCGTCCCCTTCTCCTCCTGCCCCCAATCCCTCCCAGCATCAGGGTCTCTTTCAATGAGTCAAGTCTTCGCATGAGGTGGCCAAGTATTGGAGTTTCAGCTTCAGCATCAGTCCTTCCAATGAACACCCAGGACTGATCCTTTAGGATGGACTAGTTGGAACTTCTTGCAGTCCAAGGGACTCCCAAGAGTATTCTCCAACACCACAGTTCAAAAGCATCAATTCTTTGGTGCTCAGCTTTCTTCACAGTCCATCTCTCGCATCCATACATGACCACAGGAAAAACCATAGCCTTGACTAGATGGACCTTTGTTGGCAAAGTAATGTATCTGCTTTTGAATATGCTATCTAGGGTGGTCCTTCTAAGGAATAAGCATCTTTTAATTTCATGGCTGCAATCACCATATGCAGTGATTCTCGAGTCCAAAAAAATAAAGTCTGACACTGTTTCCACTGTTTCCCCATCTATTTCCCATGAAGTGATGGGACCAGATGCCATGATCTTTTCGGTTTGTTGAGCTTTAAGCCAACTGTTTCACTCTCCTCTTTCACGTTCATCAAGAGGCTTTTTAGTTCCTCTTTACTTTCTGCCATAAGGGTGGTGTCATCTGCATATCTGAGATTATTGATATTTCTCCCAGCAGTCTGGATTCCAGCTTCTTCTTTTTCCAGCCCAGCGTTTCTCATGATGTACTCTGCATATAAGTTAAAAAAGGAGGGTGACAATATACAACCTAAACGTACTCCTTTTCCTATTTGGAACCAGTCTGTTGTTCCATGTCCAGTTCTAAATGTTGCTTTCTGACTTGCATATAGGTTTCTCAAGAGGCAGGTCAGGTGGTCTGGTATTCCCATCTCTCAGAATATTCCACAGTATATTGTGATCCACACAGTCAAAGGCTTTGGCATAGTCAATAAAGCAGAAAGAGATGTTTTTCTGGAACTCTCTTGCTTTTTCCATGAGCCAGCGGATGTTGGCAATTTGATCTCTGGTTCCTCTGCCTTTTCTAAAACCAGCTTGAACATCTGGAAGTTCACATATTGCTGAAGCCTGGCTTGGAGAATTTTGAGCATTACTTTACTAGGGTGTGAAATGAGTGCAATTGTGCGGTAGGTTGAGTATTCTTTGGCGTTGCCTTTCTTTGGGATTGGAATGAAAACTGACCTTTTCCAGTCCTGTGGCCACTGCTGAGTTTTCCAAATTTGCTGGCATATTGAGTGTAACACTTTCACAGCATCACCTTAAGGATTTGAAATAGCTCAACTGGAATTCCATCACCTCCACTAGCTTTGTTCATAGTGATGCTTTCTAAGGCCCACTTGACTTCACCTTCCAGGATGTCTGGCTCTAGGTGAGTGATCACACCATCGTGATGATCTCAGTCGTGAAGATCTTTTTTGTACAGTTCTGTGTATTCTTGCCACCTCTTCTTAATATCTTCTGCTTCTGTTAGGTCCATACCATTTCTGTCCTTTATCGAGCCCATCTTTGCATGAAATGTTCCTTTGGTATCTCTAATTTTCTTGAAGTGATCTCTAGTCTTTCCCATTCTGTTGTTTTCCTCTATTTCTTTGCATTGATCGCTGAAGAGGCTTTCTTATCTCTCCTTGCTATTCTTTGGAACTCTGCATTCAGATGCTTATATCATTCCTTTCTCCTTTGCTTTTCACTTCTGTTCTTTTCACAGCTATTTGTAAGGCCACCTAACACAGCCATTTTGCTTTTTTGCATTTCTTTTCCATGGGGATGGTCTTTATCCCTGTCTCCTGTAGAATGTCATGAACCTCCATCCATAGTTCTTCAGGCACTCAGTCTATCAGATCTAGTCCCTTAAATCTATTTCTCAATTCAACTGTATAATCATAAGGGATTTGATTTAGGTCATACCAGAATGGTCTAGTGGTTTTCCCTACTTTCTTCAATTTAAGTCTGAATTTGGCAATAAGGAGTTCATGATCTCAGCCACAGTCATTTCCTGGTCTTGTTTTTGCTTACTGTATAGCGCTTCTCCAACTTTGGCTGCAAAGAATATAATCAATTTTATTTCGGTGTTGACCATCTGGTGATGTCCACGTGTAGAGACTTTTCTTGTTTTGTTGGAAGAGGATGTTTGTATGACCAGTGCATTCTTTTCCCAAAACTCTATTAGCCTTTGTCCTGCTTCATTCTGTACTCCAAGGCCAAATTTTCCTGTTACTCCAGGTGTTTCTTGACTTTCTACTTTTGCATTCCAGTCTCCTATAATGAAAAGGACATCTTTTTGGGTGTTAGTTCTAGAAGGTCTTGTAGGTCTTCATAGAACCATTCAACTTCAGCTTCTTCAGCATTACTGGTTGGGGCATAGGCTTGGATTACTGTGATATTGAATGGTTTGCCTTGGAAATGAACAGAGATCATTCTGTCATTTTTGAGATTGCATCCAAGTACTGCATTTTGCGGACTCTTTTGTTGACCATGATGGCTACTCCATTTCTTCTAAGGGATTCTTGCCCACAGTAGTAGATATAATGGTCATGAGTTAAATTCACCCATTCCAGTCCATTTTAGTTCTCTGATTCCTAGAATGTTGACATTCACTCTTGCCATCTCCTGTTTGACAACTTCCAATTTGCCTTGATTCATGAACCTAACATTCCAGGTTCCTATGCAATATTGCTCTTTACAGCATCGGACCTTGCTTCTATCACCAGTCAGATCCACAACTGGGTATTGTTTTTGCTTTGGCTCCATCCCTTCATCTTTCTGGAGTTATTCCTCCACTGATCTCCAGTAGCATATTGGGCCCTTACTGACCTGGAGTGTTCCTCTTTCATTATCCTATCATTTTGCCTTTTCATACTGTTCATGGGCTTCTCAAGGCAAGAATACTGAAGTGGTTTGCCATTCCCTTCTCCAGTGGACCACATTCTGTCAGACCTCTCCACCATGACCCGTACGTCTTGGGTGGCCCCACTTGGCATGGCTTAGTTTCATTGAGTTAGAAAAGGCTGTGGTCCATGTGATCAGATTGGCTAGTTTTCTGTGATTATGGTTTCAGTGTGTCTGCCCTCCGATGTCCTCTCGCAACATCTACTGTCTTACTTGGGTTTCTCTTACCTTGGACGTGGGGTATCTCTTCATGGCTGCTCCAGCAAAGGGCAACCGCTACTCCTTACCTTGGACGAGGTCACCCCTCCTGAACTTGAATGTGGAGTACCTCCTCTCAGCCCTCCTGTGACTGCGCAGCCAGTGCTCCTTTTTCTGTGCTGTATCTCATAGATTTTTAAATGGTATTTCCATTTTCATTTCTCTGATGTATTTTTCTGATTGCCTCTGACTTTTTCATTCACCCACTGTTTTGTTTTTTAATAGCATACTGTTTATATTTCTTCTTTTCCTATTTTTCTTTCTGTAATTGACCTAGTTTCATATTACTGTTGTTTGAAAAAATGATGGAAATTATTTATATCACCTTATCAGTTAAGTTCATTCACTCAGTCATGTCCGACTCCAACCCCATTGACTGCAGCACACCAGGCCTCCCTGTCCATCATCAACTCTTAGAGTTTTCTCAAATTCATATCCATCGAGTCAGTGATGCCATCCAAAAATTTCATCTTCTGTCATCTCCTTCACTTCATGCCTTCAATCTTGCCCAGCTTGGGAGTCTTTTCAAATGAGTCAATTCTTTGCATCAGGTGGCAAAGGTATTGGAGCTTCAGCTTTAACATCAGTCTGTCCAATGAATATTCAGGACTGATTTCCTTCAGGATGGACAGGTTGGATCTCCTTGCAGTCCAAGGGACTCTCAAGAGTCTTCTCCAACACCACAGTTCAAAAGCATAAATTCGTTGGCTCTCAGCCTTCTTCACAGTCCAACTCTCACATCCATACATGACCACTGGAAAAAACACAGCCTTGACTAGACAGACGTTTGTTGGCAAAGTAAGTTGGCAAAGTAAAAAAGTCTCTGCTTTTTTAATATGCTGTCTAGGGTGGTCATAAATTTTCTTCCAGGGAGCAAGCATCTCTTAATTTCTTGGCTGAAGTCACAATCTACAGTGATTTTTAACCCCCCAAAATAAAGTCTGTCACTATTTCCATTGTTTCCCATCTGTTTGCCATGTAGTGATGGGACCAGATGCCATGATCTTCGTTTTCTGAATGTTGAGATTTAAGCCAGCTATTTCACTGTCTTCTTTCCCTTTCATCAAGAGGCTCTTTAGTTTCTTTTCACTTTCTGCCATAAGGGTGGTGTCATCTGCATATCTGAGGTTATTGATATTTCTCCCGGAAATCTTGATTCCAACCTGTGTTTCTTCCAGCCCAGCATTTCTCATGATGTACTCTGCATATAAGTTAAATAAGCAGGGTGACAGTATACAGTCTTGATGTACTCCTTTTCCTATTTGGAACCAGTCTGTTGTTCCATGTCCAGTTCTAAATGTTGCTTCCTGACCTGCATACAGATTTATGAAGAGGCAGGTCAGGTGGTCTGGTATTCCCATCTCTTAAAGAATTTTCTGCAGTTTGTTGTGATCCACACAATCAAAGGATTTGATATAGTAAATTAAGCAGAAGTAGATGTTTTTTTGGAACTCTCTTGCTTTTGTGATGATCCAACAGATGTTGGCAATTTGATCTCTGGTTCCTCTGCCTTTTCTAAAACCAGCTTGAACATCTGGAATTTCATGGTTCACAATATGTTGAAGGCTGGCTTGGAGAATTTTGAGCATTATTTTAGTGGCATGTGAGATGAGTTCAACTGTACGGTAGTTTGAACATTTTTTGGCATTGCCTTTCTTTGGGATTGGAATGAAAACTGACCTTTTCCAGTCCTGTGGCCACTGCTGAGTCTCCAAATTTGCTGGCATATTGAGTGCAGCACTTTCACAGCATCATCTTTTAGGATTTGAAATAGCTCAACTGGAATTCCATCACCTCCACTAGCTTTGTTCATAGTGATACTTCTAAGGCCCACTTGACTTCATATTCCAGGATGTCTGGCTCTATGTTAGTGATCACACCATCCTGGTTATCTCAGTCATGAAGGTCTTTATTGTATAGTTCTTCTGTGTATTCTTACTATTTTCTGCTTCTGTTAGGTCCATACAATTAATGTCCTTTATTGTGCATGAAATTTTCCCTTGGTATCTAATTTTCTTGAAGAGATCTCTAGTCTTTCCCATTCTATTGTTTTCCTCTATTTCTTTGCATTGATCACTGAGGAAGGCTTTCTTCTCTCTCCTTGGTATTCTTTGGAACTCTGCATTCAAATGGGTATTTCTTTCCTTTTCTCCTTTGACTTTCACTTCTCTTCTTTTCATGGCTATTTGTAGGCCTCCTCAGACAACCATTTTGCCTTTTTGTATATCTTTTTCTAGGGGATGGTCTTGATCACTGTCTTCTGTACAATGTCATGAACCTTTCTCCATAGGTCTTCAGGCACTCTGTCTATCAGATCTAATACTTTGAATCTATTTCTCACTTCCACTGTATAATCATAAGGCATTTGGTTTAGGTCATACCTGAATGGTCTAGTGTTTTTCCCTACTTTCTTCAATTTATGTCTGAATTTTGCAATAAGGAGTTCATGATCTGAGCCACAGTCAGCTCCTGGTCTTGTTTTAGCTGACTATTTAGAGCTTCTCCATATTTGGCTTCAAAGAATGTAATCAATCTGATTTTGGTATTGACCATTTGGTGATGTCCATGTGTAGAGTCTTCTCTTCTGTTGTTGGAAGTGGTTGTTTGCTATGACCAGTGTATTCTCTTAACAAAGCTCTATTAGCCTTTGCCCTGTTTCATTCTGTGCTCCAAGGCCAAATGTTCCTGTTACTCCAGGTGTTTCTTGACTTCCTACTTTTGCATTCCAGTCCCCTATAATGAAAAGGACATCTTTTGGGTGTTAGTTGCAGAAGGTCTTGTAGGTCTTCATAAAACCATTCAACTGCAGCTTCTTCAGCATTATTGGTTGGGGTATAGACTTGGATTACTGTGATATTGAATGGTTGCCTTGGAAATGAACAGAGATCATTCTGTCATTTTTGAGATTGCATGCAAGAACTGCATTTTGGGCTCTTTTGTTGACTGTGATGACCACTCCATTTCTTCTAAAGGATTCTCTCCACAGTAGTACGTATAATGCTCATCTAAGTTAAATTCGCCCATTCCAGTTATTTTAGTTCACTGATTCCTAAAATGTCAGCATTCATTCTTGTCATCTCCTGTTTGATCACTTCCAATTTGCCCTTATTCATGGACTTTACATTTTCCTCTCCAATATTGTTCATTACTGCATTGGACTTTACTTCCATCACCAGTCACATCAACAACTGGGCATTGTTTTTGCTTTTGGATGTCTCTTCATTGTGGACTTATTTCTCCACTCTTCTCCAGTAGCATATTGGGCACCTACCAATCTGGGGAGTTGATCTTTCAGTGTCCTATCTTTTTGCCTTTTCATACTGTTCATGAGGTTCTCAAAGCAAGAATACTGAAGTGATTTGCCATTCCCTTCTCCAGTGGACCACGTTCTGTCAGACCTCTCCACCATGACCTGTCTGTCTTGGGTGGCCCTACAGGGCATGGCTCATAGTTTCATTGAGTTAGACAAGGCTGTAGTCCATGTGATGTTATTGGTTAGTTTTCTGTGATTGTGGTTTTTATTTTGTCAGTCCTCTGACTGATAAGAATAAGAGGCTTATGGAAGCTTCCTGATGGGAGAGACTGGCTGCTGGGGAAACTGGGTCTTGTTCTGATGGGTGGGGCCATGCTCAGTAAATCTTTAATCCAATTTTCTGTTGATGGCTGGGGCTGTGTTCCCTCCCTGTTATTTACCTGGAGCCAAACTATGGAGGAGGTAATGAAGATAATGGTGATCTCCTTCATAGGTCCCATGCATGCACCGCTACACTTAGTGCCCCCAACCCTGCAGCTGGCCACCGGCAACCCACGCCTCCACCAAAAACTCCTGGACACTCACAGGCAAGTCTTGGTCAGTCTCTTGTGGGGTCACTCCTCCTTCTTCCTGGATTCTGCACACAAGGTTCTGTCCTTTCCCTTCAAGAATCAGTTTCCCTATTTGTGTAAGTTCTGGAGGCTCTATGGTGGGTTATTGGCTACCTCCTACAAGAGGGCTTATCCCATACCCATATCTGCTGCCCCCAGAGCCCCTCCCCCTGCGGCAGTCCACTGCTGACCCATACCTTCATAGCAGACACTCAAACAGAGTTCTGTCTCAGTCTCTGTTGATAATTATTTTATAGCCTAGCATGTGATCCACCCAAAGTTTTTATGTCCTTTAAATAGAATGTGTATTCTACTATTTGGG
The DNA here is from genome assembly GCF_002263795.3 of Bos taurus. Taxonomy (NCBI): domain Eukaryota; kingdom Metazoa; phylum Chordata; class Mammalia; order Artiodactyla; family Bovidae; genus Bos; species Bos taurus. Next base: position 32,740,901 of record NC_037333.1, on the reverse strand, counting down.
TATGTAATATTATGTGAAAGTGAAAGAAAGTGAAGTTGCTCAGTCTTGTCCGACTCTTTGCGACCCCATAGACTATAGCCTACCAGGCTCCTCTGTCCATGGGATTTTCCAGGCAAGAGTACTGGAGTGGGTTGCCATTTCCTTCTCCAGAGGATCTTCCCGACCCAGGGATCGAACCTGGGTCTCCTGCATTGTAGGCAGACGCTTTACCATCTGAGACACCAGGGAAGCCTAATATTATGTGAATATCTATTAATTCCAGCTATTAATCTATTACATCATTTAAGACCACGGGAGCTGAGGTGGGAACTAAGGTGTTTATGGGAAATGGAAGTCATTAAAGCAGACCTCTCTCTGCCCTGTCTTGGGAGAAAACCAGCACATGTGTGCTCCTCAGGAGCAGAGTCCAGGCTTCCCACAGCCCTCCTGTTAGTCCTGTCCATCTTTCAACCAGCCAAATGGACACAACACCCACATCAGATCCCAGGACTAGAGTACCCAGTCTGCAGCTCTCACTGCTCAGTCCCCAGGGTAGGTTTCTGTCTGTGTATTTTTTCCTTTTTCACTGCAGGAGCCCTGAGCCCAACCTTATTGCTTGTCTTCCCTTCCTACCATATTATATGTACAACTTTCTTACACCCTGGCTTGTACAAGAGTCCTTCTGCCATTTTTTTTAGTTTTTAATGAGAATTATCTCATATGTAGATATATTTTTGATATGTTCCTTGGTTTAGCTGAACTCCACACCCTCTTACTATACCATTTTGGTCTATCTCCCTTCATACACAACTAAATGACTATTTTAGAAAGGAAGAAATGTCTCAAATCAATTCAACCAGAAACTGATAAAGATGAACAAATTAAAGCCAAAGTAAGCAGAAGAACATAATAAAGAACAGAGCAAATATAAATGAAATAGAAAAAGTAATATTAGAGAAAATCAATAAAAGCATAAGATAGTTCTTAAGAATATTAACAAAATTGGTAACTCTCAAGCCAGACTGATTAGGGAGGAAAAAAAATAAAGAACAATATTTAATAATATCAGCAATAAGAGAGGTAATATAACTACTGATTCTATAGATATGCAAAAGATAATAAGGAAATATGAACAATTTTAGGTCAGTATATTTGATAGTCCATATGAAAAGGACAAATTCTTTAAAAGATAAGCAACTACAGATCAGAAAAGAAGAAAAGGATAAATGAGTTCTTTAGGTTTCAAGGACTTTATATTACCTCATTTATGCTCTTACTTCTGAAAGGAAAAGGGTTAACTTCAGCTTATAACTCACTCTCTGTTTCTTTTCTATATGAGACATCTAATGATCTTGACCAGACCTCCTTGTAAACATGTTAATATCATTTGCAAGAAGGATAGGGATGCCCCTATCTAAAAATGCTTTCTAGCAAGATATATCTGGTCTGTCTGGATCACTTATTATAAGCAAACCTATATTTATGGATTCTTCATGGTTAGCTGGGGAAAAAAGGAGAATATATTGTTCTGTATATGTAGCAAATGAATTAGACACACAGGATTCCCAATACAAAATTGCTTCCTTTGTAGCAATGGTCTTGTATATAGTGTTCAGAATTTTTGTTTATCTGAATCCAAAAACCACCTGTAATATAGGAAAAGGGGACATTTGGGGGAAGCTGTATTTGGTGGATGGGGCTTTCTCCAGAAAATGTCTATTAATGTACTTATTTCTATCTTATGTCCTTGAAATCATTAGTAAAGTTTGGTATTGGGTAAGAAGTATAACTTGCATAAATCAGCTTGACAACTCAGTCCTTTGTATTAACATGACCTCACTTTGCCTACTATAGTCTTAATATATAGAATATATTGAGAAATGATTCAATATTGATTGTTTAAAAATTGAGATAAAAGACATCTACTTTTTTTGCTCAATGTGATACATACTAGACATCCAATATATACAGATGTGACACAATTTAACCTACAATATAAACATTTTATAATATTTTGCATATAATTTATAACAATGTCTTTACACAGAGTGATGTTTCATACCCTGATATGTACATAACACTAACATATTTACTACGGTTAAAATTATATATACATATATATAAAAATGTATAAACTTATAGTTATTACTACAGTAAGTAATTTATATTTATCACACTAGTTGTCTAAATTATTATTCTGTGGTACTTGTCTTAGTGTACGAGGAATTCTTTGCTCTCTTTTTCTCCCCCATGACCTTTTAATAGAAAGTTCCAACATCTGGGATTCTAGGAATTTTGTGCCATTTTGGTTCAATGCTATTCTGGATTCAGATATAACAGTGTGGAGTTTGATGCTGTTTGAAGAAGCTAGGGTTTATCTTGTGTTATGCTTTGAAAATGAGAAGAAAGGGCTTTCCTATATTTGGAAGTATCCTGGCAATGAGAAAAGGGTAAAGAAAATCACTGCAGAATGCTGTTTGTTCAATTCAAAAAGAAGTCTGCTATTTTACGGGCCATTTTTATTCTTTGACTAGCTTCCCTGGAGAGATTCAAATAAAGAGGTTTGAAATATACTAGGTTGAAAGGCTGAATATGTCAAAAGTATGGATCACTGAAGCAAGATCTTCATCTTGCAGCTTAATTTTCTGGCTGGAGCACTTTACAAATGAACGGAGACATTCGTGGTTATTGCTGATGCCTCAGACTCCAGGAACATCAATGAGTCTCCAAGGGGTTCAAAATATTTCACCACACTGAACATCAATGGGGAGTTTTTCTCTAGCAGAACATATGCTATAAACCTTACCAAATTTCCAAATTTCTCATTTCAATAATAAATACATTGTTACACTGTACAGCAAAGGCCAAGCCAAGCACATTGTAAACAAATTTTGTTTATCATTTTATGCAACAGGGAAAACTTGTCATTTTATGCAACAGGGCTGGTTTCCCTGTTGCATAAAATGATAACTGTGCATTAAAATGGGCAATATTGACCTGTATATCCTTTGAATATTTCTGCTTCTTTATTATTTTATGTCATTAATCCTCCTGTGGTCTCAAGCAGAAAGCATAAATGTTCAACTCAGTGGTTTCACTCAAGGTGTTTCCATAAGTATTGCTATAGTCATGTAAAGATCCAAAATCCTTTTTATGCAAATTTTATTGACTGACAATAATGTACTTTCCAACTCTTCCAGAAAGACCCTGGAATGGAATAGTGAATTTGGAGTTCAATGTAAGAAATTTAAAAATATTTCCAGGAGCTTGCTATTTAAGAAATAATTTTTGGCTTGCTACAGGGCCCCAGGATACCAGATGACCAAGGGGACCTATACTGCCTCACTTGAATAAGACTTACCCAGTAGGGCTTTCCTCATAGCTCAGTTGGTGTGATTCCACCTGCAATACAGGAAATCTGGGTTCAATCCCTGAGTCAGAAAGATCCTCTGGAGAAGGAAGTTGCAACCCATTCCAGTAGTCTTGCCTGGAGAATCCCATGGACAGAGGAGCCTGGCAGGCTACAGTTCATGGGGTCACAAGAATCAGACATGACTTAGTGACTAAATCACCACAACCACCAAGGTTAGGCCTGCCCATCAGGCCTCAGTAATCAGGCAAGGATAAGGATGAGTCTAGGCATATACTAAAGGAACAAATAAAGTAAAATTCAATTTCTCTCATATTCCATATATATCTATGTCTCACCACATTGCAGCCCCTACCTCAAGCCATAAATATGACCTCATAGAGAGATTTCTATAACCAGCTCAAAGAGGAGGAAACAGCTTGAGCCTGGCTTACCAATGACTTTGCATAATATCTGTCACCAGCTATAAATGATAGCTCAGTTGGTAAAGAATCTGCCTGCAATGCAAGAGACCCCAGTTCAATTCCTGAGTCAGGAAGATCCACTGGAGAAAGGACAGGCTACCCACTCCAGTATTCTTGGGCTTCCCTTGTGGCTCAGCTGGTAAAGAATTCACCTGCAATGTGGGAAACCTGAGTTCGATCCCAGGGTTGGGAAGATCCCCTGGGGAATGGAAAGGCTGTCCACTCCAGTATTCAGGCCTGGAGAATTCCATGGACTGTATAGTCCATGGGGTCACAAAGAGAAGGACACAACTGAGCAACTTTCACTTTCATACAGATGCCTTAAGTATTCTGCTTACTATGGTTGCTTCTAAGGGCACAAATATAGACCATGGCGTGGGGAGCAGCAACGAGCAGGACATGACTGAGCAACTTTCATTTTCACTTTCGTAAATAGACTGCTGTAGCATGTCTTTCCCATCTAGGTATGTTTCTTGAAGACAATGGAGACAGTCAATCTTTCACATGGCCATTTTGCCTGCTTATCCTAGAAGAATGAATGACTTATAGTGAGTATATATTATGGTTTGTGCCTGGTTCTGCCTGGCCTCGAAGGGTAAGACAAAATGTACTGAATAATGAGGAACTTGGAAAGAAAAAGACTGGACATTTGATTACAAGGAGGTTTTAGAAAGAAGCAATGGCACTGTATTTTCTGAATGAGTTTTGCCTCTGGTTTTCATGCTTATGTGAGTACCACTATCCTTGAACACATTGAATGCCTTATAACACATATTCTCTAGTAAAATAGTTTTTGTTTCTAGAAAAAGTATATCAGTGTCCTGATGACTTAAGAATTTGAGGTCTTCTTATATACTGTGTATCATACAGATTACTAACATAGAATAGTGGAAGTTCAGTTCAGTTCAGTCGCTCAGTCGTGTCCGACTCTTTGCGAACCCATGAATTGCAGCACGCCAGGCCTCCCTGTCCATCACCAACTGCTGGAGTTCATTCAGACTCACGTCCATTGAGTCAGTGATGCCATCCAGCCATCTCATCCTCTGTCATCCCCTTCTCCTCCTGCCCCCAATCCCTCCCAACATCAGAATCTTTTCCAATGAGTCCACTCTTCGCATGAGGTGGCCAAAGTACTGGAGTTTCAGCTTTAGCATCATTCCTTCCAAAGAAATCCCAGGGCTAATCTCCTTCAGAATGGACTGGTTGGATCTCCTCACAGTCCAAGGGACTCTCAAGAGTCTTCTCCAACACCACAGTTCAAAAGCATCAATTCTGCAGCGCTCAGCCTTCTTCACAGTCCAACTCTCACATCCATACATGATCACAGGAAAAACCATAGCCTTGGCTAGGCAGACCTTTGTTGGCAAAGTAATGTCTCTGCTTTTTAATATGCTATCTAGGATGGTCATAACTTTCCTCCCAAGGAGTAAGCGTCTTTTAATTTCATGGCTGCAGTCACCATCTGCAGTGATTTTGGAGCCCAGAAAAATAAAGTCTGGCACTGTTTCCACTGTTTCCCCATCTATTTCCCATGAAGTGATGGGACCAGATGCCATGATCTTCGCTTTCTGAATGTTGAGCTTCAAGCCAACTTTTTCACTCTCCACTTTCACTTTCACCAAGAGGCTTTTTAGTTCCTCTTCACTTTCTGCCATAAGGGTGGTGTCATCTGCATATCTGAGGTTATTGATATTTCTCCCGGCAATCTTGATTCCAGCTTGTGTTTCTTACAGTGGAAACAACTTATTAATTGGATAAAAATACCTTCTTGATCTATAAGCAATTGTTTTCTGAGTATAATTTTCAGTAGTGTCTTCTCACTCATACAAATAGTGATTGGAATGGCATATTATATGATACTCTATTTAGTAAACACATTTTTAGATATACCTAGGAAACAACATTTTGTATTACTATACAGAGGGGTTAAGATTACCAGAAGTCTGATGTAAACTTATATAGGCAACAGTAGCCTAAATTACGGAAGTGAGAAATAGATTTAAGGGACTAGATTTGATAGAGTGTCTGATGAACTATGGATGGAGGTTCATGACACTGTACAGGAGACAGGGATTAAGAATATCCCTATGGAAAAGAAATGCAAAAAAGCAAAATGGCTGTCTGGGGAGGCCTTACAAATAGCTGTGAAAAGAAGAGAAGCAAAAAGCAAAGGAGAAAAGGAAAGATATAAGCACCTGAATGCAGAGTTCCAAAGAATAGCAAGGAGAGATAAGAAAGCCATCCTCGGTGATCAGTGGAAAGAAATAGAGGAAAACAACAAAATGGGAAAGACTAGAGATCTCTTCAAGAAAATTAGAGATACCAAGGGAATATTTCATGCAAAGATGGACTCAATAAAGGACAGAAATGGTATGGACCTAACAGAAGCAGAAGATATTAAGAAGAGGTGGCAAGAATACACAGAAGAACTATACAAAAAAGAGCTTCACGACCAAAATAATCATGATGGTGTGATCACTCACCTAGAAACAGACATTCTGGAATGTGAAGTCAAGTGGGCCTTAGAAAGCATCACTATGAACAAAGCTAGTGGAGGTGATGGAATTCCAATTGAGCTATTCCAAATCCTGAAAGATGATGCTGTGAAAGTGCTGCACTCAATAGGCCAGCAAATTTGGAAAACTCAGCAGTGGCCACAGGACTGGAAAAGGTCAGTTTTCATTCCAACCCCAAAGAAAGGCAATGCCAAAGAATGCTTAAACTACAGCACAATTGCACTCATCTCACATGCTAGTAAAGTAATGCTCAAAATTCTCCAAGCCAGGCTTCAGCAATATGTGAACCGTGAACTACCAGATGTTCAAGCTGGTTTTAGAAAAGGCAGAGGGACCAGAGATCAAATTGCCAACATCCGCTGGCTCATGGAAAAAGCAAGAGAGTTCCAGAAAAATACCTATTTCTGCTTTATTGACTATGCCAAAGCCTTTGACTGTGTGAATCACAATAAACTATGGACAATGCTTCAAGAGATGGGAACACCAGACCACCTGACCTGCCTCTTGAGAAACCTATATGCAGGTCAGGAAGCAACAGTTAGAACTGGACATGGAACAACAGACTGGTTCCAAATATGAAAAGGAGTACATCAAGGCTGTATATTGTCACCCTGCTTATTTAACTTCTATGCAGAGTACATCATGAGAAACACTGGGCTGGAAGAAGCACAGGTTGGAATCAAGATTGCTGGGAGAAATATCAATAACCTCAGATATGCAGATGACACCACCCTTATGGCAGAAAGTGAAGAGGAACTAAAAAGCCTCTTGGTGAAAGTGAAAGTGGAGAGTGAAAATGTTGGCTTGAAGCTCAACATTCAGAAAGCGAAGATCATGGCATCTGGTCCCATCACTTCATGGGAAATAGATGGGGAAACAGTGGAAACAGTGTCAGACTTTATTTTGGGGGGCTCCAAAATCACTGCAGATGGTGACTGCAGCCAGAAAATTAAAAGACACTTACTCCCTGGAAGGAAAGTTATGACCAACTTAGATAGTATATTGAAAAGCAGAGATATTACTTTGCCAACAAAGGTCCATCTAGTCAATGCCATGGTTTTTCAAGTGGTCGTGTATGGATATGAGAGTTGGACTGTGAAGAAAGCTGAGTGCCGAAGAATTGATGCTTTTAAACTGTGGTGTTGGAGAAGACTCCTGAGAGTCCCTTGGACTGCAAGGAAATCCACCCAGTCCATCCTAAAGGAGATCAGTCCTGGGTGTTCATTAGAAGGACTGATGCTAAAGCTGAAACTCCAATACTTTGGCCACCTCATGCGAAGAGTTGACTCATTGGAAAAGACTCTGATGCTGAGAGGGATTGGGGGCAGGAGGAGAAGGGGACGACAGAGGATGAGATGGCTGGATGGCATCACCAACTCAATGGACATGAGTTTGAGTGAACTCTGGGAGTTGGTGATGGACAGGGATACTTGGTGTGCTGTGATTCATGGGCTTGCAAGGAGTCAGACACAACTGAGTGATTGAACTGAACTGAGCCTAAATTATGGCTCTCTTTCCTCCAAATTAAATTTGGCTTATCTTACCTGGACTAGAACCCTAAACAGCACAGAACTAACTGGTTAAGAGTACCTTATTCTCATATCTAACACTTACTGTCCACGTGATTTTCAGCAAATAACTTTGCTAAGATGCAGTAGCTTCATTTATATAATTAAAGCCTATATGGCCAAAATCAGTCTTACCATTTTATTGTTTTCCCCATTTATGAATTAAATAAATCTTTAAAACATACTGACTCTTTGTGTAATGGTTTTTAACTTAAAAAAAAAATTATCCTTTAACATAAGACATCCAAGTAGGATCACCTGCTGAAGACAATTAAACCATGTAGCCCAAAAAAGTGTACTTTACATGCTGTTTAAATCCAGGCGTGTATATATATTTTTTCTTCTTCAAGGAAACCAGAGCAGCAAAAGAATTTTACTTCTGCTGCCTTCTCTGATTCTCTGTTTTCACTTCTGACTGTTTTCATTTGTTCATTGTTTTTGGCCAAGTGTAGTTTTGATTCTAGTTTAAACATGACTTTCACATTGGTGGCAGTAGTGTTTGGGAACTAAGATTTAATTTTCTGATCATTTGATGATTTCTGTTGAGTAAAAGAAGGGACCTATTCTTGGGCTTCTCTTGTAGGTCAGTCAGTAAAGAATCTGCCTGCAGTGCGGGAGAACCAAATTCGATCCCTGGGTTGGGAAGGTCCCCTGGAGAAGGAAATGGCAACCCACTCCAGTATCCTTGCCTGGAAAATCTCACGGACAGAGGAGCCTGGTGGGCTGCAGTCCCTGGTGTAGCAAAGAGTTGGGCAAAACTGAGTGACTAACACCTACTTACTTACTTATCCTTTGTCTGGTGAGGGATACTGATGATTTGTTTTGTTAATCTTTTTATGGTCAACTTATCATATGTGCAAAGATCACCTCCAAAGATGGTCAACAAGAATTTTTCCATCCCTATATTGTCATTCTAGTTCTTTCTTCAATAGGTAGAATTCTTTTACTACCTTTGGAATCTAGTCTGGCCTTGTGACTTGCTTTAACCAATACTATGTAGAATAGTGATAATGCACCAATTCCAGACAAAGCGCATATAATGCTTGACAACTTCCACTTCTGCTATCTTGGAGCTACAGGTGGAACATTTAAGGAGTCAATTATCCTGCTAGAGAAAAGACAGCAAACCACATTTATTCCAGTTATTCCAACTCAGACATCAGACATCTGAATGAAGCCATCTTGTATATTCAAGCAGAACCAAAATTTCCCATTGTATAGGGCCCAAAGATTGATTACAGACAACCCTAGTGCAGCAGCACAACAAACCCGCTATGTCCAACCAAGGCACAGAATTGTGAGCAATGATAAGCCACTGCTAGATTAAGTCATTAAGTTTTGAATGAGTTGTAATACAGGAACAGATAACTAAGAAAGATGTTTACGCACTAAATTCTTATTAAGATATCTAAAAAAGTAAAGACACTCTCAATCTAGACATTCTCAGCTACAGAAAAGATCTCTGTGAATTATACTGGAATTGTTCCATATACATATATATATATGTATACACACACACATATATATACATATATTTCCTTCTATTTAATTTCATACAGTTGGATTATGTTGAAATAATAATATTGTAATTATGCACTTTGTCTATTTCAGAAAAAATGAAAGGAAGTATACAGCTATAAAAGGTGTTTTTTTTTTGGAAAAACAAGTTAGTTATTTTGATCAAAAGACATAATAAAAGGGTTTGAGAAAAGGAGAAGAGTAAGGAATGAATATAAAAAGTACAATGAAGTTAATCACTACTGACATTAAAACCAAAATGGGAATATAGAAATTTTGTTTTTATTAACACATTATTTCCTTTTTTCTTATAATCTATTTTTATTTCATAGTTATTAAATCTTTTCCATTTATGTTTGAACCAATGAATTACATTCAGAACTATACAACATAAAAGTAGGTACAATGTCTACCTTAGATTTTATAAAAAATTTTTTTCATTTATAATTAGAACTTGATTTCTGATCTTTTAAAACATTTATGTTTCTATAACTCTGTTCTTCTAGCTTTAATACTGGTATCTTTTCATGAATTCACAGAAGAAAAAATTAGGCCCAAAAAACTGTCAATTTATAAATTTTTCATTTGAAATCTTTATTATACTATTTTTTTTAAATTAAATTTATCATTAATTCACTGTAGAGATTAGAAATATCAAATATTTGAGAAATACAATTTCTGTATAACAAGGTTATCAACGTTGCATGATTCTGATGTACCTGTCAGTTTTTAGTTAAAACTTTCATTTTCTCCTGAGCTAAAATAAGTGTATATAATATTACAACTGAAAAAGCAACCTATTTCACATTCATTGTAGATTACTTTCCTTTATAAATAATATATCAGTTTCTTTATAATTATTAATTCTCTTTATGGTTCATGTGATATATGTATATATTGCTGTCTTTAATCAGATATCAATCATGAACACTAGCTTTGATCCCAGAAATAGATTAGACAATTCTCTGTGTGGAAGACAATGGCATTTCTACAGGCAGCATCAGTTTTCTGAACTGCCTATTTGATTGTTTCATTCCTTAACCAGAAAAAACATCTGGCAAGTAAGCCTTTGTTAAAATAGGAAATTTGAAAGTTATTGTTTTAAAGTTTCTTTTCATTCTGATTTTGAAAGATCATTACTTTCTCTGAAAAGGAATGGAAAAGCTATTACTATTACCAAAGCACGATTACACATTGTGAATTTTTAAAATATTGATCATAAAACTCAACACGAATGTCAATGCCTGCACTATTAGAGCAATTATAGTATGTTTTGCCTTTCCAGTTTTAGCTAAAATATCTTCATACTCACCACTTAAATTTTTGGTTCTACAAACCAGATATTCTTTCTCAAAGGCTGACTTTCTCACTTGGCTATATTTTACCTACACTGAAAACTAACAAAATACTAATTAACATTAGGTTAAAGTAAAACCTGTGTATTCATAAGTCCAAATTAGGAGTATTTGATGTGTTTATGTTACATTTGTGTGCAAATACATACTTTAACATATTTATTTTTGCTGTATATTTTATATATCTATTATTTATCTATATCCATATTTTATGTATAGACCAATACACAGACACCAACACTTCCAATATTCCTTTGTGTATATAATGAAATTACAAAATAGAAGACATTCAATGATACTGTAAAACTACCTCTAGGCACCATTATTGTTACTTAACAATTTAAGTTAAATAATTTCTTTAAACATATGCAATAAAATATGTAATATATATGTAATATGTATATTACTTTACATTTTTAATATTCTTACTAAACATGCTAGACATAAGCAAGTTGCTTAGCATCACACCTTTGGCCAAAGAATTGTTTTTCTGTTTTTTTTGTGACATAGTCTCCAATGACTCTACTATTAGTTCCACTGGGACCAATTTAAAACTATGCAGGCCTGTCCTCATGGATTGAATACAGCAATGTATCATTGTTTAAGTGTGCTACTCAAAAATTTGGAACTCAGAGGGAAAACACAGGGAAATTGAGTAAACAAAAAACTTTACCTACCCAACAAGTCCTCTTTTTAAAAAGTTTTAGAAACAATTTCTTACATCTACTTTATGTATAGTGCTTAAGGTATTAAAAAAAAAAAAAAAACCAGGGAGCCAGGAATTTCGTTTATATGCTTTACATTTTCTTCCTTTGGGAAAATACTCACTATATGTACCAGGAGAGATACTATACTACAGCAAATCCAAAGAAAAGGAAAGAGAGATTATGATATATTCAAAAGCAGGTGCTAGTATATGCTAGTTATTGTTAGCTGCTTTATATACATAAGATAGTATAGGCTCACAACAATACTACGAATTTAGATATTATTCCTATTTGATGGAAGAAGCTGAGATTCCAATGCTATTGGAACCTCTTTCTATCTGACTCCTGAAATTACAAAATTCTAATGAACTTAACTTGCTCATTCCTGCCTATCCATATGTTGCACAACTATTGCCTTATGTAATTTGTATCTGTACACTCCTTTCATACTTAACAAATATTTAATGACCGCTTAATAAACGTTAAAATGCACTTTACTCAGATTTTCATGCAGCCGTCTCTTTTGCATTGTCTTTGCAGAAATATTACTCCAATCTCTGTCCCATTTAATTTTTTTCATTGAATTAACTGCTAACTGTGGAACTATCATATTTATGTTTTGCATTTGTTTCATTTTATTCATTCATTGCATGTACTCTACAATAGATTTTAGGTCACCTGAGAACACAGGGACATTCACTGGTGTGTGTACAATGCTTGGAAAAAAAGTAGGTATTAATGAAATACTTGGCGCCTGACAGGATGGATAGAACCATGTAGAAATGAGTCCTAGGAACTGTGATAAATGAAGTTAGATTGTCTTTAACTCTGTAATGGTGCCCTGCTACCAGCTGGTAGACAGCAATTCTCAGGAGCTCAAATTGCATAAACTCAGAAAGTTTTAAATTAAAGGTCACCATCTGGAATGAGATCCACACATACTTAGTTCCAAAATACTGGTTTAAGGGGAATTATTACATTCCAAAGCTTTTCACTAATTCTCAAAATTGTTTATCTTGTTTATAAAAAATCAAATGTTTTCTTTGGAGACTTATAAAGGTCAATAACTCCATCTTATCTTAATTTGAGATTTATCAAACCCCAAATCTTGCTTTGACTATAAATAACAGAATCGTGTGTTTATGAAAATAGAACCATGTCGACTTTTAAAAATGGGAATGAAATTTAAAAATCTATCTAGTTTTATTATTATTTCTAATGAGTATATGAGTAAGCAAAATTAAGTCATTTAATGAAATAAAAAACATGCAAACCCTATTTCTTAATAATGTATCATGTGCAACAAGATTCAGTTTTGTCATATCCAGATTCTTGCCTGGAGAAGCCAATGGACAAAGGAGCCTGGTGGGCTAGAGTCCATAGGGTTGCAAAGAGTTGGACAAGACTGAAGCAAATTAGCATACATGCATACAATTATTAAAATGCCATAACAACTATTGACTCAGTTAATGTTCACATAAACACTTCAAGCTTACCATGGCATATATTAATTTATTATGTCATTTTTTAGTGAAGAACATCAATTTCAGGAATATTAAGTTACTTTGCTAATTCATTCTTTGGCAAATGTTAACTGGATACTTGCAAGGTGCCAGGAAATGAGCAAAACATGTATGTTCCCTTTTACCCTCTATGATACAAACACACTCATCAATGACACAAATAAAGTTGTTTTAAACAATATAACCAAAAAAGCATGAAAGTACATATAATTGGGGGAAACTGATCTTTCCTGAAATATCAGAGAAACCTTTCTTAAGGAAGTGAAATTTGAACTTATATCTAAAGAATGAGTAGAAATTAACTGGGAAAAAGAGAATGAAGTTACACTATATTATAAGTAAAGAAGTCAGCAAGTAAAAATAGCCAACGTGAAAGAAACCTGGTACCTAAATTTTCTATTTATAATCCAATATTATTATAAATAACAAAGGGAGTAGTTGTAATTAATTTATTCTAGACAAATAGATTATTCAACAACATGGATGATTTCCTTTATTAATACAGGTCTGGCTACCCTAACAGAAACCAAATAACATTGGTAGAAAGCAGATCATTGCAATAGTTGTGTCACGGACAATATGTCACTAATGCATACATGAGTAGTCGTTAAGTTGTGTTCGACTCTTTGTGACCCTATGGACTATAGCCCTCCAAGCTCCTCTGTCCATGGGATTCTCCAGGCAAGAATACTGGTATGTGAAGCCATTACCTCCCCTTCCCCACCCAGAGATTGAATCTGGATCTCCTGCATTGCAGACAAATTCTTTACTTGCTGAGCCATGAGGGAAGCCCATGCCACTGGTAGCAGAAACCAATGAGCTTTTTAACTCATCTGTATGCCCAGCATGCTATACAAACAGCATTTTCCATGTGTGCAATAAGGTTAAATATAGTGTCAAGCACTGGCTTAAATAACACAGAATTTTATTTACTTCTTTAATAACAATCTAAGCATGATCAATCCAGGGCTAAAATTGCATCACCTCTGCCTTAGGGATCTAGAACCACTTTATATTGACATCTGTAAAGTACTGACTCATACAAGTTATCCAGGATGGTACATGACTATAGCTGTACTCTAACTTGCTAAAAGGTTCGTTCCTACCCTGTGCTCTAAATTGCTTGAAAGCTCATTCCTACCCTATTAAAGCTTAGTGCAAGATCTGAACACATCACTTCTGGCTATATTCTATGGGCCAGAAGATGATTACTAACCATGGTTAACTTGAAAGGAATCTGAGAAATATAACCTTTCTTTTGGATGTACTTCTTTCTGTCTCCTATCAAAGAATTTATATTGTTAATGGCTTATATATTCCACAAGTATTATTGAATAGATCCTAGGTATCAACACTTTTCCAAGTACAGATACATTAGATATACATGTGTGAAAATAAAAATGTCTATCCTTGTTTTTATAATTTAATAGAGAAGAGTGACAATAATAAACATAAAATTAAATATATTAAGATGCATTTTAGAAAATTATAAGTACTATAGAAATAGAGGAATTAAAAGAGATTGATAGTAATGTGCTGGCAATGTTTAATAACCAGATGTGAAAATAATTTCTAATTTGTAGCATTTTCCAATTTCCATGTAGTAAATAATCCCACACCACAGACAATTTTAGCTACCAATGTGATATCAACCATTTTGCAAAATTTCTAAAATATTAACAGTTGACTATCATGAAACTGTGCAAGTTCACTCCAGCATATCACAGGACTTCAAGAAAGGTATGGTTTTAGATTTTGATATCATGATTAGAAACAGATATATAACACAATGACATCTGTGCTAACTGGATACATGGGAGAAAAGTTCTTTCAAAGGAAGGAAAGAACCTTTGCTAAAAATTAAGGATCTGGTAGTCTGAAGAACAGTAAACTGACAAGCATGGCTGCGGCCAAGTAAATAAAGAGTGGTATAGGAGATGAAGTCAAAGAGGAAACTGAGGTGAGACCACGTAGAGCTTTGTCAATGTTTAGAAGGGCTTTTTATGTGATTCAAATGTGTAGGCACTCAACTGATGATCTCTGAGCAGAGAGTGTGATAATTTTATCATTCTTTTCCTTAAAATGATTTCTCCAGCAGATTCTCCAAAAACAGACTATAGAGAGTATATAGAAGAGATAAATTATAAGGTTACAGAAAAAGGATCCAGTCAAGAGATAAATTTGGCACAGGTGATGATGGATTTCAATTTAAGTCTGAATTTGGCAATAAGGAGTTCATGATCTGAGCCACAGTCAGTTCCCAGTCTTGTTTTTAGTGACTGTATAGAGCTTCTCCAAGGCCAAATTTGCCTGTTACTCCAGGTATTTCTTGACTTCCTGCTTTTGCATTTCACTCCCCTATAATGAAATGGACATCTCTTTAGGGTGTTAGTTCTAGATGGTCTTGCAGGTCTTCATAGAACCGTTTAACTTCAGCTTCTTCAGCATTACTGGTTGGGGCATAGACTTGGATTACTGTGATACTGAACAGTTTGCCTTGGAAAAGAGCAGAGATCATCCTGTTGTTTTTTGAGATTGCATGCAAGAACTGCATTTTGGACTATTTTATTGACTATGAGGGCTATTCCACTTCTTCTATGGGATCCTTGCCCACAGTAGTAGATATAATGGTCATCCGAGTTAAATTTGCCCATTCCAGTCCATTTTAGTTCACCAATTCCTAAAATGTCAATGTTCACTCTTGCCATCTCCTATTTGACCACTTCCAATTTGCCTTGATTCATGGACCTAACATTCCAGGTTCCTATGCAATATTGTTCATTACCACATTGGACTTTTACTTCCATCACCAGTCACATCAACAGCTGGGCACTGTTTTTGCTTTTGGATGTGTCTTCATTGTGGACTTATTTCTCCACTCTTCTCCAGTAGCATATTGGGCACCTACCAATCTGGGGAGTTGATCTTTCTGGGTCCTATCTTTTTGCCTTTTCATACTGTTCATGGGGTTCTCAAGGCAAGAATACTGAAGTGGTTTGTCATTCCCTTCTCCAGTGGACCACATTTTGTCAGAACACTTCACCATGACCTGTCTGTCTTGGGTGGCCCTACAGGGCATGGCTCAGAGTTCCACTGAGTTAGACAAGGCTGTGGCCCATGTGATCAGTTTGATTAATTTTCTGTGATTGTGGTTTTTATTTTTTCATTTCTCTGACTGATAAGAATAAGAGGCACATGGAAGCTTCCTGATTGGAGAGACTGACTGCTGGGAAACTGGGTGTTATTCTGATTGGCATGACCATGTTCAGTAAATCTTTAATCCAATTTTCTATGATGGGCGAGGCTGTGTCCCCTCCCTGTTGTTTGACCTGAGACCAAACTATGGCGGAGGTAATGAAGAAAATGGTGACCACCTTCAAAAGGTCCTATGGATACACTGCCACACTCATTGCCACTGACCCTGCAACAGGCCACTGCCAACCCACAACTCCAGCAGAGACTCCTGGACTCTCACAGGCAAGTCTGAGTCAATCTCTTGTGGGGTCACTGCTCCTTTCTCCTGGGTCCTGGTGGGTATAAGGTTTTGATTGTGCCCTCCAAGAGTCTGTTTTCCCAGTCTTATATAAGTTCTGGCAGCTCTATGGTGGGGTTAAGGAGGTCACACCCAGGTCTGCTGTACCCAGAGCCCCTACCCCTGGGGCAGGCCACTGCTGACCTGTGCCTCTGCAGGAGACACTTAAACACTCAAAGGCAGGTCTGGCCCAGTCTCTGTGGGGTTTCCTGGTGTACCCAGGGTTTTGTTTGAGCTCTCCAAGCATCTTTGGAGGATATGGGGTTTGATTACATAGATGGGGAATAAATGAAAATAGTGCGAGAATTTATTTTGGGGGCTTCAAAATCACTGCAGATGGTGATTGCAGCCATGATTTTAAAAGACACTTGCTCCTTGGAAGAAAAGCTATGACCAAACTAGACAGCATATTAAAAAGCAGAGACATTACTTTGCCAAAAAGGTCTGCCTAGTCAAAGCTATGGTTTTTCCAGTAGTCATGTATGAATGTGAGAGTTGGACTATAATGAAAGCTGAACACCAAATAATTGATGCTTTTGAACTGTGGTGTTGGAGAAGACTCATGAGAGTCCCTTGGACTGCAAGGAGATCAAACCAGTCCATCCTAAAGGAAACCAGTCCTGAATATTTATTGGAAGGACTGATGCTGAGCTGAAACTCCAATACTTTGGCCACCTGATGTGAAGAACGGACTCATTGGAAAGGACCCCAGAATTGTTGAAAAAAAAAAAGGCCACAACCACAACAATCCCCCTTATCAAAACTGTTGTTCTCAAGTATTTTCTTCTTTGAAATCTCCATAACTATTTCAGGATGCTGTCTCTATAACAAGATCTTGCTACAAATGTTACTAAGAAAGCAACACTTTTTCAATATTCGGATTTTTTTTTCCCTGTCCCACCCCCTTAAGCCATAGACACTTTTGTCTGGTATTTAGACTTCCGAAATTTCTAACATCACAGAAAGTTCTATTGTATAAGGCTGGTGACAAATATTTTGTTTTACACAACAAAGGTAACTAAAGTTCTTGCTTACAACATCTGTGTGCTTGGGACTGCCACACAAACAAGCTGATGATTGGTGTTTGAGACTTGTAACTGTAGCTCTACATCTGGAATCAAATTCTGTAAAACTTTCTTATAATTACAAATCATGCTACAATATAAAACTAAAAGTAGATTTTAAAGTTATATGTTTATTTCTAGAACAATAACAAATGAAAATACTCCAGAGATAGAGGACTAGTCTTCCATTTTATTGTTCTGTCATCCCTTAAGATGCTGCCTTTGCTCACATGCCCAAGGAGATTCTTTAGCAAGATATTTCAACCAGTCAAAATTGGGAAAATAAAAGAGCACCCATGTGTTCTTTAGGAGCATAATTTAAAAGCTGCATTTTACCTCATGTTCGATTGGCCTAGACTTCATTGCATGGCTGCTCAAGGCATTTGGATGTGTCTATAAAGTGTGTCTTTTTTATTGGTAGATAGTTGTCCCTGAATTTTAAGGCCATATTACTACATTTTTTTTAAACACAGAGTAGATATTAGATCCCATCTAGGCATTGATTGGAGAAGGCAATGGCAACCCACTCCAGTACTCTTTCCTGGAAAATCCCATGGACGGAGGAGCCTGGTGGGCTGCAGTCCATGGGGTCACTAAGAGTCAGACACAACTGAGCAACTTCACTTTCACTTTTCACTTTCATGCATTGGAGAAGGAAATGGCAACCCACTCCATCGTTCTTGCCTGGAGAATCCCAGGGACGGTGGAGCCTGGTGGGCTGCCATCTATGAGGTCACATAGGGTCGGACACGACTGAAGCGACTTAGCAGCAGCAGCAGCAGCAGGCATTGATACTCAGTTTCAAAATCACTTTTTTATCTTTGTTTTTTTAAGATAGTATATGGGAAAAAACAATCAAATAAAATTGTATTGTAACTTCAGGTTTAAGAGTGCAGGCCAAAATTCCTTAGGTTCTTAAACCCATCTTTCCCACTTGTACACTGTATGATATTGATGGAATTATGGAATTATTTGTTTCATTTTCTTTATCTAGAAAATGAAAGTGACTTTTTTTTCTCCATTGGTTTGTGAGAGACTTAAATAATATAAAAATCTAAGGTGCACAGAACCAAATGTAGAGCCTTTCAGGACCTCCAGAGACACAGAGGAAATTGTCTTTTGCCTGGTCACCTGCTGAAAATCCCTGATGCTGGGAAAGATTGAAAGTAGGAGGAGAAGGGGGGACAGAGGATGAGATGGTTGGAGGGCATCACCGACTCAATGGACATGAGTTTGAGTAAACTCCAGGAGTTGGTGATGGGCAGGGAAGCCTGGAGTGCTGCAGTCTGTGGGGTTGCAAAGAATCAGACTGAGTGCCTGAACTGAACTACTGACAAGGCTTTTCACTGACTATGGCTAGGATGTCCTGGAGCCCAGTTACAGGGCTTTTCAACATCTACACTGATCAAATTTAGTGGGCTGACCATCTTATAAGGGGAATTTATCCATTTCAATTTAATAAACACTGCTGCTGCTGCTAAATCACTTCAGTCGTGTCTGACTCTGTGCAACCCCATAGACGGCAGCCCACCAGGCTCCCCCATCCCTGGTATTCTCCAGGCAAGAACACTGGAGTGGGTTGCCATTTCCTTTTCCAATGCATGAAAGTGAAAAAGTGAAAGTGAAGTTGCTCAGTCATGTCCAACCCTCAGAGACCCCATGGAGTGCAGCCCACCAGGCTCCTCCATCCATGGGAGTTTCCAGGCAAAAGTACTGGAGAGGGGTGCCATTGCACTATATTTTTTAAATACCACTATCATATTGTTAAGTCATAAGGGATTTGATTTAGGTCATACCTGAATGGTCTAGTGGTTTTCCCCATTTTCTTCACATAAGTCTGAATTTGGCAATAAGGAATTCATGATACAATGAATAAAGGCAATAAGGAGTTGACTATACAGTGGAAATGAGAATAGATTTAAGGGACTAGATCTGATAGAGTGCCTGATGAACTATGAATGGAGGTTTGTGACATTGTACAGGAGATAGGAATCAAGACCATCCCCAAGAAAAAGCAATGCAAAAATGCAAAATGGCTGTCTGAGCAGGCCTTACAAATAGCTGTGAAAAGAAGAGAAAAGAAAAGCAAAGGATAAAAGGAAAGATATACCCATTTGAATGTAGAGTTCCAAAGAATTCCAAGGAGAGATAAGAAAGCCTTCCTCAGTGATCAGTACAAAGAAAAATAGAGGGAAACAATAGACTGGGAAGTCTCTTCAAGAGGCTTTCTGAAAAGCTCTCTTCAAGAAAATTAGAGATACAAGGGAACACTGCATGCAACAATGGGCTCAATAAAGGACAGAAATATCATGGACCTAAGAAAAGCAGAAGATACTAAGAAGAGGTGGCAAGAATACACAGAACTGTACAAAAAAGATCTTTGGGACCCAGATAATCACAATGGTGTGAACACTCACACAAACCTAAAGTCTGAGATCCTGGAATGTGAAGTCAAGTGGGCCTTAAAAGCATCATTACGAACAGAGCTAGTGGAGGTGATGGAATTCCAGTTGAGCTATTTTAAATCCTGGAAGATGATGCTGTGAAAGTGCTGCACTCAATATGCCAGCAAATTTGGAAAACTCAGCAGTGGCCACAGGACTGTAAAAGGTCAGTTTTCATTCCAATCCCAAAGAAAGGCAATGCCAAAGAATGCTCAAACTACCACACAATTGCACTCATCTCACATGCTAGTAAAGTAATGCTCAAAATTCTCCAAGCCAGGCTTCAGCAATATGTGAACCGTGAACTTCCAGATGTTCAAGGTGGATTTAGAAAAGGCAGAGGAACAAGAGATCAAATTGCCAATATCTGCTGGATCATCAAAAAAACAAGAGAATTCCAGAAAAACATCTATTGCTGCTTTATTGACTATGCCAAAGCCTTTGTGTGGATCACAATAAACTGTGGAAAATTCTGAAAAGATGGGAATACCCCACCTGACCTGCCTCTTAAGAAACGTGTAGGCAGGTCAGGAAGCAACAGTTAGAACTGGACATGGGACAACAGACTGGTTCCAAATAGGAAAAGGAGTATGTCAAGGCTGTATATTTTCACCCTGCTTATTTAACTTATATGCAGAATACATCATTAGAAATGCTGGGCTGGAGGAAGCAGAAGCTGGAATCAAGATTGCTGGGAGAATTATCAATGATCTCAGATATGCAGATGACACCACCCTTATGGCAGAGAGTGAAGAAGAACTAAAGAGCCTCTTGATGAAAGGGAAAGAGGATAGTGAAAAAGTTGGCTTAAAGCTCAACATTCAGAAAACGAAGATCATGGCATCCAGGCCCATCACTTCATGGCAAATAGATGGGGAAACAGTAGAAACAGTGGGTGACTTTATTTTTCTGGGCTCCAAAATCACTGCAGATGGAGAGTGCAGCCATGAAATTAAAAGACGTTTGCTCCTTGGAAGGAAAGTTATGACTAACCTAGATAGCATATTAAAAAGCAGAGACATTACTTTGCCAACAAAAGTCCATCTAGTCAAAGCTATGGTTTTTCCAGTGGTCATGTATGGATGTAAGAGTTGGACTATAAAGAAAGCTGAGTGCCAAAGAATTGATGCTTTTGAACTGTGGTGTTGGAGAAGACTCTTGAGAGTCCCTTGGACTGCAAGGAGATCCAACCAGTCCATTCTAAAGGAGATCAGTCCTGGGTGTTCATTGGAGGGACTAATGTTAAAGCTGAAACTCCAGTACTTTGGCCACCTACTGCCAAGAGTTGACTCACTGGAAAAGACCCTGATGCTGGGAGGGATTGGAGGCAGGAGAAGGGACCAACAGAGGATGAGATGGTTGGATGGTACCACCAACTCAATGGGCATGGGTTTGGGTGGACTCCAGCAATTGATGATGGACAGGGAGGCCTGGCATGCTGCAGTTTATAGGGTCACAAAGAGTCGGACACAACAGAGTGACTGAACTGAACTGAACTGATAATGTTGTTTTCTGTTTGTTATCTATTATCCTTTCGTTTACAGAGTTATTTTCTCCCCCTAGTGTTTTCGAAGCTGTACCTTTGTTTATTTGTATATTGGCTTAGTAGATAATCTTAAATGTTCAGAAAAGTGAAAATGTTAGTCACTCAGTCACATTCAACTCTCTGTGACTCCATGGGCTATAGCCCGCTAGGCTTCTCTGTCCATGGGATTCTCCAGGCAAGAATACTAGGGTAGGTTGCCATGTCCTTCTCCAGGTGATCTTCCTAACCCAGGGATTGAACTCGGGTCTCCTGCATTGCAGGTGGAGTCTTTACCACCTGAGACACCAGGGAAGCCCAAATGTGAATACCTATATTTAAACTTCTCTTTAATATCACAATAAGAAGCAGTGTCTACAGTGCCTTCACCCAGAATACAGACAGGACTCATACCAGGTTAGAATATGTTTGTTTCCTATTAGCTAGAATTCAATTCTAATTCCCAGTTTTCACCAATTTTGTTATTTTACCTTCTTTCTAAGAATAATTCCTTAATTATATTAAGCTTCATAAATACTCTTCAGTATTCAGGACGGACTATATGCTTACTGATATCTTTTCTTGTGTTGGTTTTTTGTGTGAGCATGTGTATGTATATCTATATTTTAAATTGTTCTTTCACAACATGTAAATACAGCTTTGAATGCTAAACAGTCTGAGGCCTTGAATGAATCAGTCTTTATTTTGACTTCACACTTAAAATGATCATTTTGCTAGACACAGAATCCCAGGTTCAAAAAGGATATTTTCTCAGAAATTTTAGGTCATTCTTGACCCAGTATTTGAAGAGAATCTAATGCTTTTTTCTTTGCTGGTAGTCTTTCTGTTTTCATCTGGAGATTTTTTTCCCATTTGCCCCAGACCTTCTAAAATTTATCAGATGTTTCTAGGTATAGTTTTTTTTTTTTTTTAATTCACTCTGATTACTCATTTATTTCAGAGACTTAGAAAGACCTGCTCATTTTCAGGAACTCAACTCCACAATCAAGGGTGGGGAGAGGAGGGTATGGTGGGAAAAGAATGAGTTGTTGTTCAGTCACTAAATCATGTCTGACTCTTTGCGACCCTGTAGACTGCAGTGTGCCAGGTACCTCTGTTCTCCACTATCTCCCAGAGTTTGCTCAAATTCCTGTCCATTGGGTTGGTCATGCTATCTAACCATCTGATCCTCTGCTGTCCACTTCTCCTTTTGCCTTCAATCTTTCCCAGCATCAGGGTCTTTTCCAATGAGTCAGCTCATCACATCAGGTGGCCATAGTATTGGAGCTTCAGCAACAGTCCTGCCAATGAATATTCAGGGTTGATTTCCTTTAGGATTGACTGGTTTTATCTCCTTGCGGACCAAGGCACTGTCAAGAGTCTTCTACAGCACCAAATTTTGAAGGCATCAATTCTTCAGCATTCAGCCTTCTTTATAGTCCATCTCTCACATCTGTATATGACCACTGGAAAAACCATAGCTTTGACTAGGCAGATCTTTGTCAGCAAAGTAACATCTCTGCTTTTTAAAACGTTGTCTAGGTTTGTCATAGCTTTTCTTCCAAGGAGAAAGCGTCTTTTAATTTCATGGCTGTAGTCACCATCTGCAGTGATTTTGGAGCCCAAGGAAGTAAAGTCTCTCACTTTTTCATTGTTTCTGCATCTATTTGCCATGAAGTGGTGGAACCAGATGCCATGATCTTAGTTTTTTTAATGTTGAGTTTCAAGCCAGCTCTTTCACTCTCCTCTTTCACCCTCATCAAGAAGCTCTTTAGTTCCTCTTCTTTTTCTGCCATCAGTGAGATATCATCTGCATATCTAGAGGTTGTTGATATTTCTCTCAGCACTCTTGAATCCAGCTTGTGATATATCCTGCCCGGCATTTCACAAGGTGTGCTCTGCATATAAGTTAAAGTTTTTATACATTTATTCTTCATGGACAATTCTTTCAATTTAAAATGTGAATAGAAATTTTTTTGTATTATTGCTTTGTAGAGATTCTATAACAGGAATATGATAACACCACAGTCTATCATCAATGCATATAACTTTTTACTCTGTCTTTAAGCCTGTTTTGGTTTGTTTCACAATACAGTGTAGAAGATCCTTGATATTCCAACACAATTTAATGTTTAATAACACTAAAATTTTGTCTACTGCATTATTACTGTAGTTGCCTCATTTCTAATGAGGCAGAGAACTGTATCTCTTGATAGCTAAACTGCACTCTGTTTTTTCTTTATAAATCTAGTATATTTAAGATTTTTTTTGGTAATAACTGCATTCCAGTTCACAAATTCCTTGCAATTTAATATTTCCTGTTTTATGAGTGTCATAGTTAAATTTTTCATCATTCATGGTTCTGTCTCCATATTTTTAGATGAAGGAATAAGGTGTTCAGTATCAGATCAAAAAAGCAAGAGAGTTCCAGAAAAACATCTATTTCTGCTTTAGTGACTATGCCAAAGCCTTTGACTGTGCAATCACAATAAACTGTGGAGAATTCTGAAAGAGATGGGAATACCAGACCACCTGACCTGCCTCTTGAGAAACCTGTATGCAGTTCAGAAAGCAACAGTTAGAACTGGACATGGAACAACAGACTGGTTCCAAATAGGAAAAGGAGTACATCCAGGCTGTATATTGTCTCCCTGCTTATTTAACTTACATGCAGAATATATCATGAGAAACGCTGGGCTGGAGGAAACACAAGCTGGAATCAAGATTGCTGGGAGAAACATCAATAGCCTCAGATATGTAGATGACACCACTCTTATGGCAGAAAGTGAAGAGGAACTAAAAAGCCTCTCATTGAAAGTGAAAGAGGAGAGTGAAAAAGTTGGCTTACAGATCAACATTCAGAAAACTAAAATCATGGCATTCGGTCCCATCACTTCATGGCAAATAGATGGAGAAACAGTAGCTGACTTTATTTTGGGGGGCTCCAAAATCACAGCAGATGGTGACTACAGCCATGAAATTAAAAGACGCTTACTCCTTGGAAGGAAAGTTATGACCAACCTAGATAGCATATTAAAAAAGCAGAGATATTACTTTGTCAACAAAGGTCCATCTAGTCAAGGCTATGGTTTTTCCAGTAGTCATGTATGGATGTGAGAGTTGGACTATAAAGAAAGCTGAGTGCCAAAGAATTGATGTTTTTGAACTGTGGTGTTGGAGAAGACCCTTGAGAGTCCCTTGGACTGCAAGGAGATCCAACCAGTCTATCCTAAAGGAGATCAGTCCTGAGTGTTCATTGGAAGGACTGATGTTGAAGCTGAAACTCTAATACTTCGGTCACCTGATGTGAAGAACAGACTCATTGGAAAAGACCCTGGTGCTGGGAAAGATTGAAGGCAGGAAGAGAAGGGGACTACAGAGGATGAGATGGTTAGATGGCATCACCGACTCAATGCACATGAGTTTGAGTAAACTCCGGGAGTTGGTGATGGACAGGGAGGCCTACTGTACTACAGTTCATGGGGTCACAAAGGGTTGGACATGACTGAGCCACTGTACTGAACTGACTGATAAGATTTAAAACAATATACAAGGTAATATCATTTTTCTTGGTGAAAACGGTAATACTCAAATATTTAACAGTTAGTAAATTAATATTAATAGGTCTATAAATAAATATATATAAAAGTTAATAAATAAGCATTTAATTTTCTAAATAATCTATATATGACAAAATGTGTCACAGTTAATAAATTTGTTTATATCATGATCTATTATGGACATTTAAATACATGTTTCAAATTGAAAAAAGTAAAATCAATCAATTTTTATAGGTTAGAGTCAATTTTCTTTGAATAGTGTGGGTGTTTGTTTGTGTGAATAGAGAGCTAACTAGTGCTTTTATGCAATTATTTGACAACAGAGTATATTAAGTTCTTCCTAAAATTTCCCCATTAAATGGAAGATTATTAGGTTATTTGTATCATCAAAAGCTAAAGAATTTTTCTTACCATTAAGGTACCAAATCAACTTTCATTTCCACTTAATTTAACAGCAACTACGGGAGTCAGCAAAAACAAGACCAGGAGCTGACTGTGGCTCAGACCATGAACTCCTTATTGCCAAGTTCAGACTTAAATTGAAGAAAGTAGGGAAAACCATTAGACCATTCAGGTATGACCTAAATCAAATCCCTTATGATTATACAGTGGAAGTGAGAAATAGATTTAAGGGCCTAAATCTGATAGATAGAGTGACTGATGAACTATGGAATGAGGTTTGTGACATTGTACAGGAGACAGGGATCAAGACCATCCCCATGGAAAAGAAATGCAAAAAAGCAAAATGGCTGTCTGGGGAGGCCTTACAAATAGCTGAGGAAAGAAGAGAAGCAAAAAGCAAAGGAGAAAAGGAAAGATACAAACATCTGAATGCAGAGTTCCAAAGAATAGCAAGAAGAGATAAGAAAGCCTTCTTCAGCGATCAATGCAAAGAAATAGAGGAAAACAACAGAATGGGAAAGACTAGGGATCTCTTCAAGAAAATCAGAGATACCAAAGGAACATTTCATGCAAAGATGGGCTCGATAAAGGACAGAAATGGTATGGACCTAACAGAAGCAGAAGATATTAAGAAGAGATGGCAAGAATACACAGAAGAACTGTACAAAAATGATCTTCATGACCCAGATAATCACGATGGTGTGATCACTGACCTAGAGCCAGACATCCTGGAATGTGAAGTCAAGTTGGCCTTAGAAAGCATCACTACAAACAAAGCTATTGGAGGTGATGGAATTCCAGTTGAGCTATTCCAAATCCTGAAAGATGATGCTGTGAAAGTGCTGCACTCAATATGCCAGCAAATTTGGAAAACTCAGCAGTGGCCACAGGACTGGTAAAGGTCAGTTTTCATTCCAATCCAAAAGAAAGGCAATGCCAAAGAATGCTCAAAGTACCGCACAATTGCACTCATCTCACACGCTAGTAAAGTAATGCTCAAATTCTCCAAGCCAGGCTTCAGCAATATGTGAACTGTGAACTTCCTGATGTTCACTGATTTTAGAAAAGGCAGAGGAACCAGAGATCAAATAGCCAACATCCACCGGATCATGGAAAAAGCAAGAGAGTTCCAGAAAAACATCTATTTCTGCTTTATTGACTATGCCAAAGCCTTTGTATGGATCACAATAAACTGTGGAAAATTCTGAAAGAGATGGGAATACCAGACCACCTGATCTGCCTCTTGAGAAATTTGTATGCAGGTCAGGAAGCAACAGTTAGAACTGGACATGGAACAACAGACTGGTTCCACATAGGAAAAGGAGTTTGTCAAGGCTGTATATTGTCACCCAGTTTATTTAACTTATATGCAGAGTACATCATGAGAAACGCTGGACTGGAAGAAACACAAGCTGGAATCAAGATTGCCTGGAGAAATATCAATAACCTCAGATATGCAGATGACACCACCCTTAAGGCAGAATGTGAAGAGGAACTAAAAAGCCTCTTGATGAAAGTGAAAGTGGAGAGTGAAAAAGTTGGCTTAAGCTCAACATTTAGAAAACGAAGATCATGGCATCCGGTCCCATCACTTCATGGGAAATAGATGGGGAAACAGTGGAAACAGTGTCAGACTTTATTTTGGGGGGCTCCAAAATCACTACAGATGGTGACTGCAGCCATGAAATTAAAAGACGCTTACTCCTTGGAAGGAAAGTTATGACCAACCTAGATAGCATATTCAAAACCAGAGACATTACTTTGCCAACAAAGGTCCGTCTAGTCAAGGCGATGGTTTTTCTAGTGGTCATGTATGGATGCGAGTGTTGGACTGTGAAGAAAACTGAGTGCCGAAGAATTGATGCTTTTGAACGTGGTGTTGGAGAAGACTCTTGAGAGACCCAGCCAGTCCATTCTGAAGGAGATCAGCCCTGGGATTTCTTTGGAAGAAATGATGCTAAAGGTGAAACTCCAGTACTTTGGCCACCTCATGTGAAATATTGACTCATTGGAAAAGACTCTGATGCTGGGAGGGACTGGTGGCAGGAGGAAAAGGGGACGACAGAGGATGAGATGGCTGGATGGCATCACTGACTCAATGGACGTGAGTCTGGGTGTACTCCGGGAGTTGGTGATGGACAGGGAGGCCTGGCGTGCTGTGATTCATGGGGTCTCAAAGAGTCACACACGACTGAGCAACTGATCTGATCTGTTCTGTAATTATTTTAATGTTCAACATCTCTATTATTGAAAGAGTCATGAGAGTATTTTATTACACTGCCATACTTAATTGGCTGAAAGCTAAACCTGCAGAATTACAGTGGTGTGGCATTTAAGAGACTGGACTCTGTTATTAGGCTGAATGTATTTCAATTCCAGCTCTGCTACTTATATTTTAAGTCATTTCTTTATGCTTCAATTATCTCACCTATAAATGTGGATAAGCTAAAACTATAGTATTTTTGTGGCTCAGCTGGTAAAGAATCCACTTGCAGTGTGGGAGGACCTGGGTTTGATCCCTGGGTTGAGAAGATTCACTGGAGAAGGGAAAGGTTACCCACTCTAGTATTCTGGCCTAGAGAATTCCATGGATTGTATAGTTCATGGAGTCAGAGAGAGTTGGACACGACTGAGCAACTTTCACTTTCACAGTATTCTTATTATTTAATATAAATCTATTGCAGTATCTTGCATAGAGCAAATCCTCTGTAACAACTGGATATTCCTTTTATTGATAAAAAGCCAAAGTCTGTTAATTCCTACAAATTCATTGGAAGGACTGATGCTGAAGCTGAAACTCCAATACTTTGGTCACCTGATGTGAAGAACCTACTCATTGGAAAAGACCCTGGTGCTGGGAAAGATTGAAGGCAGGAGGAGAAGGGGACAACAGAGGATGAGATGGTTGGATGGCTTCACCGACGTGATGGACATGAGTTTGAGTAAACTCTGGGAGTTGGTGATGGACAGGGAAACCTGGCGTGCTGCAGTCCATGGGGTTGCAAAGAGTTGGACACAACTGAGCAACTGAACTGAACTGAATTCCTATGAAGGATGAGGCTTTTGATGGTTTTACCAAACACATTAGATAGGATCAAAATTCAATAGGAATAATGAAAAAGAGAAACCATGATCTAAGAATCCTCTAGAATCTGACACCTACTTGGGAGCAGTCCCTTAATCTGAGTCCCCTCTTCTGCAATGGAGGTGCCACTCATTGGCAAACTTCTTCAGTGGCCAGAACCTGGAGTTACTCTTGTTACTATCTTTCTACTACTTCTCCTTACCTTCCTTGGCTCTCTCAATTTCCTCAATAGTTATGTGGGAGTGACCCCAAGGGAGTATCAGCCAGCAGTGGTAGCCAGATTGTATGATGTCTAGAAGGGTACCAGATATTTGTTTCCTAGATGCAAGAATTTCTATAAAGATGCAAACTATTCTGTTAAGGTTTTAGTGTTATGGACCTGAATATGGGGGCTGACATAGAAATGAACTGGATGGAAGGCCAGGAGACTGAGTGACAGAAGAGTAAACTCTTCATGTCTTGAAACTTTTCAGGGCCAGACCAGCATCTAAGTGGGTAAGTATTTATCCAGCTTCCTCTCTGAGGTTCTTGATCTTTGGTTTAATATTAATATCTATCATTAAAAGTCTTAGTATACTTCAATTATTTTATCTTCCCTTTACTTTTCTTCTTCTTAAGGTATTTCTGTAACACTAATGATAGGGTTTTTCTATCATAATCGACCCATGGATTTTTTCCATTAATTTTTCAATTTGCTTTTCATATTGTAAAGTATCTATTGACATATATTCAAGCTCACTGAGTTTGTCCTTGATCATGCCCAGTCTGCTACTGAGCCCATCAAAATCATTCTTCATGTCTATCATAGTGTTTTAAATTCTAGCTTTGCCTTTTGATTCTTTGATTCTTTCTTGGAGATTGAATCACTCTATTAACATTATTTATCTGTTCTTGCATGTTGTCTACTTTTTGTATTAGAGTCCTTAGCATATTAATCATAGTTGTTTAAACTTCTGATCTGAACATTCCAAATCGTCTCTCTGGATATGATGATTACTATCTCTCTTGAGATTGATTTTGCCTTTTAATTTTTTGTTCAAAGACAAACCTGATGTATTAGATAAAAGGAACTGAGGTGAAATAGGCCTCTGCTGCTGCTGCTGCTGCTAAGTCGCTTCAGTCGTGTCCGACTCTGTGCGACCCCATAGACGGCAGCCCACCAGGCTCCCTTCCCTGGGATTCTCCAGGCAAGAACACTGGAGTGGGTTGCCATTTCCTTCTCCAATGGATGAAAGTCAAAATGAAAGTGAAGTCACTCAGTCGTGTCCGACCCTTAGCAACCCCATGCACTGCAGCCTACCAGGCTCCTCTATCCATGGGATTTTCCAGGCAAGAGTACTGGGGTGGGTTGCCATTGTCTTCTCCGGATATAGAACTCTAGTGTGAGGTTTTATGTTTATGTGGTTGGCATTATGCTCTGTTTACTGGTTAACAAAATTTCCTAAACTGTCCTTCCTTTTGTCTCCTCTACTGTCTTTGAGTTTTCCTAAAGCAGGAGAAGGGGACGACAGAGGATGAGATGGCTGGATGGCATCACTGACTCAATGGACATGAGTTTGAGTGAACTCCGGGAGTTGGTGATGGACAGGGAGGCCTGGTGTCCTGCAATTCATGGGGTCACAAAGAGTCGGACACAACTGAGCAACTGAACTGAATTGAAAGCCTTGTTAAATAGGGACTGAGGCTTGTAGTTTTTTATCTGTATGTGTGTGTGTGTGTGTGCTCAGCCATGTCTGACTTTTTGTGACCCCAAGGACAGTAGCCCACCAGGCTCTTCTGTCCATGAGATTTCCCAGACAAAATCACTGGAGTGGGTTGCCATTTCCTACTCTAGGGGAACTTCCCACTCAGAGATCTAACACACATCTCTTGTGTCTCATGCATTGGCAGGCAAATTCTTTACCTCTATGCCACGTGGGAAGCCTGGTTTTATCTATGGTCCTCTGTTATTATGCAAAAGCCTTGTGATGATAAAGAGCAATACTGTAAGAGAAATACTGCATAGGAACCTGGAATGTCAGGTCCATGAATCAAGGGAAATTGGAAGTGGTCAAACAGAGATGGCAAGAGTAAACATTGACATTTTAGGAATCAGTGAACTAAAATAGACTGTAATGGGTGAATTTAACTCAGATGACCATGATATCTACTACTGTGGGCAAGAATCCCTTAGAAGAAATGGAGTAGCCTTTATAGTTAACAAAAGAGTCCGAAATGCAGTACTTGGGTGAAATCTCAAAAAGATCAAATGATCTCTGTTTGTTTCCAAGGCAAACCATTCAATATCAGGGTAATCCAAGTCTATTCCCTGAGCAGTAATGCTAAAGAAGCTGATGTTGAATGGTTCTGTGAAGACCTAGAAGACCTTCTAGAACGAACACCCAAAAAAGATGTCCTTTTCATTATAGAGGACTGGAATGTACAAGTAGGAAGTCAAGAAACACCTGGAGTAACAGGCAAATTTTATCCTGGAGTACAGAATGAAGCAGGGCAGTGTCTAATAAAGTTTTGCCAAGAGAATCCACTAATAGTAGCAAATACTCTCTTCCAACAAAACAAGAAAAGACTCTACACATGTACATCACCAGATGGTCAATACCAAAATCAGACTGATTATATTCTTTGAAGGCAAAGATGAAGAAGCTCTATACTTAGCAAAAACAAGACCAGGAGCTGACTGTGGCTCAGATCATAAACTCCTTATTGCAAAATACAGACATAAATTGACTAAAGTAGGGAAAACCACTAGACTGTTCAGGTATAACCTATATCAAATCCCTTACAATTATACAGTGGAAATGAGAAATAGATTTAAGGGACTAGATCTGATAGACAGAGTGCCTGATGAACTATGGACGGAGGTTCGTGACACTGTATAGGAGACAGGGACCAAGATCATCCCCAAGAAAAAGAAATGCAAAAAAGCAAAATGGCTGTCTGAGAAGACCTTACAAATAGCTGAGAAAAGAAGAGACACAAAAGGAAAGGGAGAAAAGGAAAGATATACCCATTTGAATGCAGAGTTCCAAAGAACACCAAGGAGAGATAAGAAAGCCTTTCTCAGTGATCAGTGTAAAGAAATAGAGGAATACAATAGAATGGGAAATACTAGACCTCTCTTCAAAAAAATTAGAGATACCAAGGGAACATTTCATGCAAGATGGGCTCAATAAAGGAAAGAAAACATATGGACCTAACCGAAGCAGAAGACATTAAGAAGAGGTGGCAAGAATCACAGAGAACTATACAAAAAAGACCTTCATGACCCAGATAAACATGATGGTATGATCACTCACCTAGAACCAGACATCCTGGAATGTGAAGTCAAGTGGACCTTAGGAAGCATTACTAGGAACAAAGATAATGGAGGTGATGAAATTTCAGTTGAGCTATTTCAAATCCTAAAAGATGATGCTGTGAAAGGGTTACACTCAATAGGCCAGCAAATTTGGAAAACTCAGGAGTGGCCACAGGACTGGTAAAGGTCAGTTTTCATTTCAATCCCAAAGAAAGGCAATGCCAAAGAATGCTCAAAGTACCACACAATTGCTCTCATCTCACATGCTAGTAAAGAAATGCTCAAAATTCTCTAGGCCATGCTTCAGCAGTACGTGAACCGTGAACTTCCAGATATTAAACCTGGTTTTAGAAAAGGCAGAGGAACCAGAGTTCAAATTGCCAACATCCGTTGGACGATCAAAAAAGCAAGAGCGTTCCAGGAAATCATGTATTTCTGCTTACTGACTATGCCAAGGCCTTTCATTGTGTGGATCACCACACACTGTGGACAATTCTTAAAGTGATGGGAATATCAGAACATCTGACCTGCCTCTTGAGAAATCTGTATGTAGATCAGGAAGCAACATTTAGAACTGGACATGGAACAAAACCCTGGTTCCAAATAAGAAAAGGAGTATGTCAAGGCTATATATTATTACCATGCTTATTTAACTTATATGCAAAGTACATCATGAGAAACGCTGGGCTGGATGGAGCACAAGCTGGAATCAAGTTTGCCAGGAGAAAGATCAATAACCTCAGATATGCAGATGATACCACTCTTATGGCAGAATGTGAAGAAGAACTAAAGAACCTCTTGATGAAAGTGAAAGAGGAGAGTGAAAAAGTTGGCTTAAAACTCAACATTCAGAAAACCAAGATCATGACATCTGGTCCCATCACTTCATGGGAAATAGATGGGGAAACAGTGAAAACAGTGACAGACTTTTTTGGGGACTCCCAAATCACTGCAGATGGTGAATGCAGCCGTGAAATTAAAAGACCCTTGCTCCTTGGAAGAAAAGTTATGACCAACCTAGACAGCATATTAAATAGCAGAGCCATTACTTTGCCAACAAAGGTCCATCTAGTCAGGGCTATGATTTTTCCTGTAGTCATATATGGATGAGAGGCTTGGACTATAACAAAAGCTGAGCACTGAAGAATTGATGCTTTTGAACTGTGGTGTTGGAGAAGACTCTTGAGAGTCCCTTGGACAACAAGGAGATCAATCCAGTCCATCCTAAAGGAAATCAGTCCTGAATATTCATTGGAAAGACTGATGCTTAAGGTGAAACTCCAATACTCTGGCCACCTGATGAGAACTGACTCAATTGAAAAGACCCTGATGCTGGCGAAGATTCAAGGTTGGAGGAGAAGGGGATAAGTTAGGATGAGATAGTTAGATTGCTTCACCAACTCAATAGACATGAGTTTGAGTAAACTCAGGGAGTTAATGATGTACAGGGTGACCTGGGTGCTCCAGTCCATGGGGTCACAAAGAGTTGGACATGACTGAGTGATTGAACTGAGTTGAACTGTGATGATAAGGTGATAAGGATTGAGGTGTGTAGTGACATGCTTTGAGGAGAGAGGAAGCATTATATAATCCCATAAAATTTGGTCTCTGTCATGAGCTTGTGTTCTCTCTCTCTGCTCTGTTGTTCATGACCTACTGAACTTTTTCTTCCAACTTAGGTAAGACCCAAGGGGTAGGAAAGTAGAGGCTGGAGTTGGGTACTTCTGTTCCCTCAATTTAGTTAGACTCTGTTAAAGATATATTCACTGAGGGCAAGTTTTTCTAAGGAAAATGGAGGACTCTTGATGTATTTGAAATGGTTACTTTTTGTTTCTCTTTGTCAGGGCTCCCAGAAGTAAAATTTATGAAATAAGATAATGCATTAGCTTTTATCTCCCAAGCTGGTTCATGCTCAGTTTCCAGCAATTAGTCCATTACCATGTAACTGTTCTGACTGGCCTCTAGTGGTGGCTTCTGCTCCCAGTAAGCTGTGAAGCTCTGTGTTTGCCTCTTTCTTCAGTTTGGTGGACTGTGGTCTTCCCAATTTTCTGATGGCTATAAAAAACCAGGTTGATTTTCAGTTTGCTAATTTTTTTTATTAACTTGAGGAAGAGAGATAGTAAGTGCTTTACATGCTTAATCAGAAATTTGGAAGCATCCTATAGTATGTTTTATAAAATGGAAAAGCATGTTCAATTTCTATAAACCTCATTTACCTACATAAAAATATAATAGAATCTTAGAAAGCAAACATTGAAGAAATTTCAAGTTAACATGGCTTTGTGAAAAATATATTCTATCAGAACAAAAATGTTTTCATTTTACAGTACAGGGTAAACTTTTGAGACACATGGATACATGTAATTGCCTTGAATAGGATTTCAAATGCCTTGTGCATATATGTGCTAACTCATAAACTGGGAATAAAAGGTATGCATTTTTAATTTGACAGGTAAACAATGAAAAAGAATACCTGAACATATTCCAAAAATAGATAAATTATTTAGTATAAGTCTTGTACATATCATAAGAGGAAAGTTTTGGATTTATTTATATTTAAGATTTTCAATAAATGGCATAATACATGGAATAATTTTAATTTTTAAAATACTTATCAAGACAAATGGAATGTTTTCAATAGCTTATAGATGTGAATTAAAATTAGCAATATATTTTTCATATAAGAATTGAAATGGAAATGATGTCATTGGAAATGGTGAGGTAAAATGATCACCGTTGGCATATGACATGAGAGTAAACAAAAAAAAAATCCTAGAGATGTAACCAGAAACACTAGAGCAATCAGTGAATGTGGTAAAGTTTCAGGAAACAAATTAATACACAGAAATCAAGCACATTTCTATACACCAAAAATGAACGATGAAAGAGGAATTAAAGAAACAATCCCATTTAGCATCACATCAAAGAGAATAAAATACCTAGGAATAAACCTACCTAAGAAGGCAAAAGACCTGTACTCAGAAAACTATAAGAAATTGATGAAATAAATTGAAGATGACACTAAGAGATGGAAAGAAGAATCAATATTGTCAAAATTATTAAAGTACACAAGGTAATCTCCAAATTCAATGAAATCTCTATCAAAACACCAATGATATTCTTTGAAGATACCTAACTAAAATCTTAAAATTTGTTTTGAAACACAAAAGACCACAAATAGCCAAAGCAATCTTCAGAAAGAAAACCAGAGCTGGGGAAATGAAGCTGCCTGACTTCAGACAATACTGTACAGCTACAGTAATCAAAACAATATGGTAGCCACAGACTGGAAAAGGTCAGTTTTTTCTTCCAATCCCAAAGAAGGGCAATACAAAAAAATTTCAAACTATTGCACAACTGCACTCATTTCACATGCTAGCAAAGTAATGCTCAAAATCCTTCAAGCTGGGCTTCTATAATATGTCAGTCAAGAACTTCCAAATGTACAAGCTGGATTAGAAAAGGCAGAGGAACCAGAGATCAAGTTGCCAGTGTCTGTTGGGTCATAGAAAAAGCAAGAGAATTCCAGAAAAACACCAACTTCTGCTTCATTGACTATGCTAAAGCCTTTGACCCCATAGATCACAGCAGACTGTGGAAAATTCTTAAAGATATGGGAATATCTGACCACCTTACCTGCTTCCTGAGAAACCTGTATGCAGGTCAAGAAGCAACAGTTAGAACGGGCCATGGAACAATGAACTGGTTCAAAATTGGGAAGGAGTATGTCCAGGCTATAAATTGTCTCCCTGCTTTTTTAATGTACAGAGCGTGTCATATGAAATGCCAGGATGGATGAATCACAGGCTAGAATCAAGATTGCTGGGAGAAATATCAATGACCTCAGATATGCAGATAACATCTTCCCTTATGGCAGGAAGCAAAGAGGAACTAAAGAGCCTCTTGATGAAAGTGAAACAGGGGAGTGAAAAAGCTGGCTTAAAAGTCAACATTCAAAAGACTAAGATCATGGCATCCAGTCCCACCACCTCATGGCAAATAGAAGGGGAAACAATGGAAACAGTAAGAGATAATTTTCCTGGGCTCCAAAATCACTGTGGACAGTGACTGCAGCTGTGAAATTAAAAGACACTTACTCCTTGGAAGAAAAACTATGACAAACCTAGACAGAAGTTTAAAAAGCAGAGACACTACTTTGCTGACAAAGGTGTGTATAGTTAAAGCTATGGTTTTTCCAGTAGTCATGTATGAATGTAAGAGTTGGACCATAAAGAAGGCTGAGCACTGAAGAACTGGATGCCTTTGAACTGCGGTGCTGGAGAAGACTCTTGAGAGTCTTTTGAACAGCAAGGAAACCAAACCAGTCAATCCTAAAGGAAATCAACCCTGCATATTCGTTGGGAGAACTAATGCTGAAGCTGAAGCTGCAGTATTTTGGCCACCTCACGTGAAGAGCTGACTCAATGGAAAAGACCCTGATGCTGGGGAAAATTGAAGGCAGAAGCAGAAGGGGATGACAGAGAATGAAATGGTTGGATGGCATCACCGAATTAAAGGACATGAGTTTGAGAAAACTCCAGGAGATGGTGAATGACAGGGAAGCCTGGTGTGCTGCAGTCCATGGGGTCACAAAGAGTTGGACATGACAGAGTGACTGAACAAGAACTGGCACAAAGACAGACTTACAGACCAATGTAACAGACAAGAAAGTCCAGAAATAAACTCACACACCTATGGTCAATCAATATATGACAAAAGAGGCAAGAATATACAACGGAGAAAAGACATTCTCTTCAATAAATCGTGCTGGTAACCTGGACATCTATGTCTAAAAGAATGAAATTTAGAATATACTCTAACACCCTACATAAAAATAAACTCAAAATGTATTAAAAACCTAAATGTAAAGCCCGACACTATACAACTTTTAGAGGAAAAAATAGGCAGAACAATCTTTTACATAAATCACAGCAATACTTTTTTGGATTCACCTCTTAGAGTAAGAAAAATGAAAAAAAATAAATAAACAAAGAGGACTTGATTAATCTTAAAACATTTTGCACAGTGCCAGAGTCCAGCTCCAGCAGCCAGGGAATCAACCTGAAGGGATGGGCAGTGTCGGCGAGTAATGATGCAGCCTCTCAGTTTTCTTGGACTGCATGTTTATTTCAAGCTTAAGATTCTCTGTTATACTTTTACAAAAGCATTATGTCAGAGGTTTGACAGTTCCCCCTGACCCAGATTTGTTGTCTCCATAAATCATTGTTGTTCCTCAAAAGGAGTTCCTGCCTCAGTGATTCTCTTATCTACTTCTTCTCATGTGTCCTTGTGAATACATAGTAACTCATACTAATGTCTGGGCTGCATACCACATTCCTCAGTTTATTTCTTATCTTTCTAAATCCTGTTTTCCCCTAGTATGCTGAGCTCACTTTCTCTAAAAAGGTTTCTAACCACTAATATCTCCAAAATCCTAATCTCTATAAGCTATAGTACATTACAACATTCCTTAAATCTTTAGCTTCTATCTATTTTAATTATCCCTAAGCCCGAAATTCAGCAAACTCTTTTGCCATACACATTTCCCTCACAAATAGGTTTCAGACAGCAATCCCTCCCATGGCCTCAAGCTGTGGCCTACGTGCTCATCCTGGAACATTCTTCTATAAGGGTCCTTGAATGAATGTCAATGATTAACTTTATGAATTATTCTCTGAGCACAGCTGCAGAAGGCTTTGTGCCTTCTCATGCTCCTATCAAGAACAATAAGCACCTTAATATTCTTTTCAGTCAACTCAGCCGAGGAGAGGAAAAAACAAGTCAGAATCACAAGGCCTAACTCCTTCATCCTGGGTCTGTGCCTGCGGGACAAGGAAAAGGAGCGGGGCCATGCCTCCATTTTGTCAGTAATGCCTAATGCAGCTCCCGACAGCACAGCAAAGGAAATCTCAAACCAAATGAAAAAGAAGGGGAGAAAATACTTGCAATGGTGAAATCCACAAGGGATTCAACTCCAAAACATAGAAGTAGCTCATGTAGTTTAATACACACACACATAGACACACACAAATGCCAGTCATAAAGGGTAGAGGACCTAAACAGACATTTCTCCAAAGAATACCTCAGTTCAATTCAGTTGCTCAGTCCTGTCCCACTCTTTGAGACCCCATGGACTGCAGCACGCCAGGCCTTCCTTTCCACCACCAATCCCTGGAGTTTACTCAAACTGATGTCCATTGAGTCAGTGATTCCATCCAACCATCTCATCCTATATTGTCCCTTTCTCCTCCCACCTTCAATCTTTCCCAGCATCAGGGTCTTTTCAAATGAGTCAGTTCTTCTCATCAGGTGGTCAAAGTATTGGAGTTTCAGCTTCAACATCAGTCCTTCCAATGAATATTCAGGACTGATTTCCTTTAAGATGGACTGGATGGATCTCCTTGCTGTTCAAGGGACTCTCAAGAGTCTTTGCCAACAACATAGTTCAAAAGCATCAGTTCTACAGTGCTCAGCTTTCTTCACAGACCAACTCACACATCCATACATCCATACATGACTACTGGAAAAACCATAGCCTTGACTAGACAGACCTTTGTTGGCAAAGTAATGTCTCTGCTTTCTAATATGCTGTCTAGGGTGGTCAAAACTTTTCTTCCAAGGAGAAAGAGTCTTTTAATTTCACGGCTGCAATCACCATCTGCAGTGATTTGGGAGCTCCCATAAATAAAGTCTGTTAATGATTCTACTGTTTCCCCATCTATTTTCCATGAAATGATGGGACCAGATGTCATGATCTTAGTTTTCTGAATGTTGAGCTTTAAGCCAACTTTTTCACTCTCCTCTCTCACTTTCATCAAGAGGCTCTTTTGTTCTTTTTCACTTTCTGCCATAAGGGTGGTGTCATCTGCATATCTGAGGTTACTGATATTTCTCCTGGTAATCTCGATTCCAGCTTATGCTTCATCAGGTCGAGCATTTCTCATGATGTACACTGCATATAAGTTAAATAAGCATGGGTGACAATATATAGCCTTGACGTACTCCTTTCCTTATTTGGAACCAGGCTTTTGTTCCATGTTCAGTTCTAACTGTTGCCTCCTGACCTGCATACACATTTCTCAAAAGGCAGGTCAGGTGGTCTGGTATTCCCATCTCTTTCAGAATTTCCACAGTTTCTGGTGATCTACACAGTCAAATGCTTTGGCATAGTCAATAAAGCAGAAATAGATGTTTTTCTGGAATTCTCTTTCTTTTTAAATGATCCAGCAGATGTTGGCAATTTGATCTCTGGTTCCTCTGCCTTTTCTAAAACCAGCTGGAAGTTGGACATCTGGACATCTGGAAGTTCACAGTTCACGTTCTGCTGAAGCCTGGCTTAGAGAATTTTGAGCATTTCTTTACTTGTGTGTGAGATGAGTGCAATTGTGCAGTAGTTTGAGCATTCTTTGGCATTGCCTTTCTTTGGGATTGGAATGAAAACTGACCTTTTCCAGTCCTGTGGCCACTGCTGAGTTTGCTGGCCACTGCCCAATTTGCTGGCATATTGAGTGCAGCACTTTCACACATTATCTTTCAGGATTTGAAATAGCTCAATACACAATTGAATGTTAATCATAAGAAGAACTGAAAAATTGCTAATTGTGGTGACATTGATGGATCTAGAGATTATCATACCAAATGAAGTAAGTCAAAGAGAAATATCACATAATATCACTAAAATCTAAAATATATATATATATATATATGTATTATATATATACCAATAAACTTATTTGCAAAACAGACAGACTCACAGACTGAAAAATTGTATGGTTACCAAATGGGAAAGGAGGGGAGGAGGGATAAATTAGCAAGTTAGGATTAACATAAACACACTCAGATCAGATCAGATCAGATCAGTTGCTCAGTCATGTCTGACTCTTTGCGACCCCATGAATCGCAGCATGCCAGGCCTCCCTGTCCATCACCAACTCCCAGAGTTCACTCAGACCCATGTCCATTGAGTCAGTGATGCCATCCAGCCATCTCACTATATATAAAATAGATAATAAACAAGGACCTACTGCATACCACAGGTAACTCTATGCAATACTCTGTAATAACATATATGGCAAAAGAATCTGAAAAAGAATAAATATATATGCATAATAACTAAGTCACTTTTCCATACACCTGAAACTAACATAGGATTGTAAACCAAATATACCCCAATATTGAATAAAAATTATTTAAATAAAATAATAAAGCACATAAAATCAAATACCAACAAATAAAAATGAATGATCAGAGTTGATCCTCTTAAATTGTAAACTGATGCTTGTAGAGTGGTTCACCTATGAGTAAACAGACAGCTGCATACTGACAATCTCAAGAGAGTGTTCAGTGTCAGGAAAGCCTAACCCAAAGTCGCAGAACTGACTGCAAATATCATACTAGATCTCTGATATGCATATGTAGCTATACCTTACATCAACTAGATAGCAAGCACCATGCTATAGGGAAGACAGCCTGACTAGTGATTGCAAACTGTTTTAGAAGAGGGAGATAAAAGGCTTTTTTCAATTTAAAACTCCAGTATTAAAGATTTGCATCTAAAAATTGATTTTTGATCAAATATATATCAAAAGTTTTGCTTATTGCTTAAAACTCTACCTGTATACTCAAATGTGTATTAATGGATTAGCAACTTTGAGAGGTCATATTGCAAAATCAACTATTTAACTTTATTTAATTCAGCATTAGCCAAATCTATTTGACTGTAGAGGTTTTTAAGAGTGTCTTTCAGTTATTAACTCTGTGGAATGTACTTTTGGAGATGTTGTTCCAAAATTACTATATTTCACTATTTATTCAAGTGTATGGAATATATAACTTTGTTACAGGCCCAATCTTAGAATACTGTTTTGTATCATTGAAATGAACAGTATAATTTGTAATTCTTAGAGATATATTTAATAACTATTCTGTATTTAAAATTTTAATTTGTCTTTGAGTAGTCTGTTATATGAAGAATTGATGCTTTTGAACTGTGGTGTTGGAGAAGACTCTTGAGTACCTTGGACTGCAAGGAGTTAAACCAGTCCATCTTACAGGAAATGAGTCCTGAATATTCATTGGAAGGACTGATGTTGAAGCTGAAACTCCAATACTTTGGCCACCTGATGAGAAGAACTGATTCATTGGAAAAGACCCTGATGCTGGGAAAGATTGAAGGCAGGAGGAGAAGGGGATGACAGAGAATGAGATCATTGGATGGCATCATCAACTCAATGGACATGAGTCTGTGCAAGCTCCAGGAGTTGGTGATGGACAGGCAAGCCTGGCATGCTGCAGTCCATGGGGTCGCAAAGAGTCAGACACAACTGAGCAACTGAACTGAACTGAAGTCTATTATACTGAGACATTCCTATATGAAATTGATCAAAATTCTCCAGACGGCAATTGTAGAAATTTTGCATTGCACAGCTGTTGGAAGAAATTGAATCCTCTACAAATAGAAGATGAGGTAAGCCTATTTTTTTTTCTTAACATAGGACAGATAAAGAGCCAGATTCAGCAATAGATTTAACAAGTAATTTGGGGGCACAAATTCTGTGTCAAACATGATATTAGTAGGTTCTTCCATAGCTCCAATTATCAAAAATTATTATAATACAAAAAGTAGCAGACAACATTGTTCCAAGAAGCAAGTCACACCACATAATGGAGTCTGACTCCCCAATTTACTGCACTGTCCCAGAAAGAAAAGTGTGTACTGCTTTCATTTCATTTTAACATTGCCTTCTAAGATACCACACATATCAGTGAGGTTTTATTCCCCTCTTTTCAGGAAAATTCAGTTTTCTAAATTTTGTCTCCTTTCCTAACTTACACAAGTCTCTAGTGGGAAGACTGAGGAAATACGAATGACCATATTGAGAGATTTACAGACTGGCATCCATAATCTAAGATCTATTAAAAAAACATTTTAAAACAGAGATATATGAGGGCTATATCCATTTAAACGTTCTTGGTAAATATTTCCTCATAGAACTAAACCCCAGAGTTGATTGAGAAACACATAAACCCCTTAATGCCATATTTTTCTGGCCTCAAAAGGAGAGAAAAAAATTAAAACATCTCACTCTCTATAACTGCCACTTAGCAATGTTTCAACATTATGTGACAAATCAATCTGGTTTCATCAAATTATTTCAAACTGTTTCTCACCAACAATATATTCAGGATACCAAGAGAACGTCTTTAATAATGGCACAATATCTCTACACAGTATGGCATAAGTTAAGCTTAGTGTTCACTTAGGTAACTGTATACAACAATGCAGCAAATTTCTATAATGAATTTGAAGTAATCATTTGAAAACAAAAGGAGGTAAAAACAAAGACAATGTTTTTGATCGCCAAAATTGGTACATTTTTATCTTCATTTATCTATCAGTGTTATAGAGTTTATGAGTTCTTGTGGATTTTGACTTTTGCAAAAGTGTAGGAACTTCATTGGGACAGAATAAAACTATTTTTTCTTTAGGAGAAAACTATTTGCAAGTTAACAACTTAAAAGTGTTTTAAGGACCTTACTATTCATTGGTAAACAAAGTGACAAGAATATTAGATCAGGAAATAGTTAAAGCACTAGGGAGGAATAAAAACATTGTGCTATATTATATGTATTTCAGAAAGGAAAACTAAATCAAATTACTTATCTATTTGTATAACTGATTTTATTCTTACTACTTCTAAATATTAATGATGTATGTCTATTTCTCCTCACCCCGTTTTAATCTACCAGAGAATAACATGCATAATATTTTTGTATGTGTGTGTGTTAGTCACTCAGTCATATTTGTCCCTTTGCGACCCCATGCACTGTAGACCGCTAGGCTCCTCTGTCCATAGGATTCTCCAGGCAAGAATAGTGGAGTAAGTTGCCATTTCCTTCTCCAGATTTTTATATAATTATATGAATCAAGAAAATGTCTAATATCTTGGATACTACTTTTGAAGTATTTTTAAGTTGTTTCAATATTGCAGTATTTCCAAATGACTAATTTATATACATCAAATAAAACATTAGGTTAAGAATGCTGCTGCTAAGTCGCTTCAGTTGTGTCCGACTCTGTGCAACCCCATAGACGACAGCCCACCAGGCTCCCCCGTCCCTGGGATTCTCCAGACAAGAACACTGGAGTGGGTTGCCATTTCCTTCTCCAATGCATGAAAGTGTAAAGTGAAAGTGAAGTCGCTAGGTCATGTCCGATTCTGTGCAACCCCATGGACTGCAGCCTACCAGGCTCCTCCATCCATGGGATTTTCCAGGCGAGAGTACTGGAGTGGGTTGCCATTGCCTTCTCCAGTTTAAGAATAAGTGAGATCTATTTGAAACAGGACAGTGGATTTGTACATCATGGAGAAGGCAATGGCACCCCACTCCAGTACTCTTGCCTGGAAAATCCCATAGACAGAGAAGCCTGGTAGGCTGCAGTCCATGGGATCACTAAGAGTCGGGCATGACTGAGTGACTTCC
Source organism: Bos taurus (assembly GCF_002263795.3). NCBI lineage: Eukaryota > Metazoa > Chordata > Mammalia > Artiodactyla > Bovidae > Bos > Bos taurus. Next base: position 32,697,510 of record NC_037333.1, on the reverse strand, counting down.
CTTTCACTTTTCCCTTTCATGCATTGGAGAAGGAAATGGCAACCCACTCCAGTATTCTTGCCTGGAGAATCCCAGGGACAGAGGAGACTAGTGGGCTGCTGTCTATGCGGTCGCACAGAGTCAGACACAACTGAAGCGACTTAGCAGCAGCAAATAGAAAACATGAACTGTGAACTTCGAGATATTCAAGCTGGTTTTAGAAAAGGCAAAGGAACCAGAGATCAGATTGCCAACATCTGCTGGCTCATGGAAAAAGCAAGAGAGTTCCAGAAAAACATCTATTTCTGCTTTATTGACTATGCCAAAGCCTTTGACCGTGTGGATCACAAGAAACTGTGGAAAATTCTGAAAGAGATGGGAATACCAGACCACCTGATCTGCCTCTTGAGAAACCTGTATGCAGGTGAGGAAGCAACAGTTAGAACTGGACATGGAACAACAGACTGCTTCCAAATAGGAAAAGGAGTATGGCAAGGCTGTATATTGTCACCCTGCTTATTGTACTTATATGCAGAGTACATCATGAGAAACGCTGGGCTGGAAGAAGCACAAGCTGAAATCAAGATTGCCAGGAGAAATATCAATAACCTCAGATATGCAGATGACACCACCCTTATGGCAGAAAGTGAAGAGGAACTTAAAAGCCTCTTGATGAAAGTGAAAAAGGAGAGTGAAAAAGTTGACTTAAAGCTCAACATTCAGAAAACGAAGATCATGGCATCTGGTCCATCACTTCATGGGAAATAGATGGAGAAACAGTGGAAAGAGTGTCAGATTTTATTTTTTTTTTGCTCCAAAATCACTGCATATGGTGATTGTAGCCGGGAAATTGAAAGATGCTTACTCCTTGGAAGGAAAGTTATGATCAACCTAGATAGCATATTAAAAAGCAGAGATATTACTTTGCCAACAAAGGTCCATCTAGTCAAGACTATGGTTTTTCCAGTGGTCATGCTTGGATGTGAGAGTTGAACTGTGAAGAAAGCTGAGCCCCGAAGAATTGATGATTTTGAACTGTGATGTTTGAGAAGACTCTTGAGAGTCCCTTGGACTGCAAGGAGATCCAACTAGTCCATCCTAAAGGAGATCAGTCCTTGGTGTTCATTGGAAGGACTGATGCTGAAGCTGAAACTCCAATACTTTGGCCACCTCATGCGAAGAGTTGACTCATTGGAAAAGACCCTGATGCTGGGAGGGATTGGGGGCAGGAGGAGAAGGGGATGACAGAGGATGAGATGGCTGGATGGCATCACTGACTCGATGGACATGAGTTTGAGTGAACTCCGGGAATTGGTGATGGTCAGGGAGGCCTGGCGTGCTGCAATTCATGGGGTGGCAAAGAGTCGGACACAACTGAGTGACTGAACTGAACTGAAATAGAAATCCAGATTTTGGTTATTGTATCTTTAATATATAAATGTTTGAGTGGTACACAGATACCTAATAATTTGGAAATCAGATTATTTGAAAGGCTCTGTTCTTATCTGACTTACTTGCTCCCATTGATTGTCTCTCATACTTGAACCCCTTAGTACTCAAGACTGAGTCTATGGAATATTAAGGAGAAAAACCCATAAGGCCTATCCCACAAAGCCATATCAAAACTTACTTTAGCTGAATGTGTTCACAAATTGGATAAATATTGATTTACCTGTGTGACATTCTACATAATCACCCATCTAAATGATTGATACAACTATCTCTTACCTCTCCTTATACAATAGCATGGAAATTCTGAAACAATTTTAGTTATTCTGTTTCAATTTCATAGAGCAAAACTTTGAGGCTGTTTGCTTCTAACTAGCTCTTAATCACAGAAAACAAAAGAATAGGTCGTATTTACATGTTACATTAAGATGAGAGAGAACAAAATGGTTTATTCAACAAATGTTTACTGGATTTCTACTATATGTACTGAACACTAGGGAAACAACAGTTAAGAGATAAAATTCTTTCCTTGAAGATCTTACATTTTGAATTGAGGAGAAAGGGGCAGCAATAAACAAAATACAAACCCCAATATGTAACTTAACTTGAGGAAGTGGTATTATGAGGATGCTGGAGGCAAGTGGCATTTTAGATAGGATGCTGCTGCTGCTGCTGCTAAGTCACTTCAGTGGTGTCCGACTCTATGCGACCCCATAGACGGCAGCCCACCAGGCTCCCCGTCCCTGGGATTCTCCAGGCAAGAACACTGGAGTGGGTTGCCATTTCCTTCTCCAATGCATGAAAGTGAAAAGTGAAAGTGAAGTTGCTCAGTCGTGTTCCGACTCTTAGCGACCCCATGGACTGCAGCCCACCAGGCTCCTCCGTCCATGGGATTTTCCAGGCAAGAGTACTGGAGTGGGGTGCCATTGCCTTCTCCATTAGATTGGATAGTAAGGGAATAACTAGCACAGACCTCAGGGGATGCTTCATATGATCTAGAAAAAGATTTTATACATAGTTTTTAGCAGATAAATGTTATAATTGTTTATATTTAGAAAGTTGCTGTTTTCTATGTGTAGAATGAAGGTAAGTCAGGGGCTAAAGCAAGAATATCAATTATGAAGACATTTCAGTGGTATTTGGAGTCCAATAGAAGAAGGAGAGATGTTCCATTAAGAAATGGTCAGATTTGGGGTTAAATTTTAATGTTAGCTATGAGAGGTATGCTAATGGGTTGAATTTGGGAGTATAAGATACACAGACAAATCAAGTATTACTTTGAGTTTTTTCCTGAAGCAACTGGAAGATAAAATTGCCATCAACTGAGTTAAGGAAGATGGCAGATAAGGCAGGTTTGGGGGGAAATATGATTTCATTTTGTTATGTTAGGTTTTGAATGTCTATTAGTCATTCACATAGATATGTAGACTGGACAGTTAGATGTATGAATCTAGAGCTAATGAGAGAGGTCTAGGATGTAGAGTAACATTAAAATTTTCCCAGTAGTATTTAAAGCTGTAATCCTCAGTTAAAGAAGGAGGGTTAATGGAGGGATAGGGTTGGGAGAGAGGTGGGAGGGAGTTTCAGGATGGGGGGACACATGTGCACCCATGGCTGATTCATGTCGATGAATGAATCAATACCCAGCACAATACTGTAAAGTAATTAGCCTCCACTTAAAATAAAATTAATTAATTGAAAAAGAAATGCAAACATCCAAAAAAAAAAGAGGGAGTTTGGTTAAAGTACTGGGTTGTTGGCTTTTTAACATAAGATATAAGGAAATATCTGAAAAGTACACTTAAAAACAAGCTGTCCTGCATTTTTATTGCATTTTTAATTTTGTTCAATGTGTTCCAGTACCTCTGTCTTCTACTTAATATGGTAAGTCATTACATTTGATCACAGGCTTCCCCACTGGCTCAGTGGTAAAGAATTCGCCTGCAATGCAGGGGACAGGGTAGAAGCTGTGGGTTCAATCCCTGGGTTGGGAAGATCCCCACAGAAGGATCATCACAACCCACTCCAGTATTCTTACCAGGAGAATCCCAGGGACAGATTAGCCTGGCAGGCTATAGTCTATGGAGTCACAAAGTGTTGAACCTCACAGCAGCAGCAGCGTGCTTGATCACATCTATCTATTTAGAAAAATTAATTTATTTTTTAATTTTTATTTAAATAAACTTATTTACTTAATAAGTTATTTAATAAGAGTTGGACTATAAAGAAAGCTGAGCACCAAAGAACTGATGTTTTTGAACTGTAGTGTTGGAGAAGACTCTTGAGAGTCCCTTGGGCTGCAAGCAGATCCAACCAGTTCATCCTAAAGGAGATCAGTTCTGGGCGTTCTTTGGAAGGAATGATGCTGAAGCTGAAACTCCAATACTTTGGCTACCTGATGCATAGGGCTGACTCATTTGAAAAGAACCTGACGCTGGGAAAGATTGAGGGCAGGAGGAGAAGGGGACAACAGAGGATGAGACGGTTGGATGGCATCACCAAGTCAATGGACATGAGTTTGGGTGAACACCAGGAGTTGGTGATGGACAGGGAGGCCTGGTGGTTCATGGGGCCACAAAGAGTCAGACACAACTGAGCGACTGAACTGACTGACTGATTTAATAGAAAAAAAAAATCTATTTATTTCCTTTCCCAGAAACCCCACTTCCAAAGCCCTCTTTTTTCTCACCAGAATACTCTATATCTGCTACCCAGCTATCATTCTAATATTTTTCTTCATCTCTTTCCCATGCTGAATTCTAAATCCCATATATTCCTTCTACTGGGTTTACACTCCTATTTTTCTATATCACATGAGAGAGTTAGCATGAGAACTAAATATTTTGAGAATTTTGATGTCTACAAATTATTCCTTTCACTCTCAACTTGATTGGTAGTTTTAGTATGAAATGAATATATATTTTAAAACATTTCAATATATGATTTTAAATGCTTTTCCAATGTCATATATTACAATATTATTAACAATTCCATTCTAACTATTTTGTATGTAATTTCATTCTTTTAGGAAAATTTTGCAATTTTAATTTTATATTTTGATATTCTGAAATTTTATAGCATTGTGACTTGCTAGTCCTTTTCGTCTGCAGTACTAAAGGCTCAAAGAGACTTTTTAACTGGCAGAGACATGGCCCTAAATTCTAATTTTTTAACCTTAATGTTTTGATAATTTTCCTCCATTTTTCTTTTTTAGTATCTCTGGATTTAGATCTTGGTTCTTGCACTAATACTCTGAATTTTCTCTTTTTTTTAATTTTTTGAAAATTTATTTTTGATTAAAGGATAATTGCTTTATAATATTGTGGTTTCTGCCATACAATAACATGAATCAGCCATAGGTATACATATGTCCTCTCCCTCTTGAAACTCCTTCCCACCTCCCACTCCATCCTACTCTTCTGGTTTGTTCCAGAGCATTGCTACTCTGCAAATAGGTTCATCAGTACTCTAGTTTTCTTAACATTTATTTTCTATAGCACTTAATTTTGTTATAATTCAGTGAGATTTTCTGAACTTTATCATTAAAATGTTCTATTGATTTTCTTTGCTGTTGTATGTTCATTTTACAAGAACTTTTTTTATTATTTGATTGATCTTTTTCATACTAAGATGTCATTTTTTTTAAACTTTAATAATTGAAATGTAGCATAAAGTACACACATAATGTATAGTTCAATAAACACTTACAATTGGAATATGTGTGTAACCACCACACAAATCAAAAGACAGGATAATTAGCACTGCACAACCCCCTCCCTCCTCCCACACACACAGGAAACAGTAACTAACCACTCCATCCTCTAGTATCAGTAGAAACCACCATGCCAACTTCTAAGAAACAAGAAATCTTCAGCCCCTTTCAAAATTTACATAAGTAAAATCATATATAAAATCATAAGTACATATATATTTTACTCAATAGTATTTGTGACATTCATCTATGTTGTGAGTAGCTATAGTTAATTCATATTTGTTACCTTTATCACCTGTTATACTGCAATTTGTGATCCATATTAATACTAATGGACATTTGATTTATTTCCAGGTTTTAGCTAGTTTAAATAACAATGCAATGAATAGTCTTATGCATGCCCTTTTATGGACATATGTCTGTATTTATTTTAGAAATATATTTAAAAATGAAATCACTGGGTTATAAAATAAGCCATAATAAATTCTGTGAGTTTTCCAAAGTGATTATTCTAATTTTTACTTCTACCATGAATATATAAAAAGTTCCAATTTCCCTATATTTTTTGTCATAACTTAGTGTTGCCACTCATTTAATTTTAGCTAAGTTGGTGGGTGGTTTCTCATTAATTTAATTTATTCTCTGGAAAAGTTTACAAAAGGATTACTGTCATTCCTTAGTTAAGGATGGGACTATTTCCTCTGCCTGTACTTATAATACACATAAAATTATATATACTCTAGGATTCCAACTTATAAAGTTTTATAAAATGCAAATTAATCTATAATAACAGAAAGTAAATCACTGATTTTATAGGGAGACGGGTGGAAAGGAAAGATTATAAATGGTCATGAGGAAATATATTGAGAGTATACTGATGAATCTTTCTATTTTTTTTATCAATGTGCTGGACACTTTTTAACCAACAATTTGCTAGGTATAGAAATTTAGGATGGCATCTTTCCTTTTTTCTTTCAGCATCATAAAGATAACATCACACAGATTATGGCTCCATTATTTTTGTTGGTCAGTCTTCCCGCATATGATGGGTGTTCCTCTGAAGATGATGTTTCTATTTTTCTTCACTGCTTTTAAGGTTTTCTCTTTTTATTTAACTTAAGCAATTTTACTGTGATGCACCAGGTTCTTTGTGTGTTTACTTGTTTCAGTTTATCTTTATTAAATGTGTGGCACAAAGGTACTGCATTCATCAGTTTCAGAAAATTATTGGTAATTGTCTTCAACAATTAATTCTGTTTGATGTATTTTAATATTCAATAAGCTGCACATATCTTAAATGTGTAATTAAAGATACATACTTATACACATAGCTACATACATACCTGGAAAATGATCAACACAATCAAGATAAAGATATCTATTACTCCCCCAAGTTCCTTCATGCTTTTTTGTAATCTCTCCTTTCCCTCCTTTTACCCCACGCATAGCTAGGAAACCACCAATCTCTTTTTTATTACTACATATTAGTCTCCATTTTTTGAAAATTTACAAATTGAAATCATAGAGTATGTATTTTTATCTGGATTTTTTTCTGCAGAAAAATTATTTTGAAATTTATCACTGCTTTTATGTGTAATAATTGCCTTTTTCTTTTTATTGCTAGAAAGTCTTAATTGTATTGATATATCACAATTCCAATTGTGGTGCAGAAGACTCTTGAGAGTTACTTGGACTGCAAGAAGATCAAACTAGTCAATCCTAAAGAAATCAACCCTGATTATTCATTGGAAGGACTGATGCTGACGCTCCAATACTTGGCCACCTGATGCAAAGGGCCAACTCATTTGAAAAGATCCTGATGCTGGGAACGATTGAAGGCAAAAGGAGGACGTGGTGGTGGCAGAGGAGCATCAAAGGATATGAATTTCAGCAAACTCTGGGAGATAGTGGAGGACAGAGGAGCCTGCATGCTCAATTCATGGGGTTGCAGAGTAAGACAAGACTTAGCAATTGAACAAATACAACATGTCACAATTTATCTATTCATCTATTAATGATCATTTGGGTTGATTCAGATTTAGCTAATGCAAAAAATTTTTAAATTCTATTTCTACGAATATACACATATACAAGCTTTTTATGGACAATTAAAAATTTTTCTTAAGTAAATATCTTGCAGTATAAGAGCCACATCACATAGTATGTATTTCTTAAACTTTTAAAGAAATTGTCAGTTTTGCCAAGTGGTTGTGCGATTCAAGTTCTCACTAGCAGTGCATTAGAGTCCCAGTTCATATTCTCACTAATAGATGGTATGGTCAGTCTTTGTATCTACCTAATAGCATCACTATGAACAAAACTAATGGAGGTGATGGAATTCCAGTTGAGCTATTTCAAATCCTAAAAGAATATGCTGTGAAAGTGCTGCACTCAATATGCCCACAAATTTGGAAAACTCAGCAGTGGCCACAGGACTGAAAAAGGTCAGTTTTTATTCCAATCCCAAAGAAAGGCAATGCCAAAGAATGCTCAAACTACCGCACAATTGCACTCATCTCACACGCAAGTAAAGAAATGCTCAAAATTCTCCAAGCCAGGCTTCAGAAATACATGAACCATGAACTTCCTGACTTTCAAGCTGGTTTTAGAAAAGGCAGAGGAACCAGAGACCAAATTGCCAACATCTGATGGATCATGGAAAAAGCAAGAGAGTTCCAGAAAAACATCTATTTCTGCTTTATTGACTATGCCAAAGCCTTTGACTGTGTGTGTCACAATAAACTGTGGAAAATTCTGAAAGAGATGGGAATACCAGACCACCTGACCTGCCTCTTGAGAAACCTATATGCAGGTCAGGAAGCAGCAGTTAGAACTGGACATGAAACAACAGACTGGTTCCAAATAGGGAAAGGAGTACGTCAAGGCTGTATGTTGTCACCCTGCTTATTTAACTTCTATGCAGAGTACATCATGAGAAACACTGGACTGGAAGAAGCTCAAGCTGGAATCAAGATTGCTGGGAGAAATATCAATAACTTCAGATATTCAGATGACACCACCCTTATGGCAGAAAATGAAGAGGAACTTAAAAGCCTCTTGATGAAGGTGAAAGTGGAGAGTGAAAAAGTTAGCTTAAAACTCAACATTCAGAAAACTAAGATCATGGCACCCGGTCCCATCACTTCATGGGAAATAGATGGGGAAACAGTGAGACTTTATTTTGGGGGGCTCCAAAATCACTGCAGAAGGTGACTGCAGCCATGCAACTAAAATACGCTTAGTCCTTGGAAGAAAAGTTACGACCAACCTAGATAGCATATTCAAAAGCAGAGACATTACTTTGCCAACAAAGGTCCGTCTAGTCAAGGCTATGGCTTTTCCAGTGGTCATGTATGGATGTAAGAGTTGAACTGTGAAGAAAGCTGAGCACTGAAGAATTGATGCTTTTGAACTGTGGTGTTGGAAGGAATGATGCTAAAGCTGAAACTCCAGTACTTTGGCCACCTCATGCGAAGAGTTGACTCATTGGAAAAGACTCTGATGCTTGGAAGGATTGGGGTCAGGAGGAGAAGGGGACGACAGAGGATGAGATGTCTGGATGGCATCACTGACTCGATGGACGTGAGTCTGAGTGAACTCAGGGAGTTGGTGATGGACAGGGAGGCCTGGCATGCTGCGATTCATGGGGTCGCAAAGAGTCGGACACGACTGAGCGACTGAAATGAACTGAATATATTTATCATTGTATCAATCTGAAGTTTTAATTTGGATTTTCCTAGTTACTAATGATGTTGAACATCTTTTAATACGCACTTTTGCTATTCATATGTCTACTTTTGTTGAAGTTTCTGTTCAACTATATTGCAGAATAAATTGCTTGTTTTCTCATTAAATCTTAAGGGTTCTTTATATATTCTAGATAAAAGTATTTTTATCAGGTATACAATTTGCAAACATATTCTGTCAATATGCAATTTGTCTTTTATCCTCTTTAGTGTCTTTAACAGCTAGAAGTTTTATTTTCATGATAAGCAATATATGTTTTATCTCCTTTTATGGATTGTGCTTTTGGTCTCATATGAAGAAATCATTAAACCCAATTACACAAAGAGTTTCTCCTATGTGCTGTAATAGAAGTATAATTTTAATTTTATATTTAGGTCTATGATCATTTTTAAGATAATTTTTATATAAGATGTGAAGTATGGATTACAGTTCCCTCTTTTTTGTTTGTTTTGTTTTACATATATACATAAAAACATACAGCTTTATACTGTCATTTACTGAAAAGACTAACCTTTCTCCCATGAATAATCTTTAAAAGTTTGTTGAAAACCCATTCTATTTTTAATGAATCTTCTATTTTTAATCACTGTGTTCTACTCCACTGATCTATTTTCCTATCTTTTATATCAGTCCTAAACTTTTATGACTATAATGTGCTAAGTTGCTTCAGTCATGTCCAACTCTGCAACTCCATAGACTGTAGTCAACCAGCCTCCTCTGTCCATAGGATTTTCCAGGCAAGAATTCTGGAGTGGGTTGCCATGCTCCCCTCCAGGAGATCTTCCTGACCCAAGGATTGAACCAGGCCTGCTATGCTGCAGGCAGATTCTTTACCACCTGAGCCACAGGAACAGAATAAAACTTGAAATAATATAATTTTAATCTTCAAAATATGTTCTTTTTTAAAGTTGTTTTGACTCTTTTAGGTCTTTTGCATTTTTAATGTGAATTTTAAAATCTTTTCTCAACTTTCCACAAAAAGAAATCCTGTTAGGATTTGACTGGACTTGCATGAAACCTATTAATCAACTTGGAGACTTGACATCTTAATAGTTTTGAAATTTCTCACAGTTGAATATAGTACATTTTTCTCTGTATTTAGACCCTGAATTTTTTAATCAGTGTCTGTTTTCAACGTGTAGAACTTGTATGTATTTTGTAACATGTCTCTAGTACATTATGTTTTTATATAATATTATTTAATTTCAATTCTCCAATTGATTTCATTTTGTTTGTTTGTTTGGCTATTTATAGTAGTACATGTGGTTATTTTATACTGATTGTATATACTGATTGTATATCCTGAAAGCTCACTAAGATCACCTCATAGCTCTGGTAGGTATGGTAACCAGAGCTAGCTTATTTGGTTTTTTGCAGGTTCCAATAGATATGCTATATAGACATTTGTTTTGCTCACAAATAAAGCTAGATTTACCATTTCTTTTCCAATCTGGTTGCCTTGAACTCTTTTTCATTTTACTGTACTAGCTAAATCCCAAATATAATGAGAAGTTATGAGGGCAGACACCATTTTTTCTATAATTTCCATCTTAGAAAAAAGTCTTTCTCCACTCAATTGTTAACTGTAGATTTTTCATTGGTGCTTTCAAGGGACTGAAGAAACTACCCTTTATTCTTCATTTTACTCGGAGATTGCATCAGGATTGGATTTATTAAGGTATAAATTATGATTATTGATTTTAGACAATTTTTTCAGATATATAAACATTTTTAGCGCTAAAATATCCTTCCATGTGCTGCTCTAGTAGGATCCAACATTTTTTACATGTAGTGTTTTTATTTTCATTTGATTCAAAACACTCTCAAATTTTCCTCTCGATTTCAACCCATGAGTAATATGAGTGTTTATTTAAATAATTCTATGGCTATAGTTTTATGTAGACATTTTCTGCTATTATTTTCTGCTATTATTCTTATAGTTCATTCCACTGTCAAGGAACATATTATTTGACTTAAATTCTTATTTTGGTGTCACATTCTACATATATCCAAGTTTAGCTTCCTTGCTTTGGTTGTATTTATAACCACACCTCCAATAATTTAATGCGCTTTTTTTTTTTAACTATTTTGAAATCTCTTACGAGTTAATCTGTCTTTTCTCCTGGTGTATTTATACATGTGTGGCTATGTACACACACTCACACACATATATATTTAAATTATTTATTGTCACTCTAATATAGTATTGGCAGTAAGAGTGTGTATGTGCACTTAGTCACTCAGTCGTGTCTGAGCACTTAGTCACTCAGTCGTGTCCAACTCTTTGCAACTCCAAGAACTGTAGCCTGCCAGGCTCCTCTGCCATGGGGATTCTCCAGGCAAGAATACTGGAGTTGGTTGCTATGCCCTACTCCAGGCAATCTTCCCAACCCAGAGATCAAACCCAGGTCTCCTGCATTGCAGGCAGATTTTTACCAGCTGAGCCACCATAGTTTCAACATGATGTGACATACTGTCACTTCAATAATCATTTTATAATTTCTTGAGCTTATACTTTTTGATGGATTTATAAACTATAATTTTCAGGAATGTAAGTATGATGTAAATCTAAATAAGACTGAATTTTGCTTATAGTTTATTAATTTGTTTCATTATTTCAGAATACTGCAACATCAATGTCAACACAATTTGTAAAATTCATGTGGTTAATCAACACAATTATATCAATCTTTAGTAGCTCTTGCATGCAAGTATTCTATGAAGGAAATTTGAATACTCTTAATTATTTCAAAGCATATAGTATTTAAAGTGGACAAATGGAAAACATAGAGGCCTCATTGTACGTTTCATTTGCAAAATGTGTTTTATAATATTTCATGTCAGGCTTCCATAGTGGCTCAGTGGTAAAGAATTGCCTTCCAGTGCAGGAGATGTGGGTTCTATCTCTGGGTCGTGAAGATCCCCTGGTGAAGAAAATGGCAACCCACTCCACTATTCTTGCCTAGGAAATCTCATGGACTGAGAAGTCTGGTGGACTACCATCGAAGGGGTTGCAAAAGAGTCAGAGACAAGTTAGCAACTAAAACAACAACATTTCATATCGCCATCCTAAATGTTTGTATTAGCACACTGATACTGCAATGGATGGCGCACAAGCATGGCCAAGAGGAGCTACCCCTCGCCCAAGGTCAGGGGCAGCGTTCAAGAGTAGCTACCCCACGTCCGAGGTCAGTGGCGGCGGCTGAGAGGAGCTACACCACTTCTGAGATGAGGGACGGCAGCCGAGAGCTCCAGGTTGGGACAGCACAGGAGCGGCCCAGAGGAGCTACCCCATGCCCGAGGTCAGGGGCAGCGGCCAGGAGGAGCTACCCCACGTCCAAGGAGCAGCAGCTGCCTGGGCACAGGAGGGCCAAGAGGAGCTACTCCACGTTCAAGGTCAGGAGGGGCAGCCCTGAGGAGATACCCCTAGTCCAACATAAGGAGCAGCAGCAGCTGCGCTTTGCTGGAGCAGCCCTGAAGAGATACGCCACATCCAAGGTAAGAGAAACCCAAGTAACAGTAGGTGTTACGAGAGGCCAGACACACTGAAACCATAATCACAGAAACTAGTCAGTCTGATCACACAAACCACAGCCTTCTCTAACTCAATGAAACTAAGCCATGCTGTGGGGAGGCCACCCAAGATGGACCTGTCATGGTGGCGAGGTCTGACAGAATTTGGTCCACTGGAGAAGGGAATGGCAAACCACTTCAGTATTCTTGCCTTGAGAACCCCATGAACAGTATGAAAAGGCAAAATGATAGGATACTGAAAGAGGGACTCTCCAGGTCAGTAGGTGCCCAATATGCTATTGGAGATCAGTGGAGAAATAACTGCAGAAAGAATGAAGGGATGGAGCCAAAGCAAAAACTATACCCAGTTGTGGATGTGATTGGTGATAGAAGCAAGGTCTGATGCTGTAAAGAGCAATACTGCATAGGAATCTGGAATGTTAGGTCCATGAATCAAGGCAAATTGGAAGTGGTCAAACAGGAGATGGCAAGAGTGAACGTTGACATTCTAGGAATCAGAGAACTAAAATGGACTGGAATGGATGAATTTAACTCAGATGACCATTATATCTACTACTGTGGGCAGGAATCCCTTAGAAGAAATGGAGTAGCCATCATGGTCAACAAAAGAGTCTGAAATGCAGTAGTTGGATGCAATCTCAAAAATGACAAAATGATCTCTGTTTGTTCCCAAGGCAAACCATTCAATTATGACAGTAATCCAAGCCTATGCCCCAACCAGTAACACTGAAGAAGCTGAAGTTGAACAGTTGAAGCCCTACAAGACCGTTTAGAACTAAGACCCAAAAAAGATGTCCTTTTCATTATAGGGGACTGGAATGCAAAAGTAGGAAGTCAAGAAACATCTGGGGTAATAGGTAAATTTGGCCTTGGAATACAGAATGAAGCTGGGCAAAGGCTAATAAGGGTTTTGCCAAGAGAACGCACTGATAGCAAACACCCTCATCCAACAACACAAGAGAAGACTCTACACATGGACATCACCAGATGGTCAACACCGAATTTAGACTGATTATATTCTTTGCAGCCAAAGATGGAGAAGCTCTATACAGTCAACAAAAACAAGACCGGGAACTGACTGTGGCTCAGATCATGAATTCCTTCTCGCCAAATTCAGACTTACATTGAAGAAAGTAGGGAAAACCACTAGACCATTCAGGTACGACATAAATCAAATCCCTTATGATTATACAGTGGAAATGAGAAATAGATTTAAGGGTCTAGATCTGAGAGATAGAGTGCCTGATGAGCTATGGACGGAGGTTTGTGACATTGTATAGGAGACAGTGATCAAGACCAACTCCTTGGGAAAGAAATTAAAAAAAGCAAAATGGCTGTCTGGGGAGGCCTTACAAATAGCTGTGAAAAGAAGAGAAGTGAAAAGCAAAGGAGAAAAGGAAAGATATAAGCATCTGAATGCAGAGTTCCAAAGAATAGAAAGGAGAGATAAAAAGCCTTCCTCAGCAATCAGTGCAAAGAAATAGAGGAAAACAACAGAATGGGAAAGACTAGAGATCTCTTCAAGAAAATTAGAGATATCAAGGGAACATTTCATGCAAAGATGGGCTTGATAAAGGACAGAAATGGTATGGACCTAACAGAAGCAGAAGATATTAAGAAGAGGTGGCAGGAATACACAGAAGAACTGTACCAAAAAAGATCTTCACGACCCAGATAATCACAATGGTGTTATCACTCACCTAAAGCCAGATATCCTGGAAGGTGAAGTCAAGTGGGCCTTAGAAAGCATCACTATCAACAAAGCAGTGGAGGTGATGGAATTCCAGTTGAGCTATTTCAAATCCTGGAAGATGATACTGTGAAAGTGCTGCACTCAATATGCCAGCAAATTTGGAAAACTCAGCAGTGGCCACAGAACTGGAAAAAGGTCAGTTTTCATTCCAATCCCAAAGAAAGGCAATGCCAAAGAATGCTCAAACTACCGCACAATTGCACTCATCTCACACGCTAGTAAAGTAATGCTCAAAATCCTCCAAGCCAGGCTTCAGCAGTACGTGAACCGTGAACTTCCAGATGTTCAAGCTGGTTTTAGAAAAGGCAGAGGAACGAGAGATCAAATTGCCAACATCCACTGGATCATGGAAAAAGCAAGAGAGTTCCAGAAAAGCATCTATATCTGCTTTACTGACTATGCCAAAGCCTTTGACTGTGTGTGTCACAATAAACTGTGGAAAATTCTGAAAGAGATGGGAATACCAGACCACCTGTCCTGCCTCTTGAGAAACCTGTATGCAGGTCAGGAAGCAACAGTTAGAACTGAACATGGAACAACAGAGTGGTTCCAAATAGGAAAAGGAGTACGTCAAGGCTGTATACTGTCACCCTGCTTATTTAACTTATATGCAGAGTACATCCTGAGAAACACTGGGCTGGAAGAAGCACAAGCTGGAATCAAGACTGACAGGAGAAATATCAATAATCTCAGATATGCAGATGACACCACCCTTATGGCAGAAAATGAAGAGGAACTAAAGAGCCTCATTATGAAAGTGAAAGACAAGAGTGAAAAAGTTGGCTTAAAGCTCAACATTGAGAAAACGAAGATCTCGGCATCTGGTCCCATCACTTCATGGGAAATAGATGGAGAAACAGTGGCAATAGTGGCTGACTTTATTTTTGGGGGGCTCCAAAATCACTGCAGATGTGATTGCAGCCATGCAATTAAAAGACGCTTACTCCTTGAAAGGAAAGTTATGACCAAACTAGACAGTATATTAAAAAGCAAAGACATTACTTTGCCAAAAAGGTCTGTCTATTCAAGGCTATGGTTTTTCCAGTAGTCATGTATGGATATGAGAGTTGGCCTATAAAGAAAGCTGAGCACCAAAGAATTGATGCTTTTGAACTGTGGTATTGGAGAAGACTCTTGAGAGTCCTTTGGACTGTAAGGAGATCCAACCAGTCCATCATCCTAAAGGAGGTCAGTCCTGGGTATTCATTGGTAGGACTGATGCTGAAGCTGAAACTCCAATACTTTGGCTATCTTATGCAAAGAGCTGACTCATTTGAAAAGGCTCTGATGCTGGGAAAGATTGAGGGTAGGAGGAGAAGGGGATGACAGAGGATGAGATGGTTGGATGGCATCACTGACTCAATGGACATGAGTTTGGGTAGACTCCAGGAGTTGCTGATGGTCAGAGAGGCCTGGCGTGCTGCAGTTCATGGGATTGCAAAGAGTCGGACATGACTGAGCAACTGAACTGAACTGAAGGCAAGACAAGACTAGTATATGAAATGAGGGGATCAAAATGATAAAGTATGTATTAAAATCTCATACAGGTAAAGAGAAAGAAATTCAGAGCAGAGAGGGAGAAGGCAGAGGCTCTAGAGAGAAAATAGAGAGCAAGGCAAGCAGTCTGATTAAGGAAGAACAGCCATATTGTTAAATCATGGAGAAGGGATTAGAGGGATGAAGGAAGAAGCAGACTTATTACAGTGTCTCTAATACATAATCAGCCTCATAAAAACTACTGTGTGAATCTGTGGCAAGAACAGATAATGATTAAATAGCTAAGTGAAAATAGCTTCTCTGCTTTATAAAAAAAAAAAAGCTTACATAATTTTCTAATATCACTTTTAATGCACTAAAGTTATTTTCCTTGTCTTCTTTGTATGCAATTCCCAGAAAGAAAAATCATTGTTGTTGAGAGAGAAAACTCTAAGAATTATTTAATGTTTATTGTCTGTTACTTAATTATTGGAATATATTTGCCTTTGTGTTTTTTTCATATTATAGAAACCTTTTAATGTCCATATTATCTTTATTAGTTATTCAATTTTTATACTTTCTATTTTCCAATTGCTGTAAAGAGTTGATATTAAGGATGTGCTTCTAAATCTCACTGTACAATATTCAAAAAGACTAAGGGCTAAACAGAGCAGTATTAAATTCAGTGAAAAGTATGACAAATATATAGTCATTACTATATTCATAAAAAGCAAATACACCTCTCACTCATTCACTCCCTGCTACTTTAAATGGCTGCTCTTGACCACCATATGTTGTTTTTGCTGCTTTACGTGCTGCATATCACTGGACACTAACAAGTTCTTTGCAGTTTAGCCTATAAATTGGTTGTGTGTTACAGAGAAAAAATCTTTAAAATATGTCTCCTGTGTGTACCTGTTCATTGATCCAATACCTTACCTTATGGTCATGCCCACTTTCAAAAGTCATTATTATGGAAATAACAATGCTTGCCTGCTTCAATTAGTAGTATCAGCAGATGCTAAAAGTACTAGAAATCATTCAGGCTTTCATGCATACTTTTTGAACTGAATGACTGATTTTGACTTGGGAATATATTTATGAGTGTATTTTCATTCTTTTCCCCACCTGTTTTAAATCTTCAAAGAGTTCTAACTCCGGTTCCATAATTTTAGTGCCTAAATATGGTCTTCTTTATTGTCCTTTTCATTTGTCTGGTGCTCAGAACTCACCAAAAGTTTAAGGAGACTTAGTAAAGAGTTGGAAAAGCTCTGAAATATACTGGGATGATAATCATTCAATAACTGAGTTGAAAAACATTTCGAAAAAAAAAAAAAAAAACTTTTCTCAGATGACTTGACTTTTAGAGTTTGATGGTATTAGCTGAATAAATTTTTAAGTCTCAATTGTATCTGTAGTTATTCAGATGCATGTGGTTATGTATTTAACATTTTGCAGGGAGGAGAAGTACTATACAGCTACCAACTTTTGAGCAAATATATGCCATCCTTTCTCTCTTTCTAAAAGTTATTTTGTACTTAAGATAATTTATATAAATGGAATCATACAGATATTTTTGGCCTTGCATAATTATTTTGAGATTATGTACCCATATTGACTGTGTATCAATAGTTTTTGTTTCTACCAGTTGTTAAATCAATTGCACAACTATACCACAATTTGTGTATCTGTTCACTTGTTGAAGGACATTTGAGCTTTATCCAGTTTTGAGCCATTATAAATAAAGCTGTTGTAAATGTTTGCATGTATGGATGTTCATATATATGTGAATATCCCCGTGTATGGACATATGCTTACCTGCCTCTCAAGTGGTGGAGAGTGGAATGACTATTATGGTAGCAGTAAGTTTAACTTTTCATACTGTTCATGGGGTTCTCAAGGCAAGAATACTGAAGCGGTTTGCCTTTCCCTTCTCCAGAGGACCACATTCTGTGTGAAGAAAGCTGAGTGCCAAAGAATTGATGCTTTTGAACTGTGGTGTTGGAGAAGACTATGAGAGTCCCTTGGGCTGCAAGGAGATCCAACCAGTCCATTCTAAAGGGATCAGTCCTGGGTGTTCTTTGGAAGGAATGATGCTAAAGCTGAAACTCCAGTACTTTGGCCACCTCATGCAAAGTGTTGACTCATTGGAAAAGACTCTGATCCTGGGAGGGATTGGGGGCAGGAGGAGAAGGGGACGACAGAGGATGAGATGGCTGGATGGCATCACCGACTCGATGGACGTGAGTCTGAGTGAACTCTGTGGGTTGGTGATGGACAGGGAGGCCTGGTGTGCTGCAATTCATGGGGTCACAGAGTCGGACACAACTGAGCGACTGAACTGAACTGAACTGAGATTTAACTTTAGAAAAAGCTAACTGCTTTTTAACTTTTAAAAACTTAACTGCTATCTTTTTTCCAAAGTGGTTGTACCATTTTTAATGTCCCATGGTTTCAATGACTTGCATTGTCATTCTTTAAAATTTACCCATTCTACGAGGTCTTTAATGATATATAAAAGTGATTTGAATTTGTATTTACCTAAATGACTGATGATGTAGAGTATCATTTCACTACTTGGATTTTCATGGACTCTTTCAAATAAAGCATTACAAATATTTCATCATTTAAAAAATTTACATTCTGTTTTATTATACTTTGAGAGCCTTTCTTAAATATTCATATGTGATAAAAAGTCTTTTACATATTATATCTAGGGTCCCCAACCTCTGAGATCTATGTCTGATGATCTGAGGTAGAGCTGATACAACAATAATAGAAATAAAGTGAGCAATAAATGTAATGCACTTGAATCATCCCCAAACCATCTCCCTACCCTATGGTACATGGAAAAATTGTCTTCTAAAAAACCAGTCCCTAGTGCCAAAAAGATTGGAGACCACAGAATTATATGAATTCTAAATATTTTGTTCCCATTTATGGTTTATGTTTCCATGCTTTTATTAGGGACTTTCAAAGAGTAGATTTTGGGGTTGTTTTTTGTTTTTTGTTTTTTTTTTTTTTTTTTTGGTGAAGTCAGATTTAACAATTTTCCTTTTTGTTTCCATACCTAAGAAATTTTTACCTAAACCGAAGTAAATATTTTCTATGTTTTCTTCCAGATGTTTTATAACCAATGTATTAAACACTTTGAATGGGTAAATTGTGTTTGTTGCTCGGTTGTGTCCAACTCTTTGGGACCCCATGACCCTAGCCTGCCAGGCTCCTCTGTCTTGGAATTCTCCAGGCAAGAATACTGGAGTGGATTGCCATTCCCTTCCCCAGGGGAT
The DNA here is from genome assembly GCF_002263795.3 of Bos taurus. Classification (NCBI taxonomy): domain Eukaryota; kingdom Metazoa; phylum Chordata; class Mammalia; order Artiodactyla; family Bovidae; genus Bos; species Bos taurus. The sequence goes on along the minus strand of NC_037333.1, from coordinate 32,678,570 downwards.
CTTCCTGACCCAGGGATTGAACCCAGGTCTCCTGTATTACAAGCAGTTTCGTTATCATCTGAGTTACCAGAGAAGCCCCATGGCATGTGAATTATATCTCAAAAAGCTGCTAAATATATTTTTTAAAGTGAGTGCCATAGAATAAAACACATTCTATAATGCAAGACATTCCACAAGCTGGCATAAGATTGCCAGGAGAAATATCAATAACCTTATATATACAGATGATATGACTGTAATGGCAGAAAGTTAAGAGGAACTAAAGAGCCTCTTGAGGAAGGTGAAACAGGAGAGTGAAAAAGCTCTCAAAATTCAAAAAACTAAGGCATCCGTCCCAGAGCTTTATGGCAAATAGATGGGAAAAAAATGGAAACAGTGACAGATTTTCTTCTTTTGGACTCCAAAGTCACTAGAGACAGTGATTGCAGCCACAAAATTATAAGACACTTGCTCCTTGGGAAAAAAGCCATGGCAAGCCTAGACAGGGTATCAAAAAGCAGAGACATAATTTTGCCAACAAAGGTCAATACAGTCAAAGCTATGGTTTTTCCAGGAGTCATGTATGGATGTGAGAGTTGGACCATAAAGAAGGCTGAGTGCCAAAGAATTGATGCTTTTGAATTGTGGTGCTGGAGAAGACTCTTCAGTCCCTTGGACAGCAAGGAAATCAAACCAGTCAGTCTTAAAGGAAATTTGGAAGGACTGATGCTGAAGCTGAAGTTTCAATACTTTGGCCACCTGAAGTGAAGAGCTGATTCACCGGGAAAGACTCTTATGCTAGGAAAGATTGAAAAGTAAGAGGAGAAGTGGGCAGTAGAGGATGAGATTGTTGAGCAGCATCAATGACTCAATGGACATAAGTTTGTGCAAACTCCTGGAGTGAAGGACAGGTGAACCTGGCATAGTGCAGTTCATGGGGTTGCAAATAGTTGGACACAACTTAGTGACTGAACAACAACAATATTCTAAATATGTTCCTTCTGGAATAGATGTTTTTCATCACAGTCTTATTTTACTCTGATATTAAAATTTGCTTCTGGTATACCTTCCATGGTGGCCAGTGGTAAAATGATTTGCCTGCCAATGTAGGAGACTTGGTTTGATCCCTGGTCCGGGTAGATGCCCCAGAGAAGGAAATGGCAACCTGGTATTCTCCAGTATTCTTGCCTAGAGAACCCTGTGGACAGAGGAGTCTGGTGTGCTATTAATCCATGGTGTCACAAAGAGTGGGACACAACTCAGTGACTGAACAACAACACTAACACCACCTTCTTATTGTTGTTTAACATCTTAGATAAATATTGAATTAATAATTCTTACACCCAATAATTTTAAATCTAGCAATTTAAGGTTCTAAACCGTAATTAATTTAATATTCACATCTTCTAACTTTTAAAGCCATTTCCCATCAGCAAGACCTTTGTGATTTCCAGCAGAGTTGGCAACAACTTTATTTCTATCAAGTAAAAGATAATAATACATTAGAGATATTCACTATAAAATAAGTAATAATATTAAAGGCTTTATCTTGTCTCGGGGCTATCCTTAGCCTTCAAAAAAATTAATTGGCCCTGCAGGCTTAGATGGATTTAAAATTTTGAAGAAGGGATTAGACAGGGAGGAAAGATGTTAAAATTATCACTTTTTCCTTTTCCCGAGGGCACTCGTGTCAAAAGCCACTTAGAAAGGGAACTCTGCTTCAGGCCTTACCCAGCAAGAACTAACAGAAAACCATACCACATTCAGCTGTGATCTGTATCATATTTCTAAAAAGTGAATTCAGCCTCCAGTTCTGCCGAAGTATATAAATACGCTTTAGAGTTTTGACCTTAGGTAACTGGGGAGAAACGAGATAAGCTGACGTCAAAGAATATTTGCTTTTATTTTTAAAATATCTATTTCATAATTATAAAATCTAAAGGTGGCCTGAGTGAGAGTGGGAATGAAGCAGCAGAAACATGGGCTGGGTCAGTAAAAAGTGGTTTCTTTACTCTTTAATAAGGTGGGAAAACTGCTAAGAAAAAAAAAAATCACATATCTAAAAAAGGAAAACAATTTTTTCTATTGATCTCACCATTGTGTGCATTTCTCCGTCTCATGTGTACAGTGGGTGTGTGTGTTTGTGTGTGTGTTTAAATCATTGCAATAAGGCTAAGATTACAAAGAAGAAATGTTAAACCCCTCAGATATGAAAGTAATCCCTAGGTATTTTTCTTGACCCTGCAAAAGTAAAAAAGCATGAAATAATTTTGCCAAGAGGAACAGATGTTTCTGTTGTATATTTCTTACTCCCTGGGCATGATGAGAATTCTAAATATAAACGTTCAAACAGACAGGGTGCAAACACACAGGAAGTTTGCAGGAGTGTGAGGATTCATTTAGGCAATTCAATCTGATTCACAATTTTGCACATGAATCAAAAATCAGGAAAATGGGAAAAAGGACCATTTAGACATATTAACATGTGTCTGCTATGCATCTTAAAAAGAAAGCCAATTCAGAGAGGTTGCTAGTCTCATGACTAACTTAAACTACACAAAGAATAAATAGAAACAAGTTTCAAAGCCATACATACTGACTTAATTTTGCATGATTATTCCAATGACCTTATGGTCTGAATGGAGTCACATTCGTCAATTCCCAAATTTCATTCATATTTAGTACATTTTATATATTAAATTAAAAAATGGAAATCTTTGAGCAGAAGTGGTAGAGAGGTCAGAATGAGCATTCTAATCAACCAACACATTATTTGGTACATAGTTATCTAATATTCAATATAAGAATTAAAATTTCTATTCACAATGCTATAACAAATTAAGGTTTTTGTCTTCAGTGGATAGTGACTATGTTGAATTTTCATTTCAAAATGAAATAGAAATTCCATTTGTTTCATGCTTATTTCATGTTTATTTTAGTTTTGTTTTTTTACCATGAAAATAATATTTCTGGGCAACATCATCAGGATGGAGACACAGATTGTTCCTGACTTCACTTCTCTTAAGATCAGTTAGCAACTACCCAAGGACAAGGCACCATTGAGGAAATCCCAGTACCCAGAGATGAGACTGAGGCACTCCCCTAACCACAGAGATGGAGAAAGACCACATTAGAAGAGTAAGAAAAGTGGTTACACTCTGCATGCTCCTATGCTAGGCTGCACAGCACCACACCAAGAGGGCCTCTCTGGACCTAGTCTCTCCAGCGGGAAAAAGAAAGCCTAAGTTCAGTTCCTGCTTTGTCAGCACTGCAATATGCTTCCTTGGAGGCCCACCCAGATCTCATTTCACAGAGATCACTAGAAACTCTGCTAATCTTCACCTCTGGAGAGCAGAAAGAGATGGAGAAGGGGTAGGGTTTAAAGTGAATAGTGTTCAGGTCTCAGACTGCATTCCTCCCTGCAGTGGTGCTTTAGCAGAGCTCCCACAAGTAGCTCTTCCATCTGCAGAGCAGAGCCAGGGCCTGCCCCCATCTGGCCAAGGAGCTCAGTGGATAGTTCTGCCTGACTCAGGTGCCTAGCACAAGTCTTACTGGATCTGGAGACGATGTGACTTCCCACCCTGGCAGGGAAGCAAATCTGAAGTATAGCCTCAGGTCCTGCTCAACAAAGAAACCTGACCAGAGACCCCAGGCAGACACAGAGTCTGCTTTACAGACACATTGGACAGGGAGCTAGGCTAACAGAACTGCACAACTGTTAAGTATAGCATCTGGCCCCACATAACAAAGTCTAAACAGTGACCCTGAACAATGTCATAACCCAGACTATGGTTCTGCCCAGCCACAAAACCCAGCTTAAGAAGAGTCCAGCCTATAGCTTTGATAGATTGTTGAAGACAGCCTGTGGCCTTGCCCAGAAAGGCCACAGGCAATGACCTGCACTATCATGGAACATAGCTCACAGCCCCACTTGACTAGGAAGTCTCAACAATGATCCCATCCGACCTCAGAGCACAGTTTCTAGCACACTCAGCTGCAGGATACACTTGCAGGCACCTCCCAATTAAAGAACACAGCCAGTGACCTCACCCAACAGCAGAGTACAGCCAGATGTCTATCTGGCCACAAAGTGCATCCTGCAGCCTCATTTAACTTTGGGGCACAGTCTGCATCTCTATCTGATCACAGAATATGACCTGAGAACTTATTTTACCATAAAGCCCAGCCTGTGGCCCTGCCTGGACACAGAGTTCAGTCAATGGCACCATCTGGTTAGGAAGCACAGCCTAAGACCCCACCAGACCAGAATTAACTGCAGAGCTCAGCTCAAAACCCTGCCAATAGTGGAGTCCAACAAGTGTCACCACCCTGTAAGGGAACATAGTCTTGCCTGACCAGAGATGACTGCAGAGCTCTGCTAGAGACTCCATCAGACCAAGGAGCACAGCCAGTGGCCCAGACTGATCAGGCCCAGTCTGATCAACAACCCTTCTTGAATGCAGAGTCCAGACAAACATGGAACCCAGCTAATGATAATCTGATGATCTCAGAGAACAGGCAGCAACTGATTTATCAAATGCAACCCCTTGCTCAGTTGACTTAAGAAAGGAGGAACAGAAGCAGGTCATATTCACAAAAGATGAGCTTGACTATACACTTACTGTCATGGCCTAGGACTATGTTCATTAATTTCTGTTTCTGCTCTTGTTGGACATTCTAACTCTTTCTTATGATTAGTGTTTACCTGAAATTTTATTCCCATATAATTATTTAAATCTATTTATACATTTTTATTTAAAGCTCACCTCATGTAAAAAGAATATATTTTCGTCTTGCATTTTGGCCAGTCTGACAAATATACATTCCATTGGAGTATCAGTTCATTTGTTTTTCAATATAATTATTTAAATGATTGCATTTAACACTATCATTTTGCTTTTTTTACTATCAATTCCATTTCTTTCTTTCTCTACTGTTTCCTTTTTAACCTCTTTTAGTTTAATAAAATTAGTTTGGTATATATTTTATTTCCTTTATTATTGTCTTTTCAGTTATACCTCTGTATTTTAAACACTTTCTCTGGCAATTACCATTTATATTTTATTATATATTATAGGTGACTTAAGATTATCATTGTACTGTATAAAATAAAATATATAAACTTGCAACAGTATAACTTTATTCACCAACCCCACTATTTTCTATTCTTTACAATCTGATTAATTTTCCCCTTAGCATTTTTGGAAGCACAATTCTACTCAAATTTTTCTAAGCTTTTGATTCATCAAATTATGCTTTCATTGATTTCTGCATTGATAGTTTTTTCTTTCAGTTCTCTAACAATGCTTTAGCACTGTCATCTAGACCCCATTTTATATGATGGTGAGTTACCTGTAATTTTCATCTTATAATGTGTCACTTTTATATGCTGCTTTTAAGATTTTCTTATCTTTGGTTTTCAATAGTTGGACTGTAATGTGCCTGGATATCATTTTCTTTATATTTATCCTACTTCAGAATTTTTGAGCTTCCTAAATCTGTGAGTTTACATTTGTTACATATTTGGAAAAATGTTTGTCATTATTTACTCCATTTTCTAAAAATTTATTCTTTCTCAACTTCTAAAATTCCAATTATCCCTTGATACTGTCCCAGTTGTCACTGATATGTTTACTTTCATTTTTTAAATTCTACGAGTTCATGACTCAATCAACATGATCAGATCAGATCAGATCAGATCAGTCGCTCAGTTGTGTCTGACTCTTTGGGACCCCATGAATCGCAGCACGCCAGGCCTCCCTGTCCATCACCAACTCCCGGAGTTCACTCAGACTCACGTCCATCGAGTCAGTGATGCCATCCAGCCATCTCATCCTCTGTCATCCCCTTTTCCTCCTGCCCCCAATCCCTCCCAGCATCAGAGTCTTTTCCAATGAGTCAACTCTTCGCATGAGGTGGCCAAAGTGCTGAAGTTTCAGTCTTAGCATCATTCCTTCCAAAGAAATCCCAGGGCTGATCTTCAGAATGGACTGGTTGGATCTCCTTGCAGTCCAAGGGACTCACAAGAGTCTTCTCCAACACCACAGTTCAAAAGCATCAATTCTTCAGCTCTCAGCCTTCTTCACAGTCCAACTCTCACATCCATACATGACCACAGGTAAAACCATAGCCTTGACTAGACGAACCTTTGTTGGCAGAGTAATGTCTCTGCTTTTGAATATGCTATCTAGGTTGGTCATAACTTTCCTTCCAAGGAGTAAGCGTCTTTTAATTTCATGGCTGCAGTCACCATCTGTGGTGATTTTGGAGCCCAGAAAAATAAAGTCTGACACTGTTTCCATTGCTTCCCTATCTATTTCCCATGAAGAGATGGGACTGGATGCCATGATTTTCGTTTTCTGAATGTTGAGCTTTAAGCCAACTTTTTCACTCTCCACTTTCAGTTTCATCAAGAGGCTTTTTAGTTCCTCTTCACTTTCTGCCATAAGGGTGGTGTCATCTGCATATCTGAGGTTATTGATATTTCTCCCAGCAATCTTGATTCCCGCTTGTGTTTCTTCCAGCCCAGCATTTCTCATGATGTACTCTGCATATAAGTTAAACTGGGTGACAATATACAGCCTTGACGAACTCCTTTTCCTATTTGGAACCAGTCCGTTGTTCCATGTCCAGTTCTAACTGTTGCTTCCTGACCTGCATACAAATTTCTCAAGAGGCAGATCAGGTGGTCTGATATTCCCATCTCTTTCAGAATTTTCCACAGTTTATTGTGATCCACACAGTCAAAGGCTTTGGCATAGTCAATAAAGCAGATGATACATCATATTAAAAAATGGATAAAAATTATATAATCTTCTCAATGGATGCAGAGAAAAGCATTTGACAAAATTCAACTCTATTTATGATAAACCTTCTGAACAAAGTAGGTATAGAGGAAATGTATTTCAGTGTCATAAAGGCCATACATGACACACCCACACTGAATGTCATACTTAATAGCAAAAATTTGAAAACTTACTCTACAGTCATGAAGACAAGGATGTCCACCCTATCCACTTTGTTTTCAACCTAGTATTAGAAGTCCTATTCATAGTAATTAGGAAAGAAGAAATAAAATGCATCCAAATAAAAAAGCAAGTACTACAACTGTCACTATTTGCAGATGATGCAATAGTATAAAAAGTAGCCCTAATAACTCTAATTATTGGACTAATTAACTCTAACTGGAGAAGGCAATGGCAACCCACTCCAGCACTCTTGCCTGGAAAATCCTGTGGACTGAGGAGCCTGGTAGGCTGCAGTGTATGGTGTCGCAAAGAGTTGGACACGACTGGGTGACTTCCCTTTCACTTATCACTTTCATGCACTGGAGAAGGAAATGGCAACCCACTCCAGCGTTCTTGCCTGGAGAATCCCAGGGGATTCACCAGCTCAGCCTGGTGGGCTTCCGTCTATGGGGTCGCACAGAGTCGGACACGATTGAAGTGACTTAGCAACTTAGCAGTAACTCTAATAAACAACTGCTAAAAGTGATAAATGCATTCAGTAAAGTCACAGGATACAAAATCAAATCTGTCTCTATACACTAATAATGAACTATTAGAAAAAATAAGAAAACAATCCCATTTACAGTTACATCAAGTACAATAAAATATCTAGGGATAACTCTGAACAAACTGGTGAAAGACTTGTATTCTGAAAGCTAAAATACACTGATGAAAGTAATTGAAGATGACTCAAACAAATGGAAAGATACACTGTGCTGATGGATTAGAAGGGTTGATATTGTTAAAATAACCATACTACCCAAGGCAATCTACAGATTTATTGCAATACCTATCAAAAATTTTTCACAGAACTAGAACAAACAATTCTAAAATTTGTATGTAAATACAGACGGCCCCAATAACCAAAGAAATATTGAAAAATAAAAATAAAGCTGGAGGTATCATGCTTCCTGGTTTCAAACTGTACTACTAAGATACAATAATCAAAAACAGATTGGCACAAAAACAGACCCATAAATCAATGGAACAGAATAGAGAGAACCAGAAAGAATCCTACGTTTTTATGTTTACTTAATCTATGACAGAGGAGGCAAAAGTATATAATAAGAAAAGTACAGCCTCTTCAACAAACGTTTTGGGGAAACTGGATAGCTACATGCATAGAATCAAACTAGACTACTTTCTCAAAAGTATATATATACATATATATATATACATATATATAATAAACTCATAATGAATTAAAGTCTTATATGTAATCACTGACACTATCAAACTCCTAGAAGAAAGCATAGATGGTACTTTCTTTGACATCACTCTTACCAATATTTTTCTGGATCTCTCTGCACAGACAAGGGAAACAAAAGCAAAAGTAAACAAATGAGACTACATCAAACTAAAATACTTTTCCCCAGCAATGGAAGATATCAATAAAACAAAACAGCAGCATATTGAATGGGGGAAGATATTTGCAAAAAATTATATTAAGGGGTTAATACCCAAAATTTGCAACAAACTTATAGAAGTCAATATCAAACTCAGAACAACTCAATTAAGAAATGGGCAGAGAACCTGAATAGACATTTATCCAAAGAAGATATGCAGATAGCCAACAGACACACAAAAAGATGTTCATCATCATTAATCATCACGTAAATGCAAGTCAAAACCTCAATGAAATATTATCTCATGCCTGTCCAAATGGCTATCAACAAAAATAACACAACAGATATTGATAACGTAGAGAAAAGGGAATCCTTGTGCACTGTTGGTGAGAATGTAAACTGGTGGAGCCACTGGAGAAAACAGTGTGGATATTCCTCAAAAAGCTTAAACTAGAACTACTATGCTGCTGCTGCTGCTGAGTCGCTTCAGTTGTGTCCGACTCTGTGCAACCCCAGAGACGGCAGCCCACGAGCCCCGCACCCCCCACCCCCATCCCTGGAATTCTCCAGGCAAGAACACTGGAGTGGGTTGCCAGAACTACTATATGATCCAGCAATTCCACTCCTGAGTATATATCCAAAGAAACAAAAATACTAACTTGCAAAAATACATGCACAACACTGTCTGTTGTATCTTTACAATAGCCAAAATATGGAAGAATCAAAATATCCGTTAACAGATGGAAAGATAAAAAAGATGTAGTATATACACAATTGAATACTACTAACAGAAAATAGTGGAGAAGGCAATGGCAACCCACTCCAGTTCTCTTGTCTGGAGAATCCCATGGACGGAGGGAGCCTGGTGGGCTGCAGTCCATGGGGTCGCTAAGAGTGGGACACGACTGAGCGACTTCACTGTCACTTTTCACTTTGCTGCATTGGAGAAGGAAATGGCAACCCACTCCAGTGTTCTTGCCTGGAGAATCCCAGGGACGGGGGAGCCTCGTGGGCTGACGTCTATGGGGTCACACAGAGTCAAACACGACTGAAGTGACTTAGCAGCAGCAGCAGCAACAGAAAATAGAATAAAATCTTGTCATTTGGGATAACATAGATAAATCTAGAGGGTATTATGCTAAAGAAAAATGAATCAAACAGAAATATAAATATCAGATCAGATCAGATCAGATCAGTCACTCAGTTGTGTCCGACTCTTTGCGACCCCATGAATCGCAGCATGCCAGGCCTCCCTGTCCATCACCAACTCCCGGAGTTCACTCAGACTCATGTCCATCGAGTCAGTGATGCCATCCAGCCATCTCATCCTCTGTCGTCTCCTTCTCCTCTTGCCCCCAATCCCTCCCAGCATCAGAATCTTTTCCAATGAGTCAACTCTTCGCATGAGGTGGCCAAAGTACTGGAATTTCAGCTTTAGCATCATTCCCTCCAAAGAAATCCCAGGGCTGATCTCCTTTAGAATGGACTGGTTGGATCTCCTTGCAGTCCAAGGGACTCTCAAGAGTCTTCTCCAACACCACAGTTCAAAAGCATCAATTCTTCAGCTCTCAGCCTTCTTCATATTCCAACTCTCACATCCATACATGACCACAGGAAAAACCATAGCCTTGACTAGATGAACCTTTGTTGGCAAAGTAATGTCTCTGATTTTGAATATGCTAACTAGGTTGGTCATAACTTTCCTTCCAAGGAGTAAGCGTCTTTTAATTTCATGGCTGCAGTCACCATCTGTGGTGATTTTGGAGCCCAGAAAAATAAAGTCTGACACTGTTTCCACTGTTTCCCCATCTATTTCCCATGAAGTGATGGGACCGGATGCCATGATTTTCGTTTTCTGAATGTTGAGCTTTAAGCCAACCTTTTCACTCTCCTCTTTCAGTTTCATCAAGAGGCTTTTTAGTTCCTCTTCACTTTCTGCCATAAGGGTGGTGTCATCTGCATATCTGAGGTTATTGATATTTCTCCCAGCAATCTTGATTCCCGCTTGTGTTTCTGCCAGTCCAGCGTTTCTCATGATGTACTCTGCATATAAGTTAAATAAGCAGGGTGACAATATACAGCCTTATACAGAGAAGGACGTACTCCCTTTCCTTCTTGGAACCAGTCTGTTGTTCCATGTCCAGTTCTAACTGTTGCTTCCTGACCTGCATACAAATTTCTCAAGAGGCAGGTCAGGTGGTCCAGTATTCCCATCTCTTTCAGAATTTTCCACAGTTTATTGTGATCCATACAAAGGCTTTGGCATAGTCAATAAAGCAGAAATAGATGCTTTTCTGGAACTCTCTTGCTTTTTCCATGATCCAGTGGATGTTGGCAATTTGATCTCTGTTTCCTTTGCCTTTTCTAAAACCAGCTTGAACATCAGAAAGTTCATGGTTCACATATTGCTGAAGCCTGGCTTGGAGAATTTTGAGCATTACTTTACTAGCATGTGAGATGAGTGCAAATGTGCTGTAGTTTGAGCATTCTTTGGCATTACCAATGCCAATGCCAAATATCATATAGTCTCACTTATGTGTGTAATCAAAAAAATAATTAAAACACAAAAACTCACAGATACATAGAACAAATAGGAGTTGCCAGAGCAAAGGAGGGTAGATCAGAGTGAAACAGGTAAAGGGGATTAAGAGTTACAAACCTCCAGTTATAAAATAAGTAAGCCCAGAGATATAAAAAACACCATAAAGAAAACAGTCAATAATACTGTAGTAACTTTGTATAGGACACATGGTTACTAGACTTATTGTGGTCATCATCCCATAATGTATGCAAATATGAAATCAATATGCAATATGCATGAAATTAACAAATATATATCAACATATTCTAATTTTAAAATATAGCTTTTATATATTAGTATTAGGAAAAGTAGATATTAAGGCAAAAACCATTACTGGAAAAGAAGAGGGACATTTCAATATAATGAAGAAGTTAATATATCAGAAATTTATAGAATTTCTATATGAGTATGTACCCATTTAAATGTTTCAAAATATATAAAGCAAATGTTGACATAACTAAAAGAACCATTAATAGATTTATAATCAGAATGTGAGATTTAGCAAATTTCTTTCAGTGATTGACAGAATAAGCATAAGCAGACCAAAAAAACCACACAAAAACTATGAAAGTTAGTTCAAGATATATAATCCTGATCTAATTGACATACATAGACCACTGTAATTAATAGTACAGATAAATATTATTTTCACATACTATGAAGCACTTCACCAAATACATCTCAAGTTAGCTTCTAAATCATTTCTCAAAAAGTTTCCATGGTATGAAAATACATGAAATATATAATATGACCATGGTGAAACTAAGTTAGAATCAACAACAAAAAATACATAATTAGGAAATTCCCAAATGTTTGGTAATTAAATTTTATATTTATAATAGAAATTAGATTAGAAAATATTTAGCCCAGTAATGAATGGAAGTTCAACATACACAATGTTGTGTGTTTGATTAGACAGAAATCAACAGCCTTTAGTGCATTAAAAAAAAAGCTTAAAACTCAATGAGCTCATTAATTATCAAGTAAGCTAGAAAAATAAAAGTAATTAAACCTAAAGAAAGTAGAAAGATTAAAAAATTAATATTATAAAATAAAAAAATAGAAAACAAATTATTAACTCTTGAAAATCAGGAAGTCCATGTTTGGAGACAATTCTTACGATTCTCTTGTGTTATATTTATTTGGTGGTAATCTCATATATACAAATTAGGGGGTTGGCAGCATGATACAGAAGAAGGAAAATTTTTTTAAAAGGAAGTATAACTGAGATTAACGCTATTTTGTAACAATAGATGGTCCATTTTGCTGCAAACCCCTGTGACACATGCCTATGTTTTACAAAACACATGTAAAAATCCTGTCTTAAACATGGAAGTACAGAGCATCTATAAACCAACACTTAATACCCACTTGGTGAGGAATGCTGAAGGGTTTTGTTTTGCCCTTTTTGATATAGACTCCTAGTAGCTATAGCAGATGCCACTGTAGCAAATCTGACATCTGTTTAGTGCTTCATTCCTAATATGGATTCTTGGAAACTAAGAAATAATGATGGTATTTCTGTTCTGATATCAGAGTCAGTTAATGGCTAATATCTAATAGCACATGAAAGAATTTTGCAGGGGCGATCCTAAGATGGTGGAGGAATAGGATGGGGAGACCATTTTCTCCCCACAAATTCATCGAAAGATCATTTGAACTCTGAGCAAATTCCACAAAACAACTTCTGAACGCTGGTGGAGGACACCAGGCACCCAAAAAGGCAGCCCATTGCCTTCAAAAGGAGGTAGGACAAAATATAAAAGATAAAAAGAGAGACAAAAGAGTTACAGATGGAGACCCCTCACAGGGAGGGAGTCATAAAAGAGAAATTTCCAAACACCATGGAACCCTCTCACCAGCGGGTCTGTGGGGAGTTTTGGAATCTCAGAGAGCAACATAACCAGAAGGAAAAAATAAATAAAACCCACAGATTATGTGCCTAACCACAACACCCAATGCAGAAGTAGCCCAGACACTTGCATCCGCCACCAGCAAGCAGGGGCTGAACAGGGAGGCATGGGCTGCATTGCTTAGGGTAAGGAACAGGCCTGAATGCCCTGAGGACAATCTGAGGGAGCTAACACAGGATAGCAACCCAAACTGTGGGATAGCTAGAGAGAGGGGGGGGAAAAAAGAGAGAGAGAGAGAGAACTTTCCCGTGAAAAGCTCTCACCTAAGGCACTGCTGGCCCACTCACAGAACAAAGGACTGAGCAAGTATCAGAGGACAGCTAGCCGGCTTGAACTGGCCCATCCCCTGCTGGAGGCAGAGAGGCAGGCAGGCAACAGCCAGAGCAGGAAGGCGAGGGGTAAACTTGGGCCCAGAGACAGCATCCTCTACCAAACTCGGAGCAGGCTCGCAGTTGCTAACCAAGTCTTCCTGGGATCCTGGACTATCAACATCCACAAGGAGAGTCACAGCCAGAGATCAGTTCCCTAGAGGAGACACATGCCACACCTGAGATGGTGTTCCTGCTGCACAACCAAGGAAAGTCAGAGGCTGGGATGGGGGATGTGGTAAGATGCACTGCCCCAACTGGGGAGTGTGCACTCACCAAGCACTTGGTCACCTGAACTGTCCAGACCTGGGAAGGGCACAAAACGCAGGCCCAACCGAGTCTGTGCCTTTGTTGAGTACCCAAGAACCTGAACCTGAACAGCTTAGACCTGGGAAGTGCACACAACCCAGGGCCTGCATTAGACAGTTCCCCTGCAGAGCAACCTAGAGCCTGAGCAGTGTAGACCGGGAAAGCACACTTACTGTGAGCAGGAGCAAACCCAGTGTGGCCCAGACACTGTGAGCACTCCACACACACGCCAGTGATATTTGTTTGCAGTGTTCCTCCCTCCATGCAACACAATTGAACAAGTGAGCCTACATAAGTGACCACCTTTTCCCCCTTCTGTCAGGGCAGAAATTAGACACTGAAGAGACTTGCAAATAGAGGAAGCCAAAAGAAACAAAGAAGAGGGAACTGCTTTGGAAGAGAAAGGTGCAACAGATTAAAACCCTGTGGTTAGCACTGACTACATTGAAAAGGGCCTATAGACCTTGAGAAGTATAAGCTGGAACAAGGAGCTATCTGAAACTGAACTGACCCCACACTGCCCTCAACAGCTCCAGAGAAATTCCTAGAGATATTTTACTATTATCATTTTTTAATTTTTTTAAATTTATTTTACTTTTAAGTTCTTTATTACTCCTTTAATTTTCATTTTTAAAACCTACTATTACCTTGACAAAAAAACACCCTATTTTTAAAGCAAATTTCATATATATATATAATATATTTTTTTAATAATTTTTGTGATTTTTTTTAATATTGTATTTTTGAGAGTCTAACCTCTACTCTAGATTTTTAATCTTTGCTTTTTTGTATTTGTTATTAATTTTGTACCTTTAAGAATCCAATCCTCAGTACCCGTTTTTACTTAGGGGTGTGATTACCACCTTGATTGCTCTCTCTCTCCTTTTGACTCTCCTTTTTCTCCCCCAGGTCACCTCTATCTCTTCCCTCCTCCTTATCTTCTCTACTTAACTCTGTGAATCTCTTTGGGTGTTCCAGGCTGTGGAGAACACTTAGGGAACTGATTAGTGGCTAGACTGGTCTCTCTCCTTTTGACTCACCCTCCTCTTCTCCTGGTCACCTATCTCCTTCCTCCCTCTTATCTTCTCAGTGTAACTCCATGAAACTCTCTGAGTGTTCCAGACTGTGGAGAGTAAGTAGGGAATTGATTACTGGTTAGACTGTTCTCTCCCCTTTTGATTCCCCCTCTTCTCCTCTTGGTCACCTCTATCTCCCTCTTCCTTCTTCTGTTCTCCATGTAACTCTGTGATCCTCTCTGGGCGTCCCTCACTGTGGAGAATCTTTTCACCATTAACCTGGATGTTTTATCATCAGTGCTGTATAGATAGAGAAGTCTTGAGGCTACTGTGAGAATAAGACTGAAAGCCAGAGGCAGGAGGCTTAAATCCAAAACTTGAGAACATTGGAAAACTCGTGATTCCAGGAAACATTAATAGACAAGAGCTCATCCAAAAGCCTCCATACCTACACTGAAACCAAGCTCAACCCAAAAGCCAACAAGTTTCAGAGCAAGACATACAAAGCTAATTCTCCAACAATGCAGGAACATAACCAATCATTAAAACACAGGCAGCCAAAAGTCACACCAAACCTATAGACACCTCAAAACTCACTACTGGACACTTCATTGCACTCCAGAGAGAAGAGATTCAGCTCCACCCACCAGAACACCGATGCAAGCTTCCCTCACCAGGAAACTTTGACAAGCCACGTGTCCAACCCCACCCACATGGAGGAACCTCCACAATAAAGAGGAATGACAAACTTCCAGTATACAGAAAGGCCACCCCAAACACAGCAATATAAACAAGATGAAAAGGCAGAGAAATATTCAGCAGGTAAAGGAACATGATAAAAGCCCACCAAACCAAAGGGGAGGAGATAGGGAGTTTACCTGAAAAAGAATTCAGAATAATGATAGTAAAAATGACTCAAAATCTTGAAAACAAAATGGAGTTACAGATAAATAGTCTGGAGACAAGGATTGAGAAGATGCAAGAAAAGTTTAACAAGGACCTAGAAGAAATAAAAAAGAGTCAATAATAATGGATAATGCAATAAATGATATCAAAAGCACTCTAGAGGCAACCAACAGTAGAATAACTTAGGCAGAAGATAGGATAAGTGAAGTGGAAGATAAAAATGTGGAAATAAATGAAGCAGAGAGGAGAAAGAATTAAAAGAAATGAGGACAACCTCAGAGACCTCTGGGACAATGTTAAGTGCCCCAACATTCAAATCATAGGTGTCCCAGAAGAAGAAGACAAAAGGAAAGGCCATGAGAAAATTGAAGAGATAATAGTTGAAAACTTCCCTAAAATGGGGAAGGAAATAGCCACCCAAATCCAAGAAACCCAGAGAGTCCCAAACAGGATAAACCCAAGGTGAAACACCCCATGACACATATTAATCAAGTTAATGAAGATCAAACACAAAGAACAAATATTAAAAGCAGCAAGGGAAAAACAGCAAATAACACACAAGAGGATTCCCATAAGGATAACAGCTGATCTTTCAACAGAAATGCTTCAAGCCAGAAGGGAATGGTACAACATACTTAAAGTGATGAACGAGAAAAACCTACAACCCAAATTACTGTATCCAGCAAGGATCTCATTCAAATATGAAGGAGAAATCAAAAGCTCTACAGACAAGCAAAAGTTGAGAGAATTCAGCACCACCAAACCAGCTCTTCAACAAATGCTAAAGGATCTTCTCTAGACAGGAAACACAGGAAAGGTTTATAAACTCAAACCCCAAACAACAAAGTAAATGGCAATGGGATCATACTTATCAATAATTATATTAAATGCAAATGGGTTGAATGCCCCAACCAAAAGACAAAGGCTGGCTGAATGGATACAAAAATAAGACCCCTATATATGCTGTCTAAAAGAGACCCACCTCAAAACAAGGGACACATACAGACTGAAAGTGAAAGGGTGGAAAAAGATATTTCATGCAAATAGAGACCAAAAGAAAGCAGGAGTAGCAATACTCATATCAGATAAAATAGACTTTGAAATAAAGGCCATGAAAAGAGACGAAGAAAGACACTACATAATGATCAAAGGATCAATCCAAGAAGAAGATACAACAATTATATATGCACCCAACATAGGAACACTGCAATATGTAAGGCAAATGCTAACAAATATGAAAGGGGAAGTTAACAGTAACACAATAATAGTGGGAGATTTTAATACCCCACTCACAATGATGGATTCATCAACTAAACAGAAAATTAGCAAGGAAACACAAACTTTATGTGATACAATGGACCAGTTAGACCTACTTGATATCTATAGGACATTTCACCCCAAAACAATGAATTTCACCTTTTTCTCAAGTGCACACGGAACCTTCTCCAGGATAAATCACATGCTGGGCCGTCAATCTAGCTTTGGTAAATTCAACAAAAAAATGAAATCATCTCAAGCATCTTTTCTGATCACAATGTGATAAGATTAGATGTCAACAACAGGGGAAAAAAACTATTAAAAATACAAATATGGAGACTGAAAAACACCCTTCTAAATAACCAACAAATCACAGAATAAATAAAAAATGAAATCAAATATGCATAGAAATGAATGAAAATGAAAACTCAACAACCCCAAACCTATGGGATTCAGTAAAAGCAGTGCTAAGGGGAAGGTTCATAGCAATGCAGGCCTACCTCAAGAAACAGGAGAAAAATCAAATAACCTAACCTCGTACCTAAAGCAACTAGAAAAAGGAGAAATAAAGAACCCCAGGCTTAGTGGAATTAAAGAAATAATAAAAATTAGGGCAGAAATAAATGCAAAAGAAACAAAGGAGACCATAGCAAAAATCAACAAAGCTAAAAGCTGGTTTTTCAAGATAAATAAAATAGACAAACCATTAGCCAGACTCATCAAGGAAAAAAGGGAGAAGAATCAAATCAACAAAATTAGAAATGAAAATGGAGAAATCACAACAGACAACACAGAAATACAAAGGATCATAAAAGACTACTATCAGCAATTATATGTCAATAAAATGGAAAACTTGGAAGAAATGGACAAATTCTTAGAAAAGTATAACTTTCCAAAACTGAACCAGGAAGAAATAGAAAAATCTTAACAGACTCATCACAAGCACAGAAATCAAAACTGTAATCGAAATCTTCCAACAAACAACCCTGGACCAGATGGCTTCACAGGTGAGTTCTACCAAAAATTTAGAGAAGAGCTAACACCTATCCTACTCAAACTCTTCCAGAAAATTGCCGAGGAAGGTAAAATTCCAAATTCATTCTGTGAGGCGACCATCACCCTAAATCCAAAACCAGTCAAAGAAGCCACAAAAAAAGAAAACTATAGGCCAATATCACTGATGAACATATATGCAAAAATCCTTAACAAAATTCTAGCAAACAGAATCCAACAACACATTAAAAAGATCATACATCATGACCAGGTGGGCTTTATCCCGGAGATGCAAAGATTCTTCAATATTCACAAATCACTCAATGTGATATACCACATCAAAAAAATTGAAAGATAAAAACCATATGATTATCTCAATAGATGCAGAGAAAGCCTCT
Source organism: Bos taurus (assembly GCF_002263795.3). Classification (NCBI taxonomy): domain Eukaryota; kingdom Metazoa; phylum Chordata; class Mammalia; order Artiodactyla; family Bovidae; genus Bos; species Bos taurus. The sequence goes on along the minus strand of NC_037333.1, from coordinate 32,660,497 downwards.
GACAAAATCCAACATCCATTTATGATAAAAAACAAAAAAAAACTCCAGAAAGCAGGCACAGAAGGAACATACCTCAACATAATAAAAGCCATATATGATAAACCCACCACAAACATTATCCTCAATTGTGAAAAATTGAAAGCATTTCCCCTAAAGTCAGGAACAAGACAAGGATGCCCACTCTCACAACTACTATTCAATGTAGTTTTGGAAGTTTTAGCCACAGCAATCAGAGAAGAAAAAGAAATAAAAGGAATCCAGATTGGAAAAGAAGTAAAACTCTGTTTGTAGATGACATGATCCTCTACACAGAAAACCCTAAAGACTCCACCAGAAAATTACTAGAGCTAATCAATGAATATAGTAAAGTTGCAGGATATAAAATTAACACACAGAAACCCTTTGCATTCCTATACACTAACAATGAGAAAACAGAAAGAGAAATTAAGGGGAAAATTCCATTCACCATCGCAACAAAAAGAATAAAATACTTAGGAATAAATCTACCTAAAGAAACAAATGACCTATATATAGAAATCTATAAAACACTTATGAAAGAAATCAAAGATGACACAAATAGATGGAGAAATATACCATGTTCCTGGATCAGAAGCATCAATATAGTGAAAATGAGTATACTACCCAAAGGAATCTATAGATTCAATGGAATCCCTATCAAGCTACCAATGGTATTTTTCAGAGAACTAGAACAAATAATTTCACAATTTGTATGGAAATACAAAAAATCTCGAATAGCCAAAGCAATCTTGAGAAAGAAGAATGGAACTGGAGGAATCAACCTGACTGACTTCAGGTTATACTACAAAGCTACAGTCATCAGGACAGTATGGTACTGGCACAATTACAGAAATATAGATCAATGGAACAAAATTGAAAGCCAAGAGATGAATCCATGAACCTATGTACACCTTATCTTTGACAAGGGAGGCAAGAATATACAATGGAGGAAAGACAATCTCTTTAACAAGTGGTCCTGGGGAAACTGGTCAACCACTCGTAAAAGAATGAAACTAGAACACTTACTGGAGAAGGAAATGGCAACCCACTCCAGGATTTTTGCCTGGAGAATCCCAGGGACAGAGGAGCCTGGTAGGCTGGCGTCTATGGGATCACACAGAGTCAGACACGACTGAAGCAACTTAGCAGCAGCAGCAGCATACTTTCTAACACCATACACAAAAATAAACTCAAAATGGATTAAATATCTAAATGTAAGACCAGAAACTATAAAAACTATAAGACCCCTAGAGGAAAACATTGGCAAAGCATTCTCTGACATAAATCATAGCAGGATCCTCTATGACCCACCTCCCTGAGTAATGAAAATAAAAGAAAAATAAACAAATGGGACCTAATTAAACTTAAAAGCCTTTACACAATGAAAGAAACCATAAGCAAAGTGAAAAGACAGCCTTCAGAATGGGAGAAAATAATAGCAAATGAAGCAACTGACAAATAATTAATCTCAAAAATATATAAGCAACTCCTGCAGCTCATTTCCAGAAAAACAAGTGACCCAATCAAAAAATGGGCCAAAGAACTAAACAGACATTTCTCTAAAGAAGACATACAGATGGCTAATAGACACATGAAAAGATGCTCAGCATCACACATTATCTATCAGAGAAATGCAAATCAAAACCACAAAGAGGTACCATCTCATGCCAGCCAGAATGGCTGCTATCAAAAAGTCTACAAACATTAAATGCTGGGGAAGGTACAGAGAAAATGGAACCCTCTTAAACTGTTGGTGGGAATGCAAACTGGTACAGCCACTATGGAGAACAGTGTGGAGATTTCTTTAAAAACTGGAAATTGAATTGCCATTCAGTTCAGTTCAGTTGTTCAGTCTTGTCCAACTCTGCAATCCCATGAATCACAACATACCAGGCCTCCCTATCCATCACCAACTCCCAGAGTTCACCCAAACTCATGTCCATCGAGTCAGTGATACCATCCAGCCATCTCTTCCTCTGTCATCCCCTTCCTCTTCTGCCCCCTATCCCTTCCAGCATCAGAGTCTTTTCCAATGAGTCAACTCTTCGCATGAGGTGGCCAAAGTACTGGAGTTTCAGCTTTAGCATCAGTCCTTCCAATGAACACCTAGGACTGATCTCCTTTAAAATGGACTGGATGGATCTCCTTGCAGTCCAAGGGACTCTCAAGAGTCTTTTCCAACACCACAGTTCAAAAGCATCAATTCTTCGGTGCTCAGCTTTCTTTACAGTTCAACTCTCACATCCATACATGACCACTGGAAAAACCATAGCCTTGACTAGACGGACCTTTGTTGGCAAAGTAATGTCTCTGCTTTTGAATATGCTATCTAGGTTGGTCATAACTTTCCTTCCAAGGAGTAAGTGTCTTTTAATTTCATGACTGCAATCACCATGTGCAGTATGACCCAGCAATCCTACTGCTGAGCATACACACCAAGGAAACCAGAATTGAAAGAGACACGTGTACCCCAATGTTCATCACAGCACTGTTTATAATAGCCAGGACATGGAAGCAACCTATATGTCCATCTGTAGATAAATGGATAAGAAAAGTGTGGTATGTATACAAAATGGAATATTTATCAGCCATTAAAAAGAATGCATTTGAATCAGTCCTAATGAGGTAGATGAAATGAGGCCTATTATACAGAGCAAAGTAAGTCAGAAAGAAAAACACCAATACAGTATATTGATGCATATATATGGAATTTAGAAAGATGGTAACGATGACCCTATATGTGGGACAGCAAAAGAGACACAGATGTAAAGAGCAGACTTTTGGACTCTGTGGGAGAAGACAAGGGTGGGGTGATATGAGAGAATAGCATTGAAACATGTATATTATCATATGTGAAACAGATCGCCAGTCAAGGTTCGATGCATGAGACAGGACGCTCAAGGCTGGTGCACTGGGATGACCCTGAGGGATGGGATGGGAAGGGAGGTGGGAGGTGGGTTTGGGATGGGGAACACATGTACACTCATGGCTGATTCATGTGAGTGTATGGCAAAAAACACCACCATATTGTAAGGTAATTAGCTTCCAATTAAAATACATAAATTAAAAAAAAAGAATTTTGCATATTATTTTTCCAAATATAGTTACTCTACTAAATGGCAGTAATTTCTTTGGGGTGAGTCTATAATAAGTAGTGTTACAAGTCCTTTGCCAAAGAGATTCAGCCTCCATTTCTATCCAAATGCTCAGGATATGTGAACTTAGGTCTGAAGACCAGATGAGTTATAACAATTTTCCATACGGAGATCCAACACCAGCCTTCAGCTTATCAGTTACATAGTTTTCTAAGTTTCAAATGTCCGCCTCCCAAAAAGCAGTCATGCTGTCAAAAAAGAGCATGATCACAGATCCCTGTGGGATAAGGCACCAAGAGGTCATTCTGGTAATGCTGTCAATTAAGACAACCGTATTTTTATAAATGTTCAGTTCAGTCGCTCAGTTGTGTCTCACTCTTTGCAACCCCATGAACTGCAGCACGCCAGGCCTCCCTGTCCATGACCAACTTCCAGAGTATACTCCAACTCAGGTCCATCGAGTCGGTGATACCAAACAGCCATCTCATCCTCTGCCCCCTTCTCCCCCTGCCCCCAATCCCTCCCAGCATCAGGGACTTTTCCAATGGGTCAACTCTTCACATGAGGTGGCCAAAGTACTGGAGTTTCAGCTTTAACATCAGTCCTTCCAATGAACACCCAGGACTGATCTCCTTTAGAATGGACTGGTTGGATCTCCTTGCAGTCCAAGGGACTCTCAAGAGTCTTCTCCAACACCACAGTTCAAAAGCATCAATTCTTTTTTTTTTTTTTTAATTTTATTTTATTTTTTAACTTTACAATATTGTATTGGTTTTGCCATATATCAAAATGAATCCACCACAGGTATACATGTGTTCCCCATCCTAAACCCTCTTCCCTCCTCCCTCCCCATACCATCCCTCTGGGTCGTCCCAGTGCACCAGCCCCAAGCATCTGGTATCATGCATTGAACCTGGACTGGCGACTCATTTCATATATGATATTATACATGTTTCAATGCCATTCTCCCAAATCATCCTGCACTCTCCCTCTCCGACAGAGTCCAAAAGACTGTTCTATACATCTGTGTCTCTTTTGCTGTCTCGTGGAGAGTGAAAAAGTTGGCTTAAAGCTCAACATTCAGAAAACGAAGATCATGGCATCCGGTCCCATCACTTCATGGGAAATAGATGGGGAAACAGTGGAAACAGTGCCAGACTTTATTTTTCTGGGCTCCAAAATCACTGCAGATGGTGACTGCAGCTATGAAATTAAAAGACGCTTACTCCTTGGAAGGAAAGTTATGTCCAACCTATATAGCATATTCAAAACCAGAGACATTACTTTGCCAACAAAGGTTCATCTAGTCAAGGCCATGGTTTTTCCTGTGGTCATGTATGGGTGCGAGAGTTGGACTGTGAAGAAGGCTGAGCACCGAAGAATTGATGCTTTTGAACTGTGGTGTTGGAGAAGACTCTTGAGAGTCCCTTGGACTGCAAAGAGATCCAACCTGTCCATTCTGAAGGAGATCAGCCCTGGGTGTTCTTTGGAAGGAATGATGCTAAAGCTGAAACTCCAGTACTTTGGCCACTTCATGCGAAGAGTTGACTCATTGGAAAAGACTCTGATGCTGGGAGGGATTGGGGGCAAGAGGAGAAGGGGACGACAGAGGATGAGATGGCTGGATGGTATCACTGACTCGATGGACGTGAGTCTGTGTGAACTCTGGGAGTTGGTGCTGGACAGGGAGGCTTAGCGTGCTGCGATTCATGGGGTCGCAAAGAGTCGGACAGGACTGAGCGACTGATCTTATCTGATACTCGGTTACTGCTACCATCTTTCTAAATTCCATATATATGCGTTAGTATACTGTATTGGTATTTTTCTTTCTGGCTGACTTCATTCTGTATAATAGGCTCCAGATTCATCCACCTCATTAGAACTGATTCAAATGTATTCTTTTTAATGGCTGAGTAATACTCCATTGTGTATATGTACCACTGCTTTCTTATCCATTCATCTGCTGATGGACATCTAAGTTGCTTCCATGTCCTGGCTATTATAAAGAGTGCTGCGATGAACACTGGGGTACATGTGTCTCTTTCAATTCTGGTTTCCTCAGTGTGTATGCCCAGCAGTGGGATTGCTGGGTCATAAGGCAGTTCTATTTCCAGTTTTTTAAGGAATCTCCACACTGTTCTCCATAGTGGCTGTACTAGTTTGCATTCCCACAAACAGTGTAAGAGGGTTCCCTTTTCTCCACACCCTTTCTAGCGTTTATTACGTGTAGACTTTTGGACCGTAGCCATTCTGACTGGTGTGAAATGGTACCTCATAGTGGTTTTGATTTGCATTTCTCTGATAATGAGTGATGTTGAACATCTTTTCATGTGTTTGTTAGCCATCTGTATGTCTTCTTTGGAGAAATGTCTATTTAGTTCTTTGGCCCATTTTTTGATTGGATCATTTATTTTTCTGGAATTGAGCTATAGGAGTTGCTAGTATATTTTTGAGATTAGTTGTTTGTCAGTTGCTTCATTTGCTATTATTTTCTCCCATTCTGAAGGCTGTCTTTTCACCTTGCTAATAGTTTCCTTTGTTGTGCAGAAGCTTTTAAGTTTAATTAGGTCCCATTTGTTTATTTTTGCTTTTATTTCCAATATTCTGGGAGGTGGGTCATAGAGGATCCTGCTGTGATGTATGTCGGAGAGTGTCTTGCCTATGTTCTCCTCTAGGAGTTTTATAGTTTCTGGTCTTACGTTTAGATCTTTAATCCATTTTGAGTTTATTTTTGTGTATGGTGTTAGAAAGTGGTCTAGTTTCATTCTTTTACAAGTGGTTGACCAGTTTTCCCAGCACCACTTGTTAAAGAGATTGTCTTTAATCCATTGTATATTCTTGCCTCCTTTGTCAAAGATAAGGTGTCCATAGGTGCGTGGATTTATCTCTGGGCTTTAAATTTTGTTCCATTGATCTATATTTCTGTCTTTGTGCCAGTATCATACTATGTTGATGACTGTGGCTTTATAGTAGAGCCTGAAGTCAGGCAGGTTGATTCCTCCAGTTCCATTCTTCTTTCTCAAGATTGCTTTGGCTATTCGAGATTTTTTGTATTTCCATACAAATTGTGAAATTATTTGTTCTAGCTCTGTGAAGAATACCGTTGGTAGCTTGATAGGGAATGCATTGAATCTATAAATTGCTTTGGGTAGTATACTCATTTTCACTATATTGATTCTTCCAATCCATGAACATGGTATATTTCTCCATCTATTAGTGTCCTCTTTGATTCCTTTCACCAGTGTTTTATAGTTTTCTATATATAGGTCTTCAGTTTCTTTAGGTAGATTTATTTCTAAGTATTTTATTCTTTTCATTGCAATGGTGAATGGAATTGTATCCTTAATTTCTCTTTCTATTTTGTCATTATTAGTGTACAGGAATGCAAGGGATTTCTGTGTGTTGATTTTATATCCTGCAACTTTACTATATTCATTGATTAGCTCTAGTAATTTTCTGGTGGAGTCTCAATATGTGAACTGTGAACTTCCTCATGTTCAAGCTGATTTTAGAAAAGGCAGAGGAGCCAGAGACCAAATTGCCAACATCCGCTGGATCATGGAAAAAGCAAGAGAGTTCCAGAAAAGCATCTATTTCTGCTAAATTGACTATGCCAAAGCCTTTGACTGTGTGGATCACAATAAACTGTGGAAAATTCTGAAAGAGATGGGAATACCAGACCACCTGATCTGCCTCTTCAGAAACCTATATGCAGGTCAGGAAGCAGCAGTTAGAACTGGACATGGAACAACAGACTGGTTCCAAATAGGAAAAGGAATACGTCAAGGCTGTATATTGTCACCCTGCTTATTTAACTTATATGCAGAGTACATCATGAGAAACGCTGGGCTGGAAGAAGCACAAGCTGGAATCAAGATTGCCAGAAGAAACATTAATAACCTCAGATATGCAGATGACACCACTCTTATGGCAGAAAGTGAAGAGCAACTCAAAAGCCTCTTGATGAAACTGAAAGAGGAGAGTGAAAAAGTTGGCTTAAAGCTCAACATTCAGAAAACGAAGATCATGGCATCCGGTCCCATCACTTCATGGGAAATAGATGGGGAAACAGTGGAAACAGTGCCAGACTTTATTTTTCTGGGCTCCAAAATCACTGCAGATGGTGACTGCAGCCATGAAATTAAAAGACGCTTACTCCTTGGAAGAAAAGTTATGACCAACCTAGATAGCATATTCAAAACCAGAGACATTACTTTGCCAACAAAGGTTCGTCTAGTCAAGGCTATGGTTTTTCCTGTGCTCATGTATGGATGTGAGAGTTGGACTGTGAAGAAGGCTGAGCACCGAAGAATTGATGCTTTTGAACTGTGGTGTTGGAGAAGACTCTTGAGAGTCCCTTGGACTGCAAAGAGATCCAACCAGTCCATTCTGAAGGAGGTCAGCCCTGGGATTTCTTTGGAAGGAATGATGCTAAAGCTGAAACTCCAGTACTTTGGCCACCTCATGCGAAGAGTTGACTCATTGGAAAAGACTCTGATGGTAGGAGGGATTGGGGGCAAGAGGAGAAGGGGACGACAGAGGATGAGATGGCTGGATGGCATCACTGACTCGATGGCCGTGAGTCTTAGTGAACTCCGGGAGTTGGTGCTGGACAGGGAGGCCTGGCGTGCTGCAATTCATGGGGTCGCAAAGAGTGGGACACGACTGAGTGACTGATCTGATCTGATCTGATGTAGAGGATCATGTCATCTGCAAACAGTGAGAGTTTTACTTCTTCTTTTCCAATTTGGATTCCTTTTATTTCTTTTTCTGCTGATTGCTGTGGCCAAAACTTCCAAAACTATGTTGAATAGAAGTGGTGAAAGTGGGCACCCTCGTCTTCTTCCTGAGTTTAGATGAAATGCTTTCAATTTTTCACCATTGAGGATAATGTTTGCTGTGGGTTTGTCATATATAGCTTTTATTATGTTGAGGTATGTTTCTTCTATTCCTGCTTTTAGGAGAGTTTTTATCATAAATGGATGTTGAATTTTGTCAAAGGTTTTCTCTGCATCTATTTAGATAATCATACGGTTTTTATTTTTCAATTTTTTAATGTGGGGTATTACATTGATTGATTTGTGGATATTGAAGAATCCTTGCATCCCTGGGATAAAACCCACTTGGTCATGGTGTATGATCTTTTTAATGTGTTGTTGGATTCTGATTGCTAAAATTTTATTAAGGATTTTTGCATCTATGTTCATCAGTGATATTGGCCTGTAGTTTTCTTTTTTTGTGGCATCTTTGTCAGGTTTTGGTATTAGGGTGATGGTGGCCTCATAGAATGAGTTTGGAAGTTTACCTTCCTCTGCAATTTTCTGGAAGAGTTTGAGCAGGATAGGTGTTAGCTCTTCTCTAAATTTTTGGTAGAATTCAGCTGTGAAGCCGTCTGGACCTGGGCTTTTGTTTGCTGGAAGATTTCTGATTACAGTTTCAATTTCCATGCTTTTGATGGGTCTGTTAAGATTTTCTATTTCTTCCTGGTCCAGTTTTGGAAAGTTGTACTTTTCTAAGAATTTGTCCATTTCTTCCACGTTGTCCATTGTTGTGGCATATAATTGTTGAGAGTAGTCTCTTATGATCCTTTGTATTTCTGCATTGTCTGTTTTGATCTCTCCTTTTGCATTTCTAATTTTATTGATTTGATTTTTCTCCCATTGTTTCTTGATGAGTCTGGCTAATGGTTTGTCAATTTTATTTATCCTTTCAAAGAACCAGCTTTTGGCTTTGTTGATTTTTGCTATGGTCTCTTTTGTTTCTTTTGCATTTATTTCTGCCCTAATTTTTAAGATTTCTTTCCTTCTACTAACCCTGGGGTTCTTCATTTCTTCCTTTTCTAGTTGCTTTAGGTGTAGAGTTAGGTTATTTACTTGACTTTTTTCTTGTTTCTTGAGGTATGCCTGTATTGCTATGAACTTTCCCATTAGGACTGCTTTTACAGAGTCCCACAGGTTTTGGGTTGTTGTGCTTTCATTTTCATTCGTTTCTATGCAAATTTTGATTTCTTTTTTGATTTCTTCTGTGATTTGTTGGTTATTCAGCAGCGTGTTGTTCAGCCTTCATATGTTGGAATTTTTAATAGTTTTTCTCCTGTAATTGAGATCTAATCTTACTGCATTGTGGTCAGAGAAGATGCTTGGAATGATTTCAATTTTTTTGAATTTACCAAGGCTAGATTTATGGCCCAGGATGTGATCTATCCTGGAGAAGGTTCCATGTGCGCTTGAGAAAAAGGTGAAATTCATTGTTTTGGGATGAAATGTCCTATAGATATCAATTAGGTCTAACTGGTCTATTGTATCGTTTAAAGTTTGTTTCCTTGTCAGTTTTCTGTTTGGTTGATCTATCCATAGGTGTGAATGGGGTATTAAAGCCTCCCACTATTATTGTGTTATTGTTAATTTCTCCTTTCATACTTGTTAGCATTTGTCTTACATATTGCAGCGCTCCCATGTTGGGTGCATATATATTTATAATTGTTATATCTTCTTCTTGGATTGATCCTTTGATCATTATGTAGTGACCATCTTTGTCTCTTTTCACAGCCTTTGTTTTAAAGTCTATTTTATCTGAGTATTGCTACTCCTGCTTTCTTTGGTCCCTATTTGCATGGAAAATCTTTTTCCTGCCCTTCACTTTCAGTCTGTATGTGTCCCCTGTTTTGAGGTGGGTCTCCTGTAGACAACATATGTAGGGGTCTTGTTTTTGTATCCATTCAGCCAGTCTTTGTCTTTTGGTTGGGGCATTCAACCCATTTGCATTTAAGGTAATTATTGATAAGCATGATCTTTTTGCCATTTACTTTACTGTTTTGGATTCGAATTTATACACCCTTTTTGTGTTTCTTGTCTAGAGAATATCCTTTAGTATTTGTTGGAGAGCTGGTTTGGTGGTGCTGAATTCTCTCAGCTTTTGCTTGTCTGTAGAGCTTTTGATTTCTCCTTCATATTTGAATGAGATCCTTGCTGGGTACAATAATCTGGGCTGTAGGTTATTTTCTTTCATCACTTTAAGTATGTCTTGCCATTCCCTCCTGGCTTGGAGAGTTTCTATTGAAAGATCAGCTGTTATCCTTATGGGAATTCCCTTGTGTGTTATTTGTTTTTCCCTTGCTGCTTTTAATATTTGTTCTTTGTGTTTGATCTTTGTTAATTGATTAATATGTGTCTTGGGGTGTTTCGCCTTGGGTTTATCCTGTTTGGGACTCTCTGGGTTTCTTGGACTTGGGTGATTATTTCCTTCCCCATTTTAGGGAAGTTTTCAACTATTATCTCCTCAAGTATTTTCTCATGGTCTTTCTTTTTGTCTTCTTCTTCTGGGACTCCTATGATTCGAATGTTGTATTGTTTAATATTGTCCTGGAGGTCTCTGAGATTGTCCTCATTTCTTTTAATTTGTTTTTCTTTTTTCTTCTCTGATTCATTTATTTCTACCATTCTATCTTCTAATTCACTAATCCTATCTTCTGCCTCTGTTATTCTACTATTTGTTGCCTCCAGAGTGTTTTTGATCTCATTTATTGCATTATTCATTATATATTGACTCTCTTTTATTTCTTCTAAGTCCTTGTTAAGCCTTTCTTGCATCTTCTCAATCCTTGTCTCCAGACTATTTATCTGTGATTCCATTTTGATTTCAAGATTTTGGGTCAATTTCACTATCATTATTCAGAATTCTTTATCAGGTAGATTCCCTATCTCTTTCTCTTTTGTTTGGTTTGGTGGGCATTTATCCTGTTCCTTTACCTGCTGGGTATTCCTCTGTCTCTTTATCTTGTTTATATTGCTGAGTTTGGGGTGTCCTTTCTGTATTCTGGCAGTTTGTGGAGTTCTCTTTATTGTGGCATTTCCTCACTGTGTGTGGGTTTGTACAGGTGGCTTGTCAAGGTTTCTTGGTTAGGGAAGCTTGTGTCGGTGTTCTGGTGGGTGGAGCTGGATTTCTTCTCTCTGGAGTGCAATGAAGTGTCCAGTAATGAGTTATGAGATGTCTGTGGATTTGGAGTAACTTTGGACAGCCTGTATATTGGAGCTCAGGGCTGTGTTCCTGTGTTACTGGAGAATTTGCTTGGTATGTCTTGCCCTGGAACTTGTTGGCCCTTGTGTGGTGCTTGGTTTCAGTGTAGGTATGGAGGCATTTGATGAGCTCCTGTCAATTAATGTTCCCTGGGGTCAGGAGTTCCCTGGAGTCAGGGTTTGGACTTAAGCCTCCTGCTTCCAGTTATCAGTCTTATTTTTACAGTAGTCTCAAAACTTCTCCATCTATACAGCACCATTGATAAAACATCTAGGTTTAAGACGAAAAGTTTCTCCACCATGAGGGTCACCCAGAGAGGTTCACAGCATTACATGGAGAAGAGAAGAGGGAGGAGGGAGTTAGAGGTGACCCAAATGAGATGAGGTGGAATCAATAGAGGAGAGAGTGGGCTAGCCAGTAATCACTTCCTTATGTGCACTCCACAACTGGACCACTCAGAGATGTTCACGGAGTTATACAGAGAAGAGAAGGAGGAGGAAGGAGACAGAGGTGGCCAGGAGGATATAAGGGGGAATAAAAAGGAGAGAGACAGATCCAGCCAGTAATCAGTTCCCTAAGTGTTTTCCACCATTTGGAACACACAGAAATTCACAGAATTGGGTAGAGTAGAGAGGGGTTAGGGAGGAGACACGGGCGACCTGGTGGAGAAAAAGAGCATCCAAAGGGTAAGAAAGCAGTCAAGCCAGTAATCTCGCTTCCAAGTAAAAAATGGGTACTGAAGATTGTGTTCTTAAAGGTACAAAATTGGTAACAAATACCTAAAAGCAAAAATTAAAAATCTAGAGTAGAGTTTGGAATTTCAAAAATACAATGTTAAAGAAAAGAAGAAGGAAAAGAAAGAGAGGGAAAAAAAAAAACCCAAAGTCACAAAAATTATAAAGAAAATATAGGTACAAAATTAATAACAAATACCAAAAAGCAAAAGTTAAAAATCTAGAGTAGAGTTTGGAATTTCAAAAATACAATGTTAAAAGAAGAAGAAAAAGAAAGAGAAAAAAAGACAAACAAAAACAAAGTCACAAAAATTATAAAGAAAATACAGGTACAAAATTGATAACAATTACCAAAAAGCATAAATTAAAAATCTAGAGTATAGTTTGGAATTTCAAAAATACAATGTTAAAGAATAGAAGAAGAGAAATAGAGACAAAAAAAAAAGTTATAAAAAAAAAAATATAGGTACAAAATTGATAATACCAAAAGCTAAAATAAAAAATCTAGAGTAGAGTTTGGAATTTCAAAAATACAATGTTAAAGAAAAGAATAAAAAGAAAGAAAGAAAGAGAAAAAGAAAGAAAAAAAAACAAGGTCACAAAAATTATAAAATATATATATATGAAGTTTGCTTTTAAAAGAAAATAGGGTCTTTTTTTTTTTTTTGCAAAGTAATAGTAGGTTATGAAAGTGAAAGTTAAAGGAGTAATAGAGGATTTAAAATTTAAAAAAAAAAAGAAAGAATGATCATAAAAATAGTTAAAATATATCTAGGACTTTCTCTGGTGTTGTTGAGGGTATTGTGGGGTCAGTTCATTTTAGGCTAGTTCCTTGGTCCAGCTTATATTTCTCAAGATATATAGGCCCCTTCCTATGTAGCTGGTACTAACGACAGGGTTTTCATCTACTGCCTGTCGCTTCCAAGGCAGTTCCCTCTGTTATAGCTTCTTCTGTTTGCTGGTCTCTTCTGTGTCTGATTTCTGCCCTGATACAAAGGGGGCAGTGGTGGACACTTTTTTTTTTTTTTCAGGCTCACTTGTTCAGTCGCGCTGTGGGGAGGGAGGGACGCTGCAAACAAGTAACACTGGCGTGTGCTTACAGTGGCTGGGCCTGCCCCCACTCGGCGCGTGTAGCCTCCCTGCCCACACTGTTCAGGCTCTAGGTTGCTCCGCCAGGAACCATCCAAGGCCGGTCCTGTGCTGCCTGCACCTCCCAGGTCTAAGCCGCTCAGGTTCCGGCACTCGGGTAGTCCTCAGAGGCACAGACTAAGTTGGGCCAGCATTTTGTGCCCTTCCCAGGTCTGAGGAGCTCAGGTGATGAGGGTGTTTGGCAAGCGTGGTTGCTGCGACTTATCGCCTCCCCTTCACTCGGTTTTCTGGGTGTACAACCAGCGCACCTTCTCAGGTGGATGTTGACCGTCCAAAACCTCAAGAGGTCTTAGTTAGCAAAGAAGCCTGCTTACAGTTTTGTAGATAATGTTTCTCTGGGGCTGCAATTGCCCGCTTCTGGCTCTGGCTCAAAAGCATCAATTCTTCAGCCCTCAGCTTTCTTCACAGTTCAACTCTCACATCCATACATGACCACTGGAAAAACAATAACCTTGACTAAAAGGACATTTGTTGGTAAAGTAATGTCTCTGCTCTTTAATTTGCTCCCACTCCAGTACTTTTGCCTGGAAAATCCCGTGGACGGAGGGGCCTGGTAGGCTGCAGTCCATGGGGTCTCCAAGAGTCAGACACAACTGAGCAACTTCACTTTCACTTTTCACTTTCATGCATTGGAGAAGGAAATGGCAACCCACTCCAGTGTTCTTACCTGGAGAATCCCAGGAACGGGGGAGCCTGGTGGGCTGCCGTCTATGGGGTCGCACAGTCAGACACGACTGAAGTGACTTAGCAGCAGCAGGTTGGTCATAACTTTCCTTCCAAGAAGTAAGCGTTTTTCAAATGTAATTCTGCACGCACGCACACACACACACACACACACACACACACACACACATCTTTGAGAAATGAAAAGATAGGCCTCTCTCAGCACAAGCAAAAAGCTGAGGTTTTTATTCAGATTTCTTCAGTCATGAAATAGACATACTCTTATGGAGTATTGATTATTCTCATATTCAAACCTGTTACCTTTGAAAAGTAACTTCCAAGTCTTCAGTAAAAATAATTTTTTAGGCAAAGAAATACAAGTGCTGTCAGGTGGAAAGGGTCTGGAGCACATTGATAGGATGTAGATGTGGCACCAGTATTTGCTACACTGCACCCCTTGTACTATTCAGATCCTCTTGAGAGGGTAACAGGCAGGAAGGCAGGGGTCTCCAAACCGAGGAAATAGCCTGCAAGTGTCAGACATTTTTATCTTGCTTAAGAGGCAGGAGGAAACAAACTAGCAATATTTTTTTCCTTCTCTATACAAATTTAAAAAGAGGTTTCTCGTAAATACTGTGTTGCCATAATGACAACTGGTTTCACCTGAAGTTAACTATTCTCAAACCTAGAGATAACCAATGCCTTTTTCTTATGGAAAAGTTTGCCTTAAGCTATGCTAATATACTATGCATTTACCCCAAACTCTGTCTTCAAGTGGTTCCGCCTCTTGGCTCAGAACCTACTTGACAAACCAGTATGTTATACTCAGATATTGTTTCCCTAATCTATGTAAACGAAATTATTTGTATGGTGATCTGCCCTTCTTCAAGACTCAAGTTAATCATTTTATGGCCCAGGATGAACTATTTGGTGCCAAGATTATCCCAAAATGCATCTTATGCGTGAGGGGCCTGGTGCCATTCTGAGTTTTAAGACATTCCTTTCTTTCATTAACAGACTGCTAGTGACTATATAACATCCAGCTGAAGATTAGCAGGGGGGTACTCTTTCTGTCCCTTTCTGATGCCTATGTCAGAAGCTTTCTCTATCTCCTTTATACTTTAGTAAAACTTTATTACACAAAAGCTCTGAGCGATCAAACCTCGTCTCTAGCCCCGGATTGAATTCTTCTCCTCCAGGGGCCAAGAATCCTGGCGTCTTTGCATGACTCAACAATAACCTTTCACTCTTACTCTCTGACATACAAAGATATCCCTTGAGTTGTAAAGCCATATACAAACATCTTGTCTTTCTCTGCAAACATTTACTTCGATTCCAAAGTGTGAGGACTCAAGACTCTTCCCATTATATTTCCAAAGAGACTCTTAGAAGGAAAGAAAGCTGTCTCTTTCTTCCCTATAAATGCCAGATTTATTTTTTTCTGATACCTGCCTACAGTAGATCCTGTTACATGCCAGACTGTATCTGTTTCCTCTCACATCATCCCAAGGGTAAGAATAAAGGCAAAGTGAGCCCTAATAAGTTAACACTCTATATAAATAGTAATAATCTACCTTGTTTCTGAATCTTCATGTTGGCATTCAAGATAATATTAATGAATGTAGACATTAAAATCGTAAACTCTTTTTTCCTGCCTGTTTCTCTATCAAGAGGAGTCCAAGGTGACAAGGCAGGAAACATAATCCTAAGAGTAGGGACTAGTGGATCCTTTCTTGTGTTTCCTGATAGACGCACACTCCCTCTCTCCCTTTTCCTCCAAACCACCACTCTTTAAGAATCAGTTTCTTTATTCCAATGGTACTTCAAGTTGTGCACATAGAAACACAAATTCCCAAATGGGTCATGGGAAGTTACAATGAGAGGAGCAGTGGTATTTCTATGCAGTGGTTTGCAAGCCAACATATTCTACCTGTCAGGGATATAGTCCCACAAAATGGCCATTGGTTCAAATTATATATTTTATCTTGAAATATAGTAGGCCAGCTTCACCAGACGCATATCCAGTTTTGTACATTAGGTGAGCATTTACCTAGTCATTACAGTGTTTTTCCATTCAGGTTTTGGGAATAGTTTTTAACAAAAATTTTCCCCGTAGCCATAGGAGATGAGAGTTTCTTTAGTTCTCCCATAGAATCTTTCTGGATTTCACTGTGTATCATGAGTTGGCAGTTAGCTGAAATGTACCTGTCATTTTCTTCTTTCATAGCATTTCATCTTTCTCTGCACTGAATAGAAAATACCCAAATGCACATTCATTTTAATAATCAATACCATTGCATCTCTAGTACAATGGCATAAACCAGTGTTTCCCAGAGTAGTCTGAGAGTCTCAGCGAAATTTTAACACCTTGGCATAGAAAGGTTCACAAATGAGGACTAAAGTCCCAGCCATGGAAACAGACAAAAAGAGCCTGGGATTTCTGGAAAGGAATCACACTCAAGAGAAAGCAAATATGGAAGATGGCCTCCATTGGTTTTATATATCAGGGTACAAGACACAAAGCCAGCAACTAAAGAATATAAATGAGGGAATTAGAATAAAATGGAACCATAAACCTAGGCTGATACTGGGACACATATTCCTCTGGGTTCCTAGTTGGAAGCTTAAAGTATCTTCACTCATTAGGCTAGTTTAAGTCAGGTTTTCAATTTCTTCCAGTGGAGAATATCTTAACTGATATATGTGGTATGCCAGTGTTATCTGTCTAAAAATGAACAGATTTTTTTTCTATAGTAAGTAAATTAAAGGGGGAAAAAGACTAAAAATGTATGTAAGTTTAAATAGTAATTCCTATTCTTTACACATTTTCCAGATAACTGAGATACAATTTATATATTTTGTAAGGCATAGAACAGGACAACTTGATTCACATATATATTGTGAAATGACTACCACAATAGGGTTAGTTATAACTTCTATCACCTCACATAATTACCTTCTTTTTGTAGCCTACTGAAAACTTTCAAGATTTGCTCTCTTGCTGCTAAGTCGCTTCAGTCGTGTCAGACTCTGTGCGACCCCATAGACAGCAGCCCACCAGGCTCCCCCGTCCCTGGGATTCTCCAGGCAAGAACACTGGACTGGGTTGCCATTTCCTTCTCCAATGCATGAAAGTGAAAAGTGAAAGTGAAGTCGCTCAGTTGTGTCCGAATCTTTGCGACCCCATGGACTGCAGCCTACCAGGCTCCTCCACTCATGGGATTTTCCAGGCAAGAGTACTGGAGTGGGTTGCCATTGCCTTCTCCTAGCAAGTTTCAAGTAAATAATATAGTTCTATTAACGATATTTACCATGCTTTAAACTAGATCTTTGGGACTTATTCAATTTATAATTGGAAGTTTATACTCTTCAATCAACATCACCCCATTTCCCCCATCCCAGACTCCTGGCAACCATTCTTCTACTCTCTTATTTACAAGGTCAGTGTTTTCAGATTCCACATAAGGTTGACATCATACAGTATTTATTTTTGTCTGTCTGACATTTCACTCAGTATAAGGTCCTCAAGCTCTATTGCTATAAGACAAAAGGCTGATTCTCTTCTTTCTTACGGCTGAATAATATACCAGTGTGTATGTTTATGGGTGTGTGTCACATTTTCTTTATTGTTTCACCCATTATTGGACATGTAGACTTCTTACATATCATTGTTCACTATTGTGATTATGCTATGATGAACACGTGGGTACATGTACTCTAAGGTGATAATCACCAATTCCCTGCTTCCAAACTAAATCCTCAAGTGAGGTCAGATTTGACCTGTTCTATGAGTTTGTGTCTGATCATTTGGTTCTTCTACACACAACTATATTAAGGCGGATCACATGAAGTTACATTTTGGAAAGTCAAAAATGATCAAATATTAACAATTTTGTGCAAAACAACCAATTTGTAATCTCAAAGACAACCATGTAATACTAAAATATTGCATTGTTTTATATTTTTTTAGTTTCATGTTTTTCATTATAGCCACTGTGGTAGAAAATAGACAAAAATGAATAAGATCTAGTCCCTTCCCTTAAAGAGCTTATAGCAGATACCTAATAGATATGAAGTAAATAAATGAAGTTATGAATCAGTGCATATATATAGAACACAATTAGAAGATACTAGGCATATAGATGAGTAAATAAAACACTGAAAATGAAAAGGTAATCATAGGAAGTGGGTAAAACAGCCATTTAATACCTGTAAGTTACTGAGAATTTGCTTTGTAAATAAAAATAGTGATAATAATACCTTAAGCATATTATTTCTCACCTTATAATTAGGATCACATTATTTTAGAGAGTAGATTTTTGTATTTTCCCTGGTAAAACATATAGGGATTTTTCTCTTAATTCTGTAAAAGATTATTTTTTTATGGTGGCAAAAAGTTATATAACCATACATTTTGGTTATGATGTATTGCAACAATTTTCTTCATGGGGGATATATAGGTTCTTTTTATTCTGGATGTAGGTTAAGTAGAAAATGCTTATATACAGACTTGTTTATAAGTAAGAGCATCTGGAAGTTCTGTAATTTAGTAGTTATATAAAGAAAATATATAATCCACAATGTTAGAGCATAAGTTTAAATATAGAATTGAACTACATTTGTCCACCATAGAGGACATATTATTCTTTTATTGAAGAAGGCAAAATTTAATTTGTTAAAAAATGTTCTGAACATGTTCCAGAACTAGAAAGCAATTTACAGTAAGATGCAAACTAAAGAACATGCTGTTCATTTTGTTTTTACATTATGTGATATATTTTTTTTCAGGAATGAAAAAAAATAGGGAATCCTGTTAGACTCACAGCCACAGTAAATTCACCATTGAATTTAGTAAGATACGATGTGTGCTCAATTGCTCAGTCATGTCCAACTGTTTGTGATCCCAAGGACTGTAGCCCATCAGGCTCCTCTGTCCGTGGGATTTCCCAGGCAAGAATACTGGATAGGTTGCCATTCAGCAGGTTCAATCCATAGGTCAGGAAGATCCTCTGGAGAAGGAAATGGCAACCCACTCCAGTATTCTTGCCTGGGAAATCCCACGGACAGAGGAGCCTGGTGGGCTGCAGTTCATGGGGTCACAAAGGAGTTGGACACAAAGTAGCAATTAAACAACAACAAACAGCTATACCAGGGTCTTTACCTAAAACAATCAGTGGCAATTGTTTAAATTTCTTCTGCCTGTTGTTCTTCAGTCGGTAAGTGGTGTCTAACTCTTTGCTATCCCATGGACTGCAGTGCACCAGGCCTCCCTGTCCTTTACGATCTCCCAGAGTTTGCTCAAACTTATGCCCATTGAGTCGGTGATGCCATTCAAATATCTCATCCTCTGTCATCCTCTTCTCAGCCTGCCTTCAATCTTTCCCAGCATCAGGGTCTTTTCCAATGAATCAGCTCTTCCCATCAGGTGGCCAAAGTATTGGAGCATCACCATCAGTCCTTCCAATGAGTATTCAAGACTGATTTCCTTTAGGATTGACTGGCTTGGTCTCCTTACAGTCCAGGGGACCCTCAAGAGTCATCTTCAATACCACAGTTTGAAAGCATCAATTTTTCAGCACTCAGCCCTCTTTATTGTCCAACTCTCACATCTGTATGTGACTACAGATGTGGAAAAACCATATCTTTGACTATACACATCTTTGTTGGCAATGTCTCTGCTTTTTAATATGCTGCCTAGTTTTGTCATGGCTTTTCTTCCAAAGAGCAGGTGTCTTTTAATTTTGTGACTGCAGTCACTGTCTGCAGTAATTTTGGAGCCCAAGAATATAAAACCTGACACTGTTTCCATTTTTTCCCCATCTATTTGCCTGAGGTGTCAACAGTTGGGGACTAAAAAGGGGGTGACCAAAACTTAAAAGTTAGAAACAGAGAATGAGATCAATAGGGGACTTTTAAAACCTTAATGTATTCCTAGAAACCAAGAAGATAATGCCCATATAAAGGCTTGTATTCATGCCAAATAAAAACAAAAGACCTAATCTCTCAGCTCTATCTGACCTTGAATCTCTGACAAGAAGGAAGTGAAAGAAAGCTAAGACAGAGTTATAAACTGCCTGCCTAAGCACTGAAAGCAAATATCAAAACAAACACAGTGCCCTTCTGCTAAGACTGGGAAACTTATTGGCTCAAAGCATTTATGAAAATCTCCTTCAAATTATCAGCTGAAAATTAAAGTAACCAAGCAGGGCATTCAGTGACCACACAACACAAAGAATACAGACCTTATAGAATTAGTCCAGGAAAGACATAAAAAGCAAGAAGAATAACAAAAACAACAATCAGCAATAACACAAACTTTAGGGGAGGAGGTGATCTGCATCAGGGGATCCCATATTATATTATCTAAAATGCGTAAGTTTTAATAAAGCAATATGAGACACACAGAAAACAAGCAAAAAAGCATAACCCTTGCACGGAGTTGGGGGGGAGTGGGGGAATCAGTCAATAGAAAAGTATTCCTGAGAAAGATCAGACATTGGGTTTAATATTCAAAGCTGATATAAATATGTTCAAAGAGCTAAAATAAACCATCTCTGCCGTTTTGTGGGAACAATGTCTCACCAAATAGATATTAGTCTATTAAAGAGACTGTGGGAACAATGTCTCACGAAATAGATATTAATCAAGATAGAAACCATTAAAAAAGAAAAGAGAAATAAATCTTTAATTGAAAAGCATATATATGAAATACTCATTAGAGAGGATAAGCAACAGGCTGGATTGGATAGAAAAAGAAAATAGTGAACCTGAAGATAGGTCAATTAAGGTTATCTAATATGAGAAAACAAAGAAAAAATGAAGAAAAATAGACTCTCAGAATCTTGTGACACACCATTTAGCATATAAACATATGCTTAATTAGAGTCTCAAGAGAAGACAAAGGAGTACAAAGAATATTTTAATAAATAACAGCATTTTAAAAAAAAACCCTCCAAATTTGATGAAAAACATTTATCTGCCCATCCAAATGCTCAATTAATTCTAAAATGGATGAACTAGAGAGATCCACTTCTAGACACATCATAGTGCAACTGATAAAATCCAAAGACAAAAAGGATGATGAAAGTGGGAAGAGAAAAGCAACTCATCACATCTGAGGGATTCTCAATAAAGTTAACAGCTGACTCTTCACAGGATAATGGATGCCAGATGGCAGGAGGATGACATATTCAACGTGCTGAAAGAAAATGAATGTCAACCAAGAATCCTGTATTCAGCAAAACTATCTTTCGAAATCGAAGGAGAAATTAACACACACCCTAATAAATAAAAACTGAGAGATTTCATCGCTAAAAGACTTTCCTATAAGAAATATTAAATGAGCCCTTCAGGAAAAAACACTATGCAATAACTCAAATCAATGGGGAAAAAATAAGAACACTGGTAAAAATAACTGCACAGGTAAATATAAAAGACAATATTAAAAAAAAGACAATATAAATATATTTTCATTGGTAATGCTTCACTTCTGTACCAAAAAAAAAATTAAAACTATGAGGATGAACATATAAAACTGTTTATTTATATGAAAATAGGACATAAAGCTGAAGAATGGCACTAAATTGGGGCAAAATTTCTGTATATTGTATAAATTCAAGCTTTAATATAAACTAGATTGCTTTAGTTAAGATGTTAGTTGTAATCCGTAGGAGACCTATCAAGATGAAAACTAACAAATAAGAGTTAAATATCCTAGAAAATATCTATTTAGCAAAAGAAAGTAGTTTTTTTTAAAAGGAATAACTGCAGCAAAAAGACAAGATATATAGACAACAAATAGCAAAAATGTTAGACTCAACTTTCACCTTATCAGCAACTGCACTAAATATAAGTAGATTTACAAAATTGTCAAAATGACTATACTACCCAAGACAATATACAGATTCTGAACAATAAATATCAAATTACTAATGGCATTTTTCACAAAACTAGAACAAAAAAAATTCTTAGAATTTGTATGGAAGCACAAAAGACCCTAAATAGCCAAAACAATCTTGTGAAAGAAAAACAGAGCTGGAGGAATCAGGCTCCTTGACTTCAGACTATACTACAAAGCTACAGTAATCAAGACAGTATGGCAATAGTAATATAGATCAACAGAACAGAATGGAAAACCCAAAAATAAACCCATTCACCTATTATCAATTAATCTATGACAGAAGAGGCAAGACTACACAATGTTGGAAAGACACTCTCTTAAAAAAATAGTACTGGGATAACTGGACAGCCACATTAAAAAAAAAATAAATTTAGGTCACTCTTTAACTCTGACATTGATCCCAGGTCTCCCACATTGTAGGCAGATTCTTTACCAGCTGAGCCAGCCGAGAAGACCCGTTTTTTAACACCATATGCAAAAATAAGCTCAAAATGGATTATAGACCTAAATGTGAGACCAGACACTATAAAACTCTTAGAGGAAATCATAGGCAGAACACTCTCTGACATAAATCACAGCAATATCTTTTTGATCCATCTCCCTGACAAATGGGAATAAAAACAAAAAATTTAAAATGAAACCAACTTAAAAGCTTTTGCACAGCAAAGGAAACAATGAACAAAACAAAAAGACAACACACAGATTGGGAGAAAATATTTGCAAATAATGTGGTCGACAAGTATTAGTCTTCAAAATACATCAGAAAACTATTCTTAAGTGTATGTGAAATATGCACCAGGATAGACCATTTGATGGGCTTTAAAATAAGCCTCAATCAATTCTATATAATTTCAATTATATAAAGTATAATGGTCAGGCACATTGGAATTAAATGAGCTATCAATAAAGGAAATAAATTTGCATATTACACAAATATGTTGAAAATAAGCAATATGCTCTTAAAAAAACAAATGGCTCAAATTATAAGAGAAATTTGAAAATATTTTGTGATGAATAAACAACACAAAATAAAAAAAAAAGAAACTTGAGATTCAGTTAAAGTAGTGTATAGAGAGAAATTTATAGATGTTATCCCCTGTATTACTGACTCAATGGACATGAATTTGAGCAAACTCCTAGAGGCAGTAAAGGACAAGGAAGCCTGGTATGCTGTGGTTCTTGGGGTTGCAAAGAGTCAGACATGACTCAGCAACTGAACAACAACAATATCACCTGTATTAAAAAAGAAAGATCTCAAATGAAAACCTAAATTTTCACCTTAAGAAATAAAATGAAGATCAAAACTGAAAGAAGCAGAAAGAAAAATATAATAAATAGAGCAGAAGAAAAGGACATAGAACTAGAAAAACAAATAGAGAAAACCAACAAAATCAAAAGTTGTTTCTTTGGAAAGATTCAAACAAAATTAACAAAACTTTTTAGCTAGAATAATCAGGAAAGTAGAGACCAGACTCAAAGTCTGGTCAGAAAGAAAAAAGAGAGACCACTATCTTCTTTACAGGATAAATAAAAGGATATAAGATAACACCATGAGAAAATACAAGTTACCACGTCTATATGTCAAAAAATTCAATAACTTGGAAAAATGGACACATTTCCAGGAAGAAAAAACCTACTGAAATTAACTCAAAAAATAAATTTAAAAATCTGAAAAGATGTATAAAAGTAAAGAGAGTTAATTGATAATCAAAAAACAAAGGAAATCCCACCCAAGATCAATACACTGGTTTATTCTAACACATATTTAAGGAAGAAATAACACCAAATCTTCAGAAATTCTTCTAAAGTATAAAGGAGTGATTATTTCCCAAATCACTGAATGAGGCCAACATCAACCTACAACCAAAACCAGGCAAAGACAGCACAAGAGAAAAATAATCATATATCCCTTATGAATATGGATGCAAAACTACTCAGCCAAATACTAACAAATTGAGTCCAGCAACAACAAAAATAAACAAATAACTGTACATTATGCCAAGGTTAAATTTAAATCAGTAAGAAGAGACTGATTCAAAATACAAAAACAATCCATTAATAGCACCATATTACTTAGAAGACCAAAATCATGTAAGTACCTTAACGGATGTATTAATAGAAAATTATTTGGGAAAAAAAGCATCCTTTCATTATAAACACACCTAACAGAGAAGAAGCAGAAAACAACTTTCTCAAACAATAATGCAAATCTATGAAAAATCTTCAGGTGATATCAGACATTATGGTTAAAACTTTACCTAAAATCAGGGAAAAGACAGGGATATACACTCACCCCTGGGCTTCCCAAGTGGCTGTAGTGGGAAGAACCCACCTGCTAATGTAGGAGACATAAGAGATGTGGGTTTGAATCCTGAGTCTGGAAGGCCCACTAGAAGAGCACATGGCAACCCATTCCAGTATTCTTGCCTGGAGAATTTCATGGAAAGAGGAGCCTGGAGGGCTACAGTCCATAGAGTTGCAAAGAGTCGGGCACAACTGAAGTGACTTAGCATGTACACATACACTCACCCCTGGAGAAGGGAATGGCAGCCCACTCCAGTATTCTTGCCTGGAGAATCCCATGGACAGAGGGACCTGAAAGGCTACACAGTCCATGGGGTCACAAAGAGTCAGATATGACTAAGTGACTAGCACATACACTCACCCCACTTAATTTCAATCTTGTAAGAGGGTCCTAAGCTAGGCATTAAAAAGAAAGCACCAAGATTGGAAAAGTTTAAGTAAAACCACCTCTATTTATAAATGACATAGTTTTTTCTATTCATGCCTCCTCAGTCGTGTCTGACACATTGTGGCACCACAGACTGTAGCCCGCCAGACTCCTCTGTCCATGGGATATTTTTCAGGCAAGAATACAGGAGTGGATTCTCATTTCCTCCTCCAGGAATCTGCCCAACCCAGGGATCCAACCAGCATCTCCTGCATTGGCAGGCTAATTCTTTACCACTGAGCCACCTGGGAAGCCTGCTAGTTTTTCTTATAGAAAAATCATAAAAATTACAGAGTGAATAAATTAGTTCAGCAAAGTTTTTTGTTACAAAATCAATAAATAAAAATCAATTGTATTTCTTTTTTTAATTAATTTATTTTTTAACTGAAGGATAATTGGCTTTACAGAATTTTGAGGCTTTCTATCAATCCTAAACATGAATCAGCCATAGGTATATATATATATGTCCCCTCCCTCTTGAACCTCCCTAGCAATGAACAATTCTGAAAATGAAATTAAAGAAACAATTCAATTTATAATAGCATCAACAGAACTAAATAGGAATAAATTCAACAAAGTGTAAACTTAAAACTATAAAATATGGTCAAAAGAAATTAAAGAGGTCCTAAGTACAAAGAAAAACATCTCATATTCTTGGACTGGAAAATTTGTCCATGGAGGAGGAAATGACAATCCACTCTCCAATTAACCTGCAAACTCAACACAACTTTTCTCATTTAGCTCAGTTGCCTTTCTTTAGTAGATACTGAGAAGCTGTTCCTAAAATTCATATGAAAATACAAATGATGCAGAATAACCCAAACAGTCTTTGAAAAGAGAGTAAGGTTGTTGGATTAACATTTCCTGATTTCAAAAATTATTTAAAAATTCCATTAATCAAGACATGAAGTACTGGCATGTAGATAGACATGTAGATCAATGAAATAAAACTGAGAATACAAAAATAAGTTCTTACAGTATGGTCAACTGGTTCTTGACAAGTTATCAATAACATTTAGTGGGAAAGTAACAGCTGTTTCAACAAAAGATGTTGGGTCACCTAGATATCAACACACAAAGAATGAATTAAATTGAATCCATGCTTCACATCATGTACAAAATTTAATACCAAATTAATAACAGACAAATATAAAAGCTTAAAATATAAAACTAAGAAAAATATAGGTATGAATCTTTGTGACCTGGGGTTAGGCAATGGTTTTCTTTGGTATTATGGTAAAAGTATAATTAAAGAAAAAATAAACTTTATTAATACCAAAAACATTCAATTCAAAAGAAAATGAAATGATACAGAATGGGAGAAAATGTTTACAATAAGTTATCTGACAGTGGATACTGTATGCACAACATATAAAGAACTCTTAGAACTCATTTGAAAAGGCAGCCCAATTAAAAAATGTGCAAAATATTTGCATAGACACTTCTCCAAAGAAAATATACAAATGTCCAACAGCACATGAAAACACGCTTGATATAAGTAGTCATAAGGAAAATGCTAATCAAAACTATAATGTGATGTCCCTTATGTAAGAATGACTAAAATAAAAAATTAAAATAAAAACAAGCAACAAGTGTTGGTGAGGATGTGATGAATTAAAACACTCAGAAACTGCCAGTGGGAATGCAAAAATGTGAAGCACTTTTGAAAGCAATTTGCGAGTTCCTAAAATGTTAAACACAGAGTCACAATTTCACTCAGCAGTATCAATCCTAGGTAAAAGCCCAAGAGACTTGAAATATATGTCTACACAAAAGCTTTACATAAATGTCCATAACGTCATTATACTTGACAGCCAAAAAGCAGAAACCATACAAATGTCTATCAACTGATGAATGAATAAACAAAAGTAATGTATTCACAAAAGGGAACATTATTTAGGCATAAAATGAACGAAGTACCATCCATGCTACAACATGAATATCCCTTAACAACACTATGCTAAATGAAAGAAGCCAATCACAAATGACTTCACATTATATAACTTCAAAGTGTCCAGAATATACAAATCTATGTAGACAAAAAGCAGATTAGTGATTTTCAGGACGTGGGGGAAAGAAGAAAGAGGAAAAGATCACAAATGGGTATGAGATTTCTTTTGGGGGTGATAAAAATATTAAAATTTTAGTTAATGGTGATGATTGTACAAGTCTGTAAATATATTGAAGACCATCGAATGATCCACTTCACAATGGAGAATTTTATGCTATGTGAATTAAATCTTGATAAATCTGTTTGTATAAAAGAAAATATAATTGGGAACAAGAATTTTAAAAGACTAAAATTGGTGGTGAAGTACAGAATTAAGTCTTAACCTGTGTTCTCTATACCTATAAAGAAACTGACTGTAAGAAAAACATGAAGAAAAATGGATACAGATGTGCTTTATAGAGCATGTGAAACTGTGATAAAGGGACAAAAGGGACTTGGTTCTTCCAGGAAAATTATAAAAATGTCTCTAAAAATTGTTTACCCAACTCTTCCTTCCACCTTGTTGGCCCCAGGTATGTTCACTCCACTGCAAGATCACGTTATGACTGTGGTTGGCCCTTTCACCATAAAAAGGATTTAAATTTTCATTTATGACTGCATTTGTATAAGGAAAATACATTACTATTATATATTAAATATTTTTATAGATTCAAAAGTTTGTTTCTTTTAATTTTTAAAATAAATTTAAAAGATTCTTGTGGGCTCCTAAAAAGTAGTATGGGCCTTGGCAACCATGCCTATTGGGTCTGTCCTGAATACACGTGATCAAAGCATGGAAATGGGAGCCCTTAGCACAAAGTGAATCTAAGTGTGCAGAACTGTGGGATGAAAGGATGTGACTGCAGGCAATCAGAGGCATCTGCTATCATCCATCATGTGAATAAATATTTTCACTTAAGTCAAATATCATATCTTCTTAGAACATCTTTCATAGAAAATCATTTTTAAAATATTTGGCTTATGACTGTAAATCACCAACCTATATTTATAACTGGGACAATATGTAATGGAATAAGGTTATATTACAAGAACAAAACGATGCCTGATATTGTTTTCTGACATTGTTTATCTGCTAGTCCTTGAAAATTGCATAGAAAGTAATTTTTTTTTCTATCAAGGAGCAATGAATCAATGCAATAAAAGAGACCACTGTAATAATGCTGATGTCAGAGGATAAGATAACACCCACCTGGTAGGCTCCTTCTGTGTTATATTAAGAGAAATAACACAATGTACACAGTGGTCATAGCTTGACCCAAGGTATAATTGAATCTGTGAAAATAGTGAAGTGCTTTGTAATAGAGTTTTACTGTAATTGCTTTGTCGGGTTATCAATCTTTAGGGTTATGCTCTACCCGAAAGAGAGAAAGTTTGTCCTGCTGCTTGCAGGTATAGAGAACTGTGGAAGAACAAGTGCATGTCAGCTAAGGTGGCACAGACACAAGGGAGGCTGGAACACTGAACAGATCAAGAAAGAATCCTGATTCCAGGCTAGTGCAGGCAGAGTAGGAAATGATCAAGTAAATGGTGTTGATGGGGTTTGGAAAGGGATTAAAAGGAGAACAGTAACTTAAAATGTTCATCCTGTGCAGAAAATTTTGGACTAAAAAGAAATGAACTTAAGATGTTTTTGTTAAATTTTTCACCAGTTGCTATCAAGTCACGAGACGCCTCTGAGAGTAAGGGAGGCAACCTCCTGAAAGTATTTATGGATTTATAAAGAGAATAAAGTTTCCTTGGAGACATAGTTCTTTCAGGCCAGATCTAACTTGGTTGAAAGTAACTTGCACATTAGGAAAATTTAACTGAATATCATCTGGTTCTTTTTCCTAAATGAACCCAAAATACTATAGATTAACAAATTTTAGATGAGAAAGAGGCTTTTGAGAATAATGAACCCTGCTTCCACATTTTAGACATTATTTCCACTAAGAAATACATTTTATAAAGACAACTGTATGATGAATTTACATAATATAAATAGTTAAAATGTAATTTAACCTACCTTAGAAATAAAAAGTAAGCTTCTTTAAAATTGCATAGCCATTCACATTTAGAATCATTACAATTACTGTGGGAAGATCTTTAATTGTTCCCTTAACCATGAAGAGAATCATAACTTAAGAATAATCTAAAAAATTATTCTTATAAAATTATTTTCAGTTTATACCAAAACTTTTATCTTTCACACTTTTTAAATGTATTTTTAAACTCAATGATACTGTGTCCAAATCAGCTGTAGCAATTTTGTTTAAACTTAATAATATTAAATAGGCAAGTTTATATCATGTGTGTTGGTAAATACATGAATAAGCTTTTGCTTTCAGAATCCGTTCCACATTTAAGGTTTTCATTCAAAATGTATGACATACAGCTTATTGAAACAGATAATAACTTGGTTCTCCTAGGGCATGCCTGACTAACATGCCTGTTAGTCACTCAGTCGTGTCCAACTCTTTGTGATCACATGGACTAGAGCCCACCAGGCTCCTCTGTCCATTGAATTCTCCAGGCAAGAATACTGGAGTGGGTTGCCATTCCCTTCTCCAGAGGATCTTCCTGACCCAGGGATCAAGCCTGGATCTCCTGCATTCCAGGCAGATTCCTTACCGGACACCAAGAAAGCCCTTGGGCAGTGATTCTTAAAATCTAGTGTCAAGTGAGGATATTTTTTGTGCTTCTTAACAGTATAGATACTTAGTTCAATTGGGGGATATACTAGGAATCTATATTCTAATGAGCTCCCCAGTCTCTCTTAATCTCAGAAAGGGAAGAATATCATATATGATTATAGTCTAGGTTACATAGATAATGTCTACATGTATTGAGCAACACATCAGACTCTCGAATCTCTCTCCTGTATCTCTGAGAAAAGAAGCATAGAAAACTATATTTTAAGATTAAATCCCTAGCTGAGTTCCAGTTTAGATTCTGCCAAAGAAAGTCACTTTCAAAAGATTTTAGAGGTAGATGAAAACCTAGAATTCCTTTTTATTCCATGATAACAATGAATAAGGAAGCACACTGACTTTGGCTGGAAGCAAGATTATGCTTTGTCTTCCAGATATTCACCTATGAATTGATTAATTAGGTACTACAGGTTGCTGGAATTAGCAGTGCTTGGTTTCCTGTAATTTCTGCAGCTTAAAAATTTCCTGACATTACTATGAGCTTTCTCTGACATTTGTTTCCCCCACCCTTCAAAGGGTATTGAAAGCACTCAGTTAAACTCCTTGTCTGAAATATCTTCCTGGGAAGACTGACATATATAGCCTGTGAATAAAATGAAGGTTAACTACATGCCTAAGTCCTAGTGATAAGTCCTGCTGACATTTAACCTATACCTAAATGTATGTAAAATTTATCTCCACATGAAATCTTTTGCCTTTACTTATGGGCGTTCCTCTGGAACTTAATATACTCTATCCCAAGAGTACCCCTGCCCCTGCTGATAAGAAACTGTATTCTTGGTCACAAAAGATGTTCTTGTCACCATATCAGAGAATTCTCTCTAATACTTATTATTAGAATTCTCTTTAAAAATTCTCTACCGAGGTAGGAGTCTATGTCCCTGCTCTTTTGAGTTGGAATACAAAATATTATTATCTTGGCTGCAATGATATAAAGTGATGGTAAAATGAAATTTAACTAGACTATTATATCTTTTTTTTCAATCTATAGAAAAAGATGGGGGCTTCTGAGTGTTACAGGAGAACATATACATTTCTTTAATACAGTCAGTGTGGAATCCCAACTCTAACAAAACCAGTGGTTTTCTAATATTACTAGGCATAAGAATCACCCAAAATTTGCATTAGAAATAAAGATAGAATGACAGAGCTCCATGGAGAAACAGATGGTTCCTGATTTAAACTTCCCTCAAAGAAAGAGTACTTGGCAACCTATCCACAGATGAGATACCTTTGTGAAAATCCCCAAGCACTTTGGGAGTGAGGTTTAAAGCAACCTCTTGGATGACAATAATTGTGAAAAACCACATTCTAAGGGTGAGAGGAGATTCCTTTTGACTGCCTCACTCATCCCCTAGGCTGGTACAGAACCACACTAAGGACCTACAGTTTCTCCAGTGGAAAAAGGAAAGCCCAAGGCAGACATCCAACTTCTCCAGCATTACAGCTTCGAATAGGCCTTAGTTATTGCCTCCAGGGAATCAGCTAGAGACATAGAAGGGTGACAGGTTTTCACAGCAACATGCATGCAGGTCTTGGCGAACTTCTTTCCTGCTGGCAGTAGTACCTGAGCAGAGGACGAGTGGCTATCTTTATCTACAGAGCCAAGCTGGTGACCACATATGGCCACTAAGCTTAGTCAGCAGTTCTTCTGAGTTTTACTTACCAGCAGGTAGGCCATCCCAGCCCTCAGAGCTCATTCTAGGGGCCCTGCTTGGGCAAGGAAGCAAGTAAACAGACCATATGTTTAGGGTTAGGAGGCCTGGCCAGAGATGCTAGGCAAGCTATGAAGCATACCCTACATGCCTGCCAGAACAAGCAAGCAAGTCAGCAGGCCATCCCAACTGCTGTGAAAGGATGAAGAAGAGATTCCATCCTCAACTGTGCAGTTCAGTTTCAGTCACTCAGTCGTGTCCGACTCCTTGGAACCCCCACAGAATGCAGCGCATGAGGCTCCCTGTCTATCACCAACTCCCGTGGTTTACACAAACTCATGTCCATTGAGTGATAGAATCCAAACATCTCATCCTCCGTCATCCCCTTCTCCTGACTGTCAATCTTTCCCAGCATCAGGGTCTGTTCAAATGAGTCACCTCTTCACATCCAGGTGGCCAAAGTATAGAGTTTCAGCTCAGCATCAGTCCTTCCAATGAAATATTCAGGACTGATTTCCCTTAGGATGGACTGGTTTGGATCTCTTCACAGTCCAAGGGACTCTCAAGAGTCTTCTCAAACACCACAATTCCAAAAGCATCAATTCTTTGGCACTCAGACTTTCTTTATATTCTAAATCTCACATCCATACTAGACTACTGGAAAAACCATAGCCTTGACTAGAGAGGCCTTTGTTGGCAAAGTAATGTCTCTGCTTTTGAATATGCTGACTAGGATGGTCATAACTTTCTTCCAAGAAATAAGCATCTTTTAATTTCATGGCTGCAGTCACCATCTGCAGTGATTTGGGAGCCCCAAAAAATAAAGTCTACTGTTTCACCATCTATTTGCCATGAAGTGATGGGACCAGATGCCATGATCTTAGTTTTCTGAATGTTGAGCTTTAAACCAACTTTTTTCACTCTCATCTTTCACTTTCATCAGAGGTTCTTTGGTTCTTCTTCACTTTCTGCCATAAAAGTGGTATCATCTGCATATCTGAAGTTATTGATATTTCTCCCAGCAATCTTTGTTCCAGCTTGTGTTTCATCCAGCCCAGCATTTCACATGATGTACTCTGCATATAAGTTAAATAAGCAGAGTGACAATATGCAGCCCTGATGTACTCCTTTCCCTATTTGGAACCAGTCTGTTGTTCCATGTCCAGTTCTAATGGTTTCTTCCTGACCTGCATACAGATTTCTCAAGAGGATGGTCAGGTGGTCTGGTATCCCATCTCTTTCAGAATTTTTCACAGTTTGTGGTGATCCACACAAAGTCTTTGGCATAGCTGATAAAACAGAAGTAGATGTTTTTCTGGAACTCCCTTGCTTTTTCAATGATCCAACAGATGTTGGCAATTTGATCTCTTGCTCCTCTGCCTTTTCTAAAACCAGCTTGAACATCTGGAAGTTCACGGTTCATGTACTGTTGAAGCCTGACTTGGAGAATTTTAAGCATTATTTTACTAGTGTGTGAGATGAGTGCAAATGTGTGGTAGTTTGAGCATTCTTTGGCATTGCCTTTCTTTCGGATTGAAATGAAAGCTGACATTTGCTAGTCCTGTGGCCACAGCTGAGTTTTCCAAATTTCCTGCCATATAGAGTGCAGCACTTTCACAGCATCATCTTTTAGGATTTGAAATAGCTCAACTGGAATTCCATTACCTCCACTAACTTTGTTCATAGTGATGCTTCCTAGGGCCCACTTGACTTCACATTCCAGAATGTCTGTCTCTAGGTTGGTGATCACATCACTGTGGTTGTGAAGCTCTTTTTTGTACAGTTCTTCTGTGTATTCTTGCCACTTCTTAATATCTACTGCTTCTGTTAGGTCCATACCATTTCTCTCCTTTATTGAGTCCATCTTTGTATGAAATGTTCCCTTGGTGTCTCTAATATTCTTAAAGAGATCTCTAGTTTTTTTCCATTCTGTTGTTTTCCTCTATTTCTTTGCACTGATCACTGAGGAAGGCTTTCTTATCTCTCCTTGCTATTCTTTGGAACTCTGCATTCAAATGGATATATCTTTCCTTTTCTCTTTTGCTTTTCACTTCTCTTCTTTTCACATATATTTGTAAGGCCTCCTCAGATGGCCATTTTGCTTTTTTGCATTTCTTTTTCTTGGTGATGGTCTGCTCCCTGTCTCCTTGTCAATTTCATGAATCTCCATCCATAGTTTCTTCCACTGTATCATCATAAGGGGTTTGATTTAGGTCATACCTGAATGGTCTAGTGGTTTTCCCTACTTTTCTTTAAGTCTGGATTTGGCAATATGGAGACCATGATATGAGCCATAGTCAGCTCCTGGTCTTTTTTTGTTTGTTCGTTTGTTTTGCTTACTGTATAGAGCTTCTCCATCTTTGGCTGCAAAGAATATAATCATTCTGATTTCAGTATTGACCATCTGGTGATGTCCATGTGTAGAGTCTTCTCTTGTGTTGTGAAAAGAAGGTGTTTGCTATGACCAGTGCATTCTCTTGGCAAAACTTTATTAGCCTTTTCCCTGCTTCATTCTGTACTCCAAAGCCAAATTTGCTTGTTACTCCAGGTGTTTCTTCATAGAGGGCAGGGGCACCCCACTCCAGTACTCTTGCCTGGAAAATCCCATGGATGGAGGAGCCTGGTAGGTTGCAGTCCATGGGGTCGCTAAGAGTCAGACACAATTGAGCGACTTCACTCTCACTTTTCACTTTCATGCATTGGAGAAGGAAATGGCAACCCACTCCAGTGTTCTTGCCTGGAGAATCCCAGGGACGGAGGAGCCTGATGGGCTGCCGTCTATGGGGTCGCACAGAATTGGACATGACTGAAGTGAATTAGCAGCAGCAGCCAGGTGTTTCTTGACTTCCTACTTTTGCATTCCAGTCCCCTATAATGAAAAGCACTTCTTTTTTGGGTGTTAGTTCTAGAAGGTCTTGTAGGTCGTCATAGAACCATTCAACTTCAGCTTCTTCAGCATTACTATCAAACGTGCAGATACCAATGCGAATAAATGAAACCCTGAATCTGCCTGCAATATGGGGAGACCCAGGTTCAGTCCCTGTGTCAGGAAGACCCCCTGAAGTAGGGCATGGCAACCCACTCCAGTATTCTTGCCTGGAGAATTCCATGGATAGAGGAGCCTGGCTGGCTACAGTCCATGGGGTCACAAAGAGTTGGATGCTACTGAGCAACTAAGACACCAAAGAAATACCTGCACCCTCTATGTTCACTGCAGCAGTATTCAACAATAGCTGAGACATGGAAATAACTGAAGTGTCCATTCATGAATGAATGACAGAAATATATATATATAAATGGAATGCTACTTACCCATGAAAAGAAGGATTCTGTCATTTGTGACAGCATGATCGACCTTGAGGCACTATGCTTAGTGAAATAGGTCAGAGACAGAAAGACAAATACTGAATGACCTCACTTATATGTGCAATCTTAAAAAAGCTGAAGTCAGAAACAAAGAGTAGATTCGTAGTTTCCAGAGATGGAGGGGAAAGGGGAGTTGGGGAGATGTTGATCAAAGTGCACAAACTTCTAGTTATGAGCTCTGGGGCTCTATAGTATAGCATGATGACTTTAGCTAACACTACTATACTGAATACTTGAAAGTTGCCAGGAAAGTAGATGTTAAATGTGCTCAGCACAACAATGTAATTATCTAAAGGATAATCTCTCCTTTAACCCAGATCAGTTACACTGTAAGGAACACACGTATACCTGTGGTGGATTCATTTTGATATTTGGCAAAACTAATACAATTATGTAAAGTTTAAAAAAAAAAAAAAAAAAAGAACACAGATTCTGTGTTTAATTTGTCAACAAGTGGTTTATCCTCTGGAAATGTCCTCCAATGAATTATAGCCCCCAATATCAAGATTCCTTTGCAATGTGATGTCATTACTCTTCTCATCAGAAGGTGAAGTCTATTTCTCCAACATCTTCAGTATAGGCTGCCTTCCTCATTTGATTTGATTAACAATAGAAAGTGCCCATTTTAGAGATTAGGAAGCAAAGGAAGTTAAGTATTTTGTCCAAGGTCACATAGCAAGTAAGCATTTAAGCCCCCTGATGCTGGGAGGGATTGGGGGCAAGAGGAGAAGGGGACGACAGAGGATGAGATGGCTGGATGGCATCACTGACTCGATGGACGTGAGTCTCAGTGAACTCCGGGAGTTGGTGATGGACAGGGAGGCCTGGCGTGCTGCGATTCATGGGGTCGCAAAGAGTCGGACACGACTGAGCGACTGATCTGATCTGCATCTAGATCCAAAGTTCATGCTCTAAATAAGCATACTATATTGTTATGTAGTGATATGTTGTATCTTATAACATATATGTTAACATAGTGAATCATTATATAAAGCATCCAAACTAGATGATATAAGCTTCCCATAAGAAAAAAAAAAGAAGATATACCAGAAGAAAAACAAGTCCCATTTTTCAAGTCTAATTCAAAGCAGCCTAGATGTCCATCTGCAGATGACTGGATAAGAAAGCTGTGGTACATATACACAATGGAGTATTACTCAGCCATTAAAAAGAATACATTTGAATCAGTTCTAATGAAGTGGATGAAACTGGAGCCGATTATACAGAGTGAAGTAAGCCAGAAAGAAAAACACCAGTACAGTATACTAATGCATATATATGGAATTTAGAAAGATGGTAACAATAACCCTGTATGCAAGACAGCAAAAGAAACACAGATGTATAGAACAGTCTTTTGGACTCTGTGGGAGAGGGAGAAGGTGGGGATGATTTGGGAGAATGGCAGTGAAACATGTATAACATCATATAAGAAACAAATCGCCAGTCCAGGTTTGATGCAGGATACAGGATGCTTGGGGCTGGTGACCCAGAGGGATGGTATGGGGAGGGGGGTGGGAGGGAGTTTCAGGATTGGGAACACGTGTACACCCATGGCAGATTCATGTTGATGTATGGCAAAACCTATACAATATTGTAAAGTAATTAGCCTCTAATTAAAATAAATAAATTTAAAATTAAAAAAAAAGTTGTTAACATATTATCACCACCATCATGTGAGGATGAGATTTTCAAAAGCTTTTATCATTGGTCTGTTATTATTCTCTATGGTAAGAAATTGTGGACTGTAGAAATGGACTCCAATACTGATAACCAAATTGATAAAAATGAAGAATTAGCACAAGATAATCAAATGGATTGGAAGTCATCTAAGTACTACTAAGAAACCACTATAAGAAATTTAATATATAAGACCTGAAGCAATAACTGTAGAAAAATGAAGCAGAGTTTTTGGGTTGTTTTTCAGTGAAAGTATGGTAAATACAAAGATTAAGAATAACAAGAAAAAAAGATTTACACTCAGAGAAGTTATTCCAGCCAGAGGATTTTATCCTGAATATGATTCTTAAAGCAAATATTTTTAAAGGCACATTATTATAAAATCACTTGATTTTATAATTATGGCTTGAAAATCTTTATCAAATATGCATGATGACTCTAAACAAGATGCGAAATAAGATCACTGTGTTGCAGAATCATGTAAAATATCACAAATATAATATTTGTAAAAACCAAATCTCTATCATATGCTACCATCTCTTTAATATTTGTTGACCAGTGATAGTACATTTGGCTATACATATTCTATGCAAGGGTTTACATAAAGCACATGATATTTGGTCTCTGTATTAGTTTACAATTTACTGTGTGAAGAAAGATCAAACTTACAAATGTCACATATGTTTCAAGTGGGTCAGAGCATCACATCACTGAGATACACTCAAAAGGGATTTCTGAAGAATAATTATATCAATTATAATATCAACTATCAATTATAATTGATAGTTCTGGAGATACCTTCTAGATTTCTTTATCCTAGTAATCATATATAATTTGAAAACAACAATCATCATTGAATATGTTTGACCAGGTACCAAATTAAGAATGAAAAAAAAATAATGCTTCCCAACATATATCTGGTGTTTTTAACTTTCATTTCTTACACTGATAAAAATAAAATTTGTAATAAAAAATCACATAAAATAAAACAATAATAGAAAGCATTGATTTCTTATTGACTGTCAGTAGTGTGATCAGCTATGGCTGACAAAGATCTTGAATGTCCAAATCCTTTCTCCTCTCTGGAATGTCATATTCTGCTGCTTGATAACAATAAGGAATAATATGACATGATTTAGATGAAGAGAAAAAAAAGAAAGAAAAAGGAGCAAAAAGCAGGTACCAGATGTAATTTTTGATGAACAAACAAGTTCAGTTCAATCACAGTGAAAAATCAATGACATGAAAATGGACTGCTAAATCACGCTCTGGCCATTTCAGAATGTCTCCATCAACGCTTGGAATTTCTATCCATTATCTCTATCTCCCAGGAAATCTCTCTCTTCCTCCCTGTTGACTTGGTGCTATAATACAGTATTTCAAAGTGTTTAAAGTTTTATGGTTCATGTTTCTACGTTAGACCTGTATACGCTCTAGAAGACTTCTAAACAATCAAGCACTCTTCCCTTCTTTCAAAAAAAAGAAAAACAAAATTTCAAAGCCATTCCCAAATAACACCTGACTTCCCAACATTAACCTGAGTACTCAATTCTGTGCATGTGTGCTATGTCACTTCAGTCATGTCACTCTTTGGGGCCCTATGGACTCTAGCCCACCAGGCTCCTCCTCTCCTCCAGGTAAGAATACTGGAGTGGGTTGTCATGCCTTCCTCCAGGGGATCTTTCTGGCCCAGGAATCAAACCCATGTGTCTTCTGTTTCCTGCACTGGCAGGTGGGCTCTTTACCACTAGCACCACTCAACCTTAAATTCAAAAGCAGAATATTTTTATCTCTGAATTTAACCAAATATTTGCAACCACTTTTTGATCTATAGGTCATTTTGGTAGTCTTGTAAAGCCTGGCCTCCTTTTCATAATAATGTTTTTAAATGAATATAATGCATTAAATTAAACATAAAAATATATTGAAATATAGTTTTAAAAAACTTACATTATTTCCTTATTAATGACTAAAGTAATAAGTTCTAATAGTATACTCAATAATTACAATAATGAAGTGTTAACGAGCATGAACTACTGATCAAAATATCTGCAATAACTGTTTCATGATATATAAAATCTCTCATTTTTATAAGTAACAAAGTTACATGTACTTCTGGTACTACAGTGATATAGACACAAGCTTTTGCCTCTCATAATGCATGGATTTTTGTGTTGAAACCCTGAATCCTTCCACAGACCCTTGGGAGCCCATGGGCCTCAGGTTAAGAACCTCTCTTATAAGAGAAGCATAAACTGTCACCTTAAAGAGCTCTTTTGCATATTCTTCTTTCAGGAATGCTAACAGTGATTTGAGCATTATCTGGTATTACTCTGCAAAGTAATATCCAAATATTTCTAACAAGCTGTCTCTTGTCTGTAAACATTAATGCCAGGTTCTGTTTATGGTATCTTTGAAAAGGTCTGGGAAGAGAGACTATCAGTGCTGGGTTCCTGTTCTCACTTTGCTTGGAACATGGCCTAATATAATTGTCTTGTGTGCTCAAGGTATGCATTTAAAAGGAATAATTGGTTTGTTCATTTTTATCACCTCCCTCAAAAGCCACTACCCACATATATAGAATCTGACTGGCACTATGTTATTAGTAACAAGGAGGAGACTAGTGGTTCCCATGACCCACTACTTATACCTGTTGTGTAAAAGCATTCCTATAATTGACATGATGGTAATTTGTACCTCTCTCTGCATCCTGTAACTGTCTCTGTGGAAAACATATTAGCTAAAACATTTAAATTTGTCAAGTAAAGATGCTGCAAAATTTAATTCTTTTCACTGCAAGCAGACAACTGCCAGTAGCATAACGATGATGGAGATAGCTTCATACATGCTGAGTACACTCCTATGCATACCCCTATTAGTCATACAGAAATTAATTTTTACAACGTACTAAATAGAAACATATTAATGGAATAAATTTATAAGAAGCAGATAGATAGGGTTGTATTAAGGATGTTGGCTGCATTGGAAACAGAATGTCAACAATCAGGAAAGTCATCCTTGTATATACTTTAAAGGGGCTCTTCAGTCATTTCGTCATAAAAAGTGCATGATCGCTTGATTTTGGAAAAATAAAAAGGAAGAATAATTTAATGAAATTGTTCCAGTGAGAGTCCCATAACCAAACTGCCCTCAGTTTTGGTCTTCTTCTTCCTTTGGGCTCCCTCATGGAGTACAAAAGAGTGATGGCAGAAGTACTTGCCATTTTTTCTTCTCTTCTCCTTTCACCACTTTCTTTTAGGTGATAGAACTAAATGAATTATATATTTTGCTATGGCTATTTTTAAACATTCATTTTAAGCTGAAAAAATACATGTCAGTCTCAAATTCAAGTAGTTTCATAATAAGTACAAAGCACAGTAGTTGTATGCCCCATTTCTTCTTCATTTTCTGAGGTTAGCAATTTCAGGAAATAACCATTTGCAATTCTTTAAGCTCATTCTCCTTTTGCTTCTGCATTTGATGCAATTTCCTGATGTTTGAGTTTTGAATATAACACTCCACAACTGGAGGATAAGGATTTAAATCTCTCATAGTGTAAAGTGATAAAGTAAAGTGAAAGTCACTCAGTCATGTCTGACTGCAAAATTGTGTGAACTGCAGCCCACCAGGCTCCTCTGTCCATGGAATTCTCCAAGCAAGAACACTGAAGTGGGTTGCCATTTCCTTCTCCAGGGGATCTTCCCAACCAGGGATTGAACCCAGGTCTCCTGCATTGCAGGCATACTGAATCCACAGGATATTGTATTCTCTACTCACACTTCCCTTCCTCCTCATTCCCTTCTAATACAGAAGCATTGGAATTTCAAGGATTGGTACTCAGGCATATAATGTAACTTGTCACCACTGAGAATTAAATGTTCAATTGATAAATATCAAATGCTGTACAAATTTTAGTTTTATTGGAACAATTAATGGGAGTGGGGGTCTGATTTTCCACTTCCCCATCATCATCAATAGAAACTTGTGTAGTTTTCCTCCTGTTCCAATATTTCAGTCTGGCTGGTTATTCCCGAGGTATGTTGCTTAGTTATCCCAGTATTTCTCTTGTTGTTTATCCAGTGCATCACTGTTACCTCTGAGATGTTTTTTAATCTTCTCCTTTCTGAATTCAATATGATCCTATTTCTTGGTTTAGTCTTCATTTTGTGAGATTATCTTCTAGTAGTTTCTAGAGAAATGGCATATTGGATGAATTTTAAAGATACTTCATGCATGAAAAGATCATTATTCTTTCCCCATACTCATTTTTACTGACCTTAGAATTCTATGCTAGAAATTTGGGGCCAGAAATTTTGAAGACTAAATACCAGTGTCTAGTCTTACAGAGAAGTAATTCCAAATGTTTTTCTGATGTGCTTTTATTCCTCAGTGATTTTAAGAATCATGTTTATCTCTTCTGAAATTTCATGATGAACGTAAATTTATAAGGTTTTTTCCATTAACTAATCATTACATGAGACCTTTAATTCTGGAAACATTTTATTATTTATTGATAAGTTTTTAACTATTTTTTCACATCTTGGTAGAGCTATTTTTATAGGACTTCCCAGATGAGCATTCTAATTTTATCTCTTTCCCTTTTTTTCTTGAGATATATCTCAACATATTTCTGCTGATCCTCCTGAAAATTTCAGTTGACTTTCATATATTAGAAATTTAAAAAAAATATTTTATTTATATACTACCTTGGTATTTAGGTTTTGATGATTCTGTATAATTTCATGGTTTGTCTTAATGTATACCAACTTAATTGCAGTCTAGGTAATTTTTTATATTGGCTTACTATAAAATATACCCATACCTAATATTTGGCCAGGTATCCTTTGCACATAAACATAACAAAAACATTGATTTTTCTTATGAATAGTTTTTTTAAAATACATAATCATTTATTAATTACAGATTTTTTTAACACATTTAAGCATGATTGGTCCCTAAACTGACCATCCAGACAGATGCAATACTTTTTTATTAATTTAATTAATTAATTTATTTTACTTTACAATATTGTATTGGTTTTGCCATACATTGACTTGAATCTGCCATGAGTGTGCACGTGTTCCCCATCCTGAACCACCCCCCCACACCCCCCCATCCCATCCCATCCCTCTGGGTCATCCCACTGCACCAGCCCCAAGCACCCTGTATCATGCATCAAACCTGGACTGGCGATTTGTTTCACATATGATATTTTACATGTTTCAATGCCATTCTCCCATATCATCCCGCCCTCACCCTCTCCCACAGAGTCCAAAAGACTTCTCAATACATCTGTGTCTTTTGCTGTCTCGCATACAGGGTTATCATTACCTTCTTTCTAAATTCCATATATACGCATTGCTGCTGCTACTGCTAAGTCACTTCAGTCATGTCCGACTCTGTGTGACCCCATAGACGGCAGTCCACCAGGCTCCCCCGTCCCTGGGATTCTTCAGGCAAGAACACTGGAGTGGGTTGCCATTTCCTTCTCCAATTATATACGCATTAGTATACTGTATTGGTGTTTTTCTTTCTTGCGGGGAGCCGGCAGGAGGCACTCTGCCCGTGGCAAAGGTCATGAGGAAGGAGCCTCGACACACGCAAAGGTGGGATCGAGCCTCAGGAGTCCCCACTTTACGGGGGGCTGTCCCCCACCACCTCTTTTGGAGAAGGAGTTAACTTAGAGCTCCAGTTAATAATAATTCCTGGGCCTGACAGGAGTGTTCCAAACCTACAAACTCCTCTGAAGGTTCTCTAGCCTGCCTGACAGGCTTGTCTGGCCACATGTGATTGCTCACAGCCTCCCAACTGTGAGAGGCATGAGATGCTTTAAACCTTCTAAAAACAGGTTCCTTAGAAAAGTTAGAAAACCATTAGTATAAATATAGTGGGCTGATTAGAAATTGTATTGGTGAAGGGTTTTTTGTTTGTTGAGCCAATGTTTGTTGCTAAGTCTCTACATCCCCTGCCCTTACACACATTAATGAATATATAGAAGAAATAAGTATTAACCTTTGATATTAATCACATTAGACCTTATGGTAAGTAAATTCTTTCCTTAATTAAAACCCACTACACCCTCACCCTATAGGAATGTAACTTTATTTGGGTAGATGCTGGGGTCCAGCCCCGGTGGATCCAGGGAATTCGAAGCGGGGACAGCGTCGGTGAGGATCAGGAAACAACTGCTTAATTAAACTTTAATTAAGGACATAAAGGGTAATAGAATAAGGATAGCTCAGTAGGAAAATTCAGTGAAGAAAAGAGGCTGAATAATTCAGCCAGAAGGTGAGAGAAAGAATGACAATGGGGAGACCAAGTTTTGGTGAACAAGGCCCGCACTTTATTTTCCAAAGTAGTTTTTATACCTTAAGTTATGCATAGAGGATAATGGGGGAAGAGGTAGAGTCATGCAGTAAGCCAGGCTTTCTTCCTGCAAACTTATCATATGCAAAAGTTTAGGTGATTTGCATCATCTTCTGGCCTGGAGGCCTGTTAACATTTTAAGAAACTTATTTTTCTCTAAAGGTGATTATTCTAAAGTCAGGCGCCAGCCTCCAAAAAGCATTAGATAAAGTTGCATTCCTACAGAGCAAAGGTGTGGTGGGCTATAACAAGAAAAAGAATTAACTTAAGGGTCCCAGGTTACAAACATTAAAGCTACTACTTACACCAATTATATTAATCAATACACTGCCAGGGACACAGCAGATAAGGGATATGGAGACTCAGCAGCTAACATTGGCCCAACAAGTGAAAAACTCTTCACCAATACAATTTCTAATCAATCTTTTAACTGCTCAAAGGAATCTGTATTTAGACAGTTTAGAACATCTCATGCCTCTCACAGTTGGGAGGCTCTGAGCAATCACATGTGGCCGGAAAAACCTATTCAGGCAGGCTAGAGGACTTCCAAAGGAGTTTGTAGGTTGAAACACTGTCACACCCAGGAATTATTAACTGGAGCTGTAAGCTAACTCTTGTTTCAGAGAGAGGTAGTGGGGGACAGCCCCCCGTAAAGTCTGAGGTGTAGGTGAAAGCACAAAGCAGAAAGTAGGCAGACTCTGGTTTTGGGGGTAGATGCTCGAGAATTTCCAGGGAGACTCCTGAGGCTTGATCCCGCC
The DNA here is from genome assembly GCF_002263795.3 of Bos taurus. Lineage (NCBI taxonomy): Eukaryota > Metazoa > Chordata > Mammalia > Artiodactyla > Bovidae > Bos > Bos taurus. Next base: position 32,617,668 of record NC_037333.1, on the reverse strand, counting down.
TTTGCATATGCTGAGCCTCCTTCCTCATGACCTTTGTCACGGGAGGAGCTCGCTCCCCGCAGGTGGAGTCTTTTTTAAGAATAATCACCCCTGGAGAAATAAGTGTCCTGGTTGACTGACCACTGTCACAAGGGGAAGGTCATAAATTGTCAGCAGGCCCCCTGGCCAGAAGATGATGTAACACCCCCTAAGACCTCTGTATACATTTGTATGAAGCACTTGACTTTGATAAAAGTCAGGACTGCTGACCCCACGTGACTTTTGTATAACACCTCAGTGTATAAAAACAGACCCTGGAAAATAAAGAATTGGGATCAGTTTCTCGAAATACTGGTCTCCCCATGTCGCTCTCTCTCTCTCAAACTCTGGCTGAGTCTCCATCTGGAGTGTGGAGCCCGCCAAGCTTACTGACTTTGCCTGGGCTTCTAAGATCCGACCGGGGAGGCCTCAGTGTCTCCTCTCCTTCGGGAGAATGGAAGGACACCTGCGGCCTACGTAAGTGGTGCAAGCTTCTTGTCTTGAAATTTTATTGGTCTCCCGCGTAAACCAAGCTACTCAGCCTCTTTTCTCCACTGAATTTTCCTGCTGAGCTATCCTCATTCTATTACTCTTTACATCTCTAATTAATATCTAATTGAAGCTATTGTATCCTGATCCTCGCCGACGCCGTCCCCGCTTTGAACTCCCTGGATCATCCGGGGCTGGACCTCGGCACTTTCTGGCTTACTTCACTCTGTTTAATAGGCTCCAGTTTCATCCACCTCATTAGAACTGATTCAAGTGTATTCTTTTTAATAGCTGAGTAATATCCCATTGTGTATATGTACCACAGCTTTCTTATCCATTCATCTGCTGATGGACATCTAGGTTGCTTCCATGTCCTGGCTATTATAAACAGTGCTGCAGTGAACATCATCAAATAGGTGAATTTATTTTACTGAAAGCACTTAATCACTTAAATATATGTTCATCTTTATTATCAGAAATTATGACTCTATAGAGACTTCCCAAGTGGCACTAGTGGTAAAGAATCCTCCTGCTGATAGAGGAAAGATAGATGGCATTTCAATCCCTGGGTCAGAAAGAACCCTTAGAGGAGGGTATGCAACCCTCTCCAGTATTTTTGCCTGGGGAGTTTGATGGACAGAGGAGCCTGGTAGGCTATAATCCCTAGGTTCACAAAGAGTCAACAAGCCTGAAGTGACTTAGCACATATGTGCACCCACACTCATGAACTATTAAAATTGGAATTCAGACAGGAGAAAGGTTAAAGGTTTAGGAGGCTCCATGATTGCCCTCAGTCACACAATGTGTACATGGCAGGGCAATTACAGAATAATGAGTACATATCAAGTGGGTCTTAGGAAGCGTTACTATGAACAAAGCTCGTAGAGGTGACAGAATTCTAGCTTAGTTATTTCAAATCCTAAAAGATGCTGTTAAAGTGCTGCACTCAATATGCCAACAAATTTGGAAAACTCAGCAGTGGCCACAGGACTGGAAAAGGTCAGTTTTCATTCCAATCCCAAACAAAGGCAATGCCAAAGAAAGTGCAAACTATTGCACAATTGCATCCATTTAACATGCTAGCAAGGTAATGCTCAATATGCTTCAAGCTATGCTTCAACAGCACATGAACCAAGAGCTTCCAGATGTACAAGCCGGATTTAGAAAAAGCAGAGGGAACAGAAATCAAATTGCAAATATTCATTGACTCATGGAGAGAGCAAGAGAGTTCCAGAAAAACATCTTTCTACTTCATTGGCTATGCTAAGTAAAGCCTTTGACTGTGTGGACCACAGTCAAATGCCTCCTAAGAAACCTGTATTAAGGTCAAGAAGCAACAATTAACAATTAGAACTGGACATGGAACAACAGACTTGTTCAAAACTGGGAAAGGAATATGTCAAGGCTGTATATTGTCATCCTGCTTATTTAACTTTATATGCAGAGTACATCATGTGAAATGCCAGGCTGGATGAAGCTCAAACTGGAATCAAGATTACCAGGATTAATATCAATAACCTCAGATATGCAAATGACACCACCCTAATGGCAGAAAGCAAAAGGGAAGAGAAGAGCCTCTTGATGAATGTGAAAGAGGAGAGTGAAAAAGCTGGCTTAAAACACACACACACACACACACACACAAAACACAACATTCAAAAAACTAAGAGCATAACATATGGTCCCATCACTTCATAGCAAATAAATGGAGAAACAATGGAAACAGTGACAGACTTTTGTTGGGGGCCAGAGTGAGGTACTCCGCCCATGGCAAAGGTCATGAGGAAGGAGGCTCGACATACGCAAAGGCGGGATCGAGCTTCAGGAGTCCCCCTGGAAATTCTCAAGCATCTAGCCCCCAAACCAGAGTCTGCCTACTTTCTGCTTGTGCTTTCACCTACACCTCTGACTTTACAGGGGGCTGTCCCCCACTACCTCTCTGAAAAAAGAGTTAGCTTACAGCTCCAGTTAATAATTCCTGGGTGTGAGTGTTTTAACCTACAAACTCCTTTGGAAATCCTCTAGCCTGCCTGAATAGGTTTTTCTGGCCACATGTGATTGCTCAGAGCCTCCCAACTGTGAGAGGCAGGAGATGTTCTAAACTGTCTAAACACAGATTCTTTTTTTTTTTTTTTTAATTTTATTTTTAAACTTTACATAATTGTATTAGTTTTGCCAAATATCAAAATGAATCCATCACAGGTATACATGTGCTCCCCATCCTGAACCCTCCTCCCTCCTCCCTCCCCATACCATCCCTCTGGGTCATCCCAGTGCACTAGCCCCAAGCATCCAGTATTGTGCATTGAACCTGGACTGGCACAGATTCTTTTGAGTAGTTCAAAGATTGATTAGAAATTGTATTGGTGAAGGGATTTTCACTTGTTGGGCCAATGTTTGCTGCTGAGTCTCCATATCCCTTACCTGCTGTGTCCCTGGCAGTGTATTGATTAATATAATTGGTGTAAGTAGTAGCTTTAATGTTTGTAACCTGGGACCCTTAAGTTAATTCTTTTTCTTGTTATAGCCCACCACACCTTTGCTCTGTAGGAATGCAACTTTATCTAATGCTTTTGGAGGGTGGCTCCTGACCAATCACCTTTAGAGAAAAATAAGTTTTCTGAAGAAAGGGTCTTAAAATGTTAATAGGCCTCCGGGCCAGAAGATGATGCAAATCACCTAAGCTTTTGCATATGATAAGTTTGCAGGAAGAAAGCCTGGCTTGCTGCATGACTCTAACCCTTCCCCCATTATCCTCTATGCATAACTTAAGGTATAAAAACTACTTTGAAAAATAAAGTGCGGGCCTTGTTCACCGAAACTTGGTCTCACCATGTCGTTCTTTCTCTTACCTTCTGGCTGAATTATTCAGCCTCTTTTCTCCACTGAATTTCCTCACTGAGCTATCTTTATTTTAGCCTCTTTTCTCCACTGTATTTTCTCACTGAGCTATCCTCATTCTATTACTCTTTATATCCTTAATTAACGTTTAATTAAGCAATTGTTTCCTGATCTTCGTCTACGCCGGACCAGCCGGGGCTGGTCCCTGGCAGACTTTATTTTGGGGGGGCTCCAAAATCACGGCAGATGGTGACTGCAGTCATGAAATTAAAAGAGGTCTTGCTTCTTGGATGAAAAGCTATGACAAACCCAGACAGCGTATTAAAAAGCAGAGACATTACTATGCCAACAAAGGTCTGTATAGTCAAAGCTATGGTTTTGCCAGCTTTCATGTACGGATATGAGATTTGGATAATAAAAAAGGCTGGGCACTAAGGAATTGATGCTTTTGAAATGTGTTGTTGGATAAGACTCTTCTGAGTCCCTTGGACAGCAAGGAGATCACCAGTCAATCTTAAAGGAAATCAACACTGAATATTCATTGGAAGGACAGGGACTGAAACTGAAGCTCCAATACTTTGGCCATCTGATGTGAAGAGCCAGCTTATTGGAAAAGACCATGATGCTGGGAAAGATTGAGGGCAAAAGGAGAAGGGGGAGACAGAGGATGAGATGGTTGGATGGTATCATTGACTCAATGGACATGAGTTTGAGCAAACTCCAGGAGACAGTGAAGGACAGAGAAGCCTGGCGTGCTGCAGTCAGTGGGGTCACAAAGAGTCAGACACAGCTGAGTGACTGAGCAACAACAATATATAATTATAAAATGGGCTTCTCCAGTGGCTCACCAGTAAGAATTTGCCTGCCAATGCAGGAGACACAAGACATGTGGTCAGGAATGTCTTCCTGACCCAGGAAGGGAACTTCCAGGGTCAGGAAGATCTCCTGAAGGACAAGCTGGCAACCCACTGCAGTATTACCTGGGAAATCCCATGGACATGGTAGCCCAGCAGGCTATACTCCACAGGGTTGCAAAAGAGTCAGACGTGACTTAGTGACTAAAACAACAACAACGACTCTATAGATAGGATCTAGAGACCCTACAATGACTATAAACCACATGACCACTATTATAAATGCTACTTTTCTTCTCTCCTTATTTTAATACCAAACTCAGGGAACTCTCTTCAAGGCTCCTACCTTCATTACAAACAAAGGTAGACATGTGTGCAAATGTGCATATAACATGTAATTTCCTGTCAAAATATAAAGTTTTAAAGATAATTTGCTTCTCTTTTTAAAGGAAAATATGGAGAAGAATCACTTCTGGAATGGCAGTCAATGTCCACCACCTGATGAATGGATGAATAAAATGTAAAATATTACCAGACCATAAAATGGAAGCAGTGATACACAAACATGAGTAACCTTGAGGAAATCATTCTAAGTAGAAAAAATTGTCACAAAAAGACCACACACTACATTAATCCATTTATTTGAAATATGCAAAACAGGCAAATCTATAAAGACAGTCAGTGAGTGCATGGCTAGGTCTGTGTTGTAGAGAGAACACAGCAACTGACCACTAATGGGTACAGGGTTTGTTTGGTGTGTGATGAACGTATTCTAAAATTAGATTGTAATGATGGTTGCACAACTTTATGAATATGCTAAAACCCATTGAATTGTAGACCTTAAATAGGTAGATTTTATGGTATGTGAAGTATTTATTTCTCAAACTCTTTTAAAAGTAAATGTGCTTCTTACAGAAAATGAAAAATATAAAGTTGTAGACGGGGTCCATTGCATATTCCCTTATACAAATATAGCACTCGTGTTTATTTATATTTTTTCCTTTAATCACATTTTGTTTCATTCATTCTGTAAATTTTGTATTCTAACTTCACATTACAGACTATACAGTAAGTATTTGCCACCTGAGGAAAGTTTGTTAATATAATGTATCTGCTTAATATTCCAAGAATTAAACATTTTGTAATTTGCCTAACCAATTAATTAATGTTGGACATTTAGTGCTTGGCTCTTCACATTGTTTACAGTAGATGACTTAGAACTTCATAGGGCCTAAGAGATTCATATATAAAGGTTCTATGAAAATTCACTATGTAAATTCAAGAATTATCTGATACTGAAGTTAATTTTGAATGAAATAGATATGCTGACTTTTTGCTTGGTCAATTTCTCCATTTTTACAAAGTCCATTTGTTTTCTTTCCATACTTCACAAGTGCCAATCAAGTTTACACAAATATATTCTGTCATGTACATGTTCTTAGTTCTCTGGGCATTCCTTTTTTAGTTGCTTAAAAAAGAGACATTCAGTATGTAAACACAAATCAGTCAAGAAAAATAACTACAGTAGTCAAACTAGCATAAAATTGGTGAAAGAATAGACAAATATTAATAGATCAATAGAACAGAAAATAGAAAAAAGAAATAGACCCAAGCAAATTTGGGGCTCCCCTGGTGGCTCAGTTGGTAAAGAATTCACCTGAAATGCAGGAGACCTGGATTTGATCCCTGGGTCAGAAAGATCTCCTGGAGAAGGAAATGGCAACCCACTCCAGTATTCTCGCCTGGGAAATCCCAGGGACAAAGGAGTCTAGTAGGCTACAGTCCATGAGGTTGCAAGAGTTGGACGTGACTTAGCAATTAAACCACCACAAATTTTTAATTAAAAAAAAAAAAGTAAAACAATCAAATGCAGAAACAAAGTCTTTTTAACAAATGGAATAACTGACATTTAGTTAAGACAACTGGGTATTTGGTACAAGAACATAAATCTAAACATTGACCTGCTACTTCCACAAAACAACTCAAAAATGGATAACAGTGGTGGTATTCAGTCACTAAGTCATATCCGGTTCTTTGTGACCCCATGAACTGTAGCCTGCCAGGCTTCTCTGTCCATGGGATTCTTCCAGCAAGAATACTGGAGTGGGTTGCCTTTTCCTTCTCAAGGGGATCTTCCAGACCCAGATATCAAAACTGGACTTAATCAAAATTAAAAATTTCTTCTCTTAGGAAATTAAAAACTTATTCTCTTAGGAAAGTACTGTTCAAAAAATGAAAAGACAAACCACAGTCCTGGAGAAAACATTTGTATAACAAATATTTGATAAAAGACTTGTATTCTTTAGTTCACAATGAACTCCTAAAACTCAACATTAAGAAATCAAACAACTCAATGTTAAGGGAGGGGGAGCAGAAGACCCTAACAGACACCTCATCAAAAAAGATATATGAATAGAAAATATGCATAGAAAAATATGCTCAACATTATATATCATTAAAAGATTTAAAATAAACGGTCAGTTTTCATTCCCATCCAAAAGAAAGGCAATGCCAAAGAATGCTCAAACTACTGCACAATTGCACTCATCTCACACGCTAGTAAAGTAATGCTCAAAATTCTCCAAGCCAGGCTTCAGTAATACGTGAACCATGAACTTCCTGATGTTCAAGCTGGTTTTAGAAAAGATAGAGGAACCAGAGATCAAATTGCCAACATCCACTGGATCATGGAAAAAGCAAGAGAATTCCAGAAAAACATCTACTTCTGCTTTATTGACTATGCCAAAGCCTTTGACTGTGTGGATCACAATAAACTGTGGAAAATTCTGAAAGAGATGGGAATACCAGAGCACCTGACCTGCCTCTTAAGAAATCTGTATGCAGGTCAGGAAGCAACAGTTAGAACTGGACATGGAACAACAGACTGGTTCCAAATAGAAAAGGAGTACGTCAAGGCTGTATATTGTCACCCTGCTTATTTAACTTATATGCAGAGTACATCACGAGAAGTGCTGGGCTGGAAGAAGCACAACCTGGAATCAAGATTGCTGGGAGAAATATCAATAACCTCAGATATGCAGGTGACACCACCCTTATGGCAGAAAGTGCAGAGGAACTACAAAGCCTCTTGATGAAAGTGAAAGAGGAGAGTGAAAAAGTTGGCTTAAAGCTCAACATTCAGAAAACGAAGATCATGGCATCTGGTCCTATCACTTCATGGGAAATAGATGGGGAAATAGTGGAAACAGTGTCTAACTTTATTTTTTTTTTTGCTCCAAAATCACTGCAGATGGTGACTGCAGCCATAAAATTAAAAGACGCTTACTCCTTGGAAGGAAAGTTATGACCAACCTAGATAGCATATTCAAAAGCAGAGACATTACTTTGCCAACAAAGCTTCATCTAGTCAAGGCTATGGTTTTTCCAGTGGTCATGTATGGATGTGAGAGTTGGACTGTGAAGAAAGCTGAGCACCTAATAATTGATGCTTTTGAACTGTGGTGTTGGAGAAGACTCTTTAGAGTCCCTTGGACTGCAAGGAGATCCAACCAGTCCATTCTGAAGGAGGTCAGCCCTGGGATTTCTTTGGAAGGAATGATGCTAAAGCTGAAACTCCTGTACTTTGGCCACCTCATGCGAAGAGTTGACTCACTGGAAAAGATTCTGATGCTGAGAGGGATTGGGGGCAGGAGGAGACGGGGACGACAGAGAATGAGATGGCTGGATGGCATCACTGACTCGATGGACGTGAGTCTGAGTGAACTCTGGGAGTTGGTGATGGACAGGGAGGCCTGGCGTGCTGCGATTCATGGGGTCCCAAAGTGTCGGACACAACTGAGCGACTGAACTGAACTGAATATCCACCATATACCTATTAGAATCATTAAAATCTAAAACATGGACAAGATGAAATGTTGGTGAAGATGTGAGGAGCCACTGGAAATAACTGCCAATGGGAATGCAAAATGGTGCAGCTACTTTGGAAATAGTTTCTAAGTTGTTCTTCAAAACTAAACATACTCTCACCACATTATTTGCAATCCCATTTCTTGGTACTTACCCAGAGAAGTTTAAAACATATTCACACACACACACACACAAAGCATATGCACAAGAAAAACTGATAAGGATTGGAAGCACCCAAGATGTCTTTCAATAAGTGAATGGAATATTGTTATTCAGCAACAAGAAGAAATGCGGTGCAGTCAAGCCACAAAGAGAAATGGAGGACATTGACTGCACATTGTTTAGTGAAGGAAGCCAGTCTAAATGACTATATACTGTTTAATTCCAACTATATGATATTCTAGAAAAGGCAAAACTATAGAGATAGTAAAGAAAAAAAAGAGGTAGTTATCATGGGTTGGGGTTGGCAGGGAGGAGAGAAGAACAATGACTAGGTATGAAAGGCGGCATTTTAAGGCAGTGAAACTATACTGTGCTTAGTCACTGAGTCCTGTCTGACTCTTTGTGACCCCATGGACTGGCCCACCAGCTCTGCTGTCCATGGGGATTCTCCAGGCAAGAAAACTGGAGTGGATTCATTTCCTTCTCCAGAAACTATACTGTATGATACTATAATGGTTGAGATATGACATTGCATGCATTTAGCAAAACCTTTGGAATTTTATGACATAAAGAGTGAAACAAAGTAAACTATGGATGTTAGGCAATAATAATTTACTGATATTGGTGCATCAATTGTTCATTTGTTCAATGTTGAACAAAACTGAACAATGTTTATTGTTCAATTGGTTCATCAACAAATATACCACACCAATGAAAATGTTTATTATAGGAAAAACAGAGTTGGGGAGAGAACTCTACATTCTGCTCAAGTTTTCTGTAACTCCTCTAAAAAATAGTCTATTACTTTAAAAAATTAAATCATAGACGACCTTTCCACTTAAAGTCATCTTTGTAATTTCCCAAAGGACTCCTGCAAAAATCACAAAGGATTTGTTCTTTCATTTTGTAAAAATAGGGGTACTGGGAATCACTAGGATTATTTGACATGTTTTACTAATGATGAGTTGCATGGAAAAAAGTGTCAAGTCAGAATAGGCAGATTTCCTTCTGTTAATTTTGTATTGATATATTTATTACAGAAAATGTATGCTGTATGGGAGGTCATTGTCCTTGTTGCTCATTACATGTTCCCCTGTTAGTATCTTGTGGCTGCTTTGCCTCATATCTTAGACATAGTGTTTTCAATTAATTAATTTGTTTCATTTTAAGGTGTTAACTTGGCTATAACTTTACTCCTTTAATTTAAAACAGTATCTTCTCAACTATTGGCCTTCGATTGAAAGTTTACAAATTTATATTAAGTTTGTCTTAATATACAGATATTTAGGACTTCTTCAGATGTCTTTATAGTCTTCATATACTCTTACTATATTTTAGTGATTTGAATGGTATATTCACGGTCCATATCAATTTTTTTATATCTGAAGTTTTCTTACTCTGTAAATGTTTTTTTCATTTGTGTATATTAAATTTAAAATGCACCAGTTTTGAAAATAGATGTAAATTATCTTTATATGCACTTGTCCAAAAACTTTTGGAGACTGAACTTTTGTTTTATGTAGCATAGAAACAATCAAATTCCCTTTCAGTTGCATTGTTATCATAGTGCGTTATTATCTAATCTTTGTTTTGCTTGTCTTTCACAATCACAGCTCTTTAAAGTACACTTTTATACCAATGCATTCATTATTATGTTATGATAAAACTGATATTTACAATGAAAATGATGATGATGATGCTGATGACAGTACCTAACACCTATAATTGTGCTTCTTGTTTTCCAGACACTATTCTCCACATAATACTGATGAAGATTTGTTCTTCATCACAAGTCCAAGGAGTAGATAATATTAGTATCTCTCTTTAATTAATGAGGAAACCCAAGAAAAGATGTTAAACAACTAGCCAAAGTCACAGAGTTAGTAAATTGTAAAGCCAGGTTTCAAACACAGGTTATTGGTTCCAAGGTCTGTGCTCTTAACACTTATATCAACCATCTTACTGTTAAGCTTCTAAAAATAATTTCTTTTTTTTTTTTCATCTAGAAGACTCTTCCCATATGGTTCAGCCTCTTTGAATCCCTGCTGTGATCACCTCTACTTTTTTATAGTGGAGCTATACAGATGCCTTCCCTGATAGCAGAGTTGGTAAAGAATCCACCTCCAATACAGGAGACCCTGGTTCAATTCCTGGATCAGGAAGATCCACTGGAGATGGGATAGTCTACCACTCCAGTATTGTTGGGCTTTCCCTATGCTTTAGCTGGTAAAGAATCAACCTACAATGCAGGAGACCTGGGTTTTATCTCTAGGTTGGGAAGATCCCTGGAGAAGGGAAAGGCTGTCCACTCCAATAATCTAGCCTGGAGAATTCCACAGACTGTGTAGTCCATGGGGTCACAAAGAGTCAGACACAACTGAGCAACTTTCACTTTCATACAGATGCCTTAGTTCAGTTCAGTCCAGTTGCTCAGTCCTATCCAACTCTTTGTGACCCCATGAACTGCAGCACGGCAAGCCTCCCTGTCCATCACCAACTCCCGGAATTTACCCAAGCTCATGTCTATTGAGTTAGTGATGCCATACAACCATCTCATCCTCTGTCATCCCCTTCTCCTCTTGCCCTCAATCTTTCCCAGCATCAGGCTCTTTTCAAGTGAGTCAGCTCTTCACATCAGGTAGCCAAAGTATTAGAGTTTCACCTTCACCATCAGTCCTTCCAATGAACACCCAGGATTGATCTCTTTTAGGATGGACTTTCTGGATCTCCTTGCAGTCCAAGGGACTCTCAAGAGTCTTCTCCAACACCAAAGTTCAACAGCATCAATTCTTTCACACTCAGCTTTCTTTACAGTCCAACTCTCACATCCATACATGGCTACTGGAAAAACCATAGCCTTGACTAGATGTATCTTTGTTGGCAAAGTAATGTCTGTGCTTTTTAAAATGCTGTCTAGGCTGGTCATAACTTTTCTTCCAAGAAATAAACGTCTTTTAATTTCATGGCTGCAATCACCATCTGCAGTGATTCTGGAGACCAAAAATAAAGTCAGCCAGTTTCCACTATTTCCCCCATTTATTTGCTATGAAGTGATAGGACCAAATGCCATGATCTTCGTTTTCTGAATGTTGAGCTTTAAGCCAACTTTTTCACTCTCCTCTTTCACTTTCATTAAGAGGGTCTTTAGTTCTTCTTCCCTTTCTGCCATAAGGGTGGTGTCACCTGCATATCTGAGGTTATTGATATTTCTCCCAGCAATCTTGATTCCAGCTTGTGCTTCTTCCAGCCCAGCGTTTCTCATGATGTACTCTGCATATAAGATAAATAAGCAGGGTGACAATATACAGCCTTGACGTACTCCTTTTCCTATTTGGAACCAGTCTGTTGTTCCATGTCCAGTTCTAACTGTTGCTTCCTGACCTGCATACAGGTTTCTCAAGAGGCAGGTCAGGTGCTCTGGTATTCCCATGTCTTTCAGAATTTTCCACAGTTTATTGTGATCCACACAGTCAAAGGCTTTGGCATTTTCAATGAAGCAGAAATAGATGTTGTTCTGGAACTCTCTTGCTTTTTCCATGAGCCAGCGGATGTTGGCAATTTGATCTCTGGTTCCTCTGCCTTTTCTAAAACCAGCCTGAACATCTGAAGTTCACTGTTCACACATTGCTGAAGCCCGGCTTGGAGAATTTTGAGCATTACTTTACTAGCGTGTGAGATGAGTGCAATTGTGCAGCAGTTTGAGCATTCTTTGGCATTGCCTTTCTTTGGCATGGGAATGAAAACTGACCTTTTCCAGTCCTGTGGCCCCTGCTGAGTTTCCCAAGTTTGCTGACATATTGAGTGCAGCACTTTCACAGCATCATCTTTTAGAATTACAAATAGCTCAACTGGAATTCATTACCTCCACTAGCTTTGTTCCTAGTAATTCTTCCTAAGGCCCACTCGACTTCACATTCCAGGATGTCTGGCTCTAGGTAAATGATCACACCATCGTGATTATCTGGGTCATGAAGATCTTTTTTGTACAGTTTGTCTGTGTATTCTTGCCACCTCTTTTTAATATCGTCTGCTTCTATTAGGTCCATACCATTTCTGTCCTATGTTGAGCATATCTTTGTATCAAATGTTCCCTTGGTATCTCTAATTTTCTTGAAGAGATGTCTAGTCTTCCCTAGTCTATTATTTTCCTCTCTTTCTTTGCACTGATCACTGAGGAAGGCTTTCTTATCTCTTCTTGCTATTCTTTGGAACTCTATTCAAATGGGTATATCTTTCCTTTTCTATTTGCTTTTTGCTTCTCTTCTTTTCAGTTATTTGTAAGGCCTCCTCAGACAGTCATTTTGCGTTTTTGCATTTCTTTTCCATGGGCATGGTCTTGCTCCCTGTCTCCTGTACAGTGTCACAAACCTCCATCCACAGTTCATCAGGCACTCTATCAGATCTAGTCTATTAAATCTACTTCTCACTTCCACTGTATAATTTTGCTTTAGGTCACACCTGAATGGTCTAGTGGTTTTCCCCACTTTCTTCAATTTCAGTCTGAATTTGGCAATAAGGAGTTCATGATGTGAGGCACGGTAAGATCCCAGTCTTGTTTTTGCTGATTGTATAGAACATCTCCATCTTTGGCTGCAAAGAATATGATCAGTCTAATTTTGGTATTGACCATCTGGTGATGTCCACGTGTAGAGTCTTCACTTGTGTTGTTGGAAGAGGGTGTTTGCTATAACCAGTGCATTCTCTTGGCAGAACTCTATTAGCCTTGCCCTGCTTCAAACAGATGCCGTAAGTATTCTGCTTTATGGTTGCCTCTAAGGGCACAAATAATATGTATAAATATTTTATCTCCAAAGCCCTATATGGTTATCTATTGTTTTAACTTTTACTTCCAGAATATATTTTTATTGCCTTTATATTTACATATTTTACAGTATAATTATTATGAACATATTTTTGACAGCCTGACTCAGTTCAGTTCAGTCTCTCAGTCATGTCCAACTCTTTGCAACCCCACGAATCGCAGCACGCCAGGCCTCGCTGTCCATCACCAACTCCCTGAGTTCACTGAAACTCATGTCCATCGAGTTGGTGATGCCATCCAGCCATCTTACCCTCTGTCGTCCCCTTCTCCTCCTGCCCACAATCCCTCCCAGCATCAAGGTCTTTTCCAATGAGTCAACTCTTTGCATGAGGTGGCCAAAGTACTGGAGTTTGAATGAACACCCAGGACTGATCTCCTTTAGGATGGACTGGCTGAATCTCCTTGCAGTCCAAGGGACTCTCAAGAGTCTTCTCCAACACCACAGTTCAAAAGCATCAATTATTAGGTGCTCAGCTTTCTTCACAGTCCAACTCTCACATCCATACATGACCACTGGAAAACCACAGCCTTGACTAGATGGCCCTTTGTTGGAAGAGTAATGTCTCTGCTTTTGAATATGCTCTTTAGGTTGCTCATAACTTTCCTTCCAAGGAGTAAACGTCTTTTAATTTCATGGCTGCAGTCACCATCTGTGGTGATTTTGGAGCCCAGAAAAATAAAGTCTGACACTGTTTCCACTGTTTCCCCATCTATTTCCCATGAAGTGATGGGACCAGATGCCATGATCTTCGTTTTCTGAATGTTGAGCTTTAAGCCAACTTTTTCACTCTCCTCTTTCACTTTCATCAAGAGGCGTTTTAGTTCCTCTTCACTTTCTGCCATAAGGGTGGTGTCACCTGCATATCTGAGGTTATTGATATTTCTCCCAGCAATCTTGATTCCAGCTTGTGCTTCCTCTAGCCCAGGGTTTCTCATGATGCACTCTGCATATAAGATAAATAAGCAGGGTGACAATATACAGCCTTGACAATATACGGACAATATACATACTCCTTTTCCTATTTGGAACCAGTCTGTTGTTCCATGTCCAGTTCTAACTGTTGCTTCCTGACCTGCATACAGGTTTCTCAAGAGGCAGGTCAGGTGATCTGGTATTTCCATCTCTTTCAGAATTTTCCACAGTTTATTGTGATCCACACAGTCAAAGGCTTTGGCATAGTCAATGAAGCAGAAATAGATGTTTTTGTGGAACTCTCTTGCTTTTTCCATGATCCAGCGGATGTTGGCAATTTGATCTCTGGTTCCTCTGCCTTTTCTAAAACCAGCTTGAACATCTGAAAGTTCACAGTTCACATTTTGCTGAAGCCTGGCTTGGAGAATTTTGAGCATTACTTTACTATGAGATGAGTGTGAGATGAGTGCAATTGTGCGATAGTCTGAGCGTTGTTTGGCATTGCCTTTCTTTGGGATTGGAATGAAAACTGACCTTTTCCAGTCCTGTGGCCACTGCTGAGTTTTCCAAATTTGCTGGCATATTGGGTGCAGCACTGACTACCTTACTTCAAATACCTGCTCCAATACTATCTCCCTAACACTTTGGGCATATTAACTTAGCTGCTCTTAAATCGGTTCCACCCTATGTAAATTGGGGATGACAATAGGGCCCTTCACGTGGAATAGATATTATACTGAGGGAGATAATGCATGCAAAGAACTCTTTATAGTGCTTGGAACATATAAAGCCCTTTATCACTAGCATTACTTTATTAAACCCTACATTTCGCTGAAAACTCTTTGAGCTTAGTGAATAATTTATATTCCTCTTTATATCCCTTTTATAACATACCAACCTGAACTTAATGTATGCTTAATACTTTTTATAAAAATCAGAATAATTAGACCCATTTGAGTCACAGCACACAATTTATTTATAATTCCCACTTAAACATTATATTGTTTCTACCCTTGTTCAGTATATTCACATAACATATGCAACATCCTGTTACTCATTTAATTATTTGAAAGATGCTAGTTTTTCCGGAAAACTTCATGATTTCAAAATACACAGTTTTTTCTAGATCTTTATATAAATACACAAGTAGATATAGTAAACTGCATATTACATATAAAAATATAAATATATATATTTATAAAATAATTTAACCATATGCATAATCCTCATCCAGACATAGTGACCTTTGCTCTCTGGACTTCATAAGATTATTAGCAAAATGAAATTTGATAATTCATTTGAAGATACTTTGTAAGATATTACACATAAAATTTAATATACTACTGATATTTAAATGACTATATAAGGATAAGGATGAGGATTGGTGTGGAACAGATCTGTATGTGGGTATCATTAACTTTCATGTCTAATAGCCCAAAGACTTTTCAAAATTGGATTGATATTCTTTCCAAACTGAGCAATTCATATAACTATCTTAAAATATAAGGTGTGAAATAAAAAACAGGTATTTTCAATCTATCCTTACTTAACTCCAAGTCCTGTAGCTGATTTTAAACTTATTAGCTCTTTTCTGTTCCTTAGTTCTAAAATTCATGTATTTACTGCTTTCTCGATTTTTAACTGTGAGTCACTATCTACAGTGGAAGCAGAGTGTTTAGTTCTCTCCCTGGACTTCCCACAAGTCTAACTCAGACACAGATCCCCATTTCCCAGTGAATCTATGAAACTTAATTAAATAAATATTTGGCAATTTTATTATAAATGGTACATAAATATTGTTTACACCTCTGCCACAGAGTGTGTCATTTAGTATGTTTAATTAATTTCATCTAGAATTAATAATTGACTTTCCTGTTAATATTATAGGTGCCTATCAATTCTTACCTTAACCCTGGGACTAAATCCTAACAACTCTTTTTATTGCAGTTCAACACAGAAGCCAATATAACAAACTTTGTTTTTGCTGATCTTCAAATATCTCTTCTGGAACCATTCATCCTACTCCACTCTAGATTGTTGTTCTCTAGACATGCCAGCATAGATTATAGGACATTCTTTCATAATCAGCTTGGAAATTCTCTTCATCTTGTTCCTGCTTTGGATCTATTATCTCCTGAAGCTCAAGTGTTCCTCTTTCATGGTTTATTTCTTTATTTACATATTCTAGAAGCTCCCAAAATAAAGGTTGAATTGCATTTGAGAGATTTTTGAGACTTTGAATAGCTGAATATGCCTTTACTTTACCCTCACACTTGATTGCTAGTTTAAGCTGGTATAGCAATCTAAGTCCAATCCAGAGATAGAAATTATGCATAAATTAATATAGAAAATTTGTAACTGCATGAAAGAGGAACCACAAGATATAAGACAACACTGTAGGTACCATGGCTATGTGCCTATGGTACCACAGGGAGAGTGCCTAAGAAGGATGAACTTGGAAGGGGTCTGACAATTTAATGGTGTTATTTAGAGGAAATAGGATACATGCATCTGAACTGAGATAAAAACTCTCAATTGGGATATAGATTTTGGAGGCATAAACATAGATGGTACATTGCTATAAACTAAGTATATGTGTCCCTCCAAAATTCATATGTTAAATCCTAAGGCCCAGGTGATGGTATATGGAGGTGAGGCCCTTGGGGGGTGACTAGCCAATGAAGGTAGAGCCCTTATGAATGGAATCTGTGCCCTTATAAAAGAGACCCCAGAAAGCTTACTTGCCCCTTATACCATGTGAGAACACAGTAAGACCACTATCTATAAACCAGGAAGCTGAGCCTCACCATACATTAAATCTGTCAGTGACTTGATCTTCAACTTCCCAACCTCCAGAACTGTGAGAAATAATTTCTGGTTTTGTTTACAAGCCTCCCAGTCTATTGTATTTTTGTTATGGCAGCCTAAAGAAACTAAGACATAACATATTTATGCCTTGGAAGTCTAGTGTGATTCCCAGATTTAGTGCCTGGGAGAAAAGGTGAATATAGTTATCTTTAAAAAAAAGAAAAAAAAAAAAAAACAATGATTAGGAAAAGGATTTCTTTTAACAGAGTACCAGTTCAGGTTTGGGCAAGGCGAATTTGAGTCCCTTTGGAACATCCAAGTGCACATGTTTAAAACTGGATAAAAAGAAGAAAAAATGTGAACTAGAAACATCCAGTTAAACCTTATTAGAATGGGGACAATGATACCCCTCCTTCAGAAAATTTCTAGCCTCTTTAAAAAGATACGTAAATAATTTTAACAGGAGAAGAGAAAATTTTTATATCAGTGAAGACATCACAGGTTGTAATAATTTGTCTATACAAGAATAAATGTAGGATTCCTCATGAAAGTATTTTTCTGTAGTTGCTCATATCACTTTTAAGTTTCTGAAATATACATTTTTGAGTTGTCTCACATAATAGTGAATTGAATGAACAACAAAAAATGCAAGCAATATAACTGTC
This sequence comes from Bos taurus, assembly GCF_002263795.3. NCBI lineage: Eukaryota > Metazoa > Chordata > Mammalia > Artiodactyla > Bovidae > Bos > Bos taurus. The sequence continues at coordinate 32,600,229 of NC_037333.1, read as the reverse complement.
CATAGGTTGTTTAATATGTAACTTATTTGAATAGTATAAGTGACATTTTTAAAAGAAACTTCTAAGGTCTTTCCTTATTGCAGTGATCAAAACAGTTATTTAATACAGCTTTACCTTAAAGACTGGCAAGTCTACTATTTAAAAAAATAATCATTATAAAATTGCAATTAAATACTGACATTATTTCAATATCCTAAAGTAAATAATACTCTTGCACAGGTTATCAACTCAGAACCAAAAATGAAAATATTGATTATTTTTGCTTTTATTTCCAATATTCTAGGAGGTGGGTCATAGAGGATCCTGCTGTGATGTATATCAGGAGAGTTTTGCCTATGTTCTCCTCTAGGAGTTTTATAGTTTCTGGTCTTACGTTTAGATCTTTAATCCATTTTGAGTTTATTTTTATGTATGGTGTTAGAAAGTGTTCTAGTTTCATTCTTTTACAAGTGGTTGACCAGTTTTCCCAGCGCCACTTGTTAAAGAGATTATCTTTAATCCATTGTATATTGTTGCCGCCTTTGTCAAAGATAAGGTGTCCATAGGTGCATGGATTTATCTCTGTGCTTTCAATTTTGTTCCATTGATCTATATTTCTAGAATATTGGAAATAAAAGCAAAAATAAACAAATGGGACCTAATTAAACTTAAAAGCTTCTGCACAACAAAGGAAACTATTAACAAGGTGAAAAGACAACCTTCAGAATGGGAGAAAATAATAGCAAATGAAGCAACTGACAAACAACTAATCTCAAAAATATACAAGCAGCTCCTACAGCTCAACTCCAGAAAAATAAATGACCCAATCAAAAAATGGGCCAAAGAACTAAATAGACATTTCTCCAAAGAAGACATACAGATGGCTAACAAACACATGAAAAGATGCTCAACATCAGTCATTATCAGAGAAATGCAAATCAAAACCATTATGAGGTACCATTTCACACCAGTCAGAATGGCTGCAATCCAAAAGTCTACAAGCAATAAATGCTGGAGAGGGTGTGGAAAAAAGGGAACCCTCTTACACAGTTGGTGGGAATGCAAACTATGGAGAACAGTGTGGAGATTCCTTAAAAAACTGGAAATAGAACTGCCTTATGATCCAGCAATCCCACTGCTGAGCATACACACTGAGGAAACCAGAAGGGAAAGAGACACGTGTACCCCAATGTTCATCGCAGCACTGTTTATAATAGCCAGGACATGGAAGCAACCTAGATGTCCATCAGCAGATGAATGGATAAGAAAGCAGTGGTACATATAAATGGAGTATTACTCAGCCATTAAAAAGAATACATTTGAATCAGTTCTAATGAGGTGGATGAAACTGGAGCCTACTATACAGAGTGAAGTAAGCCAGAAAGAAAAACACCAATACAGTATACTAACGCATATATATGGAATTTAGAAAGATGGTAACAATAACCCTGTATACGAGACAGCAAAAGAGACACTGATGTATAGAACAGTCTTATGGACTCTGGGACAGGGAGAGGGTGGGAAGATTTGGGAGAATGGCATTGAAACATGTATACTATCATGTATGAAATGAGTCACCAGTCCAGGTTCGATGCACGATACTGAATGCTTGGGGCTAGTGCACTGGGACGACCCAGAGGGATGGTATAGGGAGGGAGGAGGGAGGAAGGTTCAGGATGGGGAACACATGTATACCTGTGGCAGATTCATTTCAATATTTGGCGAAACCAATATAATATTGTAAAGTTTAAAAATAAAATAAAGTTAAAAAAATAAAATATAAAAGAAAATATTGATTATTTTTATATCAGTTTCCTACTGTTGCTATAACAAATTACCACAGATTTAGTGGTTTAAAATATTTACTTACAGTTCTAGAGCCCAGATATCCAAAGCTAACCTTATGAAGCTAAAACTCAAAGTGTCAGTAAAGCTAGATTCTTCTGGAAGTACAGTGTAAAATCCATCTCCTTGCCTTTTTTTCTGGATTCTAGAATTTCTGGGCTCATGGTTCCCTTACTTCCTCTGCAAAGTGCATAATTCCAAACTCTTCTTCCTTCATCACTCTTTCTTCCACCTTCTTCAACCTTCCTGCCTCCCTTTTACAAGGATCTTTGTGATTCATTTGGGCCTATCTGGATGACCCAGGATAATCATCCCACTTAAAGATATTTCATTTAGGGACTTCCCTGGTGGTCCAGTGGTTAGGAATCAGCCTGCCATTGCAAGGGACATGAGTTTGATCTGTGGTCCAGGAAGGTTCCACATACCATGGGGCATCTAAGCCTGTGTGCCACAATTACTGAGCTGGTGTGCTACAGCCTGTGCTTTGCAGTCAGAGAGGCCACCCCCATGAGTAGCCTGCATACGACAACTGGAGAAAGCTTGCACAAAGCAACGAAGACCCAGTGCAGCCAAAAATAATTTAATTTAAAGAATATTGCACCATCTGAATTTCAAATCATGCAACAAGATTTACTAACTTATAAATAAAAACATTTTTTAAAATATATTTCATTTAATCACATCTACAAAGTTCTTTCTGTCATGTAAGGGTACATATTCAGAGGCTGGGATTAGAACTTGATATCTTGGGAGGAGGGCATTTTAATTACATTTACAGCCAATTTGTTTAATTGGCAAATTGTCTACTCTTTTACCTTCCTATCTCTATTATTCTCAGAGGCTGACATCTAGAGACCCAAAGCAGATATGAAGGGAAAGCTTAATGACACAGTTTTCCACTATTCTTCATTGTTAGATTTGTACCAAACACCTGATTCTTGTTTAAAAAGGGAAGTAAAAATACAGGAATAGACTGAATACTTTTTCTTTAGCCTGTAGCATTATTCTATTATCCATTTCTCAAGACTATATCATTAATTTTTATATGTCAGACTCAGTGAGGACCATCGCCTGCCAGGCCACTCTGTCCAAGGGATTTCCCATCAAGAGTACTGAAAGTGGATTGCCATGCCCTCCTTCCAGGGAATCTTCCCAAGTTCCAGGGATCAAACCTGTGTCTCCTGCATTGCAGGCAGATTCTTTACCACTGAGCCACCGGGGAAGCCCATAAGTATAACCAGTAGGAACTATTTACTTAGCATAAAATTATCTCTGCCTCCTGTTACATATTCACTAGCTGCAAGCTTGAGTTATTGCAACCAATTTCTACTGTGTGTCATCAGTGCTACCCTTGAGATAACAGTGGTTCATGGAGTCAAATAATCTAGGGCATACTAAGAAAGTAAGAGAACTCCTACAGGGAAATTTAACAGCTTATGTGTGCCTAACTCTCACAGTCAATTCAGATGATCGTCGTGTTCCAGCCAATTGTACATTTGGTTGAACTGTTCAACACCTGTCCCAGTTTCAGGTACCCCTGCTGAGTGTGCGCATCCTTGAATCGCTTCACAGATAATTGCAATTTTTTAACGTTTGTTTCCAAAAGCAAGCTTTAAGAATAATGTTTCAAGAAAAACTTAAAACATATATTCTAATCCTATAATGAGGTAACTACAACATATGAACGAATGCATTGAAAAACTAAAGTTTCATTTGTAAACAAACAAGCCATAAAGCAGCATCTTCTATTATGATTAACAGTTGGGATTGTTTCATTGCAAGCAGCAGAAACTCGTCTAATCAAGCAAAATGGAATTTATTGGAAGATATTTGAAACAGAATCTGAGGGATTCTAGAACGTCAGACCTCAATTGTAGAAACTAACCTGTCTTTGAGAACAGAAACAAAATAACATTCCAATAGCAGAATCATTATGGTCAAAGTTTTAGCCTTGGGATGACTGGAAATGCAACCATTTTCAGTTCCACTGTCCTTCTGTTCATGATCAAATTTTTAGGAAATAAGTATATATTAATCTAGCATAGATAACATGCTGCAGATTAGTGGACATATAGGGGAAAAAGGCAATTTCTCTAAATAAGAGTAGGTGTGGTAAAAAGTGAATTCTAGACATTGAAAAAAATCTTAAATATTCACCACATACAATGTGTACTTTTATTTTCAGTATTACACTCCACGTGGAAAAAGATTTTTTTATCAGTCTGTAACAGTGATGTTTAACATACATATGTATACTGGTGTCTCTTTGCATGTCCAATTTCCTCTTCATAGGCACCAGAGAGACTGGATTAAAGACCACCTTAACAACCTTATTTTACCTTAATGGCTTTACTTCCTAATATAGTCATACTCTGAGGTACTAGAGTTTAGGCCTTCAACATAGGAATTTTGTGGGGGCGAGCACAATTTAGCCCATAACACTATCTCATGTGAGGGTAAAAATAAAATAAATAAATAAATAAAAGTTTCCATTTGTAAGGAAGAGCACCTCAAGGAGATAGACTGGGAACACTGCAGGATGCCACAGGAGTTCAGAAAACAAATAAGGAAAAAAGATAAGAAAGGAAGAAAAACTGTGCCTGTGGAGGAAGAACAGGCACCCTGGACAAGGTCAACAACCTCAATGACACAGGCACACTGTACACTCCGAAGATTAAGATTCACTTAGTACATTAGCATGTGCTTCTCTGACCTACACCCTACCAGCCTCCAGTAAAAATACCAGTGAATTACAGCTGGGAGGTCTGCAAGAGACAGATTCTCTCTGAGGAACATTTACAAAAGGAAGACCTGAAGCCAAGAGCAGAGAATAAAAGGTCACTAGAGGAGCCCTCTGATGCCCACAGCAAGGGCATACTGCAAACACAGTATAACTAGATTCACACAAATCCTCACTTTATAGTCCTATCACCTAAGAGTCTACTTTCCCACACAACATGATCAGCTGTCAACAAAATTTACAGAGGATGACAGATGGCAAAGAGGAAAAAGTCTGAAAAAATAAAACAATTGCCAAATTCAGATATGATATAGATATTGGTATTTTCAGACAGATTTTAAAAGAACTAACATGTTGACAGCTCTAATGGAAAGATGGTCAAACATGCTAGATCTAAATCGAGTGGATAATTTCAATACAGAGTTGAAACTATCAGAAATAATCAAATATAAACTAGAAATTAAAAACACAGTAACAGAAATGAATATGCCTTTGATGGGCTCATTAGTAGATTCAAACAGCCAAGAAAAGTATGAGTAAACATGAAAATATAGAAATAGAAATTATACAACAGCTTTAAAGCTTCCAAAATTAGTGGTGACAGACACCAAACCACAGAGTACAGCAAGGAGAAAATATACTAACACAATAAAAACTAAGTATCACACTCAAACTAAAAAGAAAAGGAAATCTGAGGGCAATCAAAGGTGGGCTGGGGTTGGGAAGGACAACTTTCATACAATGGAAACGATAAGAATTATCACAGACATCTCATTAGAAACCCACAGGATAGTAGAAAATCGAGATCTTTAAAATTGGAAACAAAAAAATTCAACCTAGAATTATATATCCATAAATTTAAAGATGAAGAGATAAAGATTTTATCAAGGGGAAAAAATAAAACTATTAAGAGTTTGTTGCCAGCAGACCTGTCCTATAACACAGTTATTTCAGGCAGAAGTAATCATAAGATCATACATATATTATACACCAAAAATAAAAAGCATCAAAATTGAATGAATGAATATAAACATAACTTTTTTTACTTAGTGTAATTGCTCTAAAAGGTAGTTATTCAAGGCAATAACATACACTATATACATTGATATTTACAGTACACATAAAAACATGAGGGGCTTCCCTGGTTGCTCAGTGGTAAAGAATCTTCCTGCCAACACAGGAAACATGGGTTTGATCCCTGAAGCAGGAAGATTCCACATGCCACAGAGCAACTAACCCGATATGCCACAAATATTGAGCCTGTGCTCTAGAGCCCGAGGGCCACCACTACTGAGCCTATGTGCTGCAACTACTGAAGCCCGTTTGCCCTAGAGCCTGTGCTCTGCAACAAGAGAAGCCACCATAATAAGAAGCCCATGCACCTCAACTAGAGAAAAGCCAGGGCAGCAACGAAGACCCAGCGCAACCAAAAATAAATATTTTTTTTAAGTCATTTACAGAAAGACTTTCCAACTATGACCTAAACTCTGGTGTTGTGACTACCTGTTAGTATCCCTAAAATGCCAACAATGAAGACATATTTCCTTGACTTCATCAGTTAATTTATAATTTGCCTTGTTTTGATTTTGAAAGTTTTATCCTGTGAGTTCCTTTCCACAACACGTTCCCCTACGAAGAGATCTTTCACAAGGTGCTTTTGCAAATCTAACTCTCCTGAAACAACACATTCACACTGGGATACAGTGAACATTATTTGACATGCACAATTAAAAGAAGGTATCTAATACAGATGCCCAAAAATAACATAAAAAGATGCTCAGTATCACTATCAGAGAAATGCACATCAAAACTTCAGTGAAGTATCAACTCACACTTGTCAGAATGGCCATCCCCCAAAAGTCGTCTACAAACAATAAATGCTGGAGAGGGTGTTGGGGGGAAAAAGGAATGTAAATTGGTACAGCCACTATGGAGAATAGTATGGAGGTTCCTTAAAAAAACAAAAATAGAGCTATTATATGATCCAGAAATTCCAATCCTGGCATATATCCAGACAAAACCATAATTCAAAAAGATACACACACCCCTGTGTTCACGGCAGCAGCACTATTCACAGTATCTAAGACACAGAAAAACCTAAATCTCCATTGACAGTGGAAGGAATAAAGAAGATGTATTTATACAATGGAATATTCCTCAATCACAAGAAAGAATGAAATAATACCACTTGCAGCCACATGGATAAGCCTAGAAATTCATGCTAAGTGGAATAAGAAAGAGAAAGATAAATATCATTTGGTATCAGTTATATGTGGAAACTAAAGTGATTCAAATGAACTTATTTACAAAACAAACTCAGAATTAGAAAATTAATCCATGGCTCCCAGAGGGGAAAGGTGAGGGGATGGCATATAGTAAGACTTTGGGTAGAACATGTACACGTGACTATATATAAAATAGATAATCAACAAGGAACTACTGTACAGCACAGGGAACTCTACTCAATACTCTTTAATAACCTATATGAGAAAAGAATCTGAAAAAGGATAGATATATGTATAACTAAATCACTTTGCTGCACATCTGAAACTAACACAATGCCGTACATCAATTATACCTGAATGCAAAATAAATCTTTTTAATTACACACAGAAATCCCTTGCATTCCTATACACTAATAATGAGAAAACAGAGAAATTAAGGAAACAATTCCATTCACCATTGCAACGGAAGGAATAAAATACTTAGGAATATATCTGTCTAAAGAAACTAAAGACCTATATATAGAAAACTATAAAACACTGGTGAAATAAATCAAAGAGGACACTAATAGATGGAGAAATATACCATGTTCGTGGATTGGAAGAATCAACATCGTGAAAATGAGTATACTACCCAAAGCAATTTATATATTCAATGCAATCCCTATCAAGCTACCAATGGTATTCTTCACAGAGCTAGAACAAATAATTTCACAATTTGTATGGAAATACAAAAAACCTCAAATAGCCAAAGCTATCTTGAGAAAGAAGAATGGAACTGGAGGAATCAACATACCTGACTTCAGGCTCTACTACAAAGCCACAGTCATCAAGACAGTATGGTACTGGCACAAAGACAGAAATATAGATCAATGGAACAAAATTGAAAGCCCAGAGATAAATCCACGCACATATGGATACCTTATCTTTGACAAAGGAAGCAAGAATATACAATGGATTAAAGACAATCTCTTTAACAAGTGGTGCTGGGAAATCTGGTCAACCACTTGTAAAAGAATGAAACTAGACCACTTTCTAACACCATACACAAAAATAAACTCAAAATGGATTAAAGATCTAAACGTAAGACCAGAAACTATAAAACTCCTAGAGGAGAACATAGGCAAGACACTCTCCGACATACATCACAGCAGGATCCTCTATGACCCACCTCCCAGAATATTGGAAATAAAAGCAAAAATAAACAAATGGGACCTAATTAAACTTAAAAGCTTCTGCACAACAAAGGAAACTATTAGCAAGGTGAAAAGACAGCCCTCAGAATGGGAGAAAATAATAGCAAATGAAGCAACTGACAAACAACTAATCTCAAAAATATACAAGCAACTCCTACATCTCAATTCCAGAAAAATAAATGATCCAATCAAAAAATGGGCCAAAGAACTAAATAGACATTTCTCCAAAGAAGACATACAGATGGCTAACAAACACATGAAAAGATGCTCAACATCACTTATTATCAGAGAAATGCAAATCAAAACCACTATGAGGTACCATTTCACACCAGTCAGAATGGCTGCGATCCAAAAATCTACAAGCAATAAATGCTGGAGAGGGTGTGGAGAAAAGGGAACCCTCTTACACTGTTGGTGGGAATGCAAACTAGTACAGCCACTATGGAGAACAGTGTGGAGATTCCTTAAAAAACTGGAAATAGAACTGCCTTATGATCCAGCAATCCCACTGCTGGGCATATACACTGAGGAAACCAGAAGGGAAAGAGACATGTGTACCCCAATGTTCATCGCAGCACTGTTCATAATAGCCAGGACATGGAAGCAACCTAGATGTCCATCAGCAGATGAATGGATAAGAAAGCAGTGGTACATATACACAATGGAGTATTACTCAGCCGTTAAAAAGAATACATTTGAATCAGTTCTAATGAGGTGGATGAAACTGGAGCCTACTATACAGAGTGAAGTAAGCTAGAAAGAAAAACACCGATACAGTATACCAACGCATATATATGGAATTTAGAAAGATGGTAACAATAACCCTGTATACGAGACAGCAAAAGAGACACTGATGTATAGAACAGTCTTATGGACTCTGTGGGACAGGGAGAGAGTGGGAAGATTTGGGAGAATGGCATTGAAACACGTATACTATCATGTATGAAATGAGTCACCAGTCCAGGTTCGATGCACGATACTGGATGCTTGAGGCTGGTGCACTGGGATGACCCAGAGGGATGGTATGGGGAGGGAGGAGGGAGGAGGGTTCAGGATGGGGAACACGTGTATACTGTGGCGGATTCATTTCGATATTTGGCGAAACCAATACAATATTGTAAAGTTTAAAAATAAAATAAAATTAAAAGAAAAAAAAACATTTTCTAAAGAAGAAATTTCTTCAATTTCTAAACAATGCTTAGTAAAAGCAGTTTAGTCATCTCTTCTAACCAAACGAATAGAGCATTTTACTTATAAAAGCCTTGTTAAATAAGATTATAAAAAAAGGTATCACACAACACAAATTTTAAACATAGTTTGATTATTATATTGATCACTTAGAAATGGTTGCAGACCTTTACTATCCAATTAGCATACATCTTGACTAATTTGTACCCTGTTGAAAACGTAATTATGAAGTAATTATGGAAACTTAAAATGTCATTAACTTCATCCTCCATGGATTTGGAAGCCTAATAAGACTCATCTAAATTTTGGAACTCCCGATTTAAAAAGTCAAATAATAAGTAAAAGAAGATAAAACATATACACACAATCAGTGGCATTTGTTCTTTTAAAATTATTTCCTCAAAAGTGTCTTGTTTATTAATTTGCCATCATTCTCTAATCTTCATTGTCCTTTTTTAAATTTTTTAGGGTCCCTCTAAACTTATGACTTGAATGTCTCTCTTTGCATTTGTATAAGTTTGCTATGTACAGGTATTTGTCACTATATTTATATAACTTTCTGTGGAATTATTGTACTGAGGTGAATATAATATGCTTGTGATGATTGACAGAAAAATTAAATCACTGATATAAAAACTTAAAGAATATGCTTATTCCTCATGGATAATACTGTTTGATCTGAATCCAAGTTTTGGGCTTTCTTGCTTTTTCCTCTGAATTTTAATTTTAACTTATGTATCAGCTATAGAAAGGAAAGATAATCCTGAATAACATTAACTATGCAATTTTATCTTCCCAGGTGGTGCTAGTGGTAAAGAATCCCTCTGCCAATGCAGGAGATGCAACATACAAGTATTTGATCCCTGGGTCGGGAAGATCCCCTGGAAAGGAAATGGCAACCTACTCCAGGACTCTTGCTTGGGAAATCCCTTGGACAGAGGAGCCGGGCAGGCTACAGTCCATGGGTTTGCAGAGTCGGACATGACTAACTGACACTTTCACTTTAACGCTTTCAGGCAATTTTAAGGAAAAAATAAGAAAGTTTTTCTTCTACTACTTTTTTACTTTGTAGAAATTAAAAATGCTAGATTTCAATTTTATTTTGATTCTGTTCTCTGAAAGTCACCAAACAACAACAAAAATGAAAATGAGGAGGAAAAAAAAGAAGCTATCTTTTTGTGATTTTAACACCAAACAGTAATCTCTGATATTACCTGCCAAATTATTTAAGTATAGACAATAGGAAGGAACCTTCTGAGAAAATGTACAATTTTTTTAAGCAGCTGTAGCAAATGGATGCTTTTTTTTTTCCCACAAGTGTTGTAGTTTTTAAGAGCTTAGAGTGACAACATCAACATCTGATAACATTCTAGATGCTTCAAACACATACCACACAAACAGAACATACCCTACGACATTTATGCGTAGTATTTTTACATTTTTGGCAAATTTTACAGAGGTATATATACATGCAAGAGATTTACTTTTCAAAATGTGAAGGTCTTTATATGATTTTTTAATATATTCTTAGATGGAACATCTCTTATGTGCCTTTATAAACTCCCTCTCTGCTTTTCCCTAATCTATCATGGTTTCCTCAGGTAAATTTCCCACCATTTTTTGTTCCAGATTCACCTAGTATGCAAATTATGTGTTCCTTCAAACATGAGCCCTTTATTTTGTATCTTTTTCTATTCACCCTCTCTTGATCATCATTGCAGTAACTGCAATAACTTTCAAGGAAATCAGTTGTAAATCATATCATAGTAAAATGATTACTGACATTTTGAATGCTATCTACAAATATCTTAATATTTTAATCCTAACAATAACCTTACAAGGTATATAATTTTTTCTCCAATTATAGAAATAAATGAGAGGTCAGAGAACAACTTATCCAAGTTCACAAAGTCAGTAATTGGAGGAGCTGGTTAAACCTATCTCAACATCAGCTCTGTATTTTTTCCATTACATCTATCTGCCATTATTAATCCAAGTCATCAAAGAATAGATTGTACTCAGTATCTCTTGTTTAATAAGGCACAGAACTATGTAATTCATTTAAGAGTGATATCCATCAAAATAGTTAAAACCAAAAATAATTACAGCACTTAACAGGGTAAATGTCAATCATCTGAATATTACCTTTAGGTGGAAGAACTATTTCTCTGACAGTATCAGATAAACTAGATGTCTCTACATTTAATTACTGTGTGCTTTGCTCCTGCTTTGGTACATGTTTTTCATCTCCAACTAGCATTTCATTGTTTGATTCATTTTCATTTACCAATGAAGATTTTTGTCTATTTTCAGATTTCAAGCATTTAGAAATTTATGGTAATTTGATTCATACCAACATACTCCCAGGTTTTCATTTTAAGATGGCATCATTAAAACTGTTAAGCATAGTGTGAGATTGGAGTGGCATTAATCTTGTCACAGACTGGGAAACAGTTTCATTTCTGCTTGAATTTGAAAGGGACTTTGGTCTTTGCTCCATGAATTCTTCCTGGCATACCTTTTGTCTTCTTAATAACATTTGTCTCAGCCTGGCTTTCAAGCTACTTAAACCATTCTCTGGACAGTTTTGTTTTAATTAAATTAACCCCCATTTCATCATTTAAAACCAAGATTTATAGATGCTTTTTAATATTTAGGGGAAAACCCCTTTCCTAATTCCATAAGTTTACCACTGACTACACATTCCTCTGCTCCCTCCTTTAGAGAAAAACTCCTTTAAAGGGTTGTCTCTATAATTGTTTTCTAATTCTCCCACATTTTCTGTTTCTCTTGAGCACAAAGAACCATCTTCTATAAGTTTACAAAGGATGGCTGTATTGCTAGAGCCAGTGACCAAGTTTCAGTACTTACCTTACTTAGCCTGTCAGTAGCACATGATATAACTGATAACACCCTCCTCCTTCAATTTATTCACCCAGCTTTGGGAACCACAATTCTCCTGCTCCCGTCCCCCACTCCAACTCTCTCCCAAAATTAATTAACAACAACCTTTTTAAACAGACCTGGGAGACTTAAAGAGAAAGTACCCACACCGTGTGACAGTAGCAGAGCCCAGCAGGAAGAAGAAAGACCCTCTTCTTTCCTGGCAAGGACTCAGACAATGAAAAGTCATGGGCTCTGTTTACTGCAGCCCTCCCAGCTTCCTTCTCCTCTATGAAAGTGTTCTCCTTCCCTCACCATACAGGGACTTGCTCAAATGACTCACCAATGCTGCAGATCCAGAATTTCAATTCGCTGTTGGTCTGGAATAAATTCACCTTTGCTAGAGAAATATCTGGCTGTCTCTTTGTTTCAGGTCACCATTTGGTGGCCCATGCTGGGACCAGAGAAGACTCCAGAAGGCTCTGAAGCTGGTGAGAAAACAGGTGCAGTGTTCACAATCGAGCCCCTTGTTGTTCACTGCATCTGTGCTAAGTCACTTCAGTCTTGTCTGACTCTTTGCTAGCCTATGGACTGTAGCCCGCCAGGTTCCTCTGGCTGGAGTAGGTTGTCATGCCCTCCTCCAGGGGATCTTCCCAACCCAGGGATCAAACCCAAGTCTCCCGCATTGCAGGTGGATTCTTTACCAGCTGAGCTACAAGCAAAGCCTGTCCAGACCTTATTCAGGATCTATTTAAAGGCTTCCTCTTTCTCCTTAAGGCTTGTTCTGTTTACAAGTACTCATTTGGCACTTTGTTCTGATATTTATATCATACTATTTCATCTGAAGCTGGCTGAAAATGCCTTTAGCACAATTCCTCAGGAAGGAGTTGCTTCAAATGAAACTGCATTGTTCCCTCTACAGCCTATTTCATTGGAAGGGCTATTCTCTAGAAATGGGCTGAAAAAGCCTTTTGCCTGGCTCCTCTGGGACTAAGTAGTTTCCTTTGAATTGACAGGGATTGATTTGCCAGTTGTTTAGACTGAGCCATTTGTGCTGTAACTTGTTTGAAAATTGTTCTTTAGTCTAGCGCAAAAACCTCTAGGAAATGGGGTCCCAGTTTTCAAAGTATTTTGAGGACACCTCCCCTCACCCTTTTCCCTTCCCCAGGATTCCAGCATATCCAATATTTTTAAAAAATAGCCCTTCCTCTTGTGACTTTCTAACCAAATGACAAAAGGCAATTTAGAACATCAATGACCATTATGGAGAAATTTTGAAATGTACATACCTAATTTTCTTAAAACCAAATTGGATTACAATAACTAAAATTTCCAGAACTGAATGGAGTACTTATTTCATTTCGTATTTTGAGGCTTTCCAACTTTATCAGAAAACTAAACTTGCCCCTCCAAAAAACATGATTTTAAGAGGAACTGAGGAAAACAAACAAAACAATGTAAAATGGTCCCCAAGCTACCAGGCTTTTCTTCCTTCACTTCTTTGCCTCAGACATCACCTTTGGGTGGTCTTGACCCTCTCCTTCTGCTCATCATGGCCCAACTTCACCTCCTGTACTATCTTCAGACCTTCCTTCTACACTGACTGCATCTACACTATACCCTCAAATTTCCTCACTAAACTTCCCCTTTTCTCTGAAACTCTTATTCTCTTTTCCTATCAATTTGTCCCTTTAAAATTAAGTTTTCTGGAACTTCCTAGTGGTCCAGTGGTTAAGACTCTGTGCTCCCAATGCAAGGGTCCTGTTTGATCCCTGATCAGGGAACCAGATACCAGGTGCAGCAACTAAAGATTTGGCATGTAGCAATGAAGACTCCAGGTGCCACAACTAAAACCCGGCACAGACAAAGAAAAATTTAAAAAAATAAGCTTTGAGGATCCAGAAGCTAACCTCTTAATAACTTATACTCCCTGAAATAAAAATGAACTGTGAGCCATAGTCAAAGATTTTTTCCAAAGTAACTGAAAATCCTCACAAAGTTGCTAAAGAATTTAATATAGGCATTAAAATTTATCAACCTGGTTTCTCTAAATTATATCAGCTGCTTCATATGTTTGTCAGTGAAGGGCAGGCTTAGCATTGGGTGAAAACTGCTAAATGAGGAAATCCTGAAAGGTCTCTAGAATTAAAAATGGGCAACCAGCCCACTAGCTTATTACAGCTGATCCTTGAACAACACTTGTTTGAACTGCACAGGTCCACTTATATGCAGATTTTTTACGATAGTAAACAGTACAGTACTACACAATCCTTGGCTGTTGAATCTGAGGATGTGGAACTGCAAAATATGAGCACATAAGATAGGGTCCCCCAGAGATAATTAGGGATGGCTTTCTCGACATAAAAGACAATTTTGGCCTTAAGCTGCATTGTGATCTAAGCCTGGCCATGATGCCAGTCTTCAAACAGGTCTTAGTAATTAAAGATCCTAAGGGAACAAAAGAATGCAGAAACATTACCTATTATCAGGCAAGAGAAGTAACAATATCAAATATCAGTTGGAAAGTTTCAATGGTAAACATTAGCCTGAAACATTCAACCACCAGATGTACTGAAACCCAAAGGCTGATGATATTGACCTTTTCTGCCCCTCAATTAATAAAGCTTAGACTGTGTAAACCACCCAAGCCCCTTCATGAATATGCATGTATCTTTACCTTAAAACTGGAAGTTTTTAAAGGTAAAACTTCCAGTTTTGCTGTTCAGAGAGACAGTGCTTTGGGGAAGATGCCTGGTGTTCTCCTTACTTGCTGCAAGTAATAAATCCTTCCTTCTGAAATTTGACTGGGTTGTGTCTTTCACTTGATACCCACCAAGAAATAAACCCATTTTGGAGGTGATACAGAGGGAATGAAACCACATATACAAAGGCCGAATATGAATTTTACATGGATTTTCGAGGGTCATACCCCTAACCCCCTCATTGGTAAAGGGTCAAATGTATAAGATTTGGTTCAGGCAATCACTAGGCAACTTTATCCAGCAATTTTTAGTGCTTTTTCAATGCCAGTTTATTTGAACAAAATTCAGGCTTATCCACAAAAATCTGAGGAAACTGTTTGTCAATATTACAATCAACTTCACATTATTTTTAAAGAAAATTCTAATCTTTCTTCAGATGTTAACGCATCACAACTACCTTTTATCTGACAAACCACCTCTCTTGTACTCTAGATGAATCACCTCCAGGGCAAAATTCTCAATTTTTACCTCTAGCTCCTAAATGAAAGGCTCTTAAATGAAACCAAAGCCTCCTAGTGAAACAGAGCAGAACCCTGTGGGGCTCCCAGGTAGAGGCCTTTTGTCCCCCATTTCTTACAGGCAAGACACCAGCCTCCATGACCTTCCCTGATTTCAAAGGGCAGATCTGAACCCTTGCTAATCAAGAGAGTAGCAGCCATGGAACCACCTGAGACAAGATGAAAGGAATGCAAACCCTGCTCACACCCTAATCTTGTCAGAGAACCCACCTTTGAACCACTGTTATAAAACCCTTCATCAGATCCTCTGGGGTTGTGACACATAGGCAGAAGACTGGAGTGCCTCCCTTTGCCTTGTAAAGTAATAAAGCTATCCTCTTTGGTTTCACCCAAAACTCTATCACCAGGATTTGATTTGGCACTGGTGTGTAGAGAGGCCAAACTTTTGATAATACTAGTTCTCTGCTATTTTTATAAAAAGTCAGGACACTGGAAAAGAGACTGTTACAAATGTAAGCACTTTAGGGTCCTTAAGCCCTCTAACCAGGCTTTCCAAACTCCTCCCAGTTCTCAATAATGGGGCTCCAAAGAGCTGCAGGGCCCTTCCAATTCTCCCCCTTAATGGACTCGGAGAAACATTTCTCCAGGTTGGAAATGAATCTCTTCCAATCCCTAATTATACTGGAGCCACACTCTTGGTACTCAGCCCTGCTACTGTAGTACAACCCCTGCCTTGGAGAATTAAAACAGCTCAAATAGTGGGGCTCTCTAATGAATCCCAAGAGGTTCCTGTCTCTGAACTGTTGGGTCACACTCTGCAGGTCCACAAGGTTTGTGACTAGCCAACTTCAAGACCCAGAAAAGAGCCTGCAGTCAGCAACAGAGATATCAGTGGTTTAACAGGTAGGTGGTCAGGGAGCTTACATGTCTGAAGCAAAATTCTGGAGCGACATCCTACTGTGTGAGGTGAATGGCAAGCAGGAAATGGCGGCAGGCTTCACTCCCAAGGAGGGAGGTGGGGGTGGGGGGCTGTGGACAAGGTTAACCAGTTACAGACATTGACATCAGGTGGGCTCATTAGTTACCAGGGAAACGACAATAGGGACATGCTCCTTACAGCCCCTTGATGAGAACAATCACTAGCTGGGTTCTGGGGCAAGTACACAGACAGGTTCGTCAAATGGTTCGTCATATGAGTTAGGTGCAGGTGAGCCAGGTACTGGCTGGGCTGGGGATGTCCAGAGCAAAGAGCAACCATCTTCAGTGACCTGGCCATACAGAACCTATTCCCTTTGTTTAGGCCCTTTGAGAAATACAAATCTTTTTCCCATTAGTTTCTCCATCCTTATACATTTACTAGCCTGAGACTTCTTAGAGAAGTATCACACCAAAATTTCTTTCTCCCAAAAGAGGGAAATAATTTTAGAAATTGACAGTCATCAAAGTAACACATCAGATGAATTAAATGATCCTTTTATTTATTTGATAGCTATTATTTGTTCCATGTCTGACAGTAGGAGAGCTGATGCTGGAAACATGGACAATTAGCCACTATTAAATTAGCTACAACTTTCCTTTTGACAGAATCTCCAACTCTTGGTGAAATTTACAGTGCACCCCCCATCAAAACTCAAATAGATGCCTCAGAAACTCTTCCCAGAGTTAATGTCCTGCTAAGTCACTTCAGTTGTGTCTGACTCTGTGTGACCCCATAGACGGCAGCCCACCAGGCTCCCCCGTCCCTGGGATTCTCCAGGCAAGAACACTGGAGTGGGTTGCCATTTCCTTCTCCAATGCATGAAAGTGAAAAGTGAAAGTGAAGTCGCTCAGTCTTGTCTGACTCTTAGCGACCCCATGGACTGCAGCCTACCAGGCTCCTCCATCCATGGGATTTTCCAGGCAAGAGTACTAGAGTGGGGTGCCATCGCCTTCTCTGCAGAGTTAATCAATACTCTGTAAATAAAGAAGCCCTTCCAGACACGAAGTCTATAATAAAAGATTACAAAGCTCAAGCCCTCTTAATCCCTTGTACTAGCACCTGTACATGCAATTGTATCCAACTTTATGCAGCACTATGGAGCGTAGACCACCAGGCTCCTCTGTCCATAGGATTCTCCAGAAGGCAAGAATACTGGAATGGGTAGCCATTCCCTTCTCCAGGGGATCTTCCCAACCCAGAGATTGAACCCGGGTCTCTTGCATTGCAGGCAGATTCTTTACCATCTGAGGCATATCAAGAAGGCTGATAGCAACTGTAACATTCCCATTTTACCAGTGATAAAACGTAAGGGTAGAATTTTGTCCAGGATCTACAAGCAATAAACAGCACTGATATCTCTAAACCTCATACACTACCAATATCCATTCCACCAGAAGTAAATTCTTTTTTTTCCCCCTCATATTTATTTATTTATTTATTTTTTAATTTTATTTTTTAACTTTACAATATTGTATTGGTTTTGCCATATATCAACATGAATCCGCCACAGGTATACACGTGTTCCCCATCCTGAACCCTCCTCCCTCCTCCCTCCCAGTACCATCCCTCTGGGTCGTCCCAGTGCACCAGCCCCAAGCATCCAGTATCGTGCATTGAACCTAGACTGGCGACTCGTTTCATATATGATATTATACATATTTCAATGCCATTCTCCCAAATCATCCCACCCTCTCCCTCTCCCACAGAGTCCAAAAGACTGTTCTATACATCAGAAGTAAATTCTTTACTGCAATTGATTTATTCAGTGCATTCTTTAGTTGATGAAACTGCTCAATATCTTTCAGCCTTCATTTGGGGAAAAAAAACAATTTACCTACACAGTAACACATCAGGGTCATACTGAGATTTCTTATTTCTTGCAAATTCTGAAGGCTGATCTGGAAGATATAAAGTCCCCTAGAGGTTCTACTTGGAGAAGGCAATGGCACCCCACTCCAGTACTCTTGCCTGGAAAATCCCATGGATGGAGCAGCCGGGTGGGCTGCAGTCCATGGGGTCGCTAAGAGTCGAACACGACTGAGCGACTTCCCTTTCACTTTTCACTTTCATGCATTGGAGAAGGAAATGGCAACCCACTCCAGTGTTCTTGCCTGGAGAACCCCAGGGACGGGGAAGCCTGATGGGCTGCCATCTACGGGGTCGCACAGAGTCGGACACGACTGAAGCGACTTAGCAGCAGCAGCAGCAGAGGTTCTACTTTGTTGCCGCTTATGGATGATTTGCTTCTTTGCTCTCCTGTCAAGCCCCCTCACCGGAAGACAGCATTCACTTGCTAAAGCAATTCACCTTAGAGGGACATAAATTTCCCAAATAAAAATTGCAGTTTGCCCAAATATAGGTTCAATAGTTAGGGCATCGGATAGCAGAACAAGGGCTACAACTAGATCCAGACAGATTTCACCGAGTCTTAAAGTTTCCCCAAACCCAAACTAAGTGCCAGCTGTGAGGTTTTCCTCGGCTAGTTGGTTACTGCTGAAATTAAACTCCAAATTTCTCTCTGTGTCCAAACCTGTACTGTATGTTTTACACAAGGATAACAAATCCAGCTGAATTTATAGGTGGTTTACATGCAGGACCCGACAACATAGCCCTCAAAACCTTAAACAGCTATTTGATAAACCCACCTGTATCCCAATTATCAGATTCCCCTTTTTCTTTTTGTACAGGAAACAAGATGGAAATACTGGGGGTTCTTATCCCAAAACACAGGAATCTTAGTTGACCTATAAGGCCTTATAGCCAGCAACTGACCCTGTGGCATGGGGATCCCCTCCTTGCCTTAGTTGTTACAGTCACACCTCTTTTAGTTAAGGTCACCCAAATAAATCATTGTGGGATCCCTTTGACTATTTTTATACCTCATACTGTAGAGGCTTTCCTGAATTCCCATTAAACTCAGCACTTCTCAGGCAGCTGCCTCACCTCCCATGAGGTCTTTTTGTTAACTGTCTTCACAGGACTCTTTCACAAGGTAATAACCTTAACCCTGCTGCTCTTCTTTCCATCATCAATGAAGTCCCTGATGACTGCTTAATGCTGACAGACCACCTCCTGACTCCTTGTGAGATTTATAGGAAATTCCACTGGGTATCACTGACTATTCATGGTTCACTGATGGTTCTTATTTAAAATGTGACAATGGCAAATACTGTGCTATTACAACTTCCTTTGATGTTGTTGCGGTAGCATCTTTACTATGGCCGCTTCAGACCTACAGACTAAATTATACATTCTTATAGGGGTGTGTACTTTAATCAAGGTCAAAAGTGCCAATATTTATACTGATACTAGATGTGCTTTCAGAGTAGCCCATGATTTTGGAATGTTGTGGGAGTAATGTGACTTCCTTAATTCCAGTAAAAATAAAATTTAAAATGGCCCTATATTCAGGATGTATTGAATGCGGTACTATTACCTAGGGTTTCCCCAGTGGCTCAGCAGTAAAGTGGCTCAGCCTACAATGCAGAAGACGTGAGTTCAATCCCTGGATCTGGAAGATCCCCTGGAGGAGGGCATGGCAACCCACTACAGTATTCTTTCCTGAAGAATTCCTCGAACAGAGGAGTCCAGCAGGCTACAGTCCATATGGTCACAAAGAGTCAGATGCAATTGAAGTGACTGAGCACTCATGCATGTGCTATTAACTACTGCTTTAGCTATTATTAAGATTCTAGAGCATTCTCAACTTTGACTTGGAAGCTAAGAGAAATCACCCTGCTGATATTTCTGCAAGGAATACTGCCCTTAAAGAGACCAATAGTAACCAAATATCTTTCGTGGCCCAAAGAAGTATTTCCCCAAAAGATAATTTAGAAAAACTGGCTAGATAAGCCCAGTAATTGACGTCAGAAAGGAAAAAGAGCAAGATTGAAAATTCAATAATTGTTGGTTTTATAAAAAGAGAAAGTTCTTATTTTGACCAAATAACAACCCAGTTTTACAGGATACTCTAGAATTTCCACTCCTCACCACTGTATATGCATTAAACCATTGGCCAATTGACAAAATAATAGCCTTCATGAGTCAATATTGGTGGGGAAACATTAACAAGGCTGCAAAAAGTGCAGCTTTGTCACAAGAGTACAACCTATTGACAGCTGTTCATACTGTTCACAGACATTTAGACTGAGTATTCCAGGTGGCTCTAGTGGTAAAGAATCCACCTGCCAATGCAGGAGATGCAAGAGAGGTGGGATCGATCCCTCTTGGTTAGGAAGAGCCCCTGGAGTAGGTAATGGTAAATCACTCCAGTATTCTTGCCTGGAGAACCCCATGGACAGAGGAGCCTGGTGGGCTACAGTCCATGGGATCGCAAAGAGTTAGACGGAACTGAACAAACACACATTGAACAATTCAAGTGTACACAAGTGGATTTTATACAGATTCCTCCAACTAGTAGATATAAATATATTTTAGTCATGATCTGTATGCTTTCACTCTGAACTGAAGCCTTCTCTTGCAGACAGAGTACTATCTCTTCTCTAGCTAAGGTCCTTTTGGATAAGAAAACCCTTACCTAGGGAAGTCCTCTCAAACTTCATGGTGATCAAGGAACCCATTTTACTGACCAGGTACTGAAACAAGTCTGTGTTTGGTGAGTTTTACACATGTTCACTTTGCATACCACCCTCAATCCTCTGGTTTAATTGAACACATTAACAGTATTATTAAGACTCAATTTGCAAAATGTATAGAGGCCTCCCAACGACCTTGTCCAAAAGCATTGCTTCTGGTCCTTCTAAATCCAGATCCTTTGACCCACAACTGATAAAAGGAGAGATACTCCAATATTGTGTCTACTAAAAATAATTGTGTTTTTGACAGGACAGTCTTTTCACAGTACACCTTCAGGAGATGAAGACCTTAAGCATCACACCTTTCAACTTAGAAATTTCATCTATCAAAAAGACACTCCAGAAGAACTCTTTCCAAACTCCCCATCAAGTTCTGCTAAGTAAACTGTGCCACCAAACTCCAAGGAATAGACTCTTGGATTCAGGTGACACAGCTAAAGCAAGGGCCAAATCCTGACTGGGCCCGCACATCATCTGGTGACCTGAAAATAAAGGTTTCCCCAAACAGAAGCAGGTGACATCTGATGAAACAACCATATAACATTTCAGATTATGAACGTTAATGTTTATGATCTTGATAACATATGAACTTTAGATAAAAATGAGTGAGAGTTCTCCCTCCTACCCCTTCTTGTTACCTAAATGTGACCTTAAAAAATTCCAGTGGTGCACTTTACCTTCAATATGAGACAATACACCCAGGAAAGTTCCTTCCTGACCCTGAGGGACAAAAAGCCCCTGAAACTGGAAAAATCTGTCTAGATCAGGAATGCTTTCCCAGGCAGATATTGATAAAAAGGGGAAAATATGTAAAACTAATAAACAGAAGCCTCAAATAAACAGGGTTGGGAGACCAGAAGGGAAAGCTCTCATGCTCTGAGATAATTAATAGCAAAGCCCAGCAGAAAGAAGATAGACTTTCTTTCATGACAAAGACTCATCCAGTGAAAAGCAATGGACCCTTTGTTTAGTCTGCTGCTGCTGCTAAGTTGCTTCAGTTGTGTCCGACTCTGTGCAACCCCATAGGCGGCAGCCCACCAGGCTCCCCCATCCCTGGGATTCTCCAGGCAAGAACACTGGAGTGGGTTGCCATTTCCTTCTCCAATGCATGAAAGCGAAAAGTGAAAGTGAAGTCACCCAGTCGTGTCCTACTCCTAGCAACCCCATGAACTGCAGCCTACCAGGCTCCTCTGTCCATGGGATTTTCCAGGCAAGAGTACTGGAGTGGGGTGCCATTGCCTTCTCCATTGTTTAGTCTAGTCCTCCCAATTTCCTTTCCTCTCTATAAAAACGTTCTCCTTCCCTGTTGTTTGGGGACTCACATGTGTCCACCAAGGTGAAAGACCCTGAATTACAATTCTCTCCTGATTCACGATAAAGCATCTTTGCAGGAGAAATATCTGGCAGTCTATTTGTTTCAGGTCAACACTCTATTTTCTTTCTCCTTGTCACTAGCTATTTCTTCCTGGTCTTTCTTTCAGGTTTCTTCTCACTTCTGCAATCTACAAATCAATGATTCTCAACACTGGGTACTCACTAGAATTACCTAACGACTTAGGGACTAAACCACCACCACCACCGATGTATTTTTGGAGAAGGAAATGGCAACCCACTCCAGTATTCTTGCCTGGAGAATCCCACAGACAGATGAGCCTGACAGGCTACAGTCCATAGGGTCGCAAGAGTCGGACACGACTTAGCAACTAAACCATCACCAGAATTACCTAAAGATTATTTGAAACAGATACCTGAAACTTACCTCCAAGTAATCTAATATAATTTTTTTGGCATGGGACTGGCACATTGTTAGTTTTTTCATCTCCCATGAATTGAGAATCACTTTCCACCCTCAGTTTATACCTCTTCTCCACCTGATTCATTCCTAGGTGATAGCATTTGGCAAAAAGAAAAACTGTTTTATTCAAGTGTGAAAAAGAGTCAGACATCAGGAGTATTGATTCACCAAATAGAAAACACAACACATTTGAATGGAGGAAAACAAAACCACAAATTTTTCAAAAGTATGTGGTTACATTAGTCTGTTCACGGCAGAAAGATTAACTTTCTCAAATTATTATATTTTATAAAAGTCATGCAATATCTTCAGGTATCAGTATATTATAATTCAGGAATGGTTTCTTTTTGTTATAAAATCCAGGTTTATGAGCAATATTCAAGATTTTAATATTTTGAGGGCCAGAAATAATTAAGGCAATCTTCATTTTGGCTTAATTTCAGAATGCAAAGCATGCTGCTGCTGCTGCTGCTAAGTCACTTCAGTCGTGTCCGACTCTGTGCGACCCCATAGATGGCAGCCCACTAGGCTTCCCTGTCCCTGGAATTCTCCAGGCAAGAACACTGGAGTGGGTTGCCATTTCCTTCTCCAATGCATGAAAGTGAAAAGTGAAAGTGAAGTCGCTCAGTCGTGTCCGACTCCCAGCGACCCCATGGACTGCAGCCTACCAGGCTCCTACATCCATGGGATTTTCTACGCAAAAGTACTGGAGTGGGGTGCCATTGCCTTCTCCAGAATGCAAAGCATATTTATAAGTTAAATATCTAACCTGTACCTCCAACCTAAACAACCTTAAAATTTTGACTTTTATGTCCTATTGCTAACTCAGCATCTATTACTTAATGTCTAATTACCATTTCAGATTTCACAAAACTGTTATCTGTCTCCAATCAATTTTAATGAGGTCATCCCTGGGTCAATAGCTGCAACACTTCAAGTTCTCAAACTAAAAACATTGGGGTTGTCTTTAGTGACACTTCTCATATTCCACATCTAATTCATCAGAAAACTCCTCTTGGTTTCATTTTCCTAATATGAGAAAAATTCCATAACTCCATATCACTTTCATTGCCACCACCCTGCATCATCTCTCACCCGAATAAAAAATTCATTTGCTTCTTAATGTTTCTACCTATTTCTGTTCCTGCTACCTATAATTTTCAGTAGTATAACACAGCAAACCATTTAAAATATTAGATCATATTTTTTCCTCTGCTCATATAACTTCCACTTAGATATCTTCAGAGCAATCACAGTGGTTATTTCTGACACAGCTTCCCCACTCTTACCATTGCTCATCTCTGTGATGGTCCCCTTTCCTGTTCCTCAGCCACTCTGAGCACACTCTACACATTCAATTCAATACTTTCGTACTCACTGTTCTCTCCACCCAAATACTCAAATACATGCATGTTTTGCCCTCTCAAACCCTTCAAATCTTTGTTCCAATGTGACCTTTTCACCAAAGCCTTTCTTGAGATATATATTTAAAATCCCAACCTATATCCCTATAGCTGTTCTTGTCATCCTTTCTTCCTCCTTATTTTGCCCCATAGTGTACATCACCATTTGACAAACCATTTTTAAATGTTTATTTTCTGTCTTCTCTCTCTACTGCCCACACTGCAATATATACTCCATTGAGGGCAGGGACTTTGATTTGTTCATGGCAAAATAACATTATTCTAGATTAGAACCTGGTACACTATATGGGCTCAATAAATATTTATTGAATAAGTGGATACATTATTCTGTGGAGAGAAAATTCATCCCATCTTCAAACGCTATAGTAATTCACAGACAACTTTTATTTGTTTTGATTTGTTTGTTTGACTAAACTTAATGCCATGTGCAAAGAAATACAAGGGATACTTAAATCAGTGATCTTCTTGCCCAGATATCAATTTTGCTTTAATACTATAAGTAAATTATTTCTCTTTTGAAAACCATATGAACACTCAACCCTCTTTTTCCTACACTATCCCATCACACTCATAGAACACAGATCCGTCTATATTTTTAGCAGAAACCTGCAATGAATAATGAAGTAAAAAGAGAATACTTCAGAGAAAAGCAAACGTCAGTGTCTGGAGTTTTCTTACCCTTTAAAGTTCTTTCATTTACTAACCTCCAACATGTTAATTCTGAATGGCACTATATTCCATCCCCTTTAACATTGTCCTGAAGACTCTCTCTTATTTAGGGGGGCTCCAAAATCACTGCAGATGGTGACTGCAGCCATGAAATTAAAAGGTGCTTGCTCCTTGGAAGAAGAGCTATGACCAACCTAGACAGCATACTAAAAAGCAGAGACTTTACTTTGACAACAATGGTCCATCTAGTCACGTATGGATGTGAGAGTTGGACTACAAAGAAAGCTGAGTGCCAAAGAATTGATGCTTTTGAACTGTGGTAATAGAGAAGATTCTTGAGAGTCCCTTGGACTGCAAGGAGACACAGCAAGTCTATCCTAAAGGAAATCAGTCCTGAATACACATTGGAAGGACTGATGCTGAAGCTGAAACTCCAATACTCTGGCCACCTGATGCAAAGAACTGACTCATTGGAAAAGACCCTGATGCAGGGAAGGATTGAAGGTGGGAGGAGGAGGGGCCGACAGAGGATGAGATGGTTGCATGGCATCACCAACTCAGTAGACATGAGTTTGAGTAAACTCTGGGAGTTGGTGATGGACATGGAGGCCTGGCGTGCTGCAGTCCATGGGGTCACAAAGAGCCAGACAGGATTGAGCAACTGAACTGAAAGACTCTTTGAATATACATTGAAAAAATATTCCTGGAGCACAAAAGGTACACGTTATCTGGTTCACTTTACCATTTCTGGGACTCCTGGTTTACAGGTGTGCTGCTGCTGCTTGTGTGCAGGAGCTAAAATGTGGAACTCCTGTATTGGATGGAATGTTTATCTGGCCATTTAGCTAAGGGAGGCATAATTCTGCTGTTGAAAGGGGCAAACAAAAAACCATGGAGAAATAGTGGGGTTTATGTTGAGGCCGAGAATCCCTACGATTTGCCTACTGGATTTAACTTATCTCACAAGAGCTGGAGCAGCACTGACACCACCATTCATGCTTGGGGCTATGGTGAGTCAAGGAAGGGCTTTTTCTGCTTGGCCAAAAAATTTTCTCAGGGAGCATGACAGCATTTGGCTCCAGTGGTGGTAGAATTTCCAACTGTGAAGTCACAGATCTGCACAGGGAGAGTGAGTGAATCCTTGCTTATTTGGTGCTCTGGGTGGGAGAAAGTGGGTAAAAGTAGACTACTTTCTTCCCAAGAGAGTATTTCTTTTGGTGTAGAGCAGCCTACTTCACTTCCCTAAGGTGAGGAAAATCAAGCTCATTGATATAATTACCCACAGTACCTTCTGTTATGCTCGTGTGGCTAGCTGGCATCAACCTGCCTTCTAGAGAAAAGACTTAGGTTCTGTTAAAACTACCAGGCTTTTGCTCTATTTTACTCAACTTCTTAGGCTCTTTTTTTCATTCTTGCCTCACAAGCCTGTGGATATATTTCAATTAATCTAAGAGAGATTTCAAGGTCATTAAAATTAATCTTTTGAAAGGTACAAACGTGCACTGTCAAATTTGTAATTTTTAAAGAATTAGCCTTTAATTTAGTAGATATTCTATAAAATCTATAATGGCATACAGTAGAGAGGAAAGATTATTCAACTATACCTTGGAAAAGCAACAATCACTGCTAGCATTGTTGAATTGCATCATGAGATATATTCTTCTGAGTGAATAATTCTACTAGTAATTTAAATAATATTATTTCCACAGCATTTTAATGCTGCTGCTGCTAAGTTGCTTCAGTCATGTCCGACTGTGCAACCCCATAGACGGCAGCCCACCAGGCTCCGCCATCCCTGGGAACTTCCAGGCAAGAGTACTGGAGTGGGTTGCCATTGCCTTCTCCAGCATTTTAATGCAGAAATTATTATATATATAATTATAATTATAACACAATTATAGTATATTGTGATTAGAAAAAATAAATATTTTACAAAATATTACATAGAATTTAAGTAAATCACATAATCTGATTGTACATTTACATTTACAAAAAAATTGTATCACCATCTTCCACCATTCTCAGGTGTGGCATCTTTATTGCCATAAGCATTTTAATGCAGAAATTATATATATATATATATATAAAACACAACTGAACACCTAGAAACATTCTGGCAACCAAAAAAGCCATATGCATGTACTATTGAAATTAGAAAATTAGATTTTAACCTTTAATGCATTTTTAAACATAGCTATCACATAAGAAAGCAGCTGGGCTTATTATGGGTCCAGAGACTTCCAAATTAAACAGTGTGTGCTAAAAATAGAATCTAATCACGCAGAGACAGGTTTTTTTTTTCCTTTAAACTTATTCAGTAATATTTAATTTCCAACAAATACAGATTGCCAGCTGTTAACATCCTCTTAACTGCAAAATGAGGATAAGAAATTTAATGCCAGTGACTTTGTATTTATGACTGTCGCCTATAAATTACACAGTGGTTTTGGTAGAGTATTTATTTGCATTTTTTCCCACTTGAAATTTATTTCAAATACGACAAACTAATTCCCTGTGAAACAGCGTTAGTTTTCACCTTGAGAAACTACTTAGTTTGTTTGAGCACCCTTTAGGATCTCAACAAACAACTAAGTAAAACTAGAATTGGGACATTGAATGACATTTGAAGTTAAGGATCTGCAACTCTTCAAACACACCATCTTATTTCATTCCAGTCAAATCTAAACTGGGAAATATTGAGATAGAAGCAAGGAGGTAATTTTTAAGTTAATTATCAGAGTTCTAGTGTATTTTATTTAACTTAGATAAATAAAAAAGGAGTGCTGTTATTAATTAATTTGAAACAGCAGTTTAAAACAAGAACAGATGTGGTGGGGAAAAAAGGAATAGTCACCTTAGACTAAACCAAAGATATTATTATTAGCTGTAAATTTCTTAAATGTCAGAACTCTGTTATATTTTGTGTGGCATTTCTAATAAATATTGTTAATTACAGTTTCACATATTATAAAATTTATCACCCTAATTAAAATAGGCAATTGAACCAGTAGCAACAAGTGTCTACTTTCCTTAAGAAAAAATGTATGTGAGATAATTCTGATGTCTCATTTGGTCTTGACAATGGAACAATGTCTTAATAGAATTGAGTTTAACCAAAAAAAGATGTAGAGAATTGCTAGATGGTGAAAGCGACTGAATTCTGAGTTTCTATATGAACGATTTTTGTTATATTTATGAAGAATCTAAAAATCTTAAGTAAATTAATCTTAATAAGGAAACTTTAGCAGTATAATTGTAAAATATAGCATGATAGTTTAAAAGAATGGATCTTAATATATACCAGACTTAAAATACATAAAAGCATTTAGGAGAAAAAGTCCCTATCAGTCTACATTCATTCAGAGCCACTAGAAATAATGTAGAATCAGAGATGTATACATGAATCAATCTTACATGATTGTAGGAACTTGTAGAACACTCTCAGCCCCACTGTTTCTTCTTTTCTAGTGTTGAGTAGGAAGTCCCTGGACAATCAGAGGGAATGTGCGGGAGAGGAGTGACACTTGAAGATCCCGAGGAACAAGTGGGGCTTGTATTAACATCTATCTTTCATTAGAATCCTTGATGGTCTCCATTGAGCTCTTGCCACACTCACACCAGGATTTGGAGAAGTTAAATAAAAAATCTCTTGGGAGTTGGCCGTGAGGTACACACAACTGCTGCTGAAAAAAACAAGGTGAGCAAGCAAATACAGAAAGAAGTACATGATTTAAATTCAACCTTCCGAGAATAAACATGGCCAGTGCTTCCAAACTTCACATGTACTGCCTTCTGACCAATCTTAACCAGAAACATTCTAGTTCAGCTTAGCCAAAATAACACATTAGAAGCCAACCATACTGACAAAATAGAAGTATCAACAAGAGTTCAGTTCAGTTCAGTTCAGTCACTGAGTCGTGTCCGACTCTTCGCAACCCCATGAATCGCAACATGCCAGACCTCCCTGTCCATCTCTAAATAAGCTTCCACCTTAAAATCCATATGCCCTGTCTTGCCTGATTCCTTTCTTAGAGAATTTGAACCTCTTATGGAGTTCATATCACAATTCTGAGATGAATAACCTTCATGGTCATGAGTAGCTTTGATTATAATTGAGTTCAAAGGCTTTTACTGGCACTTGGTGGTTCAGAATCACAAAGTGAGCAGCTTCAACATTTCTTTACCTATTAACTGCTATCTTTACTGAAAGAAATCTCTTGTTTTCTGTCTTTTTTATCAGTGAATCAAGTTTAAAATGTATGGGTTTGCTAGTATTTTTATGAGAAATAAATTAAAATTCAGAGAAGCCCATTTATTATATGACAAATAAGTTACACATAGTCTTTTAATTTTCCTTTGGATATGATTTAAGGAGAACTATCCTCTTTTGTTTACTTATTGATGCCTAATTTTTTTTTCATTTCCTACCACAAGGAAAAGTAAAAGAAAAAAAGGAAAATCAAAAACTGTAGGATCTTTGTACTACCTAGAATTTATTAGTCTAACTGTATCATACTTTTTTTCCTACAAGGATTCAAATTTATCTCCATTCCTGAGGAGACCAACTTCTTTCATCAAATGCATTATCATTCTTCCCAATTTATAGTAAGGTCTCCACTGAGGTCTGCTATTTTAGCAAACCTCTAGTTTAGATTGCTTTACTGATTGAACTTATTTCTTGAACCTGTATAGACTTCTAAACAAATGAGTAAAAAGGACAAATTTCCTCAGAGAGAATCAGCATTCTGAGAGAGAGTAATTTCTTCTTTCCTTCTCACCTTATAGCAGCCAACATTTAGGGTTATAAATGTGGATGATTCCACTGAGCAGCATGTGCCCAAGACAGCAGGTCCCTGCCAACTGAGCAGGATGAGTTGACCCACTGCTATTTGGGGCCAAATGGCTTTCTACCAAGACACTGACATGGGTGAGCCGAGATCCTGTCCAAGGTCATTTCATGCTATTGACACACTTGGAAAAGAGATTTGCAATATTTAAATTTGTTCCGTCTACTCGCTCATTAAAAAGATAAGGCAGTGAAAGTGAATTCACATCAAGGATACTAACTAAAGTTAACTCATAACAAAATATGAAAATACCACTTCCTTTCTCTAATACGTAAGCTGAGACAAAAGAATCTGCAATTAATATTAAGTGAAAAATATTATAGACCCTAGAAAACTTTTCCAAGGCTCTAACCTATAACCTTCTGCCTCATAAATTCTTGCCAGTGTTATCCTAAACCAAAAATGCACAGACAATACTGCAGAGGCTGATTCAGGTTAAAATAAGAAGGGAAGTTACATGGAATTTTTGTTTTGAATGCATAGAAAAACCTGTGCTAGTATAGGGTATAATTTAGAAATTAATGTCTACCCATACTAATAATTGATTCAAATAAAGTAAGACAGTTTTATGGTAACTTTTGAAAAAATAGAGAGTTATATAGTAAATTTATAAGAATATATATTCTGGAAATGATTGGTTTTTATATCATCATTTTATGGCTACTATTAATATAAAGGAAGGCATTTTTCTAGAATCTTATTTATTTTCGTTGCATCTTTCACTGAACACTTTTTTATTTCCAATATTTTCCTTTGTTAGACATTTTCCCCTCTCTTTTATGTATCAACATTTCTTCATTTCATCTTGATAACACTTTGAATGAATTTTACCTCTTAGAATATATTTTTTCTTTTTTTTTTTTTTTTGCCAATACAGAAGTCCTTCTGTATTTTAGTACACTTCAAGGTCTGCTTTTATGTGACAATTTCCTTTCCCTCCTGTTCCCTATTTCTGGCATATAAGACAGCCATTCTGGCACAGACATAAAATTAGTTTTGCTCAATGGATTTCTTGTCATGCATGTGCACAAAGCTTCATTTACCTTTAATTTAGATTTTTGTTTTCCTCTGGTGACTCATTTTGCTGCATCTGTGTTTATTCCACAACCTGTGGATAAGGCATGTTTCTCTGACTGAGAGCTGGCTGAGCATTTGCTGTTGGCTGCCATGTGTTAGCAATTTCTGAATGCAGTTCAGGGGTGCTCTACCTACCGTATCAGCTATTACTGCTTTTATGCATTTCCTATGTGGTAACCAGCTTAGACCCCATTTATTTAGCTCAAGGATTTGTTGTTTTTGCTGTTGTTGATTTGCTGAGTATATAACACATGCTTTTGTTGTTATTTCCTAATGGTAAATAAAACCTTATTGATTTTGGTGATCAATGTCAGATATTTACTTACAATTAGTACTTTGCCCCTGTTCAAATGCTAAACATGATCACAATGCTTTGTTTTCTGTTCTTTCTAAAATTTGCTGTGTATACCTTTCTCCTATAACAATGCAAAACCATTCTAGCCACAGGCTTTTTCCACAGTTCTGTGTGTGTGTGTGTGTGTGTGTGTGTGTGGTAGTTGCTCTGTCGAGTCCGACTCTTTCCAACTCCATGTTTTAGCCCTCCAGGCTCCCCAGACCATGGACTACTCCAAGCAAGAATACTGGAGTGGGTTAGCATTTCCTACTTCAGGGGATCTTCCTGACCCAGGGATAGAACCCAGGTCTCCCACGTTGCACCGAGATTCTTTACTGTCTGAGCCACCAGAGAAGCCCTAGACAGTTTAGATAGTGTTTACAAACATGTTTATCATTCATAGATTCATGCTTAAAGTGTGTTTGGGGTTTCTTTTGAATTTTTAAACCTAGTTTATAATTGGTGCCTTTTTTTAATACTTCTTAAGCATAGGTACTGCTTTCTTAATGTATTAGGTTAACGTATGGGCAATGTATGTAAGGTATGGGCACCTCGGGCTTCCCAGGTGGCTCACTGGTAAAGAACCTGCCTGCTAATACAGGAGACATGAGTTCGATCCCTAGGTCAGAACGATTCCCTGGAGCAGCAAATGGCAACCCACTCCAGTATTCTTGCCTGGGAAATTCCATGGACACTGGAGCCTGGCAGCTACAGTCCATGTGGTCACAAAAAGAGTCAGACATGACTTTGCGACTAAACAACAATAAGTAACAGCAGGGGAAATAAGCTTATACATGCCATAAAAGTTTGCACAGGGAAAAGTTATTGACCAATTTTGGAGTTTGCTTAAATTTTACATTTCTTATGTTTGGGAAGGCAAAGAGATTTCAAATTAGCTAAATTTAATTTTTGTATTTAAGCATAGATGGTTGCTAAGCAGACCATTTACATACATGGATGAAGATTTGCTATCCATTTGTGTGGATTGTTTAACAAATATAACTCTTTCCTGGCAAAGCTATTTGGTTCTGAAATAAAACACCTAGTCACAAATTATCTATTCCTTGGAAATACCTAAAACTACAACTCTATGAAGCATACAAAAATGCAGAGACATTACTCTGCCAACAAAGGTCCATTTAGTCAAGGCTCTGGTTTTTCCAGTAGTCATGCATGGATGCGAGAGTTGGACTATAAAGAAAGCTGAGTGCCAAAGAATTGATGCTTTTCAACTGTGGTGTTAGAGAAAACTCTTAAGAGTCCCTTGGACTGCAAAGAGATCAAATTAGTCCATCCTAAAGGAAATCAGGCCTGAGTATTCATTGGAAGGACTTATGTTGAAGCTGAAACTCCAATACTTTGGCCACCCGATGAGAAGAACTGACTCATTTGAAAAGACCCTGATGCTGGGAAATATTGAAGGTGGGAGAAGAAGGGGATGACAGAGGAAGAGATGGTTGGATGGCTTCACCAACTCAATGGACATGAGTTTGAGTAAACTCCTGAAGTTGGTGATGGACCGGGAGGCCTGGCGTTTTGCAGTCCATGGGGTCGCAAAGAGTCAGACATGACTGAGCGACTAAACTGAACTAAAGGGAAGTAAAAATTTTTCAACTTTGACATTGGGGAATTTATATAATCCTATTGTGACCTCTGTTCCAATTTCAAGGCTTACCCATCCTGTCATATTTTAAAAACCCTACTGTGTCAG
This sequence comes from Bos taurus, assembly GCF_002263795.3. Classification (NCBI taxonomy): domain Eukaryota; kingdom Metazoa; phylum Chordata; class Mammalia; order Artiodactyla; family Bovidae; genus Bos; species Bos taurus. Next base: position 32,567,525 of record NC_037333.1, on the reverse strand, counting down.
AACCATGGTCATTTTTTCTGTATTAGATGACGCTAACCATAAAAGTCCATAATGACTTCAATATTTTATCTGTTTCCTAGGGCTGGTGTAGCAAAGGGCCACAAACTGAGTGAACTGCACAAATAAATTTATTCTCTCAAATTCTGTCTTTCAGTCACTCAGTCATGTCTGACTCTTTATGACCCCATGGACTGCAACACGCCAGGCTTCCCTGTCCTTCTCCATCTCTCAGAGCTTACTCAGACTAATGTCCATTGAGTCAGTAATGCCATCCAACCATCTCATGCTCTGTTGTCCTCTTCTACTGCCTTCAATCTTTCCCAGAATCAATGTCTTTTCCAGTGAGTCTGCTCTTTGCATCAGGTGACCAAAGTATTGAAGCTTCAGCTTCAGCATCCTTTCAATGAATATTCAGGACTGACTTCCTTTAGGATTGAGTGGTTTGATATCCTTGCGGTGCAAGGGACTCTCAAGAGTCTTCTCTAACACCCATTGCACATGCATGCACATTTGCTTCAGTCGTGTCCAACTCTGTGCAACCCCATGGACAGCAGCCCACCAGGCTCCTCTGTCCACGGGATTCTCTAGGCAAGAATACTGGAGTGGGCTGCCATTTCCTTCTCCAATTAGAAGGCATCAATTCTTCAGTGCTCAGCATTCTTTATGGGCCAACTCTCAAATCCATACATGACTATTGGAAAAACCATGGCTACACAGACCTTTGTCAGCAAAGTAATATCTCTGCTTTTTAATACACTGTCTAGGTTTGTCATAGCTTTTTTTTTTCCAAGAAGCAAGAGTCTTTTAATTTCATGGCTGCAGACACCATCCGCAGTGATTTTGGAGCCCAATAAAATAAAGTCTGTCAATGTTTTCATTGTTTCCCTATCTATTTCCCATGAAGTGATGGGACTAGATGCCATAATCTTAGTTTTCTGAATGTTGATTTTTAAGCCAGCTTTTTAAATTTCTTATTTCACTTTCATCAAGAGGCTCTTTAGTTCCTCTTTGCTTTCTGCCTGCCAGAAGGGTGGTGTCATCCACATATCTGAGACTATTGATATTTTTCTCCAGCAATCTTGATTCCAGCTTGTGCTTCATCCAGCCTGGCATTTCACATGATGTACTCTGCATATAAGTTAAACAAACAGGGTAACAATGTACAGCATTAACATACTCCTTTCCCAATTTTGAACCAGTCCATTGTTCTATGTCTGATTCTAACTGTTGCTTCTTGGCCTGCACAAAGGTTTCTCAGGAGGCAGGTATGGTGGTCTGGTATTCCTATCTCTAAGAATTTTCCATGGTTTGTTGTGATCCACAGAGTCCTAAAGGATAAATTTAAAAATCAAGATGTTGACTGGACAATGCTTCTTCCATAGTTTCTAGGTGGGGGATCCTTCCTTGACTCTTCCAGCTACCAGTAGCCACAGGTACTCCTTAGTTGGTAGCAACTTAATTTCAGTCTCTGCTTCCATATTCACATAACCATTTCCCCTCTGTGTTTGTCTATGTCTTGTGTGTGTCTGTGTCCAAATTTCCCACTTTTTCTTTTTTCATGTGTGAATATTTTTTTTAATTTTAATTTTTAACACCAAAATACTTTGTATTGGGGTATAGCCAATTAACAATGTTGTGATAGTTTCACCTGAAAATTTCCCAACTTTTCTAAGGGTAGAAGTCATATTGGATTTAGATCCACTTCCCTGATGTCTCAGATGGTAAAGAATCCACCTGCAGTGCAGGAGACCCAGGTTTGATCACTGTATCAGGAAAATCCCATGGAGAGGGGAATGGCTACCCACTGTAGTATTCTTGCCTGGAGAATTCGATGAATAGAGGAACCTGGCAGGCTACAGCCCATGGGTCACAAACAGTCAGACACAACTGAAGCAAGTGAACACACACACACACACACATAGTCCATTGGCTAGAAGGATAAAGAAACAAGGAAAATATGGTCTAGCTGTGTAGACAAGAAGAAAAGAATAATATAGATTCTTCTGAGTAGAAAGGAATCTCTGCCGTTCTTTATACAATGGTACTCTGGTGCATTGTAGTGCATTGCACAGGATACTGTGGTTATTATCTGACACGATCTGGGTAAACAAATCTGGTCTCCCTAGAACGACATCAATTGATGCTATTGTCTCATAAAAAATTTATCAGCTGCATTTTCTCTCCCTCTCAAAATAATCTGAACTAGATAATAATTTATATGGTCATCCTATCAATGAGGATAAAATTCCAAAGATATGAATGTAAAGGGGATAATCCCCATCCTCACACACCTTTCATAAAAGAATACATCAACTGTACCAATTAAAAACAAGATTTCAACTTGCTTCTAGAGGAAAAAAAGGTTCTTGTAATATGTTTTCAATCCTACAAGAATGATACTTGGCAAGATTATGGACCATATGTCTTTAGCAGTCTCTAAACCAGAATGATTGAAAAGGTGTTTAATATATTTTAATAAAGTATAATTGCATACCTTTCTGAAAATGTAACCTTTAAAAATATAACTTCTAACTGATCTGAGAAAAATAGATTTCAAGGCATCTGTGTAATAGTCTTATCTGCACTCAAAAATAAATATACCTTAGGCACTTTCTAAATGAAAGTTTTCGATGGATGTGATCATTATAATGAATATTAATTAAGAAAAAGGCTGAATAATAAAGAACTTATACTAAGCCTCTAAGTCACTATGATTCTGCCTAACTGAATTGAATATGGCTTTACTTTGCTTGTAAAAGCAGGTGTTGAAATATTCTTAAGATTGTCCTTGAGATTTCTTCACACTTCTTGGAATCCCTCATTATAATGGAATGCTCCATTCACTGCATGTACTAGATTTAAGAAACAAAATACCCTCTCATTTTTTTAATTAGTCAAAATATAAAGAGAACTTGAACTCAAAAGATCTCATTTATCTTTTGCTATACCTCTATAGAGTGCTTCTATAGCTCTGTTGCCAACCCCTTGATATAAAAGAACTTACAAACTCTGGAGTTTCTGCTTTGATTCTCCTGTAGAGAATTCAGGGAGGCACTGTTCAAATCCCTATAATGGCTAAAGGATTTAGCTTAGCCTTTATAGAAGAGTTGTTAAAGTAATCAAGGCTATACACATGACTTTTATAAGTAGTTCACATAAGAATTCAAGCATATGCGTGAACGACATGATTGAGAATACATTTCCCAGTAAACGTTTCACTAAGGTCAATGCATTTTATTTCATCATGATATTCTTTCTCACGGGTTACATGTGAACATTTATAGGCATCCCATAGTCTTGCCAAAATCTGTCAGCTCACAATGAAACACAGCTGAAAAGCTTTGCAGTATTCACTGACCACAAACAAAATTTTCTGAATGTCCAGAGTTTTATACAAGTCTCCTGTGGCATTATGCTGGGAGAAAAAAATTTTTACTCCAATTTTTTTACTACTGCATGAAAATCCAAAATAGTTTGATTGTCCTTAATAGCTACCTAAGAAGAGAGAGTTCATATTCTGCATGGTAATAACAATATTACCAGTGGTTTCCTATGTAACAAACTCAAAAATAATTCTCCAATTACAACCACAGATATGTTGCTCATTCAATAACATAGAAATTTGGACCATAAAATTACTCTCAATATACATGCCAAAATATTTGCTTTAGAAAGCATTTAGACAAATTCCTAATCAAAAAAGAAGGAAGGATGGAAGGAAGAAAAAAGAGAGTGAGAACATGATTAGTTGATGGTAAAACTACCTTTTATACTTTTGCACTTAGCACTGTGAAGAAAGCTAGAATATTTCACCATAAAAAATGAATTTATATCAACAGTTTGGCTGACATGTGCTTTAAAACTACTGTAACAGCAATTAACATTTCTTCCAGTAATATAATTTTCAAGGGTTCTTAAGTCATTAAGATAGATAATTAGCATTTGATATTAATAGAGATATTTGCAATCTAGGTATGAATACTTGCAACACTTATTTAATAATCATTCTGTAAAAGTCTCCAGATTTTCTAAGCACATACTTTGGAAGAGCACTTTAGAAAATAAATTTCTCATTTTTAGTAGCCTAATAAGTAACTCTCAGTGAGGTACAATTTTTTTTAAGAGTGTAAATAGAATCAATTAAGATGTGCAAAATGAGTAACGTGTATGATTTGAGTTCCAGTGAAGCATGAAAATAAAGCAATGTTTGACATTCGTTTGACAAACATCTTAAAAATGGATTTTAGATGACTTATATTTTAAAATAAAACGGATTATTAAGTGAAGAGTAAAAAAGTTGTTTATAAGCCTCAAAAAAGGAAAGGTGTCACCTTCAAAACCTTATTTTGGATTTTCAGTGTATAAATCACTATTGAATTCTGGACACTCATGATCTCATGAGCAAAAATGGTTAAAAGTTTAATCTTGTTTTTATGGTATTACAGTAAATATAACTCCATTCCAGCTATTCCTGCCTAAATCCACCATTCTCTTAAATATTCTGCCTAAAAAAAACTATAAATATAGATGCCAAATAATGACATCCATTTTAATGCAGCCTTAGTTAGTACGGAAATTGTGTTGTCATCCCTGATTAGGAAGCTATTTATTGGTATTATGACAACAGCGACACAGCTAATATTTATTAAGCACCACTGTGGGCAAGGCACTGTTCAGGGTGCACAGGTGTGTGGAGGAAAGAACCTAGAATTTTTAGTCAGATAGACTTGGATTTCAAATTCAACTCCTTCCTTTACTGTTGTGTACTCCTAGTAAGTCACTGAGCTTTTCTGAGATTGTTTTCTCTGAGTCTCAGTTCCCTCATCTTTAATTATTAAATACTTAATATTCCATATGGAATGAAATTTCTGAGGTATAAATAAAAAGTTATTCTTAAAATTTTATGCAAAGAGTAAACACTCAAATATTAGTTCCAGTCCATTCCTGAACTCTGCTCTTGTCTATTTTATTCACTTATTTTCTTTTTATGCTTACATTGCAGAGATTTATAGATTTTTTCACTATCTACTCATTATATTTTTATAAAAACTCAAGAAGAGCCAGAGGATGTTCATTCTATTTCAACTTTACTATCAAAGACATTTCTACATGTTCTCCTGAACTGCTGCTACTGTGCTTCTGTGGTCTACATTCAGTATATTTCCTTTTTAAAAATTTTTTTTGCACTTTCCACATTCCATTTGCTGCCTTGTAGGAGAAGGCAATGGCAACCCACTCCAGTACTCTTGCCTGGAAAATCCCATGAGCGGAGGAGCCTGGTAGGCTGCAGCCCATGGGGTTGCGAAGAGACGGACACGACTGAGCAACTTCACTTTCACTTTTCACTTTCATGCACTGGAGAAAGAAATGGCAACCCACTCCAGTGTTCTCGCCTGGAGAATCCCAGGGATGGGGGAGCCTGGTGGGCTGCCGTCTCTGGGGTCGCACAGAGTCGGACACGACTAAAGCGACTTAGCAGCAGCAGCAGTATGAATTTTGCTCATATTCACCGTTTGTCTGTGTCCTGGATTCACTCTGAATAGGGCACTCTTTTGATGCTCATCCTTTATTTACTCAAATGTTTTGAGTCATTTAACACCCAGGCTTCCTGGTCCATCTCTCATTTCATTGTTCTTATGTTCTACGGATTTCCCTGACTACACTGGAAACATGTTTTGTCTTTTTCCTAGTCCCTTCTATAGGATTCAAGTTGTAGCTACTGTTTTAAACATGTTTTTTTTTTCATGGAACAATATGTTAAGGATTTGTAAGGGCTGTAAAATATTCTTCTATAATGTTCTTAATGGTTATATATGTAAGATGTGTCATATAATTAAGACAATCTTGTTAAATATATGTTTCTTCTATTTGCTACCACAAACAACACTAAACATCTCTGAAACTAAATTTTGAGGCAGCTTTGGTAAGATGCTCATCAATATGTCCAGATGATAAAGATCATAAATCAACCTAATGGCTGATATTATAGCCATACTCTATTGGCTTTTAAATAAAATATATTCTATATGCCATAAGAGGAGAGTGGAAAAGCTGGCTTAAAACTGAACATTCAGAAAAACTAAAATTATGGCATCAGGTCCCATCCCTTGATGGCAAAAAGAAGGGCAAAAAGTAGAAGCAGTGACAAATTTTATTTTCTTGGGCTCCACAGTCACTATAGATGGTGACTGCAGCCATAAAAGACACTTGCTCTTTAAGGAACTCTATGATTTTATATTTATATTTAAGAATATTAAAAAGCACAGACATCCCTTTGCCGACAAAGGTCTGTATAGTCAAAGCTATGGTTTCTCCAGTAGTCATATATGGCTGTGAGAGTTAGACCATAAAGAAGGCTGAGCACCGAAGAATTGATGTCATCTAACTGTGGTGAAGACTTTTGAGAGTCCATTGGACAGCAAGGAGATCAAGGCAGTTGATCCTAAAGGAAATCAACCCTGGATATTCATTGGAGGGACTGATATGAAGCTGAAGCCACCTGATATAAAAGCCGACTCATTGGAAAAAACCCTGATGTTGGGAAAGATTGAAGGCAAAAGGAGAAGGGGACAGCCAAAGATAAAATGGTTAGACAGCATCACCAATTCAATGCATATGAATTGGAGCAAACTCCATTATATAGTGAAGGATAGTGGAGCCTGGCATGTTTCAGTCCATGGGGTCACAAAGAGTCAGACATGATTCAGTGACTGAACAATAACACCAATGCTATATATATAATTATATATGCATGCTACATGTAAAGATCATATATACATATAAATTTATAATATATGAATAATACACTTATTTTTAGATGTTTAGTTTTTATACCTTTTTAGTATTTTCTTTGGGTTTACAGTGTATCATTTTTTCCCCAGTCTATTGAACACATAATTCATTATAATTACTTTTTACACATTTAAAGCTCCAATTTTTATTTTTCAAAATACAATTATTTGGGCAATTCATATGTTTAGATATGAAGAATTCTCAATAGAATTATCATAAATAAACTGGAATTTCAGGGTTTACTTTTAATTTCCATTTTAATTTTCTTTCTGTAAGAAGAGATATATAGAATCATAACTTTTTAATTTTATCATTAAAAAAATCACTTGTTATATCAGATTTTATTGGTTACTTATCACATTTTGCCTATAGCATCAATTTTTGAAAATGTATTGAGCTATAATATTAAATTTAAAATTGTGTTCTGAAACCTAGTTCATCTGTCATCTTTCTGAGAATCCTTTGAATTTGAGACTAGAACAATAGGACAATTCTAATAAACTTCCTTATCTTTATGTCTTCTTCCTCTGAAGGAAGTTTCACCATTTTTAACCTAATCTTACCTGCTTTAAGTGGCAGGAAATGATCATTACAAACTGTACTACTCTCCATCACATGGCAAATAAACCTATGAGCTCTTCATATTAGCGAAAAAGATAAAAATAGTAAACAGCTGTAGGTTCTATGCCTTGAAATTTTATCACAGACTTTTCTAATCACTACATACATTTTTCCTAACAACACTCTGAAACCCATATTATAAAATCATTATTTCACAAGGGGAGTAACCACAACTTACAGAAATTAGTAACTAAAAAGTATAAGATATTATCCCAGGTATGCCTGACAACATATTCTATAATCGTACATGTAATAGAAATATAATTTAATATCAAAAGGTAGTATAGTGGAATAAAATTAAGTATCATGAGTAGTCATGTGCACTAGTTCCATGCTTTTAAATACGATATTTATAATCATCCATAGTCTAGCAATAAAAGTTGTGGCTCAGAAAAAATAGAAAAATATGTAGTAGCTGCTAATTTTATATTTTATCTTTTTCAAATGTGGAACTAGAAAATTTTAATAGATAATCTTACCCTGAAAAAAATGATATTGATATTGTGGGCTGACTAATTTCAGTATTTATTTTTCACCTTAGTTTTTTAAATACTATAAATCCATATAAATCTAAAATTATAAATCCAAGAGTGAAGAGTTCAGCCTTTGGATTAATTTTAACAATTCTTCAAAAATACTTCTGTTTTTCTTAAATAGCAGTTTTCATGTTGGTGGTTTTAATAAACCACTTTAAATTACTCAATATTACTGGATTTAATATTTTTATGATTTTGTGATTTAATATTTTGAGTAATTGGAAAGTTATGGATAGTAGCTAATTAACTGTTAAAAGTGCTTTTAAAGAGATACTGGCATTCTAAAGCTCACTGTTCTGTTATAAATAATCTTTTCTAATTCACTATATATTTTTCTATTTTTTGTTTATGTCTCTACTTTCTCACTCTCACTCACATTCTTTTTCTTTCATTTCTTCATTTACTTCTATTCTTCCTTAATTGAAATCCTAAGGGAAAGAAGTATGTGTTTACACTTGGATGTCCTTACTGAGTAGAGTATGTCTTCCATTATTTATTTTTAAGAATATGTAAGTGGAAGTTATTTCTCTTACAAGTGGAGTAAAAAAGTAAGTAATAAGTTGATAACATTTTCTGTAAAACATTGGTTTTCTATAACACTAAGTATAGTCCTCATCTCTAAGAAGGAATAGGTCATTAGTATTCACGTTCTTATAGGCCCCTTTTTTGTATGATAAGTCCACCTGATGTAAATTCATTCAAATTCAACTAAATTTTACCACAGACTCTTTTGACTCTTCAGAATTCTTCCAACTGTTTCCCATGTGCTATAGATGAGAACCATATTTTTTTTAACATTGTATTTATCAAATTCTTTTTGCTTATAGACAGACAGTTCCCAACTTAACAGGTAACTGCTGTAAAGAAGCACAGAATACAACATTTTTTTATATAAGGTTAGAATTGGTGATATGATTGCTTCCTTGTTTCAATATATTTATGATTCCAGGTATACTCCTCCCCTTTTTTTGTATCATGGAAAAGACTCTTTGTAAAAGCTGTCTACAGTTAGCCTCAGAAGGCACTCTAATAATTTTTAATACCAAAGATATTGTTATACAGGTTAAAAAGTACAAGCTAAGTTTCCATTGTGATGTGGAGCTTATTCATTTTTATTTTCTCTCATCTTTTTTTCTCTCAAATGCACTACAAATTTCCTTTACATCACATCATGATAGAGCAATTTCTTTGATACAGTTGACAAAATAAAAATTAAAATCTTTTATGACTACAGATAGCTTTTGCTTAAATTCTGCTATTTTAGTACTTTTGTATTAAATAATACTTTTAGATTTTAAATTTAAAATATTATATATAACATGCTTCTATCATGGCATAATTGTAACTATATTGGTCATTTCAGGAATCATAGTGAAATATTAAAATTATAGAGTTTTGGAAACCTCTTCTTACATATATGAGCATACCTTTATTGTAATGCTACCTCTCCACCAAGAAATTCTGCCTTTTAGAAATGATTTTGTGTTTATAAACAAAGCTCAAACTAGGCATATTGGTTGATATATACTTGAAGTGAAGTGAAATGAAAGTTGCTCAGTCGTGTCTGACTATTTGCAACCCCATGGACTATGGCAGTCATGGAATTCTCCAGGCCAGAATACTGGAATGGCTAGCTTTTCCTTTCTCCAGGGGATCTTCCCAACCCAGGGATTGAACCCAGGTTTCCCACATTACAGGCATATTCTTTACCAGTTGAGCCACCAGGAAAGCCCAAAAATACTGGAATGGGTAGCCTATCTCTTCTCCAGCAGATCTTACTGACCCAGGAACCCAACCAGGATCTCCTGCATTGCAGGTGGCTTCTTTACCTGCTGAGCTACCTGTTGTTTAAATTTAAAAATCAATTGAATAACTTTATTAAATATATCCTTAAAATTCCAAGGTTAAGATAAATAAGGTGATTTTTTAAACTTAATTACTTATTTTCAATTTTTATCTATTTGAATTGCTTGTACTGGCTAATATATCAAATTATTCTATAAAGTATGATGTATAAGTATACCCCATAAAGCTAAGGGTCATGTTTTTCCTTCTATGATATACATTTTTATTTGTGAGACATTTCCATTGGCTACTACATAAATAAGTTAAGCTTCATATTAAATGCAATTACTTGCCCATTGCTTATAACAATCATTTTTTCCTAACCGAATTACAACAATCCAGAATGTATGGTTATGTGTGCCCAGTTAGAATTGTCCTAGAGTATTTCATAAGTCCTTTGAGGGTACCCTAAGCACCCAATACTATTCTAAAACTCTTTCAGAACTCAGTCCCTTTCCCACAATCAACTGAACAGGTATATCCGACACTACTTTAAAATCTCTTATAAAATTAAACAAATTGGACCTGTTTGTGGTTTTGTCTGCTGATTTTGAAATTGACATTGGTGGTTGTCTTTCAGGAATTCATTGAGGTGGCAGTGTACCATGGCAGAAATAAACTGCTCATCTGCTTGATGGATGGGCATAGAAAAGGAAGTAGAGTATGGCAGATTTCCCCAAAGGTCACTGCTTCTTAGGGCTATGGAGTGTGAATGGAGGAATCACTTTGTCTGGCTGTTAACTGACTTGGCTGCTGAATTGGAAGCAGTAAGTGCTAATGTCGGACAGAAGATTCAGAAATGCCATGCCCCCTATGCTTTTGTTCTCTTAACCAAAAGAGACCTCACTGCACCAAAATAAAATGTAAATTTACATTTCTATAATGGCAACATGGCCAATAAAGTCACCAAATGTTCAGAGTTTTCTATTAAATGTCTAGTAATAAATATCTCCATACATAATGATAGTTTGACATCCTTCTATTTAGTTTGGCTTCAAGCTGAATTCATTTTTTAAATGAATACTCTGGCAAAAATATACAGTGATTCTGAGTTACTGACCTTAAGCAATCAATGTTCTTCATGAGGGCACTTTAATGTACTAGACATCGTAGAGGTATCACTTGGCTCAGGTATGTTTGCTTAGAATATATAGACTCTGTTTTGGATTCAAATGAACCAATTATAATATAAATCTGCTCTATCAGATCCTAGTTACTTACAATTGCAGCAATGTATGCTTTATACAGCAAGCTCAGAGTTATCAGTCTATCATTCCATCTGTCTCTTTTAAATTTAAAATATTAAAAAAACAAACTATCTCATCTTCTCATCTAATTCTAGCCAGCTTTTTATTTAGCAGTTTTGGATCTCTTGAGATGAAAAGCGTTGCAAGACTTAATAAAATGTACACAATAATTGATAAATTTCTACTATTTTAATTTTCTCAAAAATATCTAAAAATTCTATCCTTATTACTTAGCCTTTCCTTTTTCTATTGATGAGTTATTTTTTCAGTCCGTTTTACCCCCATCTCCTAAAAATGGATCACTGCTTTATATTTACCCCAAAGCAATTTGTACATATCTTAAAAATGCCATATATTGAATCACGGTCCCTGGATATCCTATTTTACATATTATGCATATACATACTTTTTAGAAACTAAAGTACTGCCAATTTGTAGGTGTGGTTTTAATTAGTTAGATCTTACATATGACAGCTCTGTGTATATGAGAGTAGGAAACACATGGACAGTTTATTTATAGTTAGCTTATCCTAATCATTCTAATGGCAGAAGTCAGTAATACCTTCCTATATGTAGCAACAAGAGATGATAATACTATATGTTATACCTTATTAAATAGTAGATTATTTAATAAAGTAATGTCCTATAAAGAAGGGAAAATCACTATTCTTTAAAAATGTGCTTTGTGAAAAGTTTGACCTCTCATGTTTAAATACCTATAAATGTTAAGAAAAAGTATATTTACTATAAGAAAACTAGTGTCTTCTACTTAAGGGTGATGAGTGTGTGTGTGTTCAAGTACACACAGAGTTGCACCTGGATATTTTATTGTCAAATTTGAAATTCCCTTTTAAAAATACAAATAGGTATACCATTTTAGACCAAAATATACTATAGAACTTCAAATTGCAAAACTACAATTCAGTGTGTGAGTTCAATATAGTTCATACTGGGAGTTAAAAATTTTAAGTATAGTGGAGGATTCAATTTAAATTAATGTGTCTCTATCAAAATTCCAATTTTTTTGATAGAAATAGAAAAAAATACTAAAATTTATGTGGAACCACAAAAGACCTTGAATAGTCAAAATAATTTGAGAAAGAAAAGCAAAGCTGGAACAACTATGCTACCTAGTTTCAAGCTACTTTACAATGTTATAGTATTTAAAACAGTTTGGTAATGGCAGAAAAACAGACACACGGATTTTTGGAACAGATCAGAAGCCCAGAGATAAGCTCATGTATATATGGTCAATTTTTTCTTTCAGCTTTCAACTCACCACCTCTGTTACCACTCCAGTGAGGGATTTTTTTTTTTTTTTTTTTTCATTTTTGACCGTACCACGGGGCATGCAGTATCTTAGTTTCCCAACCAAAAATCAAACCCATGCCCCTGCAGTGGAAGTACAGAGTCTTAACTACTGGACCACCAGATAAGCCCCATATGGCCAAATAATTATAACAAAGGAACCAAGAATATATCATGGGTAAAGGACAGTTTCTTTAAGAAATGGCTTTGGGAAAACTGGTCAGCCACATGCAAAAGAATGAAACTGGATGACTATCTTACACCACACACAAAAATCAAACCAAAATGGATTAAATATTTGAACATAAGACCTGAAACCATAACACTCCTAGAAGAAAACACAGGCAGTTAGCTCCTAGACATACATCTTAGTGATGATTTTTTGAACCTGGCACCAAAAGCAAAAAATGCAAAACTAAACAAGTGGGACTACATCAAACTTAAAAACTTCTGCAAAACAAAAGAAATGATCTACAAAATGAAAAGGCAACCTACTGAAGGGAGAAATATTTGCAAATTATATATCTTATAAGGGGTTGATAAAAAACTCATATAGATCAAGGAAAAAAATAATCCAATTTAAAAATGGGCAGATCTGAATAGACATTTTTCCAAAGAAGACATCGTTAGTTGGACATCACCCAGTCATGTCCAACTCTTTGCAACCCCATGGACGGTGGCTCACTAGGCTCCTCTGTCCATGGGATTCTCCAGGCAAGAATACTGGAGTGGATTGCCATTCCCTTCTCCAAAGAAGACATACTCATAGCTAACAGGTTCATGAGAAGGTACGTAATGTCACTAATCATCAGGGAAATGTAAATCAAACCCACAATGAAATATCACCTCACACCTGTTAGAATGGATACAATTAAGACAAGAAATAACAAGTGTTGGCGAGGATGTAGAGAAAAGGAAACCCTTGTGCACTATTGGTGAGAATGCAATTTAATGCAGTCACTGTGGAAAACAGTATGAATTTCCACAAAAAAATTTAAAAATAGAACTACCATAGGATCTAGCAGTTCTATTTCTAGGTATTTATTTGAAGAAAATGAAAACACTAACTCCGAAAGATGTATGCACCTAAATATTCATTGCAGTATTATTTCCAATAGCCATGATATGAAAACACCTCAAGTGTCCATTGATATGTATCAAGCAGTGAATACATATTTCAAGCTCAGACTGTATTTATGACAAAATTATGTTTTTCTTCATATAGACCATTCAATAATAAAACTAAATAGGAAGGTTAAAACAATTAGCTGAATATGCCATAAAAACAAGCTGTATTTAAAGAACAGATTTTGAGTAGCACTGGTATATGTATTTCATACAAGGATGAAAAGGGGTGGCAGCTCTTTGCTTCAATTCATCTCTCAAAGCAGGAAATAAGTCCATATCCTCTTGACTTATAAAGTCATTATTTAATAGCTATTATCTGAGATGTATATTCTCTTCTTCTTTTGGTCTTGGTGAATTATATCATGCATAGCATGCTGATAAGCATTGATTTTAAAGAAGACACTTTATGAAAGAAATAAAAAATCTTCTCAATTTCTTCTGTAAAATTCCTGCTACATACAGATCTCTGCCTGTGTTATTTTTCAAATGCATGTGGAATAACAGAGAATTAATCAGATTAGATGCTGCTAAAAATTTTAATCATATCAGAACTCAGGTCTTTGAATGATAGAAGGCCAATTCCAATTAGTACCTAGAGCAAACTTTTCCAGAATCCTTTCAGCAACCTTACCCATAAAAGAGAGAAATCAAAGGGAAATAATGGACCAGATTTTCACCATTGAGAGGAAGAAAGAGAGTGCCTTGTATCTGGGCCAAGCATTTGCTTCAAGACTCTTGGTAACTTGCCACTCCATAAGGTGGGAAAAGTAATCTCTGCCAAGAAATGGTCACAGTATTATGTTATAAGCCTCTTGTTGGAAAGAGGCTAGAATCAATGAGGGTTTGGCCCCAGGGTGAAGAATTGCTCTCATCCTTCATATCAATACAACACAACTATGCAGAACCCTCTTTTATTTAGCGCTGTATGACATTAAACATAGATCTTAGAAAACTTAAATCTTTAGGTGTGATAGGAAGGGGCAGTCAAATAAACAATCAGCTTGACTAAAGCATTTGACAGAATCAGAGACTTCGTAGTCAGCAGGGGAGTTCCTCTGCCAAAAATCAAATGAATCAAAGAACTTGCCAAGGAACCAGCTAGCAAGGAGGGAGTGTGCAGACAGACACTATGGAGCCCAAGCCTGCTCCTAGAAAGTCTGTTTAAGAGCTTGGCTTCTGGAGGGGTTAGGCTACCAGCTGCCAAGTATGTGGCCACAGCTGTTAGTTTGAAGGGAGAAGCTGAAGTACACAAGGTGAAAGGGGAAAATGATCACAGCAATGTCAAACAGATCTTCTAAATGCACAGTGAATTGTTTTCTCACTGTCATAATACACAACTACTTTAGAGTGGAGAGTTACATTTAGAGTTACATTTTTCTGAATTGATATATGATGCACCAAAGGTAAAGGATAAACATTGTACAGAACTGAAGAGAATTCTGTAATACTCTTTGAAAACACCATCCTTGATGTTTTGGCAAATCCAAAATTATGCAGTAAGCAAAATTATCTTGAGTACACTGTTTCTATTCCTCTATCATTACAAAGGCAATATCTGATTTAATGCTAACCCAAAACAATTCAGGGATCAAGTGGCCCTGCTTGCCCTTTTCCTCCTAGATTAAATCCCAAAAGATAAACCTAGTCTCTTATGTCATCCATATCCTCAAAACTGATTTTTTGTAAGCTTAATTCCCACACAACTTTTTACTCCTCTAGAATTTTTACAGAAGTAAAGTATAACATTATTGTTAAGAAGCTTATATTAACAACAGAGACATATGCTATTTCTAGATCTGGTAACTCCCTTGAGTTTTAGAGGTAAATATAATAAGTACGGAATTATTAAAAGCAAAATAGCCATGTTGTTAATCTTCAGTACAGTGGAGATCAGTATCAGATTTCTTTTGAAAACCCTTAATAATGTGTGGGAGCTTAAAATGTGTACCAGCTTTTGTAAACTTCTTACTGTGAGAACTACTATTGAACTATGTAGTTCAATAATAACCTGAATATCTTGGAGACTTTAACACTTTGGATTCTTCTCTTAAATTATGGTGAAGGTAACTACTTAAATAAAAAGTTCACGGAAATCTGAGTTAAGAACTGGAATAGGAGATCCAAAGGCAGGTAGTCCTGACTAGCCTGATCAAGAACTGCCTACATGGGCTATTCACAAGTACAATGATCCAAAAACCTTTCCATAATGCTTTGAGAGTTATTCTTTTCTTTATAATGTTTTTGAATGTGTGAGTATTTCAGCTAATACTTAAGGTCAATGTTTATTTTTAATAAAAATAGTTAATGCCTAATACTTTAAGTCCAATAATTTTTCAACTCACTAAAAGTTATCCAGATTGATATTTGCTCTTTTGGGTATTATAGAAGGCAAATCCCCTTATGAAGAAATGAAAAACTACGTGGACGGCATATATGGGGATGTTTGAATCATCTAAGTAAAGAAAGGGAACCAAGATTGTGGGAATATTAAATTAGTTTCAATCTTCATTTCTTCAATTCAGAAACAACCAATTTACTATGTACCTAAAATGCACCAGGCATGAGGGCTACCAGACTGGATAAGGCTTCCTTTCCTTGATATAATAAGTACTATTTTTGCACCCTGCACAGATACTTGCAAATCATTTTTAAGTGTGATATCTCATTTGATGCTTATAGGTATCCACTGATGTGGATACCATTTCCATTTAGCCTGACATCAAGTTCCATAAATCTATTTTATTGATGAAAATGCATTATAAATTTTAATAAGCCTTAATACAATAGTAGCATACATATCATACATCTTGTGCCCATAAAAGATTTTTACGGTGATAAGTTAGGTGTCTTAGTCACAATTTAGTTGTAATTCTACAACTAAAAGTATGATTTTGATACCATTTTAATGTTAAGATCCAATTTATTCAACATGTTTAAAGCTGCAATATTGGGAGGGGGGGAGGAATATGTGATTCTCTCTCCCCCTCTTCCCTCCGTCCCTCTGTCTTTTTTTTTTTCCAACTAAGTATTTGACCTTTTTATAAGTGCTCTGACATATTCATCTGTCAGAGGGGAGATTAGAATTTGTACCAGAACTAACACACAGAAAAAGATGAGGTCATATTCTACTTCTGGCATTTGAAAGTAAGATCTTAAAGCACAAAATAGAATATTATCTTGAGAAAGTAATGCGTAACCACCCTGTCTATTTTTTTTAGCTTACCAAAGCCCAAGCCCAAATGATCTGGTTCACAGAGTTCTAAAAAAATAAATCATTTGCCTCTAAAAATAAATCAAGGAAGTTCACTGCTCATTGCTGGAGACAAGTTAGGAACTATCCTATAAGCAGCAATCATTATAGATATTCAACAGCTGTTACAACACAGGCTCAGGTCATTCAGAGGAGGCATTGGCCATAGTTCAGGAGCAGGCTTAGAGTCCCCTGCTAAGTCAGAATTAACCCTTTTGATTCTGAATGGAGGGGATGCACAGTGGGTGCCACAGAGGATTAGCTGGGTGAACTGGGGGTTTTAGGATTTCAGAGCAATGGCTATTTACCAAACTATATGAAATTATTTCACTATTTTATGAACTGGTTTGCTCCTACTATTGTGTACCAGTTGAAGAAACGTAATACAGAATACAGAATAAATAACATGCTGCTTTAACAAAAATAAAACATCAAAAATGCCATAAGGGAGCCTGATCAAGAACTACTTTAGGTTTGAGGCTCTCAGTTGGTGACACTTGAACTGAAATCTGGACCATGAGAAGGAATGTGTACTGGAAAACATTGGGAAGAATATTCTTGGGAATGTGACCAGAAAGTACATTGTGTGACTTAAATGAAAGTCAGCACTCAAGCATATGTATTCATATGTTCCTAAATATTTAGCAATTAATATGAAGATATTATATAATAAAGATGCCATAGTGAAAAATGAGAAAGAGCCAGGAGCAGAAGGAGAGCTGTCAACAGGAATGAGCTTAGGAAATGAATCTTAAAATGTGATTAAAAATATAAAACACTATAGAAGTGTTTTCTAAAAATATAAAATACCATAGAAGGCAAACTCTAATTTCTCAATGAAGGGTCATTAATTACAATATAAAGTAGGCCTAAAATTAAAGAATTGTGTGTGGATCAGATGTCTGTTTTTCAAGGTGCCAAGTGAGAACCTTTTGAAGCATGACTATGTTCAAGTATGAGAGGAAGTTATTTACAACTACTTGGTTCATAGCCTCTTGTATCTATACTCTTAAGCATTTTTCGCTAACAATGAATCTGATCTTGGTCATACAGTTTACTTTATCCAAGTAAATGTGATGTAATCAAAGATTTTAAAAGTTCTTGCACATCAGAGCTTAATTTCTCTTCCCATTTTTGGAAATCAAAGACACTATGTGGAGAAGTCCAGCTAGGCTACTAAAAGTTAAGGGATCACTTACAGCGAAGAGATCCAGCTGAGGCCACCAGATCAAGCCACCTGCCCACTGCAGTTTCCTCTTGAAATATCCTAGCCAAAAGAAACCACCCAGACAATGCACAGAACCAGGTGAAACATAGTATTTACTATTTTAAATCACTAGGTTTTGTGAGGGCTTGCTACGCAGCAAAAGCTGACTAACACTGACCCAAAGAGGAGAAATGTGTGGGTAGCAAGTATCTGACATAAAAGTTAAGCATATAGTGAAAACAAATTGTTTAGATTCCTGAATCCTAAAGTAGTAAACATAACAATAACAAGAAAAACTTCCTAGTAATTTAATTCATTTCAATTCTAATTCTAGAAAAATAAAATAGGGAATATGACTTCTGTTCCAGGCATTGTGCTAAGTCCTAGGGTATAAGAATAAACACACTTCCCTTCAAGCTGCTGAGGATACAATGGGTGGAGTGGGTGATGAGGGCTTTGTTATTAATGAATTTTTTCAGTGTGTGTCAGTTCCCAGGGATCAGAATCTCCCAACTTCAGGTTTTAAAGACTATAAAGCAAATTGCATTCATTTATCTTTTCTCTTCTGAAAACAGTTTATATATTTTAATACTTCATATATTTAAAAAATATATGCACAAATAATTTTCTATATTTTAAAAATACTTTTCACAGATTTTAGGAATAATTATGAGTGATTTTTAAATTATAAACATTGCTTTCAAAAAAGTATACCTATGACATGCAAGTATACTTAACCCTCCTTCCGCTTCTCCCTGCCTGCCCACTGTCCTGCTGCAGTAGGCATGTGTATGTCAGTTGTGTCCCACTCTTTGCGTCCCTATGGACTGTAGCTCGCCTGGACTATAGTACCCCAGGCTCCTCTGTCCAAGGAATTTTCCAGGGACAAACACTGGAGCAGGTTGCCATTTCCACCTCCAGGGGATCTTTCTGACCCAGGGATAGAACCCATGTCTCCTGCTTGGCAGGGAGTTTCTTTACCACCGCGCCACCTGGGAATTCAGTTGCTGCAGAAGGAGACTGATCCAAGGAATGAGAACATCATCCTCACCTACTCAGTCCTCTTAAAGTGGACATTGAGCAGAACAAGAACGGCTATAGAAAGAAATAGACTTTATAAGGGAAAAAAAAACTGGCAATATGTTTTACCTTTATTTTTTGGCCATTCAGTGTGGCTTGCAGGATCTTAATTTTCTGACACCAGGGACTGAACTAGGATCCTGGCAGTGAAAGGACCATGTCCTACCCACTGGACCACCAGTGAATTCTGGAGGTTTTTTTTTTTTTTTTTTATGTTTGTTTTTCACAAGTTTTAAAATTCTCTTCCACAAAAAATAGATTCTGATTTATCCTGGTCATGTTCTTCTCTACACCAAACCTCACACAGATCCCTCTTTGCAGTCATACAAAGCCATGTCAGGACCTGGGGTCACTTAAAATCAGAAGAAGAGAACCACAGAGTGTCTGCTTCCCATAGTTTATCTTTCTCCTTGCAGCCACAGCTACTCAAATGAAGACATGATTCTGAATATTTAATATTATTTCTTTCCCATATTTTTCCTTCCTTTCTTAGGTTCTTCATCCCTTCCCCAAGTTATTGCTTGAAAATACTTTATCTTGTTTAAAAGTTTGTGGGGTTTTTTATTTTAAATAAAGGTCTTATTTATAATATAGCAGTAGGTTTTTATTCTGATGGATTAAAACTACTGTGGGAATCTCGGTTTCTCATGGAATTCAATAAAAAGAGATTACACTTGCACACGTCTTCCTATTTCCCTAGCTACAGTTCTAGGTGGAATGCAAGTGTTTGTGTATCATTGTTACCTTTTTAGGTTTCTGATCATTCACAATCTGTCCTGAAGATTGGGCTAAAAAGCAAAAATTAAGTCAAATGTTTTAGCAAAGTATGTTTTGAAATGAGCATTCCTACAGGAGGGAGGAGAGAGAGATTGCTAATAAGAACAAGCTGTAGATATAATTATAAATAAGTGAATTCTAAATGCACTACCCCTCTGTCTATTCTCCCTGTGTCACTGGGCACTTCCTCTCAAATTCATAGAATCAGAATACCCACTAGATGTTTGGAGCTCTTCAGTGTGATGACTCATTGGAACCTGTATTTCTTTATTTCCTTATAAACATTGAAAGTCATTTTTTATATCACTCTTCCTACTCATTCCCATTTTTTCCATGACCACTGCTTTTCAAAAAATGTACACAGAGTAATTGAGGAAAGACACTCATTATTCACTACTTTTCACCCAGGGCCTAAGATCATGCCCTGCATATGAGAGTGAAAGTTAATCCCTTAATTGTGTCCGACTCTTTGCAACACTATAGACTGCAGCCTCCCAGCCTCCTCTGTCCATGAAATTCTCCAGGCAAGAATACTGGAGTGGGTTGCCACACTCTCCTCCAGGGGATCTTCCCAACCCAGGGATTGAACCGAGGTCTCCCACATTGCAGGTGGACTCTTTACCATCTGAGCCACCAGGGAAGCCCTTATGCCCTGGATACATTCAGTTCAGTTCAGTTCAGTCACTCAGTCGTGTCTGACTCTTTGAGACCCCATGAATTGCAGCACGCCAGGCCTCCCTGTCCATCACCAACTCCCGGAGTTCACTCAGACTCACGCCCATCGAGTCAGTGATGCCATCCAGCCATCTCATCCTCTGTCGTCCCCTTCTCCTCCTGCCCACAATCCCTCCCAGCATCAGAGTCTTTTCCAATGAGTCAACTCTTCACATGAGGTGGCCAAAGTACTGGAGTTTCAGCTTTAGCATCATTCCTTCCAAAAAATACCCAGGACAGATCTCCTTTAGAATGGACTGGTTGGATCTCCTTGCAGTCCATTGGACTCTGAAGAGTCTTCTCCAACACCTGGATACATTAGGTCATTAATAAATACTGGCTGATATAGATCTGATCCTTTTTGCATTCTGAATCCCCTACTCCCAGAAACAAAATAAAGTTGTATAAGTTCCAGTGGACAAAGATTTTCAGTTGTAGGGAGCAAGACCATCTACAGTGGCTGCTGCAGAGCATATTTTCACAGGCTCCATCACAGTTGATCTTAGGAATATCACCTCATTGGAAGAGGCATTGCCATCTGTGTAACCTGAAACAGCCTCCCTGAAATTACCGTACCACAATTTAAAGTCCTTTAAACACTAAACCAGGTGGCACTAGTGGTAAAGAACCCGCCTTCTGATAGAGGAGATATTAAGAGCCACAGATTCAATCCCTGGGTAGGGAAGATCCCCTGACGAGAGCATGACATCCTACCTGGAGAATCCCATGGACAGAGGAGCCTGACGGGCTACAGTCCATGAGGTCTCAAAGAGTCAGACATGACTGAAGTGAGTTAGCACACACAAACTCCAAATCATGGTACTATTGTTTGCCATAGAGATTGTAGGGAATTATCTAGGTAAATAAGCAAAATTCTCTTCACAAACCTAAAGAAAAAATAAAATTTACGGAAGAACACAGAGGGTAGGGAAAAAAGGAGGCCCTCCTTAAGGTCTGGGGTTAAGAATTGGGTTCAGAAACCGGGATTGCTGTTTTGGTTCTGTAATGCTTACCTATCTCTCTGCCTACAGACTGCCTCTTTCTGGTTCTCTGTAGCTCCAGTTCTCCATGCATTCCAGCTCCACTGCCAAAAGTCACTGGAAATTCTTTATTAACATTTCAAGTTTCTGTGAGTAGGCATTGGGTTAATCAAGCTTGGACCAGGTGTCTACCTCAACTGTGGGCCAGTAGCACGATTAAATAAGCCCCTGTTTCTCACCTGAAATTGAGAGCTCAAACAGAAAACTCACTGAGAAAGAAGCAAGAGAGTGGGAAGGGAATTCTAGGATTCACTAGGATACTAGATCTATATAAGGTATGCTCGTTATCTTCTCCAAATATAAACCAACAACTTCTTATGTATTTGACAACACTATGTTCCATGAAATGTTAGAATATATTCTTGATACATTCATCATATAATTCTCATATCAAACATGTGATTCAAGTATCAAGCTTATGCTCATTTTGTGGATAGGAAGTAAAGTTTCAAATATTTAATAAATTTTCCAGAGGTCATGTGCTAACAGGGAGCCACTTTTTTATTCTGTATTTGTCTTGTCACCACTTCCTTCAGAGAGAGTTGTGTGTTTTTTGTTGTTGTTGTTTTTAATCTCTTGAAACACTTAGCTCAGTGTCATGAATAGAGCAGGTAAGCAAATAGATTCAGTGAATTAAATTAAATGTTAAAAAAATTAAAAAACAGGTAATTTCAATCTTTACTTTGTAAATATGGTATAATATAGATTTACGGAGAAATACTGGAACTGTTTTTATATTTAGATTGGCCTTTTCTGACTATGCTAAAATAGCTATATTCAAAAGTTTTGAGATTATCCTGCTTTTCAAATGAGCAGTTCCCCATAGTGAACTGGAATAGATAAACCAATTCATTTCCATGCTTTAAATAAAGAACAATAAAAGTACTGCACATTATTGTAAAAGTTGTAAAAGTCTTATATGAGTTGTTTGTTTTTAAATGTACTTATTGGGACTAGTTTCAATTTATTGCTGAAAAAATAATTTGTATTAAATCAGCTTATTTGAATCACAGAAAACTAAGAAATTAAATCTTTTGAAAGAATATTTTCAAGACTAATGAGATATTTCAGGGGAAAACCTAGTCATATGATTTAAGGAACAAATTTCCTTCTTGCTTGCGTAAATGCTGGTGGAATTTACTAAGGATTTACTATAATATTTGCTAAGATTAGATGAGCAGGTGTGGCACATTATATTTCATTAATGTTAGTGACCACCTGAGCTTAAGGAAATGGTTTTTAACTTGAATGTCATTCAGACGTATTTTTCAAACCTTTATTTCATCCAAATCCTCCACAGGCCATCAGGGGTGTGCTTACCACTAATCAGGATGGGAATTATTGCAAACAGTATGCTTAGGAATAGACAGAGGTAGTATCATGACGTTCATTTTGCTGAACTATATTCAGGGCCGTACAAATCAAGTTGGATTCCAAAATGTTTGATCTGATCTATTTGTGAAGACAACAATGGGAGAAAAAAAGCAAACTGTGAGTGTCCATCTGATTGATGACCTGTGTTCAACTTCTACGATGGTGAGCAAAAGTCAAACTGATCAGCCAAATAATATCCTGAGAGACATTAATCACACAGTGTTAGGGATGGAAGGGACCTTAGGGATCACCTGGTGAATGCCCTCACTTAATAATTTAGTAAACCCAGTGTCATAGAGAATGCAGTTTACTCAGTGTTTCACTTCGAGTTATTGGAAAAGTCAACCTGAAACTTAGTGTTCCCTCCCTCTAAACCATTGTCTTTTCAGTTAGCAATTTTTGAGACATGGGTTAGAGAATGGAAGGATGATCTCTGAGGAAGGATTGAGGCAGTGGAGAAATGTTAGTTCCTATGATATTTTAATGAATGATTAATTTTTGCATAGTGCTCTATCCATGATGTCTACCTGAATATTTACATACAAGAGACTAAGAAACAATCACAGGAGGCGAAAAGTTCCATTTTCTCCAGGCCATTTTTAACTAATTGTCTCATGTAATATGTTTGGATCTTGTGCTGAGAGTACACCTATCTTTTTCACATTAATATAAAACTTTATTTATTCAGTGGAGTGCCGGAGCTGCCCCATACCCATATAGGGCAATAGTTAGATTTTCAGGAATTGTATGATCTAGTGGTTAAATACAGGCATTACTAAAAATTAAATTATATAAAATTACAGTGAAATAAATTATGTTAAAATCATAGAACTAAAATACTCACAACTCATCACTTCCTATTTATTTTACTATGTTTGCGTGTGTGTGTGCGTGTGAGTCTATGTGTTGGGTTTCTGTGTGTTAGTTGTGCAGTCGTGTCTGACTCTTTGTGACCCCATGGACTGCAGCCTGCAAGGCTCCTCTGTCCTTGGAATTTTCCAAGCAAGACTACTTGAGTGGGTGGCCACTGCCTTCTCCAGGGGATCTTTCCAACCCAGGGATTGAACCCAGGTCTCCTGCAGTGCTGGTGGGTTTTTTACCATCTGAGCAACCAGGGAGGCCTTTACTGTGTTTTACTGGTCTTTATTATTATTCACTATTTACTATTTTACTAGTATTTTGAGGTTAATTATGTCTATCCTTACTTATATGATAGAAACACTACACAGTTAGCTACAGAAATCCCTTCCCAGCATCTAATCAGTCATGTACATTTGGTTATTTGAAATCAGCCACAATGAGAGTATTTATACCAGGGAAACCAGCAAACACTACAAGCCAGGGCTTGATACCTTGATTTTTTTCTACTCCCAGAGAGCTGATTATTGCATTTACTAGCATGCCACTGCTGATAATCTACGTATACTCCACCTTGCACCTTAAGAATTTGAGATCTCAAGTCAGCTACCACTTCTAAATAAAAAGTCCTAACTTAGCTGAATACATTTCAATTTTCTAGGAAGCTGAGGAATGTTTGTGCATTTATTCATAGGATGTGATAGTTTGATACAGTGGCAGGAAACTGGGCTACGGAGACAGATAGACCAAAGTTTCAATCCTGTTTTTGTGAACCTGTGACTTTTCTTAATCTCCTAGACTTTAGTTTACTTATACATTATATATTATACCCATACATACCCATACCCAGTAATATCTATCTTGTAGTGATGTTTTGAAGGTTAAATAGGACAAACAACATTAAATACTCAAAACTTTGGTTGAATTCACACACAATTAATAAAATTAATACATTCTTATTCCATAGTAACCAGAGAAATTTCTGTTATCTAAAAACTGCAATAGTAGCAACAACATCAAAAAAAAGTTTCTATATCAGCCTCACGTTTATGAATTTGAATTTGAAGTCAGGATGGTATGAGTACAGGAGTATTGAATGTGGCCGAAAATTATCTACAGAGGTCACAGCTATGGAAGAAGCAATGACCCATAAATACTGACACCATGATATGGAACCTCTGTAATGAAGTGGACCAGACCCACTAAATCTTTGAGTACATCATGCATATAGAAACATAGGCTTGGATTAGCTTCATCAAAGTGTGAATACAAAGTAGGTGCCAACCACTATTGAGCCTGTGCGCTACAACTACTGAAGCCTACACGTTGTAGGGCCCTCAAGCCACAACTCCTAAAGCCCGCTCCCCACTAGAGCCAGCAGGCCACGACTTTTGAGGCCACATGCGGCAACTACTAAAGCCCAGGCACCTAGAGCCTGTGCTCAGCAACAAGAGAAGCCACTGCAATGAGAAGCCCACTCACTGCAACCAAAGAGTAGCCCCTACTCTCTGCAACTAGAGAAAGCCCAGGCACAGCAACGAAAACCCAGTGCAACCAAAAATAAAATTAATTAGCTAAAAAAACAATGTAGGTGCCAGCCTACTTCCCAACCATCACTCCTCCCACAAGTGTATTAAAGAGTTCCCTGTCCATCTTCATGATGTTTCATCTCTATTTACAGAATTCTATCACTACAGATAGTGACTGCAGCCATGAAATTAAAAGACGCTCACTCCTTGGAAGAAAAGTTATGACCAACCTAGATAGCATATTCAAAAGCAGAGACATTACTTTGCCAACAAAGGTCCGTCTAGTCAAGGCTATGGTTTTTCCTGTGGTCATGTATGGATGTGAGAGTTGGACTGTGAAGAAGGCTGAGCGCTGAAGAATTGATGCTTTTGAACTGTGGTGTTGGAGAAGACTCTTGAGAGTCCCTTGGACTGCAAGGAGATCCAACCAGTCCATTTTGAATGAGATCAGCCCTGGGATTTCTTTGGAGGGAATGATGCTGAAGCTGAAACTCCAGTACTTTGGCCACCTCATGCGAAGAGTTGACTCATTGGAAAAGACTCTGATGCTGGGAGGGATTGCGGGCAGGAGGAGAAGGGGATGACAGAGGATGAGATGGCTGGATGGCATCACCGACTCGATGGACGTGAGTCTGAGTGAACTCTGGGAGTTGGTGATGGACAGGGAGGCCTGGCGTGCTGCGATTCATGGGGTCACAAAGAGTCGGACATGACTGAGCAACTGATCTGATCTGATCTGATGTAGTAAAGCAGCAGATTTATGAAAATGTCATTGAAGCTTTTTTTTTTTTCCCCCAAAGTAAGTACCCTGGAGATTTTTGTAATAACTCTTAAGCCAGTTGTTACTCTAGAGCAGTACCATGTTATAGGTAGAAATAAAGGCCATTTGATCAGAAAGCAGACATTGAGATTTTCTTCAGAAAAAGCAAATTGCCACAGAAACACACAACAGGGAATATTATATTTGAAGGTATCTTTGCACTTCCAGCCAGAGAGTGTCTGACTTCACTAACTGATATGGTCGCTGAAATTATACTGACAATGAAAACACAGCATACACTCTTGGGTATGCCTAGCTCTGGCTATAAGGTGCAGTGTTTTTGAGAAGTGACTGTATCAGGGCCTGGAAAGAACAAGCAGAGATTTTCAAGAATGTAGCTTGGCCCTGAGATAGATGGGAAAAAAAAAAAAAAAAAAAGAGCATCTGGAGAGAAAAAAAGCAAAGGGCTACAAAATGGCTAAGGGAATAGCTTTTTTTAGGGATCAAGTGTATTCATAGGGTTGCAAAGAGTCAGAAACAACTGAAGCAACTTGACATGCAAGTGTATTCTAAGTCACTGCTCATTTTCAAGCCCTCAATTCCTATATAAAACCTGATACATTAGCAGTTTCTCTAAAACTTTTATCCCTTTCTTTTCTCCTTAAGTCTTCTCCCACTCAGATAAGGTTCTTGCATTGAATATAAGGCTATTGACCTACAACTCCCACCTAGAGCATTTTTGCTGAAGAACCTAATCTGAATCATTCAAGCAGCCAGGAAAATATGCCTATGTTTGTTCTCCCATTCCACTTCAATTCAGGCCATATGGGCAATCAATATAGAGTGTGAAATAACAGGAGCACGCTTGGATACATATCTCTACCAGCCTGAGTTACCACCTCCCAAATAGCTTCAAAGGCTGGTGATGATTCTACAATGACAAAATCACCACTATTTACTATGCCCACTTGAAAAATCATTTTTAGCTCTCATAGTCCATGGTCCCATGCTGCTGCTAAGTCGCTTCAGTCGTGTATGACTCTGTGTGACCCCATAGACGGCAGCCCACCAGGCTCCCCGGTCCCTGGGATTCTCCAGGCAAGAACACTGGAGTGGGTTGCCATTTCCTTCTCCAATGCATGAAAGTGAAAAGTGAAAGCAAAGTCGCTCAGTCGTGTCCGACCCTTAGCATGGACTGCAGCCTACCAGGCTCCTCTGTCCATGGGATTTTCCAGGCAAGAGTACTGGAGTGGGGTGCCATTGCCTTCTCCGAAACCTGCTAATTCCTCTGATAGGGCACTGATCCCTAATTTGTGGGACTGGAATAATTTTTACTATTTCCCTACTTATCAATAACTTTTAAAATATCTTAATCTAGTAATTATTACAGATTTATTTATAATATATTTGCAAAATATGTATTCTAAAACAAAACATTTAACTCAAGCCTTAGGATAATTTCCTGTTCATGGACATCCCCAGTGGCTTATACATAAAGTGAGACTTAGTTTAGTGGTTTTCGAGACATTTGAAAAGTGTTGTGGCAAAGCATAGTGCAGATTCTATTACAAGTTTCTGTTTAAACTGTGGTGTGGGCAATCATCCTTTCATCCTTTGTTTTTATCTAAGATCTGAGCTGTTTGAATCATAGTGTAACCTCGAAATGATAAGACCACAATAAAACCACCAGAAATATCTTATAGGATGAAAGAATTCTATAAACACCCATAAACTCCAAAAACACTGATTGAATTTTCTTTGGAAAACCAAACTGAGTGTGAGTACAGAGAATAATATAAAGAACTGCTTTCTGCCAGTTTAAAGCTCCTAGGGAATCTCTGTGTGTAATATTCTACATACTGTTAAAATGGTGTGTGTGAGTGGGTACACAATACCAATGTATTTTAGAAAAAGATCAGATTGTGTCAGTAGTGTTCAGTTCTAATTTTTACTTATATTGGACAAAACAACAATTATTCCTTAGGTTCCTCATCAGTAAAATGACAATAAATTAGACTTCTCCAAAGCTCTCAGGAATTCAAACAACTATGCAAATGGAAAATCTCTTTCTTGGTTTCAATATCTATATTGAGATCTGCACTTTGTCCTTTGCAAAATATTCCACATAAAATTCACCCCCTGGAGTGGTAGATTCACCCCCTGGAGTCCTTTTTCAGTTCTCCTGTACCAGAATGTAAAGGGAAGGATTACTTCAGAATTCTTATTCTAGTTGAAAATGGTTAAGACTTCAGATGTGGCATTTTCCCCCCTTTCAGCATAGAATTTGGTGAATTGAGAAGAAGCCTTTGTAGGAGTAGTGTTTAACTCTATGTTCACTAGATTATCTTTTAATGGATGATAGTCTAAGAAAGTTTGTGAGTGTAAGTTAAGGAGAGGGAGAAAAAAGTTAACATATCAACTTTCTGAACACCTACACTTTTAAAAATAAATAAGAATCATATAGCAAGAGGTAAATCCAATTATTTTAACTAGTGAGTGTGCACAAAACAAGACTATTTATAAGAAATGTATGAAAATATTAATGGCTTACCCAAGCTATCCTCATATTCCAAACTCCTGGAATTGCTACATTTTAAAATTGGTAAATAAAACATTTTAAATTGACTTGCATTTATTAGAATTGTTTAAAATGTATATTGTTTTGAACATTTGAGCTTCTAGACATACTGGACTAATATGTTGCAAGTCATTACACTAGTGGATATGTCCTTTTTTTTTAAGATTTTTATTTAGAGCAGTTTTATTCACAACAAAATTGAGAGAAAGGTTAAAGATTTCCCATATACCTCTGTCCCACACACAGATAGTCTCCCAATTATCCAATTATCAACATCTCCCACTAGACTGCTGCATTTTTACTATGGATGAAGCTACATTGACAGATCATAGTGACTACAGGTCCATAGTTCACATTAGAGTCACTCCTCGTGCTCTACAATCTACACATTTGGACGATTTTAGTATTGACTGTATCCACCATTATAGTATCACAGTATATTCATTGCCCTAAAAATCCTCTGTGCCTGCCTAATCTTCTTTGTCCCTAACCCCTAGAAATCACTGATCTTTTTACAGTCTCCATAGTTTTGCTTTTTCAGAAGGTCATGTAATTGGGATCATATAGTATTTAACATTCTAAGATTGACTTCTTTTATTTCCTATTATACATTTAAGGTTCCTCCATGTCTTTTCATGACTCAATTCAGTTCAGTTCAGTCACTCGGTCATGTCCGACTCTTTGTGACCCCATGAATTGCAGTACACCAGGCCTCCCTGTCCATCACCAACTCCCTGAGTTCACTCAGACTCAGACTTATGTCCATCAAGTCAGTGATGCCATCCAGCCATCTCATCCTCTGTCGTCCCCTTCTCCTCCTGCCCACAATCCCT
Organism: Bos taurus; assembly: GCF_002263795.3. NCBI lineage: Eukaryota > Metazoa > Chordata > Mammalia > Artiodactyla > Bovidae > Bos > Bos taurus. Next base: position 32,538,048 of record NC_037333.1, on the reverse strand, counting down.
CCCAGCATCAGAATCTTTTCCAATGAGTCAGCAATTCACATGAGGTGGCCAAAGTGCTGGAGTTTCAGCTTTAGCATCACTCCTTCCAAAGAAATCCCAGGGCTGATCTCCTTCAGAATGGACTGGTTGGATCTCCTTGCAGTCCAAGGGACTCTCAAGAGTCTTCTCCAACACCACAGTTCAAAAGCATCAATTCTTTGGCGCTCAGCCTTCTTCACAGTCCAACTCTCACATCCATACATGACCACAGGAAAAACCATAGCCTTAACTAGATGAACCTTTGTTGGCAAAGTAATGTCTCTGCTTTTGAATATGCTATCTAGGTTGGTCATAACTTTTCTTCCAAGGAGTAAGCGTCTTTTAATTTCATGGCTGTAGTCACCATCTGCAGTGATTTTGGAGCCCAGAAAAATAAAGTTTGACACTGTTTCCACTGTTTCCGCATCTATTTCCCATAAAGTGATGGGACCAGATGCCATGATCTTCGTTTTCTGAAAGTTGAGTTTTAAGCCAACTTTTTCACTCTCCTCTTTCACCTTCATTAAGAGGCTTTTGAGTTCCTCTTCACTTTCTGCCACAAGGGTGGTGTCATCTGCATATCTGAGGTTACTGATATTTCTCCCGGCAATCTTGATTCCAGCTTGTGCTTCTTCCAGCCCAGCATTTCTCATGATGTACTCTGCATATAAGTTAAATAAACAGGGTGACGATATATAGCCTTGACGTACTCCTTTTCCTATTTGGAACCAGTCTGTTGTTCCATGTCCAGTTCTAACTGTTGCTTCCTGACCTGCATACAAATTTCTCAAGAGGCAGGTCAGGTGGTCTGGTATTCCCATCTCTTTCAGAATTTTCCACATTTTATTGTGATTCACACAGTCAAAGGCTTTGGCATAGTCAATAAAGCAGAAATAGATGTTTTTATGGAACTCTCTTGCTTTTCGATGATCCAGCAGATGTTGGCAATTTGGTCTCTGGTTTCTCTGCCTTTTCTAAAACCAGCTTGAACATCTGGAAGTTCACGGTTCACGTATTGCTGAAGCCTGGCTTGGAGAATTTTGAACATTAATTTACTAGCGTGTGAGATGAGTGCAGTTGTGCGGTAGTTTGAGCATTCTTTGGCATTGCCTTAATATTTCACTCCACCCACTTCTTACTTGCATGGTTTCTGAGGAGAAGCCAAATGTAATTGTTTTCTTCCTCTATGTGTAAGGCATTTGCTAACTTGTAAGCAGCCACCTACAAGTTGAGGAGCACAGCAGATTTCCAGCAGTCACAGAGAGCTGAAAACATAGAAACTTGAGTTCAAGTCCCACCCAAATGAATCCCCCATGATAAACAACTTGGATTTTCAGTTGAAACTCCTGACTAATAATATAATACTAAGAGAAGATAAGAAATTTACAAAATAAGCTGGAAACCTGTATCTAGTCAATTCAATCTTAGCTTGAACTTAATCTTTCCTTAGCCTAAAGTAAATTCTCATTCGAAAGATAACATCATGCAGAACCCCAAAGAGTTTTTTATGTTTTTTTTAAACACACAATGGTTGGCATCAATAAAAATGTATTAAAATCAATAAAAACCAAAAGAAATTAAAAGAAGATGTCAAATAAAGTTAGGACCAATAAACACTGAAATAGAAAAGAAATGCACAATATGGAAAAATTGACAATGACAAAATTGGTTCTTAGAAAAAGTAACAAATCTCTAAAATGTAAGGAGAAAGTAGTGGAGATAGAAGAGAAGGAGGAGGAGGAGGAAGAAGCACAGTAGAAGAAGGTAGTGAAGGAGAAAAGACAGAAAGAGAAAGGGAGGAGGAAGGGAGAAATAGAGAGGAAAAAAGGCTTACAGGTAACAAAAATGAAAGGTGGTCAGCATTATAAGTCCCACAGATATTAAAAACACATTAATACACTTCAAATAACTGTGTATCAAAATTTTTAATTTGAATTAAAATAGAAAAAAATTTGAAAAATCACTAGTTTTGATTATCATGGCATTAGGGAATTTGAACCCTTTTTTCAAAGAGAAGAAAATCTTCTCAGAAATACAACTATAAGTCTGAACGGCTTCTCTGAGGAATCCTTGCAAATAGTCAAGAAAGCAATACACTAATTATGTACCAACTGTTTCTAAGGGGAAAAAAATAACACTTTCCAATTCTTCACATCATATTAGAATAAACTTTAGAGTAAAATTCTTAAAAGATGTTATCTAAAAGAAGAATAAAAAAACTCTTTAAATACTTGGGAAAAATTTTAACAAAAGATACAGTACTTTTAAATACTGAAATTACATATCTGTGAGGGGATAGAATTAAATACTGGAAATAAGTCTTGTTGTTCTTCAGTCACTAAGTCATGTCCACTCTTTGCAACCCCAGGGACTGCAGCACACCAGGCTTCCCTGTCCTTCTCTATCTGCCAGAATATTTTCAGATTCATGGGAATACGTCATTCGCCTCAAATTATCTGTGCATTCAATGCAATCAAATAAATACCCAAAAAAGTTTTTAACATTGACAATATTATTCTAAAAATTATTTTAAGTATAAAGGACTAAGATTTACTAAGACAATCTTAAAGAAAACAAAGTTGAAGAACGTGTAGTAACAGAAATTATGCTTTATTACAATGTTCTCATATGGAAAACATTGTGGGTTTTGACACCAGGAAATTTAAATAGATCAATGAATCAGATTAAGGTATCCATAACATTTATGTGAGAACTTGATTTATGATATATAATTTAAGACAAAGCAGTGGAAAAGGATGTTATTGCAAAGAACGGTGTTGGTTCAATGGGATAGCCATATAAAACATAATGGATCTTGGCCACTTCTACACCATGTACGAATACCAGTGCCAACTGGATCAACTGGATTATAGATCTAAAATTGAAAAATAAAATCATAAGTTTTTAAGAAGCCAGGCTTTTAAGCTTTTTAAGAAGCCAGACTTCAACAGTACATGAACCGAGAACTTCCAGATGTTCAAGCTGGATTTAGAAAAGGCAGAGGAACCAGAGATCAAATTGCCAACATCTGCTGGATAATCAAAAAGGCAAAAGAGTTCCAGGAAAACATATACTTTTGCTTTATTGACTAGGCAAAAGCCTTTGACTTTGTCGTGTGGGCCACGACAAACTGTGGAAAATTCTGAAAGAGATGGGAATATCAGACCACCTGAATTGACTCCTGAGAACTCTGTATGCAGGTCAGGAAAAACATTTAGAACTGGACATAGATCAACAGACTAGTTCCAAATAGGAAAAGGAGTACATCAAGGCTGTATATTGTCACCCTGCTTATTTAACTTATATGCAGAGTACATCATGCAAAATACCGGGTTGGATGCAGCACAAGCAGGAATCAAGATTTCCGGAAGAAATATCAAAACCTCAGATATGCAGTGACATCACCCTTATGGCAGAAAGCGAAGAAGAACTAAAGAGCCTCTTGATGAAAGTAAAAGAAGAGAGTGAAAGAGTTGGCTTAAAACTCAATATTCAGAAAACGAAGATCCTGGCTTCCGGTCCTATCAGATCAGATCAGATCAGATCAGTCACTCAGTCGTGTCCGACTATTTTCGACCCCATGAATCGCAGCACACCAGGCCTCCCTGTCCATCACCAACTCCCGGAGTTCACTCAGACTCACATCCATCGAGTCAGTGATGCCATCCAGCCATCTCATCCTCTGTCGTCCCCTTCTCCTCCTGCCCGCAATCCCTCCCAGCATCAGAGTCTTTTCCAATGAGTCAACACTTCGCATGAGGTGGCCAAAGTACTGGAGTTTCAGCTTTAGCATCATTCCTTCCAAAGAAATCCCAGGGCTGATCTCATTCAGAATGGACTGGTTGGATCTCCTTGCAGTCCAAGGCACTCTCAAAGTCTTCTCCCAACACCACAGTTCAAAAGCATCAATTCTTCAGCGCTCAGCCTTCTTCACAGTCCAACTCTCACATCCATACATGACCACTGGAAAAACCATAGCCTTAACTAGATGAACCTTTGTTGGCAAAGTAATGTCTCTGTTTTTCCATATGCTATCTAGGTTGGTCATAACTTTCCTTCCAAGGAGTAAGTGTCTTTTAATTTCATGGCTGTAGTCACCATCTGTAGTGATTTTGGAGCCCAGAAAAATAAAGTCTGACACTATTTCCCCTTCTATTTCCCATGAAGTGATGGGACCAGATGCCATGATCTTCGTTTTCTGAATGTTGAGCTTTAAGCCAACTTTTTTACTCTCCTCTTTCACCTTCATCAAGAGGCTTTTGAGTTCCTCTTCACTTTCTGCCATAAGGGTGGTGTCATCTGCATATCTGAGGTTATTGATATTTCTCCCGGCAATCTTGATTCCATCTTGTGTTTCTTCCAGTCCAGTGTTTCTCATGATGTACTCTGCATATAAGTTAAATAAACAGGGTGACAATATACAGTCTTGACGAACACCTTTTCCTATTTGGAACCAGTCTGTTGTTCCATGTCCGGGTCTAACTGTTGTTTCCTGACCTGCATACAAATTTCTCAAGAGGCAGATCAGGTGGTCTGGTATTCCCATCTCTTTCAGAATTTTCCACAGTTTATTGTGATCCACACAGTCAAAGGCTTTGGCATAGTCAATAAAGCAGAAATAGATGTTTTTCTGGAACTCTCTTGCTTTTTCCATGATCCAGCAGATGTTGGCAATTTGATCACTGGTTCCTCTGCCTTTTCTAAGACCAGCTTGAACATCAGGAAGTTCATGGTTCACATATTGCTGAAGCCTGGCTTGGAGAATTTTGAGCATATCACTTTATGGCTAATACATGGAGAAACAACAGAAACAGTGAGAGATCTTGCTTTTTGAGCTCCAAAATCGCTGAAGATGGTGACTGCTGCCATGAAATTAAAAGATGCTTGCTCCTTGGAAGAAAAGCTATGACCAACCTAGAGGGCATATTAAAAAGCAGAGACATTACTTTTCCTACAAAGGTCCATCTAGTCAAGGCTATGGTTTTTCCAGTAGCCATGTATGGATGCGAGTGTTGGACTGTGAAGAAAACTGAGCACCGAAGAATTGGTGCTTTTGAACTGTGGTGTTGGAGAAGACTCTTTAGAGTCCCTTGGACTGCAAGGAGATCCAACCAGTCCATCCTAAAGGAAATCAGTCCGGAACGTTCATTGGAAGGACTGATGCTGGAGCTGAAACTCCAATATTTTGGCCAGGTGATGCTAAGAACTGACTCATTTGAAAAGATCCTGATGCTGGGATAGATTGAAGGTGGGAGCCGAAGAGGACAACAAAGGATGAGATGGTTGGATGGCATCACTGACTCAATGGACTTGAGTTTGGGTAAACTCTGGGAGCTGGTGATGGATAGGAAGGCCTGGTGTACTGCAGTCCATGCGGTTGCAAAGAGTCGGACATGACTGAGCGACTGAACTGAATTGAACTGAGGTTCTATTTAAAATGTGACGTTCATTCTTGAGCAAACTGAATGTCAACCTCTTATTTGAGAGTCTAAATTTACAGCTTCATGTGATGTCTGTGAGATACTACAACATCTAACTATCAAGTTACTGGATGGTGTTAATATACCCGATACTGATCTCTTCTTATTTGTTCACTCAGAAAAGATTTTTCACACTGCTTAAAAGCTATTTACACATATGTAGGAGGAAAAAAATAAGATTCACGAGAAAATAGAACAGAGATTTTGTAATTTTGTAGTCTATAACTTAAATGAGCAGCCTAGAGCAATCCACAGACTCCTTTAAACAAAATGAAGCATTGTGTTCCTTCCTTTTGATTGTTATTATTTAAGATCGTGTCTTTACCTGAAACTATCTTTAATGCCAAATGTTATTTTAACTCAATGGAAATAAAATTATCATTTTTATTTCTTGGGTTTCAAATAGTTTTACAGCCTACCCTCAATTTTCACTAGTAGACAACTATAAAAATATGTGTTTAATTATAGCAGTTAGGTAACTGAATGACAAATTTCCCTATAATTTCATTTACTACTAATTAAGGATGCCTTTTAACTGTGGTGTTGGAAAAGACTCTTGAGAGTCCTTTGGACTCCAAGGAGATCCAACAAGTCCATTCTAAAGGAGATCAGCCCTGGGTGTTCTTTGGAAGGACTGAGGCTAAAGCTGAAAAAGTCCAGTACTTTAGCCACCTCGTGTGAAGAGTTGACTCTTTGGAAAAGACTCTGATGCTGGGAGGGATTGGGGGCAGAAGGAAAAGGGGACGACAGAGGATGAGATGGCTGGATGGCATCACCAACTCGATGGACGTGAGTCTGAGTGAACTCAGGGAGTTGGTGATGAACAGGTAGGCCTGGCGTGTCACGATTCATGGGGTCGCAGAGAGTCGGGCACGACTGAGCGACTGAACTGAACTGAAGGATACCAATTTTCCTGACAGAACATGACTATTTTTTAGTTACAAATAATAAGGAAGAAATATTATTAAAGGGAACTTTGATTCAGGCACTATCCCAATGAGCTGATTATGTATGCATGCTTGTGTATGAAGTGTACACAGTTTTTAATTCATGTACTCATCAAATATGTATCTAACAACAGTTGCTCGGAACCATAAAGACAAGAAATCATTAACTTGAAGTTTGATGTAACCATAAAATCCAAAATGAATATGCCAGTTTGGTATCTCTGAAATACCCACATTCCCTCAGCATCTATAGTTTAACAGACAAGAAGTTAATTTGTGTGCTTTCGGTCCCTTTATGAACAAAATCTAATAGTTATTTAGATTTTTGTTGTAGATATATAGTTCTAGACTAGTTAAGAGTATGAAAATCCTCCCTTTACATGTGCTATATATCTAGAGAAGATACATAGAAAGTCTGGTGGTATTGCTTAAATTTCAGGTTATTTTCTTACCACCTGCCTTGGGTGATCTAGTATTGCCTGTGGGATTAATTCTAGGTTTCAAACTTTTTGAGGGGAAGCTTATATATTTTTAGGCTTCATATGCTGCTTTATCATAATGCAAGTGAATTGAAGGTTCCTTCTCGATGTGTTTTTAAAAATGAAAGAATGGGCTTTCCTGGTGGTTCAGTGATAAAGAGTTTGCCTGTCAATGCAGGAGACACAGGTTAGATCCCTGATCCAGTAAGATCCCACATGATGCCTGTGCGCCCCAGCTATTGAGCCTGTGCTCTAGAGCCTTGGAGCCACAAATACTGAGCCCATCGGCTGCAACCACTGAAGCCCATGCACCCTAGAGCCCATGCTCCATAATGAGAAGCCACTGCAATAAGAAGCCGCTGCAATGCAGCTAGATAGTAGTCTCTGCTCATCACAACTAGAGAAAGGCCCACACAGCAAAAAGGAGCAAGCACAGCCAAAAATAAAGTTGTTTTATTTTTTAAAGGTGAAAGAATGATTTCTAAGTTCTTCTCTAACTCAAAATTTTGACACACAGGAAACTTTAACCAGAAATATTCTTATTTAGAGTGAGAATGTTTAACATATATTAATTATTTTGATTATTATTCATTCACAAAAGCAAAGGGGAGAGTTTTTCAGAGTATATCAACTATAATTTTACCTCATATATCTGGATAATTGTTATTACTCAGTTATCTTTCAGTCAAAAAATATGATTTCTTCTAAAAGACTACTGGATGTTCAGTTTCAGTTCAGTTCAGTCACTCAGTCGTGTCCTACTCTTTGTGACCCCATGAATCACGGCACTCCAGGCCTCCCTGTCCATCACCAACTCCCTGAGTTCACTGAAACTCATGTCCATCGAGTCAGTGATGCCATCCAGCCATCTCATCCTCTGTCGTCCCCTTCTTCTCCTGCCCCCAATCCCTCCCAGCATCAGGGTCTTTTCCAATGAGTCAACTCTTAGCATGAGGTGGCCAAAGGACTGGAGTTTCAGCTTTAGCATCAGTCCTTCCAAAGAAATCCCAGGGCTGATCTTTAGAATGGATTGGTTGGATCTCCTTGCAGTCCATGGGACTCTCAAGAGTCTTCTCCAACACCACAGTTCAAAAGCATCAATTCTTCAGCGCTCAGGTTTCTTCACAGTCCAACTCTCACATCCATACACGACCACTGGAAAAACCATAGCCTTGACTAGATGGACCTTTGTTGGCAAAGAATGTCTCTGCTTTTCAATATGCTATTTGGGTTGGTCATAATTTTTCTTCCAAGGAGTAAGTGTCTTTTAATTTCATGGCTGCATGTTAGGATTACTGAAATATAAAGGATACAGCTCTGTTCTTTGAGGATTATATTTCAGGTCTTGTTGTTTAATGAACTGTGCATATAAGTAAATTCTCCTTTTACTATTTAATAGGTAGACAGTTTTAAAGATTAATCAGAAAAGCAACTAGCACAATTTTCCTCCTGGAAGTGAGAAAATCACTTTATGGTTTCCTTGTGGTGTTAAAAACATCATTCCATATACTAATCAGGGAAAATTGCTAATTCCCTAAAATTAGAACCTGGAAATAGCCTCCCACCTAATTCAATATCATTCAAAATGTGGTTCATAGAACATCTATTTCAGTATCATGTAGTTTGTTAAAAATAAAGACTCTGGAGTTTCAGACTGAAAAATTAGAATCTTATAAAACATATTAAAGGCAAAAGTAAGACCAAAATTCATGTTTACTAACTTCCGGTATTATGTTTTAACCTTTCACTCTTCCTCCATTCCAAATAAAGTATTCATATTTTATAGTGCAAATTTTTTAACTTGTCAAATTAATTTTTGTTTATCAATACAAAGGAATGATATAGTGTAGCAAGGATCAAAATATTTATGAAGCTTAATATATTGATTGAACCTTTTTTCACTTTCTTGGGTTTAACATAATTTCATAATGTGGCAAGATTTGAGTCCAAATTTATTTGAACCCAGCCCTTGTAAGATTTCTCTGCAGTTTAACCTGATGAAATATTTGTAAATATCTATTTTCTTGTGATTTTACTAACTTTCCCCTTTCCAGTTCATATTGATGTCATGAAAGCATCTAGCTAAATCATTTATATTATAGATCTTTAAAATATCAAAATTTCCCAATGAAATATTTTATCACTGAAAAAGCACCAAGCAAAACATATTCTAGAAGAAAATTAAAAAAATAAAAAAAAAAAAACTACTTCTAGTAAACAAGACACCAAGAGGGAGGTACATTTTGAAATTATCTTTGTAATTAACATCAATTTAGCAATTTTATTTTTAAAAATATACAATAATGGTTATTAACATCTGAATTAAATTGTCAGATGACACATATAAAAGCAAAAATCTAGTGTTTGAGAGATCAAAAACTTTGCAGAGAAATTCTGAAATCTTTATCATTAATAACCAAATTAATCAAAAGTATTAAACTGCAGTGTAATCTTTAAAATGGGATATAAAAAATTAGAGAAAAAACTGATATACATATTTAAATGATTAATATAGCACATATGTTTTCTCCTTAGTTGAAAATTTAAGAAATAATTAAAATAATATTTTATGCACTTATTAGTAATATTTACTATATTAAACTGTTTTGTTTAATTTGTTCATGTACATTCCTGTGTTTTATCTTGTACAAGATTTAAAGAAATATAAATTTTGGAATGTTATGTATCTTTTTGAAATATGCCTCAGAGAATATTTATAATTTTTTAATAAATGTCTGTGTCCTAAGAGGATGAGGACTATGGAAGAAAACTGGATGTATGTGAATTCTTAGGGTTCAAAATGTATGGTTAATTCATAGTGGTAATTATTCAGTAGGGCTACACATAAAATTAATACAAAAATAACGAGCTCTATATTATTTATTTAGCCCTCTTAATGCCTAAATTAAGTCTTAAAACAGAAAGTGTTCAATAAATATTTCTTCAACTGATTTAAACATAACACCTTATATAGTACCTTTATATAAGTGATTATGGGAATGCTTATATCCAGTAACATTCCACAAAGTAAGTTTAAGTGAATAATAAAACTGAAGTTAAGAGTTACCAAAGATCTTGGAGCTAAACAGAGACTCAAACCCTAATCTGTAGACTCTAAAGACCATCCACTATTGTACTCTTTAATACACAAGGTATTTTAAAGAAAAATATTTAGAACTCCATCACATAAAAGGTCAAGCCCTACATATCTAGAAAAAGTAACATCCAGAATAATTCCTTTCCTAGATGAGTCAGAAATCACTACTATGAATATTGTAAAACCATGAATGTTACACACAGGTCAGTTTAAGTACATTAGATATTGAATACTACCTTCTTCCAATTGACCCTTTAACTTATCTTCTCTATTGACTCATGAGGAAGTAGGGTTGACATATATACACTACCATGTGTAAAATAGATAGCTAGTGGGAAGCTGCTGTATAACTCAGCTCAGGGCTCCCTGACAACCTAGAAGGCTGGAGGTATGGGAGTGAGGCCTAGAGGGAGAGGATATGCATGTACTTATAACTGATGCACATTGTTGTACAGCAGAAACCAACACTACTGTAAAGCAATTATCCTCAAATTTAATTAATTTTTTAAAGTACATTTAAAAGGTAGCTAGTACCCAAATGTAGATCTATTAGGCTTCCAATATTAATCATGATATCTTTGGCATAGATTTTTTTCCTCCTGGTTTTGAAATCTTGCTTCAACACTCCTCAAGCCCCTACTGGATACTACAGTTTTCTGACCTGACCTTCCCATTATCATTTCTGAATCAGCCCTATTCTCCAAGTTCAGTACCTTCCCTTGTCTTGGGTGAGTCTTTTATACTCCAGTTCTCCACAATTTAGCTAACTTTTGTCCTTTAGCCACCTCTATTCCTGTTCTTAACCTTCTTTTAAAGAGAAAGACAATTCTAGCATTACGTTGTCCAAGGCTATAGATCCATATAGCTAATGTATTAATATAGTATTTAGCTACATAAGTAATTTTGTAAGCACCTCTCTGGTTTTCAATGTTTACCCAAGAACTATAAGCATTTAAATTCAAGTTAACAAATGAACTTATTAAGTACACTCTACACCTCCACATTCAAGGGTGTATCAAGGATCGACAATGCACGTGATGTGGTCCATCCAAAACTATATTTTAATATGAATGAGTCTATGTGTGTGTGTGTGTGTCTATATACATATAGTAAGCATAATAAAAATCTCATTTAAAATTATATGTAAAAACGGAAGAAAAAATAGATATTCTGGGAAAACCACTCTGAATAATTCTATAAACAAAATTTAGAACTACCCTTAACAATTATTTTCTTTTGTCTATATTTAATTCTTTCACTTACAATATTCTTCAACCTTTCTGTCTGTATGCTATTATAGTGGAAGTATTTTCTGAAAGGTAACTTTTCAGTCTAGCTCAATATTATATTTCTGGGGCTTAGAATATTGTCTAACAAATGTTGGATGCTCAAAAATTATTTATTGAATACCTGCAATTCAGTTGCTGATTCAATAAATAATTGGCACTTCTAGAGTAACAACAGTTATTAGTAAATTATAGTGGAATCACTGTTGTTAAGATAGTTACTATCACACTATTCTTGATCAATAAAAATATTTATCAAATCATCCAATGTATACATTCCCATCAATTAGATCTCCACAAACTTCACTGTCAGACAAATAAGGGTCTTCATGCAGAATTTCCTATCCGTGGATCATAATTAATGGTGGCAAACTTTATTGTTCAGTCACTTAAATTCATTACATTGAATCAGTTCCTTGACAAAGATCCTGGTTAATAAAGAAGAGGTATCAGAGAAAGGATAATCCAGTGGATTGTATTAAAGTAGTCATATAAAGGCTGTAAACTGTTTATATAAGCAACACAGAGATAGTATGTATTTATAAGAATTTCTCTCATTTGATTCTGAGGGATTTGGGGGATACCTTTTCATTGAAAAATACAATTTTGTCACTATAATAAAATTGTATTTTGAAAACTCATTAAAATAGTTGCATTTTTCTTACTTCATGAACTGTTAGCCTATCAACTGGAAATTATAAATATCCCATTGCCAGTGACAATTTATTAGTTTCTCCAATACAGAAATCATAGTATTTCTTATTTTAATACAGAATCTTGGAAATAAAAAACTATATTATCGTTCTTTTTACATTCACATCTTTGGTGAAGTTTGAGTCATGTAGTAGAATTTATTATAATGGAAATGTTTATAATATGTTTTTAATTGGAAACTGATGTGAGATCCACAGACACAGCTTATTGAAGATTGTTGGATTATTGAACTTGAAAACAGAAATAAATATTCAAACATAGTACTTAAAAACAAAGTTTGTGTGCTCAAAAGGTATTATTTCATAAATTTTTTCGTGATTGATACTTCACTGTAACAGGCTCATTTATTTAATTTTAATAAGCTATATCTATCTAAATAATAATAATATAATGGAATATATTCCAAAGTTAATTAACATGTTCAGTGCTGTGGAGTTCATACAAAGTATAATACTATAAAAGTAGTATAAAATTTGAACTAGAAAACAATATGGTATGAGTTTTTGCTATTGTTTTGTTCATTTTCCTTTGGAAATTATTGGCATATTTGTTTTAAAATCTTAATTTTTCTCATTGTGACTTTATTTTGTCTCCTTACAGAAATGTAGATTATTTCTTAAATTTAATTGTATCAGAGCTTTAGAATATGTGTATGTGTGTGTTTGTGTATACAGAGAGACAAACAGCAGACATTCATATTTTTAGTAGTCAATTTCTGTTTCTTTTAAGATATTTTCTAGTATTTTTATATAATGCAACACTATGAGAAATACTATGTATTGTTCTACTTTTAACAATTATGAGTATCGTGAGTAGACTTGAAATTCTTCATTCATTTGTTTATTTAACAAATATTAAGGATATGTTGCTATGGAGCACAGTTCCTGTTCAATTTAGCTTCCAGTGAGGAAGGAGATTTAATACAAATATTATACCATTTTTCCCCATTATGATTGTGCTAAGTACCATAAAGGGAAGTTATCAGATCAGATCAGATCAGATCAGTCGCTCAGTCGTCTCCGACTCTTTGCAACCCCATGAATTGCAGCACGCCAGGCCTCCCTGTCCATCACCAACTCCCGGAGTTCACTGAGACTCACGTCCATCGAGTCAGTGATGCCATCCAGCCATCTCATCCTCTGTTGTCCCCTTCTCCTCTTACCCCCAATCCCTCCCAGCATCAGAGTCTTTTCCAATGAGTCAACTCTTCACATGAGGTGGCCAAAGTTATAGATTGTATAATAAGGGAACAGAACCTGGTTTATGGGATGGGGAGCCAGAAAGTCTTTCCTGAGCTCAGTTCTAAAGAATTTACAGGCGTGAGACTGACCAAAACTGAGGAAAGGATCTTTCCAGGTAGAAGGACCAGTAGGTTTGTGTAGGTTAGAATATGAGGTGACAAAATCCTAAATTAAATATAGGTTGTCTGCTGCTGCTAAGTCACTTTAGTCGTGTCCGACTCTGTGCGACCCCACGGACGGCAGCCCACCAGGCTCCACTGTCCCTGGGATTCTCCAGGCAAGAACACTAGAGTGGGTTGCCATTTCCTTCTCCAATGCATGAAAGTGAAAAGTGAAAGTGAAGTCACTCAGTTGTTTCCAACTCTAGAGTATAATAATTAATTGGAGGAGAAATTCAAAGCAAAATGTTAGAGGTACGTGATAAATTTATTTATATAGTATTATAATCCTTACACAAGATTTTGCATAATATCTAAAAAGCCTGGAAAGTCACTGAAATATTTTAAGCAAAGGAGTGATCACTTAGGTTTGCAGCACCACAAAAAAACACTAATCTGCCAAGCCTACACAGGGATGCTGCTTCTTTTCTGCCTTCCAAATTACATAGGTATTTCTTGTGAGAATCACACAGAGAACAGAATTGTTGGAAGCAGAGTTCCATTTTAGCTAAATTAAGAGTACAAAATCACCACATTATTCATGATTAAGTGTGTGCGTATTTTTTAATTCTCATACTGACAATCTTCTAAGTTAAAAAATACAATACATTTATTTTAGTCTTAAGAACTATGCAACATGTAAAGGTAACTGAATAGCCTGAATAGAAATAGGGAGGTTATAATTTATTATATTTTATTAACTTCTTTGAAAATATTATATATAGATAGAATAACTTTATTATTATACTTAGTATTATTAGCAAGAATAAAATCTGAATGAATCATTAATTACTGCTGCCTTGAATGCGAACCAAGATTTTTTTTAATTATAAGATAGAATACTTTCTATATTTTTGTTTAATAAGATAATGATACTCATTGTTTTCAATAAAGACAAAAATAACAAATCATTCACAACACTGCAACTTTTCAAAATTTATGTGATGTATTCTATGTTTTAGATTAACATGTTTCAGATCCCTATATTTCAGGTTAACAAATTAAGCTCAGAGCTATTATGTACTCGGCAGAGGTCAACTGCTTGATATACAGTAGTAGTGAAAGTTAATTCAGGTTTATCTTTTTACTCTAATCACAGCGCTCTTTAACTATAATACACACATATGCATGCAACACATATATGTTTAAGGATATGCTTATATGCCTTGTGATTCAAAGTTAAAAATTAAGTCCATACATTTATCCTCTCTTTCCAAAGACACGATAAAAATGCTAGTAAGTTGATTTTTTAAAGATATAAATTTACATCAGTCAAAGATCATAAAATTTGAGAGATGTCAAATATTTTCTTGAAAATCAGTACGGATGGAAGTGCAGTGGCTAAAGAAGCAAAGCGGTTTCGCAAACTGGAGTGAGGAGGGAGAGACTGAGCTCAGGGAGACAAAGCGACTAGGCACATACACACAGAATATTGTAAGTACCACAGAAGCTCCTGTCATCCTCACTTCCAGTCTGGCTCTCCCTTTGCAGCAAATATAATTACTTTTGCTAATTAGTTCTGCCTATTTTCTCTTAATTTTACATGTGTTTATACAGTAAACACTTATTTTGTATAAACACTTATACTGTAAAAATATGTTTATACTGTAAAAATATGTGTTTATACAGTAAAACTCTTGTGACTGGCTTCTTTTGCTCAACACTTTGTAGTAGTATTTCATGTTACATTGCTCAGTGGTTTGGTTCACTTTCATTGCTAAATAGTGATCCACTATATATGAATATACCACAACTTATTAATTCTACTCACGGTTGGCTTGCTTTCATTTTTAGGGTTATTTGGACATCATTGAACTTGTGCTGCTATGGACATCATTGCTGCTATGGACATCATTGAATTTGTCTTTCAGTTTACAAATATACACATTTCTGTTCCATTTATACCTGGAAGAAGACCTGCTGCTTTAGAGCCCATGCAAACATTCAATTTCAGTAGATACTTCCAAATTGCTTTCCAAAAAGGCTCTAATCATTTACACTCTCTAGCAGTTGCTTTACATTGTTGTCGACACTTGGTGCCAGCCTTTTCATTTCTGCACTCCTAATGGGCTTCCCAGGTGGCGCTAGTGGTACGGAACCCGCCCGCCAGTGCAGGAGACTTAAGAGACACAGGATCAATCCCTGGGTCAGGAAGATCCCCTAGAGAAGGAAATGGCAACCGACTCCAATATTCTTGCCTGGAGAATCCCAGGTAGGGAAGCCTGGTGGGCTGCCGTCTATGGGGTCGCACAGAGTCAGACCCGACTGAAGCGACTTAGCAGCAGCAGTAGCAGCAGACACATTACAACTTGTCACATTTTGATCTGTAATACGATATCAGAGTCAAGAATTTTTTACGTGAATATTCAGTATTTTCAGCAAGTTATTGATAATGAAAACATAATCCATTTTCAATCACACTCCAGTGCTACTACTGTCATCAATCAAATGACCACATTTGTGTGGGCCTCTTTTTGGAGTCTCATTTCTCTCTATTCTCATGTTGCTATCACACTATATTCATTACTGTGGTTTTATACTAGGTTTATCAGCACACCAGATATGTTCTTCAAGATTGACTTGGCAATTCTGATTTTACAACTTAAAAAAAATTCCAGAACACTTTTTTAAATTAATAGACAGTTTGGAAGTCAAAAGCAAGGAGATATGCTAGCATGTAGGATTTAAAAATAAAAGACCACAAAGTAAGAAAAATAAGAGATATAGGATAACAAAACAGGGGGTACAAATTGCCAAAATAGAATTCTCTTGGAAGAAAAATAGAGACAGAGGGAGAGAAATCTGGCAATTATACAAATTTTTTAGAACAATTAATGACATTTTTAATGGAATTCCTAAGGAGCACCTTTTTCATCTCAAACCCCTCTCCCTCCTTTATTTAGTATTATCAATAAACACCAGCCTAATCATTGCTTAAAATTGATGTTCTAAATGCCTGAGATTGCAAACATTTTTTAAAATAAAAGAGATAGCTCATTTTGATTTGATTAAGGTATGTTTTTAGTTAAACATAAGCATTTCGGCAATTTAATGTCAGGGTTTTCAAGTTTTATAGTTTTTAACAAATGAGATTTCATTCCACTTAAAAACAGTGTCTTTTCTAAAGTATTAAGTTGTTCTCCCTAAGTATACAGGTAATACAAAGAAATAAGTTGCTAATGTATACAATCAAATGTCCAGGAAAAGAATAAATTCAATAGGTAAATAACCTGTAAAAATTCAAGTTACATTTTTTTTATCTGCCTTTTATTTTTTATTTTTTTTATTTTTTTAAATTTTATTTTATTTTTAAACTTTACATAAAGTAAAAAAAATTATCTTAAAATTTTAATTATTTTATGGTTTCTGTCTTTCTATCTTTCTCTTTGTAATAGACCTCATAGGGCATGGACAATGCTTCTTTAAAATCTGCTTGAATTTCCACATAATTGTGTTAGAAAATTAATGGATCTCTGAAATTTTTCAAGGTTCATTTAGGTGCTCTCAGTTGATGCCATGGAGTTTTACTTTTGAATCATGTCCTTGTCAAGGGGTCTGGACTATTTTATTCAGGGTGTGATTATAACCTAGTTTTTCAATTAATGTGTATTAGTTTCATGACATAACTCTAGCCAATATTAACACTTCAAATTCATTAAGATATAATGTTATATTGTTAGCCCTAATATTAATTCTCTGTCTTCAAGTAATTGGACCTAATAACACTGGTACAGAATTACTGATTTAATTTATGTCATTTCTCAGTGAATGTCTTAAGCTAAGTTTAATGTAAACTATCATGAGTTGACCTAGGATGAGTACAAATAATATTATATTAAAATAAGAAATAATTCCTTTGGAAAGAATTGATATTATAGTTGTTCAAATTACAGGAGCAATGCTAAATGTGGTTGTTCACAATTACTGCCACTAAACTTTATACTCAGATTGTATGTGATCTTTGAGGTTAGAAAATGAATCCTGCTTGCTCTTATCAACTAATGTAATGATTGCACATATCAGAAAGAGAATACAGAGAAAAGAAAGAAGGAAGGAAAGCAAGCTAATGAGAAAAGGAAGAAAAGAATAGTCTAACAAGCTCATCCAAATTTTAAGAGATAATTGTTTTGGACAAAATAAAGCTACGCCTTACAGTTGACACTAGGGTAGAAGAGCAGGCAGTGTAGGGAGATATAGATGAATAAAGAAACCTAATGTTTACTGAGAATTCATTATATATTTAACATTTCACAGAAATATATAAATACACATACATATGTGCAACTTAAATATATGTTATGTATATTACATATAACAACTTTAAGTCATATATATTTATATGTATATATAGTTATATATATATTCATATATATGTATACATACATAAAACATTTAACTGTCATAAAAATTCTGGAAGGTAGATGTTATATGATAGTAAAAAAATGAAACCCAAAGAATTAAATAACTTCCCTAAGGTAACAAAGGCAATAGTTGGGCTGTATTGTGTATGTTGTTTTTGCCTACTTTCTTTTGATAACTTTAAAGCAATTTTCTTCTGGAAACTATGACTACACAGGTTCAACTCACCACATCTGTGGGCTTTAGATAGAACTGACTCCCACCCTTGTAAGTTTTTTTTTTTCTTTTTTTTTTTGTGGGGGAGAAGAGGGTAGGGTGGACATATGAATTAAGCTTGGCCAGTCAGAGTGCTTCACTCGTGCCTAAGCTTTTGGTTTAGATATGAGTTCATGACCTAGGTCCAAAAATTAGTCTAACTTTTATTTGAGGTATCAAAAATATATTCTTTCTAATCCCAGTGAACTCAAAAATGAACCAGAGGCTGTTAGTTATTGTCTAATGAAGATAGAGCTTGCCAGAAAATTGAGCCCAATGGATGAGATTTAAGTTACTACAGGGAGAGAACCAATATTTAACTATAGCATTTGAACTCCTAGATTGAGCAGTAAGTAAAGTTTGACCACTAATAAATCTCTCTTCCACTTTTATTTTTTATATTTTTACTTGAGTCTGTTTGGGGTGGATCTTCTGTAAATGATAACCGAAAAAGTCCTCATAAGTTGAGAAGCAAAGTTAGGATTCAAACCTATTTTTTTGTACTATCTCCCTGTATACTTTCTGGAATTGTCCATGACAAGTAGCTTTTATGCAGGCTAAATATTTTAATAATTGCAAGTTGAATTAAAGGCAGGTAAGCATTTCCAGTAAAAAATGTTAAAATGTTTTCATTCAGAAATATCACAGATGAAGGTCAGGGAGACATTTCACAATAAATATAAATCATGATTCATGTTTTATGCCTCTTGTGCTGTGTGTGGTGTTAAGTTGCTTCACTTGTGTCTGACACTGTGTTATCCTCTGGACCGTAACCCACCAGGTTTCTCTGCTTATGGGGTTCTCTAGGCAAGGGTACTGGAGTGGGTTGCCATGCCCTCTTCCAGGGGATCTTCCCCATGTCTCTTACATTTCACCTGCATTGGCAGGTATGTTCTTTACCAGTAGCACTACCTGGGACTCCCCCTTTGTGCCACTTAAAAGGACATAAAATTCAAACTGAATGAATTAATAATGAGATAATAATAAGATAATATGAAATATACGATATGCTATAGAATAACCTTAGCTTCTAAGGATAAAATTAAAACCAAATGTAATAATCAGGATTTTGCTAATTGTCTTTGTTTCTGTTTTTAACTACCTGAAGTCTCCTTCTTTTATTGCAGTAGGAGAAGGCAATGGCACCCCATTCCAGTACTCCTGCCTAGAAAATCCCATGGATGGAGGAGCCTGGTAGGCTGCAGTCCATGGGGTCACTGAGGGTTGGACACGACTGAGCGACTTCACTTTCACTTTTCACTTTCATGCATTGGAGAAGGAAATGGCAACCCACTCCAGTGTTCTTGCCTGGAGAATCCCAGTGACGGGGGAGCCTGGTGGGCTGCCATCTATGGGGTCACAGAGTCGGACACGACTGAAGCAACTGACTAAATGTTAATGAGAAATATTATGTTAAATGAACAGTATTGCATTTCAATCAATTATAAAATATTTATTAAATATAATATTCATTCTTTCATTATGATGTGCATGATTTGAAAATATTGGCCTTGATAAGTATAAATCTGGCTGAGCAGATGAAATGAATTTGCATAATTTAACACATAACACTTCAGAGTAATCTGTAATACATAGTCATATATATGGATTCACTCTATCCATCAAACATCCTGCACAGTCATACAGACATCTTGGTAACATATGCATAAAAAATGCTAAGTTGCACAATAATCTACTAAAACAGCACCTTAAAAGATGTAGGCTGTCATGCTTCCCGTGATATGAGGCACTACCCAGCACTAAAGAAAACTTTAGTGCTCACTCTATTTACTAGCATTAGTTCTTAAAAGAGACCTAGACCATCTTGCCAGTATAACAGATATTATGCATCAGGATACAGCAAACAACTGACCATCAAACAAAAACTGATGTAACAGACATTTTTTTCTGTCCCAGGCATGGTCATATCTAAAGTAATAGGGCAGGGAGGGACCACAGAAGTATAAACCAGATGCTGGTAACAAGGAATCTGTTGCGTCTGAGCTGTTTGGAGCTCAGGGCTGACAGATAAAGAAAGAAGCAATCCAAATCAATTCATGGCCATACAAATGCCACTGTTCTGGAGAAATTCAAGAGACTTAGGGAAAGATACCCAAAACTCAAGAGACCTGGGTAATGAGACCAAAGATATCAACTCTTGACAAAAAGCCATTTATGGGGGCCACTGCCCAATGACAGCTAAAGCAATATGGACTTTGGTTTTCATGGAAAAGAAGCTAAAATTGTGAAGTCTTTCCTAGGTTCATAGATAGGTGTTAGGTGGTCTCTAGTTCTTCCAAAATTATATGCCAAAATTTACGTGTGTGTGTGTGTAGCCTGCATGTGCATAATTTCCTGGGCCAAAATCAAATTCTTAACAGGATCTATGATCACCAACAAATTTAAATGCCACCAACTTAAAGCCTAGTCCCAAATTCAAATGGGTAATAAAGGGAAAACTCTTAATTACTTGAGTAGCTAACATCTGCCTAGTTCCAAGGAAAAGAAAGGAATATCCTTTGTACTTATTACTGACTACTGAGATCCTACTGAGATACTCCCCAGCGTGAATTCAAAACAAAACAAGACCAAAAATTATGGAGATGTTTTAACAGATTGCAATAATTTAAAATACGACATCTAGATATTATGCCTAGAAAACAAAAACTTGTATTTTTTTTAAATGTTACATGTTTATGTGTTACTCGTGAGGTTGAGTGAATGGAAACTTTTCTCTCCCAAACTGCCAAAACCTCAGCCATGCGCAGTTACACTGAACCTATACAAAGTCTTACCAGCCAGGTCCTCAGTGCTTTTGTTCTCGGGCCCTGCTGGGCTCCATTACTATATTTTCTTCAGCTTGCCAACAGCATAGCCTTCAACTCAATAAGAGAATGGGGAAATTGTTCTCATTATCATTCCTGGGTCTTCACCACTTAATCCATCATCTCGTACCACACTCTTCATAGAAAAAAAAAAAAAAGTACTTTCTCCCTTTCTCCCAACTCCTTCATTTCCAGTGGGTAACTTCTCTTTTTGTATCTCTGTATTGCTGCTATTGAAAGATATATAAATTCATTTTTTTACAACAGAAATTGGGTACAATATTTGATATTATTCACTCATCTTACTTGGCATCGTTGACTAGTATAATTTCACAATTCCATTTAATTAAAGACCAAGCAGGCACATTGAAATCCTAGCAATGAGAGACTGTCCACTGGGGAAGAACAGTGAGTAAATACAAACTTGTTGAATGAATAAATAAATGAATATTTATGAAAGTTAAATGAAATGACATATAGGAGACTGAAAATGAAAGTTTCATGACATTCTTTTATCATAATCCTTTCATCTGTGTTATCCACCTGTGAAGAATTCTTCACCTGTGATAAAAGGACTATAACAATAAAATGCCATAGAAGTGTTTCATTTTCAATCTCCTACATATCACTTCATTTACTTTTCACAAACATTTTCTTTTTCATGAATTCTTTTATTCAGCAAATCGATATCAAATTCCTAACATGTGCCAAAAGTTGCTCTGGGCATGAGAAATAAAATAATAAAGTTAGACAAAGTTCTAGCCCTAACGCTGCTTAAATTCTAGAATGCACAAAAAGGATATAGATATCCTAAATATAAATAGTGAAATTTCTAGTAATAAATAGGGTAAAGGGATTTATAATGGGAATGAATAGTAAGAGGATCTACAGTTTTAAACTATAGAAATGAAGTCTATTTATTTTTCACTGAATATCTTGGTGGTGGTGGTGGTTTAGTCACTAGGTCATGTCCGACACTTGCAACCCTATCAACTGTAGCCTGCCAGGTCCCTCTGTCCCTGGGATTTCCCAGGTAAGAATACTGGAGTGGGTTGCCATTTCCTTCTCCAGAACATCTTGGTATTATCTATTATAAATTAGTCTTCACAGAATTAGAAAACCGAGGCTAGGAAGGTTGTTCTGCCTGAGGTCCTACTGCTATAAGTAGTAAAGGTCAGATAGGAACCCAGTTCTATTCCTGTCTCCAGGGTTTGTGACTTCAATCTTCTTTTCAATTCTACTGTAATTTGAATAATCAGTGGTTTCTTAGAAACCACTCTAAAGGAGATCGTCAGAACAGTCTATCACTACCTGTTGCTGCTGCTAAGTCGCTTCAGTCGTGTCCGACTCTGTGTGACCCCATAGACGGCAGCCCACCAGGCTCCCCCATCCCTGGGATTCTCTAGGCAAGAACACTGGAGTGGGTTGTTATTTCCTCCTCCAATGCATGAAAGTGAAAAATGAAAGGGAAGTCGCTCAGTTGTGTCCGACTCTTCACAACCCCATGGACTGCAGCCTACCAGGCTTCTCCGTCCATGGGATTTTCCAGGCAAGAGTACTGGAGTGGGGTGCCATTGCCTTCTCCAATCACTACCTGTTGAGAGTAAAATAAATATTAAAGTCATCTTAGGAAATTCCTTGGCGGCCCAGTGGTCAGGATTCCATTTCCACTATAGTGGCACAGGCCTAATATATAGTGGGAAACCAAGATCCGGCATGCGGCATGATCAAAAAAAAATACAAGCTATCTTAGAAAAAGAGGTATTTTTAATGGTATCATCAAGGAATACTGTGTTGACAAGGGTATGTTTGAGACAAGATGTGAAATAAGTGAATGGGCAAGTCTTGTAAGGCTCTAAAATAAACACCAACTAATCAGAAAGTTTAAAGCCAAGGGCCTGAGGCAGAAACCATCTCTGCCTATTCAGGGATCATCTATTATTCTAGTAGTTTTCATATTTTTCACCAATAATCAAAGTGAAACTCATAGAAATGTTATGATCTTTCTCAAGACCATATAATAATATGGTCTTGGGGACGAGTCATGTAGAGTCAGAGGCAAGATTGGTAACTAGTCACTCACAGCTCACAAATATATATACCACTCACCCAGAATCATCCTTCAGAGTTGCATGATTCAGAGAAGGTTTGAGAACTTGTAAAGGAAAGTTGGTCACTGACACAAATGGAGAAATGTACATTCTCTCTCCAATGTCTCTTTAAGACAAAGGGGTTAATTTTATTCCTCTTTGTATGCTCAGCCGTTGGTATAATGCCTAGTATTAGGTAGTTAAAATCATATTTACATTTAACTCTGAGATTTGAAGTTTGGGGTACTGAGTTCAAGGCTATATAATTTAATAACAATATACTTTTTTGGCAAATCACATAATTATTCTGAGTTTTATTGCCTTCTTTTTTATAAAAGAGAATGTAAAACCTTATATTGGTGATGTATTAATTAAAAGATAAATTATATGTGAAAAACATTCATTAAATATAATATTAAATATTTTATATAACTATAACTGTATGTGTGTATATATAAATAATTATGTATATAAATTATTTTCACAGATGGCTGTGCCTAAGAGCAAGGAATATACTTATATGGTCAATGCTAAAGTATAGCCCCAGGAAATGAGCAAGGTGAATGTATAGCCTCAAAAGCCAAGGTTTTAAAGCACTTGAGGATAAATGGAAGGTATGTCTTTGGAAATATCAAAGAATCTCCTTATCAAATATATAAGGTAACATCAGTGTAAAGAATAGCAGAGAGGATAATAAAAAACAGATGGATCAGAGGTTGATAATGCTGAAATAAGCCATGAATGTATATAAAGCTAGATAGTCCCTTGACAATTATTTTTAAAGCAAGTTATTTTTTAGATCACCTGTTACATGCTTTGGTTATTCAGGATTAAAATATTGGAGTGGATGTGAGCACTTATTAAGGACATATGAGTTTATATGTTACGGTTTATACACTTCAAGATTTCCCCAAATGCAAAAGACTCCGGAGATGCAGGTTTGATCTCTGGGTCAGAAAGATCCCCCAGAGGAGCAAATGGCAACCCACTCCAATATTTTTGCCTGGAAAATCCCATGGACAGAGGAGCCTCGAGGGCTACAGTCTATAGGGTCACAAAGAGTAGGACATGACTGAGCACATACACATACATTTCAAAGTTTCTAAAAGACTAGATGTGAAATATTCTCACCACTGAAAACGAAATAATAATTAAGTGACATAATGGAGGTGTTAACTAAAGTGGTAAACATACTGTAATATATCAGATCAACCTAAAATTTATATAATGATATATGTCAATTATATCTTAAGTTTTGAAAAAAAAATTAATGGTTACAGTGTTATATAACCAGGAATCCTTACTATTTTTAACACATTGTAGAAGTCCAATAGAAAACTGTGAAACCAATTCCACAGTTAACAGTAGTCTTACTTGGGTAGGTCACCTAAGGAAACCAGCTTGGCTGAAGCACTGAAGTAAGAATTAGAATAGCCTGGAATTATATCCTACTTTCAAGCTAACAAGTTAGCCTGCTACAGTTTTATGGCTGCTGAGTCAGAAACAAAGAACCTTTTTACTCATGACATAGCAGTTACTTTAAATATAATGTTTGCTTTGGCTCTGCTTGTCCTCAAGTCCCATGAATATTGAATGGAACAGCTCCATGGATGCAGGTAGTTTATGGCAATGGGGGACCCTGCAGAAACCTGAACCTAGGAAATCCCAACCTTAAGAAACTCTGCCCTATCTTTGCCCCAGAGGGAGACATCATCTTTATTATCCTGGACTACAAACAAATCTACCTTTGCCTACAAGGAGATAAAAGGCTGTATCTTTCAAGGTTGTTTGTTGTACAAATATTCTTGAAAAGACAGCCTAGAACAAAAGCTGTCAACCCTCTGTTCAGAAGACATATAGAAAAGTAAGCGATCCAGACAAATTGTCTCCAAAAGGTAAACTAAGAAAAAAAATTTATGAAAGCACTTCAAGAATTTGAAGGGTATGCCTAATCAATGATCTAGAACAACCTGAGAGTCAGCATAAAAAGGGAAAGAATATTTTATTTTAGTATTATGTTAATAGGAGGATCAGTTAGAAAATATGAGAAAGGGAAAGTGAAAGTCTCTCGGTCGTGTCCGACTCTTTGTGACCCCGTGGACTATAAACAGTCCATGGAATTCTCCATGACAGAATACTGGAGTGGGTAGCCACTCCCTTCTCCAGGGGATGGTCCCAACTCAGGAATCAAACCCAGGTCTCCCACATTGCAGACAGACTCTTTACCAGCTGAGCCACAAGGGAAGCCTGAAATAATGAGGGTCTGTCCCTAAATGATATCAGTGAGAATTCTAAAGTTCATGGGAAAATTTGATGAAAATTGTGCAATATTACTATTAGGACATAATAACTTATTTTGGGAAATGAAAGAAAAGGAGTATTTTTAAATGAACTCCCACTGATACATATAAAATTTAGTATATGAAAAATGGAAATCTTAAGTACATTTAAAAAGACGGATATTTTAAAATCTATCAGGGCAATTGGTTAGCTATTTGGGAAAAAAAAATCAGCATCAATTTGTATTTTATATCATTCCCCAAAATAAGTTTTAGTTAACTGAAAAAAAATATTGAATTTGAAAAAACAAGTATTAAAATAGAAATACTAGCAAGAAATATACATACTTTCTCCATAATTACATAAATAAGTAGCAACACAAGAAAACAAATATTTATGTTATTATAGAGAAAATCTTCCTAAATACATAATAAATACAAAATTGATAAAGGCAAGTGCCTTATAACACTTAACTTTTATTTATAATCATGACACTTTGAGGCTATTTTCATATTTTACTCTGTTTGACAACCACACAAAGCATTATTATTTTTAGAGAGACAAAATTAAGTTGTATTTACTCATATATTTACCTTTCCCAGGAGTCTTATTCCTTTCCTGAATTTTCTTCTATCTGTGTACCTCTTAGATTTTGCTTTAGAACAGACAACCTCAAATTACAGAGGTTGGCTTAAAACAATTGCTCTGTTGGGCCTAAGTTTCCATGTATCAGCCTGATTGTGGCCTGGCTCAGCTGACAGCTAGGTTCTCTCATGTTTCTGTGGTCAGTTGCAGGCCAGCTGATTGCAGGATCTAGAATGGCCTGCTTCACATGTCAGGTAGCTGGTAGGCTCAATGGTCTATGATTTATTTCAGCAGGAACTTTATTCCATGTGGTAGTTCATCCTCCACTACATTGGCTCATCATTTTTCAAATGCTGGTTTCAGAGTTCCAAAGAGTGGCTAGAGCAATTTATAGCTTTTTTTAAGCCTCTGTATCATGTTTGCCAATTTCCAGTGGCTAAGGCAGTATGTCTGTGTGTTAGTTTGCTAGTGCTGCTATAACAAACTACCACAGGCTGGCTAGCTTAAACAACAGAAATGTATTTTCTCACAGTTCTAAGGCTAGAAGTCCAAAATCAACATGTTGACAGGTTTTGCTTTTTTCTGTCGGCTTTGAGTGAAGCATGGATCTTCTTCCTGTGTTTCTTCACATTTTCTTCCCTCTATACATGTCTTCATGTACAAATTCCCCTTTATTTAAGGAAACTAGCCAAATTATTTAAGGTAACTTGATGACTGACATGAAAATCTTATCTCAAAATAAGGTCACATTCTGAGATACTGGTGGATAAGATTTCAGTATATGAGTTTGGAGGGGTTACATAATTCAATCCATAAAACCTGGCAAATAAATTCAACTGGTAGTAAATTGACTCAAGTCTTAATGGGAGGATCAGCAACAACAAATTGCAGGAGGTGGATGTAGGAAGGGGTACCAATTTTGGCCAATCTTACAATCTACAACAATCTCAAATCATCATACCATCTTCCTGGAAAACACTTGCAGTATTTATTTTAGTGAAAGACTAGTATTGCTATTTCCCCCTCATTTTTGTTTTTCTAGGAATGCCTTTATTTCACTTCATCCTTGAAATTGATTTTCAGTGAGTATAGAATTCCATGCCAGGGAACTCCCTAGCAGTCCAGTGGTTAGGACTTGACAATTTCTTTCTTTTTTTAAAAGAATTTTTAATTTTTTATTGGGGTGTAGCCTATTAATGCTGATGACAGTTTCAAGTGAAGAGTGAAGAGACTCAGGCACACATATACATGTATCCCTTCTCCTCCAAACTCCCATCCCATTCAGCCTGCCACATAACCTTGAGTAGAGTTCCATGTGCTATACAGTAGATCCTTGTTGATTATTGGTTATTAACTTTAAATATAGCAATATGTACATGTCAAAATTCAGAAAACTAAGATCATGGCAACTGGTCCCATAACTTTATGGGAAATAGATGGGGAAACAGTGGAAACAGTGTCAGACTATTTTGGGGGGGCTCCAAAATCACTGCAGATGGTGACTGCAGCCATGAAATTAAAAGACGCTTGCTCCTTGGATAGAACGTTATGACCAACATAGACAGCATATTAAAAAGCAGAGATATTACTTTGCCAACAAGGGTCTGTCTAGTCAAGGCTATGGTTTTTCCAGTCGTCAGGTGTTGGATGTGAGAGTTGGACTATAAAGAAAGCTGAGCAAGAAAGAATTGATGCTTTTGAACTGTGGTGTTGGAGAAGACTCTTGAGAGTCCCTTGGACTGCAAGGAGATCCAACCAGTCCATCCTAAAGGAAATCAGTTCTGAATCTTCATTGGAATGACTGATGCTGAAGCTGAAACTCCAATACTTTGGCCATTTGATGAGAAGAACTGACTCATTGGAAAAGACCCTGATGCTGGGAAAGACTGAAGTGGGGAGGAGAAGGGTCAACAGAGGATGAGATGGTTGGATGGCATCACTGACTCAATGGACATGATTTTGAGTAAACTCCGGGAGTTGGTGATGGACAGGGAGGCCTAGCATGCTGCAGTTCATGGGGTCGCAAAGAGTCGGACACGACTGAGTGACTGAACTGAACTGAACTGAACATGTCTGTCTTAAACTCCTTAACTATCCCTTCCATGAATTCCTCTCTCACCTTCCTCCCCCCAGCAACCATAAATTCATTCTCTGAGGACTTGGCACTTTCACTGCTGTTGGGCCTGAGTTCAATCCCTGGTCAGGGAAGCAGTACCTTACAAGCCAAGCAGCATGGTCCCCCTCCCCAAGAATAAAGAATTTCAATTTGCCGATCATTTTAGCACCTTAAGATCTCATTGTGCTGTCTATCTTGCAGGGTTTCTGATTAAAAATTGCCCATTAATTTTACTATTTTTTCCTTGAAGTTAATATGTTGTTTATCTATGATTTATTTTATAATTTGTCCTTTGGCTTTTTTTTTTTTTTAATCAGTTTACTTCTGGATAGTGCATAGGATATGGGCATATCTTCTAGCTAGATCTCTTGTTTTGTGAGGACTGGCATATTTCTAGATTTCTCTTCTTGTTAGGGCATTACCAGTGAAGGTATCTCAACTGAAAGTCAAGGTCACTTACCAGGGCTCCTAGTAATTGGTAAATACTAAGGTCCAACTTTTGTCTCTCCAAATCTCTTATATTCTTTGCTTAACTTTTTATCCTTTAATTAACTATGTTCTGCTCAGATTCTCAGTAACTTGCCTTGGGATTATGCAGTTAAGAATCCACAAATGTTTTAAAGAGAAGTTGCATTCTCCATTCATACCACTCTCTCCTTTCCCCCCCATGAGAAAGTAGCATTGACATATATACACATATAACGCATAAAACAGATAGCTGGTAAGAAGTTGCTATATAACACAGGGAGCCGAGAATGGGGCTCTGTGATGACCTAGAGGGGTAGGATTGAGGGAGGGAGGCTCAAGAGGAAGATATATATGTGTGTATATGTATATATAATATACACATACATAACTATGACTGATTTGCATTGTTGTATTAGAAGGAAAGTTATGACCAATATAGACAGCATATTAAAGAGCAGAGACATTACCTTGCCAACAAAGGTCTGTCTAGTCAAGGCTATGGTTTTTCCAGTGGTCATGTATGGATGTAAGAGTTGGACTATGAGGAAAGCTGAGTGCCGAAGAATTGATGCTTTTGAACTGTGGTGTTGGAGAAGACTCTTGAGAGTCCCTTGGACTGCAAGGAGATCCAACCAGTCCATCCTAAAGGGAATCAGTTCTGAATCTTCACTGGAAGGACTGATGCTGAAGCTGAAACTCTAATAATTTGGCCACCTGATGTGAAGAGCTGACTCATTGGAAAAGACTCTGATGCTGGGAAAGATTGAGGGCAGGAGGAGAAGGGGACGATGGAGGATGAGATGGTTGCATCAATTTGATGGATATGGGTTTGAGTGGACTTTGAGAGTTGGTAATGGACATGGAGGCCTGGCGTGCTGCGGTTCATGGGCTTGCAAAGAGTCGGACGTGACTGAGCCACTGAACTGAACTGATGGCAGAAACCAGCACAACATTGTAAAGCAATTTTCACCCAATTAAAATTAAATTGAAAAAAAAAATTGCCAGAAAAAATAACACTTCCCAGCAGTTTTTTTTTTCTCCAAGATTCTGACTCTTGGTTGCTTTGTCAGCCTTGAACTCTCATTTTACCTACATTGCCTTCAGAGACTGCCATAGGCTCTAGGATGCTGTTTTCTGTTTGGTACTTATATTTAGAGAATAAGCAAAATGCCTCAAAAGGAAATAAAGATCTTACTTCAGAGTGTTTCCTTCTCTTGCAGAAATTGTGTCCATCAAAATCTGGCTGCTTTGGTTGCTTTCTGTGTCTGCACACTGATTTTTAAAATATTATTTTAATATAGTTTTTACAATTGCTACCATTAGGACAGTGAGTTTTATATATTCTTTTCTGTCATAGTTAGAAACAGAAGTTACCGTAACATTTAAAGGTAAACCAACATTTGGGCATGCACACACACACATATGCCTGCTCACACACACATGCACACACATATACACATACCCCCCTATGTGACTTAATTATTATATGATTTCAAGAATAAAGTTCTAGACAAATTAGCTCAAGTTTAGATGGATACGTGGGAATCTTAGGGAAACTAATGGCCAAATGTAAAGCTGAGAATGTCAAAACAAAATACTGAATGGTCTACTTTTCAAATATTTTCACTCTTTCCTTCATTCTTCTATTTAATTTTTTTTTTTTTTTATGAGAGCCAATTAACTTAAATTGTTGGCCAAAAGTTGGAGGTAAATTCCAAGTCCATCAACTTGACAGTTCTAAGGCCCATTCTATCTACTGGATGATTTGATGTTTTTAACTATTTTTAAAGAGAGATCATTCTCAACATTGTCACATATGGGAAACAATCACACTCACACACTGATTTCATCAGAACCCTTATATTCTTATCTCCTTATTTCTCTGGATAAATTGTATGTGCTCCCAGCTAATTTCCCTCAATTATTTGAGGACAGTATTTAGAAATCTCCTTTTTTCTCCCCTACAAGATCAGCTTTCTGGCTCCATTGGATCATTACCATTGAAATATAAACTCTGTTATAGTTTCTTCCATCTCAAAGAATAAATAAATATGCAAATAAATAGGGGAAATTAAGTTTTTAAACATTTTTCTCTAAATATTGCCTTTATCACATGCTTTTGCAGCAATACTTCTTGAATGCATTGTCTATACATGTATTCTTTCATTTTTTTCTAGAATCCACCTCATTTAGTATTTGCCATGTCGAATCCTCTAAAACTGCTCTTGTCATTATCACCAGTGAATGTCTCCAGTGACTAATAAATGTAGTGATCGTTTAACTTGCTCAGTTGGCAGCATTTGATCATCCCTCTTTGGAATACTTTTCACTTGCTTCTGGGACATTTTAGTCACTTGTTTTACTCCTACCATTATCCTAGACTTTCTCTTTTTAGTCTTTTTTTGCTTTGCTGTCTCAACTTTCTAACCTAGAAATATCAGGGTAGACCAGAGCTCAATCACTGGAATATTTTTCCTTTTTTATCTGCATTCTCTCTATATATGTTTCTAAGTATCCTAGCTTCCAAATCTATATTCTGAGATTTCCAGCTTATGCATTTCATTATTTCCCAGACTCACATATCGACTACCAACCAACCTTTCTACTTACGTGTTCAATAAGCATTTCAAATGTTGTTGTTGTCCAACTCTTTGCAACCTCATGGACTACAGCATGCCATGCTCATCTGTCCTCCACTATCTCTCAGAATTGGTTCAAATTTATGTCCATTGAGTCGATGATGCTATCTAACTGGAAAAGGTCAATTTTCATTTCAATCTCAAAGAAGTGCAATGCCAAAGAATGTTCAAACTACCACACAATTGCATTCATCTCACACACTAGCAAAGTAATGCTCAAAATTCTCCAAGCCAAGTTTCAACATTACGTGAACTGTGAACTTCCAGATGTTCAAGATTTTAAAAAAGCAGAAGAATGAGAGATCAAATTGCCAACATATGCTGGATCATCAAAAAAGCAAGAGAGTTCCAGACAAACATATACTTTTGCTTTATTGACCATGCCAAAGCCTTTGACTGTGTGGATCACAACAAACCTGACCTGCCTTCTGAGAAATCTGTATGCAGGTCAAGAAGCAACAGTTAAAACTGGACATGTAACAACAGACTGGTTCCAAATCAGGCCTGTATATTGTCACCCTGCATGTTTAACTTATATACAGAGTACATCATGCAAAATGCTGGGTTGGATGAGGCACAAGCAGGAATCAAGATTGCTGAGAGAAATATCAATAACCTCAGATATGCAGATGACACCACCCTTATGGCAGAAAGCAAAGAAGAACTAAAGAGCCTCTTGATGAATGTGAAAGAGGAGAGTAAAAAAGTTGGCTTAAAATTTGACATTCAGAAGATGCTGGCATCTGGTCCCATCACTTCATGGCAAATAGATAGGGAAACAATGGAAACAGTGACAGACTTTATTTTGGGGAGCTCCAAAATCACCACAGATGGTGACTGCAGCCATGAAATTAAAAGACGCTTGCTCCTTGGAAGAAAACCTATGACCATCTTAGACAGCATATTAAAAAGCAGAGACATTACTTTGCCAGCAAAGGTCTGTCTAGTCAAGGCTATGGTTTATCCAGTAGTCATGTAGGGATGTGAGAGTTGGATTATAAAGAAAGCCGAGCGCCAAAGAACTGATGCTTTTGAAATGTGGTGTTTGCGAAGACTCTTGAAGTCCCTTGGACTGCAAGGAGATCCAACCAGTCCATCCTAAAGGAAATCAGTTCTGAATCTTCATTGGAAGGACAGATGCTGAAGCTGAAACTCCAATACTTTGGCTACCTGATGTGAAGAACTGACTCACTGGAAAAGACCCTGATGCTGGGAAAGACTGAAGATGGGAGAAGGGGATGACAGAGGATGAGATGGTTGGATGGCATCACTGACTCAATGGACATAAGTTTGAGTAAACTCTGGGAGTTGGTGATGGACAGGAAAGCTTGGCATGCTGCAGTCCATGGAGTTGCAAAGAGTTGGACATGACTGAGCAAATGAACTGAACTAAACATCTCAACTTCTGCCATCCCCTATCAAATATAACAAGTCCAAAATTCTGCTTTTTATTCTCTCCCCAAGCCCCAGTGTGATAATATTTGGAGATGGGTCCTTAAGGTAACTTAAGTTCAGATGAGATCATGAGGATTCACATTATGGAATTAGTGTCTTCATAGGAAGAGAATGACTTCCTTGGTGACTCAGTGGTTAAAAAAAAAAAAAAATCCACTTGCCAATGCAGTAGATGTGGGCTTAATTCCTGGGTTGGGAAGATCCCCTGGAGAAGGAAATGGCCGTCCACTCCAGTATTCTTGCCTGGGAAATCCTATAGACAGAGGAGCCTTGCAGGCTATAGTCCATGGTCATAAAAGTCAGATACCACTTAGCTACTAAACCACTATCACCCACATTTCAGTCTATAGCAATTATATAATTTATATATAAATAAATCTTATTTATCAGGAGTATTTTGTCTTCTCTTTGCTAAAATGTAAGCTTCATGATGTCCTGGATGTATGTCTGTTTCATTCACTGCTATCTCCCATTGCTAAAAAAATTCCCATTAAGTGTAGAACTTGATGAGTTCAAACATATGCAACTGTAAACTGTATTTCCAGAGGACAGTTTGGCAACATACATCCAAAGCACAAAACAAACATATTCTCTTTTTGGTAATTTTAATGTTGGGAATTGATAATACGGCAATAAGCATTTGATTATATTCAGCATTTTTATAAGAACAAAAACTGAAAACAACCTAATAGCCACATCTAGTGGACAATGTCAATAAATTATGACAATATATGGTAAAATACTACATATCAACTAAAAATACCAAGCTAAAGAATAATGTCATAAAAATTTCTGAAATATACTTTTAGGGGGAAAATGTATTAAAAGTATAAAAATACCAGCTTACTAATATGTGCATAAAATAATAGAGAAAAATTATTCAATTCTGTAAAGAGTGATTTCTCAAGTTTGCTATTATTAGCAAAATTTAGTTTGAAACAAGGGCTTTCTTATACTTTCTAAAATTTGTACAACATATTGACTCTGCAATCATAAAATATATTAAATAATTTGACATAAGAATCAAAATATAAATCATTAGAAGAAAATATAAATGATCATTAAACTTTACATTGAAAAAGATATCTATACTAATATGAAAAGGCAAGGGATGTAGTAGAGAGGTAACATTTTAAAGAATTACCTCTATAAATAAGAAACATCTAAGAAAATTGTAACATAAAATAAACCTTGGACTGATAGACTATTATTTGTTCTGAGTTTATTTAAAATAGTGAATGTTCACTACTTAAGATTTCAAAATATTGCTGCATTCAAGGACTATTATACAAAATACAAGCAAAAACAAAAAGATGCAACAAAATAAGCATTATATTTTAGGAGTTTATAAAAACATTCAAAGGTATAGATGTTCTAATTTGGATAGTTAGAAACTGACTGTAAGCATTCTAGGTCATCCTGACACAAATTCTTCCCAGAATCAGTTTATACAGATATTTCATTGTATCTTTCATTTTGTGTGAGGTGAATACCAAATCAGCTAGAAAATTCCATAACAACATACAAAAAGATCTGATTAAATGAAATGGACATCATGTCTTTGGAGGAAAAGACTCAGTACTGTAAAGATGCCAATTCTTTCCAAATTAATATATGAATTCAATAAAAATCCAGCCAAAATCTCTTTTTGATTTGCTTGCTTTTTTGTAGTGTGGTTATTTCACAACTTGACATACTGATCCTAAATATCATCTCAGAAAAAAGTGTGAAATAGCCAAGAAAATAATGAGAAGAAAAAGAATAATAATGGAGAAGGACTTGCACTATAAATCTTTATTAATGAAAAGTATGGTACTGATGGAGGCATAGGCAAATAGATCAATGGAAAGCACAGAGAATATGTGAATATGTGAATTTACTGTGCAATAAAGTGTAGCATTTCAAATCAATAAGGAAAGCTTTGATTGATTTTTCATGAAATTACTACCTATTTAAAGACAAAGGAACAGTATGTTTTCTGTATTATATTACACACATTTGTGAGGTTATATATGGAAATAAACTATAAAGTACTAAATATACAGTCGAATATTTTTTTAATTTTAAGATATTCCTATATTTAAACATATAAGCATATTTAAATGTTTCATAAAACCCAAGGGAAAGTAAATATATAAAGAGGATTAATCAATATTTTTTAATGTTTATGTTATGTAAGACTCCATAAACAAACTAAATACACTAAAAATTTGTTAAGTGAACGATTTTAAAGCAACTTTTATCTGTTAACTAACACAGCAGTGCTAACTGCATTTGAACAATAGTTTTGGAGAGCTACTTACTAGAATGTATGAAGAATTTTGAACAATCTTTCTATTGAATGAATGCTGGGGTGCCATGCCCTCAGGAAAGAACCTACACTTCAGCTCTTCCTAATGTGTTGCCAGCAGACAGCCCTCTTTGGGATAAAGTGTATTGAAGAAGCTTTCTTCCCTCAGGTCTCACCCTCATCTTGGGCACCTCATATCCAATAATTTAGTCAGTGCTTTGCCACAAATGCATGACAACTCACCCCAATTCAGGACAACTCTGAAGGGCCACCTCAATTTCACAATTGACAAGAAGTTGCCTGAGATCATTTTGAAAATGTGCCACAATCCAGTTTTTCCTTTTAATCTAACTCCATGCCCTGCCCCTACAGAGAAATTTACTGGACAGCAACGTGCCTCAAAGTCAGCTTTTTGAGAAACTAACTTGCAACATGCTTTGATTTATGAATTCCAAATAGAAAATAAATAAACCAGGTATATATAGAAAATACATGGGTTTCCTCAGGGATTTCATAAGATAAGAAAATGTTTGAAAACATCTAAATATTTTACTAAGCTGTATATCATATATTATGTATAACACACACATACATATATGTACATACATACATATGAATATGTCATTGTACCAGTAACTATTGTATCTATTACATATCATAAATATTTATTGCAAATAATTTGTAATAACACAGAAAAATTTCCTGTCATAATGTTAACTCGAAAAAGTAATGACATCATTTATGTAGAATGATTATTATTATGTAAATACATGCATAGGCATAAAGACAAAATAAATAATCTTTTTTTCTATATTTCTAAAATTTCCATATTTTAAGAAATATTATATAATAATTAGGATAAAATTTCCTATTTTTCATAAATCTTTAACTGTTGACCAAGAAAGATAATTATAATTACCTCTAATTGTTAAAGAAAAATTTAAAACTTAGTATGAATTTAAAACTCATTAAAACAAAATCATACCCCAGTTTACATAACTAGTATCTGCAGCAAACTTAGGAATCAAACTAAGTTGCTGACTTCAAATCCAATATTCATCAACTACAGCATGACTTGATCTTCAGTATCATGCAATAATCATAACATATCCCTATATATGGATATAAACTCAGGATTTTAATAGTCAACATAAACATGGCCCGAGTTATATGAAAAATTGTTATTAAGATTTTAAAGTCTCCAAAACTATTACATAAATTTAAAGATATCCCTTAAATGTACTGCACTTTACCAGCAGGCTATTATTGTCTTAACATGTTTAATCTAGAGTACCCTGTACAGTGGAAGAGCACACAGCAGTTTCTGGAAGATTATTAAAAGTGAATTCTATGACTGAGAAACAATATTTTAACTTCAAAGTTTGGAATACTTTTAGTTGCAACAGTTGTAAAGAGATTCCTCATACTCCTTTCTCACCAACATTCATACTTTACATACCCTAGTAAAATTATTAAAATTAGAAATTAACACTGAAACAATACTATTAACTAAATTCCAAGACCTCCAGTGGATACCTGGATCTATGAATACTGCTGAACTCTATACATACTATGTTTTTTCCAAGGCATATGTACCTATGGTGAAATTTAATTTATAAATTAGGCACAGTAAGAGATGAACAACAATAAGTAATAAAAATGGAAGAATTATATTGCAATAAAAGTTACATGAAAATGATATCTCTCTCAAAATATCTTATTACACAAATTTAATGCCTTTTCCATGTTAACTAAGCACTAATCACTTTCCATGACTATAACTTTTGCAGTTTGAGGTGCAGCAGTAAAACTAGCACAAATTTATTTTTCCTTCTTCACAATTTCGCCAATAGAAGATTCATTCTTACCATAGATCTTAGTAACCTCAGCATACAATTTTTTTTTTCTTTCCTTATTAGGTCATTAACGTTCACCTTTTCACTTAAAGGAAGCACCTAACGGCTTCTCTTTGGCGTATCTAAACTGCCAGCTTGCTACTTTTGAAAATAAGGGTTATCTGAACACAACCATTGTGTCACCATCACCAAGACAGTGATTCAGAAAATCAAGATGGTTGCTAAGTGACTGTAAGCAGATGCGTGAGGCAAAGAGATGATTCACACCCCAAACAGGATCGCACGAGGTTTCATCAAGCTACTCAGAACGGTGAACAAATTTAAAACTTAGGAATAAAATATTAAATTTCTTATATAATATTTTCAGACCACTGTTACCAGTGGCTGGCTGAAACCACAAACAGTGAAAACAAGGATGCTGCTGCTGCTGCTGCTAAGTCGCTTCAGTCGTGTCCGACTCTGTGCGACCCCATGGACTGCAGCCTACCAGGCTTCTCCGTCCATGGGATTCTCCAGACAAGAACACTGGAGTGGGTTGTCATTTCCTTCTCCAATGCATGAAAGTGGAAAGTGAAAATGAAGTCGCTCAGTCGTGTCTGACTCTTAGCGACCCCATGGACTGCAGCCTACCAGGCTCCTCCATCCATGGGATTTTCCAGGCAACAGTACTGGAGTGGGGTGCCATTGCCTTCTGTGAAAACAAGGATAAGGAGGGACTAATGTACACATAGATCAGATTCCACTAGTTTCTTCACTGACATATATACATTTTTTTCTGTTTAAGAAGTCAATCCAAGATCCTACATTACATTCCTCTGAAGTGTCTTCTTGCTTTTTCTCAAATATGTGACAACTAAGTCTTTCCTTGATTTTTATGACCTTAGAACTTTCAGACTCAGATCAGGTATATTTATATATAATGCTCCTCAATTTAGGTTTTTCTGATGTTTTCTCATGATTAGATTGAAGTTATGGATTTGGGAAAAGAACACCACACCCTCAGTGAATTGAAGTTAATACATACATGAGATATTTTATTAGTAGTAATAAAAGTGAAGTGAAAGTGAAAGTCGCTTAGTCATGTCTGATTCTTTGCAACCCCAAGGACTATACAGTCCATAGAATTCTCCAGGCCAGAATAATGGAGTGGGTAGCCTTTCCCTTCTCCAGGGGATCTTCCCAGTCCAGGGCTCGAACCCAGGTCTCTTGCATTGCAGGTGGATTGTTTACCAGCTGAGCCACAAGGGAAGTAATATTAACCTTAATTACTTGGTTAAGATCGTTTCTGTCAGGCATCATCGTGGTAAAGTTACAATTTAATATTTTGTAAATAACATTCATTGGGAAATATGTTTTGAGACTACAAAAATATACTCTTTCTGAAACATGTCCTGTTTCTCCTTAGTTTCCAGAATGGTCAGTGCTTTTGGTTCATAGTAATTATCACTGTGATGTTCTAATGTTTTCCTATTTCCCTTGTTCCTTCTGAATTCATTAATTGGAAATCTTTCACAAACAAAAACTGTCCCTTCTCCACCATTTGATCATTTGCTTACATTGGTTTGGACATATGAATATCTAGTTTTCTTTATGTTACAATTCAATATTACCATTGTATTTTTGCTGCTCAAATTGTTTGTTTTGGATATTGGGGCTATTTTCAGGTTGACTTCTGTGTCTTTTCAATAAACCCCCTTACCCTCACTGAAATTACTTTCTGGGATTACAAAATGCTCCAGTCTTAACATTGTGTGTGTGTGTGTGTGTGTGTGTGTGTGTGTGTGAGTGATATCTCTAGAATCAACACTCCCCTAAGAAACTTCCCTAAGTTAAATCTCCTTGCAGTCCAAGGGACTCTCAAGAGTCTTCACAAACACCATAGTTCAAAAGCATTAGTACTTCAGCGCTTAGCTTTCTTTATAGTCCAACTCTCACATCCATACATGACTACTGGAAAAATCAGCTTTGACTAGACGGACCTTTGTTGGCAAAGTAATGTCTCTGCTTTTTAATATGCTGCCTAGGCTGGTCATAGCTTTTCTTCCAAGGAGTAAGCATCTTTTAATTTCATGGCTGCAGTCACCATCTGCATTGATTTTTGAGCAGAAAAAAAAAAAGTTTTTCATCTAGTTCCAACAATATGGTGATGATTTCACAACTAAAATTGCTTTGATATCTTCAAAAGGTAATAAAAAATTTTACATAAAAATATTTGCTTTTCTTTCTTCTTATTAACTGAATTACTTCAACAGTTTTATCTAGTATAAATGATTTCCTGACCATCTAAACTAGAACAGCAAAACTGAGAATAAAGAACAGAGTCTATCCAAAAAACTACATTAAATACCCATCTTATAAGTTAAATCTCTATTCTTTTTAACAATAAAATTATTTCTGACTCTTGAAGTATATTTACATTTGAAAAATTGGATAGTGAATCAAATATTAGTATTACGGGTGTAGCATTCTGAATATGGAATATACATTGTAAATAAAATTACAGTAACAAAAATCTGTGGGAGATTGGATATTCCCTCAAATTCTCTGAGTGGAATATCAATAGTAAACCACTAGACTTTCCTTTCCTTTAACACCCTGCATACTTATTGTTTGACAGACCTCATTTATATCAGGGCAGAAATTGCATGTTAATGACATTTATAAGAAGAAGTAGACATTCAAAGTTACAAAGAAGCTGACTAAACAACAAACTTTAAAATTGTTTGGCAGGATAAGAGAGCTTAAGGAGTCATTAGAAGAAAGAGTTAAGGATAAGTAAGGATAAGTAGGAGGATAATGATAATTACAATTTAATCCCGGATAATAATGCAAAGGTTAAAAGTTGAATACAATAACGTGCAGTATATTACTTTAATGTTCCATCATTTTGATAGAAAGGATCTGATATAAAGATTGATTTGATGCAGGTCACCCCATCAGCTTCTCTGTCTAAAGATAAATCTCTCTTTGGGCTGATATGGTTGCAGCTTGCCTGATCCTGACCTATTACATCAAGAAAAATTGTCATGTACTAGATGTGTTTCATTTTGCTTACTACTGTGACCTAAAAATACTTTGTTCTTACAAAAGTTTAACTCTGAAGATTATAACATGTACAAAACAAGGAACTGTTTTATAGAATACATTCCAAAGCTCTAGATAGTCAA
The DNA here is from genome assembly GCF_002263795.3 of Bos taurus. NCBI lineage: Eukaryota > Metazoa > Chordata > Mammalia > Artiodactyla > Bovidae > Bos > Bos taurus. Next base: position 32,498,243 of record NC_037333.1, on the reverse strand, counting down.
ACCTGTTATGTATCGACTTAACGTGTAGAGTTATTGTTATAGACACATGAATACTAATTTGTTTCCATTTGAAGTAATGGACTATACTATGAATTGAAATCCATGACCTTAAGTTATTTTGTGATTTTGAAGAATTTCTTTTTTAAAAAGATGTTTCAAATAACAAATATTCTTTTTATCACTAATTTTTATCTGTAAGTAAAGTCTCAAACCTTTTACTCAAGATTGTGTATATATATATATATATATATATATGCATATATATGGAATTTAGAAAGATGGTAACAATAACCCTGTATACGAGACAGCAAAAGAGACACTGATGCATAGAACAGTCTTTTGGACTCTGTGGGAGAGGGACAGGGTGGGATGATTTGGGAGAATGGCTTTGAAACATGTATAATATCATATATGAAACAAGTCGCCAGTCCAGGTTCAATGCATGATACTGGATGCTTGGGGCTGGTGCACTGGGATGACCCAGAGGGATGGTATGGGGAGGGAGGAGGGTTCAGGATGGGGAACACGTGTATACCTGTGGAGGATTCATGTTGATATATGGCAAAACCAATACAATATTGTAAATTTAAAAAATAAAATAAAATATATTAAAAGAAAAAAAGAGTCAGACAAAAAAAAAAAAAAAAGATTGTATGAAGAATCAGGGCCCAGTGTTTTCCCCAGGTTCAATTTAAACCTCACTTTCTTCAAAAGTCTACAACAGAAAAACTAAGAACTAAGTATTTCTCAAAATTTTAGTTTGGCTTTCCTTTTTATATCATACTTCACTTTTACTTTTAAATAGTATATGAATATTAATAATCTAAGAGCAACAATATGCTTAAAATAAAATATATCATTTTTCTACCTTGAAAATAGATTATGACTTTCAATTTTTGAAATATTTTCTTCTGATATTTGCAAACGTAGTATTACACTGCTGTGTTTTTACTTCGGAGAAGGTGATGGCACCCCACTCCAGCACTCTTGCCTGGAAAATCCCATGGACGGAGGAGCCTGGTGGGCTGCAGTCCTTGGGGTCACTAAGAGTCAGACATGACTGAGCGACTTCACTTGTACTTTTCACTTTCATGCATTGGAGAAGGAAATGGCAACCCACTCCAGTGGGAGAATCCCAGGGACGGGGGAGCCTGGTGGGCTGCCGTCTATGGGGTCGCACAGAGTTGGACACGACTGAAGCTGTTTTTACTTATTTACTTTAAACACTATCTATTGACTTTATGTTTTAACAGTTGAGAATATAAATCTCTTATATCTCTACCTCAGACTTCTCCTACTCCTCACCTTACACTAAAATTCAATCAAATTTTTAGTTAAATTATTGGTTAATGTTTAAGTGCTTAATTGCCATAAAATATCGCTTATTTCTGCTATGCCCAATAGACCAAATTGGTTTTTTTTTGTTTTCCTCATTTTTATGAGTTCAATCTACCAACCTAAACTAACTCAATTTATTTTTATTATTTTGACTTTTCTTTTTTCCATGCTGCAATCTTTTCCCACTTTATTAGAAAGTTATCAGTGAAAAAGTCACAGTTCAGAACAATCTCTAGATTCTCTAAAACTTACAATGCACATACTTTGACTATATAAGCCAATGAAAATCCTCCTGTTTTTACACTATATTTATGTACAATATGAAAAGTGCAATCACTTCATGTCAGCTTCAAGAGTGGCTTCTGTTCAAATTTTGCCATATTTCAACTAGATGATAAAACTTGTCCAATCAATATTATGAAGTGTATTTTAATTATACCATAGTGTTGGTTTTGAACCTGAGATATGTGGTCCAGATTTAAAATCTAAGCAGACCTGTAATAATTCTGAATTTGTGCATGTGTACATATTTATTTAACATAAAACTTATATTGTTTAATTGTAAAAAATGTAAATGAAGGTGAAAACACTAAAGTAATTTCTGTATATGCTGACTTAAATATATATATGACTGTATATCTAATATACTCATAAGTTGAATATATAGAACTCCTACAACACACAAGACACTATTTTATTTAATCTTCTCTACAGCCCTGTAAGTATGGTCATATAATTTAATGTTTAAGCCAGAACATTTCTGAGAGTAACTACTACTACTAATAAGTTGCTTCAGTCGTGTCCGACTCTGTGCGACCCCACAGACGGCAGCCCACCAGGCTCCGCCGTCCCTGGGATTCTCTGAGAGTAAAAAGGGGCACTATTGATAATTACTTTGGGCAAGAGGCAAAAATGAGGATGAATACTCACCCCACATATAAAGTGAAAGTTCTCCTCATTAAGTCATCCCAGAATGATTTCTTCTTTCTCTGAATTCTTACCCTACATACAAACCAGGAGATCAACATTTAGAGAGACAAAGAAACTTATCTAAATCAAACATCTATTAAGCATATTGGTTGGTATTCAAACTTGGGACATATGATGATGGACATGACCAGAATAGCAAGTGAAGAAAATATACCCACAACAGAATAAAAAATTATAGCATGTTATCATTGGTTTAATGTGTATGTGAATGTTTAATTTTGAAAGATGTATATCTAAAATGATATATAAGCAAACTGCTAACAATGTTTAATCAAGGAGAATGAGTGATTGAAAATGGAGAGACTTTAACTTTATTATGCATATGTTTCTGTATAGTCCCTTCCATCCTGGAATGCGAAGTTAAGTGGGCCTTAGGAAGCATCACTACGAACAAAGCTAGTGAGGTGATGGAATTCCAGTTGAGCTATTTCAAATCCTAAAATATGATGCTATGAAAGTGCTGCACTCAATATGGCAGCAAATGTGGAAAACTCAGCAGTGGCCACAGGACTGGAAAATGCCGGTTTTAATTCCAATCTGAGTTGAATAAGTTTGAATAGGCTCCAGGAGTTAGGGGTGGACAGGGAAGTCTGGTGTGCTGCAGTCCAAGGAGTCGCAAAGAGTCGGACACAACTAAGTGACTGAACTGAACTGAACTGATAGTCCAGTACCATGCAACCCCATCACCATAATATCCCCACTCAGCCAATGGGCATGCACTCTTTTACTTAAATAAAACATTTCACCAGTGTAAATTTTAACTTTCTCTAAAGACTGATAAAAGTTAATTTGCCTAAAAGTATTAAAGATATAAAAATAAGTTTGAACACATCAATTACATTCTGCTTTGAAAGTATTTTGAAGGATTATGCTGATTTCAGGTTTATCATACCTGAGCCAATATCTTTAACTTTAAGTAAAAATGTTTAAAATGTTTTAATTGCATAATTAAATCACTGAAAGTATATTCATATATTGGTGAGGTTAAAAAATTAGGTTGTATTAAATACTTTAAAATGCAATTAATTAAATAATAGACTTTGCTTTTCAGATCTAATTGAGATTTTATCTTATTTTTTCCCTCACTTTAGCAGGTTTTTTGCTCTAGATAAATGAAATGATTAGTTTAATAAATTATTAAGCATATATATTTGTATGGAAACACAGAAAAAGGTTCACAATGATAAGATGATCCATTTTACTGTAACTGAAGGAAATTAAAACCCCTTTAAAGTCAAGCTTAGTTTTCATGAATTCCATACCTCAGAGACTCAGGAAGACAGATTCCTTCCTGAAAGTATATTGAAAAATTTACAACATTGGAGGACAAGATTTGGTGCTTAAACAAAAATCACATAGAATTTCATATATAAAATATCCTTTTCATAAAATACAAATCAAAGATAACCAAAGCAATCACATCATTTTAGTTTACTTTTCTCCACAGGGATAAGAGAGAAACAAGATGAAAGGGATAGTTCCTTGAATCACTGGTACCTCAGCTAAACTATAGAGTTATAGTTATTTCCACAGTTTCTCCATAGAACAAGAACACTTAATCTTTTCTTACTACCCAGTAACTACACAGCAAATACTTGGTAACAGGAAGCTATCACATTGCAAGTGAAGAATTAATAGATTGTATATGTGTTTGTGCTTCAGACATATGGTTTAGGATATGAGAATAGTTTTCTAAAGATCTTGAGCCTTACAATATGCGTTCTACTCCAACCAAGATTGATGGAACCAGCAAATGCACTCTCAAAGAAGGATTAGTCAGATTTTATAACCATGAATTAATCTAAGAAAAACTGTAATTTCAAAGGACTAAATTAAAAATTACTTCTTTTCCTTAGCCACTGAAAGGCATAAATATGGAGCTTGATTTTGTGATATAAAACAATTGAAACACAACTTTAATAGCGAACATGAATATATGCCTTTGCCCTATATCGTATCTACCATGGGGTAGCTGCAATAAGATGAACATATAGTCCCCTTGCACATATGCAGGTAAGCAAGGTTAATGTATGAAAAGAGACTCAGTACAGTGAAAGAAAACTTTCACATGACATTAACAATAATCTGCACTGGTCTCTTAATCGATAACAGAGACTATATAAAAACAGAGCCACAAATTACTTTGTAATTAATTGCCCTTGACTTTCTACTTTAAACTTAAAATATGTGCTCTTTGAATCAAGTGACTCTCCCTTGTTCCTTCACTATGTAATCTACCGCCAAGTACACTGTCAGCTACATACTGATGTTTAATCATTATTGATTATGGATGGTGGGGCAGAAGAAAGAATGACTAAGAAACTATGCTCCAGTGGTAAGATGAGACAGAAGGAAAAATATAAGGATTTTGATAAGAATGAAAAGAGAAAAAAATGAGAGCTGTTTTGTGTGTGATTTACTGCATCTGGTTACATGGAAGTTGAAAGTTGCTCCCATATCCAGCACTTAATCTTTTTTAAGGGAGCCTACTCTGCCTTGGAAACAGCTGAACTGATACATGGCCAAACAGTGGGAAGGATACTGGTGTCCGAGGACTCACTTTCCTTCATTCCGTAATTGTGATGTTATCTGCTGTGCTTCCAGAAATGAGAGCAAGGGAGAGAGAAGAGAAGATAGATGCCTCCTTGGTGTCCCCCTGCTGCAGCTAAAGGATTGTGCACTTCAGAAAAAAAAAAAGAAGAATCTTATTTCAAAAAAATCATCACCCAAACTTGATCCTAAGCTAAATATTTTTTAAAGTGATAGTGATGCTTGGGGCTGGTGCACTGGGATGACCCAGAGGGATGGTACGGGGAGGGAAGAGGGAGAGGGGGTTCAGGATGGGGAACACGTGTATACCTGTGGTAGATTCATGTTGATGTATGGCAAAACCAATACAATGTTGTAAAGTAATTAGCCTCCAATTAAAATAAATACATTAATATTTTTTAAAAAAAGAATATTAAAAAAATAAAATAAAATAATAAAGTGATAGTCTTAGGTTTACTTTCATTCCTTTTGATACCTACCCTCCGCCCCAATTTCTACTTGAAACTAAAGGTTATACTTGGAAAAAAAAACACACTATTGATATTTCCAGTCAAAATTAAAGTGAAAATTGCAACTGGTCTCACAGAAACACCTGAAGGAGTAAGAGGTTTTTGTTTCTTTTGAACACACATGTTTAGAGGAACTTAAAAAGTTTTAAATGAAAATTAATTTTAAATTATATAAAATTCTTGTCTGTATCTCAAATTATCTGAAGAATCTTCTACCTCTACTCAAAAGTCCAATAATCCTTAGTAAATTAAGATAGAATGCAATTCAAGATGGTTTAGAAAAAAAGACTTTTTATATAACTTGGCGAAAAAATGATAATAGACGGGTTCATGATTTGTTAACTGAGAGCGCTTAAGCTCACGTGACTATGCTAGTACATTGTAATGGTGAGTAGTTGGACAGACTAAGACATGATACAAGTAAAGCAGTAAATTTTTCTGTGGTCGTCTTTTGCTGCCAATAACTGTGTGTGTGTGGGAGTGTGTTTTTAATAAGAGTTCAAAGTTTCAAGTTTGGGGACTACAACCAAATACTTAACAGTACGATTTATTTTACTGAAATAACAAAGAAGAAGCACTGTGATTAAATTATGCTTAACTCAGGCCTTCATAAATTAACCAACATTATTTTAACTTGAATTTTGTATGGAGTTATAGGCAGTAATAATCTCTTCTAGTTAAAGTATTTCATATTAAAGTGAAAAACAAGTTATTTATATCTACCATTCCCAATCCTCAGTGAGCAAACCTTATTTTTCCCTAATTCCTAGTTAGCATGGACAACAAAGATTTTCCTCACTGTCACTATTAACTAAATTTTTTCTGTGGCTAGAGTCATCATTCTTCTTAGACTACTAACCTTGTGCTAAGAGCAAATGATCTCTCAGGTTATCTCTGATCTCTGACCTCTAAAATTAGAAAAAAAAATTTAAAAAAAGAACAATGTCTCATCTTAGTGCTAGTAATATGATTTTTATTGTTTAGTCACTAAGTCTTATACAACTCTGGCAACCAATCAGTACAGTTGTTCACTCGTATCTGAACCCATGGACTGCAGCACTCCAGGCTTCTCTGTCCATCACCAACTCCTGGCGCTTGCTCAAACTCATGTCCAATGAGTCAATGATGCCATCCAACCATCTCATCCTCTGTCATCCCTTTCTTCTCCTGCCCTCAATCTTTCCCAGCATCAGGGTCTTTTCAAATGAGTCAATTCTTCGCATCAGGTGGCCAAAATATTAGAGTTTCAGCTTCAGCATCAGTGAAGTTTCCAATGAATATTCCAATGAATATTCAGGACTGATACTCTTTAGCATTGACTGGTTTGATCTCCATGCAGTCCAACGGACTCTCAAGAGTCTTCTGCAACACCACAGTTTTAAAAGCACCAACTTTCGAATGCGCAGTCTTCATGGTCCAACTCTCACATCCATACATAACAACTGGAAAAACCATACCTTTGACTACACAGACATTTGTCAGCAAATTAACGTCTCTATTTTTAATATGCTGTGTAGGTTGGTCATAGTTTATCTTCCAAGGAGCAAAAGTCTTTGAATTTCTTGGCTGTGGTCACCATCCATAGTGATTTTGGAACCCAAGAAAATAAAGTCTGTCACTGTTTCCATTGTTTCCTCATCTATTTGCCATGAAGTGATAGGACCAGATACCATGATCTTAGTTTTCTGAATGTCGAGTTTTAAGCCAATTTTTGACTCTCTTTCACTTTCATCAAGAGGCTCTTCAGTTACTCTTTGCTTTCAGCGTAAGGATGGTGTCACCTGCATATCTGAGGTTATTGATATTTCTCCCGGCAATCTTGATTCCAGCTTGTGCTTCATCCAGCCCAGCATTGTACATAATGTACTCTGCATATAAGTTAAATAAGCAGGGTGACAATATACAGACTTGACAATATACGGACAATATACATACTCCTTTTCCTATTTGGAACCAGTCTGTTGTTCCATGTCCAGTTCTAACTGTTGCTTCCTGACCTGCATACAGGTTTCTCAAGAGGCAGGTCAGGTGGTCTGGTATTCCCATGTCTTTCAGAATTTTCCACAGTTTATTGTGATCCACACAGTCAAAGGCTTTGGCATAGTCAATAAAGCAGAGGTAGATGGTTTTTTGGAACTCTCTTGCTTTTTCAATGATCCAGTGGATGTTAGAAATTTGATCTCTGGTTCCTCTGCCTTTTCTAAATCCAGCTTGAACATCTGCAAGTTCTCAGTTCACCTACTGTTGAGGTTTTGCTCGCAGAATTTTGGGCATTACTTTGCTAACATGTGAGATGAGTGTCATAGTGCTATAGTTTGAACATTATTTGGTATTGTCTTTCTTTGGGATTGGAATTAAAACTGATCTTTTCTAGTCCTATGTCCACTGCTGAGTTTTCCACATTTGCTGCCATACTGAGTGCAGCACTTTCACAGCATCATCTTTTAGGATTTTAAATAGCTCAGCTGGAATTTCATCACCTCCACTAGCTTTGTTCATAGTGATGATTTCTAAGGCCTACTTGACTTCGCATTCCAAGATGACTGGCTCTAGGTTAGTGATTACACCATCGAGGTTATCTGGGTCATGAAGATCTTTTTTGTGTAGTTCCTCTGTGTATTCTTGCCACCTTTTCTTAATATTTTCCGCTTCTGTTAGGTCCATGCCATTTCCATCCTTTATTGTGCTCATCTTTGCATGAAATTTTCCCTTGGTATCTCTGCTTTTTTTGAAGAGATCTCTAGTCTTTCCCATTCCATTTTTTCCCTCCTTTTCTTTGCATTGATCACTGAGGAAGGCTTTCTTACCTCTCCTTGCTATTCTTTGGGACTCTGCATTCAGATGGATATATCTTTCATTTTCACCTTTGCCTTTAGCTTCTCTTCTTTTCTCAGATATTTGTAAGGCCATCTCAGACAACCATTTTGCCTTTTTGCATTTCTTTTTCTTGGGGATAGTCTTGATCACTGCCTACTGTACGATTTCATGAATCTGTCCATAGTTCTTCAGGCACTCTGTCTGTCAGGTCTAATCCCTTCAATCTATTTCTCAATACCACTGTATGCCGTAAGGGATTTGATTTAGGTCATACCTGAATGGTCTAATGGTTTTCCCTACTTTCTTCAACTTAAGTCTGAATTTTGCAATACGAAGTTCATGATCTGAGCCACAGTCAGTTCCCAGTTGTGTGTTTGCTGACTGTAGAGAGCTTCTCCATCTTTGGCTGCAAAGAATATAATCAATCTGTTTTTGGCATTGAACATCTGGGGATGTCCATGTGTAGAGTCTTCTCTTGTGCTGTTGGAAGAGGGTATTTGCTATGACCAGTGTGTTCTCTTGGCAAAATTCTGTTAGCCTTTGCCTTGCTTCATTTTGTACTCCAAGGCCAACCTTTTCTGTTATTCTAGGGATCTCTTGACTGCCTACTTTTGCATTCATGTCCCCTATGATGAAGACATCGTTTTTTGGTGTTAGTTCTAGAAGGTCTTGTAGGTCATCATAGAATCATTCAATTTCAAATTCTTCAGCATTAATGGTTGGGGCATAGACTTGGATTACTGTGATATTGAATCATTCGCCTTGGAAACGAACAGAGATCATTCTGTTGCTTTTTGAGATTGTACCCAAGAACTGCATTTCGAACTATTTTGTTGACTATGCGGGCTATTACTTTTCAAAGGAATTTTTGCCTACAGTAGTAGATAGAATGGTCATCTGAGTTAAATTTGCCCATTCTGGTCCATTTTAGTTCACAGATTCCTAAAATGTCAATGTTCACTCTTGCCATCTCCTGTTTCACCACTTCCAATTTGCCTCGATTCATGCACCTAACATTCCAGGTTCTTATGCAATATTGTTCTTTACAGTGTCAGAATTTACTTCTATCTTCAGTCACATCGACAATGGGTATTGCTTTCACTTTGGCTCCTACTCTTCATTCTTTCTGGAATTATTTCTCCACTCTTCTCCAGTAGTATATTGGGCACCTACCGACCTGGGGATTTCATCTTTCAGTGTCATATTTTTTGCCTTTTCATGTTGTTCATGGGGTTCTCAAGGCAAGAATACCGAAATGGTTTGCCATTCCCTTCTTCAGTGGACCACGATTTGTCAGAACTCTCCAACATGACCCTTCCTTGGGGACTGATATTAGCCCCACAACCTCTTTATCCTGGGAAGTGTCTCTACAACAGAACCACAGATACCAGCCAGGAGGATGTGTGGTTACTCAATGAAAACATGGCCTTGTCTATCAGCCCAGCCCACCTGGCAGGGGCTGTCAATCAACTACTTGACTGCATGACTAGTGTCTCCACTGGCTTCCCATTGTGTTTTGATGGGATTTATGTTAATAGCACCAAAAGAACTATGCCATATGCCTTCAAACTGATTGCCTCAATTCTTTTGAGGCAATTCTGTCTTTTCCTCTGACTCATTTTTAGCAATAGCCAGACTCCTTAAAAATAATAAATAAATGTTGTATAGTCCCTTAAATATTTATTCCAAAAAATTCATTGAATACCTGGCATTGTTTATTTCTGTAGAAGGTGAAGGAAACAACAACTTCAAGACTCCAAGAAGCAATGCCTCTGAATGTGTGACTTAACCAGCCCATATGTTTTACCTTTGGAATAGCCTCTCCAGGATCCAGAAAAGTAAGTAGGCTCTTTGAAAAGACAAAAAAAAAAAAAAAAAATTCAGAGAAACAATACTGAATTAGAAGTAAAAGTAGAGACAGTTCAGTTCAGTCACTCAGTTATGTCCAACTCTTTGCAACCCCATGGACTGCAGCACGCCAGGCCTCCCTGTCCATCACCAACTCCTGAAGTTTACTCAAACTCATGTCCATTGAGTCAGTGATGAAATCCAAACATCTCATCCTCTGTTGGCCCCTTCTCCTCCATTTTTTCCAAGCATCAGGGTCTTTTCCAATAAGTCAGCTCTTCACATCAGGTGGCCAAAGTATTCAAGTTTCAGCTTCAACATCAGTCCTTCCAATGAACATTCAGGACTGATTTCCTTTAGGATGGACTGGTTGGATCTCCTTGCAGTCCAAGGGACTCCCAAGAGTCTTCTCCAACACCACAGTTCAAAAGCATCAATTCTTCAGCACTCAGCTTTCTTTATAGTCCAACTCTCACATCCATACATGACCACTGGAAAAACCATAGCCTTGGCTAGACGGACCTTTGTTGGCAAAGTAATGTCTCTACTTTTTAATATGCTGTCTAGGCTGGTCATAACTTTTCTTCCAAGGAATAAGTGTTTCTTAATTTCATGGCTGCAGTTAACATCTGCAGTGTTTTGGAGCCCAAGAAAATAAAGTCTGTCACTGTTTCCACTGTTTCCCCGTCTATTTGCCATGAAGTGATCTTAGTTTTCTGAATGTTGAGTTTTAAGCCAACTTTTTCACTTTCTTCTTTCACTTTCATCAAGAGGCTCTTTAGTTCTTCTTCAGTTTCTGCCATAAGTGTGGTGTCATCTGTATATCTGAGGTTACTGATATTTCTCCCAGCAGTCTTGATTCCACCTTGTGCTTCCTCCAGCCCAGCGTTTCTCATGATGTACTCTACATATAAGTTAAATAAGCAGGGTGACAATATACAGCCTTGACGTACTCCTTTTCCTATTTGGAACCAGTCTGTTGTTCCATGTCCATTTCAAACTGCTGCTTCCTGACCGGCATACAGATTTCTCAAGAGGCAGGTCAGGTGGTAGTAGAAACAGTGAACACAAAACAAAGAAGCACAGAATATAACAAGAGAATTAGAATCCCTATGGGACAAAATTTAGACACTATCATTTTTCCCTTGCTAAAAGTAGTGTATTTTATTTGCATAATTCTCACTTTTCTTAAAGATAACTTGAAAAGTTCAAGTTCACAATACATGCAACTTCTTTGGATAAATATTCCAGGGCTTTGGTCTGCATGCTGTTCTTTGTCTTGAGCTGTGAGGTACCACTTCCATAGCTGATGTAACTCTGGTTCTATTGCAGGCATTCTCGAAGTTTGTACAACTACCTCTTCCTGCGCTGTAAGTCCTGCTTCTGCAGTCATCTTACCGCAGAGCCCTTGATGTCCATTCAATGCCCATTAAATGTTAGATCAATGTACATTCTAACTATAGGCCTCCAAATGAACAGTCAGCCATACAGCACTCTGTGTATGCTCAGTCTTACCTTCATTACAAGAAAGTTCCAGTTAAACACACCAGCCAATTCTCTGATATCCTCCACTACCTCTGGGAAGGTGTGCACTTGAGACATTCTATATACTCCTATTTTCTATTTGCCACTTCAGGGATCTACTCCCTGTCTAAATGTACTAACCCATCTTTCCTACTATTTGTGCCAAAGCACAAGATTCCTCTGCCTTTTCCTTTCCTTTGGAAACTGCCTACTTTCCCTTTCTCAGCACCTTTTGAGATTCAGATCAAAAGATGTCCTTTTCAAGTGTAATATCCCTCTATCATTCCCTGACTCCTCTTTCCAGTGTCTAAAAAGCTTCCCCTTACCTTCTGATAGGATCCTATTCTAAATTACATACTTCTCCTTTCCTGATTGATGTTTGCTGTTCTGAAATGTAATGCAGGAAAAGACCAGAATAGAATGAACAAAAATTACCTTCCTAGAAAGGAAAACACACGCATGAAGAAGAGATGGGTTTAGTGTAGGAGATCAAATGTATTATCCCATTATTTATGGAAAGTAATTTCATTTATCTTCCTAAAAGAAAATAGGAAAGTACAAAGACCACAGTGCCAAGATACTCTATCTCAACCTCAAATAGTCTTTTTTTTTTTTTTAAGAAGAAGGCCTTTACATCTCTGTCTGATAGGAATTCTCCCTTTGTCATGCACTTCTATAAAAAATACTATTAAGAGCTATTGATACCTTGAAGTAGTAATAACTGAAAGGCTCTATGGAAAGAAAACAAATTACTAAAATGGTTGAGAAGAAAATAAGGTTGGAGTAGAAGAAATATACTGCATATATATTGGAGAACATTAAGAATAGAATAAAAAAGGAGAAATAAAAAGTATTAAGGATGATAGATACTATGGAGATATACAGATGTAAAATATTACAGAGATTTTTATAAAGAAGCTAGACCCTTAGAACAGAAGTAATGTGTAAAGAAATAATTAAGTAAACTTTTAAAAATTAAAAACAACTTGAGCCTACAATCAGAAAAGAAGTATAACATTATACAAAACGTTAGTTTAAAAAAAAAAAAGAAGCACATCTTAGGGGATAATGTTGACTAAAATGAAGGTTTAACAAGCATGCTAGCAGAAAAATAAGTGGTTACTTACCCAAGTACAAAACTCAAGATAAGCTCAGATTTTTCCACAATACAAAATGCTATAACTATTAATAAAAATGGTTAACTTGAATTGTCTTTCTTTGATGTGCCACACATTGATGTAAGAACCAATGTGGATGCTATCATATAATCCCAATTATAAAACTAAGTGGTATGTAGTATTAAAACTGGATCTCACACAAGAAGAGGGACATAAAGGTTTAGGAGGCTCCATGTACTCATACAATGTGTACATGGTAGGGCGAGGATTGAAGCCCACATGAGAGTCAATTACCATATAAGGAATACGTCTATACAATTTTGACATGGACTTCTCCAGTAGCTCAGAGGTAAAGAATCTACCTACGATGCAGGGGATGTGCCAGGACCTGTGGGTTCAATCCCTGGGTCAGGAAGATCCCCTGGAGAAGGAAATGGCAACCCACTCCAGTATTCTTGCCTGGGAAATTTCATGGACAGTGGAGCCTGGTGGGCTACAGTCCATGGGATCACAAAAGAGTTGAATAGGATTTAGTGACTAAACACACACACATATATAATTAAAAGATGGATTAAACATACATAAGCCTTGTGTACCATTTTACAGTATAAAATGGAAGAAAATTAAAATCTGCCTGGAGAATCCTATGGACAGAGGAATCTCGTGGGAAACAGTCAATAGGGTCGCAAAGAATCAGACATGACTAAAGCGACTTACTTTACGCATACATGCAAGTAACAAAAACAATTTCATTAAATTAATAAAGCAGAATTCTTGGAAATTTTGGCTTTATTTTCACACTGTTAAATACACAATATAAAAGTAGTAATAAAGCTTACAGAAAATTACTAAGCTTTTGAAATATGTTCTTTAAGACATCACTTAAATTGTGTCAAGTGTTCCAACCAATCTTGTCATGAGCAGTAGATAGAGTATGAATTCTTTTCTCAATAGGTTCCTTAGCCCCAAGCAAATATGCATTTGGAAACCTTGGAGCATCAGTGTATGAATACACACAATTGTGTCCAGTTCTTTGTAAACCCACAGACTGTAACTCACCAGGCTCCTTAGTCCATGGAATCAGGCAGGCAAGAATACTGGAGTGGGTTGCTATTTCCTACTCCAGGGGATCTTACTGACCCAGGGATTGGACCCACATCTCTTGCATCTCCTGCATTGGCAGGCAGATTCTTTAGCACTGCACCACCTGGGAAGCCTCTTGGAGTACAGGCCACCAGGCAAATTCACTTCTGCAGAGTTCTCTCTTAGGCGCAAACTGAGGCTCTTGCTACATTTTCTTTCCCCCCAATTTTAAAAACATCTTACTAAGTTTTAAAAACCTTGCTTACCTAAGGCTAGGATTTGGGCACTCTGATAAATTTCCTAAACTTGCTTCCAGGGAATGATTCCATTATATCTAGTAGTGTAAGTCTGCCCTGTAAGTCATTTACACACATCCCTAAACCCTTAGGACAGCCCTATTTCCACTTAACAGCCTTTAGAGAATCAGAACTTTTCATCAATCCTATAGTGCACTTAGGGGAAGAAAGGAAGTGATGTCACTCATAGAATATTGCAAGCATTTCATTCTTCCAAGGTTACTAATAAAAATGATATTTGCTATTATTTATGTTTATCATAAATATCTATTCAATGAAGTAGAAGCAACATAATTCCAAAAATAAGTTAAATATACTTGTGCTTCATCACTCAGTTATGTCCGACTCTTTGAGACCCCATTGATTGTAGCCTTCCAGGCTCCTCTGTCCATTGAGATTCTCCAGGCAAGAATACTCAAGTGGGTTGTCATGCCTTCCTTCAGGAGATCTTCCCAAACCAGGAACTAAACCCAGGTCTCCCTCATTGCAGGCAGATTCTTTACCATCTGAGCCATGAGGGAAGCTCTAAATATACTTAGCTTTAGGAAAAATCATCTTTTTCTCATTTTGCTAAATATTATTGAAATCTTTGTTATAAGTAAGTGTTCTTAGATCAAAGTTAGGAAAATACTTATTTCTTTTATGGGTTTAATTAGAAAGGAGACAGCTGCAAGTTCAAACTGAGATGCACCACAAAACTCATGGATAAAGTTAAACTTCTACTGTATATAGACGGAACTTCTAATATACCAACACAGAGAAGATATATGAAATAAAAGTTCTCTAGCAACTGATTTTATATTTGGATTTAGCTTAGGTAGTTGTGTCTCACTCTATGTAATGGAGAGTGGCCACTCTAAATTGTATTCTACTTCAAATGATATAACATTATAAATGTAAACTTCATGAAACTGGTTATACAAATAGAGGAGTGTATACATAAGTTGTGAAATAGAAAAGCTATAGAACAAGAACAAACATGTTTGTCCAACATTGTTCTCAGAGCCATTTGTGTCTTACCTGCCACCATGGACAGATGAAGAAGCAGGGATAACTTCCCATATTCCACTTAAGGATGAATGAAAATATTCAAGTATTTTTGCTATGATTCCTAGCAATTTGATATTTTTTTCAAGAAACATTTAAAAACCAAAAGGTACTGTATATAATAAAATATTTTCCTGAATTAAAATAAATTGTCCTTAGGAATCCGGTTAACCTCATCAACTCACTCTGATAATCCCGGAGCAAACTGCTAAATTTTCCAAACAAACAACATTTATGATCAGAGCCAATACTCCACGTGCAGACACCTCAGGAACAGGGAAACATCTTAACACACTAAATTGTATTCTATTTCAAAAGTGTTTACCCAATTTTGCAAAACAGATTGCCTCATTACTTTACATCATAAATCATGTTATCCCACTTACAGAATGAGTCAAGGGACTTTTACTCTCAGTCTTAAAATAGACATAAGATAATAAACATATTACTTTTGATCATTTGATAAAAATTTATGACATTTAACACTAGAACTTTACTATTATGAAACTCTTTAAGGTACAAGAATTAGTATGTGTATATATGTTACATAAACATTACCTAATTAGTTTATCCTAATAGGCTCACAGAACCCGTAAGGATGTGAATGCTTTCTGCTGTTTATTACACACTAATTCAAATGCAAATGTAAAAAGCCTTTTTTTGTCAAATAATAGGTACCCGACTGAAGTATCAATTAGAATGTGATTCTAAGTACCAATTGACAGTTAATTTTTGATATTTACAGCCATCATAATTGAATCTTTCTGGAGCATAAAAGTTAATTGCATGTAAGAAAAACTAGTCAAATTACGTAAATGTGGAAATTGTACAAATTTCAGAGAAGTGCTATTAAACACTCTTATTTCAATAAAAATAAGGGAAGATTAATGCTTTCCTGCTTTATAAAAAGTGACATGAGAAAAATCTGCTTCACACTCCTTTTTTTTTTTTTTCAAAATTAAAAAACTCTTAGGTCTCCAAAGTGGTATAATTTTCCATAATCACTTTATTTTTACATAGAAAATTAGATTTCTGCATAGATAAAGTTGACATAAATACTTAAATGGATTCGTTTTAGATTGAATTTTCATTAATATGGAATTCCAAATGTTTATATACATGGGATTTTCTGTCATCATATTCTTTTTATTATTTTTTTTCACCTGAATTTGCACCTTTATTTGATTGGCATTAGATTTGTTGACAAAGCTAAACCAACAATTCCAACTGGGAAATGAAAAAGGTTAAGTTTCTAGATAATCAGAAAGCTTAGTCTAGACAATTTAGTCAAAAGCCACAATTCATGATGCAAACCTAAGTGTCTTTAGTTTCGCCTTGTTAATTCCACATTTACAGAATACACTTTGATGATTTCCTCTCATGAGACTGTTTAAAGACATGGAACAGCAAACAGAGGAGTTTGTGTCCCTATCCCCAAACTGATTAAAATCCAAAACTTGATTAAATGGTAACATTGTCTATTCTTTGGGTTTAAAAACCCTCAACTGAGTTCCAATTCTCATTTCACCACATTCTCCATCACAGTCCAGGAAACCCACTGTCCTTTATTTAGTTAAGTAACTAAGAAAAGGCACAGCTCTTGTTGCCATGTTCAGAAATTACTCTATGCGTAAACGCAGGGGAAAAAATGGATCTCAGACACTAAAATGAACCTCAAACATTCAATGAATTTAAACCAATCATTCTTATATAATTAAATTATCAAGTTATAAAACTTACAATGTTGTAATGAATATCATAAAAAAGATATAAAGTATCATAATGATGGTTCTGATTTCTAATTCTATATTATTTTTGTTTCTTTAAAGGATTATTTCTTATACATACTTCTTATTACTCATATATAACACGTATATACATGTGATATGTATAAATCTGGACTACAAATTTGTTTTTCCTATTTTTCATAGGACTTACGCTTTATTTGGCAATGTATCATGTCTATAGTTAAGCTATAGTTTCCCTTTTCTTTAAAATCATTTAATTATTCTAGAAATGAAATCGCTTTATCATAATTAGGGTGGGACCATGATTAAAAATATAATTAATAGTATTACTATGCCACAAATGCAGAGATTTTAAAAATCAGATACTTCTAGATCATCATCAGTTTTTCTTTTCACAACTGGATAGACAAAATAACTGTTCCTCTGAAATTTGACCAATTTTGAGAAGGATTCACTACTATTTTCTAAAACTCTGACTGTATTTCCTGCCATATCAACTTGACTATTTAACCAAAATACTCAAAATGCTCAATTAAAAATACTTTAACCTATTTAAATGGCTAATTTATCTGTTTATTCATTTTAATGGATGAATTTCCATATGTTTTGCCTACATTTTTCCCTTTGATTTCAATGCTCAATTCGACAAGTAATTGTTGAATGAACATTCCACTGTTGAGTTCAGTTCAATCACTCAGTTGTTTCCGACTCTTTGCGACCCCATGGACTGCAGCATGCCAGGCCTCCCTGTCCGTCACCAACTTCCAGGGTTTACCCAAACTCATGTTCATTGAGTCGGTGACGACATCAAACCATGTCATTCTCTGTTGGCCTCTTCTCCTCCCACCTTCAATCTTTCCCAGCATCAGGCTATTTTCCAATGAAAAGTTCTTCGTATCAGGTGGCCAAAGTTTTGGAGTTTCAGCTTCAGCATCCGTCCTTCCAATGAACATTCAGGACTGATTGTCTTTAAGATGAATTTGTTGGATCTCCTTGCAGTCCAAGGGACTCTCAAGCATCTTCTCCAATACCACAGTTCAAAAGCAGCAATTCTTCGGCACTCAGATTTGTTTATACTTCAACTCTCACATCCATACATGACTACTGGAAAAATCATAGCTTTGACTAGACATATTTTTGTTGGCAAAGTAATGTCTCTGCTTTTTAATATTCTGTCTAGAGTGGTCATAACTTTTCTTCCAAGGAGTAAGCATCTTTTAATTTCATGGCTGCAGTCACCATCTGCAGTGATTTTGGAGCCCCAAAAGATAAAGTCTGTCACTGTTTCCACTGTTTCCCCAACTATTTGCCATGAAGTGATGGGACCGAATGCCATGATCTTAGTCTTCTGAAAGTTGAGCTTTAAGCCAACTTTTTCACTCTCCTCTTTCACCTTCATCAAGAGGCCCTTTACTTCTTCTTCAGTTTCTGCCATAAGGGTGGTGTAATCTGCATATCTGAGGTTATTGATATTTCTCCCAGCAATCTTGACTCACCTTGTGCTTCCTCCAGCCCAGTGTTTCTCACGATGTACTCTGCATATAAGTTAAATAAGCAGGGTGACAATATACAGCCTTGACATACTCCTTTTCCTGTTTGGAACCAATCTGTTATTACATGTCCAGTTCTAACTATTGCATCCTGACCGGCATACAGATTTCTCAAGAGGCAGGTCAGGTGGTCTGGTATTCCCATCTCTTTCAGAATTTCCACAGTTTATTGTGGTTCACACAAAGGCTTTGCCATAGTCAATATAGCAGAAATAGATGCTTCTCTGGAACTCTCTTGCTTTTCAATGATCCAGCAGATGTTGGCAATTTGATTTCTGGTTCCTTTGACTTTTCTAAAACCAGCCTGAACATCTGGATGTTCAGGTATGACCTAAATCAAATCCCTTACAACTATACAGTGGAAGTGAGAAGTAGATTTAAGGGACTAGATCTGATAGACAGAGTGCCTGAGTACCTATAGAAGGAGGTTCATGACATTATACAGGAGACAAGGATCAAGACCATCCCCAAGAAAAAGAAATGCAAAAAAGAAACATGGCTGTCTGAGGATGCCTTACAAATAGCTGTGAAAAGAAGAGAAGTGAAAAGCAAAGGAGAAAAGGAAAGTTATACCCATTTTCTAAAACCAGCCTGAACATCTGGAAGTTCACAGTATCGTTGAAGCCTGGCTTGGAGAACTTTGAGCATTTCTTTGCTAGCATGTGAGATGAGTGCAATTGTGCGGGAGTTTGAGTATTCTTTGGCATTGCCTTTCTTTGGGATTGGAATGAAAACTGACTGTTTCCAGTCCTGTGGCCACTGCTGAGTTTTCCACATTTGCTGCCATACTGAGTGCAGCAGTTTCACAGCATCATCTTTTAGGATTTGAAATAGCTCAACTGGAATTCCATCACTTCCACTAGCTTTGTTCGTAGTGATGCTTCCTAAGGCCCACTTGAATTCACATTCCAGGATGTCTGGTTCTGGGTGAGTCATCACACCATCATGATTATCTGTGTCCTGAAGATCTTTTTGTACAGTTTTTTATGTATATTCTTACCATCTCTTCTTAATATCTCCTGCTTCTGTGAGGTCCATAGTTTCTGTTCTTTATTGAGCCCATCTTTGCATGAAATGTTCCGTTGGTATCTCTAATTTTCTTGAAGAGATCCCAAGTCTTTCAATTCTATTGTTTTCCTCTATTTCTTTGCATTGATCACTGAGGAAGGCTTTCTTATCTCTGCTTGCTATTCTTTGGAACTCTGCATTCAAATGGGTATAACTTTCCTTTTCTCCTTTGCTTTTCACTTCTCTTCTTTTCACAGCTATTTGTAAGGCATCCTCAGACAGCCATGTTTCTTTTTTGCATTTCTTTTTCTTGGGGATGGTCTTGATCCTTGTCTCCTGTATAATGTCATGAACCTCCTTTCATAGGTATTCAGGCACTCTGTCTATCAGATCTAGTCCCTTAAATCTATTTCTCACTTCCACTGTATAGTTGTAAGGGATTTGATTTAGGTCATACCTGAATGGTCTAGTGGTTTTCCCTACTTCTTCAATTCGAGTCTGAATTTGGCAATAAGGAGTTCATGATCTGAGCCACAGTCAGCTCCCAGTCTTGTGTTTGATGACTATATAGAGCTTCTCCATATTTGGCTCCAAAGAATATACTCAATATCATTTCAGTGTTGACCATCTGATGATGTCCATGTATAGAGTCTTCTCTTGTGTTGTTGGAAGAGGGTGTTTGCTATGACCAGTGTGTTTTATTGGCAAAACCTTATTAGCCTTTGCCCTGCTTCATTCTGTACTCCAAGGCCAAATTTGCCTGTTAGTCCAGGTATTTCTTGACTTCCTACTTTTGCATTCCAGTTCCCTATAATGAAAAGGACATATTTTTTGGGTGTTAGTTCTAAAAGGTCTTGTAGGTCTTCATAGAACAATTCAACTTCAGCTTCTTCAGCATTACTGGTTGGGGCATAGACTTGGATTACTGTGATATTGAATGGTTTGCCTTGGAAACGAACAGAGATCATTCTGTATTTTTTGAGATTGCATCCAAGTACTGCATTTGAGACTCTTTTGTTGACTATGATGGGTATCCCATTTCTTCTAAGGGATTCTTGCCCACAGTAGTTGATATAATGGTTACTTGAGTTAAATCCCTCCATTCTAATCCATTTTAGTTCACTGATTTCTAAAATGTCAGTGTTTACTCTTGCCACCTCCTGTTTGTCCACTTCCAATTTGCCTTGATTCATGGACCTAACATTCCAGGTTCCTATGCAATATTGCTTTTAAAGAATCAGACCTTGCTTCTATCACCAGTCACATCCACAACTGGGTGTTTTTGTTTTGTTTTGGCTTTGCTTTCGCTCCATCTCTTCATTCTTTCTGGAGTTATTTCTCCACTGATCTCCAGTGGAAATCTGTGATCTACTGATCCCCAGTAGCATGTTGGGCACCTACCCAACTGGGGAGTTCATCTTTCAGTGTCCTATCTTTTTGCCTTTCATACTGTTCATGGGGTTCTCAGGGCAAGATTACTGAAGTGGTTTGCCATTCCCTTCTCCAGTGGACACAGTTTGTCAGAACCCTCCACCATGAACCGTCCATCTTGGGTGGCCCTACACAGCATGGCTTAGTTTCATGGAGTTAGACAAGGCTGTGGTCCATGTGATTAGATTGGTTAGTTTTCTGTGATTGTGGTTTTAGTCTGCCCTCAGATGCCCTCTCTCAGTGCCTACCATCTTATTGGGGTAATTAAGCACAAGTCACAAGCCATTCAAGGAGGCTTGTCTGAGTGATGGACAAAATTCCTTACCTATAAGTAGCTGTTGTATCCAAGTTCTAATCCCCACTATTACTTCTTTTTCTTTCTTGTTCCATCTATCTATGTGTAACTTCATGCCCTTTGGCTTTGAATACAGTTGTTCCATACTTTGTGGGTCAGTCTGTTTTGGCTGAGAGATTAAAGTTTCCCATTTAATGACCTTTAGCCTCAAAATTCTCTAGGCAAGAATGCTGGAGTAGGTAGACATTTCCTTCTACAGGAGATCTTTCCAACACAGGGATCAAACCTGGGTTTCCTGCATTCCAAGCAGATTCTTTATTGTCTGAAACACCAAGGAAGGCTAAAAGTATCCAGACAAATCCTATATACTAATATCAACAAAGACACACTGATTATTTCCATCAGGTGACATCCTAGATTATTGAAAGGCAAGTTTAATTTATGGCAGAAATATGTATGTAGGCATTTTCAAATCTTTATAAATGCAGTTCACATACTAAGATCCTTGTCTTTGGTCAAGAGAATGAATGAATCACTTTTAGAGAATGGAGACAGAATCTGATGAATCAGACTTACTCATTCTCTGGTCACAGTCTCTTTTGTAGTTACTCTCTTCACTGCCTATCCTCAGCTATCCATCAGAAATGAGAAGAGGAAGAAAGAACACAAGGGTAGTCTTGTACTCTGGATAGTAGCTTGCTATTGTATCTTAGGTGCTTTTCTGTTTCTTACTACTGGATATATGTTTAAGAATCACACAAATTGTACAAAATAATTGCCTAAGAAACTGACTATATTCCCTCAACATTCAAAATGTTTGGAACATATGCTTCCTTCACAACCTGGAGTTAAAACATAAAGCATCTTATATTTACTTAGAGTTAGAGGCAATATGTTCTTCAACTTCTTATTGACACCTGGATTTTGTCCATTATTTGCAGCACACTGGGAAAAGAAGGGTCTTGCCTCATCACTACAGTTCATCATGCTTTCCTAAGTGTGGATATAAGCACACATGCCCAAGTGCTCATCAATCATTTGCTGTCAGATTTTTTTAATCTCCTGAGATGACACCCTACTATTTTCTACCCAACCAAACCATCCTTTCCTGCAGATTGGGCTCAATTTATCCACTATTTAAAATTTTTAGGCCACATCTTCTAGACAAATCTGAACCCTTAATGCTAAAGTTCTGGCCCTTTCTTTTGCTGATTAATGATGTATAGGCATGCAATGTTTCACATTTCTTCATATTCAATTTTTATGTATCAATCATACTGCTATTTAGCTTTTTGTGTGTCTTGAATTCACATGTATATTGTAAGTTCCTTGGGAAAGCCCCATTTTAGACTCCCCAGGCATTTAGTCTTCAAAAGATAATTACCATTGGTTCATATAATTTGTTCCACTATTCACTAATATATTTGATTTTAAATTCTTATTACTGATATATGCTGAAGAAATAATATTGATGAAATTTCAAGAGCAGTATATCATATGTCAACCATTTACACTTGTATAGTGCTTTTATCAATACTGTTGAATTTCAGAATGCTTTCTCCATCTATTCATTCATTGAAAGGATTGAACTACATCAGTATGTCAAACTAAAGCTGGCAGTCTAACAATATAAAAATATAGCTTTTGATTCAAACTGTATAGGACAGCTATGTCAAAACAGAATCCAAAAGTAAGAATTTAAAATAAATGTTTTAATGAAATCTTTCCTTGGGGAAAACCAGTGACCTATCTTTTCCAAGATGCTGCTTTGGATGACAATCAATATCTGCATTTGTGTGTATGGGTGAAAAACTGAAATCTGATCAGCAGTTTTTTCATATGATAAATGTGGGAAACTAGGTGTCAAGTAACTGCTGCCTGTGGACTTATGCATTAATACAGTGCTTGCCAGAATGTGTTGTGTAGATACATCATGTATTTGAAAACGTCACTCTATTTCCAGCTTAAACTTTATATTTAGATAGCTTTAAATTGTCCTCTAACTAATACTTTATTATTTTTGTTAGCTCAGCAGTTAATACCAATGAGCAATTTGCATTCTTCTTGGTTAATTTTTTAAGTAATTACAAGTAATAAAATATGTAGTATTTTATTTTATGGCTTATTTGATCTCTTCTTAAAGTTCACATGTAAAATGTCCCATAAATCTAATGTTCAATGTCATATTATTATTTGACATTAAATCTACCTACAGTAAATGTGACTATCTAACCTAATTAAGCAAAATACATGTTATAAAATAAAAAAAATAAGCTTTAGAGTTCAACTAGAGATGTAGCACTCCCTTTTTGTTCATATAGAGCCTTTTCAGCATCAGTAATATAGATAAGAAATGTACTTTGACTTGCAACATAATACATTTCACTGTATACTTCATTATATAATATGTAAATACTTTAATATAGGTTACATATCTATGTTTTATATAGACATATATATATACTTAGATTTCTATGAAATGATCACTAAAATTTTTATATTTTGAAAATTGGTAAAGTCTAAATATTATACAACCAATGTCCTTTATTTGTCATGCGTATGTTGTACAAATAAATGAGATGCCTGCCTGAGGGTATATCACAAAGGGATTTAGAATAATAAATGCAAAGCAAGACTGGCCTTGAAGCTTTAAAAAACATTGATAATTTTAGAAATCTGATACCAAATTATTCTCAGAAGCACAGCAAAATGTAAATTATAGAAACAAGACTTTCCCCTTTATAAAGGACATTTCATTTCATCAATAGCACATACTCGATACCGATATCCAAAACTTCCAAATGTTGATTAAAAAAATTAAAACCTCTGGAAAACCACATGCTTCCTTAAATCTATAAAATTATTATTGCATTGAATGAATCATTTATGATCAAAATAAAAATGATTTAGCTAACTATTTTACAAATATCTGATATTTCTTGTAGTGGGGACCAGGTAAGTAAGTATATAAAGCAGACGTCACTGTTTTAAGGTTTTAAAAACCCTTTGCTAACTGAATGAATTTTTCTTAAAAAGTATAATTCATTTTGGACTAAATATATGACAAATTTGTACATCAGATAGAAAAATATGTGAGCCTACTCAATCCTACAGCTCTTGCTTGTTTTTCTTTTATCAATATTTTCTTTATACATATATTCAGAACTTCTGACAAATTTGTGAAGCAGAACAAATGTGTCTAGGGTGTCTTTTATCCTTTTAGAGGTATTATTTCTACAAAGATGAGAGCATAGTTGTAATGATTGGACTAAAATGTATTTATTTCTTTACATATTGTTTATATATTCAATTATTTAAAAAGAAAACACTCATACAAGTAGAAAATGCCTTTATGTGAAGTGTGCTAGGTGTTAGTAATCATTAGAACAATATATGTACAAATATGATCCCTTGTGAAGCTTAGCTTCTAGTAAAAATGTTATACAGGGAAATTTTGAAGATAGAAAATGCCTTCCTAAATCAAGAAAATATAGTAAAACTGTGGGATGGAAATGAATGAAATTGTTATTACAGGTAGAAATTCAAGTTTTGCTGTGCAAGTGACTGCTTAGCCACACTTTAATATCAGCTAAACCAAATTCTTCTCAGTAAACGTGTCCTTCCTTGTGTATTTGTGTAAGATCTTTAGATTACATTTGTTCTTGAGTTATGACATAGCAAAGTACTAATATACTAATGGCTTTATCCATCTCTATAATTCAGCAATAATTAAGTATATAATTTTATGTCTATATTCTAGGGTAATCTATACAGGTCACATTAATTTAACCCATCCACATCTTACTAGGTTGAATTGTACTGAATCAAGTCTGATAAAAAGAAAAAAGGCAAAAAAAAGCCCTAATGCCCTGTTTATACATAATCTCAATAATGAGTTACCTTTTTTAAATTTAAAGATACTTTAAAATGTCTAGTAACCAGACCCTGAAGAATGTAAGACAGTGTCATTCTGAAGAATAAAATGAGGATGGACAAAGAATAATGAAGAGAAGGTGAAGAAATTGGGAAAAAAATGAAATAAAGGCAGAATTCAATTATAAAATTCACCTATGAATTTTGGTTCAAACATCCAGTTAATAAGAAATAGCATCTAATATCAATTTAATAAACATTTATTTGGATTTATGAGAAGCTGATTAAAATAAAGCAAACTTTTAAAACTTCCAGAGTAGAAGCCTGAATGGTAGCATATTTAGTCCTTTTTTTATACTTAAAAGTCTATGAAGAGAGTCAAAATTACCTTTTTAAATCTGAATTACCCTATAAAGAAGATGTGGTACACATATGCAATGGAGTATTCTTTAGTCATAAAAAAGAATGAAATAATGCCATTTGCAGAAACATGGATGGGCCTAGAGATTGTCATACTGAGTGAAGTAAATCAGAAAGAGAAAGATTAGTATCATATGATATCACTAATATATGGAATCTAAAAAAGGGTACAAATGAACTTATCTACAAAACAGAAGTAGAATCATAGATGTAGAAAACAAATTCATGGTTACCAGGGGATAAAGGTGGGGATGGATAAATTAGAAGACTGGGATTAACATATACACACAACTGTATATAGAATAGATAACTAATAAGGGCCTACTCTATAGCACAAGGAACTCTACTCAATACTCTGTAATGGTCTATATGGGAAAAGAGTCTAAAAAGCAGTGGATACATGTTTATGCATAACAGATTCACTATGGTGTACAGCAGAAACTGACACAACAGTGTAAATCAACTATACTCCAATAAAAATTTAAAAAGAAAAATAGAAGTAGCCTCTCAGAGAGGCCCCATTGTCCACCTAACTAATTATTCAGTCATACATGCACCACTCCACTACAATTTTATGACAGTCAGTTAATACTCCATGAATTTCTTTCTAGATATTGATGCCCTACATTAGAATGCAAATCCCAAAATAAAAGAGAAACATTTTTTTATTCATCACTGGGTACCCAGATCCTGAAAGTGTTATTGACACTTCATGCAAACTCAGCAAATGTTCTTCAATAAGTAAATGAACCTCATAGCTCTTAAAAATAGTTGGTGATGATTGAGATGGAATACCTATTGTACATACACATTTTATATATAAGGATAAAAATTCAAGTTTAAAGTTGTGTGTTTGAAAAAAAGTATCCTTATGTAATGCGCTGCTGCTGCTAAGTCGCTTCAGTCGTGTCCGACTCTGAGCAACCCCATAGACGGCAGCCCACCAGGCTCCCCCGTCCCTGGGATTCTCCAGTCAAGAACACTGGAGTGGGTTGCCATTGCCTTCTCCAATGCATGAAACTGAAAAGTGAAAGTGAAGTCGCCCAGTTGAGTCCAACTCTTAGCGACCCCATGGACTACAGCCTACTAGGCTCCTCCTTCCATGGGATTTTCCAGGCAAGAGTACTGAAGTGGGTTGCCATTGCCTTCTCATGTAATAGTTACAGATAAAAGCAAGGAGAGCAATATATTCTACATATGCTATTCTTCAGAAAAAAGAATTTGAAAAAATATTTTTTCTTAGTACCATATTGTGTTTCTAGTAGATTCAGTTCAACAAAGGTCTTTTAAATATCCTTCAGAGAACTGTGAAAGTCAAAGTCACTCAGTTGTGTCTGTCTCTTTCCAGGCCAGAATACTTGAGTGGGTAGTCTTTCCCTTCTTCATGGGATCTTCCCAACCCAGAGATTGAACCCAGGTCTCTTGGATTGCAGGCAGATTCTTTACCAGCTGAGCCACAAGGGAAGCCCAAGAATACCGGAATGGGTAGCCTATCCCTTCTCTAGCAGATCTTCCAGACCCAGAAATCGAATTGGGGTCTCCTGCTTTGCAGGGAGATTCTTTACCAACTGAGCTATGAGGGAAGCCCATTCAGAGAACTATACTAGACATAATAAGTAAGACATTCAATTGACCAGTTGACACCTATATCCTCAAAACTTTTATCTGAGGTTTTTGTACATTTATACATGAAATGGTTCAACTTCATATGCTTCAATTATTAAGTCACTCCCATATGAAGAGTGTTATATATATTTATATATAATATACACAGCTATATAATTCAACCAAAAATACTACATAAAATCCAAAGAATTCCAATGAAGACAATGTAATAGAGAATAAAACTATAGGGAGTATAGGATAAAAAAATGTAAGAATAAGGAGTTAATAGCAGAGAGAAATTTTAAAAAATTAAAACTCAAAATCTTCCAGCAAAAATTTTTGTATGACCACATTTTTTAACAATGGACATTATGGTAAATAAACTACTTGTAGGAAGGACAGAGCCCCTCAGGTGGAGCAAGTAGGTCAATAATACTGTGATATTTTTGAGAAGATAGCAAACCTCTATATAATGTGATTCTAAAAATAACCTTTGTTTATACACACTCAAATCTAAGTGTATTTCTTTTTGAAATAAAAACTTCTCTTATCTAAAAGTGCAGGTGGCATATTATATTTGCTCTTCTATTCAACTTTTTCACCCATATGGAAATAAACATATATAAACAGTATATAAATGTGTTTACACATGCTTCTACATCTACTTCTTCGAATATTTCAGCAGAAATTTTGAATGAGTAGTTAGTTTAATTGCTTTGTTATTGCAACACCTTAGAGACAAGATACTTAATTCTTATGTTTTTCACTTGTATGAGGAGGATTTCTAAGTGCCTGGCCTAACTGACCCAATCATATCCAGTTATGTTCTTATATTAAAGGGGAACAAAGAAAACCATGTTGAAATATTACTTTTTTGTGTTTTTAAAATTATGAAGAAAGAATATAGGTGATCAATTGATCAAAAATAAATTAAATTTAAAAATTATTGATAAACCTATAAAATTGTCAGTGAGCACCTGTAAAATAAATAGTGATAGGTAAATTGCAAAGTGAACTATTTTTAACCATAATTTTCAAAAAGATAACATTATCATGACTCTTGTACAAATATAAAATGCTGCTACTGCTGCTAAGTCGCTTCAGTCGTGTCTGACTCTGTGCGACCCCAGAGACGGCAGCCCACCAGGCTCCCCCGTCCCTGGGATTCTCCAGGCAAGAACACTGAAGTGGGTTGCCATTTCCTTCTCCAATGCATGAAAGTGAAAGTGAAGTCGCTCAGTCATGTCCGACTCTTCGAGACCCCATGGACTGCAGCCCACCAGGCTCCTCCATCCATGGGACTCTCCAGGCAAGAGTACTGGAGTGGGGTGCCTTTGCCTTCTCCAATATAAAATGAGCATATGTCAAAAGTTTAATTTACTAGAGAGAACCAGTAAGTTGTAGAAACCAAAGAGTATTTGAAAGGTTAGATATTTATAGGCAGTGATAGAAAAACAAACATGATTCAAATCCAACAGTGACATAAATCTTTGCAACTGAGGGGCTATCTTTTCTATTGAACAGAATTTGCATTTTTATGTTTTTAAAAAAAAGTCTACAAATTAACTTCTACCCCTACAGAATTGTTAAAAAGACAAGACAATAGAAAATCAAGCGAAACACCAAATTTTTAAAAATTCAGTTCTTGTTGCTTGCTCTCAAGTTTTGGGTAAAATTTTTGACACAGTGAAGTGTAAATGTAACAAAAAATCCCTATAAGACTGGTGAGGATGGTGCCCCAAAGTGTACATTTTGTAAAAACTGGTCAGGAGATTCTGGTACATACTTAGAATTAAGAACCACATCATAGCTGAATCACATTGTATTCTGTTTTTAGAAAATGTGCTAGTCCATTTTTCCCCACAGGAGTGTTTAAATGTTCAGTATTATTATAAAGCAGTAGCTATTGAGGAGTCCAAAACAATAGTTTTAAAGATTTTAAGATTTTTTCCCCATAATTCTTGGAAGTAGCAAAAATGGCCACTATTATTCTTTATGTTTCTTTCATTTTCTTTTCCTTGATAAGCTATGCATTTGATAAGTCTTTGAATATTTTATGTGGTATGTTTATACAGTCCATTTCAAATATAAGAATATAGTTTTCTTCCTTTGGTAACTGTGAAGTTTCCCTTATTGTGAAATTGTAATCCTACATTAAGTGAGAGATTAAAATGATAAATTTAATTAGCATATTTTTTATCTATCCAGCATCTATTGTGTGAAATATTGTGTGAGTGAAAGAGGAGAGTGAAAAAGTTGACCTAAAGCTCAATATTCAGAAAACTAAGATCATGGCATCTAGTCCCATCACTTCATGGGAAATAGATGGGGAAACAGTGCAAACAGTGTCAGACTTTATTTTTCTGGGCTCCAAAATCACTGCAGATGGTGACTGCAGCAACGAAATTAAAAGACGCTTACTCTTTGGAAGGAAAGTTATGACCAACCTAGATAGCATATTCAAAAGCAGAGACATTACTTTGCCAACAAAGGTCCGTCTAGTCAAGGCTATGGTTTTTCCAGTAGTCATGTATGGATGTGAGAGTTGGACTGTTGAAGAAGGCTGAGCGCCAAAGAATTGATGCTTTTGAACTGTGGTGTTGGAGAAGACTCTTGAGAGTCCCTTGGACTGCAAGGAGATCCAACAAGTCCATTCTGAAGGAGATCAGCCCTGGGATTTCTTTGGAAGGAATGATGCTGAAGCTGAAACTCCAGTACTTTGGCCACCTCATATGAAGAGTTGACTTATTGGAAAAGACTCTGATGCTGGGAGGGATTGCGGGCAGGAGGAGAAGGGGACGACAAAGGATGAGATGGCTGGATGGCATCACCGACTCGATGGAAGTGAGTCTGAGTGAACTCCAGGAGTTGGTGATGGACAGGGAGGCCTGGCGTGCTGTGATTCATGGGGTCGCAAAGAGTCGGATACGACTGAGTAACTGAACTGAAATGAACTGAACTGAACTGGAACCCAAATCTATCTTTGGACTTTCTGTTGTATGAGCCAGTAAGTCATCTTGCTTTTAATTTTTCCCCGCAGAAAAAGGAACTTTGATTTGTCTTCTGTTGAATAAATGGTTTTGTGCTCAAAAAAACTTCATAGAAATGGATGAAAATATAAGACCCAGAACCCAAGAAAGATTCCAGAGCTATGCATTTTAATCTTGAGGGTGAGAGATGAAAAAGTTCAAGATGTAAGAAAATAAGATAGGATGTGAGTGAGTACTGGAAGTCTATGCCATACTTGCTCAAGTCTTACTAGGTTGAGAATTATACAAATCAACTCAAGCTAGCTCAAGAAATATTTTTAATCAGAAATTTATTGGAAGAAGGCTGCAATATTTGGGAGAAATTAGTCACAGCACCACTTGGGGCAAAGAATCAAGGAATCTTTTTCCTTTCTCTCTCCACCTCTGCACATCTTCCCTTGCTGGGCAGAGACTGTCTTTCCATTGCCTCTCTTTGCACAAGCAATAAGAATATAACCCTTGAAAAGTTCCTCAGGTTGCATCTCCTGAGTTCCTGAATAAGTAGATGTTGTCCTTGCCTCTGGATCCCAATTCCTGATTCATGGGAAATAGATTCCTGTTGAGCCACGTGGGCATGGTTTGGCTGCCAGAATCTCACTCCAGTTAATGAGACAAATGGGGTGGAGGGAGGGGCAGAGGGAAGTGACAGTTGACAGAGAGACAGTGTCATTGAAATTTGGGCAGATATCCAAAAAGCATCCAATATAGTTTTTAAAATTTCAAACTAGCTTCAGGATTTTTCATTTTCTAAAATTTACATTGTTTTATTTTATTGCCAATTTTGGCATATTCTGCTACATCTAAAGGCTATTGTAACAAAACTCTATGTAGAATAATTATCAGGTAGAAATACAAATTTTAATGAATATTGTATATGAGTTCATGATTTACCTCACTTTTCTTATTTGTTTTGTGTGTGTGTGTGTGTGTGTGTGTGTGTGTGTGTGTCTCAGGTGCTGAGTGTTGAGTTAATAATTTCCTTCATTTCTAAAATTCAATTGTCATTTGGTTATGCAAAGTCCTCTTATTTATTGAATACCTATTTATCCTTTCCCCACTCCTCTTTTTTATCCTTCTCCTCCTTCCATTCCCCACAAGCACAACTCTAATGTACTGATCATAAATTCTTCGAATTGTATTATTGTAAATGTATGTAGATGTAAGGTATATAGAATTGTCTTATACATATATATATGCATTTCAATTTGAATACATTTTGTTGTACTATAGATTTTGCCTATTTCTTTCTCTCCTTTTCTTATTCATTGTGTTTATGATTTATTCATTTTTCTGGATGTCTTACCAGTCATTTACTTGTCTTCCTTACACAGTATTCCCATTGAAATGAACAATTAGATTGTATACAATTGCTCAGTACCACAAGCAAAGCTGCAATGAAGTCCTCATGTGTCTTCTTGTGATAGTATCTGAGGAAATCTCTGCAATACTTTCCAAGAAGTGAAATTTTGTAGACATAGGGACTTCATACACTTAATGTAACATAGAGCTGCCAGATAGCTCTTCACTGCCTACTTTAGTCTAGAGTCTCATACACTAGAGTTTTCACATTTCTGATAATACCAGCTTTTACCATTTATTCAATTATTGACCAATAAATGATATTTCTTTTTTATTTTTTAAATTTCTTTTATTTACTTATTTTAATTGGAGGCTAATTACTTTGCAATATTATATTGGTTTTGCCATGCATCAACATGAATCTACCACGGGTGTACACATGTTCCCCATCCTGAACCCCCCTCCCACCTCCCTCCCCATACAACCTCTTTGGGTCATCCCAGTGCACCAGCCCTGAGCATCCTGTATCATGCAGGTATTTCTTTTTTAATTTAGAACGTCTCTAAGGATTTCTTAGCTATTTGGTTTACCAGTCTGTGAATTATCTGTCATACATTAAATCCATTTTTATGGAGAACTTCTTGTGCTTCTTGCATCTGGTATAAGCAGATTTTTCCAATGATATAATCATAGAGATACAATCAAAATTTTTTCCAATACTTTCTTGATTTAACTTTTTCTTGGCTACTTTAAACTTTCTGGCATATTTCTAAAAATACTATCTAGGATTAATCCCAAAGAAATGAGAAAATTTTAAATGAATATTTAATAAAATAATAAATTTAAACATATTTTTGAAGTGGGTTACTAAACACATTTTTAAGACCTGAAATTCTACTTTTTTTTTTTTTTTTTGGTAGGAATAATGAATTTTAATGGAGTTCTGGAGCAATTTGTTTTTTGTCTACCTGGCTATTAGGCTTGCTTGTGGTAAGTAAGAAGGATGATATAGTGACAACAGAAAGTAATTCAAACAAAGGTGAAATTAAGGAATTATTACAGATCAAGTGAATGAGAAATTCTGGTCTAAGGCACCCATTTCAAAAAACAGTTCCTATAAGTGATGCTTCCCATAATATTATCCTATTTTTATGGAACAATGTCTGTAGTTATCTCTATCTGAATAAAATATCCCATATACTCTAAATAGACCTGCATTATTTTACAGCTTATCACAAAACTTTATTTACTTCCAAGCTGTAGTTAATTCATTAATTAATAACTCTAAATTTTTTATAAACAATATCAAGTCATATATTATAAAAATTAAATGATATTAACAAAAGTACATTCTCTTATGCAAAATCTTACTTTGAGTTTACTTTAATTAGCAGAAAAAAATTTGATAGAGATTCTGATGGATTTGCCATTCATAGAGATTTTCTGCCAAACAGATAGTTCCAACTTAACAATTAGATTTGCCTACAGAATACAAATGAATGGCTAAGGGAAGAGAAAATGGAAAGAATCAGAGAAAAGGGAGTTTTTTCAGGTAGCTAATCATATTACCATGTGTGTCCACTGCTCATGACTAATCCACTGCTTATCCTCCTAAGCATTTCCCAGAACACTCATTCCAAGGATGACAATTCATTGGAAAATAACAGCTATGAGGTGGAGCATTTGCACACATTATCTTACAGAACTTAATTGACACAATAACCCTCTGGTTTACATTTTACAGCTAAGGTATCAGGATAGGGAGAGCTTAAGTCCAAGAAAAACAGTCAGTGCTAGAGTAAGGATTCAAGTCCAGATTTTTCTGGTTACAAATCTACTCCCTTAGCTTCAGTACCATCCTCTCCATTTGATAGACATTTCTCTGATTTGTACCAAAAATTACCCCCTATTCACGAAACTACTTTTTTCATACCTTAGGTAGCTCCTGTGGTACATGGCAAAGTTCAATGGCTTTCTCTGAGCATCTCCCAAAGAAGGTGCTTTTAGCTTCCATGTAGTAGTAAATCTGCAATATTGATGACATTTTTAACATGAGTTAAAAATTTGTATCTCTTAATATAAGATTTAAACATATCTCTCAAAATTACTTTTGCATTTTTTTCACTTATTTGAGTGATGATTTTTTTTATTGTTTCATTTGCAAGTAGGAATTGTTCTACTGGTTAATTTTTCCAGTTAAAGTGGTTTGAAAGCTTTAACACTGATATGAAGAAATTTACCAATTAAAAAAGAAAACATATTTTCTGGGAAACTTTAATCTCTCAGGTATTTATTATGTCATTGGACAAAAAGAGTTATATTCACGTTGGCTTAACAAGAATACACCACCTAGCTTAACGTGTTCCTAATATCTAACCTATATTTCACCTTCTTTATCTTCCAATCATTGCTATTTGTCCTCATGTCTTCTGAGGCTATGAATAACTCCCTCATCCATCATATTGTTACCCAAGAGGCATTATTTATAGACTGTGAACATGGCTCACCTGTTTTCTCTTTTCAAGACTACATAAGTTAATTTTTTCAGTTGTTTCACATGTCTTTTACTCATTTGGGGGGATCTTTTCTGTTCTCTTTTGAGCTTTCTCCAATTATCCTAAACACTTCGTAAAATGTTCAGAGCAGACATATTTAGAAAATTTTAAAAGCAGTTTCAGACTAATTCAACTGGTCAGAAAACTGCCTTTCTTTCTCCAGTGTTACACCTTTGACTGAGCTATGTAGATTGAATTTAAGTCTCTGGTACTAGCCAACACTGGGTAAATGAATTTATTTTGCAAATGCATTTGATCACTAGAGGACCATTTGAATACTTTGAAGTGTAGTTTCTACTAGATTTAATTCTTACCTTTTACCATTATAAGCAGTAAGTACTAAAGCTTTAAGTTTGGTTGGAAATACAATGAATATTTTTGGTTTTCTGAAATATTTTCTATGCACAGTGCTACTTATTAGGATAATTAAATCCAGTTTTAGTTTAATTTTTTCTTGGTAATATTTCCTAACAAACTATATATTTATATTATTCAACTACAGTGATTGCTATTAGATTTTAGAAATATGTTCTTTTACAGAGATACAATTTACTCAAGAACATTCAGATCAGATCAGGTCACTCAGTCGTGTCCAACTCTTTGCGACCCCATGAATCGCAGCACGCCAGGCCTCCCTGTCCATCACCAACTCCCGGAGTTCACTCAGACTCACATCCATCGAGTCAGTGATGCCATCCAGCCATCTCATCCTCTGTCATCCCCTTCTCCTCCTGCCCACAATCCCTCCCAGCATCAGAGTCTTTTCCAATGAGTCAACTCTTCGCGTGAGGTGGCCAAAGGACTGGAGTTTCAGCTTTAGCATCATTCCTTCCAAAGAAATCCCAGGGCTGATCTCCTTCAGAATGGACTGGTTGGATCTCCTTGCAGTCCAAGGGACTCTCAAGAGTCTTCTCCAACACCACAGTTCAAAAGCATCAATTCTTCGGTGCTCAGCCTTCTTCACATTCCAACTCTCACATCCATCCATGACCACTGGAAAAACCATAGCCTTGACTAGACGGACCTTTGTTGGCAAAGTAATGTCTCTGCTTTTGAATATGCTATCTAGGTTGGTCATAACTTTCCTTCCAAGGAGTAAGCGTCTTTTAATTTCGTTGCTGCAGTCACCATCTGCAGTGATTTTGGAGCCCATAAAAATAAAGTCTGACACTGTTTCCATTGTTTCCCCATCTATTTCCCATGAAGTGATGGGACCAGATGCCATGATCTTTGTTTTCTGAATGTTGAGCTTTAAGCCAAATTTTTCACTCTCCACTTTCACTTTCATCAAGAGAAAGTGAGAAACATCAGGAGTTTTTAGCTCCTCTTCACTTTCCACCATAAGGGTGGTATCATCTGCATATCTGAGGTTATTGATATTTCTCCTGGCAGTCTTGATTCCAGCTTGTGTTTCTTCCAGTCCAGCGTTTCTCATGATGTACTCTGCATATAAGTTAAATAAACAGGGTGACAATATACATCCTTGACGTTCTCCTTTTCCTATTTGGAAGCAGTCTGTTGTTCCATGTCCAGTTCTAACTGTTGCTTCCTGGCCTGCATACAAATTTCTCAAGAGGCAGATCAGGTGGTCTGGTATTCCATCTTTTCCAGAATTTCAAGAATTTCAGAATTTCAAGAACATTAAGATACAACATATTTCAGACTATAGGAATGAAGAAATATACATTAGGAACTGAAATCATGAAATTGGTCTGAAAGATGTTTGTGTGTAGTTCAGAAAGATTCACAGGCAGAAAGTAGTTTTTGTGTAGTTTTAGGGGGAAGAAAAACAATTCTCTTTCAGACAGTATATCGACATTCCATAGAAATAAAATGCAATATGAATTAGCAGTTCAAAAAAAAAAAAAAAAAACAGCTCTGTTATTTTGAAAGGATGAAATTAGAGCAAAAGAGGAAAATTTGGACAGATGTACAAAGTTCTCAGCTTCTAATCACACGGAGAAAGTTTGAAATATTTTCCCCTTACTTTTCCACTAATATTTAAACTTTATTTACTAAATGGTTCTGATTCCTAACCCAAATCTTTGTCACTAATTCTGTTTTCCTTCAAGAAAATGAGCAATAGGAATAGAATCTCTGACCTAGAACAAGGGAACTGTGTGCTCATTTCCCATTTAGTAAAGGTTTGTTGATAATGATGAATGGTACACCTGAGAAACTGGAACACCAAAATTCTCCATCTGACCACAGCTTATGACTCTTTAACCTCTTTCAGTCTCTTTGTCCCAATAAACCTACTGGTTTACCTCGTGGGACCCCCATGCTTGGTCACTTTTTCTTTATTCTCTAACTCCATTAGCCCGTCCTGGCAGCCCTCCGTTCCTCACTCACACTGGACCCCACAATCCATCATTTCAAATGCATCCTTGGTAGCGCCTTCTCATCCATCACTCCCTTGACCATCTGCCTCACCTGTCTCACCAGTCTCCAACCCTAACATCCATTTTCTTTGCTTTTGCTCTCGGGTTGCCAAATGCTGTTAGGGAAAATCACATAACTGAGCTGATTTCCTCCATTACAAATTTAATTTTCAACCTCAGCTGGTCCCTCAAATCAGTTCAGCAACCCTTTTACTTAATCTTAATCGACAACTGTTCTCATTTCCTTTAGTGGCTATTCCAAATCTTGCCCATATTTCTAAAGCCCTCTGCCCTCACCCTGCCCACCTATTCTCGGCAGGCCGCCAGCTCCCTACTTCACGAGTAAATTAGAAGCCAACCTGTATGAACTCTCCCAACTTCCACATTCTCACCTCTAGAGTTTATCTGTATCTCATCTGCTCATGATTCTTTCCATGGTTTGTCAAAGAAACATCCTGACACATTTGTAAAACTAACTCTTCTACCTGGTTTTTGTTTCTAGCTACTTTTGTCTACACAAATACTTTGGCTTATCAATTATATTTTGTTGTTTGCATCTATAATTCCTTCTTCTAAACTAGGTCCTTTGTTTCATGAATAAGCATGTCCAACTTCCAACTATTCTTGTAATTAAAATAAAACTTGAAACATAATACCTTCTCTTTTCCAATTTTTAATTAAGCAAAAAGTACTGAGCATCTCACATGAGTAGGTACTGTTATAACCCCTGAAGATTTACTGATCATAGACCAGGATCCCACCATATTAAAAGCAGAGAAATCACTTTGCCAGCAAAAGTCTGTATAGTCAAAGCAATAGTTTTTCCATTAGTTATGTATGGATGTGAGAGTTGGACCATAAAGAAGGCTGAGCACTCAAGAATAGATGCTTTCGAATCATGGTGCTAGAGATTACACTTGATCAGATCAGATCAGATCAGATCAGTCGCTCAGTCGTGTCCGACTCTTTGTGACCCCATGAATCACAGCACGCCAGGCCTTCCTGTCCATCACTAACTCCCGGAGTTCACTCAGACTCACGTCCATCGAGTCAGTGATGCCATCCAGCCATCTCATCCTCTGTCGTCCCCTTCTCCTCCTGCCCACAATCCCTCCCAGCATCAGAGTCTTTTCCAATGAGTCAACACTTCACCTGAGGTGGCCAAAGTACTGGAGTTTCACCTTTAGCCTCATTCCTTCTAAAGAAATCCCAGGGCTGATCTCCTTCAAAATGGACAGGTTGGATCTCCTTACAGTCCAAGGGACTCTCAAGAGTCTTCTCCAACACCACAGTTCAAAAGCATCAATTCTTTGGTGCTCAGCCTTCTTCACAGTCCCACTCTCACATCCATACATGACCACAGGAAAAACCATAGCCTTGACTAGATGATCCTTTGTTGGCAAAGTAATGTCTCTGCTTTTCAATATGCTATCTAGGTTGGTCATAACTTTCCTTCTAAGGAGTAAGCATCTTTTAATTTCATGGCTGCAGTCACCATCTGCAGTGATTTTGGAGCCCAGAAAAATAAAGTCTGGCACTGTTTCCACTGTTTCCCCATCTATTTCCCATGAAGTGGTGGGACCAGATGCCATGATCTTCGTTTTCTGAATGCTGAGCTTTAAGCCAACTTTTTCACTTTCCACTTTCACTTTCATCAAGAGGCTTTTGAGTTCCTCTTCACTTTCTGCCATAAAAAGGCAAAATGATAGGATACTGAAAGAGAAACTCCCCAGGTCAGTAGGTGCCCAATATGCTACTGGAGATGAGTGGAGAAATAACTCCAGAAAGAATGAAGGGATGGAGCCAAAGCAAAAACAATACCAGCTGTGGATGTGACTGGTGATAGAAGCAAGGTCCGATGCTGTAAAGAGCAATATTGCATAGGAACCTGGAATGTCAGGTCCATGAATCAAGGCAAATTGGAAGTGGACAAACAGGTGATGGCAAGAGTGAATGTCGACATTCTAGGAATCAGCAAACTGAAATGGACTGGAATGGGTGAATTTAACTCAGATGACCATTATATCTACTACTGTGGGCAGGAATCCCTCAGAAGAAATGGAGTGGCCATCATGGTCAACAAAAGAGTCCGAAATGCAGTACTTGGATGCAATCTCAAAAACGACAGAATGATCTCTGTTCATTTCCAAGGCAAACCATTTAATATCACAGTAATCCAAGTCTATGCCCCAACCAGTAACGCTGAAGAAGCTGAAGTTGAACGGTTATATGAAGACCTACAAGACCTTTTAGAACTCACACCCAAAAAAGATGTCCTTTTCATTATAGGGGACTGGAATGCAAAAGTAGGAAGTCAAGAAACACCTGGAGTAACAGGCAAATTTGGCCTTGGAATATGGAATGAAGCAGGGCAAAGACTAATATAGTTTTGCCAAGAAAATGCACTGGTCATAGCAAACACCCTCTTCCAACAACACAAGGGAAGACTCTATACATGGACATCACCAGATGGTCAACACTGAAATCAGATTGATTCTTTGCAGCCAAAGATGGAGAAGCTCTATACAGTCAGCAAAAACAAGACCAGGAGCTGACTGTGGCTCAGACCATGAACTCCTTCTTGCCAAATTCAGACTTAAATTGAAGAAAGTAGGGGAAACCACTAGACCATTCAGTTATGACCTAAATCAAATTCCTTATGATTATACCATGGAAGTGAGAAATAGATTTAAGGGCCTAGATCTGATAGATAGAGTGCCTGATGAACTATGGAATGAGGTTCGTGACATTGTACAGGAGACAGGGATCAAGACTATTCCCAAGAAAAAGAAATGCAAAAAAGCAAAATGGCTGTCTGGGGAGGCCTTACAAATAGCTGTGAAAAGAAGAGAAGTGAAAAGCAAAGGAGAAAAGGAAAGATATAAACATCTGAATGCAGAGTTCCAAAGAATAGCAAGAAGAGATAAGAAAGCCTTCTTCAACGATCAATGCAAAGAAATAGAGGAAAACAACAGAATGGGAAAGACTAGGGATCTCTTCAAGAAAATCAGGGATACCAAAGGAACATTTCATGCAAAGATGGACTCGATAAAGGACAGAAATGGTATGGACCTAACAGAAGCAGAAGATATTAAGAAGAGGTGGCAAGAATACACAGAAGAACTGTACAAAAAAGATCTTCACGACCCAGATAATCACGATGGTGTGATCACTGACCTAGAGCCAGACATCCTGGAATGTGAAGTCAAGTTGGCCTTAGAAAGCATCACTACGAACAAAGCTAGTGGAGGTGATGGAATTCCAGTTGAGCTATTCCAAATCTTGAAAGATGATGCTGTGAAAGTGCTGCACGCAATATGCCAGCAAATTTGGAAAACTCAGCAGTGGCCACAGGACTGGTAAGGTCAGTTTTCATTCCAATCCCAAAGAAAGGCAATGCCAAAGAATGCTCAAACTACCGCACAGTTGCACTCATCTCACACTCTAGTAAAGTGATGCTCAAAATTCTCCAAGCCAGGCTTCAGCAATATGTGAACCGCGAACTTCCTGATATTCAAGCTGGTTTTAGTAAAGGCAGGGGAACCAGAGATCAAATTGCCAACATCCACTGGATCATGGAAAAAGCAAGAGAGTTCCAGAAAAACATCTATTTCTGCTTTATTGACTATGCCAAAGCCTTTGACTGTGTGGATCACAATCAACTGTGGAAAATTCTTCAAGAGATGGGAATACCAGACCACCTGATCTGCCTCTTGAGAAATTTGTATGCAGGTCAGGAAGCAACAGTTAGAACTGGACACGGAACAACAGACTCGTTCCAAATAGGAAAAGGTGTTCGTCAAGGCTGTATATCGTCACCCTGTTTATTTAACTTTTATGCAGAGAACATCATGAGAAACGCTGGAGTGGAAGAAACACAAGCTGGAATCAAGATTGCCAGAAGAGATTACACTTAAGAGTCCCTTAAACTGCAAGGAGATCAAACCAGTCAACCTTAAAGGAAATCAACCCTGAATATTCATTGGAAGTGTTGTCACTGAAGGTGAAGCTCCAATACTTTGTCCACATGATGAGAAGAGCCAACTCATTGGAAAAGCCTCTGATGCTTGGAAAGATTGAAGGCAAAAGGAGAAGAGGACA
Organism: Bos taurus; assembly: GCF_002263795.3. NCBI lineage: Eukaryota > Metazoa > Chordata > Mammalia > Artiodactyla > Bovidae > Bos > Bos taurus. The sequence goes on along the minus strand of NC_037333.1, from coordinate 32,457,828 downwards.
ACAGAGGATGAGATGGATAGATAGCATCACCAACTTCATGAAGATGAATTTGATCAAACTCTGGGAGATAGTGCAGAACAGGGGAGACTGGCATGCTGCAGCCCATGGGGTCACAAAGAGTAAGACATGACTTAGCAACTGAACAGCAACAAGACTAGGTTCCAGCCTTCATGTAGCTTATAGATTCTTCAAAAGGAGTCTCTATTTACCTTATTTTCACTTCTTAAATACTGTAATTGGTGACCTACCATAACATTCTACGGGAGGACACTGCTTTTATTTATAAGTCTGAGACAAATTCTTTGCATTTTCATGATGATAGGCTTTGTTGGTTCAGTAGCCTTGAAACCTGAGGGAAGGACATACTAGGCCAGTCATAACAAAGTGCCAAAAATTGGGTGACTTAAAGGGAAATTTACTGTCTTATAGTTCTGCTGCTGCTGCTAAGTTGCTTCAGTTGTGTCAGACTGTGAGACGCCATAGACTGTGGCACCCCACCAGGCTCCCCCGTCCCTGGGATTCTCCAGGCAAGAACATTGGAGTGGGTTGCCATTTCCTTCTCCAATGTATGAAAGTGAAAAGTGAAAGTGAAGTCGCTCAGTCATGTCCGACTCTTCGTGACCCCATGGACTGCAGCCTACCAGGCTTCTCCATCCATGGGATTTTCCAGGCAAGAGTACTGGGGTCGGTTGCCATTGCCTTCTCCTAATAATCTCTATAAAGGCCCTATTTCCAAATAGGGTCACATTGTGAGGTACTGGAGTTTAGTATTCTAACATATCTATTTTGTGGGTACAATTCAACCTGTAAAAGTTGCTTTACTCAAAAATGAACCCTTGCTGCCTCTGGATGAACAGGATTTTCGGATGTTTAGTTTGATGACTGACATGGTTAATACTGGTTATTAAAGCAAAGAGGTTTCTTGTCTGAGGGATATCTTAAAACTGTCTGGCCCATTAATAAAAGTTAAAGGAAGGGTATAGGGAGTACATTAGGGGCTCATGTACATAAGGATTAAAATTTTTGGTCACAAGACAAAGAACAGATCTTTCAGATACTAAAGGAACTTGAGATTTCTTCCTTCTATAATAGAGGGTAAATGGACTAGATTAGTGGTCAATCTGATTAGATTAAAATCTAATTTCTAAGACTCCCTTGCAGCTAAAGTTCTCAAGTTACCTCTATTCTATTGATCATATGCATCTTCAGGAGGCATGTTTAGGAAGTCAGCATCTTTAAATGGTGATCATCTGGGAGAAATCAGATCATCTTCCAAACACTGAACAAAGGCATTGGTTCTTTGGTGATGTCTTCCTGGAAGTATGTGGTGTCAAACTTGCTAGGCAGCAGATAGAAACAGCAGTTCTGTTTGTTGTGGGTGAGGACTTTTTGGTTTTTATTTTTCTGGATGTATCATAACTTGCTTTGTTCTTGGCTCTGAGGCAATCAACCCAGGTTGCTGGCTTTCCTGGATATTTTGTGAGCTTCCTACATTCTGATTTAAAAAAAAAAAAAAACACACAAAAAACAAAAACTGTCTCTTCCGGTGAATTACTGTGATTTATAGAATGTATTGGGAACTTTTCCATCTTTTTATTCAGTTTCATATCTGGATCTAACAATTCAGTATATCAAGCTCTTATTTCCTAGCTGACTGATTAAAATTTTCTTTGAGTAACCCAGGCAGAAAAATTAGCATTTTTTCTAGCGCAGGCAGTGTTTCTCAATCTTGGCACTAATGGTATTTTAAAACAAATAACTCTTTATTGTAGCTGGCTATCTTGTATATGGTGAGTTATTTAGAAGCCTACTCTAGCTTCTATCCACTAGTTATAGTCATATCTCCACCCAATTGTGATAATTCAAAATGAAAGTGTCCAGACGTTTGTTAAGTGTCCCCTGGGAGCCAAAATCTCATCAGCCCTCACCCACAACCCCCCATTCCCTTTGAAAACAACTGCGGAATAATCACAGCTAAAGCACTCCACATATAATAATGCATTTAGTTTTTAAAGCAGCTCTATGGGGAAAATATTACTATTTTACACATTTCATAGTTATTATTAATACTATTTTCTAAACTTCTTTGCACAGGGAGGGAGTTTGCCTCACTTGCACAAGTCACATGAAATGAAGTTGATCCAGGTATATAGCTGACCTAGAGTAATGCTCCAATTCACTGCACTCTATCCTCATTAGCTCAATAATGTTGTATAAGCAATCATCATTTTCATTAAACCTTAAAGCATTTGGCGATCTTGAGATGAAGGAGCAGTATTTTTATTCCGATTTAAATGTTAAAAGCATTGAAGATACTGTATCTTCATACCATTGAATTTTACATGCCTCAACAATAAGATTTTATCTTACTCTGCAGTGTATCCTGAATTTTGCCTTTAGTTGTTTCCCAAAAACATAATTCTTATCTAGCAAATCTCCTAATGTTTTCTTTCACCTACAGAGTCTTCACTGTTTACCTCTACATATATGAATCTTTACAATAGCTTATATATCCAAATTCATAATCTACTATTGATGTCTCCAGAGCATAAATTAAACATGGCTTTCCATTGTTTCCAATAACACCTCAAGTTGTACCAATATTAAAGTAATTTTTCCTTTTTAGAATAGCCTTTTTTGTCCCTATGCCTGGAGACATATTCATTCTACAGGCTTTACACTAATGCTAACTACTTGTTAAGATTTGTACATCTCTACTACTTTTTATCCCCTGAGTTCCTATGGCATTTTTATAAACCTCTATTAGAGCACCTGTAATATTGAACTGTAAATATTGAACTTTACATATTTGTTTCTAACAGGAGACTTGAGCTAATTAAGGATCAGTTCAGTTCAGTTCAGTCGCTCAGTCATGTCCGACTTTTTGCAACCCCATGAATCACAGCATGCCAGGCCTCCCTGTCCATCACCAACTCCCGGAGTTCACTCAGACTCACGTCCATCGAGTCAGTGATGCCATCCTGCTATCTCATCCTCTGTTGTCCCCTTCTCCTCCTGCCCCCAATTCCTCCCAGAGTCTTTTCCAATGAGTCAACTCTTCACATGAGGTGGCCAAAGTTCTGGAGTTTAAGCTTAAGCATCATTCCCTCCAAGAACACCCAGGACTTATCTACTTCAGAATGGACTGGTTGGATCTCCTTGCAGTCCAAGGGACTCTCAAGAGTCTTCTCCAACACCACAATTCTAAAGCATCAATTCTTTGGCGCTCAGCCTTCTTCACAGTCCAACTCTCACATCCATACATGACCACAGGAAAAACCATAGCCTTGACTAGATGGACCTTTGTTGGCAAAGTAATGTCTCTGCTTTTGAATATGCTATCTAGGTTGGTCATAACTTTCCTTCCAAGGAGTAAGCGTCTTTTAATTTCATGGCTGCAGTCACCATCTGCAGTGATTTTGGAGCCCAGAAAAATAAAGTCTGACACTGTTTCTACTGTTTCCCCATCTATTTCCCATGAAGTGATGGGACCGGATGCCATGATCTTAGTTTTCTGAATGTTGAGCTTTAAGCCAACCTTTTCACTCTCCACTTTCACTTTCATCAAGAGGCTTTTGAGTTCCTCTTCACTTTCTGCCATAAGGGTGGTGTCATCTACTTTACATCCCCAGCACTGGGCAGGGAGCTAGCTCCCCTAGCTCATAGAACTTAGTCAAAAAATTCAGTCAATAAATGAAATCTCCATCAACTCAAGATAACCATCACAGACCAGTGAAGTGGCCCTTATAATTACAGCTACTATGATGTCTTTAAAGGGTTTCTGGTCCTAATCAAATTCTGTCCTTTTCCCATACCTCCTCATTGCCTCTGGAAACCACATAAAATTGGGGATTTCCAGTGCTCATTTTAATTTCAAAGTTATGGACTTTATTTTCCAGGAGTATTTTGGAGATTACAACATTAAAATATAATCCAGTTGTGTTCCTGACTCCATACACAAAGATAAACTCAAAATGGATTAAAGACCTAAATGTAAGACCAGAAACTATAAAACTCAAGAGGAAAACACAGGCAGAACACTCAGTGATGTAAATCAAAGCAAGATCTTCTATGGCCCACCTCCTACAATAATGGAAATAAAAACAAAAGTAAACAAGTGGGACCTGATTAAACTTAAAAGCTTTTGCACAGCAAAGGAAACTATAAGCAAGGTGAAAAGACAACCCTCAGAATGGGAGAAAATAATAGCAAATGAAACAGGTGACAAAGGATTAATTTTCAGTTGTGTTCAAATACTTGTTCTCTACCCTCCTTTTTCCACCTGAGCATCACAAAGAGCTTCATTATGCTTTGCTTTCATTTTTAATCCATTATGCAATAAGCTACAAATTTTAAAAAAAATAATTGATATCATCTAAACATTTGTAACCAGGAGAAGTTACTTTTCAGAAAACTGGACTATTTCTTGCAAGAGTGGTGAACTATTACCCTGGAGCCTTCCCAAGGTCAGAGTTACATTTTGGCAGTCAAGCACCATTCCATTCAATTACCCATTCGATAGATATTTATTGCGAAACTACTGAATACTATATATACTATTAGTCCTTCTTATACACCATTAAAAAATTTATGATCAACTTTTTTTTTTGTTACATTTCAAAGTCAGCAGCGTGTTTAATTTTCCAGTTGAGTTTGCATTAAACTCTTTTCTGCAAAATTCTGGGTTTCTGAAGACAAAAGTAATCTTAAAAATTTTAAAGATTTTCATTAAAATGTCTTACATTTGTCATTTATTAATAAAAGTACATTTTTTGTAGGAATACCTACTTTGTTCAAATAGCTTATATGAGCTTATTAAAGTACTGAGATTATTCAGTTTTCTTTTTTCCATTTTCTTTTTTAAAAAGATGTTACAGATCTGTATGTTCATGATTAAGACTATATTTATTTTATGCATGCCCCATAGGCACAGAGGGATTTCAGACATGCTCTGAGGAAAAGAGCATTTCAGCCCAATATGGAAGAAAGTTAGCAGGTAACCTAAGCCTTGTGCCACTCCTGCTCACAAAGCTCTGTGCTGCTCTGGGTAAACCCAATGTCTCCAAAGATCGTAGGTACAAAAAGGCCAGGCATACATCATTTTTCATTTCTGAAATATTATCTCTGTAATATTCTTTTTTTAATTTAAATTTATTTATTGTAATTGGAGGCTAATTATTTTACAATATTGTATTGGTTTTGCCATACATCACATGAATCTGCCACGGGTGTACACGTGTTCCCACTCCTGAACCCCCCTCCCATCTCCCTCCCCATACCATCCCTCTGGGTCATCCCAGTGCACCAGCCCCAAGCATCGTGTATCCTGCATCAAACCTGGACTGGTGATTAGTTTCTTATATGATATTATACATGTTTCAATGCCATTCTCCCAAATCGTCCCACCCTCACCCTCTCCCATAGAGTCCAAAAGACTGCTCTATACATCTGTGTCTCTTTTGCTGTCTCACATACAGGTTTATCATTACCATCTTTCTAAATTCTAAATATACTATATATACTTTCTATATATACTTTCTAAATTCTATATATACTAACACATATGCATTAGTATACTGTATTGGTATTTTCCTTTCTGGCTTACTTCACTCTGTATAATAGGCTCCAGTTTCATCCATCTCATTAGAACTGATTCAAATGTATTCTTTTTAACGGCTGAGTAATACTCCATTGTGTATATGTACCACTGCTTTCTTATCCATTCGTCTGCTGATGGACATCTAGGTTGCTTCCATGTCCTGGCTGTTATAAACAGTGCTGCAATGAACACTAGGGTACACGTGTCTCTTTCAATTCTGGTTTCCCTGGTGTGTATGCCCAGCAGTGGGATTACTGGGTCATAAGACTTATAGGTTTATGTCTGTCTACTCTTTCAAAAAAGAAGATACTTATTCATATTCTAGGTACGTAGTTGATTCTGAGTCTTTTTAACTGTTTTTATAAATATTTAGAGTGATCAAGTACTACGTAGTTATAACTTATGACAAAGGATTCCTTACATGATAATATTCAGAAAGCTCAATTTAAAATTTTTAAGCAGAAATAATGAATAAGCCATAAGTGTACAGTTTTATAAATTTTACAAAGTGAACATAGTAGAGTAACTTTACCCTACACAAGTTACCAACCTCCTTTAATGCCCTAAGGGCCCCATCTATCCCCAGACACACACTTCCTTCCTTCTCCCCAAAGGTAGTATTTTTCTATCACCATAGATTGGTTTTACCTGCATCTGTATCTTTATGAATAGAATATATAGTACATATTTTGTCTTATTTATTTTACATTATGATTGTGAAATTGACTTGTGTTATTGAAAGCAGAAGTTCATTTATTTCCATTGCTCTACAGAGTATCTGTTCAATAATTATTTTCACCTGTTTGAATTGGTTTCACATGGTGACTATGATAAGTAATGATGTTCCAAATATTTTGTAGTCATGTTACTGTGCACATGTATGCTCAGTTGTGTCCAACTCTTTGTGACCCCATGGACTGTAGCCCACCAGGTTCCTCTGTCCATTATACTATCCAGGCAAAATTACTGGAGTGGGTTGCCATGTCCTACTCCAGGAGAATTTCCCGACCCAGAAATTGAACCCACGTTATCTGCATCTCTTGAATGGACAGGTGGATTATTTACCACTGAGCTACCTGGTAAACCAGTTATGGTGCACATATGTGTATACTCTGCATTTCCTGAAGGAATAATGAGGCTAATAATATATTTATATTTTTTATATCTTTAGGGATATTTGAAAACATTTTGAGAAGTGCTTACTCAAATTTTTCTTATGCTTTATATTGAGTTGTATCTGTGATTATACATTGACCTGTATGCATTTTATATAATCGGTGGTGATTTTATCCTCTTGGGGACATTTGGCAATGTCTAGAGACCTTTGGTTTGTCACAACTGAAGGAGTTCTAGGGTCATCCACTGGGCAGGGGCCTGCGATGCTCCTGAACATCCTACAATAAACAAGATAGCCCACCAACTAAAAGAATATCTGGTCCAAAATGTTGATAGTAGCAAGGTTAAGTAACTCTGAAATATGTGTATGTAATATTGAAATATAGTCTAGATTATATAAAAGTTTCACACTGAAGTTTGCATTTTATTTTTAATAGTATGTTATGAATAGAAGTTCTTATATTTTACATTTTATTTTTGTTTACAGTTAATATGCTTGATGATTATGAAAAGATCTTTGCCTACCCAAAGAACATGAAGATATTATTCTTTGTTATTTTCTAGACCTACTCTGTCCAGTACAGTAGCAACTAACCACATGTGGTTATTGACCACTTGAAATATGTTCGTTCAAAATTGAGTGTCTTATAAACAGAAAATATACATCAGAATTTGAATAATTTGTCTGAAAACAAGAATTTATATAACATCTCTCATTGTTTTTTAAATTGACTGTACATTGAAATGATAATATGGATAGATGGCATTAAAATATATAATAACATCAGTTACATATGTGGTTCACTTTATATGTCTTTTAAATATTGCTTTCTATGTGGTTTTACATTTCACATTTTGATAGTCTACTCATAACTAATTTTTGTAAATGGTGTGAAACAGGAGTCAAAATACATTTTATACCATATAAATAAGCTACCATCATAATGAAAGGAATAGCCTTTCCTTAAAGTACTACACTTCCTTTATCATTATTGAACTCTTTATTTTTTCTACTAACTTATTTTAATTCATTTACCAAGGGGACACTGTCTCGATTATTCTTCCTTGAGATGTGATAGCAAAATTTCCTCAGCTCTATTCTTTTGGATGACTTGTATTTCCATGTAAATTTTATTTATGTATTTATTTATTTTATATTTTATTTTATTTTTTAACTTTACAATATTGTATTGGTTTTGCCGTATATCAAGATGAATCCATGTAAATTTTAAAATCAAGTTTTCAAATTTCAAAAAAAAGCTTGCTAAGGTTCTCATTGAGAATAAATTTAATCTATAAATTACATACAAAGAATCGAAACATTAACCATACTGAATCTTTGACAAAAAACATAGGTATACCCCTCCCCCATGTATTTGGTTCATTAATTTCTCTCATTAATGTGTTTTTGTGTAAAGGGCTTGAAAATCTATTGTTAAACTTAGTCCTAGGATGTTGATGATTTATGATACTAATGAAAAATTTTAAATTAATTTTCTGATTATTACTGATACACCATTAATCATTGTTTATTGACCTTTTATCAGATGACCTTGATAAATTTAACTTATTAATTCCAAATTTCCATCTGTAGATGCATTATTTGAGATTTTCCAGATACATAAATATATTTTCTGCAAATAATGGCAGCTGCTTTTGGTAACTGCCAAAAATAAAAATAATTTTTTTATAAAAAAGAAAGGAAAAAGTAAAAAATAATCTCTCTTGTGATGAGAGAACTGTAGGATTAACTCTCCTAATAGCATTTATATATATTATACAGCAGTGATGTTGTAATGTTGTACATTATATCTCTAGTATATTATTTGTTGATCTTATAACTGGACATTTGTATCTTTTGACCATCATCTTCCAGTTCCTTCTGCTGCTGCCCTCTGCCTCTAGTACCACAGCTCTGATCTCTCTGAGTCTGAGAGTGTTATATTGGATTCCACAAATAAGTGAACTCATACAGTATTTTTCTGTCTGACATATGGTGGCTCAGACAGTAAAGAATCTACCTACAACCCTGGAGACCTGGGTTTTGTCCCTGGGTTGGGAAGATCCCCTGAAAGAAGAAATGGCAACCCACTCCAGTATTCTTGCTTGGAGAATTCCACAGACAGAGGAACCTAATGGCTACAGCTCATGGGGTCACAAAGAGTCGGACATGACTGAGCAACTAACACTATTTCGTGTAACATATGCTTTCAGGTCCATCCATGCTGTTGCGAATGGTAGGATTTCCTCATCTTTATTACTGAAGAGTAGTCTATTATGTAAAAATAAACTTCAACATCTTTATCCATTTATCCATCAATTGACACTTAGGTTGTTTCCATGCCTTGACTACATTATAAATAATGCTGCTATGAAAATGGGAAAGTAGACATCTTCTCAAGTTAGTGTTTTCATTTCATTTGGATTTATTCCCAGACGTAGAATTGCTGGATCATATGATAGTACCATTTTTAATTTTTTGAGTATCCTCTCTACTGTTTTCCATAGTGATTGTGCCAATTTACAATCTTACCAACAGTGTGCAAGGGTTTGCTTTACTCTACATGTAGGCCAGCATTTGTTATCGCTTGTCTTTTGGTGATAGCCACTCTAACATGGAATATCTCACAGTGGTTTTTAATTTGACTTTTCCCAATGGCTAGATACTGAGCCTTTTTTTCATGGCTTGTTGGGCGTTTGTATATCTTCTTTGGAGAAATGTCTTCTTGAAATATTGCTTACACTGGGAAACTCAATAAAATGTTGAAGTGTAGTAAAAGCAGTTTTCAATTTAACGTCAGTGTATAAGCTTTCAATATTTCATAAGCAACTATAATGAGTCATTGTTTTTTGTTTAAGATACCCTTTATCAAATTAAAATTTTTTCTACTATTTGTAGCTTGCTAAAAATTTTTATCAACAAAGAGGTGAATTTGATCAAAAACTTTATCTGAATCTGTTGAAATGACATAATATTGTTCTTTTTCCTGTTAATGTGATGAAATAAATTGGTTTCTGAGTATCTGTATAACCTTGGGTTTCTTGTATAAACTCAAATCAATGAAGATGTATTCCCCTAAATTAAATTTATCTTTTTAGGAATACTTATATCTAATATTCATGAGGAAGCTAACTTACTTGTAGCTTCTCTTCCTTAAATATCCTCATTAGGCTTTATTAGTAAAGTTAGGCCAGTCTGATTTTACAGTTTGGATCATGGAAATTTATTTTCTGGAAGTTTATTAAGATCAGAGATACAAAAGCCTTCAGTTCAGTTCAGTTCAGTCACTCAGTCGTGTCTGACTCTTTGTGACCCCATGAACCGCAGCGCACCAGGCCTCCCTGTCCATCACCAACTCCCAGGATTCACCCAAACCCAGTCCATTGAGTTGGTGATGCCATCGAACCATCTCATCTGTTGTCGTTCCCATCTCCTCCTGCCCTCAATCTTTCCCAGCATCAAGGTCTTTTCAAAAGAGTCTGCACTTCACATCACATGGCCAAAGTATTGGAGTTTCAGCTTCAGCAACAGTCCTTCCAATGAATATTCAGGACTGATTTCGTTTGGAAGGACTGGTTGGATCTTCTTGCTGTCCAAAGGACTCTCAAGAGTCTTCTCCAGCACCACAGTTCAAAAGCATCAATTCTTCGGCACTCAGATTTCTTATAGTCCAACTCTCGCATCCATACATGACCACAGGAAAAACCATAGCCTTGACTAGACGGACCTTTGTTGGCAAAGTAACATCTCTGCTTTTGAATATGCTGTCTAGGTTGGTCATAACTTTCCTTCCAAGGAGTAAGCGTCTTTTAATTTCATGGCTGCAATCACCATCTGCAGTGATGTTGGAGCCTAAAAAAATAAAATCAGCCACTGTTTCCACTATTTCCCCATCTATTTGCCATGAAGTGATGGGACCAGATGCCATGATCTTCATTTTCTGAATGTCGAGTTTTAAGCCAACTTTTTCACTCTCCTCTTTCACTTTCATCAAGAGGCTTTTCAGTTCCTCTTCACTTTCTGCCATAAGGGTGATGTCATCTGTATATCTGAGGTTATTGATAATTCTCCCAGTAATCTTGATTCCAGCCTGTGCTTCCTCCAGCCCAGCATTTCTCATGATGTACTCTGCATATAAGTTAAATAAGCAGGGTGACAATATACAGCCTTGACGAACTCCTTTTCCTATTTGGAACCACTCTGTTCTTCCATGTCCTGTTCTGTTGCTTCCAGACCTGCATACAGATTTCTCAAGAGGCAGGTCAGGTGGTCTGGTATTCCCATCTCTTTCAGAATTCTCCACAGTTTGTTGTGATCCACACAGTCAAAGGCTCTGGCATTGGCAATAAAGCAGAAATAGATGTTTTTCGGGAACTCTTTTGCTTTTTTGATGATCCAGCGGATGTTGGCAATTTGATCTCTGGTTCCTCTGCCTTTTCTAAAACAGCTTGAACATCAGGAAGTTCACGGATCACATATTGCTGAAGCCTGGATTGGAGAATTTTGAGCATTACTTTACTAGCATGTGAGATGAGTGCAATTGTGCGGGAGTTTGAGCATTCTTTGGCACTGCCTTTATTTGGGATTGGGATGAAAACTGACCTTTTCCAGTCCTGTGGCCACTGCTGAGTTTTCCAAATTTGCTGGCATATTGAGTGCAGCATTTTCATGGCATCTTCTTTCAGGATTTGAAATAGCTCAACTGGAATTCTATCACCTCCACTAGCTTTGTTCATAGTGATGCTTGCTAAGGCCACACTTGGCTTCACATTCCAGGATGTCTGGCTCTAGGTGAGTCATCACACCATCATGATTATCTGGGTCATGAAGATCTTTTTTATACAGTTCTTCTGTGTATTCTTGCCACTTCTTCTTAATGTCTTCTGCTTCTGTTAGGTCCCTACCATTTCTGTCCTTTATTAAGCCTATCTTTGAGTGAAATGTTCCCTTGGTATCTCTAATTTTCTTGAAGAGATCTCTAGTCTTTCCCATTCTATTGTTTCCCTCTGTTTCTTTGCATTGATCGCTAAGGAAGGCTTTCTTATCTCTCCTTGCTATTCTTTGGAACTCTTCATTCAAATGGGTATAGCTTTCCTTTTCTCCTCTGCTTTTTGCTTCCCTTATTTTCACAGCTATTTGTAAGGCCTCCCCAGATAGCCATTTTGCTTTTTTGCACTTCTATTCCATGGGGATGGTCTTGATCCCTGTCTCCTGTACAATGTCACGAACCTCCGTCCATAGTTCATCAAGCACTCTGTCTATCAGATCTAGTCCCTTAAATCTATATCTCACTTCCACTGTATAATCATAAGGGATTTGATTTAGGTCATACCTGAATAGTCTAGTGGTTTTCTCCACTTTCTTCAATTTCAGTCTGAATTTGGCAATAAGGAGTTCATGATCTGAGCCACAGTCAGCTCCTGGTCTTGTTTTTGCTGACTGTATAGAGCTTTTCCATTTTTGGCTGCAAAGAATATAATCAATCTGATTATGGTGTCGACCATCTGGTGATGTCCATGTGCAGAGTCTTATCTTGTGTTGTTGGAAGAGGGTGTTTGCTATGACCAGTGCGTTCTCTTGGCAGAACTCTATTAGCCTTTATATCAGTCAGTTCAGTTCAGTTCAGTCGCTCAGTTGTGTCTGACTCTTTGTGACCCCATGAATTGCAGCACACCAGGCCTCCCTTGTCCATCACCAACTCCCGGAGTTCACCCAAACTCATGTCCATTGAGTCGGTGATGCCATCCAGCCATCTCATCATCTATCATCCCCTTCTCCTCCTGCCCCAATCCCTCCCAGCATCAGGGTCTTTTCCAATGAGACAACTCTTCATATCAGGTGGCCAAAGTACTGGAGTTTCAGCTTTAGCATCATTCCTTCCAAAGAAATCCCAGGGCTGATCTCCTTTAAAATGGACTGGTTGGATCTCCTTGTAGTCCAAGGGACTCTCAAGAGTCTTCTCCAACATACAGTTCAAAAGAATCAATTCTTTGGCACTCAGCTTTCTTCACAGTCCGACTCTCATATCCATATATGACCACTGGAAAAACCATAGCCTTTATATACATATATGTATACATAGACATATATGTATTGTAATACACATATACAGTAAAAATATGTCTATATATATATAAACAATTACATACGTATAATATCATATGTATTACAATATGTAATCCTTCCTTAGAGATATATAACACTTCTATACTGAAGTCATTTGACCTAAAATATTTGTTGTGGGAAGATTTAATTCCATATTTGATTTCTTTAACAGATAAGGAGCTATAGAAAATTTATACCTTTCCATGTAATTTTGATACATTGTTCTTTTCTGTGAATTTATTCACTTAAATTTCAAATATATTTTCATCATTTTATAGTATCCTAGAAATACTTTTTTTATTGTATGTACAATCAGTAGAGATTTTCTCTACTTCATTCCTGATACTGGTACTATGTTACTTCCCTGCACCACCACTCTCAAACACACACCCTCCAGTCTTGCTAAAGGTGGTCTGTAAATTTAATGCATTTTCTTAAAGAACCAATTTATGGCTTAGCTGATTTTCTCAGTTTTCCATTCATTTTCTATTGATTTCTGCTTTTATTTTTATTTCCTTTCTTCTACATTCTTTAGGTTTATATTACTATTATGTTTTTAATGTATCATTGCATAAATACACACCTACCTGAATTTTTTAATATTTTTCCTTCTACTCTGCAGAAATATATCTATGTATTTTCTCCTGGTTTATAGACCATATCACATATCTCAAAGAGATATCTTCACAACTATTTTCACTGTAACATTATTCAAAATAGCCAAGATATGGAAACAACTTAAAAGTTCTTTGATGGATGAATTGAAAAAGTATGTGATATATAGACATAAATACAAGGGAATATTATTCAGTCACACAAAATAAGAAAATCTGTGCATTTCTAGCAATATGGATAAAACTTCAAGGCATTATGGCTGAGTGGAATAAGCCAGACAGAGAAACACAGATATTGTATGGTAACATTTATATGTAGAATCTTAAAAAAATAAAAGTTGATTTCACAGAAACAGAATGGAATAGACAGGGGATAGTGGGAGGAAGAAATAGGCAGGTGTAGATCAAAGGCTACAACCTTTCAATTATAGGAAGAATAACTTGTAAGGATAGTGACTATTGTTAATAATGTAGTACTGCACACTTGAAAGTCGCCAAATGTACATCTTAAACATTCTTACTATACTTGCCAAAAAAAGAGTTAACTATGTGAGGTGATGGATGTGCTAATTATCTTGATCTTTCTAATTATTCCACAATGTATATATACCAAATCATCACATTGTATACTTTAAATATATACAATTATATTTATTGATTATTCCTTAGTAAAGTAGGAGTGGAAAGGAAAGAAACTTGTCCTTGGAAGAACAGTAATGAAAAATGAAAAAAATCACCTCAGCCATTTAAGGTCGTCAACATTTTAAAAAATACTTTTACACCACTTTTATCCTCATTCTTAGCAGAGGTCATAATTCCATTCTCTTATTCAAAATACATGATTGCATCTACTCATAATTCCAAATTTAAAGGTAGGTTGGGCTAAGAGGAAGATGTTTTGACAAACTGTCATTGGTCCTGATTGAGGAATGATAAAAGATTCAGCCATACAAAATATGACAGTATATTTGTAATGCATCCTGTAAGGATGAGAGGCTAATTAATAACAATTCTTTGCCTCTCACCAGGAGATAGGATTATGCAAGGCTACATGGTTGAATTTAAGAATGACTATCCAATATATTAATAATTAAAATGTAGTAAGAATTAAAATAGCTTCACTTATTTAACTCTATAGAAATCTACAGGTTTGTGGAATCTTTTCAAACACTTTTTGAAAGAAGTAAGTAGTGAGAAATAAAGGAGGACAAAAAGAAGGTCAGGGTAGTAAATGTGAAAAAAAAAGGAGGGACACAAGGAATAAAGGGCAAAGAAGGAGAGAAGGAAAGAGTTTTACCTATGAATTTTATTCCTCTTACACCTTTCTAAATTACATCATTTTATACTTTTTTCTATTTTTTATTTTCTATATATAAACACATTTTCGGCATCAGCTACATAGCAGTTAAACACTTTGTTTCTGTCATTAACCAGAGACACTTTGGTTTAAAGTATTTTTTTTTCTAGTTTGCTTTAACTCATTTTTAAAATAATATCACTGTATCAGCTAATTTGGTATTTGATTTTGTACTTTTATTCAGAAAATTCCTCCTTGGATTCAATGTCACCCTTTAGAAAGACTATTAGACCTGCTGAGAGCAGAGACTTCTTTTTTCCCCTCTGTGTTTCTAACATCTAGACAATGGTTGGCAAATAGCAGGAACTGAGTAAGAATCTACTCGTGAAAAAAAAATAATAATAATAACACTGAATTTCATAATTTTAGAAAACAGCCCATCTATAGAACGAAAAGACATATTTAAGGTCAGTATTACCAGAGTGAACTCATTAAGGAGAGAGAAGGAAACAGAAAAAAATAAGAAACACAATACTTTCTCAAAATTAGATAAAAAGTCAGAGGTATAGAGCTGTGCACCAGAATAGAGTTTTAATCAGCCATGGTTATTTTTTTAAGGTCTAGCCTGTTGTAAGTTAGAAGCAGAGAAATGAGGCAACACTGCATATTAAGAAACTATTTGTTTCTAAGGATAGAGTCTGGAAAGGGCAATTCCATAAACCATGGCTTCTCCTCACAAGTACTGGTAATGGCAAAAGAAGCTACCATTCTTCTACCCAGGCACCTCCCTTTATATTTACCTCTCTAAGCGCAAGTGGAGGATAGCACTGTTCTATGTTTAAGCTGATATTCATCCTTTATTCACTTATGCATTCCACACATCATGCAGTCTTTGCATGTGTTATTCCAGAAAATAAATTCTAGTTTTGATCTCATATTCCTTACAGGAAATATTTTAGGTATAAGAAATACTACACTTACATATAAAGGGTATATGTTATCCTTGGCTGAATTTATATGTAAGCAATTATACAAAAGTATGTATACATCTTTATGTTATGCTATTTGGAATAAGAAAAAAAGAATCACTTGAAAAAAGAAACTGTAGTAAGATTATGAATCATCCTTCCTCATAGATAATATTCTATAACTTTTGTGCTGCTTGTGCTTTTCCTTTATAGTGTTATTTTATATTGTTTGGAATCCCCAAGGTTACTAGGTAAGGATGTAAGTTGTGTTTTTTTTTTTTTCTTTCCTTTTTGCCCTCTCTTACTCTCTCATAAATTTCTGAAAAATTCTCCTGTATTACTAGTCACAGCCCAAAGGCAAACTTTTTGATTTTTCCAAAATTGGATTTTAGTTTAGAACAAATGTTAGAGAAGAAAAGTGATATTTAAAAAGAAGAAAAGTGAAAAAAAAAACAGATGAACATCAGAAATATACCTAGTAATTATAATAATTTATAGCTATTTCCTTTTTGTGAAATATCTTGTATAATGACAAAAACATATACCAAGTAAGTATTCATCTTTTGTTGCAATGTGGGTTTTGGGGGGGCGGTAGTAGTTTATTAACTTGCTTGCTTTTGTTTTTGTTTGTTGGTTTTGCATTCTTAACTTATACTCTCTTTGGCCACTACTCAAATTCAATTCCATATCTTGTAGAAGTCATATCCTCAATATTTTAGAAATCATAAGAAATTAAGATTCATCTTTTCTAAATGCTTTATTTTATAGATGAAGAAACTGAGATCTTGAATGACTATGCTCTGTCCAGAAGACACCGAGAGCAAAAACATGCAGTTCAGTACTATATGCACTGATGCAGCAGCTTTTTATTTGGACTTCTTCCACCTTCAGAATTTTCTCCTCCTTTATACCAGGCATATTCTGTTCAGTTCAGTCGCTCAGTCGTGTCCGACTCCTTGCAACCCCATGAATCGCAGTATGCCAGGCCTCCCTGTCCATCACCAACTCCTGGGGTTCACTCAAACTCACGTCCATCGAGTCGGTGATGCCATCCAGCCATCTCATCCTCTGTTGTCCCCTTCTCCTCCTGCCCCCAATCCCTCCCAGCATCAGAGTCTTTTCCAATGAGTCAACTCTTCGCATGAGGTGGCCAAAGTACTGGAGTTTCAGCTTTAGCATCATTCCTTCCAAAGAAATCCCAGGGCTGATCTCCTTCAGAATGGACTGGTTGGATCTCCTTGCAGTCCAAGGGACTCTCAAGAGTCTTCTCCAACACCACAGTTCAAAAGCATCAATTCTTCAGCACTCAGCTTTCTTCACGGTCGAACTCTCACATCCATACATGACCACAGGAAAAACCATAGCCTTGACTAGATGGACCTTTGTTGGCAAAGTGATGTCTCTGTTTTTCAATATGCTATCTAGGTTGGTCATAACTTGTCTTCCAAGGAGTAAGCGTCTTTTAATTTCATGGCTGCAGTCACCATCTGCAGTGATTTTTGGAGCCCAGAAAAATAAAGTCCGACACTGTTTCCACTATTTCCCCATCTATTTCCCATGAAGTGATGGGACCAGATGCCATGATCTTAGTTTTCTGAATGTTGAGCTTTAAGCCAACTTTTTCACTCTCCACTTTCACTTTCATCAAGAGGCTTTTGAGTTCCTCTTCACTTTCTGCCATAAGGGTGGTGTCATCTGCATATCTGAGGTTATTGATATTTCTCCTGGCAATCTTGATTCCAGCTTGTGCTTCTTCCAGCCCAGCCTTTCTCAGTGCCTGATGAACTATGGAATGAGGTTTGTGGCATTGTACAGGAGACAGGGATCAAGACCATTCCCATGGAAAAGAAATGCAAAAAAACAAAAAGGCTGTCTGAGGAGGCCTTACAAATAGGTGTGAAAAGAAGAGAAGTGAAAAGCAAAGGAGAAAAGGAAAGATATAAGCATCTGAATGCAGAGTTCCAAAGAATAGCAAGGAGAGATAAGAAAGCCTTCCTCAGTGATCAATGCAAAGAAATAGAGGAAAACAACAGAATGGGAAAGACTAGAGATCTCTTCAAGAAAATTAGAGATACTAAGGGAACATTTCATGCAAAGATGAGCTCCATAAAGGACAGAAATGGCATGGACCTAACAGAAGCAGAAGATATTAAGAAGAGGTGGCAAGAATACACAGAAGAACTGTACAAAAAAGATCTTCAAGACCAAGATAATCACGATGGTGTGGTCACTCACATAGAGCCAGACATCCTGGAATGTGAAGTCAAGTGGGCCTTAGAAAGCATCACTAGGAACAAAGCTAGTGGAGGTGATGGAATTCCAGTTGAGCTATTTCAAATCCTGAAAGATGATTCTGTGAAAGTATTGCACTCAGTATGCCAGCAAATATGGAAAACTCAGCAGTGGCCACAGGACTGGAAAAGGTCAGTTTTCATTCCAGTGCCAAAGAATGCTCAGACTACTGCACAATTGCACTCATCTCATAAGCTAGTAAAGGAATGCTCAAAATTCTCCTAGCCAGGCTTCAGCAATACATGAACTGTGAACTTCCAGATGTTCAAGCTGGTTTTAGAAAAGGCAGAGGAACCAGAGATCAAATTGCCAACATCTGCTGGATCATCGAAAAAGCAAGAGAGTTCCAGAAAAACATCTCTTTCTGCTTTATTGCCAATGCCAAAGCCTTTGACTGTGTGGATCACAATAAATTGTGGAAAATTCTGAAAGAGATGGGAATACCAGACCATCTGACCTGCCTCTTGAGAAATCTGTATGCAGGTCAGGAAGCAACAGTTAGAACTGGACATGGAACACAGACTGGTTCCAAATAGGAAAAGGAGTACATCAAGGCTATATATTGTCACCAGGCATACTGCTTCCAGGTAAATCAGTCACTCTGTCTTAACAAGGCTAGCAACCAGTTAGACACTTGCAGAGACACTAATTTTTATGAAGCACTTCACAATCTGCCCCAAAGCTCATTTTTATATTTATATTCCTTTATAAGCTCTATACTACAACCAACTTGTATTTTCTTTCTCTTTGCCTTTGCATTACTCAATTTCTAACTCAATTATCATTTTTCCATCTCTGTTTATCAAACACTACATACTGATCCAATTGCAGAACAAATCCTAACACTACAAGGAATTATTTATATATAAAAGCAACCAAAAGCACTATATGAAAGGTAGTTTTGTACCCATATTAATTAATTATTTATAAGTGAATTATAAAAAGGTTAAGTCAATGGTCCAGAAAGTTAGTAAGCAAAAAAAAAAAAAAAAAGTATGAAGAATTCGTAGTGGATGCCCCAATATTGTTGCTGAAGTTATTTAAGCTACTGTTAAATATTACTAAAGTTCACTTCAATCACCTCTCTCTGCCTGTATGATCACCTATGTCCAGTCATCTAGTATGATTCTCCTAATTCCGCTATTGTTGCAAAGAACCATACACATTTGCATACCTTTATGCATACATGCACATATATAATGAAACATCCGCAGAGAGTAACAGAGCAGTTTCTTAACCTTCAATCAATGATTGGACATGTTTCACCATTTCACCACTCCTCTACAAATGTGTCTCTGTTACAGTGAATGCTGCTAAGTCACTTCAGTCGTGTCCAACTCTGTGCAACCCCATAGACGGCAGCCCATCAGGCTCCCCCGTCCCTGGGATTCTCCAGGCAGGAACACTGGAGTGGGGTGCCATTGCCTTCTCCAGTTACAGTGAATGGATTCCCATAAATTGTTCTGTGGCTGTTCTTCCACACAATGACCAGAGAAGATGGAATAAATCCCACTCTCAAGAAAGATATAAAATAGGAATTTCATATCAAAAAATAATATATAAAACAGTTAAAGAAAAAATACATGACGATTAAAGGAAAAATCTTGTGGTACCACAAGAAGGTAAGGCCTTGATTCCATGGCCCTGCTTTTACTTGTGTATTTTATTTTATGAGGATGATTTTTCTTGTACCCATCGAGTTGAACAATAGCATCCCAGGTGACACTAGTGGTAAAGAATCTGCCTGCCAATGCAGGAGACATAAGAAACATGGGTTCAACCCCTGGGTTTGGAAGATCCCCTGGAGAAGGGCATTGCAACCCATTCCAGTGTTCTTGCCTAGAGAATCCCATGGACAGAGGAACCTAGTGGGCTAGAGTCCACAGGGTCGCAAAAAGTCCAACATGATTGAAGCAACTTAGCACAGGTAAATACTATGGTATATGTATATGAGCTTCCCTGATAGCTCAGATGGTAAAGAATCCATCTGCAATGCAGGAGACCCCAGTTCGATTCCTGGGTCAGGAAGATCCCCTGGAGAAGGGATAGGCTACCCACTCCAGTATTCTTGGGCTTCCCTTATGGCTCAGCTGGTAAAGAATCTGCCTGGATGCAGCAGACTTGGGTTCCATTCCTGGGTTGGGAAGATCCCCTGGAGAAGGGAAAGGCCTACTCACTCCAATATTCTGATCAGGAGAATTTCATGGACTGTATAGTCCATGGGATTGCAAAGAATCAGACATGACTGAATGACTTTCACTCACTTATATGTATTGTAATTTTATAGTGTAAGTTAAGTATCTTATACAATGTAATCTTCTACATAAAATATCTTGTACACTGATTCAAATCATTGATTTTTTCCAAATGTAAATCACACTTAACAGGAAAATTTATTTGGACTAGAATTTCAGCAACCCCACTCCAGTACTCTTGCCTGGACGATCCCATGGACAGAGGAGCCTGGTGGGCTGCAGTCCATGGGGTTGCTAAGAGTCGGACACGACTGAGCGACTTCACTTTCACTTTTCACTTTCATACACTGGAGAAGGAAATGGCAACTCACTCCAATGTTCTTGCCTGGAGAATCCCAGGGATGGGGGAGCCTGGTGGGCTGCCGTCTATGGGGTCGCACAGAGTCAGACACGACTGAAGCGACTTAGCAGCAGCAACAGCAGCAGTACAAGAGCAATGGAAAATTCACTGATGTATAAGGAGGAAGTCTTTATAAGATGTGACACTTCCCTATAAAATTATGTTGTAAATCATCTTAAAGAATAAAACATTTCAGAGTTGATGGCCCAACCCCACTCTATCTGACCTAAGATAGATAATTAATCATTCCATGTGTCCAACCCTTAACATAAAATAACTTTTTACTCTGTCCATGGAATTCTCCAGACAGGAATACTGGGGTGGGTAGTCATTCTCTTCACCAGGGGATCATTCCAACCCTGGGATTGAACCTGGGTCTCTGCATTGCAGACAGATTCGTCATTATGGGTGTAAATAGTAGTGCTTGTCTCTATTTAGAAACTTCGCCTCTTCTCATTCACTGAATTTTCTGTCTTCCTTGTGAACATTTTATTAATGTTTCCACCACAATATCGAAATAAATACAGCTCAGCATTATAACCTTTGCACCCATGAGAATTTCCACTTAGAGATTCATTGACCAAGTGTTACATATTATTTTTTTAACTAAAATGTGATTTTTTTAATTGAAGTTAAGTTTTCACGCATACTTTATATCTTATTGACACAATTAACATTGTTAATTAAAAATCACATGAGACACATTTTTGAGAAATCTAAAAGATAGTAAAATGATTAACTATTAAATATCAAATTAGCAAAAGAAATTGGAGCCATGAAATATGTTTATATTGGTCTTATGAAGTTCTCATGTTAGAGCTGTATGTCTGCAGGTCTCCTCCTGAGAGAATATTAGATTCTTTAAAGTTGAACAGGTGACCCTACTGTTCCCTGGAGTGGCTTCCATTTACCTTCTTGTTAAAATGAATCATTCCCAAATAAGAATAACTCCTCACTTGATGCTTAGCCTGCTGTATGCTGCTATATTCTGAATGATTCATGATGATACATTTAAATAATTGCATCGATCCTTTGCTCTAATATTTCACCATAGCTAACAAGAAGATGCATACAGATAAATGTATTCCAACATCACCTCTCTTCATGTCTTTCCTCTTCCAGAAATTAAGCGGCTATAAATAACAAACCACCCAATCTAGCCCCATTGGAGCTTAAATAGTAAGTCTATACTAATATAATATTACCTTACAATATACAACAATCAAAATAACATTCAGGCAGCTACTTTCTACTAAATATAAATTAGAATATACTTTATATAATGAGATAGGCTGTTTAAGAGAAAAATATAACTAAAAGTTATAATCTTGGTATAGACTTGGTAATCAAAATAATAAAGTAGATACTTAAGACTGTATATTATTCATTTGGTACAAATTCCACTGAAGTTGAAGATACTTTAAATTGTTTATTTGAGGAGGAGGAAGAGGATAACCTATTGTTAACCAACAACAAAGGCTATAATTGTATTTACTGTATAGGGAGGAGAAAGATTTCTCTTGCTCTAGAACAAAATGTTTCAACTGTATCACATTTTAAAAGCAGAGCATGAGTGAATTCTTATTTGGATAAGAGAACACTGAGTAAGCATTCAGAAACCACAGCAACCATACTTAGTACAAGCCAACTCTGGTACTTACAGCCATTGCTCTAGAACTTGTTCAGTTTCATTTTTGGCCCTCCTTTTTCTCCTTCTTGTATTTACTGCCAGTAAGTAAAACCATAGTCAGTAGTCATGGAAAGGGAAAAATAATACTGTATTTAGAAACAGAGGTTAAGGTCAAGTCTCCACTTACCAAAGAGAAATAAAGGACTCAAACACAGGCCAAGATCTGAAGTTTCCCAAATGCTTAGAGGGGAAAATGCAATAAAAGTAAGTAAAACATTGACTAATTATTTGAATCATTAAAGAATAAGAATCTGCCATCACTTAATTAAATAATTAGTGAGATTTGTTTACATGATTTTGTTTACATGTTTATCCAGATTAATTGATGATAACTTCAAAGAGTGGCTCTTCCATCTGCACTTCTTTTACTAAGTAGACCTGGCCAAATAACTACATTAATTTTGGGAAAAAATGAAGTAGAGGCAAAAATTTTATGTTATGTCTACCTGTGTGTGTTATATGGTTATATGTATTAATA
Source organism: Bos taurus (assembly GCF_002263795.3). NCBI lineage: Eukaryota > Metazoa > Chordata > Mammalia > Artiodactyla > Bovidae > Bos > Bos taurus. The sequence goes on along the minus strand of NC_037333.1, from coordinate 32,435,073 downwards.
AAAGTCATAATATGCTCTATTTCTAATTTTTATGCTATATTTATTATCTTTTATTATCTATTATTGCTTTTTATTATCTATTAAATAATAATTGCCAAAGCCTTTGACTGTGTAGATCACAATAAACTGCAGAAAATTCTGAAAGAGATGGGAATACCAGACCACCTGACCTACCTCTTGAGAAACCCATATGCAGGTCAGGAAGCAACAATTAGAACTGGACATGGAACAACAGACTGGTTACAGATAGGAAAAGGAGTACTTCAAGGCTGTATACTGTCACCCTGTTTATTTAACTTATATGCAGAGTACATCATGAGAAATGCTGGGCTGGAAGAAGCACAAGCTGGAATCAAGATTACTGGGAGAAATATCAATAACCTCAGATATGCAGATGACACCACCCTTATGGCAGAAAGTGAAGAGGAACTAAAAAGCCTCTTGATGAAAGTGAAAGAGGAGAGTAAGAAAGTTGGCTTAAAGCTCAACATTCAGAAAACGAAGATCATGGCATCTGGTCCCATCACTTCATGGGAAATAGATGGGGAAACAGTGGAAACAGTATCAAACTTTATTTTTTTGGGCTCGAAAATCACTATAGATGGTGACTGCAGCAAGAAATTAAAAGACGCTTACTCCTTGGAAGGCAAGTTATGACCAACCTAGATAGCATATTCAAAAGCAGAGACATTACTTTGCCAACAAAGGTCCGTCTAGTCAAGGCTATGGTTTTTCCAGTGGTCATGTATGGATGTGAGAGTTGGACTGTGAAGAAAGCTGAGCACCGAAGAATTGATGCTTTTGAACTGTGGTGTTGGAGAAGACTCTTGAGAGTCCCTTGAACTGCAAGGAGATCCAACCTGTCCATTCTGAAGGAGATCATCCCTGGGATTTCTCTGGAAGGACTGATGCTAAAGCTGAAACTCCAGTACTTTGGCCACCTCATGCGAAGAGTTGACTCATTGTAAAAGACTCAGATGCTGAGAGGGATTGGGGGCAGGAGGAGAAGGGGACGACAGAGGATGAGATGTCTGGATGGCATCACTGACTCGATGGACGTGAGTTTGAGTGAACTCCGGGAGTTGGTGATGAACAGGGAGGCCTGGCGTGCTGCAATTCATGGGGTTGCAGAGTTGGACACAACTGAGCAACTGAACTGAACTGAAATAATAATTGATCATTTTTTTCTATAGCCTATTTCACATTATATGTATTTTTTAATTTGTGACATTAACTTGAATATTTTTACTTTCAAGTAACAAAAACTAACTTAACATAGACAAGAGACAATATTTCATAATAAAAAGTTAGGAACTTCATCAATAACTCAGATTCTTACATCTTTCTAATCTGTCATCCTGAGCAACAAGCTTTTATCCTAAGGTTTTCTGCCCATGGCCGAAGGATTACTGTTCAAGGCATGAGGATATATACAGCCATGTCAAAAGAGAAAAACAGCATTTTCCTTTAAAATTTCTTTTGATTGGGGAATAACTTTTCAAATAACTCTCATCCCACATCTTATCGCCCATCCATTAAATTCATCGTTAACAAAAAAAATAGGACAGATGCTGGTTTCCAGATCCTCAAGTAAGGAAGTCACCACCCAACTCCAACAAGTAAAAACCTAAACAGACTGAAAAATGAAAATCACTTCTTGGATCCATAAATGAGGAGAGGACATGGAGTATAAACCACTGCCCCCAACATTGGAGAAACCAGCAAATAGAGGGAGGCTCCACTTACTGCAGAGACAGGAATGGAAACTTACTCAGAAACCAGTGCATTGATGCAAAGTGAAGTGAAGTGAAAGTCACTCAGTCGTGTCCGACTCTTTGTGACCCCATGGACTATACAGTCCATGGAATTCTCCAGGCCAGAATACTGGAGTGGGTAGCCTTTCCCTTCTCCGGGGGGATCTTCCCAACCCAGGGATCAAACCCAGGTCTCCAGCATTGTGGGCAGATTCTTTACCAGCTGAGCATGGATGGAAAACTTAAGTGTAATTAAAGAATTTCTAGAGGCATTAATAAATGCCTGCATTTAAAAAAAGATCTCAAGTAAGCAACCTAACCTTAAACCTCATGAAACTAGAAAAAGAACAAACTAAACCCAAAATTAGCTGAAAGAAGAAAACAGTAAAAATTAGAGTAGAAGTAAATCAAATAGAAAAATAATTGAAAAAATCAATAATCTTAGAGTGTTTTTTAGAAAGATAAAGTTGATAAAGCCTTAGACTAAGAAAAAAAAAAAAAGGACTCAAAACAGAAATGAAAGAGGAAACATTACAAGGGATGCCTCAGAAATTTTTTAAAACAATCATAGGAAATATTATTGGGCTTCCCTGGTGGCTCAGTGGTAAAGAATTCTCCTGCCAATGTGGGAGAGCCAGATTTGATCCCTGGGTTGGGAGGATCCCCTGGAGGAGGGCATGGCAATCCACTCCAGTATTTTTGACTGAAGAATCCCATGGACAGAGGAGCCTAACAGGCTAAAATCCATAATGTTGCCAAGAGTTGGACATGACTGAGGTAACTGAGCAAGCACACATGCACACACAAGGAAGTATTATAAACAATGACATACTAACAAATTTAATATCTAGCAATACTAGATCAATTCCTATAAACATACAACCTACCAAAATTGAATAAAGAAATAGAAAGCCTGAACAGACAATCATCAAATAAGGAGACTGGATCAGTAATCAAGAGCCTCTCAACAAAGCCTCTCCAGGACCAGACGGCATCATCAGTTACTTCCACCAAGCATTCAAGAAGAATTAATATCAATCCTTTTAAAACCCTTCCAAAAAGTATAAGATAAAACAATTCCAACCTCATTTTATGGGACTATCATCATCCCAATACTAAAGCCAATCAAAGACATCACAAGCAAAGAAAACTACACTCCAATATTCTTGATGAACAGAAATACAAAAATTTTTAATAAACTATCAGCAAGTTGAATGTAATAGCATGTTAAAAGGATTATGTCATTTTTAAGCAAGTCTTAATTTTCTGTGAATGAATTTATCTGCAATCACTGTTTGTCTCAAATTAAAATATTGAGAATTAAGTAAATTCTCTTTTTTCGTACTCTAACTTAAACACACACATACTACTTGCCTGCTTGCTAAGTCATTTCAGTCATGTCCAACTCTTTGTGACCCTCTGGACTGTAGCCCACTAGTCTCCTCCCTTTATGGGATTCGTCAGTCAAGAATACTGAAGTGGGTTGCCATTCCCTTCTCCAGGAGATCTTCTTGACCCAGGGATTGAATTTGCATCTCCTGCATTGGCAGGCAGATTCTTTACTGGTGAGCCACCAGGGAAGTCCACACACATAAAACCATACACATATAATCAGAATTTGTTTTTAATCACATTTTAGGCTTAGGTTTGTGAATTAGTATTAAGAAAACTATAACTTGCAAATTGACATAAGACATTTCATTATATGATTTCAATATCATGCTGGTATATTGTTTAACAGGATCACACAAAGTGTATTTAGTTTCCAGGAGAATGTGCTTTTTTTCACCTTGCTATGAATTTGAGGATTCAGACTCTTTGTAGTTATGTGCTAACTTGTTTACCTTGTCTGATAGATTTTTTTTTTTTCTGGTAAATACTTCTCCTTCAAAAGGTTATGGTTTTATTGCCCTGTAGGATGTTAGCGGTCTCATTAAATGTATTTCAACCTTGTACTGTATAATCTTCTCTAATTCTAATTTGGACAGCTCATCCATATTTCTGGTTTTCTTATTTATATGTTAAATAAAAATTTCTGAAATGTGATCATTCTATATTTGTATGAGTCATGTTTTAAATTTTTAACAATTATGCTTTGATAAGGCAATGGCACCCCACTCCAGTACTCTTGCCTGGAAAATCCCATGGACGGAGGAGCCTGGAAGGCTGCAATCCATGGGGTCTCTGAGGGTCAGACACGACTGAGGACTTCACTTACACTTTTCACTTTCATGCATTGGAGAAGGAAATGGCAACCCACTCCAGTGTTCTTGCCTGGAGAATCCCAGGGACGGGGGAGCCTGGTGGGCTGCCGTCTCTGGGGTCGCACAGAGTCGGACACGACTGAAGTGACTTAGCAGCAGCAGCAGCATTAGAGAGCAAAATAAGAAAACCACTGGTAATGGCTTTCATCTTTGCCATATGCCTTAAATCTTTCACAATCACTAAATGTAGTAATATTGAAGTATATAGTAAATGAGTTATGATCCAAGAAGCAACTTAATGTAGTCAAGAAGCCGTTACTCTTTTCAGGTATAAAAATAGTATTTATAATGCATGTGTGAAAAAGGTTGAATCTTATTTTGATTCTAGATGTCAAAGAATTCCAATAATAACTTAGAATTTCTTTTTTAACTTAGAAAACTGAGAAATAATATGAATAAACATATTTTAATTGAAAATTAGTCTCAAAGATATTAACCTGCTCTACTGAGACAGAAATCAAAGGTAGAAAAAAACAAATTGCTGAAGGGAATATTTAAAATACTTGTCATTTCTTCAGTAAATGGATTTTGCTGGGTAAAAGATTTTAAGAATTTTTCAAAGTAAGATATGATTATTTCATTGTACATTTCTGTTAAATTTCTCCAAGAAGTTTTTCTCCTGACACAGTTCAATGTACTAAAGAAATAATGTAACCTCAATGCCTAAGCCTTCAACAATACAAAAACAATTTAGTTTTACTTTTACTTATCTATGCCTTTAATCTTAAGCATTATTAGAAAATGAATTAGATAAAAACATTTCAGTTATTTCATCAGGTGCTCAATTTTCTACTTCCTATTAACAGACAAAGCTTTGAAACAAACTTTTTTCTATCAAAAGTATCAAAATAGGCTATGAAAAGTTATATGATCTTTAACTCCAAGAATCTGCATTTTTATACTTAAAATTTCATAGTGTTTAGTAGAAAATTATTTTATAATGTGAAAAGAGAGTATACAGTCTGAAACTTAACCTAAGAAAGAAAATTTCATAATCATTTCATTTGTATATTTTTTCTTAGGTCTTTCAAAATTCAATTCTTATTTGATATCTTCCTCCTAAAGGCAATCAGCTCAAACAGGAAAGAAAAATAACACAAAGTCATCTTGGAATATTTATTATTTGTTCTATTCTCAATTATGAAACCAGAAGAACAAGTTCATGTTTTAATGAGATCTCAAAAATGATACCCATAGAGCAAAAGTAGTAAAGCATCTGCATAGTTATGCTGGAAGTATATCCATTTTGAACCTTCAACAAGTTATGCAATACAATTACAAAGTTAAGGAAGAATAATAAGAAATAATTTATAAATGAAAATCACAGTCATTAATAAATTCATTAAAATAGTTATTCTGTCTTAAATCAAAGTGTATAAAATCACTGAAGCAAGCCGAAATTCCAACAACTTAGAAGAATAGAAAAGGGACACAAACTTTGATTAAAATGAAATGATTATGAAATTTTCTTTCTTAGGTTAAGTTTCAGACTGTATACTCTCTTTTCACATTATTAAATAATGTACTAAGAAGGAACCATAAAGACTATCTTGAAAAATAAGTAGTTTGTATTTGCAGTAAACTATGGGTAATCCAAGTAATGTATTTTTAATCAAGTTTCCTGAGCAAATCTTTACTTGTAACCTTTGGGAAACACTAGAAGGAAAGCCAGAATAGACTTTTAATGGAATTCACAAGAGAAAAGCCATGCCTCTGGTTTTAAATCAATTATGGCCATATAATTTGCTGGAAATTAGAATAATCTTATACTTAGAGAGACTGTTCTAACTTTCGGTTTTACACCCAGTTTATATCCATGTCTTACTTATTTTTTTTCTATTTGACTGGGTCTATTGACAATTCCAGTCCCAGGGTTATTAATCTCAATAGTGTCAAGAAATTTTGTTCGTTGCATTTTCTTTTTTCACAGTATAATCTTGTTTGTCTTTTATATCAGCAATAAGTTCTTCACTTCTACTTTGCAGCAGTGTTAAAATACAGTGTGCCATCTTTCATAGTACTCTCTGCATATTGCCTTTTTATTCTATCTCAATTTTCATAACTATCTCTTTCTAACTCCTTTACTATGCCTCACCTGATTTGGCTCCCAAACCAATTAAATATTTTAGCTTGCTGTTCAATCAAAAAGTAACCTCAAAATTAATGTCTAGCCACATAAAAATATTTAACAGATGCTCTTTTAATAGTTTTTTGACTTATTTTTTTAGCTAGGCATGTCAATCTGGAATCTGAGAACATTGTTTCCATTTGTGTTTTAGGCAATGGCAGACAGAGTAGCCTGGAGGGCTACCAGTCAATAGGGTCGCAAAGAATAAGACACTTCTTAGCCACTCAGAAACAACAATAATGCTATTGAATATATTGCCAATTATACTTGCCTGGAAAAATTTAAATCTGTAATTTAAATTGAAGGTATGCTAATCAAACAAGTACAATTTCATGCTAGTTAATATGATCAGTTCAGTTCAGTTCAGTCGCTCAGTCCTGTCCGACTCTTTGCGACCCCATGAATTGTAGCATGCCAGGCCTCCCTGTCCATCACCAACTCCCGGAGTTCACTCAGACCCATGTCCATCGAGTCAGTGATGCCATCCAGCCATCTCATCCTCTGTCATCCCCTTCTCCTCCTGCCCTCAGTCCCTCCCAGCATCAGAGTCTTTTCCAGTGAGTCAACTCTTCGCCTGAGGTGGCCAAAATACTGGAGTTTCAGCTTTAGCATCATTCCTTCCAAAGAAATCCCAGGGATGATCTCCTTCAGAATGGACTGGTTGGGTCTCCTTGCAGTCCAAGGGACTCTCAGGAGTCTTCTCCAACACCACAGTTCAAAAGCATCAATTCTTCAGCACTCAGCTTTCTTCACAGTCCAACTCTCACATCCATACATGACCACTGCAAAAACCATAGCCTTGACTAGATAATATGATCAACAGATCACAAATACAATCTTCTGAATTCAATCCCCAAGTTATTCCCCATATGCAACACTATCTACTTATACACACCACATATTGATTTCCTTCTCAACTTACAATTCAAAGTGTGACCTTGGGCCAGAAGTATTCTCATAATCTGGATTTTTTTTTTAAGAAATGCTAAATCTCAGGTCACACTGTAGAACAATTGAAATAAAAGTCATATTTTAGCAAGATTGTCAGGTGATTTGTAAGTGGAGTAAAGTTTGAAAAGCACTATCAATACATTTCACATATAAGCTAGAGTGAATCTTATCTTTCTAACTTAAATTTCAGATCTAGTAAACTTTTTTTGAGGGAATGGCTGTGAAAATAAACTGCCTTCCACTTCACTGATTCAAACAAACAAACAAACAAAATCTTCTGTCATGTAACTCATTTATCCAAGCTGTTTTTGAAATATTCATTTATATTTGTTTATTCTCAAATAATTATTGAGACTCTACCATGAGCAGAGCATTATTCTAGGTTCTGAGGATTCCATAGTAATAGCAAGATGAAAACTTGCCCTCATAGCAGTTATACTATAGATGAAGTAGGCAAACAACAAACAAGATTAATTACTAAAGTATACAGTAGGTTAAATGCAAAAAAAGAGCTAAGAAGAATAGCAAAGCAGTAAATAAAAGTGAGGACTGTCAACGTGGGTTTAGGGTTACAAATTTAGAGAAGGTTGTCAGGAATTTTGAACTAAATATTTTCTTTGAAAGCATATTTCTTTTTTATGGCATCAATATTTTTCTCTGTGGAAAGCACACAAGCCTAATCTTCAGCCTTAATTTCTCACTGGTATGCTGGTTCCAAATATATTAGTCTTTGCAAGATTCTCTAACAATTTAAATATAGATTTATTATTAGCAAATTACCAATCTAAAGTCAATTAGAGGTTCTCTTGAACTTGATATTCTTACCTCATTCCCTCCCCAAGTCCATGCCTGAGGAAACCACCATGAACTTTTGTGCAAAGAAAGACTCATTCTCCAGAAATCTCTTTAATTTTATTGTATCTCTAGTTGTGCAATCCCAACCTCTAACTCAACTTTTCTTTAAGTTCTACAAAAAACTGTCTTAGGCAACAGCACTAGACTTTATAGACTTTATAGAAGACTCCATAGTAGACATGGAAGAGGATGTTTGCATTGCATAGTCATAGGCTGAGCTCCCCCAAATGAAGATTTTTGTGCACACTTTATTGGAGAGGGCCATCAGGAACCACATCAGAAGTGCAGGATAAAGCCGGGTTGTAGAGAAGAAGAAGTTGAATTGTAATTATTCGGTTGCAAAAAAGACCACAAGAAGTGTCCCTTTGGAGATGTATATAATTAAAGCAAGATATCTATACTCCTGTCTTAAACAGTCATCCTTCTCTGCTAAAGAATCTTCTATAACATTTATTGTCTTGATACCACTTGTGTGATATGAGGTCCTCCAAGATAGGATAGCCATGTAAGAGATTTAATATGGCAATGTATGAGAGAAAACCACTTCCCTGGTGGCTCAGACGGTAGTGTCTGCCTACAATGTGGGAGACCCGGGTTCAATCCCTGGGTTGGGAAGATCCTCTGGAGAAGGAAATGCCAACCCACTCCAGTACTCTTGCCTCGAAAATCCCATGGATGGAGGAGCCTGGTAGGCTACAGTCCATGGGGTCGCAAAGAGTCGGACACAGCTCAGTGACTAAACTTTTGGGAGAGAAAATGAGAGAAGAGGGAAGAGGAGTCAGGGAGAGCTATCCAACTATGATGAAGATTTAATCCCAGGTAAAGGAGAGAGAGAAAGAAGGAGGACTGGGTGGGAGTGTCTCAGGCACAGTGCAATACTAATCAAATTTGACAAGGCTGTCAATGAGATGAAGTTACTTGTCAGAGGAGTCGCGCTTCTCAGGAATGCATCTAGTTTAGTATCCCTATCAGCTGAGTGCAGTCCAGAGGAAGCATGGGCTTAATTTCAGAGCTCAGATAATTAATTCTCCCAGCAGTCAGAGAATTGAGAGGCATATTCTCATAATCCGTACAATGAGAAGCTAGAGCTACTACTACAAAATGAGGGTGTAGAAGAATATGTCTGGGACACAGATGATTCACTGGGATATCTCAATGCTTCTACACTTCTAATGAGAGTAAACAAACTTTTATAGTGATCATGACAGCGTAACTGGAGGCTTAGAAACCTCAGGAGTGAAGATCTGTGTCACCCTAATGCAATGGAACTAAAATCTTAGAAAGCATATAGGTATCTAAAAAGAGAAGTAGAGAAAGGTGCTGAATATCAATTATGGCTTCTATTGTAGTAGCAGGCATGTTTTACTAACCCTCTCATTTCATGCTTTTATTTTAGGCATTGAGAAAAGTCATCATTTGAAATGACTGTCAGTCACAGAGAAGAATCAATATTGAGCACAAGCATATTTGAGCAATGCAAGAAGTAGATATTAGATTCTATTTGGATAAAGCATTCTATATTCCCTCGGCTCAGCTCTGGTTTCACATGAAACTGTAGAGAACAAATATTGTGTTTCCCTGTTCCTCAGTGAGGCAATTCAGAGGCGTAACCAACATACTTCCTCAGAGAGTGACCAGCAGAACTGAGCCCCAATAACCCACTCATTAACACACGTTATATAAATGTTTTCTTTTCTGTAGCATGGTTTTCCCTTCTCCCTCATTTTTCTCTCTTTGAATCACCTACTAAATGCATACCTACAATCCAAGTTTTTATCTCATGACTGCATTTGGGGGTATCCCAAACTAACATAATGAGGAAACTAGGCATTTATTCCTAAATGTCAGGAAGCTTCAAAAATAGCATTTGCTGTATTGCCAAAGCCTTTGACTGTGTGGATCACAATAAACTGTGGAAAATTCTGAAAGAGATGGGAATACCAGACCACCTGATCTGCCTCTTGAGAAACCTATATACAGGTCAGGAAGCAACAGCTAGAACTGGACATGGAACAACAGACTGGTTCCAACTAGGAAAAGGAGTACATCAAGGCTTCATACTGTCACCCTGCTTATTTAACTTATATGCAGAGTACATCATGAGAAACACTGGGCTGGAAGAAGCACAAGCTGGAATCAAGATTGCTAGGAGAAATATCAATAACCTCAGATATGCAAATGACACCACCCTTATGGCAGAAAGTGAAGAGGAACTCAAAAGCCTCTTGATGAAAGTGAAAGTGGAGAGTGAAAAAGTTGGCTTAAAGCTCAACATTCAGAAAACGAAGATCATGGCATCTGGTCCCATCATTTCATGGCAAATAGATGGGGAAACAGTGGAAACAGTGTCAGACTTTATTTTGGGGGGCTCCAAAATCACTGCAGATGGTGACTGCAGCAACGAAATTAAAAGACGCTTACTCCTTGGAAGGAAAGTTATGACCAACCTAGATAGCATATTCAAAAGCAGAGACATTACTTTGCCAACAAAGGTAACCGTCTAGTCAAAGCTATGGTTTTTCCTGTGGTCATGTATGGATGTGAGAGTTGGACTGTGAAGAAAGCTGAGTGCTGAAGAATTGATACTTTTGAACTGTGGTGTTGGAGAAGACTCCTGAGAGTCCCTTGGACTGCAAGGAGATCCAACCAGTCCATTCTGAAGGAGATCAGCCCTGGGTGTTCTTTGGAGGGAATGATGTTAAAGCTGAAACTCCAGTACTTTGACCACCTCATGCAAAGAGTTGACTCATTGGAAAAGACTCTGATTCTGGGAGGGATTGGGGGCAGGAAGAGAAGGGGACGACAGAGGATGAGATGGCTGGATGGCATCACCGACTCGATGGATATAAGTTTGAATGAACTCCGGGAGTTGGTGATGGACAGGGAGGCCTGGCGTACTGCGATTCACGGGGTTGCAAAAAGTCGGACAAGACTGAGCGACTGAACTGAACTGAACTGATATTGGTCCTAGTTCTAGAGATTGTTTGCAACTTTTCAGAAAAATACTTGGAAAAGTGCAGTTGTTCAATATTCCTATGACCTCAAAATTCTAGTAACAAAATCATATCTATAGGGAAGAAAACATTTAACCTCATGGTTTTATTATAGTTAGAAACTAATAAATTATGTTATTTTTCATTCTTAATGTAGTAGTTATTTTGGTAGTTGGGAAGAGACTTGGCACCAAAAAAAATAAATCTCAAAACCATTTGAATCTATTCTCTTCTGGCCAAAACAAGGTAAATAGATTCAAAAAAGCATGTACAGTTCTTTAATTAAAAAAAATTAATATGTTGAAATGCATTTATGAAACTAGAGATTATGAAGTGCATAATTTAGTAAAACAAATTATTTCAGTAAGTTAGTTATTCAATTTTTCATATGCCTTCACTATCCAGAAGGTAGGTGCCTCAAATAATTAAGAACAAAAAGAGAAATCTATTTCTTCCTATTATCTGTTGTGATGCAAAGTATGAAGATTGAGAAACAGGGTATTGGAATATGGGTCATTCCCTAGAAAGCTTTAGTAAGGAATGGTGCAGCTAATAAAGAAAAGAAATTTTCTTCCATGCATTTTTATAGAGCCATGATGATGTTTAGGTGCTTATGTACAGTAAAGCAAATAACTAGTTTTGTTTTATTTGATTTGGCTTGGTTTGGTTGTTTTTGAAGAGAAAGAAAAATTGAACTTTGAATGACTCAAGCCTGACATATTACACTGCAAATTCAAGATTCTACATTTCATTAAATAAAATAAATGACAGTTTAAAGTTGGAGCATAATGGAACTTTGATAACTTTTTTCTAAACTATACTTTTATATCTCATAATCACTTGCAAATATCTTCTTTAAAAATATCATTTTCATAATGAGTTAATTTTTATTGTAAAGTTGTGTTGAAAACTCAACTGGCAAGACTTGAAAGAAAAGCCCACTTATAATTGATTGTATCCAGTAGGACACCATTACCAAAAGACAAATTATAGGTATGAACCCCTAGGAGAGATTAACTACACTAGAGGCTTGCCTTAAAATATCAATTTTATTCAAGAGAAAACAAAAACAAACACTTCCAGTACAAAGTTTGAAGTTCAAATATTCTACTGCATTTTTATGTAAGAAGATCAGAAATTATGTTGCATAACTTTAAATAAAAATATATAATAATAAAATAGTGCTTCCATTGTTGCTTATTCATCTGATATATTCATCCATATAGTGACACTAAGCAAAATGTTAATTTACATGCTTTATTTTTCCCTTTTCCCTTTCTAAAAACAACAGGGCCTTTAAATTCCTATGGTAATGATGCAACCCTAAAGTAGATTGTTTTGAAGGCACAGTTTTCAGGAAATTCTATTCGTGCCACATTCTTAAGAATCAGCAACTATGTGAAATGAATATTCAAAGAAAGTACAAATCTCTGTACACTACTTCTGCAAGGCTAGTTGAGTGCCCTGTTAAAGCAGGCAGAGTTCCCATTGCTAGAGTATATATTCAAGCCATCTAACAAATCTTACACAGATGAGGCCCACTCACTTCAGGGAAATCTAGGCAAAATAAGATTCAAGACAGTAAAACATTTAAATAGTTACATTTCAATAGCATCTCTCTCATAGCAGAGTGGTTGTTTTAAACTGAAACTATTCTAGGCATTTTGAGTTAGAGAAAATCATAGCTTAAGACCAGATTCTTCTGAGGCTTAGGAAGATATTTTTGATTCCATATTATATGTTATAAAGAGAAGTACTAGATAAATAAAATGAAAGATTAGCCTGAATTTCACAGACCTCATAAATCAGAAATTTGAGCATTTTATATTGAAATAGCACTTTAAGTCACACAGCAATGATGTATTTCTTTGCCAAGCTTTTTTAAAAATAAGGAAAAACAGAGAATTCATAAAATTCCCTGATGGAAATACAATTGAAATATAAAAGACACTAGAAAGGAACTCACATAATATATTTATATACATAAAAGTACTTGATAATATATTGTCATAGATGGAGCTTTTACCACCACTGTAAATGAACTGCCAAATTCATCTTGAGTTTACCAAAATTATTTCCATATTTAAGGGAATTGTTTTCTTTTTTTCATTTTAACAGGTAGGATATCTACTATTCTTATGGTGAGAGATGGCCAGAAAAATGTATAGCATGGGACTCAAGTGGCAAATTTATTTTACAAAAATGCTTTTTTAAAATGATAAAGTCCATGACTATATTTCTGCCCTACCGAAAAAAGGAATAATATATATCATAAAGTAATCATATACATTTATTATATAATATGCAATTTCATAACAAGATTTTATTTCCTGATTAGTGCATAGCACAGAAAGCCAAATGAATCAATTTGGGAGAGTTTTCTTTTACAGCTGTCACCCTATAGATATTGTTATAGGGATTTGGGTATTTCCACCACCAACTGTTTAGATTTGACTTTACAAAGCTAGAAAGCATTAGTTTGTTACTTTTGGAATGACTATGCCTTCAATCCCAGTAAGCAGTCACCAAATCTATTCCTACCAAATATTGCAGAACACCATTTCAAATTCAGCTCTTAGCCAACCCATTAGAATTTAATATTTTTTATTTTAAAAGTATATCAAAATTAAGTATTAATTTTTCAAAAAATTATTAAAGCTTCACACTAAATTTTTTGTTTCACTTGGATTTTTAAAAATTACAGTCCTCTTAAGAATGACTTTTTTCTGCACTGAAACCCTAATTATGAGAATTAGGAGACATGCACACTAGAATGGAAACTACAGGAGGGCAGGGACCCTTATATTCAAATCTATGATGCCCAATATATGGCTTGGCACACAATAAATAAGAATGCATACAGAAAATTACTCACCATTTAGTTCTTTTAAAAAATTATGCTTCTGAGATGGGGGTAAGCTGACTGGGATATTACAATGATATTTCTAAGAAAAAAAAGCAAAGAATAATCCTTAATCAAAAGAGAAAATTTGAATTTTATCTACCTGTCAAATGCATCATTCATATTCTGCAAAGCAATCCCTATAATCTAGTTTACTCACACTTTTCTCTAATCAAGGATTCCTTCCAGCTTTCATAACCCCAAAGAAGAATGTCATGTAATACTGAATTATGAATTATGTGGGCATAGTAAAACTGTCTTTAAATTATGACTAGGAATTCAGTATTTTACAGGTAGCATGCACTTTCCTTTTGTGGTGTACTTGGCCTCAGATCAAAAAAAAATTAACATTTTATGTACCTTATATCAGATCAATTCTTATTTATTGATGGAAGCCATTATTTAATAACTTTTCCTCAAAAATCACAAACACCAAATTACATAGAAACATTTTACAGTAAAGTGCTGAACACACTGAGAAAAAACAGCAACCTCCTTTTAGACCCATAAGAGAGTGGAGAACACGGGGAAAATTGCTGCCCTAAGACTGGAGAGACAGATAGACAAATAGCCAGAAGGCATGTCTTTAGAAGAGATTTAAAGTGGAAACCACCATGGGGAATGGTTTGGTTAGGAAACCCTGAAATGCAGTTGCCTTCTGCACTAGAGCCTTAGTGCAGAAAACTCAGAATTAAAACCCTCCAGGAGACCTATTTATAATGGGCCCCCACAATAATGTGAGATTTACCCCTAGGAGCTTAATCAGGTTTCCTCAGTAAAACATCAGAGAAAAAACATCTTTTGCTTCTGGCAAAGGGGCAGGACGGATGGGGGAATAATTTTGAAATATACCACTGTATTCCGTTCTTTTTAACAAGGTCTTCTTTCAGGGAAAACTAGTTATCCAAAGTCTAACCTGCTGGGATATTATCAGATATGGGAGAAAGAAAACACTCAAACTCATTAAAGTCATTCTGTTCCTCCTAAGGCAGAAAATAGTGTCTGAGAAACTATTATGAAGTCTACATTCCAGGGGCATAGGTTCACTAAAAGACTGAGACATAATCATAGGACAACAAAATATTTACCTTTCTTCCACACATTACAACCTATGATTCCAAGTGCACTGACATTCTGAAAAAGGCAAACCTATGGAGAAGGGAATGGCAAACCACTCCAATATTCCTGCCCAGAAAGAGGAACCTGGTGGGCTATAGTCCATGGGTTCCCAAAGAGTTGGACACAGCTGAGTGACTAACACACACACACACACACACACACACACACACATATGGAGACAGTAAACGGATCGGTGGTTCCAGGGGTTTGGTGGGGGAGGAGGGATGAATAGCAAAACACAGAGGATACTTGTGCCTTGAAAACACTCTGTATGAGACTATAATGGTAGATACATGTCATTACATGTTTCCAAACCCATAGAATGTACATCAAGAGTGAATTGTAATATAAACTTAGGACTTTGGGTGTTTATGATCATGAAAGTAGGTCCATCAGTTATTCAAAACTGTACAATTCCTGTGAGGGATGTTAATAATGAAAGAGGCTATGGAGTGTGTGGGAGCAGGGGTTATATGGGAAATCTCTATACCATCCCCTAAATTTTGCTGTGAAACTTAAACTGCTTTTAAAAAACCTTTTAAAAACATGATCCTATTATACATGTGTGTGTGCGTGTGATAAGTCACTTCAGTCGTGTCCGACTATTTACCACCCTATGGACTACAGCCCACCAGGCTCCTAGGTCCGTGGGATTCTCCAAGCAAGAATATTGGAGAGGGTTGCCATGCCCTCCTCCGGGGATCTTCCCAACCCAGGGATCGAACCTGCATCTCCTGTATTGGCAGGTGGGTTCTTTACCACTAGCCCCACCTGGTAAACCCCCTATTATACATACGATTTAGTAATGTAGTAAATTGTATAATAATACAAAGAAAATATAGGTGTAGCTAATTTGGAAAACTCAGCAGTGGCCACAAGACTGGAAAAGGTCAGTTTTCATTCCAATCCCAAAGAAAGGCAATGCCAAAGAATGCTCAAACTACCGCACAATTGCACTCATCTCACACGCTAGTAAAGTAATGCTCAAAATTCTCCAAGCCAGGCTTCAGCAATATGTGAACCGCGAACTTCCTGATGTTCAAGCTGGTTTTAGAAAAGCCAGAGGAACCAGAGATCAAATTACCAACATCCGCAGGATCATCAAAAAAGCAACAGAGTTCCAGAAAAACATCTATTTCTGCTTTATTGACTATGCCTAAGCCTTTGACTGTGTGGACCACAATCAACTGTGGAAAATTCTTCAAGAGATGGGAATACCAGACCACCTGATCTGCCTCTTGAGAAATTTGTCTGTAGGTCAGGACGCAACAGTTAGAACCGGACATGAAACAACAGACTGGTTCCAAATAGGAAAAGGAGTACGTCAAGGCTGAATATTGTCACCCTGTTTATTTAACTTATATGCAGAGTACATCATGAGAAACGCTGGACTGGAAGAAACACAAGCTGGAATTAAGATTGCTAGGAGAAATATCAATAACCTCAGATATGCAGATGACACCACCCTTATGGCAGAAAGTGAAGAGGAACTCAAAAGCCTCTTGATGAAAGTGAAAGTGGAGAGTGAAAAAGTTGGCTTAAAGCTCAACATTCAGAAAACGAAGATCATGGCATCCGGTCCCACCACTTCATGGGAAATAGATGGGGAAACAGTGGAAACAGTGTCAGACTTTATTTTTCTGGGCTCCAAAATCACTGCAGATGGTGACTGCAGCCATGAAATTAAAAGATGCTTACTTCTTGGAAGGAAAGTTATGACCAAACTAGATAGCATATTCAAAAGCAGAGACATTACTTTACCAACAAAGTTTAGTCTAGTCAAGGCTATGGTTTTTCCAGTGGTCATGTATGGATGTGAGAGTTGGACTGTCAAGAAGGCTGAGCGCCAAAGAACTGATGCTTTTGAACTGTGGTGTTGGAGAAGACTCTTGAGAGTCCCTTGGACTGCAAGGAGATCCAACCAGTCCCATTCTGAAGGAGATCAGCCCTGGGATTTCTTTGGAAGGAATGATGCTAAAGCTGAAACTCCAGTCCTTTGGCCACCTCATGTGAAGAGCTGACCCATTAGAAAAGACTCTGATGCTGGGAGGGATTGGGGGCAGGAGGAGAAGGGGACGACAGAGGGTGAGATGGCTAGATGGCATCACTGACTCGATGGACGTGAGTCTGAGTGAACTCCAGGAGTTGGTGATGGACAGGGAGGCCCGGCGTGCTGTGATTCATGGGGTCGCAAAGAGTCGAACATGACTGAGCGACTGATATAACGTGTATGTGTGTGCGTATGTTCAGTCAAGTCTGACTCTGTGACCCTATGGACCATAGCCTGCCAGGCTCCTCTGTCCATGGGATTTTCCAGGCAAGAATACTGGAGTGGGTTGCCATTTCCTCCTCCAGGGGATCTTCCCCACCCAGGGATCAAAGCCACATCTCTTGAGTGTCCTGCATGGCAGGGGGATTGTTCACTACCTAGCCACCTGGGAAGCCCATAGCTAACACCTTTATCATGCTTAATGGATGTACTGTTGTAAGTTCTTTAAATATTTACATGTTTAATTATTTTTTAAAAAAATATTTAATCCAATTATTCGCCTCAATTTACATATGAAAGCGTATCAGGAAAGCAAACACTCAGGCAGTTGAGTGCCTTGTCCAATGTCACACAGCTAGTTCAGGGCAGAGTTGGTATAAAACTAACTATATAAATGGAACAAAAGTGCATGTCTCTCCATCAGCATCAAGTACACTCTGAAGATGAGCCTTTACTGTCTCATGGTACAGAGTCACTATTTTTGGATAAAAGAGAGAAATCCCTGCTCAGGTCCACTACTGAATTCTTCTATTTCTATACTGACATTTTTCCCCCTCCTTCTCAAACTCTTTCTGCAGCTGTTCCTCATTGTCTCCAGCAATAGTGCTGTGGTAAAATTACCATACAAGTACCAATCTCTTAGTGAGAAATCCCCACAAAGAGAGGGGCTACCTTATACAGGCACAATTCTGCCCCACATGCTTCTGCCCTTACCCACCTTTCCCCCCATGAAAATAGTAAAGTAGGATAAATGTATTAGAAAAATATCTAGAGTAATAAATTCAGCAATCCTCCAATTCAAATCTGCCATCATGAGATATGAAACATACTATAACCTGCCTTCTCTATTCACTTTGAGTTAGTTTTTTGATAAGGCAGAATTTAAATATATTACTTGATTCAAGTTTATTTTGTCTCCCCAGTTGATATGAAGGTCATGAGTGAAAAAGAACAAAAGAGGAGGAGAGAGATTAATAAATGTAGACAGAGCTGATACGCATTTTTCAGGCTAGGCAGAATATTAACACCATAATTATGTGTGCTCCCACAATTATTTTAGTATCCACCTCTGTAATATAGAGCATTCAATTAGTCCTTGGGTAATAGTTTCTCTTCTCAAGCATCACACATGTAAATAAGGGACAGAGTTATACTATGCTAATTCAATTTGATGGAGTTTCCTTTTTTCTTAAGTTTACTTCCACTACCAGTTATTTACATCTTAACACTTAAAGGTGTCTGCGAGGCATTGTGCAACTTTGAAAGGTAAATAATATCATCCCTTGAAAAAAGTTATTATTTTAAAAAATTATTCACTGGTTCTCCTAAATCTTTCCAATAGATCTTTAGATTGGCTCTACTGAGTATGTATACTTGTTTTGTTGAAATTTTGGTAGAGCAAAAGAAAAAAAATCCATTAAACATTGATTATCCCTCAACACTACTTTAATGTTAATTATTCTTAATTATATATTGCTAAAGTATGTTCTAAAATAACAACACCAAATACTATTTTATATCTTATCAGCAAAACATAAGCTTGACTTTAAACAGGACCTAGTATGTATTAATAGTACCCACCAATTAAAGTTACTTACTGTAACTGTTGTTTCCTAATTTCTTACACTGGAGAAGGCAATGGCACCCCACTCCAGTACTCTTGCCTGGAAAATCCCATGAACGGAGGACCCTGGTGGGCTGCAGTCCATGGGGTCGCTAAAGAGTCAGACATGACTGAGCGACTTCACTTTCACTTTTCACTTTCATGCATTGGAGAAGGAAATGGCAACCCACTCCAGTGTTCTTGCCTAGAGAATCCCAGGGACGGGGGAGCCTGGTGGGCTGTCTATAGGGTCGCACAGAGTCGGACACGACTGAAGCGACTTAGCAGCAGCAGCAGCAATTTCTTACACCTTTAAAGTGTTATATGTGTAATACTTTGAGGGTTTGCTAAGCGAAAACTGGAGTTTTCACTTTTCTTGTATTTGACTGTAATGGAAACCAAATATGTAGAAAAAAGTTGATATGTCAATTGTTTTTCTCCTTTATGTTCATTATATAAGGCCTGTGTTTCTCAATTAAATCTATACTTTTTCTATTGCTTCTTATTGCACTTCTATGTTTGAGGAATTCTCCTTAACCCAGAATTTTGATGAAACTTCTTCTATACTATCAAAGCCTTGATATTTATATCTTAGCTCAGTGACATATGGAAATTGTTTTGGTATATGGCCAGGTAAGTGTCTATGATCTAATTTTCTCTACTTCTCCTTTCAACATGCCACCTTTATCTAACATTTTCCACATATTTAATTATATCTCTCTTCTACTTTGTTATTATTTGATCTTTGTAATTGATCATTGTCTATTTTTCCCCTCTTGCTTTTGTACACCATTCCTTCACATTTACTTTCCTTAATTAAATATGACATTCAACATCTACTTCTCCTCCATTCAGTGACCCATATTTACCCTATTTTCTGATCTGGTAGTAAAAAATGTTGCAAAATGTTACAACTCATTGATTCTTTCTAATTCCAAGAAAGGGCATAAGCAGCAGAGATGAAGACAGAATTAATCAAGTATATTAGTAGATTACTTAAAATAAATCCAGTTTAATGTAACTGTAAAAGACTACCTTGCTGATGTTAACAATAGATACATTGGAAGACTTCATAAATTAATCATTTAAACTCTACTAAACTAAAATGTGAAAAATAAGATCCTGAATGCAATAGAGAAAAAATTAAAATCTCAACTTGACTACATATTTGAAAGGCATGTATGAAAATTATAAGATAAAAAGGCAATCTCATATATATTTATTAAGCATTCATAATAAATAATTGCCTTAATTGAGAAAATAATATCAGGGCAGAAACCATACTGAATCAACTAGGAAAGCTTTATAAAAAACCTCAAATGGCATTACTTTTCAAAGAAAAGATTCAAAGAATTAAAGAAGAGAAGAGCATTTCAGAAATTAAAAATGAAAACTGTTATCATGCATAAAGTAGTTACCATGGTCAGATGCTGTTATTTATTCCTCAGAAAAATCATGAGAAACATACTGATTTATGGATAGGAAAATTGAGGCATAAAAATGTTAGGAAATGTGTACAAAATCACACAGATAGCTAGTGGCAGATTGAACCTAGGTGACCAGCTCCAGAATCCATGTTTTTAACCACTACTCACTACTTTCAAAAAGATGTTGACTCTTAGGATATGCTAAGAACACAAGAAAGAATTATCTTAATGAAAACAAGAATGTAAAGAAGTAATAAATCAGGCCGAAGAGGCATATTGGGGCTATTTTATAGATTGGAATATGGATAACCTTGATTGTAGGTTTTGGTTCTGGAGAATTATTTAAATAGGGAAATCCTGATTTAAGAAGATCTGTTGTATGAAGAATAGAGATTGAAAACAGGGAGACCAATATTTAAGGCATAAGAACTTGATTACAGGGAAAAATAATTATTCATAATATATTATTATGTAGTTATGATCCATACTGTATGCTTGCCCTGTACCTCCACAACTATCCCAACTATCTGTGGTATGGTATGGAGAAAATTGTAATAATTAGAATCTCATCAGCAGCCATCTCAACATTGTGCATATTAAAACATCTTTACTTTTCATCAGAATTTCTTCAAGAACTTTCTGTAATTTACATCTCCATTTCTTCATTTCCCATTCTCTCTTCCATCTATGCCAATTGAATTTCCACCTTCATTTACACAAAATTTCTGAAACAGTACTTGTAAAGGTCTTCAATATTCTTTATTTTGCTAAGATTTTGGGTTTCATACCTCCTTGGAACTTATAGCAGATTTGACACAATATTCCCTTTGTCCTAGAACACTTGTCTTGATTGATACATCACACTCCTGACTCAGTGCCTGCTTCTCTACTTCTTTTGTTAGCTGGACTCCTCTGATAGGCCTCTAGACATAGATGACTTTCAAATAATTCTCTAGCCTATATCTCTCCACTATGTCCAGGTTTATGGACCTCACTTCTCTGACATTTGTACTTGATTGTTTATTAGGCTTCTCTAACAAAACATAGGGAAACTGGAAATATTTGTTTCCTTCAAAGTCTCTCTACAAATGTTTCTACTTCATTAGATGGTACCACCATTCAGTTAAGTTAAGACCTAGGAATTTTCCTTAATTTTTCCTTCTCCTTGAACCCCCTCCCATAACCCATCTATCATCCTTTTCAGTTTTAACTCCCAAATATATCTTCTATGTTTCCACTTTCTTCATTTTCACTGCTATTACCCAAAATCAGGCCATAATGACTTCTACCCTAGACTTTTACAGTTGTTTATCTGTGTCTTCTTTTATGCTTCTATACTTCATTCTCAATGTAGAAGCCACAATTATCTTTCAAAAACATAATTCTCACATTTTTGCTTAAAATTTTCTATGGCTTTCCATTGTACTTTGGATAAAACCCAAAAACTTTATGTGGCTTATAACAAACCTAAATGATCTGACTTCAGAGTACTTTTTTGACTTGACTTACTACCATTTCTGTGTCATTGCTCATTAAGCTCCAACCACAGCAGACTTCTTTGGATTCCTCATAGTCTCAAATCCTATTTTGACCACCATGACTTTCCACTCATTAATCTCTTTGTCCTTTTGCATCAAACACTCCATCTCTGGGTCTTCAAATAACTCCCAGTTGGAAATTTCTTGCCAATCATCTCTCAGCTCAAATAGTCATCAGAGAAACCTTCCCTGATCACCTTGTTTAACGTACCATTGTCCTTTTCTCCCCTCAGCCTCCAATCCCAATTATTCTACAACATAACACTTTATATTGTCTTCATAGCACTATCATGAAATTATTCTGATCATTTATGTTTAAATCTTTTCTTATTTAGAATTTAACTTTTTGAGAGCAGGGACTCTTTTATTTGCTGTTCTAGTCCTAGTCCTTTGCACAATGTCAGGGGTGTAATAGATTTTCAATAAAACTTGCTAAATAACTGAATGAATGAAACATAGCTTAAATAAATTTTTCTTCTTTCATTTTGATAGCACCTGCACTCTAGTTCTAGAAAAGTAGATCTTTGTCCACTACTAGTACTTGAGTTCATATTTTGAGTCCTTTGCTAGTAGTATGTATAGTTTTTTGGTATCGTCTAAGTCTTTGTAGAGAGTTAGATCCCCAACATCTAACTTCACCGCTGTTCCAATCCCTACAGGAAATGAATATCTGAGGTTTTTTCTCCTTGTTTCCAGATTTCTCTCAATTTGTGACTGCTGCTGCTGCTGCTAAGTCGCTTCAGTTGTGTCCAACTCTGTGCGACCCCATAGATAGCGGCCCACTAGGCTCCCCGTCCCTGGGATTCTCCAGGCAAGAACACTGGAGTGGGTTGCCATTTCCTTCTCTAATGCATGAAAGAGATAAGTGAAAGTGAAGTCGCTCAGTCGCAAATTTTGACTATGTCTCATTAATTCTGTGTGGTCTCAGAACTCTGAATTTCCTCGAACTCTCCCATCCTACAGCAAATAAAACCCATTTAAAGCTAGTCCGTGATACTTACAAGGGAACATGAGCTGCATTTTGTAATCAATGATGAGAGACTAAGAAGAAAAAAAAGAGAAGGTGGAATCTAGTACCACTTGAAAAAATAAGTAAACTAATTTAATTAACATGGAATGTATATGTAGCCAATGAGCACTTAAAGATACGGATGAATTAGGAAGAAACAGACAGGAGAATTATGCATAAATATTATAGTTCAACCTGTGGATGTGAAAATATTTAAATAAAAAGAATAAGAGGAAATTTAAGACTAGTCCTTAAAACAAGGTGACAAGAAGTGGGAGAAAGACTCTGGAAATGAAATAAATAAAAAATAATAGCATCAAAGAGGTTAAGAAGATAGACTTTTTGAAATAGCACAGCTTCTCATTTTCCCTCTGCTTTATTCAATTCTTTTAAGGTGGCGACTCTTCAAAGAGTAGACCTCAATACTTCAAAATAACCTTGGATTTTGTGAAAAATTTAGATTCTTGACCTCACCCAGTATCACTGAATCAGAATCTTTGGGGTTAAGGTTCATAAATCAGAATTATTAATTAACTTCCCAAGTTATTATGAGGCATGTGGAAGTCAAAGAAACACTGCTTCAAAGCCTTAATCCAAATTCTATAGTTAAGGTTTGCATGGCTTGAGATTTATGATGAAAATGACAAAGGAAAAGCCTAGATGCCTTTTAAAATCCATTTTTGGTATTTTCTAGGTGACAAAAGTCAGACTGAATTTGAATGTTGCTCAGTCATGTCCGACCCCATGGACTATACAGTCCATGAAATTCTCCAGGCCAGCCAATAGTGGAGTGGGTAGCCTTTCCCTTCTCCGGGAGATCTTCCCAACCCAGGGATTGAACCCAGGTCTCCCACATTGCAGATGGATTCTTTACCAGCTGAGCCACAAGGGAAGCCAGAGAATACTGGAGTGGGTAGCCTATCCCTTCTCCAGCAGATCTTCCTAACCAGGATCTCTTACATACTAGATGTATTCTTTAACAACTGAGCTATCAGGGAAGCCCAAAGTCAGACCACAGAGGATTAAGTACAGAGTAAATAGTGAAGCAATAGATATCATATATATGTATTCCTGGCAGTGAAAACAAACAAAAAAATATATAATTGCATGTAGAGGTTTCAGCAGAGGTAATAAAGGGCATTTATGTTTTTCCTAAATTGGATAATGTGAAAACAGCAAAGGACAAGTTCATAGTCAGAAATTTTGAATGTATTACCAATAACACTTTTAAAAATTTAAGATCATCTAGTAACTAAAGTTTTTTCAGCTTATTATAAAATATATTTACTTATGTGAATAATATTTTCCTAAAAACAAGGAAAATCTGATTATATGTACTCTATGTAACAGAAAACATTATGTCTTTGTAGGAGACAAGTTGCAATCATGGTTTCCTGTATATCTTTACAAAAATTGTTTTCTCATACAAAAATCATTTCACTAAATAACATGCCTGATGTATTACTCTTTGCATTTGTTATAGATTTGGATAATAAAAACTCTTTCATTAATCAATCAGACATTTATGGAATACAATTGTGCAGTCAGAACTTTAATGTGTTCTCTGTAGAATCAAATGTCTAAGAGGGAATCTTTATTCTCAAAGAGCTTAAAGCCTTTATAATGAAAATGATGATAATAGCTAACACTTATTGAGCCCCCATAGGAACTTTTTAACATTCTTTATCTGACTTAATCCTCCCGACTATCCAGTGAGGAAGGCAAATTTATCAGTATTATCTTTAAGTTATAGGTAAGGGACCTGAAAGATGTAGAGATTAAATAACTTACTAGGGTCGTTTGGAGAAGGAAATGGCAACCCACTCCAGTGTTCTTGCCTGGAGAATCCCAGGGACAGAGGAGCCTAACGGGCTGCCCTCTATGAGGTCTTACAGAGTCGGACACAACTGAAGCAACTTAGCAGCAGCAGCAGGGTCGTAGAACAAGTTAGAGAAAGAGATGGGAGTCAATCCAAAGTCTTGCCTTTAACTGTTGAGTTATTCCATCTTCCCTGTGTAGACAGCAAAGACAAGCACAAATGAAAGGATATGTATTATTAAATGTGAAGAGGCAATTTATTGCCTAATGCTGAGTTATATAAATTTAGTGATTTTTGCTCAGAGAACAAAGTAAGAGCTGAAATAGCAGAAATGAGTTCATGAAGAATTAGAAATCAGAGATTTTTGGAGTTTTTTTTTTTTACTTTATTATTTGTGTAAGTATTTATGTTTCAATACAACTTCAAGCTCAAAAATAATAAAGGCACAAGAATAGGCTAGGGCACTTTCTTATAAATGTACCTTTTTACTTACATTTTGCGTCTCTCTCTCTGCCTTTCTCTCCCTCCCATATAAGCACAGCTCCTTGAGATTTATTCTATTCCATATGAAAAAAAATTGTGAACTAAAACAGATTATCTGATGTCCATAAATGAAAGAACAACAGAGGAACAGCACAGGATAACTACTATGATCCCAACCATCTGAAAGAAGAAAACAGAACACTCACACCAGTAACTTGTCTAGAGTAATTTTTCAATCCAGTCAGAAACATGTTGCCATTTTCTTGATGAAGACTCAGTCATATTCCTGGAATTTGTTCTCTGTGGCTCCTGCCATTCTTTAAGCTCTAAGCCTGCTTTCTGAGCCATCCATACTTTTCCATAATGAGTGGACCATGTTTGCAACTGATTAGACATCACAGTTTGTTTCTTGTTCAAAAAAATTGGGGGTGGGGGGGGCGGGCAAAGGCCTCTTTTCATTTTGTATAACCTCCCTTGCTTTCAGTACCACTTGCTACAATTCTTTTAAAAATCTTGTGAATTTCTTATATATCAGCTTATGAATACACTCAAGTAGATAAGAGTGACACCAACAGTTCTCTAAGAGATAAGCCCTCCTATACCTGAGATTCCCTTTGAGGCTGCCATGGGACCATACTCAAAGCCAGAGAGGGTCCTCCAAGAATCCTTAAGAGAATGGTCCCACAGCCTTATACTCTTACTTAATTTGAGAATTGTCTGCCATCTGGAGAGGCTAGAAATAAGAAACTGTCTTGTTTTTCTACCAGAAAGTCCTGGTTCTAATATATTTAAGAGTTTATTCTTAGAACATCTTCTTCTCACATTTTATCATAGAAAATTAGAAGGCAAGTGGCACTTCCAATACTACTCTTGAAAATCTCTCTAGCATAACTCAACCCTATCACTAACACAATCAAGGAGAACACTGCTGCCACAATTTCCACCATTGAATAACAAAGGACTCTTTTCTCAGGTTTCTAGTAATAAATTCATTTTTGCTCCCTCTCACCTGCAGCCTCCTCTAGTCCCTTTAATTTTTCCAAATCCTCTTTTCAAAATCCTTTTAGCTTCCATTTACTTCACAGCCCAAAGCCAAAGCTGCATGTTTTATGTTTTGGTTACACTAGTACCCTACTTCCTGTATTAGAATGTTACAAGTACTATAGGTATATATTCAGTTCAGTTCAGTCACTCAATCATGTCCGACTCTTTGCAACTGCATGAATCGCAGCACGCCAGGCTTCCCTGTTCATCACCAACTCCCGGAGTCCACCCAAACCTATGTCCATCGAGTTGATGATGCCATCCAAACATCTCATTGTCCGTTGTCCCCTTCTCCTCCTGCCCTCAATCTTTCCCAGAATCAGGGTCTTCTCCAGTGAGTCAGCTCTTTGCATCAGGTGGCCAAAGTATTGGAATTTCAGCTTCAACATCAGTCCTTTCAATGAACACCCAGGACTGATCTCCCTTAGGATGGACGTGTTGGATCTCCTTGCAGTCCAAGGGACTCTCAGGAGTCTTCTCCAATACCACAGTTCAAAAGCATCAATTCTTTGGTGCTCAGCTTTCTTTATAGTTCAACTCTCACATCCACACATGACCAGTGGAAAAGTATATATTAGATCACTACAAAACTTAGCAGCTTAAAACAACCACAACCATTTATTTTCTTTGCAAATTGGCAATTTGGATATAGGTCAGTGGGAATGGCTCACTTTTACTCTGAATGACATCAGTTAGGGAAGCCTGACTGAGATTACGGGGTATGCTTTCAGAACAAGTACTCACCTCCGTAGCAAGTGGATGCTATCATGGGTCAGCTCACAACATGGGCTGAGAATTCAGTTCCTCTCCAGACTGCTTGGATTTCCTCAATGGTGTTGGTAGGTTCCAAGAGCAGGATTCCAAGAGAGTAAGGGAGAAGTGCATGGAACTTTTATGATTTAGTTTCAGAAATCACATTGTATCACTTTTATCATAATCTATTTACTGAGGCAAACACAAAGTTTGGTCCAAGTTCAAAATAAGAACATAAAGATTCTACCACTTGAGGAGAAAAATGTATATTCTTTTGCATCTGGCTTTTTTTCTTCATAATGATTGTGAATTTCATCTACATTACCTAATGTATCAGTCTGTACTATCTTTGTATAGCTATGTATTATATGTTTACATTACAATGTACACATGTATATTTCATGACTCATTAATCCATTCTATTTTTGACCCTGTTTATTTAACTTATATGCAGAGTACATCCTGAGAAACGCTGGACTGGAAAACAAGCTGGAATCAAGATTGCCGGGAGAAATATCAATAACCTCAGATATGCAGATGACACCACCCTTATGGCAGAAAGTGAAGAGGAACTCAAAAGCCTCTTGATGAAAGTGAAAGTGGAGAGTGAAAAAGTTGGCTTAAAGCTCCACATTCAGAAAACGAAGATCATGGCATCTGGTCCCACCACTTCATGCGAAATAGATGGGGAAACAGTGGAAACAGTGTCAGACTTTATTTTTCTGGGCTCCAAAATCACTGCAGATGGTGACTGCAGCCATGAAATTAAAAGACGCTTACTTCTTGGAAGGAAAGTTATGACCAACCTAGATAGCATGTTCAAAAGCAGAGACATTACTTTGCCAACAAAGGTCCGTCTAGTCAAGGCTATGATTTTTCCTGTGGTCATGTATGGATGTGAGAGTTGGACTGTGAAGAAGGCTGAGCGCCGAAGAATTGATGCTTTAGAACTGTGGTGTTGGAGAAGACTCTTGAGAGTCCCTTGGACTGCAAGGAGATCCAACCAGTCCATTCTGAAGGAGATCAGCCCTGGGATTTCTTTGGAAGGAATGATGCTAAAGCTGAAACTCCAGTCCTTTGGCCACCTCATGCAAAGAGCTGACTCATTGGAAAAGACTCTGATGCTGGGAGGGACTGGGGGCAAGAGGAGAAGGGGACGACAGAGGATGAGATGGCTGGATGGCATCACTGACTCGATGGACGTGAGTCTGAGTGAACTCCGGGAGTTGGTGATTGACAGGGAGGCCTGGGGTGCTGCGATTCATGGGGTCGCAAAGAGTTGGACACGACTGAGCGACTGATCTGATCTGATCTGATTTTTTATAAACATTTGTGTTTTTTCCAGTTTGGGAGTTACTATGGATAAAAGTGCTATGAACTTTCTCTTATGAATCTTTTGTAGGTCTCTGCTTCATTTTCTCAGAAAAGTTTTATAACTTACAATTGATCTGCCTTAGTGTGTTTATGTTTGACATCTTAAGAAACTAATGAATTTTTCAATAGGTATTATACAACTTGGCATCTCATTCAGCAACACATGAAGGTCCTTATTGCTCTACTTACTCACCAACACTGGTGCTGACAGAACTTTTAATTTTGGCTAGGTTAGTGGGCATGCTGTGATACTCATTATAGTTTTGATTTGCATTTATTTGAAGAGATACTGAGTACTTTTCCATGAGTTTATTGTACGTTGCAATATAATCTTCAAATCTGCCTTTCAAAAGATATTTTCAAGTGTGCTGGTATTTTTTAAAAAATGTTTACCTTATTGAGGCATAGTGCTTAGTTGCTCAGCCGTGCCTTACTCTTTACAACCCACTGAACTGTAGCCTACCAAGCTCCTCTGTCTATGGGATTTTTCAGGCAAGAATACTAATTAGTTCAGTTCATTTGAGTGGTGCAGTGGTGTCCAACTCTTTGCGACCTCATGGACTACAGCATGCCAGGCTTCCCAGTCCATCACCAACTCCTGGAGCTTGCTCAAGCTCATGTCTATCGAGTCAGCGATGCCATCCAACCATCTTTTCCTGGGCATCCCCTTCTCACTAGAGGGGTTGCCATTTCTTTCTCCAGGGAATCTTCCCAACCCAGGGACTGAACCCACATCTCCTGTGTCTTTTACACTGCAGGTGGATTCTTTACCTGCTGTGTCATTGGGGATGCCCTATTTAGGCAAAGAAATTATGTTTTCTGGATCTAATTTCTTTGACAAATATATGGGTTTTTTTTTTTCAGTTTTCTTCCTAGTTTCTGGCTTACTCTTTTGTTTTCTATCTTTTTAAAAAGTTTGTATTATTTTTATTATTTTTTATTGAAGGATAATTGCTTTACAGAATTTTGCTGTTTTTGGCCAAACTTCAACATGAATCAGCCATAGGTATACATATATACCCTCCCTTTTGAACCTCCTTCCCATCTCCCTCCCCATCCCACCCCTCTAGGTTGATACAGAGCCCCTGTTTGAGTTTCATGAGCCATACAACAAATTTCCATTGACTATCTATTTTACATATGGTAATGTAAGTTTCCCTGTTACTCTTTCTATATATCACACCCTCTCTTCCCCCTCCCCATGTCCATAAGTCTATTCTCTATGTCTGTTTCTTCATTGTTGCCATGCAAATAAATTCTTCAGTACCATTCTTTTAGATTCCATATATATGTGTTAGAATATGGTATTTATCTTTCTCTTTCTGACTCACTTCACTTTGCATAATAGGTTCTAGGTTCATCCACCTAATTAGAACTGACTCAAATGCATTCCTTTTATGGCTGAGTAATATTACATTGTGTATATATACCACAACTTCTTTATCCATTCATCTGTGGATGGACATCTAGATTGCTTCCTTGGTCTAGCTATTGTAAATAGTGCTGCAATGAACAATGGGATACATGTGTCTCTTTCAATTTTGGTTTCCTCAGGGTATATGCATAGGAGTGGGATTGATGGATCATATGGTAGTTTTATTCCCAGTTTTTAAAGGAATCCCCATACCATCTTCCATAGTGGCTGTATCAATTTATATTCCCACCAACAGTGCAAGAGTGTTCCCTTTTCTCCATACCCTTTCCAGCATTTATTGTTTGTAGACTTTCTGATGAGGGCCGTTCTGACTGGTGTAACATGATATCTCATTGTAGTTTTGATTTGCATTTCTTTAATAATGAGAGATGTTGAGCATCTTTTCATGTGGTTGTTAGCCATCTGTATGTCTTCTTTGGAGAAATGTCTGTTTAGGTCTTTTTCCCACTTTTTGATTGGGTTGTTTGTTTTTCTAGCATTGAGTTGTATGATCTGCTTGCATATTTTGGAAATTAATCCTTTGTCAGTTGTTTTAGTTGCTATTATTTTCTCCCATTCAGAGGGTTGTTTTCACCTTGCTTATAGTTTCCTTTGCTGTGCAAAAGCTTTTAAGTTTAATCAGGTCCCACTTGTTTACATTTGTTTTTATTTCCATTACTCTAAGAGGTAGGTCATAGAGGATCTTGCTTTGATTTTTGTCATCGAGTGTTCTGCCTATGTTTTCCTCTAAGTTTTATAGTTTTTGGTCTTAAATTTGGGTCTTTAATCCATTTTGAGTTTATCTTTGTGTATGATGTTAGAAAGCATTCTAATTTCATGCTTTTCCATGCATCTGTCCAGTTTTCCCAGCACCATTTATTGAAGAGGCTGTCTTTGCCTCATTGTATATTCTTGCCTCCTTTGTCAAAAATAAGGTACCCATAGGTGCATGGGTTTACTTCTGGATTTTCTATCTTGTTCCATTGGTCTATATTTCTATTTTTGTGCCAGTACCATACTGTCTTGATGACTGTAGCTTTGTACTATAACCTCAAGTTAGGAAGCTTGATTCCTCCAGCTCCTTGCTTCCTCAAGGCTGCTTTGGCTATTTGGGGTCTTTTGTGTTTCCATATGAGTTGTGAAATTTTTTGTTCTAGTTCTGTGAAAAATGATTTTGTTTATTTATTTAAAAAAATTTAACTGAATTTTGTTTTGATCTATTGGTAAGCAATAATAACCTGACCCTCAGCTGAAAAAATACACTTCAATGATTTATCCTATAACATCTTTAAATTTAGCTTTTGTGTTTAGAGTATTTATCCCTCACAAATTAATTTTTTGTGTACAGTATCAGGTAGGGTGAGATGGTGTTTGGTTTCTTATTTTTTAACATATTAATAACACAAATATCATTTTTTTGGAAAGATTATCCTCCATTGATTTACTCTGCTGCAAAATTCAATGGGCTAAGGGACAGTTTATTTCTGGACTTGCTCTTGTTCTCCATTGATCTATTTGTCTATCGTTACACCAACACTACACTACCTAGATTGTTGTAGTTGTAATTACATGTTAATTTTGGAAGTCAGTCAGTTTGAGTCCTCAAAAATTTTTCCTCTTTTCCAAGACTGTTTTGGCTATTTTAGGCTTTCAATATTTCATTAAAAATTTTAGAAGAAATTTATCTATGCCTATAAAAAAAAGCTTCTGTATTCATGATTGTAATGGTGGTAAATTTTAGATTGATTTGTGGGAGATTTAATATCTAATCTTCCAAACTATGAATATGATATATCTTTTTCATTTAGATCTTAAATTTTTCTCAGTCATAGTTTATAGATTTTTGGATAGATTTGCATATTAGGTTTATTCTTAAATATTTCAGATTTTATATTGTCATAAGAAATTGTCTTGCTCATTTTTCAATTTTTTTTCTGTTATGTAGGAATATAATTGATTTTTTTTAGTTGACCATAAATAATTCTGACACCTCACTAATCTCTTTTAATAGGTATGTTATCTGTGAAGAGGTTCATTTTCTCTTCTTTTCTGATTTTTCTTTAAAAAATATAATTATTTATTTGGCTGTGCCAGGTCTCAGTTATGGCACTTGGGATCTTTGACCTTTGTTGCAACATTAAGGATCTTTAGTTGTGGCATGTGGGATCTAGTTCCCTGACCAGGGATTGAGCCTGGGCTCCCTGCATTGGCAGCACAGAGTCTTAGACACTGGATCAGCAGGGATGTTCTTTTATTTAAAAATAACACTGGTATAACCAGTGGTATAGGATTTCCACTAGACTGGTGAATTTTTCAAGGGAGACTATATACCCTTGGTTTGTCCTGAATCTTAGAGGTAATGTGTCCAATGTGATAATAGCCATAGGACTTTTATGTGCTGAAAAATATATATATAGTTTGATTTCTTAACACCCAATACTTCAGAATATAATTTTATTTGGAAATAGGGTCGCCGAAGGTACAGTTAGTTAAGATAAGGTCAGAGAATATTAGAATGCACTCCTAATCCAATATAACTGAGATCTTTATTAGAGTATAGCCATGTGATACACACAGGAAGAATGCATTGTGAAGATGAAAGCAGAAGTTAGAGTTAAACAACTGCAAGCCAAGGAATGTCAAAGATTGCTGGCAAAACACCAGAAAAAAATCAAAAGGGATAGGAAGATTGTCTTATAGGTTTCATAGGGGACATGACCTGAGCAACACACTGGTTTCAGACCTCCAGCCTCCAGAACTGTAAGAAACAAACTTCTGTTTACCATCTGAATACATAGTGACTCAAAGCAATACTTACTGTTGTTCACAAGCTTATGGATCAAGTGTGCAGTTCTTGTGATCTGGTTCAGTCCCAGCTGATTTTATTTGTGTTTGTTCACGTCTCATAGGTCAGCTGGCAAGTGGAATGAGAGTTGCCAGGTTCAGGGTGGCTTTATTCATATGTGTAGTAGCTGACTGTTGGTTGTGATGGCAGAGTCCCTTCCCTTGTCCAAAAAGCCTAGCTCAAGCTTGTTAACAAGATGACAGATTTTCAAAAGAGAACAGATTAGCACAAGGCCTCTTGAGTTGAGTTTCACACCTGGAATGACATCACTTTTCCAGCATTCTACAGTTAAATCACATCACAAAGCTAGTATAGATTATACCTCTTGATGAGAAGATTTGCAAAGGCACATTTAAAAGGTGTGGATGCAGGAAGGGAAAAGAATTGTGCTTGCATTTTCAATATACTTAGCTAAAACTCCTCAATCACTAAACAAAAGTTAAATTCCTAAAGTGTAGGGGTTTTGGAGAGATACAGTTAAAAAATTAAGGTGAAGGCCTCTGTTTATTTTTGGCTATGACAGAATAAGTGGTATTAGACTTGCCCTTCTTTGGAAAACAGCTTATAAAACTGATCATATATATGAAGCAAATTTTTTCACAGACTGAAAAATAAGCCAATTGGTTGCCTGTCAGCTGTGGCAACAGGGTCATTTTTATCATCCAGGAGCCTAGCTCATGCTAGTTAACATTGTGATATCAACCTTCATGATGCCACAAATGTAATTTCTGCTTTTCTTGGACCAATGTTATTAAGCTCATTACTCTCTACTCACTCTTCAGATGAACATGATTTTTGTGCATCCAAAGAAGTCCAAAGTTTTGGGTAGTTCCAAGTAGGAGTACTATGATGATTTCCTCCTATAAAACTTGACTGTTGATATATACCTACGCCTGAATTCAAATTCATAAATGTGGCACACTAAGTAAACAAACTGACTGGATTATATAGGGACTTTACACTGATTTGATATAAAAGGTTAGTGTAAACCTTCACCCTAACTTTTCAGGAGATTTAGCCTCAGGAAAGTGGAGAATTAAGAGAATTTTACTTTCAATAACTTTGTATACCTTCTAAAATACCTGCATCCTGCATGCTGAAAATTAACTTCTCTCTCATGCTTTATGTCTGATTCCTGGCTCTAGATTTTTAAAAAAGTCATTCTCTTAACAACAACAACAGCAACAATAAGTCTATGGTTCTTAATTTTGAACAGAGTTGCTTTCTGCTGGTCATCTCAAAAATAAAAACCTAATTCAGGTTTATATTAATTATCTGGGGATTCAGATTTCATTTTAATAGAAGATATTTACTTTATCCAACAAAACAACCCTGAGATTAGTGATTATCAGGAGTAGTAACCAGCTTGTAAAGAGCTTCAGGGTGTGGCCTTGAAAAGTCAAATGCCTGCCAAATTTGGTTCCCTCTAGGGTTAAATCTGACTATTGAAAAAGGATAAAAACCCAAATGTATAAAGACACATTTTTCTTACCAATAAGAAGAAACAAAAGTTAAAGGCAATAGTAAAATGATCGGTATCCACAATAAGCAGGTAAGTGATATACACAAAATTTAGATGCAAAATATAATTTAAAAACAGTAATTATGAGAGGAGGAAAGTAAATATGCAAGATTTTAAAAATGCATATGAAATCAAGAGATCACCAACTTAAAACAATCATGTATAAACATAGTGATATATAAAAAACTTCACAGTAATCACAAACCAAAACTATATAATAGCTATACACACAAAAAAGGAAGTGGTATCTAACATAACACTAAAGATAGTCATCATAAGAACTCATAAGAAAAGAGAACAAATGAGGAAAAAGACTTAAAAGACAAATCCAAAACAACAAAATGGCAAAAAAAAAAAAACACCCCATATATATTGATAATTACCTTAAATGTAAATGACTAAATGCTCCAGCTACAAGATACAGAGTGGCTGAATGGAAACAAAAACAAGACTAGTACGTACGCTGCCTAAAAGAAATTCACTACAGATCTAGAGACACATACAGCCTAAAGTAAAGAGATGAAATAAAGCATTCTATGCAAATGGAAATGAAAGGAAAGATGGAGTAGCAAAACTTATATTAAACAAAATAGATTTAAAAATATAGACTGTTATAAGAAACAAAGAAGGACACTATATGATGACCAAGAGATCAATCCAAGAAGAATATTACAATTGCAGATATATACATATTGAATATAGTAGTATCTCAGTATATAAGGCAAATATTAATGGACATAAAAGGAGAAATTAACAGTAACATAATAATAGTAGGGGGCTTTAACACTCTACTTACATCAATGTACAGTCTTTGACATAAATAATGAAACATTAGCCTTAAATGTACATTAGACTATTTATACATATATATGGGGGAGAGTGTGGAGAGGGCAGGGGGAGAGAGAGAGAGAGAGTGAGCATTCCAAAAGCAGCAGAATACACATTCTTTTCAAGTGCATATGGACAATTCTCCAGGAGAGATTGTATGTTAAGCCACCAAACAAGCCTTATTCTATTTTTAAAAATCAAGTCATATCAAGCATCTTTTCTGACCACAGTGCTATGAGGTGATAAATTAACTCCAAGAAAAAAATTGTAGATAGAAAATACAAACACTTGGAGGCTAAACAATATGCTACTAGACAACCAATGGATCACTGAATAAATCAAAGAGGAAATTAAAAAAAAAACAAACCTAGAGGCAAATGAAAATGGAAATAAGACAATCCAAAACCCATGGGATTCAGCAAAAATATTTCTAAGAAGAGAATTTCCAGCAATGCAAACTTAACTGAAGATATAAGAAAAATCTCAAATAAACAACATAACTTTAAATTTAAAGTTTAGAGACAGAAGAACACACAAAACCCAAAGTTAGAAGGAAAGAAAGCATAAAGATTAGAGCATAAATAAATAAACTAGAGGCTAAAATAAAAACAAATCAAGGAAACTAAAAGCTAGTTCTTTGAAAAGATAAAATTAATAAAGCTTTATCTAGACTCATCAAGAAAAAAGGGAGAGGGTTAAAATCAATAAAATCAGAAAAAAAAAAAAAGAAGTTACTACTGACACCACAGAAATACAAAGGACAATAAGAGACTATTAAGAGTGATCATAGGCCAATAAAATGGAAGATCTAGAGGAAATGGACAAGTTCTTAGAAAGGTACAATCTCCAAAGACTGAACCAGAAAGAAATAGAAAATAGGAACAGACAAATTGCCAGTAATGAAATTAAATCAGTAATTTTAAAAACTCAACAAACAAAACTCCAGGACCAGATAGCTTCATAAGTGAATTCTACCAAACATTTAAAGACGAGTTAATATCTATCCTTCTGAAATTATTTCATTAAATTGCATTGGAAGGGAAACTTTTGAATTCATTCTACAAGGCCAGCAACACTCTGACACTAAAACTAGACAAAAACATTGCAAAAACAGAAAATTACAGATCAATATCACTGATAAACATAGACACAAAAATCCTCTACAAAATCCTAACAAACTGACTCCAACAATACAGTAAAAGGATCATATAACATGGTCAAGTGGGATTTATGCCAGGGTTGCAGGGATTTTTCAATACCCACAAGTCAAACAATGCAGTATACCACAACAGACAGAAGAATAAAAACCATATGATCATCTCAATAGATGTAGAAAAAGCTTTTTATAAAGTTTAACATCCATTTATGAATAATTTTTTTTTCAGACAGTGGGCATAGAGGGAATATACATGAGCAACATAAAGTCCATATAAGACAAATATTATCCTGAGGTATATATAATATCATACTCAATAGTGAAAACTTGAAAATATTTCCTCTAAGATCAGGTAAAATCAAGGGTGCCCACCCTCACCACACAGATGAAAGAAATTGAAGACAATACAATAAGATAGAAAGATATTCCATATTCTTGGATTTGGATTGGAAGAGTCAATATTTTTAAAATGATCATACAGCCCAGGCAATTTACAGATTTAATGCAATCCCTATCAAGATATCAATAAATAATTTAAAAAATTTTAAGGAAACATAAAGCCCTTGAATAGCTAAAACAATTCTGAGAAAAAATAACAGAGCTGGAGGAATCAGGCTCCCTGATTTCAGACTATTCTAAAAAGCTACAGTAATCAAAACTATACGGTAATGACCCCACAATAGACACATAGGTCAACAGAACAGGACAGAGAGCTCAGAAATAAACTCACACATGGTCTATTAATCTACAACAAAAGAAGCAAAACTAAACTTTAAAAATTGTAAATTGCTATATTGTACACCCATAACATATATTATTGTACAGCAACTATACTTCAATCAAAAAAGAATGGAGCAAATAAACTTACTTTTATTTAACTTATCTCTTAAAAAGTTCAAAGTAACTTATGATTCCTCTTATACTATGCTCCTCTAACCATATGTGATTTAAATAATGAAGTTCAATGTTTGATCATTATATATTTCTCTGACATAAGAAATACTGGGTAGGAATACAAATAGTTTCTACTTTTGGGAACTGTATTGGTATTCAACTTATTTGCATATGTAGAAATGAAATATATGCTGACAACTAGTGAGTTAATACTAATAGAAACTTGTTTTTGTATTTTACTGCATTACTCTTGTGCTGATAACAGCCTCAGTAGTAAGTAATCTATATTACTTTGATTCAAGTTTCAGGATATTAGTGCCCAATGACAAATAGAAGCTGGTACTTGGGAAACTGAATAGATTCAATTAATATTTTTAATGCCCAAAACTGTAAGCAAAAAGAGAAGCTACACAGTTAATATTTTAGCACCTCTTTCCTTATCTAAAAGGACTTGGTTAGTATTTTTCTTTTTATGGTATATATTCATTCTTAATTAATATAGAGCTTTAATGATGTGAATAAAGTAACTCTAATCCTTGTCTTGAATAATTTTAGTATAGGAAAAATATTTCTATGCTGTAAAAAGTAATTATTGTGATCTCACTATTATGTTTTATGAAAATTCAACTTCAAATTTTATTTTAAATTGCACATTTTGATTAGTTTCTAAGTGTGTCCAAAATATTTAAATAACATCATCACTTTCTTTTCGAAAGAGTGCATATAAAAATTCTAAAGTCTTATTAAAATAAAGACACTCAGGTAAAACAGGAAAAGGGAGAAAAAAGAAAGTCAGTGATAAAGTAAGCAGTCGTGTGTGTGTGTGTGTGT
Organism: Bos taurus; assembly: GCF_002263795.3. Taxonomy (NCBI): domain Eukaryota; kingdom Metazoa; phylum Chordata; class Mammalia; order Artiodactyla; family Bovidae; genus Bos; species Bos taurus. Next base: position 32,397,298 of record NC_037333.1, on the reverse strand, counting down.
GTGTCTGAGAGAGAGAGAGTTTGTGAGCATCACACCTTAGGATTTGTTCTATCCTCCCTCAAAGAAGTGACATAGAAGAGACATAGTAGAACTTCCTATTTTTGACATATAACATTTTATTCCCAAATATTCCAAATAAGAAAATTAGGCACTGAATTTTATAGATTACAAAAATAATAATGCTATCTTACATACTATGTGGGATCCTAATGATCTTTTTATACAGAAAAAGAAGATAAATGCCCAGGTTGCATCTGAGGTTTCTTTGCAAAGATGACAGCGTCCTCACAAAGAAGACAGAATCCTCTTTTCCAAAGACTTTCTTTACCCTGTAACTTAACAGGTAGGAAATACTAACCTCAGTCTTTTTGCCAATAATTATTCCACAAATGGCTGTCTGGGGATGCCTTACAAATAGCTATGAAAAGAAGAGAAGTGAAAAGCAAAGGAGAAAAGGAAAGATATAAGCATCAGAAAGCAGAGTTCCAAAGAATAGCAAGAAGAGATAAGAAAGCCTTCTTCAGCAATCAATGCTAAGAAATAGAGGAAAACAAAAGAATGGGAAAGACTAGAGATCTCTTCAAGAAAATCAGAGATACCAAAGGAACATTTGATGCAAAGATGGACTCGATAAAGGACAGAAATGGTATGGACCTAACAGAAGCAGCAGATATTAAGATGAGATGGCAAGAATACACAGAAGAACTGTACAAAAAAGATCTTCACGACCCAGATAATCATGATGGTGTGATCACTGACCTAGAGCCAGACATCATGGAATGTGAAGTCAAGTGGGCCTTAGAAAGCATCACTACGAACAAAGCTAGTGGAGGTGATGGAATTCCAGTGGAGCTATTCCAAATCCTGAAAGATGATGCTGTGAAAGTGCTGCCCTCAATATGCCAGCAAATTTGGAAAACTCACCAGTGGCCACAGGACTGGAAAAGGTCAGTTTTCATTCCAATCCCAAAGAAAGGCAATGCCAAAGAATGCTCAAACTACTGCATAATTGCACTCATCTCACACGCTAGTAAAGTGATGCTCAAAATTCTCCAAGCCAGGCTTCAGCAATACGTGACTGTGAACTTCCTGATGTTCAAGCTGGTTTTAGAAAAGGCAGAGGAACCAGAGATCAAATTGCCAACATCTGCTGGATCATAGAAAAAGCAAGAGAGTTCCAGAAAAACATCTATTTCTGCTTTATTGACTATGCCAAAGCCTTTGACTGTGTGGATCACAATAAACTGTGGACAATTCTTCAAGAGATGGGAATACCAGACCACCTGATCTGCCTCTTGAGAAATTTGTATGCAGGTCAGGAAGCAACAGTTAGAACTGGACATGGAACAACAGACTGGTTCCAAATAGGAAAAGGAGTACGTCAAGGCTGTATATTGTCACCCTGCTTATTTAACTTATATGCAGAGTACATCATGAGAAACGCTGGGCTGGAAGAAACACAAGCTGGAATCAAGATTGCCAGGAGAAATATCAATAACCTCAGATATGCAGATGACACCACCCTTATGGCAGAAAGTGAAGAGGAACAAAAAGCCTCTTGATGAAAGTGAAAGAGGAGAGTGAACAAGTTGGCTTAAAGCTCAACATTCAGAAAACTAAGATCATGGCATCCAGTCCCATCACTTCATAGGAAATAGATGGGGAAACAGTGGAAAGAGTGTCAGACTTTATTTTTCTGGGCTCCAAAATCACTGCAAATGGTGACTGCAGCCATGAAATTAAAAGACGCTTACTCCTTGGAAGGAAAGTTATGACCAACCTAGATAGCATATTCAAAAGCAGAGACATTACTTTGCCAACAAAGTTTAGTCTAGTCAAGGCTATGGTTTTCCTGTGGTCATGTATGGATGTGAGAGTTGGACTGTGAAGAAGGCTGAGCGCCGAGGAATTGATGCTTTAGAACTGTGGTGTTGGAGAAGACTCTTGAGAGTCCCTTGGACTGCAAGGAGATCCAACCAGTCCATTCTGAAGGAGATCAGCCCTGGGATTTCTTTGGAAGGAATGATACTAAAGCTGAAACTCCAGTCCTTTGGCCACCTCATGCGAAGAGTTGACTCATTGGAAAAGACTCTGATGCTGGGAGGGACTGGGGGCAAGAGGAGAAGGGGACGACAGAGGATGCAATGGCTGGATGGCATCACTGACTCGATGGACATGAGTCTCAGTGAACCCCGGGAGTTGGTGATGGACCGGGAGGCCTGGTGTGCTGCGATTCATGGGGTCGCAAAGAGTCCGACACGACTGAGTGGCTTATCTGATCTGATCTGATCTGATTCCACATATATAATGGTAGGAAACCCTTCTCTCCCATCTAGCCAAAGCATAGGTCTCAGTTTATTTTAATCATAAATTTGATATCTTGGCCTCTATTTTTCAACAAATATTTCATCTTCAGAATAATAAAGAGATAAAGAAAATAGTTAAATATCATCGGTATTTCCAAAATTTCCAAAATTCAGATCAATTTGTTTCCCTAAAAAAACTTTTCAAAGAAAGATTTGTAGCATACTACTTAACTTAGGTTTTAAAGATATTTTGTTTGCCAGGTAGGTAATAGTATTTTTATGCCATGAGATGTACATTATTTTACTTTTTGATAATCACACTATAAATGACCTAACTACTAATCATTCTGTTAATAACTTTTATCTTTTACCTTTGAATATGATTTTTATGAATCAACTGACATTTTATAAACATTCTCATATTAAATGTATTAAATAATATTTCTGATTTTACCTTTTTATTCTGTGAACACCTAAACAGCAGCCTTTTTTTTCAATCAGATCAGATCAGTCACTCAGTCATGTCCGACTCTTTGCGACCCTATGAATCACAGCACGCCAGGCCTCCCTGTCCATTACCAACTCCCGGAGTTCACTCAGACTCACGTCCATCGAGTCAGTGATGCCATCCAGTCATCTCATCCTCTGTCGTCCCCTTCTCCTCTTGCCCCCAATCCCTCCCAGCATCAGAGTCTTTTCCAATGAGTCAATTCTTCGCATGAGGTGGCCACAGGACTGGAGTTTCAGCTTTAGTATCATTCCTTCCAAAGAAATCCCATTCTGATCTCCTTCAGAATGGACTGGTTGGATCTCCTTGCAGTCCAAGGGACTCTCAAGAGTCTTCTCCAACACCACAGTTCAAAAGCATCAATTCCTCGGCGCTCAGCCTTTTCACAGTCCAACTCTCACATCCATACATGACCACAGGAAAAACCATAGCCTTCACTAGGTGAAACTTTGTTGGCAAAGTAATGTCTCTGCTTTTGAATATGCTATCTAGGTTGGTCATAACTTTCCTTCCAAGGAGTAAGTGTCTTTTAATTTCATGGCTGCAGTCACCATCTGCAGTGATTTTGGAGCCCAGAAAAATAAAGTCTGACACTGTTTCCATTGTTTCCCCTTCTATTTCCCATGAAGTAATGGGACCGGACGCCATGATCTTCGTTTTCTGAATTTTGAACTTTAAGCCAACTTTTTCACATTTCCACTTTCACTTTCATCAAGAGGCTTTTGAGTTCCTCTTCACTTTCTGCCATAAGGGTGGTGTCATCTGCATATCAATAGGCAGAGATAGAAAAAAATATATCTCCCCTAAAAGGGGATCTGTTCTTTACATGCTAACATTTACCTTCATTATCCATTGCAACTGTGGATGCCACTTTTTTGATCTATAGTAACTGGTCAAAAATAGGATAAGAACTGACCGAGATCTTCTTATAGTATTTGGGTGCTATTATTTAATGGCCTGAAAGATCAGAAGAAAGATTAGTGTTATAATCTAAATAGTCATATCTCCAAACATTTAAGAAATATTTCTTCCTTATTGAGTAAATACCTTAATGTAAACCATCTCAGTCAAAATTAGAAACATTCTAATTTTACTAAAGAAAAATTTTTATAAGCAAAGTAGATAAAAAGGTCTTAAATAGAATATCATTTAAGAGATCATTTTTCAATCTGAATAATATTTGTTATTTTTAACCTCTATTTAAAAATATGCTTAGCGTGTTTCACTAAATCAGTGTAGGCAGCTAGAATATCCTATTTTGTAAGGTTATAGGACATTTTGTCTGGGATTTGAGGTTGTTTGCTTAGAAAGAATTCTCTTTTACCATGGTTACTGAAGAAACAATATCATTCTTATTAAATTAATTTTAAAACAAATACACATAATTTATAATGTTAGTTGTCTTTCTCATCATAGCATAAGAACTAATGATTTTTTCTTAATATATGAAACAAATACTGTGCAAAAAGAAAATGTCATAACTGATACTGTTTGGTCATGATAAAAATATAGATCCAAATTCTAAGAAGAACAAATTATGCTTAATGCATAAAAGTATGATCTTTCAGGAAGGTTATAATATTTTTATACATTAGGTGTTTGATGACAAGGGGTTTTTAAATTGAGGTATGAAAAAACTTAAGCCTGTATAACTATGGAGAAATGAATATATGATCATAATTGAAAACATATATTCATTTGGTGATAATAAGCATGTAATAAGACATTTCCAAGTTGCCTAAATTCTCTATGTGATATTTGTGAGTAGGGCAGACTGTGTTCCTTTAACTCAATAGTTACTTTGACAGGCCTGAAAACCTTGGCAAAGTTGTTTCAAAAGGTGTGTGGAGAATTTAATGACTTGAATTGCAATAACATTGGAATTTGGCTAACATTAACTTCCTTTTTTTTCCTGATAACTTTTGGGACTAGTACTCAATTAAAGTAGAAAAAGAAATGTGAAATATTTATTCTTTGAGAACATATTAATACACTCGGTAAAGTTCTGAGAATTTTAAAACCTCTTTAATGAAAATTTTTCTTAAGTTGTTTTAACAGATGTTCATTTGTTTTGTTGTGGCTTTATGCTTGGAAAATTGGGGAGGATAGTGATTGTTTCTAGAAAAGTCAAATGTTTTCAAAAAAATTCAATAGCCTTGTTGAAGTGGCTTTTCTAGTCAATTAAACGTAAAAAGGTTGATCAGACTAAGTAAATATGGATGCTATCAATCAAGATTAGGGAAAGAAAATGATCATTGAAACTTATATTAGAATCAATGTTTGTTGATCTTGTTGGAATGTGCCAGTTGTTCACTGGATGAACTTGACATTTTATTTATGCTCAAGCTTTTGATATATTACAGTGAAGAATAAGGCATGATTTTTATGCATTGTATATTATTTTTAAAGTCACTTTTTAATACTCTGCTCCCCCCCCTAAGCATTGCTTTAGTTTTTCCCACAAGCTTTGATATTTTGTGTCTTCATTTTTATTTAATTCAAATGTTTTACAAGTTCTCTGTGTATTCCACTTTGATTTCTGGGCTATTTAGAAGTATTTTGTTAAACTTTCAGATATACTTAAATAAGTTTAAATTTCAAATATGTTTCCTTTTCCAAATGTCACTCTTCCATTGATTTCTACCATAATCTGCATGATTTTAATGCTTTAAATCTGTTGCCGTTTTGTTTATGGCTCAGAAAAGGTTCTTTATTAGTAAATCTTCTCTGGGCACTTGAAAATAACATATATTTGGCAGTTATTGAGTGAAATTTATATAAATGCCAGTTAATTTGGTTGATAGTGTTGTTCAAGTCTTCTGTATGACTAACTTCTGTCTACTGCTTCTATTGGTATGGATACAGCTGCACTGAATTTTAGAACTATAACTGTGGGCTCCTGTGCTTCTCTTTTTAGTTCTATCAATTTTCATTTAATATATTTTGAAGTACTGTTGTCAGATTCATATAAATTTGGCTTTGTTGTGCCTTCTTAAATATTTAATCCTGGTTTCATCATGTAATATTATTTATCATTGGTTTATAGTCCTTGAAGTCTACATTTTCTGATATTAATAGAACCAATTCAGTTTTTTCATTAGTTTATATGATATAGTTTTTTCAATTATTTTATTCTAACTTAGTTATAGTGATACATTAAAAGTGAGTTTCTTATACAAAGCATATGTCTTTAAAATTTTTGACTGTGTTGCATCTTCACTGCTGTTCAGGCTTTTCTCTAGTTTTGGTGAATGGTGTTACTCTCTGCTTTCAGTGTGCAGGCTTCTTGTTGTGGAGGCTTCACTTAACGTAGAGCACAGGTGCTAGGGCACGTGGGCTTCAGCAGTTGTGGCCTGTGAGCTCCGTAAATATCACTGCCAGGCTCTAGAGCACAGGCTCAATAATTGTGGCACATGGGCTTAGTTTCCTCCATGGTAGGTGGGATCTTCCCAAATCGGGGATCAAGCCCATGTCTCTGGCATTGGCAGGCAGATTCTTTGCCACTGAACCACCAGGAAAACCCTAGAAAGCATACAGTTGGGACTTGCCTGATGGTCAAGAATCCACCTTGCAAAGCAGGGGACTTGGGTTCCATCCTTGGTTGGGGAACTAAGATCCTGCATGCCATGGGCCAACTAAGCCTGTGTGCTGCAACTAGAAAGCCTACATGATATGAGAAGATCCCTTGTGCTGCAACTAAGATCTCATACAACCAAATAAATAAACAAATGTTAAAAAAAAAAAAAAGCATATAGTTTGGTCTTTTTTTTTTTTTAATACAATCTGACAATTTCAAACTTTATATTATCTGTAATTTAACCATTATCTCTATTTCTGGCTTGTTACCTATGGTGGTGGTGGTTTAGTCCCTAAGTTGTGTTTGACTCTTGTGAACCCATGGACTGTAGCCCTCCAGTTTCCTCTGTCCATGGGATTCTCCAGGCAAGAATACTGGAGTGGGTTGCCTTCCTTCTCCAGCGGATCTTCCCAACCCAAGACTCAAATCTGTGTCTCCTGCATTGCAGGGAGATTCTTTACCAACTGAGCTACAAGGGAAGCCGCAAATTGTTAGCTTTATCAATTTAAAAATTTTTATTTATTGCTTTTTGATTTACAGTATTATATTTATCACAGTATATCTTGAAAAAATATCACATACCACGCTTTAATTTCCTCCTTCCTATCTTTTGTGCTATTTTTGTTTTACCTTTTGTTTCTACAATGCTTATAACTCTTTTCATACCCTGCTATCATTTTTACTTTAAAAACTCAATTGTCTTTACAGGGACTACAAAAGAGGAAAAAATGCATCTTTTATACTTATTCTATTTACTATTCTTGTTCTTTTTTTCTTTCTATAAATCCAAATTTCATTCTGTATTATCTTCATCCTTATGATCTATCTCTGAAATTTCTTATAGTGGAGGTCTTATGAAAATTAATTACTAGTTTTGTTTCCTGAAGCATCTTTATTTCATATTCATTTTTGAAAGATATTTTGCTGTGTTTAGTGTTCTAATTGAAGAATTAATTTTTTTCTTTTAATACATTACTGATGTCACTCCATTGTCTTCTGGCTTACATAGTTTTTGATGGGAAGTATTTTATGATTCTTACTTTTGTTCCTCTGTATGCAATATTTCTTTTCTTTTTCCTGCTTGCCTCCAACATTGGCTCTTAACTTTTTTCATAGCAATTTAATTATGATATGTTTCTCTATGTTTTGTACATCTTTAATACATTGGTTGGAGTTCTCTAAGATTCCTGGATCATTGGTTTGTTGTCTTTCACTATATTTGGAAACTGATTCATGATCTTTTCTGGTATTTTTTCTTCTCCTTTCTCTTTATTTCCCTCTATAAATCAAAGTACACACATTAGACCATTTGATAGTGTCCCACAACTCAGGATGTTTTGCTCTACTTTTAAAAATTCATTTTTCTTCTTATGTTTCATTTCAGATTTATATCAACCTACTTTTAGTTTAAAATTTCTTCCTCAGATGTGTCAAGAGCATCACAGTAATCTTCATCTTTGGGGGGCATTTATTTGGCTCATTTTAATAGTTTCTAATCTTTCTGTTGAAGTTTTTCATCTGTTCATGGATGTTCTTCACTTTTACCACCACATCCTTTAATTAAAGCATAGTTTTTATAAAGCCCTTGACTGATAATTTAAACATTTTGATAACTGCTCAATCTGCTGCTGTTGAGTGATTTATCTCTGGAAAATGGCTTTCTTATTACAGTACTTTGCCGTATAATTTTAGAATGTATACTGAACAATGTCAACTGAAGAACAGTAGAGTCTGAGATCAAGAGTATTTATATCTGGAGATGAACACAATTCTTTTTCTGTTACAATGGTAGTAAATGATTCAGTTGGGTTTGGGTTTTGTTGCTAACATTGTTGCCCTTCAAGTTCTTCAGTGAGGGATTGCCTAAATCATGTGCTTGGTGTGAGACCCACGGTGCTAGAACTTTTTTATCAGTTTTTCTGCTTTAACCTCAGCTTTCAGAATGTGTTTAATGACTGCAAAACAATGGGTCTTTTCTCTTTACGAGTGGTAATCATCTATTGCTATTACTCAGTTCTGGACTCACGGTAGGGGCAGGGAGTGGATTTTTGGTTTATCTGATGAAAGCTCAGTTGTAGACAGTATCTGTGCCCCTGAGGATCAGGAAGGGGGTTGTGGAATTATTCTTGTTTCTCTCATCTCAGTGACAGTCATATTTACACTTGTATTTGTAGAGGTTATTAAACAGATGAGATAATTTTGCTCCTCCTTGCTCCCAGCAATAGCACATCTCTGCTTTATACAGCACAGGATTGTGACTTATAAAGTCTTTGTAGTCCAAACCCTAGTGGCAGACATTTTTAATTCTATCACTTTCCCAGAAGCAGTGATCTTTTCTTGATTTCTGAGGTCAGAAAGCAAAGCTCTTAACTCTTCCCCAGAAGCTGATGAGATTTGCTTCTACACAAACATTGGATCTTTGCCTGGTCCCTGGTTAAAAGACAGTTTGCTGTCCCGTCCTCAGCAGTATAAAGCATTTTTCTTCCTAATGAGAAGAGCCCATGCAAATGCACCATGTCTTGAGACTGTTCTGCCTTCACTATGCCTGCAGCAGTTATGGGGGTATTTCTGGTTTCCTGCCCTGCTCTCATTCCTTTCCATGAGCCCTTATGTAGATTCGTAGAAAAGAGCTTATGAGTGAGTGCACACTGCCTGTGTCTGATGCCCCCAGTTATTCTAAACTTTTATGCTGCTTCAAATTCATCCTTTAGGATTTCATTAAAATTTTTGATGATTTCTTCTTACCTGCAATGCTCGCTTCTGGAGCACATATACTAAAATTGGAATGATACAGAGAAGATTAGCATGGCCCCTGAGCAGGGATGACATGCAAATTCATGAAGTGTTCCGTTTCTTTTTTTTGGACTTGCCTGGTGCCTCAGATGGTAAAGCCTCTGACCCGGGTTCAATCCCTGGGTCTGGAAGATATCCTGGAGAAGAAATCGGCAACGCACTCCAATATTCTTGCCTGGAAAATCCCATGGATGGAGGAGTCTGATAGACTACAGTCAATGGGTCACAAAGAGTCAGACAGGGCTGAGAGACTTCACTTTCACACCTGCTACACCAAATATTTCCTCTGTGCTCTGCCAAAGTGAAGAAAGTTTGTGTCCTGTCTTACATTAGAGGAGCTCGCCACTTTTTGGAGCTTAGTTTACTTTGCTGTCTGACTGCCTCAATCTCTGATGGGTTCAAGGAAAGTTATACTTTTATCAGTTCAGTGCTCATTCATGTCCGACTCTTTGCTACCCCATGGACTGCAGCACGCCAGGCTCCCTGTCCATTACTAACTCCCAGAGCTTACTCAAACTCATGTCCATCAAGTCGGTGATGCCATCCAACCATCTTATCCTCTGTCATCCCCTTCTAATTCCGCATTCAATCTTTCTGAGCATCAGGATCTTTTCCAATGAGTCAGCTCTTCGCATCAGGTGGTCAAAGTATTGGAGTTTTAGCTTCAGCATCAGTCCTTCCAATGAATATTCAGGATTGATTTCCTTTAGGATTGACTGGTGTCATCTCCTTGCAGTCCAAGAGACTCTCAAGAGTCTTCTCCAACACCACCATTCAAAAGCATCAATTCTTCAGCACTCAGCTTTCTTTATAGTCCAACTCTCACATCCATACATGACCACTGGAAAAATCATAGCTTTAACTGTAGAGACCTTTGTTGGCAAAGTAATGTCTCTGCTTTTTAATATGCTGTCTAGGTTGGTCATAGCTTTTCTTCCAGAGAGAAAGCATATTTTAATTTTATGGCTGTAGTCAACATCTGCAGTGATTTTGGAGCCCAAGAAAATAAAGTCTGTCACTGTTTCAATCATCTCCTCATCTATTTGCCATGAAGTGATGGGATCAGATGCCATGATCTTAGTTTTCTGAATGTTGAATTTTAAGCCAATTTTTTCACACTCCTCTTTCACTTTCATCAAGAGGCTCTTTAGTTCTTTGCTTTCTGTTATACGAGTGGTGTCATCTGCGTATCTGAGGTTGTTGAAATTTCTCCCGGCAATCTTGATTCCAGCTTATGCTTCATCCAGCCCGGCATTTCGCATGTTGTACTCTGCATTTAAGTTCAATAAGCAGGGTGACAATATACAGAGACTTGACATACTCCTTTCCTGATTTGAAACCAACCTTTTGTTCCATGTCCAGTTCTAACTTGCTTCTTGACCTGAATACAGATTTCCTAGGAGGCAGGTCATGTGGTCTGATATTCCCATTCTTTAAGAATTTTCCACAGTTTAATGTGATCCACACAGTCAAAGGCTTTGGCGTAGTCAATAAAGCAGAAGTAGATGTTTTTCTGGAACTCTCTTGCTTTTTTTGGCGATTCAATGAATGTTGGCAATTTGATCTCTAGTTCATCTATATTTTTATAGATTATCCAATATTTTCTTATTTTTAGGATGAGAGCAATGTTCTCCTTTGGCTTTGTACATCCTAAGCAGAAATGGAAATCTATGAAACATTTTAAAAATAAAATATGTTTGTTGTTGAGGGATATATTTTCCTTCATCGTAGAAGTTCAAAATAGACACTGGAAATTCCTATTATAGCACAAAACAGAATCACTCCCCAGATATGTAGGTAGGGATAAACCAAACTACAAATCTACAATCTGGCTAATATAGCCATCCACAAACAGAGGAGAAAAAAACCAAAAAATTATTTTTGAAAAATAATATAACAGTACAACAAGGAATGTTCATTCTGTGCATAAAAGGGGGAAATTAACAGTTATATAAGTGTGAGATAGTCTGGGTTAAGTAAAAGTTAATAATTTTTTACCTAGAAACCTCATGTTTTTAATATGTTAATGTATACTCTAGATATCTAAAAAATATCTACTTAGTAGTTTTAATCTTATGTGGTCAATAAATCTCATTCCCCACCAATAGAACAAAGAATTCCCTAGTACACAATGTAAGATATGCTAGTTCAGATATTTCTAACTTTGTAGGCATTGAATTTTTTGTAAGATTGCTTCATTTTTATGACCTTAATATTGTGTTTAATTCTTTATGTTCCAGTTCTATCTTGATGAAATTTCTTACAAAGTGATAAATCAGTATATTGTAAAAAAAAAAAAAAAAATGAAACAAAGTGTTGACAATATGACTCATTTTATATTAGCAAACTTTAGATGAATTCTATCATATTTAATACAAAATTTAATTTTATTCCCCTTGCATTCTCTTTAGTCATATCAACCATACTGTGAATGCTGCTGCTAAGTCACTACAGTCGTGTCCAACTCTGTGCGACCCCATAAAGGGAAGCCCACCAGGCTCCCCCGTCCCTGGGATTCTCTAGGCAAGAACAGTGGAGTGGGTTGCCATTTCCTTCTCCAATGCATGAAAGTGAAAAGTGAAAGGGAAGTCGCTCAGTCGTGCCCGACTCTTAGCGACCCCATGGACTGCAGCCTACCAGGCTCTTGCATCCATGGGATTTTCCAGGCAAGAGTACTGGAGTGGGGTGCTGTTGCCTTCTCCAACACTGTGAATAAGTCAAGTTAAATTGGGAATAAGTCAAGTTAAATTGGGGCAGAATCATGTTTGGGCTTCTGTTGCTGAGGTAATTTTTTATGTCATATCCCAAAGAACCCTTTCAAAATATCTTTGGTAATTTTTATACCAAGAGATAACCACTATTTGTGTTGTAAACGATGGGACTGGTAAATAGGTGAAATGATCTTACTAATAGACTACTTTGATACCTCAGTAATATGTTTATTCTGCAATGAGTCAATATACTCATCTTATGCTGCCTGAATTATACTCCACAATATTTAAAATTTTTTATCATTTCACTTATAAGACAATTTATTTATTCATAATTAATTAAATATTTGGATTCACCATCAATTTACAGGACCAGCAAGGAATAATGGATTTATTATATCTGACTATACTGATTATGTACTCTACCAGTAAGAAGTGAAATGAAATGTTTAAAATGTAAACACTACTTTGAAGTAAAGCCTGTAAAGCCACTATGTGTGTGTAAATGACTAACTATTGACCAAACTTTTGTTTCTCTATTTAAAGTTTTGCCCATGATATCTGCTATAAAATATATTTTAGGCTAAAATGTACACTTTTCTATCTGCAGCGTATTGCACAAACATATTTTGTATCTTAGCTACTTCTGTGCCCAAGAAATAGTTTCAAAAGAAACAGTTAATTTCAGAATTAAAATGGTTAACCATGGGAAAATAAAAAATACGATTTTAAAGGGTCAGGTAATTGATATTTATTATAGTTGACATCATGCATTTCTTTTTGCATTTGACCTATTTGTTAGACATTTGTTTCAAATGATACGCCACACCAGAAGGATCAATCAGATAATTCATAGACAATTTCCATCTTCCATGGCCAAGTGAAATTTCTTAACTCAAGACGTATAAAATATTTTTTCTGTAGAAAAAAAGATATAGCTAAATAAACCTCATTTTAAAACTTTAACATTTACAGCAAAAATTTGAATGCTATATCACAGTGTTCTAATTATCCCTATCATAGGATTGACTGTCATATTATTAAAGATCATCCTATTGATGTTTAATTCTGAAGTAACTGATAAAATTTCAGAAGGCATGAATAAAGCAGAGATAACTATCTTTGTAAGCTATAGAAGAAATAAAACTTCAGAAAATCAAGTTACCAAAAAAAGGTCACTTAAAGTATCAAGTTTACTTAAATATAGTAATTTGATTAATATGGGTTAATTATACTCTGGTAAACTGTTAAGTATTGAGACATTTCAAAAAGTAAGCTGATTAAATCTACAACAAGCATGGCTGCCATCTTGTGGGGACAGGAAATAATGTAGTGAGGGGCCAATCTCAGTAAAGAACCTCTGTTGGCTTGTGAGTCATCATTTGACCTCCCTATATCAACTTCTTGGTATTTAATGTTAATATTCCACTTTAAAATTCCATATCAACATCTAGACAGAACAGATAAAAGGTCTAAAGTAAAAGAGGTCTACCAATATATATAACTGAACTCTTGTTACTGAAATTTCAACATCATGGCTAACGTATGGACAGTGGAAAAGTTATGAAATTCAAGGTTTTGACTTGAATTAACTTTAATAATAGATGAGTTTGATAGAGTGCTTATATTTTAAAAATTATCAAATAATCTAGTTGCAAAATTTGGTTGGAATTTGCATCACATTGAGTTAGAAGAAAATATGACTTTGCTCTGGTAAAGCAGCTTTACAGATTTAGGGAAAGCTTTGAAAGGGAGGAAGGAATTAAGATATTAATGTGGAGGGAAGGAAGGAAAGAAGGAAGAAAGATAGGAAGGAAGGAAGGGAGTGTCACCAATCACTAGTGTTATGGGTAAAACAGTTTGACAGAGTAGAAAGTGATGAGTCTTGCAAGGCTGACCTAAAAATAAAAGAACATAGTATACCCAGTGTGAATATGTTATTATGGTATACAGGAATATGTGTAAGAATGATTTTCTTGGAGCATATTTAAAAGTAAAAAAATGTGTTTTCTAAGTTCAAGTCCTTAAACAAATTATCAGTACAACTTCTAGGGCTAAGTTTCTCATCTTTTTCTAGAAAACCAGACACTGAATAATAGAGGCCTTAAGTTCCCATTGAGTTCCTAACTTCTTTGATCTACATAGTATAAAAGTTGCCTTTTCAGCCTCTCAAACAAACAAAAATTCCTTTTGCACTTCTGCAAATGAACAAGTCAATTATAATTTTACGGTCATAATTTATTACTACTTGCATATATAGTCAGTTATCGCTCTTATAGATTTTTTTCCTTAATATTTATGATAAAGTTACATGATACTTAGACATCTTTTGTGTGCCTATCTGTATTTATAATACTAATCATACACTTATGGTGAATTAGAAAGAAGGACCAAAAGGCATTATACTCCATTTATTTTCTATGATATTCAAATTAATTTTCTACTAATTTTTAAGTACACTTCTCATATATTTACAGATTTTTATGCTAAAACAAAATAAATCTCTCGAGTAACTGAATATTATTGAAGAGTTCTTTAAAAATGATTAATGTAAGTTGACTTACTGATGTTTTAACATCCTATGAGCAGTTAATTTTTAAAGTTAAGACACTGGTATTTTTAGTATTTTTTTAAAAGTGAAAATGAAAAATTTGTATGTTCCCAGTATTTTCATTAAGTTGCCTTCTTTACACATAGTACATTGTAACAATTAAAGGAGATTGTAATTTCATGTCTCCTCAACAATAAATGAACATGCCTCCAAAATTATGTTCTTTCATAAAAATCATTATATTTTCCATTTTAAAGTTGCTAAGATTATCGAGCATTTCTTCAAATTATTGATGTTCACATCACAACTAATGACTGAATGAAGTGACAGTCTTCACATCACATAGAAACAATAAATTCATAAATCATAGTTCAATTACATTTTTATTCCAAAAATTAATCATTGGTTATAAAACTTTGGTAAATGAAAGCCCTGTTTTTTTTTTCCAAAATGTTATAATGTCACAGTTTTGAATTTCAGTGCAGCAAACTACTTGTGTGATAACGCATGAATTACAGCTAAACTTAGCTGTAATTAGCCTTTACTAGACTAACAAATAGACTTCATCAAAAGCCTATATGAATTTGTTAATTTTTCCCTCTAGAACTTAACATCCAATTTACAGATTAAAAGGCTGACTAAATATTAGATCATAATATGCAATTTTCTAAAATAGAAAATATAGTTAACATAAAAATTAAAAATGTGTTTAAATTTATATTCTACACAAAATCTATTAATTAGAACTCACTGGACACAGAAATTATTTGGATGGAGGATTTTAGAATGATGAAAATGTTTTCTTCCTAATACACTAGAACAGATTTCCAATAGAGAAGATAGTATCAATTGTCTGTATTTAGCTACCTCCAGCAATGACATTTATTAAGCAAGGATGGGGCCAGATAATGTTTTGTAGTTCCTCCTAGTTCTCTGATTCTAAGATATTAAAGTGTTTTTTCCATGTTAATAGCTACTTCACAATTTTTTCTTGGTTGGGCATATACTAACTCATCAATTTATAAAATGTCCTTGTGAGTAATAAAATATAATAGAAGAAAGCTATGAGGAGATATGTCCATTTTTCCAAAGACTTCATAATCTATAACAACAAAATATGATCCATGAAATTGAAACTGAACCCTTTAAAAAGTAAAATGATATCAAGAAGATCAATAAAATCAATATTGAAACAATGTATACTAATAGAAAAAATAAAGGAATGATGAAAATTGATAGGAATTAATCAGTGGTTCGGAGAAGGTGATGGCACCCCACTCCAGTACTCTTGCCTGGAAAATCCCACGGATGGAGGAACCTGGTGGCCTGCAGTCCATGGGGTCGCACAGAGTCGGACACGACTGAGCGACTTCACTTTCACTTTTCACTTTCATGCATTGGAGAAGGAAATGGCAACCCACTCCAGTGTTCTTGCCTAGAGAATCCCAGGGACGGGAGAGCCTGTTGGGCTGCTGTCTATGGGGTCGCATAGAGTCGGACACGACTGAAGTGACTTAGCAGCAGCAGCAGCAATCAGTGGTTGCTTCTTAAAAGCACTGATTTATGCCAAATTCAGAAGAAGGTGATGAATTTCAAGTAAACCAAGGGGCTCTATGTAAAATGATGTGACTAAAATATGAATAAGCTACAGTCCTCACGCTCAAGGTGTCAGTGGTGTAGCTCAGAATTTGTCCCGACTCTAATACAAAAGTAGAGTGTGCTGTGAAAACACAGGAAGATGAGTTTATTCCGTATGCTGTTGTTTAGTCTCTAAGTCATGCAGGACTGTTTTACAACCGCATGGACTGTAACCCACATGCCTTCTATGTCCATGGAATTTCCCAGGCAAGAATACTGGAATGGGTGGCCATTTCCTTCTCCAGGGGATCTTTCCAACCAACAGATTGAAACCAATTCTCCTCCATTACAGGTAGATTCTTTATAGCTGAGCTGCCAGAGAATCCATTTATTCCATATGATTCCCATGTTAAAGGACTGGATATGACTTCATGGGTATAATTTGAACTAAGCCCTTGAAGTGGCTGAGGAGAGTGGTTGGGGGGCTGAATAGGTGCCCTTTCAACAGAATTGTTAACTTAAGTAACAATATGGTAGCACATTTCCCAGAATGTTCAGTTAAAAAATACACAACGTGAATGAAAGAAATCATCTCACAGAGGTGATGATATACAATTATGTTTGGCGAAATAATAGCCTAATACACCAGACTAGAGAGAAGTGCTCAAGCGAGAGTGTAAAAAGAAGAGATTTGCCAAATTTGGAGATAAGGGAGGGCTCCAAAGGTTGAGGAGTTTGATATCCATAAATGCCAAGTAGCAACATTCCCCAAAGATTCCAATTATAATTGAAATATTAGGCCTGTTTATACCTGGCCTCAACTACTCACTTGGTTTCCTTAACACATCTCCAGTCTGAAATGAGGCCAGACTGGATACAAGTTAACCATTAGAAGAAAGGAAGTCACAATCCTCAGGATTTTAAGGAGAATGCTTGCAGAAAATCCTTTCATTCTGGTACTGGGAGGCTGTCATTCAGTACTTTCTCACCTCTTTCCATGGAGAAGCAACCAACTTCCTCATTCTGCATTAATGTATACGGTCTGTGGCGAGCTAGCTAATGTAATGTTTTTATCAAATGTTTCACTGAAGCATGCATTTTGTTTCACGTAATTGTTAAATTTTTAAAATGTCAAGATCTTCTTTATCTTTTTTCTATCCCGACTGCCTAAAAAATACTCTGGAGACAGAAAAAAAAATCACTGTATGAAAGGTAATTAGCACGCCCTCTCCTTTCATATATATATATATATATATAACTTTATAATTGAAATCTCATTAAAAGCTTTCTAGGTCTCCTTTTCCCTTAGTGACCAGGTGTCCCTAATTTGTTTTTAACCGATGTGACTAATTCCAGGCAAAGACTAGAAAAAGTCTGATACCTGTTGGAGAATTGCAATAACAAGGTTAAATAAGTGGGGTGGCTTTTTTAGGTTGGCTTTAACCTCCTTAAGGAAAAAAAAAAAAAAAAAAAAGGTTTCAACGTCTTTTCTCTTGGAGTCCTGCCTTTTTCTCAGTCCCGGTTGAAGATTCCAAGGGAAATGAGAGCACTATTTTGTTTCTCCCTTGTATTGCAGATAGGGGGAGGAGGTGGTTATTAGAGAGAAGCTCTTCCTCTCGGTTTTCCCCTCTCCGCCTGATAGCACCGCTCTCTCGCGGGCTCGCTCGTTCTCCTAGGTGATCCATTTCTAGGCAACGTGGGTCTAGCGTTGAAGCTGCCAGGCTCGCTCCTTGCTCGCTTCCTGCATCCCGCCAGGCGAACCGCTCCAAAAGCATCCTGCAGCCCGCGGCAGCTTCCCTCCTCCGGCCCGGCCCCGCTGCTAGCACCCGGCTCAACTCCCCCGCCACCGCGCCCCAGCGAACCGGCTCCGCGGGCCCGCCTCGCCGAACTCCGCTCCCGCCTCGCGCAGAAAGGGAATTTTCTCTGCATTACTATCTGCATTACCTTGAAGTTCACTTTTACTACCCCTCTTGGAGAGGGTTTCCCCCCCCCCCCCTACTGGAATCTGGCTGTTCCGCTCGGAATCTCCTAATCTTGCCACTTAGATTTTATTTTGGCAGCGAAGACCAGCGATTCTCCGCGGGCCGTTGGGGCGGGGGGGAGGGGGGCTTTTTCGGTGGGGGGAGGGGGAGGGGAACATCCGGCGTGAGGCGGGGGGTTGGGGGGGTGGTCTGTTGGAAGTTGCGGCGGAGCTGGGACCGGAGACCCGCGGCCCCGGCGCAGCGATGGGGATGGTCTGAGCTCCAGCCTCTCCCCCTTGCCCGAGAACAACGAGGCTGAATACATTTTTAAAAAGCCAAACTGCAAACAACTCTGGCGATGCCAAAATTCCCCTCCAAGTGACACGGCTTCGCGAAGGAGGTTTCCTCAGGCTGGGCTCTTTCTGTTACTCGCTCTGCCTTCCTCAGCGACGATTAAAAGCTTTGGTCTGGTTATAGGAATTTAGGGGGGAAAAAAAAGGAAAAGAAAAAGAAAAAGCTTGTGCTAAACTATCGTGACCTCAAACTCTTTGGACTTTTATATATTTATTTTTAACATCGAAAGAAAATACATCCTAAAAGAGAATCAGCCTAGGAGGAGATGGAAGTTTTCCCCTTGCTCTTGGTTTTGTCCGTCTGGTGGTCTCGAACCTGGGACTCGGCGAATGCGGATTCGATCATTCACATCGGTAAGAAAGGGCTGGTGCTGCCCGTGGGTACTTTGACCGTTTGGTTTCGCAGACGTTTTCCCTTTGCTTCCCCCTCTCCGCCCTCTGTGTGGCTCGTTGGCGGTGGCTTCGGTTCATTGCCCCTTCCCGCTACCCTTCCCTCACACTTGTGCAGTTTTCTGGAAGGATGTGGATGCTGAACCTGGACTTGTGCTGTTGTTTCGCGGTGAATCCTGGAGCGTGGGCTGGATGCGTGGGGTCTCAATTTACCTCAGCGTGCGTGTGTGCCGGGGAGCGCTGGGGGCTTCTAAATGTGTGAGGAAAGGAAGTTTCATCGACTCTACCTTCCATATTCTTTCCCGGATGCATATTTGCTCCATTAAAAAAAAAAAAAAAATATATATATATATATATCTTTGGGGGGAACAGAGAGTCATCTGCGAAGCGAAAAGAGCTGGGGTGGGAGATGGGGGTGGGCGGTGGGGGTGGGCGAGAGCTCCCTTCGGATCGAACAGGTGGTTTTGCAACGTGAGCGGGCCGCGTTCGCCGCAGCGCGTGCGGCGGTGACGGGGTGCTGGCGGCGCCCCCAGCCCCCTGCTCTTGTTGCTGTCCTCTCGGCTTTGCGGTACTCGCGCCGAGTAGCCGCCACCGTGACGGGAGGGGCCGGCGGCCGTGTCGCCGAGGACCGGGAGCCGCGCACCTCGCTGCCCGGCTCGCGCTCGCCGGCCCTGGCCTCCGGCGCCGGGGGAAAAGCGGGAGCAGAGGCGCGCGGGCTGCCCTCGTGGGCAGCCTCGCAGACACCTGCCTCGCCTCGCCGTCAACTCGCGAGTTGCAGCGCTAGGCCGAGAGCAAAGGCGCTGGGGCTCGGGGTGGCCTGACTCCGGGAAGGACGCCGAGCCGGCTTGGAGATGCTTGTGGCCCCACCTATTGGCAACCAGACGGGCCGGGACTGGCCGCGGCGGGCGCTGGCGCGGGGGCGGGCGCGGGTGGGGGCTGCGCGTCATTATCATGCACCGCGCTCGCGGCTTCAGGCTCCAACTCTTCTCACTTGCTAATCCGTGAGAGCTGAACGGAGACGGGCTCTTGCAGCCTGCTCTACGTTAATGCGATGATTTCCTTTTCGGAAATTCGCGTCCGCGGGCCAGCGAGGTTCAGTAGCGCTGAGGAGAGGCCCCTCTTGGGGAATTTTTCTGGGCACAAGACTTTTATCTGTCCACACGGTTTGATGGTCTGCAAATTGAGGCGACAGATGGGTCGCAGCATCTCCCCATTCCGTCCCCCTGCTCCTCCCCCGAGCAACACACACAGACAGGCACGCGCGCGCGCATACCCCTTCTTCCCCCCAACACACACACACACACACACACTTACGTTCTGAAAGGGGAACCTAGTGCGGGTGGAGGTTGTGTCTGCCCTAGCCAGGGATTTCTGGTGTGTGAACCCGCGGAGGTCAGCCTCAGCTCCAGGGGGCTCCCTCTCTTGGTCTCAGAGGCTGTCTTGTAAACATGTCTGCCATTCTCTATCGTTTATATCAATAGAACCATATAGGTTCCTGTGCGAGGAGTAGTAAGGTCAGGGTTCAGAAAACCTTGTACGTAGTCATTTAGTAAATTAATCACTAGATAGCTTGCCTACTAGATCACAGTTTGCTTGGGGGCAACAGTGCCTGTGGGTTCAGAACTTTTCAGGGAGAAATTGTGGCCTCATTGAGAGGTTCAGTAATGTTCGGATAAGAGTTCAGAAATGACGTATCCTCTGTTAAAGAAATGACGTACATTTAATTTATATCCAGTTGTAAATGACTGAAGCAGGAATACAGATTTATATTATCACAGTACCTTTACATTCACATTGTGTTTACGAGTTTCTGCCTTATGCTCCTCATTGCTCAGAAGCGAGGGTGTGGGTAAATGCTTATTTTATTGCTTATTCAGTGGTCTACACAATAAGTACTTTACTTGCAAACACCTGCAGCTGTTACTGTCCTCTACCAGGTAAATACTATCTTGCAATGCAGTCTGGGTATTTGTTTCAAAATAGAACACAACTATTGTATTTTTTCCTTTGAGGTCTATCAGTCAGTATGACATGGCTTACTTATTTATAACCTGACCTGCCACCCCAAGTTACTGTGTACAAATTAGAGATTTCTTTAGAAAGCTGATTGTATGCATTAAATGTATATATTGATATTACTGAAATAAATATTTAATTCTCAGATAATTTGACTTGAATTCATTTAGTACATTACACAAGAGAATTACCTTCTTTATAGACTACCTAATATTGCCATGAAACTAGCAAATTGATGGTTGTTTCAGATGCTTCATATCTTTTATAACATACTGAAAAATGTTACCTCCTAAATTAAAAAAAAATGATCAAGTGTAATTTATGTTCACGTCAGAGGTTAAAATCCTCTTTCTCTTCCACCCCCATCCTAGCTAAACTATAATGAATTAAAAACTGACTAGCTATGTCAAAATTTTTAAAGTATCAGTTAATAGTCTTTGGATCAGCTTACTTGGTTGAGTAGGAAAAGATAATTATCTTTAGGGGGGTAGTCTTCATTTAAGTATTTAATTGTGAGAAATATGCTTATGGCAAACATATTTTAGGACTAAAGGGATAAAAGTGATGAAACTGGAGGGGAAGTGAATATTTCAACTCTATAGATATAAAGAGATATGCAGAAATGAAAGGTTTTCACAGCCTCATGTGATGTGTTCAGGTAGAAAGTAGCTGCAATATGTAGTTCAGGCGAGCTGGAAAGATAAAAAGACACTGCTCTAATAGGTTCTTTAAATATTGAATCTTTTTGGTATTGAACCAAAGTGTGTGTATGAAAACCGTCTCTTCTTCCTCTTTGTTTTTATTTCATGCAGGTATTTTTTAATAAAATCAATTGTATATTTTAAATTCATATGTTTTTGAGCACATTAGTTGACTGCAATGATGAGATATAATGGTTAAACTCTAATAATTTAAATGAAAATATTTATTAGTCAAAATGAACTAATGTAATTACTTTGAATTTCTGTTAAATTGTATTTTAAAGATAATTGATAATTAGAATATTCTTGTTTCATACACATGTACATGCAATACATGCACAGTGTTTGGAAATAAATCACCTCAGTTGTGATCTTCTTTGCCCCCCACACAAGGAAAGGTCTTTTGACGTATAATATCTGTGCAATTTTGAATTATGCTTCTACTTTGAGCTTGTGCATTGATTGAGTAATTTCATCAGACTCACATTACTTGATTGCTTAGAAGTTTCCTAATGATCTGCATTCTGTAGGAAGAACCAAAAAGTCGTGAGTGGAATGGCAATGATGTTGTGTTTTATGAGGCTATTCAAAAGTCGCTCTGATTTATGTAGCTAGAAAGCTCCAAAGTCTTTGAGATTAGCCACGCTGACTGCTATTTTCTTCATACATCAGTCGTCCCACACTCTTTACTCCCTAAACACAACAGGAGTTTAGAGCACTGCTTTAATTAAGCAGGGATTAGGTGGCATTTCCAGTCAACCGCACAGTTTGTGTCTTGCTTCATATCTAATACAGAGGATCTCATGTTTTAACAGTTTAATGTGTGCTCATTTCTTATCTGGTTCCTGTGCCCACAGAACTGATTGAGATGAGCCATCCTCAGTTACATATCTCTACAAGGGAACACTCAAACAGTGTACTTATTCATATATTACAAAAACCACAAGCGTATTTTTATTGCTATCGGTCATGGTAAAATACCTTATGCCAACAGGGAATATAAATAAAGCACTTATGCATGTTTTTCTCATAAGCAAATGATACTTTGTCCTCTGAGACCATAATCATCAACTATGACATGTTTGAGAAGCCTAAGACAATTCACAGAATGTTTTCATCATGAGAAAGTTTAAAGTACAAAACTGATGGGTGAATAAAATGTGTCACCACATTATAAACATTATAAATATAATTGATGGCAAGTTTAAAGCATCAATTTTCATTACTGCTGCACTGAGGACAATTTTATCAAATAGAGAATGTTGTGGCATTTCCAGAAGTTGTACTGTGTCTTCTGTCAAATTGTTTTTTTTTCAACTCTTCACATGATTTGCATTGGTTAATGACAGCCTTCAGGAGTCATCAAGAACTCTCTACTGTATAAGACATTTCAGTAATTTAAGTTATCCTTTTATGATTTACAATAGTTGTTTGCTTCCTAAGTTATAGATAAGTTATATTATAAACTTCTAGAGAGTATTAAGAAGTAACTTCTGGATATAAAATTGGGGTATACTTTATAATGTATACTTTTTTGTATCAATAATACAGTTATTTGAAGTGCAATTCAGATGTGCATTAAGTTAGACAGTGTTATTAATCAACAATATCAACTGTGACATGATTAATAAGCCATTACACTGAGGACCTTTGCTTTCTACTCCAAGTGAAATGTACATCTGATAAGTAGCTCCTATAAATTTTAATTCAAATATGAATAAAAATCAAGATCATTAACTTTCAACTTAACAATATAAACCAGTTGAGGTTATTAAGAGTAATGGAAGGTGCATTATATTTAATTCTAATCGCTAAGGCTCAGTTCACCATACTGCAAGTTTATCTCAAAAATATGTAATTTTAAAACCACATTTTAATGCAGAAGGTTGTTTCCCTTCACCTGCATGCAATACTTTAGTATTAAAAAGTAAAGTATTTGGTGCTCCTATTAGATTTTCATGATATTTCAGACAATAGCATATTGGTGAGTAGTGTTACTTAGGTTGACTACAAATATAGTGTTTATTAGAAGTTACATTTGTGGCCCTATAAAGATAATTTTGCCATTAGGTGTCACTGCATTCTGAGCTGTTTCTTTGTAGTCCTACTTGAAAATCAAATGAATTATTTTTCTTTTTTAATTTTAGGGAAAAGATGCCATTTCATTAGGATTGTGATACTCTAGGGTACAGGTGGTCTTTATTTTCAAACGAGAAAAAGAAATGCTATCCCCGACTCTTGTAAGAATTTAATTCTAGGACATATCAACATTCTATATTATCTAGATTCGATTGCTGGATTTAGTGGTGTAAATTTTTCACAAAATTAAAATACAGCAGAAATATACTCTTACACTTGTACTATCTATGGAAAAACTACAATTCCAAATAGTATGTAAATACGCTTACTAGTGCTGGTCTAAACAGACATTATGGCAACCCACTCCAGTACTCTTGCCTAGAAAATCCCATAGACAGAGAAGCATTGGTAGACTACAGTCCATGGGATCGCAAAATGTCGGACACGACTGAGAGACTTCACTTTTTCAAACAGACACTAGTAACTGGTTAACTAGGGAACATTTTGGGTCCCAAACTGATTGATGTTTATAACATGAAACACATACAGAGCTGTGAAAAAGAAAATGGGCACAAATATAAATATATTTACAAATGTCAACCATTGAATTTTGTGAATGATCATGTATATTTTCAGATAATTTTGGCATGGGAAGTATGAAGTTTTATGTATTATATCAGTTTCTTCCACACACACACCACCACCACAACTACCACTACCACAAGCACCATCAGGTTTGTGTGCTAATATGAAACCAGTGTCTATTATCAAGTAGAAGTTTTCCTGTTTATTTGACTTGTTTAAGAGGCAAAAATCTTTCTTTTGGCATATCCTATTATAAGACTAATGGAGAATGAAACTAAGGTCAACTTTGACCTGGTATATTAGTTTTAACGTTGGCAAATCACATAATTAGAGAATGGAATACTGGGTTAAATGAATGAACAGTTTATCATATTATGTTAGACCTTGCCCTGTGCCAATATTTAATAGACTAGTTGGAATAATATATTATTAAAATTCATAGTAAAAATGATCAGATGGATATCTGAAGGATAAGGGAAAAAAAACTAGAGTAATTCTGGGATTGGTTATTAAGAAGGCATCTGTGGAGTTAGGTCATTTCAACTGGTGAATTTTAGCATTTAGATGTGGACAGAAATTTTAGAAAATGTGAAAAACAGAAGGAGGATATAAGACAGTAAACAGTGTTCTGGATTAGAATTTTGAGTGTTTAGGGTTAAGTGCCAATTTTACCAATAACTTATTGAACTATATTAGGAAGCTATTTATTTTATTTAGTCCTCATTTTTATTAACCCTAAAACAAGCTTTAGATTAATGTTCATTTAAGCTCTACAGTTACGTGACCTAAAATAAAGACAAATTCCTATATTTCAGAAGAGATACAGTCAAGTATGGTTCAAACAGCCATTTTTAATAGTTAGGTTTAGCGTGAATTGAAAAAAATACAAGGGGAATAGGTGGATCACAGAACCTTAAACCTTCAAATTAAGGACCCCTTAATATGAAGATGACTTCCCTGGTGGCTCAGACGGTAAAGCGTCTGCCTAGAATGCGGAAGACCCAGGTTCAATCCCTGGGTGTGGAAGGTCCCCTGGAGAAGGAAATGGCAATCCACTCCAATATTCTTGCCTGGGAAATCCCATAGATGGAGGAGCCTGGCAGGCTACAGTATAGGGTCACAAAGAGTCAGACACGGCTGAGCGACTTCACTTTCACTTTGAATATGAAGATTTTTTGGTATTAACAAGAATTATTGTATATTTGTTAATCAGACATTCTAGATAACTTCAGTATCAGAAGGGAGAGCTGGGTTTTTTTTTTTTTTAATTTAATTTAATTTTTTAACTTTACAATATTGTATTGGTTTTGCCATATATCAAAATGAATCCGCCACAGGTATACATGTGTTCCCCATCCTGAACCCTCCTCCCACCTCCCTCCCCATACCATCCCTCTGGGTCGTCCCAGTGCACCAGCCGCAAGCATCCAGTATAGTGCATCGAACCTGGACTGGCGACTTGTTTCATATATGATGATATTATACATGTTTCAATGCCATTCTCCCAAATCATCCCACCCTCTCCCTCTCCCACAGAGTCCAAAAGACTGTTCTATACATCAGTGTCTCTTTTGCTGTCTCATATACAGGGTTATTGTTACCATCTTTCTAAATTCCATGTATATGCATTAGTATACTGTATTGGTGTTTTTCTTCTTATTTTACATTTTGTGTTTGTTTTCTCTAGGGTTAGTATTTAGATGTTACATACAGTGCTAGTGTATCCCGCAATACTAGTGTACTTTCAGGATGACTGGAGGAGTGAGTAGTCATGTTCTAACCAGCAGGGACTACAGGAGCCCTTAGAATTTACCAAGTCGAAGTGCATCAGGAATATTAGAATGCATTTGGCGCCACTCAAAAATGTAGTGTATAAAAGAAACAGCCAGTGTTTCTTCAGTGTTTTCATTGTTTTGGATTCCTGCCCCAGGTATTCCTGCTTTTACCTTACTGTTGTTCAGGAAATGGTTGTCATTGTGAAGCTGAGGCTGGGTTTACTCATTGAAAGCCTTCCTGAGTGAATAGAAGGAAGCCACAGGCAAGCACAAGGAGCTCACAAAAAGCCTCCCTGTGTGTTAAACATTTTAAAATTACTCTATAATCAAGATCATTATTAACAGATATTTTTATTCATGAAAAAAGATTGTTATTATTTTTATTAAAACAACTGTAAAATTTTTTTTCATCCCCAGATAATTCAAAGTAGTTTTTAAAATAATAATTTTATTGCTCTGAATTTTATTTTATTGCTCCGAATACTTGATTTTTCCCAAGTAATCTTGAAAACGTGATTGTTTCATTATCAAAATCATTATAATTCTTTAAGTTAGTTCCTTAAACCCACAGGGTAAGGTATATATTATTATCAATATGCTGTATGTATGCTCTTTGGGAGAATAGTATATCATCCAACAGACATTGGATGATATGAACTACTGTTCATATGAACTTTATGAACTACTGTTTTTTAGGTCCTGGATTTAAAATGTCAAACAAGTAAACTAATATGCCCTTATATTTAAGTAATTGCACTCTCATGGGGGTAGCAGCCAGATAAATAAGGAAATACATGTTATAATGTCAGGTAGTGATAAATGCTTTTAAGAAAAATGAAGGAATGGCACTGTATTTTGAGTAGGGTGGTCTGGTAAGACCTCCTGAAGAGATGATTATTGGAGCAGAGACTTGATTCCAAAAAAGGAAATTAGCCATGTGGGTATCTGATGAAAAAGGATTTCAGCCAGAGGGCATAGCAAAGGCAGCTGCCCTGAGATAAGACACTAAGGAATCTGCTTAATTCATTTAAGGAACATCTTAAAAGTCAGTGTGAAACAAATGTGTAGAGAGCAAAGCAGAAAGTAGAAGGAAATAAGTCTAAGAGGCAAATTGGGAAGATCCTATCATAGCTTATAAGTCATGATATGGTATTTAGATCTGAGTATATAGGATGCCCTCTGGAGAGTTGAGATCAAACACATGCTATGTAAAACTTTGTGTTTTAGAAAGATAAGTATATCTGCTTGGTAGAACTGATTGAAGTAGTCATAGGAACATTATTATGTACTACCATTTGACAGTACTAAATTGAACTATTCTAATAGTTTGTTGCTGAGTTAGTTGAGCAGTTTAAGATTGTTGGATGTATTTTGAAGTTTATAAAAGAAATAGGATTTTCCAATGAAACTTCTGCTGGGAGAAATCCAGAGACAATAATGAGGTTTCTGAAGTATTTTACCTAAGCAAGCAGGTGACTAAAATTGCAAACATGGGGCAATGGGTAAGTTTTAGATAAAAGTCAAAATTTACATTTATTACATTTGATATTTCTATTAGACATCAAATTTGAGAATTTAAGTTGGTAATTGATTACATTAGTCTAGAATTTCGGGGGGAAGTTAGGAATTCAAGCTGCACATTAAGAATTCATCATTACAGACATGATCTTTAAAGCAATGGGAGAGGATAGTACACTTAAGGAATAATTATGCAAAAAGAAGAGGTCAAAGATTATATACCAAAGGGTGTTCCAAAGTGTAGAGGTCAGGGTGAGAATCTAGGAGAAGAGAAAGATGTGTGACCTGTGAGTTAAGAAGAAAGCTAGGAATATGGTGTGTTCTGTAAGCCAAGCGAGGAAAGTATTTCAAGGAGAAAACCAGAAATTCTGTCAAATTTTATGGATGAAAACTGAAACTTGACTACTGGGTTTAGAAATGTTGAGGACAAAAGTGACTTTGACAAAATTGCTTTCAGTGCACTGAAGTGACAACATACAGATTGGCAAGGAATCAAAGACTTAATGGGACTTGAGGAATTCTATGAGCTTTGCTTTAAGGGACAAAAGGGTATGGTGGTGGTGGGAATACGAGGTAAAGGGAAGATTTTGTTTTTAATGATCAAAGTTTGGATATTTAGTAATTTTTTTAAAGTTTAAATCATAAGAAAATTTTCAGTAAGAGGATTCAAAATAAAATGTTCATTTTAATTCAGTCCTATTGGATTCTTGAATTTAGATAACACATGTTCAAATAGCATTGTGTTTTTGTTTTTGATTGTTGTTTATGTTTTTTTTTTTAGTTTTGTAATCTCTGGCCAAGTGATACTGGGCCAATGCCAGTGGATTTAGACAAAGAAACTTATATTAATATGTCCTCTCTGAAACAGAATCAGTTAGTTGTTCTGCAGTTTTGCTTCATGTGGTTTCCCATATTAGCACTCAAATTTAGACAAAAAATTTTTACCTGAAATTATGAATGTATTATATTTTATGGAGTATTGATATACCATTACAAGTAGAATCAACATTTAGTATTTTAGTATTTGTTAATTTTAGGGACACACCATATTCCTATATAAATGGCATTAAAATAACATTAAGATAGCATAAAAGCCTCTCATTAAAATAGACACATTTGAATTGAATAAAAGTTTCCTCTAAGTAAATTTTATTATGCATTCAATTTACTTAAATCAGTTTGGAACCATTATTGAGTGTAGTTTTTTCAAAAGGCAGTACATATTGCCACATAGAAGTTAAATAGATAAATTCATATGATATTAATTTTCAGTAACACATTTAAATATTTCCTTTTATGGAACTTTCACTTCTATTTGTGCTATACCATAACTGATCTTTAGTCATAGGTGAAAATGAGGAAAGAAAATGTTGCACATTTTCTAACCTCAGAATTCAGCCTTCTGAAAATGAATCTGAGTTCTTTTACTGGTCTCCTACTAATATACATAAGTTATGTATTGATTTTTTAGCTAAAATAAGAATATTTGTATTAAAATAAGAATGCCAATAACAGATACATTTTATTTTTCTGTGTTCTTTGTCATTTACAGTGGTATCTCCTCTATAAAACATTTGTCTTATGGAAACAATGTAATGTGACTATCACATGTTTGTTTCTGCTTGGTTACATCTATTAATGTATAAGCATAGAATACATGAACAGTGAGGGCATAGGAGTCCTCTGGTTTGGGCACAGCAATGACTGATAAAGAAGGCAAGCTGTGTTATGGCTGGAGCTGAGGAACATGATTAATGAAGTATATAACATCAAAAGATATTTTAAAATTGCTAGTTCTTGCCTTCCTGGGTGGTGAAATATAATCATTTGAAAGAAATGCTTAACAGATTTAAATTCAAATTTAACTTGGAATGAGCCCCTAAAATTGGTGATGTGCTTAGTATACTTAACCTTGACATCATTAAAATGACAGGCCCCACCAGGAGCACGTTTTATATGGGCTTATTATCTTAAAAACTGTAGGCTAGGTAATACCTTTGGAACTAAACTGGGACAAGAGAGTTCTGTTGTTCCGTGGCATGTAGTTCATGGTGAATTCAAATTTGAAAGACTGATTCTTCTATAATTTCTGCAATCTGACAACCAACACAATTATGTTAGTGGTATAGTGGCAATTACTATCTTGCTCTTCAGCCCAGATTTCTTCTTTGCTACTTCTTTGAAGGTGGTAACAGAAAATAGGGAATTTTCTTCTTAGAAATACCAGCAACTCTCAGCATAGCCCAAGGGAGGCATGCCCTTTATAAAAACCATTATAAATTTCTACTTTAAAAAAATGTGAAATAAAAAAAAAATTAACAAGTCATTAGTGTGGAAGGTGACTCATGCCCAGACTTGAGAGGGATTACTCTTTGGTTTCCTGGTGGTGCAGTCGTGTTGGGTTTTGCACATTTTTTTATAATTCATTATTTTCAAGCAGAGAAATCATGATCTACATCCTCATATTCTATTTGCAGAAAAAAACATTTTAAATGTTACATGAAAATCATGTGAATTTTTTGATTCAGTGCTTACTGAACACCTATTGTGTACACAGTTCAATATGTATTCATGGAAGACCTGGGCTTCCCTGGTGGCTCAGATGGTAAAAAATCTGCCTGCAATGCAGGAGACCTGGGTTCTATCCCTGGGTCGGGAGGATCCCC
Organism: Bos taurus; assembly: GCF_002263795.3. Taxonomy (NCBI): domain Eukaryota; kingdom Metazoa; phylum Chordata; class Mammalia; order Artiodactyla; family Bovidae; genus Bos; species Bos taurus. Next base: position 32,367,230 of record NC_037333.1, on the reverse strand, counting down.
TGAAGAGGGAAATGGCAACCCACTCCAGTATTCTTGCCTGGAGAATCCTATGGACAGAGGAACCTGGCGGGCTATAGACTGTAGGGTTGCAAAGAGTCGGACACGACTAAGCCACTAATACACACACATAAGACATGCTTCCCATCCTTTAAGAATTTTGAAGTATATGTGCTTTCTGAGATAGTACTTTGGAGACTGAATGTAGAGCAATTTAGGACTCATTGGATGACTGTGGTCTATTATGGCACTGGAATATGTGATAATTCACTAAATGCCACCATTATGTTGCCCTTAAGTTGCCATAAAGCAAACATATATTTCAGAAGAAATATATGGATGGGATAAGGAGATTGCCACCTATAGAAAGTCTTCATTTATAATAGAAATCTCCTTCCTCAGCTTCATGATGGCTAATTATTAACCTTGTTTTACTTCATAGGCTACAAAGTCAATGTAGTCATGCCATAGTCAGAGCTAAGGGAAAGTCTCTGTTATTTTTATCTCTTTTCCTTTTTTTCCCTTCTATGGATATCAGTAGTTATGCTTTTAGGTCAAGTAAAAGAGGAGATGGCTTTTAGATCTAGTTATCTTGTAATTGGCCTTCCCTTGTGGCTCAGCTGGTAAAGAATATGCCTGTAATGCAGACAACCTGAGTTTGATCCCCAATTTGGGAAAATCCCCTGGAGAAGGGAAAGGCTCCCCACTCCAGTAGTCTGGCCTAGAGAATTCCATGGGGTTGCAAAGAGTCGGACACAACTGAGCAACTTTCACTGTCTATATTGTAATTAATAAAATGAATGCAATTCTTTCTAAATTTAATGCCACATATCATATTATTAAGCTTGGTTTCTTGGGTATGGAGAAATTAAATTACATTTTTTTTTTTTTAGTTTTAGAGTTATAAGTATACTATTATCTTGTATTACTAATTGGTATTTTCTTCTAATGTATAATAACCTCCTCAGTGAAAATGACAATTTTATATTATAGCAAATAAAAGAAAATTTCCTAATAGAAAAAGTAAAACTACTTAACTTTACAAATCAAGTAAGTTTTGTTGGGAAAACATATTTATGCAAGCTTTTAATTCTGTGGATATCATTGAGAATAGGACAAACATTGAAAATTGAAAATAACAGTTTGAAAACGAACTCTCCAATATTTCTATTTTTCTCCACAGGAGTTCTTGTAGTGGTTGATAAATGGTTAATAAATAGCAAAACTGGCTGCTCTGATTCTTTCTTTTATTTTTCCTGTCCATCCTTCAGTAGCAATGCTAATGAGCAGTAAAATGGCCAAAAGCAAGGAAGGAGCAAAGGGTTTTAGATAATCCATAAACCGGAAAATCAGCCCCTGAATGCTCATATGCACAGGCTTGCTGAGAAGAAACCGTTTTATTTTCTCAAAATATTGCCCAGATTCTAAGGCTAGAACTTGCTCTTGGCTGCTGAGTTTATAAGAGGAATGAAGCTTCCAGGCCACCAAGGAAGAATACTCTGAATGACAGTCTTGGAGCAGGATGAAAAATATTATTACTGGGAAAAGAATGTCCTTTAGGGGTAATGCTACTGATAGCCAAGACCCCAGGGATTAGCTCAGTTCAAAGTGCCATATCTACAGTGATACTTTTACAGAGAAAATATGGATTTTAGCTGTACTTTAGATAATACTTTAGATAATTTTGTAAAAACTATGTTGGATTGACTGTGTATCAATATAAATTGAATACTGAATAAATTGAATACTGTATTGTATATTCCCGGTTGGTTTCTAGCTGATGCTACATTATCCATCATTTAAGGAAATATTTGAATATATTGTACTTAAAAAAATTTATGAAGCACACGGATATATAGTGGTCATTAATATATATAAATGGGACTCAACTATTTTCATTCAGTTTGAGTGGGAGAAAAAAAGGTGGTCTTTGTAAGTTATCCTACCTTAAACATTGGCCCTCATGGAAAGCAAAATCTGTTTACCATTGTCATGAGAAAGCAAACAGAACATGCTGTGGCCTAAACTGTGGAGTTGTAGTCTGCCAAGTTGTAGTCTGGCAAGAGAGGGAAATGGTAAGCAATTCTACCATTGAAACATTGTTACAGTGAAGGATAGGGCAAGAGAGGAGTCTGGAAGTTAGGAAGATCCTTTTGAGGTCTACAGTAATTCTGTAAAAAAAAAAAGAACACACAAACAAACTTAGGCTAAGAGATGTCTAGCTTTGTGTTATAAGCTGTTTATAGTGGTAGTGTGGTAGATGGAGACCAGAGAAGACTTTGGCAGTACTCTGGGTGATTATTGGTGAAGGGTTGTGCCCAGCTACTGCAAATGGGAGTGGAGAGGAGAATTTGCTTAGAGGGGAGAATAATTTATCAACTCAGTCATTCTTTAGTTGCTGCTGCTGCTGCTGCTAAATCGCTTCAGTTGTGTCCCATTCTGTGTGACCCCATAGATGGCAGCCCACCAGGCTCCCCTGTCCCTGGGATTCTCCAGGAAAGAACACTGGAGTGGGTTGCCATTTCCTTCTCCAGTCATTCTTTAGAAGTGGGTGTAAAAGAGGAAAGTCTAACATCATTCTCAAGTACTATCTTGAGTGACTTAGTGGAGGCTCATGCTGTTCACCAACACAGGAGACCGAGAAAGAGTAAAGAAACTTGAGTTTGGACTGAATTCAAAATTATTTTGGCATGATTGTGAAGTGTTATATCCCAGACAGCAGCTTCCCAATACCCTCCTGCTTCCTGCCTCAGATGGAGGGGAAAAAAGCCATTCTCCATAGTGATCAATTCTGTTTTGATCTAAAAACGGTAACTTTTTCTGGTCATTCTTTTTTTTTTTTTTAATTTTATTTTATTTTTAAACTTTACAATATTGTATTGGTTTTGCCAAATATCGAAATGAGTCCGCCACAGGTATACATGTTTTCCCCATCCTGAACTCTCCTCCCTTCTCCCTCCCCGTACCATCGCTCTGGGTCATCCCAGTGCACCAGCCCCAATCATCCAGTATTGTGCATCAAACCTGGACTGGCGACTCGTTTCATACATGATATTATACATATTTCAATGCCATTCTCCCAAATCATCCCACCCTCTCCCTCTCCCACAGAATCCAAAAGACTGTTCTATACATCAGTGTCTCTTTTGCTGTCTCATATACAGGGTTATTGTTACCATCTTTCTAAATTCCATATATATGCGTTAGTATACTGTATTGGTGTTTTTCTTTCTGGCTTACTTCACTCTGTATAATAGGCTCCATGCAGTAAGAGTAGATCTCAATTACAGGAGAAAAATTATTAAAAAATTTAGAGAAGTGGTCATTCTTTTTTAACTTTTCCTTCAGATCCAATGCACATAGTGTTATTTCCTATTTAATATGTGAATCGTTTAAAATAATTTTCAACTATTTACATTCAGAAAATGATATTTCTGCATAAGGGCCTTATGATTCTTAGTTTCTATGTATACTTATTTGACAGTTCAGAATTATTTCTTCTAAATGATATTCAGTTCAGTTCAGTCGCTCAGTCGTGTCGGACTCTTTGTGACCCCATGAATCGTAGCACACCAGGCCTCCCTGTCCATCACCAACTCCCAGAGTTCATTCACACTCACGTCCATCGAGTCAGTGATGCCATCCAGCCACCTCATCCTCTGTCGTCCCCTTCTCCTCCTGCCCCAGTCCCTCCCAGCATCAGAGTCTTTACCAGTGAGTCAAGTCTTTGCATGAGGTAGCCAAAGGACTGGAGTTTCAGCTTCAGCATCATTCCTTCCATAGAACACCCAGGGCTGATCTCCTTTAGAATGGACTGGTTGGATCTCTTTGTAGTCCAAGGGACTCTGAAGAGTCTTCTCCAACACCACAGTTCAAAAGCATCAATTCTTCGGCGCTCAGTTTTCTTCACAATCCAACTCTCACATCCATACATGACCACAGGAAAAATAATAGCCTTGATTAGATGGACCTTTGTTGGCAAAATAATGTCTCTGCTTTTCAATATGCTATCTAGGTTGGTCATAACTTTCCTTCCAAGGAGTAAGTGTCTTTTAATTTCATGGCTGCAGTCACCATCTATAGTGATTTTGGAGCCCAGAAAAATAAAGTCTGACACTGTTTCCACTGTTTCCCCATCTATTTCCCATGAAGTGATGGGACCAGATGCCATGATCTTAGTTTTCTGAATATTGAGCTTTAAGCCAACTTTTTCACTCTCCTCTTTCACTTTCATCAAGAGGCTTTTGAGTTCCTCTTCACTTTCTGCCATAAGGGTGGTGTCATCTGCATATCTGAGGTTATTGATATTTCTCCCAGCAATCTTGATTCCAGCTTGTGCTTCTTCCAGCCCAGCATTTCTCATGATGTACTCTGCATATAAGTTAAATAAGCAGGGTGACGATATACAGCCTTGACGTACTCCTTTTCCTATTTGGAACCAGTCTGTTTTTCCATGTCCAGTTCTAACTGTTGCTTCCTGACCTGCATATAGGTTTCTCAAGAGGCAGGTCAGGTGGTCTGGTATTCCCATCTCTTTCAGAATTTTCCAAATGCTACTACTGATTTTTATTTTTTTATTTTTTTTTTGTGTAATAAAGTTTTATTAAAGTATAAAGGAGATGGAGAAAGCTTCTGACATAGGCATCAGACGAGGGCAGAAAGAGTACCCGCTTGCTAGTGTTAACAATGAAGTTATATAATCCAAAGAATATCTGGAGGTTGTAAAGACCTCATCAGACCTACTCACATAATTTACATTTTAAGATAACACGGTCCTCAGGCAAGATACATCCTTGTAAAGACCAAGTCTACTCCCATAATTAACATTTTAAGATAACAGAAGGTTGAATCCAAAGACTGTCCTTAGGCAGGATACATTATTGTTATATAATCCTAAGGAATGTGGAGAAAGAAAAAAAGTTTGTCCTTTCTTCCTCCTTGAGAATTCCAGACCCCTCTCTCCTTGGGGACCCCTAGACTCCCTATCAACCTGCCTAGGAACTGACTCTCTCATTCCCCCCTTTTCTTTTAGGAGAATTATGTTGCCTAGGGAAAAGGGGTGTCGTTCTCGTTCTGTAACTACTTCCGAGCTGACAAGGGGCAATGTCTCTAAATTGGTGAGGCAACATATTCTCCTAATCCTCATATTGAGGATATCTGATCCAGGGACCCCAAATAGTAGTTGGAGGAAACTACAGCAGTAGCAGGAGTTTGAGCAACCATTTGTAACTTAAAAGCTTTCATGCGGCTAGAAACAATTCCAGTTATACAATTATAGATGTAGGGAGCAAACAGCAAAAACAAAACAATCAGAATCAAAATTAAAAGTCACATTATGTCTATAGTTAAAGTACAAAGTATTGCACCAGTCCATTTTAGGGTTGGTAGATGTCATCAGATGAAGAAGAGGCATCGCATGTGATTGTTGTCGAAGGTATTCACAGACTTGGAGAAAGTCTTTTCCTTGAAGTGGGGATGTCCACCACGGGAAGCCTTCCACTGACGAAGAGGGGAGTGCTCCACAGACCCAGCAGTTAGACCGATTGTGGAATGCACCATAGGAGTGAGCCCAGGACAGGAAGACATTGTCTTGAGGATCCAACGGCAGACTCAGGATTTTTGGAGTCAGCAGAAGTAGACTCACATAGATTATCAGGCCCATCCGCTGCCCTTTGCTTAACTCTAGAGCTCGGGTCAGAGCCACAAGCTCTGCTAACTGAGCACTGGTTCCCTGGGGGAGAGATTTTGCTTCCAAAACCTGTTTAGCAGTCACCATGGCGTAACCTGCTTTACGCTTTCCATCTCGAACAAAAGAACTGCCATCTGTAAATATTTTCATGTCAGGATTGTCTAATGGGGTATCCTTTAGATCCTCCTGAGCTGCATAGTTTAAAGTTAGGAATTGAGAACAATCGTGATCAGGTGTTTCATTTTCCTTCTCAGGAAGGAAAGTGGCAGGATTTAAATTTCCACAAACTTTAAGCTTAGTCCTTCTAACAACAATGACTGATACTTAAGAAGCCTACTGTCTGTCATCCAAATATTAACCTTAGAAGTTAAGATTTCACTCACATCATGAGAAGTCAGTACAGTAAGGTTTCGTCCATTAATTATTTTTAAAGCTTCAGGTGCTAATAAAGCCGCTGCCCCAATTACTCTTAGGCAGTGGGGCCACCCACGTGAAACTACATCTCATTCTCTGCTTAGATAAGCAATAGGTTGTTGGTGAGGCCCTTGGGGTTGTGTCAAAACTCCCAATGCCACACCTTTTCTTTCAGTGACAAACAAATTAAATTCTGACCCTGTGGGCAAGCTCAGAGCTGGAGCTTGCAGGAGAACAGTCTGAAGAACTTTAAAAGCCTTTTGAGTTTCTGGAGACCAAACCAGTTTGTTGGTTTGGGCCTGCTGAGTTTCAGCTATAAGTTTATATAAAGGCTGGGCAAGTTTCCCATAACCCGGAATCCAAATGCGACAGTAACCTGTGATTCCCCAAAATCCTCTCAATTGTCTTAAAGTCATAGGTAGGGGATGATTTAGTATCGGTTTAATTCTCTCAGGGCCTATGGCCCTAGTCCCTTCTGATATGATTAGGCTCAGATATCTAACCGATTGTTGACAAAGCTGAGCCTTTTCTCTTAATGTCTTGTAACCACAGTCTGCCAGAAAGTTTAAGAAATCTTCTGAGGCTCGTGAACAAGCTTCCTCTGTCTCAGCACAGAGCAAAATATCATCTACATATTGTAACACCACTGCTTCAGAGCTATTAAAGTGTTGTAGATCCCGTGACAAACTTTGTCCGAATAAGTGAGGACTGTCACGAAATCCCTGGGGCAAAACTGTCCAGGTTAACTGAGAAGCTGGCTGCGTAGGGTCTTCAAAGGCAAATAGAAATTGACTTTCTAATGAGGTGGATGAAACTGGAGCCTATTACACAGAGTGAAGTGAGCCAGAAGGAAAAACATCAATACAGTATACTAATGCATATATATGGAATTTAGAAAGATGGTAACAATAACCCTGTGTACGAGACAGCAAAAGAGACACTGATGTATAGAACAGTCTTATGGACTCTGTGGGAGAGGGAGAGGGTGGGAAGATTTGGGAGAATGACATTGAAACACATAAAATATCATGTAAGAAACGAGTCGCCAGTCCAGGTTCGATGCACGATACTGGATGCTTGGGGCTAGTGCACTGGGACGACCCAGAGGGATGGTATGGGGAGGGACGAGGGAGGGGGGTTCAGGATGGGGAAAACATGTATACCTGTGGCGGATTCATTTTGATATTTGGCAAAACTAATACAATTATGTAAAGTTTAAAAATAAAATTAAAAAAAAAAAAAAAAAAAAAGAAATTGACTTTCTTCCGCCAAAGGCACGGAATAGAAGGCATCCTTTAAATTAATTACTGAGAAATATTTGGCCCGTTCAGGAATTTCAGACAATACAGTATAAGGATTAGGCACCACGGGGTGTAAAGGAACTATAGCCTCATTTATTATTCGTAAATCTTGAACTATAAAGAAATCGAATGGTAAATGGAGACTATTACTGATTTTTAAAAGTGTATATCTTCATTCTCATTTCATAATATGACCATACATATTTTTAATCAAGGTCTGGGACTAATATTAAGAGACTAGTGCTGTTAATTTATTTGATACCCATTTCCAATCAAAACAACTTTAAAATGCAGTGATCTTTGATATTTTATGTTATCAAAGTAAAATAAAAATATGAAAATTTAAATTACTTGTGCATGATTGCTTTTATAGTTTCATATTTCAAGTAGAATCTCCTTATATAAATTCATAGAATTACATGGAAGGGTTAAAATATTTCCATAAAATTGTGTATCCTTTAATTTCATGTTATCTACAAACAGTTAGCTGAATGGGGGAAAATTGTCCTCCTAGAATGGTGAAGAAAAGCCTGAAATGGGACTAGAGGGATCTTGTTGAGACTTCAGGCCTCATTTTATAAGTGTCTCAGAAGACTCTATTTTATGGTTAAGGATCTGTGTTCTCAGATAAGAAATGTTTGAAAACATGGATCTGCAGTCAGGAAAATGTGACAGCAGAAGCAGTGTGTCTGCATGTGTGTAAAAACACTGGTTGCACTGAAGAGGAATGGAGCAGATCCATATCAGCCAGTCTTTCTGTCTCTCTGTCTTTGTTTAGAGTCTAGCTTTTCAGGCTGTTTATATAATACATACTGCCAATGCTTAATCCAGTAGAAACAGTTTAGGTGTGATATTATTTGAACTTAATTTTGCCATCTTGCTCTTTCTTGTTTTTAGTAAGTTGATCAAGTGTATGAGAACTAAGGATGGAAAATGGAGTGCTCCAGTGGGGAGGAAGGCTGCTGGCATTTCTCAGTCTTGCTCTCAGGCTCTCTTATTAGTTTTAGAGTAGACCAAGGGATGAGATGGAGAAGGCAACGGCACCCCACTCCAGTACTCTTGCCTGGAAAATCCCATGGACGGAGGAACCTGGTGGGCTGCAGTCCATGGGGTCGCTAGGAGTCGGACACGACTGAGCGACTTCACTTTCACTTTTCACTTTCATGCATTGGAGGAGGAAATGGCAACCCACTCGTGTTCTTGCCTGGAGAATCCCATGGACAGAGGAGCCTGGTGAGCTGTCGTCTATGGGGTCGCACAGAGTGGGACACGACTGAAGCGACTTAGCAGCAGCTGCAGCAGCAAGGGATGAGAAATTTAAAATCGATGAAGGATAACCTGAGTCAGTTCAGTTATTAAAAATTGCAATGATTGTTAATTTTTGTTTCTGAAAGGGTTATTTTTGTATAGTACCAAAAATAAAAGCACTCAATTTGATGTCAGAGGTATATATTCAAATCATGTTTTGTTCACTTTGCCACTTCATAAGCTTGAAGTCTTTGGATAAGTAATGAGACTTTCACCATCTCAAATGTTCCTGCTTCTGCTTCCTCTCCACTTCATTGGTTATAAGGATAAGCTGTTGTAACATTTAAAATATGAACTTATGGACTATGCAAATAGTATTCATACTTAAGGAGCTATAACTTGCAATTTAACTATACTGCTAGTCAGTGTCCTGGTTGTGCATTAGAAAGTGGATCCCATGCCTCACATTAGACAGGGTTCCCTGTTTATCCTCTGTTCCTAAAATAGTAATTCAGGTTTACATCTATGCTTTTTTACAACATATTAATCAAAGTTGAAAGTTTTTATTAAAGTAACTGAATTTAAGTATTCCTTTAAAGGTGACATTTCCCTCTCAAATTACATGAAATAAGTTGCTAACATGTTGTTATCGCTGATGCTGATGTTTAGTTATGTTTTGCCACCACACCCTTTCATCTGGAATAGGGTCATCTTGTAATTTATTATCCAAACTGGGAGTCTTTTGAAAGTGAAAATGACCTATTAAGATTTCCCCTGGGGTGAAAGGGACAGACTAGAGCTGACTGGAGGCAAACAGGGACAAGGCTGCACTCATTTCAAAAGCTTACCTGCAGGCATGTGATTGGCTTGTGTTTGGTCCAGCCACCATAGGCAGTGGTTCTATCTTAACAACAGATTGTTCCTTATCTAAAGGAGGTTTTGATTTTGTTTTATTTTTAATTACTTAGACCACTTTTCTCCATGGGCAGCAGAAAAGAGGAAAAATAGCTATGTATAGGTTCTCTTTGTTCAGACAAACATATTTAACTGAATTTTAAAATATCAGACATTAGTATCTGTCATCACTCCCTTTATTCTTCTGCATCTATTCTCCCTATCTACTGTTTGACTGCTTCTGTTAACAGAATTCACTGGATATTGGCAATTGTATCAGTTCACACCTAACCTCAGATGCTTTGTCTCTGGAACTATATAAATAAAGGACACATTCTCACATGGAGTGAAATGTTCTCAGAAACATAAAGTTTACAACAAAGATTTAGATTTGCTTCAGTTTTGCATCCTAAAAGAAAAAAGCATCACCTAAACAAGTTTTTGACAAGTTTTATTTTTAATGGAAATATACCAAATAAGAGGTATTCTCCTTTCCAAATAAGAGGAGAATCACCTTAAGAATTAGTTTCAAAGGTGTATATTTAATGTTTTCTTCTTAGAGGGGATAAGCATAAAATATTGGCTTGTGATTTCAAATTAATTGCACTATAACTAGTGTTTAATAGATTCAACCTGTACAGACTTCACTGTCAGAAGGATACCTGTTAGTTTGGTGTAAAATTCATTAGATTCTCTTAACCTTCCTTTCCTTTTTCTCTGTTCTGAAGTCTAGTTTTACCTCAAGAAATGAACATGTGATACTCTGCATTGGTCTCTTACCTTCACACTCTCGCTCTTCCCTTGACGGCCTAGTTCATATAAACCTTATCTTCTTTTCTTCACTTTTGGCACCCTGGTTATTACTTTCTGTGATTTTCAAGCGTGGAACTGCCTTTGAGAGCATTTTCCTCACTCTGTGTCCAAAGAAGAGTGCAGCCTTCCTCCTTTCTCAGTGCCAGTTTTTAGGGTTGGGCTGACCTGTTCCTTAGGTCATTTTCAATGTAGAAATTGCATAATCATAGATTCTATAGTTGGGAGGAAGGTTAGAAATTGTATATAGTACAAAGTCCTTTTGCTGATGAGAAAACTGAGAGGTTAAGTGAGTTGAATGCTGCATAGATAGGCATTTTTAAATAGTCTATTAAGCATAATTTTTACTAAAAATGTAATTGTAGTCACATCATCAAAGAAGTATTAATGTAGGCTATTAGCCAGGAGATAGAAATAGCCCGATTATGTAGCACTGGATAATTGTTTTCATTAACGTAAGGTCCATTTTACCTGTGCTCTACTGTACTGCTTTAGAGGACTGTAATTAATTTCCTCTGAAGCTTGCTAATACAATGTGAGAGGTAGCTAACCCAATTGTTGGGAAGCTATTCCCACAGCTACTAGGGGCAGGAAGTATATGTACCATCTTCTAGGAATTCTCCCAGATTTTAGAGCTCAGCAGTCTATCCCAGATCCAAACCCTATTCCTCAGCCTACGCACTCCACTCTTGCTTCCTCACAGTCTCCTTCCTCTCCTCTCCTCTACCAGACTCAAGTTGGAACTTGTTTCCTTCAAAATTTACAAAAATTAATTCTGTCTCTAATAATCTGTATCATTGTGCATGTATTTATGCTTGGTTTTTAATCACTCTTGGACAGTTTATTTCCGTGTTTTCAACCTTACTGTTTTCATATGTAAAACGTAAATGTAGCGACCTATAATGAAGAGACAAATGAAAAGTAAATTATATAAGATAAATTGGAAAAAATAAAATAAGACTGGCACAGGATGAGTTTTCAATAAAATTTTGTTTTCCTTATCCTTCTCTGCTTTCCCTCAAAATTTCATAAATAGTTGTGATTAATTGTACATTTTATTTCTGTTTTCTGCACATTTGCCAAATATCTTGAGGCTAGAGTTAATTGATTTTCTCAATTATGTCAAGTAGAGAGGAAAACTATCTGTGAAAATATGGGTTATTTATATTCTCATTTACAAATTCAAAGAGGCTTGCTGTTTGCTTAATATGACAGAAACACTTTAAACAAACTTAGGATTTTTAAATCCTTTTTCTTTTTTGGCTTCAGAACTTTCATAAAATAGAGATTTCTTTTTCTAGTTGTTTATAAGCTTATAATCTTTTTGGTGCTTGGATCCATTTTGAAAAACAACCCTTCTTTAAGTCTTCTTTCAAATCCAACTAACTTTATACTTTTTATATCATGAAAGTCATAATATCATCACCTCATATTACTTTCTGATTCTCAGTTCTAGAAAATAATAATAAATTACTACAGTTCAGTTCAGTTGCTCAGTCATGTCCGAATCTTTGCAGCCCCATGAATCGCAGCACGCCAGGGCTCCCTGTCCACCACCAACTCCTGGAGTTCACTCAAACTCATGTCCAACAAGTCAGTGATGCCATCCAGCCATTTCATCCTCTGTCGTCCCCTTCTCCTCCTGCCCACAATCCCTCCCAGCATCAGAGTCTTTTCCAATGAGTCAACTCTTCGCATGAGGTGGCCAAAGTACTGGAGTTTCAGCATCATTCCTTCCAAAGAACACCCAGGGCTGATCTCCTTCAGAATGGACTGGTTGGATCTCCTTGCAGTCCAAGGGACTCTCAAGAGTCTTCTCCAACACCACAGTTCAAAAGCATCAGTTCTTCGGCGTTCAGCTTTCTTCGCAGTCCAACTCTCACATCCATACATGACCACTGGAAAAACCATAGCCTCGACTAGACGGACCTTTGTTGGCAAAGTAATGTCTCTGCTTTTCAGTATACTATCTAGGTTGGTCATAACTTTGCTTCCAAGGAGTAAGCGTCTTTTAATTTCATGGCTGCAATTACCATCTGCAGTGATTTTGGAGACCCCAAAAATAAAGTCTGACACTGTTTCCACTGTTTCCCCATCCATTTCCTGTGAAGTGATGGGACCAGATGTCATGACCTTAGTTTTCTGAATGTTGAGCTTTAAGCCAATTTTCTCATTCTACTCTTTCACTTTCATCAAGAGGCTTTTGAGTTCCTCTTCACTTTCTGCCATAAGGGTGGTGTCATCTGCATATCTGAGGTTATTGATATTTCTCCCAGCAATCTTGATTCCAGCTTGTGCTTCTTCCAGCCCAGCATTTCTCATGATGTAAGTTAAATAAGCAGGGTGACAATATACAGCCTTGACATACTCCTTTTCCTATTTGGAACCAGTCTGTGGTTCCATGTCCAGTTCTAACTGTTGCTTCCTGACCTGCATACGGATTTCTCAAGAGGCAGGTCAGATGGTCTGGTATTCCCACCTCTTTCAGAATTTTCCACAGTTTATTGTGATCCACACAGTCAAAGGCTTTGGCATAGTCAATAAAGCAGAAATAGATGTTTTTCTGGAACTCTCTTGCTTTTTCCATGATCCAGCGGATGTTGGCAATTTGATCTCTGGTTCCTCTGCCCTTTCTAAAACCAGCTTGAACATCAGGAAATTCATGGTTCACGTATTGCTGAAGCCTGGCTTGGAGAATTTTGAGCATTAATTTACTAGCGTGTGAGTGAGTGCAGTTGTGCGGTAGTTTGAGCATTCTTTGGCATTGCCTTTCTTTGGGATTGGAATGAAAACTGACCTTTTCCAGTCCTGTGGCCACTGGTGAGTTTTCCAAATTTGCTGGCATATTGAGTGCAGTACTTTCACAGCATCATTTTTCAGGATTTGAAATAGCTCCACTGGAATTCCATCACCTCCACTAGCTGTGTTCGTAGTGATGCTTTCTAAGGCCCACTTCCCCTTCCAGGATGTCTGGCTCTAGGTGAGTGATCATACCATCGTGATTATCTTGGTCATGAAGATCTTTTTTGTACAGTTCTTCTGTGTATTCTTGCCACCTCTTCTTAATATCTTCTGCTTCTTTTAGGTCCGTACCATTTCTGTCCTTTATCGAGCCCATCTTTGCATGAAATGTTCCCTTGGTATCTCTAATTTTCTTAAAATGATCTCTAGTCTTTCCCATTCTGTTGTTTTCCTCTATTTCTTTGCATCAGTTACTTAATTACCTTCTAATTTTATTTTAATATCATCATCCACTCCTTTCTTACCTTCCTAATATTTACTGTGCTGAAATGTTTATTTTGCATTTCCTGTGCTTATGGAAAATAATTCTGGGTAGAAAAATTGTGTGCTGATGAGAAAATAAAGGGAAAGAGAAGTCATGGTGATTTGGTTAGCATTTAATTATCCTGGCCGTTTTACATATTGGTACCGATTTACTAATTGTGTTTTTTCAGTTAAAGTAGACTTGTCTTCTAAAATTGACCTGTTAATGTGGGTTTAATCAATAGAGCCAGCTCCACAGGTTTATAACTGATTAAAGGTCAGTAAATTATTTGGGCATTTGAGATCAAATCAGCACAATTAGTATAGAACCCTGATTGTAAAATCCACAAATTAATTTTAGTATAAAAGTTCTTTAGTGAAAAAAGACTTTATTGTATATTTAGAATTACAATTATTCAAAATAAATGGATACATATGTATGTATAGCTGATTCACTTTGCTGTACAGCAGGAACTAACACACTGTAAGGTACTGGAGTGGGTAGCCATTTCCCTTCTCTAGGGTATCTTCCTGACCCAGGATCGAACCTGAATCTCCTACATTGCTGGCAGATTCTTTACCATCTGAGTTCCCAAAGAGGCCCTAAAAGAACTGTACTCCAATAATATCTTAAAAGAGTACAGCTGGTGTGTTTCTATAGTATTTGGAGGGATCATTGAACTAGTTGGCCTACCTTTGGCGCCACTTTCATAAATTTAATATTTTAATAATTTATCATCCCCCTGGTCCTGCTTCATCTCTGTAAAAATACCAGGAGGATACTTGTTGCTTCTCAAACACTTTGGAAGCCTCTGGTTTAATCTGAAACTAGCCACTCTATTAAGGGCAGGGAGAGACTGAAAAAAAAAAAAAAAAAAAGCAGTCCACTACAGATTGTTAGATGGTAGGTTAATAAGCAAGGGAGACTAGTTACAGGTTTGTCTTGGGTGGCTGCACCCACCCCCTAGAATGTTAAAAGTTTGCAAGTATACCTAGGAGATACTGTGGCTTTGATTTCAGAACCACTGAAACAAATCAAGTATCACAATAAAGTAAGTCCATGAATGTGGATTCTGGTTCATATAAAAGCTATGTTTACATGACACTGTACTAGTCTATTAAGTGTGCAATAAAGAGAACAGTGTATGTACCTTAATCCAAAAGCATTTTCTTGCTAAAAAATGCTGACCATCATGTTAGCCTTCAGTGAGTCATAGTCTTTTTGCAATATAACATCAAACTATAGATCGCAGATCAAATATTATCATTTTTGTCAGAATTGCCAAACTGTGACACAGAGACAATGATGTGAGCAAATTAAAAACAAAAACAAAACCCCATAATGCCTTCAAAGTTTACTAAAGTGAAGTCCAATAAAATGAGATATGCCTGTATGCCTTTACTGGGCTCAGTTCCTCATAGCAGAGGCCTTAACTGAGTTCAGTTACATACCAAGTACACATAACCTAAACACCACATGTCTATTTCAAGGCTATATCCTTGGAGCAGCCTCTGGGAGGGGGAAGGCAAGTGGAAAATACATTCCACGGACAGGAGAAGTGGGTAGGGAACTTCCCATTGTTCTGCTTGGGGGTCACCCCGCAGTCATGTCATTTTGATTTTCTGCCCCAACAATACTATAGGGTATAACAACATAGTGAAAGTGACTAAATCCATTCCCTATAATGAGAATAATATATAACGTGCTCTTCATAATTATATATAAGAACCAGTAGTGAGTGACATTTATTAAGAACTCACAATATGGCAATCATTGTTGTGAACTTTGTAGATATTATCTCATTAAATTGTTACAGTGACCCTAATAATGTTGGTACTATCATTATTACCATTTTGCAGATGAGATTAAGGGAAGTTTAGCATTGCATTTTAATTCTTCCAGTTGCACTCAGTCACAGAATATAAAAACGGATAGGGTCTGACGCCTGTCCTCATTTCTTCCCTTATTGTGTCTATAGAATAGTTTCTACTGGATTTCTATCTATTCCATGCATCCCGTGCTCTTTTCCCCTGCTGATAGTCACTTTGCCAACAAGAAGCCAGTTACTTTCTTAAGAGCCCTCTCTGATTTTCTTATCAATGTGAATCAGGGAACCCCATGCATTTCTCACCAACTGAAGCTAAGTTGCTTCAGTCATGTCCAACTCTTTGCAGCTCCATGGACTGTAGCCTGCCAGGCTCCTCTGGTCCATGGTATTCTCCAGGCAAGAATAATGGAGTGGCTTGTCATTCCCTTCTCCAGGGCATCTTTCCAACCCTGGGATGGAACCTGTTTCTCTTACATGTCCTGCATTGGCTGGTGGGTTCTTTATCATTAGTGTTACCTGGGAAGCCATTTCTCACTACATTCTATAAAACTATTGTAGCCTTGAATTTGATTTTTAATCAATTTGAAAAAAAAACCTGAAATCTCTTCTAGTGAGTTGTTATTTAAAAAATTAACATAGTTTTGTTGTTGTTTTACAAATGGCTGTTATTTTATTGTGTTTTTTTTTTTTTCCTGAGTCACAGAGCATCATTGATTAATTAAAAAAAGGCACTATTAGGCTTAATATCTACGTCTTTTAAAGTGTCTGTTCACTTGTCTTTAGTTGGTTTTTAGTGTATTATACAATTACTTGAAGTTGGCATAAGTCTTCATTTCACATTATTTCTAGTGTATTAAGTATCTACTTAGCAACAATCTTGCCTATAATTCTAAATGGAGTTTTTGTGCCCTCTTAATCTCTGGTCCCCATTGGGAAAAACTCACTCAGAAACTCATTTTAGAGTACGTCATATACCAGGGAGTAACAAGGCATGTTTCACATATATTCTTGTTTTACCTTATTTTCCACTGAGAAAGCAGAGTAATTAGTTAGTCATGATTCCTTGTCTAGATCTTTAAGTTAAGCTAGCCAGGTCTTACATAAAGCTTTTGGCCAATATTCCTCTCTTATGAAAAATAAATTAATTTAATTATTCTACAAAATCATACCTGTTTTGGTTTCACCTTTTATAAATGAAAGTTTTAGATATGTTTAGGTATGTTTCCTGAAATTTTGTTTTCTTTGAATCCAGAAGACATTTTGGGCATTCTTTCTGAATGTTTATCCTTTTTCTTCCCCTCTCATGTGTGGAATAGAAAGGAATTAGAAGAAAATTATAATGATTAAAGTAGTGTGGAGAGTGGGAAAAGGAAGACATGGTGTGTTATTTGCAATGTCATTTTTATCTTTGGTAGGATGATGTACTGTGTTAAGATAAGGGCCACCAGGAAAGAAAAAAAGGAAAAATAAAAGTTGACTTTTACCAACATACTTTAAAAGTGCTTTTTGTGTATGTTAATATATGAAATGATAAATGTTCATCTGCTTGAAAAGGAGCTGTACAGAGGTAAAGACAGAGAGAAATGTCAAGTGTTGAATAAGGACAAAAACAAATAATACACAGACTCAAGAGGGAGAATGACCTTTATAGAATGCCTAACAGCTGCATGCAGTCCAGGTCTCTGCTGGAACAGGACAAGGACTGCCTCCTGTGCCATGTTCAATGTTCTTCTCTGCAGGAACACTGATGCAGGGAAAGGGTGCATGAAAGTGACTAATAGGTCACTTCAGCTAATGTCAGCCAGATATGTGACTCAGTAGGCCAGAGGTTTGCTGAATGAACTTCAACCAAGATGATCTAAAGTAAACATTTAGAAGAAGTAACAGCCTAATCCACTTGTGTTCATTAGGAAAATGATGGCAATTTTTTTGGTTACATGTGATTATCTTACTACAGTTAGCTTCTTGATTAAGCATACCAAAGACACTATTTTCTCTTACACTAGAAAGGATGCATTGAATACTAACCTTTCTTATAGTATTGAACTTGCACTTTTCCTTTGTGTGATCTTGAATTTTCTTGTTTTGAAAAGTAGTTTTATGATAATGGTTCAGTTCAGTTCAGTTCAGTTGCTCAGTCATGTCTGAATCTTTGCGACCCCCTGAATTGCAGCACGCCAGGCCCCCCTGTCCATCACCAAATCCCGGAGTTTATTCAAACTCATGTCCATCGAGTCGGTGATGCCATCCAGCCACCTCATCCTCTGTTGTCCCCTTCTCCTCTTGCCTCCAATTCCTCCCAGCATCAGGGTCTTTTCCAATGAGTCAGCTCTTCGCATGAGGTGGCCAAAGTATTGGAGTTTCAGCTTTAGCATCAGTCCTTTCAAAGAACACCTAGGATTATGGTTACAAGGAACATAATAAAATGTAACCTGAGAAAGGCCTTTGTTATCGTAGGATATTAAAACTAGTATTTTTTTCTGGATGTTCAGAATAAAATGTTATGAAGCAGAAGTACATATAAAAAAATGAATCTTTCAGGAATGTCCTTTTCTAACTTCTGTAGCCAGAATTAGTTTATGTACTAACACTTAGCTATTGGAAAGTGTTCTATCAGTATTAATTTGTGGTTTTCATGTTTCATCTTTATGTTCTTGCTAACTGTTCTGTAATAATTTCTATCTGAAGCTGAAAAAGGAAATTGGACTTGAAGCTGGAATAAGTGACTGTATCAGATCACAAAATTCTCACTCTCTAGAAGATTCTAATCTTGGGTAGAGGTTTGCTTTGTGTATCTACGTGTGTACTAGATAATAGTCATCGTTCTTATGTTTGTATTTTGTGGTCCATGATGTTAACTGTACATAATCAGTATTCTAGGATAACATCCTAAGTGGTTAAGGTATCGCAAGTGGATCAAAACCTGAAGTTTCAAATGCTTTGTTTTGTGGGCTCTGATTATCTAGGAAGCTGTTCATAGAGTTGTGCCGTCTGGCTTCTTTCTAACTCTCTACATAAAAACTTTGGCATTTATTAGAAAGAGGAAGAAAAAAAAGATGATGTTTTACACATATTTCACTTTTTATGGGTTTCTCACAATCATGTATCAACCCAATTCAGTCATATTTGTATTTCTTCCAACTTGCTTACTCTATAAGCTGGAATAAGTAACTGTATCACATCACAAAATTCTTGCTCTCTAGAAGCTTCATTATTGTAATGAAGTTATCATTGGCTTAGTTATCTGAAGCTATTTGTTATCTGAAAGGTGAAATTGGTGAATAAATATATATATATGCTTTTTCTCATTAAAGTAAAATTCCATGCTATCTATTATTTAGATAGGTTTGTTTGGAAGCTCAAATGAAAAATTGCAAAGCATAATAATATATATTAATTCTTACAATATTCATTACATTTTTGTGGAATATCTAAATGTATCACGTGTTCTTTTATCCTTGAGTACCCAATGATAAATAAAACAGTGGAAACAATAAAAAGTCTCATCTTTCTGAAACTTCTAATGTGGAAGACAAACAGTAGAGAAATAATTGAAAGTATAGAGACATATGAAGAAAAAAGACAGCAAGGTAAGGGGCATAGAATGATGGAGAGTGTGCATTTACTGAAGAAAGCAGAAACTAAAATGAAGTGACGGGGTTTGAGCATTCTGGAAAAGGAGAGAGAAAGGGAGAGGAGAGAAGAACAGAAGAAAAGAGGAGAATAGGAGAGGAGAGAGAAACATGCTTGACATGTTCAGAGACTGGCAGGGATAGTGCTGTAGCTGTAGTGCAGGAAGCAAGGGGATGGTAGAAGAATAATTCAAGGAGGAAGATAAAGATTACTTTTAACCCTTTAAGAATTACATATTGTAGTATGATAATGATATCATAGACTCTCACGATTATTTTAAATGTTTAATTTTTTAAATGAGAAGATACTGCTCTGACCTTCATTTTACTGTTGGAGGTTACAGAAATCTCTGTGCCCATCCTGACAACATGAATGAGGATCTTCTTGTCTAAGGGTGATTCTTGCTGCTGCTAGATCTTCCCCATTGTCCAGCTCACACAAGTTGGTCCCAGCTTCTTGTAATTGTAGGATTGTTTGGGTCAAGAAGGGCCTTATTTTACAGGGAAGAATTTTCCTATGTGATCCAGAACAAAGACTGGAGTGTGTGGGGATTGATTAGAGACCCTGGAGCCAGGGATTGAGGGTTAAAGTACCCTCTTTAGAGGTGGTTTTCCCATCTGGAGAGATTTCTTGGCAGCAGTAACCAGAGAACGTGCTATGGTTTGCATGACCAGTTTTAGTAGTTGTAACCTCTATGTAAATGTATGTCACCTTACATTGAGCATTCATAAGGTACTGATTATAAATACCTTTATTTGTAAATTCAATATATTATACCAAATTGTGGCAATATTAAGAGACAATATTGTAGTGTTGATAAGATTTCAAGAATTCTTCCTTTTGATGAATTCTCCTCTCTCTTGTGAAGAATTCTTAGACACATTTTAATTTGTGGATATGGTGTTTTAAAATGTCTTATTTTTTCTAACCAAATCCATGAAGATTCTCATAGTGTCTATAAATAATGTAACCCTCCACATACCATACATTGAATGATTTTTCATAAAAGAATATTTAAACTGAAATCTAGGCGTTTGGAAGGGAGACTTGCTAATACTAGTCTGCAGATTGGAAAGTAACAACAGAGTATCTAAAGTGCTGTTGAGTATTGAATTGAAATGACTGTGAGTAAGAGTGGAGCAGGAATGCTACAGAGATGCACACATTTCAATGGGACTGATTGTTGTTAGAACTTAGAAATGTAGATAGCTGACAAACTGCTTTGAAACGATCAGAAATGTTGCACGTAGCATGTAAATTACAGCTGAAGTCATATGCACTTAAAAAAAACCAAACCCTTCAAGCTACTAAATAAAAAGAAATGACAATATGAAGAAGTTCTGACCTTTTTTCAAGCTCATCTTCTCCATATATATATGGAGAAGAAGCTCATCTTCATAAATATATGGAGAAGAAGCTCATCTTCTCTAATATATTAACGTATAAAAGTTATCCCAATCAGGATATTTACATTTCTAGGAAAATGAAGTTTACTTTAACAGTATGCATGGCAACTCCTTTCTCTCATCAGGATTCATTTTACAAGTCTTTATTGAGAAAATTTTAATACTACTTTAAGGCCCTTTATTACTTGATACAGAGATTCTTCACAAACTTAAAATAGTAGAGTCCTTAACTTAAAGCACGTGGGATTTTGAGACATGAATGAAGAATTATTAGAAGACAGTCCATGCAGTTTTAACTATTACTTCCAAATCATATGTTAAATTGACTTCTTGTTATTTTTATGTAGCAGTCCTTTGAAAATGGTTAATATGTATTTAATTTATAACACAAACTGTTTATTGATTTAAAAGAAGACAAGAGAAGACACGTGGCAGCCACACTAAGTACCACTTGAATAAGCAGTCTAATATCTGAAATTTAGCTATTAGATTTAAATTCAGGTTAGAGCACTTAACCCGGTATGTACTGCTTTCATTGTAATTAGCTGAGCATCTGTCCTCCGTATCTGTGGTTTCCATATCCTTGGATCCAACCAACTGATGATGAAAATATTTTTTAAAAAATTCAGAAAGTTCTGAAAAGGCAAAACTTGAATTTGCCACCAGGGCAAATATTTACATAGTGTTTGCATTAGATCTACAGCTATTTATATAAAATTTACAGTATATTATGTATTATAAGTTATCTCAAGATGATTCAAAGTATACAAGAGGATATTCTTAGGTTATATGCAAATTCCCCACCATTGTATATAAGGAACTTGAATCTATGAATTTTGATATCCACAGGGGTCCTAGAACCCATCCCATGCAGATACTCAGGGATGACTGTATTTAAGTAACCCCAGAGGGTATCAGCGGAGAAGGCAGTGGCACCCCACTCCAGTATTCTTGCCTGGAAGATCCCATGGACGGAGGAGCCTGGAAAGCTGTGGTCCATGGAGTTGCTGAGGGTCAGACACGACTGAACAACTTCACTTTCACGCATTGGAGAAGGAAATGGCAGCCCACTCTAGTATTCTCGCCTGGAGAATCCCAGGGACAGGGGAGCCTGGTGGGCTACCATCTATGGGGTCACACAGAATCGGACATGACTGAAGTGACTTAGCAGCAGTAGTAGCAGCAGAGGGGATCAGAATGTCCCTTACATATCTTGTTCCCATGATGACTGCCACTATGTAGCTCAATAGCTGACATGATTTCTATGTAAAGTAGTCAAATTGCTAGTTTGGAAAAAGCAGAAGCTATTAAACCAGACTGAATTAAAAAAATGTAGTTTGCATAATACTGTAATCTTCTGTATTTTAATTTATACAACAGAGTTCATAATTCCTATTTTATTGGTGTTTTCACTTAATTTAAAAAGATAAGACACATAAAAAGCTATCACAAATGAAGCAGGAACACATACTGCTTGATTTCCGAGCCCGCCTCCCTTATCTGTTCCCGGTAGATTCTGATTTCATTGTGGATGTCTTGAATATCTATGGATATTGTAGCACTAGAGTAAAGCACGTGACCCTGGCTGAGCCTATTAGTGTATTCAGTCCTCTTGCTCATGGTAATTGGTGAGGTAGACTTATGACCTAAACTGGCCTAATTAGAAAGTCTCAGTCCTCAGCGTTGGAATTTAGAAAGTTGAACAAAGGTTTTGCCATTTTTGTAATGGTATTGTATGTGGATGAGAAACCTAGATTTGCTATAGCTACCTTGGCTGTCAGCCACCAGCAAGCAGAACAAAGCTGAGCCAAGAGAATTGTAGCAAAATAGAGCCAAGCCTTGGAGGTGTGAACCTCTGCATCAACTTGTGCCTGGAGCCTGCCTTCCCTTTAGACTTCCATTATGTGTGCCAACAATTTCCTATTTAAAGTTGATTTATGTTTTCTTATTTATTCTATGTTAAGTATCCTAACTGATAACGGTAGGTAGTCAATAAATCTTAGCTTCATGAACCCCTTGAGCAGTTGATTACTACACAGGAGAGGGTCACATTCCTTATGGCTTTTTGTCTTCTTATTTGAAGGAACTGTGGTCTAGAAAAAATTATGTGTTGAATCTCAGTTCCAAAATTAATACTAAACCACACCCTTTTCAGAATGAGAGTAATATATTATGAGGCTTGGCATGAAGCCACAGTCAGCCTGACTAAATTGGTATCCCAGCCCTATCAGCTACTAGGTACATGCCCAACAGAAACTTATGTAACATAGCTGAACCTGTTTTCTTACTACAAAAAAGAATATATTTACTATAAATTTACTGTTGAAGAAGATAATCTTTACAAAGCATCCAAAGGCTTTGCCTGTTACATAATAAGCATTCAGTTCAGTTCAGTTCAGTCTCTCAGTCGTATCCGATGCTTTGTGACCCTATGGACTGCAGCATGCCAGGCTTCCCTGTCCATCATCAACGCGCAGAGCTTGCTCAAAGTCATATCCATTGAGTTAGTGATGCTATTCAACCATCTCATCCTCTCTCATCCCCTTCTCCTCCTGCCTTTGATCTTTCCCTGCATCAGAGTCTCCTCCAGTGAGTTAGTTTTTTGCATCAGGTGGCCGAAGTAGTGCAGTTTCAGCTTCAGCATCAGTCCTTCCAATGAATATTCAGGACTGATTTCCTTTAGGATGGACTGGTTGGATCTCCTTGCAGGCCAAGGGACTCTCAAGAGTCTTCTCCAGCATCACAATTCAAAAGCATCAATTCTTCAGTGCTCAGCTTTCTTTATAGTCTAACTCACATCTATACATGACTACTGGAAAAACCAAAACTTTGACTAGACGGACCTTTGTTGGCAAAATAATGTCTCTGCTTTTTAATATGCTGTCTAGGTTGGTCATAGCTTTTCTTCCAAGGAGCAAGCATCTTTTAATTTCATAGCTGCAGTCACAACCTGCAGTGATTTTGGAGCCCAAGAAAATAAAGCCTGTCACTGTTTCCATTTTTTCCCCATCTATTTGCCTTGAAGTGATGGGACCAGATTCCATGATCTTCATTTTTTGAATGTTGATTGTTTTTTGAATATTGAATTTTGCATGTTTAATAAGCATTCAGTGATCATTAATCATCATTGTTATTAGTCTGCATTGTTTTATTCTGACTTTGTAGGAGGGTGATATTAAGGATTTATTTAATCTTAGGATCAAAACACACATATTATGAGTAAGTCAATGTGTTTCTGAGTCCATTTGAATAATTTTTTGTTACTCATGCAGTAAAATGAAGGCTGAAGTAGGTGGTAAAATCATTTTTTATGTTTTAGAAGGTATACAGTTATTGGGGAATATTGCCTGCAAAATAGAAAAAAAATAGCTACACAGAGTGATGGTTGAATGTTTGAATGGTCATATAAAGCGAAATGCCAAATACATATATAATTATATATATATATTATTTTAAATATGTATTTTGAGTGATTGTTTTCTCTAATATTTGTAGAAGACTATAATCAAGTAGTCTTCAAGAGCTGTGGTAGTTCATGGAGAGCAGGTTAGATTTTATTAACTTATTTTATGAGGACAAAATTTATTGTATACTGTAAAAACTAAGTAAAAAAAACACACATCACAAGTATTAGTTGTCTAATAATTCTATTATTCAAGAACAAACATTGTTAATATTATAATGTATGGACTTCATTTTCATTACACACCAGACATTGTAGTTTTATTTATACCTGCATTGTACATGCATACACATATGCATATTGATACATTTATTTATGAATAATTTGGGATTCTGGAGTCATTTATATTTAATCATTCTTATTATTCTTTAATAATCTAATCATTCTTATTAGATATCATAAAGTCACCTTAATATGTTTAGAACCAAAAATCTTCCCTAACTTGCTTTCTACCCACTGCTTCATCAAATGTCTATTTCAGTGAGTGGTACCACCATCTGGCAGTTGGAAAAGCCAGAACCCCTGGAGTAATGCTTGATGTCTCCTTTAATCTCCATCCACATAACCAGTCAAACAGAAGTCCAGTTGTTTCTGCTTTGTAATATCTCAAATCTATCAGTTTATTACTCCATAGCTCAAGTGCCCTGGAGAAGGCAATGGCACCCCACTCCAGTACTCTTGCCTGGAAAATCCCATGGATGGAGGAGCCTGGTAGGCTGCAGTCCATGGGGTCCAAAGAGTTGGACATGACTGAGCGACTTCACTTTCTCTTTTCACTCACATGCATTGGAGAAGGAAATGGCAACCCAATCCAGTGTTCTTGCCTGGAGAATCCCAAGGACAGCGGAGCCTGGTAAGCTGCCATCTATGGGATCGCACAGAGTTGGACACAACTGAAGCGACTTAGCAGCAGCAGCAGCAACTCAGGTGCCCATCATCTCTCTTACTTCAACTAACAACTTAACCTCATAACATGAAAATACCTGTGTGTTCTACTCTCTCTGATGTTAGTAATGTTATTATTTAGAGTCATTTGAGTGCTATTTAAAACGTAAAAGAATATCATGTCCCTAGTATGCTTAATATCTCTTATGTTCTGTATGAGTTCCACAGATCTTAAGATAAAACCTAAAACCTTTACCATGACTTACAAGGCTCTGGGTTTTCAGACCTCTGTATCCTTATCAATGTTTTCTTCCTAAACCACATTGGCTTTTTCTGTTTTTTACCTAAACGTGTCATGATCCTTCTTCCTTAGTATCATTGAATTTACTACTTCTGTGTAGATGACTTTTCCAGCTTCACACCCCATCATGCCTTACCTTTTAAATTAAACTGTGTTTCCTTATTCAAGTCTTCTTGGCTGTACAGACCAAGTTAGATCTCTCATCTTTAATGAACCATGCTTATCCCTCACATCATATATCTCAGTGGAAGTTAAAAAATGGTGATTGTGTAATACTTTGTATGATATGTGTCTTATGCTATTGTACAATTCACAGAGTTGGGTAATGTACTTTATCTTTTAAAAGTCATATCTCCATTATTTAGCAGGGACTTTGGGCATAAGACTATACACAATATTTAGTACCATTATTATATCAGAAACTCTATTCAGTATTTTTATAAAATAATGTTTTAATGTTTATGTGTTATCCTACTGTGAAAATAAAAAGCAACTTACTTAACCAGCCCCTATGATTAGACTTTACAATTTTTTTATTGTCTACTATTATAAATAAAGTTACAAGGAATTCAGGAATTCACTGAATTGTGGGTATTATTGGTTGAATTCATTAGAAGCAGAGCCCGAGATAGGTATTCTTGTGCAGGTAGTTTATTGAGGAAATGTTCCCAGAAGAAAACTGAAGGGAGTGAGCAAGCAGTGTAGGGTATAGGTAGAAGCATGGTTCCAGAATACTGTCTTCTGCCTGATTCCAAAGTGTTCTCTGGAATGAAAACTACACCACAGAGGTTGTGACACCTGGAAACTATGGGTCTGAACTGTTATTCTCATTAGTCTTTATCCATGAACTGCCTCAAATGCTTGGATTGGACTGAGAATCTAGGTGTGGCAGCAACAGCAGCTGGTATACAGAAGATCTAGGAAGTTGCATGGAAGACATTAAATAGTATTTTGGTATGTAACTTATAGTGAAAGCATGTTCTGAGAAGGAACAAAATACAGTAAGGAAAGGGCTGAGTATATTTGGGGTAAAAATGAGTTATTTGTTATAAATAATATGAAGGCTAAGTGAGGAGTAGATATTTGGAGATAATATTAGAAAAATGAATTGGACTTACATCACAAAAGATCTTAAATTTTGGGCTTCTGTGGTGGCTCAGTGGTAAAGAATCTGCCTGCCAGTGTAGGAGACATGATTCGATCCCTGATCCAAGAAAATTCCACATGCCATGGAGCAACTTAGGCCATGTTCCACAACTATTGAGCCTGTGCTGTAGAGCCCAGGAACCACAGCTGCTGAGCCCACGTGGTCTAGAGCCCACGCTCTGCAGCATGAGAAGCCACTGCAGTGAGAAGCCCATGCATCGCAACTAGAGACCAGCTTCTGCTTGCCACAGCTTGAGAAAAGCCTGCTTAGCAGTGAAGACCTAGCACATCCAAAAATAAATACATAAATAAAGTTATTTTTAAAAAGATCTTAAATTTCAAGCCTGTATACAATATACATTGCTCAGTGAAGTTATATTGTGTGTGTGTAATTTGGGGTTACTTTTAAAAAGTCTGTGTATCTGTAAACATCTTTTCTGCTGAGGCAAAACATCTTTACACGTTTAATTGAGTGTTGTATTAGTTTTGGTAAAGAAAAAATTGTATCATGCCTAATGTTGAGAAACTTGCAATATATGAAAACATACAAAGATATGGACACAAATTTTCTATCTCTCTCAGCTTTATTAAATGTGTTGTATGAAGATATTGTTCTAAAACATCTTACTTTTAAGTTTTTAGATACCATAGAGAAAATTGAAAAGTGTTTTTTAGAAGAAATACCATGGAAAAACAGTGCAGTGGAAAACATAAAAGGATTTTGTTTACATCTACAAACTTGTTGAGTCCACTAGCATTATTTAACATCTTTAAAAAAAATCTTGCAGTGTACCATGATTACTAATCATAAATACAATATTTAGTTCTTCTCAATTTGCTTTCCTCATTTGTGAAATGCTGTTGGATGCCTCCTAACCTTGGGAGGGGGTGGCAGTTGAAAAGTTAATGAGTTAATGTTTATAGAGGCTTTGAAGTCTTTAGATGAAAGGTACAATATAAATCCAAAATATTAATCTTTAAGTGTGAAATACTCTAATTACTTCCCATTGCCACAGGGACATTATTGGAGATTTATACCTTCTTCTGAAATACCTGGCACAATTGTTATATGAGACAGCATAATTTTAGGTGAACCATTATGATTCTGTGGTCATTACCATGTATCAAAAAGAATAGTTTAAGTATATGTGTTACATTTACATATTCAGCATCTGACTGTTTTCCATTATTCATTTACTGATATAATAAACATTAAGATGATTTAAAATGCAGATCTATTATGCTGTACTATCTAGGTTGCTGCCAGAATCTTTTGTTACATAAGGTGTAAGAAGAAAATGAAGATTTTTAAAGAGTTTGGAAAGAGATCAGATATGATGCTCAATAAATATATGGCTTTAAAACTAGAATGGTTAGATATTCATTAATTATCATGTAATAAGGAAGAAAAGTCATTGCAGTGATATTTTTAATATTTATACAATAACAGTGGTACCGTGTTCTGACTATATATATTTGCCAGGCATGGGGTTCATTATATTTCACACATTATTATGATCCTCATAAAAGCTATGTGAAATAGAGGTGAAAATTTGGAATTTAAACATGAGGAAAAAGGCAAAAAGCAGGTAGTTAGCCATCTCAAGGTCACAGTGCTGCTTGTAGGTGGAGCCAGCATTTAAACTCAGGCAGTGTCACTCTTGAGCTTATTCTTTAGCCTCTGTATAATACCAAATCTTCAAAAATACTACCTTTCCAGTGTCCTTCCTATTTCACTGTTACGGATTTGACTGACTCTAGAATATATATCAAGATAATTTTAATAACAAAATGAAACTTGAAAGAGTTCTCAGGAGAAGCAGAGGTGTTCTTTGCCAAGTTTTTCTACATGAACCGCTTATCTGGTTTCTTGCCAAACCAGTAAGCATAAACACTGAAATTTCTGGGAGAAGAATCCAACACACAAAGCTCGTTTTTTGTTAGGCTCATGCGGAAAACACAGAGCTGAACACTCAGCACAAGTAAACTGAGTTCAAGAATGATAGTCTCTGGCATTTTCTTGAATCTGGGAAACCAAATTCTTTATATGAGTTCTCCATAAAGAGACTAAAAATTCCTTTGGAAGGAATTTTTTTAATGAATAATTTAAAAAGCATAATTTAAGAAGATTATAAAATAAGGCTATTTCTTGTGAAAATTTGGAGTAACTTATATCTAATTTAGAAATTGCATCTCCTTTCTCTTTTATTTCACACCCTCCCTGTCTTTCTCATGCATACACAACAGTCACCATTCATATAAATCAGATTTTTGAAACAGTAAATTGAAGTCTACTTATTCTTACTATACCCCACCCCCCAAAAAAATCTATTCACCACATTTTCCAGCTGGATGTCCTGAAGCAAATATGAATAATGTTATTCTCTATTTAGAGTGGCACAGAGGCTTAGCGACACTGTCCAAAATCTTTGAAACTCTTCTTTGTGCACAAAGCCCTTCTTAATTTGGCACCTGCTTAATTTCCACATTTATCTCCTGCCACTGTCAGATGTTCTCCTTGATCTTTAACTCTCCCTGGATAAGTATTACCCACTGGTTCGTGTCTTGGTGCCTTTGATCATGGTGTTTCCTCTACCTAGAGTTTTATATGATGAACCTGTCGATGCCTTGAGATTCAACTCAAAGAAATAATTCCTCTGTTAAGTGTTTCTGTCCTGCTCTGACAAAGAAAGATACTTGTCCTTCCTAGGTGCTCACCTTCTATTTGCTATATTGCATTGCAGTTTTATTCAGTATATTACACTGAAATTACTTGTTTACTATTCCCTTTTCCATTTTACTGTAAACTACTTAAAGTCTGTGCCTGTGGCTTATTTGTCTTGTTCAACATGACTGTCACAGTGCTGAACTAGTGTTCCGAAAGTTAAAATGGGACTTGTCTGTCCTAAGAGTTTTTGCTGAGGCCACAAAGCAGAGAACAGTGTGTCAAGTATTTTAGATTGTTTCTGTGAGCTAACAGCAAGGGTTCTTAAAACCAGTCTCTGTGCATGAGTTAAATATTAAATGAATAAGTAACTGAGTACTGTAACACGTTCTAATAGACTGTTGCTTCATTTAAGATTATGTCCTTTGTCTTTATTTAATATATGTGGCTTATGTACTTCTTGGAATTGCTTTTTCAAATCAGATTGGAAAGGCTCATCAGTCCTTCATACACTTTCGTTTCCAGCTTTCATTGCTTCTGTCACTGCCACATTATGTTAGTATTGAAAATGAGTCCCATATGGTCCAGTGTATTCTGTCTACTGTTGTCTCCTTTGTTAGCTTAGATTCCTGTACAGAAAGAGATGGCAGTTCACAGTTTATTCTCTAAAGCTTCAGTTTTATTTTTATATTCATATGCTCAGCTATTTCTCTGCAAAATGATGCTACTAACAAGTCTAGAAGGGCTTCTACAATTATCCATGACCTGGGCTGCAACCCAACTTTCCCAAGGCCCTCCTCCATCCCCTCACTCTGACTTATCTTTCTTTTAGGGACCTTTGAGCTCTTGTCAGTAGGACCACATTAGACTGGATCACGTTATTTAGGGCTATCTTAGGACCTCAATTACATAAACTCTAAAGACACTTAACCTTAAAGGCCTCTGGGGGAAGGATTTAGATTTTCCATCCTTTCCTCTGAGGAGAGTCCTTTGCCTTGTAAATGTCTACCCACCGTTTCCCTGGGGAATTACCTTTACATACTAAGAATTTATGAGACTTTCTTTTCAGGCCATGAGAGATCCAGTTATACCTTCTGCCAATACAATGGTTGCCTACTGAGCTATATTTGCAAAAGTGGCAGGGCAAGTGCTACTCCATGGTGACTTTCCAGATTTACCTAGGCACAAACTATTGACAGCTTCTTTTGGTAAAGTACTTTTTATACATCATATCGGTAAAACCTTGATTTATGAACAGAGTCAAAATTTT
Source organism: Bos taurus (assembly GCF_002263795.3). Taxonomy (NCBI): domain Eukaryota; kingdom Metazoa; phylum Chordata; class Mammalia; order Artiodactyla; family Bovidae; genus Bos; species Bos taurus. The sequence continues at coordinate 32,337,015 of NC_037333.1, read as the reverse complement.
CACTCCTAAATCATTAACTGACAATATTTCAAAGTATTTCTTTATTTGAGACTATTAGCAAATGCTGTCTGAGATTGCATGTGGAGAAATATGAGCCCTAAGCATCTATTTCTAAGAAGTAATTTGGTTAATGCTGAGTGCTAGATAAGAGTTTAATGTGGAAACCATAAAAAATTATCCTCACATTTGTTCCAAACAGATAAACACTTGAGAATCCAGGTTTATCATTAGAATATGGATTAAGGAATATTTTGGATATTTCTTTTAAAATTTAAGTTTATGTAACAAATTGAAGAATATCAGAATCCTCCTTCAATGGCACCCCACTCCAGTACTCTTGCCTGGAAAATCCCATGGACGGAGGGGCCTGGTGGGCTGCAGTCCATGGGGTCGCTAGGAGTTGGACACGACTGAGCTACTTCACTTAATTTTTTCACTTTCCTGCATTGGAGAAGGAAATGGCAACCCACTCCAGTGTTCTTGCCTGGAGAATCCCAGGGACGGGGGAGCCTGGTGGGCTGTCGTCTATGGGGTCGCACAGAGTCAGACACGACTGAAGCGACTTAGCAGCAGCAGAATCCTCCTTGTACCTTGTCAGGTACTGTTTTTATTTTCACTATTGCTTGTTGTGTACTTTATTCATTTAACTAACAGATATTTATTGTGTGTCTGTAGCACTGTGCTGGGTACTTGGAATTAAAAAACAGAGAAGAACAAGTCACTTCAGGGAATTTATGCTCTAGTTGGAGAGACAATAAAATAAAAATGTTTTAAAAATGAGTTAAAGTAATTATTATAGAGAGACTTAAAATCAAGTTGGAAAAAAGTTAAAATGTTAAATGTAAGAGTTAAATAATACATATAAATGTAAAACCAACTATATGAAATTCCACAGAGAGCATAGATTTAAGTGCTGTGTAAGTTTAAATAATGAGTATGAATTCAGAGGCTGTGATCACTTCAGCTTAAAAGATTTACTGAAGGAAGTGGGATGTAAGTCTGAAAAAGCCATACATTTAGTGAAGTCACTGATCTCATCAATGGCTCATTTGAGTTAAAGTGTTTAGAAACAACAGTCTTATATTAGCCCACTAGAATTTTTGGGTGAATTTACTCATAATCAATAAACATCTGTAGAAAAGTCTTCTTGAAATTCATTAAACAAAATCTGATCAATCAATTAAGATTCAAGTATGAGTGTTCATTCATAGATTTCTTTTACAAACAACAGTTTTGGTACAAGGAGTTTTCAGTTACATGATGAAGTACATTGATTGTTACTGTAAAAGAAAAACATACAGATTTCAGGCAGTCTGTTCATTGAAAGATACCTTAAAATACTTGAAAATTGGCAGCTATTTCCCAATATCCTAATGCTGTATCTGCTTGTTTCTAAGTTATGTTCTGGAAATGAGTTGACTGCCTGTAGAAAGGCAGGGATCTTGTCCCTTGTGGTCACTGTTTATCCTGTGGATGAAGTCATCAGCAAACATAGCATTATGCAGTAGTCATCCAGTAAGTATATTTGTTAAATGAGTAAAAGGTGTAATATAAACTGAAGAAAGCCTATTTTATGTATTTCCTTATAAGAATAAAGAATACTCATTATTATGACTGCTTATTTTTATTTATTGGATTCTCAAATTGATCCTTTCTCTGCTTGTTTACTATGATTTTTATTTAGAAAAATTTTTGGTAAAATTGATTTATCTTTCCTGTATGTTTTCTATATAGGGAGTGACTTTACCAGCTGGAGAAGAAAGGCTCAAACTAATCAACCTTGGCATATTTGTATGTGTAGACTTGTTTAATATTGCCATCGTTATTGTGTGTATAAATACTATATATACACACAACATACTTTATAAATTTTATCTATGAATGACATCATAAAACACCTATCACAGAGTCACATTATAATCAGAGATTTTTTAAGTTCCAAAAGGAAACCAGGCCAGCTAGCTCACTTATTTGAGACACTGTTTTCAATAGGAATATCCATCTGACATTCTTTATGCACACTAATTCCCCTGCCTCAATTGGAGAAAAATAAAAGTGTTTTGTGCTCAGTATATATAAAGAAAACTATTTAGAGTCTGAAATTTAACTGTGGACAGTTGTGAAAGGAATTATAAATTCTTAACTGCTTTTATTCCTTGTTACTTCATCATATCTTAAATTATTTTTTTCTCTTGGTTACTTAATGTTTTTAAGACATTGGCTCCTGTTCAAGTTATCTATTAGTCTAAAACTTCTTTCACTTGCAAACTTAACGACTCAAAACAAAAACAGCACTTATTTTGTTCATTAATTTGTGGTTAGGTTATGGATTACCAGGGATAGTTTGTCTCTTCGCGATTCTGTGTCAGCTGGGACAGAGCAAAGGCTGGAGACTTGAATCTTCATCATTTTCACAACTTTATTTAGTCATTAATGGACATATAATATGGTATATATTTAAAGTATACAGTGCGGTGATCTATATATATACATATATATGTATATGTTTTGTGAAATAGTTATCATAATCAGATTAAGTAGCACATCAACTCACAGAATTAATTTTTCTTTTTAATGGTGAGAATGCTTGAGATCTACTCTTCTACTATTTCCAATATATACAATATGGTTTTAACTAGAGTCACATGCTATACATTAGAGCCCAAGAATTTTTTATCTTACAAACGAAGGCTACTACCCATTGAGCAACATATACCTATTTCCTCTACCCTCAACCGCCTGTAACTGCCGTTCTACTCTCTGTTTCTATGAGTTTGAGTTTAAAAAAAAAAAAAAAGGTTCACATGTAAGGGAAATTGTACAGTATTTGTCTTTGTCTAGCTTATTTTGTTATTATAAGGTACTCACATTAGCTGTGAGGTGGTATAGTGTTACTTGAAAGTGGATTTGGATTAAATGTGAACGTGTTGCACATTTAAGGGTAGCCATTAAAAATTATGAGAAAACAATGAATGGTATGCTAAGAAAGAAGATAAAAAGGAATTATATAAAATTCTCAAAACCATAACAGGCAAAAAAAAAAAAAGTGGAATACAAAAATAAGAATAAGGAATAAGGACAGCAAATAGAAAAGTGTAATGGATATGATAGATATTAATCCAGTTGTATTGATATAATTTTGAACCTCAGTTTTCTAAATGAACTAATTAAAATACACATTGTCAGATTGGATGAAAAAATAAGGACCATATGTTGCCTAAATGACCATAGTTTAAAATGCATAGATAGATAAAGCGTATATGAGTGGAGAAAAATACACCATGTTACCACGAACCAAAAGAAAGCAAATGTAGATACATTAATTTCAGACAGAGCTAATTTTAATTAAGGAAAGTTATAAGGGATAAAGGGGCATATAATCATAGAGGGGTCAGTTGTTCAAGACAAAACAATCCTTAATGTCTATAAACAGAGTGTCAAACTGTGTGAAGCAGAACGTAAGAGAATGACATAAAGAAATAGTAAGTCCACTATTACAGTTGGAGCTTTTTCATAAATAAACAGCTCCAAAAGCAGAAAAGCCGTGAGGAGAATAGTTGAAATCAGCAACATAATAAATCAACTGGGTCTAATTTACATTATTGAGTACTTTATCCAACAACAGCAAAATATACATTCTTAAGTTATTGTAGAATATTTACCAAGATAGACCTCATTATGGGCCACAGGGCTTCCCTGGTGGCTCAGATGGTAAAGAATCCTGCAGTGCGGGAGACCTGGGATGGGAAGATCCCCTGGAGGAGGGCATGGCAACCCACCCCAGTATTCTTGCCTGGAGAATCCCCTGGACAAGAGGAGCCTGACAGGCTACAGTCCATGGGTCGCAAAGAGTCAGACACAACTTAGCAACTAAGCACAGCATGGGCAACAAGACACACCTTAACATTTAAAAGAAGAGAAATGGTATAATGTCTGTTCTTATACTACAGTGGAATTAAATTAGAAACCAATAACACAAAACTCAAAAATCTTCAAATATGTAGAGATTAAACAATGTACTTCTAAATAATACATGGCTCAAGAAATTTAAAAATACTTTAAACTAAATGAAAGTGAAAACACAACTTACCAGAATTTTTGGGATATAGGAAAAGCAACACTAAAAAGGAATTCATAGCACTGAATGTATGTATTAGGAAAGAAGAAAGATCTAAAATCAATCATTTAATATTGAGCAGAGTGGCAGCCTGGATGGGAGGGGAGTTTGGTGGATAATCGATACATGTACATACATGTATAGCTTAGTCCCTTTGTTGTCCACCTGAATCTATCACAGCATTGTTAATACTCCAATATAAAATTAGAAGCTTTAAAAAAAATTACCTAAATTTCTACCCCAGGAAACTTAGAAAAGAAGAACAAATTAAATCCAAAGTAAGCATAAGAAAATAAATCATAAGAATTAGAACAGTAATCAATGAAATTGAAAACAGGAACTCAGTAGAGAAAAATCATAAAAAACAAAAGTTATCTTTTGAAAAGATCAATACAATCAGTTTTTCCAGCTAAGCTAAGACAAAAGGAGAGAGGACACAAATTATTAACATCAGAGATGAAAGAAGGGATGTTAATGACAGATCCCATGTACACTGAAAGGATTAAGAAAGAATACTCCATATAACTCTGTGTCCACAGTTTGATAAGCTAAATGAAGTGAACCAGTTCCTTGAAGGACACAATTTGCCAAAATTTACACTAAAGTAGATGGTCTGAATAGGCTTTTATCAAAGAAATTGAATTAATAATCACCCTTCCAAAATGGAAAGCACCTGGCCCAGATGGGTTCATTAAGGAAGAAACTATACCAGTTCTCTCCAGTCTCTTTCAGAGGTTAGAAGCAGAGGAATACTTAACTACTTATTCTGTAAGGCAAGTATCACTCTTTATAACAAAACCAGGCAAAGACATTGCAAGGAAAGAAAATTAGAGACTAATATCTCTTGTTAACATGAATGCAAAAAATCTTTAAAAAGTTTAGCAAATTGAGTCCTACAATGTATAAAAATAATTATGCACCACACCCTAGTGGGATTTATCATGGTTATGAAGACTGATTTAGCATTAAAAAATCAATTAGTGTAATCCATCAAAAGAGTAGGGTAAAAAGAAAAAAATACAAAAACACATTGATAGATGCAGGAGACACATTTGAAAAATCAGCACCCATTCGTGAGTAAAACCTAATAGGAGTAGAAAGAAACTTCCTCAATATAATAAAGAATATTCTACAAAAATCCACAGTTCACATCATACATAACAGTGAGAAATTTGAAGTTTTCCCACTAAGATCAGGTAGAAAGTGAGGATATTCTCTCCCACTTTTGCTTTTCAGCATTATATGTGAAGGCCTAGGTTATGCAGTAAGACAAGAGAAAATAAAAGGCATATAGATTGCAGAGGAAGAAATAAAATTGTCTTTGTTCACATGATTATATGTTTAGAAAATCTAGAAGAGTTAACAAAAAATCCTGAAACCAATAATTGGTGATAGCAAGGTTGCAGGTGCAAGGTTAGTGTAGAAAAGTCAATCAGTTCCTCATATACCAGCAATGAGCAAGTGGAATTTGAAATTAATAATACAACGCTATTAACATTAGCATTCCCCAAATGAATACATATATATATGTAACAATGAATACTTAAATATATGTAACAGAATAGATGTAACATCTATATGAAGAATACTATAAAATTCTGATGAAAGAAATGAAAATAACTGAGTGCAGAACTATTCTGTGCTCATGGATAGCATCAGTATTGTCGAGATGTATGTCTTCCCAACTTGATATCTAGATTCTATGCAATTGCAATAGAAATACCACCAAGGTATTTTATAATATCAGTAAACTGATTCTGAAATTTATGTGAAGCAACAGAGATCCACAATAGTTGACACAGGGAGAAGGATAAAATTGGAAGGCTGATACTACCTGACTTCAAGACTTATTATAAACTAATGTAATCAAGACAGAGTAGTATTGACAAAATTGTAGACAGATCAGTGGAACAGAATAGAGAGCCCAGTAATAGATTTGTTAAATACAGGCTTAATTTTTGACAGAGGAGCAAAGGCAACCCAGTGGAGCAAAGATACTTATTTCAACAAATGATGCTGGAACAACTAGGTATTCATGTACCAAAAAAAAAAAAAAAAAAAGAATCTAGACCCAGACTTTATACTCTTCATAAAGGATTATAGATCTAAATTTAGAATGCAAAACTATAAAACTCTTAAAAAGTAACATGGTGAAAAAACTAGATCATGGTATGATGGTATGATGATATGATGATATGGTATGATGATAACTTTTAGATACAACACCAAGGACACAGTGCATCAAAGAAATAATTCATAAGCTGGAATTCATTGTCATTAACACCTTTTGCTCTGTAAATAAAACCATTGTAATTAAAAGACAGTAACGAGATACTGTGAAAGTTCTATGTATAATAGTATGAGGTATATATGTTAGCTCACATTTTTTTCAAACCTAAAGAGAGTAAAACATGAAGGGTGAACCCTGCAGACTTTGGGTGATTATGTTGTGTCACTGTAGGTTCATCCTTAGTAGAACATGCACCATTATGGTGTGTGTTGTAATATTGGGGGAGGCTATGCATGTTTGGAGGCAAGAGAAGTATGGAGAATCTCTTACCTTCCTGAAGTTTTTTTGAAACCTAAATCTAAAAATATAAAACCTTTTTTAAAAAAGGAATGGAAATATCATTGATGATTTAGACCAATTTTGATTCTTTTCCTCAGCTTAGGGAGGAACTCAGTTTTCCTGAGACCAATATTCCCCTGCTGTGTCCACAAGTTTGCTCTTTATGTCTGCGTCTTTGTTGCTGCCTACAAATAGGTTCATTAGTACCATTTTTCTAGATTTCATATATATGCTGTTAATATGCCATATTTGTTTTTTTCTTTATAACTTGCTTCACTCTGTATAACAGGCTCTGGGTTCATCGACCTCACTAGAACTGACTCAAAGTCAATACTTTTCATGGCTGAATAATATTCCATTGTATATATGTACCACACTTCTTTATCCATTCATCTGTCAGTGGGCATCTAGGTTGCTTCCATGTCCTGGCTGTTGTAAATAATGCTACAGTGAACATTGGGGTATATCATTTGGAATTGTGAACATTGGGGTATATCTTTTGGAATTGTGGTTTTTTTCAGAATATATGCCCAATAGTGGGATTGCTGGGTCATATAGTAGTTTTATTCCTAGTTTTTAAAGAAATCTCCATATTGTTCTCCATAATGATTATATAAATTTATATTGCCACCAAGAGAGCAAGAGGGTTCCCTTTTTTCCACTTCTTCTCTAGCATTTATTGTTTATAGATTTTTTTTTGATGATGGCCATTCTGAACGGTGTGAAGTGATAGATACCTCATTGTCGTTTTGATTTGCATTTCTTTAACAATAAGTGATGTCAAGCATTTTTTCACATGTTTCATCTGTATGTCTTCTTTGGAGAAATGTCTGTTTAAGGCTTCTTCCTATTTTTTTAATTGTTTGTTTTTATGACATTGAGCTGCATAAGCTGCTTGAATATTTTGGAGATTAACCCTTTGTCAGTTACTTCATTTGCAAATGGTTTTCTCACATTCTGAGGGCTGTCTTTTCATCTTGTTTATGGTTCCTTTGCTGTGCAAAAGCTTTTAAGTTTAATTAGGTCCCATTTGTTTATTTTTGTTTTATTTCTATTACTCTAGGAGGAGGGTCATAAGAGGATCTTGCTGGGGTTTATGTTAAAGAGTGTTCCGCCTACAGATCTTCTTAAAGCGTGATCATTGGTGCTGAATTTTAGGACAAGCCAGCACCTCCACTGGGTTGGGGCTGGGATACCTGTCTTTGGCCTTTCCACATACTTTCTTGGCTTCCAAACAATGCATTGTCTGAGTTCCCAGGGTGAGTGTCCCAAAATATACAGAATTTGGGGAAATTGAATTGTCCCAGAGTCAAGCAGCCTTTATTCTGCCACTTTCTGTTTATTAGAAGAAAGTCATTGAGGCTGGCCCTTTCTGGGACATAAGAAAATTGATCTCACTTTTGATGATTAAAGTGTCAAAGAGATTGCAGACATATTTAGAAGTCATCATAGCTTTCTAAATCTTAAATGATGTTAGGGTAAAGGTGATTTTGAAATATCACAGAGAAATATTTGTTTTTATTTATTTATAGTAAATGCCTGTTATTCTGAGACAATTTCTGCATATTTTCTGCTGATTTATAAAGGAAAAAATGCCATAATACTTATATTTTAAAAATATTTTGATCTTAAAGAAATTTATATTGATGTCTTTTGTCAATTAAAGCAAGAAGCTCTTTAAATGAAATGTATTCTGTCTTCTAGGGCTCCCCTGGTGACTCAGATGGTAAAGAATAGCCTGAAATGCAGGAGACCCAGGTTCAGTCTCTGGGTCAGGAAGATCCCCTGGAGAAGGAAATGGTTATTCACTCCAGTGTTTCTGCCTGGAGAATCCCATGGACAGAGGAGACTAGCAGGCTACAGCCCATAGGGTCACACACAGTCAGACACAACTGAGCCACACACATACACATTCAGTCTTCTGCTTTTATGTCCTAAAAATAGCCTTGTACTTTAAGCATATTTAGCTACCCATCTTTTTAGTACACAAATGAAAATGATACTAAATTATAGAATATATCATTGCTGATTTACCAGGTTGTTGGCTTCTCTTATTGAAGAAGTCAGCATTTGATAAAAGTATCATCTGAACAAACAGGCTCTTCATTTCAGTAGCCACTACTGAAAGGAGATCTTTAATTTTAGCGTTGCCTTATCTTGCCTGTTAGAACTAACACAAGCTTCTTATTCCTTCATAAGTCATAGTATCATTATCAGGATCCTTGCCATATTAATTTAAATCCTTCTAAGGTCAAATCAAAGAAGTAGAAGTCTAATTTCCTTTGGTTTGTCCTCTATATCTTGTATAGAGAGACAAATCTGAGAAAACAAAATTAGCTTCTCTTGTGACTAACAGACTTGATGAAATTATATTTAGTTCTTAGTAAAATTTGAGCTCATATTTATTTTCTGAATTTTAAATACAACATCAAGAAGAAAATGAGCAATATTTTGTAAAAAGATTTGGTATTCAGCTAACCATTTGTACTCTTTTCTCATTGCATGGAAGTTATCAAAGCAAAGAGAATTTCCTATACTGTTACAAATTCTTGTTAATGTTAAAGGAATTGTCTTCTATAAATTTTTTTTAACAGAAAGTTATTTAATGATTTAATATTTTATTTCCAAGTATATTTGTGTCTCTGTCCTTATCTACCTGTCCATCACCTGTGTATATATTGAGAGGTTAACCATAACCATTGAAGTATTATTATAGTAATACAGTACATTTTCTAGAAACAAAAGATCAGAGCAGTGCTGAACTAGTGAAAGACTGGAGAAGTCCCGAGCAGAATATAGGTAATACAGTTGTTTCATCCTTTATTCTGCTTCTCCTTGGCTCACTGCTTCACTCGTTTCTCTTATTCCAAACAAGCATTTTTTTTCTTTCCATCTTCTGTGGCCATAAATGGCCATTGCAAACAGCTTCAACAGCTTTAATCCTATCTACTCCATTCCTGAAAGCTGGAAGGTATGATTAATATCTCTTATATACAATATTCAGTTTCTGAGGAAAGACAGACTTTGCCAATCTGTATCAGTTATTTTTAGCCCCAAACTAAAGAATTGCGGCCAAAGAATAAATTCATTTTAAATAAATACAGGAATCCTCTCTTATTTGAAGTTTTGCTTCTTGTGGTTTTGGTTACCTATGGTCAACTGTGGTCCAAAAATATTAAGTGGGAAATTCCAGAAGTAAAAGTTCATGTATTAATATTGCACACAGTTCTGAGTCATGAAATCTCACACCCTTCAGTTCCATCCCTCCCAGCACATGAATCAGCCTTTTGTCTATGTTATCCTGCCTGTTGGTCATACAGTAACTGTCTTGTTTATCAGGTGGAAATATCACGGTTCTTCTGTTCAAGTAACCCTTATTTTACTTTTGGTCCCAAAGCACAAGAGTAGTGATGCTGGCATTTCAGATATACTCTTCCTATGTCTAATTTATAAATTAAAATTTATCATGGGTATTTATATATAGGAAAAAGAAAGTTTATATAGGGGTTTGTACTATATTTGGTTTCAGGCATCCATTAGGGATCTTAGAACCTATACCCCATGGATAAGGGAGGGACTACTGTATGTGACCAGTTGTGAGATTGAAGTATTGGATGGCTCAGTATAAAGAGATGATTAGTCCTTGAGATTAGAGTGTGTGTGAAGATGTACATTTATGTGTTGTGTGTGTGTATGCGTGTGCAGGTATCTTTCCTTATTGAGGTATGCGGTTGGTGATTTTGTGTGGATTAGATAAAATAAACGGCATGCATCCACTTTGTAAAGTTAGGCAGTGCCTAATCAATATATGTAAGATGAGTCCATTTCCTTCTTTGGTTGTTTAATAAAGTACAGAAATATATTGAATAACAATTGTTTTGAAGATCTAGCTATACTTTTAAGACTTGGCTGACAGACCCATTAATTTCAAATTTATATAGACCCCTATTTTAAATAGACAAGTATAGTCTACATTTGCCAACAATCCAGAATATTTTGTTTTATAATAGTATTGAGATTTGGAAGCATTTGTACAATAATATGGCTCAGAAATCTCATTAGATGAAACTTCAGGGTGAAAATCTATAGGCAGGCAAAGTTGAGAGACAGTGGTTATAAATAAGAGGCTGAAGCTTATGTGGTTTTACCATCATTTTGAAATGATTTATGAAAAGAAACTCTTGATACATTAGTCCAAATTAAAAAGTTGTCATTTATAAGATAAATTAATCATCTTCAGAAAACAGAAATAACTTTATAACAAAAGTGAAAGCAGCAGACTTTAGTTCTTTTATGCAAGTATTTCTCGTTATTGAAGTTTCAGCATTATTGAATTTAACTTTTACGTAAATTGGTTATTGTTTAGTCGCTAAGTTGTGTCCAACTCTTTGGACCCCATAAACTGTAGACCGCCAGAGTCCTCTATCCATGGTATTTCCCAGGCAAGAGGGATGGAACCCATGTCTCCTGCATGGGCAGGGTTTTTTTTTTTTTTTTTTTTACCACGAGTGCCACCTGAGAAATTGTTTATAGGATATAATAATTTTCAAATTGTTTCCCTGATAGATGTGCAAAATTAGTTTTTATTTCAAAGGAAAAATGATATAATAACATATTCAGTATTAGGAAAAGATTAGAACTCAGAGTTTGTGAGGGCATAATTTTCAATGTACTCAATTAAATTATCTTTCAGAAAGAACCAGTAGTTCCCACTTTTTTTTTTTTTTTAACTAAATTAGTGCTTTATACCAATTGGACTAGGTATAAATTAAAGGAGGAGGGCTGGGGGAATACAAAGAATGGATATGACAGTTCATTCATCTACTTTGTAAAAGTATACTGATTATAGAAGCATATTGTAAGGAAGTTTCAGAGATTAAGACATGGTTTGTGAGACAGTTCATTCAAACACATGATGTTCAAAGTTGCTAAGTAAAGTAGAGGTCACAGCTAAATGTTTCCCAATAGAAATTAGGTAAACAAACTAAGTAGAGTAGAAGGAAATTTTAGTAGCATAGATTACAAAGAAAGAAATCAAAGATACCAAATGAAGTATTAGTCTTTGTTGGCCTTAAATTGGTAGGCCTAGGAGAATACTCTGAAAATATCTGTTCATTGAACATTTGGGAAACTACCAATAGAGAGTGGTAGTAAGCCAGATAAAGACAAATATCATATGATATCACTTATATGTGGAATCTAAAAAAAAGATACAAATGGACTTATATGCAAATCAGAAATAGACCCACAGACATAGGAAAAAATATGGTTATCAAACAGGAAAGGAGGGGTGGATAAATTAGGAATTTGGGACTAACAGATACATACTACCATATATATATATACATTCTACTTTATTTATATAAAACAAGGACCTACTGTGTGGCACAAGGAGCTATACTCAGTATTTTATAATAACCTATAAGGGAAAGAAATATGACAAAAATGTACAACTGAATCATTTTGCTGTACACCTGAAACTAACACATTGTAAATCACCTATACTTAAAAAAATTAATAAGTAGATTTCAGAAGTAATGTAAAATGATAAATTGAAAATCTGGACAATGGAAAATAATACACTTGTCCTTTTTTTAAAATTTAAATTTATTTATTTTAATTGGAGGCTAATTACTTCACAATATTGTACTGGTTCTGCCACATATCAACATGAATCCACCACAGGCGTACATGTGTTCCCCATCCTGAACCCCTCTCCCACCTCCCTCCCCTTACCATCCCTCCGGGTCATCCCAGTGCACCAGCCCCAGGCACCCTGTATTGAACCTGGACTGGCGATTCGTTTCTTGTTAAAGATAAGGTAGTATGGGCTTCCTAGGTAGCTCAGAGGTAAAGAATCTGCCTGCCAGTACAGGAGATGTGGGTTCAATCTATGAGTCAGGAAGATCCCCTGGAGAAGGAAATGGAAACCCACTCCAGTATTCTTGCCTGGAGAATCCCATGGACAGAAGAGGCTGGAGGGCTACAGTCCATGGGGTCATGAAAGAGTTGGACGTGATTTAGCGACTAAAATGGCAATAGTCAAATAGCTACTATTTTCCAAACAGAAGGAAGTAAAAAAAAGGAGGGAGTCCGACACCATGACATCACAGAATAGTAAATGTGCCGGATTTTAAAGACTATGTACTTGTCAGTTGCCAAGATGATAGTACCAGTACTCTCATGGATGAGCAGAAACTGCTGTGGTGATTGTCTAGTACAGTATATGATTAGAGTAGAGGTAGGTGATCATAAGGGGAGTACTAGGTCAGTGAGACTTCTTTACTTATAACACCACTACCTTTATTATTGGCTGTGATTTTCTTAAATAGAAAATTACTTATGAATTTCTCTATGCAAAGTTTGTTCTCAAGATTTTGTGCTATCTTCTGCTAAGAAGCTTCTCTTTTTAAAATCTTTATCCTGCCTCATTCTCACATTTAAGAGTCAGTTCAGATATTTGCAGCCTTCTCTGATCATTTTAGTTCAAGTTGTCCTCTTAATTATCCATACACACAATGCTGCTTTCTTTTATTACTGTCTTTTATTAAACTTAGATTATTTTGAATGTATTTGCTGACATGTCTGTGGTTTGTCTTTTCTTTCCAGAGTGTAAACTCCTTTATTTCACGAGATTCTTTCTTGTCTTTTTTTTTTTTTCAGAGATTCTTTCAGTCATGACATCCAGCTCATATCCAGTTTCCAAAAATACATGTACCTCAAAATACTTGTAGATGTTTCACTTCTCTATATGGAATGTATTTTGCCATTACTATTTCTTTGGGCCAATTGATATTTTAGTTTCTTGAAAAACTATACTACTTTAGTAGTAAACCAGGAATTCTATGCTTGAACAATTTTTAGATTTTAAAATACAGGTTTCCATGAGGTAACTATTAAAGATGTTACTTTAAGTAGCATTAGATTGCAGTTAAATTTTAAATTTCTTTTAGAATGATTTTCATATTATGAAGAAAAAAGAGAATGAGGCCAACATGCGTTAACAGAGCTGGCTTATTCTAATATAATATCTAGGTTTGTTATATCCAAACTCTACTTTTTATCTGGCTGTATTTCTGACAGTGTTTTACATAACAACAACATTCTCACTGGAAAAGAAAATAATAATCATTTTAATATTTTTAAGCATTTTCCAAAGCACAGAGGAGTTTTCTCATACCTAAAATATAACTGAGAAATATGAATAAGGTTATGTACCCTCTGAGATCATTCTTCTGCTTACTGAACTTCACAAGAATTCTAACAATTTTTCAAAAGTTAAAATGCAAAGTAAAATTGCTTTATTTGTAATGTATTGAAGTATTGATCATATGGTTATACTTGGTCACAGTATTTCATTTCTGCCACCCAGGATGTTTCAGTTAATTCATTTATTAATGTTCATATTCATGAAAAATATATATTTTAAATAGTTAAGTTTCATATGAAAATATTTGAGGAAAGAGTTTTTTTTCCTCAAATTTGTCATTTTCTTTGGTCTGAAATGGAAATTTATAATATTTGAAAAAGAGTTTTAAATTCTGCTTTATACATATATTTTAGCGCTAAGAATTTTAACCATTCAGCAAACTGTTCTCTGCTTTTTTCCTACATATTTACATTTTTAAAAATCTAAAATTTAGGAAAACATTCTATTTTAATATCTAGTTTTACTAGCTTAGCCTTTTCATATGGTAAAACCTTACCTGTATGCTAATGTATGAGATTCTCAACCTAATATGTTTGTATATTACATATTTATGATATGTTTATGTTATCAAGTTACATGTAGATCTGTACTATAAACTGGTATATGCACTAGTATACACACTCATGCATATTCAGCAAGCATATATACTTGCATAGATGTGTATACATTGTATAAAGTATATACAACTATACACAAGCACACATGCATCTAACATATCTAACATATGTTATCTAACATATGTTCTACCATGATTTGATATATCACTACACTTTATATTTCAGTGACATTGTTTCTATAGTAACTGCTGCACTGGAAAAATCAAAGCAGAAAGCTTTGGAAAGAGCCAACAAAATCACATGCTCAGTAAATGATGAGCAGGTGGATGTTATTTGTCTGGGGTCATACATCTTAGAAGTGGCTAAAACAAAATGAAATCATTGCTTTGTAAGCAAATACAGTCTAGCCAAGGTTGTAACATTGTATGCTATCTTTGACCAGAAATGGCCAAATCATTATGATTTTCTAGAATACACATAAATAAAACCTTGTGAATCTTTATCTATTTTAGATACAGTGTAAAAGAGGATTATGGCAGTGCTGCCAGGCTGAGCCAGTATTTCCAAACTTTGGATCGAGTGTCTATTTAAGGATATTTATATATGGGAAAAGGACATTTTTGTAGAACTTTTAAATGAATTGTGCCTAACAAGAATGTCAAGTGCCTAGGGACAAGGTCAATGAAGTTATTTTGTTATTATTTTAATTCTGAAAACTTAAATCATCTAGGAAGACTTATAACATTAGTCTTTCAAACATACCATATTTTATGAAAACTGTATTCAAATTAGTGATAGAGTTTACCAATAGTCAGAATATTTATGGCAACAAATTAGATCTGATTCAAACAAACAGAAGCAGAAACAAAAATAAGTTTGAAATTTTGAAGACAATTTTTTTGCTCTTCTTACCTTTCCCCATCTAGGTCACCTGTTTTTCAAAGTAGTCACCTGTTTTGCACAAGGAAAGGATATGCACTTGCCTTTTAACTACCATTCATACTTATTCATACATAACTACCATTCATACTTGCCTTTTAACTACCATCATATTGTTTAAAATGATTGTTAAGTAAGTTGAATTTATCTGTTATATATTTCTTAGAAAAGTATATACATAAAGTTTTTTTGTTTATTCATACAAACAAAGTTAGGATCATTCCTTAAAATGAAAATAACCTTGATGAAAGACATATTTTGTCTAACCCATAAATTTTTCCTTTGTCTTTGACTGAAGATGATAAATAAGGTGGTGGTCTGGAACATTCCAGGGAGTTCCTCAGTTTTCTTGGGTATCTCCCATGTATACAGGAGATTAGATGCTATTAAACTTCTGTTTATTTTTCTCATATTCATCTTTTTTTATTACAGGGAGTATCTCGGCCAAGAACCTAGAAGGGTAGAGGGAAAATTATTTATCCTCTTCCAAGAAATATATGCAAATATTGTAGTTAAATTCCTTTGTACTGGAGGACTTCCTAAGGAGCTGGTCTTAATTTAACTCTCAGATGTTTAGGTTGTGAGATCTTTTGTGTTTTGCTTTCTCCGTTTTCCTTTTGGCATGTCATAGTCCTTCTTTCTTAATTCCTCACCAATATGCAGTCCTCTCAAATGCTTTCTGTTCTTTTCCTTACCAAATTTTGCTTCCATCTAGTGATCAGTTGGTAAGTTTAGGACAGGTATTGTTGTTCAGCAACTGAATCATGTCTGACTCTTTTGCAACCCCATGGACTGTAGCAGGCCAGGTTCCCCTGTCCTCCACTAACTCCCAGAGTTTGCTCATACTCATGCCCATTGAGTTGATGATGCCATCCAACTATCTCATGTTCTGTTGCACCCTTCTCCTCCTGCCTTCAGTCTTTCCCAAGATCAGGATCTTTTCCAATGGGTCAGCTCTTCACAGCAGCTGGCCCAACTGTTGAAACTTCAGCTTCAGAATCAGTCCTTCCAATGAATATTCAGGACTGATTTCCTTTAGGATTGATTGGTTTGACAACCTCCTTGGTGTCCAAGGGACTCTCAGAAGTTTTCTCCAGTACACAGTTTAATAGCATCAATTCTTTGGTGCTCAGACTTGTTTATGGTTCAACTCTCACATCTGTACATGACTACTGGAAAAATGATAGCTTTGACTATACAGACATTTGTTAGCAAAGTGATGTTTGCTTTTTACTACGTTGTTTAGGTTTGTCATAGCTTGCCTTCTCAGGAGCAAGTCTGTTTTAATTTCATGGCTGCAGTCACTGTCCTCAGTGACTCCATTTTATCCCCTATTTACCATAAAGTGATGGAATGAGATGCCATGATCTTAGTTTTTTGAATGTTGAGTTTCAAGCCAATTGTTTCACTCTCCTCTTTCACCCTCATCAACAGACTGTTTAGTTCCTCTTCTCTTTCTGGTATTAGAATGGTATCATCTACATATCTGAGACTGTTGATATTTCTCCTTGCAATTTTGGTTCCAGTTTGTGATTCATCCAGCCTGGCGTTTTCCATGATGTACTCTGCATATAGATTAAATAAGTAGGGTGACAATATGGAGCCTTGTCATACTCCTTTCCCAATTTTGAGCCAGTCAGTTGTTCCAAGTAAATTAATAACATAAAAGCAATTTTGAATCAGACCTAAGGTTAAATTTAAATTCTTTCTAGGCTAGCTGTATAACTTTTGGCAAATAGATTAACTTTTCCGAACTAGAATTTTTTCCTCAAATGTGATATCTAGATTTAATAACCAAATATGTATGAAAAGCTCAGTACAATGCATGACTGTAGTCACTAAGCATGTGTTAATTTTATTCCTCGCCCCCTTCCTTTCAGAGGTTTGTGCATTTCAGTAGAGCTTGGTACCTCAACATTAAGGAGTAAATCTCTGCTCTTGAAAAAGAAACAGGTGAGTGTGCTATTTAGGGACAGGAAGCTTTTCTGTCACCTCTGAAATGACACATTTGCTCTGCTTGCTTAGGAGGCCAGCATGGTCTGTCTTGTTGCCAACTCAATGAAAGGCTTTAAAAGCTTGCCAAAACATTTTCTGCTAAGCATTTTCTCTCAGTCTTCTAATTCCAAGTGACTTTTTAAATGTGTGACCTTTGATATTGACTATTTTTCGGAAAAAAATCTTTATAGAAGGGTACCAGAGGCAGCAAACAGCCCTGTGATTCTAAATCCCTTGCTTAGCAGAGAATTCTCATCTATCTGAATTGTATTTCTTTGTAAACTGCATTTAACAGTGTGGTTTGGGTAGCCTAATCTCCCTGTGGACATAAGAAAGAAATTCTATGAACACAGCAAGTATTTTAAGACAAGGAGGGGGTAAAAGAAGAAAGATTTAATTAAGCATAGAGCTTTACCTAGTTTTCCTGACTGTTTTTATTTTTAAGCAACCATTTGCCTTTGGATTTACACCTGTGCTGTTCCAAAATTTTATGCTAGGTCTGGCTTCCATTTTCAGTCTCCTGCTATTCCAAGAACTTGATTTCGGTAAACATGCCTTACCTCTCTCCTTTTTGTGTCTTTATCCTTCACCTGTGATACACGCCTACTTTGCCAAGTTCTGTCTATAAAATTATTTTCATCCCAAGTCCAGCCAGTATGTCACCTTTACTCATTTATATATTCAAAAGCTCAAACAAAAACAGATAAACAACAAAAAAGCCATTATGGAGTACTGAATGCCTGTTGCTGGGTCATAGAATAAAAAATGAAACATAGTTCTGTTTCTGAAAAAGGTCACAGCTACATACATACAACTAGCTTCAATGCCGTGGGAACAGTATGAGAATAGAGGCATATGCAAACACTATCAGCAGTGTTCGACTAGGTCATAGAGGCGCTGAAAGTAACAGCAGTGATCATTGAGTGAGTTCTTGAAAGATAACAGGTTTGTTAGATAGAGAGTGGAAGAAGATTCTCTAGCTCAGGAGAGGCAAATGTGCAAGTCCATATTGACACTAGGAATCATTAGTATTTTAGAGTCTAGGTCTCCAGAATATCACCTTAACAATCCTGACTCAAGGTGAACCCTGCTGGAATTTTTGTGTGTTTTCCTCCCTTTTTTCACATGTAAGCCATTCTTTTTTTTATAGGTAAAAGATAGGTATTTAGCTAGATTAGGTATTTGTGTTCCATTTTGAGTTTTCCTGGTGGGTGTTAAATTTCTGGAAACTAAGGACTGGGTCTTCCTTGCTTTTTATTGCTCTTTAAAATGCCCATAACTGAGACTTCTAGTAATGTTTATTTATTTATTGTTTATTATGTACCAACAACTGTGCTAAGAAATAGACATTTGTTTATATCTATAACTCCAACTATAACTCTATGAGATTTCTGCTTCTACTCACAATTAAATAAAACACTGCTTAGTGGGATCAAATGATTTTCCTAAGAATGAATTTAATTCAAAAGACGTGACTACAGAGCTATAAATCTTTTTTTAAATTTATTTTATTTTATTTTTTAACTTTACAATATAAATCTTAATAAATACATTATCCTGCCTTCACAAATGGATTTCCCAGGTGTCTCAGTCTGTAAAGAATCCACCTGAAATACTGTCTGCAATGCAGGAGACCTGGGTTTGATCCCTGAGTCTGGAAGGTCCCTTGGAGAAGGAAATGGCAGTCCACTCCAGTATTCTTGCCTGGGAAATCCCATGGACAGAGGAGCCTGGCAGGCTACAGTCCATGGGGTTAGAAGAGTTAGACATGACATAGTGACTAAACCGCTACCCCCTTCACAAGTCGTTCCACATATATTTGTTAAATGAACAAAACAATTCTTAAAAAATCAAATTAATGCAATTGAATAACTCAATGAAGAAAATATCAATGTATGATAATATACATTGTAAATTCAGAGAAAAGTCCTGGAAAACCTTAAAATAAATGGAGCAGTAAAATGTTTTTGAAGATGATTTTACCACCTTGTAGTGCTTTATCTGTTCCATGCTTTTAGGATTCAGGTGTGCATAGGCTGAAGGTGTCATCTGGCTTGGTCATTTTCTAGAAAGCAGAGTTGCTGTAGCTGATGCTACCTTGACAATCCCAGAGGAAGCAGGTGTGTTGGGGGAAGGTTGGAAAAGCATTTGGAAGAGCAAGCAAATATAAAAAAGTTTGCCAGTACATTGTAAATTTTTTCAGATTCCAAAAGTTTGTTGCCAATGTCCTGGTTTTAGTGGAGAGACTTCCAGAATTCATGATCCTTGTGATCTGGGCTTCTGGCTCCCATATGTGCCAGTGAATTTGCAACAGTAATGTGGCATAGTGAGCATCTGCCTTTTAATTCAGCTTTCCCTTTCCATTTTAGGGACATCAGCTAAGTTAATTAGAGGTGTGGTGTGGGTTAAAAAGATAGCAAATGCTGTAGAATTATATTATTGGTGCAGAGTGTGCTGGAAATAGGATGGGTAGAATAAAAATCCAAGTCTTCCTATTTCTCATTAAAATCTACATGAAAACATATGAGGTGTGACACTTAGAAAATGGGATTGATTGAAGAGCATACTCAAACTGGTTCATTGGCATGAATGATGTTCCCTTTGCAGTAATTACAATAGGAGCCAAAAAAAACAGTAATATCACCATTGCTCATACTGTTTCAGGTTCCTTTGTGGGTGTTGTCTTGCATTCTGTAGGGTGTACATTGAAAAATTCTTAACAGTGGCAAATCTTCAAATTTATAGAGTCAGTTCTGTTTTTGCCATTAAAAGAAGTTAAAATGTGCCAAATGTGATATATAAAGTGGATGATCAAAGTAGAAATACAATTTCTGGCCAAAAGTGAAGTGAGATTACAAAATAATGAAACTTGAAAAAATCATGCTTTATAAACAGGCTCTGCTTATTCCAAAATAATAATTCTAAATTGAGATTCTGTAGCATCCCTGAAGTATGTATTTTCCAGTTATTAGTTGAATACATAGATTCTGGTATATATATATATATATATATATATATATACACGCACACAATATATATTTTTTAAAATTTACAGCCAAACATATTTAAAATTTTTGTTGTTGAGTGATATTATATATATTTTAAAACTTTTTGTTTAGATGGTTTAAAATTAACTAACATCAAATTGGTCCAAGACTAACAGGGAGTATTTTGAGAAGTAGAGGATAATTTTGAGACTAAGAAATTAAACTCAAAGCAAAAAAATGAGAAAAAACACTTAGCACTCATCTAGGAAAACAACATGAGATGATTATAAAGTAAGGAGAGAAACCACTCGCACTAGTATTTATGAATGCTATTATGACATTGTATTTATTATTCTTTTTTTTTAATTTTAATTTTTTATTTTTTTCTAATTTTATTTTATTTTTAAACTTTACATAATTGTATTAGTTTTGCCAAACATCAAAATGAATCCGCCACAGGTATACATGTGTTCCCCATCCTGAACCCTCCTCCCTCCTCCCTCCCCATACCATCCCTCTGGGTCGTCCCAGTGCTCTAGCCCCAAGCATCCAGCATCGTGCATCGAACCTGTACTAGCAACTCATCTCTTACATGACATTTTACATGTTTCAATGCCATTCTCCCAAATCTTCCCACCCTCTCCCTCTCCCACAGAGTCCATAAGACTGTTCTATACATCAGTGTCTCCTTTGCTGTCTCGTACACCGGGTTATTGTTACCATCTTTCTAAATTCCATATATATGCGTTAGTATACTGTATTTATGTTTTTCCTTCTGGCTTACTTCACTCTGTATAATAGGCTCCAGTTTCATCCACCTCATTAGAACTGATTGAAATGTATTCTTTTTAATGGCTGAGTAATACTCCATTGTGTATATGTACCACAGCTTTCTTATCCATTCATCTCTTATTTAATTCTCATAACAGCTCTTTGTTGTAAATATTATTTTATACTTTAACAGATTATATAAGTTTTAAGTCAGTATTCAAACTCTTCTGTCTGATTCCAGAGCTTTTTGCTCAATTTTAACACAGTACCTCTTTTTTTCCTCTTTTTTATTTATTTGCATTAAAAAGTTGAAATATAGTTGATTTATAATGCTGTGCCAATCTCTGCTGTATAGCAAAGTAACTCAGTTGTACACATACATAACGTTATTTTTTAATATTCTTTTCTATTACGGTTTGTCATAGGATATCCAGTATAGTTCCTTATGCTATACATTAGGACCTTGTTGTTTATCCATCCTAAGAACAATAGTTTGCATTTACCAACCCCAACTCTCATACATCCCTATCCCCCCACACTCCCCTTTGGCAGCCACAAATCTGTTCTCTCTGTCTGTGAGTCTATTTGTGTTTTGTAGATAGAATCATTGGTGCCATATTTTAGATTCCACATATAAGTGGTATTATATATTTGTTGTCTTCTTTCTGACTTACTTTACTTAGTATGACAATCTCTAGTTGAATCCATGTTGCTTCCAATGGCCTAATTTTGTTCTTTTTATGACTTGAGTAGTATTCCATTGTATATATGTGCCACTTCTTTATCTATTCATCTGTCTTTAGACATTTAGGTTGTTTCCATGTTTTGGCTCTTGTGACACACTACCTCTTTTTTTTTTTTGCATTCATTAAAATAGAAGGAAGAGGCCCAAACTTACAGTCATGGTTATTCTTCATTTCCACATTTTTACGTTCTTTATTGAATGTACTTGAGAGGGCATTGTTTCCAAAATCTTATTATTCACAGTGTGGCCAGCAGACCAGCAGCATCAGCATCACGTGGCAGACTGATTAGTGATGGAGAATATCAGGTGCAAATCCCAGACTTACTGAATCAGAAGCTACATTTTAACAAAATTCCCAAATAAGTTGATTTACCGCACTGTTCATAGACATGTTCTGTCTTCTACATTCTTTTCAGGCTTTCAAAATATTGAAAATAGTTTGCCTTTCTTTTCAGGCAACATTTTCCAGCTATGGGAAGTATGAACTCCTAAATAACTATGAATACATTTTGACTGTAGAACAGTAAGGACCCTTGAAGGTGATTCCAAACATTTTACTTAAAGGATGTGAAACTGGTGAACTTCTAAGTTGGATGTATTTTCCAAAGGATAAAACAAAAAAAGCAAAAAACTACCATACTGCAAAAAGTCTTATATTCTTCAAAATTGATCCATAGCAACTCAGAAGATTGTTAGTAATTCTGGGGTCAAATGCGAATGATTTATGACATACAGTTAAGAGCTATTCATTTTTCTGGATATCAATCTTTAGATCTGTTATTGTTCCTCTAATTGATTTTATTAATTTATATTTTCTATTTTAGTGTGAATTGAATACAACATACTACATTTCTAAAATATAATAATGGGAAAGGAGTTTTGCTTTCTATTTATTTGTTGATGTTGTTTAATCACTAAGTTGTGTCTGATTCTTTGAGACTCCATGGACTGCAGCATGCCAGGCTCCTCTGTCCTCCACTATCTTCTGTAATTTGCTCAGATTCATGTCCACTGAGTAGGTGATGCTATCTAAACATCTCATCCTCTACTGCTCATTCTTCTTTAGCCTTCAGTCTTGCCCAGCAGCAGGGTCTTTTCCAATGAGTCAACTCTTTGCATCAGGTGGCCAAAACATTGGAGCTTCAGCTTTAGCATTAGTCCTTCCAATGAATATTGAGGGTTGATTTCCTTTAGGATTGACTGGTTTGATCTCCTTGCCATCCAAGGGACTCTCAAGAGTCTTCTCCAGCATCACAGTTCAAAAACATCCAATTCTTCAGTGTTCAGTCTTCTTTATGGTCCAGCTCTCATATTTGTACATGACTGCTGGAAAAACCATAGCTTTAACTGTATGGACTTTTATTGGCAAAGTGATATCACTGCTTTTTAATATGCTATTTAGGTTTGTCATACCTTTCCTTCCAAGGAGCAAGTGTCTTTTAATTTCATGGCTGCAGTCACTGTCTGCAGTGATTTTGGAGTCTGAGAAGATAAATCTGTCACTGCTTCTACTTTTTCGCCTTCTATTTGCCATGAAGTGATGGACTTGATGCCATGATCTTTATTTTGTAAATGTTAAGTTTCAAGTTAGCCTTTTCACTCTTCTCTTTCACCCTCATGAAGAGGCTCTTTAGTTCCTCTTCACTTTCTGCCATATAGGGTGGTATCATCTGAATATCTGAAGTTGTTGCTATTTCTCCTAGCAATCTTGATTCCAGCTTGTGGTTCACCCAGCCCAGCATTTTATATGATGTACTCTGCATATAAAGTTAAATAAGCAGAGTGACAATGTACAATCTTGTCATACTCTTTTCCCAATTTGGAACCAGTCTGTTATTCCATATCTGATTCTAACTGTTGCTTCTTGACCCACATACAGTTTTCTCAGGAGACAGGTAAAGTGATCTTGTACTCCCATCTCTTTAAGAATTTCCTACAGTTTCTTGTGATCCACACAGTCAAAGGCTTAGCATAGTCAATGAAGCGTAAGTAGATGTTCTTCTGGAACTCCCTTGCTTTCTCCATGATCCAGTGAATGCTGGCAATTTGATCTCTGATTGCTCTGCCTTTTCTAAACCCAGAAATATTAAAAACCTCAAATGTGAAGATGATACCACTCTAATGGAAGAAAGTGAAGAGGAACTAAAGAGCCTCTTGATGAGGATAAAAGAGAAGAGTGAAAAAGCTGGACTGACTCAACATTCAAAAAACAAAGATCATGGCATCTAGTCCCATCACTTCATGGCAAATAGAAGGTGAAAAAGTGGAAGCTGCAACCATGAAATCAAAAGCACTTGCTCCTTGGAAGAAAAGCTATGAAATACTTAACATTATTACCTATGCTATTTTTAAGCAGAAATTTTTTTAAAATATAAATTTATTTATTTTAATTGGAGGCTAATTACCTTACAATATTGTATTGGTTTTGCCATACATCTTGGTTTTGCCATACATCAACACGAATCCACCACGGGTGTACACGTGTTCCCCATCCCGAATCCCCCTCCCACCTCCCTCCCCGTACCATCTCTCTGGGTCATCCCAGTGCACCAGCCCCGAGCATCCTGTATCCTGCATCGAACCTGGACTGGCGATTTGTTTCATATATAATATTATACATATTTCAATGCCATTCTCCCAAATCATCCCACCCCCTCCCTCTCCCACAGAGTCCAAAAGACTGTTCTATACATCTGTGTCTCTTTTGCTGTCTCGCATACAGGGTTATCATTACCATTTTTCTAAATTCCATATATATGTGTTTGTATACTGTATTGGTGTTTTTCTTTCTGGCTTACTTCACTCTGTGTAATATTTTGAACTCGTTTATTCACACATTCTTTAAAAATTCTTCTAATTAAAACAATCTTTTTGGCCATAACACATAGCATGTGAGATATTAGTTTCCCAACCAGTGATGGAACTCATGCCCCTTAAGTGGATGCTCAGTCTTAACCACTGAACCACCAGGGAAGTCCCTATTCATACATTCTTAATATGATTTTTAAAAAATTTCTATGTCTGTAATTATATTTAACTAATTTTTACCTTCTGATCAAGATGATATTTTCCACCATACATCAATCCTTAATCACTACAAATGATTACAAAGTTATTCAGAATAGTTATCTAAATTCAGAAGTCAAATATAGTTGGCTTTATTTTTATCCAATAGAACAGTAAAAGAAGATTTGAAGATTTGCCTAGCTTATTATTAAGTGTAGTATAGTCATCCCTATTGGAGAAGGAAATGGCAACCCACTCCAGTGTTCTTGCCTGGAGAATCCCAGGGATGGGGGAGCCTGGTTGGCTTCCATCTATGGGATCGCACAGAGTTGGACATGACTGAAGCGACTTAGTAGCAGCAGCATAGTCATCCCTAGAACTCCTAAGTCAAGTGGGCCTTAGGAGGCATCACTAAGAACAAAGCTGGTGGAGCTGATGGAATTCCAGTTGAGCTATTTTAAATCCTGAAAGATGATGCCGTGAATGTGCTGCAACTCAATATGTCAACAAATTTGGAAAACTCAGCAGTGGCCACAGGACTGGTAAAAGTCAGTTTTCGTTCCAATCCCAAAGAAAGGCAATGCCAAAGAATGCTCAAACTACCACATAATGGCACACATCTCACATGCTAGTAAAGTAATGCTCAAAATTCTCCAAGCCAGGCTTCAGCAGTATGTGAACTGTGAACTTCCAGATGTTCAATCTGGTTTTAGAAAAGGCAGGGGAACCAGAGATCAAATTGCCAACATCCGCTGGATCATGGAAAAAGCAAGAGAGTTCCAGAAAAACATCTATTTCTGCTTTATTGACTATGCTAAAGCCTTTGACTGTGCGGATCACAATACTGGAAAATTCTGAAAGAGATGGGAATACCAGACCACCTGACCTGCCTCTTGAGAAATCTGTATGCAGGTCAGGAAGCAACAGTTAGATCTGGACATGGAACAACAGACTGGTTCCAAGTCAGGAAAGGAGTATGCCAAGGCTGTATATTATCACCTTGCTTATTTAACTTATATGCAGAGTACATTATGAGAAACATTGGGTTGGAGGAAGCAACAATCTGGAATCAAGAAGCTGGAATTAAGATTGTGGGGATAAATATCAATAACCTCAGATAGGCAGATAACACCAGCCTTATGGCAGAAAGTGAAAAAGAACTAAAGAGCCTCTTGATGAAAGTGAGAGAGGAAAGTGAAAAAGTTGGCTTAAAGCTCAACATTCAGAAAACTAAGATCATGGCATCCGGTTCCATCACTTCATGGGAAATAGATGGGGAAACAGTGGAAACGGGCATAGTTAATTTTTGGGGGCTCCCAAATCACTGCAGATTGTGACTGCAGCCATGAAATTAAAAGACGCTTACTCCTTGGAAGGAAAGTTATGACCAACCCAGACAGCATAATAAAAAGCAGAGATATTACTTTGCCAACAAAGGTCCATCTAGTCAAGGCTATGGTTTGTCCAATAGTCATATATGGATGTGAGAGTTGTACTACAAAGAAAGCTAAGTGCTTAAAATTTGATGCTTTTGAACTGTGGTGTTGGAGAAGACTCTTGAGGATCCCTTGGACTGCAAGGAGATCCAAACAGTCCATCCTAAAAGAAATAAGAAATCAGTCCTGAATGTTCATTGGAAGGACTGATGTTGAAGCTTAAACTCCAATCCTTTGGCCACCTGATGCGAAGAACTGACTCACTTGAAAAGAGACCCTGATGCAGGGAAAGATTGAAGTTGGGAGGATAAGGGGCCTACAGAGAATGAGATGGTTGGATGTCATCACCAACTCAATGACATGAGTTTGAGTAAAACCCAGCAGTTGGTGATAGACAGGGTGGCCTGGTGTGCTGCAGTCCATGGGGTCGCAAAGAGTCGGATACAACTGAGCAACTGAACTGAACTGAGAGCTCTTAGAATCACTCAGATGGTTAAAGCTAGACAGTGCGTTAGTAGGGAAGTTGGGGCTGTTCTATAAGAGGCTGGCAGCATTACCTTGCAGGTATGCTTTTCCTAGTCCTTCCACCAATAATATTACCCCTTTATTTAGACATGAGTGACATATTATGCTTCTTTTTTTTTTTTAATATTATGCTTCTTTTTCAAGGAAGGGAAAAATCTTGTTGATCAAACTACTGAAAACTTAAAAAAAAAAGTAGTCACCTTAGTAAACACAAATATGGTAGGACAGTTAATATTTATTTCATTCCATATTATTAAGTTATAGTATAGATTAGAGTCGGATATGACTGAGTGACTGAACTGATAATTACATAATGATGGATTTATCTATTCATTGTAAATGTGTATTCTTTGCCTAATGTGTTTAGGATTTTTCTAACAATATGAGGTTATAGCAGTAGAAAAGAAGGCACATATTGCTACCATCATTCAATGGGGTAGACAGACAATATAAATGAGTAAATATATGGTATGTTAGATGATGATCAGTTAGTTGGATGGTGTGAAATAGTGTGGAGGCTGTTGAAAATTTCAAATTAAAATATACAAAAGACCTCAATAAGAAGTGGGTTTTGGGTAAAAACAAAAAAATAGGGAAGATTTGTTTATGGATACCTGAGGCAAGTATACTACAGATAGCAGAACAGCAATTGTGAAACTTTGGAGGGAAGAGAGTTCTGGTGTGTTTGAAGATTGATGAAGAAACTAGTGTTGCTGGTACAAGAAGATAAGGGGTGAGTAATAGTAAATGTGGGCTTCCCTGGTAGCTCAGCTGGTAAAGAATCTGCCTGCAATGCACAAGACCTGGGTTCAATCCCTTGTTTGGGAAGATTCCCCTGGAGTAGGGTATTCTTGCCTGGAGAATCCCCATGGACAGAGGAGCCTGGTGGGCTATAGTCCATGGGATTGCAAAGAATCAGACACGATTGAAGAGTTAAATACAGCACAGCGCATTAAGAAGTGCTATCACGGAAATAACAAGGAGCCATATTTCAAGGTAAATTCAAGGTACTTTATATCTTATTTAGCAGATACAAATCTTAGACTCAGTTTAAGAGTACAGGAATTATGCTGCTGCTGCTGCTAAGTTGCTTCAGTCGTGTCCGACTCCGTGCAACCCCATAGACGGCAGCCCACCAGGCTCCTCTGTTCCTGGGATTCTCCAGGCAAGAACACTGGAGTGGGTTGCCATTTCCTTCTCCAATGAATAAAAGTGAAAAGTGAAAGTGAAGTTGCTCAGTCATGTCTGACTCTGCGACCCCATGGACTGTAGCCCACCAGGCTCCTCCGTCCATGGGATTTTCCAGGCAAGAGTACTGGAGTGGGGTGCCATTGCCTTCTCCGTGTTAAACCTCTAGGATCCCTTAAGGACTGACTTAGCTATTGGAAGATAAGGGAGAGATTTGCCATATCTTTTATTTCATTTTCAGTTCTGTCCTCTATGACCTCTTTCTCCTCAGTGCACCCAAATCACTTGATTTCCTCTCTCCTGCTAAAGCATTTAATACAGAATGGCCTAGATAGCTCAGCTGGTAAAGAATCTGTCTGCAATGCAGGAGACCCCAGTTCAGTTTCTGGGTCAGGAAGATCCCCTGAGGAAGGGACAGGCTACCTACTCCAGTATTCATGGACTTCTCTGGTGGCTCAGGCAGTAAAGAATCCACCTGCAATACAGGAGACCTGGGTTGAATCCCTGGATTGGGAAGATCTGCTGGAGGAGGACATGGCAACCCACTCCAGTATTCTTGCCTGGAGAATCCCCAGGGACAGAGGAGCCTGGCTGGCTACAATCCATGGGGTTTCAAAGAGTCAGACATGACTGAGCGCCTAAGCACATATATAAAAAGAGAGAAATTAGAACTGAAACTTTCTGTTTATTAACTAATTTAATGCTCGTAACAAACCTATGACATAAGTGCTATTTTCATTGCCATTTTTCAGATGAGCAAACTCAGGCAAAGAGTAGTTAAGTACCTTGCTCCAAGGTTTAGAATTTCAGAAATTGTGTGTCATCACACATACAAATCCGAGGTGACACATTTGAAAAGAACAAACTTTTAAAGATATTTACTAGAAATAAAGTAGTTATTTCATTTTTTGTTTCTTTTTTGCCATAGTTTGAGACTTAGAAAACAGTTGCAGGTATAGATAAACAATTCTAGAAACTATTCACATATATTTACTGAATGTTAACATTTGCTACATTTACTTTATACTTCTGTCTGTCCCTCTCTGCATATATGTGTGTATATTTATATGCGTGTGTATTTAGATAGATAGTTTTCAGAACTGGTTAAAAGTAAGTTATGGACATAATGTCACTTTTGCACTTAAACACTTAACAGTTCAGTTCAGTTGCTTGGCCATGTCCGACTCTTTGCGACCCCATGGACTGCACCATGCCAAGATTCCCTGTCCATCACCAACTCCCAGAGCTTGCAAACTCATGTCCATCGAGTTGGTGATGCCATCCAACTGTCTCATCCTCTTTCATCCACTTCTTCTACTGCCTTCAATCTTTCCCAGCATCAGGGTTTTTTCCAACAAGTCAGTTCTTCACATCAGGTGGCCAGAGTCTAAATATTACATGCCTAGCAGGCATGTCTTCTGGTTGCCCTATAGTGGAACATAATGGCATGGGTTTAAAGAGGGTAGTCTAGAAGTTCTAGTCCTGTGGTCCTGAATAGTGTTCTTTATGGCATGGAGCTTAGAGTTGAATTGGAGGGGAATTGAGAAGTAGGGGGTGAACCAGGTGAGAGGTTGGAAAGACATGTCTGAAGCTTTCTGAATGCTATTGACTTCTTTACTGGTGACTCCTTGTGATGTCTCATGCTGCAGTTTGGGACTTCATGGTCCAACAACACAATAGCAGTGCATTTAAAGTTTTAATAAATACACTTTGCTGTGACTCATTTTTTGCTGTGACTACTTTTATTTGTGACTTGAGCTTTGATTACATTTTTAAAGTTCTTTAGGTTTTATGGAAAACCTTAACTCATTAAGAGTTTATAATCTAATTATAAATGTGTGAAGAGGCATCATATAAGATATTATTGTATTTGGTTGCAGGTTGTATTATATGATTTCCAAGGTCTCATCCTACTTAGGGTTTATGATTTAATGATTCTAGCATTATTTTTTATTTCAGCACAGAGTGAGCTAGAGAGGAGCCTGGTGGGCTGTAGTCCATGGGATCACAAAAGAGTCAGACATGACTGAAGTGGCATGCACACAGGCATGAGTTAGAAAAGTAAAGGAGATTAGAAGAGACTGGAAGGAAAAAATCAAGAACGCTAACAAAGACATGTATAGTGTAAAAATTCCTAAACTTGTGCTTATTCAGTGGAACTGACACTTATGTTGGTATAGGTTTATGGTAATTTGAAAAGCTTGTTAAAATTGATTGGGCAAGTTGTAAAAAAGTAAAAATTAAAAACATTATTGGATTACAGACTTTCAAAAGATTGCATAAGGGCCTAATCTATTCCCATACTTTATTTCTACTGATTCGGTAAACCTTATAATTGTCCTGAAAACTTGACTAAATTACTAGCATTTTTACCAGCTTTTACTAATTGAAATAATGAACCAATATTATACCTTGTAAAAATATTGCAAATTGTAACAAAAATATGTCTTCTGGGTTAAAATTTACCTCTGTTGACTAAAAGAACTAAAAATATATTTTCCATTATGGTAAACGATGAATTTGTCCTCTAATAAATATTCTCTTCACAGAGATTCGCCTAATGGCCATATTTCAAAGAGTTGGTCTGTAACTGTGGAAAAGAATTAGAAAGGTGACTTATCCGAGATCAAAACCATCCAGTTGTTAAATATTATAATGAAACAAATACAAGCTATCTACTCCTAAAATTTTATAACTTTTAATTTCCTATCACATACTCTGGGCACAAAGACAGCTGCTTATTCAAAAGACTGACTTAATTGCTTTTAATATTGCAGACTGAACCACATATCTGTAACGTGCCTCAGCTGTAGGGTCATATTTAGAAATACCTTTACATTTTACTATTAACATAGTTCAGTATCTATTTAGTTAATATGTTGCAAAAACTGATTTATTCAGAGCATATGGTCTAACAAATGTTGAATACATTTTCAGATGTTGGGATATGTTTAGGATCTTGGAAACTTGTGGATTCTAACATAGAATCATGTAGAGTTGAAGGACCTTGGGGAATGTAGTTCAGAAATCTTATTTCACAGTAAGAAGTAAGGAACACATTTCTTTCCCTTATAACAAAGAAAATAACTTCCCATAAAAATATTTATTAATTAAAAAATCTTGATCAAAAGTAACAATGTAAAACATTTTGTCATGAATGCTTTTTAGATATTGAATATGAGCATATATTTATGCAGCAATGACCAGTATTTCAAAATAAATATTATGTTTATTGTATTGAGTCACTGAACAAATGTACATAAAGGGAACCTTTGTATTTTTATATAATAGCCACTTGTGTACACAGGAAAGCAGAAAAATTTATGGATTGAGAGATTAATGAATAGGCTGATATTATATAATTTATCCTCCAGGAAACTTCATAAATGAGAAATTTTATTCAAATAGTTACTCCTTTCCATGAAAAATATGAAAATGCATGATAATGTTCTCCTGTTAAGAGAATACCAGAAACATTTGCTGTTGTTCAGTCACTCAATTGTGTTTGACTCTTTGTGACCCCATGGACTGCAGCATGCCAGGCTTCCCTGTCCATAACTATCTCCTGGAGCTTGCCCAAACTCATGTCCATTGACTTGGTGATGCCATCCGACCATCTCATCCAGTGTCATCCCCTTCTCCTCCTGCCTTCAGTCTTTCCCAGCATCAGGGTCTTCTCCAATGAGTCAGTTCTTCATATCAGGTGGCCAGTGTATTGGAGGTTCAGCTTTAGCATCAGTCCTTTCAGTGAATATTCAGGATTGATTTCTTTTAGAATTGACTGGTTTGATCTCCTTGCAGTCCAAGGGATTCTCAAGAGTCTTCTCCAACACCACAGTTCAAAGTCATCAGTTCTTTGGTGCTCAGCCTTCTTTATGGTCCATCTCTCACACATCCATACATGACTGCTGGAAAAACCATAGCTTTGACTATATGGATCTTTGTTGGTAAAATACTGTCTCTGCTTTATAACCAGAAACATACCTTTATTCAAATAAACAAGTTGGGTTTTTGGTACATTGCAATAAGGGAGACTACACAAGAAGACTCAGAGTATGTCTCCATCAGAGAGTGTTAAAAGGAATATGTTATGGAATATGGATGTGTGTGAAATAATTTGGGAGCAGGTTCAGGCTGCAGGTCTTTGCTTTGGATGCTGTCAGGTAATTCTGTCATTGTGTTTAGTCATTATTATTAAAGCTGAAGCTGTTATTAGTAAAGAATTAACAACCATAAAGCCTACAGAGTAGCTTTATGGTGATTTTTGTAGTTTGCATAATATTCTTTTTATTGTTTCTGCTCAGACGTTTGTATAGAGTGGTCTTATTTTGTCTTGATCCATTACAAACACAAGATGACCTTGTCTGATGTTGGTTTCCTATGAAAATGTTTGTATTCCATAAGTGGATATCATGGCCTAGCTGAGAGTATCAGACTAACTTCTAGCAACATCAGGGTTTAACCTGATAGGACAAGGCCAGTGGCCAGCAGTCAGTGGCTACTTTCTCTTTCTTCCATATCATAACATATTTTTCTAACTATATATTTCATAGCAAAATTCGTTCATGTGTAATGGGATTATTTTTCAACTGTGTACATCTTGCTTTCATATTCTTTAATTGTCTATCCCCATCACTGGATTATAAACTCACAAAAGCAGAGGCCATGGGTTTGAAAACAGAGCAAATATTCTCTCAGAGTTTTTGAACAAGTTGTTCAGCAGTTTAGCAAGTACAGTTGAAGAGGACAGAGTCAACAACAGAAAGCAGGTTAAATTCTGAATCTATGTAAATGAAGTGTCTAAGGATGAAGCATGTAGAGAGTTCAGAAATGTGGTTTCAAATATGAAGGGGTGGATACAATAGAAGCTTTTAGTATACCACACCTGAAGAAGGTTCACATAAAATAAATAGCCACCTTACAAGAGAATAAGTGACTGAGCAAGAAGGATGTACGTGAGTAAAACAATTTATGACCCAAAGAATAGGCAGCTGGAAGAATGTAGAGGGCATCCTTAGAGCATTAAATGCATATCAGGAGAATGTACCCAAGGACATATTTTTTCCTTTAACATTGTAACTGAATCTGTGGCATTATGGACCAGAAAGGGTGTTATTCAAGTATATCTTGGCTTCTAATATGTATCAGGTACTGTGTTAAATGCCAACAGTACAGTAGTGGAAAAGAGAGATGGAATTGCCTGAATGATGCTTTTTTATTATCATTCATACGATTCAAGGTTTCCCAGGTGGCACTAGTGGTAAAGAACTCATCTGCCAATGCAGGAGACACAGGAGATAGACAAAGGTTTGATCTCTGGGTTGGGAACATCCCCTGTAGGAGGACATGGCAATCCACTCCAGTATTCTTGCCTGAAGAATCCCATGGACAGAGGAGCCTAGTGGGCTACAGTCCATAGGGTCGCAAGAAGTCGGACATGACTGAAGTAACACAGCACACATACCATTCAAACAATCCTTAATCCTTTTATTTAAAAATCACTGCTGCTGCTGCTGCTGCTGCTAAGTTGCTTCAGTCGTGTCCGACTCTGTGTGACCCCATAGACGGCAGCCCACCAGGCTCCCCCATCCCTGGGATTCTCCAGGCAAGAACACTAGAGTGGGTTGCCATTTCCTTCTCTAATGCATGAAAGTGAAAAGTGAAAGTGAAGTCGCTCAGTCGTGTCCGACTCTTCGCAACCCCATGGACTGCAGCCTACCAGGCTCCTTTGTCCATGGGATTTTCCAGGCAAGAGTACTGGAGTGGGTTGCCATTTCTTTCTCCGTAAAAATCACTGCAAGGACCTAAACTTAAGAAGTGATTAAATGAGAAAATTATTTTATTCATGACTCTGAACCAGAAGTCACAACTAGCAAATATATTCTCCAGAAAGACAGTGATACCTATGGCTGATTTTTAATGAATAGAGTGATATAGATGTGGATGAAGATTACAGAGTCTGCACCAGAGTTATTGCAAGGGAAAAGCATTGCTCAATCAATGTTGGTATTTTATTAACTGGCCAGACTACTTTTTGCTTCTCTGTAATATCTGTGATTTGGTAAAGTTTTCCAAGCAAAGTCTTTGGATCTGTGTTCCATTTTAGCCCTTTGCTTGTAAATGGCAGCTTTTCTTCTTTAATGTAGTTTAAAATTTGCATTTTATTCATTTTTTCCTATAACGTGTACTATTACAGTATTTATAAAATAGAAATTCAAAAATAATTCTTTTCTTTTTCCTGAAGCTTACATGTGATATTTGGTTTTATGCCTGAGTTCTATTGTTTAAAATCTACAAGAGGAACAAAGAATCATGCTCATGAAAACACACTTCATGGAGTTAACCAACTTGTGATATTACGCATCTATAGGTGAATTTAGACTTCCTGGGGAGCGCAGCTGGTAAAGAAGCTGCCTGCAGTGAAGGAGATCCTGGTTTGATTCCTGCGTGGGGAAGTTCCCCTGGAGAAGGGATAAGCTACTCACTCCAGTATTCTTGGACTTCCCTGGTGGCTCAGCTGGTAAAGAATCTGCCACAATGCTGGAGACCTGGGTTGTGAAGATCCTCTGGAGGAGGGCCTAGCAACCCACTCCAGTATTCTTGCCTGGAGAATCCCCATGGACAGAGGAGCCTGGTGGGCCACAGTCCGTAGGGTCGCAAAGAGTCAGATATAACTGAGTGACTAAGCACACACAGGTGAATTTAGTGTGTTAGTGTTTAAAATTTTGGAAACTGTGATATCTTCTATGAAAGTAAGGTTCCACTCTTACCCGTGTTCATTTCGTTAAGAGAAAAACAAACGCACTGTTTCATGCCATGTCATGCCTGAAACATTTCCATTTATCTTGGCTTTTACTACTAGCTATAAATAACAAAAAATGAGGGAGAAGGAATTGTATTTAACAATTTTTCTTGTTGTACCACTTATTCAGTTACTTTGGAGATATTTGGGAATATCACATATTGATAAATATTTTCTTTGCTGTCCTATCATCTTGCAAATGTGATGCCCATTGTGAAATAGACTGTACTACTTTTGCACTCCAAATGTATCAGGAAGTTACCTATTAATGTCAGAAAAATGTCTGATGAATATACAATTGATTTTATTATTTAAGAAGATAAAAAATTAACAGACACATAGGGTATATTATATTGATTGTCATCTGTTAAAAACAATAGTCTGTAATATAAATCAAGTAATTCTAAATAAGCTATTCAAGGCATATCCATTTAATTAAATATTACTAAATATTTATTGCTTAAAGAGTAGATCTTAAAAGTTCTCATCACAAGAAAAAACAAATGTAACTGTGTGGTGATGAATGTTAATTAAACTTGTGGTAATCATTTAACAATATATATATATGCATCAAATTGTTATATCTGAAAGTGATACCATGTTAACTGTCAGTTATAGCTCAAATTAAAAAAAAATGTTATTTGATTTGTGTTTCATGAAAATGTTAGAATTTGGGGAAAACAATGATGCAGTCTAGTTATAGAATTCAGTCTTTTTAAAATTCAGAATTAAAAAACCTCAGCAGATATAATTAACCCAGACTATATGATTTCCACCTGTATATTAGATATATGAGTAAACCAGGTGAATAACACTAATGGTGGAGAAGGCAATGGAAACCCACTCTAGTACTCTTGCCTGGAAAATCCCGTGGATGGAGGAACCTGGTAGGTTGCAGTCCATGGGGTTGCTAGGGGTCAGACAGGACTGAGCAACTTCACTTTCACTTTTCACTTTCATGCATTGGAGAAGGAAATGGCAACCCACTCCAGTGTTCTTGCCTGGAGAATCCCAGGGACAGGGAGGGGGCTGGTGGGGTGCTGTCTATGGGATCGCACAGAGTCGGACATGACTGAAGCGACTTGGCAGCAGCTGAATTCTGTATTCCATCACTGGTAATTATAACTAGTATGTTGCAGAATTCAGACACATACCCTGCTGCTGCTAAGTCACTTCAGTCGTGTCCGACTCTGTGTGACCCCATGGACTGCAGCCCACCAGGCTCTCCCGTCCCCGGGATTCTCCAGGCAAGAACACTGGAGTGGGTTGCCATTGCCCTCTCCAGTGCATGAAAGTGAAAAGTGAAAGTGAAGTCACTCAGTCGTGTCCGACTCTTAGCGACCCCATGGACTGCAGCCCACCAGGCTCCTCTGTCCATGGGATTTTCCAGGCAAGAGTACTGGAGTGGGGTGCCACCTAGTATACTAATATTCAGAAACTTCCCAGTAATATCCAGGTAGAAACCATATAAATGAGTAATAATAAATAATATTACCTACCATGACTTTTAGTTATGAATTTTATGAAGATAAAACTTTAATTGAAAAATGCATTGAATCTAAATTTTGTGGTAAAAACAATAGATAATATAAGAAGCTGCAAAGGAGATTTCTTGGGACCTTATAACATTTCTCCTTATTCTAAGGAACTTGTAATAACCTTAAATATATGGCTAAGGGGATAGTTTTTACGTATCTATGTTCACCTCTATGTGTTACATGCCAGAATTAGGCCTAATATGTTTATGTTCTCCAATGAGGCAACATGGCTTTCCCCAATGGCTCAGCGGTAAAGAATTTGCCTGCAATGTAGGAGACCTGGTTTCCATCCCTGGTTTGGGAAGATCTCCTGGAGGAGAGCATAGCAACCCACTCCAGTATTCTTGCTTGGAAAATCCCATGGACAGAGGAGTCTACTGGGCTACAATCCATAGGGTCAGAAACAGTCAGACTTGACTAAAGCAACTGAGCACGCATTGCATGCACAAGGCAACGAAGCAACATGTTAATACTGAGTAGATTTGTGCCATTTGCTCAAAGCATAGCCTTTTAGTAGATGTCTCTCATCAGTTGATTTCTACAGATGGCTCTTATCCTCACTATTAAATGCTTTTCAATTGTTGTCAGTCTGCTTCACTTGAGAAAATACCAATAACAAAACTGCATGAGGTGGCAGCTCTCCTGTGCATCTGCGGTACATTTACTGTCAATCACTGCTTTCCTTGGAGTTGGAATTCTCCTAGGCAAGATTGGCTGCCTCTTTTCAACTGCTGTGTGAAAGAGGAGTTTTCAGTTTCTTGGGGGGGAGTTATTTCCTGCTTAGACTCACCTTAAACAAAATTTAGTTCTTTACATATATGTGACACTTCCTATATAAGATCATTTGACCTCTCCTCAACTGTTGTCATTTTTCACACAAATAACAATTCAAAAAGAATATACATCTTTTAAAGAATTTTTTGATTCAACTGGATTTCTTTCAAGTGACTGTGTATTTTTATTTTCTCAGTGTATTCCGATGACTGAAAAGAGTTAACCTTTTGAAATGAGTTCTAGAGTTTAACTTTTATCTTAAGTGTTGGCTTTAAAATGTTTTTAAAATGACTTAAATACTATGTTTTTCTATTATATTAACTGCTGTATTTTCATAAATGAGAAATATTAAGAACAAATATTAACTTTTATCTTCTGTTGCTGGAATTGCTGTTAGTGAATTTTTTTTTGTAGTGGCAAAAAATTAAAAAAAAAAAAATCAAAACAAGACTAACTTACACTTTCTCATTTAGCTAAGCTAATTTGTACTCACACAATCACCGTCACAGACTTTCTCATCTAACAAACTCACATGTGTTTAATAGTCACAAGGAAAGAGACTCAGCCTATAATCACTATATACAAAACACCTTTATCAGAAGTATGCATTTCAGGTGGTTCTGAAATTTAAATAAATCTAGAAACTTCTCCAAGATCTGCTCCTATTTTGTGACTACCCTACATGTTTAACATGCTTAGGTCTATAATTCCCTTAAGTTTAAAATAAAATGATTTTTGATCGTAAAAAGCTGTATGCATATTGAAGAGATATAAATTAAATACTTTAAATGCATTAAAGCATTTTAAGAAGCCATATTAAAATAATTCCATAAGGATAAGAATTATTTTGGATTACGAATGGGTTATGAATAATCACTGTAATTTCTATTCAAACTCTCAACATAATGTGGTTAGTAGAATTTTATGGTACAATTTTGAGATCATTGGTCCTTTTATTTTGATATCTAAAGCGCACTTAATAATTACTGTCTTTTAATGTCTTAGATCATATAATTTTAGAGTTGGAAGAGATTATAGAAATCATTTTGAACCATTTATTTAGGTATTAGAGAAAGGAGGCCGAGAGACATTTAATGACTTGTTCAAGGTAGTATATTTTATTAGGAAAACTGAAATTTTAAGGAAAGTTTAAGCCATTACCCTAGCCTTGTAGAGCAAACTAAATTTTGTTAAAAGGTCAGACATATTATTATTATTATTATTTTTAATTTAATTTAATTTTTAAACTTTACAATATTGTACTAGTTTTGCCAAATATCGAAATGAATCCGCCACAGGTATACCTGTGTTCCCCATCCTGAACCCTCCTCCCTCCTCCTTCCCCATACCGTCCCTCTGAGTCGTCCCAGTACACCAGCCCCAAGCATCCAGTATCGTGCATTGAACCTGGACTGGCGACTCGTTTCATACATGATATTATACATGTTTCAATGCCATTCTCCCAAACATCCCCACCCTCTCCCTCTCCCACAGAGTCCATAAGACTGATCTGTACATCAGTGTCTCTTTTGCTGTCTCGTACACAGGGTTATTGTTACCATCTTTCTAAATTCCATATATATGCGTTAGTATACTGTATTGGTGTTTTTCTTTCTGGCTTACTTCACTCTGTGTAATAGGCTCCAGTTTCATCCACCTCATTAGAACTGATTCAAATGTATTCTTTTTAATGGCTGAGTAAATACTCCATTGTGTATATGTACCACTGCTTTCTTATCCATTCATCTGCTGATGGACATCTAGGTTGCTTCCATGTCCTGGCTATTATCAACAGTGCTGCGATGAACATTGGGGTACACGTGTCTCTTTCTCTTCTGGTTTCCTCAGTGTGTATGCCCAGCAGTGGGATTGTTGGATTATAAGGCAGTTCTATTTCCAGTTTTTTAAGGAATCTCCACACTGTTCTCCATAGTGACTGTACTAGTTTGCATTCCCACCAACAGTGTAAGAGTGTTCCCTTTTCTCCACACCCTCTCCAGCATTTATTGCTTGTAGACTTTTGGATCACAGCCATTCTGACTGGCGTGAAATGGTACCTCATTGTGGTTTTGATTTGCATTTCTCTGATAATGAGTGATGTTGAGCATCTCTTCATGTGTTTGTTAGCCATCTGTGTGTCTTCTTTGGAGAAATGTCTATTTAGTTTTTTGGCCCATTTTTTGATTGGGTCATTTATTTTTCTGGAGTTGAGCTATAGGAGTTGCTTGTATATTTTTGAGATTAGTTGTTTGTCAGTTGCTTCATTTGCTATTATTTTCTCCCATTCAGAAGGCTGCCTTTTCACCTTGCTAATAGTTTCCTTTGTTGTGCAGAAGCTTTTAAGTTTAATTAGGTCCCATTTGTTTATTTTTGCTTTTATTTCCAATATTCTGGGAGGTGGGTCATAGAGGATCCTGCTGTGATGTATGTCGGAGAGTGTTTTGCCTATGTTCTCCTCTAGGAGTTTTATAGTTTCTGGTCTTACGTTGAGATCTGTAACCCATTTTGAGTTTATTTTTGTGTATGGTGTTAGAAAGTGTTCTAGTTCCATTCTTTTACAAGTGGTTGACCAGTTTTCCCAGCACCACTTTTTAAAGAGATTGTCTTTAATCCATTGTATATTCTTGCCTCCTTTGTCAAAGATAAGGTATCCATATGTGCGTGGATTTATCTCTGGGCTTTCTATTTTGTTCCATTGATCAATATTTCTGTCTTGTGCCAGTACCAAACTGTCTTGATAACTGTGGCTTTGTAATAGAGCTTGAAGTCAGGTAGGTTGATTCCTCCAGTTCCATTCTTCTTTCTCAAGATAGCTTTGGCTATTCGAGGTTTTTTGTATTTCCATACAAATTGTGAAATTATTTGTTCTAGCTCTGTGAAAAATACCGTTGGTAGCTTGATAGGGATTGCATTGAATCCATAAATTGCGTTGGGTAGTATACTCATTTTCACTATATTGATTCTTCCAATCCAAGAACATGGTATATTTCTCCATCTATTAGTGTCCTCTTTGATTTCTTTCACCAGTGTTTTATAGTTTTCTATATATAGGTCTTTAGTTTCTTAAGTAGGTATATTCCTAAGTATTTTATTCTTTCCGTTGCAATGGTGAATGGAATTGTTTCCTTAATTTCTCTTTCTGTTTTCTCATTATTAGTGTATAGGAATGCAAGGGATTTCTGTGTGTTGATTTTATATCCTGCAACTTTAATCATTGATTAGTTCTAGTAGTTTTCTGGTGGAGTCTTTAGGGTTTTCTATGTAGAGGATCATGTCATCTGCAAATAGTGAGAGTTTTACTTCTTCTTTTCCACTTTGGATTCCTTTTATTTCTTTTTCTGCTGTGATTGCTGTGGCCAAAACTTCCAGAACTATGTTGAATAGTAATGGTGAAAGTGGGCACCCTTGTCTTGTTCCTGACTCTAGAGGAAATGCTTTAAATTTTTCACCATTGAGGATAATGTTTGCTGTGGGTTTGTCGTATATAGCTTTTATTATGTTGAGGTATGTTCCTTCTATTCCTGCTTTCTGGAGACTTCTTATCATAACTGGATGTTGAATTTTGTCAAAGGCTTTCTCTGCATCTATTGAGATAATCATATGGTTTTTATTTTTCAATTTTTTAATGTGGTGTATTACATTGATTGATTTGCAGATATTGAAGAATCCTTGCATCCCTGGGATAAAGCCCACTTGGTCATGGTGTATGATCTTTTTAATGTGTTGTTGGATTCTGATTGCTAGAATTTTGTTAAGGATTTTTGCATCTATGTTCATCAGTGATATTGCCCTGTAGTATTCTTTTTTTGTGGGATCTTTGTCAGGTTTTGGTATTAGGGTGATGGTGGCCTCATAGAATGAGTTTGGAAGTTTACCTTCCTCTGCAATTTTCTGGAAGAGTTTGAGCAGGATAGGTGTTAGCTCTTCTCTAAATTTTTGGTAGAATTCAGCTGTGAAGCCGTCCTGACCTGGGCTTTTGTTTGCTGGAAGATTTTTGATTACAGTTTCAATTTCCGTGCTTGTGATGGGTCTGTTAAGATTTTCTATTTCTTCCTGGTCGAGTTTTGGAAAGTTGTACTTTTCTAAGAATTTGTCCATTTCTTCCACGTTGTCCATTTTATTGGCATATAATTGTTGATAGTAGTCTCTTCTGATCCTTTGTATTTCTGTGTTGTCTGTTGTGATCTCTGCTTTTTCATTTCTAATTTTATTGATTTGAGTTTTCTCCCTTTGTTTCTTGATGAGTCTGGCTAATGGTTTGTCAGTTTTATTTATCCTTTCAAAGAACCCGCTTTTGGCTTTGTTGATTTTTGCTATGGTCTCTTTTGTTTCTTTTGCATTTATTTCTGCCCTAATTTTTAAGATTTCTTTCCTTCTACTAACCCTGGGGTTCTTCATTTCTTCCTTTTCTAGTTGCTGTAGGTGTAGGGTTAGGTTATTTATTTGACTTTTTTCTTGTTTCTTGAGGTATGCCTGTATTGCTATGAACTTTCCCCTTAGGACTGCTTTTACAGTGTCCCACAGGTTTTGGGTTGTTGTGTTTTTATTTTCATTCGTTTCTGTGCAAATTTTGATTTCTTTTTTGATTTCTTCTGTGATTTGTTGGTTATTTAGCAGCGTGTTGTTCAGCCTCCATATGTTGGAATTTTTAATAGTTTTTCTCCTGTAATTGATATCTAATCTTACTGCATTGTGGTCAGAAAAGATGCTTGGAATGATTTCTATTTAGGGCAAGACATACCGAGCAAATTCTCTAGCAGCAAGGAACACAGCTGTGAGCTCCAAGATACAGGCAGCCCAAAGTCACCCCAAAACCATAGACATCCCATAACTCATTACTGGACATTTCATTGCACTCCAGAGAGAAGAAATACAGCTCCACCTACCAGATCACGGGCACAAGCTTCCCTAACCAAGAAACCTTGACAAGCCACCTGTACAAACCCACACAGAGCGAGGAAGTGCCATAATAAAGAGAACTCCATAAGCTGCCGGAATACAGAAAGGACACCCCAAACTCAGCAATTTAAACAAGATGAAGAGACAGAGGAATACCCAGCAGATAAAGGAACAGGATAAATGCCCACCAAACCAAACTAAAGAGGAAGAGATAGGGAATCTACCTGATAAAGAATTCCGAATAATGATAGTGAAATTGATCCAAAATCTTGAAATCAAAATGGAATCACAGATAAATAGCCTGGAGACAAAGATTGAGAAGATGCAAGAAAGGTTTAAGAAGGACCTAGAAGAAATAAAAGAGAGTCAGTATATAATGAATAATGCAATAAATGAAATTAAAAACACTCTGGAGGCAACAGATAGTAGAATAACAGAGGCAGAAGATAGGATTAGTGAATTAGAAGATAGAATGGTAGAAATAAATGAATCAGAGAGGATAAAAGAAAAACGAATTAAAAGAAATGAGGACAATCTCAGAGACCTCCAGGACAATATTAAACGCTACAACATTTGAATCATAGGGGCCCAGAAGAAGAAGACAAAAAGAAAGACCATGAGAAAATACTTGAAGAGATAATAGTTGAAAACTTCCCTAAACTGGGGAAGGAAATAAT
Source organism: Bos taurus (assembly GCF_002263795.3). NCBI lineage: Eukaryota > Metazoa > Chordata > Mammalia > Artiodactyla > Bovidae > Bos > Bos taurus. The sequence continues at coordinate 32,294,280 of NC_037333.1, read as the reverse complement.
CATCCAAGTCCAAGAAACCCAGAGAGTCCCAAACAGGATAAACCCAAGGCGAAACACCCCAAGACACATATTAATCAAATTAACAAATATCAAACACAAAGAACAAATATTAAAAGCAGCAAGGGAAAAACAACAAATAACACACAAGAGAATTCCCATAAGGATAACAGCTGATCTTTCAATAGAAACTCTCCAAGCCAGGAGGGAATGGCAAGACATACTTAAAGTGATGAAAGAAAATAACCTACAGCCCAGATTATTGTACCCAGCAAGGATCTCATTCAAGTATGAAGGAGAAATCAAAAGCTTTTCAGACAAGCAAAAGCTGAGAGAGTTCTGCACCACCAAACCAGCTCTCCAACAAATACTAAAGGATATTTTCTAGACAGGAAACACAAAAACGGTGTATAAAATTGAACCCAAAACAATAAAGTAAATGGCAACGGGATCATACTTATCAGTAATTACCTTAAACGTAAATGGGTTGAATGCCCCAACCAAAAGACGAAGACTGGCTGAATGGATACAAAAACAAGACCCCTACATATGTTGTCTACAAGAGACCCACCTCAAAACAGGGGACACATACAGACTGAAAGTGAAGGGCAGGAAAAAGATTTTCCATGCAAATAGGGACCAAAAGAAAGCAGGAGTAGCAATACTTATATCAGATAAAATAGACTTTAAAACAAAGGCTGTGAAAAGAGACAAAGACGGTCACTACATAATGATCAAAGGATCAATCCAAGAAGAAGATATAACAATTATAAATATATATGCACCCAACATGGGAGCGCTGCAATATGTAAGACAAATGCTAACAAGTATGAAAGGAGAAATTAACAATAATACAATAATAGTGGGAGACTTTAATACCCCACTCACACCTATGGATAAATAACTAAACAGAAAATTAACAAGGAAACACAAACTTTAAACGATACAATAGACCAGTTAGACCTAATTGATATCTATAGGACATTTCATCCCAAAACAATGAATTTCACCTTTTTCTCAAGCGCACACGGAACCTTCTCCAGGATAGATCACATCCTGGGCCATAAATCTAGCCTTGGTAAGGTCAGACCTATTAAACTATCAAGTGTTGATTAAAACTATTAAAAGATTTGTTTTAACATATGTAGAATATATATGTAGTTATACTTTGAAAGACTGGATTACTATATTTGTATTAAAGAAAGCACCATTTTAGGAATTATTTTTTCATGATACTCTTATTATTTTGTATCTCCTTGACATAATAAAATTGTATCATTTAGCTTTTGTTTTTCATATTTTGTTGAATGTTTAGATTATTTACAAATGTCCAACTGTTTATATTTATTCTGTCCATTGACTCAAAGGAATTTAGAATATGTCTTAAGACTTAACATCCTTTTCTTAAACATACATGTACATACATATAGTTCACCTAGTTAATTTGGTATATACAGGGAATCAGAGTTTTTTATTCTTTTCAGATTTGAAAAAAATTTAATTTTTCAAAGTTTATAAAATTCTTATTATCAAGTTGGAAAATGCTTAAACTACTTTAATTTGTCATAAAGATGCTGGGGAATGGAATGCCTTATGCCTAATTGACATCATGTTTTTTGGTGGCTGAGTTGTGTCTGACTCTCTGTGACCCCATGGACTGCGGCACACCAGACTCCTCTGTCCTCTACTGTCTCCAGGAATTTACTCAAATTCATGTCCTTTGAGTCAGCAATGCCATCCAACTATCTCATCCTCTGCTGGCCTATTCTTCTTTTGACATGATAATAATGGATCAAAGCATTTTATTTGCTGTATGATAATGCTGCCTGTTATTTACCTTATGTCTATTAATCTTAGTTATTAGAATATATTTTTATACCTACATTACTTATGTTCTATGTATTTTGTCTCAATTTACATAAAATTAAAAAAAATAAGTTTGTTCTTTTTATGTCTTCATTTATCTATAGTTTAATGATTAACTCTGATTTTATTTTTCCTACATGAAATTACTGGGATCTATTTATGTTCACTGGGCTTCACTGATGGCTCAGTTGGTGAAGAATCTGCCCGCACTGCAGGAAACCATGGTTTGATTCCTGGTCTCAAAGATACGCTGGAGAAGTGATAGTCTACCTGCTCCAGTATTCTTGGGCTTCCCTTATGGCTCAGATGGTAAAGAATCTGATAGCACTGCTGGAGACATGAGTTCAAACCCTGGGTTGGGAAGATCCCCTGGAGAAGGGAAAGGCTACCTACTCCAGTATTCTAGCCTAAATATAAATTTATTTTATTTATATTTAACATATATTAAATATATAAAATTATATTCTGCATTCTTTAAACATGTTTGCAGGAGAATAGCAAAGTATTCAAAAATCAACTAAATTTAATTTTCATATAAAATAAATATATTAATAGTAATGGTATAGATGCATGTTTCACCTTGTTAAAATTCTCTGCAAAGTTTAGAAGAGAGTCTTAACTTCCTAGTAGACTCTAATAATAAAAGAGAGACAAAAACGTTTCTGTATTTTGAACTCTTGTTCAAACATGTTAAATATTGCTACTTATTAAAAGGATAACTAAGAGATTAAGCACCTGCTGTTTACAAATTAAACTTCAGTGATTAAACCTTATAATGATGGAGACTATGCCAAAGGCTTTGAATGTGTGGGTAACAACACTGGAAAATTCTTCAAGAGATGGGAATGCCAGACCACCTGACCTGCCTCCTGAGAAACATGTATGCTAGTCAGGAAGCAACAGTTAGAACTGGACATGGAACAATGGACTGGTTCCAAATAGAGAAAGGAGTACGTCAAGGCTGTATGTTGTCACCCTGCTTATTTAACTTCTATGCAGAGTACATCCTGAGAAATGCTGGGCTGGAAGAAGCACAAGCTGGAATGAAGATTGCCGGGAGAAATATCAATAACCTCAGATATGCATATGACACCACTCTTATGGTAGAAAGTGAAGAAGAACTGAAGAGCCTCTTGATGAAAGTGAAAGTGGAGAGTGAAAAAGTTGGCTTAAAACTCAACATTCAGAAAACTAAGATCATGGCATCCAGTCCCATCACTTCATGGTAAATAGATAGGGAAACAGTGGAAATAGTGACAGACTTTACATTTTTGGGCTCTAGAATCACTGCAGATGGTGACTGTAGCCATGAAATTAAAAGTTGCTTACTCCTTGGAAGAAAAGTTATGACCAACCTAGACAGCATATTAAAAACCAGAGACATTACTTTGCCAACAAAGGTCCTTCTAGTCAAAGCTATGTTTTCCCAGTATTCATGTATGGATGTGAGAGTTGGGCTATAAAGAAAGCTGAGCACTGAAGAATTGATGATTTTGAACTGTGGTGTTGGAGAAGACTCTTGAGAGTCTCTTGGACTGCAAGGAGAGCCAAGCAATCCATCCTAAAGGAGATCAGTCCTGGGTGATCATTGGAAGGATTGATCTGAAGCTGAAACTGCAGTCTTTTGGCCATCTGATATGAAGAAATGACTCATTGGAAAATGCCCTGATCCTGGAAAGATTGAAGGCAGGAGGAAAAGGGGCCAACAGGGGATGAGATGGTTGGATGGCATTACTGACTCAATGGACATGAGTTTGAATAAACGCCAGGAGTTACTGATGGACAGGGAAGCCTGGTGTGCTGCAGTCCATGGAGTCGCAAAGAGTTTGACCCAACTGAGTGCCTGAACTGAATAATGGAGATATAAAGTGAGGTTGGGCAATACATTCTACAACTTATTGTTTTACAAGAAGAAAACCTATAATCACTTACAATGTAGTCATTGTTGGCTCTGAGAGAGTAAAAGACTAAATAAGTAAAGCCCTAGAAGAGATTCATTGAATTACCCAAGTGTTGTCAATGCCTGAGTTCTGCAATACTACTTTCTGTTCTTCACTGTTGAAAACTGATCATTATTTTGGGAAAAGTTTGCAAAAGATCTCTAGAGCTTATTGTAATAGCTGTGCTTATGGTGGTTTATTAGCCAAGTCGTGTCTGACTCTTGTGACCCTGTGGACTGTAGCCTGCCAGGCTCCTCTGTCCGTGGGATTTCCCAGGCAAGAATACAGAAGTGGGTTGCCATTTCCTTCTCCAGGGGATCTCCCTGACAAGCATCTAGTAACATTGTATTTATTCAAGTATCAACTTTATTTCTCAATATGTAGATGAGAAAACTGAGGCATGAATAAGTTAATGGACTCACTTAAAGGTACCCGGTGACTGAGTTGCTTGAGCCAAGATCTGGGTCCAGAAGTCTGGCTCCTGAGTCTACACTTTAACCAATATTCTGTATCATCTCTATAACTTGTAGTATGTACTTTATATTCAGGGACAAGTAGGCTACCCTACTTGTATGTTTTTTCTGTTAGAGGTGGTGTATTATAATGAATGATGACCGTTTTTTTCTATCCCTGGAAGACAGGTTGGCAGCTGGGTAATACTGATGTGTCAACTCTATGGTCATATAAAAGAAGGTTTCTTTTTTCCTGCAGTGCCAATAATCTAAAAGATGCTGTGACCTCATCATGCTGATTATTTAGTTCTGTATTCAAATCATTTATTTGGACAATATACATTTTCACCAAAACATTCAAGTTTCTTTATTCCAGTGCATTCTCTAAAGGGAATTCACCACCACCATTGAGGAAATGCTGTGGATTTAATTTCAAAGTATGAAAAATTTGACCGTGGAATATCAGTGAAACAATTCTGAAATTTGAATCTGTTCAGTTCAGTAGCTCAGTAGTGTCTGAGTCTTTGAGACCCCATGGACTGTAGCATGCCAGGCTTCCCTGTCCATCACCAGCTCCCAGAGTTTATTCAAACACATGTCCATTGAGTTGGTGATGCCATCCAACCATCTCATCCTCTGTGGGCCCCTTATCCTCCCGCCTTCAATCTTTCCCAGCATCAGAGTCTTTTCAAATGAGTCAGTTCTTTGCATCAGGTGGCCAAAGGATTGGAGTTTCAGCTTCAGCATCAGTCCTTTTAGTGAATATTCAGAACTGATTTCTTTTAGGGTAGACTAGTTGGATCACCTTGCAGTCCAAGGGTTACTCAAGAGTCTTCTCCAACACCACAATTCAAAAGCATCAGTTCTTTGGCGTTCAACTTTTTAGCGCAACTCTTATATCCATACATGACTACTGGAAAAACCATAGCCTTGACTAGATGGATCTTTGTGGCATAGTAATATCTCTGCTTTTTGATATGCTGTCTAGGTTGATGATAGCTTTCCTTCTAAGGAATAAGCATCTTTTAATTTCATGGCTGCAGTCACCATCTGCAGTGATTTTAGAGTCCCCCCAAAAGTAAAGTATCTCACTGTTACCATTGAAATTTGAATCAGCACTTGTCAATCAGTGTAAAGATTCATTTTCTCTTAACACATGTGGTCCTAAGTCTACTCAGTGGTCTTAAAGTTGGCAGTGGCCATTTACCATCCACTTAATTTTCATTCTTATACAACCATTGGAGATGATATAGGCAATGAAGATCAGGAAATTTACTTATTACTATTTTTTCACCTGTTTTATGATTTTTTTCCTCCTTGGTTGAAATAGAATTTTTTGAATGGATTTTTAGGTGTTTGAGTATTTCATTCATGTTACAAGAGTGGTAGGTGTCTTCACCGGAGAAGGTAGTGGTGAGCCACTCCAGTACTCTTGGCTGGAAAATCCCATGGGCGGAGGAGCCTGGTAGATTGCAGTCCATGGGGTCACTAAGAGTCGGACACGACTGAGTGACTTCAGTTTCACTTTTCACTTTCATGCATTGGAAAATAAAATGACAACCCACTCCAGTGTTCTTGCCTGGAGAATCCCAGGGACGGGGGAGTCTGGTGGGCTGCTGTCTATGGGGTTGCACAGAGTCGGACATGACTGAAGCGCAGCAGCAGCAGGTGTCTCCACAGATTAGATTTTGAATATATTTATGGTTATGCTAAGAAATGATATTAGAAATATAGAATTTAATGTAAATTTTCTATTCTGTCAAATGACTATATTGAGTCCATGGCATTATATGTTCTCCTGAGGTTGGAGAAAATACCGTATTTTAAAGAAGAGATGAAAAAAAAAAAAAAAAAAAGACAAATTGCTATATCCATGGCAACAGCACAACAGCCATACAAAAGGGAGCGAGAGTCTCTTGGCTAGATAGCTGCGTGGTAACAGCAGGCTAGTAGGGGAGAAGGAAGAAAAGTTTTAACAAATACTATGGTAGGCTTTATGAATCTGTTAGATTTAGCCATTGATAAACCCCATTGACTTTTTTAGCCTTCCGTAGTCTCATACACATCATATTTGTCATTTTAATTAAAAAGAACAGTTAAGGAAATTTAGTTTGTGGTATAAAATCAGCAAATGTGCACTTAAGGTTTGTGTCAATATGGGTATATACTGTTGGAAACTAAAAGCATATTAATCAAGAAAAACGTATGACTCATTGTGTATATTTCAGAATAACAATTTTAATGCAAAATTTTGAAAGTTTCACTTAATGTGAAAATATGCATATATGCATCTTTGTGTGTGTACATATATATATATATATAGTACATATATGTACATATATATGTATTTTGGGCTTCTCTGGTGGCTCAGATTCTAAAGCATCTGCCTGAAATGTGGGAGACCCAGGTTCAATCCCTGGGTTGGGAAGATCCTCTGGAGAAGGAAATGGCAACCCACTCCAGTACTCTTGCCTGGAAAATTCCATGGACTGAGAAGCCTGGTAGGCTACAGTCCATGGGGTCGCAAAGAGTCTACATGACTGAGTGACTTCACTTTCACTTTCATATATCTATATTTACTTTTAATATAATATGTGCAAAAGCACTGCTTCTTTCTAGAAGAAAGTCATTTCCTTCAGTTATCATATATTTTGGCCATGGTAGGAGATACATGTGAACATTTTAGGTGGTCCTGCTGCTACTAAGTCACTTCAGTCCTGTCCGACTTGTTGTGACCCTGTGGACTGTAGGCCACCAGTCTTTTCTGTCCATGCGATTCTCGAGGCAAGAATACCAGAGTGGGTTGCCATTTCCTAATCCAGGAGATCTTCCAGACCCAGAGAACAAACCTGCATCTCTTCTGTCTCTTGCACTGGTAGGTGGGTTCTTTACCACTACTGCCACCTGAGAAGCCTTTGTGTAGTCTTAGAGCAAATCATTTATAATAAATTGCAAATTTTGAAAATTATATGTTAAATTTTTGACATTTTAAATGTTGTAATTTCTTTGCAAATCTAGTCATTAAGCTTTGTATCTAAGCTCCAAAGGCAAAAGATCACTTTAAGCCCACTTCTGCCTTACTCCTTCTGTTAGAAACATCCCAATCCAATATTTTGTTTTCCACTTATTCCTAGAGGACTTTGGGATTTATTAAATGGGTAAAGTATATAAAACTTGTTAAAATTAATTTAAAGTTGAAGTGATTAATTTTCCTACTATTCAAAATAATAGAATGTTTTCTGATCCTTTTAGTTGTGCTGGTCTGAGGCTTAGTATTTGTTCTGTGTATTTCTTTTTTTTTTTTTCCTTTTTCTTCTTTTTTTCCACTTTTCTCTTTGGCTCTTTCATCTCAACCCCACCTCCTTCTAATAATGCTTGCCTTACTACATGAGTGATTTGAAGCCTTACTATAAAATGGGTGCATGAAATTCAACTGTTATATATCAGTTTGCTGTTGAATAATGCATAAGCTTAAAGTCAGGAGTACTTTTGATCTTTAATTATGCCTTTAAGTCTATACACTTTTCCTTGTAGTTGTTAACGTTAGCAAAATTTATATCCATTCTTTTCTTGAAAATATAATATACTCATATATCTTAATGATATCTTTCTAAACCCAGATGTCCAAGCTGGGTTTAGAAAAGGAAGAGGAACCAGAGATCAAATTGCCAATATTTTCTGGATCATAGAGAAAGCTAGGGAATTCCAGAAAAATATCTACCACTGTTTCATGGACTACACTAAAGCCTTTGAATATGTGGATCATAATAAACTGTGGAAAGCTCTTAAAGAGATGGGAATAGCAGACAGTCTTACCTATCTCCTGAGAAACCTGTATGCAGGTCAAGAAGCAACAGTTAGAACTCTGTATGGAACAACTTATTGGTTCAAGACTGAGAAAGGAGTACTACAGGGCTGTCTGCTGTCACCCTGTTTAATCTTTACACTAAGCACATCATGAGAAATGCCAGGCTGGATGAGTTACAAGCTAGAATCAAGATGGCGGGGAGAAACGTCAACAACCTCAGGTATCCGCGGATGATACCACTCTAATGGCAGAAAGTGAAGAGGAACTAAAGAGCCTCTTGATGAGGGTGAAGGAGGGGAGTGAAAGAGCCTGATTAAAACTAAATATTAAAGAACCTAAGATCATGGCATCCAACACCATTACTTCATGGCAAATAGAGGGGGAAAAGGTGGAAGTAGTGAAGATTTCCTCTTCTTGGGCTCTAAAATGACTCTAGATGGTAACTGCAGCCGTAAAATCCCAAGACATTTGCTTCTTGGCAGGAAAGCTGTGACAAACCTAGACAGTGTGTAGAAAAGCAGAGACATTACTCTGCAACAAAGGTCCGTATAGTGAAGGCTATGATCTTCCCAGTGAGGCTATTTTCCCAGTTGTGAGGCTATGATCTCACAATGTACAGTTGTGAGAGCTGGACCATAAGGAAGGCAGAATGCCAACGAATTGATGCCTTTGAACTGTGGTGCTGGAGAAGACTCCTGAGATCCAAGGTCTCCTTGGACAGTAAAGAGATCAGACCAGTCAATCTTAAGGGACATTAACCCTGAATACTGGTTGGAAGGACTGATGCTAAAGCTGAAACTCCAGAATTTTGGTTATCTGAGTTGACTCATTGGAAAAGTCCCTGATGCTGGGCAAGATTGAGGGAAGAAGCAGAAGAGGCATCAGAGAATGAGATGGATGGATGACATCACTGATGCAATGGACATGAACTTGGGCAAACTTCGGGAGATTTTGAGGGACAGAGAGGCCTGGCATGCTACAGTCCATGGGGTCGCAGAGTTGGACACAACTGAGCAACTGAACAACATCAATGATATCTTAGTACAGTGGTCTCAAGTTTTTTCTTTAGTTGCTAAATCTTGTCTTTAATCAAAATATTGTTGTTATTATAAGCATAAAATGTATAAAGATATTTTAATTGGAATGAAGGTTTCTGTATATAGAATTATGTTCTTAACTTGAATGCAACTCTTTCAGAACTTTTGTGAATTTTTGTTACTTTTGTTTACTTCTGTACTGTTAGTGCACAGAAAAGTACCTCAAACAAAGCAGGCTTGTCATTCCCCCAGCCCTTGAGAGATTTTTGTTGAGTATAGCTTTAAAAGGGGTTTCCAGGTAAAGAATTGGCCTGGAAATGGCAATGCAGGAGACACAGGTTCCATCTTTAGGTTGGGAAGATCCCCTGGAGGAGGACGTGACAATCCATTCCAGCATTCTCACCTGGAGAATTCCATGGACAGAGGAGCCTGGCACGCTACAGTCCATAGTGTTGCAAAGAGTCAGACATGACTGAAGCAACTGAGCATGCACATGTAGCTAAGTTACCCTTGAACTAAGTCCTCAAAATGAAGGGTTTGCTTTATGATCTGACAATTATTTTTATGTGATAGTATTTTGTGTGATGACACAAATACATTTGTTCAATGACATCTTCCAGGTAAGAGTCTATAATGAGACTGAATTCTTGATACCATAATGTCTGCATCTTTTTTTTGTTGTTACTTTTAAAGAGTTAATCTGACAATATTGTAAAGTAATTAGCCTCCAATTAAAATAAATAAATTTTAAAAAAGACCCCCCCCAAAAGGAAGCACATCTATCATTTTTACTATTTTATCATGATTTCCTTCTGATCTAATGGCTAGATTTTGTCCAGAATCTATATTTTATATTCACACTCAGTTTACTGATGCTGAGGACATTGCTAATGTGGTCACCAAAGTGTGATATGCACCACGTATTCTACAGTATATTCCTTAAGGGAAATCTAGAATTGTAATATTAATTTTAAAGTCCTAATATATGGCAATTAATTAAGCTGTCAACACTCTGTTTTAGTAGTGGCAAAGTAATGACAAAGATACAGTATTGAAATAAGTTAGTTAATTTTAGTAGGTAGCTATGTACTTTAACATTGCTTACTGCAAAATTAAATATTGAGAGGAAAAATCAGATAGTAAAGAAAATATTTTTAAAAAGATATTAAATCAGATCATTATATGTATTAAAACATGTATCAGTTGCTTATATTTAACTACTATTTAGATAAATACATTGTTTATTGAATAATTTTGAATTCTTACCAAGTATTATGAATAAATTTTCAGAGACTAGGGAAGAAAAAGCAGCTAAAGTTATGGACAACTAGAAAAAAATTAATTGAGATATTTGGTCTCATATTTAGAAATGTGATATAAAAAATAATTCAAACTGTATATATAATTATTTTGGTACTGCTGATAATGTAAAATGGAAGATATCTTTATTTCTCAGTTGTGTATGTAATATGCTTTAACAAAACCTAACAGAGCAGACACTTTTGGTGGAATAAAGTAATTTCATCATACACTATTACTGACCCAAGGCTGTTAGTGTAACTGAACAGTTAAGAGTAATTTACCCATATATATTTCTGATTCAATTATATTAACATAAGATATGTATGTTAGATACTCAAATAAGGGCATTTTCTCACTGTCCTAAGAATATCTTAACTCTAGGAATAAAGACGTGTAGTGGAGATTGAGGGATGATATCTAGAAATATCCAGAAGTGGTAAATTCTGATCTTTTTCATCCTTATATCCCCAATTTATTTTATGTGCATCTTTATTTTGTATAGAAGATATTATGAAAGACAGCACAGTAACAACAACTGTGCATAAAAGAGGAGCAGGCAAGTTGTGTGGAGAATGAGATACTCTGTGAAATGTATTTTTATAAGACCTGCTCGTGTCTCCTAGGGTGTGCTTCAGTGAACAAGAGAGAGGAATATTCCTCGATTGAGGAAGGATTCCGTCAGGTGCTCTTTCCTGGCTGACTAGACTACTAGGATAAGGAAGAGTGAGTCAGTCTGTGGTAGTCGTCCCCAGGTGCAGAAACAGGAATAGGGTGTGTGTAGTGGGAGGAAGGAAATAGGAAATGTAAGTGGTCCCAGAAGGCTAGCTCTGGTGGTTACTGTTTTAATCACAATTTAGGAGTAATTAACAGAACATGGAGACGATAGATTACATATTTTAAGAACTTTCTCAGTTTAGGAACTTTTTTTTTTTACGTTTTCTTTAAGATGTTTTAAAGTTTGTGGTATAAATCAGATTTATCTTCATTAATTCAGAAGTTCAACATTCTCCTTCCTTTGTGAAACAAATTTGAAGTTAAAACATATAAAGAGTGAAAGACAACACTGCTACTGCTAAGTCACTTCAGTCATATCCGACTCTGTGTGACCCCATAGACGGCAGCCCATCAGGCTCCCCCGTCCCTGGGATTCTCCAGGCAAGAACACTGGAGTGGGTTGCCATTTCCTTCTCCAATGCATGAAAGTGAAAAGTGAAAGTGAAGTCGCTCAGTCGTGTCTGACCCTCAGCAACCCCATGGACTGCAGCCTTCCAGGCTCCTCCACCCATGGGATTTTCCAGGCAAGAGTACTGGAGTGGGGTGCCATTGCCTTCTCTGGAAAGACAACGCATCTTTCACTATTTTGTTTGATTTTAAAAAAGTTCAGTTGTTGGTTTTGTTGTTGGAATAGGTATTATTTTTTTCCTACCAGCTCCTATCTAGTGCTTAAAAACGTTTGTTCATCTTCTGCCAGAAAACTCTAAAGGAGATCAATTTTCTCCCAGATCATTTTGCTGAGGGCAATTGTTGATATTGCAGGCAGAAAAAAAGAGGAGTTTTGTGTAGGTGGAAGAGTATTAGTTATCTTAGGTCATTGGCTGTACTGAAAAATCAGAAGAAATTTTTGGATTCTTCTTTGGATTCTTTGACTTTATATTTTCCCAATATCCCGTGTGCAGTTCAAATATTTTCCTGGGGTTTCAATAGTATTCCCAATACTTTAGTTATGACAGTATCCCTGTGTCTCTCTCTAGCCAGCAAGTGCCTCATTTAGGTTGCGTCTGCCTTTCACACCTCCACAAGTCCTTCTTTGAAGGTCATTGTCATCTGCACCCTGAGGAAAGGGGGAAATAAAATCAAAATCAGCATGCTACGTACTAGATTGAGCAGTAACAATCCTAGCTCTAAGACTCTTAGTTCATATCATTGGGATCCTGCATTGCTCTCCAAGTAATTTTCCTGTTGAGTAATCCTGTGCTGTGCTTAGTTATTCAGTCATGTCTGACTTTTTTGCAACCCCATGCACTTTAGCCAGCCAGGTTTCTCTGTCCATGGGGATTCTCCAGTCAATAATACTGGAGTGTGTTACCATGCCCTCCTCCAGTGGATCTTCCTAACTCAAGTATCGAACCCAGGCCTTCAGCATTGCGGGTGGATTCTTTACCATCTGAGGTACCAGGGAAGCCCACGAATACTGGAGTGGGTAGCCTATCCCTTTTCCCAGGGATCTTCCCCACCCAGGAATGGAACCAGGATCTCTTGCATTGCAGGCAGATCCTTTACCAGTTGAGCCTAGGGAAGCCTATAGCTATATGGTACTCCAGCAATGATCACCAAACACTGAAGCTCATTTTACACATGGATGTTCAATTCAGTTATGGTTGTGTGTGTGTGTGTGTGTGTGTGATGGGGAATATACTGGTCTGTTAACTTTGGCATCAGAACTGAGTCCCTATTATACTTATTTTTAAAATGATTTTATCTAATCTCAGGAACTATTATAAAGATAAAATTGGGAAGTTAGTACTGTGAGATAATAGATCTGTGGTCAGTGGAGCATGAGGAAGGTTGTTACTACACCTTTCTTTGTGAATTCACAAATGCGTGTTAGCATATATCTTCAGTAGCATCACAGTAATGGAAACTGGCCCTTAAATTCTATTTCACCCAACAGTTTTGAAATAGATTTGCATACATAACTTTTTATAGCATACTAATTAATAATATTACATTGATATTGTAGGAAGCTTGCTGTTTTAGAAAGAAACTAGGCAATTAGGGAAATGCTTATCTATAAAAATAACTTCCACAATACTATGTTATGGCCACCAGTACTTGAGATCCTTACATGGAAATTATGGTTTATTAAAAATGCTCATTTATTTGGTTTTACTATACTCATACATCAGAGAAGGCAATGGCAACCCACTCCAGTACTCTTGCCAGGAAAATCCCATGACGGAGGAGCCTGGTAGGCTGCAGTCCCTGGGGTCACTAGGAGTCAGACACAACTGAGCAGCTGGCTTCACTTTCACTTTTCACTTTCATGCATTGGAAAAGGAAATGGCAACCCACTCCAGTGTTCTTGCCTGGAGGATCCCAGGAACAGAGGAGCCTGATGGGCTGCCGTCTATGGGGTTGCACAGAGTGGGACACGACTGAAGCAACTTAGCAGCATACTCATACATAGCAGAAGTGTACATAAGAGACAGCATGGGGCTGGCAAATCTAAAACCTTTATAAAATGTTTTCTTTACATAACTTTCTAAGGGAAAAGATGTAGATTTGATGTATTTCAATAAGACATTTCAGAGGTCTGTTTTAATGTCCCTCTTGGCAAGACTGAAAAATATTGACCAATAATAGAGCCAAGCAGGATTATAGTTGGTTGAAAGGTCATATTTAGATAGCCCTGAGTTGTAGATTACTATTAACTGTAAGGCAGATAGATTTTTAGTGGTTTGTCATAGAACTCAATTCTTTCCTTTGTCATATTTTAAAAATCTTAATTAACTTATATAAGAATGTTTGAAACAGTCTTTTCAAACTTGCTTGTGCTATGCAGTTGGAAAAACTATTAAAAAGTTGAATATGTTGAATTACAAAATAGAAATTCCAGAAACTGGGAAAAATAAAAACAGTAGTTGAAGATTTTCAAATGTTTAACAGAATTCTGAAATCTTTTATTTAAAAAAAAAAAAAAAAGCTAGTGTCAGTAAAAACAAGTGCACAGTTACAGATAAGGATACTACATTTTTATTTTGACTATAGCATGCATAATTGAATTCTGCACTTAGTATGGGGAAGAGAGATAAACTAATGTTAATTGAGTGTGTGCTACATGTGTACCTTGGGCTAGTGACTTTCATAAACTCACCTTTGTCTTCAACAACAAACTAATGAGATCAAAATTACTATAATTAGTATACCAATAAAGAAGATTTAATGAATGGATATAAATAACCTGCCCCAAATCATTCAGCATATAAATATTAGAACTGTCTTTTTTCCCAAGATATATCTATTAGAATTCATTCTGTTATCAATAGACTATAAAACTATAGGATTCAGGAAGAAAGGGTGAAAAAGGTGACTGCCTTGATCCAGCTATATCTGGTGCTTGTTTTTAAGTCTGGCCTTAGTTGCAGAGGGACACTGATAGAGTAGATCAAGTTCACAGGAGTACAGACAAAATTATTTCATATCATGTGCATTTAATTCTGTTTAGCATTAAAATTCTGTGTATTTTATATAAGAAAGATTTCTGGTAGGATGTGTTAGGTGATTTAACAAAATTCAAGAGTTATTATCTTAAAAATTAGATTACTTTCCTCCTGCTTGCCTCTACAGGGAAAAACTAGGATTAATGAAGGAAATTTGGAAAGTTGCAGATTTCACTCAACATTAGAGAATTTTTAAATATTGCTGTTTTAGTTTTTATCCTGTCTCTTATTATCTTATGATATACACTATTTTTGTCTTGAATATTTGTTCTCCCTGTATAAAAGATTCCTAATGGTGTTAGGAATTTATATCTGCTTAACCATGCCAATACAGGAGATATGAGTTCCATCCCTGGTATGGGAAGATCCTCAAGAGAAGGAAATGGCAACCTCTTCCAGGGTGTTTGCCTGGGAAGTCCCATGGACAGAGAAGCCTGGTGGGGAACAGTCCATGGGGTTGCAAAGACAGACAGGACTTAGTGACTAAACAACAAAAACAAACCATGCATTTCTGGTACAAAAAACAGTACTTGGGATAAAACAGGCACTGAATAAAATTTGTTGAATGAATAAAATAAAACCAGGAATTTTGGGGTTCAGTTTTTACCCTGGCACATAACATTTTCTTTATTAATAAAAAGCATTTTCCTATATTAAAATAATTTTTGAATTCGTAAACTCACAAAAATTTATGTAATTTAATGTCAAGGAACATTGGATACTCTAAAAGTTATATTAGAAATAGTGACCCAAAATCAGTCTCTATATGGAATAATACAAGATAAGACTCTACACATGGACATCACCAGATGGTAAATACTGAAATTAGATTGGTTATATTCTTGCCGCCAAAGATGGAATAGTTCTATACATTTAGTAAAAACAAGACCGGGAGCTGACTGTAGCTCAGATCATGAACTCCTTATTGCTGAATTCAGACTTAAATTGAAGAAAGTAGAGAAAATCACTAGACCATTCAGGTGTGACCTAAATCAAATCCCTTATGATTATACAGTGGAAGTGACAAATAGATTCTAGGGATTAGATCTGGTAGAGTGCTTGAAGAACCATGAACACAGGTTCATGACATTGTATAGGAGGCAGGGATCAAGACCATCCCCAAGAAAAAGAAATGCAAAAAAGCAAAATGGCTTTCTGAGGAGGCCTTACAAATAATTGAGAAAAGAAGAGAAGCTAAAGGCAAAGGAGAAAAGAAAAGATATACCCATTTGAATGCGAAGTTCCAGAGAATAGCAAGGAGAGATGAGAGTCAGTGATCAGTGCAAAGAAATAGAGGAAAGCAATAGAATGGGAGAGACTAGAGATCTCTTCAAGAAAATTAGAGATACCAAGGAAACATTTCATGCAAAGATGGGCTCAATAAGGGACAGAAATGGTATATGGACCTAACAGAAGTAGAAGATATTAAGAAGAGGTGGCAACAATACACAGAAGACCTGTACAAAGAAAATCTTCATGACTGAGATAACCACTTTGGTGTGATCACTCACCTAGAGCCAGACATCCTGGAATGAGAAGTCAAATGGGCCTTTAAGAAGCATCACCATGAACAAAGCTAGTGGAGGTGAAGGAATTCCAGTTGAACTATTTCAAATCCTAAAATATGATGCTGAGAAAGTGCTGCACTCAGTATGCCAGCAAATTTGGAAAACTTAGCAGTGGCCACAGGACTGAAAAAGTTCAACTTTCCTTCCAATCCCAAAGAAGGGCAATGCCAAAGAATGTTCAAATTACCGCATAATTGCAGTCATCTCACACACTACCAAAGAAATCTTCAACATTCTCCAAGCGAGGCTTCAACAGTACATGAACAGTGAACTTCCAGATGTTCAAGCTGGATTTAGAAAAGGCATAGAAGGCAGAGATTGAATTGCCAACATCTGTTGGACCATCGAAAAAGCAAGAGAGTTCCAGAAAAATACCTATTTCTGTTTTATTGACTATGCCAAAGCCTTTGTGTGGACAGTTTCAACAAACTGTGGAAAATTCTTCAGGAGATGGGAATACCAGGCCACCTGACGTGCCTCCTGAGAAATCTGTATGCAGGTCAAGAAGCAACAGTTAGAACTGGACATGGAACAATGGACTGGTTCCAGATTGGGAAAGGAGTCAGCCAAGGCTGTATATTGCCACTCTGCTTATTTAACTTATACACAGAGTACATCATAAGGAATGCCGTGTTGGATGAAGCACAAGTTGGAATCAAGATTGCTGGGAGAAATATCATTAACCTCAGATATGCAGATGACACCAACCTTATGGCAGAAAGAGAATAAGAACTAAAGAGCTTCTTGATGAAAGTGAAAGAGGAGAGTGAAAAAGTTGGCTTAAAACTCAACATTGAGAAAACTAAGATCATGGCATCCAGTCCCATCACTTCATGGCAAATAGATGGGGAAATAATGGAAAGAGTGACAGACTTTATTTTGGGGGCTTCCCAAATCACTGCAGATGGTGACTGCAGCCATGAACTTAAAAGATGCTTACTCCTTGGAAGAATAGCTATGACCAACCTAGACAGCATATTAAAAATCAGAGACATTACTTTGCCAACAAAGGTCCATCTGGTCAAAGCTGTGTTTTTCCAGTATCATGTATGGATGTGAGAGTTGGACTATAAAGAAAGCTGAGTGCCAAAGAACTGATGCTTTTGAACTATGGTTTTGAGAAGACTCTTGAGAGTCCCTTGGACTGCAAGGAGATCAAACCAGTCACTCCTAAAGGAAATTAGTCCTGAATATTCGTTGAAGGACTGTTACTGAAGCTGAAACTTCATTACTTTGGCCACCTGGTGTAAAGAACTAACTTATTGGAAAAGATCCTGCTGCTGGGAAAGATCAAAGGCATGAAGAGAAGGATACGACAGGTTGAGATCGCTGGATGGTATCACCCACTTGATGGACGCTAGTTTGAGCAAGCTCCAGGAGTTCGTGATGGACAGGGAATCCTGGCATCCTGCATTCCATGAGGTCACAAAGAGAGACACAAATGAATTGATACGGAATAAAATTTGAAACATTTTTTACATTGTGATTTTACCTATTTTCATCCAACTGTTTCATAGAGATGTGAGCTCTGAATTTAAACTGCCAAGCATTTTACTTGCTAGCTATGTAATCTTGACCAATTTATATTTCGTGATTAATTTTACTTTAAATTAAATTACCTCATTAAATTATGTTAGGTAATAAATGCTATAATGTATGTAAAAAAATGAGTATAAATATGGAATCATTATCAATATTAGTAATAATATTTTAACTCTTATGACTACTATTCATACTCTTTAATAAGTACTGAAGTTTATAATAATCATTTAACATTTATAACTGTTTTCTGGGGCTTTGCCCTAAAAAACTCTAGTTCTTTTGACCTTTATATATAAAAGCAAAATATTAGAATTTGGGATAAAGAGAGGACTGAATGGATTACCAATAAATTTGTCCTCAAGTAACATGTATTGTCTCTGTACCCATTTTTGTCTTCTGTCTACCAACTTTTTAGGTACAACCTCTTTTCTGTGCCTCCCTTCTTTCTGTTGAAGGATTGAAGCATAATACCAGGTGGAGTTGCCACAGGCAGCTTTGCTGTGGAAGACTAGCACCCTTCTCCCATTACAGTATTTTCCTGGCTTTTTTGAAAAGATTCTCACACTGGTATCTGCTGCTGAAATTGATTCTGAAATAGCCATTTGAGAAAAATGACCCTCCCTCAGGCCATGAAAGATCTGTCGTGGTTCTTTGTCTTAACTCTGTTTTTTGAAAAATCTTTAGTTTTTTTTTTTTTTTTTTGCGTGTGTGTGTGGGGAACTTTATTCTGTTTTATGAAAACATAACACTGATAAATACCAATAGGATTCAATATGACTTTAGTCATCTCAAATTTACATTGTTTGACCTGTGGTACGCTTCACTTGCAAAGCCTGAGCATTTATCATCTCTTTACAATTTTTCCTTTTAAAAAATTACATGTGTTACTGTGAACCATAAAGTGTAAATTGCATACATGGTAACTCTTTCATTCCAGATATTTCAGTGTTCATTTCCAGAAAATACAAAAGTAATCTCTTGTTTATTTACATAGTTGCAGTAGTTACCAATTAGAACATTAATTCTGACACCATACTTCCCTGATGACTCAGACTCTTGCATTGCCTGCAGTGCAAGATGCCTGGGTTTGATCCCTGGATTGGAAAGATAACCTGGAGAAAGAAATGGCAATGCACTCCAGTATTCTTACCTGGAGAATTCCATGAACAGAAGAGCCTGACAAGCTACAGTCCATGGGGTTGTAAAGATTCGGACATGACTAAGTGATTAACACTCATAATACTTAGTGAAACTATAGGCATTATTCAAATATTGCATTTTTATCAGTAACATTTCCTTTATAGCTAATGGAAAAGAACTGTGTACATTTGGGGAATATCATTTCACCTGAGTTTTTCCTGCTGTCTCTCCTATCTTCCATTATTGAAAACTGTTTTTAGTGATAATTGCTTTAAAGTTCAGTTCAGTTCAGTCGCTCAGTTGTGTCCGACTCTCTGCGACCCCATGAACCACAGCACACCAGGCCTCCCTGTCTATTACCAACTCCCAGAGTTCACTCAAACTCATGTCCATTCAGTCGGTGATGCCATCCAGCCATCTCATCCTCTGTCGTCCCCTTTTCCTCCTGCCCCCAGTCCCTCCCAGCATCAGAGTCTTTTCCAGTGAGTCAACTCTTCGCATGAGGTGGCCCAAGTATTGGAGTTTCATCTTTAGCATCAGTCCTTCCAATGAACACCCAGGAATGATTTCCTTTAGAATGGACTGGTTGGATCCCTTGCAGTCCAAGGGACTCTCAAGAGTCTTCTCCAACACCACAGTTCAAAAGCATCAATTCTTCGGCACTCAGCTTTCTTCACAGTCCAACTCAGCTTTAAAGTTAGTGCCAGTCATATTCATCTATATCATTATCTTTCCTACATCATTTGTGTAGGCAATCTATAGAGTCATGCATGTAAGCTTAAAAGATTTCTCTCTTAATGTTTGAACTTTTTTTAAGGTGTAGAACAAATTAAATTCTGTATAAATGTATTCTTGTATAAAAATTAGAGACCCATGAATATTAAACCCACAAAATGTTGATAACTATAATATGGAGTTAAAATTCATTGTAATATGATCATGTAAGTCTTGTAATTGTTGCTTCCTTTCATAATTTTAAGTGTGGATTTAATTTAGGGTTCTTGTTGGTATTCTGTTGTTAAGTCATGTCCGATTCTTTGTGAACCCATGGACTGAAGCAGGCCAGGCTTCCCTGTACTTCACTATCTCCCTGAGTTTGCTCAAACTCACATCCATTGCATCAGTGATGCCATCCAACCATCTCGTCTTCTGTTGCCCCCCTTCTTCTCTTGCCCTCAGTCTTTTCCAGCACAAAGGTCTTTTCCAGTGAGTCAGCTCTTTTCATCAGGTGACCAAACTATTGGAGCTTCAGTTTCTGCATCAGTCCTTCCAGTGAATATTCAGGGTTGATTTCCTTTAGGATGGACTGGTTTGATCTTCTTGCAGTCCAAGGAAATCTCAAAAGTTTCCAGTATCACAGTTCAAAAGCATCAATTCTTCAGCGCTTAGCTTTCTTTATGGTCCAGCTCTCACATCAGTGCATGACTACTGGGAAAACCATAGCTTTGACTGTATGGAATTTTGTCAGAAAACTGGTGTCTCTGCTTTTTAATATGCTGTCTAGGTTGGTCATAATTTTCTTACAAGGAGCAGTGGTCTGTTAATTTCTTGGCTGCAGTCAACATCTACAGTGAGTTTGGAGACCAAGAGAATAAAACTGTCACTGTTTCCATTTTTCCCATCTATTTGCCACGAAGTGACGAGACCAGAGGCCATGATCTTTGTTTTTTGAATGTTGAGTTTTAAGCCAGCCTTTTCACTCTCCTCTTTCACTTTCATCAAGAGACTCTTTAGTTCCTCTTTGCTTTTTGCCATAAGGGTGGTGTCATCTGCATGTCTGAGGTTATTGATGTTTCTCCTGGTAATCTTGATTTCACCTTTTGCTTTATCCAGCCTGGCATTTTGTATGATGTATTTGCATATAAGTTAAATAAGCAAGGTGACAATATACAGCCTTGACATGCACCTTTCCCATTTTTGAACCAGTCTGTTGTTCTGTGTTCTAGTTCTTCACTGTTGATTATTGACCTTCATGCAGGTTTCTCAGAGGCAAGTCAGGTGGTCTGCTATTCCCATTTTTTTAAGAATTTTCCACAGTTTGTTTTGATCCACACAGTCAAAGGCTTTGGCATAGTCAATAAAGCAGAAGTAAATGTTTTTCTTGAATTCTCTTGCTTTTTCTATTATCCAGTGGATATTGGCAATTTGATCTCTGGTTCCTCTACCTTTTCTAAATCCAGCTTGAACATCTGGAAGTTCTCAGTTCGTTTACTATTGAAGCCTTGCTTGGGGGGTTTTGAGCATGACCTTGCTAGCATGTCAAATGTATGCAATTGTAAGGTAGTTAGAACATTCTTTGGCATTGCCCTTCTTTGTTATTAGAATGAAAACACCTTTTCCAATCTTGTGGCCACTGCTGACTTTTCCAAATTTGCTGGCATATTGCGTGCAGCACTTTCATAGCAGCATCTTTTAGGATTTGAAATAGCTCAGCTAGAATTCCATCATCTCCACTAGCTTTGTTCATAGTGATGCTTCCTAAGGCCAACTTGACTTTGGACTCTGGGATGTCTGGCTCTAGGTAAGTGATCACACCATCGTGGTTATCCAGTCCTGAAGATATTTTTTGTATAGTTCTTCTGTGTATTGCCGCCTCTTAATCTCTTCTGCTTCTGTTAGCTAAATACTGTTTCTTTCCTTTATGTGCCTATCTTTGCATAAAGTGTTCCCTTAGTGTATCTAATTTTCTTGAAGAGATCGCTCGTCTTTCCCATTCTATTGTTTTCCTCTATTTCTTTGCATTGTTCACTTAAGAAGACTTTCTGATATCTCCTTGCTAGTCTCTGGAACTATGCATTCAGTTGGGTATGTCTTTTCCTTTTCTCGTTTGACCTTCTCTTCTCTTCTTTTCTCAGCTATTTGTAATTTTGACTTAATTAACAGATATTTTTATTTACATAATTAAAGGATACATTTAGTAATATATCAAGGAAATCCTTTCACTTGAACACACACATACAGATATGTATATTCATTTTAAAACAGATGACATTGTTAAGATATTGTAATTACCCTGAAAATGCCTAGTAAAAATCTTAAAATGAGATATAAAATTATTAGATATCAAATGCTATATTTTAATGAACTTATTTTCAATAACTGCATCTTTGACATGTATTTTCAAGGAATTTACTGATAGTCTTGATGGTTTTCCTAATCAGGTTTTAAAAATGTCAGATTTATTGCTTTTTTAAACACTGATCAAAATGTTTCATTGCATACATACTGATATTATTCATCTGATAAGCAGCAACAAAACATTGAGTGTTGTCATCATGCATCTGTGTACTTTTAGCCCTTTTGGTTGATGATTTTATTTAAATAATGTTTTGACAAACCAGTAATGGCATAGTTCTTAATCCTTTTAGTGCAAGATTGCACATTTCTCCTTTCAGGCCCCATTGGCTTGAAATGTAGTGTGTGATTACATCTAAGTTCTTCAGCTAAAGTTCAGTTAAAGGATAAGACAGAAGTATCAACAGAGCTATTATTTTCCATTAGAGTTTTAAACCATAGTAGAAATGGTAAGAAATTGTAATTATGGGAACAAGAAATTGTAAAGAGCTTTCTTCTTTTAAAGTTACTTACAAATTTATGTAAATGACCTACTCTGTTTTTTGATACAAAGAACACTGTGTAATAGGAATAGGAAAAGTGAGCACATAAAGTGCATCAGTGCAACACATGGTTATATGAAAATATTTTCTTTGTTGAAGTCTGAAATCTTGAAATATTGGCAGTAACTTAGTACAACTGGTGCTAAGGAAAACATCAATAGACTCTGTTCTCAGAATTATACTTTCTCTTTTGCTTAACCCTTATTCTTTTTATTGAAGTATAGTTGAATTACAGTATTATTTCAGTCATTTCACATAGTGATTTAATATTTTCATAGATTTACTCCTTTTAAAGTTGTTATAAAATAATGTGTATATATCTCTTTGCTGTACAATATATTCTTATTACTTGTTTATTTTATACATAGTATTTTGTTCATATTTCTTAACCCCATAACCCTATCTTGCCCCTTCCATTTTTCTCTTCCCATTTATAGCCACTAATTTGTTCTCTATATCTGAGTCAATTTCTGTTTTGTTATATACATTCCTTTATTTTTTAGATTTCATATAAAGTGATAACAGCATGTTTGTCTTTCTCTTTCTTATTTATTTCACTAAGCAAAATAGTCTCTACGTCCACTCATGTTGTTGTAAATAGCAAAATTGCATTCTTTTATGGCTGAATATCAGAATGATACTTTCTGATACTTCTGTTGAAGAAATTAAGACATAACTTCTCTAAATCTAGATCTTCATCATTCACCTTGTGACTCCATTATGCCTTCCTCTTCTGATCTTATTGTGACACATTATACTGTATAACCTAATATCTGCAAAAATACACATAGGTGTGGGCACAGAACAGTAGTGGAACAAGGAATTTCTGTGAGAAAAGGAAATGTGAAAAAAAGAGGAATAAGACCAAGAATGGAGGTAAAGCCCAAGTCCTCAGCATGTGAACAGAAGAATAAAGAATGGATGGAAATATGCAAATGAATGGTTAGATAATGACTGAATGTTAGTAAGTAAATGAGAATAATGAAGGAACAAAATATAGTAACTGAAAGCAAAAAAGAGGAGTGATAACCCTCATATCTTTTTGTCTTTTAAAAACAAGGACAGAAGAAGAAAGGGTTGTCAGAGGATGAGATGGCTGGATGGCATCACCAATACAATGGACATGAACTTGGGGAAACTTCAGGAGATGGTGAGGGACAAGGAGGGACATGGACTGTGTTCTGCAGTCCATGGGGTCAGAAAGAATTGGACATGACT
Source organism: Bos taurus (assembly GCF_002263795.3). NCBI lineage: Eukaryota > Metazoa > Chordata > Mammalia > Artiodactyla > Bovidae > Bos > Bos taurus. The sequence goes on along the minus strand of NC_037333.1, from coordinate 32,270,573 downwards.
GGGTGACAGAACAACAGCAAAAATTCTCATATGCAAAAAGTGAAAAAAAGTACAAGCGCAAACATATATAATGAGTTTGAAAATAGGGAAAGTAAGAATGACAGGTCTTGAAACTTCCATGATCACAACAGTGGTAATTACTTTTTCTGAATTTTTATTTCCTAAACCTCATTTCACTCAACCTATGTGTAATGAGCATAAATCAGTATTACTGAATTTAGAACTCTAGAACACATATGTGTTCTAAACATATGTGATCTGCATTTAATTATGTAGGGGTATATCTGTCCTATGTAATTTTCTCCTTCATTTATTTCCATCTTTAAAAATTTTAACTTAACAGTTGTTATTATTTTATTCAAGTAATTCCTGGGTCATTTTCTCTCTTTTTATAAAATTTGTGATAGATTTCCATAAATAACACATTGCTTAAATTTAAAGAATTTAAAAACACCCAGGATACTGCTCCTGTTTCATAATACTATTTTTGTGTCAAAACATGAAAGATGTTTATTAATTTTTCCCCATGGGGATTCTTTGAATAGATTTCTGTCTCTATCATCCATCTGTATTATTTAATGGCAAGAGTAGCAGTCTGGATACCATGGATTATCCCTATTTTGGGACAGTTTTATATAGTGTGCATCCTCAGAATTCAGTAGTATTTAAGTTTTTATTTTTGCACAGTGCATCTACCACTTGACAGTTAATGCATATGAGGCAAATTCATAGGATATTTGATGAGACAGCATAATTGAATTCATAATTGAATTTAGTACCTGTATTCAAAATTGGAGATAGATATAATAATTCCCAAACTAGAAGAAATTATCTGGAAAACATTTATCTTTGATATGTAATGGTCCATTTGAAGAAAAAAAGACTATTGGCCAACTGAGTAAATATCAGGCAGGATAAAAATATCTGGATATTCAAAATATCTGGATATTCATTCTTTTGAAATTTTCATGGTAAAATCTGGTGATCTGATGAAATGTCTGCCTGGTTAGATACACTTCCACAAATAGTGTTAGTCATTTGGAATAATATCAGTTTGAGTTTATCTATGTCAGTCACCATGTTTTCAAACATTAGGAAGTCAAGGCACAAAAGGTGATTTGGTTTGTCCAGAGTTACTCAATGAACCAATGGAAATACTGCTGATCTCTCTCTCTTTTTTAAAAAAATTAATTAATTTATTTTAATTGGAGGCTAATTACTTTACAATATTGTACTGGTTTTTGCCACACATTGACGTGAATGAAAATGGGTGTGCATGTGTCCTCCATCCTGAACCCCCTCGCAATTCCCTCCCCATCCCATCCCTCAGGGTTGTCCCAGTGCATAGGCTTTGAGTGTCCTGTTTCATGCATCGAACCTGGACTGGTGATCTGTTTCTCATATGGTAATACATGTTTCAATGCTATTCTCTCAAATTATCCCACCCTCGCCTTCTCCCACAGAGTCCAAGTCTTGTCTTTATATCTGTGTCTCTTTTGCTGTCTTGCATATAGGGTCATCATTACCATCATTTTAAATTCCATATATATGCGTTAATATACTGTATTGGTGTTTTCCTTTCTGACTTAAACTTCACTCTATATAATAGCCTCCATTTTCATCCACCTCATTAGAACTGATTCAGATGTGTTCTTTTTAATGATCTCTTTTATATTATCTGCTAAATTGACTCAGTAGTAAAGAATCTGCCTGCCAAAGAGAAGACATGGACTCAATCCCTGGGTCGGGAAGATCCCCTGGAGAAGAAAATGGCAACCCACTCTAGTATCCTTGCCTGGGAAATCCCATGGACAGAGGAACCTGGTGGGCTATACTCCATGGGGTTGCAGAGAGCCAGACACAACTTAGTGACAAAAAATAGCAACAAAAATGTTGTTTCATGTTTTTTATACTGCTTTTTCATGGAATTCTCAAGGCAAGAATGCTGAATGATTTGCCATTCCCTTCTCCAGTGAAACACATTTTGTCATAACTCTCCACCGTGACCAATCCATCTTGGGTGGCCCTACACAACATGGTACATAGTTTCATTGAATTGGACAAGGCTGTGATCTATATGATCAGTTTGATTAGTTTTCTGTGATTGTGGTTTTCATTCTGTCTGCCCTCTGATGGGTGAGGATAAGAGGCTTGTGGAAGCTTCCTGATGGAAGGGACTAGCTGTGGGGAGAACTAGGTCTTGCTCCAGTGGGCAAGGCCATGATCAGTAAATCTTTAATCCAATTTTCTGCTTATGGGTGGGGCTGTGTTCCTTCCCTGGTAGGTGGGTCTGTGTTCCCTCCAAAAGAACTTATACTGGCATACTGCCCAGGAGTACTGCAGTTAGAGTCCCTCACCCCGCAGCAGGCCACTGTTTATTCACACCTCTGCCTGAGATTCCCAAACACTCAGGCAAGACTGGCTTAGTCTCTTATAGGGTCACTGCTCCTTTGTCCTCGGTCCTGGTGTGGACAGTTTTTGTGAGAGTAACTGTATCCCCAGTCCTATAGAAGTTCTGTAGTCAAATCCCACTGGCCTTTAAAGTCAAATTCCCTGGTGGTTATGACACTGAAAGATGAACTTCCCAGGTCAGTAGATGCCCAGTATGCTCCTAGAGAAGAGCATAAAAATAGGTCCAGAAGGAAAGAAAAGGTTAAGCCAAAGCAGAAACAACGCCCAGTTGTAGATGTATCTCATGGTTAAAATAAAGTTCAACGCTATAAACAGCAATATTGCATAGGAATCTGGAATGTTAGGTCCATGAATCAAGGTAAATTGGAAGTGGTCAAGCAGGAGATGGCAAGAGTGGACACTGACATTTTAGGAATAAGTGAACTAAAATGGATGGGAATGGGTGAATTTAATTCAGATGATCATTATACCTACTACTGTGGGCAGAATCCCTTAGAAGAAATGGAGTAGTCCTTATGGTCAAAAAAAGAGTCTGAGATGCAGTCCTTGGGTACAATCTCAAAAACAGAAGAATGATCTTGGTTCGATTCCCAGGCAAACCTTTCAATATCACAGTAATCCAAGTATGTGCCCCAACTAGTAGTCCTAAAGAGGCTGAAGTTGAACAGTTCTATGAAGACTTACAAAACCTTCTAGAACTAACACCAAAAAAAATTGTCCTTTTCATCATAGGGGACTGGAATGCAAAAGTAGGAAGTCAAGAGATACCTGGCGTAATGGGCAAGTTTGGTCTTGGAGTACAAAATGAAGCAGGGTAAAGGCTAACAGAGTTTTGCCAAGAGAACACACTGGTCATAGCCAACACCCTCCTGCAACAACTCAAGAGGCAACTCTACACATGGACATCAATAGATGGCCAATACCAAAATCAGATTGATTATATTCTTTGCAGCCAAAGGTGGAGAAGCTCTATAAAAAAGACTGGGAGCTGACCGTGGCTCAGATCATGAACACTTTATTGCAAAATTCAGACTTAAGTTGAATAAAATAGGGAAAACCATTAGGCCATTTAGGAATGTCCTAAGTCAAATCTCTAATGGTTATACAGTAGAAGTGACAAATAGATTCAAGGGATTAGATCTGATAGAGTGCCTGATGAACTATGAATGGAGGTTTGTAACCTTGTACATCAGGCAGTGATCAAAACCATCCCCAATAAAAAGAAATGCAGAAAGGCAAAATGATTGTCTGAGGAGGCCTTACAAATAGCTGCGAAAAGAGAAATGAAGCACAAAGGAGAAAAGGAAAGATATACTCATCTGAATGTAGAGTTTCATAGAATAACATGGAGAAATAAGAAAGCCTTCCTAAATGAACAATGCAAAGAAATAGAGGGAAAAAATAAAACAGGAAAGTTTAGAGAACTCCTCAAGAAAATAAGAGATTCCAAGGAAACCTTTCATGCAAAGCTAAGCACAATAAGGACAGGAACAGTATGGAGCTAACAGAAGCAGAAGAGATTAATAAGAGGTGGCAAGAATACACTGAAGAACTATACAAGAAAGATTTTAATGACCTGGATAACCACGATGGTGTGATCACTCACCTAGAGCCAGACATCCTAGAATCTGAAGTCAATTGGGCCTTAGGAAGCATCACTACAAACAAAACTAGTAGAGGTGATGGAATTCTAGCTGAGCTATTTCAAATCCTGAAAGATGCTGCTGTGAAAGTGCTGCACTCAATATGCCAGCAAACCTGGAAAACCCAGCAGTGGCAATGGGACTGGAAAAGGTTAGTTTTCATTCCAATCCCAAAGAAGGGCAGTGCCAATAATATGTTCAAACTACCGTACAATTGCATTCATTTCACCTGCCAGCAAGATCATGCTAAAAATCCTCAATGCTAGGCTTCAGAAGTATGTAAACTGAGAACTTGCAGATGTAAAAGTTTCATTTAGAAAAGGCAGAGGAAGCAGAGATTGAATTGCCAACATCCACTGCATCATAGAAAAAGCAAGGGAATTCCAGAGAAGCATGTACTTCTTCTTCCTTGACCATGCTAAAGCCTTTGACTGTGTGGATCACAACAAACTGTGGAAAATTCTTCCAGAGATGGGAATTCCAGATGCCCTAACCTGCCTTCCAGGAAACCTGAATGCAGGTCAAGAAGCAATAGTTAAGAACCAAACATGGAAAAACAGACTGGTTCCAAATTGGGAAAAGTGTGTATCAATGCTGTAAATTGTCACCCTGTTTATTTAGCTTATACACAGAGTACATCATGCAACATGCCAGGCTGGATGAAGCAAAAGATGGAATCAAGATTGCTGGGAGAAATATCAATAACCTCAGATACACAGATGACACCATTCTTATGGCAGAAAGTGAAGAGGAAGTAAAGAGCCTCTTGATGAAGTTGAAAGAGGAGAGTGAAAAAGCTGGTTTAAAACTCAAAATTCAAAAAACAAAGTTCATGTCATGTGGTCCAGTCACTTCATGGGAAATAGATTGGTAAACAATGGAAACAGTGACAGATTTTATTTTCTTGGGTTCCAAAATCCCTGTGGACAGTGATTGCAGTCATAAAAGTAACATATCATTGCTCCTTTTAGGAAAAGGTATGACAAACCTAGATAACATATTAAAAAGCAGAGACATTACAGAGACATAGCCAACAAACATCCATCTAGTCAAAGCTATGGTTTTTCCATTAGTCATGTATGGATGTGAGAGTTGGACCATGAAGGCTGAGCCTTGACGAACTGATGCTTTTGAACTGTGATGTTGGAGAAGACTCTTTAAGAGTCCCGTGGACTGCAGGGAGATTGAACTAGTCAATCCTAAAGAAAATAAACCCTGGGAATATTCATTGGAAGGACTGATGCTGAAGCTACAATACTTTGGCCTCCTGATGCGAAGATCCAACTCACAGGAAAAGACCTTGATGCTGGGAATGAGGATGCAGGAGGAGAAGGGATGACAGAAGGTGAGATGTTTAGAGGCATCATCAACTCAATGGACATGAGTTTGAAGAAGCTCTGGGAGATGGTGAAGCACAGGGAAGCCTGGCATGCTATAGTCCATGCGGTTGCAAAGAGTCTGACATGACTGAGTGAACAGCAGCATCCACAATGTAACACCTCAGTGCCTAATTGTTCAACTTTACTTATTTATTTTAATGAAGACCACCAGAACATTTTTTGTATTTGTAGTAATATAGATAACCATTTGCAGTTTCACATTTTTTCATAACATGTTATTTTTCTCAATTATTTTCATTTGGTATTACGTACGTTTGTTGTTGTTTAGTTGCTAAACCGTGTCTGACTCTTTGGGACACCATGGACCATAGCCTGCCAGGCTCCTCTGTCCATGGGATTTCCCATGCAAGAATACTGGAGTGGATAGCCATTTCCTTCTCCAGGGGGTCTTCCCGACCCAGTATTGAACCTGTGTTTCCTGAATTTGCAGCTGGATTCTTTACCACTGAGCCACCCTTACCTTAGAAAAAAAGTGAAGAAGTAGTTATTTTCACCGATTTTATTTGAGGGTTATCCTTTACTGATGGTTAGTGGACACCATACTTTTCAAATAATCTACTAAAAGTGTAGGGTTGATGAATTCCAAGAACTGATATTATCCATTATTCACAAACTCTAGAAAACTTTTCTCACAGAAGTAAACTTCCTGGTCTTGTCCTAGATGCTGCAGTATGGCTGGTTTTGGGTCCTGTGATTCACTGATTACAATGTGTATAAAACTCTCTACTGATATTTAAACTCATATTATACTATTTAACTTATTTTATACTATTAAAATAGTATATTTAATTATTTTAATATACTCATATCTAGAGTATAAATACTTTAAACCAGGGCTGATAAACAACATTTTACAAAAATGAAAGTAGTTGTAGATAAAGCCTGATTAAATGTAAACTTCCAAATATCTAAACTGAATACTAATATTTTATTCTTAAAATTTATTTGGTTTCCTTGAATTTTGACTTGAAAGAATTATTTCTATTTTCTTTAATTGTATGTACTCTCAATAAACATTTATTTTGACTTGATATAATTACCAGTTTGCAATCCTTAATTGAATTAAATTTGTTTATGTAAATCAGTTTAGTTCTTTCCACATAATTATCTTTAAATAGCTATGGTATTTTATAAATTTTTTTTTCCTTTTAAAATATAATTTTGCTATTTTGCACTTATCTAATATGACTTTTAAACTTCTTCACAATAGTTTCTTTTCCAGTAGCTCTTCTTGTTCAGTGGTAATGAAAATTAATCTCTACTTCATTCTGTCAGTGATATATTTTGACAATATTAACAAAATCACTAACATATATTTTAATTAAAGTTATTTCAAGTTCTAAATCAAATGAACATTGCCAGAGGTAACATTTTATTTAAAAGATAGTGTTTATTCTCATAATTATTCAAAAATTAATTTGAATGTTCACGTATTTTGTTTGTATACTTACTAATATCAGGGAATTATTTAGAAGACAAAAATGAGTATTGTGTTTTTTGAAAAGTCATAAAAATTAGGGAAATAGCATGATTTCTGCCCTGTGGAGCTCACGAACTGCAATAAAAGACAGCTGTTGAATTCATCTGTGTAGTCAATATTATGAAGAAATGCAGATACATAATAAAATAATAGTTTATAACTCTTTAAATAAGGTGTTCAATAATATTGACTTATGATCTAGCAAAAGTCTATACTGCATATTATCTGTTATTGTCATTTTTTTACTAACCAGAAAAGTAAAATTTACCTCAAATTATTTGTGCAAGGTATATAAAATGTTAACTAAGCAGAGCCAATGCTCAAACCAGGACTTCAAACTTAAAGTCTTAATCTTGACAATAGCAAGCACTCTTGCTCCTGATATTTATTCTGTGTAGTTTGTTTGGGAGTAGGAATATATCTCATAGTAGACCTGCATGAGATCCACAAGATATGGGATTTAGTTGTAATAAAATAGTTAAATTTACTGAGTATACATTATGTGTCATATTTTAAAAATGTTACGTTCATTCCTTGCAATACTCTAAAGCCTTTAGACAATGGTGGAATTATTCCTATATTATAGACAAGAATATGAAAGGTCAGTAACTTGTAAGTGTTAGTTATTGTTTTCAAACCAAAGTCTGGCTCTGAAGGTCAAACTCTGCTTTTTTGAATATTTGTATTTATAGAAACTATTTTATAAAATTAACATGTACTTTTTGTCTCAGAAACCATATTTTTTTGAAATATGCAATTACTCTTAAATTTCTTAAGCTTATGTAATTTTTAACAAGACAAAAGAATCAGGGATTATAAAGATTTTGGTTTTACTTATTAAAGCCATACAGATTTTTGAAAGTGTTTCCTTAAGTAGCTTGACATATTGTCTGAAATGTTCAAACTCATTATTGGTGAAGTATTCCAGAAACAACTTCTCAGGTGGCACAGTGGTAAAGAATCCACCTGCCAATGCAGGAGATGCAGGGGACACAGGTTTGATCCCTGGGTCAGGAAGATCCCCTGGAATAGGAAATTGCAACCCACTCCAGTATTCTTGCCTGGGAAATCACTGGACAGAGGAGCCTAGTGGGCTACAGTCCACAGGGTTACAAAGAGTCAGACAGAACTGAGCAACGGAGCATGTTCGCAAATTCCAGGCACATTTTTAACCTAGCATCATTTTATCCAGGGGCAAAGAAATTTTCCTCAATAGTAATATATTATTTTATTTTGTAGTGGAGAAACATAATTAACTTGCTAAAGGAATAAGAAAAAGCTTGTACTATATTATCTTTTTAAGAAAACTGAGGCCCAGATTGTCTTCCATGTCTTATTTGCCAAAGATATTTTTTAAATGCAGGAAACAAACATTGAGGTTGTTGTATAAATGATATATGTGCTATGTGCATTTGTATACATGTCTTAATTATTTTATTTAATTAATATGTGCCTTTCATTATCATAATTATAGTCATTTACCGCTATCAGTTTTTAAGCTTCTGCCACTAGTGTGTGTGTGTTCTTAGTCGCTTCAGTCACGTCCAGGTCTTTGTGACACTATGGACTGTAGCCTTCCTGGCTCCTCTAAGCATGGGCTTCTCCAGGGAGGAATACTGGAGTGTGTTGTCATGCCCTCCTCCAGGAGATCTTGCAATAGAGACAGTGCATTAGATGATTTAACATATACAGTGACATAACCTCAGGCATTAGAACCTAATTATGGAGGTAAGATCTGTACATAAAATCACAGAGATAGCATGTAAGTGAAGAAAGAAGAGCATAAGCAGTAATTGTTATGGATATTCAAAGCAAGAAAATAATTGTTATGAAATCATTATAACCCATTCAGATCAGATAAGATCAGATCAGTCGCTCAGTTGTGTCCAATTCTTTGCGACCCCATGAATCACAGCACGCCAGGCCTCCCTGTCCATCACCAACTCCCGGAGTTCACTCAGACTCACGTCCATCGAGTCAGTGATGCCATCCAGCCATCTCATCCTCTGTCGTCCCCTTCTCCTCCTGCCCCCAATCCCTCCCAGCATCAGAGTCTTTTCCAATGAGTCACCTCTTTGCATGAGGTGGCCAAAGTACTGGAGTTTCAGCTTTAGCATCATTCCCTCCAAAGAAATCCCAGGGTTGATCTCCTTCAGAATGGACTGGTTGGATCTCCTTGCAGTCCAAGGGACTCTCAAGAGTCTTCTCCAACACCACAGTTCAGAAGCATCAATTCTTCGGCGTTCAGCCTTCTTCACAGTCCAATTCTCACATCCATACATGACCACAGGAAAAACCATAGCCTTGACTAGACGAACCTTTGTTGGCAAAGTAATGTCTCTGCTTTTCAGTATGCTATCTAGGTTGGTCATAACTTTCCTTCCAAGGAGTAAGTGTCTTTTAATTTCATGGCTGCAGTCACCATCTACAGTGATTTTGGAGCCCAGAAAAATAAAGTCTGACACTGTTTCCACTGTTTCCCCATCTATTTCCTATGAAGTGATGGGACCGGATGCCATGATCTTCGTTTTCTGAATGTTGAGCTTTAAGCCAACTTTTTCACTCTCCACTTTCACTTTCATCAAGAGGCTTTTTAGTTCTTCTTCACTTTCTGCGATGAGGGTGGTGTCATCTGCATATGTGAGGTTATTGATATTTCTCCCGGCAATCTTGATTCCACTTGTGCTTCTTCCAGTCCAGAGTTTCTCATGATGTAGTCTGCATAGAGTTAAATAAACAGGGTGACAATATACAGCCTTGACAAACTCCTTTTGATGTCAGGAACTAAAAGATAGTTCTGCAGAGCAGAAAAGGTAAGAAAAAGTCCAGCAAAACAGGTGCCTCCAGGTGTGGGTGAATTCTAAAGAATGAGCTCAAGTGCGGTAGTGTTGACCTATCAACAATTTAAATAAAATTATTTTACTCTTTAATTTGTTTTCCTGAAGCATGGGCAAACCATTTATTAAGAGTAGAACAGGCTGCTGCCTACTTTTTTAGTTATTTGAAGTAGGATAATATCAAACAGTAGTAAATTAGAATGAATCACATGATAAAGGTTGAAAAGTAAAACACTTTTTATTTCTTGTATTGAAAATAGTCCAAAACCAACATTAGATATAATTATGAAAAATTAAGTCCCTTTGAAATAGCTATGTAAAACATAAAATTTAGAACAGTATAATAATTATCATAGATAATATGAGGAGGATCATTTATTTTATAAATACTTTCTGTAAATTACTATAGGTTCTTATAAACTAAACTATTGTTAAAGTTATTTTATTAAAGTTATTTTATAAAAGTCACAAGTTCTCCGTAACAGCTCTCTCATTACTAATTGTAATGAAGGAAGGACAAAAGAGATAACTAAAAGGACAGTTACAATTTGTGTGTGTTTGTGTGTGTGTAACTAAAAGGACATTTAAAATTTGTGATTGTGCTTGTGTGTGTAGATGTGTGCACATGTGTTTATACATCTTCAGGTTCTCTGTTGTTGTTCAGTTGCTCAGTCATGTCCAACTCTTTGCGACCCCATGGACTGCATGCAGCATGCCAGGCTTCCCTGTCCTTCACCATCTCCTGGAACCTGCTCAAACTCATATCCATTGAGTCAGTGATGTTATCCAACCATCTTGTCCTGTTGTATGCTTCTCCTCCTGGCTATACAGAATAAATAATGGAGGAGCTTAGGTTGTTAGAAAGGCTATCATTGGCTTCAGTCAAGAATCATTGAATAATATAGTTAGAAGTGATCTCTAGTTTGACATATTGTTTACTATTGGAAACCTCAAGATCAAGAGCATGGGAAAATAAATTGTTTATATCACCTGTCTGTATGGAATAAACTGAGAAAGAAAAAAAATGCTCCCTATCAAAGGGTAGAGTGATGAACATAATGTTGCAATAGACAAGTGCCATGGAAATCCATGGAGTAATATCAGGAGTAGAGGACAACGGACGCATGGAAATAAAGCTCAAGTGAAAAAGCAAAATGTCACAAGAACAACCTGAGACTCTTATTATACACTTTTTGCACATGACAGAAGGAACAAGGCTAATAAAGAAAACAGATCAGTAATTGTTGCAAAGGATAGAAAAGGGGTTTTGATCCACATATGTGTTGAGGGTTGTGTTTGCCACAAGCTGATGTGGCCTGGGGAAATAGGAGTTTCACCAAAAATCATGTTTCATTGGAGCTGCTTCAGAAGGTAGGGATGCATTTAAATATAAATAGTGCTACATTTATATCTCTTTTAGGAAATTTATCTTTTAGATAAGCTGGCACCCAAACAGTTACAAACATTCATTTGCAGCAGTGTTTAGAATGGCAAAAATTTGAATGTACCTAAAAAGTTAAATAAACTGTGAAACATTTAAAAGTAGAATGGTATACCAAAAATGTTAAGATGAAAAATCTCCATTTACTGATACGGACATATTTCAAAACAAACAAACAAACACAGTTTAACAGGAAAGTAGGGTGCAGAAGAGCAGTGTACATTGTGTATAATCTTTGAAGTGTGAGATTAGAATGTCCTTTGTGTTTTGTTTTACATGCATGAAAACTGGAATTGGACATAAGGAACTCAGAATACTTATCATTCTTGGGAGAGACAGATGTAGGCATTAGATAGATGAGTGAGAATGATAGAAAAGAGACTAGAAATTCATGATTATATAAATTTTTAGTGTTTTCTAGATATTAAATTATATTTTCTGGAAGTGAAATTAAAAGAAACATACTCCATCTAATAAGCATGTTACTAATAGCAGTGGGACTGAACTGCCTCTGAGCTTTAAAGTGGATGTAACTACTTGCATATAAATAAAGGATTAGATGTTTTCATAAAGCCCATTACAATTAAATATTATTTCTTTAAAGTGACTCTCTGTACTTTTTTATTTTTGATATTTAAAGCTAGTTACATCTGGTTTAGTCAGAGACTAAGCTATTGGTTATCCATTTTCTTTCAGCTGTATACATTTTACTTTTATGAGAAGAGAAATAACAAGTAAACATGCAGATATCAGAAAGGATTCTTGAGTTATGTCGTTAAAGTATTACTGATTTAGTGCGACTTTCTTCATTCTATACAGCATAGATTTCACTTTCAACATTTTCAAAATAATGACCCTGAGGACAGCTTGCTGTCTTCAGAATTGTGAACCGAACCATAGTTATGTTTATGCTCTGTTGATGCTTTCACCCTTCTCATGTTAAACCCTTAAGTCCAGACCCCTCAAGGTAGTCTCAGTTCAGTTCAGTTCAGTTCAGTCACTCAGTTGTGTCCAACTCTTTGTGACCCATGAATCGCAGCACGCCAGGCCCTGTCCATCACCAACTCCTGGAGTTCACTCAGATTCACGTCTGTCGAGTCAGTGATGCCATCCAGCCATCTCATCCTCTGTCGTCCCCTTCTCTTCCTGCCCTCAATCCCTCCCAGCATCAGAGTCTTTTCCAATGAGTCAACTCTTCGCATGAAGTGGCCAAAGTATTGGAGTTTCAGCTTTAGCATCAGTCCTTCCAAAGAACACCCAGGACTGATCTCCTTTAGAATGGACTGGGTGGATCTCCTTGCAGTCCAAGGGACTCTCAAGAGTCTTCTCCAACACCACAGTTCAAAAGCATCAGTTCTTCGGTGCTCAGCTTTTTCCACAGTCCAACTCTCACATCCATACATGACCACTGGAAAAACCATGAGGTAGTCTCATCTTCTCCTAAACCTACTCAAAATTGCAACCTTTCTACGTCACTAACAACTGCTGAGCTTTTTCCCATGAAACATTATGTATGTTTTCTTTACAAATGGCAGTTATATTGAAAAGATGATGGATATATGACCAGATCCAACATTCAGTGTTAAATATATTAAATTGTATTCTCCTTTTCCAATAAAGAAATTTTTTGTAATCTGTTAATTGAGATGTTTCATAAGGTTGCTTTATACAGTTGCAAAATTAAGACATTCATAATTCTACATTTCTTGATATAACTGTATTGTGTAGAATGGAATTCTGCAGACCAGAATAATGGAGTGGGTAGCCATTACCTCCTCCAGGGAATTTTCCCAACCTAGGGATTGAACCCAAGTCTCCCACATACAGGTGGATACTTTACCAGCTGAGCCACCAGGAAAGACCAAAAATACTGGAGTGGGTAGCCTATTCCTTCTCCAGGGGATCTTCCTGACCCAGGAATTGAACCAGGGTCTCCTGCATTGCAGGCAGATTCTTTACCAGCTGAACTACCAGGGAAGCCCTGTGTAGAATACTAATTGGAACTAATTAGGTTTATATGTGGAATATATATGTGTGCATGTATGATATGTGTGTATATGTATCATTATATAATTCAATTATGCAAAACATATTTCATTGTGACTATAATTTCAGAGCTGGAAAAGGTCTTAAAGAAAAGTCTCGACTATTCATATCATGTTGTAGACACTGAAACTCAGAATGAATAAATATATAGTCACAGGTGTAGTTACTATAAGTATTGCAACTAGAACCCATTGTCTCATTTACATTTTTAAATAACAACTTTATTGAGATATGATTCACATACCATAAATTCACTCTTTTAATGGTTCAGTGTTCACAAGGTTGTACACTCATCACCATTGTCTAACCTTAGATCATTTTTTTTACCACTCCAAAAAGAATATCCATACCCATTAGCTGTCAATTTCAATTCAGTTCAGTTCAGTTCAGTTTCTCAGTCATGTCCGATTCTTTGCGACCCAGTGGACTGCGGCACACCAGGCCTCCCTGTCCATCACCAACTCCCAGAGTTTACTCAAACTCATGTCCATTAATTCGGTGATGCATTCCAACCATCTCATCCTCTGTTGGCCCCTTCTCCTCCCACCTTCAGTCTTTCCCAGCATCAGGGTCTTTTCCAGTTTTTGCATCAGGTGGCCAAAGTACTGGAGTTTCAGCTTCAGCATCAGTCCTTCCAGTGAATATTCAGGACTGATTTCCTTTAGGATGGACTGGTTGGATCTCCTTGCAGTCCAAGGGACTCTCAAGAGTCTTCTCCAACACCACAGTTCAAAAGCAACAGTTCTTTGGTACTCAGCTTTCTTTATAGTCCAACTCTCAAATTCATACATGACTACTGGAAAAACCATAGCTTTGACTAGACATACCTTTGTTGGCAAAGTAATGTCTCTGCTTTTGAATATGCCGTCTATTGGTCATAACATTTCTTCCAAGGAGTAAGCATCTTTTAATTTCATGGCTGCAGTCATCATCTGCAGTGATTTTGGAGCCCCTCAAAATAAAGTCTGCCATTGTTTTCCACTGTTTCCCCATTTATTTGGCATGAAGTGATGGGACCAGATGCCATGATCTTCGTTTTCTGAATGTTGAGTTTTAAGCCAACTTTTTCACTCTCCTCTTTCACATTCATCAAGAGGTTCTTTAGTTTCTCTTCACTTTCTGCCATAAGGGTGGTGTCATCTGCATATCTGAGGTTATTGATATTTCTCCTGGCAATCTTGATTCAAGCTTGTGCTTCCTCCAGCCCAGCGTTTCTCATGATGTACTCTGCATATAAGTTAAATAAGCAGGGTGACAATATACAGCCTTGACGTACTCTTTTTCCTATTTGGAACCAGTCTGTTGTTCCATGTCCAGTTCTCACGGTTGCTATCTGACCTGCATATATAATGACATTTAATTTTATAACCAGTTCCTTGTGGTAGTTATTATGTATTAACTTTTTCCAGAAGGAAATAGAGTTAAGTCACTTTCCCTCAGTTACTGTATTGATAAGGAGTGGGGCTAGATTAAAAGCGGCAAGTCTGATTTTAAAGCCTCCTGAAAACAAACCAAATAGCATAGTCATTACAAACCCAAATTCAAGAGCCAGAGATCTGCCTGGGTTTGAAGAGTGGCCCCCTATTTCCCAGCACTTGAACTTAGGTGAGTTAATTGATTTCTTTCTATTCCTTCTTTGCAAAGTGCAAATAATAATAATAGAACCATTATGAGAATTAAATGGATTCATGTGTTTAAAGTACTTAAAACTGTGTCTGGTCCATTATTAATGCCTACAAAATGTCAGCTATATATATTTATATAATTATAAATGATCGCTGATCTTATGCAATTGGCATTAGAAGACACAGACATTGAACTAATAACTGTATATGTAATTACAGAATTATACATTTTGATAAGTGATATATAGAAAGTAGTAAATTAAAAAAAAGTTATGAAAGAGATTAGGTAGTTCAATATACTCAAATAGTTCTTTATTCATTCTGTGCTGTTGTGGATAAGGTCTTTTTCACTTGTGTCACAGATGTCTATACAATAGTTTATGTTTTAATACGTGTAGAGTTTCAACATAGCAGTATATAAGGATAAACATTTTGATTAGGATAAAAATGTCCTGAGTCTCTACTAAAAAGTAGGTCATAGCGTACATTCAGATATACAGAAAAATTTCAGCATATGAAAATGTTTCCTGAAGTCATATTTCCACTAAATTTAGTATAGCTACTTCAATTTCTGTTTAGAAACAGGGGTTTTAAAGTATACATCTACTAAAAATAGTAAATTAAATAATATCAAGATAGTAAAAATCACTTATTCTTGTAAATTCCAGGCCTTTTGTCTTAAAAGTGCTCAAAAGTCAAACAAGTCACCATCATTATAGTGTTACTGTTGAACATCCAGTGACGTAGGCATAGTGATTAGATTTTGAAACATATGCATAAGAATCCTGGCCTAGGAACCGAAGACAAGAGAGCATTATATACATATGTTAGGAATATTTTGCCTTGAGGAGGACCTAAAGCGTTCTTTCCTGAAATATAAGAGGTTTATCTGGTCTCCTTTTTCCTATTGAGTTGTCACACATCTAAGCTTCCTCTTTGGGAAACTATGAAGTCAAAACTAATCTTTTATAACTAAGTTTTTCATGTAAATTATTAATTATAATATAGATTTGCATCTCCCAGATTTCTCCATCATATATAATGTTCTGTTTTAAAATGTATGGTCTTTCATTTTTTAAAAAAAATAGCACAACAATTTTTTCTCTTTTCACAGCCAAGAACACACTGACCTACTGTTAATTCTGGCATTAGAGCTTACTGGCTAGAAAAATTGTTAGTAATTTGGAAAGAAATACCATAAATAAATGGGACTGATAGCTAGACAAGGCCATGGACTGCTTCATAATCCACCTAAGCAGATTTTTTATCCCCAGAGACATTTCTACATGTCAACAAAAGTAGGACAAGGGATTTGTGTGTTTTGTGTATGTGTGTGTGTTTATGTGTGTGTGTGTCTGTGTGTCTGTAGAAAGAGGAATATCCAGTAAACATGACTAGTGACTCCTTAAGTAAATTGTAAATGCTTATATAATATATACTTGAAGATAAAACCCGAATAAATGGTAGGCCAGTTGCTCAGTGCCACCCTATGTATAAGAGCTGAATAATCACCCAACAGATAACATTAAGAATTTTCTGCAATGAAGGTTGGAAGGTTGCAATTTATTTTTCAAATAAATTGTGAATTTTTCTCCCTTGTATATCATTTAGAGGATACTATTATCTTTCCCTGCCCCCTCCCCAATCCTTCCCACTACTAGACACCACTGAGAGTTAGCTGGTCCTTGGATGAAGAACAGTAGCACTATTCTTAGTACACTGGCTAAGTTTTGGCTAGAAAAAAAGGACTTTGAGATTCAAGGCTAGAGAATAAGGTATAGAAGCACAGAGAATTACTGATGAAACTCTAGGCTTAGCTTCAGATGTGGCCTCTTTGTCTTCTCTGTCCCAGCATCTAGTAAGGTGGCAAGTCAGATCTCTCTGACTAACAAGTATGTGTGTTAGTTGCTCAGTCATGTCTGACTCTTTGTGACCCCATGGGCTGTAGCCTCCCAGGCTCCTCTGTCCATGGAATTCTCCAGGCAAGAATACTGGAGTGGGTAGCCATTCCCTTCTTTAGGGGATCTCCCTTACCCAGGGATCGAACTTGGGTCTCCTGCATTGTGGGCAGATTCTTTACATCGGAGCCCAGGGAAACCCAGACTCCTTACCCTCCATTACCTACTCAGATGTGGTCTCATTATGCCTTGCTAATATAACCTTGAGGAATGAGGAAGGGGTGGAAATGGTACAAATGAAAAGAAAGATCAGAAAAAATGTTGGGGGATAGGGAGAGGGATAAATAATACATGGTTCAGTTTTTAAAGGTAGGTTGGGAAGCCTGCAAGGCTGGGCTAGGCATTGCTCATTCTGAGGAAATAGACATTTCTGTGTAGAGGGGTTGATCCTCGGGTGTTATAACTGTAAATGTGCATTTTTAAAACTGTGGGGGCTGGTTGAAAGAGATAAAAAATGTAATGACATCTCAGTCATCTGTACCCACTAGTATGTTCAGTTTGGGAGATTATACAGTTAAAGTATCAGACATTACTTTCAGCACCAGATGCATCCACAGCTGGGCAATGTTTCCACTTTGGCTCAACCTCTTCATTCCTTCCGGAGCTATTTCTTTGCTCTTCTCCAGTAGCATATTGCTCACCTACCGACCTGGGGAGTTCATATTTCAGTTTCCTATCTTTTTGCCTTTTCATACTGGTTATGAGATTCTCAAGACAAGAATACTGAAGTGTTTTGTCACTCCAGTCTCCAGTGGACCATGTTTTGTCAACTCTCCACCATGACCCACCTGTCTTGGATGGCCCCACATGGCATGGCTCATAGATTCATTGAATTAGATAAGGCTGTGATCCATGTGATCAGTTTGATTAGTTGTCTGTGCTTGTGGTTTTCATTCTGTCTGGCCTCTGATGGATGAGGATGAGAGGCTTAACTGGCTGTGGGGCTAACTGGGACTTGCTCTGATGGGCCAGCCTATGCTCAGTAAATATTTTTTTTTTCATTAATTTATTTTGTATTGAAGGATAACTGCCTTACAGAATTTTGCTGTCTTTCTCTCAAACCTCAATCAGCCATAGGTGTATATATATATACATGTATATACAAATATATACATATATGTATATTTATATGCTCAGTAAATCTTTAATCCAATTTTCTGCTGATGGGTGGAGCCAAGTTCCCTCCCTGTAGTCTAAGGCTAAACTATGGTAGGAGTAATGACAGTAATTGTGACATCCTTCAAAAGGAATTATGCCTGGTTCCAAATTGGAAAAGGAGTACGTCAAGGCTGTATAATGTCACCCTGCTTCTTTAACTTATATGCAGAGTACATCATGACAAACACTGGGCTGGAGGAAGCACAGGCTGGAATCAAGATTGCCGGGAGAAATATCAATAACCTCAGCTATGCAGATGACACCACCCTTATGGCAGAAAGTGAAGAAGAACTAAAGAGCCTCTTGATGAAAGTAAAAGAGGAGAGTGAAAAAGCTGGCTTACAACTCAGCATTCAGAAAACTAAGATCGTGGCATCTAGTCCTGTCACTTCATGGCAAATAGATGGGGAAATAATGGAAACATTGAGAAACTTTATTTTTCAGGGCTCCAAAATTATGGTGACTGCAGCCATGATTTTAAAAGACTTTTGCTCTTTGGAAGAAAAGTTATGACCAACTTCAACAGCATATTAAAACTCAGAGATATTACTTTGCCAACAAAGGTCCATTTAGTCAAAGCTATGGTTTCCAGTTGGGCTTTCCTGGTGGCTCAGAGGTTAAAGCCTCTGCCTGCAATGCGGGAGACCCGGGTTCGATCCCTGGGTCAGGAAGGTCCCCTGGAGAAGGAAATGGCAACCCACTCCAGTATTCTTGCCTGGAGAATTCCATGGAGGGAGGAGCCTGGTGGGCAACAGTCCATGGGGTCGCAAAGAGTCGGACACGACTGAGTGACGTCTGAGAGAGATGGTTTCCAGTAGTCATGTGTGGATGTGAGAGTTGGACTATCATAGCGAAGGCTGAGTGACAAAGAATTGATGCTTTTGAACTGTGGTGTTGGAGAAGACTCTTGAGAGTCCCTTGGACTGCAAGGAGTTCAAACTCGTCAATCCTAAGGAAGTCAGTCATGAATATTCATTCGAAGGACTCATGCTGAAGCTGAAACTCCAGTACTTTGGCCACATTGACTAAAAAAGTTGATCAACTTGAGAGTTGTGAGATGTTTTATTTGTGGCAAAATAAGGACTTCAGCCTCGGAGACAGCATCTCAGAGAGCTGTGAGAGACTGCTCCAAAGTGGCAGTGGGTGAAAGTCAATATATTAGGTTTTGGTGAAGGGGGAGCTCAGTACCATTAATCACCCATTTTACAAAAGTTTTTGTTAGTCACAAGGATCTGATGTCACCATGAAGGGATTTAGTGCTTCTCTAGGTATGAAGTGAGTGATCACACCATCATGATTATCTTGGTCATGAAGATCTTTTTTTGTACAGTTATTCTGTGTATTCCTGCCACCTCTTCTTAATATCTACTGCTTCTGTTAGGTCCATACCATTTCTGTCCTTTATCGAGCCCATCTTTGCATAAAATGTTCCCTTGGTGTCGCTAATTCTCTTGAAGAGATCTCTAGTCTTTCCCATTCTGATGTTTTCCTCTATTTTTTTGCATTGGTCACTGAGGAAGGCTTTCTTATCTCTTCTTGCTATTCTTTGGAACTCTGCATTCAGATGCTTATATCTTTCCTTTTCTCCTTTGCTTTTCACCTCTCTTCTTTTCACAACTATTTGTAAGGCCTCCTTAGACAGCCATTTTGCTTTTCTGCATTTCTTTTCCATGGGGATGGTCTTGATCCCTGTCTCCTGTACAACTTCATGAACCTCCGTCCATAGTTCATCAGGCACTCTATCAGATCTAGTCCCTTAAATCTATTTCTCACTTCTACTGTATAATCATAAGGGATTTGATTCAGGTCATACCTGAATGGTCTAGTGGTTTTCCCTACTTTCTTAAATTTCAGTCTGAATTTGGCAATAAGGAGTTCATGATCTGAGCCACAGTCAACTCCTGGTCTTTTGTTGTTGACTGTATAGAGCTTCTCCATCTTTGGCTGCAAAGAATTAATCAATCTGATTTCAGTGTTGACCATCTGGTGATGTCCATGTGTAGAGTCTTCTCTTGTGTTGTTGGAAGAGGGTGTTGGCTATGTCAAGGCTATGGTTTTTCCAGTAGTCATGTATGGATGTGAGAGTTGGACTGTGAAGAAAGCTGAGCGCTGAAGAACTGATGCTTTTGAACTGTGGTGTTGGAGAAGACTCTTGAGAGTCCCTTGGACTGCAAGGAGATCCAACCAGTCCATTCTGAAGGACATCAGCCCTGGGATTTCTTTGGAGGGAATGATGCTAAAGATGAAACTCCAATACTTTGGCCACCTCATGCGAAGAGTTGACTCATTGGAAAAGACTCTGATGCTGAGAGGGATTGGGGGCAGGAGGAGAAGGGGACGACAGAGGATGAGATGGCTGGATGGCATCACTGACTCGATGGACATGAGTCTGAGTGAACTCCGTGAGTAGGTGATGGACAGGGAGGCCTGGCGTGCTGTGATTCATGGGGTTGCAAAGATTCGGACACAACTGAGTGACTGAATTGAACTGAACTAGGTATGAGACATGCAAGGAGTGAGATCATAAACTCTGTTCCTAAGAACGTGTGCTTAGTTGCTCTGTTGTGTCTGATTCTTCTTCAACCCCATGGTCTATAGCCCACCAGCTCCTCTGTCCATGGGGATTCTCAAGTCAAGAATACTGGAGTAGATTGCCATGCCCTCCTGCACGGGATCTTCCCAGTCCAGGGATCGAACTTAATTCTCCTGCATTGCAGGTGAATTTTTTTACCTCTGAGCTTCCCAGTAAGTCCAAGAACACTGGAGTGGGTAGCCTATTCCAACTCCAGGGCAACTTCCTGACCCAGGAATCAAACAGGGGTCTCCTGCACTACAGCTGGATTCTTTACTAGCTGAGTTATCAGAGAAGCCCTCCTAAAAACATCCAACTCTCCAAAGACCTGTTCCACCAGATTCCCTGGAGTATAGAGTGCCTCACTTCACTCTGAACTCCCTCAGGGATTGTTGAAAGTCAACAGCTATAGCAGCACAGGATTCAGTCTCCTCACTTATCAGTAGAGGCAGATGGCAAATGCATTTGTTGTTCGATTGTTGGCAGTGCTCTTGGTAAGTGTCAGTTTGTAGTTGACAGCCACCTGATGTGAAGAGCTGACTCATTAGAAAAGACCCTGATGCTGGGAAAGACTGAGGGCCAGAGGAGAAGCCGACAACAGAGGACGAGATAGTGGGATGGCATGACTGACTCAATGGACATGAGTTTGAGCAAGCTCTGGGAGATGGTGAAGGACAGGGAAGCTTGGAGTGCTGTAGTCCATGGGGTTGCAAAGAGTCTGTCATGACTGAGTGACTGAACAACAGAAGTTAAAGCAGAAATTGACTGCCACACCCTTGAGAGACAGCTTTTTAGGAATGGCCAAGGATTGTGTTCCTTGTTTATATCTCTTTGTTATTTTTTTTTTTTTCACCACTTTGAAAGTTTGTATTCAATAAAGAAACATGTTCCCTTTTCTAAAGCTTTATGCTTACTACACTGGCTTCATGGCAAAATTGAAACAGTATTGCATTCATGTATTCTATTTTGCTAGTAACACTTTTTGGCATTATTTTAAAATTTTCTATCAGATCAGATGAGATCAGTCACTCAGTCGTGTCCAACTCTTTGCGACCCCATGAATCACAGCATGCCAGGCCTCCCTGTCCATCACCAACTCCCGGAGTTCACTCAGACTCACGTCCATCCAGTCAGTGATGCCATCCGGCCATCTCATCCTCTGTCGTCCCCTTCTCCTCCTGCCCCCAATCCCTCCCAGCATCAGAGTCTTTTCCAATGAGTCACCTCTTTGCATGAGGTGGCCAAAGTACTGGAGTTTCAGCTTTAGCATCATTCCCTCCAAAGAAATCCCAGGGCTGATGTCCTTCAGAATGGACTGGTTGGATCTCCTTGCAGTCCAAGGGACTCTCAAGAGTCTTCTCCAACACCACAGTTCAAAAGCATCAATTCTTCAGCGTTCAGCCTTCTTCACAGTCCAACTCTCACATCCATACATGACCACAGGAAAAACCATAGCCTTGACTAGACAGACCTTTGTTGGCAAAGTAATGTCTCTGCTTTTGAATATGCTTTCTAGGTTGGTCATAACTTTCCTTCCAAGGAGTAAGTGTCTTTTAATTTCATGGCTGCTTCCCTGGTAGCTCAATTGGTAAAGAATCTGCCTGCAATGCGGGAGACCTGGGTCGATCCCTGGGTTTGGAAGATCCCCTGGAGAAGGGCATGGCAACCCACTCCAGTATTCTTGCCTGGAGAATCCCCAAGGACAGAGGAACTTGGTTGGCTACAGTCCACGGGATTGCAAAGAGTCGGACATGACTGAGCGACTAAGCACAAGCACTCTCAGGACTAAGCACATACTTTTTATGGTCAAATATGGTTTTACCTTTTTGGTGCTTCATTTCTTATTCTTAATCCTCCTAAATGTAAAAAGAATTCCAATTTTAAATCTCCTGGCTTTTACTTTTCTTTATATCTTTCTTGACAACTTTTCCTGATTTTAGTATGTTACAATTTCTTTTAGGGAATTATGTCTTTTCTCTGATTCTCATCTATTTAATTTATCAGTGTCAGTGTTTTCTAAGATTTTCTGTCTTTCATTTGTTTCTAATTCTTTTAAACTTTATTTTGTTTTTGTGCCATATCTTCTCATGATATTTATTTTTTGAATTGTTTCTCTGCAATTTTTCTTGTATTTTTTATAATATGGTTTGTGATTACTATGCAAAAGTAGAAGTATGCCATAGGAGCTGTGGCATGGGCAAAGAAAGCCTCTTTGCCTCTAGTTGTCACATAATTGCCTTTCCAGTTTCACTTAATAAATTTACAGTTCTTTTTTTATAAAGATTTAAAAAAAAATGTGGACCATTTAAAAAGTATTTTTGAATTTATTAAAATATTGTTTCTGTTTTATGTTTGGCTTTTTGGCCACAAGACATGTGGGATCTTAGCTCTTGACCATTTATCCTCTATCCCTGGCATCAAACCTCTATCCCTTGCATTGGAAGGAGGAGTCTTAACCACTAGACCACGGGGGAATTCCCTCCCATTCTTTTAGGCACATAGTCTCCAAAGATTCTAGAGACCTGCAGATTAACTCTACAGAGTGCTATGGTATATTCTATGTGTGTAGAATATTTAATTTACTGGCATACCTTGAAGATATTGCTGGTTCAACTCAAGACCACTGCAATAAAGTGAATGTTGCAATAAGGCGAATTGAATTTTCTGGTTTGCCAATGCATATGAAAGTTATATCTATACTATATTGTAGTCTACTGATTGTGAAGTAGATCAGGTCTAAAAAGCAATGTTTGTACCTTAATTAAAATGTACATTATTGATAAAAAAACACTAACCATCATCTGAGCCTTCAGCAAGTCATAATTTTTCTGGTGGAAGGTCTTGCCTCCATGGTGATACGTGCTAACTTATCAGTGTGGTGGTGGCTGAATGTTGGGGTGATTGTGAAAGTTTCTTAAAGTAAGACAAAAGGAAATTTGCTCCATGGATTGACTGTTCCTTTCTCAAACCATTTCTCTGTAACATGCAATGCTATTTATAGCATTTTACCAACAGTATTAGTTATTTGGAAATTGGAGTCAATTCTCCCAAACCTTCTCTCTGCTTATCAGCTAAGTTTATATAATATTCTAAAGCTTTTGTTACTATTTCAAGTCTTTACAACATCTTTGCCAGAAGTGGAGCCCATGTCTAGAAAGCACTTTCTTTGCTTATCCATAAAAAGCAACTCCTTATCCCTTAAAGGTTTATCATGATACTGCAACAGTTCAGTCATGTCTTTAGGCTCCACTTCTATTTCTAGTTGTCTTACTATGTTCACCACATCTGCAGTTCCTTCCTCCAGTGAAGTCTTGAACCCCTCAAAGTTATCTATGAGAGCTGAAATAAACTTCTTTCAAACTCCCAAAATGTTGATGTTTTGGCCTCTTCCCATGAATTGTGAATGTTCTTAATGGCCTCTAGAATGGTGAATCCTTTCCAGAAAGTTTTCAGTTGACTTTTCCTAGGTCTATCAGAACAACCACGATCGATGGCAGTTTTAGTCTTATGAAATGTGTTTCTTGACTAGTAAGACTTGAATGATAAAATGACATCTTGATCCATGGGCTGCAGAATGAATGTTGCATTAACAGGCATGAAACTATATGAATATTGTTGCATATCTACATCAGACATCTTGAGTGATAAGTGCATTGTCAATGAACAGTTATAGTTTGAAAGGGATTAAATTTTTCTGAGGAATAGATGTCAACAGTGAGTTAAAAGTATTCAGCAAATCTGCTTATAAACAGATGCCCAGGATGTGTCATTGCATTTATGGAGCACAAGCGAGGGTTGTCATTACTTAGTTGCTGAGTCATATCTGACTCTTTTGTGACCCCATTGTCTGAAGCCCACCAGGCTTCTCTGTCCATGGCATTTCCCTGACAAGAATACTGGAGTGGGTTGCCATTTCCTTCTCCAGGGGACCTTCCTGCCCCAAGGATCAAACCCACATCTCCTGCATTGGAAGGCAGATTCTTTACCACTGAGCCACCAGGGAACTGCAATTTAGCATAGAGTAAACTCTGATTTAGCATAGCAAAGTAGATTTAGCATAATTCTTAAAGGTCTAGGACTTTCAGAGTGATAAAGGAGCATTGGCTTCAATTTAAAGTCACGAAGTGTATTAACCTCTAACAAGAGAGTCAATCTGGACTATGAAGTTTGAGGCCTGAAATTGTTCTCCTGTCTAGCTGTGGAAGCCTTAGATGGTAATAATAGAAGGCTGTTTGGTTTACATTGAAAATCTGTTTAGTTTAGCCACCTTTTAAAGTTATTTTAGCTAAATCTTCTGGATAACTTCATGTAGCTTCTGCCTTAGCAGTTGCTGCTACATCTAACTTTTATGTTATGGAGATAGTTTCTCTCCTTAAACCTCAGGAATCAACCTTGCTAGCTTCAGACTTTTCTTCTGCAGCTTCCTCACCCCTCTCAGCCTTCATGGAGTTGATCAGAGTTAGGGCCTTGCTCTGGACTAGCTTTGGCTTAAGGCAATATTGTAGCTGGTTTGATCTTCTGTCTAGACCACTAAAACACCCTCCATATCCACTGTAAGGCTGTTTCACTTTCTTAACATTTGTATATTCACTGGAGTAACACTTATAATTTCCTTCAGGAACTTTTCCTTTGCTTTCACAACTTGGCCAACTGGCCCAAGAGGCCTAGCTTTTCACCTGTCTTGGCTTTTGACCTGCTTTCTCACTCTGCTTAATCATCACTAGCTTTTGATTTTAAATGAGAGACCTATGTCTCTTCCTTTCACTTGAACACTTAGTTGCCATTGTAGACTTATTAATTGGCCTAATTTCAATATAGTGTCTCAGGGAATAGGGAGAACCAAGGAAGGGAGAGAGGCAAGGAAATGCCCAGTTGGTGAAGCAGTCAGAACACATGCATGTATTAAGCTCATCATCTTGTGCGGACATGGTTCTTGACATCCCCAAACATAGTAACATACATAGTAACACTAGAAATCATTGATCAAAGATTGCTCTAACTAATATAATAATAATTAAAAAGCTTGAAATACTGCAAGATTTAGCAAAATGTGATACAGATACTCAGAGTCAGCAAATGATATTGGAAAATGACACCAACAGACTTACTCTATGCAGGGTTGCTCTCAACTTTTAATTGGTTAAAAAAAAAAACAAAACCTAAAACAAACAACAGTATCTGCAAACCCCAATAAAGTAAAGCATAATAAATGAGGTATATCTATATAGATATTTGTTGCTTTCTTTTTTTTATTTTTATTTTATTTTTTAACTTTACAATATTGTATTGGTTTTGCCATATATCAAAATGAATCTGCCACAGGTATACACATGTTCCCCATCCTGAACCCTCCTCCCTCCTCCTTTCCCATACCATCCCTCTGAGTCGTCCCAGTGCACCAGCCCCAAGCATCCAGTATCGTGCATCGAACCTGGACTGGCGACTCATTTCATATATGATATTATACATGTTTCAATGACATTCTCCCAAATCATCCCACCCTCTGCCTCTCCCACAGAGTCCACAAGACTGTTCTATACATCAATGTCTCTTTTGCTGTCTCGTATACAGGGTTATTGTTACCATCTTTCTAAATTCCATAAATATACGTTAGTATATTGGCGGGGAAGGCAGTGGCACCCCACTCCAGTACTTTTGCCTAGAAAATCCCAAGGACGGAGGAGCCTGGTAGGCTGCAGTCCATGGGGTTGCGAAGAGTCAGACATGACTGAGCAACTTCACTTTCACTTTTCACTTTCATGCATTGGAGAAGAAAATGGCAACCCACTCCAGTGTTCTTGCCTGGAGAATCCCAGAGGCGGGGAAGCCTGGTGGGCTGCCGTCTGTGGGGTTGCACAGAGTCGGACATGACTGAAGCGACTTAGCAGCAGCAGCAGCATACTGTATTGGTGTTTTTCTTTCTGGCTTACTTCACTCTGTATAATAGGCTCCAGTTTCATCCACCTCATTAGAACTGATTCAAATGTATTCTTTTTAATGGCTGAGTAATATACTCCATTGTGTATATATACCACTGCTTTCTTATCCATTCATCTGCTGATGGACATCTAGGTTGCTTCCATGTCCTGGCTATTATAAACAGTGCTGTGATGAACATTGGCGTACACGTGTCTCTTTCTCTTCTGGTTTCCTCATTGTGTATGCCCAGCAGTGGGATTGCTGGATCATAAGGCAGTTCTATTTCCAGTTTTTTAAGGAATCTCCACACTGTTCTCCATAGTGACTGTACTAGTTTGCATTCCTACCAACAGTGTAAGAGGGTTCCCTTTTTTCCACAGCCTCTCCAGCATTTATTGCTTGTAGACTTTCAGATCGCAGCCATTCTGACTGGCGTGAAATGGTACCTCATTGTGGTTTTGATTTGCATTTCTCTGATAATGAGTGATGTTGAGCATCTGTTCATGTGTTTGTTAGCCATCTGTATGTCTTCTTTGGAGAAATGTCTATTTAGTTCTTTGGCCCATTTTTTGATTGGGTCATTTATTTTTCTGGAGTTGAGCTGTAGGAGTTGCTTGTATATTTTTGAGATTAGTTGTTTGTCAGTTGCTTCATTTGCTATTATTTTCTCCCATTCAGAAGGCTGTCTTTTCACCTTGCTAATAGTTTCCTTTGTTGTGCAGAAGCTTTTAAGTTTAATTAGGTCCCATTTGTTTATTTTTGCTTTTATTTCCAATATTCTGGGAGGTGGGTCATAGAGGATCCTGCTGTGATGTATGTCGGAGAGTGTTTTGCCTATGTTCTCGTCTAGGAGTTTTATAGTTTCTGGTCTTACATTGAGATCTTTAATCCATTTTGAGTTTATTTTTGTGTATGGTGTTAGAAAGTGTTCTAGTTCCATTCTTTTACAAATGG
Organism: Bos taurus; assembly: GCF_002263795.3. Classification (NCBI taxonomy): domain Eukaryota; kingdom Metazoa; phylum Chordata; class Mammalia; order Artiodactyla; family Bovidae; genus Bos; species Bos taurus. The sequence continues at coordinate 32,243,128 of NC_037333.1, read as the reverse complement.
TTGACCAGTTTTCCCAGCACCACTTGTTAAAGAGATTGTCTTTAATCCATTGTATATTCTTGCCTCCTTTGTCAAAGATAAGGTGTCCATATGTGCATGGATTTATCTCTGGGCTTTCTATTTTGTTCCATTGATCTATATTTCTGTCTTGTGCCAGTACCATACTTTCTTGATGACTGTGGCTTTGTAGTAGAGCCTGAAGTCAGGCAGGTTGATTCCTCCAGGTCCATTTTTCTTTTTCAAGATTGCTTTGGCTATTCGAGGTTTTATGTATTTCCATACAAATTGTGAAATTATTTTTTCTAGCTCTGTGAAGAATACCGTTGGTAGCTTGATAGGGATTGCATTGAATCTATAAATTGCTTTGGGTAGTATACTCATTTTCACTATATTGATTCTTCCAACCCATGAACATGGTTTATTTCTCCATCTACTAGTGTCCTCTTTGATTTCTTTCACCAGAGTTTTATAGTTTTCTATATATAGGTCTTTAGTTTCTTTAGGTAGATATATTCCTAAGTATTTTATTCTTTCTGTTGCAATGGTGAATGGAATTGTTTCCTTAATTTCTCTTTCAGTTTTCTCGTTATTAGTGTATAGGAATGCAAGGGATTTCTGTGTGTTGATTTTATATCCTGCAACTTTACTATAATCATTGATTAGTTCTAGTAATTTTCTGGTGGAGTCTTTAGGGTTTTCTATGTAGAGGATCATGTTATCTGCAAACAGTGAGAGTTTTACTTCTTCTTTTCCACTTTGGATTCCTTTTATTTCTTTTTCTGCTGTGATTGCTGTGGCCAAAACTTCCAAAACTATGTTGAATAGTAATGGTGAAAGTGGGCACCCTTGTCTTGTTCCTGACTTTAGAGAAAATGCTTTCAACTTTTCACCATTGAGGATAATGTTTGCTGTGGGTTTGTCATATATAGCTTTTACTATGTTGAGGTATGTTCCTTCTATTCCTGCATTCTGGAGAGTTTTTATCATAAATGGATGTTGAATTTTGTCAAAGGCTTTCTCTGCATCTATTGAGATAATCATATGGTTTTTATTTTTCAATTTGTTAATGTGGTGTATTACATTGATTGATTTGCAGATATTGAAGAATCCTTGCATCCCTGGGATAAAGCCCACTTGGTCATGGTGTATGATCTTTTTAATGTGTTGTTGGATTCTGATTGCTAGAATTTTGTTAAGGATTTTTGCATCTATGTTCATCAGTGATATTGCCCTGTAGTATTCTTTTTTTGTGGGATCTTTGTCAGGTTTTGGTATTAGGGTGATGGTGGCCTCATAGAATGAGTTTGGAAGTTTACCTTCCTCTGCAATTTTCTGGAAGAGTTTGAGCAGGATAGGTGTTAGCTCTTCTCTAAATTTTTGGTAAAATTCAGCTGTGAAGCCGTCCGGACCTGGGCTTTTGTTTGCTGGAAGATTTCTGATTACAGTTTCAATTTCCGTGCTTGTGATGGGTCTGTTAAGATTTTCTATTTCTTCCTGGTTGAGTTTTGGAAAGTTGTACTTTTCTAAGAATTTGTCCATTTCTTCCATGTTGTCCATTTTATTGGCATATAATTGTTGATAGTAGTCTCTTATGATCCTTTGTATTTCTGTGTTGTCTGTTGTGATCTCTGCTTTTTCATTTCTAATTTTATTGATTGAGTTTTCTCCCTTTGTTTCTTGATGAGTCTGGCTAATGGTTTGTCAATTTTATTTATCCTTTCAACGAACCCGCTTTTGGCTTTGTTGATTTTTGCTATGGTCTCTTTTGTTTCTTTTGCATTTATTTCTGCTCTAATTTTTAAGATTTCTTTCCTTCTACTAACCCTGGGGTTCTTCATTTCTTCCTTTTCTAGTTGCTTTAAGTGTAGAGTTAGGTTATTTATTTGACTTTTTTCTTGTTTCTTGAGGTATGCCTGTATTGCTATGAACTTTCCCCTTAGGACTGCTTTTACAGTGTCCCACAGGTTTTGGGTTGTTGTGTTTTTATTTTCATTCGTTTCTGTGCAAATTTTGATTTCTTTTTTGATTTCTTTTGTGATTTGTTGGCTATTCAGCAGCGTGTTGTTCAGCCTCCATATGTTGGAATTTTTAATAGTTTTTCTCCTGTAATTGATATCTAATCTTACTGCATTGTGGTCAGAAAAGATGCTTGGAATGATTTCAATTTTTTTGAATTTACCAAGGCTAGATTTATGGCCCAGGATGTGATCTATCCTGAGAAGGTTCCATGTGCGATTAAGAAAAAGGTGAAATTCATTGTTTTGGGATTAAATATCCTATAGATATCAATTAGGTCTAACTGGTTTATTGTATCATTTAAAGTTTGTGTTTCCTTGTTAATTTTCTGTTTAGCTGATCTATCCATAGGTGTGAGTGGGGTATTAAAATCTCCCACTATTATTGTGTTATTGTTAATTTCTCCTTTCATACTTGTTAGCATTTGTCTTACATATTGCAGTGCTCCTATGTTTGGTGCATATGTATTTATAATTGTTATATCTTCTTCTTGAATTGATCCTTTGATCATTATGTAGTGTCCTTCTTTGTCTCTTTTCACAGCCTTTGTTTTAAAGTCTATTTTATCTGATATGAGTATTGCTACTCCTGCTTTCTTTTGGTCCCTATTTGCATGGCAAATCTTTTTCCAGCCCTTCACTTTCAGTCTGTATGTGTCCTCTGTTTTGAGGTTATTTGTTGCTTTCTGATACATGTGTCACTCATCTTAAAATTCATGGTATTTCAGACAGTGTTACTTTTGCAGATGAATTTACAAGTTGCCATTTGAGATAGTTTTTTTCTGAAAATTGGGACTAGAGAACATTTAGGAACTTGAATTTTTAACATATATGAGTTACTGGTGTAGCAAAATAATGATATGTTTTATGTAACATAATAATATGTTACTATGTAAAATGGAAACCAATGTGCAGTATAAATTAAAAATGCACATTATAAACATATTGTATATCTCTGTTATATAATAAATGAAACTAATCCAATAATTTATTTAAATGATATGAAGCTCCTTCCTACGTATTCAGATTCAGCACCATGACAGAGATTCTGGGAAGAAGGCAAGAGGTACAATTGGCATACTTAGAATTTGTTCAAGTGGATGTGCACAGATCACAACAGTGGTGTTCTTTTTCTTTGTTAACTTGGTGGAATCTTTGTCGCATCACTTTAGCCTTGGATATTTCACTATCTTTTCTCTGCCATCAACACTCATTATAAAGAGAGAAGTAGGATATGGCTATCACAATGTGCTCTGGGTGTGGCCACTCAGGTTCATTAGACTACTGAGATTCCTTTTTTAAGAAAATTTAAATGTTACATCCAAACCCAGTGTAGCCCTTTAGCTTGTTTCCAGGCTGAGCTAATTGTGACTGTATCCTTCACTATGGCGTTACAGCAGATCTGACATTATTTTCTGAGAATTGTCTTTTCTTCTGCCTTTGAAAACTCTCCAACTCTGTCTTTTTGTAGGGAGTGGGATTCTATTTGGGCATGTATTCTCAGTAGGCTTCTTTCCTTCATGGTGAGATTTAGTATTGTACCACGTTTATTGACTCTAGAGCAGTACATGTAACTGTGATATAGGTTCGCTGTTCTTGTTAAAGACTATATTTCAAAGTTACTGTACATCAGTATCAACAGAAAGCTCCATTGATGGATACAATTCTTGCATCTGTAAACATTTATTGTATACCTATTTTGTATGCAGTGAATCCCCAAGAACTATTCTGGGCATTGGAAACCCCAAACTGAACAAATTAGGCCAAAACTGTGGATCCATTGAGATGACTAGAAGCAATTTTTACACAGAAACAGGATGGTAAGAGCCAGCAGTCTGAAGTTAAACCTGGATCCAAATTCTACTTTGAGTATATTTTAGATTTTTTATCTTGGGCCTCTCATTTCATTTATGATACAGGTTAATAATCCTTTTCTCAAACTCTGGGGGCAAATAGGTTTCAGAGTTCAGAAATATTGCGTTTTTGGAAAGGTAATATGGTATATATCTATTCAACATGTAATAACCTCAGCAGGTCTGCAGCAAGACCCTGTACTTTTTGCAAAGAAACATACTGATTCTCACTCTAGGTGGAAAAAGTGAAAAGTGCCAATAGCCTTATCTCAGTTCAGGTCAATATTTGCCACCAAAATGGCTTAAGTGTCAGATTTATGAAAAAAACAACAACAGAAATGAGTTTTGGTTTTTACTGTTTTTCAGTTTCAAAACTGTAGCTAAGTGTTATGAATCTATAGTATCTATTCCCCAGCATTGTTTTAAGAACTGAAGAAAGCAGTTCATGTCTTCCCAACACAGATTCCAGCATGTGGACAGTGCATGTCTATTATTAATATTAGCTTCTGTCCAGCTATTCCGTTAACAAGTGAAAATTATTATTGACTCAGCTATTTCAGCTGAAAATTCTATACTTGAACTTCTTTCACTTGACACCAGACCTCACCTCAAATTATCATTGTAAAATGGACCTTGAGGATTTTACTGTGGAAACATTATGAAACAGAGGTTTGTGAAACTTGCTTCACTTTTTACTTGTCTTTGATATTGTTTTTTAAATCCCACAATCTCCCCAGCACCTGTTTTTTATTTTATTAATCAGTTGTGTAATTTTTTTCCATCTGTTATGTCTTAAGGATTTTCATATATTGTTTCAAAATGTAATGAGGCATTCTTAATAATAGATTTGTAACTTTTGTGTGTATAGTATATTTATTGTTTTTGCTGCCTCCAAATTTTCAGATCTAAGACAAATTCAATATCCATTGTTTCTTCACTAGAATATCTTTATTTTCTATATTCATAGCAAATATATGATACCCTATTGTTTGTGTCAGAGTGTGTGTGTGTGTGTGTACGTTTTAAGTTGCCTCTGTTGAGTTAGCCTAGAAAAGTAACTATCATTATACTCTGATTGTTTCAAGAAATATGTTAGTAGCTTTATGTACAGTTCAGTTTTGAAATAAGACCCATTTCAAAATTGGAGACTGTACTGTGAGCCAACTAATTTATTGTATATTTATGAAGAGTATTTGTGTTTCATCATAAAATCAAATTATTTCTTTGTAATATAAATTGTGTCTTTGGTTCAGTTCCATCACTGAATCATGTCCGATTCTTTGAAACCCAATGGGCTGCAGCATGCCAGGCTTCCCTGTCCACCACCAACTCTTGGAGCTAACTCAAACTCATGTCCATCGAGTCAGTAATGCCATCCAACCATCTCATGTCTGTCGTCCCCTTCTCCTCCTGCCTTCAATCTTTCCCAGCATCAAGGTCTTTCCAATGAGTCAGTTCTTTGTATCAGGTGGCCAGAGTATTGGGGTTTCAACTTCAGCATCAGTCCTTCCAATGAGTATTCAGGACTGATTTCCTTTAGGATGGATTGGATGGACCTCCTTGCTGTCCAAGGGACTATCAAGAGTCTTCTCCAATACCATATTTCAAAACCATCAGTTCTTTGGCTCTCAGCTTTCTTTATAGTCCAACTCTCACATCCATACCTGACTACTGGAAATATCATAGGTTTGACTAGGTGGACCTTGTTGGCAAAGTAATGTCTCTGCTTTTGAATATGCTGTCTAGGTTGGTCATAACTTTTCTTCCAAGGAGGAAACATATTTTAATTTCATGGCCGCAGTCACCATCTGCAGTGATTTTTGAGCCCCCAAACATAAAGTCTATCATTGTTTCCCCATCTATTTGTCATAAAGTGATGGCACTGGATGCCATGATCTTAATTTTCTGAATGTAGAGTTTTAAGCCAACATTTCACTCTCCTCTTTCACTTTCACCATAAGGCTCTTTAGTTCTTCTTCCCTTTCTGCTGTAAGGATGGTACCATCTGCATAGCTGAGGTTATTCATATTTCTCCCAGCAATCTTGATTCCAGCTTGTGCTTCATCCAACCCAGCATTTATATGAGGTACTCTGCATATAAGTTAAATAAGCAGGGTGACAGTATACAGCTTTGATGTACTCCTTTCCCGATTTGGAACCAGTCTTTTGTTCCGTGTCCAGTTCTAACTGTTGCTTCCTGACCTGCATACAGATTTCTCAAGAGGCAGGTCAGGTGGTCTGGTATTCCCATCTCTTTCAGAATTTTCCACAGTTCATTGTGATCCACACAGTCAAAGGCTTTGGCATAGTGTTTTTCTGGAACTCTCTTGCTTTTTTGATGATCCAGCAGATGTTGGCAATTTGATCTCTGGTTACTCTGCCTTTTCTATATCCAGCTTGAACATCTGGAAATTAATGGTTCACGTACTGTTGAAGCCTGGCTTGGAGAATTTTGAGCATTAGTTTGATGACATGTAAGATAAGTGCAATTGTGCAGTATTTTGAGCATTTTTTTGCATTGCCTTTCTTTGGGATTGGAATGAAAACTGACCTTTTCCAGTCCTGTGGCCACTGCTGAGTTTTTCAATTTGCTGGCATATTGAGTGCAGCACTTTCTCAGTATCATCTTTTAGGATTTAAAATAGCTGAACTGGAATTCCATCACCTCCACTAGCTTTGTTCATAGAGATGCTTTCAAGGCCCACTTGATTTTGCATTCCAGGATGTCTGGCTCTAGGTGAGTGATCACACCATGGTGGTTATCTTGGTAATGAAGCTCTTTTTTGTATAGTTCTTGTATGTATTCTTGTCACCTCTTCTTACTATCTTCTGCTTCCACTAGGTCCATACAATTTCTGTCTTTTATTGTGCCCATCTTTGCATGAAATATTCCCTTGACCTCTATAATTTCCTTGAAGAGCTCTCTAGTCTTTTCCATTCTATTGTTTTCCTCTATTTCTTTGCACTGATCATTGAGAAGGCTTTCTTTCTTATCTTTCCTTGCTATATTGTATTTACATTTTGTTTTTGAAAGTCCTAATCCTGAAAATATAGAAGCAAAGAAAAGAAAGAGAACAGCATCAACATTTTACCCTAGATAATAATGGTTTCTGTAATGTTGATTTATCATTTTTGTATTTCTCTTATTTAATTTCAGAGATTTTCTTATATCACTAAAAGCATTTTAATTTTAGAATTAAATTATATTAATTAAGCACATCTTATTGTCTACTTTCACATTAATTTATTACACTTAAAACCTCATTAACTAATAATTTGTGATAACAACTATTCATTTCTGCCATACTATAGAGGATCATTATTAGCCTATCCACATACCCTGTTGCACTTTACAAGACAGAAACACTGAATGGCTTATAGGTCACCAAACACACCTTGGCATTTCAGACTTTATCTCTTTGCACTTGCTTTCCTTTTGCCTGTAATACATATCCTCCTCTTTTTTGTTCTCTGGAACCAATCTGATATGACCTTCACAATGCAAATTGAAGGTCGTTACTTTCATAAATATTCTAGACAATCATAGGAATCATTTCTTTGCTTTATTTTGGATATTTTTGTGTATTTTCTCTTCTGCATGTCTTTTTTTTTTAAATTCCATTGTATTTTATTAAATTTCTTTGTGTTTCTTGAGAGGAGACTCATTTATCTCTGTACTCCTAATAAAGCATTCCCTCTATTTTTCTTGTTTGCCATGGGGTTTAAAATAGATTGAACTGAATTTAAACCAAGTTTATTAGGCAAAGAATGATCTAGTTCATTGAAATACATAAAAATTATGCTGAGACTTACTAGTAAGTGCAATGGTGGAAGAGGTGGAGAAGTTTAGATTCAGACCTTGAATATGTGATGCTAATGCCCCACACAAGTCCATAGTGAGATTGGGCCACATGAGAAAGATTACATATGATATATCAAACAGAAGGTAAGAAAGGTGGCCAAAGTGATAACACATCAAAAAATTTACAGACACAAAAACTACATCTTGTTAAATGCTGCAGTTAAAGGAGTTTACATATGGAAAGTGATTGTGTAGAATTCCAAAAGAATGGGATGAGGTATGCAGTGTGAAAAAATGGGAGAGATTATTGTCTTGGAGACTGAAAGGTGAAGAGAGTCTCACAAAGAAGTAATTTTAATTGTGTTAAATGAATGTATTTTGGAAATGTTGATACTGAGTGATAGTAATTTCATTTCAGCAAGGAATAAAGAAGCTTGGATTTTTGAAGGGCAAGTGAATTTTAAGAAAAAAGAGATGGTACCTACAGATTGTGGAGAGAAGCATGCCTGATTGTAGTAGATGAAACTGTGGGATTCTCAACGGATTTTTTTTTTTTAAGTTAGAAATAACCTGCGCGTGTTAAGGTTAGGTTAAAAGAAACACTAGAGAGAGAGAGATTGAAATATATAACAAAATAAAACCAGAGATCATTTGATAAGTAGAATAGCTTTCCCCTGAGACAGGTGAGATGTAAAGATGTGGTATCATAAATAAGAAAAATCTGTAGAGTGGAGAATGTAAGTTGAGAAAGTTGCCGTATGATTGCCCTCTCTTTTCTCAATGAAAGTATAAAATAATGCTTTTATTCAGGAGAACAGCTAGTGGAAAAGTAAGGCTTTATCAGAATGATAAAAGTCAAGATCAGCTCTTTTGGGGGCAAAAGAGGAAGCTGACTAGATTATATAGAAAGATTGTCAGGTAGTCATGAAGATTGAAAAATGAGGCTGGACACATTGTAACTGTGGGGCACAAATCTGCAGAAATTTTGTGATATTTCTCTAGGGGCCCTGAGCAGCTAGGGAAGGGAAACAGATAATTATGGTAATGCATATTTGGAATTTTTCAGAGTAAATATTACATAAAGAAAAGCAAAAAAAATTAAAAAGAAGCAAGTAAGGTAACAGTATCATTCAGATAACATTAAAGGGGATAAATACTAGGTTGAATCTGAAGTAAAGACATAAAGCAAAAGGGGGTTGGTGTGAGTTTATCATGTGGCTGATGGTATCAGTGACAGCTATGAGCTTTTCTAGAGCTAAAACAGAGGCGAACTTTGGATTGTGGACAGTTAGTCTATAAAGTAACTTCTCCTCAGAAATACTTTGATGTCTCTAGGGTTCATCTGGGTTATACATTTTATAGTAAAGCATGTACATTCTGCTTGGAAATTTCTTTTCAGAATTAGTTTATTGTAGCAGTAATTTTCAGTGTCAGTCATTTATAGGGTTAGATCCAAGACGGATATTTATATAGGAAAAAAACCCGACTAAATACTAGCCCTAAATACTGTATTTTACAATTAAACTTAAAACATGAATTTAAAATTTCCAAGGTTGAGTGTAGTGTCATGATGTTGTGTCTCAACTTTCATTATTTCTTAAAAAATCTTTTTCCATATTTATATCCAGATATCTTATGTAAGAGGTTTTTTAGGACAGATAGAATATGCTTTTTGCTCTGCCTTATTTTTTTTATAGGGAAAGAACAAGATAAATTAAGTGAGTCATCCTTAACCTGTAACATTGCCTTTTATAACTTCTTACAAATAAAAAGCATTTCTGATTTATAAAATTCTTATCTATTTTATTTACATGTATCAATGCTAATATATCCTACCAGAAATAGTTGATATTAGCAATAACTCACCTTCCTACATCAATTTATTGTTAAAAATCACTTTTATGTCAATTATGTCATGTGTAGTAAATTGCATTAAATGCTACAGGAAAGATAGACCATTTTATTGCCTAATGAGGTAGCAAAAATAATTGTCAACTAGTTTATTAATGTTAATGTGATAATTAATGAAATAAAGTTTTCTCTTTGAGGAAAGAAGATGACGGCACAATGATTATGCTTCCAGAAGTAGTACAAGTTAGAATACATTTAAATATTCTATATATAGCTGATAGAAAACATTTATGAAAATGATTTGGGAGGAACATACTCTGAAACATAATGCCAAAAACAATTCAATAGGTTGTCTTGAACAAATGGTCATACATCTATTTTGTTTTTATTTATTGTATTTCATGTTAATAACTACTGATAGTGTTGGCTTCTAAATAATAAATAATTGTATAGTTGGAAGTATATATAATAAGGATTTGAATAGGGAAAATAAAGCACCTACTCTCGAGGAACTCACATCCTAGTAGGGTATATGATTGTAATAGAAAGGTAAAAATGGAATGATTATCACTTAGTCACCAATTGAACAAATGTTTTTTTTCAATACAGGTATGTACTAAGCTTTGAATATAAGATTCAACTATTGTCATGTTAAATACTATTTGTGGGGCTTGTAGTCTAACATGAAGAGGTGAGTGTGCATCAAATAATTAACTAAAATGTACAATTGCAATGGTTATAAATGATAAGAAGGAGCAATACAAGAGGTACTATTTTGTTTTATAGAGAATCTAAGGTAGTTTTGGTGGTCAGAGATACTTCTCTTGAAAAAGCAGTGATTGATAGCAATGAGCATTTTCATAGATCCCATGACAGGAATGAGTTTGGTGAATGCAGTAAGTTAAGGGAAGCCCAGATTTCTGTGAACTGAGTTAAATGGAGATGATATAAGATGAGACTGAGTGACAGGTGAAGAGTAGACTATTAAAGACATTAAGTTTTTAAAGGGTACAGAGGCCATGGGACGGGACAGGGATGGGGTGGAAGATTGTGACTCAATTGTATTTGCATTTTTGGTGTCACTTTGGGTGTAGTATAGAGGAGAGTTTGGAGAGGGCTAACAATAATATAAGTAGATGAGTGGACAAGGAGAAAGATGATGGATGGAGAGAATTATTAGATTATAAGATAGAGATGAATGCTAATGATTTTGTAAAGAGATCAAGGAAGAAAAGATGTCAAGGACAACATCTAGATTTCTGGTCGACTCAGATGATGGTGGCCATTCACTGAATTCAGATCTGCTCCTCTTGACCCAAAAGAACATTAGCGTAATGTTTGTTGAAACACTTAAATGATACATTAAGTAGGTGATGCTAGTGGGTAGCCTCCATTTCCTTGGTCTCATATTTTTGTGAGGAAACTCTTCCCTGGGTCTTTTACATTACCTTTTTACTCATGCCTTTTCAGTGTAGATGGAAAGATTGTCTAGTTAATAATTTGGTGGGAAAGAAAATGATCTAAGCATATTCTCTGTAACTCTGTCTGTCCCTCTTCTGTCTCTGTCTGTCTTTTGTAGTGAAGAAATATTTCTCCTTATCTCCAGAGAACTTAAGAGATTCATTGGTGAATCTTTGCTACTTGAGATAGGCTTGGAGTTGTCCTTGCTGCTTGTGACAATGTAGACCAGTCTGTCCTTTTCAAGTGGGGTATGTTATACACCTATATTGGTCACAGACATAAGCTGAACTTGAAGCATGCTACTTGTAGTGAAACTGACATTTTAATTCTCCTTTTTTTTTTCCTCAAGTAATTATCTCTTAGTTGGCTTTAACTTAATGAGGAAGGGAATGTGGTTAAACTTCCTGACACTTACATGGACCTCAGGAAATGGGTAATCTGCCTCTAAGAGTAACAGAAGTTATGTATATGGATGTCACTGCCTTGGGAAAGAAACAGGAAGTATATGAATAACCAAAGAACCTGAATATCTGAATGGCAACTGAATGTCAGTCATGAAAAATTGAGATGGAGGCTAAAGTACATTGAATAAAGTTTAACAACATGGATATTATATTTGTGAATTTAGCAAACACTCTAAGAGTGGATGGTGATATTGAAGTAGTATCTGATGCCTTTTGGTGTTGGTGGCAGATTTAAGTAGAAAGTAACTCTTTGGAGGAAAGTTGAGTAGATACTATAAAAGGAAAGAGACTGAACAAACTTTGAGGAATAAGATACTGCACAATTTCAAAACACTGTTCTCCTTCCTTTTGTTCTTTTAAAGAATATCTCTAATAACAAGTACTTATTTAGAGCAGTAATGTTTTTTTTTTTTTTAATTGAAGAACACAATCTTTACCAGAACCATTCTAGAACTCTCATCATAGTAGTTATTTATAGAATCAGGAGTAGTAATCATCAAAGAAGAAAATCTGAAAATTTAAAAATATACCTATTTTAATAACTTGAGTAATTAAAAATTAACTTGTTCTTCTTTAAAATTATAAAAAGGGCATTTCAATAGTTTCTTAGTCTTTACTATGAAGTATCATGAAATTTTTAATGTGAATTTGTTTGAACATAACTTTACATATGACTTATTATTCTTGGGGTTTATAGTAATATCTGTGTCACTCTTTACACTTTAGCTCATCCTTAAAAATTCAGTTTCATGAAAGTCATTCAACTGGAAAAATCACTTTCCTTCAGAGAACTTGAAGTGACTACAAACTCATCCTTAACAATTTTATACTGTAACTCTGCTAGGTAGTATATACTATATAACATTAAACTCTAGTATAAACTTTACTTGGTTAATTCATTATGTATATGCTATATCTCGTAGAAGGCAATGACATCCCACTCCAGTACTCTTGCCTGGAAAATCCCATGGACGGAGGAGCCTGGTAGGCTGCAGTCCATGGGGTCGCTAAGAGTCAGGCGCGACTGAGTGACTTCACTTTCACTTTTCACTTTCATGCATTGGAGAAGGAAATGGCAACCCACTCCAGTATTCTTGCCTGGAGAATCCCAGGGATGGGGGAGCCTGGTGGGCTGCCATCTCTGGGGTCGCACAGAGTCGGACATGACTGAAGTAACTTAGCAGCAGCATGCTTTATCTGTCTAGGTATTATCACCCTTAACATACAAACAATAAGGTTTAAAACTTAGTATGTGCCATGATGTTTGTGTGCTCAATTGCTCAATCATGTCTGACTCTCTGCTGTCCCATGGACAATATATAGACTACCAGGCTCCTCTGTTCATGTAATTTTCCAGGCAAGAATACTGGAGTGGGTTGCCATTTCCTACTTCATGGGATCTTCCTGACTCAGGGATTGAACCTGTGTCTCTTGTATGTCCTGCTTTGGCAGGCAGATTCTTTAGCACTAGTACCACTTGGGAGCTCATTTTATGCACAGTTATTATTAGTGCATAAAATCAGAGAATTTGATGACAATTTTGTGATTAGTCTATCTGAGCACTATCCTAATACAGGAGTCTTTTTATCCCTTAGACCAGTTCTTAGCATTTATAAAACAACACTGACAAATGGGAGATCACATGCTTGTGAAATATGGTACTTTTTGTTGGATACCTTTTTTTTTTTTTTTCATATTTGATTTGCTTCCTACTAATTTTAATTTCTGGTTTTATCCTTCACACAATACATAAATATGATAATCAGTTACCAATTACAAATGATAGCTTTTCAAATAGATGAAGCTGAAATGGCATTCATTCACACAGCAATTTTTCAAAACCCATTTTTCTCTGCCAGTTACTACACTGAATATAAAAAGGTAAAAGAGAAAAGCTCTTGATTTTCTTCAGTTTTATCACTTATTCTTTCATATGGCTGGTCTCTAAATGCCTCAGTGTGGTGCATGACCACCTCTGAGGGCACTGCTATTTTGTTTTCATGTATTAATCATAATTATATAAGTAATGACAAATAATATTATTGAAGGCTATTTATGTGCTAGAATATGCATGAAGTGCTTTATATTATTAATTAAATAAGTACCTAATGAGTGCCTTCTACATGTCTAGTACTTTGATACAGTGGGAGAGGTGGGAGGTAGAACTCATACCATTGTAGGAGGAGATTGGGAAATGAAGATATGGAGAGGGGAATTAGAGGATCTGAGAAAAGTTCATGAATAAGACTTCCTGTAGTACTTTCAAGAGCTCACAGGAGAACACTGAGTCCCAAGCCACATTCAGTTGCTAAGGTGGACCTGCAAATGGAAGCTTGTGGAGGGGTTGGTTAGAAGCTTTTGTGTGTGTGAGCTCTATCTCGTTTCCATTCACTGCAAGTGGACCTGTGGCTGCTGTTTCAGGCAGTGCTGCTAGTTGGAAAGAAGAGTTTGATAGAAAAGAAGAGAGTGAGGACAGGCTAGAATCTGCTGGCCACCTCTGCATCAGTCACTCTGTTTGATACCAGAGTACCCTTAGAGAGTAGTGACCACTGCTTGACTTTCATCTCCCCAATTTTTCCTTGTTTCTCTTTTGTCCCTCTCTAACCCAGAGCCATAAAGAGAAGATGACTCTGGGCAACATAACTAACAGTTGAACTAAGTAGACAAAAGAATAAACCTGCAAGATACTGTTTCAAACATTGGGGATTCAGTAGTGAGTGAACAATACAGAAACTGTTCCTGACTTTTTACATATTAGATCCTAGTGATAGAGTCAAAATAATTGAAAAATTGTTTTATTTAATTTCAAACAGTGGGAAGTGCAGCAAAAATAATTATGCTGTATAAGAGAGTAGGTTATAGTGAACTAATGGTAGAAACATGGAAACAGAGACTTTTGCAGTAGTTTAAGTGAAAGATAATGACCACTGCAGCTGGTGACTGCAGCCATGAAATTAAAAAATGCTTGCTCCTTGGAAGAAAAGATATGACCAATCTAGGCAGCATATTTAAAAGCAGAGATGTTACTTTGCCAGCAAAGGTCTGTTTAGTCAAAGCTTTGGTTTTTCCAGTAGTCGTGTATGGATGTGAGAGTTGGACTATAAAGAAAGTGGAGCACTGTAGAATTGATGCTTTTGAACTGTGGTGTTGGAGAAGACACTTGAGAGTCCTTTCGGCAGCAAGGAGATCCAACCAGTCAATCCTAAAGGAAGTCAGTCCTGAATATTCATTGGAAGGACTGATGCTGAAGCTGAAACTTCCGTAATTTGGCCATCTGATGTGAAGAACTGACTCATTTCAAAAGACCTTGATGCTGGGAATGATTGAAGGTGGGAGAAGGGGCTGACAGAGGATGAGATGGTTGGATGGCCTCACTGACTCAATGGACATGAGCTTGAGTAAGCTCTGGGATTTGGTGATGGACAGGGAAGCCTGGCATGCTGAAGTTCATGCAGTCACAGACTTGGACATGACTGAGTTGGACTGTGAAGAAGGCTGAGCACTGAAGAATTGATGCTTTTGAATTGTGGTGTTGGAGAAGACTCTTGAGAGTCCCTTGGACTGCAAGGAGATTCAACCAGTCCATTCTGAAGGACATCAGCCCTGGGATTTCTTTGGAAGGAATGATGCTAAAGCTGAAACTCCAGTACTTTGACCACCTCATGCGAAGAGTTGATTCGTTGGAAAAGACTCTGATGCTGGGAGGGATTGGGGACAGGAGGAGAAGGGGATGACAGAGGATGAGATGGCTGGATGGCATCGCTGATTTGATGGACGTGAGTCTGGGTGAACTCCGGGAGTTGGTGATGGACAGGGAGGCCTGGCGTACTGTGATTCATGGGGTCGCAAAGAGTCGGACACGACTGAGCGACTGAACTGAACTGACTGATAGAGAAAAGAGTTCAAGTCTCTCCTCTCTTCAAAAGACCTGCATTTCTTTTTCTTCCTGTCCATCTGGGAGATATATATTAGACTATACATTCTATTTTTCCTCTGTATTCTTTAGGGTGTTGTATGTAGTACTGGAACATGCGTGTGTTCTAAGTCACTTTAGTAGTGTCCAATTCTTTGGGCCCCCATCAGCTGTAGCCCATCAGCCTCCTTTGTCTGTGGGATTCTCCCCATACCCTCCTCCAGGGAATCTTCCAGACCCAGGGATTGAACCTGTGTCTCTTATGTCTCCTGTGTTGGCGGGTAGGTTCTTTATCACTAGTGCAACCTGGGAAGCCCCATGTATTAGTGGACAACACTTCAAATACTCTGTCGTCCTAGTATGATATGGCAAGAAGACCAACTCCTTTTGTTGAAGTAAACTGGCTTTTAAAATTAAGTTGCAAACTCGATAAACTTTTTGGTAGTTAACTGCTCATGATAATGATTAGAGTGATAAACTGGAAGTAATTGCCTATGACCAATGACACACTAGCAAAAATGTATATATAGTTAGAAGTGCCTATCATATATTTTTAAAAAGACTAAATAACACACACATGTACACCCATGGCTGATTCATGTCAACGTATGGCAAAACCAATACAGTATTGTAAAGTAAAAAAATAAATTAATTAATTAAAAAAAAGACTAAATGAAATAGCAACAACAACCCCCCCCCCCCCCCGCCCCGCCATACGTACAGCTTGATTTATATGGGAAGAAAATCTCAAGGCCAATGTGTGAGTTAATGTAACAATCTTATTTTCTTGTCATTTCTACATGGTAACAATATTATTTTGAACTAAATGAAAGCACAAGGACACGTTTCTAGCTATTCTAATATTTCAACCAAAAATTGTTCACAACAACCAAATGGACTTTTATACTTCTACAGTAAGAAAAGACTCAAAAGTTGCTTGTAAAGAGATGCGCTAATAAGTATTGTTAAGTACTTACTAGAAATAAAACAACTTAATGAATGAAAATAAAACACAATTCCCATGACTACCTAAATTGGGTTTTAAATGGTAAAGTCAAGTTTTAAGTTGTTATTAAACATTTTAGAAAGACATTTAAATTTTCAGTTGTGCTGATTTTAGCAGAATCCTTGAGATTATATTAATAATTACAAGGTTTTTTTTTGGCTACTATGCAATACAAGTGTCTTGTATCAAGTAGTTTAAATATAATTTTCTGCAGAAAAGAAGTAAGAAAGATGATTTTTTTTTTCACATGAGTATGATTATTAAGTCAGCAACAGCAGATTCAACCAAGAAAATTCATCCTTGAAGAGTGCTAAAGGGTGACTGGTTTAGATATGGCAATTAATCACTGTATTATTTATAGTACTTTAGGAACAGCTCACAGTACATTAATCAGGAATAACTTTTGCTTAATTAACAAGACTGCCAAAAAATGTCAAACATGAATGCAAAAACACAATTGAGTAAATATATATACATATATTAGCTAAGGACTGATAATCACAAAGTGAAAAATTTTAACTTGCATCCCAGTCATTCACCTGCTTGAACTCTTATGCTTTCACTGGATAGTTTATAATTTAATACTTTTCTTTCCAGGGTTGATGGCTCAGATGGTAAAGAATTTGTCTGCCTGGGTTTGATCCCTGGGTCAGGAAGATCCCCTGGAGAAGGGAATGGCAACCCACTCCAGTATTCTTGCCTGCAAAATTCCATGGACAGAGGAGCCTGGCAGGCCATAGCTCATGGGATTACAAAGAGTTGGACTCAACTGAGTGACTGACACTTTCACTTTCTTTCCTGAGGTTGGAGAGTAGCATTTAAGATACATCAGGTAATTTATGTTCTATAGAGTTCCAGAGCTTCCCTGGTGGCTCAGTGGTAAAGAATCTACCTGCCAATGCAGGAGATGTGTGTTTGATCCCTGAGTCAGGAAGGTCCCTGAAGGAGGAAATGGCAGCCCACTGCAGTATTCTTGCCTGGGAAATTTCCATGGATAGAGGAGCTGGCAGGGTACAGTCCACGGGGTCGCAAAGAGTCAGACATAGTGACTAAACAGCAACAACAAATGAAGTTTCAATTTGGACCAGCCCTTCTCTAGTATGTTTGTAGCTTATTCTGTAAAGGAAGCTGTTTTCCTTCATGGATTGAGTAGATCTAACTGGAGTTAGATGCCCTGGTTTAAATTATAGCTCCATCATTTCCCAGCTGTGGGTCTTAAGGCAAAGTTAATCCACCGCTCTGTACCTCTGTTTTGTAATTTATAATTAGCTGTTCATAATGTCACCTAACTTATAAGGTGGGTATGAGAATTCAGTTAGTATATTTAAAGTATTGAACCATGTTTAACAGCACAATAAATACTTCCTAATATTTTCATTTGTATTATTGTGATCAGTACTGCTGTCCTCTACCTTCTCTAGGTTTTCTTTAGACCTATTTTCCTTAGCCTCTGAGACATGCCCTGTGCGCATGTGTGCTAAGTCATTTCAGTTATGTCTGACTCTTCGCAACCCTGTGGGCTATAGCCCTCCAAGCTTCTCTGTTTAAGGAATTCTCCAGGCAAGAATACTGGAGTGGGTTGCTATGTTCTCCTTCAGGATTTATTCCCGAACCAGGGAATGAACCCATGTTTCTTACGTCTCCTGCATTGGCAAGTGGGTTCTTTAACACTGAGCTACCTGGGAAGCCCTGAGACATGCCCTAGTCCCATCCATTTTCCTCAGCATCTCACTTCAGCGACTTTTGAGCAGCTGAGCAAGTGTTGTAGGCATAGTACAAATACAATAAATGCTTTATGATATAGATATAAATGTACAATTCAGCTTTCTATTGAACCTACACTAATATATATCTTACATATAGTTGCTTAATATATTTGATGAATTTCATGTTTTCCAAAATGAGGCTGGTTTTTTATGAAACTATAGCTAATGATGAGACCCTAGAACACTCACTAGTGATCAGCATTGAAATACGTAAGAGTAGTACAGATTCCTAGGACTTGTATGTGTGGAGTATGTGTGACTGCATGATACACAAAGAGGGAGCATTAGAATGATGACTGAAAGAGGAAAGTGGAAGTCAAAGTGGACAAAGTAAATGCTGAGTTGAAATAGTTAAAAAAATGTGACATAGTTGAGAGTAACAGAGAACTTCAGATGTCTAATAAACCTAGTGTACCCATTTTACATGAAAGCAGTAAGCCAAGAGCTAATGGTAAAAGGCAGGATTACAATCATAGAAAAATCTTCAGGCATGTATTTAGAAGTGAATTCAGAAGATAGTGTTTGTTATTTGAAACACCTTAGACACTCAGATGAGAGCAATAATGTGGAAATGGTTCAGTACTTTTTGAAAAGGAAATGCTACAGTAAAGAACAAAAATAAATGTATTTTCTTTGATTTTTGAATGGTACAGTAGCCTAATATTCAGAGTTAAAAGACTTGACTATATACTGTGTATGTTTGTACTTAGTTACTCAGTTGTGTCCATGAACTATAGTCTGCCAGGCTCCTCTGTCCATGGAATTCTCCAGTCAAGAATACTGGAGTGGGTTGCCATGCTCTCCTCCAGGGGATTTTTCCAACCCAGGGATCAAATCCAGATCTCCTTCATTGCAGGCAGATTCTTTACCACCTGAGCCACCAGGATGCTAAAGAATCCACCTGCAATGCTGGAGACCCAGGTTTGATCTCCTGGCGAAGGGTATGGCTCCCTACTCCAGTATTCTTGTCTGGAGAATTCCATGGACAGACGAGCCTGGTGGGCTATAGTCCCTGGGCTTGCAAAGAGTCAGACATGACTGAGTGGCTAACATTATGTATAATCCACCTTATTTTTCCACCTTGTCTTTCCAGTAATCTTAAGCTCTTGTTTATGGAACAGAGGGGTTCATTCTTATTTCCTCTCTTCTCTCCTTGTGTAATATGCTCAGAGAGCATAAAGTCACCTCCTAAGAAGTTTTTTGACATTAACTGAAAAGGAAAAAATATTTAGCTGGAAGCTAATCAACAGCTCATGTGTTTTAGAATGGAGGAGGGTGGACACAACTGCCTGTGTTCCTTTCTGGATAGAGGTTTTGATAAATGATATCTAAACTCACTGGTTTATATTCTTTCAATATTACCTAGTAGGAACCCACTCCATATTGAATAGCTAGTTGATGGACTTGATTCTGATTTTGGTCTTTCATATGTTTGACCTATCATTGACTTGAAGTCTTACTAACTTCATGAACTGTGTTCTGATAGAAAATATCCCAAGGATGTTCTAGACAAAAACCTAGATTTTCATTCTTATATTAATCTTATTTTCTCCAATATCAGTTCCAGCTTCTTTAGTGTCTTTTAATTTTTAGAACCCTCATATAGTACTTACACTGTATTATGAAGTTAAATTGAAAGTGTTAGTTGCTCAGTTATGTCCAACTCTTTGCAAATCCATGGACTGTACTCTGCTAGGCTCCTCTGTCCATGGGATTTCCCAGGCAAGAATACTGGAGTGGGTAGCTCTTCCTTTCTGCAGGGCATCTTCCTGACCTAAGATCGAACCGAACCCGGGTTCCCTGCATTGCAGGCAGATTCTTTCCCAGATGAGCCACCATGTATTGATCTGTTATGTTCCCTGCAGCCTACCCCAAAGATACTTTTTATTCAAATGAATGAAGAAATGAGTGGAATGGGAGAAATGGCCCTATAAGGTTGCAAAGGACAACATACATAGTTTTGGTGTATTATGAACTATATCAGAACCCATTTTATTGGTAGAAGATGTTTTGTTGTTGTTTAATGCTCTGTTATGGTGCATCTCAAATAAATAAGGCATTAGAAAGATAAACTAAGAAAAGCTGACACAAGAATGTTCCTTAAATCCTCTTTCTTATCTTTCTTTATATAATCACATAATTAAATTTTTAAGAAAATATAAGAGATAATCACTAGAAGATTATTTTTTTTTTAAAAGTAAGAAAGAGTACATTAGTATTCCCCCCCGCCCCCCAGTTATCTTGGTTCCATTTGATTCTTGAGTTTAATTAACTGAATTAAATGAATGCCAAAATGAATTTTAAAAGTACAAAGTTTTATAGTAAATGATTTAATTTTGCTTATTTTCTTATCTCAATGAATGTAAATTTCTTGTGTATGTTTTCTAGTCTAACTGATCAATAGAAACTATTTAAAAGACTTACCAAAAATCAAGCCGTTGTGAGTGAAGTGGTGGTCCGCTTGTGCTTCCTTGGAGATTAGGATTATTATTTTGTTTTAAATATTTGATTAGTGCTAATAAAAGGAATGTTTTTGAATAACATATTGATTGACATTTATTTCCTAAGGTTCTAAGCAATTTACTGGAGGCATAACAATAAATTCATCTCAGTTCTTTTCTCTTATCTTCTCTA
This sequence comes from Bos taurus, assembly GCF_002263795.3. Taxonomy (NCBI): domain Eukaryota; kingdom Metazoa; phylum Chordata; class Mammalia; order Artiodactyla; family Bovidae; genus Bos; species Bos taurus. The sequence continues at coordinate 32,222,363 of NC_037333.1, read as the reverse complement.
CCTTCCCTTAACTTTTGACATTTCCCTTGATAATTTTGTTTATTACAGTTTCTAAATTTTTAACATAGGAAACAAAGGAAGATAGCATATATATAATAATTTACTTCTTTTGTACAATTGTTACATACACAGATATTTTCCCATGATTTTAATGAAATATAGTACTTGTAATAATTTTCTTTTTATTTAATGTTTTTACTTTATTATATTGTGTGTGTTAGTTGCTTAGTTGTGTCCGACTCTTTGCAACCCCATTGACTGTAGCCCCATCTGGCTCCTCTGTCCATGGGATTCTCCAGGCGAGAACATTGGAGTGGGTTGCCATTTCCTTCTCTTGTATTATATTGTATCTATTATCTTATTTACTAATAAGAACAACTAAAAAAACTAGGTTATTATTGTTTACCACTTTCTTTTGCAGGGAAAAACATGCATGTCAGAGATACTATGTGAAGCCAAGAGCCACATTTTTTGGCTTTTACTGTTATTTTACTGTGCTTCTTCTGTGATGCTTAAAATATCATTTTAATTTATCATCTCAGTCATTAACTTATCCCCTTCCTTATTAAGTGACTTACAAATATTAAATGAACATTAAAAGAGCAAACAAGTACAAATAAATCAGTGGCTTCAAAAGTGGAACCTAAAATGAGATGAAAAATTTCTATCATATGCTTACTGCAGGTGGGTTATGGGTTTACCGATCAGTTTTTTTAGCAGCAAAATTCAAAATGGAAATGTAATCAGTTACACAATTTGTGATGCCCATAAGATAAAAACAACCAATTATTCTTTGAATTGAAAAAATTGTACACAGTAATAATATTAGATGACAAATTTTCCAAGTAGAGTGGCTCTCCCAGACACTGTAAAATAAAATAAAATTGTTATTAACATTCTCCTAGAGATTCCACAGTGATTCTCTTGTACTTTTTCTTGTATAACCTATGTTGGCATCATACTAAAATATAATCAGCAGAAGCAATTTATGGAGAAGATTGTAAAGTTAAATAGATGGGTTTCTTGGTTGGATCAAGGAGCATAGATATATTTAGGACTTTGGGAAGCCTTCTTATTCCTCAAGCAAACTTCCCTCACTGATAAACTATCAATATGCATAAGTTAACAGTATATTCAGAATTATTTTGTTTGTCTTGTGCCTCTAATGAACTTAGGTAAAACCAAATTCACAGGACTTAAAAGGCCATCAAATTCACAGGACTTAACAGCAGTAAGGTAAGCAGTAAAGACAAAAAAAAAGCTCAGTAAGATAAGCAGTAAGGACAAAAGCTTAATGTGAAGGCATCTTAACTCCACTTGGATGCAAACCAAGTAAATAAAATCCAGGTGGAGTAATTTTATATTACTTAGTTTTCACATATGTTATTATTTTAGGTTTAAATAAATATATCTTTTAGAAAAATATTGCAAATTAAATAAAGTATACTCTAATAATAAAATTGTGTCTAATAAGGAAATGAATGTAATGTGAATATTGAGTCAGATAGATCCCTCTGAAATGAATTATGTTTTCTACTGCTTATTTTAGAAAATAGTAGCATGAAAGTTTAGCACTCACTAATCCATTTACTACTGTAGAGTCTCAACTATTTAAAAAAGGTAGCAAATTATTTGCTATTGTTGATCATATGGATGTAGAATTCACCAATTCAAATTTAACATTCTTACTTTAATCCTGTAATGATTAACTAGAATATGAAAGGAGTTATTCATATTCAAGGCTGTTATGTAGTATGTCTATTTTCTATGTATTGCTGTGCTGTGCTTAGTCACTAAGTCATGTCCAACTCTTTGTGACCCTGTGGGCTGTAGCCCACCAGACACCCTCTGTCTATGGGGATTATCCAGATAAGAATATTGGAGTCCCATGCCCTCCTTCAGGGGATCTTCCCAACCCAGGGATCAAATTCAGGTCTCCTGCATTGCACATGGGTTTTTTACCATCTGAGCCACCAGGGAAGTCCAAGAATACTGGAGTAGGTGGCCTGTGCCTTCTCCAGGGGATCTTCCTGACCCAGGAATTGGACCACGGTCTCCTGCATTACAGGCAGATTCTTTACCAGCTGAGCTACCAGGGTATCAAAGAATCAGATATCTCTCCCCTTTTATATTCACTGAGCCCTGTGCAAGTTAATATCACACCTGCACTTTTACTACAAAGTTCTTTTGTTCTTAGGCTATAGAATCACCGGATTTTTTCATTTGTGACAGAGTTGAAGAGATTATTGAGACCTTTTCCAAATTTCTTTTATGATGTGTGTAAATTGTTTTGACATGACATTGTGGTCAACAATTTTTTTTTAAACAATTTTTTATTTTATTTTGGGAGTACAGCTGATTAACAGTGTTTTGATAGTTTTCAGTGTACAGCGAAGAGACTCAGCCATACGTGTATCCATTCTCTTTCAAACTCCCCTCCCATCCAGGCTGCCACATAACATTGGTTATCCATTTTTATTATAGCAGTGTATATATGTCTATCCCAAACTCCCTAGCTCTCCTTGTTCCCTATTCTTCCCCCTTGCCAACCATAAGTTCATTCTCTAAGTCTATGAGTCTCTTTCTGTTTTGTAACTAAGTTCATTTGTATCATTTCCTTTTAGATTCCACATATAAGGGATGTCATATGATATTTCTCTTTCTGTGTCTGATTTACTTCATTCAGTATGACAATCTCTATACCCATCCATGTTGCTGCAAATGGCATTATTTCATTGATGCTGTTAAAGTCCTGCACTCAATATGTCCGTAAATAAATTGCTGCACTCAATATGGCCGCAGATTTGGAAAACTCAGCAGTATCCACAGGGCTGGGAAAGGTCCATTTTCTTTCCAATCCCAAAGAAGGGCAATGCCAAAGAATGTTTAAACTACCATACAATTGTACTTATTTCACATGCTAGGGAGATTATGCTCAAAATCCTTCAAGCTAGGCTTCAACAGTAAATGAACTGAGAACTTCCAGATGCACAAGTTTCAGAGAGGCAGAGGAACCAGGGAATAAATTGCTAACATTCGTTGGATCATGGAGAAAGCAGTGGAGTTCCAGAAAAACGTCTATTTCTGCTTCATTGACTGTGCGAAAGCCTTTGTGTGGAATACAACAAAATGTGGAAAATTCTTAAAAAGATGGGAGTACCAGACCACTTTACCTGTCTTCTGAGAAAATTGTGTGCGGGTCAAGAAGCAACAGTTAGAACTGGGCATGGAACAATGGACTGGAGAAATATCAACAACCTCAGATACGCAGATGATACCAGTTTAATGACAGAAAGTGAAGAGGAACTAAAGAACTTCTTGATGAAGGTGAAAGAGGAGAGTGGAAAAGCTGGCTTGAAGCTCTGCATTCAAAAAATGTGATCATGCATCTAGTTCCATCATTTCATGGCAAATAGAAGGGGAAAAAGTGGAAGCAGTGACAGATTTTCTTTTCTTGGGCTCTAAAATCACTGCACGTGGTGACTGTAACAATGAAATTAAAAGATACTTGCTCTTGGAAAGAAAGCTATTAAAAATCTCAACAGCTGAAGCTCCAATACATTAACCATCTGATGCAAAGAACTGACTCATTAGAAAAGACCCTGATGCTGGGAAAGATTGAAGGCAGGAGAAGAAGGGGGCAACAGAGAAAGAGATAGCTGGATAGCATCACTGATTCAATGGACATGAATTTGAGCAAATTCTGGGAGATGGTGGAAGACAGAGGAATCTGGTGTGCTAAGTCCGTGGGATCTCAAAGAGTGAGAAACAAACTTAGTGACTGAACACCAATAACAACAAATGGCTGAATGATATTCTGTTGCATATATGTACCACATCTTCTTTATGGGTATTTAATTTGCTTTCATATTCCAGCAATTGTAAATAGTGCTGTAGTGAACACTGGGGTGCATGTATCTTTTCCAGTTATTGTTTCCTCAGGATATATGCTCAGGAGTGAGATTGCTGATTATATATATATTATATAGTAGCTCTTTTTATTTTTTTAAGGAACTTCCATACTGTTCTACTTAGTGGCTGTACCCAATTTACATCCCTACCAATAATGTAGGAGGGTTCCTGACAGGGTTAACAAGTAGGAATGCCAGAGGTCACCAAGAGGCTGGAGGAAATAAAATGCAAGTGACAGACTTTTTTTTTTTTCTTTCCCTTCTCTGTTGAGAACACCTGGTTCTGCCTGAACTTAATTTTTCTCAAACCTTGAGCTAACCAATGCATTTTTCTTACGGAAATGTTTTTCTTAAACTGTGTTAATGAAACTATGTATTTGCTTTGGAATATGCCTTTCTTCAAATCAGTTCTGCCTGAGACTTTTTTTTTTTGTCCTTGTCTCAAACTTTGGGCTGATAATGGCTCAACAAACCAGTTCATGTCAATTGTTTTATGGCCAGGGATAACACACCTCTTGCCATCCAATCTCAAAAATGCATAATGTGGAAGAGGGGCCTGGTGAAACTCCCTCAGGCTTGAGGTGTTTCTTTTATTTGATTGTAAGCTTGTTAACAGACATAAAATTGAAGTCACTCAGTCCTGTCTGACTCATGGCGACCCCGTGGAGATAGCCTACCAGGCTTCTCTGTTCATTGGATTTTCCAGGCAAGGGTACTAGAGTGGGTTGCCATTTCCTTCTCCAAACAGACATAAAACGCCTTGCTAAGTACTAGCAAGGGGGCACATTTTCTGTCCCCTTCCAATGTCTATATGCTTTCGTTTCATCCTTAAATTTCCTTTACCCCTTGTGATAGAATTTGTGTTCTATCTGACACTATTTGGTGTGGGTTTGGGGAACCTAGGAATCACTGTACTATGTGAGAAGATATTAAGATTCAGCTAGAATTTCACATAGAAGGTTTTCTGACAAGTGAGGATTTGGGACTGGCTTCCGTGTCTTCATATTGAAATGAACATTAACATAATTGTGGATCTTGCTGTCTGTGAAAGCATACCCCAAATTTGTAAACATGACATTAAAGTTATCTTCCAAGATTGAAATAGCTCAACTGGAATTCCATCACCTACACTAGCTTTGTTCATAGTGATGCTTCCTAAGGCCCACTTGACTTCACATTCTTATCTTGGTCATGAAAATCTTTTTTGTACAGATCTTCTGTGTATTCTTGCCACCTCTTCTTAATATCTTCTGCTTCTGTTAGGTCCATACCATTTCTGTCCCTTATCCAGCCCATCTTTGCATGAAATGTTCCCTTGGTATCTCTGCTGCTGCTGCTAAGTTGCTTCAGTCGTGTCCGACTCTTGTGTGACCCCATAGACGGCAGCCCACCAGGCTCCCCCATCCCTGGGATTCTCCAGGCAAGAACACTGGAGTGGGTTGCCATTTCCTTCTCCAATGCATGAAAGTGAAAAGTGAAAGTGAAGTTGCTCAGTCGTGTCCGACTCTTAGCGACCCCATGGACTACAGCCTACCAGGCTCCTCTGTCCATGGGATTTTCCAGGCAAGTGTACTGGAGTGGGGTGCCATTGCCTTCTCCGTTGGTATCTCTAGTTTTCTTGAAGAGATCTCTAGTCTTTCCCATTCTGTTGTTTTCCTCTATTTCTTTGCATTGATCGCTGAGGAAGGCTTTCTTATCTCTCCTTGCTATTTTTGGAACTCTGCTTTCAGATGCTTATATCTTTCCATTTCTGTTTGCTTTTCGTTTCTCTTCTTTTCACAGCTATTTGTAAGGCCTCCTCAGACAGCCATTTTGCTTTTTTGCATTTCTTTTTTTTTGGGAATGGTCTTGATCCTCGTCTCCTGAATAATTTGGAAACTCACCTATGGCCACAGGACTGGAAAAGGTCAGTTTTCATTCCACTCCCAAAGAAAGGCAATGCCAAAGAATGCTCAAACTACTGCACAATTGCACTCATCTCACACGCTGGTAAAGTAATGCTCAAAATTCTCCAAGCCAGGCTTCAGCAATACGTGAACTTCCAGATGTTCAAGCTGGTTTTAGAAAAGGCAGAGGAACTAGAGATCAAATTGCCAACATCTGCTGGATTATGGAAAAAGGAAGAAAGTTCCAGAAAAATATCTTTTTTTTGCTTTATTGACTATACCAAAGCCTTTGACTGGGTGGATCACAATAAACTGTGGAAAATTCTGAAAGAGATGGGAATACCAGACCACCTGACCTGCCTATTGAGAAATCTATATGCAGGTCAGGAAGTAACAGTTAGAACTGGACATGGAACAATAGACAGGTTCCAAATAGGAAAAGGAGTATGTCAAGGCTGTATATTGTCACCCTGCTTATTTAACTTCTATGCAGAGTACATCATGAGAAACACTGGGCTGGAAGAAGCACAAGCTGGAATCAAGATTGCCAGGAGAAATATCAGTAACCTCAGATATGCAGATGACACCACCCTTAAGGCAGAAAGTGAAGAGGAACTAAAAGCCTCTTGATGAAAGTGAAAGTGGAGAGTGAAAAATTTGGCTTAAAGCTCAACATTCAGAAAACGAAGATCATGGCATCTGGTCCCATCATTTCATGGGAAATAGATGTGGAAACAGTGTCAGACTTTATTTTTCTGGGCTCCAAAATCACTGCAGATGGTGACTGCAGCCATGAAATTAAAAGACGGTTACTCCTTGGAAGGAAAGTTATGACCAACCTAGATAGCATATTCAAAAGCAGAGACATCACGTGGCCAACAAAGGTCTGTCTAGTCAAGGCTATGGTTTTTCCGGTGGTCACGTATGGATGTGAGAGTTGGACTGTGAAGAAAGCTAAACACCGAAGAATTTATGCTTTTGAAATGTGGTGTTGGAGAAGACTCTTGAGAGTCCCTTGGACTGCAAGGAGATACAACCAGTCCCTTCTAAAGGAGATCAGTCCTGGGTGTTCTTTGGAAGCACTGATGCTAAAGCTGAAACTCCAGTACTTTGGCCACCTGATGCGAAGAGTTGACTCATTGGAAAAGACTCTGATGCTGGGAGGGATTGGGGGCAGGGGGAGAAGGAGATGACAGAGGATGGGATGGCTGGATGGCATCACTGACTCGATGGACGTGAGTCTGGGTGAACTCCGGGAGTTGTTGATGGACAGGTAGGCCTGGCGTGCTGCGATTCATGGGGTTGCAAAGAGTCGGGCACGACTGAGTGACTGAACTGAATGGAACTGAACATTTTATAGTCACAGTTGCCTTTAAACGAATGATTCTTGGAGGACAAAAATAATGTTATGAATATTAACCATCAGTATGTGAAAGTGCTTTCCTTTGGCAGGTTGGCAACATATTTTAATTTAATAAATATGAAAATACTAAGTGTTTGAGCTGACCGAAAACTTCAGGAATGCATGTGACAGTTAATTAAAATTTTTTCAGTGCAGTATACTGTTGTTGTTGTTCAGTTGCTCAGTCATATTGCACTCTTTGCAACCCCATGGACTGCAGCACACGAGGCATCCCTGTCCTTCACCATCTCCCGGAGCCTGCTCAAAATCAAGTCCATTGAGTCTGTGATGCCATCCAACCATCGTCTTCTCTGCTGTCTCCTTCTCCTTCCGCCTTCAAAGTTTCCCAACAGCTGGTTTTTTCTAATGAGTTAGTTCTTCACATCAGATGGCCAAAGTATTGGAACTTCAGCTTTAGCTTCAGCCCTTCCAATGAATATTGAGGATTAATTTCCTTTAGGATTGACTGGTTGGATCTCCTTGCAGTCCAAGGGACTCTCAAAAGTCTTCTCCAAAAAAAACCAAAAAAACAAAAAAAAAGTCTTCTCCAACATCACAGTTCAAAAGCATCAATTCTTTGGCACTCAGCCTTATTTATAGTCTAGCTCTCACATCTATACATGACTCTTGGAAAAACCATAGCTTTATCTAGATGAATGTTTGTCTGCAAAGTAATGTCTCTCCTTTTTAATATGCTGTCCAGGTTGGTCATAGCTTTTTTCTCAGGGAGCAAGCGTGTTAATTTCATGTCTGCAGTTTGATCTGCAGTGATTTTGAAGCCCAAGAAAATGAAGTCTGTCACTGTTTCCATTGTTTTCCCATCTAATTGCCATGAAGTGATCGGACCAGATGTGATGATCTTCGTTTTTTTAATGTTGAGTTTTAAGACAACTTTTTCACTCTCCTCTTTCACTTTCATCAAGAGGCTCTTTAGTTCCTCTTCGCTTTCTGCCATAAGGGTGGTATTACCTACATATCTGAGGTTATTGATGTTTCTTCTGGCAATATTGATTGGAGCTTGTGCTTCATCCAGCCCAGCATTTCTCATGATTTACTCTGCGTATAAGTTAAATAAACAGAGTAGAATATATAGCCTTGATGTATTTTTTTTTTCCCAATTTTGAACCAGTCTTTTGTTACATGTCAAGTTCTAACTGTTGCTTCTTGACCTGCATACAGGTTTTTCAAAAGGCAGGTGAGTTGGTCTAGTATTCCCATGTGGTAATTAAAGAAAAACATTTCTTCTAACATTCTTTCTGTCAAGATGAAATTCTAACAAATTTATATTATAGAGCTAAGAAATTCTGTGCATAGTTTTGAATATCTAATTTTGGTTCATTTATGAAAAACTACTACTATTCAGCGTATCCTGTTTTTTTTTGGGGGGGGGAGTCTTTGTTTTTATTTTTAATTTGTTTAACTTATATTAATAACTTTTGCTGTTTCCAACTGTGAAGTATAAAAATAATCTTGAACAACTATAGTGCAAGTGAATATTAACAGGGATAATACACTGTGTTGTAACTTTATAGAATCCTTCTGGAGGCTGTGTATGTATGTATGTACACACATATATACATATACATATATAAAAATACACACACACACACATATTTCCTTTTCAACTCAAACAATCTTAAATGTTTGTATGGTCTATTACTTTTCTCTGTGTTCTTTGTTACCTATATTTTATCACAGGAATATGTTCCTGCTGGTTGTTCTGGCTTTTCATTGACTACTATGCTACCTACTTAAAGTGTCCTCTTTTCATTGAAAAATCATACCATTGCCTTTTAATATTTATTTTCAAATTTTCTTCTTTGCTCTGTTTTAACCCTCAAGTTTTCTGAAAGAAAATACTTAGGTACACAAACCTTGCTCTTTCAACAGTGTCTCTTGTGCAGTGTAGTTATTCAAGTAGTATATCTGGAACTATAGCTGAATCTGGTAAAATGGGTTTCTGTCTTACTGCCAGTTCTTTGAGAGAGTTTCATAGCATGTTCTGCTTCCTCTCAAGTGTATGCATATGTACTAAGTCGCTTCAGTCATGTCCAAGTCTGTGCAACCCTATGGACTATAGCCCATCAGTGTCCTCTGTCCATGGGATTCTCCAGGCAAGCATACTGGAGTGGGTTGCCATGCCCTCCCTCCAGGGATCTTCCTGACCCAGGGATCGAATGCATGTCTCTTATGTCTCCTGTATTGGCAGGTGGGTTCTTTACTATTAGCACCACATGGAAGCCCCTTCTCAAGTAGAGATGCCATTTATACCACGAGGATTAATGAAAAAAGAATTTCCCTTTGATTTTCTTTTTAAACACCTTTACAGTCTCTATAACAACAAAATAAATGGTGACAGCCAGAATATATTCTAAAAATTTTGCACAGTTGGACAGTTTATTTACATAATTGATACATTTTTTTGAGGTCACTTGTTTGCTATTTAAACAATTAAGTAAATATTTTTTCAGAAATGTGAAGAAAACTTTTTCAGACAAATCTATAAGAAATTATTAGAAAAAATAATAACCAGAATCTGGATTGGCTTTACAAAATGAAAGGTTGCCCACATTGCAGGCAGATTCTTTACCATCTGGGCCACCAGAGAAGCCCAAGTTATGCCAGATATGCATTTATATTTGTTTGCCTGTGATAGGATTGTGATTATTAGGCAACTGTAGTCAATGTTCTGTATCTGGACTTTAATAACCATCATCTAGTAAAATATCTAATATGTAGATAAGAGTTTTATATACCTGATATTTCTAATTATTTCATATTTCTTAACTCATTTGATCTTGTCAACAGTTCTGTCATCTAAGTAGATGATATTGCTTTCTTCATTGTATAAACTCAGGTCAACAAGTAGCAGGCATGTAGTTTTAATCAAAGATTGTCTGGTCCTGGAATTCAGGTTTTTAACCATAATGTTATATCCCAGTCAGTTGAGGGTGATGGGATATCATGGAGATCTTTGCTTTTGCGCTCCATAATAGTAGTGCATGTGGTCTCAGTTATGTCCAACTCTTTGTGACCCCATGGATTGTAGTCTGCCAGGCTCCTCTGTCTATGGGATTCTCCAGGCAAGAAAACTGGAATGGGTTGCTATTGCTTAGGTCAAGATCTTCCTTACCCAGAGATTGAAACATGTCTCCTGTACTGCAAGTGGATTCTTTACTGCTGTGCTACTTCTATCAGCATATAAAAGTAGAGAAAGCTTCCTTCAGTTAAAAGATTCAGGGCTCTTGCCTGAATTTTCTCTTATTTGTTTCAAATCTTTGAAACAGCCATGAAAATATTGAGGGAGCCTATATCAAACTTGCAAGTTAAAGCTTAGAGAGAGAAAAAGGTGATATGCTGAGTGACAGATTTGGGATACAAAAAGAGCAGTGGGATAAATCTTACAATAAATATAGCAGGTATAAATACATGGTACTGTGCTCAGATCCAATAAAACATGAAATAAGAACAGCATAAGGAAGAGCTGACTTAGAAACAAGCCAGTTGCTTGTGTATTTTTGAGATTAGTTGTTTGTCAGTTGCTTCATTTGCTATTATTTTCTCCCATTCTGAAGGCTGTCCTTTCACCTTGTTTATAGTTTCCTTTGTTGTGCAGAAGCTTTTAAGTTTAATTAGGTCCCATTTGTTTATTTTTGCTTTTATTTCCAATATTCTGGGAGGTGGGTAGGAGAGTGTTTTGCCTATGTTCTCCTCTAGGAGTTTTATAGTTTCTGGTCTTAAGTTTAGATCTTTAATCCATTTTGAGTTTATTTTTATGTATGGTGTTAGAAAGTGCTCTAGTTTCATTCTTTTACAAGTGGTTGACCAGTTTTCCCAGCACCACTTGTTAAAGAGATTGTCTTTAATCCATGGTATATTCTTGCCTCTTTTGTAAAAGATAAGGTGTCCATAGGTGTGTGGGTTTATCTCTGGGCTTTCTATTTTGTTCCATTGATCTATACTTCTGTCTTTGTGCCAGTACCATACTGTCTTGATGACTGTGGCTTTGTAGTAGAGCCTGAAGTCAGGCAGGTTGATTCCTCCAGTTCCATTCTTCTTTCTCAAGACGAATGGATAAGAAACCTGTGGTACATAAACACAATGGAGTATTACTCAGCCATAAAAAAGAATACATTTGAATCAGTTCTAATGAGGTGGATGAAACTGGAGCCTGTTATACAGAGTGAAGTAAGCCAGAAAGAGAAACACCAATACAGTATGCTGCTGCTGCTAAGTCGCTTCAGTCGTGTCCAACTCTGTGTGACCCCATAGACGGCAGCCCACTAGGCTCCTTTGTCCCTGGGATTCTCCAGGCAAGAATACTGGAGTGGGTTGCCATTTCCTTCTCCAATGCATGAAAGTGAAATGTGAAAGTGAAGTCGCTCAGTCATGCCCGACTCTTAGCGACCCCATGGACTGGAACCTACGAGGCTCCTCAGTCCATGGGGTTTTCCAGGCAAGAGTACTGGAGTGGCGTGCCATTGTTAACACATATATATGGAATTTAGAAAGATGGTAATGATAACCCTGTATGCAAGACAGCAAAAGAGACACAGATGTATAGTACAGTCTTTTGGAATCTGTGGGAGAGGGAAAGGGTGGGATGATTTGGGAGAATGGCATTGAAACATGTATAATATCATATGTGAAACGAATGGCCAGTCCAGGTTCGATGCAGGATACAGGAAGCTCGGGGCTGGTACACTGGGATGACCCAGAGGGATGGTACGGGGAGGGAGGTGGGAGGGGGGTTCAGCATTGGGAACATGTGTACACCCGTGGCAGATTCATGTCGATGTATGCCAAAACCAATACAATATTGTAAAGTAATTAGCCTCCAATTAAAAAAAAAAAAAACAAGCAAGGCTTCTTAGGGATTTTAATAGAGACTAGCCCCACTGTGATGTAGTTCCAAAAAAAGTAAACTTAAATTTCTATAGGCTGCATTAATATATTTTGCTTGATTTATTGAGTAGTATTACTTTGGTTTGGGCATAATTATGAATTTTTTCCCAATGAATAGTTTCATCTCTGATAATCATGCCCCATGCTTTAATGCCATTGATATAAATTTTTCATTTTTTCTAATACATTTTGTTATTAAAATTCAGTTGTAACTCTGGTCTCAAGTTTGGTTTAAATTATGTGTTATTCCATCTTTCCTGTGTGGCTTTAAACTGAAAATGATAGCTTAGAGTGGAAAGGAGGCTGATCATAGGCTGACTCTGAGATATATATCGCTCTCTTTCTTTTGAAGGTATAACTACTTCAGTGTGTTCGGTTAGAGAAGAGAGATAGAAAGTGTTGTGTGTCTTTACTAAACAGTTGCTACTATAATTCTTTCTTTCTCTGCTGAGTTTTGCTTGGCTCTCTCCTGAGCCTCAATGTGAATTCTTTGCCCTGACTCCACCATAGAGTTCTCTGATATGGGAGATCCAGTCTGCATCCTAGCTAGGCTTCATTGAAACAAATTCATAGCTGTACCCTCAATATCTTCTTGGTTTGGGGGCCTTCTCATTTATTCTTTAGTGACTCTACCTCTGTTTAATGTGTTCACTTGACTTTTGCAAAGTGACCTATAATGTCTGTAAATATTTAGGCTGCTCCACTGTAGCAGGAGCTTCTCTGGTGGCTCAGCTGGTAAAGAATCCACCTGCAATGTGGGAGACCTGGGTTCGATCCCTGGGTTGGGAAGATATCTGGAGATGGGAATTGCTACCTACTCCAGTATTCTGGCCTGGAGAATTCCATGGACTGTATAGTCCATGGGGGTTGCAAAGAGAAGGACATGACTGAGCAACTTTCACTCACTCACACACTGTAACACTTTGTAAAGGTTACTGGACCATTTGGGTGACATGTGAAGGACAGAAATTTCTTCATAAAGCAGAGGTTTCCAAATTTTGCCTGGTGGTTTTCTTTAAGCATAGTTGATTTACCATGTTAATTTTTGCTGTAAAGCAAAGTCATTCAGTTATATGTATCTATTCATTCTTTTTCATGTTCTTTTCAATTATGGTTTGTGTCAGGATATCAAATATAGTTCCCTGTGCTATACAGTAGGACCTTGTTTGTCCCTTCTATATGTAATAGTTTGCACCTGTTGCTGCTGCTAAGTCCTGTCTGACTCTGTGCAACCCCATAGATGGCAGCTCACCAGGCTCTCCCGTCCCTGGGATTCTCCAGGCAAGAACACTGGAGTGGGTTGCCATTTCCTTCTCCAGTGCATGAAAGTGAAAAGTGAAAGCGAAGTCGCTCAGTCATGTCCGGCTCTTAGTGACCCCATGGACTTCAGCCCACCAGGCTCCTCCACCCATGGGATTTTCCAGGCAAGAGTACTGGAGTGGGGTGCCATTGCCTTCTCAAGGGAACTGCTCTACAAACAGAAACTGACTCACAGATACAGAGAACAGACTTACGCCAGGAGGAAGGCATATCGGTTTCTGTTTTGTAGAGCAGTTCACTTGTGCCCTATTTTATATTCCACATATAAGTGATATCACACAGTGTTGATATTTGTCTTTCTCTTTCTGATTTACTTCACTTAGTACGATAATCTCTAGTTGCATTCATGTTTCTACAAATGGCATTATTTTGTTCTTTTTATGGCTGAGTAATATTCCATTGTATAATCCTACCACATCTTCTTTATCCATTCATCTGTCAATGAATTGGAATACACCATCACACCATGCACAAAAATAAATTCAAAATGGCTTACAAACATAAATATAAGACAAGACACCTAAAACTCCTAGAAGGGATCATGCGCAGAGTATTCTTTGACATAAATCTAACCAATGTTTTCTTAGGTCAGTCTCCCAAGGCAGTAGAAATGAAAACAAAAATAAACAAATGAATCGTAATGACGCTTACAAGCTTTTGAACAGTAAAGGAAACCAAAAGCAGACAACCTATGGAATGGGAGAAAGTATTTGCAAATGTTGAGACCAACCTGGTAACTTTCAAATTAATGCAGAGTCCTAGATTTATTCTTGTACTGTCCCTTTTTTCAATTCCTTTCAGCAGATCTGCTGTAAAGCCTGAGAATGTTTAGTTTGTTCATTTCTTTAAAGCATCTCAACTATTCAGAAGGGCTGAGAAAGACTAAATGAGATTACCAAACAGTACTTGCAATCCTAAGAGTTCATATATTAATTATTTTCCTTAAGTGAAATACTTTTATAATTGTGGTATTATATTTAGTATTTAAAAGCAACCATAAATATATACTTCAGGTATTAATGCATTTAGTTTACAAAAATAACAATATAAAATATATTGCAGTTCATATATATGTAATGATATGTTTCTTCACTCCTCAAAAATAGATTTGTTTCACTGATGTGATTTCCTTCTGTCAGTTAAGTAAAAGAATTAAAGGGTTAAGACCATGTAGAGAAGAAAAATAAAATTATCTTTAGAAGTGTCTTTGGTAATATCGCCCTAGGCAAACTGTTGGCAGAACAGCTAAGGGCAGATTTCGTACATCTGTGTGAGTGAAATCAGCTGAAGGGTGTCAAGTGCTCTTCTGAGTCACGGTAGAGTCCCTTCATGTTTATTTTCCAAACCAAGTAATAGTTTCCATTTCCATCAGCCCACACAGTCATATTATTTTCCAATCTTTGCTTTATAAATAGCTGGTTCTCACAGTAATTAACTTCTTGTTGAAAGATAATCAAATAATAAGTGCATTTCTCATACTTGGTGACTCCATGGCCAAGTAAACTTATGTGAAATGAAGAGAAACACTAAATGAGAAAAACAAACAAACAAACACAGACGTGTTCGGGTAAGTCTCCTCTGAGGAAAAGCAATATTGATTTTCATTTGTAGTGAATTAGTTTTAATGCAGATTTGTTTTACTATAACCTTACTGAATTATACACTGAGCAATTAGAAAAATGGTATATTAGTAATTATTGCAGTATGAAGACCAACATGTGCAAAAAATTATGTGAATGGAAGAGAACCTAAAAATGAGAAGTTTGTAAAATGTAAACAATTATTGAAATAAAATAAAACGTAGTAAAAACTGCATGAGGTATAGTTGAGTGCATACGAATATAAACACACTTAAATATTTTATTAAAATTTTTATTGGCTCACAATATAAGCATGACATCACTGAATGTTTTTCTAATCAACATAATAAAGAAATATTATCCTCAGTCTCACTTATTCTCAATCATTGCCAACAATGCCAAAGAATGGTCAAACGACTGCACAATTGCGCTTATCTCACACACTAGTAAAGTAATGCTTAAAATTATCCAAGCCAAGCTTCAGCAGTCTGTGAACCGTGAACTTCCAGATGTTCAAGCTGGTTTTAGAAAAGGCAGAGGAACTAGAGATGAAATTGCCAACATCCGCTGGATCATGGAAAAAGCAGGAGAGTTCCAGAAAAACATCTAATTCTGCTTTATTGACTATACCAAAGCCTTTGACTGTGTGGATCACAATAAACTGTGGAAAATTCTGAAAGAGATGGGAATACCAGACCACCTGACCTGCTTCTTGAGAAACCTGTATGCAGGTCAGGAAGTAACAATTAGAACTGGACATGGAACAACAGACTGGTTTGAAATAGGAAAAGGAGTATGTCAAGGCTGTGTATTGGAACCCTGCTTATTTAACTTATATGTAGAGTTAATCATGAGAAACGCTGGGCTGGAGGAAGCACAAGCTGGAATCAGGATTGCCGGGAGAAATATCAATAACCTCAGACATGCAGATGACACCACCCTTATGGCAGAAAGGGAAGAAGAACTAAAGAGCCTCTTGATGAAGGTGAAAGAGGAGGTTGAAAAAGCTGGCTTAAAGCTCAACATTCAGAAAACTAAGATCATGGCCTTCAGTCCCATCACTTCATGGCAAATAGATGGGGAAACAGTGGAAACAGTGATTGACTTTATTTTTCTGGGCTCCAAAATCACTGCAGATGGTGACTGCAGCCATGAAATTAAAAGACGCTTGCTCCTTGGAAGGAAAGTTATGACCAGCCTCAGTTCAGTTCAGTTCAGTCGCTCAGTCTTGTCTGACTCCTTGCGATCCCATGAACCGCAGCACGTCAGGCCTCCCTGTCCATCACCAACTCCCGGAGTTCACCCAAACTCATGTCCATCGAGTCGGTGATACCTTCCAGCCATCTCATCCTCTGTCGTCCCCTTCTCCTCCTGCCCCCAATCCCTCCCAGCATCAGAGTCTTTTCCAATGAGTCAACTCTTCGCATGAGGTGGCCAAAGTATTGGAGTTTCAGCTTTAGCATCAGTCCTTCCAAAGAACACCCAGGACTGATCTCCTTTAGAATGGACTGGTTGGATCTCCTTGCAGTCCAAGGGACTCTCAAGAGTCTTCTCCAACACCACAGTTCAAAAGCATCAGTTCTTCTTCACAGTCCAACTCTCACATCCATACATGACCACTGGAAAGAGCATAGCCTTGACTAGATGGCTCTTCGTTGGCAAAGTAGTGTCTCTGCTTTTGAATATGCTATCTAGGTTGGTCATAATTTTCCTTCCAAGGAGTAAGCATCTTTTAATTTCATGGCTGCAGTCACCATCTGCAGTGATTTTTGAGCCCAGAAAAATAAAGTCTGACACTGTTTCCCCAGTTTCCCCATATATTTGCCATGAAGTGATGGTACCAGATGCCATGATCTTCGTTTTCTGAATGTTGAGCTTTACACCAACTTTTTCACTCTCCTCTTTCACTTTCATCAAGAGGCTTTTTAGTTCCTCTTCACTTTCTGCCATAAGGGTGGCATCGTCTGTATATCTGAGGTTATTGATATTTCTCCCGCAATCTTGATTCCAGCTTGTGCTTCTTCCAGCCCAGTGTTTCTCATGATGTACTCTGCATAGAAGTTAAATAAGCAGGGTGTCAATATACAGCCTTGACGTACTCCTTTTCCTATTTGGAACCAGTCTGTTGTTCCATGTCCAGTTCTAACTGTTGCTTCCTGACCTGCATATAGGTTTCTCAAGAGGCAGGTCAGGTGGTCTGGTATTCCCATCTCTTTCAGAATTTCCCACAATTTATTGTGATCCACACAGTCAAAGGCTTTGGCATAGTCAATAAAGCAGAAATAGATGTTTTTCTGGAACTCTCTTGCTTTTTCCATGATCCAGCAGATGTTGGCAATCTGATCTCTGGTTCCTCTGCCTTTTCTAAAACCAGCTTGAACATCTGGAAGTTCACACTTTGCGTATTGCTGAAGACCGACCAGCCTAGACAGCATATTAAAAAGCAGAGACATTGCCAACAAAGATCCGTCTAGTCAAGGCTGTGGTTTTTGCAGTGGTTATGTATGGATTTGAGAGTTAGACTATAAGGAAGGCTGAGCGCCGAAGAATAGATGCTTTTGAACTGTGGTGTTGGAGAAGACTCTTGAGAGTTTCTTGGACTGCAAGTTGGTCCAACCAGTCCATCCTAAATTAGATCAGTCCTGGGTGTTCTTTGGAGGGATTGATGTTGAAGGTGAAGCTCCAGTATTTTGGCCACCTGATGAGAAGAGCTGACTCATTTGAAAAGACCCTGATGCTCTGAGGAATTGAGGGCAGGAGGAGAAGTGGATGATAGAGGATGAGATGGTTGGATGGCATCACCAACTCGATGAACGTGGGTTTGGGTGAACTCCAGGAGTTGGTGATGGACAGGGAGGCCTGGCGTGCTGCGGTTCATGGGGTCGCAAAGAGTTGGACAGGACTCAGAGACTGAACTGAACTGAACTGACTGTCAACTTTCTGGAACCTTAGCTTCCATTTTTTTATTCTATGGTATTTATTGGCAAACGTTATTTCAGTCATAATACCCATCTAATACATAATCCCTCTATCAACTGACATTATAACATTTTCCATATTATTACCTATAAAAATAATTACAAATTATTGTGCAACATTTTATTAGATGACATGATGTAGTTCGTTATTTTTTCACAATTACATATGGCTAACTGTCAGGTTTTACTATTATATATGGGACTGTTTTGTGGTCTATGCTGCTGCTGCTGCTAAGTCGCTTCAGTTGTGTCCGACTCCCTATAATCCCATAGACAGCAGCCCACCAGGCTCCTCTGTCCCTGGGATTCTCCAGGCAAGACTACTGGAGCGGGCTGCCATTTATCCCTAGGATATTACCATATTTTGGACTATTTGCTTACAGTGTTGCCAGAAGGATAGGTAAACATTCAGTTCGAAAACTTATTATTTGGTGCTCATTTCTTTAATGTTATGGAAAATGATGCTTCACTGTTTCTCAGGTTTTTGCAAAATGCAAGTTATTGGGTTTAGAAGAACTTAGTGTTGAAAATTTATTTCATATGTGGAGAATGCATTTTTATTTGTCTTGTATAAAATTTCTTTGGGTGTACTCTTCCTTTTTTTATAATAGGAATTTTAGTATTTTTTCTGATCATTTATATAATCTCTTTATAAAATAACTTTTTATTTCTTATAACTGCAAAATATTATGCCTCTTTATTCTTATTTTTATTCATGTATTTAAGATTTTACTTTTATTATTTAATCTTTCTATATTTTCTTGCTGGTGTGTATAACTTAAGACAAATTCATTGATATATCAGAATTTATATATAAATTTACAAATTTTATATAGATTATAAACGTTTCATTAGCTCTTTCTACCCATTATATTTAGTTTTATAAGTCACATCTCCAGAGCACCAAAAGTTAGTGGAACTAATTTAGTCAGTGAGGAAAGCTCTTCCTTGTGGGGAAGCACCTTTATCAAAGCATTTGGATCAAAGCTGGCTTTGAGTCTCAGAGAAAGCAATTAGATTAAAAGAAAATTAGGATGTTGGCTCACAGTATGAGCATGTGAAGCATAATTCTTGTTGATTCAAAGTTTTTAATCTTCTATCACTGGGTATCAAATATGTCATATAAGAAAAATAATTTCAGCTTTGTTTACAACTTGCTAAGTTTGGTCACTATTCCTTATCAACAAAAGTTAAGTTCTTCTCTTCGGAAAATAAAGTTGTTTTAGAGTCGTTAAACACACATACATGCATATATCAGACTTTATCCATGATAAGTTTATATGCTATCAATGTCTTATACTTTGGTCTACTGTGCCTATCTTGGCTCTTGCTATGTGCAGAATTTAAAATTGTACGATGTGAATGGTTGGATTTCCTGCAGTAGAATGTGAGAAGTCGTTAAGCATGTCTTCATAATACCTTTAGGAGTGCAAAAAGGCTTGCCTACGAGTTGAAAAAGAAATAGAAAGAAAAAGATATGCTCTTGAAAGAACAGGCAAACACAGCTCAATGAGCACTGAAAATCAATGAAGTAAATCTGGTCTGTCCCTGAAAATGAACAAGGTGAAAATGGACCATTTTTTGCCTTCATTGATTTTCACTGCTCATTGAATTGTGTTCGCCTGTTTTTTAGTTGTGCTCTTTCTCTTATTTTCTTTTTTCAGCTTTACTTTTGTGTTTTATTTCAAACTGTGATTGTTCTGAGATAGGCTTTGATGGAGGAATTTTAGCTCAATAAGACCATTTTTGCTTACTTGAATTTATCTAGATATTATCCTTACTTTTCATACTTTTTTAGTGGTATTTTTCTGAAGAATCTTCTGTAAATATTTTCTTTATTTTGATATGTCAGATTTTTATGGGTGAAAACTATTCCTATAAAATTGAAAGTGAAAAATAAAATTATTTTAATTTATTATAGGGTAACCATTTCAGAGAAGGCAATGGCACCCCACTCCAGTACTCTTGCCTGGAAAATCCATGGACGGAGGAGCCTGGTGGGCTGCAGTCCATGGGGTCACTAAGAGTCGCACATGACTGAGCAACTTCACTTTCACTTTTCACTTTCATGTATTGGAGAAGGAAATGGCAACCCACTGCAGTGTTCTTGCCTGGAGAATCCCAGGGACGGGGGAGCCTG
Organism: Bos taurus; assembly: GCF_002263795.3. Lineage (NCBI taxonomy): Eukaryota > Metazoa > Chordata > Mammalia > Artiodactyla > Bovidae > Bos > Bos taurus. The sequence goes on along the minus strand of NC_037333.1, from coordinate 32,202,241 downwards.
GTGGGCTGCTGTCTATGGGGTCGCACAGAGTTGGACACGACTGAAGCGACTTAGCAGCAGCAGCAGCAGCAGCAGCAGCAGGGTAACCATTTAAATGGAGAAGGCAATGGCACCCCACTCCAGTACTCTTGCCTGGAAAATCCATGGACGGAGGAGCCTGGTAGGCTGCAGTCCATGGGGTCGCTAAGAGTCAGACAGGACTGAAGGACTTCACTTTCACTTTTCACTTCCATGCATTGGAGAAGGAAATGGCAACCCACTCCAGTGTTCTTGCCTGGAGAATCGCAGGGATGGGGGAGCCTGGTGGGCTGCTGTCAATGTGGTCGCAGAGAGTTGGACACGACTGAAGCGACTTAGCAGCAGCAGCAGCAACCATTTAAATAAGGAATGTTACTATTGAATCCACATATAAAAAACCTGCTACAAGCATATGTTCGGCACCATATATGCAATACACTTTTGTAACTGCCTAGTATTGTAATTTATATAGGTGCAGTTCAAGGAATTCTGAATTTGCAAGTTCTGATTTTTTAGAATTAGAAAGATGGATTTGGACTAAAGTGACTCACATTATTTTGAGATTGGCAAAATGTATAGTAGTCCAGATCACAGCACTCCTAGCTTATTAATGAATAAATATTTGAGTCAGATTTATGAATTCTGGGTATGTCATAAAAACAGAATCTTCTAAGTATTAGTGATATTCATTATGTCATCAGTATTTGTCTAGGTTCACTCTGGATTTAGGAGGAATTCATCTAGAGATTTGAAGGCAGGGAAATTGGAGGGCAATATTTTCAAGGATAAAACTGAGGGAAATAAATTATTTGACCACTAGGCATTTACAGTTTTTTAAAGTATATAAATCATTTGCTACGTATAGACAGATACATGCAATAGAATTGTAATATGGTGCAGTCACTTCCTGATTTTTTATGGATGTACTCAGGGTAGAAATAATAAATTATGTTAAAATATAGAGTTTGATAAATGCATAATAAAAGTAGAGGCAGATCCTATCCATGTTATGAAGAGAAGAAATCCATTCAGAAAATTTATGTCCTACACAGGAGTTCAACTTTGATTTCAGGCTTAAATGGTAGCTTTTATTGGCAATCTGGAACGTTCTTGGCTGAGAAAAGACAGAGTTAGTTCACAGAAACTAGGGTATTGAAGAGTATTTTCTCAGAATAATTTTATTTGGCCCAAATGTAAGAATAGCCCAGATATATAAGAATTTATTTTAAAGTGAACTTAGAAAATTAGGCATTGGAAGGGTGTAGAAAGATGAGTTGGAGGTGTCTGGACTTTAATATAAACAGAGATGAAACACTAAGGCAAAGCCAGGATTAGACTATCTTGTATTCTACTTACTTAGTTGTAACCATGTTTTTCTATGAATGTGAGTTGTCTGCTAATCATATTTGAATTTCTTTATATTCATTCAGTCAGTCCTCATTCAGTTCATTATCCACTCATAACTATTATAAGACATAAGGACCCAGTAGTACAAAAGATATGTTCAGTCTCCTGTCATGGAACTTACACTAATCGAAAGATACTTTTATATATATTTGGCTATAAACATAGATGCCCTAAATGTGAATGTTTAAAGCACATCTGGAAATGTTCTCTATTAGTAGTATCAACATTGCCTAACTATCATACTTTGGTTAACAAATTTATCAAGAGTAAATTAACTATTGTCCCCTCCGACTATTAATGCAGGCTTTAAGAAGGGTTCTGTGTGATTTTAAGCATAAAAATGAGAGTTATACACATAAGTGACTTCCCTGGTGACTCAGTCGGTAAAGAATCCGCCAGCAATGCAGGAGATTGGAGTTTGATCATGGATTGGGAAGATCCCCTGGAGAAGGGAATGGCTACTCATTCCAGTATTCTTGCCTGGACACTTCTTTAGATAGAGAAACCTGGCAGGCTACAGTCCATGGGGCCACAAAGAATCAGATATGACTGAATGACTATCACTTTCACTTTTCAGTTTCCACATATAAGTAGAGTGTGTGAGAAACACATATATGAAGTAAATAAGCATGCCATGTTTTGTAAGTTGTCACCTACCACATTCATGAGCAGTTTACAGAGCTGCATTTATACATATCTATTCATCTTTTTATCTACATATGAATATGTGATATATGTAAGTAAGCATACATGCATGCTTAGTTGCTCAGTCATGCCCAACTCTTTGCAACCGCATGGACTATAGCCCGCCAGGCTCCTCTGTCCATGTAATTTTCTAGGCCTTTGTTTTTTTTTTTTTTTTTGCCATTTCCTACCCCAGGGGATCTTCCCAACCTGGGATCAAACCTGTCTCTTGTGTCTCCTGCAGGTGCATTGGCAGGCACGTTCTTTACACTGTGCCACCTCAGAAGCCTGTGAGTGTATGTGCATGTGTGCAAAGTCACTTCAGTTGTGTCTAACTGTTTGTGACCCTGTTGACTGTTGCCTGCCAGGCTCCTCTGTCTATGGAATTCTCCAGGCAAGAATGCTAGAGTGGGTTGCCATGCCCTCCTCCAAGGGATTTTTCTGACCCAGGGATTGAAACTGTGTCTTTTATATCTCCTGCATTGGCTGGAGGGTTTTTTACCACTAGCGCCACCTGGGAAGGCCCCATATGTGAGTATATATACATGGATATTGTTCTCTAAAATGCAAATGCCATATTCTAATTACTTATGCAAGAGATTTATTGGGGAAATGTCTGTAAGGGAAAAAGGGAAAGAATCCAGAAGAGGCAGGGAGAATTATTAGACAGTGATGCAGGTATGATCCCTGTGAACGAAGATGGGAAAGATGGAGAGAAGGAAGAAAGGTTGGATTAATAGTCTTGGATTTAACAATGTTCTTAGAAAATTTCAACCAGGCCAGTCAGGAGTCCTTGTACCAAAGTTGCTTGTCAGAAGGAGCCTTATTTCTTTCAGAAATTAGTCTGACTTAGTGATCCTGTCCTGCTCAATCATTAGCTAAGAATAATCCATGAGTAACAAGGCCTTAGCAATAATGCAGTGGTCGATTATAGCTCACTGCAGTTGGGGCTGTTGGTCAATTATGGTATGAACAGAAGGAATGTTGAGACATACATTTTCATGGATAGCACAAAATACAGCGGAGTGAGTATAAAGAGCAGGCAGAATTGGCACTAAACACAGTAATAAGTTTAGTCAGAATTGTACATGTTTCTTGATGTAATTTTTTTGAAACTTTAGGAAACTAAATGTTGATTCTCCACAGAAATACAGTAAAGTGCATCAAGAGCATAGCTAAAAACATATTGTTTGTCTCTGAAATACATTATGTGAATCTTGTTGTTGTTTAGTTGCTAAGTTGTGTCAGACTCTTTGCGATCCTGTGGACTGCAGTATACCAGGCTTCCGTGTTCTGTCCTATCTCCTGGAGGAGTTTGCTGAATGTGAATCTTATGTATAAACAAATGCTGTAGTTACATGTAGCATGGGGGGCATTCACATCTGTACTTCTTCATTGTGTCTGGAGCAGTTTTCAAATATTCAAATTTCTGTGTTACCCAAACTTACTAAACACAACACTATGGTATTAAAAATAAATCCTTTCTAAAATGTTGAGTTTTAAATGTCATTTAATATATTTTCCTAAATGGTTGAGACTCTACTATGCTTCTAACCAATATTTGACAGCTTCATGATTACAGAATGAAAATTAGTGTGGCCTTTTATACTACTTTAATATGTATTAATTAAAACAATTTTAAGTGAAATTACTTCTCAGATTTCTCATTGAAACAATTAGAAAAAGCCTAATAAAGCTCATTTCTTTGAAGGACCTGGAATTTATATGAAGGAAAAAATAATGTCTCATTTTAAAAATTTGGAGTAATATTTTAATTCATTGATTCAGTTAGAATTCATTGAGTTTTACAGGCAAAATACTTCTCATCTACTAACTTTTAGGTGAATAACAGAAACATTTTCCTGCTCTTTTAAAACTTGTATCCCAATATTATTTAAATCAAAGAACTTATTTTCCAACATTCTTAAATTCCTCAAGCAGACAGAATTAATTATTTGAAAGGACAAAAATGGTATGGACCTAACAAAAGCAGAAGATATTAATAAGAGGTGGCAAGAATACACAGAAGAACTGTACAAAAAAGATCTTCATGACCCAGATAATCACGATGGTGTGATCACTCACCTAGAGCCAGATATCCAGGAATGTGAAGTCACGTGGGCCTTAGAAAGCATCACTAGGAACAAAGCTAGTGGAGGTGATGGAATTCCAGTGGAGCTATTTCAAATCCTGAAAGATGATGCTGTGAAAGTGCTGCACTCAATATGCCAGCAAATTTGGAAATCTCAGCAGTGGCCACAGGACTGGAAAAGGTCAGTTTTCATTCCAATCCCAAAGAAAGGCAATGCCAAAGAATGCTCAAACTACTGCACAATTGCACTCATCTCACACACTAGTAAAGTAATGCTCAAAATTCTCCAAGCCAGGCTTCAGCAATACATGAATCGTGAACTTCCTGATGTTCAAGCTGGTTTTAGAAAGGGCAGAGGAACCAGAAATCAAATTGCCAACATCTGCTGGATCATCGAAAAAACAAGAGAGTTCCAGAAAAACATCTATTTCTGCTTTATTGACTATGCCAAAGCCTTTGAATGTGTGGATCACAATAAACTGTGGAAAATTCTGAAAGAGGTGGGAAACCAGACCACCTGACCTGCCTCTTGAGAAATCTGGATGCAGGTCAGGAAGCAACAGTTAGAACAGGACATGGAAGAACAGAGTGGTTCCAAATAGGAAAAGGAGTACGTCAAGGCTGTATATTGTCACCCTGCTTATTTAACTTCTATGCAGAGTACATCATGAGAAACGCTGAGCTAGAGGAAGCACAAGCTGGAATCAAGATTGCTGGGAGAAATATCAATAACCTCAGATATGCAGATGACACCACCCTTATGGCAGAAAGTGAAGAGGAACTAAAGAGCCTCTTGATGAAAGTGAAAGAGGAGAGTTGGCGTAAAGCTCAACATTCAGAAAACGAAGATCATGGCATCTGGTCCCATCACTTCATGGGAAATAGATGGGGAGACAGTGGGAACAGTGTCAGACTTTATTTTTTTGGGCTCCAAAATCACTGCAGATGATGACTACAACCATGAAATTAAAAGACGCTTACTCCTTGGAAGGAAAGTTATGACCAACCTAGACAGCATATTGAAAAGCAGAGACATGACTTTGCCAATAAAGGTCCGTCTAGTCAAGGCTATGGTTTTTCCAGGATGTGAGAGTTGGGCTGTGAAGAAAGCTGAGTGCCGAAGAATTGATGCTCTTGAACTGTGGTGTTGGAGAAGACTCTTGAGAGTCCCTTGGACTGCAAGGAGATCCAACCAGTCCATTCTGAAGGAGATCAGCCCTGGGATTTCTTTGGAAGGAATGATGCTAAAGCTGAAACTCCAGTACTTTGGCCACCTCATGTGAAGAGTTGACTCATTGGAAAAGACTCTGATGCTGGGAGGTATTGAGGGGCAGGAGGAGAAGGGGACGACAGAGGATGAGATGGCTGGATGGCATCACTGACTCGATGGACGTGAGTCTGAGTCAACTCCGGGAGTTGGTGATGGACAAGGAGGCCTGGCGTGCTGCGATTCATGGGGTCACAAAGAGTTGGACACGACTGAGTGACTGAACTGAACTGAACTGAAGGAAGCATGTAGGAAGGAAAAGTACAGTATGTCAGAAAGCATATATAATTCAAAAACTTGATGTAGTGTTGAGCCAGGGGAGCTGTTCTTGAGGGAGTGCTATTGGAGAAGAAATCTGGAGAATGAGGAGACAGCAGAAAAGGAAGTGTTGCAGGAAGAGGTGTTCCAGTGAGAGGGAAGAGGAAAATCTAAGAAAACCTTTGAGGAAGTGAGGAAGACCACTGTGAATGGGACTCTGCAAGCTGGCATTAATGACATGGGAAGTGAGGCTGGAGAGAGGGTTAGAGGTTCTCTGTGCCTACGACTCTTTGCAAACGTATGAACAGTAGTTCACCACGCTCCTATGTCCATGGGCTTCTCCAGGCAAGAATACTAGAGTGGGTTGCCATGTCCTCCTCTAGAGGATTTCCCCAACCCAGGGATTGAATCTGTATCTCCTGAGTCTCTTGAATTGGTAGGTGGATTCTTTACCACTGAGCCACCGGGGAAGTCCAATGTGGGGCAGGGGGAATGGTCTCTGAAGGTGTCCTAATGTAACTAGTTAAGAATAATCTTCAGGTGGGTGTCATTCTACTTTGGGAGCCTTAATAAACTTGTCACTTTTTGATGCCAGAATGTAATAGTAAATTATACTCTTTTATCTTGCCGTGATCTTTTGATTGAATCACAGAGATTCTTATTTTCAACCAAAGACAAATTGCTGCCACCTCATGCATTTAAAAAATAATCTTAATGAGCAGTTTTTCAAAGATTGTATCCTTTTTGTAGGTTGCTTATCTTACTTATTTGGAAATTATTTGCATTAGTTGGTAGATGATGCGTCAGAAATTTAGAACTTTCTCTCATCTTTCCGAGTTCCTAAATTATATTGCAATGGAAAGTTTTATTTCTAAAAGTGCTAAAGGTGTTTCTCAATGGAAGCATTAAAATGAACTTTTTTTGGCAGGTCTCCCAGAAAGAAATCATCTCTCTAGCATTTTTGGAAATGAGTATGGAAAAATTATAAATAATCTAAAATAAACTCACATTAGAGGCTTATATGAAATATTATGCAGCATGTATTGAGAACCACATTTTCTTCCTTTATACCTTTAGGATTTTTTGGTTCTATAAGAATGGGAAAATTTCCCATGAGAAATTTGGCATTAACATTGAATTCTACACTGAAAAATCTTGAGAAGTCATATATCATCTTGGAATCTATTTTTTAAAAAACAATTTTAATTGGAGGATAATTGCTTTACAATGTTGTGTTGGTTTCTGCTACGCAACAATGCAAACCAGCCGTATATCTCCCCTTCCTCTTGAACCTCCCTCCCACCCACACTCCCATCTTGCCCCTCTAGGTCATTGCAGAGCACACGGGGGGTCCCCATGTTAATATAGAGGCTTCCTGCTAGCTGTCTATTTTACATGTGTTAATATATATGTCAGTTCTACTCTCTCAGTTCATCCCACCCTCTCCTTCCCTCACTTAGTTCACAAGTCCATTCTCTACATCTGCATCTTTATTCCTGCCCTGCACATACTTCATTGGTACTATTTTTTGAGATTCCATATATATGCATTAATATATGATATTTGTTTTTCTCTTCTTGTCTTACTTTGCTCTGTATAACAGACTCTAGGTTCATCCACCTCAGTTCAACTTTGAAATCTATTTTTATAGTAAGACCTAATAAATGGGCAGATAGTAGAGTTTGATTAGATCTTTTTTCCCACACCACATTAAAAATTACAATATTGGTATCTACTGAATACATTAGGTAGGGGAGAAGATGAAATTCTGATGAAAATGTTGGAGATCTCCAAAAGCTACAATACATTAATGAAACAGAAAAGGTGTGTGTGATGTGATTCTAAAGGAAAGTATCTAATTTGTGAGTCACTTTTGGAATCTGTCATAAACTAACACTTATACCTTACGTGTGGAATAACAATTTGTAAATTACATGGATATGTAAAATGCTGTACTTTAATAGGGAATTGTTGTTGTTCAGTTGCTAAATCACGTCTGACTCTGAGACCCCCATGGACTGCAGCATGCCAGGCCTCCCTGTCTTTCACCATCTCCCCGAGTTTTGCTCAAATTCATTTCCATTGAGTTGCTGATGCCATCCAACCATCTCATCCTCTGTCACCCACATCTTCTCCTACCCAAAATCTTTCCTAGCATCAAGGTCTTCTCTAATAAGTTGACTCTTGGCATGAGGTGGCCAAGGTATTGCAGATTCAGCTTCAGCATCAAGTCTTTCCAATGAATATTCAGGGTTCACTTCCTTTAGGATTGACTGGTTTGATCTCCTTGCTATTCAGGGGGCTCTCAAGAGTTCCTTGCCATTTCCTTCTCCAATGCATGAAAGTGAGAAGTGAAACTGAAGTCACTCGGTCGTGTCCGACTCTTTGCGACCCCATGGACTGCAGCCTACCAGGCTCCTCCATCCATGGGATTTTCCAGGCAAGAGTACTGGAGTAGGTTGCCATTGTGTTCTTGCCTGGAGAATCCCAGGGACGGCAGAGGCCAGTGGCCTGCCATCTATGGGGTCGCACAGAGTCGGACACGACTAAAGTGACTTAGCAGCAGCAAGAGTTCCTTGAGAGACTCTCCAGCACCACAGTTCAAAAGCAGTTCTTTGGCACTCGGCCTTCTTTATGGATCAGCTCTCACATCCCTACATGACTACTGGAAAAACCATAGCTTTGACTAGATGTTTGAATGGATGCTTGTCAGCAAAATGATGTCTTTGCTTTTTAATATGCTGTCTAGGTTTGTCATAGTTTTTCTTCTAAGGAGCAAGTGTCTTTTAATTTCATGGTTTCACTCACCATCTACAGATTTTGGAGCCCAGAAAATAAAGTCTGTCACACTTTCCATTTTTTCCTTATTTGCCATGAAGTGATGCTTAGTTTTTTGAATGTTGAGTCTTAATACATTTTCCATTTTTCCATCTCTGTCCTGGCTTCTTATGATAACTCCCTAAGCAATCATCTGATTCCTTGTATCTCCCTATTATCTAAATTATGCACATAGGTATTGTTCTTTTAAAATCATAGGTATGTTAGGCAAGATTTGCCTAACATCCCATAATAATTCTCTTCTTCATTATGTGGTAGGTGTTAATACATCTTGCCTATTTTTTAGGCATGTGTTTACAAAATAATGTTTTATTGGATAATCTTTACATATTTCATTGTGTATTGAGACTTTCATCAATTTTCAAGTTTGTGAACAATGATTGGCATTTAAGATGATAATATTTCATAAGTATTGTAGTTAAAATTATGACATATCTGAAGACTTACACTAGTTTGCTCAGATAGTTATAAACATACATTTATGCATACAAGCACAAGCACACTTTTTGTACTCATTTCTGCTTTCTAGTTATGGAGGTAGAATAGAATTTGATCTTGTGGAGCTTCCTAATGAACTCAGGGAGGAGTATGTTAAGTATCTATCAAGCCAGGTCACATAATGTTAATAAGGTAGTAAATAATATTTTTAAATAAAATATTTAACAGATATACTTGTCACTTAAGGTCCAAGAAGTTTGAAATGAGAAACAATTCCATATACCCTCTAGATACCTTTTTTCCTAAGGTGTCAAATACTCTTTTCAGTATAGATGATCATATAGCTACTTCCTATAAAACTGAATTCTTTATGAATATTGGTGATCATGTACTTTATATTCTCTAAGAAATATATAACTCTAAACCTTTGTTTTCTTCCTGATCTCTGACACATACTTTCTATAGGAAGTTTTTGAGGTTGTTTTTCATATCAATACCTTAAAAATTTAAATCCAATTATATCAAATACTAATTATGCACTAGTCTCTTCTCTGAGTGCTTTATCTGGGTGCTTTATGCTAGATATCTTGTATCTCCTTTTGAATTCCAAGGGCGCTATGGAATGAAGGACTGTGTGTGGTGGGGTTTGTTTTTTGTTTTTTTTTTAGGTTTGACATATGGTCACAGTGTAAACTGTAAGTTAATATTCATGCATCCTTTTCAAAACATTAGAGCAGATTTGATACAAGGATTATTTTCTAAGGTGAGTACATTCTTAAGCTAAATTGGCAGAGAATATGTAGGTATTATTCCCAAGGAGGAGCTTCATTGACTTGGAAATGTCTATTATAACTCCCTGGTGGTGATGTTTTTACCATACCAATAAGATTATATGTTTCATCTTATATAGCTGAAATTTTTGTCCTATAGAATGCATGGCAATCTCTGTAGAAATAAAATGCACTATATTCAACTATTAATAAACATTGCTCCAACATATAGCACTTTAATTTATGAACACATACTTCATTTAGGGCTGCTAGGCAGGGATTTTGCAACACAAAGTAAACATATTTTTGTTTTTCCCTTGGAAAAGTCAATATATATATATATATATATACACACACACACAATTACCACTCAGGATACTCACATCACCGTAATAAATTGTACTTATGACCAATGTCAAAGACAGTGATTGCCTACTTATCACTGTCTGGCAAGGGCATACCTAACCTTTGATTGTGTTATACTCAAGCAGGGCTCTTGACCAGCTTTATCACAAAGTCTGCTATTAGGCATAAGTAGTGGGAATGAGTCAACTTCAGTGCAACTGTGTCCTTTTGCATAGGACACATGATAAATTAGAAAGGGTGTGGTTGCTGATTTTTTTCCCCAACAACCATTAACTGGAAGCAAAAATATATTTTGGTTCAATAATAAAGTTAAAGTTTTTAATTTGTGGCGAAGGTTCACCATTCAACACCAAAATATTTTTGTCTTATTTTCTGAAAACTCAAGAAATGGAATTGGCTAAAGATAAGAAAAATAGCTTTTTACTTGTGGACATGATATTCTTTATAAATTAAAGCCTTCCCTGACCAAAAATGTATTCATAAAATGGTTATTTTCTAGTAATTTGAGTTAAATCATTAAATTACCTTGCTTTAAGTAAAATATGTAAATACCTCCCCATAGTACAGACCTAAATTCATCTCAGTGTATCATTGTGGTCTTACAAACAGATAAAACCAGTGAGACTCAGTGTGCGGATACATACAACTACTCAAGTATATTGTGAATGTCTGACAAAACTGTTTTCTACTGAGGCCCGTAAAGACCAGAAAAAGTAGATACACTCTTACTTTGGGAGCACAGTTTTCTCTGGTTCAAATTTGGACAGGTTTTACTACAATTTCCATGCAAATCTATATGTATATAAGAGATAGAAGTAAATTTATTGCATTATAAAATAAGCCATGTAATACAAATTTTTATAAAATAGCTTGATGCTTTATAATATCTCAATCAGTTGTTAAAGGCTAGTATTACATGGTTCATTTTTATTTTTATTTTATTGAGAACTAATCGACATACATCACTGTATAAGTTTAAGGTATACATAGCATGATGGTTTGGTTTATTAAATTGTGAAATGATTACACAACAGGTTCAGCTAAGATCCATATTTCTCTTGTGATGAGGACTGTGAGGGCTTATTCTCTGTTTTGTTTAAGAAATTATGTTTAGAGACTGAAACTGTCCTTGCCAAAAGTTGATTTAACACAGGTACACTGTGTTATAACATTTCACAAGCTTGTAGCACACAAGATAATGATTCTTAATAAACCCAAACTGTGATAGATTAATCACACTATTGATCCAGGCAAAGGAGAGATTAAAAGATACAAAATCCAAATTTAGTTGAGGTGTTCCTTTCTATGAGGTGGTTCTCAGAAGAGTTGGCAGAGCTAATTAAGAGCTGATGTTCAGCTGCCATTGTAAATAGAGTGTCCTTTGTTGGTAGAACAAAATGCTAGCAAAGAAGGTGCCAGTGTTGGTGTGCAAGATGATCTCCTTCTGGGGGCACTGCATGATTTTCACCACTGCTAGCAAAAAGTAGCAGTGCTCTTAACAGAGCAGGAGCTAATGTTCTAAAGTCATTGGAGAGCTATTTAGATCAGCAAAGAGTAGCCTTGTCCAAACTGAACACTCTCAGTAAAGTCCTCAGGAATTCCTGATATTCAAAGCTTAAAGCTAGAGCTTAAAACTGTGACATCTATTGTGTCATAGTTGCTTCTCCATATGTTTATATTGATAAGCATTCAGTGCGTATGTACTCAGTCCCTTGTCATGTCTGACTCTTTGCCACCCTATGGAATGTAGCCACCAGGCTCCTCTGTCCATGGAATTCTCTAGGCAAGAATACTGGAGTGTGCTGCCATGCCCATCCCCAGGGTATCTTCCTGATTCAGGGATTGAACCAACAACTGCTGCGTCTCCTGCCTTGCAGGAAGATTCTTTACTGCTGAGCCCCTGGAGAATCCCAAGCATTCAGTTGAACAATAATTTTACTGGCATCATCCTGACATGGCCTCTCCAGTGTAAAACAAAAAATTCACCTGTAGGTCAAAACAACGTCGCCTAAGCCATAAACAGGTGAATTTGAGATTATAATAAACTAATACATAACAACCGACCCTGTGATTTCAAGTAACTCACACACTAATTAATCTGAAGGGCCTAATGCCCAATGCCCTGTACAAATCTAAGTTCACAAAAATATCAGTTCACCCTGTGAATCACCATGTGATTCTACATTGCTTACAATCTAATTTTCCTTTAATTTAATCCCCCATAGTTTTGTTACTGCATGCTGTGTTGAATAAATTCCTGATATTAATAGCAAAATCATGATCAAGAGTTATGTAATATGGTGTCAGATCCAGTCACACACACAAAAAATCCCAACAATTAAATTTTTTAAACTACTCAGCTAAACTTCCTTGACAGTTGCATTTCCATGTAAAAGTCATTTTTATAAAGCTCCTAGGGTTATAAGCTTGCCTAGCACTCACTATTAAGCATGTATATGTTCAATTGCCATGATATCATTATGTAGAGAATGCATGTTTCTGTTCTCTTTTCAATTCTTGAAGAGTCATTTTAACTTTAATATCTTCCAGATGTTCTTTTACTTATCTTAATTTTTTAAGTGTATAAGTTATTAGGTTAATTTTAGGAACCTCAAAATGAAATATTTCTCTGGTTATTTTAATTGTTCCTTCATCTTCGTTTAAACTCAGATACGTATCTTTTCCTTTTGTTATCACATTCATTATTTCTTCCATATTTAGACATCCCATTATGGTCTGTTCCTTATTTTATCTTTGACTTCAATTGGATAGGTTAAGATTTGACACAGAGAATACTGTCATGGTCCAGTTTCCCATATTATAGCTTCAGGAGGAATCAAGATCATAATCATGTGTGGTTGCTGTTGTTCAGTCACTCAGTCATGTTCAACTCTTTGCAACCCCATGGGCTGCAGCACACCAGGCCTCCCTGTTCTTTCCCATCTTCTGGAGCTTGCTCAAACTCATGTCGATTGAGTCAGTCATGCCATCCAACCTCTCATCCTCTGCTGTCCCCTTCTCCTCCTGCCTTCAATCTTGCCCAGCATCAGGGTCTTTTTCAATAATCGGCTCTTCTCATTAGGTGGCCAAAATATTGGAGCTTCAGCTTCAGCATCAGTCCTTCCACTGGGTACTTGTATGAGAAGTAGATCCAAAGGACTAGCAGTGATAGAGGTATTTTGGTTCTGATTTACCAACATACCCTATTAATATATTATTTTCTTTAATATGGTGTAGTATGCTTATTCCTTTAGTCACCAATAGATTTTATTAGTGGCAGATGCTATAATTTCTGTAGTACCATATGTATATCTCAATGATCTATATATGTATGTATATATCATGATTTTTGATTAATACTTTTATTTTTTTCTAATATGGATTTTGGGATATTGATAGTGCTTATTCTTATTGCTGGGTATCTCGAATATTAATTCAATAGGAGTTTTTTCATCCCTTCTGTATCTGTAGTTTAGAGTTCTTACTGCCTCCCAGAGTGCTTTAGTCCAAGCGTTTATATCTAGATTGCTAGTAATCAACCTAAGATTTGCTTGGGCAAGTCATCTTACCTTTCAATTCATCCAGAAGCAATTGGGTTGTAACATAAGTGAAAGTTCTACATTGTGCTCTGTTTCAATATTTTTTTTTTTCTTTTTCTTTTTAATATTTTTAAATTGAAGGATAATTGCTTTACATAATCTTGTTGTTTTCTGTCAAACCTCAGCATGAATCAGCCATAGGTATCCATGTATACGCTCCCTTTTGAACCTCCCTCCCATCTCTCCCCCGATCCCACCCCTCTAGGTTGATACAGAGCCCCTGTTTGAGTTTCCTGAGCCATACAGCAAATTCCCCTTGGCTATCTCTTTTACATATGGTAATGTAAGTTTCCATGTTACTCTTTCCATACGTCTCACCCTCTCCTCCCCTCTCCCCATGTCCATGTCTATTCTCTATGTCTGTTTCTCCATTGCTGCCCTGTAAATAAATTCTTCAGTACCATTCTTCTAGATTCCATATATATGTGTTAGAATATGATATTTAACTTTCTCTTTCTGACTCACTTCACTCTGTATATAAACTTGGCAGGGTATGTCAGTTTTGACCTTATCTGGGGTATTTATTAATGGCTTCCAGGCTTTAAACTTTTGGTAGTTAGTTCTCTATGTCTTAATTTGAAATTTGAAGTATTTGGTAGGCATATGGGCTTCTCTGATAGCTCAGCTGGTAAAGAATCCGTCTGCAATGCAGGAGACCCCAGTTCAATCCCTGGGTCTAGAATGTCTGCTGGAAAAGGGATAGGCTACCCACTAGTATTCTTGGGCTTGCCTGTGGCTCAGCTGGTAAAGAATCTGCCTGTAATGTGGGAGATGGGGGTTCGATCCCTAGGTTGGGAAGATACCCTGGACAAAGGAAAGGCTAACCACTCCAGTATTCTGGCCTGGAGAATTCCATGGACTGTATAGTCTACGGGGTCGCAGAGTCTGTCACGACTGAGCAACTTTCACTGGTAGGTACACACATGCTTCTTTCTTCTAACCGTGTTCTAATGTTCCATATACTGGGATAACCTGTTAGGTGATATGTCCATATAATGATCCTGTCGTTTGGAATATCTGTTTGTTCAGGTTTTATGTTCCACTGTCCTTGTTTATGTATGCTTATTTTTTTAATTGTCAGGAGACCAAAGTTAGATCCTGGGTTGGGAAGATCCCCTGGAGAAGGGAATGGCTACCTACTCCAGTATTCTTGCCTGGCAAATCCCATGGAAGGAGACAGTCCATGGGGTCGCACCAAGTTGGACACCACCTAGTGACTAAAAGCCACCATCCCTTACATAAGAATCATTGTGTTTCTTAAGATACATCTTGGAAATTCTCACTTCTTTCATTTTCCTATTGAGTTCCTACCTAATTATTAAATTTGGTTACTTAACAGTTAATCTTCTGATGTGTGGAGACATGTGTGATGAAATAGCCAGTGCTGTTTGCTGTCATATGTCCTTATTTCCTATGTTTTGGTCATTTTTCTGCATGTTCCTGGTCAAATAGCATTCCAAGAAAAGATATATCTCCTTCTGATTTCCCTTAACAGATTAATGCAGGGAATTGACCACGTATTAATGCAGGGAATTGACCACGTAGCCATATGTCTCATATCTACTGCCTGGAAATAACACCGTTTCCATATTAGGACTTTATGGTCAGGGGTAGTTTTCTCTTGATTTGACAGGGATCTATCTTACCCAGTCCAGGATAGGCTGTTGGAGTTTGCATATAAATGATTTATTTTCTGTTAGTAGCCCTGTATTTTGTAGGGCAAGCTTTTCAAGTATATCTATTCTTAGGTCACAGAAAATTCCTAGTCCAAAACTCAATCAGGTAAAATATGGGTTCCACAGTGACCACGTTGTAAATCCTTGTAAGTACAGATCCTTGAGTGTTTATTTGGAGTTCTTATGTGTTAAAGAGCTAATGTGTTTGGAGCTAATGTGTTAAAAATTCTGATAGCATTTTTTACGTAACTAAAAGCTGCTTTGAGTCTCTTAATATCTAATTTCCCTACGTTTCCTAGTTATTTCATAGATGGGTTTTAATATTATCTTCATTTGAAGTATGTGCTGTTTCCAGTGTTCAAACCGTCCTATCATTTCTGAGATTATTTTGCAATAGAAGTTGGTATGCAGTCTATCTTGTTTATGATGGAGTCTGATATCTTCCTACCATCAGCAAACCTAGTTATGCCTAGAAAGTTTATTGTAGTTTGAGGTCTTTGGACCTTCCCTGGGTTTACCTTCCATCCTCAGAGTGTAAGGAATTTATTTAACTCTAACCTGTATTTCACATTTGACATGGAGTATGGTGTGTCCGATAGCACCAACTGATATTAATTATTACAACTTTGGGTCAGGTTGAGGACTCTACCAATTTTTTTTTTTTTTTTTGGCAAATTATGCTCAGAGACTGAGATTGTATTTGCCAATAGTTTATTTAATACTGGTTCAGTATGGGAATTATGCTTTATAATAACATTTCTCAAGCCAGTGGCATATAATATGTCTCTTAATAAGTCAATAAAGAAATAACATCCCAATTTCCCCTTTCCTCTACTTCTCTTCAGTTGAAATGGCTGCCTTCCCCCATTCAAATAATAAATCATTTTCAGGTACTCATCACCATCCTATTTTCAAACATTCATAAATTAGACTTTCATAAATTGTTGAGAATGTGATCTTCCTCGCATCTCCAGTTTTACATGGTAGAATCTCATGTGTATGTGCGCACTCATAGTCATGTCTGACTCTTTGAAACCCTGTGGACTGTAGCACACCAGGCTCCTCTGTCCATGGGATTCTCCAGGCAAGAATACTGGAATGGGTTGTCATTTCCTTCTCTCCGGGATCTTCCCGACCCAGGGATCAAACTTGCATCTCTTGTGTCAGCAATTGGATTCTTTACCACTAGAGTCACCTGGGAAGCCCCGTAGGCTGTCATAGCAAGAAACAAAGTCATGAGAAAGGGAGTGAAAAATAGCCTAGCTATGGTTGAAATTGCTTTCGCCTTGCCATCCTGTTAGTAGGAACTCACTTCCTGTAGGAGACGTTTTTACTATTTTTTCTTTCCTATCCTAACCCTAATTCAAACAAAGGTTTCAGAGCATCTCAGTTCAGATAAGAAAGAGTCTGTTATCATTAATGTTAAACATAAAGTGATCTCTTTCCATACAAGAAGGGTTTTAGTAGATATATTAACTTTTTCTGTACCCGCTTTCTAGTCTGTTTGAATTAAGATAACATATGTAATTATTTCCTTTTGATAACAAAACAATATAATGCCTACTAACACTGTGTTTAAATTTTAAGAATGTCAGAACTCCTCAAAAGTAAAAGGTAATGTGTAAATCCATATATCATATTCAATTCAACCACCATTTGATAGCATGTGTTAGGCTCAACAGAATCCAGAAAGAAAAAGACAGGTACATTGATCTTAAAGAGCTAGGGGAGCTAATAATGTAAGCACATGAATATTAAAGGGATTGTTTTATTTAAGAATAAGAGTATGTATAAAATATAGCTATTGCACAGAAAAGTGCTAATTCTCATAGGAAGCTAAGGAAAGTGCTTCACAGAAATAAATTCTCCTGTGCACTTTTGAAAGATGAATTTGAATATTTGTCAGAAAAGGAATAGAAAGGAAAGTAAAAGAAATACCAGGCAGAGAGAGCACATAAAAGCTTTTAAAGATACAGAGACTTACTCAATTAAAATCCATAACTTTTCGCTAAAGAACATTTTGAAATTAGATTACATATGTGCCAAAACAGGAAAATATCATAATTCTAAGAAGTCTCATTTCACCAGATTGCTTAATTTATTTGCACATTGGTATTATGGAGTCCCTTTGAAAAATATTTACACAGAGGCATTGTAATTGGCCAGCAGTAAGAAAACGCCAGTAGGGACGTGAATGATGCACTTTCCTTGTAGTTTCACCCAAGTCTTCATTGAGGAAGAGGTTACGTTGGATCTTTCTTTTAGAAGTATCCAATTAAATGTTTATTTCCAGTTCATAAAGCATCATAATCTTATTTATTTGAAAATCCTGTTTGATATGCCCTTCTGTTTAGTCTTAGTATTAAATTAGCTGTCAATGGAATAAATAATGAGGTTGTGAGATGTTAATTCAGAGATTATTTCAATTTTCTAATTATTTCCATTAATTAATTAATAATTGTTGTTATAACATCGACTTCATGTATTGGAGAAATCCAATGATAAGGAGGGCTAGTCTAGTTGATGCTGGATCTGGACAAGAGATACAGGAAAAGGGCACAAATAACAAAATCAAACAAAAACCAAAAACCACAACAAAAATACAGTATTTTAGAGAATAACATCAAATCCATCAGCTTTAATATCGCTATAATTTTTATTTTCTATGAAGGCATATTAACAGTTAATGAGAGATTGTATAAAGGTAATAAAGCCTGAGGAGGCTTAGTCACAGAGAAACTTAATTGCTCTCTGAATTATTTTCATAATATTAAAGGCCCAGATTATTTTTATAAGATGAAATTTTGAAAATGTAATCATGTAACTAAAGGAAACACTGCTTTTCTGATAATCTAGGAGATATCCTTGTATATACAAAAGCTGTAGAACATTTGAAGCCTTATTGAAAGCATGGACAGATATGTCATAGATAGATTAATATTTTACTTAGAATTTATAAAATTATAAATGCAGATGACAAATTTTTTAAACTAAGTAAGAGAATAGGAAAAGATATTTTCCTTTTGGTATTTCCAAAGGCTCTAAGTAGGTTTCTTGAGGTTTAATTTGTTGTGGGTCTTGAGTTTGGGAGATGATTTTCTCAGAATACTAAATTTCTCTCTTTTTTAATCAGCTAAAAAAAAAAAAATCCAAACAAAATTTTCAAAAGAATTTAAAATACATAGAGGCAAACAGTTTTCAATTTAATTGTAACCCTGAATGGAAAAGAACTTTTCATATCTGGCCCAATATTACTTCAGGTTTTCAACTAAAAATAATGCCAATGAGTAAATCTGTAAATAGACACATAGGTCAGTAGAACAGATTAGGAAACCCAGAAATGACACCTATGCATATATAGTAAATTAATGACAAAGGAGTCAAGAATATACAATGGGGAAAGAACAAGCTACTCAGTAAATAGTGTTGGGAAAACTGGATAGCCATATGGAAAATAATGAAACTGGACTACTGTTTTTACCATATACAAAAATTAACTGAAAATGAAATAAAAGACTAGAATGTAAGAGCTGAAACATAAAATTCTTAGAAGAATACATAAATGGTAAGCTCCTTAACATTGGTCTTGGCATTGATTTCTGGGATCTGATATCAAAAGCAAAAATAAACAAATGGGATTACATGAAACCAAAAACTTTCTACACAGCAAATAAACCATTAATGAAATGAAAGGCAGCCTTCTAAATAAGAGAAAATATTTGCAAATCATATATCTGATTAATGGTAAGTTAAAACATATGAAGACTTTATGTAACTTAAAAACAAAACAAGACATAAAGCAAGCAATCTGATGGAAAATAGGCATGGGATCTGAATAGGCATTTTTTTCCAAAGAAGACATACAGATGCCCAACAGGTTCATGATGCTCAATATCACTGGCCATCAGGGAAGAGAGATAGCACCTCACATCTTTTAGAATGGCTATTATCAAAAACACAAGAAGTAACAAGTGTAGACTAGGATGTGTATAAACAGAAACTCTTGTGCACTGTTAATGGGAATGTAAATCAGTTCAGCCATTATGAAAAACAGTATGCAGGTTCCTCAAAAAGTTAAGAAGTTCTACCACATGATCTATTAGTTCTGCTTGCCAATATTTATCTGAAGAAATTTGAATTAAAGTGAAAAGGCACCTCCACTCCTGTGTTTGTTGCAACATTATTTACAATAGGAAAGAAACAGACATGATCTAAGTTTCTATCTATTAGTTAATGGATAAAGACAATATGATATATGCGTGTGTGAGTGTGTGTGTGTGTGATGGAGTATTATTTAGCCATAAAGTCTGAAATTGTGTCATTTGTAATAATGTGAATGGACTTTGAGAACTTTATGCTAAGTGAAATAAATCAGAAGTTACAAACTGTATGATATCATTTATATGTATTATCAAAAAAATCTGAAAAAGAAAAAAAACAAAACTCAAGTTCATGGATATACAGAATGGATGGTAGCCTGAGCCAAGGGTTCAGGGATTAGCAAAATGGGTGAAAGGGATCAAAACATACAGATTTACAGTTATAGAATTAATAATTCTTGGGGATGTGATGTACACCATGGTGACTATAGTAAATACTGTATTTTAATTTGAGGGTAGCTAGGAGAGTGAATTTTGGACTATTGTGATCATTTTGTAATATATATAAATATCAAATCATTATGTTGCACACCTGAAATCAATAGGATATTGTCAATTATACCTCAATAAACAAGGATAAAAAAATACTTATCAGTAACCATTAAAATAGTGTAAACCTTTCATTCATTTCTGTGGAAGATATAAATTTATTTTAGGATTGTCAATGCCAAGTCCTTAACTCCTTTTAATAGAGACTATGCTTTGTGAAACATTTCTAAATATAAATAATTGCTTATATTTCTTAGAAAACTTTGCCATAACCTAACCAAGGAGTAAAGTGTATCCTAAAACTGAATTGTATTAGAAATAGTAAAGTGAAGTGAAGTCGCTCAATCATGTCTGACCCTTTGCGATCCCATGGACTGTAGCCTACCAGGCTTCTCTATCCATGGGATTTTCCAGGCAAGAATGCTGGAGTGGGGTGCCATTTCCTCCTGCAGGGGAATCTTCCTGACCCAGGGATTGAATCCAGGTCTCCTGCAATGCAAGTAGATGCTTTACCCTCTGAGCCACCAGGGAAGCAGTAAAAGGGACTTTAATCAAGAACTGGCTGAAATATTTCAGAATTACATCTATAACCTGAGTAATGTTCAAGGACACAGAACAGAACTACTAGTGCCTCATAGGTGAGCATATTTTACATTTATTGTGTGTCAGCTATATAAAGGCATTATCTCTTTAGCACAACAAACTAAATGTGATTTTTCAGATTTTACAGATATAAACATAGTGGCCTGAAACAGACCAGTCTTAAGAATTATTTGCTACAGTGATCGTAACTGCTTCATAAGGATACTGTCCCATTTTGCGAGAAAAAAGCCTCCTGAGAAATCTTTATGCAGGTCAGGAAGCAACAGTTAGAACTGGATATGGAACTACAGACTGGTTCCAAATTGGGAACGGAGTACCTCAAGGCTGTGTATTGTCACCCTGCTTATTTAACTTATATGCAGAGTACACCATGAGAAACGCTGGGCTGGAGGAAGCACAATCTGGAATCAAGATTTCTGGGAGAAATATCAATAACCTCAGATATGCAGATGACACCACCCTTATGGCAGAAAAGGGAAGAAGAACTGAAGAGTCTCTTTTTTTTTTGTGTGTGTGTGTAATAAAGTTTTATTAAAGTACAAAGGAGATAGAGAAAGCTTCTGACATAGGCATCAGAAGGGGGCAGAAAGAGTACCCTGAAGAGTCTCTTGATGAAAGTAAAAGAGGAGGAAAAATTGACTTAAAGCTCAACATTCAGAAAACTAAGATCATGGCATCTGGGCCCATCACTTCATGGAAAACAGATGGGGAAACAATGGAAACAGTGACAGACTTTATTTTTTGGGGCTCCAAAATCACTGCAGATGGTGACTGCAGCCATGAAATTAAAAGACACTTGCTCCTTGGAAGAAAAGTTATGACCAACATAAAAAGCTTATTAAAAAGCAGAGACATTACCTTGCCAACAAATATCCATGTAGTCAAAACTATTGTTTTTCCAGTAGTCCTGTATTGATGTGAGAGCTGCACTATAAAGAAAGCTGAGCACTTAAGTATTGATGCCTTTGAACTGTGGTATTGGAGAAGGCTCTTCAGAATCCCTTGGACTGCAAGGAGATCAAACCAGTCCATCCTAAAGGAAATCAGTCCTGAATATTTATTGGAAGGACTGATGCTGAAGCTGAAGACCCTGATGCAGGGAAAGATTGAAGGTGGGAGGAGAAAGGGATAACAGAGGATGAGATCATTGGATGGCAATCATGGACTCAATGGACATCAGTTTGAGTAAACCCCAGGAGTTGGTGATAGACAGGGAGGTCTGGTGTGCTGAATTCCATGGGGTTGCAAAGAGTCGGACATGAGTGACTGAACTGAACTGAATACTCTATATATATACAATGTTTCTGGGATATTTTAAAGTGCATTGTCTAGTATGTTGTAACTTTGGTTACAAGTCTTGATCATAAATGATAAATCTAACAGTAAATTTAAGCCAGTTCTAAGGAAAGGTGGTATATTTCCTGGAACATATGAGAACTTTGCCTCTTGTAAGTAGAAGAGAATAATGTAAAGACAAAAGAACATAATAGAAAGGCAATAAAATGTCATGTTAAATGTGAGCTATTTAATAATTATTGTGTGCTTTTGAAATAACGTTAAGATTGTGTTGATCTGTAGAACACTGTTGATGATCCTTCAGTCCCTTTAATTTCCCAGTACTGAAAATTAGGACTAATTGTCTATGAATCTGAATAAGGTTGAAGACCAACAATCTCCTGGAGCCCTTTTACTTTATAGATGATTAAACTGAAAACTTGAATGACTCAGTGATTTAACCATAGTCAGTAAACCTATCATTACATGACCAAAACTAGAAACAAGATTTCTTAATGCTTTTACCCATTGTGCATATTCACATCTTATGCAGCATAAGCAGAAGATAATTGTAAAATTTGTATTTTTTTAACTCTGACTAGTAAGAGTGACTGGAAAATCCCGTGGACGGAGGAGCCTGGTGTGCTGCAGTCCATGGGGTCGCTAAGAGTCGGACCCGACTGAGCGACCTCACTTTCACTTTTCACTTGCATGCATTGGAGAAGGAACTGGCAACCCACTCCAGTGTTCTTGCCTGGAGAATCCCAGGGACAGGGGAGCCTGGTGGGCTGCCAGTCTATGGGGTCACACAGAGTTGGACACAACTGAAGCAACTTAGCAGCAGCAGCAGCAGCAGTAAGAGGGATAAATGACCAAAGGAATCAAACAAAATAATTCAAACGTTCATCTGAACAGTTTCATTAGGGTATGAGTGATATACGATACATTGTATGTGTCTAAGTTGAACAACTTCAACACATTTTGAGGTATTTATAACCATAACCACAGTCAAGATAGTAATACCTTTAAAATTCTGTTTTGTCTCTTTTTATTCCTCCATCCTGTATTTCCTGTTTGCAACTTTATTCCCAGGCAAATCTTGGTTTCCTGGTGGCTTCCCTTGTGACTAGGACGGTAAAGAATCCATCTGCAGTGTAGGAGACTTGGGTTTGATCTCTCAGTGAGGAAGATCCCTTGGAGAAGGGAATGGCAACCCATTCCTGAATTCTTGCCTAGGTTATCCCATGGACAGAAGAGCCTGGAAGGCTATAATCCATGTTATAATCCATAGGGTCACAAAGAGTTGGACATGACTGACTGACTACTACACAAATGTTGGTAAGCCTCTCAATATATTAATATGCATTTTCTAAGGACATAAATATATAGAATCATAAATACATTGTCCATTTTTGGCTTTGCTTCTTTAACTCAGCATAATATTATGGAAGCTATCCATGTTTCTGTGTTTATCAATAGCTCATTGCTTTTCATTGCTGAGTAGTTTTCCATTATATGGGTATACCATATATTTTTCTGTTTGTCCTTCTATGCTTTACTTTCTTGTTCAGCTTTCTTTTGTATTAATTGAACATTTGTTTTATGATTCTCTTTTGCCTTTAGGCTGACTCGTTTGTTGACTTTGTTGCATTATTTTAGAGATGGCTCTAGGGTTTATTTGTTGTTGTTCAGTTGCTCAGTTTTATCCAACTTTTTGCGATCCCATGGACTACAGCACACCAGGCTTCCCTTTCCTTCATGTTCTCCTGGAGCTTGCTCAAACTCATTTCCATTTAGTCGGTGATGCCATCCAACCATCTCACCCTCTGTCGTTCCTTCTCCTGACTTCAGTCTTTTCCAGCATCAGGGTCTTTTTCAATAAGTTGACTCTTCGTATCAGGAGAAAGTGTTAGTTGCTCAGTCATGTCTAACTCTTGGCAAGTCCATGGACTATAGCCCACCAGGCTCCTCTGTCCATGGGATTTTTCAGGCTAGAATACTGGAGGGGGTTGTCATTCTCTTCTCCATGGGTTCTTCGTAACCCAGGAATCAGAGTGGGTTGCCATTCCCTTCTTGAAGGGATCTTCCTAACCCAGGCATTGAACCCAGGTCTCCTGCATTGCAGGCAGATTCTTTACCATCTGAGAAACCAGGAATGCCCCTTCACATCAGGTGGCCAAAGTATTTGGGCTTCAGCTTCAGCATCAGTCCTTCCAGTTAATATTCAGGGTTGATTTCCTTTAGGATTAACTGGTTTGAACTGCTTGCTATCTAAGCGACTCTCAAGAGTCGTCTCCAACACCCCAGTTTGAAGGGAAATAATGACTCTGCTTTTTAATACACTGTCTAGGTTTTTCATTGCTTTTCTTCCAAGGAGCAATCATCTTCTAATTTCATGGCTGCAATCACCAACTGCAGTGATTTTGGAGTCCAAGAAATAAAGTCTGTCGTGTTTCCCCTTTTGTTTGCCAGGAAGTTATAGGACTGGAGGCCATAGTCTTCATTTTATCAATGTTGAGTTTTAAGCGAGCTTTTTTACTCTTCTCTTTCACCTTCATCAAGAGGCTCTTTAGTCCTCTTTACTTTCTAACGGCACTGTCATCTGCATATCTGAGGTCATTAATATTTCTCCCTGCAGTCTTGATTCTAGCTTGTGCTTCATCCAGCCCGCCCTTTAACATGATATATTCTGCATATAAGTTCAATAAGCAGAGTGACAATATACAGCCTTGACATACTCCTTGCCCAATTTGGAACCAATCCATTGTTCCATGTCCATTTCTAACTGCTGCTTCTTGACCTGCATACAGGTTTCATAGGAGGCAGGAAAGGTGATCTGGTATTCCCATCTTTTAAAGAATTTCCACAGTTTTTTGTGATCTACACAGTCAAAGGCTTTAGAGTTGTAAATGAAGCAGAATTAGATGTTTTTCTGGATTTCTTTTACTTTTTCTATGATCCAACGGATGTTGGCAATTTGATCTCTGCCAGAAGAATTGGTTCTTCTCCCTTTTCTAAATCCAGCTTGTACATCTGAAAGTTATTGGTTCACATATGTTGAATCCTAGTTTGAAGGATTTTGAGCATTACTTTTCAAGCAGGTGAAATGAGTGCAATTGTGTGGTAATCTGAACATTCTTTGGCAATGCCCTTCTTTGGGATTGGAATAAAAACTGACCTTTTCCAGTCCAGTGGCCACTGGTGAGTTTTCCAAATTTGCTAGCATATGGAATACGATGCTTTAATAGCATCATTTTTTAGGATTTGAAATACCTCAGCTGGAATTCCATCACCTCCACTAGCTTTGATTGTTGTGATGCTTCCTAAGGCCCACTTGACTTCACACTCCAGTATGTCTGGCTTTAGGTGAATGATCACACCATTGTGTTTATCTGAGTCATTAAGATCTTTTTTGTATAGTTCTTCTGTGTATTCTTGCCACTTCTTAATATCTTCTACTTCTCTTAGGTTCATAGTATTTCTTTCTTTTATTGTGCCTATTTTTGCATGAAATGTTCCCTTTGTATTTCTAATTTTCTCGAAGAGATCTCTAGTCTTTCCCATTCTATTGTTTTCCTCTATTTCTTTGCATTGTTCACTTAAAAAGGCTTTCTTATTTCTCCTTGCCATTCTCTGGAACTCTGCATTCAGTTAGGTGTATCATTCTTTTTCTCCTTTGCTTTTCGCTTCTCTTCTTTTCTCAGCTATTTATAAGGCTTCCTTGGAGACAGCCATTGTGCCATTTTGCATTTCTTTTTCTTGGGGATGTTTTTGAGCACTGCCTCCTGTTCAGTGTTATGAACTTCAGGCACTTTGTCTTTCAGATCTAGTCCCTTGAATCTATTTGTCAGTTTCAGTGTATAATCGTAAGGGATTTGATTTAGGTCATACCTGAATGGCCTAATGGTTTTCCATACTTTCTTCAATTTACATCTGAATTTTGCAATAAGGAGTTCATGATCTGAGGCATAGTCAGCTCCAGGTATTGTTTATAGAGCTTCTCCAGCTGCGAAGAATATAATCAATTTGATTTCGGCATTGGCTCTCTGGTGATGCCCGTGTGTAGAGCCGTCTCTTATTTTGATGGAGGAGTGTGTTTGCTATGACGAGTGTGTTCTCTTGGCAAAACTCTGTTAGCCTTTTTCTTGCTTCGTTTTGTATTCCAAGGCCAAACCTGCCTGCTACTCACAGGTATCTTTTGACTTCCTACTTTTGTATTCCTGTCCCTTATGATGAATGGTACCTCTTTTTTTTTTTTTTTGGTATTAGTTCTAGAAGATCTTGTAGGTCTTCATAGAACCATTCAACTTTATCTTCTTCTGTATTAGCATTTGGGACAAAGACTTGGATTAGTGTGCTATTGAATGGTTTGCCTTAGAAACAAACCAGGATCATTCTGTCATTTTTGAGATTGCACCCAAGTACTGCATTTCAGACTCTTTTGTTGACTATGACCAGGGTTTATAGTATTTATATTTAACATATCATAATCTACCTGTAAGCAAAATTATACCACTTCAAAATAGTATAAGAACCTTATATCATATTCATAATTTTCTTCTCCTGGCCTGAGTGTTGTTGTTAACATACATTTTACTTCTGTATATTTTATAACCCTATACGACATCATTTTCATCTTTAAGTGATCAATTGTTTTTTAAAGACTTCTACATAATATGGGGCTTCCCCAGTGGCTCAGTGGGTAAAGAATTCTTCTGCAGTGCAGGAGACCCAGGAGACGTGAGTTTGATTCTTGGTTTGGGAAGACCACCTAGAGGAGGACATGGCTACCCACTCCATCATTCTTGCCTGAAAAACCCCATGGATGGAGCCTTGTGGGCTACACTCCAGAGGGTTTCAGAGAGCCAGTTATGACTAAATGACTAGGCACAATGGCCTATGTAATATGAAAAACGGTGTAATATTTATCCACATAGTTACCATTCCTAGACCTCTTCATTCATTTGTGTTAATCCATATTTCCATCTGGGATCATTTCGTTTATACCTGAGGTTCTGCCTTTAGCGTTGTTTGTAATATAGTTCTGCTGGTGATGAATTTTTTTAATCTTTTGTAGTCTGAAAATGTCTTTATCTTTGTTACTTTCTTTGAGCAAGAATATCACTAGTAGACAGTTTTTCTCTCAGTTTTTAAAAAATGTTGATCCATTGTCTGCTGATCCATTGTCTTGCTTTGTTCTGATGACAAATCAGCTTGTTTCCTTATCTTTGCTCCTTTGTATATAATGTCCTTTTTTCTCAGTTTTTAAGACATTATCCTTTTTGTTGTTTTCAAGTAATTTACTTATGGTATGCCTTGCTCTTATTCTCTTGACATCTCTTGTGCTTGGGGTTTGTTAACCCATGGGTTTTTTGATCAATGTATGCATAGTTTTCTTTCAATTTGGAAAAAATAAAGAACCATTTTATTTTTCTGCTCCTCCTTTCTTTTTCAACTACATGAGTATTAGACTTTTTGAAGTTTCCCTCTATTTTACTGATGTTCTATTTCCTTTTTTTTTTTTTTTTATTCCCGTATTTCCTTCTGAGAGTTGCTGGTTTTGTTTCTTGAAGTTTGCTTATTTTTCTTCTGCAAACTGCTCTGGGTACTCTGTGTCCTCTTAGGAAGTATTCCATTTTAGCGTTATGAACAGTCTGTGGTCTCAGCAGCCTTATGTGAGTGGTGTGTCTACACTGTTTGTGTTCCCTTCTCCTGTTTTGGATACATTTATTTACACACATGCTGTGCTCAGTACTCTGCCGAGTACTTTAGGGAGGAATATTAAGGAAGTATACTAGACTCTCTCGTCCCCTTCCATTGCTCTGGTCTAGAAATTTTCTTGAGGCTGTGTAAGCACAGGTAATTGTTGGGCTCACTTTGTTTCTTGTGTCTCAGTTATCACTTTCCTTTTTTGCCTGATAACCAATAATTTAAAAACATTTGTTTCATGTTTTGCTCAGGTTTTAGTTATTTTGGTGGATCAATAAATCTAGTCCTTGTGACTTCATCTTGGCTGGGAGTGAGAGTGCCTCATGCATATGTATTTTTCAATAACAGTTTTTTTATTATTAGAAAATTCTTCCATAATTTTTGAGGCTCTTTCATTAAAATGTCATTTCTAAATTCTAATTGTTAATGCAATGTGTATTCATGAATAATAATTAACATTATTGTATTGTGCACTTAAAAACCTTTTAAGAGAATAGAAAGAACACACATGCAGTGAACACAAAAAGTCTGTTGGTGGTGATGGGTATGTTTATTACCTTGATAGTGGTGATGGTACCATGGATGTATGCACATGTCCAGACATGTATTAAACACATAAGTATTACATTAACTATACCTCAGTCATGCCAAAAAAAGGTAAAGAATAAACACCTATCATAGTTTCCTAGAAACTCAGTGCTAATTTAACAATTTCATCTTTGAATGTTTTCTTTAAATATATGGCTTTATATATTATTTATTGCATTAAATACTTGTATACAAAGTAACATATTAAAATATTTCTTTTAATTACACATATACTAAAATAAATCATTTAGGAATACATTTACTTATAATTATTTCATTTTTTGAAAAATAATAGTAAAATAATACTCACTATTAATTTTCAAATGTACTGTTCCAACAAGAATTTATTAAATGCTTGCTCTATTGGACATATATTTCTTACCATAGGACATAAAATAAACAAAAAAATTAGAACATATTTGCTCCAAAAATTTATCAGTGATGTTGGTGGTATGAGATTTAGATGAAGTCTTACAGTTGCCTCCCGTGAGTGAGATGTTATCTAGGGCGTTTCAGCTTTGTACAGGAATTTAATATGATGATAAATTTTCTTTTCTATTTTAAATTTCCTTTAAGAAACTCAACATTTCTTTTCATTAAACATAAGATATTATTCTAAAGGTTTTAGAAATATTTTCTCATTTAATCATAATAACTCAATGTAGTAAATTCTTACATTATCTCTAGATTAGAAAACTGTGTCAAAAAAGAATTAAATAATGACCAAGACCCTACAGCAAGTAAAATCTTATGATATATTGAAATCTAGTGGTTAAGTGGTTAATACATCCTAAGTATTGCATGGTTTACTTATCCAATCCTGTTCACTGGATAAAAATGATTAAAATAATAAAATATTTAATTAACAGCAAATAAAAGTTTACACATATCTTATATCCTATTTACATTATCGTAAGTAAAGACATTGATAGACTTTTCTAAATATCATAGTATTGAAATCTGTAGTTTTACAAAGATTTATGTATCATTTTATGTATCTAGTTACTTTGCCAACATGTAGCCAAATATATATTTTAAAATATGCTATTATACAATGATAGTTTTAAAAACACATCAGTGAAGTTCATTTAGGAATAAATGCTGGTATTCATTCTCTATAAGGCTAATAAAATTGAAACACTTTTTGAGCTGACTAAATGAAATGTGATCATTTAATACTCTGTCTAGTGTAGGAGGTATGTGCATGCTCAGTGGTGTCTACCGCTTTGCCACCCCATGAACTATAGCCCACCAGGCTCCTCTTTCCTTGGAATTTTACAGGCAAGAATTCTGGAGCGTTTGCCATTTCCTACTCCAGAGGGAGGGAGGGGGAGCCTGCAGATACAGGGATGGCTAAAATACATGATTAATCTGAGAGAGAGAGAGAAGAAAGGAAGGGAAAGGAAAGAAGGAAAGGTAGTAAGAAGGAGAAGAAGGGAGGAGGGAGAGAGGGGTTGAATGAGTGCATGTGAGAGAGTGGGTGTGTGTATGTATGTGTTTAGTGTTGTTAGATGTATAAAGATGTACTTAAATCTTTTAAGTGTGGAAGAATATTTTTGTCACAGTGCAGCAGCTCTGACATTGGAAAAGTTTTAACCCCCATTTTTTGAAAAACTACATACAGCTGTTTTGCTTTGCTAATATAGCACTTACTTTCCCAGATGCAGAGGTACTTAGTGTTTCAGTGATTAACCTTATCTTAGAATCGCTGCAGAGAGAGTAGCACTCTGAATCTAGAATCAAGTCATGTAGTTTAGTATTAGTGGACAGACATATCTTTTTAGTTTAAAGACTCAGTTTCCAGTGACCCAGTTTTTGGCATACTACTGTCAGGGTTCACTCTAGGTTTTCCAAATATTGTTTATGTGCTTTCTGAGCCAGGCAGCATGCTTGGTTTTGCCAGTTTATACTTGAATTCCTTTAATATGTGAATCCATGCATCCTACTCACCATTTATCACTCTATCCCTCTAGGACAGAGAAACACAAACACACAGATGCATTTTTGTTTTCTAAGTATCATAAATATCCTGGGCTGTATTGTATTAATAGTAAAAGATAAATGCTTTAAATTGCATTTCTGAAACATTGTTTTAAAATAAAATTTCAATCCACTTAAAATTTCATATAAGTATACACATGTGTACACACACATACATGCCATAAACTGTGTTATTTTTATGTATAAGAGTTATATATTTTAAAGAATAACACCAGCTCTGGAAACAGTATATACTCAAGAAATATTTGTTGACTTAATGACAGAATAAGTAAATGAAACTACCAATGAAATCAATCAAAATAACTTTGAGATAAATAATTATATCCCATCCAGTATAATAGTTAATGTTGTCTATATTACTGTAATTGCATTGTCATTGTTTTTCCTTACTATCAAACTTTCATTTATATAGCTCCCTTTTCCAGTAGGCTCTCCCTTTGCCTTCTTTCCTGCCCAAGCTAGGCATGTAACTGAAATCTGACATGTAACTATACTGAAATGTAACATGATGAAACCTTTTTAGCTTATTTGGATGTAATCAGTGGCTTTTTACCTCCACAAAGTAAACTTTCATGTTTTAAGTTTATTCCTAAATAAACCTTGTTTCATTGTTTTTTTATAAAATGGTATGAAAATTAGTGATAGGAAATATCTTCAGTTCACTTCAGTTCACTCACTCAGTCGTGTCCAACTCTTTGTGACCCCATGAATTGCAGCACGCCAGGCCTCCCTGTCCATTACCAACTCCCAGAATTCACTCAGACTCATGTCCATCGAGTCAGTGATGCCATCCAGCCATCTCATCCTCTGTCGTCCCCTTTTCCTCCTGCCCCCAATCCCTCCCAGCATCAGCGTCTTTTCCAATGAGTCAACTCTTCGCATCAGGTGGCCAAAGTATTGGAGCTTCAGCTTCAGCATCAGTGCTTCCAATGAACACCAGGACTGATCTCCTTTAGAATGGACTGGTTGGATCTCCTTGTAGTCCAAGGGACTCTCAAGAGTCTTCTCCAACACTACAGTTTAAAAGCATCAATTCCTCAGCACTCAGCAGGGGGCTTCCCTGGTGGCTCAGATGGTAAAGCGTCTGCCTGCAATGCGGGAGACCGGGGTTTGATTCCTGGGTCAGGAAGATCCCCTGGAAAAAGAAATGGCAGTCTACTCCAGCACTCTTGCCTGGAAAATCCCATGGATGGAGGAGTCTGATAGGCTACAGTCCATGGGGTCCCAAAGAGTCGGACACAACTGTGCGACTTCACTTTCACTTTCACTTTTCTTTCATCTTTCTTCACAGTCCAACCCTCACATCCATACATGACCACTGGAAAAACCATAGCCTTGACTAGACGGATCTTTGTTGGCAAAGTAATGTCTCTGCTTTTGAATATGCTATCTAGGTTGGTCATAACTTTCCTTCCAAGGAGTAAGCGTCTTTTAATTTCGTGGCTGCAATCACCATCTGCAGTGATTTAACCCGTCTTTAATGCATTATTAGAAGGCTGATTTTTATTTTTTCCTTAGTGCTTCCTCTGACACTGTGGAGATGTTATATTTGTATTTACTTTCAAATTCCTTCAGATTGTCAGGTTTTGTATGTTTCCTTGATAGCCATTGGGAAAGAAGTTCTTAGAATCTGAGCTGCCAAAGAGAAATTACAAAATAGATTGGATGAGTATGCTATGGTCATACATCCATGACATTCTTAAGTAGGGGGCTTGCCTTTGACACATTTTTAAATATATTCTGTCTTACTTTATTTTCTCCTCATAGTTTTTCATTCTGTCCCTGCAGCCATTGCCTTCCTTTTGTTCTGCTGCTCATGCTGCTGCTGCTGCTAAGTCGCTTCAGTTGTGTCCGACTCTGTGCGACCCCATAGACGGCAGCCCACCAGGCTCCCCCGTCCCTGGGGTTCTCCAGGCAAAAACACCGGAGTGGGTTGCCATTTCCTTCTCCAATGCATGAGAGTGAAAAGGGAAAGTGAAGTCGCTTAGTTGTGTCCGACTCTTAGCCACCCCATGGACTGCAGCCTACCAGGCTCCTCCGTCCATGGGATTTTCCAGGCAAGAGTACTGGAGTGGGGTGCCGTTGCCTTCTCCGATTTTCTGTCTACTCTTTCCTAACTGAAGTTTTGCTAATAATGATCATTCTGGATGGGAGCACTCACAGGATGGCTTTGGAGGGACAGAATCCTAATCTTCAAGGTCTAAAAGGGACATCACCAAAGGCTACTCAAGATTTATGGACTCCTTTGTTGAGCTGGCTTGCTTCAGAGTGCAGCTGCTTTCCTGAGAATCATCAGAGTATCAAGAAATATTAGAAGAAAATAAATTCTAATGTGAACTGGTTGAAAAGATAAGACAGTCCATGTATCTGTGGTTATTGATCAATGTTCATTTAACAGTGTGGTGATTTCAAAGGAAATGCAGTGAAGGAAAACATTACACCTTGTGTATAATTTTGGTACCACATTAATAGACTTCACTCAAGTTTGGTCTTTGCAAACTAAGATAGAATTTTAGTTATTAGGGAGTTGGGAGGTTATGTAGGTTCTGCTAGTCTATTCTGAGCTAGAAAGGATTTAGTGTACTATGATCTGAGTGTAATTTATAATTAAAGTTGATCACCTGTTACATGGATGGAGAAATTTCTGAATTATCAAAATAATTTTTTAAAATCTATTTACTTCAAGTTTTTTATTATATTAATCAATCAAACATGTACTGAGCATTTACAATATCCCAGGTATTGTGTTATTTAATGAACATATGAGCACTATAAGATAGATGCTATGATTTTCCTCATTCTACATGTGAGAAAACTGAGGCATATATGATTCACTAATCTCTCCTAAGTTCATATGAGAAAGCATAACCAGGTTTTTAAAATAATTTTTTAAATTTTATTTTAATTAATTTGCTTATTTGAATTGGAGGCTAATTACTTTACAATATTGTAGTGGTTTTTGCCATACATTGACATGAATCAGCCATGGGTGTACAAGTGCTCCCCATCCTGAACCCTGCATCCCATCCCTCAGGATCATCCCAGTGCACCAGCCCTGAGCATCCTGTCTCATGCATCAGACTTGAACTGGTGATCTGTTTCACATATGATAATATACATGTTTCAATGCTATTCTTTCAAATCATGCCATGCTCGCCTTCTCCCACAGAGTCCAAAAGACTGTTCTTTACATGTGTATCTCTTTCGCTGTCTCACATACAGAGTCATCATTATCATCTTTCTAAATTCCATATATATGTGTTAGTATACTGTATTGATGTTTTTCTTTCTGACTTACTTCACTCTGTATAATAGGCTCCAGTTTCATCCACCTCATTAGAACTGATTCAAATGCATTCTTTTTAATGGCTGAGTAATACTCCATTATATGTATGTACCGCAGCTTTCTTATCCATTCATCTGCTGATGGACATCTAGGTTGCTTCCATGTCCTGGCTATTATAAACAGTGCTGCAATCAACATTGGGGTACACGTGTCTCTTTCAATTCTGGTTTCCTTGGTGTGTATGCCCAGCAGTGGGATTGCTGGGTTGTATGGCGGTTCTATTTCCAGTTTTTAAAGAAATCTCCACACTGTTCTCCATAGTGGCTGTACTAGTTTGCATCCCCACCAACAGTGTAAGAGGGTTCCTTTTTATCCACACCCTCTCCAGCATTTATTGTTTGTAGACTTTCTGATAGCAGCCATTCTGACTGGCATGAGATGGCACTTGGTTGTGGTTTTGATTTGCATTTCTCTGATAATGAGTGATGTTGAGCATCTTTTCATGTGTTTGTTAGTCATCTGTATGTCTTTTTTGGAGAAATGTCTGTTTAGTTCTTTGGCCCATTTTTTGATTGGGTCGTTTATTTTTCTGGAATTGAGCTGCAAGGGTTGCTTGTGTATTTTTGAGATTAATTTGTGGTCAGTTGCTTCGTTTGCTATTATTTTCTCCCCTTCTGAAGGCTGTATTTTCACCCTGCTTATAGTTTCCTTTGTTGTGCAAAAGCTTTTAAGTTTAATTATGTCCCACTTGTTTATTTTTGCTTTTATTTCTATTACTCTGGGAGGTGGGTCATAGAGGATCCTGCTGTGATTTATGTCGGAGAATGTTTTGCCTATGTTCTCCTCTAGGAGTTTTATAGTTTCTGGTCTTACGTTTACATCGTTAATCCATTTTGAGTTTATTTTTGTGTATGGTGTTAGAAAGTGTTCTAGTTTCATTCTTTTACAATTGGTTGACCAGTTTCCCCAGCACCACTTGTTAAAGACATTGTCTTTAATCCATTGTATATTCTTGTCTCCTTTGTCAAAGATAAGGTGTCCATAGGTGTGTGGATTTATCTCTGGGCTTTCTATTTTGTTCCATTGATCTATATTTTTGTCTTTGTGCCAGTACCATACTGTCTTGATGACTGTAGCTTTATAGTAGAGCCTGAAGTCAGGCAGGTTGATTCCTCCAGTTCCAGTCTTCTTTCTCAAGATTGCTTTGGCTCTTCAAGATTTTTTGTATTTCCATACAAATTGTAAAATTATTTGTTCTAGTTCTGTGAAAAATACCATTGGTATCTTGATAGGGATTGCATTGACTCTATAGATTGCTTTGGGTAGTATACTCATTTTCACTATATTGATTCTTCCAATCCATGAACATGGTATATTTCTCCATCTATTTGTGTCATCTTTGATTTCTTTTGTCAGTGTTTTATAGTCTTCTATAAATAGGTCTTTAGTTTCTTTAGGTAGATTTATTCCTAAGTATTTTATTCTTTTAGTTGCAATGGTGAATGGAATTTTCCCCTTAATTTCTCTTTCTGTTTTCTCATTGTTAGTGTATAGGAATGCAAGGGATTTCTGTGTGTTAATTTTATATCCAGCAACTTTACTATATTCATTGATTAGCTCTAGTAATTTTTGGT
Source organism: Bos taurus (assembly GCF_002263795.3). Taxonomy (NCBI): domain Eukaryota; kingdom Metazoa; phylum Chordata; class Mammalia; order Artiodactyla; family Bovidae; genus Bos; species Bos taurus. The sequence continues at coordinate 32,167,083 of NC_037333.1, read as the reverse complement.
GGAGTCTTTAGGGTTTTTTTCTATGTAGAGGATCATGTCATCTACAAACAGTGAGAGTTTTATTTCTTCTTTTCCAATCTGGATTCCTTCATAACCAGATTTTTTTAAAAGATGATATGGCTATCAAAATGTGTTGCTTTTATGAAAAATACATGTCAGACATCTGTTTTTTGATTTTAATTTTTAAGTCTCTGCTGCCTTCTAAATGATCATTGACAGATTTTGCTAATATGGGAACTGCACTATTTTGTAGTTTTCTGTAAAAACTCAAACTGAATAAATGAATCAGATTTTTGGCTTTTATTATCGAGTATATAAACCTTACCTAGCATTACAAGTTTTTTCACTTATCTTAATTATTTTCTTAAGTGTTATTGTCTTTAAACCTTTTCTAATTTTAATTGCTGAATCCGTACATGGACTAATTGACCAGTAGGAACAAAATATGTTAAATGAGAAATGAGTAGTACAAATTAATCAGTTCAGAGAAGGGAGATTACACTGGGTGGCAGCAGGCTAGAAACATGTTAGAGAGGAAGTAAGGCTTGATTTCAATTTTGACAATAATAGGCAAGAGTGAGGTAGTCTGTTGGGATGAGTTAGTGTAGTATACAGATAAATGTAAAATATTAAAACATTTCATGAAGTCAGTTTTAGCAGTCAGTATAAAGTTTATAGATATTTTGAGTTATATTTTCCCTTCTGTTCAGTTTTCTTAAGAGATTTGCCATCTGCAAATAATACTTTTTCTAAAAAATACATTTATTCTCTAAAGTTCTGCTAAAAAGAGGTTTAATATTATTAATTTCTTAGAGTAAAAGAAGAAGAGATGATCAGGATCTGCAATTGAGGAAGACAGAATGGAGTTGATTGGGGAGAGTTTTTATAAACATCTTAGCTGAAATATTTTTCACATATATATTTAAAGTGTGTCTGTGCCTAGTCTCTCAGTCCTGTCTGACTCTTTGCTACCCCATGGACTGTAGCCCGCCAGGCTCCTCTGTCCATGGGATTCTCCAGGCAAGGATACTGGAGTGGGTTGCCATGCCCTTCTCCAGGGGATCTTCCCAACCCAGGGATTGAACCCAGGTCTTGTGCATTGCAGGAAGATTCGGATTCTTACCATCTGAGCCACCAGGGAAGCCTATTCAAGGTGTACTCGTTGTTTTGATACATGTATACACTGTGAAATAATCGCTACAATCAAACCAGTTAACATACTTGTCACTTCTACAGAGTTCAGTTCAGTTCAGTCACTCAGTTGTGTTGAACTCATTGCGACCCCATGGACTGTAGCATGCCAGGCTTCCCTGTCCATCACCAACTCCTGGAGCTTACTCAAACTCATGTCCATCAAGTCAGTGATACCATCCAACCATCTCATCCTTTGTCATCCCCTTCTCCTCCTGCCTTCAAGTCATCATTGTTTATGTGTGTGCTGAGAAGATTCAAGTTAAGATATATACTCTGAAAATTTCAAGGATATAATACAGAATAGTTAACTATCATCACCATAACATTAGACCTCTAGAACTTATTGATCTTACATTAGTGATACTTTGTACCTTATGATCAACACATCCCTATTTTCTCCTTCCCATAGCCCCTGACAACCACCATCCTACTCTGCTTCTATAAATTTGACTATTTTATATTCTGTGTTGTTCAGTTGCTAAGTCATATCTGACTCTTTGCAACCCCATGGACTGTTGCATGCCAAGCTCATCTGTTCTCCATTGCCTCCTGGAGTTAGCTCAAATTCATGTCCATTAAGTCAGTGATACTATCTAATCATTCCATCCTCAGCTGCCCCCTTCTCCTTTCGTCTTTGAAATTTCCCAGCATAAGGCTCTTTTCCAATGAGTTGGTTCTTTGCATCGGTGGCAAAAGTATTGGAGCTTCAGTGTTAGCAACAGTCCTTTCGGTGAATATTCAGGGTTCATTTCCTTTAGGATTGACTTGTTTGACCTCCTTGCAGTTCAAGGGACTCACAATAGTCTTCTCTGGCACCACAATCCAGCAACATCAATTCTTCAGCACTCAGCCTTCTTTATGGTCCAACTTTCACATCTGTATAGGACTACTGGAAAAAAACATAGGTTTGACTGCACGCACCTTTATCTGCAAACTGATGTCTGTGCTTTTTAATATGCTGACTAGGTTTGTTATGGCTTGCTTTCCCAGGAGCAAGTGTCTTTTAATTCCATGGCCATAGCCACTATCCACAGTGATTTTTGAGCCAAAGGGGAAAAAAAAAATCTGTCACTGCTTCCACTTTTCCCCTTCTGTTTGCCATGAAATGATGGGACCAGATGCCATGATCTTAGTTTCTTTAATGTTGAATTTCAAGCCATCTTTTCACTCTCTTCTTTCACCCCTATCATGAAGCTCTTTAGTTTCTCGTCACTTTCTGCCATTAGTGTGGTATGTGAGGTTATTGGTATTTCTCCCAGCTTATCTGAGATTGTTGATATTTCTCCCAGCAATCTTGATTCCAGCTTGTGATTCATCCAGCCTGGCACTTTGCATGATATATTCTGCATACAAATTAAATAAGCAGGCTGACAATATACAGCTTTCTTATACTGCTTTTGCAAGAAGTACAGCAGTCAGTTGAAGCAGTCATTTGTTCCATGACTGATTCTGTTACTTTTTGACCCACATACAGTATTCTCAAGAGACAGGTAAAGTGGCCTGGTAGTTCCATCTGTTTAAGAATTTTCCACAGTTTGTTGTGATCCACACAGTCAAAGGCTTTAGCGTAGTCAAGAAAGCAGAAGTAGATGTTTTTCTGGAACATCTTTGTTTTCTCCATGATTCAGCAAATGTTGGCAATTTGATCTCTGGTTCCTCTGCCTTTTCTTTTTTTTTTTTTTGAACCTGGACTGGCATCTCGTTTCATACATGACATTTCACATGTTTCAATGCCATTCTCCCAAATCTTCCCACCCTCTCCCTCTCCCACAGAGTCCATAAGCCTGTTCTATACATCAGTGTCTCTAAACCTAGCTTGTACATCTGGATGTTGTTCGTTCACACATTGCTGAAGCCTAGCTTGAAAGATTTTGAGCATAACCTTACTAACATGTGAAATAAGCACAGTTGTATTGTATGTACTTTTAACCGCCAAGTCCAGCTTGGACAAGCAGGACTTTCAAAAGCGTGATGTGGCGGGAGGATGAGAAACAAGATGCAAGAGTTCATTGAAAGGTAAGGATCAGGGGACCAACACCACTCCAAGGTGAAGGTGCTGAAACTGAATCCAGGCCAGCTTTATAATACTCTCAGCCATGAAGGAAGGAATGTGCAGGGAGTTAAGCTATAATTCATGTGGCCTTCAAGGCAAAAGAACAAAGTGATCATTAACCATTGAGTAACTAAGAAACAGTAATCAATATCAAATCAGTAACTAAGACTAATATTCTTATCTATAGATTTTCCTCCAGATATATATAACATGTGACTCTGAGATGCCAGTTAGGAAAAAGTCTGGTGTCGGTTTTCTGACCGCAGGATCATATCTGGTCTTCAAGATTATGAACTCTGGATTTGTTCCAAGAGTCTCATGCCTTATAGCATCCAGTTTATCAATAATTATAAATTCCTTTTTTGACCCTTGCCAGGGCCTGCTTTTCTTATATTCTTCCTGTCTCCTACATTAACATTGTTTGTCATTGCCCTTCTTTGGAATTGGAATGGAAACTGAGCTTTTCCAGTTGTGTGGCCACTGCTGAGTTTTTCAAATCTGATGGTGTTTTGAGTGCAGTTCTTTAGCAGCAGCATCTTTTATGATTTTCAATCACTCAGCTGGAATTCCATCACCTGCATTAGCTTTGTTCATAGTAATGCTTCCTAAGGCCACTTAACTTCATGTTCCAGGATGTCTAGCTCTAGATGAATGACTATACTATCATGGTTATCTCAATTATTTTATATTCTACATATAAGTAAAATTGTGCAGGATTTCTGTTTCTTTGTCTTGCTTATTTTGCTCAACATAATATCTTCCAGCTTCACCCATGCTGTCACTATGTATCTCTTTATCCATTTATCTATGGAAGGACCTTACATTGTTTACATGTCTTGACTATTATAAATAATACTGTAGTAAACTTTGGAGTGCAGATGTCTAATTTTGCAATACTGATTTCAGACCCTTTGGCTATATATACAGAAATGGGCTGATAAATCATACAGTAGTTCTACTTTTATTTATTTTTTGTTCTCTTCATTTTTTTCCTGCTTTTTATTTATTTATTTTTTTCATAATGGGCACCCTAATAGGTGAAGAAACATCTCCTTGTGATTTTGATTTCTCTGAAGATTTTATCTCTATGAAATCTTGATGGCATTGTGTACAGAAATAGAAATAAATAATCCTAAAATACATATGGAAATAGAAAGGAATCCAAATCATCAAAATAATCTTTAGAAAGAAGAATAAGACTGGTGTTTTCATGCAACCTGATTTTAAAACATATTACAAAGCTACAGTAAAAAAAAAATTATACTGACATAAAAACAGACATTTAGAGCATTGGAACAGAATGTAGAGCCCAGAAATAACTCTTATGTATACAGTCAATTTGATCTTTGACAAAGGTACTAAGAATACACAGTGGAGGAAGGATTATCTTTTTAATTATGTTTGGGAAATTGGATATCTGCATGCAAAAGAATGAAGTTTCATTTGTCTTACATGATATACAAAAGTCAATTCAAGATGAATTTAAGACTAAAAGCTAAGACCTGAAACTGAAAAACTCCTATATAAGGAAAACCTTCATGAAATTGTTTTTGGCAATGATTTTTTGGATATAACCCCAAAAGCACAGGCAATGAAAAAAAAATAGACAACTGGGAGTACATCAAACTAACTCGTCACTATCTAAAATATATAAGGAACTCCTACAACTCAGTGGCAAAGAAGTAAATAATGCAAGTAAAAATAGGGAAAGCACTTAGCAAACATTTCTCTAAAGAAAGTTTAAGTTGGCCACCAGGTACGTGTAAAGATGCTTAACATATGTAATAGACTTTTAATATTGTGTGTTGTTGTAAGGATACAGCTCAGAGAAATGGATACAAAGCATAATTAAATCATAAAACTATTATTGCTTCCTTTTGCTAGATTGTTTTACATTCATTTCATGTAAACTATCAAATTTATTGACATGTATTGTTTATAGTCTTTCATTCTCATCCTTTTAGTGTCTTTGGTATCTGTAGTTATATGTTATCTTTTATTATTGATATTGGTTATAGTGTAGCTTCTCATTTTTAATGCTCCATCTGGTAAGAAGTATGTCATCATTATTGATCTTCCCAAGTTATACTTTTAATTTCATTGCCTTTTCTTATTGTTTTCTGTTTATTTATTTCTCATTTTGTTATTTCCTCCTTTCAAACAGGTTTAATTTGAATTTAATTTGCTCACTTTTTCTGTTTTCTTAAGGTGGAAACAGGTCTTTATTAATTCTTATCTTTGAATCTAAGCATTTATTATGTTACATTTTATAGTTGCCTTATTTTTACATTTTCGTGGTCTTCATTCTTTATGAAAGTGACTCAAATTTACATTTTTATCATACTTCTTGTGCTGAAAAATTTCCTTAGCATTATTGGAAAAGGTTTTCTGGCATTTAAATCTTTCGATTTTTGTCTGAATATGTTTTCAATCCCCTTATATTTTTAGAAGATGTTTTTACTCGGCATTAAAGCCCTGAATTAAATTGATTTTCTTTCAGTGCTTTCAACATATCCAAGATAGCACTGCACTGTCTTTATGCTCCTAATAAGTGTGCTCTGTAATCCTTGCCTTTTGTTCTTCCAAATGGTATATTCCACCCCACCTCCACCTCCCTCAGCCAACTTGTTTTCAGCATTTCCTCTTTTTCTTTGATTTTCAACAGTTTGTCAGTGTGGCCTCTAGATATTTGTGTGTTTTTAAAATTTTTTGTTTGTTCATTTTTCTCTTGTTACATTGTGATGTCTGGTATTCTTAGACTGGTGTTTTTAGCTGCTGCTAAGTTGAGTCAGTCACGTCTGACTCTGTGCGACCCCACAGACGGCAGCCCAACAGGCTCCTCTGTCCCTGGGATTCTCCAGGCAAGAATATGGGAGTGGGTTGCCATTTCCTTTTCCATTGCATGAAAGTGAAGTCGTTCAGTCGTATCTGACTCTTAGCAACCCCATGGACTGTAGCCTACCAGGCTCCTCTGTCCATGGGATTCTCCAGGCAAGAGTACTGAAGTGGGGTGCCATTAAAAGTTGCAAGAGAATACGTGTCCCAATCACCAACAGGAAAAAGCTGAACAATTTACAAAATCAAAAGTTTTGTTTAGCCCATCAAAGAGCATAAGTCACAAGGCAAACAAGTAAACCTATTCCCTAGCATGTCAGTTTGAAGTTACTCAGATACCCTGTCATAAGGGAACTTAGTATTCACTCACAGCTATCTTCACTGGGTGCTTTTGAGGACTATTGGTGGTATGAGAGAACACTAGAGAGATACATCAGTGATATAGGACGGAATGAAGTAATTGACTGCTTCTGTCATACAGTTGTGAAGTTCCGGCCACTTCTAGATTCTCATGTGAAACTTCTAAAGTCACTGGGATATGGGAAACAAATTCACCTCTAGGAATAAGGCAAAATTCCATTGTTTTTGAACTCAAAATATTTGCAAATCCGTTCTGACTCTGGGGAAGGGATAGGAAATCCTATTGCTTCCTGGGACCCAGTCAAAGACCCATTCATGCTGGGGAAAGGTAGAAGAAAATTCCTGCTGAATTACTCCTTGAATGGGTATTGACGAATCATGCAGGCTCATGCATTTATACTGAGAGCAAAAGGCCTTTCCTTTTGGGGAAAGGACTACAAATTATCTTTCAATGAAGACTAATCACAGATCACAGATAAAGGCAAAGTTTTTGGCTCCTATGGGGAGCAAGGATAGATTTAAATGCTAAGAATCTTCAACCAAGAAGACTCAGGAACACAGAAATTGTCTTAAAATTGTTACTAAACCAGGGCAGCAGAAAAACCACCCAGTTTACACCACGAGTTCACCTATAGTATCTTTCTCATAGTACTGTTGTGATGATTGTATTAGCCATTAGATATAAAGCATAGTAACCTGGATTCAATCCCTGGGTTGGAAAGATCCCCTGGAGAAGGGAATAGCAATCCACTCTAGTATTCTTGCCTGGAGAATTCCATGGAGAGAGAAACCTGGTGGGCTACAGTCAACGGAGTAGCAAAGAGTCAGACATGACCGAGTGACTAAGTTTTTCAGTTTCTTTTTTTTTTTTAATATAAATTTATTTATTTTAATTTGAGGCTAATTACAATATTGTATTGGTTTTGCCATATATCAACATGAATCTGCCACGGGTGTACACGTGTTCCCCATCCTGAACCCCCCTCCCACCTCCCTCCCGTACCATCCCTCTGGGTCATCCCAGTGCACCAGCCCCAAGCATCCTGTATCATGCATCGAACCTGGACTGGCGATTTGTTTCATATATGATATTATACATGTTTCAATGCCATTCTCCCAAATCATCCCACCCTCTCCCTCTCCCACAGAGTCCAAAAGACTGTTCTATACATCTGTGTCTCTTTTGCTGTCTTGCATACAGGGTTATCATTACCATCTTTCTGTATTGGTGTTTTTCTTTCTGGCTTACTTAGTGCTTGGGTGTGTAAGGTCTCAGAAAATGTTACTACCAATAAAAGTATTCCAAATGGATAAATTAAATATGGAGTAAATATAGTTACTTTTACTATTCCTATTACTACAAGTAATAATAATAAAAATGGGGATTAAGGAGGTTTTGATTGTACTCTAATGTCAGTAACTGCACGTGTGCTCAGTCATATCTGATTCTTTGTGACCTCATGGACTGTAGCCCAACAGGTTCCTCTCTCTATAGCATTTTTCAGGCAAGAATACTGGAGTGGATTGACTTTAAAAAATACTTTAACTTAAAATTAAAAAAAAAAAAATATATATATATATTTATATTTAGCTTTTGGGCTTCCCTGGTGACACAGGCAGTGAAGAATCTGCCTGCAATGCAGGAGACTCAGATTCAGTCCCTGGGTCAGGAAAATCCTTTGGAAAGGAAATGGCAACCCATTCTAGTATTCTTGCCTGTATAATCCCATGGACAGAGGAGCCTGGTGGGCTACAGTCCATGGGGTTGCAAAGAGTTGGACATGCCTGAAGCTACTAACACTTTTGGTGCATAGAATATATATTTTATTTAATTCTTTAAAAAATTATTTGCTTCCTTTTTACAACAAGTCTTCTGGATAAAGAAAGAATAATGGAAATGAGTTATTTTAATGAAAATCACTTAAAAACTGACCAAAGATTTTAAAAGGATCTTGAAGTTGAAATCTTTGTTTTTGAGATAAAATTCCAGAGTAGACTTTTCCCATTTTTTCACTTGATCCTTTCCCAGTTGGCGTTAGGGATATAAGGAAAAGGCTTGTATGACATTGAACCATTAGGAAAAAGGAAGAACTACTACATTGTTCCTCAGGCTAGTCCTAGGGTATGCACAAATTTAAACAAATCTGGACTTAGTAAGGAGAAACTTAAGTGAAAGGGTTATTGCACTTAAGGAGATGAGGACTGTTGTATTGTTGCAGGGATGTTCTTGTAATAGGGGTAGGGGACTATTGCACTGTGGAAAATCTACAAGTAGGTCTGCAGGTGTATCATATGGCATCAGAAAAGAGTTTTTCTTTGGCAAGGAGGAGTATATAGGCTAGAAATAACTGGATGTGGAGAAATGGGATGAGTGGTAGTGTGATAGGACAGTTGATCAGTGAGTATTTTTCCCTGAGGTTAGCCAGTTCTCAAGAGAGATTATGAAGAAGGGGTTTTTCAATATTGCAGTGTTGGGTAAACATCCAGGAACCTAGGGAAGGAAACAAACCTGACTAAAGTTTGGTCAAGTTAGTGGGCATTTTGTCCAGATTGTTCAGTGGGGACGAACAGTTTACCTAATAATTTAGGAAATAAAGAATAAGAATTTCGAGCGTCTTTGTCTGCCCTTGTCATGGGTACATAGAGGTTCACCGATGAATCTTATATGGGCTCCCCCTGTGGCACTAGTGGTAAAGAATCTGCCTGCCAATGAAGGAGTTGCAAGAGACACGGGTTTGCTCCCTGAGTTGGGATGATCCCTTGGAGTAGGAAATGATACCTCACTCCAGTACTCTTGCCTGGAAAATTTCATGGTCAGAGGAGCCTGGTGGGCTACAGTCCAGTCCATGGGGCCACAAAAAGTTGGATCCAACTGAGCTACTGAACATACAACAACAGATGAATCTTATCTAAGCCTTTCAAGGAAAAGTTTTCTTTGTAGTTAGCCATTTCTGGGAAAAAGATTGTGGAAGATAAGTGCCTCAGCCACAGAGAATTATAAATCAGATTGGCCAGTCATTACCTCAACTAACATACCACCAAGGAACTAAAGGGTGCAAACCAGAAGAACTGGTGGCCTGACCTTTCTTATTATGCTCTACCAATACATCATAAACAAAAATGCCGGTGCTAGTTTACCCTGTGCCATAATTTTTCCCACAATATGAGTTTTGGAATGGTGACTATCTTTCTTTTGTTTTTCATTATGTTTTTTTTTTCCTCCACTTTTATTGAGATATAGTTGGCATATAACATTATACTAGTTTAAAGTATACAGTGTAATTATTTGATATATGTTGCATATATTGTGGAATGATTATCACAAGTATATTTAAATCACAGTTATTCATTAAAATATTTTTTCTCTGCATATTAATACTTCAAAACATGTCAGAAACATATTATTAGATCCATCAAAAGCATATTCAGACACTTACTAGTTAGTCAAAATTTTAATTTCATGAAAGTCTTTCTCAAAATTGTTGGTTTATTTTGATTGGCACAGATGAGTATATCCATGTATAACAGTAGAAACAAAACTATGCTATTGGAGGAATGGAACTATGTTTTTAATTAAACACTGATGAAATAAAGCATTTAATTTATTCATCATTGAAAGTAAATGGTTTCTCTTGAAATAAAAGATGAATGTCCTAATCAATTTATTAAAATTTAAAAATCGAAGAAGGTGATGTTTGTAGAAGCTACTTCTGTGTCTGAGGAAGTGTTTCAAATAATACAACTGAAAGAATATTTCCCCAAAATTAGTCACCAAGGTCACTGTTTTTAAATACTTTATTTGATTGTGATTTTGCTGAGGAAGAATTTTATCTGGGAGCTAAGAAATCTCATGGTCGTGTTTTATAACAACAGGTCATGTCACTGTGTCATTAAAGTTCTTTGACTCTGTGTTCTCTTTCTGGTATAAATTGATGAGATAGTGGATATATGGAAATTTATTCTGCCTGTTTGTAGCCATCATATTCAGAATTAAAAGATGCATTTGTGTGGTGTGGGTTGTAGAGGATGGCAGGTGATCAGAATTAATTAGCAATGCACACACAAGAATAGAGTTAGATGTACAAATTACAGATGTCTTCATCGGTGGTTTGTGAAAATTGGAATGCTAGCTTTCTTATATGCTTATTTCTGTTCATTTCATAAGTCACTACACAGCATTGTGATCCAATCAGTTTAGTGTATTTATCTTGTCTTTATTAGAATTACAAATGTACACATGCTTTATTCAGGTGGACAGCATGCTGAAGTCAATAGATTTCCAAGGTGATTTAGACTCTGAATAATTATTTCTCTGGTTTATTGAGCTCACATCAATTAAAGACAATTATTATATCATATTGAAAAATCATGTCAAATAATTGTTATAGCACATTCATTGACTTGGGAAAACTGAAATGTTGATTCTAAATCAATATTATTAACACTAAATTACTATGTACTCGTCCTTTTTGTGACAAAGGTCTGTATAGTCAAAGCTATGGTTTTCCAGTAGTCATGTATGGGTGTTAGAGTTGGACCATAAAGAAAGCTGAGTGCTGAATAATTGATGCTTTTGAACCTTGGTGTTGGAGAAGACTCTTGAGAGTCCCCTGGACTGCAAGGAGATCCAGCCAGTCAATCCTAAAGGAAATCAATCTGGAATAATCATTGTTTGGCCACCTGATGCAACGAACTGGCTCAGTGGAAAAGACCCTGCTGCTGGGAAAGATTGAAGGCGGGAGGAGAACGGGACGACAGAGGATGAGATGGTTGGATGGCATCACCGACTCGATGAACACAAGTCTGAGCAAGCTCTGGTAGTTGGTGATGGACAGGGAAGCTTGGCATGCTGTAGTCTATGGGGTCACAAAGAGTCGCACATGACTGACTGACCTGAACTGAACACTTAAACTGAAACCCAGTATAGAATTCTGTATGGAACAGTCTCTTCTTATGGAAATTTCAAAGGAGGTAGTTACTCCAAAGTTTCTATCAAAAGTATTTTGGGATCTTGAGGCCATTTTGATTTTCTTCACATTATCAATATTAATCTTAAAAAGTCTATAAAGAACATATTCAAATACTAATGAATTATTTTTATTTTGCATTGTTAATTAACCATAAATGTCCTAAATGAATAATAAATCCATGCAACTGAAAGTCAAAATCCATTACCCTACCTAACAGTAAAAACAAAAATAGATTAGAAAGGAAGAGGAGAAATATCTGGAGTAGGAGTTGATTAGCTAGTGTTGCCCTTATTTATTTTATCTTCCTTTACTTATCTCTCTTCCCTACTGGATAGTAAGCAACTTATAATAAGGCAGATTCTGGGTCTTGTACAAGATTACATGTTAGGCACCTGGCCTTTTCCCTTGATACATTAGCTTAACAAATATTTGCTAAATCACTGTTCTGAAAATAGTGGCTGACTGAAACACTTATTTGTAAACTTCTTGAAAGGAAGTTTTGTGCCTGAAAGATCAACTACAAGTGTATATACTCATCTTGCGTTAGTAACATCTTGGTTACATAATATGTTGTACTTCCATTTCTGTAGATTCTAAAAGCACTAGTCCTGCTTTTCTCGCTGCATATTAATGCTCTTATGTTCTTCTGTAACTACATACTCCCCAAGTGTAACATGAGCTTTCTAATGTGCTTTGCTCATAGCTATCAGCTCAGTTCAATTCACATAAAAATTGGTTTACAGTCATAAACTAAAAACTAGTATCACTGCCAAAAGCAGAGTGTTTTACTTCATTCTCTTTTCATATCATTTGACAATGGTGCTATCACTGCTGACATTTCTTATTATATTGAATTTTAATTTTTTCATTGTCAGGTTTTACACATTTTTCTCGATCAAGACACTATCTTTTACATAGGTGGAATTTCTTAAATAAAATTTGATTACCTTACATTATTCCCATCTGTGAGCTGATTTCTGTTCCCTTTGTATTTTCCCTAATTTTTAGATATTTTAGAGAATACAGTCTCAGCTCTGTTTCTATGTTTAATGATTAGCCACATAATTATTCTAATTCTTTAAACCTTTGATTAGAAAACAAGAATATGGTCTTTTTTGCTGGATCTGTCTATGTGTATGTACTGTATATGTTGACATGATGTCAAGGCAAGGGCACTTCAACATTCTACTTATTCACTGTGTGTAAAATTAGATGAGTATTAATTATTCTATGATTTATTCAGAGGATGTTAAGGACACTGCAATTTCTAACCCTTCATTGTGTCGTTGTGTACAGCACTGTTTGGTCATGTGCATTAAATAGCTAAGTCAACGTGATTTTAGATTAATTTAGTAATACTCTTTTCAAACGAGGCATTGTATATTTTTCTTAATTTTGCAAAAAAAATATATATATAAAGGTGAATAAAGAGATTTTCTATGAAATGTTCTTGCCTTGAAGTCAGCATAGTCCCAGAATCTGAATCTCTAGTTATTCATAGGCTTGATTATTTAAAATAGTTTTTGGCTCTTCCTGACTTGAAAGGCTTGTGTGCATTCACCAGGACCAGGTGGAATTTATAAGGATGATCTCTCCTTAAGACAAATCTTACAAAGACTTTGAATATAAAAATGGACTTTATTAAACTTGCTGGTTTCCAATAAGCATATTCTAGAAAGACTCTTAATGAACTGTCTGTCAGGAGCAGTTCTCTTCCTTGGCTATTATAATCTGGTTGTAATCTCTGACATTAGAGAGTTCTCTGATAGTAAAGTAGTCTCAAGAATTAAACCCGCCTCAGTGGTAATTAGCAACAAGTGGGGCCAAATGTTTTGAGTAAAGTGGGTTTTATTTTATAACCAGTGTGCTTATATTATACTGTGCTTGCCTGCGTATGTAGTCACTTCAGTCATGTCTGACTCCTTGTGATCCTATAGACTGAAACCATCAGTCTCCTTTCTTCATGGGATTTTTCAGGCAAGAATACTGAGGTGGGTTATAACAAGGTAGGCAATTGGGTAAATGTATCCTAGCATGTATCATTGAGCATTTGAGTGAGGATTATTTCTTAATGACCACTATTTAGAATGCTGATGTTCAGAGTGTCCTGTCAGATACTCCTGAGTACAGAACAGGAAAGCTTCTGTCTAGTTTCAGGCCATTTTTGTATATGATCTGAGGCACAAACATTCCAGTGCTTCTTTGGTAAGTAAGTGGTACCACTCTAAACCTGGAATATGAAGCTTAAAGGCTTCTTGAGACCAACAAATTCTTAAATGATATGTGACATAATAAGTAGTAAGGAGTCATACATGGAATCCTGTGACATGAATATAATTGTCAAAAATGACCTTAATGGAACAATGTTTGGGGAAAAATTGAATATAAACTTTTAAAGGGTTGATATTACTGTTTTTCCATGGAGGAAAAGTAATGTAATTCAACATTTAATATCACATTTGAATGATCTGACATTTTTTAGAATCTAATAACCTTTAGCTGTTTCCAAAGCAGATAACAAGAAGTAATTACACAAAGTAACCAGTTAAACATTTTTCCCCAAATTGAAGTATTTGCAAGAAAACATCACCTATACTGATTTAATCTCACATACCTAGGTTAAATATAAGCCCAGTATGATTTGAAGACAACTTCCCTGGTGGGTCAGAGGGTAAAGAATCTGCATGAAGTGTGAGATACCTGGCTTCGGTCTCCTGGGTAAGGAAGATCCTCTGGAGAAGGGAATGGCTATCCACTCCAGTATTCTTGCCTAGAGAATTCCATGGATAGGGGAGCCTGTTGGACTACAGTCCATTGGTTTGCAAAGAGTCAGACACGACTGACTGACTCACACACACACACACACACACACACACACACACACACACACAAGATTTGAAGAATCTATAGGCAATACAGAGCTAGACCAAAAAAATTAAAAAGTATTAACACTTTGTACTTCTACTACTTAACTAAATTTATATCTTCTTTCTTCTCTTGTCTTCCCTTCCCTGCTCTCCCCCAGCCTTCCTTTCCCTACCCTTTTTTCTTCCTTTTATTTGGACATTTTTGTCCAAGAGCCAAATGTCTCTGTGTTGTACCCGTTATGAGATTGAAAATTCTCTGAAAGCAATCAAACTTATTAGGAGTATGTCTCATAATTATTTTATCTCACCAATGATTTCTTTCCAGATTAAACTTTATTTTGTTCACTTGAACATATATTTGAGTCATTTTTTAAAAATTTTATTTTATTTTTAAACTTTACAATATTGTATTGGTTTTGCCAAATATCGAAATTTTAGACCTTATTATTTTGTTTTAGGGAAAGAGTTTTTGAAAATTTATTTTTTAATTTTCTTTAATTCTGGATAGTTGACCAGCTTTTTCTAGGAAATAAGATTAGTTTTTATACACTTGTTACATGTATATTAGAAGATATTTTATTCATTGAGCATCAGACACAGGATCATTAGAATTAATTAACAAGATGGAGTCATGGAAAAATTTAAATGTGTTACTTATTTTACTTGTTACATCAGAAAAATAATACTGATTTTGTTGATTATCAATGATAACAAAATCATTGAACAGGTTCTATGAGTTAGTATTATCTCATCTAATCTTCACAGAGGTCTAAAGGAAAACTTGCTAAGGGTTACCAACATACAGAGATATCAAGTGCCAGAGTAAAGTGTGAGACTGCTTGTATAATTGCTGGCACTCATAAATACTGGACTGAAATGATTTTGTTATATATGAATTACAAAATATGCATTTTAACAGTAATTTTGTTTGATTTTATGCATTTTACATTTATGGATCATATCAATAATATTTCTAATTTTACAAGAAAAAGAACTATGCATATAACAGACACTTAATGCATATTTTAAAAAAGGAAAATTACTATTAAAAGTAGTTCAACTTTAATATCACATTCTGCAATAATATTGCTTGATTAGATAAGTACAACAGTAATTTTATGATAATTTTTATATATTTGACTTAGGATGAACACAAAGTAAATGCTATAATAGAAGAAATAATTAACAAGTATCAAACTCCTTTCACACATACAGAAAGTGTGAAGAGTATTTAAAAATCACTTTTCTGGTAGTAGAGCAATGAGAGCATTCATGTGAAACCTATTTCATTTTAGAATGTGTTTCTAGTCAAGCAAAACCAGAATTTTCCCCAGAAGAGAGTGTCTACATCAAAGAAACTGTTTCTTCCTTCAGATTCTGAAGCCACAAAAATATTTAGAACACGAGCTCCCTGTGTCTATAACTTTCCCACTAGAATTAGGTTTATTCTAACTCTGAATATCTTATTACTGTTCATTGGGGGAAAAAAAAAATCCTTCTCAGAATATATAGTTAGTTGCTATGGGAGAGCAAACAATATGGATAATAGCAGCATACTTTCCCAACTGTACAATGAAAGGAATATGGTGGGGTACATCTAGTTTAAAAATAGATGATGATGCTTGGGGCTGATGCACTGGGACGACCCAGAGGGATGGTACAGGGAGGGAGGAGGGAGGAGGGTTCAGGATGGGGAACACGTGTATACCTGTGGCAGATTCATGTTGATATATGGCAGATCAATACAATAATGTAAAGTTAAAAAATAAAATTAAATTTAAAAAAATAGATGATGAAACAATATTAGGTGGCTGAGGGGGTTTCAGGCAAAGAGGATGATAATTTTACATAGCTATTGAGAAAATTAGGACTGTCATGATTGTCCTTTTAAGGCATAAAAATGTAATGTTGGGTATTTATACAAGAATTAAGTGACCTAACTAAAATACAGGCAAGAAATGAATGAGATCAAGGTCCACAGACACCATAGGATCTGAATGAGAGGTTCCACCAGGTTCATAGATCATTTAAAGTAGTTATTATTGCTTAGTGTTTATAATATATAATGTAAAGAGACCTGTTCAACAGTTAGAGATATCAAAGGGATATTTCATGCAAGGATGGGCATGATAAAGGACAAAAATGGTAAGGACCTAACAGAAGCAGAGGAGATTAAGAGGTGGCAAGCAATGGGAATTCGCTGTATGGCTCAGGAAAATCAAACAGGGGTTCTGTATCAACCTAGAGGGGTGGGATGGGGAGGGAGATGGGAGGGAGGTTCAAAAGGGAGGGAATATATGTATACCTATACATATTTATTTGAGGTTTGACAGAAAGCAACAAAATTCTGTAAAGCAATTATCCTTCAATTAAAAAATAAGTTAAAAGTAAAAAACAAAAAGAGGTGGCAAGAATACATAGAACTGTACAAAGAATATCTTAATGACCTGGATAACCATGATGGTGTGGTCACTCATCTAGAGCCAGACATCCTGGAGTGTGAAGTCAAGTGGGCCATAGGAAGCATTACTAAGAACAAAGCTACTAGATATATGGAATTCCAGCTGAGATTATTTTAAATCCTAAAAGATGATACTGTGAAAGTGCTGCACTCCATATGCCAGCAAATTTGGAAAACTCCGCAGTGGCCACAGGACTGGAAAAAGTCAGTTATCATTCCAATACAAAAGAAGGGTGATGCCAAAGAAGGTTCAAACTACTGTGTACTGTTGTCTTATTTCACATGCTAGCAAGGTTTTGCTCAAAATCCTTCAAGCTAGGCTTCAGCATTACCTGAACCAGAACTTCCAGATGTTTCCAAGAGGGTTTTGAAGAGGCAAAGGAACCAGAGATCAAATTGCCAATGTTCATTGGATCATAGAAAAAGCAATAGAATTCCGCAAAACATACTTCTGTTTCATTGGCTATATTAAAGCCATTGGGTGGATCAAAACAAACTGTGGAAAATTCTTAAAGAGATGAGAGTACCATATCACTTAACCTGTCTCCTAAAAAACCTGTACGCAGATCAGGAAACAACAATTAGAATTGAACAAGAAACAATGGACTAGTTCAAAATTGGGAGAGGAGTATAACAAGAGTGTATATTGTCACTTGCTTATTTATCTTATTTGCACAGTACATCATGTGAAATGCCACGCTCCATGACCACAAGCTGGAATCAAGATTGCCGGAGAAATATCAACAACCTCAGATGTGTAGATGATATCACTCTAATAGCAGAAAGTGACAAACTAAAGAGCTTCATAATGAGGGTGAAAGACGAAAGTGAAAAAGCTAGCTTGAAGGTCAACATAAAAAACCTAAGATCATGGTATCTTGTCCTATCAGTCAGCTCACTTTAGTTACTCAAGTCATGTCCGACTCTTTGCGACCCCATGGACTGCAACATGCCAGGCCTTCCTGTCCATCACTCCTGGAGTTTACTCAAAAACTCATGTCCATTGAATTGGTGATGCCATCCATCTGTTGCCCCTTCTCCTCCCGCCTTCAGTCTTTCCCAAAATCAGGGTCTTTTCCAGTGAGTCAGTTCTTTGTATCAAGTGGCCAAGTATTGTAGATTGAGCTGTAGCATCAGTCCTTCCAATGAATATTCAGGACTGATTTCCATTAGGATGACTGGTTGGATCTTCTTGCAGTCCAAGGGACTCTCAAGAGCCTTCTTGAAAACCACAGTTCAAAAGCATCCATTCTTCAGTACTCAGCTTTCTTTATAGTCCAACTCTCACATCCATACATGACTACTGGAAAAACCATAGTTTTGACTAGATGGAACTTTGTTGGCAAAGTAGTGTCTCTGCTTTATAATATGCTGTCTAGGTTGGTCATAACTTTTCTTCCAAGGAGTAAGCATCTTTCAATTTCATGGCTGCAGTCACCATCTGCAGTGATTTTGAAGCCCCCCAAAAGAAAGTCTGTCACTGTTCCACTGTTTCGCCATCTATTTGCCATGAAATGATGGGAACAGATGCCATGATCTTAGTTTTCTGAATGTTGAGTTTTAAGCCAACTTTTTCACTCTCCTCTTTCACTTTGATCAAGAGGCTCTCTAGTTCTTCTTCGCTTTCTGCCATAAGGGTGGTGTTTTCTGCATAACTGAGGTTACTGATATTTCTCCTAGCAATTTTGATTCCAGCTTGTGCTTCATCCAGCCCAGTGTTTCTCATGATGTACTCTGCATATAAGTTAAATAAGCAGGGTGACAATATACAGCCTTGACGTACTCCTTTCCCTGTTTGAAACCAGTCTGTTGTTCCATGTCCAGTTATAACTGTTGCTTTCTGACCTACATACAGATTTCTCAAGAGGCAGGTCAGGTGATCTGGTATTCCCATCTCTTTCAGAATTTTCCATAGTTTGTTGTGATCCATATAGTCAAAGGCTTTTGCGTAGTCAATAAAGCAGAAATAGATGTTTTTCTGGAGCTCTCTTGCTTTGTTGATGATCCAGAGGATGTTGTCAATTTGATCTCTGGTCCCTCTGCTTTTTCTAAATCCAGCTTGAACATCTGGAAGTTCACGGCTCACATACGGTTGAAGCCTGGCTTGGAGAATTTTGAGCATTACTAGCATGTGAGATGAGTGTAATTGTGCAGTAGTTTGAGCATTTTTTTTTTTTTTTTTGGCATTTCCTGTCTTTGGGATTGGAATGAAAGCTAGCTTTTCCAGTCCTATGGCCACTGCTGAGTTTTCCATATTTGCTAGCATATTGAGTGCAACACTTTCACAGCACCATCTTTAAGGACTTGAAATAGCTCAACTGGAATTCTATCACCTCCAGTAGCTTTATTTGTAGTGATGCTTCTTAAGGCTCATTTGACTTCGCATTCCAGGATATCTGGCTCTGGGTGAGTCATGATTATCTGATCATGAAGATGTTTTTGTATAGTTTTTCTGTGTATTCTTGCCACCTCTTCTTAATATCTTCTGCTTCTGTTAGGTCCATACCATTTCTGTCCTTTATTGTGCTCATCTTTGCAACAGATGTTCCCTTTGTATCTCTAATTTTCTTAAAGAGATCTTTACTCTTTCCCATTCTATTGTTTTCCTCTTTGCACTGATCACTGAAGAAGACTTTATCTCTCCTTGCTATTCTTTTAAACTCTGCATTCAAATGGGTATATCTTTCCTTTTCTCCTTTGCTTTTCACTTGTCTTCTTTTCAAATCTATTTGTAAGGACTCCTCAGTCAGCCATTTGTGTTTTTGTATTTCTATTTCTTGGGGATGGCCTTGACCCCTGTCTCCTGTACAGTGTCACAAACCTCCATTCATAGTTCATCAGGCACTCTGTCTATCAGATCCAATCCCTTGAATCGAATTCTCACGTCCTCTGTATAGTCATAAGGGATTTGATGTAGGTCATACCTGAATGGTCTAATGGTTTTCCCTCATTTCTTCAATTTAAGTCTGAATTGGGCAATAAGGAATTGATGATCTGAACCGCAGTCAGCTCCCAGTCTTGTTTTTGCTGACTCTTTAGAACTTCTCCATCTTTGGCTCCAAAGAATATAATCAATCTGATTTTGGTATTGACCGTCTGGTGATGTTTATGTGTGGAGTCTTCTCTTGTGTTGTTGAAAGAGGGTGTTTACTATGAACAATGCATTATCTTGGCAAAACTCTATTAGCCTTTGCCCTGCTTCATTCTGTACTCCAAGACCAAATTTTGCCTGTTACTGCAGGTGTTTCTTGACTTCCTCCTTTTGTATTCCAGGCCCCTATAATGAAAGGACATCTTTTTGGGGTGTTAGTTCTAGAAGGTCTTATATGTTTTCATAGAACCGTTTAACTTCCACTTCTTCAGCATTACTGGTAGGTGCATAGACTTGGATTACCGTAATATTGAATGGTTTGCCTTGGAGGCAAACAGAGATCATTCTGTTGTTTTTGAGACTGCTTGCAAGTACTGCATTTCAGACTCTTTTGTTGAGTATGATGGCTACTTCATTTCTTCTAAGGGTATCTTGCCAACAGTTGTAGATACAATGGTCGTCTCAGTTAAATTCACCCATTCCAGTCTATTTTAGTTCGCTGATTCCTAAAATGTCTATGTTCACTCTTGCCATCTCCTGTTTGACCACTTCTAATTTGCCTTGATTCATGGACCTAGCATTCCAGGTTCCTGTGCAGTATTGCTCTTACAGCATTGGACTTTGCTTTTGTCACCAGTCACGTCCATAACTGGGTGTTGTTTTTGCTTTGGCTCCATCTCACATTCTTTCTGCACTTATTTCTCCCATGATCTCCAGTAGCATATTGGGCACCCTCTGACCTGGGGAGTTCATCTTTCAGTGTCCTATTTTTTTGCCTTTTCGTACTGTTCATGGGGTTCTCAAGGCAAGAATACTGAAGTGGTTTGCCACTCCCTTCTCCAGTGGACCACATTTTGTCAGACCTCTCCACCATGACCCATCCGTCTTGGATGGCCCTACATGGCATGGCTCATAGTTTCATTGAGTTAGACAAGCCTTGGTCCATGTGATTAGATTGATTAGTTTTCTGTGATTGTGGTTTTCAGTCTGTGTGCCCTCTGATGGAGAAGGATAAGAGGCTGGACTTCCCTATGGCTCAGACAGTAAAGCATATGCCTGCAATGTGGGAGACCCAGGTTTGATCCCTGGGTTGGGAAGATCCCCTGGAGAAGGAATTGGCAACCCATTCCAATACCCTTGCCTGGAAAATCCCATGGATGGAGGACCTTGGTAGGCAGCAGTCCACAGGGTTGCAAAGAGTCGGACACAACTGAAAGATTTTGCTTTCCATGATGAGAGAGACTGACTGAGGGGGAAGCTTGGTCTTATCTGATGGGCAGGGCCATGCTATATAAATCTTTAGTCCAATTATCTGTTGATGGGTGGAGCTGTGTTCTTCCCTGTTATTTACCTTTGGCCAAACTATGGAGGAGTTAATGAAGATAATGGCTACCTCCTTCAAAATGTCCCATGTATGTGTACTGCTACACTCGGTGCTCCCAACCTTGCAGCAGGCCACCAGTCCTCTGCCGGAGACTCCTGGGCACTCCCAGGCAAGTCTGGGTCAGTCTCTTGTGGGATCCCTGCTCCTTTCTCCTGGGTCCTGGTACGTACAAGGTTCTGTGTGTGCCCTATTTCCCAGTCCTGTGTAAGTTCTGGCAGCTCTGTGGTGGGGTTAATGGCCACCTCCTCCAAGAGGGCTTTTGTCATACCCAAGTCTGCTGCACCCAGAGTCCCTGCCTCTGCGGCAGTCCACTGCTGACCCATACCTCCACAGGAGACATTCAAACACAGTTCTGTCTCAGTATCTGTGAGGTTTCTGAGTCCTGGCGTGCATAATGTTTTTTTAAGCCCCCTGAGCCCTTGTCCCATCACTTCATAGCAAATAGAGGGGAAAAGTGGAAGCAGTGACAGATTTTCATTTCTTGGGCTGCAAAACCACTGCAGGCAGTGACTGCAGCCATGAAATTAAAAGACAGTTGCTCCTTGGAAAGAGTCATGGCAAAACTAGATAGCAGAAACATTACTTTACGGACAGGATTACAAGGAGATCAAACCAGTCAATCCTAAAGGAAATCAACCCTGAATATTCATTGGAAAGACTGATGCTCCACTGCTTTGGTCTTCTGACGCAAAGAGCTGATTCATTTGAAAAGACCCTGATGCTGGAAAGGATTAAAGGCAAAAGAAGAGGGTGACAGAGGATAAGACGGTTAGATAGTTTCATCAGCTCAGTAAATGTGAATCTGAGCAAACTCTGGGAGATAGTGAAGGACAGAGGAGCCTGACGTGCTGCAGTCGCAAAGAGTCAGACAGGACTTAGTGACTAAACAATGACAACAATATAAAATAAGATGTTATAAAATTTAGTAACTCTTATAGAGTTAATTCTAAGTTAAAATGCAAACTAATTATGTAGAATGGTTATTATTTGACCTGAGCACTTCCTGGTAGGTGGGTAATATTTTGGGAGGAAGGAACTTCAGAACACATAATTTTCTGATAAGATCGGAAAGAATGTTAGGTAGTTCTCGGCTTCCTGACGTATGTAACCGCACCTAGACTTGCTAATGTTTTGAAACAACTGTGAGTTGTCATTATGGCTAAAATGAATTCAAGAGAGATTTTAAAGAAATATATATAAATGAAATTTTATTTCCTCAAGACTGTGTGAGCAAGTACTGTTCCTTCAACAAACATTACTCTGCATAGAATACATATTTTTTTTTCAGATACCAGAATGTAGAATACCATATTCTTTAAATTAATACTAAACATTTTGAAAACAAATATTTACAAAGTACATTGCATGTTTTTATTCCCTTTCACCAACTGATATTAATATTTGAAATGACTCGCACTCGTTGAATTTATGCACATATTCCTTTTACCTTTTATTCTTTCTTTCAGGATGTCTGCAGTCCCTGCTTCTGGCACATCATGACCCTCCTTCTAGTTTTACCCTTCCTTTGAAGATTTTAAATCTTCTGGGATCTGAAAAAGCAGACAATCCAATTTCTTAGATCTTGTTTAAATGAACGGTAATGAAGGTCTGAGAGAATATTTAGTCTTTGCTTTAAATAAAATGTCTTTGTTTTAAATAAAAATACATCAGACTTCAATTAAAACTTGGACAATCATCACTAAAACTATAAAGGAAATTTGAGCACTACATTGAAAGAAGAAAAGTTCAAATTCAGGCCATTTTAGGTATTCTTTCAAAGAGACTTCGTAGTCTTTCTTTATTTTTTTTTGGTCTTCCAGATTTCCAACCATGTAATTTATGTTAATTAAAACTATTGAAATTAGTTTTTAGAGGTCTTACATCATAGAACATATGACTAAAGTGAAGCATGATAATATCACTTAAATTGGGATATTTTGAGAATGAAAGAGGTCTATAAATACTTTTGTTAGGACAGTAAATATGAACTGAATCTTTCCATGGCTAACTGGACAGGACATGTGGTCATCCTACTTAAGTGATATGTAATGCACAAAAGTTCTTCAAGTATAATTTTTAAATAAATTAAAAACATTTTTATTTAGTTATTTCATTTTTAAAAGTTATACATATATATATATATATATATATATATATATTTTTTTAATTTTCAGCATCAAACACATTCATCTCTAGTTCCCTAAAACTGGTGTTCAGTTCAGTTGCTCAGTCATGTCCAACTCTTTGCTACCCCATGAATTGCAGCACGCCAGGCCTCCCTGTCCATCACCAACTCTTGGAGTTCACTCAAACTCATGTCCATCGAGTCAATGATGCCATCCAGCCATCTCATCCTCTGTCGTCCCCTTCTCCTCCTGCCCCCAATCCCTCCCAGCATCAGAGTCTTTTCCAATGAGTCAACTCTTCACATGAGGTGGCCAAAATATTGGAGTTTCAGCTTTAGCATCAGTCCTTCCAAAGAACACCCAGGACTGATCTCCTTTAGAATGGACTGGGTGGATCTCCTTGCAGTCCAAGGGACTCGCAAGAGTCTTCTCCAACACCACAGTTCAAAAGCATCAATTCTTTGGCACTCAGCTTTCTTCACAGTCCAACTCTCACATCCATACGTGACCACAGAAAAACCATAGCCTTGACTAGACAGACCTTTTTGGCCACGTGATGTCTCTGCTTTTGAATATGCTATCTAGGTTGGTCATAACTTTCCTTCCAGGGAGTAAGCATCTTTTAATTTCATGGCTGTAGTCACCATCTGCAGTGATTTTGGAGCCCGCAAAAATAAAGTCTGACACTGTTTCCACTATTTCCCCATCTATTTCCCATGAAGTGATGGGACCAGATGCCATGATCTTCGTTTTCTGAATGTTGAGCTTTAAGCCAACTTGTTCACTCTCCTCTTTCACTTTCATCAAGAGGCTTTTTAGTTCCTTTTCACTTTCTGCCATAAGGGTGGTGTCATCTGCATATCTGCATATCTTATTGATATTTCTCCCCTCAATCTTGATTCCAGCTTGTGCTTCTTCCAGCCCAGCATTTCTCATGATGTATTCTGCATAGAATTTAAATAAGCAGGGTGACAATATACAGCCTTGACGTACTCCTTTTCCTATTTGGAACCAGTCTGTTGTTCCATGTCCAGTTCTAACTGTTGCTTCCTGACCTGCATATAGGTTTCTCAAGAGGCAGGTCAGGTGGTCTGGTATTCCCATCTCTTTCAGAATTTTCCACAGTTTTTTGTTATCCATACAGTCAAAGCCTTTGGCATAGTCAATAAAGCAGAAATAGATGTTTTTCTGGAACTCTCTTGTTTTTTCGTTGATCCAGCGGATGTTGGCAATTTGTTCTCTGGTTCCTCTGCCTTTTCTAAAATCAGCTTGAACATCTGGAATTTCACGGTTCAAAACTGGTGTAGCAGGAAGCAAATGGTTAGTATTACATTTCTCCTTTTAGATTTCTACCTTATTGTCATATAAGGAAGTCACAGATTCTTGTTCAGACCTTAGTTTACAACTTAATTTTAGTCTTCTTTCACATATTGTAGAAACAGTTTGAGGGGATGAAAACAAATAGAATATTTTTTTTCCTAGGGAAAAAGTAATCTTTTGAGTCTTTGTTGCTTACCTTAATACTTCAAGATAATTCCAAGGCTTCTTTGAAGGCTTCAAAAAAGGTTGTGAGAATCCCACTTAGTAGGTGCCAACACATATTTAGCAAGTGGTGTCTAATTTTCATTTTAATGAAGCTAATACTTTCAGAGTCGGATAACATAAGGTTTTACCATCTGTGTGTATCCTATTTAGTTTAACCAGGTTGGAGAAATCCAAAAGAAGATCTATGAAACAAGAAGCTAGATGTTGTTCAACAACAGCCTTAACTACCTGAAAGCACTACTGTTTTATTTACTTATCTGTTTACTTATTTTTTATTTATTTGAAATATAGTTGAATTACAATATTAGTTTCTCGTATACAGCATAATGATTCCTTTTGTTTATAGATAATGTTCCGTTTAAAGTTATTACATAATAATGGTTGTGTTTTCTTTTGCTGTACAGTAAATCATTTTTGCTTCTATAAAATAGAGAAGCACTTCTATTTTAAATACTATATAAATATGTGTATGCGTGTGTGTGTGTGTGTGTGCGTGTGTGTGTAAGGAGATTCTAAAAGTCAATATATTAGCCTAAAATTTTCCTTAAATTATATCTTCACAATTCAGATCTGATTATATTTTAAAGCATTACTTAAGAAAAATTTTTGAAATAAGATTTTTAATGTAAGACATTTTAAAATTTAGCTGATAATTTCATCAGAAGTGGCTAAATATGTCTTTTAAGAATCTGAAAGTTATAAATATTTTTAACTTTTTTCTCTCTTACAAGTCATCACAGATTACTTTCCTACATAGTCGTTGTTTTCAAATTTTGTTCTCATACACATTTTAAACTCCCTGTTTGTTTTTATTTTATTACTTGTAAAATTTAAGTACCTGTCATCTTTATGGTGGCATGCAAATTTTAACACGTGTAAATTTTTTTATGACAAAGGATTATGGTATATATTTGTTTTTTATTTCAGGAAATGAAAAATTCTCATTACTTGTTTAAATCACTTCCTATATCTTATACTATATAAGTAATAAATACAACTGCAAAGTTGAATATTTACTATATACTTAAATTAAAAAGTAATCAGGGTATCATGAGCTCAATGAAGATGAAAAACTGGTCTAAAAGAAGGTAAATATTTTATGACTCAAGATGAAATGAGATGCAGATAAAATTAAGGAAGCTATTTAGAAGGAGGTGTATGTGTTGGGTTGAGAGGGATTTACTGATTGATTATAGGTAAGATTGAAGTGGTAATGAAGAAAAAAAATCCACATTTGCATGAATGATTTAGTTATACTTTGCTTTTCGGTAGTATTTTAGGATTGTATAGAAATATAATATTGTTGAAAACTGGGAACTAGCATTGTTAAATGAGTCAAAGTCAACTCACAATTGATTGCAACGCAGAATGAATTCCAGGAGCCTATTTAGAAGAAAGCACCACACTTCATGGGCATTAAAGGTCATTTATATGTACAAATGATGCTTAAATAACAAAGATAACAAAACTTATTATGAAAAAGAAATTTTCTAAACAGATGAAAATAATAATATTAGAAAATAATTTTCTTTTCGAAATAATTTCCTCAATTTCTCATTTTAAGAAAGGTGCTTGGGCTTCCTTTGTTGTTCAGTGGTTAAGAATCCATCTTGCAATACACAGAACGACAGCGATATTCTTGGTCCAGGAAGATCTTGCATGCCACAGGGCAGCTAAGCCCGTGTGCCACAGCTGTGGGACCTGTGCTTTGGAGCCAAGAGCCACAACTAGTGAGCCTGAGTGCTGCAACTGCTGAAGCCCACGTGGCTAAAACCTGTGCTCTGTAACCAGAGAGTAGCCCCAGCTCGCTACAACTAGAGAAAGCCTATGCACAGCAACAAAGACCCAGCACAGCAAAGCATAAATAAATAAATATTAAAGAAAGAAAGATGCTCTAGTGGATTTAACCAATTTCAAAGTTATTAACTAGTGAAAAGATTGGCCAGGAATAAATAAAACATGACACAATTAAAAGCAACTTAAAATTTTAATCTATTAGGCACAAAATTAAAACATCTCTGATAGTATTGTGCAAATTAATTGGGGAGCTTAATCCAATTGACATGCAGCTGATGTTGTTGTTGTTGTTTGGTCGCTAAGCCTTGTGCTACTCTTTGCGGCCACATGAACTGCAGCCCACCAGGCTTCCGTGTCAGTCACTATCTCCCTCAGTTTGCTCAAATTCATGTCCATTTAGTTGATGTTGCTGTTTAACCATCACATCCTCTGCCTCCCCCTTCTCCTTTTGCCTCAGTCTTTCTCAGCATCAGGTTCTTTTCCAGTGAGTTGGCTCTTTGCATCAGGTGTCCAAAGTATTGGAGCTTCAGCATCAGTCTTTCTAATGAATATTCAGGGTTGATTTCCTTTAGGATTGACTGGTTGGATCTCCTTGCAGTCCAAGGGACTCTCAAGAGTCTTCTCCAACACCATAGTTCAAAAATATCAATTCTTTGTTGCTCAGTCTGCTTTATAGTCCAACTCTCACAACCACACATGACTACTGGAAAAACCATAGCTTTGACTATATGGACCTTTGTTGGCAAAGTGATGACTCTGCTTTTTGATACACTCTCTAGGTTTATCATAGCCTTCCTTCTAAGAAGCAAGTGTCTTTTAATTTTATGGCTGCAGTCACTGTCTGCAGTGATTTTGGAGCTCAAGAAAAGAAAATCTGTCACTGCTTCTACTTTTTCCCCTTCTATTTGCTATGAAGTGATGGGACTGGATGCCATGATTTTAGTTTTTTCCCATCTATATTTTACTCTGGTTGCTGGGAAGATTTAAGTAGCTAAATCATGAAATTGATGTACAGGTGTCTCTTTTACCAGTTGACACAAAATCTTTCTCCTTTCCAGGAACCAGACAGAATCTTGCCTGTTTCCTCCCTTATTTTCTCAACCCTAGATATAGGCTCTGCCTGCCTCAGGACTCTCAAACAATGACCAGCACCTGATTTTGCAAGTCCTATGGGGCCACTGAAACCATCAGATCTTTTTGGTGTATGTTTCTTTTTTTAATATGTAATTTATTTTTGGCTATGCTCGGTCTTTGTTGCTTTGTACAGGCTTTCTCCTGTTGTAGTCTACGGGCTTCTTATTATGAAAGCTTCTCTTATTGCAGAGGACAGTCTTCACTAGTTGCAGCAAACAGGCTCAGTAGTTGTGGAACATGGGCTTAGTTACTCAAGGCATATGGAATCTTCGTTGACCAGGGATCAGACCCTTATCCGTTGCATTGGCAGATGGATTCTTACCTACTGTACCATCAAGGAAGTGCTTGGTGGATATTTCTTAAATGAGCATTCTTTTTAATTCGTTAGGGCCTCACTGTATTACTTAAACCTATCAGAATCCCCTGCGCCAACAAACATACCCTAAATTTTTGTCTAGGATTCATTTATATTCTTTTCCATGTCCCTGTTTTCCAGCTCTCGTCTCCACTCTTTCATTATGTTAAAGAGTTGCATACTACTTTTCTAGTGCCAATAGAAATTTAGTCCTATTTCAGATGCTCCAGCCTGTCCACCAGTCATAAAGATCCTTCTCTCTGGAGTAGTGCAGGTTAATTGAATTAGATTAGGGATGTAAGGACAGCAGGAATGCATTTGGGAATATCCAATTTTTTTTTTCAGAAGTATATTTTAACTGACCATAGTTAGTCAGTAATTTGGGCTTCTTGGGTGGCTCAGTGATAAAGAATCTGCCTGTGATGCAGAAGACGTAGGGGACACCGCAGGTTGGATCCCTGGGTCAGGAAGACCCCCTGGAGGAGGTCATGGCAACCCACTCCAGTATTCTTGCCTTGGAGAAACCCATGGACAGAGCAGCCTGGCAGGCTATAGTCCATAGGGTCGCACAGAGTCGGACACTACTGAAGCGACTGAGCACATATGCAGCAGTAACTTAGTTTTTCTTTAGTAGAAACAGATAATACAATTCAGAGGTTGCCAACTATTGTATGGCAAGAAATGAATACTGGCTAAAACATCTGGAAAGTGCCTTCTCTCTTTACTATAAAAATTTTGCAAGCACCTTAATGCCCTGTCCAAGGTGTATGTCATTTCAGGTTTCAGTGAACAAGTCATGCCTTCAGCCTCTACTCTGTTTGCCCAGATCTACAAACCAGTCTACTAGGTTGGAAGCCAGCAGCTAGTCCCAGTGGAAATTTGTGGATCCATACTGTCATCAGTGATTAAAATTTCTTCCTGCTGCACTTTTAAAGTTTTTTCTTAATGAATATTTTCTTACATATAATTTGAGATTGTGATTAGAATTACAGGGAAGACAAATAAAGCAATCAGAGGACATATGCATCAGTGTTATGAGTTTGTTTCTAGGTATATGCATAGACATTACTGTGGATTAAATTTTGAATTCTTTTCATTCTTGGATCATAGGACAGTTTTCTTTCTCTTTTAAATGACTTTTAAGCAGAATAACATGCTAATATATGTACCCTTTTCCAGTAATTTATTTTGAAATTGGCTTTTGGACAAATTATGAATTAAATTGTCAGTGTTTTTTTTTTTTAATAATTTAGTTAAGAACCAAATGATCATACTATTACTACAAAGTGAGAAAGTATTTAAAATGTTCTAAAAATATATTTCTATTACAGTTAAAAATTTTTATTTCTACTTTGTAAATTCAATTAATTGTAGAAAGAACCACCTTGTCTGATTATATTAGTTTAGAAATTCATGTAAACTAAAAGTTTTATTAAAATTATCTTTTATTAAAACCAATATCAAACATTTCACAATTATTAGAAGTTAAAAGACACATTATCTTGAAGATTTTCTGCCAAAATTTTCTACCTTAGGTAGATATTGCCACACTAAAATCAAATGGATAAATATTAAAGAGTTAACAGAAAAGTTTATTTCATAATAGTAGATAGTTTTACTGAGTATAACATGCATTCACAAATCTACTTGATACATTAGAAGAAATGTTCTAAGAAAGAAATGTTCTAAGTAAGAAAGCTGGTATAGTTAATTTTGGGTACAAAGATATGACTGTGTGGATGACAAAAAACTGTGGAAAATTCTTAAAGAGATGGGAATACCAGACCATTTTACGTGCCTCCTGAGAAAGCTGTATGCAGGTCTAAAAGCAACATTTAGAACTGGACATGGAACAGTGGACTGGTTCCAAATTGGAATAGGAATACATAAAGGCTGTACTTCGTTACCTTGCTTATTTGACTTATATGCAGAATACATCATGTGAAATGCTTAGCTGAATAAAGCACAGGATGGAATCAAGATTGCAGGAAGAAATGTCAATAACATCAGATATGCAGATGACACCACGCTTATGGCAGACAGTGAAGCCTCTTGGTGAAAGTGAAAGAGGAGAGTGAAAAAGCTGGCTTAAAACTCAGCATTCAAAAAATGAAGATCATGGGATCCAGTCCCATCACTTCATGGCACACAATGTAAACAGTGGAAGACTTTATTGTTTTGGGCTCCAAAATCACTGCAGTTGGTGACTGCAGCCATGAAATTAAAAGACACTTGCTCCTTGGAAAAAAAGCTATGACAAAACTAGACAGCATATTAAAAAGCAGAGACATTACTTTATGTACAAAGTCCATCTAGTAAAAGCTATGGTTTTCCCCAGTAGTCATGTATGGATGTGAGAGTTGGACCATAAAGAGGCTGAGCACTGACAAATTTATGTTTTTGAACTGTGGTGTTGGAGAACACTCTTGAGAGTCCCTTAGACTGCAAGGAGATCAAACCAGTCAATCCTAAAGGATATTAATCCTGAATATTCATTGGAAGGGCTGATGGTGAAGCTGAAACTCAATACTTGCACCACCTGATGTGAAGAACTGACTCATTGGAAAAAATCCTGATGTTGGGAAAGATTAAAGGCAGGAGGAGAAGGGGATGAAAGAGGATGAGATGGTTGGGTGGCATCACCGACTTGATAACATGAATTTGAACAAGCTCTGGGAGTTGGTGATGGACAGCGGAGCCTGGTGTGCTGCAGTCCATGGGGTCCCAAACAGTTGAACATGACTGAGCAACTGAACTAAACCGATAGTTGATTTACAAAGCTGTATTAATTTCAGGTGTACAGCAAACTGAATCAGTTATACATATACATATATTCATTTTTTAAAAGATTTTTTTCTCCTATAAGCCATTACAGAGCGTTGAATAAAATTCCCTGTACTATACAGCAGGTTCTTACTAGTCATCTATTTTTTAATATTTGTATGTGTGTGTGTGTGTGTGAGTCACTCAGTCATGTCTGACTCTCTATGACCCCATGGACTGTAACCCACCAGGCTCCTCTGTCTGTGGAATTCTCCAGGTAAAAATACTGGAGTAGCTTGCCATTCCTTTCTCCAAAGGATCTTCCTGACCCAGGATCAAACCTGGGTCTCCGGCATTGCAGGCAGATTCTTTACTGACTTACCTGCAGAGAAGCCCATTTTATATATAGCAGTATGTGTATGTCAGTCTCAATCTCCCTACTTATTACCCGTTTACCCCCTGCTAACCATAAGTTTGTTTTCTTCATCCATGACTCTGCTTCTGTTTTGTTTATAAGTTCATTTTTACTGTATTTTTTTGTTGTTTACATTCCACATTTAAGTGGTATCATACTGTGCTTGTCTTTCTGCATCTAACTCATTTCACTCAGTTTGACAATCTTTGTTATGCTTAGCAAATAATATATTCTAAAAACATTTTCACTTGAATTTCAAGGATTGTAATTTTAAACAAGGTGGAGTTTCTGCTTTCGGAATCTCAGCCAAATGAATTTACTAAGGTTGTTTTAGTGATTAAGCAATTACAATTATAACATCTTGGTACTGGAAACTTAATTGTACATTAAAGTAGTCTACTCCATTTCAAAGAGAGAAAAAACCAAATCTTCTTGCATTAGATTATGGTTTATGGTCCTATTCAAATGCCTTGATCTCATTAGCAAAGATTCTTTACAAGAATTCTTGATGTTCTTTGCATATCTGATAACATGTGTTACTCGCTCAGTTGTGTCTCTTTGTAACCCCTTGGACTGTAGCCCAGCAGGTTCCTCTGTCCATGGGATTTCCCAGGCAAGAATACTGGAGTGGGTAGCCATTCCCTTCTCCAGGGGATATCAGCAGCTTATTTCCCAGGATCTTTTTTTTTTTTTTTTCAATCCAGTGCACTTTTCAGTAATCTGCTTAAATGCCAACCCCTCCAGGAAGCTGTCTGTTGCCCAGTCCCAGAGCAGCATGACATCTGTTCCTCTGAACATTCCAAGCATTGTATGTTTTTACTCATCTTATGACATTTACAGCTATGAGTTAATGCTAAGAATGATTTTTTCCTACATTGTTAAGATAGGATAAACTGTAAGGAGGTTTAAGTACTTAATAAAATGACCATGTATCTCTACTACATATACTATCTAGTAATCATGGTGTTTATTGAGCTAAATAAGGTAGATGATATTGAACTTTGAACTCTAGAAATTCAAGAAGTGTGAACCATTTTCCCTAGTCTCCAGGAAATAGTAGTCTAGTACAGAGATAAGAAATAAAAGCATGAAGATATCAAAAAGAGATTTATATATTAGCTCAGGACTAGAAATATGTCATACATAGTTATTGTCAACTTTATTAAGCTGACCATGATTGTAATATGACTTCATGAGAAAGAAAAACCATATCAGAATGTCTGTTAATAAAATATTTTTTATAAAAATTGGAATACTGATTGTGATGAATGGGTACAATTTAGATAATTAAAACAGAGGAGAAAGGATTTTCTTTGCACATTCAAAATCATACATGTATGTGCACTGAAGTGGCTGTGAAAGTTGCATTCTGTGAGATGAGATTGTAAGAGAAAATATAGCAGAATTATTGGAAAAAAGTAAATTTCTATAGGTCTGTCTGTGATGGAGTAATGGAGAGAGTTAACCTGTTAACTAAGTTAACTAAGTTCATTTGGGATTCAGGCTAGTGCTGCTGAGCAGAGAGCATGCAGAAAAAAAAGTAAATGGTAGATTCTTTTCAGGAATATGTTGAGATTGCCCCTTGAAAAAGATTATCCACTTATATTTGCTTTCCTAAACCTATTAAATATCACAGTTGTCCCAGTTCAGAAAAAGTTAATAAGGTGTATTTTTCTATCTAATGTTTTGTAGCAGTTGAGATAATTATTGTCTTTATTAAGTTTTAACCTCAGCTAACTTGAAAATCACAGCTTTCCCTGATATGGTTAGCAACAGATCATGAAAGTTTAGCAAGTGGCTTGAGAAAATCTTATGAGCAAACAGATTCTTGAAATAATCATGCTGACTGGCATCCAAGAGTTCATTAAAGTTGTGTCTTTTCTTTTCCTTTCTTTTTTGGCTGGAAATTATTTGTCATTAAAGTAGAAAAAACTAAAAGCTTCATTTGAGGATAGCAAAAATGTAGTGTATACATAGGAGCCAATTAGGGCTCTTTTTCTATATGGATATTTGTATTAGAGAAAAAGGGGAGTAGAATTATATTTATTTTTATACTAGAATACTGATCACACCAGTAAAACTGATGATGATGGTAATAATAATAATAGTCATAATAATAAAAGAAGAATAAAGAAGAAGAGTACCTGCTAATCACTTACTAATAAATATGTACTGAAAATATATTCTGTTGCAATGTATATCTTTAATCAGAAGTTTCATTTCTAAATGAGTATTGTTCACAAAGGAATGTTACAAGTATGTTTTGAAATCTCTTTTTATATTTTAGAGGTAAAGAATTATAGAAACTAGCATTAATTATATTGAGTAGTAGATAAAATTCAATCAACATTAAATAAAAATAGGGATAGTGTAGAAGGATAATTCCTCTCTCAGCTTCATGCCAGAAAGTGCTGGTGGAATTCTAAAGGATTTTATAATAAAGGAGTTTAACTCTTCTCTAGGAAATTGGAGATTAGAACATTGAATCTCTGAACAGGACTTTCATTAACTTAGTGGCACAATATCTTTTTGGCTATTTAAAAAGTGTCATGGATGCTAAAAACATATTGTGTTAATAAGAAAAATTTCAATTAAAAATATGAAAGAAGGAAACTTCTTAAATAAAAAGTATACCATTATATATGTCATTTGCATGTGCAAAATAATCAGAAGAAACTTTGCCAATTAATTATATTAAGAAAAATTGTCACAACTGTGGTGAGTACTGATTCTTACTGATTATGTACCTGACAGCTTAAAATTGTATTATCTGATTTGTTTTGTTGTTTAATTGCTAAGTTATGTCTGACTCTTTTGCGACCCCATGGACTAGCCCTCCATGCTCCAGTGTCCATGGGATTTTCCATGCAAGAATACTGGAGTGGGTTGCCATTTCCTTCTCCAGAGGATCTTCCTGACCCAGGCATCGAACCCATGTCTCCTGCTTGGCAGGCATATTACTTACCACTGAGCTACCAGGGAAGTGCATTATATGATTAGATTAAGGGAAATCACTATATCTCTTATGCAATGCAAAGTCACTTCAGTTGTATCCGACTCTGTGCGACCCCATAGATGGCAGCCCACCAGGCTCCCCCGTCCCTGGGATTCTCCAGGCAAGAACACTGGAGTGGGTTGCCATTTCCTTCTCCAGTGCATGAAAGTGAAAAGGGAAAGTGAAGTCGCTCAGTCGTGTCCGACTCTTAGCGACCCCATGGATTGCAGCCTAACAGGCTCCTCCGTCCATGGTTCCAAGCAAGAGTACTGGAGTGGGGTGCCATATCTCTTATGTGTATGCAATATTTCTTTTTTCTTCATGTTTGCTGTCTGGCTTCTATCATGTTGTTCAGTTGCTAAGTCTTGTCCAACTGTTTGCAAACACATGGACTGCAGCATGCCAGGCTTCCCTGTCTTTCATCATCTCCATGTGTTCACTCAAATGCATGTCCATTGAGTCAGTGATGACCCCCAACCATCTCATCCTATGTTGTCCCCTTCTCCTCCTGCCCTGAATATTTCCCAGCATCAGGGTCTTTTTCAATGAATAGGCTCTTTGCATAAGGTGGTCAAATTGGAATTTCAGCTTCAGCATCAGTCCTCCCAGTGTATATTCAAGGTTGAATTCCTTTAGGATGGACTGGTTTGCTTTCCTTGCTGTCCAAGAGAATCTCAAGTCTTCTTCAGTGCAACAGTTTGAAAGCATCAATTCTTCGGTGTTTAGCCTTGGTTGTGGTCCAGAATACTCTTTCTTTACTTAATTGTAAATTCTTTCAAAGTGCCTTATAGCAGTTTACTCCTCTTGTAAATCATTTCTGTCTTAGACAGAAATATTCCCTTTTATTCATTTCTAATAGTATTTTAAACTTTTTTTATTGTGGCATTATATTATATCAGCTATTCCTTATGTGTCTGACACTCAATATGGACTATACTTTAAGCATCTGCCTACAATGCAGGAGACCCAGGTTCAATCTCTGGGACAGGAAGATCCCCTGGAGAATAAAATGGCAACCCACTCCAGTACTCTTGCCTGGAAAATTTCCATGGACTGAGGAGCCTGGTAGGCTACAATCCATAGGGTCCCAAAGAGTTGGACACGATTGAGCGACTTCACTTTCTTTTTCCAATGGACAGTGTAATGTTTTATTCCTTTTGTAAACACAGTCTCTGAAAAAAATGCCTGGTGTAGAGTAGGTACTTAATAACAATGATTGAATAAGTGCTTCTGTTAAAGCATTTACTATATTGCATTTATTTATTCCATCAACAAATGTATATTGAGTATCTTCTAACCAGTACTTACTATTCCAGTTCTCAGCCTACAGTAGCAAATACACAAATTCCTTGATATGAAGTTTACATTGTAGAGGGCAATACAGAAACCAATTTTACAAATTTCAGTGACAAGTTCTGTGAAATAATCAAGGAATGGTGCAGTCTAAGGATTGATAGAGCTATGAGTGATTTTTTTTTTTTTTGAAGGGAGGGCGTGCAGGCAGGCCCTCACTGAAACAGTGGCACTTAGTTGAGTCCTGCATAATGTGAGGGAGTGAGGATCAGAAGAAAAAGGCTGAGGACACGCAAGCATGCAAGTCAAGAGAACAAGGAGTGCATGTGATAGGAACTGCAAGAACACCGAGCTGCCTGAAGATGAAAAATGGAGAAAAGGTGTCAAAGATGGTATTGAGGGTATTGAGAGAGTTGGGTATTGAAAGAAGCCCTGGAAGAGTTCAAAATGAAGAACTCTTTGGGATAAGGATAAAACAGCAAAGGACTATACTGTTAATTAAACAAAAACCAGAAGAGTGTGGTGTCTTGGAAGCCAAGTAAATAAAATGTTTAAATGAGGAGGAAGTGAGCAACTATATACAGTATTGATAATTTGGGTCACAGTAAGATTTATCATCCTGTCGGTTACACTTCTGAAAGTGAAATGGGGCACTCTTAATTACATCTGAACAAGAGACACAACCCAGACCTATTCCAGGAGATCTGGCGTGTGTAGTCATGAACTGATATTTAAAGTATGGTGAAAACTGAGAAGGGATCATTGTATTCAGTAATGTGGAATTTTGGTGACCTTGAGAATAAACGTTTTGGTGAAGTATTAGTATTAAAAGTCTGACTGAGTAGGTTCAAGAGAGAATGAGAATGAACAAATTGGAAATTATAAGAACAAATAAGTCACTGGAAACATGTGTTAGAAAGGAATAAAAAGGGATGGTGTGGGAAGAGATTAGAGTCAGAAGTTATTTTTAATTTTCATATAATATGTATCATAAAAGTTACCATTTTAAACATTTTTAACTTTTTAAATGTTGAATCAAATTCCAGAGTTTTTTCATCTTTTGAAATTAAACCTCTGTACTTATTAAACAGTACCTCCCCATCCTTTCCTTCCCCTCAGTCACTGACAACCACTATTCTACTTTCCATCTCTATGTATTTGACCACTCTAAGTATCTCATGTAGTTGGAATCCTACAGTATTTATCTTTTTGTGACTGGATTATTTATTTAACATATATCGTGAAGGTTTTTTCATGCTGTGTCATGCATCATAATTTTTAAGGTTGAATATTTATTTGCATTTGTATGTTACATTTTATTAATCATCTTGTCAATGGACACTTACTTGAATTATTTCCACCATTGACTACTGTGATTTAAGCTTCTGTGAACATGGCTTTAAAAATACTTTTTTGAGTCTCTGCTTTCAATTCTTTTGGTATATACTATTTTTTTAAGATATAAATTTGTTTGTAGGCTTTCTATATTTGCATTAGTCAGTATAGAATCTGGAAAAGAGATGGATGAATTATTTTTTCCTATGTACAACAAATATCATTAATGGAGAAAACATATAAACTTAAATAACAATCAATCAGAATAAGTGCTTGAAGTCGACAAAGTACTTTGGCATCTTAGGTAGAGGCACATTCTACATGGGATAATAAAGCATCCTTACTGTTCTTTCTGATCAGTTTGGTGCCTAGACATTAATTTGTTGTCTCTTTAGAATCTAATAAGCTATTTACTTTACAACTCAATTAGCAAATCATATCC
Source organism: Bos taurus (assembly GCF_002263795.3). Classification (NCBI taxonomy): domain Eukaryota; kingdom Metazoa; phylum Chordata; class Mammalia; order Artiodactyla; family Bovidae; genus Bos; species Bos taurus. The sequence goes on along the minus strand of NC_037333.1, from coordinate 32,129,668 downwards.
TGTTATAAATAAGAATGAGAAGAGTTTGAATTGTATAAATCAATAAAGTTTGACTTTGGGAATATTAATGTCTGATTATTTTATTTTTGTTCTTGCTGTGCCTTTGTTTTGTTTTGTTTGAAATTAAAAATTGCCATCTAAAGTTTGATGATGTATACTGTATTCTAGTCTCAGAGTTTAACCTACTTTTGGTTGAACCATAGCATTGACTAGACACAAATCCATGGATATATTGGATATATATATGTAGTTAGAGGATTAACAAATAGAATGCTTCCCAGAGCAATCTTGACTGAATAGTTTAAACAGAACATTTGCAGGATTTTTACAGCGTTGACAAACTCCTAAGTTGATGTATACGTGCATATATAATTCTGTCCCAGTGCCAATTGGTATGTTATTAGTCTGTCACTAAAAGCTGACTCTTTCCTAATTAACCTGTTGTCCCTTTATTACCCTTGTCTCTGGAACATTATAGTTCAATACAGAGGAATTATTCAGTCATCACAGAATTCTGGGATCTTGCAGTGTTTAGGACAGAAAGTTGACTGGAGAAGAGAAAATTTTGGCCAAGGTTCTGCCCCTGCTCTGTACCATATTCTGGTTAATTTTGAAACTATATCTACTTTAATGGGAGAAAGTTGGAGCTCCTGTAGCATTGCATTCTCTTGTTCCAAAGTCTTTGCAAACAGGATAAGCTAGTGTTAGTAGCTCAGTCGTGCCTGACTGTCTGCAACCCCATGGACTGCAGCCCACCAGGCTCCTCAGTCCATGAGATTTTCCAGGCAAGGATACTGGAGTGGGTCACCATTTCCTTCTCCATGGGGTCTTCCCAACCCAGGGATCGAACCCAGGACTTCTGCACTGCAGGCAGATTCTTTACTGACTGAGCTACAAGGGAAGCCCTGCAAATAGGATACCTCTCCTTAAAAAGTGCTCTTCCTTTTTGGCCCTAGGCAATCATTAATTACATAAGGAAACCATTTTTTACTCTAACTTAAGTTGGTTCCCTCTCTTAGATAATGTCATATCACAATGTAGGACTCTTCTTTTAACTCTTATTATTATTGTAATTTATATTTTTATGATTACTTGAATAATATCTGCTTTACCTATGAAACTGTCAGCTCCTTGTGGGTAAGAGTCCTGCCTCCTGTGGGTAAGAGTCACTGCTGTGTCCCTGCTTCCTTGCATAGTGTCTGACACTATAGTATGCCCTCAAATATATCTGCTTAAAAAATCAGTGGGTAACTAAATGAATGAATGAATGATAAAGACGTATAAAGGGAGACTTTTAAAGATGTGTCTCGTGTGAATTTAATGTATTGTATGGCCTTATGAAAAGAAGTATAGTGTAGATTAAGGAACTGGATATATGAATTTCTTCTAGAATTTTGACGAATTGAACATTAAGAACATCAGAGCTGATGTCAATGCGTCAAGCTCTTTTTTTTTTTTTTTTTTATCACTTTGAATTGAAACTTAGTAACTGTGGAACTCAGAAAGACCATTGATGGGCAGGCATTTCTCAAGAGAAGACTGGAAATCAAAATCTCATAAATAGAATTGGTATTCTCTTACTAAGCTGCTTATATGGGTCAGCTGATAAGTGCAGCTTTACTCATGACAGCTTAAATTTCCCACAACCAGGATTATTTTAGTGTTCCACACATTTTATTGTACTGTATTCTCTCATGTTTAATCCTTCTGTGTGTAACTATAATTTGAGAGAACAATTTACTTCATGATCATTTGGGATCAATGAAAGTTTATTAATTTATCATTAGCAATTGGAATAAGCAGTTATTTGGTACTTGTATGCAATAGGTATTGACCTAGGTAATTTACATGTATTATTTAATTTTAACATATTTATGTTTCATTTTTAACTAGACAGAACCTCTTTTATTTTCACATGTGGTGGAAATCTAACCCTGCTGTATTCAGTCAAGTTTAAGTAGATTTACTATTACAGTTACAGCCAACTGATGTTCCCTAGCTGACCTTATATGTTCTCCCAATGGAGAATGGTCATATTAAAATCTTTGATTTTTCTATGAAAAATGCCACTTCTATAGCAATCACTATCCACATAGACTAAATGACAAAAAGGACAGAGTGGCCAGTGGTCATTTCTACACTATACACATGTTAAAACTGTACTTTGCTCTATGGCTGCTGCTGCTGCTATTTATACAACACAGCTCTGCTTGAATCTTTGCTTTTAGTCACAAAGCCTGCCAGACTTCTTTGATCAGAAAGTCACCCCATGCTTACAGTTATGTTCCATGTTGATCTGTCTGCTTCTCATCTTTCTAAGCAGTGATATTAGAGGTTGTGGTTCAGCATATGTGTTCTGCCTACTCTATTTACAACTACTCCACCTCAAGTCTCCATCCAGCAGAGGCTTGAAGTACTGATTATCTGTAAACACCCTCTAATTTGCAGAAATATCAAACTAAGACCAATTAGGCTTTTATTGGAGAGCTGGGGGTCAGAGTCAATACATACAATATTATTATATTTGTGTGTGCTAAATCACTTCAGCTAGTAAAGAATCTGCCTACAATGTGGGAGACCTGGGTTCCATCCCTGGGTTGGAAAGGTCCCCTGGAGAAGGGAAAGGCTACAGACCTCCAGTATTCTGTCCTAGAGAATTCCTTGGACTGTATAGTCCATGGGGTCGCAAAGAGTTGGACACCAGTGATCGACTTTCACTTTCAAGTCAATTTAGTTGTGTCCAACTCTTTGTGACTCTATGTAACCTTCCAGGCTCCTCTGTCTATGGGCTTCTCCAGGCAAGAATACAGGAGTGGGCTGTTATGCCCTCCTCCAGGGGATTGAAGCTGTGTCTCTTAATATCTCCTAGGCAAGCGGGTTCTTTACCATTAGCACCACTTGGAAGCCCCATAGTTATTTGTTAATGAATTATAATTTACTTACAGTTTATAATTTCACTATTGAGTCCACTGTGGGGATGAAGAAGGATTACTGAGCTATAGTAAAGTTGTGTTGTTCACCATTTATTCTTGTTTCCTTATAGAATCTACCTTCAAATCTAATCAAAGTAGCAATATCTAATCAAACCTAGCAAATCTAATCAAAATCAGCAAAATCTTGGATGAATTGTGACCAGTCTCCTTTTTTAAAATATGAAAACCAATTTCCAATTAAACTATCAGCTATAATAGACAATATAAAGGACAGTGAGTTATTTTGTGTTGGATTAAAGCAGTTATAACTTGACCTTTAGGACCCACTGTTTAACTTATTGTCCTTGTTGTTCAGTCACTCAGTCATGTCCAACTCTTCAGGACCCCATGAATTGCAGCATGCCAGGCCTCCCTGTCCTTCACCATCTCCTGGAGTTTGCTCAAACTCATATCCATTGAGTCATTGAAGCCATCCAACCATCTCATCCTCAGTCCTCCTCTTCTCCTGCCTTCAGTCTTTCCCAGCATCAGGGTCTTTTTCCAGTGAGTTGTCTCTTCACATCAAGTGGCCAAAGTATTGGAGCTTCAGCTTCAGAATCAGTCCTTCCAGTGAATATTCAGGACTGATTTCCTCTAGGATTGAATGGTTTGATCTCCTTGCAGTCCAAGGGATACTCAAGGATCTTCGCCAAAACCACAATTAGAAAGCATCAATTCTTCAGTGCTCAACCTTCTGTATGGTCTAACTCACACATCTGTACATGACTACTGGAAAAACCATAGGTTTGACTATATGGACTTTTGTTGGCGAAGTAATGTCTCTGCTTTTTAATATGCTGTCTAGTTTTCTCAAAGCATTTCTTCCAAGGAGAAAGTGTCTTTTAATTTCATGGCTATAGTCACTGTCCACAGTGATTTTGAAGCCCAAGAAGGTAAATCTGTCACTGTTTCCCTATTTATTCTCCATGAAGTGATGGGGCCAAATGCCATGATCTTTGTATTTTGAATGTTGAGTTTTAAGCCAGCTTTTTCACCCTCTTGTTTCACCTTCATCAAAAGGCTTTTTAGTTCCTCTTTGCTTTCTGCCGTAAGGGTGGTGTCATTTGTATATCTGAGGTTATTAACATTTCTCCTGGCAATCTTGATTCCAGCTTCTGCTTCATCTAGCCCTGCATTTCACATGATATACTCTACATATAAGTTAAATAAGCAGGGTACCATTATACAGCCTTGATGTACTCCTTTCCCAATTTGGATCCAAGCCATTATTCCATGTCCTGTTGTAACTTTTGCTTTTTAACCTTCATACAGGTTTCTCAGATGGCAGATAAGGCAGTCTGGTATCCCTATCTCTTTAAGAATTTTCCATAGTTTGTTGCGATCCACATAGTCAAAGGCTTTATCTTATTCAATGAAGCAGAAATAGATGTTTTTCTGGAATTATCCTGCTTTTTCTATGATCCAGTGAATGTTGGCAATTTGATTCCTGGTTCCTTTGCCTTTTCTAAATCCAACTTGTGCATCCAGAAGTTCTAGGTTCATATACTGTTTAACTTATAATTTATTGCAAAGAGGCTGGATTTCAGCTGAGGACAATTTCAGATCCTGACATTTGTAATAAAAATAGATTCCAAAAATCTTAAATTCCAGTGATATAATTAATAATCCTGTTGATTATGTATGATTAGTTTGTATTCTTTCAGCTAATTGTTGAAAATATTTCATATTTATTCTGCTGAAAATCCATCTTGAATATTGTAGAACTATAATTGTACAAATGATACAGCTATCACAATCCAGTATTTTTGTAGCACATATTTATTGAGCACCTACTACTTACACATGCTTATTAACATTCTGTGATTAATAAACAAAAATACTGCCACTTTGTTGATGTATCTGCATTTTGTGAATTTCAGTGAAGGCACATTTCTGATACTACTTATCTTGTTTTTCACTTTGTCAGGATGATTAAAATTGTTACATTGAAAAATATTTTGGAAAATTGATTTTTAGTCAGGCTCATACAGAGAGTACTGCAAACTTAGAAACACTTAATTTTTCCTTAAATCACGGCACATGTTTTTGCTAAAACATTATGATTCTCTCAGATGCATATAGGGAATAAAGTCACAGAAGATTTAATATTTTCATTTTTCTGTCCTATACAACTATTTATTTGGAAATAATGTGAATTAAATGTTTAAAGTTTGCTACAGAAAACCAACTTAACTGTACCCAAAGGAAAAGACTAGTTAAGTTAGTTCCTTTGTTTTGATAACTTCCAGTTGATAAAAGATGCAGTTTTCCTTATTTTTATCTTTTGATTTATCCTCTCATCCATGTTGTATCATATATTTTTTATTGTATAACATCCTTAGGTTTTCGTGAAATTTAGTAATGACTTTATTAAATGCTCACAACGATAGCACCTTTGTTCACATTTGTTTCTATAGGATGATTACAATAAACATTTTTAGTAGTAGACAGCTCATGATTTTCAGTCTTGACACAGAGTTAACCCATCTCCTCTAGTAATCCTATCATTTCAAATTACAATCAGTTCAAAACATCATTTGAATGAGAATAGATTGGAAGAGAGCCATGTGCAGTTTGACAGCTGTGCCCCATGTTTAAGCTCAGTCAAAGTTCACTTTAAAGCAGCATGTCTTCTTGTCATGAAGCTCCTTAATGCTGTGACATGTCTGTGATTCTGTGCATCAGTCACAGTGGCAGAAAGCCATATTCCTTCTTAAGAGGAGATGCTATGGAAGCAGACAAAGAGATGAATGTTGTCATGTGTCTGTTAGTATACAGACTTCCAATAGTTTAAATTCCTTTCTCAGCTCCCATTGGCTCCTTACATTTCCCTTTTTTCTTTTCTACCTTTCCTAGGAACATTATCCCATCTTGTTCATTAGTAAGTTTGTCACTAAGCACGCTTATTGGGTCTCACTACTCATAAAAATAGAATCACAGATTTTTTTTTTTTCTCATTTGGCTACTAAACTTCATGATAGAGAAATACAAAATTATATTTGAGGATAAAAAGAGGAACTTAGATTATAAACATGTTGTGATAGTTACATATATTCAAGATATTTTTCAGTATTTATAGTCTTGCTTTTACTTTACAGTGACTCATTTGCTACCTAACAGATACATCCCAGGCTACCCACTGTTTCATCTTTCTATAGCATTGTGTAGTGTGGTCCATTGTCAAGTACCCTTCTCCAAAGAAACCCCTTAACAAAATGGCTCCTCCTTTGATAGCATGTAGTCTTGAATGTAAATTTAAAAACTAAGCAATGGGAGATAATTATCATCTCCCATTTTCTTTGAGGTTTTTACTTGCTTGCTTTTTCATTCAGTCATTCATTTATAATTCAGTATATTTATATTTTTTTCATCATTTTTTGAGAGCTGGTAAACATACAGGATGTTCTTATATTTTTGAGGATCTTCTAATACCTTGTAAAATAAATAAAAGCCTTGGTAAGCTTTTTATCCTTTAGATACCCTTTGTTCACTTCTGTGTATTTGTTACCAAAGAGTATTAAGTACCTTTTCAAGTATATTGGCTTCAAATATTTTGTTTCTGTGTAACAAAAGAAGAACTCATCATAAACACTTGAAATATAAATGAGTAGTACTTGGATTTTATTCAAAGTACTCTGCAATCAGTCAGCTGCATGAAGTAACAGTTTTTACCTTAAGGTTTCCAGAGTTAGAATATTGGGTTTTCAAAAAATGAGGAAGTATGTAAAAATGATTTCAAGGAAATACTTAAATCTTACTTGGTTTTACCTCATTTAGTGACAATGGAGAGCCAAATTTTGTGTCCTGTCTCTAAATGGCTTTATTTACTTTTGAGTATTGTAAAAAAATTATCAACATTTTACATATGCCAGAAAATCTATTATGATGAGTATCAAGATTTTAAAAGTGATTTGTAGAAAACTGTCATGTTTTCCAATCCAACTAAGAAATAATGTTAATACTTATATCAAGTAGCCATCTAATAAATATTTTCCCCATATTCATACTTCTAATTATACAACCTCATATTTAATGTGATGTGTGTGTCTATCTCCTCCTCCTTTGTGTGGGTGTGTGTGTGGTTTCTTTTTCATGTTCTCCCTCCTCCTCTTTTTTCTTTATCCTTTTTATTTTTCATAATGGGTTTGGGTTTTTCAATTGATTTCTTGCCAGATAATTCTTCAAGTTAGAAGTTAGGATAATTTTTGACTCAGTAGGTTTAGTTTAGCATATTGCAAATCAGATGTGGCCATGCAGAGATACAAAAGTTCAAATTATCTCTGCACCAAGACCAAATTTGCTGTGCATAGACTTCAATTTATAATAAAAATCTTCAAAATAGTGCAATTGGTTGAGCACTGAAGCCGATTATTGATGAAACTTTAAGGAAGTTTCAAAACAAGAATGACAAAAGACAAATCCATTAGTTTCACTTTATGAATTATTGAAAGTACTCAAATTTATATTAATGGAAACAACATAAAATGGTGGTTGCCATTTTATGAGGCATGAGAAGGAATGAGGGAGGGAAAAATGCTTTTCTTCAACAGTGTGTTTTGTGTGTAATTGTTATTAGAATGTGACAAAAAGCCACTTATCCTTCACAAAGATTAACTCAAAACAGATCATAGAGCTAGGTGTAAAATGCAAACTATAAAAGTTCTAGAATAACATAAGAGAAAACCTTGATAGCCTTGTATATGATAGTGCCTTTTTATATATAATATCAAAGACATTATACAGAAAAGAAATAGTTGGCTAGCTGGCTTTATTAAAATTAAGATCTTCTGCTATGGAGAAAATGATGTCGAGAGAATTAGAAGACAAGCAACAAATTGGAAGAAAATACTTGCAAAAGACACATCTGATAATGGATGTTATCCAGAATACACTAAGAACTCTTAAAACTCAGAAGGAAAACACTTGCCTTTTACAATTTACAAATCTGCCAAAAGCTTTAACAGATACCTCATGAGAGAAGATATACAGATGGATAATAAGCTTTTGAAAATATTCTCCACATTATATTTAATTAGGGGAAGGCAATTAAAACAACGGTAAGATACCACCACATACTTATCAGAATGACCAAAATCCACAACACGGACAACACCAAATGCTCTTGAGAATATAGAGCAATGGAAACTCTCATTGTTGGTGTGAAAGCAAAATTGTGCAACCACATTTGAAGACAGTTGATAGTTTCTTATAAAAGTAAACATACTCTTACCATATTGACATTGGGATATTATTTAATAGTAAAAAGTTACGAGCTATCAAGTCATGAGAATAAATTGAACCTAAAATGCACATCATTAGGTGAAAGAGGCCACTTAGAAGCCACTAAGTGAAAAGACTAAGTACTTTATATTCCAAATATATGAAATTGTGTTAATAGCAAAATTATGGAAACAAGGAAAAGATTACTTGTTCCTTGCAGTGGTGTGGTGGGAAGATGACTAGGTGAAACGGAAAGGAATTTTATGGCGGTGAAAATACTGTGTATGATATTATAATAATGGATATATCTCATCATTCTTTTCTCAAAACCCATAGAATGTACAGCATCCAAGAGTGAACCATATGGTAACTGTGGAATCCAAGTAATTACAATGTATCAACATAGGTTCATTTTTAATAACAAATGTACCATTCTGGTGAGTGATGTTGATAACTGAGGAAGCTATCCATGTGTGGGAGCAGAGATTATACTAAAATTTCTGTGTCTGTCTTTTTTTGTTGTTAACCTAAAATTTCTGTAAACATAAAGGATTGAAACATTCAACAGGTAGTGGGTGCAGGGAAGAAGCAGACTGGCAACAAAGGCTTAGGGAGAATAAGAAAAGGAAACTACACTTTCACAAAGTCTGAATAAGAATTAAAAGGAAGAGAGAGAACTATAGCTTTGGTTATCGGGAAAAGGGAGAATTGTGTTCTTTTTCTCACAACATCAAGGTTTCTTCCATTCCAGGAAGAGAGAATGTAGAAAAGAGGGTAATTTGAGCAATGTTCTATTGAAGGTGGGTAAAATGTGCTTAAGGTGAAACAACTTTTAAATGGCTGAAAAGTTGATGAGGATGAATTGTACTTTCTCAGGAATTTATGGATTAAAAATGGAAAGTCAAGGAAAACTATGCTTTATGACCACAAACTTCTCAGTGCAACACTCAGAGTTGCCTCTTTTTCAATCAAGGGCTGAGTACCAACTATGTAATACCTACAGAAGAAAATGGAATTGAATTCTAGACTTGGGGAGGTAAACGGTAGATGGGTGTATTAGTTTATGTTTGCTGCTGTAACACATTACCATAAATTTCAGAAACTTAAAAAAATGCAAGTTTAGTACTTTATAGTTTGTCAAGTCAGAGATATGACATGTGTTTCAGTAGCTAAAATTGAGGTGTCAGCAGGGCTGCATTATTTTCTGCCCCAGTCTCTGGGGTAAATCCACTTCCTCGTCTTTTCCAGATTCTAGACGCTGACTGAACTCATTGTCTTATGACCCACTTCTGTCTTAAAATCCAGCCATTACTAGACAATAATTTGTCATATTTCAACATTTGACAATGATTCTTCTAGTCCCATCATTCACATTTATAGGATCTTGGTGATTAAATCAGCTATCTCCAAATAAACCAGGATGCAATCTCTGTTTTGGAGAAGGAAATGGCAACCCACTCCAGTGTTCTTGCCTGGAGAATCCCAGGGACGGGGGAGCCTGGTGAGCTGCCGTCTATGGGGTCGAACAGAGTCGGACATGACTGAAGAGACTTAGCAGCAGCAGCAATCTCTGTTTTAAAGTAAATTGTTAATAATTTAATTTCATCTGCTACCTAAATTCCTCATTGCCATGTAACCTAACGCATTTACGGTTTGTAAGGATTAGGAAGTGAACATATCTGAGACCATTATTTTGCTGAGGGTCAAGCTAAATTTTTCAGGACTATCAATTGAAATGATACCAGTCTTGGAAATGGATATATATCTACCATGATAAAGAAAAAGACAAATCTGGTTTTAGCATGAATTCAGATTTCAGACTTATGGTTTTAGTGAAATAACAGGAATATAGAAAAATGAGGTGGTAATCCATGAGAGAATATGTTGTGTTATCAATAATGATGTCCAGAATTATTAGCACAAGACATTAAACAAGGAAAAGACCGATAGATTTCAGGGGTAAGAATAGAATTTGAAAATGGAGGGAAAGAGGAAGTGATAGAAGCTGTGTAATAAAAAAATAGCTATGACATATTTAAAGAGGTAAAAGAACCAAAATGATAATATTTAAAAAGTAGGATATTTGAATATAAGATTTCAGAGTAGACTAGTTGAGGGTAGTTCAGGGTGATGATAATTTTTAGGACATAATCATGGGAACAAATGGTTAAAGAACAGTGGGAATAATGGTCATTGAATTGGAAAAGTTAAAATATTAGTTAAGATATGGTGTTGGGTAGACTGTCCATATGTACCCTGAAGTCACTTAGGATGATGGCTGACCTTGCAGAAAAATCATGAGGCTGGTAATAATTCCTTAGTCTTTGAGGGAGAGCTATCAGGAACGTGGTAAAATATGGAGGTACTTAATGTAGAGATACAGATAGCGTAAGGATGTGGGACAAGGATGTGGTTGAATGAAAAACAAAGAAGCAGGGATTTATAATTAAATATAAAAAGAAATTTTCTGGAAGCAGTTTTAGGAAGAACATCCCTCATATTCTGATCCTGAAATACGTAAGAGGAATGAGTGTAAGGAGATCCTCCTGAAGAAAACTACAGAGAGAAACTTGAGAACTTTGGGTTAAGTTTTAATTAAGACACACAAGTTAAGATACACAAACGTTTGTTTACCATAGAATTACACTTGAAAAGATGCAATGGAAAGCTTTGGGAGGAAGGCCTGCATTAGTGTTTTTTTCAGGGGCCTGAGAAAAGAGTTAGAAAGTATTCCATGCAAAAACATAGGAGAGTTAAAATGTTCTAAGTTATTTTACTGTTTTACCTTTTAACCGATGACAGAGAAGTAATGTTTTCAGAAGGACAATATGGTATATTTACAATAGCATGAATAAAAGCAGGGGCCCTATGCATAGTAGGGAGCTGATCAGTTAAGAGTTGATTGTATCCTTTGTACATGCTACCGAAAGTCCAGGAGTAAGTCTGAAATATCAGATGTTTCATCTACAGGGAATTTTCTACATTTACCCATGTATGGTTGAAAGAAAGGGAAGAAGGAATGAAGAAAGAAGAAAGGGATTAGAAATAGAGAAAATTAAAAAAAACGAGAGAGAGATTAGGTTATTTCCAGGTGTTATAATGAGAGTGAATTAGTCCTGGAACTCTTTTACCACAGCTCTTGATGTTATCTTTTATTGTTGCAGGAGGGATTAAAGAACAAAAAACTTTGATGATTGTGTCTTTAAATACTTTAAATAAAATGCAAGTCTTAAGTTAGGTCAGTCCAGCATGAAAGTAAATTAAGCACCTACCCAACTGAGCACATCCTATGTGTGTGTGTGTATATATATATATATATATATATATATATATATACACGCACACACTCACTTTTATCTTTTGAGATCTCTCCTTTAAAATTAATATTCTACCAGTTTTTCTAGGTGAGTGTTTGTTCAAGTGAAGGGATAAAAAGATGTGGTTGAATGAAAAAGACACCTCACAATGTCAGTTAGAACCTGCTTTGAAGATTGGCATGAAGCCTTGGGGTGTGTATCCCTCTTTGTAGCTATAATCTATCACTCCTAATAAGATCTCCATGCATTTACTACAATGAGAGAGAGAAGTAAGCTTTCACAACCTCTTACAATGTGAATAACAAATTTTAAATGCTTCTGATCACATTAATGTGCCAGGAAAATTAACTGAAGAAGGATATAATTAAGAAAATGATTTTCATCAGATTTGGAAAGTGAAGTTATCAAGGCTACTTGGCAAATTTCTGCACATGGTGGGTATTTTTAAATTATTAATAAGGTAAAAATTACATGCTGTTTAAAATGTAGTATATATAATTCAATAGGGTTTATATATATTCAGAATTATTTATTAGCTCTATATAGGAAGAGGTAGCAGGAAGAGGTAGATACAGTATTACAAATAATAATGGGAGATGTAGTCATCCAAGATAATAATGTAGTTGAATCATTAAATGAATGCTCCCAAATATGTTTACAATGAAGAATGTTTATGACTACCTGTTCTCTATTAGGATCACTTTGGCAAAGGCAGTAAGTAACAATGAAAAAGTTCAAGCTTCTGAATTTTCCTAACTTGGTATGTTAGTGTGTGCTCAGTCGCTCAGTTGTGTCTGACTCTTTGCGACCCCATGGACTGTAGCCTGCCAGTCTCCTCTGTCCACGGGATTCCCTAGACAAGAATACTGGAGTGGGTTGCCGTTTCCTTCTCCAACAAGTTTTTTTTTTTTTTTTTCTTTTTAGGTTTAAGTGCATTTCTTTTAACATTTCATGAGTGAGAATAACTCTGTAACACTTAAGGTTATATAGTCAATGTGCAACCTTAGCCTTCACTAAATAAGCATATTATTCAGAGACATTTTTCCATTTTAAATGAATATGGCATTGTTAGTTTCTAACAACATAGTTATTGGTCTGATTTTTCAGTTATAGGGGCCTGGTTCCAGTGTTCAATTCTTATTCCCTTGCCTGTATCTTATTGTAAATAGTGACATATGTAATGTTAAAGATAAGATGAAGGAATACTTTCCCCATAATTTCAGTCATTGAGTTTCATTGCTTACAAAATGTATGAAGAGATTGTTCAAATTACTTTTCTCTGTTTAGTTGGCGTGAAAGACAAAGGAAGGAAAAAATGAAATAGCATCATCAAAATTACTAATCCTAAAACATAGCTTGAGGTGGTTCATTATCTCTGAAGCAATTTAGAAACTATTCAGTAAACTAGAGAATATAATGAAATAAAAGAATTCACAGGCAAGCTTGACTTGATTAATCTTTGTTATTTGGGTTATTGTTATATGTATATGGATTTTAACTATGTTATTTTAAGAATTATATTTTGAAGATTGATCATTGTATTCTGTGTTCCAATATTTAATTTTTTATTTTAAAATAAGAGTGATAATGTTAAAAAAGGTAATGTGACATTGAAGGTAACTTTCAAGGTGATTTGAACTACAGAAGTATATCTATGCATTTAGTAATAGCTATTTATTTACTTTTTCATTCATATAAGCATTTAAAGCATATTCTATGTTTAGCAGCATTCTCACTATGTATTTAGGAAGAGATGTTTGATTGTAGTATTGAGAATTTTATAGTTTCTTTAAAAGGACAAAGCATACATTCTTACATGGGCGGGTGGGGGGATCCAGCTAACGAAGTATGTGGTCAAACCTTGTAAACTTATCTTTTTAGATTAAAAATGAGGCAGCCTGAACATCCACTGTTAAAGTTGCTTCTTGGTTATCACTCAAAGAAAATCTTGTTAAAAAATTTTGCAGAAAGGAGGATGGACACTTCATAGAGGTATCATACTTCATATGAGCACACACACACAAAAAAAGTAAGAATTATCAAAGTGTATGTATGGGATTGGTAATAAGTCTTTCTATGTGGCAGAGAAACCACCTTAGTAGACTATGAGTGAAGCTACACTGTAGATAGCAGAAGATAGGAAACTGGATAACAAGTGAGCTCTCATCTACTCTGAGTGTGAGTAAAAAGAATGAAAACCATAGAACAAAACTAAATTTAGGGGGCACTTTTTAATGGCTAGGAAAAAAACAGACTTAATATGCTTCACAGGACCAACCATAATTCATCATTATTATGCACATGCTGCTGCTGCTGCTAAGTCACTTCAGTCGTGTCCGACTCTGTTCGACCCCACAGACGGCAGCCCACCAGGCTCCCCCGTCCCTGGGATTCTCCAGGCAAGAACACTGGAGTGGGTTACCATTTCCGTCTCCAGTACATGAAAGTGAAAAGTGAAAGTGAAGTCGCTCAGTCGTGTCCGACTATCCATGACCCCATGGACTGTAGCCTACCAGGCTCCTCCGTCCATGCGATTTTCCAGGCAAGAGTACTGGAGTGGATTGCCATTGCCTTTTCCTATTATGCACATACCATATACTAAAAAGAGTGCCCTAGGCACTGAAGGTTCAGTAATGATGAAAATGCTTTTGTTTTTAAGGAGCTTTCTGTCTATTGAAAGAGATAGATGTGTACACAAATCATTCAACCATGTAGTAAGGTATGATCTTGTCTTCCTAAAGGCAGTAGGGGAACAAATACACAGATCAAAATACCTGTTCTGTCTGGGAGGATGAGAGAAGACTTTATTGAATACTTGACTTTTGAGTTCAGTCTGAAAGGTTGAATGCTGATTTGAAAATTAGAAACAAAGGAGACTGAGATTCCAGGTTTAGAAATTATCAGGTGCAAAGATGTGAAAATGGGCTGCAAGTTCAGATGACCACCCATAGCTAAGTAGAACTGCAGTCAGGAAATCTCAATGAAAGCTCATAGGAAATGTGATTGGCACAAAGCAGGGATTGTGAAAGGTTTTTTTTTTTTTTTGGATTTTACCTTAAGGTGTTGAGTAACTGTTGAAGAATTTAAGTATTTTAAACTGCTTAATGATACTATCAGATTCGGTATCTTGAATTATTGCTTTAGCAGTTGTGTGGAGGATGAGTTACAAATCAAGGCCAGAGTTCTGAGTCTGATTTTGTGGCCACTGATAAGCAGTGGAGAAGCAGAGAGCAGTGAAAAGCTCTAGAGGTAAGTAAAACCTGGCTAAAATGCACATGAATGAGGGAAAGGAGGAATTGCAGAATAGATTAAAAACTTTGACTCAGGTGCTGTGTAACCAAATACGGGTATAAGAGTAAGTGAGGAGGAGAAAGATAAGTTACTTTTAATAGATAATTAAAGAGAAAAGATCAAGCACTTATCTTGCTTATATTATATGAACAATTTCTTTTGTAGGGAAATTCATTTTTGGAGATAATTTCCAACAAATGCAGGGGGATAATAAAATTAGAAAAATCACCACTTTGCAACCTATAATAAAATTATAGATCTAGGTGGTGACCATCATTGGATACTGTTACCAGATGGATATTGATAGGAAATTTTGTAAGTTAGGTCTCAGGCTGAAATTACCTGAACCTGAAATTAAGTCTCAGTATTACTAAATGTGGAACAATTGTATATTATATTCATCAGGATGTGATGCAGTGAGAAATACATAACTTAATTTATGAGGCATTTTTTTTTTTAATTTAAAAAATTGGTCCTGTACTTTATTAGGACTTTACTTCTGATTACCAGTTTATTCTTGTTTAGTCACTGAGTCACATCTGACTCTTTGGTGATCCCATGGACCACAGACTAGGCTCCTCTGCCCATGGGATTTCCTAGGCAAGAATACTGGAGTGGGTTGCCATTTCCTTTTCCAGGTGATATTCCCAACCCAGGGATCAAACCTGTATCTCCTGCTTGGCAGGCAATACTTTATCACTGAGCCACCAAGGAAGCCCCAATTACCAGTTTATAGGACATACCAAAACTGGTGTAAAAAATCAGGTATAACCACACACACACGCAAATTCAAAGATATATCAAGGAAAAAGAGGTTGAATACAAGTGATATTATATAATTAAAGAGAGACTTCAGATATACAATAATTAAATCTTCTTTCTGGGATTTAGGTTCTAATTTGAACAACCAGCTTTATGAAGAGCTCCTGGAAACATAGGCTCAGTTTGATAATAGCTGTTATGTAGAATTTATTATTGATTTTATTGGCTATGTTATTTAAAAGCCCTTATTAATTAGAGATGCATACTGATGTATTTACAAATGGAAAGGCATAGAACTTTGGGTTTTATTTAACATCAAATAAGATAAAATATGAAACAAAATAAAGTTTTGTGGGCATGTATAACATGAGGTCAGGAATGTTTGGTAGTCTCAAGTGTTGGGCATTGAAATCTAAGTGTTCATTGCAGTAACCTCTCTCTTTTTAACTTTGAAAATTGCCATGTTGATAAAGGGAAAACAGTTTAATTTTAATCACGTTGATTTGAAGTGCCCATCAGATGTGCAGGTGTAGCTTATCAGTCGAATCTAATGTAAACACATATTTTAGACTTTCCAATGGTGTATGAACTGGAAGTTTATGCAAAGACTATAGAGTGAGAATGTAGTAAAGTGAACTCTGGAGATAGCAATCATTTAAAGGGAGGCCAGAGGAAGAGAAGTTCATAGAAGGTACTAAAAATGATGAGAGAGATAGGAAGAAAATCAGAATGTAGTCATAAAAAAGTGAGTGTCACCAACCTGTCATGTATGTTAACATGCCATATGAGAATTATTTAAAACATTATACATCTGATTTTGAAATTGTAGTTCATCATTACTGGTCATACTGAGAGGGATTTTAGAGGAATTTTCATGGAGACAGGAGCAGGGTTTTGGAAAGCTAAGTAGAAAAGGATTCATGAGGTCTGGAAGATGAGACAGTAGCGATTTTCCTACTCAGAATGAATGGTTATGAAGGTTTATTTTTTCTTAATGATGTTTTCTTTTGTTCTTGTTCACTTGTTTGTTTGTTAATTAGTAGAGAAATGGCAACCCACTCCAGTACTCTTGCCTGGAAAATCCTAGGGATGGAGGAGCCTGGTAGGCTACAGACCATGGGGATGAGAAGAGTCGGACATGACTGAGCGATTTCACTTCACTTTCAGAGAAATATCAAAGTAGTCAGATCTGTAAGGGATGACTCATAGGTGTAGAGGCAGATGATTTACCAGACGGTAATGAAACAAAGCTGCTCACTAGCACAGATACCTTTCCAAGGTCTAGGTGGGGCCTTTGTGATAATGTGTGTTCATAAACACAGGATTTTTTAACAGGAAAAGTAAGATATTGGCTGATGCTACTTTAACTTTCATCACATTTTCCCTCAACTACAGTAGTTGAGTGGCCACTAGCATTTGTCAAACCCTACTAAAAAGAAGTTTGAATTGAGGGTACCTTTTGTTTAGGCTGAGTAGGATATACTGTATGTAGTCCAGTTCAGTTCAGTTCAGTTGCTCAGTCGTGTCCGACTCTGCGACCCCATGAATCACAGCATGCCAGGCCTTCCTGTCCATCACCAACTCCCGGAGTTCACTCAAACTCATGTCCATTGAATTGGTGATGCCATTCAGCCATATCATCCTCTGTCATCCCCTTCTCCTCCTGCCCCCAACCCCTCCCAGCATCAGGGTCTTTTCCAATGAGTCAACTGTTCGTATGAGGTGGCCAAAATATTGGAGTTTCAGCCTGGCGTGCTGCAGTCAGTGAGGTCACAAAGAGTCGGACACAACTGAGTGAACTGAACTGAATTGATCTTAAGTTCTATGTGCTGCAATTATGAATTAATGTATTAATTACTAAAATAGCTCTCAAAACAGCAAATTGATACAGATGAAATGAGGAGTCATCAAAGCCTAGAAGTACAACAATTATGGGCGTATGAAACTGACCAGGAGACTTAGGAAAGAAGAGCATTAGGCTGTAAGTAGGTGATGCTAGTGGTGAAGAACTCGCCTACCAGTGCAGGAAACTTTAGAGACTTGGATTCAATCCCTGGGTTGGAAAGATTCCCTGGAGAAGGAAATGGGCAACCCACTCCAGTATTCTTGCGTGGAAAATTCCATGGAGAGAGGAGTCAGGCAGGCTACACATCCATAGGTTGCAAAGAGTTGGACATGACTGAGGTGACTTAGCACATGCACACGTATCAGTTAAACTCTATTATTATTAAAGCCAGTAGTAAGGGAAACTGCCCTAGGAATCTAAGGATATGTTCCATAGTACTGGAACTATCCAGTAGAATTAAAATTAATATCTTGTAAAAGCTGATAATATCTCTCCTTGTTTTTTTTAACCACAACTGAAAGAATAACCACCTAGGGAATTAAGATGAAATGGAAAAATTGATTTATTACATCTCCCTAAAAATTGTATAATTCCAATTTTTGACTTACCTTTACATCTTATATTGTCCATTCTCCATATATGTGTGAGTATATAGTATAAACATGGAAATATATTTAAAATTTGCTATTTTAATTTTTTTCTTTAAAAAATAATTTTCTCCTCAGTTTTTTTTTTTCCCACTTTCATATGGTTCTTGTTTCCCAGTCTTTCTTCCTCAAATTCAAATGGTCTCAGATAAATGAATGGCAAGTAAATGCCTCAAAAAAGGACTAAGCATAATGGATAGTAGCTGACATGACATTTTCAAAATTACACATGAAAAAAATGTTTATTTTCTGTTTATTTCCATGTAAATATTCTAGATGAGTAGTTCTAATGTCTTTATCAGTCTGTGCTGTATATAGTGCATTCAAGAGACAGTTACAAAAAGAACAGTAGATGTTTGTGAATACTCAGTGAAAGAGACATACACAGTCTTCTTTTTATAAACAAGCTTGGTTTAGCTTCATGTCCAATATACTCAATAAAGCATGAACTTTTATTTGTCTTTTAATAGTCTATAGTACATAATTTCACTACATAATTGTAGTGTTCTCTTCTTAAATATTTTATACTTTTCTTAATTAAATTTGTCATTGTTCATTCATTATATTTTATTATATAATTTGATCATTGATTAATTAGATATTTTCATTATTTCAGTTATGAAGATAAAATTTTATCCCAAGTTATTGTAGAGAGTTTAAGTAATTTATATCCAAGTTGCTAGTTTCTGTTAGATAAGCTAATTTTCTACATAAATGAATAAGTGTTTATTTAATAAAGGCAATAGCAGATTGTTTTTTCTATTTCAGGAACAGTGAAACATTTTGGTAGAGATACTATTATGTTGCAAGTGAGCTGCACTTTGTCCCTTTAATTACAGAGGCAAAATCAATTTATAATCACCAGTCCTTGATCATGCTTGTATTTCCAACCCAGCTTGTTTTTAAATTTCAATGACACCTTTTCTTTTTTTTTGGTAATGAGTGAAAGGATGAATTATTTAGATTTCAAGGTTTTTATGCAAATGGATTTTCTCTTTGTTTTTCATATTTCTCATATTTCTTCTTGTTGCAATCTGCACAGAAGAAACATGCTTTAATATATTAGTAATTACACTTTAAGTGGTTTGTTCTGGATGCAACTCTAAATAGCACTTGTGGTGTAAGCAGTGATCATGGTCTGTATTTGCAAACAGACTATTAGTCTTTTGAAAGACCTTCCAGGGAAATGAACAACTTGGCAAACAACGTACCAAGTTCTCTAAAAGAACGTGGAGTGTATGTGTATGTTTTAAACTTGAGCAAGATCATCCAGGGAATTAACACTAATACATCATTTTATCCCCTATCTTCATAAATTATTAATCTAATTATTTTCTGTCTAACCCAACTCCTTTAGTTTATAGTTTGTCTATTTCCTCTAGTTCTTTATTAATAGAAAGTCACCAAGATTCTTTTAAGCAAACATAATGAAGTCACTTACTGTTCTATCTTTTGTTGATTGATAAATTCATCACTTAATGTAGATATTCTCTCTAATACTTTAGTAATAAATAACTACCATTGACTATTTATCAAGTGCTGACTCTATATTTAGCATCCGTATGCCTTTTTTTAAATTATTCTTAAAAATAGCTTTTGAAAAAAAATATCCTTGAGATTGTTGTTGTTCAGTTTCCCAGTCATATCTGACTCTTTGTGACCCCATGGACTGCAGCATGCCCGACCTCCCTATTCCTCACCATCCCCAGAAGTTTGCCCAAGTTCATGTCCTTTGCATTGGTGATGCCATTCAGCCATCTCAACCTCTGACACCCTCTTCTCCTTCTGCCCTCGATCTTTCCCAGTATCAGGGATTTTTCCAGTGAGTCAACTGTTTGCATCAGATGCCCCAAATACTGGACATTCAGCTTCAGCATCAGTCCTTCTTCCAACAAGTATTCAGGGTTGATTTCTCTTAAGATTGACTAGTTTGATCTCCCTGGTGTCTAAGGGACTCTCAGGAGTCTACTTCAGCACCACAGTTCGAAGGCATCAGTTCTTTGGCATTCTGCCTTCTTTACAGTCCCACTCTCACAACTGTACATGACCACCGGGAAGATCATAGCTTTGGCTATATGGACCTTTGTTGGCAGAGGTAATGTCTCTACTTTTCAATACTCTGTCTAGGTTTGTCATATTTTTCCTGCTAAGCAGCAAATATTTTATGATTTCAAGGCTGTGATAACCATGTGGAGTGATTTTAGAGCCCAAGAAGAGGAAATCTGTCATTACTTCCACCTTTTCCTCTTCTGCAGTCCATGAGGTCACAAAGAGTTGGACACAGCTAAGTGACTGAACTTTTCCTCTTCTATTTGCCATGAAGTAATGGGGCCAGATGAAAGTGAAAGAGGAGAGTGAAAAAGTTGGCTTAAAGCTCAATATTCAGAAAACTAAGATCATGGCATCTGGTCCCATCACTTCATGGGAAATAGATGGGGAAACAGTGGAAACAGTGACAGACTTTATTTTGGGGGCTCCAAAATCACTTCAGATGGTGATTGCAGCCATGAAATTAAAAGACGCTTACTCCTTGGAAGGGAAGTTATGACCAACCTAGATAGCATATTGAAAAGCAGAGATATTACTTTGCCAACAAAGGTCCATCTAGTCAAGGCTATGGAGAAGGCAATGGCACCCCACTCCAGTACTCTCGCCTGGAAAATCCCATGGGTGGAGGAGCCTGGTGGGCTGCAGTCCATGGGGTCGCACAGAGTCGGACACGACCGAGCGACTTCACTTTGACTTTTCCTTTCATGCATTGGAGAAGGAAATGGCAACCCACTCCAGTGTTCTTGCCTGGAGAATCCCAGGGATGGGGGAGCCTGGTGGGCTGCTGTCTATGGGGTCGCACAGAGTCGGACACAACTGAAGCGACTTAGCAGCAGCAGCAGTCAAGGCTATGGTTTTTCCAGTGGTCATGTATGGATGTGAGAGTTGGACTGTGAAGAAAGCTGAGTGCTGAAGAATTGATGCTTTTGAACTGTGGTGTTGGAGAAGACTCTTGAGAGTCCCTTCGACTGCAAGGAGATCCACCCAGTCCATTCTAAAGGAGATCAGTCCTGGGTGTTCTTTGGAAGGACTTATGCTAAAGCTGAAACTCCAGTACTTTGGCCACCTCATGCGAAGAGTTGACTCACTGGAAAAGACTCTGATGCTGGGAGGGATTGGGGGCAGGAGGAGAAGGGGATGACAGAGGATGAGATGGCTGGATGGTATCACCAATTCGATGGTCTAGAGTTTGGGTGAACTCTGGGAATTGGTGATGGACAGGGAGGCCTGGCGTGCTGCAATTCATGGGGTCGCGAAGAGTCAGACACGACTGAGCAACTGAACTGAACTGAACTGAATGGGGCCAGATGCCATGATCTCAGTTTTTGTTTTTTTTTTTTTAGTTTTAAGCTGTCTTTTTCACTGTCCTCCTTCACCCTCATCAAGAGGCTCTTTAGTTCCTCTTCATTTTCTGCCATTAGAGTGGTACCATCCACATATCTGAGGTTGTTGATGTTTCTCCTGCCTGTCTTGATTCTAGCTTGTAACTCATCCAGCCCATCATTTCTCATGATGTGCTCAGCATATAGGTTAAACAAACAGAGTGACAGCAGACAACCCTGTCATACTCCTTTCTCAATCTTGAACCAATCAGTTGTTCCATCCAGGGTTGTAACTTTTGCTTTTTGACCAGTAGACAGGAAAGATGGTTTGGTATTTCCATCTGTTTAAGAGCTTTGCACAGTTTATTATGATCCACACAATCATAGGCTTCAGCATAGTCAGTGAAACAGAGGTAGATGATTTTTTCTGAAATTCCCTAGCTTTCTCTATGATCCAGTAAATGTTGGCAATTTGATCTCTGCTTCCTCTACCTTTTCTAAACCCAGTTGGACATCTGGAAGTTCTTGGTTTGCATCATGCTGAATACTAGCATTCAAGATTTGAAGCATGACCTTACTAGCATGGGAGATGAGTGCAATTGTCCAATGGTTAGCACATTCTTTAGTACTACCCTTCTTGGGAATTGGGATGAAGTTTGAACTTTTCCAGTCCTGTGGCCACTACTAGGTCTTCCAGATTTTCTGACATATTGAATGCAACACCATGATAGCATCATCCTTTAGGGCTTTGAATAGTTCTCCCGGAATTTCCATCGCATCCACTGGCTTTATTAATAGCAGTGTTTCCTAAGGCCCACTTGACTTTGCTTGAGATAAAGATGATAATTTCAAACCAAACCTGTGTGACTCACATGCAATAATCCTAACAATTATTTAGTCTTCTAAACTCTTGGTGATATTCAAATACTTACCAATTTTAGATATCCCAACTTCATCATAGTCTGATAAATATAGATTCTAAATTGGTAAATTGAGATGATTCTTTTTTATCTCACAGATTATATTGTAATTGAAAACTCTTCATGAATGAATAATATGCTCACTGGTCCAATTAGTTGCTTCTAAGAAAAAAAAATACAATTTCTTTCAGTATCTCTTCTTATAAGAAAGTATTACCAAGTCCAAGCTCACTCTGCTTACCACACAGTAGGCCAATAAATGCTGGAGATAAGGTGCTGAGGTAAGGCATATAACTTTATTTGGAAAGCGAGCTAACCAAGAAGATGGCAGACTAATGTCTCAAAATAACCATCTTGTTGGGGTCTGGATACCAGGTTCTTTTCTAGATCAGAGATGGGGGAGGTGAGGAAGCAACGTAAAAAGACCATTTAATTCTTGCAGATGTCTCCTAGATGGCATGCCTTAGGCAGAGGGATGTGTTAAGTCATTTCACAGGTGGTGTGAAATGGAATATTTCTTATCACATCAATAAACAAGGATGTCATAACCATCTATGATTCTGACCCCCAAAAGTGAATTTCTGAGCCACACTGGCAAGCAGTAGACATGCATTCCTGAGCCACAGTGATAAGCATTGCCACTCCTTATACAAGGAGCACAAGGATGTCAGTCATTCGCAGGTGGGCAGGTTCAGGTTATCTCCCTGTGAGCTAACAAATAGACTTTATTTAAGGGTCAAGCAGAGGTGGGCAGGGTTCCCCGAGGCAGGCCTTTCTGTATGCTATAGCAGCAAAACAAAGGTTAAGGTCAGAGAAACAGATTAAGCTTGGAGTCAAAATTAACCCTTCCAGTCACAAAAACATAGCTATTGCAGTTACCCATAGTAAATACAGTGGTTAAAAGTTGTATCCAATAAACTTGTTTAAGGAAATTGTTTTGAAGATTATATAATATAGGCCAAGAACTTGGCATAGTAAATGCTCAATAAATAGCTGTTACTCAGTCTGCTCTGTGAGGTTACATATATCACACTGGTCTAGTACTATATCCCTAGACTTAAGCCCAGGTCCCAGCACAGGAAATGTTCACAAATTAAGTGTAAATGAAACATTAATGAATGTGAGGCATTTGGATAAAGGAGAAACAGTAAGATAATTATTATCATTAAAATTGTAAACTAGGAGATGAGTTTTGAGTGGAACTTTAAGGGATGCCTGTGATACAAACTGGGAAATGCATTATTCCAAATCTAGAGACTATCATTTATTCATGTTCACAATGATAAAAGGCTTATTGCTTAAGATAGACAGTAGCACAACACTTTAGGCCATTTTGGGTATGATATTGTGCTGCTTCAATTTTCTGTTGACTTGAAACCAAGGAATACTTACCTTCCTTAAATTTATATACAGTAAATTTTTGTTTGTATGCTAATTAGTCTAAAATGTGCTTTTCTTTTCTATGCATTTATGGTGACTGAAAATTAGCAAGAGAGTAAAACATAATACTATAAAAATGTACATTTTCAAGATAGGTATACTGTTTTTATTTGACAATATTGATGTAATGTTCTTTAGAAAATTCATTTTAGGCATTCATTTAAATTTGATTATTTCCAGGATTGTGTTTCATAATTACACTCATAGAATGTCATTTTTAATTTCCATATGTGGCTATTTACATTGTAAATAGAAAAGTAAACTTCTAATTGTAATTCTAATTTTAAAGAATGTTTCAATTACTATCAATTTAGTGATTTTCATTGATACCAATTCAGTTTACTAGGATAGGATATCGATGTTATTTTTTCATGTTTTAGCTAATTTTAGGGGAAATAAATGAGAAGAAATTTATAAATTTTAGTGATTGCAATCAGAACCTACCCAACAACTTAAAGACTTAAGAATAGAAAATATTTATTCATTAAAAACACTGCTCTGCATTCCCATTTAGTATGATAGACTCGAGACCCCAAAATATGAATGAGTTGCTTATAATAGCATAGAAGTTTGACAATTAAGTCATAATTGGCCAGTTTTTCTGTTACTTTAGTATTAAGTGGTTTTGATGCTAATTGCATCTTTCTATACCTATTTAATTTAGAAATATCACAGCTAATAAAAATTCAGGTTCATTTCCTATCCTAGTTTTAACACTAAATTGCTGTGACTATAATCCTTTATATCACCATCTTATACTTTTTAAAACACACATTTTGACATTTGATAAAGACTTTTCTAAACCAAAACATATTGCTTCCATCAAGATAGGAGAAGACTACTGAAGGAATATTTAGATTGGAGTCTTCTTTTTTTTTTTTCCAGAATCACAGTGCATAACTATTTTTATTTCAATATAAAATTCTGAGAACTAGCCATTTCATAAATAATAATGGCAAATCTATAATAAGCCTTCTAGGTTAAAATATTAATTGTATCATGCATAGACACAGTGAAAACAATATACCATAGTATGATGGGAAGGCATTGGGAATAATTACTAATGTCTGGAGATCGACTCTTTGAGAAGTAATAAATTCTTCATCAGAAAAGGTATTCAAACATTAACTAGATGAACTATTCTCAGCATATTGTATAAGAGATTTAAAAATTTGATATTTTAATTATAATAGTTTCAGAATGTTCATGTTTTACAAATCATTGAATTCTTCTAAAATCATTTAAGATGAAAGTAAATATGACGCATATTACTATATATTTAAATGTGAGTTTCACTACTAGTGACTTACACATTAAGGCATTCATAGTAGTGAGAATGTCAAGAAAGAATAGTCTTACTATAAAATGATTTTTCCTGAATATAATGACTTTGCCACTGGTATTAAAAATAAAAACAATGAGGTTTTCTATGTTATTTATTAATAGAGCAAACTTAACTCATTTCATTGTTCATTCTTGAAACAATGGTTTTGTAAAAATTTTAAACCATATTTTTCAGAAAGTTTAAAATTTTGAGGAATGAGATAGTGGGAACAAGATGGACTTAAACAAGGATTTTGTTCAGTTATACTGTCATGTTAAATCTACTTTGTTCACTTTAGAATTTTTTTTTTTTGCTTTTTTATTTGATCGTGCTTTATATAAAGTCCCCTTTCTATAAAAGTGCACTCTTTATATTACACTTTGGGGAATTGTGCTATCAAGTCAGTCAGGGTCCAATTTCATACCCTAACAGTGTGATTTTGTACAAGGTAGTCTGTAAGCCTCAATTTTCTTATCTGTGTAATGAGAATCATAGTTCTTACCTAATAGTGTAGTTTTAAGAATTCACTAAGATAGTGCCTCTTCAATCCCAAACAGTGCTTTGTAAATGACAGCCTCTCATAACTGTTTTCTATTATTTAATTTCTGTTTGTATTTTCTTTTTCACTTATTTTCAGTGTTTCAAAAAGCCTTGACTTGAAACAAATTTTGACCATTGAAAAAGAGATGAAAGCTTGGAATTTAAGAAACACAAAGTAATATGTTGGAAATAACCTGCTAGGAAGAAGCAAAACCAAAACTGTTCAGTGTATCTTTTGTTCCATTTATCTTGCTTGTCCAAGTTGCCTAGAGATAAAGGTTATCGCTTAGGCTGTGTTCTATTAACTGTAGTCTTTCTAGCTAACAGTTTGAAATTTGGATGAATGCATTAGAAAAGCACTTTTTATCATGCCAGTGCATTCTTAAAATTGCTGTCATATTTTAAAAGATATGTTTGGTACATCAAAGTGTTACTATAGAAAAGAAAGAGAAGAGAAAATCAATTTTATTGAAGTGTCCACTGCTTTTTCATAAATGATAGCTAAAATTTTGTTCAGTGACGTTTCCCAGTGTTTAATTAAACTGCATCATTTTTTATTTTGGAGTGTAGGGGGATCTCTGATTCTCTATCAATATAATAGGAATGCAGTGCTTTTCATAAACTTTGACCCAGTACAAAAATAGATATTTATCCTTTGCCAAGACAAATTTGTGATAGTGTTATTAATTTTTTTGAACTCAGTTATAATTATTCTTATTAAAATGGAGAAATAGCAGATTATTTCATAAACATTATGCTCTTATTTAGTTCTCATTTTTCATGCCATTAATCACAAACTAACATTTAAAACAAAAAGTCTGAAATGCATTGAATTTAAAGATATACTCATCTATGAACTAGACCTCACGTTTCACATAAGTGTCTACGTAAAAAGCAAAGGAGTGAAGAAAGAAACGGAGAAGGCAATGGCACCCCACTCCAGTACTCTTGCCTGGAAAATCCCTTGGATGGAGGAGCCTGGTAGGCTGTAGTCCATGGGGTCGCTAAGAGTCGGAAACAACTGAGTGACTTCCCTTTCACTTTTCACTTTCATGCATTGGAAAAGGAAATGGCAACCCACTCCGGTGTTCTTGCCTGGAGAATCCCAGGGACAGGGGAGCCTGGTAGGCTTCTGTCAATGGGGTCGCACAGAGTCGGACACGACTGGAGCGACTTAGCAGCAGCAGCAGAAGAAAGAAAATATTGTAACAAATGATCTGTTACATGCACTGGAATGTTCTACAGATATCAAAATCTTTTCCTTCAGGAATCAATTCTGTGGTCAAAGAAATCAAGGAATATTTGAGTTATAATATGATGAAAGATTAAAAAAAAAACCCTGTAAACTATATTTGAAAGCTTCAGGGTATGTGAGAAATATCCAATCTATCCAAGTTTTTCCATAGGCAAATTCAAAACAATCTGTATTCTTATTGAAGACTGTAAGATTTATTAAAACTTTGAGAAATAATACATGGGTTTACATGATTTTATCTACTTATTTATTTTTTGGTTGCACCACACAATTTGCAAGATCTTTGTTCCCTCACCAGGCATCCAGCCCAGGCAGAGACAGGGCGAGTCCAAACCATTGGACTGTCAGAAAATTCCTGAAAATTTTAAATGCCAGCCATTTTATTTTAATGAAAATTAAAGAGAAACATGGTAATTAAGAGGAAAATATGTATTAGTGTGCAGGGTGGAACTCGGAAATGCTCTAAATATTTAGATATTTTGTAAAAAATAATCACAGTATAATACTGTAAATACTATTATTATTTACTTTCAGTAAATACCATTATTTGCTTTCTCTAAGTAGAAAAAGGAGAGGAAGATTTCTTATACCGTTTTCTTCAAAATAAAGATTCTTAGAATGTTAATGTTCTGTGTGAAGTGTGTACTCTGAAATTGCTTTGCGTATCCTCATTACCTTATTACCAAAATTAACACGGTTTAATAATTTTAGAGTGGCTAAAGTGGGTTTCCTTGGTGGCATGGGCTTCCCTGGTGGCTCTGTCAATAAAGGATCCACCTGAAATGCAGGAGACTGCCTACAATGCAAGAGACGCCAGTTTGACCCCTAGTTTGAGAAGGTGTTTTGGAGGTGGAAATGGCAACCCACTCCAGTATTCTTGCCTGGGAAATCCCATGGACAGAGGACCCTGGCAGACTACAGTCCATGGGATCAAAAGAGTCAGACATGACTGAGTGACTAAAACACCAAACCAAAAGTATAGCAGTTCTGAGTGTATTCTTTATTCTTCACTTTCTTGATATATGGCCTTAACGAGTATGAAGCCACTGTGCCTGGGCCTTTCTTGAATGTGCCTTAAAAGGAACAAGTGCCTATCTTCTCCATAGAGGTGCTGAGAAGATAAAGAATAGGATACACTGAAAATGCTAATATAATACAAATCCTAAATGAATACAAATAATCAGAAGGCAATAATCATAGTATGTGTAGATTATAGTAGACTTGGTTCTTCTAATAATCAATTTTTCATATCTATGGAATTTTTACTCTTTTTATTTTTTATAAAATTGTGTTATCAGTATTGTGATTATATGCACTTGTATGGTACCACTTTAAAATAAAAAGTGCCACGATATGCTCATTGCTTTGGGAACTGATTCATTCTACAAATATTTACCGAACTTAAAATTGTGCAAGGCATTGTGTTAGACATTATAAAGGAAGGAGAATGAATCTTCCATGAAGACTTAGGGTCCAGGAGTAAAAATGTGAGCTATCATATAATATTGGTTATAATGCTCCTGCATGCCAAATACAATGCTATATTATTTTAAATCTTCTCAAGACCCAGCACACAGAGGAAACTATATTCAGTATCTTGTAATAACCTATAATGAAAATGAGTTTGAAAAAATACTTATGTGATAACTGAATCACTTTGCTGTATACCTGAATCATTGTAAATCAACTACACTTAAAAAAAAAAAGGTCCAGTGCAAAGACCATTATAATTTTCATTTTTCAGTTCAGCAAATTGCCCGAGATCACTTGGTTAATAAGGTATCAGAGCTCAATGAATAGTTTATTGAATAAGAAATTCCATTGTCTTCTTATTATAACACATTATTCCTTAATATGAATAACCAATTCCATATAAATAGTTCTAGTTCTGTAACAATTTTATAGTATAAAAATGCATAAAATTTAAGCATTGTAAGTATTTTATTTGTTCTTAGAATACTCCATATATATTAGTTTTAATAAAACTTAACTTTCTCATCTTCACTTATTTTATCCACTCTATCAAATACTTTAGTTTTTTTAAGAAGTTTTTTTTTTTTTTTTTTTTAATGTTTTTATTGGCCTATCCAGTTCTTGAGAAGATTCAAGTTGCTCATTCCAAAACCAAGACTGGAACCTGGCATGGTCACTAAATGCTGAATGAATTAAAATGAATGGATTACCTTGGGAATAGGATGTTCTTACTTACTAAATACTTTAGTATCCAAAAGTAACTTTTTCCGTATCTTCTTAGTGTAGGAGAACATTTCATATATGTATATAAAAGACACAGAACAAGAAAAAATAATATATAAGGTAAAAATTAAAGGTGATAATAAAAGTTTTTGATTTCAAGTTTTATCATAAAATTGTAAGTGAAATTCAACAGATCACTATAGTTAGTGGTTGTCAAAGGGATATTTTGGAATTTTGTAGTTTTGTTGGTTAATGCAGTGGCTAAGAGGCCTTACCAGTGGTGTGAGAATCATCTATCTTAAGGAGGAGCCTGGTAGGCTGCAGTCCATGTGGTCGCTAAGAGTTGAACACGACTGAGCAACTTCACTTTCACTTTTCACTTTCATGCATTGGAGAAGGAAATGGCAAGCGAGTCCAGTGTCCTTGCCTGGAGAATCCCAGGGACAGAGGAGCCTGATGGACTGCCGTCTATGGGGTAGCACAGAGTCGGACACGACTGAAGCGACTTAGCAGCAGCAGCAGCAGCAAGGATAGGTTCCAACTCTTCACACATTGACATGTTGGAAGCCTGAAGCAGACCATCCCAGGAGTATTTACTCTGAGGAAATTAATGGAAAATCTAGATTTTGTTTGTTTTTTAGAGAGAGATTGCGCCATACTGGCTTCTGCTTCTGCTTAGTGGGCAGAATCAAGGGATGCTAATATCTGTCATTCTCAGAAGAGTTTCTCGTAGGAAAGTATTGCTCTATTTTTATAATATAATTATCTGAGCTTAGACCCATCTCCATTTTCCACAAAAGGAAATTTAATTTTTGTGTGGTTTTAAAGGATAATGATTTTTCCAAGAATACAACTACCACGTAAACTGATAAAAGACTGAATTTTGCTTAATCACCATTTTAGAAAATCTCTTTACCGAGGGAAATGAAATTTATGGTATTTGAGGCCCCCTAACCTCATAAAAGGCTTTCCAGGTGGTGCAGTGGTAAAGAATATGGCTGCCAATACAGGGGATGCAGGAGATGTGGGTTCTGATCGCTGGGTTGGGAAGATCCTTTGGAATAGGAAGTGGCAACCCACTCCAGTATTCTTGCCTGGAAATTTCCATGGACCAAAGAACCTGGAGGGCTACAATCCATGGGACTGCAAAGAACTGGACACAAAAGTTTCACTTATTGTTCTCTCTTTCAGCTTGATCTTCTCTACAGGGTTTGTAAACACCTGAGGACTTTATCTATATCTTCTGTATAGTTGTGCCAGAGCATTTATACATTCAAATATAAATCATTTTATCAGGAAACTGTGCTTTTCCTTTATAGTATGGTTGGTTAATTATATTGATTATGTTGAAGTCAAGTGTATATAGGTCATTACATTATCTGTGATTTCCATTTTAACCTGTTAAAGAGATGCTGTTGCAGTTAGGTCTGTTCATTTTACAGAGGAGAAAGTATGACCTGAAGAAGTAAAATGACGTGACCAAAGTGACAGACTCATTGGGATTTCAGACTTGGTTAATTTATCTTTTTTCTTATTTTCAGTAACCAAACACTTGACATGTAAGCCAAATTCATAACAGTAAATACATACT
The DNA here is from genome assembly GCF_002263795.3 of Bos taurus. Taxonomy (NCBI): domain Eukaryota; kingdom Metazoa; phylum Chordata; class Mammalia; order Artiodactyla; family Bovidae; genus Bos; species Bos taurus. The sequence continues at coordinate 32,098,976 of NC_037333.1, read as the reverse complement.
ATTTATGAAAATGCACATCAGTTCAGTTCAGTTGCTCAGTCCTGTCCTACTCTTTGCAACCCCATGGACTGTAGCACACCAGGCTTCCCTGTCCATCACCAACTCCTGGAGCTTAATCAAACTCATGTCCATTGAGTTGGTGATGTGATCCAACCATCTCATCCTCTGTTGTCCCCTTCTCCTCCTGCCTTCAATCTTTCTAAGCATCAGGGCCTTTTCCAAGGAGTTAGTTCTTCACAACAGGTGGCCAAAGTATTGGAGTTTCAGATTCAACATCAGTCATTCCAATGACTCTTCAGGACTGATTTCCTTTGGGATGGACTGGTTTGATCTCCTTGCAGTCCAAGAGACTCCCAACTGTCTTTTCCAACACCACAGTTCAAAAGCATCAATCCTTCAGTGCTCAGCTTTCCATATAGTCCAACTCTTACGTCCGTACATGACTACTGGGAAAACTATAGCTTTAACTAGATGGACCATTGTCGGCAAAGTAATGTCTCTGGTTTTTAATATGCTGTCTAGGTTGGTCATAGCTTTTCTTCCAAGGAACAAGTGTCTTTTAATTTCATGGCTGCAGTCACCATCTGCAGTGATTTTCGAGACCCCAAAAGAAAGTCTGTCACTGTTTCCATTGTTTCCCCACCTGTTTGCCATGAAGTGATGGGACCGGATGCATGATCTTAGTTTTCTGAATGTTGAGCTTTAAGCCAACTTTTTCACTCTCCTCTTTCACTTTCATCAAGAGGCTCTTTAGTTTTTATTCGCTTTCTGTCACAAATCTGCACATCTGAGGTTATTGATATTTCTCCCGGCAATCTTGATTCTAGCTTGTGCTTCATCCAGCCCAGCATTTCGCATGATGTACTGTACATGTAAGTTAAATAAGCACAGTGACAATATATAGCCTTGACATACTCCTTTCCCAATTTGGAACCAGTCTGTTGTTTCATGTCCAGTTTTAACTGTTGCTTCTTGACCTGCATACAGATTTTTCAGGAGGCAGGTCAGGTGGTCTGGTGTTCCCATCTCTTGAAGAATTTCCCACAGTTTGTTGTGATCCACACAGTCAAATATGTGATCCTAACATATATGACAAAAGACCTTGATAATATTCTACTGAATTTAAGCAATATAATTTTATTTACATGTGTCATATTCTCTTTTTCTGTTCATGTATCATGTGCAAAGCTCAGTGATGATGTTGCTACATTTATTACATTTTTATGATACCCCAGAAATATACACTGAATTCCATAATTCAAATTAGCTTTAAGCTTAATTCATTTGGGAATCCAGTTGCTTTGATTTGAAATGGCTGGTTCCTGCAGACACCTAGACACAAGTCACTTACCTGAATACTTGAGCAATGTGACTGCTGCATATAAAGCTGACTTTCAGCCTCACTTTTACCCATGTGGTCATACTGGAAAAAAAAAGGGAATGAAAACCTTCTTTTTTGCATGCTGCTGTGTCAGCTAAAGTAGTGTATGGCAGATGCATACAGCAGAGGAAATGTGGACTTTCTCTGGAACTGTAGCATAGCACAATAAAGAAAATAATGGCTTTGTACTACAGTTTCCGATGGATAACTGTCTGTGAATATCATAGCAAAGCTATCCTAAGCAAGATAATTCTTCTTATGCCACTTTCCTCTTGGTCAAGGTCACATCTAAAGAGTAGAATGAAATTAGCATAATGCTTTAAAATATAGGTCCACTGAATTCAGGTTAAATGAAAAACCTGAGGTTGATTTTTCTTTAAAGCTTGTTTTTGATTTTGCCACGTGCAATGAGAAAATGTCACCTGAATATTTGCCTGTACCTGAACTGGAGTACTTTAAAGTTGCTGATGTGAAGCAGAGGAAGAGGAAGCAAGATCTAGAATTTAAAAGGTTTAACATTATAATCAGATATGTAAACAATGCTTATGGAATGAAGTATTTGATGGTTGAAGTTGGATTTCTTATATCTCTATTTTTAATAGGGCCAATGATAAAATTCACATGACTTAAATGTATATATTTTATTCTTTATGTAAAGTGCAAACATTACATTATATAAATATAAATCATACTATTGTTTCCTAAACATTACCTGAAATTATGTTACTGTAGTAAACTTGGCTATTCTTTGCAATGGCTTAATTCTCTGATGTTTTCTTCCTTCTGTGGAATTTTGCAAATCTTTAGACTACTGTCAATGTATTATTGGGAATATGTTGCATTTCTTTTCTTTTATGTACCATGAGTAAAGTGGGTTTCTGATTCACTTGCTTGTGCACTTTCCTGTGTATAACAAACCTGCTCTAAGTCTTCCTCTTCCAAAGTCTTCATGTCCTTCAAGGACTGTCAGAGTATTTGTGTTGTTGGTTTAATTGCTGAGTCATCTCTGACTCTTTTGACACCTCATGAGCTGTAGTCCACCATGGGATTTCTCAGGCAAGAATACTGGAGTGGGTTGCCATTTTCTTCTCCAGTGGATCTTCCCAACCCAGACAGCAAACCCATGACTTCTACATCTCTTGTATTGGCAGGGAGATTCTTTACCATTGAGCCACTGGGAAGCCCAATCAGACTAGTAAGTATATGCTAACATAAAACAAATCTCCAAAGAGTAAATGTTGTGAGCACTGCTTATAAATTATTTTTTCTCCATACCATTACATTCAAGGGGCATTATAAATATGTTCCTCCATTGACCAAACTTTTAAAATAATGTCCTTTCACATGATTTATTTATTTAAGTTTCAGACATGCAAAGGACTAGCTTCCTCATTGTAATCTACTTTTTCAGGAGAGAATATCCACTTCTTTCTTTTTAAGTCTGGTACAGTTATTTAAAACTATTTAACTGGAATCAAGATTGCTGGGAGAAAAACCAATAACCTCAGATATGCAGATGACACCACCCTTATGGCAGAAAGTGAAGAGGAACTAAAAAGCCTCTTGATGAAAGTGAAAGAGGAGAGTGAAAAAGTTGGCTTAAAGCTCAGCATTCAGAAAACTAAGATCATGGCATCTGGTCCCCTCACTTCATGGGATATAGATGGGGAAACAGTGGAAACAGTGTCAACAAGGATGCTTACAGCCAAATCCCACTAGGTTGGTCAAAAGCCCCTTACATTCTTCCTGTACTATGGTCAGGTCAGGATTGTCCTGGGTCTCAGAGCTATGAGGTTTATTTGGGGGATAAGTAGCCAAGACAGAATTAGAACCAAACTCTTCTAAGTCTTCTAGTATTCTTTGAGAGTTGATGTCTCGGAAATAAAAGGGTTTATAACTTTGAACCAACTTCTTTGGTATGTAAACATTTGGATTTTATCATATTTCATCTCATTTGGTGTAATTAATACAATAAGTTATAAGCCTTGATTTCTGGGTGTAAAATGGAGAAAACAATCCTAGATATAGATTATTATTTAAATATAAACATGTATTCAGTATATATATATCAATCATATATATGTAGATAGATACATATATACATTTAGAAAAGTATCTCTCAGTGGAGTCTGAGAGATATAAGCTTTTAATCAATGATAGTTGTAATTTACAGTATCATTTAACAGTAATAAAGTGATCTCTTATTGAACATATACCTTTAGACACAAAATTGTATTAGTTCTAGAATAGAATGTTTAGAGGTACAACTCAGGTATTGTACTGAAAATACATACTCATACTTTTAAGCATACTTTTAAATATTTTGTCTTCATTTGTTAAGACATTTTAAACAATCAGAAAAACAACTTTAGCTCAGCAAAAGTTGAAAATGTTTTAGAATTCTGCTGCTGTTGCTGCTAAATTGCTTCAGTCCTGTCTGACTCTGTGCGACCCCATAGAGGGCAGCGCATCAGGCTCCCCCGTCCCTGGGATTCTCCAGGCAAGAACACTGGAGTGGGTTGCCATTTCCTTCTCCAATGCATGAAAGTGAAAAGTGAAAGTGAAGTTGATCAGTCCTGTCCGACTCTTCGCGACCCCATGGTCTGCAGCCTACCAGGCTCCTCCATCCATGGGATTCTCCAGGCAAGAGTACTGGAGTGGGGTGCCATTGCCTTCTCCATTTCAAATACTTAGCAAAATAATAAAGAGAAGAATATTAGAAAGTAGATGACTCTGTGACATTTTCAGTTGTATACTTACAAAGTAATAAAGTAAAAAAAAAAAGACTGGCATTTAAAGTTTTGTTTTATCAAAACTAGGCAATAAAGCACTTATTTTACAAAAACTTTTATTGTTATTTGGTGTAATAGTTAAAGCCTCTGGTGGGGTACTTATTTCCTACTTTTTCCCTTAGTTTATTGCTTTTATTTTGTGACAATTTGCCTCATGCATTCACAGTTTGCAACTTCATTTTTGTTTGTTTGTTTTTTTGTTCTCATACATAAGTTGATCCTAAAAGTAGGGAGAAATTAATTGAGTATAGAAAAATGAAAGAAAAACCTCAGTGGAAGTAATTGCTTGATGACATAATTCAGAATTCTAAAAAAAAAATGGAAAGGAGAAATTAGCAAATTATGGTTAAAAATAAGACTGAGTCTACTACTGTGAAATGGACAAATAAAAACAAAAACAAAACAAAATAGAAGAACTTACTGGTTCTCCTGAATTTCAGACTAGAGTAAGCTTGGAGAAGGCACTGGCGACCCACTCCAGTACTCTTGCCTGGAAAATCCCATGGACGGAGGAGCCTGGTAGGCTGGAGTCCATGGAGTTGCTAAGAGTCGGGCACGACTGAGTGACTTCACTTTCACTTTTCACTTTCATGCATTGGAGAAGGAAATGGCAACCCACTCCAGTGTTCTTGCCTGGAGAATCCCAGGGACGGGGGAGCCTGGTGGGCTGCCGTCTATGGGGTCGCACAGACTTGGACACAACTGACATGACTTAGCAGCAGCAGCAGAGTAAGCTTAAAAAAAAAATTCCAAAATTTTACAGACAACAGAATGAAATAATATAAACTTTGAAATTTAGCCTGGTCTCTCGAAATATTTAGAAGCAGAAAGATATTGTAAGGGACAGAATTGATACTCCCAGTTCAAATGAAAATTAGCATGTTGAGCTAGATTTACACCTCCTGAAGGACGAGGTCCATGTCTTCCCTACCTTTACTTCTGTGTTTGTCTTAGGCTCAGCAGTGCATTTCCCACATAGCAGGCAGTCTCCTTAAATTTCATTGTATTTGGTAATCCAGGAAGCCCAAATTTTAAGAAGGTATAAAGGAGCTATGATAGGTGACAATAGGAGGCTAAAGATTTTTGGGTCTTCCAAAAAAGTCAGCTTTATCAAGTTATCCAGAATAGATTGGCTTTAATGAGAAAATGTCACTCCAATTTTAAGCTTTAGAAAATACCTAAATATTGTTTTGAATCTATTGTGTTCATAGTCTCTTTTTTAATCACATGGAATAATATGCCGACAGATGTGATTTCATTGCCACTTTTACTTTAGAGAACTCAATTATAGGGTTTTTTTTTTTTTTTTTTTTTTTAGAATTTGAGAATTTAGAAGGTACAAAAAATTTTAAAGCATTCAATTCAATTTCAGTAAATTAGTTTTTTGAGATTCTGAAGATAATTGGAAGAAATTAGGTATAGGTATAGTTATTCAGTTACACACTTTATAATCATCATATTTGATTGTAATTATTTAATTTTATTCAGGACAAGAAAGGACTTTTTTATAAGAGGTCAGGAATATATAAGTAAGCATATCTATGTGTAAGTGACATTGTTCTCTTTTGATCTGCAAATTCTCTTAACTAGTTGGTCTAAAGATGTTTTTGTTTTGTTTTGGTCAAAAGATGACTGATACCAATTTAATAATTTTTACTTAATAATAATTAAATAAGGGAATAGATGAGTGATAAAAATTCACCCTCTCAGATGCAATTATTGGTATTGGAAGATATGTATTGAGTCTTGCTGAAGAGAACAGGGCTTGGAAGTCTTTTCTAGCTCTAGTACATTATGAGCTCCTGGGGTGGCTTATTGTGTCACATATTGACTCTCATTGTCAGTATATTCCTTCTCTTGGCACAGTTCTGGTATTTAAGAAAATATTTTTTTTTTCATACTTAGTAATGACCAAAAAACCTCACTCAAATATAACCTTCCTTCTAAATAAGGATAGAGAAGCGAACCGACTCATCAAGTATTTTCATACTGTGTAGGACAAGCTTTCCTCATATTTCACAGGGTGTGACCCATTTTCTCCCTTTTACCACCAAAGGTCAGGAAAGAACTGTCCATATATATATGTATTAACTCTTATTTTTGCCAGTCTTATCAGAAGACTCCTGGTTCCCTGATCAGGTACACACTTCTTAGTCCTTCTCATTCTTGATATTTTATATAAAATATTGTATGTAAGAAAAAGGTTACGGTTATGGTAAACACTTTCTGTTCATTGGAAGTGCCCCCCTTAGTTCTTCTAACACTATACTCTTTTGTTTCCTCCTTCATTCCTGGCTCCTTTTTCTGTCTTCTTTCAGACTATTCATCCCTTTCCGTCCTTTCAAAGTTAATATTCTTCAGGTCTCGACATGGGTCCTACTTCCTTCTCATTCAATAGGAATTTTCAGTGTGATCTTCTACACTTCCATGGATTTCCTGATCCTATATTTGCTGAAGGCTCCAAAAAAAAAAAAAAAACAAAAAAAACCCAACAACAACAACAAAGGAGTGAGTCTGATATGTATATCCAAATCCATATTAGACTTCTAACAAACTTGCAAACTCATTATCTTTCATACTTTCCACGTAGACATCACGCTTTGAGTTTGGAGAAGTTTCCCATTTCTTCTATGCGCCCGAGCAAGCCGCTTGACTAAACTTCAGCCAAGTTCTATGAAAATGTTCTCTTCTATCAGCTTATTTCTTTCAACCCCATTGATTCTTCCCTAGTGCCATCCTTCAGTTTCCTGTTCTGTGGATACAGTTTCCTGCTCCTGTTCCTTTTTATAGGAAGATCTCCATTCTCCGCAGTTAAAACAAGTGTCCTTACCATGTAGATCTATAGTCCCTCCACTTCATTGTAGTAATTGCATTCTGATTTGTATTGCATTTGTACTTAATCATGTCCCCATTAGAATTTTATGTATTAAAATGAGAGAATGTGCTTACTTGTGTCACTACGTATCTTTCACATTTAAGACATAACCTGACTGATTGCAGGTAGTTAAAAATTTGTTGAATGAGACTTATATGTTACATATTTAATTTTAAAAGGCATTATTGTTTTTCAGAAATGAGGAAAGTAGAGCTCAGAAGTACCAAGCATCATACCATTAACGTAGTCTGGACTCTCATCAAACCTTGAAATTTTCTGTACCATATTACCACATTATATTATTCATTCTGAATCTTCTCTTCTCCAGTTGGCCTAATCCCATTTTTGTCTTTCTTCATTCATTACTAGTGTACATTTACCCACATTACACACACTTCTATTAATCTAGTACTTCCTTATTTTAGAAACTTGTCTGAACCTGTGATTCCCAAGTATTACAGAATGAAGTTAATGTCATTGAAGACTTTTCAAATTTAAGAAGCCTAAGTAACATTTTGGGGCTTCCCAGATGCTGCTAGTGATAAACAACCTCCCTGCATTGCAGGAGACATAAGAGACCTGGGTTCAATCCCTGGGATGGGAAGATCGCCTGGAGGAGGACATGGCAACCCACTCCAGTATTCTTGTCTGGAGAATCCGGTGGGCAGAGTCTGGTGGGCTAATAGTCCATAGGGTCGCAATGAGTTGGACATGACTGAAGTGACTGAGCACTCATGCAAGCAGCATTTTATCCTGAGGCCTTTGAGAGAATAAGAAAAAAAGAAAAGGAAAAAAACTGTAAAATTTAAACATTTTTTTGTTTTTTAAATGTTCTTGATATGACTTGTATTTCAGAAGGACAGTGATTCACAGTTTAGGTTATGGTTGTTTCTACCTGTGTACATACAAACATACTTTTTTAGCTTAAAAAAGATTCTTCTTAAAAACCCAGTGGTCATCTTCGTACCTAACATTAGATCCTTTAAAACCATATAAAAGAAACAAACACTAGAGGATGTGCTAACGAAATCAAATAACTTTATTCTGGTAATAAGTGCAGATCTGCTACATAGCAGATATGCTATTTCATTGTTCTTTAGTTTAATTGTAGGGAAAAACTCAAAGATAACTTGGATAATATAAAAATAACTGTAAATAAAGTAAAACATTTTGTGAATGATAACTTCTTAATGGAACCACTATTAAGTTAAATATTTTATATTTTATTTGAACTAAGACATCAAAATAAGACTGATAAATATGCATCTAGTATATATATAAATTGACTTTATTATGCAAGAAGGTGGAAGGCATACAGAAATGCTTCATTTCAGTACTTCATGATTATAATCAAGACATAATTTGGGAATCTGTTTTTTAATTTTTGAAAAATTTAAGGCAACTCTAAATATGAACACATAAATTATATTTTGTGTCTCTAGAGTATTTATGAAACATGTAAGGAACATCTGTGAAGTGTAGGATAATTCTCATTTACAAAAGGAAGAACTTTATGATACATATTTAGTTTATGATCTTATGTTAAGAACTGTCAACTCATTCTTTTAAGTCCATATTCTGCAGATGTTCATTAGATATCTACCTTAAATGTTAAATCTCTTCATTCGAGAGTTAAATACATTTAGAAGCAACACACTTTTTTAAAAAAACCTTGAGTATAATCTGACTTTCCTATGTGTATAAATGTAACTCATATTTATTTATGATTGTTTAGTCTAAAAATATTCAGACCAATTTAGCAAGATTTTCTTTTGGAGGCTGTGAAGAGCTTACTCTGGGATTCTTGTTTTCTCAGCCTACTTAATTGAGGGCACCTTCTCACTTTTGAGCACTTTATAGCACTGAGAAGAGCCTAATAAAAAGACTTTTCATGTATTATAATTGAGGTAAAATGAAAAAATTTTTGCAAAGTGCCAAAATCAAGAAATATTGAAAGCATGTAGACTCAACTGCCTACTGCTCTTGAATTTTCTCACTTTAGATCTTTAAGTTTCGTCCACATTAAAAACACTTACTATTTATACTAAATTTATTATCATAAGTTATGCAATGTCATAAGATATGCAATACTCATATAGAAAGGAAAGCATCAGATTGACAAAGTATAAGAATATTTGCAGTTTAATATTAGACAGTTACTTTAGAAAGACTAGTTTCGTAATTTAAAATCCTCATTAAAAAATTAGTCACCTTTCCTGAGGCAATTAAATTTTTTTTTTCTGATCTTGGCTGATTGTTTCATTGAATTGTTTCATTGAATTGATAATAACTGGAAATAAAATTTCACAAGACAGTGTGTATATTGTTTTATGTCATAACTTTCCTATGCCAGATTTTCCTTCATCTGTAAACTAGGAAGGATAAATAATATCATTTTTATTTTGTGGTTAATGACATACAGAGAGGTTAAGTGAATAGCTATGATATTTGTAATCCAACAAATAACAGAGAGCCTTAAAATAAAATCTTAGTATTCCTATGAGGAGAAAAATGCCTATTTACCTATCTATTTATCTATCTATATATCTATGTCAGTAGATATTCCATTATTGGATCACATAATTAAAGTTATAAAACTTTATTTAAAAAAATGAAATGTAGTATCAGAAGTAATATGTATAAAGAGATGCAAAACATATGCATACATTATGGGATCTATCCCAGATTCTGCTTGTTAATATCCTGTAGCATATCATTTAACTTGGCTAAAACTTCCTCATCTATCAAATGCTGTGGATCTCACACTGTAGTAAAGTAAAGCTCAAAATTCTCCTTGCCAGGCTTCAACAGTATATGAACTGTGAACTTCCAGATGTTCAGGCTGGTTTTAGAAAAGGCAGAGGAACCAGAGATCAAATTACCAACATCCCCTGCATCATCAAAAAGGCAAGAGATCTCTAGAAAAACATCTATTTCTGCTTTATTGACTATGCCAAAGCCTTTGACTGTGTGGATCACAATAAACTGTAGAAAATTCTGAAAGAGTTGGGAATACCAGACCACCTGACCTACCTCTTGAGAAACCTATATGCAGGTCAGGAAGCAACAGTTAGAACTGGACATGGAACAACAGACTGGTTCCAAATTAGGAAAGAAGAACATCAAGGCTGTATATTGTCATCCTGCTTATTTAACTTATATGTGAAGTACATCATGAGAAACGCTGAGCTGGAGGAAGCACAAGCTGGAATCAAGATTGCTGGGAGAAATATCATTAACCTCAGATAAGCAGCTGTACTACCCTTATGGCAGAAAGTGAAGAACTAAAGAGCCTCTTGATGAAAGTGAAAGAGGAGAGTGAAAAAGTTGGCTTAAAGCTCAACATTCAGAAAACTAAGATCATGGCATCTGGTCTCATCATTTCATAGCATATAGATGGGGAAACAGTGTCAGACTTTATTTTTGGGGGCTCCAAAATCACTGCAGATGGTGATTGCAGCTATGAAATTAAAAGACACTTTACTCCTTGGATGGAAAGTTGTGACCAACCTAGACAGCATATTAAAAAGGAGAGATATTACTTTGTCAACAAAGGTCCATCTAGTCAAGGCTATGGTTTATCCAATAGTCATGTATGGAAGTGAGAGTTGGACTATAAAGAAAGTTGAGCACTGAAGAATTGATGCTTTTGAAATGTGGTTTTGAAGAAGACTCTTGAGAGTCTCTTGGACTGCTGGAGATCCAAGCAATCCATCCTAAAGGAGATCAGTCCTGAGTGTTCATTGGAAGGGTTTTTGTTGAAGCTGAAACTCCAGTACTTTGGCCACCTGAATGGAAGAATGGACTCTTTGGAAAAGACACTGATATTAGAAAGATTGAAGGTGGGAGGAGAAGGGGGCAACAGAGGATGAGATGATTGGATGGCATCACCCACTCAATGGACATGAGTTTGGGTAAACTCCAGGAGTTGGTGATGGACAGGGAGGCCTGGTGTGCTGCAGTCCATGGGGTCCCAGAGCCTGACACGACTGAGCAATTGAACTGAACTGAATACCTGCCTTATCTCAATGACAGATAAGTTATAAACATTAGTACCTGTGAGGATTATTCCTTCATTTATTTTGTGATTCATTAATGTTGCAAACCTTTATTGAATATATAAATATATAGGCATTAGTATAGAATTTGGAGATACATTAATGGACTTGTACTGTGTAGAAAATAAATTTATAAATTGTAAGACAGTAGATGGAGAAGGCGATGGCACCCCACTCCAGTACTCTTGCCTGGAAAATCCCATGGATGGAGGAGCCTGGTAGGCTGCAGTCCATGGGGTCACGAAGAGTCGGACACGACTGAGCAACTTCACTTTCACTTTCATGCATTGGAGAAGGAAATGGTAACCCACTCCAGTGTTCTTGCCTGGAGGATCCCAGGGATGGGGGAGCCTGGTGGACTGCCGTCTCTGGGGTCGCACAGAGTCAGACACAACTGAAGCGACTTAGCAGCAAGACAGTAGGACAAATATAAACAACATCATCATTTATAACATCAGCCAACTTAAAATATGTCACATTGGTGGGACTGGAGGTTGACAACTGCTGCAAGAGATGAAGCATGAAATGAGCCTGCAGTTGTTCATGCTTGGACTGGGAGGATGCTGATTGGAACGAAGAAGATTTCATAGTTATGAGCTACATATTTTAAGTAAGAAAGAGAAGAGTGAGAGCTCTCTCAAGTAGAACGGAATAGAGAAAAAGAGTTGCAAACAGCCCACTATGATTTCGGTCCTGAGACAATGACAACATGATAGTAAGAACATTAAAAGTTGGGCAGTTTTGGAGGAAGCAGTGCTGATGTTAGTTTTGGTGAGGTTAATTTTGAGTTGATGGATGCATATTAGATGAAAGAAGATTTAGAACTGGAGTTGAGAAGCAAGAGGCATGCCATATACTTGGAGTTAGTAGGAGTTAGGTCTGAGGGACAATAGGTATCTGATGAAATGTAAAAAAATCAAAGATTGTACTTAAGAGAATGTTTGTCTACACTAGGATGCAGACTAGGGAAAAGGAGGAAGAACAGAAAATAGTGGTAGTATCCCAGAAACCTCTGAGGAAAGAAAAGAATATATGTCAACACTAATATTAGACAAGGCCAAGGAAAATAGGGGTTGAAATAAAAGATATTAATTTAATAATGAGGTTATTTATGACATTTGATATTATAGTTTCAGTAAAATTGTGAATAGAGAAAATATTAAAAATGAGACAGTAACAGCAGACATTTCACAGCAAAAGTGTCAAGTAGCCATGCGTAATAGAGTTTCAAATAAATAGTGAAATAAATGATTGTCAAAGAGAAGAAAGAACCTGTATCCATGGGAGCATGTAGGGATTGCCATTAGAGCAATCAGATTCTAAAGCTCAGCTAGAATGATGACTGTAAGAGTCTGAAGCAAAGGATTAGGTGTATTATGATAACAGAGAGTTTGAAGGTTTGAAGGAGCAACAAATAATGTCCCAGACTAATGGAGGTCAAATTTATGAGTTATTGCTGATAATAGTTGGATTAGAAAACATGGGTTATTCCTTAGAATGACAAGCTTACTAGGCTTCTTAATTTTTCACCCTGCAATTATGTAGACGTCCCTGCAGGTCTCAGACACAGCTGAAGACCTCCAGGCTTTGCCCTCTCTACACTCAACTAGGTCTGCTCCAATCAGTTTACCGCAAGGTTATTTTCAGAAACATTCAGAATACATGCTTCTGTGGGCAGACTTGCTCAAAAGATGAAAACAATGGTGTCTGTGTATGGCTTAGCGGGCTAGGGTGTCAGGGAGAGAGAGAGACAAAGGCAGAAAGAGAGGAAGAGAAAAGGATGGAGACAAGGGGGGAGGGGTAGGCAGTACCAGATCTACTAACTTCCTTTTTAGGATTCACTAATGAGATAAGTCACTTCTCTTTCTTTCAGCAGAAAGGAGAGCAAGGTTAAGAGGCCACACTGCTTATTTGTTAAAAAGTCTCACTCTTTTTGGAACTGAGGATAAGGAAATTCCCACTTGTAAACTTAATATCTAAGAAGTTCCCAAGTTTATTCCTAGGACACATTTGTATCTCGTAATCTGTGTAAAACACAATACAGATTTCCTTTATGTGAAAAATTTTATAATGTGTTTAAAATTTATTTTTCTGGTTGTATTAACTGTTTTTAATAGCACAGAGAAGGACAATTTCCAGATGAAAGCTGAGGAGGATATATCATGAACAAAAGCATTTTGTTAGGCTAAGGCTATGCTGCTACAGCTCTGCTGCTTAGTACTGTCTCACTCTTTGAAACCTCATGGACTGTAGCCCACTAGGCTCCATGTTCATGTTCATGGATTTCTCTGGGCAAGAATATTGGAGTGGGTTGCCATTCCCTTCAGTTTTTCACCTCCTATGCTTTGTTTTTAGCCAGCCAAGTTATGGTAGATTGTTATATTATTCTGTTGAAGAGACAGGAAAGGCACTTACACAACAAAAAGACTCAAAGATTAGATTTCAGTGTTTGTTTGTTTGTTTTTTCCATAAAATTAGGTGATACAAAAGCAGGGGATATTTTTTTCAAAAGCAGAGAGAAGATGATTTTGAGAATGGGATCCATTTATGAGAGTTGCATGAGAAGATATTTGGAGGCATAATTACCAGAAAGTACTAAATGAAGGATAATCTTGAAAGCTAAATTCAGGAATCAGAATATCTTAAATATCTTTATGGTATAGAGGGCTTAGTTTGTCTAAGTGAACACATATACAGAATGGAAAAATAAAAGGTCAGATTAAGCCATGCGAGATATCTGCAGTTAGAGTTTGGGTTGAAGTAAAGTAGCAATAAAATATGGGCTTCCCTGGTGACTCAGACGGTAAAGAACCCTCCTGCAATGCGGGAGAACTGGGTTTGATGCCTGGGTTTGGAAGATCCCTGAAGGAAGGCATGGCAACCCACTCCAGTATTCTTGCCTGAAGAATACCCACAGACAGAGGAGCCTGGTGGGCTACAGTGCGTGGGGTCACAGAGTTGGACATGACTGAATGAATAAACACAGCACAGCAGCAATAAGATATACTGTAAAACTGAACAAATCAGAGTTTAATTTAGATGGAACAAAACTAAAAAGTTAAGGAAGAAGAGCATTCTAAAGTGGAACAGATAAATTCAGTCAAAGCTGCAGAGATTTCAAGTAATATTTGGCAGAGAAAGAAGCTTAACTTTAATTTCATTGAGGCTAGTGAGAACCCATTTCCGCAGTGTTAAAGATGATACAAGATTGCAAAAGAAGCGAGGAGAAAGATGGTGAGAAAATGAAGGCATTTGGCATACATCATAACTTACAGGAGTTTGGCAGGGAAGAAAAATAGAGAAAAACTTCCTAAAATATTGGGATGAAATTTACTTAATTGCATACTGGCAATTATTTTCTCATATGTGGTTTGTCAGAAGTAAAGAGGCTTTTCACATTTTCTGTCTTCTCAGATTTGGTTTCCAAGTCATGTTGAGGATGAAGTTATCTTCAAACTTTCATGGGTGTGATATTGCACATTGAATCACAGATGCTCCTCACTTGTATAAAGCTTTTTTATTATTTTGATTTCCTTTTTCTAGTAAAAGTTTGTATTTCACCCTCTCATTTTTCCCTCCGTTGTTAGAGGCTGCTGCCTGAGCTTTAAATTCTCTGGCAGATGGTCCTCAGGGATGACTGCGAGAGTCACTAGATTATAAGAACCTATTACTCTTCTCTGACTTATTTCAACAATTTAAATTGTTTGGTCCCTTTGACCCCTGACAAAACATGAAGGGGGCTCAAATCTAACCTGAGATGTGATCTGCAGGGAAAACTGATCCAGTAATAAAGACTCAGTTGTGGAAAATGTATGTGTTCTAAGGTTAAAAAAAAAGGCCAGTAACATAAAGACATCTTGAGAAGGATTTCCCTGAAAAGTTATCAAAATTCTGATAACAAAAGACCAAAGAAAGATATCACTGTGTGTACTGAAACTTTTCCAAAGTCTAATGCCCACTTTCATAAAGATTGATTCCTTTTCCTTTCCCAGAAATAAGAAAGACTTAACTTGAAAAGAATATTTTAGATGATATAAAGTATATGTAAATACATTTTTCCTTCAGTATTTTAACCAATCATTGTACTTAAATAAACATTATATATTTGAAATGAAAAGTAATTGAAGCTAATTTTGTTGTGATTATTTTTTCTTTAATTTTTGCAATATATTAGTAGTCTACTATCATCTAACAAATTACCCCAAAACTCAATGGTGCACAAATATATATTATTCCAGTGTTTCTGAGGGTCAGGACTCTGACCCAGACTCTCTCACAAGGTTGCATTTCAAGCTTTGGACCAGGGATGCAGTCATCTCAAGGCTTAATTTAGGGAGGGTGGATTTCCAAGCTCACTCACCAGGCTGTTTGCAGGCTTCAAGTTAGAGACACACTTCCTTGCCTTATGGGTTTCTTTATAGGGGAGTTTGCAACATGGCAACAGGCTTCCCTTAGCATGTAATAGCAAATGCTGAGAAAGAAGCAAATTGTCAGTGTTTATGATAAGTACTGGAGAAGGAAATGGCACCCCATGC
The DNA here is from genome assembly GCF_002263795.3 of Bos taurus. Taxonomy (NCBI): domain Eukaryota; kingdom Metazoa; phylum Chordata; class Mammalia; order Artiodactyla; family Bovidae; genus Bos; species Bos taurus. Next base: position 32,083,335 of record NC_037333.1, on the reverse strand, counting down.
CAGTACTCTTGCCTGGAAAATCCACGGATGGAGGAGCCTGGTAGGCTGCAGTCCATGGGGTTGCAAAGAGTTGGACACAACTGAAAGACTTCACTTTCACTATGATAAGTACATGGATACTTCCTACATTCTAAAGAAACTTGATGTCTTATATAATAATCATTGATAATATGCTACATATACTTTGCATAGAGGCACAAGACCACCATAATTTTTAATTCTATTCCTAGAGTCAATCTATGTCTTGTCAACACAAATCTAAGAATTGAGTTATTAATCTTTGCTTGAAAGATTCTTTCATTCTATTTCTGAAACTCATAGTTTCTTATAGTTGGCCAGCCTTCTCACAAATGCTTGACATTGCATAGCATTGTTCCTGTGAGATGAGGAACATCATAGATATCATCTTAAAAAGCTCCATTTGTACAATGCTATTATATATACACATGGGTGGAAATATTGAAAGGCTAGAGGAAAAACAGATCCAACTAGAGAGCTATGCACATGTCTATATTGATGGTAGAGATGCTGCCCAGGGTATAGCCATAGAGATGAACTGGCTGTATTTTTAAAATGTCATTTTCCTATTCAAAAAAGCTTCAGAGCCATCCTATTCCTTTTTTTTTTTTTTAAAGGCCAAAGGCAATAAATTGAACTTTCATGAAACCTGGTTTGAGAGTTTGTACTATATTTGTAATAGTAAATTCAAGAAATGCTATTGTTGTCTTCTCCAATAAGATTTTCCTGGTGAGCCCAGATGGTTATTATTTTTCTACTTCTGATCTCTCCAACACATCTTTGTTTTTATTTCTTTGTGTTTTAATCAAAGGCACCATTAGACACTGCCTTTTATGATAGTTGAGTTAGCTAGCTACATACACCAGATCATATATTTTTCTACCCATCTGTAATCCCAATGTCCAGCACTGAGTTTTACATATAAGGCAGATGTAATAAATATTTGTTGTAAGATAGATGGAAATATGGAGAAGGCAGTGGCACCCCACTCCAGTACTCTTGCCTGGAAAATCCCATGGATGGAGGAGCCTGGTAGGCTGCAGTCCATGGGGTCGCTAAGAGTCGGACACGACTGAGCAACTTCACTTTCACTTTTCACTTTCATGCATTGGAGAAGGAAATGGCAACCCACTCCAGTGTTCTTGCCTGGAGAATCCCAGGGACGATGAAGCCTGATGGGCTGCTGTCTATGGGATCGCACAGAGTTGGACACGACTGAAGCAACTTAGCAGCAGCAGATGGAAATAATGAATCTATTACTAGAGCTGATTAGTGCCCCTGGAACAACTGATACACTCAAATATACTTGCAGTAGAGGTCAACAGTAGATGAGACAGTGATTGGCTTTATATCTTTTAAGAGCTGAGTAAAACCTTTAATTAATTTATTATGGCTCAAGACCTGTTCATATTCATTTCACCATTAGCTGTTTTCTAGTTTTCAACATAATTTCTACGCACCTTTCTCTATAGCAACAGTTTGCCTGTTTCATTACTGATGCATTTCCATAACCTGTAAGTAAATTTCTTTGCTTAATTTAATCTTATTATACTTCAACAGTTTGGTAAGTGTTATACAAGTATACATTTATATGCTTATTTTATACAAGGCATTTACTTGTATGTGCTTGTAAAGCCTTTATATGTGTAGAATTGCTGTTATGACATCAACCTGTCAAGTATTGGTAGGTTGGTTATTGACATCTTTCTGAGGGAGGCATTCTTGTTCTTACTATTAATAATTATACTAAACACTTTATTGTGGTCCATAGTCAAAGAGAACTATAAGTCAAAAATACCATCTTAGAGGGAAAATAGTCTGATTAAGTCTGCTGAATATGTAAACTAGAGGAAAGCTCAAATGTCTCTGTATAAGTAATTACAAATTCATATATTAAAACAGGAACTGATTCCTCATTTCTAACTTGGCTACAGTATTTTTACTTAAGGGTCAGGTTTGTGTAAAAGTAAGAGGAAAAGTTACTGATTCCCTGAGCCCTATCATAACTCACAGAGATTGCAAAGTGCTCCTGCATATGGAGAAACAGTATTATTACTTAACAATTAATTTTTTTAAATTTTTTAAAAATTATTTATTTATTTATTTATTTTTTTAATTATTTATTTTTTTTTTTATTTTTAAAATTAAAAAAATTTCAGGTATACACGTGCTCCCCATCCTGAACCCTCCTCCCTCCCCCCTCCCCATACCATCCCCCTGGGCCGTCCCAGCGCACCAGCCCCAAGCATCCAGCATCGTGCACTGAACCTGGACTGGCATCTCGTTTCATACATGACATTTCACATGTTTCAATGCCATTCTCCCAAATCTTCCCACCCTCTCCCTCTCCCACAGAGTCCATAAGACTGTTCTATACATCAGTGTCTCTTTTGCTGTCTCATATACAGGGTTATCGTTACCATCTTTCTAAATTCCATATATATGCATTAGTATACTGTATTTATGTTTTTCCTTCTGCCTTACTTTACTCTGTATAATAGGCTCCAGTTTCATCCACCTCATTAGAACTGATTCAAATGTATTCTTTTTAATGGCTGAGTAATACTCCATTGTGTATATGTACCACAGCTCTCTTATCCATTCATCTGCTGATGGACACCTAGGTTGCTTCCATGTCCTGGCTATTATAAACAGTGCTGCGATGAACATTGGGGTACACGTGTCTCTTTCCCTTCTGGTTTCCTCAGTGTGTATGCGAAGCAGTGGGATTGCTGGCTCATAAGGCAGTTCTATTTCCAGTTTTTTAAGGAATCTCCACACTGTTCTCCATAGTGGCTGTACTAGTTTGCATTCCCACCAACAGTGTAAGAGGGTTCCCTTTTCTCCACACCCTCTCCAGCATTTATTATTTGTAAACTTTTGGATCGCAGCCATTAATTAACAATTAATTTTAAGTTTTACCAAAATTAAGCTTTTTACAGTGTGATTAAAAGTTAAAAAAAGAGAGACACAAGTAATCATCACTCCTTATTTACTTTAAAAGGAAACTTTAAAATATTTTCCTATTTCTATATTAGTAGAATATCTTTGGCTTTATATCATTGCTAAACAAGTGAAATATTGACAAGAAATGACGTTTTAGGAGCTATGAGTGAGTGACAGGTCTCCTCCTGCATGTTGCATACTTCAGAGAGGAGAGCCCTAATGGCTGAATGTGGAGAAGGGCAGCTGCTTGATGAGATGCAGATGGGCTCATAGTGCCCAGTGATGCTGGGTCTCAAAGCTAATCCTTGCTCCCATGCTCTGGAAATAACCTCCCACTGGGTTCTCTTCTCCATACACATCCTACAGCTTCAGCATGGCAGAGAGAAAGCAGCACTGGGTGGATTGTGTAATGAGGTTAACAAATGTTAATTCGGTTCCTCTCTCTTTTTTTAATTTTATTTTTTTTTCTTTTTCCCTCTCTCTTTTGAAACTTTTTGTAATCTGGCCACACACTTCCAAGGTAATCGTATTTTATTCTTTTCTCCCAACCCACATAACCAGCTTTGAGCAAAAGCAGGATTCTGTATTTGTTTGGGGGTAAACTGCAAAATGCTAAAACCCCTTGTAATATTTTCTATCCTTTATTGGTCACTATCTTATAAGGGTGTAGTGTCAATATATGCTTTTGTCTAGATATATTTAGCTGCCTGAAACATTTTCTCTTTACTCATTTATATCCTATGTATTTTTTCAGACCTTGCTCAAGTCTATTTCTCCATAATATTTTCTAATTTTTTTTTTTTAATTCTACTTTCAGCAAATCAGTCCTTTCTTTGAAATCTTTTAAAAATATTGCCTGGGTGTTATAGAACAGTGTAGCACAGTATTTCCCAAAATGCCTTTTGAATAATCCCATTTGAAATGAGATTTCTGAAGTGAAATAAATTTGGGAAATGTCACATGTTCTGTCTCATTGTTCCATACTTATGAAGTTCAGTGGCATATCCAAGGCTTTGGGAAGTCCTGCATTAAAGAAGTTTGCTCACTTTCTTTGCTGCTGCTGCTAAGTCACTTCAGTCATGTCCGACTCTGTGCAACCCCATAGACAGCAGCCCACCAGGCTCCCCCATCCCTGGGATTCTCCAGGCAAGAACACTGGAGTGGGTTGCCATTTCCTTCTCCAATGCATGAAAGTGAAAAGTGAAAGTGAAGTTGCTCAGTCGTGTCCGACTCTTAGTGACCCCATGGACTGCAGCCTACTAGGCTCCTCCATCCATGGGATTTTCCAAGCAAGAGTACTGGAGTGGGGTGCCATTGCCTTCTCATTTTCTTTAACTCAGTGTATTTTAAATTTCTACAACATGGCATCCTTGTTTCATATAATACCTATTACTTTCCCATAGAGTGTGCTTGGGAAATGCCCGAGTAATAGAAATATATACAGGTTTTGGTGCCAACTTGCGTTTGAACCTTATTTCTGTGGTGTACTGACTGATCTAATGATATTTACCTAATCCCTTTAAGCTTCTATTTTTGCATTTGGCAAAATGAGAAATATTTCATGCCGAGTAAGTAACACGAACAGCTTAATATGCTTCTTGCACATTTTGTTTCCCTGGAGGCCCTGAAGTTCAGTTGTTTCATGGAGCTTAGTGTATTCTCTTTGCAGAGGCAGATAATATGTTGTGTGTACATTATTTAAATATTCAGTACAATCTTGCACATTCTAGGCTTGGTTCAGCCTGCACAAAACTTCATTGTGTGACTATATTATTTTGTTTATATTCAGTATTTATATTGTAAAATAAATATGTATATATGAAGACAGTATATATATATATATATATATATATATATATATATATATATATATAATCTCCACTATGTTCTATGAAAATAATGGCTTTTGCACTAGTCCCAAGTTTGAATGATTCATGTCACTGTTCTTTAGTACTAACCATATAATTGAGAGTTGGAGGATTATTGGCTTACTTATATAATCTTGCAAATATGCTCATCTTTAATTTTTTAAATACAGATACTGTAGTTGTTATTATTATTGCTAATACCTATCTAGAAGATCACAATAGTCTAGTGAATTCATGACTTAGGTAGTTTGATAATTGAAAATATTTGTAAAATCATTATTAGAATAAGTTCTGTACTCTTTAAGGGCTAAGTGGACAGACTTGGGTACACCTTAACACAAAGAGTAGACTCTCTCAAATAGGCATTAGTGAAAGTGAAAGTGAAGTCGCTCAGTCATGTCTGACTCTTTGCGACCCCGTGGACTGTAGCCTCCCAGGCTCCTCCGTCCATGGGTTTTTCCAGGCAAGAGTACTGGAGTGGGTTGCCATTTCCTTCTCCAGAAGATCTTCCCGACCCAGGGATTGAACCAGGGTCTCCTGCATTGGAGGCAGATGCTTTAACCTCTGAGCTATCAGGGAAGCCATTAAATAGGCGTACTCAACTCTAACAATGAATAACTTCATTCTACCTAAATATATGCTTTCTTTTCCTCTGAAAAGTTTAGATTATAGCTTTCAAAGAAGATTCATTTTGCTTTTGAATCCACTTCTCACAATTAGTCTAATGATCCATCCCTGCCTGGAGGCCCTCATTTGTGAGTTCTCTCCTTTTGACAACATGAAATCTCTTTGGAAAGAACAAGTTGAGTTTACCTAGACTGAGGCCATTTTGCAATGAAGAACAAGGAAAATTCAGTTTTGTGTTTTACTCTGTAGGCTATAGATGAAATTACACAGATTTCCCCCAGGTTAATGGGCACTGAGTGACATTGAAATGATACTGCAATATTCTAATAATTTCTAAGGCTAATACAGTGTCAAACCAGCAGTGAACATAATTAGAAACTTTTTCTCTATTTGAGCATTAAGTACCATAACTTTGCAACTAACCTAATGATAGGTGTTTCATTAAAACTAGGTAGGCATTGAATTTTATTACAAATATTTTTGCAGGTTATGCTCCAAACAGTGCTTATGGTTAATTCTCAATTTTCAGTATTGGCTGCTTTATTCCCAGCCGACTCTCTTCCAGGTTCTCACATCCAATTGTGCATCCTGAAGATATGTACAAACTCAGATGGGACAATGGCCATAATGGGAAGAACTTGAGCTTTGGAGTCCAATCAAGAATGTAAATCTTTTCTGTCTAGCACACAATTTTATTAATAATATCTACCTCACAAAAGCTTAGTAAAGATTAAAATAGAATATATATGTAAATGGTTCCCAGATGGTGCTAGTGGTAAAGAACTGGCCTGCAATGCAGGAGACTGGGTTCAATCCTTGGATGAGGAAGATCCTCTGGAGAAGGAAACGGCAACACACTCCAGTATTCTTGCCTGGAGAATCCCGTGGACAGAGGAGGCTGGTGGGCTACGGTCTGTGGGATCACAAAAAGTTTGACTTGACTGAAGTCACTTACCACGTACACATACATGTAAATACCTGACAGTGCAATAATCATGATAGGTACTCATATGCAGTTCTCTTCTATAAAATTATTCTACGGAAACAGTTTATAAATGTGTATTTGTCAATTATAGGTAATATGAGCATAATATTTATAGTTCTAAATTGTCTAGGCCAACTCTTTTTATTCTTTGGCACAGAGAATTGTGTAGTTGGTACATTTTCCCATGACTTTGAGACTGCCTCAGAAATGAGCCTGTGGAGTAAGAGCTATCAGAGTGATTTTGTGAAGGATTGAATTGTAATGTAACCACCATACCCCCACCCTCCACCCCACCTTTCTAGTTTAATGAGTGAAAAGAGTAACTTTGTTAGGATTATGTGCTTCAGTTAAGCTTTTGGAAATTCTGCAAATGAAAAGTTATAAAGAAATGGAATGAGTTCTCTTTGCTGATAAGCGGAAGCGCTTTGACCACCACTACTTGCTTGTGGTATCCTTGAGGAGTTGGTAAGTTGATCAGCTTTTCTGCCTCAGTAAGTTGTGACGAATATATAAATTAAAGACTCCTTGGGCTGGAAAATTAATTTTAAGTTTACAATGAGTGAAAATTTCTACAAAGCTCAATAGTGGTACAACTAATTTTTGTTAAGAGCTACTATTTTCCTTTGCAAAGATAGCAGGGGAGAATTATTTATAATTCTAAATCTTCCCACCTCTGGAATATAATTCTGTTAGGAACACTGATTCTCAAACTTCAGCATCATCATATGCAGAGATATATACATTTGAATGCTTCTCACTCTATTCTTTACTGCCTAGAATATTGTCCCATTATTATACATCTCTTTATTAAATTTTCAATGTGTAACTATTGAGTGTAGTCAGTCAACTCATAATTTTTAGTTTCAGAGACTCTAAAAATTATGTAAAATTAATTAAACCCTAAATATAATTGTGTCAAATTACCCATATAGTTTCCTTTCTTTTCCTTCTGGCTCCAACTTACTCAATAACTCTTCTCTATACCTTTTCATGAACTGTAATATTTAGCTAGATGAGATAACTTCCTATGAATGCAAATCCTACATTTTTCTACTTCTGTCTGTTTATTTGTTTCTTACTTAGCTAGTTCTTCCTCTACTCTTTAAGTGAGTTAATTCTACCCATTCCTTAAAATCCAATTGAAATTCCCTTCTTTCAGGTTATGGGCTCTGATCTACCTATGAACTCTGAACCCTTTTGGTCTCTATAATGTTTACTTCAAGTTTCAAATATGAGATTATCATATTTAATTATGTATTTGATAATTTGTGGGTCTGTTTTATCCTCACTACTACTCAACTACGAATGCAGGATAGCCATAAAATAGGTTGTTTTTCATTGTTCAGTTGCTTTGTTGTGTCGACTCTTTGCGACCCCATGGATTGCAGCACACCAGCCTTCCCTGTCCTTCACTATCTCCTGCAGCTTGCTCAAACTCATGTCCATTGAGTTGGTGATGCCATCCAACCACCTCATACTCTTTCGCACCCTTCTCGTCTTGCCCTCAATCTTTCCAAGTATCAGGGTCTTTTCCAATCAGGCAGCTCTTCACATCAGATGGCCAAAGTATTGGAGCTTCAGTTTCAGCACCAGTCCTTTCAATGAATATTCCTTTAGGATTGACTGGTTTGATCTCCTTGCAGTTGTAGGGATTCTCAAAAGTCTTCTCTAGCACCACAGTTTGAAAGCAACAACTCTTTGATGCTCATCTTTATAGTCCAACTCTCACATCCATACATGACTACTGGAAAAAACATAGCTTTGACTCTGTGGACCTTTGTCAACAAAGTTATGTCTCTGCTTTTTAATACACTGTCTAGGTTTTTTATAGCTATTCTTCCAAGGAGCAAGCAACTTTTAATGTCATGGCTGCAGTCACCATCTATAGTGATTTTGGAGCCCAAGAAAATGAAACCTGACACTGTTTCCACAATAGGTAGAAAATAGGTATGTATCATGTAATATTGAGGCTTTCTTCTACATGAAAGTGAAAGAAAGTGAAGGTGTAGTTGCTTAGTCGTGTCCGACTCTTTGAGACCCCATAGACTGTAGCCTACCAGGCTCCTCTGTCCATGGGATTTTCCAGGCAATAATACTAGAGTGGACTGCCATTTTCTTCTCCAGGGGATCTTCCCAAACCAGGGCTCAAACCCGGGTCTCCCGCATTGTAGACAGATGCTTTACTGTCTGAGCTACCAGGGAAGTCTTCCTGGTGGCTCAGAGGGTAAAGTGTCTGCCTGCAAGGCGGGAGACCTTGGTTTATTCTTCTACATGTAGAAGAATAAAACTCTTTAGGATTTAAGCAAAACAATTTCAAATAAAACTAACTTTTAACATAGTCATGTGAATATGAATTTAATGCAGTAGGCATTAGCTATTTACTTCTATGTAAAGGTGAATGTGAAGTGCAAAAGTTGATTAATAAAGCATTGTTGTCCTCAGAGTGTATTTTTTAATGGACAAGATAGATGTACAACCACTACATTAGTGTATGGCAAAATGTAATCATGGTAAGCTGATTGACACTTAAATATAGTTACAGCACTTGATAAAAGATGAGAGAGAGTTAAATTTTGGTTTGATGAATGTGACGTAATTTTGAAGTCATAGCACTTTCTCTTAGGAATTTCATTTGGACCTATGGATAGAGCTCAAAATCAGAATATGGTCCAGCTCAAACAGTTCTACATCCTAAATTTCATAGTTCTCTTACAGTGGGAGACTCTAAAAGTTCAAAATAATATAAAATATTCCTTTCTGAGTGAAGAATCAGAGAATGGAAAGAATTATGTCCCTGGTCAACAGCAGAGAATAATATAAATTTAAGATCCAAAAGAATCTCAATCAGTCACAAAGTAATAGAAGCTTCACATAAAGGGAATAAGCCAACACATTTGAAATTCAGGTATTCAATGGTGAAGAATGTATCTGTTTATGAAATATATATTTTGCTGCTACAATACCAAATAATTTTTTTCTTTCAGTCCTAGAATATGCCCTGTGTTGTCAGTGCAGTTGGTGTACAAAAGCAGGAAAGGTACCCCATGCAAAAATACATTTGCTCTTATAACAGCAAAGGATGTCCATTAAAATACTGACTTTGAAATGATTAGTTGGATACCTAGATCCGACCTTAACTTTGAACCACAAATGTAAGAGTAGTTTTAATAAGGAATGTGGCTTTAGCCAGCTACCTAACTCTTTTGGGCCCTACTTTTCATTTTAGGTGCATGATTATGTTCTTTATTACTTTTATAGAACTATTTTGATAATATGTCATGTTAGAAAATTATCAATTTTGTAGTGATAAGCTGGTGCAGGTATTCCCTGCAAATGTAGCTCACTTATATGAAAGTTTCCAGGCTAAACAAAATAGACAATATTATAAAATATGTGCATCAAGACTGTCCACTAGTAGTAGTTTTCATCCAAAATATTTTTTTCAGTAGATTTCCTGTTTACTAAATTCACGTTTGCTAGGAGCTAGAATATTTTCCTACTTTATAATTACGGTTTAAGAAAACTATCTCTTGTCTTATAGAACAAATTTTTAAAGCATTTCAAAATTGGAGGTTTTCACCTTAATATGCTTCATCTCTTGGTATAGTACTTATGCGACTGTATCTATCTATTTATCTACTTACCTATGTGTGGGCTTCATTGGAGAAGGACATGGCAACCCACTCCAGTGTTCTTGCTTGGAGAACCCCAGGGATGGGGGAGCCTGGTGGGCTGCCGTCTATGGGGTCGCACAGAGTCCGACATGACTGAAACGACTTAGCAGCATGTGTGGGCTTCCCTGGTGGCTCAGATGGTAAAGAATATGCCTGCAATGCAGGAGAACTGATTTCAATCCCTGGGTCAGGAAGATCCCCTGGGGAAGGGAATGGCTACCCATTCCAGTATTCTTGCCTGGAGAGCGCTATGGATAGAGGAGACTGGCATGCTGCAGTCCATAGACAGGGTTACAAAGAGTCAGAGGCAGCTGAGCATGCATGCACACAGTTCTGAAGTCTTAATAGGTTTCAGTAAACTTGGTGGATATGCGTAGCAAGTGGTACAGTTTTTGTAGTAAAGTATTTACTTACTTTAGAGAGGTATGTGTAACACATGTTAAAAATGAAAGTAAAAATTTTTCAGGGGGAAGCATCTGAAAATGTCATGATTTCCATACATAGAAAACAAAGCCAGGAAGTTCATACTACCATTCAATTCAATATTGAAAAAATTTCTTTTTTTGTTTGAATCCAACAAAAAGTCGTTATTCTGCACAGCATGTAACTCTCTCATTCTATTTAGAGGAATAAAATAGTTTGTCAATGATGGAAAAGGGGAACCAGGAATTTCATTGACAGCATATCCAATGAACACAGTTCTGGAGAGTAGAATGCATGTTAGGCCTGACTGGATCTATTTATTCTCCTGTCAACAGCTGGCATGCCTCCTTCAAATGGCCGAAAAACTACAGAAAGTTTCTCTCTTTTGCAAACAACATGTAAAGCAAATTCCTTGCATCTCTGTGATCTCTATTTTATGTTAAGATAGTTTTCTATAGAATAGGTGGAGGAATTACACTATTATTAGAGTGATAGCTAATTTAATCTATATACAGGTACAGTAAAGATACTTTTTCTGTTCATGCTAATGACAAATAGCATGGAAGAAATTGTTTCTTATTTATAAGAAGATAGTGACTCATAATGCTAAAATTTGCCAAAGACAACATATTTTTTGACACATATTACAGTTTTCATCCAAAGTATGAGTAGTCCTCTGTCATGTTGGTGCTCAGTTGTGAATGACCATCACTGCAGTATTTGGGTATGGAACATTGCTATTAACAGCTCTTCAGTTTCATATCCCTGTCTTTGATGCACTGCTCAGTATAGAGATTTATTTCCTTGTGATTACCATTGCACTTCCCATTAGTTACCTGCCAGAATCTTTTATTCAGCAACTGTCCTTTCTTGTAAGCAGTTACCCCTTTAAATTTATAAATGATCATGTATGTATTTGTTTGTACACTAATTCATATATGCAACACAATCATAGTGTGCAGCCATTAATTTGTTTACAAAATGCATCAAAAGTAACCAAAAAGCTGTTGGATCAAATTGTCTCAAGCTATTAGTAAACAATATAATGATGTTCTTTCTTCTTTTTCCATTCTTTCATAATTCTATCTGGTACATTTAGCTTCAAAAATTATAGTTTTATATTTTCTTAAATTATAGAATATGTCCCGTTTCCTACTGCATATAAATGGCTTATCTAAAAATAGACTTTCCTTATTTCCAAATTAGATAACTTTCAGAAGCTCTTCGGAGAAGGCAATGGCACCCCACTCCAGTACTCTTGCCTGGAAAATCCCATGGACGGAGGAGCCTGATAGGCTGCAGTCCGTGGGGTCGCTAAGAGTCAGACACGACTGAGCGACTTCATTTTCACTTTTCACTTTCATGCATTGGAGAAGGAAATGGCAACCCACTCCAGTGTTCTTGCCTGGAGAATCCCAGGGACGGGGGAGCCTGGTGGGCTGCCGTCTATGAGGTCGCACAGAGTCTGACACGAATGAAGTGACTTAGCAGCAGCAGCAGCAGGAGCTCTTTCCCATCAGATTATATACTGATGGTTTCCAGGTTTAACTAATGTATATCTACAAAAAGTGCTACACTTGCAGCTTCTACAGAGGCAACCGCTTGCTTTAATGCATAGCATTATTGACAATTTATTAAGCACTCCAAAACTATGATTATTTCTCCAGTTTTATTTGTTATATCTGAATCCACAAAGAACCATTGAAATTTGTTTGGTCTTTACACAAATACAATTTTAATTTCATTTAGATAAATAAAAAAAATTTTTAATGGGAAATGGGACTCTAGAGCATAAAATCTGATAGAATATTTTTTTCAAATTTTCACTGCTTTATAAAAGCTATCTATAAGGTGAAGTCCAAGGCAAATAAAGTTGAAGTATGGATCTCAGTACAGTAGTTTTGAGTCACAATCTTATATGTTGAAATATTTTGCACAATTATTATTATGCCTTTATATGATTGATGATACCTTTTTAAATATTTTATCATGTGACCAAATTTTATTTATTGAACACATTGTTATTTATTGCTTAATACATGACAAGCAGGGTTTTTTTTTTTTTTTTTTGTACCGATTATTTTTTATGAAGGTAACAAAATACCTTACCTCATGGAACCTATATTCTAGAGAAGAGAAGAAAATAAATAGTAAATGAATAATTAAGCTATGTAATCTGTGTAATCTATGTACCATGCTGAAAAATGAATGAAGGAAGGAGGAAGTGGAGTAGAGATGGAAGCTCCAATTTGGAATAGGATGATCAAGGAAGGTCTCACTAAGAAGGTATCATTTGAGCAAAATCCAAACAGTTGAGAAAAACAGCCATGTGTTTGTCTAAGAGAAGGAGCATCCCAAGTAGAAGGAAGAACAAGATCAAGGTCTCTGGCATGGGAACATGTGTTGTGTGTTCTAGGAACAATAAGATTTGTGTAACTGTATGTTAATAAGTAAGAGGCTGAATACTAGAGTCTGAGAAGAAATTTAAGAAAAGATCCAATTACAGAAGCTTCTATGACCCCCTGGAAGGATTTTGACTACCTCAACAGATCTGTTGATATGCTGCCATTCCTGGCTGTCTCTGACATTTCAGCAACCTTTTACAACCACTTTTTTTTTTTTTTTTTACTTCTCCCAAGTTTTCTGAGAGTTTTAATGTTGGTTTCTCAGATACATGCTCCCTTTACCTTCTGAGGTTCCTGATTATTTAATTTTGGTAGAGGGAATGCAGAGCCATTACTAGTTTGTCATCTCATCAGAATCTGGAAGTAAAATTTGTTTTGAAATACAACTAGAGAGGAAATATTTCAGACTTTGCAAGGCTATTAAAGTTACCTACCTATCCTGTCTTTTTTTTAATATGTAATTTTGGATGTTTTCTAGCTTCTGTAAATAATGCTTAAATAAAAGAGGAAGAGTATTATACTTTTGGATAATATAATAAGAAGAAAAAAGTTTTCTTATTTTAAGCTATTTTCTTTAAAAATTTATGAAATGCATTTATCAGCTCACATGGATTACATATACAAGTTATATAATTATGACAAGAAAAGACATTCAAAAGTACCATTTCTAATTCTTCAGTTTTTCAACCTTTGATGTTTGACTTCTCATTTTGCAACTATGACTTAAGAGGTTAGATGCCATCTCAGAATGACAGGAAGTCAGGTATCGCACACTAATTCTAAGGGAAAGTTGACTTGAGATACTTCTTCAGAATATTAGACAACACCAAGGGAGATACGGCTGAAAATAAGACAAATAAAAGTACGTGAAAACATAAAAATTGAAGGGTTTTAGATCTATGTAGAGACCTTTGAGAAAACAATTGAAGAACAGATCTTAATGAATGCCAAGTCTATTAATAGATGATGATGAGTCTTCAAGATGTTGGGTCTTTAAGTTTAATAGTCATTTTTGGGGAAACTGAGTTTCATTTTTGTTCAGTTCAGTCGCTCAGTCATGTCCAACTCTTTGTGACCCCATGAACTGCAGCATACCAGGCCTCCCTGTCCACCACCAACTCCCGGAGTCCACCCAAACCCATGTCCATCAAGTTGGTGATTCCATCCAACCATCTCATTCTCTCTTGTCCTCTTCTCCTCCTGCCCTTAATCTTTCCCAGCATCAGGGTCTTTTCAAATGAGTCAGCTCTTCACATCAGGTGGCCAAAGTACTGGGGTTTCAGGTTCAACGTCAGTCCTTCCAGTGAACACCCAGGACTGATCTCTTTTAGGATAAACTGGTTGGATCTCCATGCAGTCCAAGGGACTCTCAAGAGTCTTCTCCAACACCACAGTTGAAAACCATCAATTCTTCGGTGCTCAGCTTTCTTAATACTCCAACTCTTACATCCATACATGACCACTAGAAAAACCATAGCCTTGACTAGATGGACCTTTGTTGGCAAAGGAATGTCTCTGCTTTTGAATATGCTATCTAGGTTGGTCATAACTTTCCTTCCAAGGAGTAAGTGTCTTTTAATTTCATGGCTGCAGTCACCATCTGCAATGATTTTGGAGCCCAGAAAAATAAAGTCAGCCACTGTTTCCACTGTTTCCCCATCTATTTGCCAGTAAGTGATGGGACTGGATGCCATGATGTTTGTTTTCTGAATGTTGAGCTTTAAGCCAACTTTTTCACTCTCCTCTTTTACTTTCATCAAGAGACTCTTTAGTTCTTCTTCACTTTCTGCCATAAATGTGGTGTCATCTGCATATCTGAGGTTATTGATATTTCTCCCAGAAATCTTGATTCCAGCTTGTGCTTCTTCCAGCCCAGGGTTTCTCATGATGTACTCTGCATAGAAGTTAAATAAGCAGGGTGACAATATACAGCCTTGACATACTCCTTTTCCTATTTGGAACCAGTCTGTTGTTCCATGTCCAGTTCTAACTGTTGCTTCCTGACTTGCATACAGGTTTGTCAAGAGGCAGGTCTGGTGGTCTGGTATTCCCATCTCTTTCAGAATTTTCCACAGTTAATTGTGATCCACACAGTCAAATGCTTTCGTATAGTCAGTAAAGCAGAAATAGATGTTTTTTCTAGAATTCTCTTGCCTTTTTGATGATCCAGGGGATGTTGGCAATTTGATCTCTGGTTCCTCTGCCTTTTCTAAAACAAATTTGAACATCTGGAAGTTCACCGTTTACGTATTGCTGAAGCCTCACTTGGAGAATTTTAAGCATTATTTACTAACATGTGAGATGAGTACAATTGTGCAGTAGTTTGAGCATTCTATGGCATTCCCTTTCTTTGGGATTGGAATGAAAACTGACCTTTTCCAGTCTTACTGATGCTTCCTAAGACCCAATTGACTTCACATTCCAGGATGTCTGGCTCTAGGTCAGTGATCACACCATCATGATTATCTGGGTCATGAAGATGTTTTTTGTACAGTTCTTCTGTGTATTCTTGCCACCTCTTTGTAATATCTTCTGCTTCTCTTAGGTCAATACCATTTCTGTCCTTTATTGTGCCCATCTTTGCATGAAAGCTTCCCTTGGTATCTCTGATTTTCTTGAAGAGATCTCTAGTCTTTTCCATTCTGTTGTTTTCCTCTATTTCTTTGCATTGATCGCTGAGGAAGGCTTTCTTATCTCTCCTTGCTATTCTTGCTATTGTAAACTCAGTTTACACTATCATTATTAAACAAGCCTTAGGATAATCTTGAAACTGAGTTTACAATATCATCATTAAATAGCCTTGAAGATTAAAGAAATTAAAAATTCAGCATGAATGAAACAGTTGTGGTTCATTATGTCCTCCATTTTTAGAAAATATAGGACAATAATATAGATGTTCAGTTCAGCTCAGTCTCTCAGTCGTGTCTGACTCTTTGAAACCCCATGAATCACAGCACGCCAGGCCTCCCTGTCCATCACCAACTCCCAGAGTTCACTCAAACTCATGTCCATCGAGTCAGTGATGCCATCCAGCTATATCATCCTCTGTCGTCCCCTTCTCCTCCTGCCCCCAGTCCCTCTCAGCATCAGAGTCTCTTCCAATGAGTCAACTCTTCACAGTGTAAACCTCAACAAACTGTATCCTTTTATACCAGTGGCTCTTAAACTGTAACATACATTAGAGTTACCTTGAGAGTTTGTTAAAAAGAGGTTGCTATTCCCCACTCCAGTTCCTAGGTGAGAGTGATGCTGCTTTTCTAGGAGTCATTTTTTGAGAACCAGGATTATTAAAGGTAATAATTCTAATTTAATTTTAACATAAGTAATTATCCTCAAGATAATATATTTTGGGTAGTTAAAAACTTTCTTCACATAGGGATCCAGTGTTCTTGCATTTTGTAGTCATTTTCCTAGAGGGTCTCTTGTCTATACAGACATCAGGAGACAAAGAGCAAAGGAGGCACTTAATTCTTAACCCCTTGTGCTGAAAATTACATATAATCCACTTCTAGTCACATTCTTTTGACTAAACCTAGTTATAAAAGAAGATAGAAAATGATAATGGAATTTCAGATTCTGATTCAGTGTATCTGGAAAGGAAGATTTGATTTTTAAAAGCTTCATCACTGAGTTACTCACTAAGTTTCAGAATTCTGGTTCTTGCAGTATAGTTCAACAAAGCAATACTGAATGCCTATTACATGGAAGACAATGTGTCAGCCACTGTGGACTATTAACTTTGATGAAAAGTTTAACATTATCCCTGTTTGGAGAGGGTTTCCAGCTTAATGAGAGAGAGAGAAAAAAAAAACAAAAAACAGGACCTTTGTGTAAGGTTAATTTAACCCTAGAAGTATACTAAAACTCTGCCTCTACTTCCTTACTTCCCATTCACTCTTTAATCCATTTCAATTTGGCTCCAAGTTGCACTAGTTTTACTGAAATTAATTTAAATAGTGAAAAATGTCTACGTTATCTTAACACAGAACAAGGAAACTTACATGTCCTCATGTGATCTTTTTATTTTTTGGGGGGTAAAATTTCATATAATTGACCTTTCCCAAATATTTGATTTTTTTTTTTTTCTCTCTTTTTGCTTGTTTTAATGATTTTCTTGTGCTATTCCCTTTTGAGTCAGTGCTGCTACCTTCTAATCCAACCTTGATTGTTTCTCTTCAAATTAAGACTAGATTGTCTCTGGGGTTTGAGTGTCTCTTTTCTCCATTTGCAGTATTTCCTTATGTGATCAGAACCAGGCTCAGGTCTTTAATTCGCAAAGGTTTGTTGATAACCTTTAAATGTCTGTCTCTTACTCAGAACTCTTTCTCTTAAGCTTCATTTCCACATGCTCACTTGGTCAACTTAACATCTCCACTTGGATTTTAATAGACAACTGAAACAGAACATAAATAGCTGCTTTTTTTTCTTTAAAAAAAAAAAAAAAAAAGAGTAATACTACATTCCATGTCATAGAGTAAAATTGTTCCATGACATGAATTACAGGCAGTTCGAAGCATGGGTCCCCAATCTTTGGGATCTATTGTCTGATGATTTGAGGTGGAGCTGATGTAATGGTAATAGAAATAAAGTGCACAATAAATGTAATGTGCTTAAACCATCGCAAAAGGACCCCCTCACTCCAGTCTGTGGGAATATTGTCTTCCTTGAAATGAGCCCCTGGTGCCAAAATTGTTGGGGACCACTGCTTTGAAGTCAGTTACTGCTGTCTCTTCTTTAAGCGCATCTTACTCTAAAAGCAGAATATTTAGTCCCAAGAATGTACTAAACTTTAACATCAGATCAGATCAGATCAGTCGCTCAGTCATGTCCGACTCTTTGCAACCCCATGAATCGCAGCACTCCAGGCCTCCTTGTCCATCACCAACTCCCGGAGTTCACTGAGACTCACGTCCATTGAGTCAGTGATGCCATCCAGCCATCTCATCCTCTGTCATCCCCTTCTCCTCCTGCCCCCAATCCCTCCCAGCATCAGAGTCTTTTCCAATGAGTCAACTCTTCGCATGAGGTGGCCAAAGTACTGGAGTTTCAGCTTTAGCATCATTCCTTCCAAAGAAATCCCAGGGCTGATCTCCTTCAGAATGGACTGGTTGGATCTCCTTGCAGTCCAAGAGACTCTCAAGAGTCTTCTCCAACACCACAGTTCAAAAGCATCAATTTTTCAGCTCTCAGCCTTCTTCACAGTCCAACTCTCACATCTATACATGACCACAGGAAAAACCATGGCCTTGACTAGACGAACCTTTGTTGGCAAAGTAATGTCTCTGCTTTTGAAAATGCTATCTAGGTTGGTCATAACTTTCCTTCCAAGGAGTAAGCGTCTTTTAATTTCATGGCTGCAGTCACCATCTGCAATGATTTTGGAGCCCAGAAAAATAAAGTCTGACACTGTTTCCAGTGTTTCCCCATCTATTTCCCATGAAGTGATGGGACCGGATGCCATGATCTTCGTTTTCTGAATGTTGAGTTTTAAGCCAACTTTTTCACTCTTCTCTTTCACTTTCATCAAGAGGCTTTTTAGTTCCTCTTCACTTTCTGCCATAAGGGTGGTGTCATCTGCATGTCTGAGGTTATTGAGATTTCTCCCCGCAATCTTGATTCCAGCTTATGTTTCTTCCAGTCCAGCGTTTCTCATGATGTACTCTGCATAGACGTTAAATAAACAGGGTGACAATATACAGCCTTGAAAAACTCCTTTTCCTATTTGGAACCAGTCTGTTGTTCCATGTCCAGTTCTAACTGTTGCTTCCTGACCTGCATATAGGTTTCTCAAGAGGCAGATCAGGTGTTCTGATATTCCCATCTCTTTCAGAATTTTCCACAGTTTATTGTGATCCACACAGTCAAAGGCATAGTCAATAAAGCAGAAATAGATGCTTTTCTGGAACTCTCTTCCTTTTTCCATGATCCAGCGGATATTGGCAATTTGATCTGTGGCTCCTCTGCCTTTTCTAAAACCAGCTTGAACATCAGGAAGTTCACGGTTCACATATTGCTGAAGCCTGGCTTGGAGAATTTTGAGCATTACTTTACTAGCGTGTGAGATGAGTGCAATTGTGCCATAGTTTGAGCATTCTTTGGCAGTTTCTTTCTTTGGGACTGGAATGAAAACTGACCTTTTCCAGTCCTGTGGCCACTGCTGAGTTTTCCAAATTTGCTGGCATATTGAGTGCAGCACTTTCACAGCATCATCTTTCAGGATTTGGAATAGCTCAACTTTAACATAGAAACAGTCTGTTAGTATAAGAACTATAGATTTTTGAACCCAGAAAGTTCTAGACTCAAGTTCTAGCTCATTCATTTCTAGCTGTATAATTGGTTAATTTACCTAATTCTTCTGATTCTCCATCTCTTCATCTATAAAATGAGGATAAAGGGAACTAACTAACAATAATTTCAAAGTTTAAAAATATTGTTACTATTTTCTTATGAATAGAATCAACAGTGGCAAACATCAACAACTCTGGCCATTTTTGTTAGATTTCCTGTAAGATTGTCTAGCAAGTTATTACTAAATTTGGGACTTTAGAGTTGAATTTTCATAAGTCTATGACTTGTAGGTAGTCAGGGACTGATTGTGATACAGATCTTGATACAGGAAAGAAATTGTGATATTCTGCAGTCACTTACATCTAATTCCTAAAAGTGTTGCCATCCTTGTAAGGAAACACTTATTCACTGCTGTCTTATTTACAGGTATCATGGAACCACTGTTCTCTCACTGCTTATAAAATATTTTGTAGGCCACCCACCTAGCAATGTCTGTATGCAGCTCCCTAACATAGTTGTTGTTCAGTGTGTGAAATAGCACATAGCAGGAAAAAATTTTTCAGTAGATTTCTGTAAAATCCTCAGTTTTGCCAATTAAAACTGCTTATTTAGAAAAGAAGATAAAATTACAGGTGGATTAAGAGTTAATGAAACCATGAGCTGCGAGATTTATATAAAAAGGATACCTTTTTGCTACCTGAAATATGCCACAGGATGCATTCATTTTCTTTAGAAATGAAGACTGTGTTATAGATCTAAATTGCATCATTTTAAATGACTTATCTACTTGAGTCAATTCTGATTGCCAAAATGAAATTTTTACATCTCAAAGCAGAGGGAGTTTTTGTCTTAACCATAAAATTAGAATTTTTACTATGTAGAAGACAGATTAAATTATTTGTGAGCAAAATGTGTTTGAATTTTTGAAAAGCATGCATAGTATTCACAGTATATATATATATTTTCATACAGATATTTCTTTGACCTGTGGTTTTACTTATAGTACCATATACCAGTTCTCACACTTTTTTAAAATGGTAATTGAAAGTAGTATTAAAAGGATCTAGAATTGTTATATGAGAAAAAAAAAAGTTGAATCTGTTCCATTTCTAAAAATATCTGCACGTCTTCTCAGTGAATGTACTTTTCAAGAAGACAGCTTCTTATCCTTTTTTTATGTGCATCATTTCAGTTTTGGGAAAGTTTGAATTGCTGTGCAGTTTAAAAAGTCTCTTTTCTTAAACCAGTTATTTCTGTTCTTATCATAGCATTTAAGTTTGTAATATTAGGATATTGCTTCAATGAAATGTGTGATATGGAGAAAGAGACTGAAACACAGGATATAAAGCTGTGGATAAGTACACAAATACATGGGAAAACAATGGAAACAGTGGCAGACTTTATTTTCTTCAGCTCCAAAATCACTGCAAATGGTGACTGCAGCCATGAAATTAAAAGATGTTTGACCCTTGAAAGAAAAGTTATGACAAACTCCAACAGTGTGTTAAAAAGCAGAGACATTACTTTGCCAACAAAAATAATTACTTTGCCAACAAAAGTAATGTCTCTTTTGACTCTTTTGAGTCAAAGCTATGGTTTTTTCAGTAGCTTTGTATGGTTATGAGAGTTGGATCATAAAGAAGGATGAGTGCTGAAGAATTGATACTTTCGAACTGTGGTGTTGGAGAAGACTCTTTAGAGTCCCTTGGACTGTGAGGAGAAGAGCCAGTCAATCCTAAAGGAACTCAATGCTGAATATTCACTGGAAAGACTGAAGCTGAAGCTCTAATATTTGAGGCCACCTGACTCAAAGAACTGACTCATTGGAAAAGACCCTGATGCTGGGAAAGATTGAAGGCAGGAGGAGAAGGGAATGACAGAGGATGAGATGGTTGGATGACATCACCAACTTGATGGGCATGAGTTTGAGCAAGCTCTGGAATTTGGTGTAGGACAGGGAAGCCTGACGTGCTGCAGTCCATGGGGTCACAAAGAGTTGGACATGACTGAGCAACTGAACAACAAAGTTCACAGAGTCAATGTAAAAATATGAAAAAAAAAAAAGTGCCACTTTTTGAATTTTTAAAAATAATGATAACATACACATACAATGTCATCTCATCGATTATTAAGTATACAGTTTGATAGTATTAAATATATTCAAAATATCTCTTCAAGACTCTTCTTTCCATTTTGAGGAGTATACATAGAGATGGAATTTCTGGATCACATAATAATTGTAGGTTTATTTTTTGAGAACTGCCAGGCTGTTTTTCAAAACAGGTGAACCATTTTACATTCCCATCAGTTTTACTCATCAGTGTTCCAATTTCTCTACATCCTTGCCAAAACTTTTTATTTTATTTTTCAGTAGTAACCATCTTAACGAGTTTGAGTTATTTCCTCATTGTTGTTTGATCTGAATTTTCCGGGCAATAGTCCTGGAGTGGATTGCCATTTCCTTCTCTAGGGGATCTTCCTAACCCAGGGATCAAACCCAGGTCAACCACATTGTAGACAGACGCTTTACCGTCTGAGCCACCAGGGAAATCCCTGAATTTTCCTAATGGTTAGTAGTGTTGAGAGTCTTTCCATGTATGTATTGGCCACTTGTCTATATTCTTTGGAGAAATGTCTGTTCAAGTGTTTGTTGTGGTTATTGTTGTTTCGTCACTAAGGAGTTTCCAACTCTTTTCCAACCCATACACTGTACTCCTCCAAGCTCATTTCTCAGTGGCATTTCCCAGGCAAGAGTAGTCAACAAGGTTGCCGTTTCCTTCTCCAGGGGACCTTCCTGACTCTGGGATCCAGCCTGAGACTTCTGCACTGGCAGGCAGGTTATTTGCACAATTTTTAATCTAGTTGTTTTTTGTCAAGTTTTAGGAGTCTGCGGTAGTGCGGTAGTTTGAGCATTCTTTGGCATAACCTTTCTTTGGGATTGGAATGAAAACTAACCTTTTCCAGTCCTGTGGCCACTGCTGAGTTTTCCAAATTTGCTGGCATATTGAGTGCAGCACATAAACAGTATCATCTTTCAGGATTTGAAATAGCTCAACTGGAATTCTATCACCTCCACTAGCTTTGTTCGTAGTGATGCTTTCAAGGCCCACTTGACTTCACATTCCAGGATGTCTGGCTCTAGGTCAGTGATCACACCATCATGATTATCTGGGTCATGAAGATCTTTTTTTGTACTGTTCTTCTGTGTATTCTTGCCATCTCTTCTTAATATCTTCTGCTTTTGTTAGGTCCATACCATTTCTGTCCTTTATCGAGTCCACCTTTGCATGAAAGTTTCCCTTGGTATCTCAAATTTTCTTGAAGAGATCTCTAGTCTTTCCCATGCTGTTGTTTTCTTCTATTTCTTTGCATTGATCGTTGAAGAAGGCTTTCTGATCTCTTCTTGCTATTCTTTGGAACTCTGCATTCAGATGCTTATATCTTTCATTTTCTCCTTTGCTTTTCACTTCTCTTCTCTTCACAGCTATTGGTAAGGCCTCCCCAGACAGCCATTTTGTTTTTTTGTATTTCTTTTCCATGAGGATGGTCTTGAGCCCTGTCTCCTGTACAATGTTATGAACCTCACTCATCTCACACGCTAGTAAAGTAATGCTTAAAATTCTTCAAGCCAGGCTTCAGCAATACGTGAACCTTGAACTTCCAGATGTTCAAGCTGGTTTTAGAAAAGGCAGAGGAACCAGAGACCAAATTGCCAACATCCGCTGGATCATCGAAAAAGCAAGAGAGTTCCAGAAAAACATCTGCTTCTGCTTTATTGACTATGCCAAAGCCTTTGACTGTGTGGATCACAATAAATTGTGGAAAATTCTGAAAGAGATGGGAATACCAGACCACCTGACCTGCCTCTTGAGAAACCTATATGCAGGTCAGGAAGCAACAGTTAGAACTGGATATGGAACAACAGACTGATTCCGATAGGAAAAGGAGTACGTCAAGGCTGTATATTGTCACCCTGCTTCTTTAACTTCTATGCAGAGTACATCATGAGAAACGCTGGACTGGAAGAAACATAAGCTGGAATCAAGATTGCGGGGAGAAATCTCAATAACCTCAGATATGCAGATGACACCACCCTTATGGCAGAAAATGAAGAGGAACTAAAAAGCCTCTTGATGAAAGTGAAAGTGGAGAGTGAAAAAGTTGGCTTAAAACTCAACATTCAGAAAACGAAGATCATGGCATCTGTTCCCGTCACTTCATGGGAAATAGATGGGGAAACAGTGTCAGACTTTATTTTTCTGGGCTCCAAAATCATTGCAGATGGTGACTGCAGCCATGAAATTAAAAGACGCTTACTCCTTGGAAGGAAAGTTATGACTAACCTAAATAGCATATTAAAAAGCAGAGACATTACTTTGGCAACAAAGGTCTGTCTAGTCAAGGCTTTGGTTTTTCCAGTAGTCATGTATGGATGTGAGAGCTGGACTGTGAAGAAAGCTGAGCACCGAAGAATTGATGCTTTTGAAGTGTGGTGTTGGAGAAGACTCTTGAGAGTCTCTTGGACTGCAAGGAGATCCAACCAGTCCATTCTGAAGGAGATCAGTCCTGGGTGTTCTTTGGAAGGAATGATGCTAAAGCTGAAACTCCAGTACTTTGGCCACCTCATGCGAAGAGTTGACTCATTTGAAATGACTCTGATGCTGGGAGAGATTGGGGGCAGGAGGAAAAGGGGACGACAGAGGATTCGATGGCTGGATGGCTTCACTGACTCGATGGACATGAGTCTGAGTGAACTCCTGGAGTTTGATGGACAGGGAGGCCTGGTGTGCTGGGATTCATGGGGTCGCAAAGAGTTGGACACAACTGAGTGACTAAACTGAACTGAACTGAACTGAGGAGTTCTGCTTCCCTTGCGGCTCAGCTGGTAAAGAATCTGACTGAAATGGGGGAGACCTAGGTTAGATTCTTGGATTGGGAAGATCCCTTGGAGAAGGGAAAGGCTACCTACTCTAGTATTCTGGCCTGGAGAATCCCATGGGTATATAGTCCATGGGGTTGCAAAAAGTCCAACATGACTGAGAGACTTTCACTTCCCTAAATGTTTATCTGGATATTAATGTCACATAAAACCACAAGTTGCAAATATTTTCTCCTGAAGTGAATCTCCGTAAACAGTATAATTGGGTGATGATATTTTTAGCTATCCTGCCAAACTCTGTATTTTGATTGGAGAGTTTATTTCATTTATACTTAAAGTAATTACTGATAAAGAGGAAATTCTGTCATTGCTATTTGTTTTCCATATGTCTTATAGCTTCATTATCTCTCATTTCCTGGATTACTGTTTTCTCTCTTGCTTGTGTTTTTGCAGTGAAACATTTCAATTATTTTCTCATTTCTGTTTGTGTATATCCTATAACTATTTTCTTTGTAGTAACCATGGAAATCCCATTTAATGTCCTAAAGTTCTAATACTTTAATTTGAGTTTATACTAATTAGCTTCAGTGAGATACAAAACTCTGCTCCTTTACATGTTCATCCTCAGCCTTTTCAGTTGCTAATGTCACAAAATTACATCTCTATACATTGTATGCCCTAAAATATGAACTAATTATTATTTAAATGGACTAGACTCTTAAATTACATGGAAAGTAAAATGTGCAATTGCAAACCAAAATTACAATTAATAATACTAGTTTTTAGGTTGATGCTTGTCTTTTAAATAAAATATTAATGTCTTCCTTTCAGTTCAGTTCAGTTCAGTTCAGTCGCTCAGTCGTGTCAGACTCTTTGCGACCCCATAAATTGCAGCATGCCAGGCCTCCCTGGCCATCACCAACTCCCAGAGTTCACTCAAACTCACGTCCATCAAGTCGGTGATGCCTTCCAGCCAACTCATCCTCTGTCATCCCCTTCTCCTCCTGCCCCCAATCCCTCCCAGCATCAGAGTCTTTTCAAATGAGTCAACTCTTCGCATGAGGTGGCCAAAGTACTGGAGTTTCAGCTTTAGCATCATTCCTTCCAAAGAACACCCAGGACTGATCTCTTTCAGAACGGACTGGTTGGGTCTCCTTGCAGTGCAAGGGACTCTCAAGAGTCTTCTCCAACACCACGGTTCAAAAGCATCAATTCTTTGGCGCTCAGCCTTCTTCACAGTCCAACTCTCACATCCATACATGACCACTAGAAAAACGATAGCCTTGACTAGACGGACCTTTGTTGGCGAAGTAATGTCTCTGCTTTTTACCGTGCTATCTAGGTTGGTCATAACTTTCCTTCCAAGGAGTAAGCGTCTTTTAATTTCATGGCTGCAGTCACCATCTGCAGTGATTTTGGAGCCCAGAAAAATAAAGCCTGACACTGTTTCCACTGTTTGCCCCTCTATTTCCCATGAAGTGATGGGACCAGATGCCATGATCTTCGTTTTCTGAATGTTGAGTTTTAAGCCAACTTTTTTCACTCTCCTCTTTCACTTTCATCAAGAGGCTTTTTAGTTCCTCTTCACTTTCTGCCATAAGGGTGGTATCATCTGCATATCTGAGGTTATTGATATTTCTCCCAGCAATCTTGATTCCAGCTTGTGTTTCTTCCAGTCCAGCGTTTCTCATGATGTACTCTGCATAGAAGTTAAAGAAGCAGGGTGACAATATACAGCCTTGACGTACTCCTCTTCCTATTTGGAATCAGTCTGTTGTTCCATGTCCAGTTCTAACTGTTGCTTCCTGACCTGCATATAGGTTTCTCAAGAGGCAGGTCAGGTGGTCTGGTATTCCCATCTCTTTCAGAATTTTCCACAATTATTGTGATCCACACAGTCAAAGGCTTTGGCATAGTCAATAAAGCAGAAGCAGATGTTTTTCTGGAACTCTCTTGCTTTTTTGATGTCTTACACTATGTAGAAAATAAAAAAAAAATGGAGTTATCTACTGTTGTTACAATAGTACTGAATTTTATAATTGCTTATGTGCCACTTTTACTGAGATCTTTACTTTTTCATGTGGCTTCAAGTTACTCTCTAATGTCCTTGTATTTTAACCTGCAGAACTCCACAGAGCAGGCTTAAAGATACTGAATACCCTCAATGATTGTCTAGATGAGAAAACAGATTACTGATGTTTTCTTCTTCATCTTCTGACTATACTTTCTTTCAATAGTGCCATTTTTATTAAGAAAAATCCAGATGATCGACCTTTCAATATCTAGTATTCTTTAAAAATTTACAAATAATTTTTATTGGAAGAACTTATTCGAAATGCTTATTCCTCAGAGACCAAAGTTAGATAAAAATGTGTAAGCTCTTCATAGAAGATCTATGTTCCAACAACAACAAAAAAAAGAGATTATTTTAAAGATTAGCCTCCTATTATGTTCCACATGTGAAAGTCAGATTATCTGTTCCTTAAGCACTATGGATTTTCTTTTCTCCCATAGACGTTTGTAAAACATACAGAAAAGTCAGACATTTAGGTGGCGGAATTATCAGTTTAAATGTGCTTTGGGTTTCTGGGTAACTTTATAAAAACCTCAAAAGAAATGTGAATTCAAATGTCATTGGCTGAAAAAAAGGATTTGTGTTAGAATGAAGAGTCTCTACCTGAGTTTGACTTAGCTCACAATGTGATGGAATGCCACATTCCAACACAAATACTCTCCTCTGAAATGGTGGATATCGTCATCGAAAATTTACCTGCTTGGTCTGTGACTTACCCTTCTCATTTTAAGTCATTCTATTATAATATGTTGAGGAAAACTGAGAATTCAAAAGTATCTGTATTGTAAAAACATGTCTTATATTACAATATGCCTTCAAGTATTTATGTAGAATAATTTTTAATTATGAGTGGAGTTTTATCTCCTTCCAGTTTTCTTAATATACTACATCATAACTAATTCTGATGTTATCTAGATAATATCCTCTTTGAACTTGATTATCTGTCTTTAAAAAAGAATGATGTTTTCCTTTAAACTAGATGATTATGGTGGGTGATTTGGGAGTTAATAGTGTAATGTACTTTGGGAACAAAATGGTAAGCAAGCATTAGACACTGGGAGATAATGAGCCAGTTAAGTTTCTATACCTGGTCAAAATTTGAATATTACAGACCTACATACATTAGTAAAGGTCTTTTCTATATAAAGTCAATGACTTGGGCTTTGTACTTTTAGGATTGTTAGTCATTAAAGTAAAAAAATTTCTAACGTCTTAAAAAATTAAAGGCTAGAGATTTGTTATGAACCCTGAATTTAAGAATATATCAAAGTGTATATGTTATTGGAACTCACTTAATATTATTCTAAAGTACCTGCAAAAATTGTCATTTAACATGTTTAGAAAATTTACCCCAACTTGTTTCATTGTATATTTTAGATAATTATCCCAAAATCAAACTTAAAGTTTTTGGGGAAATGTGTTAATTACTGAGTTAAACTTATCTTTAAATGGTATAGTTTAATTTATTGGGGTAAATATTATATCTATAAAAATTATGCAAAAATACTATTTAAAAACTTTCTCAAAGTAGACCTAGTTATTAAAAATTTATTGAACATATATAGCTTTTATTATGTTGAGGTATGTTCCTTCTATTCCTGCTTTCTGGAGAGTTTTTATCATAAATGGATGTTGAATTTTGTCAAAGGCTTTCTCTGCATCTATTGAGATAATCATATGGTTTTTATTTTTCAATTTGTTAATGTGGTGTATTACATTGATTGATTTGCGGATATTGAAGAATCCTTGCATCCCTGGGATAAAGCCCACTTGATCATGGTGTATGATCTTTTTAATGTGTTGTTGGATTCTGATTGCTAGAATTTTGTTAAGGATTTTTGCATCTATGTTCATCAGTGATATTGGCCTGTAGTTTTCTTTTTTTGTGGGATCTTTGTCAGGTTTTGGTATTAGGGTGATGGTGGCCTCATAGAATGAGTTTGGAAGTTTACCTTCCTCTGCAATTTTCTGGAAGAGTTTGAGCAGGATAGGTGTTAGCTCTTCTCTAAATTTTTGGTAGAATTCAGCTGTGAAGCCGTCTGGACCTGGGCTTTTGTTTGCTGGAAGATTTTTGATTACAGTTTCAATTTCCGTGCTTGTGATGGGTCTGTTAAGATTTTCTATTTCTTCCTGGTCCAGTTTTGGAAAGTTGTACTTTTCTAAGAATTTGTCCATTTCTTCCACGTTGTCCATTTTATTGGCATATAATTGTTGATAGTAGTCTCTTATGATCCTTTGTATTTCTGTGTTGTCTGTTGTGATCTCTCCATTTTCGTTTCTAATTTTGTTGATTTGATTTTTCTCCTTTTGTTTCTTGATGAGTCTGGCTAATGGTTTGTCAATTTTATTTATCCTTTCAAAGAACCAGCTTTTGGTTTTGTTGATTTTTGCTATGGTCTCTTTTGTTTCTTTTGCATTTATTTCTGCTCTAATTTTTAAGATTTCTTTCCTTCTACTAACCCTGGGGTTCTTCATTTCTTCCTTTTCTAGTTGCTTTAGGTGTAGAGTTAGGTTATTTATTTGACTTTTTTCTTGTTTCTTGAGGTGTGCCTGTATTGCTATGAACTTTCCCCTTAGGACTGCTTTTACCGTGTCCCACAGGTTTTGGGTTGTTGTGTTTTCATTTTCATTCGTTTCTGTGCAAATTTTGATTTCTTTTTTGATTTCTTCTGTGATTTGTTGGTTATTCAGCAGTGTGTTGTTCAGCCTCCATATGTTGGAATTTTTAATAGTTTTTCTTCTGTAATTGAGATCTAATCTTACTGCATTGTGGTCAGAAAAAATGCTTGGAATGATTTCAATTTTTTTGAATTTACCAAGGCTAGCTTTATGGCCCAGGATGTGATCTATCCTGGAGAAGGTTCCATGTGCACTTGAGAAAAAGGTGAAATTCATTGTTTTGGGATGAAATGTCCTATAGATATCAATTAGGTGTAACTGGTCTATTGTATCATTTAAAGTTTGTGTTTCCTTGTTAATTTTCTGTTTAGTTGATCTATCCATAGGTGTGAGTGGGGTATTAAAGTCTCCCACTATTATTGTGTTATTGTTAATTTCTCCTTTCAAGACATTTCTCCAAAGAAGACATACAGATGGCTAACAAACACATGAAAAGATGCTCAACATCACTCATTATCAGAGAAATGCAAATCAAAACCACTATGAGGTACCATTTCACACCAGTCAGAATGGCTGCGATCCAAAAGTCTACAAATAATAAATGCTGGAGAGGGTGTGGAGAAAAGGGAACCCTCTTACACTGTTGGTGGGAATGCAAACTAGTACAGCCATTATGGAGAACAGTGTGGAGATTCCTTAAAAAACTGGAAATAGAACTGCCTTATGATCCAGCAATCCCATTGCTGGGCATACACACTGAGGAAACCAGAAGGGAAAGAGACACGTGTACCCCAATGTTCATCGCAGCACTGTTTATAATAGCCAGGACATGGAAGCAACCTAGATGTCCATCAGCAGATGAATGGATAAGAAAGCAGTGGTACATATACACAATGGAGTATTACTCAGCCATTAAAAAGAATATATTTGAATCAGCTCTAATGAGGTGGATGAAACTGGAGCCTATTATACAGAGTGAAGTAAGCCAGAAGGAAAAACATAAATACAGTATACTAACGCATATATATGGAATTTAGAAAGATGGTAACAATAACCCAGTGTACGAGACAGCAAAAGATACACTGATGTATAGAACAGTCTTATGGACTCTGTGGGAGAGGGAGAGGGTGGGAAGATTTGGGAGAGTGGCATTGAAACATGTAAAATATCATGTAGGAAATGAGTTGCCAGTCAGGTTTTATGCACGATGCTGGATGCTTGGGGCTGGTGCACTGGGACGGCCCAGAGGGATGGTATGGGGAGGGAGGAGGGAGGAGGGTTCGGGATGGGGAACACATGTATACCTGTGGCGGATTCATTTTGATATTTGGCAAAACTAATACAATTATGTAAAGTTTAAAAATAAAATAAAATTAGAAAAAAAAATTTATTCAACAAAATGATTAAAACCTATTTAAGAGTTTTAACATTCATATAAAATTTCATTTTTATAATTAGGAAAATAAGAATTATATGTAACTTGGTAATATAGAAGTTTATTATAATGAATATATTGTTATATATTAAGCTTATAGCTTTCTAGAGATTTTGCCTTGAAAATGAGACCTGTGAATTCTGCCACAGTCATTAGTAGCATTAGGTCTCTGGAAAGTTACTTGCCCTGAATTTCATTTCCATCAAAGGATTTTTACCAAAACTAAATCATATGATGTCATAATAATACTCATATTATTATTACTAATAAATGTTAATGATTTTCATTGTTATTTCAATTATTATAAACTTGAGAGTAGCACAACAGATTATTTTTAACTCAGAATAATATTTGCTAATTGTCATGACTTTTATATGTATCTAACACATCCTTTGGAGAAGGCAATGGCACCCCACTCCAGTACTCTTGCCTGGAAAATCCATGGACGGAGCAGCCTGGTAGGCTGCAGTCCATGGGGTCGCTAAGGGTCAGACATAACTGAGGGACTTCACTTTCATTTTTCTCTTTCATGCATTGGAGAAGGAAATGGCAACCCACTCCAGTATTCTTGCCTGGATAATCCCAGGGACGATGGAGTCTGGTGGGCTGCCTTATGGGGTTGCACAGAGTCGGACACTACTGAAGCGACTTAGCAGCAGCAACACATCCTTTAGACTATTAAAAGTTTTTATTTTGATTTACTTCCTTAGTCAGAGTACTTGTGAAGGATCAGATAATGTGAACTGAGGAAAATATACCTCTGAATGAAAGGAAAAGTACAATTTAAAAACTCTGCTGCTGCTGCTAAGTCGCTTCAGTCGTGTCTGACTCTGTTCCACCCCATAGACGCCCGCCCACCAGGCTCAGCCATCCCTGGGATTCTTCAGACAAGAACACTGGAGTGGGTTGCCATTTCCTTCTCCAATGCATGAAAGTGAAAAGTGAAAGTGAAGTTGCTCAGTCGTGTCCAACTCTTAGTGACCCCATGGACTGCAGCCTACCAGGCTCCTCCGTCCATGGGATTTTCTAGGCAAGAGTACTGGAGTGGGGTGCCATTGCCTTCTCCTCTAAAAACTCTACTTCCTGTCAAAGAAGACATTAAATTAAAACATATTTGTAAAATTTATGTTGAATAAGAGACTGTTGAAAATACTTGTTATACAGAATTGATTCATGGAGGATATTTCAATGTAATTGATATTATCGAGGCAGGTTTTATATATATACTCTCACATATACTCTCACATGCATAAACATACCACACACACACAATACCTTCATTTTAATAATAGCCCTATTGAAATAGTTGGTTCTCTCTATGTTCAGATGAAGATGCCAGTAGTGTAGAAAATGCTAAATTCATTTGGTCACAATTCTGCTGAATTTTCCTCTTGTCTAATTGTATTGAACATGTTCAACCTTTTTTCCTTCTTGTGAAGAATGAAATAAAGGAGAAATCGGATTTTTACAGTATTTATAATATCTTTATTACTTGTCCCTTTGAATACATGCACAGTTTCCACTGGCATTAGTGTAAATATCATGCTACTACTACTAAGTCGCTTCAGTTGTGTCCACCTTTTTGCGATTCCATGAATAGTAGCCCACCAGGCTCCTCTGTCCATGGAATTCTTCAGGCAAGAATACTAGAGTGGGCT
This sequence comes from Bos taurus, assembly GCF_002263795.3. Taxonomy (NCBI): domain Eukaryota; kingdom Metazoa; phylum Chordata; class Mammalia; order Artiodactyla; family Bovidae; genus Bos; species Bos taurus. Next base: position 32,051,436 of record NC_037333.1, on the reverse strand, counting down.
TCCCTTTCCTTCTTCAGAGGATCTTCTGGAGGATCCAAGGATCAAACCTACATCTCTTGAGGCTCCTGCTTTGCAGCCAGATTCTTTACCACTGAGCTGCCAGGGAAGCCCAGAAATACCATGAGTAGATGCAAAAACATTATAGATCTCTCTCTTGATTTGAATATCTGTACACAGTGAAACTAATGTGTATGCGCAGTGCACTGTTAGAATTAAATGTGAAAACCTACTCGTGAATAGTAACATCTAAAACAGTGAGGATAGATGATGACTTAACAATTCTGAATAGCTTTCAAGAACTGTAAATCCTACTGTGACCCGTGAATTGTCTCAAAGCACAGAGTTGTGCCTTAAAAAAAATTTAATCTCCAAAGCGAATTTGCTAAAGCATCTAAGGCAAAGGGGAATACGTTTCATGTGAAAAGTCTGATGTTCAGGTTTTTACTATAATTCTTCAGTTTTAAATGCTTCATGGTGTAAACAGATACATTGTGCTAATTTCCAGACTAATAATCATTATCAAATACATATGAATGTGTGTGTATATATACATGTGTATGTATATACATATATATATATTCACTGATACTACTACTTATTGAGCATATATATAATATGTATATAATAGATCTAGTCATTGTCACACATACGTATTTATGAATGACATAGTGGATCATAATGTGTGCCATTGTATGTTCAGGTTTTTACTATGATTCTTCCATTTTAAATACTTGACAGCATAGAGTAAGTGAATATGTGATGCTAATTGCCAGTTAGTACTCATTATCAAATACATATTTACATGTGTATATATTGAGATATATATATTCATTGGTATAACTAGTTACTGAGTATATACTAATATATATAGTAGTTCTAGATATTACCACATATATGTATATAGGAATGGCATAATGGATTATATATGTAATATATATATTTGTACATACATGGAATAAGTGCTTGAAATGAGAAAAACAGCATAATATGGAAGAAATAGCTCCAAACTTGAAACTAGAAAATCAATATTCCTATTCCACTCATTCTAATTTTTGAATGTGAAACTTTGGTTAAATTACTTAAAATTTTTCACTACAATTTCTGAAAAATGAGAAAGTTTTTTTACTGAAAAAATGAAAGCTTTATCATTCTTAAAATTTATTTCAGCCACAAGTCTATGAAATCCACATTTGCTGATTTTGTTATCTTATGAAGGCATTTTGATTCTGTTATGGTCTGATGCAACATGTAATGGGTTTCAGTTGTCCTGTCAGCAAATCATTTGTGAAGAAACTCAGTGGCTTGACTTTGATGATTATCTCTGTGTTGATATGTGTTGATACTTTCTTCTTTTCAATTTTTAGAATTACCAAAAAGTATTTGGTATGTTTTGCTGTTCAGTCGCTCAGTCATGTCCGACTATTTGAGACTCTGTGGACTGCAGCATGCCAGGCTTCCCTGTCCTTCACTGTCTCCCAGAGTTTGCTCAAACTAGTGTCTATTGAGTCAGTGATGCCATCCAACCATCTCATCCTCTATCGTCCCCTTCTCCTCCTTTCCTCAGTCTTTCCCAGCATCAGGGTCTTTTCTAATGAATTAGCTCTTTGCTTCAGGTGGCCAAAGTAATGAAGCTTCAACTTCAGCATCAATCCTTCCAATGAATATTGAGGGTTGCTTTCCTTTAGAATTGATTGACTGGTGTGATCTCCTTGCAGTCCAAGGGACTCTCAAGAGTCTTCTCCAGGACCACAGTTCAAAAGCATCAATTCTTCGGCACTCAGCCTCCTTTATGATCGAATTCTCACATCCATATATGACTACTGGAAAAACCATAGCTTTGACTGTGTTATTTTTATAAAATTAGATATGCAGATCTTCCAATACTTTTATCAACTCTATATAGGGAAAAATTCCTTCCGTTATTGACTTGCTGTATCTTTTGACCCCAACTGTGTCCTTTCTTTGCCTAGTGCTGCTCCCACCAATTGAATGAGAACAGGTTTGGCAAAGCAGAGCAGAAGCTTTCTTCCTTTATCAAGGAATGGGAAAGGGACAACTCTAAGAACTTTTCTTCCGGGGTAAGGCAAGTGTGAAATTTTTAACGGTTATGAGGTGGGTATGCCATCAGAACCTGTGGAAAATGGCAGTAAGTTTCCAGAAATGTCCAAAGCAGGCACAGTCCTTTGGGCTCCTTCACTCAGGATGCTAATTGTGCTACTAAAGTCCAGCTCCTCCTTTTGGGCAGAGATTCTAGCATGGTAATGAAGCAAAGGCAACTTTCAGACATCGGGGGTCTCTTTGGCTCAGGTGCTGCCCTGGTGGTCAGGCTAGAACTGGTTGGGGCAGTAGACTGTTGCTATCTTGGACCTTTCTACTTGAGCTGATCCTGCAGTTTTGCTTCTGCAATGTGACTTCTGCCTCAGCAAACAGAGAAGTGAGCATGAGTAATGGATTGTGGTGTGGAAAAGGAAGAAAGTAGGTTAGCCTCTGTACAGGTATGGGTCTCTTTCTCGTGACACTTCAGTATGTGTCTGTCTGTCTGCTAAGTCATGTCTGACTCTTTGTGACGCCATGGACTGTATCCTGCCAGGCTCCTATGTCCATGGAATTTTCCAGAAAAAAAACAAAACAAAACAATACTGGAGTGGATTGCCATTTCCTACTCCAGGAGATCTTCTTGACCCAAGGACTGAACCCGTATCTCTTTTTGCGTTGGCAGACAGATTCTTTATCATTGCACCACCTGGAAAACCCCTTCAATATCTGTAGCAAAACCTTTCTCAGTATTTTTAGAGGAAATTCAGGGATAAATGAAGAAACATTTTTTGCTCTACTACCTTCCCAGCTAAACAGCATTTCCTCTACTTGCCAGCTATATGTATAAAATGAAGATTTTATATATTGAAACTAAAAATAAAAGCATGTGATTTATACTTGCTAAATAATTTGGGTCTTCTGGAGTCATGATAATACTTGTGATAATAAATTCACATACAGGTACATTTGCAATTGTTTTTGTTCTAATTTAGAATTAGTTGTAACTACATTTTTATTCTTATATTTGAAGTTGAATTTTAATTTTATTTTTTATTGAAGTATAGTTGATTTACAGTATTCTGTCAATCTCTTTTGTACAGCAAAATGATTCACTTATACACATATAGACAAGGAAATATTTTTTATTCTTTTCAATTATTGTTTATCATAGATATTGAATATAGTTCCCTCTGCTGTGGAGTAGAACCTTGTTGTTTATCCATCCTATTTGAATTAGAATTTAGGTGTCCTGTTTTACAAGATCATGCCTAACTAATATGAGGAAAGTTTAAACTATTATTTTTTGTTGAATATCTAATATACTCAGGCTCCATTATAAATGCTCTAACAATAAAAATAGTTTCTATGGCCCAGGAAATTCATTTTGCTAAGGAGAAAAGGCATATATCCATGACTGAGACAGTATCATGAATAGAGATATGAAGGTATAAATGCTTAAAGTGTTTTTGAGAGTTATGGAGGTGGTCAGATTAGTAAATTCTTATAAATATTTTATTTAACAAACATGTTTGTGAATGTGAATTTGTGTAAAATTATGTTTTTAACTTATACACATGATCCTTTACAACAGTTAAAAAATTAAGACCTCAACATGTTTTTAATACTGCTGTAAGCCATAATTATTTTCTTCTCTAAGATATATGAAGACAAGGGATGATCTATTTTGTATTTAAAAACTTGTATGTAGAGTACATGTCACTCTCTTTCCGAAAGGAAAAGTAAAGACCATATTTTCTCTCTCATGGAAGTAGAAGATCATCAGTCCCTAATAGTGGAAATGATTATAATTACAGTTTAGTCATTAGGAATCTTTAGGAGATATTCCTTCTCTGCCTGTTGCTTGGTTATTCTTCCCTCCAGTTTGGCCAGCATAAAATATAAATAGACTGTGATTTGTTGATCACATACTGTGCATGTGTGTATGTGTGCATGTGTGTATGTAAATGGTGGAAGAATTATTTCATCATGACAATAAGTTGGATCTGGCTTTCTCCTCCAGGTTTTAAAATAAAACTGACAGTTAAAACATGCTAATAAAAATAGCTGGGAAAGAAATAGATGCTGTATCATCATGTACGCTATATAGTTGTGAATGTTTGGGAAACTTTAATTTCAAAAATGACCTTTGATGTTCAGTTAGACTGGTGATATGCATTTATTAATACAAAAGATAGAGATGACATAACTATACTATTGGAAGTGCATGGCATACATAAAAAAGGACTGTCTTTCTTGAGATTCTTCATGTGGAAATTACCAGGTTGTCTTCAGAATAGTTGTGCTTGATATAAAATGCTGCATTTACTTTGTGATAAAAAGCCAAACTTAAAATGAGATTTTATAGCTGATGAAAAAAGTAAATAAATAAATAAGTGGATTTGAAATGTTGACTAAGATTTCCTGTTCTTTGCTTATGCTGTCTGTGAGCAGTAAGATAAACTGTTTGTTTTGTCTACTTCCTTTCTGTTTCCTGAAAGATGAACTGCTTCTTTTGTGCATTTCATTTCAGTATATCTTAATTCAGAACAGAATTGACTAATTTGCTATCATTTTGGCAGATTTCTGCCATTTATTAAGCCAGGTTTAATGTTTAAAGCAATTTTAAGTGTTCTGTCAGGCAATAGTAAAATGCTTCCATTAAAAATGTATTACCAATACTCATCAGAAGTCAATAATGTTACTTTCTATAAAACAAGATTGATTAGAAACTCTTCTTTTAAAAAATCTGTTTGGTATTCATGACAAATTAAACATCTCTGTATAAATACATATCACTTCTTTGTGAATAGGCATTTAGATTATCTGATTTAAAATGAATTGGATATTTCAGCTCTAGATATAGCACCCTTATATCACACTTCCTAACAAACTACTAAAAAAACCTTTATATCCCAGTATGATAATATTATATTTCAATGTAATTATTAATTTAATCTAGATTCTCATAAATATTATCACAAATTAAAAGTCTTTATAAATGTAGATTAAAGCTATCAGGATAAATTAAATTTTATTGCCTAAATATTTTCATTAAAAACTTAGTCTATGAAGTAAACTTCTAATTCAGAGGCAACAAGATAAGTTTAAAATTAATGTGTATTATATAAATTGATTACATCAATAAAACTAATAATATTCTGAGTATTAGGTATATAATAATATAATTCCAAAATAATTTTATATCAATTAAAAAATTCTTCACCCTTTTCTTATGTTCTTATCCATGGCAGGTATTCAAAATGTATAGGATATGGAAAGGAAAGGTTTAAATTGGCTGGTCAAAGTTGTCAGTGAATCCATGCAAATATAGAAGAGCAGTGGTTAAGAAAAATCCAGGCACACAATAAGCCTATTAGACATTTTGCCTTCTCTAGCAGATATTAATGATTGCTTTACCATGATGAAGCCACTTAGGGTGGGGAGGTCAAAAGTAACCTGCCAGATTTGTCAGAAATGAACATAGTTTCACATTTGCTGTATCATGTATTGAGTCTTATAATGCGTGTTAAATATCATGATTGGTCTTTTCTTAGAAGATTCGAGTGCTTCAGCTACAGAATATTAAATCAACAAAATTGGAAGATGTAAAGTGTGTCTGCTTTTATTGATATGTATATGTGTCTTTGTGTGCATGTATGTGAATATATATGCATATCTGTGTCTGCATATAGTGTGTTTATCTCTTCATATATGTGTATAGTATCTGTATTCTATTAATATATATGGAAAAAGGTCATTTTTATATACACACTTTTTTCACACACTGTAATGCATATTATAGTCAAGAAATATATATTATGCATATATAGATTGGATGTACATATGTTCATAGTTATTCCTTTATCATGTTATTGTCCTTTAGGTGTATGTCTTTCTTTATCAGGAGGGAATTCATTAAGTTCAGTTCAGTCACTCAGTTGTGTCTGACTCTTTGTGACCCCATGAATCGCAGCACACCAGGCCTCCCTGTCCATCACCAACTCCTGGACATTACCCAAACTCATGTCCATTGAGTCGGCGATGCCATCCAGCCATCTCATCCTCTGTCGTCCCCTTCTCCTCCTGCCCCCAATCCCTCCCAGCATCAGGGTCTTTTCCAATGAGTCACTTCTTCATATGAGGTGGCCAAAATATTAGAGTTTCAGCTTCAGCATCATTCCTTCCAATGAACACCCAGGGCTGATCTCCTTCAGAATGGACTGGTTGGATCTCCTTGCAGTCCAAGGGACTCAAGAGTCTTCTCCAACACCACAGTTCAAAAGCATCAATTCTTTGGCGCTCAGCCTTCTTCACAGTCCAACTCTCATATCCATACATGACCACTGGAAAAACCATAGTCTTGACTAGACGGACCTTTGTTGGCAAGTAATGTCTCTGCTTTTGAATATGCTATCTAGGTTGGTCATAACTTTCCTTCCAGGGAGTAAGCATCTTTTAATTTCATGGCTGCAGTCACCATCTGCAGTGATTTTGGAGCCCCAAAAAATAAAGTCTGACACTGTTTCCACTGTTTCCCCATCTGTTTCCCATGAAGTGATGGGACCAGATGCCATGATCTTCGTTTTCTGAATGTTGAGCTTTAAGCCAACTTTTTTCACTCTCCTCTTTCACTTTCATCAAGAGGCTTTTTAGTTCTTCTTCACTTTCTGCCATAAGGGTGGTGTCATCTGTTTTCCCAGCAATCTTGATTCCAGCTTGTGCTTCTTCCAGCCCTGTGTTTCTCATGATGTACTCTGCATAAAAGTTAAATAAGCAGGGTGGCAATACACTGCCTTGACGTACTCCTTTTCCTATTTGGAACCAGTCTATTGTTCCATGTCCAGTTCTAACTGTTGCTTCCTGACCTGTATACAGGTTTCTCGAGAGGCAGATCAGGTGGTCTGGTATTCCCATCTCTTTCAAAATTTTCCACAGTTGATTGTGATCCACACGGTTAAAGGCTTTGGCATAGTCAATAAAGCAGAATTAGGTGTTTTTCTGGAACTCTCTTGCTTTTTTGATGATCCATTGGATGTTGGCAATTTGGTCTCTGGTTCCTCTGCCTTTTCTAAAACCAGCTTGAACATCTGGAAGTTCGCAGTTCACATATTCCTGAAGCCTGGGTTGGAGAATTTCGAACATTGCTTTCCTAGAGTGTGAGATGAGTGCAATTGTGCAGAAGTTTGAGCTTCTTTGGCATTGCCTTTCTTTGGGAATGGAATGAAAACTGACCTTTTCCTAGGTTTATTGAAAAATGCAAAAAGTACATTAACCCAATTATTTGGGATTAAAAAGTAAATTAATAAAAAATGTGTGCCTGCTTAGAACTGGAGGAGTCAATATGCATGATCATATGGCAAAGAATCTCCAAATATGCTATAAAGTCAGAATCCCCATTAAATACTTTCAATCCTTTTGGGTATAACCCTAGAAGGCAGTATCCCATAGTGACACAGAGCAAGAATGTTGGAGTCAAGGAGGAAAAGGCTCTGGCCATTGTTGTGTGAACTTAGTCATATTTCTTGCATGGAATCCTAATTTTTAAAAAACAGTATTTGTATATAGTACTATTTGAAAAGGTGACGACAGAGGATTAGATGGTTGGATGGCATTACGGACTCAATGGAAATGAGTTTGAGCAAGCTCCAGGAGTTGGTGATGGACAGGGAAGCCTGGTGTGCTGCAGTCCAGGGGGTTGCAAAGAGTCGGACATGACTGAGCAACTTAACTGAACTGAATTATTTTAAGAATTATATTAGATACTGTAGTGTGAAAAAATTAATAGAAAATGTTAAGCTCTGTTTGGGTTATATTACAGTATTTAGAAAAAGATACCAGCGTTTATTAAGACATATTTAGTTACCATAGTTTACTTACATTTTGCAGGCATAGCATCATTTAATATAGTTAATAAACCTTACAGATGGATATTATTTTTATTATTAGGTTTTATAGATGATGAATGTGTTTAGAGTTTGAATCACTTGCTCAAGGTCAGACTAACTAATGTGAGAGTCAGGATTTGAAAAGATATGGAAAGTCTTGTTCAAGAAAGAAGGAAGAGAAGAAGTAAAAAGAAAAATAATAAATGAAAATCATGATCAAAATTTGATTCCTATTGACTTCATGAAGGGACTCTCAGAACATTTTCTTATTTTTCTCCTGTTATTCAGAAAAAAATCTTCAAGCTATGAATTCCTATAGATCTTAGTACATGAGGCATTCAGTGCATTTAACCACTTTGTTTTGCAAAGGCTTTTTGTACTTCTTATGCCTTCCCAGTGCTCTCCCAGCAAAACACTCTGATGTGCTATTCATCATTTCCATTTGGAAGAAGTAACTACATTCCTGCTTAGCTGTCACACTGCTTCCAGTACAGTGTGTTTCAGTAATAAATAAAGTGCATGCTTTAAGTATACGTTTTCCGATACATAAGTCTCTTTGGCATAATTCTGGAGGGCATGAGAGAATATTTATGTTATTGTTTAATGGCGACTCACTTCTTTCTAGGAGCAATTTTTGATGAATCTGCCAAAAAGGATGATGAGGTATTTCGCACAGCAGTTGGTGACCTCAACCAGAATGAGGAGATCTTACAGACTGAGAAAATCACATTTTCGGTGACATTTGTTGATGGCAACAACCCTTTTCAAGCAGTTCAGGAAGGTAAGGTCTATCAGCACTCTACATTTTATTTTGTTTTTTTGGTTCAATTCAAATGGCGATGAAATTAAATTTTTAAAAGCCATTAAACATGAACATCGTTTTTGCATCTTTGCTGCATTGCCTTTCTTTTAGGGTGTTATTTGGTAGATTTTAATCCTGTATTCTACTTCTGAAAGAGCAGTGAGTGGAAAGTTATTGTTTTAATTGAAATATATGAAAATGGTCATAAATATTTACAATAAAAACTTTGCAACATTTTATGACTTTAGTGTAATTGAAGCATTCCTTAAAAATATGACTTTCTATCTGAAGTTTTACTTTGTTTTCTTTGAGATAACTGCTGCCTTGAGTGATGTCACAACTGGAGATGACATTTAAGGTGTATTCATGACAGAAGTATTGCTGAAAGGAAAACTTTTAGACAGTACATATAAATCAAAGATTTTGTACTGGAATCTACGCTGACCTATGCTATCCATTTTTCACTCTCTACAGTGTGCCAAATTTTAAAGCATTTTTCTCCATTCTCTGTGTAAACTTGAGTGAATTAAAATTTTTCATAGGTACAAAGTCATACAAATACAAATTATTTTTATTATGCTAGAATGATCCTTCGTATGAGTGAAGGATTTTAATAGTGAAATATCTTACACTAATAAAATTCTAGTTTTGATGCTATTTTTGTAATGCAATATTTAGTCTTTTGATTGGCAAAGTAGTGATTATTCATGAAGTTATTTGTTGTTAATCAGTTTTATATTTTATTGTGATTATATATTTAGTAAAGATACTACTATGAAATTAATTTAGTTAAATGAAGCATTTCTTTCATTAAAAACTTAGAGAAATTGGCAGAAGAAAATATGGACAAGATATAACTGTAGTAAAATTTGGTAGAAAACTTTTTAAAGAAAAGTATTGAAGGGATAAAAAAGATAAATGTTTTTAATTTAATGTATTTACATGATATACAAGTAAGTTTTATTGGAATGTGTTTGTGATCAGTGGCATTGGCTAAAGCTGATTTAAAGCTTATTTCTGTCAGTAAGGCAATGGATAGAATGATTAATAGTCTAATGGATTTTCCTTCTTATTAATTTGATGAAGTGAAAAGATATTATTTTAATGAAATGAACAGAAATTTTAAAGGCTGATTTTGTAATAACATAGATTTTTCATATTAACATGATGTAACTTTAATACATAAATATAAATTTTAAAAATCAGATTACTATAAGCATCTGTTTTTTTCTTGCATTTAATTCAGAATTATCCTGGGAATTTGCAACTTTAAATCATGGCTATGCTGATAAATTTTCTATAGAAACATCTAAAAACTGTCTAAATTAATGTTAGAATTCATAAAGCAGTCTGAAAAAATAATAAACTAGAAATTGTGAAAAATACCTGTAACATAAAGGAATAGTTACACTAAGAATGTTATTCTTTAAAGTAGGTAGATATTTCTTTCCCAACTGTTAGTTTCAGTAACCAGAGTAAGAACAGGAAAAAATGAGGACCGACTTATTTTTGTGACTGTCTTCTCATGAACTGCAGATGTGCTAAAATATCCATGCCTTTTAAAAAATCCACTTTGACTGAAAAAATGTGGATAAAGCAGTGAGAAATATACATTGGGTAAAATGAAATTGCAGCAGCTAAATAAATATGGCCTTCACACCTTTTTTTAGAGACTACAATTTGAAACACAAGGGCAGTTTTTAAAATACCACAGTTAATCCATTTACATATTGCTTTGAGTAACCATTTCTACTGTCCACTAAATTCTGGAAACAAAAATATCTCTCAAAAGAACTATTGTGATATAAAAGAATTTGTGGCACTGAAAGCAAATTGAGAGAGGAAGTAAGTTTTAAGTTTTCACGATAGAGAATGCTAGATATTTGTCAAGAAAGAATAAAGAACTTGACAGTTTGCCTGATGGGTTTTAATACTAACAGGATGTTCTGGACCAGTTATTTTGATGGTCTGCTCTGGGTAATGAACCTGAAATAAGTTGTAGGAAACTCTGGAGCTAATTTTTCCCCATTCAATATCAAGAAAGATCTTGCTTAATTTTAGAAGTAAAAATAGTTTCTTTCTAGAGCTCTTATTATATTTGATAACTTTGAAACAATAATAGAAATATTCAATTGAGAGAGAACAAAAAGTATTTAGGAGTATTTCTTAAATATTTTGAGGAAGTCTTTTAGGAGAAACCTTCAACTGAACTATCAAAGATGGTCACCTTTCTATTATCGTATCTTTGCTGCAATACCATTAAAATCTATAATATAGAGGGTCTTAAATCAGTTTATTTGTTTTTCACATTCTAAAGATGGACACGGCATTCAGTGCTGTCATTATTATCAGTAAGTAGTTTATACATTAGTCTTTCTGATGAACATCTAAAAATTAATGATTTTGAATTCTTTTACCCTCTCTTTGTATTTTTAATATGTTTGTTTTTTCATTTGTTTATTTGAAAGTCTGACCCTTGAACAAATAACATCATCAAAGTATATGGATATTTTGGTCATAAAAATGAATTATAATAGGGATCTGTCAACAGATAAATGGAATCTAATATGAAATCCTCAGTTTATTTTATTGTTAGAACTTTCTCCAACATTTGCATGATTTTTTTAAATTTAATATTTTGTTTATCCCATCTATTTTCAACACTTAATAAGAGAGAGAGATTTAAATATAAACAGCCTACTCCATAAACTTTAATAAAGAATATTGGTAATATAAAGTGCTCCTTTGTAGTTTTGGTTACTGTAAGTTTGAGCATAATAATAATTATTTTAAGGTGATTTTCTTGAAGAAAATATCTTGTTTACAACACAGGATCAATATTTTTTATTCTCTGATGAGCAATGACTATTTGATCATCATTTTCACTATCCTATAACATTAATCTCAGCAGTTTCAGATAAATGAACAGTAGGAAAAAAATACTTGTTTTAATAAAAGTAATTTGTAAATAAACCACCTATTTTTAGGTAATTATTTTTGCTTTCTTCTGAATATGTTTTGATAAGCCATTGGTTACCTTTCATCTGTTGAGCTGTGATGTCAACTAATGGTAAAGACTTTTTCATACCTTAACTTAGGAATTCTTTTCTTTACTTTCTTTTTGTGTGTGGACATTTTCCTTAAGATATACCAAAAATAAAATTGAAAACCTATAGAATTATTATGGTACAAAATTATATAAATCCTATTGAATGTTAAATTAAATAATTGAGACCACTGTGGTTGAGTAATTCTTCTACAAACTAGAAGTGTGTAGCAAAGAACGAATGAACTAAGCCAAGGCCTGTAGACCACTGACCTGATATTTTCCTTACTATATCTGCAAGGATATATATATATATATAATATAATATTTACTTATGAGGAAAATTCATAATATATTCTGATATATTCTAGGACTTCAGTAAACACTGTAGGGAATGAAAATGGTAGCAGATTTATATGTTTTGATATGCGCAGGTTATGTTCATAGGTTTTAGATGGCATGGATTAGCAGAAAAATACCAATTTGATTGACAGCAGCAGTTGCATTGTATAATCCACTCAGTTCATTCATCCTTACTTCTCCTCATCTAAATAATAATGAAGAAATCAGAACATAAGTGATGTATTTTAAGGTCAATTTCATCTCTGTAGATAAGATTCTCCACAAGTCTTTAGAACAAATTTCCAGATTTAGATACATAAAGAATTAAAGAAATTATAATTATTCAGTTCTCACTTCAGAGATGGCTTCACATTGCTGAAATTGCCTCCTATTTTTTTTTTCTTTCTTTTTCCGTGACTGACTTCAGAATTGATTAAAGGAATATATGATAGCTGTCGTTTGTTCTGCTACCTCATCCAGCTATTCACAGCAACCTGGAGCACTCATTAATTTCATCAGAATCCAGAAAGGGCCTTTTGCAGGTTCAGGTGACCTGGACCAAAGCAGTTGTGAGATTTCTTTCCTTACTTTTCTTTTAAAGATTGTTTCCTCTGTTGGACCTATGTCCTGAATATAACATAGATACACAAATGACTGTTGTGAAAGGCACCTCTGTCTCTACTGAAAGCAATAGCAGTTGTTTATATTGTTAGCTCTTAGCTGAAACCAACACCACTATGGGCCATGAAAGGTGGGGATTTATAAGAAAACAAGGTCAGGAAATGTAAGGAGAATGTGTAAAAATGTTCACATTGAAAGGTGAATGCAGACATATGAATGCATGTATAATTCTTGCCTATATCAGATGTATCAGGAAGAATGTTAAGAACTATGCACTAATATTGAATGGCAAGATTCAGTTAAAACATTTTGACATAATTATTAGAAAAAATATATAAAAATGAAATGCATAGTGAGAAGAGTGTAAGGGAAGATTTATACTATAGAGTCACAAATGATTCTATTTGAAAACAAAGGACTATCAAAATTATTCTCTTCTCTGATGTGTTAAAAATCATTATAAACAATTTAGTTATAAAAGTTGATTTTGATACAAAAAGCAGTCACAATTAGGATTGCTCATCTTCCAGTTACAGCCTGGTCCATCTTTAACTCACTTCTTGACACACCAGGCCTGAATATCGATTGCTCTCAAAGAATCTTGTAAAAATAGACCTCTCACTTTCACACAGTGACAGTTTCAGTTGGATTTGCCTCGCATATCTTCCAGAATTAAATTAGTGTAAGTGTAAAACAGTGAGACTACTCTTATTTATGGTTTATGAAATAAGTCCTGTGTCTTTTTGATTATATATAAATATCCATGTATCTATATCACGTGTGTAAAAGGGATGACAGAAGAGTAGCAGAGCCAAAAACAGTGTAAGGAAATCTAAGCAGGAAAAACCTTTCCTAAGACACATGACAATTCACTGTGAATATTTCTGGTGCCATAGGCTAAATCTGAATAGTCTGGTTCAAAGAAGATGTAAATGTAAAAGAATGATTTATGTGGCTGTGGTATTTGATGCTTTATTCCAGGGCTTAGTCTCATGATTTATATTCCTCTCTGCTTTAATAGGATATTTTTACTGTGATTAAAAGCATCTGTTAATTCCAAAATTCTTAGATTGGATTCTTCAATTTTCCTTAGCATAAGATTGCAATGTATGTAACTCATCAGCCTGTGTTTCCTGGACCAAATTATATAACTCCAACTTCAGCTAATTTTTTGAATCTCCTGACCACTGAACTTGAGAATTAGTGACTCCAGAAACCAAGAAACAAAATCTGAACATCATGCGATTATACTTCTTCTCATTCATTCATTTGTTCATTTCTTCCCCCATTTTTTTCATTCCTTCTTCTCTTTCCACATCAAGGCGAATGTTGTATTTTGTCTCTAGGCCCAATACTCTGTAGACAACTGATGCCTAACTCCATGTGCAGAGCAGTTGAAGGGATAGTGATACAGCTGACTGGCCACCTCTGGGCACTCACAAGGAAGGAGAGATTCTCGAGGTCCATTTGGTGTCTGTCTGGACAACCTGCCTCTCTTCATGAGTCTGGAGTGTTTAGGTTGGTCAGTTCTCCAGAAATTCTATGCCAAGTTCTGCATCAGTTTTCCTTCCTACTGCCACGTTCTAAGAACTGGCAGACAAGGTCTGCAATCAGAATCTGCCTAGTGTGTGATCTTTAGTACTTATCATTAATGTAGTATTAAAATTTTAGACATCTGTATCTATTAGGGACAGCACAGGCATACATTCTTTCAAATATCTCATATTATCCATTTTCATTAAAGAATTGCCGATCAAGAAGGATTATAATAATATATATTTGGACTCTAATTTTGAGGGTACTCAGTTAAATCAGTCTTTTCAAATACTTAAAGCCTATAACTCTTCCAAGACTGGGCCGTCTGTCACGGAGATAGCAAAAGAGAAGATGGAATGTCTGTCTGCAGGAGGTCTAAACATGCACCTGAGGGGGACTGTGGATTTTTACATGTCGTTCCTTCTACCTGTAACTTGGGGTTTTAATTGTGTTAATAGTAGAAACATGATGTTCTAGATTTTTAAAACATTTACTTTTCAGAAAAGAGGGAATTTCTTTTTTAAAGAAATTCATTATTTTTAATATAATGTTAATAAAGATATACAGTGCATAGCTTAATTTAATTTTTTTCTGTGATTTTTTTGTTCTACTCTTTTACTGGTAAGTCTTTCCCTTATATCAGTCAATACGACACTTTTAAAGTAAGGTCCCTATTAAGGTCCCTATTACTATGAACAGATTGAAATTCAGATGTTTATAGACCCTTATATCATGATTTTATGTAGCCTTTCTGCTTCAGGACCTTTTACCTGACTACCTACAATTGTGTATTGTTGTGTAAGTTACCTCATAAAATATATATTTCAGCCACATGTGCTACTCTGGATCTTGTTTTATTTAGAAGAATCTGTAGCAGCTTTCTATGAAAACTGTGTTTAATGCAGTTTTTTTTTGTTGTTGCTTAAGTGTTCTTTCTACCAACCAAACATTTTCTTGTAATAATAGCACACCACTTTCTTCTGTTCTTTTTCTACCTTTATGGATACAGTGCATGATTAAACAGCATAATTCAGTTTCTAATCGGTCTTTTATGATAGTTATTTGGTAAAAGAATTACCTATTATGTCATAAAGTGACTGAATATATGGTTTATTAGATTAAAAACCACATTTACGTGCACTCTGCGGTTGTAATGAGAGTCCATTTTGTAGTCATAAAAATTGTTTAAGTTCATGTTGACAAACCAAAGGTGACTTAACTATATTCAGAATTTTAAAACTATTACAAGTATTATTAATATCCAACTTTTAGATGATCCAGTCTACTTGCTTAATTTGAGAATAAAAAATATTCTAACTTTTTATTTTAACATTTAACAGCTTATCTTTGCATGTACTTGCAAAGTATTTTTAGAATTATTGGAATCTCATTATGCATAGTCTTTTAGTATCCATACAATATTTTGTTGA
This sequence comes from Bos taurus, assembly GCF_002263795.3. Classification (NCBI taxonomy): domain Eukaryota; kingdom Metazoa; phylum Chordata; class Mammalia; order Artiodactyla; family Bovidae; genus Bos; species Bos taurus. The sequence goes on along the minus strand of NC_037333.1, from coordinate 32,035,737 downwards.
ATTATTTTGTAATTTTCAAAAGAAATATCACTGAAACACTTATTTTTAAAAACAAGACACACAAGCCAATGTGCAATAGAAAATTGCATATTCTAGGAAAAATAAGAATGAGTCAGCAAGTACTTTGGGGGTGCCTCTAAGCATTTAGCCTTGAGCGAATTACTCTGCACAATACCGTGGTCTCCACTGGCTGCCCTGAAATCTTAGCGTAGTTAGCTTAACTATTATTATCACTGTGTTAGATATTGACCTATATCTGCACCTCTTGCTTTTACCCTCCTATTACAGTGCTTTTAAAAATTCCTCACTCATCTCCTTTTTAATCTTTGATTCTTCACTGTATTCACTCACAATATTTATATTTGGTTCAGTATGTGTTTTAAACTTGATGCTTGAGGAAAAAGAAAACATTGCAGTTAAGTGCGAGGGCCGTGTGTTCTTGTGCGTAGTAAGTCGCTTTGTGCACATAGTAAGTCGTTTTGTGTGTATGTGCTAAGTTGCTTAAGCCATGTCCCACTCTTTGTGATCCTGTGGACTGTAGGCCGCCAGGCTCCTCTGTCCATGGTGGATTTTCCAGATAAGGATACTGGAGTTGGTTTCTATGCCCTTCCCAGAGGATTATCCTGACCTAGGGATTGAACCCGAGTCTCTTTGTCTCCTGCTTTGGCAGGCAGGGTCTTTACCACTAGTGCCACCTGGGAAGCATGGGCGATGTAATTAGATAAATCTACCTTTGTATGAATGCTGCTTCACCTCTTAATATCTGTGGGACCATAAACACACCTATTGTTTCCAAGCCTCAGTTTATTCATAAAGTGGGAATGAACACATACTCTGTAGGAAGACTGCTATGATCATTGTTGCATAATAATTACATGGGATAACAATTACGGTTTGTGGGTTCCTCTACTAATCTAAATGCATTTTAATAGTGGAGTACATGGTGACTTGGCACCATTGCATGTGTAAATCAGCAAATTCCTATCTTTCTCTGACCTAGCATTCCCATACATCCTTTGCCACATGCATTGGTAGTTCCCATGCATACCATGGAGAATACTAAATTTAATAACTGCCTAGTCAGTGTCTTTTTTTTTCCCAAGATATTTTTTTCTTATCAAGATCCTGAATTCTGGATTGTAAAAATGTTATATAAATTAAATGCTTTTTTTTTTTTTCTTCTGTTTTCCTGGGATAGTTTTGCTTATCAGCCCAGAAAAAGAATTATATTTGTAGTATAATTTATTAAGGTTTGGAGGATTTAAAATACGTTGTTACCATTTCTGGGAAGTAGAGAAAGCTTGTAGGGAGCAAACTAAAGCTTTCTGATAATTTGTGTAGGCTTAATACAATCAGTGAAGTAAATAAGGCACTGAGTCATAACTACATGGAATTCAGTTGTAGAGAGGCATAATGTGGAAGAATGACATATGTGAAGGTCAAATATAGAAATAAATTCAAGGAAAACTTGAGACTTTAATAGATGCATCGTATCTGATATTTTGAATTTATTTCTAACATGATTGTTTAAAAGGTTATCTTTCTATGTTTTTTTTACTTTTATTTCATTATGGGTGGATATCAACTTTAAAACCTTGATCATAGGTTTCTTTGAATTTCCAGTATTTTCCTCAATAACACATAGTATCATGTTATTTTCGCAGAACTCCATGCCTCATTTCAAGACATATTTGCCTTTTGGTCTCTGATACACTATTATGATAGTAAGAATGGCTAGGGCTTCCCTTGTAGTTTGGTTGGTAAAGAATCTGCCTGCAATGCTGGAGACTCAAGTTCAATTCCTGGGTAGGGAAGATAGATCCCCTGGAGAAGGAAATGGCAACCTACTCCAGTATTCTTGCCTGGAGAACCCCACAGACAGAGGAGCCTGGCGTGCTGCAGTCCATGGGGTTGCAAGATTCAGACACGAGTGAGCAACTAAACCACCACCAAGAATGGCTAAGCTCAATATCTATTATATATGAGGAATGTTTCAAAGTAAAAAGCATATGTTTTCTCAAAATGTTTATTTGGGGCGGGGGGCTGTTCTACAAATAAAGTCAGATGTGATCTTTTCATAGAAAATGTTCTTGAATAGAATAACCAATAACAGTTTTTGTATTTTACTTTTGAATTTACACTTATATAAAATCAAACAGAATATGTTGAGGTGGTCCTGTGTGCTTATTCAAGTTATTGAAAATGAGCACAAGGTAAATACCTCTGGTGATAGAAAGTTATTTGGAGATTAAAAAAGCGGTGCACATACTTATTGGTCACAGAGAAAGAAACTGACACATCAGCCTCATTCTATGGGCTACCAAATGCTGTTCTTATTGTTTTATATTAATTTGTCAACAGTACTTGTAATGTTTGAAATTTTTTAGTTCATTCTTTGATTGTTTTGAATTTCTAGGCATTTTTGTCCCCATTTAAAGAAGTTTTATATCTATATTAACTCATCATATATATATTAATATATGTATTATATATATGCATTTATATATACATATACATAGAAATTCATATGCTTATTTTAAATATATATCTTATATAGCATATATGTCATGTATATATGATATATATATACCATATCTATTATGCTTATCTATCTACCTTTCTCAAAAGAAGTTCACCAAGCATTTCTTTCTTTTGGTCATCCTTCCAAAGTTGATTCATGCTTCTCATGGGTAATTTTAACTCCCTATTTACTATATCTGTTACAGTGAAACAAGGCTGGTTTGTTGTTAAACCACCGTCATTCATTATCTAAAATTTATGCCAGGGCTCCATGAGAGCACAGATGAATCATTAGTTTACACTTCCTTTCCTCGGAAATTACTTAAACCTTAAATATGAGAAGAGGAGACCAACTGGAAGAAAACTATGAATCACCAAGAATAATTCATGATTCTTTCAAAAAGAAAATAATTGTTTACTTATTTTTAAGATACTTTTAATGAACTACTCTACACTGTATTAGAAATTTATACAGATGAATGAGATAAATTTACCTCAAGCAACCAAGGACTTTATATTTTAAAGAAAGATATACAAAAATAGCTAAAGAAGCAAACACATTTTTTTAAGGAGAAGGCTGACAGCAAAATAACTGATACTATGATAAAAATAGTAGGTGGGTTGTGTGTGTGTGTGTGTGTGTGTGCAACTTAAAGCCAGGAGTTCATTTTTTTATGTAGTGATTGTGGAAAATGCAAAAAGGGACATTTTTGCTAAGATTTGAAGTTGCAAAATAGTAAGCCATGCAAAGATAAGAGGAAATAGCATTGCAGGCAGTAGCAATGACAAAACCATTTGGAGGTAGGGTTTGCTTCATGTGTTTGAGGGAATTAGATTACCTTTTGAATACTCAAGCTTTTATTCTATTGTTTTGCAAATGTTTGTTTCCATCAAACCAACCAGTGAAGTTGCTCAGTCATGTCCGACTCTTTGCGACCCCATGGACTGTAACCTACCAGGCTCATCCATCCATGGAATTTTCCAGGCCAAAGTACTGGAGTGGGTTGCCATTTTCTTCTTCAGGGAATCTTCCTGACCCAGGGATTGAACCCAGGTCTCCCGCATTCACTTTACTGTCTGAGCCATCAGTGAGGTCATTATTTACTGGGTAGCAATATTATTTATGAATTTGTTACCCAAATCTGCTTCAGTTTTCCCGTTTGGGAATGAGTATTGTGTTCTAAAAGAAATTCTGATGGTTCTTCACATTCTCACTGACATCTGTGGCATGGAAGGCAATCTTAATCATGAATCCCTTTTGGATTTGAGGTTCACCTGTTTATAACTGATTTTGAATATAGATATGGGAACATTTGGGCTATTAATACAAGTGTTCTTCCTAGGGAAAAAAAATGAAATTAAATGGAAAAAAATTTTTAAACTAAAAAAATATTAAATGGGAAAAAGAATTTTACCCCATTTTCTTGGTCTTTTAATACAGAGTAACACAGAGAGATATATTAACATCTAAAACTAGGGAAGAAACATCATTTTGTGACTTTTATATCTGCTGTATACTCTTGACAAAAGAGCCTCCTTTGAAAGCCCAAAAATGAGAATTGTCATTTATTTATATCTTATTATATCCCATGAGCTGTTAAAAGTGCTTCCCCGACCCCATCTAATTTGTACACTGCCTTATAAACTAAAAGACAGTATAAGTTATTCTTACAAGCTTTTTATAGATGAAGAAAATGACATAGAGCTAGGTTAGCTAACTAGTCACAACTGAAACCTTTAATATAGTTCCTGGAATACTCTGGTATTTCAGAATGCTAACTAGGAGTCCCAGACATATATCAGTTGCAGGAGGAGAGTGGGTTCAAGGTGTTTATTATCTGTCTCCTCTGTGACATCTGTTTGAGCTGGGGGTTTCTCTCACACAAAAGTTATGCTTTTCTAAAGGCAGCCTGCTCTTCACTACTCTTTAGAACTCCACAAATTCCTCTCTTCTCTATCCTTTGGGCCTGGTTGCCACCTCACTGCGACTACCTCTAAATTCTTGTACTACCCCTCGTTTTTCTGTCATATCCCATTCAAATCTGTGTAATTCGTATCTTTGAAAAAGAAATCATTCTCAAATTATCCTGTTTTGAGCTTGCCATTGTTTCCTATTGGGATTTTAGCTGATATCAGTATTAACTACTATATTCAGCTGCCTACATAGAAAAGCTCATCTTACTTACTCTTAGTGAGTTGATGACTTGTCTAATCTAATCAGTAAGTGTTATCTGTTGGAGTGTATTTACACTAATGCATGCATATCATATTGCAAAACTTAGAAAGAACACCTCACACAAATCTTTGTCTTCTGTCTCTTACAAGATGAAATCTTCAGATTCATTGGTATGTTAGAGGTACATCAAAGGCTGACTTGATGTTAGAGATGCTGTGAGGCAGCATCCCTATAGAAGGGCATAAGGTCTGACCAGAAACAGGACTGATCTCCAAATGGCCACCCCACAGCACAGTTGACTGTCTTGTCTGGAAGAACACATAATTATTTTACTTAATATTACAAATGGAATGAATTTGATGAAAACTAATGTTCCATTTGTATATTTTACATATCTCTTTGAAAATCCTCTAGTTTAAGGAAGTTGATGAATCGATGTTCATAAGTTTTTCAATGTTTTACTCCATTTCCTATGGGGAGAATGTCCTTTTTCTTTCTTTTATTCCATTTCTTTGTAGGAGTGCTTTACTCTACAAACTAGACTCCTTACTATCTTGCTGCAGAAATAAAAACCACACATTTTATTGTTGGACAAATTGTACAGCCAAGACATTTTGTTACCTAGTAACTTATAAAGAGTCATAAGGAGAAAATAACAAGTTACAAAGGAACTGTTTTGCATTTTATCTCTTTTATTTCCTAGATCCACAGTTTAATAGATACTAATGAACAACAAATGGCCAAGCAGCAGGCAGCAAAGAAAGAGGAAACATAGGAAAGGTCCATAAAAGCATGACCAACACTGTAACTTTATTTCTTCCTTCATCCAACATTATTCAGCACCCAAGTAAAATATAGTAAAGCAGAATTAGTGAAAAAATGTTATATAACTTAGGGGCCCTCTGCATTTTTAAGGATTTAAACCACTAAGATAGAATAAATGTATGTGTACAGATAACGTAATTGCTAGGCAGTGGTTTCTTGAGGAACAAAATACAAAGTTCAGTAGAAAATGAGATGATTTACAGCCTAGGGATGGTGAGTGAAGGGACAAAGTAAAGAAAAAATAAAGAGGAAAACTGTCTCTGCTCTGAAAGAAGCCATGTCTTCTGCTCTGAAAGAAAAGATCTAATCAAAAAAAGCAGCCATTTCAAAAATACATCTTTGTGATTGTGAAAAATGTCATGTGTGGTGAGCCTGGACTGAGAATGGAAACATCAGGCCCCAAGGACAGAAAAGTAACTTTTCTGTCAATGTCTTTATCTTGTTCCAAGCTTCAAGATCATGCCTTTCCATAACCAGTGGTAGAATAGTGAACTCAGCATGGAAAAAATCATGATTCAGCAAGTAAAATTAGGCATGAATAAAGACATTAATAATGACATCAGCCTTCATATAGCAAAGCCTTTGTGTTTTTTTTTTTTTTGTAATGCAGCAAAAATACTGAAAGTGATTTGAGTTCAAAGATGATGCTTCAAAGGCACAGTGCCTCCACTGTGTTTTAAGAGCAAATGATATTTTTACAATAATTATTCCATATCTATGGAAGAGTAATTGCTTTTCATGTTAAAGAGATAAGCCCCTAAGTTTTATAATACAAAAATATTGTACATATGCTTTAATGTTTTTAAAGGATTATTACTACCCATTTGGCATTGTATGCTATAACGCAGAGTGTCATGGCACTGTGCTCGTCCGTGAAAATATGGATTGTTTCCTAACCTAGTTGGACAGAGGTAGATAAAGAATAATAATATCCTGCTTTGGGGTTCTTTTATATACATAGTCTGTGATAATTCCTTTTTTTCTTTTTTCTTCAAGTTATGTAGTCAACGTTTTAAATTAAAAGCATTTATAGGTCAGATTATCCAAGTAAACAATGAGGGGTCTTTATTTGAATAAAAAATGCTCTGCCATCTGTGAAAATCAACATTCACTGTGTGTTAATTATTGGTTAACTTATTAATCCACCTGAGTAAATATTAAGAGTTTATAATTTGCAAAATACTATAATATTTGCAGAAAGAGATATCCAGGGACATCAATATAGTTTCTAGCCTCAAACATCTTATGATTAGCAGGTAACAGACATAAATAACATTAACATCAGTTCAGTTCAGTTCAGTCGCTCAGTTGTGTCCGACTCTTTGAGACCCCATGAATCACAGCACACCAGGTGTCCCTGTCCATCACCAACTCCCGGAGTTCACCCAAACTCATGTCCATCGAGTCGGTGATGCCATCCAGCCATCTCATCTTCTGTCATCCCCTTCTCCTCCTGCCCCCAATCCCTCCCAGCAACAGGGTCTTTTCCAATGAGACAAGTATTCTCATGAGGTGGCCAAAGTACTGGAGTTTCAGCTTTTGCATCATTCCTTCCAATGAACACTCAGGACTGATCTCCTTTAGGATGGACTGGTTGGATTTCCTTGCAGTCTAAGGGACTCTCAAGAGTCTTCCCCAACGCCACAGTTCAAAAGCATCAATTCTTCGGTGCTCAGCTTTCTTCATAGTTCAACTCTCACATTCATACATGACCACTGGAAAAACATTAGCCTTGACTAGACGACCTTTGTTGGCAAAGTAATGTCTCTGCTTTTTAATATGCTGTCTAGGTTGGTCATAACTTTCCTTCCAAGGAGTAAGCATCTTTTAATTTCATGGCTGCAGTCACCATCTGCAGTGCTTTTGGAGCCCCCCAAAATAAAGTCTGACGCTGTTTCCACTGTTTCCCCATCTATTTCCCATGAAGTGATGGGGTTTTTTGTGATTTTAGTTTCCTGAATGTTGAGCTTTAAGCCAGCTTTATCACTCTCTTCTTTCACTTTCATCAAGAGGCTTTTGAGTTCCTCTTCACTTTCTGCCATAAGGGTGGTGTCATCTGCATATCTGAGGTGTTTGATATTTCTCCTGGCAATCTTGATTCCAGCTTGTACTTCTTCCAGCCCAGCATTTCTCATGATGTACTCTGCATATAAGTTAAATAAGCAGGGTGACAATATACAGCCTTGACGTACTCCTTTTCCTATTTCAAACCAATCTGTTGTTCCATGTCCAGTTCTAACTGTTGCTTCCTGACCTGCATACAAATTTCTCAAGAGGCAGATCAGGTGGTCTGGTATTCCCATCTCTTCCAGTATTTTCCACAGATTATTGTGATCCACACAGTCAAAGGCTTTGGCATAGTCAATAAAGCAGAATTAGATGTTTTTCTGGAACTCTCTTGCTTTTTCCATGATCCAGAGGATGTTGGAAATTTGATCTCTGGTTCCTCTGCCTTTCGTAAAACCAGCTTGAACATCTGAAAATTCATAGTTCAGGTATTCCTGAGGCCTGGCTTGGAGAATTTTGAGCAGTACTTTACTAGCGTGTGAAATGAGTGCAATTGTGCGGTAGTTTGAGCATTCTTTGGCATTGCCTTTCTTTGGGATTGGAATGAAAACTGACCTTTTCCAGTCCTCAGGACACTGCTGAGTTTTCCAAATTTGCTGGCATATTCAGTGCAGCACTTTCACAGCATCATCTTTCAGGATTTGAAATAGCTCAACTGGAATTCCATCACCTATACTAGCTTTGTTTGTAGTGATGCTTTCTCATGCCCACTTGACTTCACATTCCAGGATGTCTGGTTCTAGGTCAGTGATCACACCATCATGATTATCTGGCTCATGAAGATCTTTTTTGTACAGTTCTTCTGTGTATTCTTGCCACCTCTTCTTAATATCTTCTGCTTCTGTTAGGTCAATACCATTTCTGTCCTTTATCGAGCCCATCTTTGCATGAAATGTTCTCTTGGTATCTCTGATTTTCTTGAAGTGATCTCTAGTCTTTCCCATTCTGTTATTTTCTTCTATTTCTTTGCATTGATCACTGAGGAATGCTTTCTTATCTCTCCTTGCTGTTCTTTGAAACTCTGCATTCAGATGCATATATCTTTCCTTTTTTCCTTTGCTTTTTGCTTCTCTTCTTTTCACAGCTATTTGAAAGGCCTCCTCAGACAGCCGTTTTGCTTTTTTGTAGTTATTTTCCATGGGGATTGTCTTGATCCCTGTCTCCTGTACAGTGTCACGAACCTCCGAACAGCAGGAATGAAGGGATGGAGCCAAATCAACCCAGTTGTGAATGTGACTGGTGATAGAAGCAAGGTCCGATGCTGTAAAGAGCAATATTGCATAGGAACCTGGAATGTTAGGTCCATGAATCATGGAAAATTGGAAGTTGTCAAACAGGAGATGGCAAGAGTGAACATCGACATTGTAGGAATCAGTGAACTAAATAATGGAACATTAACATAGATATAAGAAATTGTGAAACAAAATATAATAAATTATAAAGTTCTCAGTAGCAGTAAAATGTAGTGTTATAGGATTGCTAGGAGTGCTGACCTTAGTTCTATACTTTTACTTTCTTCTTCACCCAAAGCTAGAAATAATTTCCTGTTCCTTCCATGTTCAGTGTGACCCCAGTATTGGTACCAGTTATAACAGTACATTTGAAGTAATTAGGCATCGTCTAATTTGTGTTGCCAGCCTTGCTATGCTGCTAACCTATGTTCATTCATTCAGTTAGTTCAACAAATATTTATTGAATGCTTGCTCTGAGCTAGAAATTATTCTAGAAGCTCTTCATATAGTAGGGGAAAAAAAATATCCTGCTCTCTTAGAGTATATGTTCTAGATGAAAGAGCAACACATTTTATACACAATTTTAAGTTGAAGCACTGTTTAAAAACTTTTAAAAATGAAACAGCTTAAAAGGGATGGAGATGATGAAGTTGGGGATATCATTTTAAAGAGAACAGCCAGAGAAATTCTTCTGGGATGATTTTGAGCAAAGACCTGAAAGGTGACAGGGGACAGGTGATGTGGATATCTGGACATGGCAGAGTGTACATATGCTGTGGTGATATCAGGAACTTGAATTTGTCCATCTTCTCAGAACCGTGTTAATACTTGATTTCCATTAATTGAAGACCTATTTTATTTTTGTGACTATCAGTAAATTTTCTGGCTTGTACCTGTAGTCACTTACATGTTCAAGCCCTGCAGCTTGTTCTTTGCAAATATATTTTGTACATTGAAGTCCTTATTTGAACTTCAATCCTATGATTGTTACCAAGCCACCTATTTCTACACCTTACAGATGCAGCCTGTCTGGCTTGGTATTGTAGTGTATAGAAACCCTGTCAGTAGGCTTGTGAAGAGTCAATGTACCTGGTGGTTACTTAAGCATAATCTCTTTACTGTCAAGTTTGTGTGTAGTATCGCTATTATCTGTTAACATAATTTGAATAAGCTCTGTCCACTGTACTAAACTGTTCAAATAGATTCTTTTCGTCTTCCATGATTGCACAGTCTTAGCTGGATCGATATCTACAACACTCTTGCCCCCTGCAATTGAACTACATTTTCCTTTTTCCCTGGTAGTTGTGTAGAAGACCCATAGAATATGAGTGAAAGTATGAGCAATTTTTAAGTCATTTCCAACTTAATGACAAGCTATTTGCCCTCGGCTAATACTTCTCCCCTTTCAATGAACTGGCATACTCCCGTGTCTTGTGACTATGGTTTCACCAAGCAGATAAGGATCTACGTGCTAGTGGGTTTCCGAGCAATGGGACAGAAGGAACCTGGCTCTCCTATAGGTGACTGCTGTATATGAGAGTCATCCTCTATCTTATTTGTGTGATCAGTTGTGTCCAGCTCTTGCGACCCCGTGGACTGTAACCTACCAGGCCCTCTGTCCATTGGGTTTCCCAGGCAGGAATATTGGAATGGGGTGCCATTTCTTTCTCCAGGGCATTTTATTTACACCTACCTTATTTAGGTTGTCTTTGTTCCAGTAGGTCAAAACTTAGTGTAACTATTGCATGTATCTCTGTACACTATATATGAGACAGTTATCCCACTGCTCCTACTCTGCTAGTGAGGATAATTTTGAGCACCCAGATACTCCACTTCTGATTTTCCCATCACAACTGTGGGCTGCTTCCTTTTGCTACTGCTGCTTCTGCTTCTCCTTTTCATTCTCCAAAAGATAAATTGAGGTATAATTTACATACCATACAATCCATCTGTTTTAAATGACAATTCGATTATTATTCATAAGTTTAAAGAGTTGTACACCCATTGCCAAAATCCAGGGTTTATAACATTGACATCACCAACAAAATCTATCATGCTCATTTGTAATCAATCAATCCCCATTCCCACAGCAGCCCCAGCCAACCACAAATCTGTTTCTATGGATTTATTGCTTCCAGACATTTGATATAAATGAAATTCAACAATATGTAGTCTATATGTCTGGTATCTTTCACTTAGAATGAGTTTGTGATGTTCATCCATGTTGTAACATTTATCAAGAATATATTACATCTAATGGTAAGCAATGTTCCATTGTAGAGAAATACCGCATTTTTTTACATTCAAAGGTTAAGAGACTGGATTATTTCCCCCTTTTGATTATTTTAAAAAATGCTGCTATGGATATTTACGTGAAGGTCATTGTGAGGACATATATATTTTGTCTTAATCTGCTTGGGCTGCTATAACAAAATACCACAGACTAGATTGCCTTAAACAATATGTTTTTTTTTTCATAATTCTTGTGAAAGATAAGAACAAAGACATCCAGAGGTTTGGTGTCTGATGAGAACTCTCTCGGGTTGCTGCCTTCTTCCTGTGTGCTCTCATGTCCTATTCTTTGTATGTGCAGGAAAGAGGGTAAAAAAGCAGTCATTGGTGTCTCTTCCTTTAAGGACACTAATCCTTTCAGACCAGGTGCAAACCTGGTGGCCTCATTTACCCTTAATTACATTCTTAGAGTCCCCATCTCAAAACATAGCCACAATGAGGGTTGTGGGCTATAACACTCAAATTTTGAAGGGATAGAAACATTCAGTTCATAACATTTTTCTTGGGAAGATATCTTAAAAGGGGACAGCTCAGTCATGTGGTAAATTAAAGTGTAACTTCTTAAGTAATTTCACAACTGTTTCCAGAGTATGTACATTCCCCCTAGCAGTGTTTGAGGATTCTAGTTTCTTCATATCCTTGTCAATTTTGTGAAACATAAACTGGTATCTAATTAAGATTTTAATTTGTATTTATCTGATGATTAAGGATACTGAGTATCTTTTTCTGTGCTTGCTGGCCATCTGTATATTTTTTGATAGCTTTTCACATTTTATATGTGTTTAATTAGATTTTATGACTGATTTAACTTTAAATATTCTTTATGTATACTTTATGAAAGTTCTTTATCAGATATATGGTTTGCAGATACTTTCACCCAGTCTTTCCCCGCCCCCCATCTTAATGATACTTTTTGAAGTGCAAATTTTAATTTATTGAAATTCAGTTTATCAGTTTTTTCTTTTAAGTATCTTTCTTTTGCATTACATCTAAGAACTCTCTGAATAATTCAAGGTCACTGTGATTTTTCCTGTTCTCTTCTTAAAATTTATATATTTAGTTCCTTATATTTAGATTCTAGAAGCTGTTTCATGTTTGTATTTCAGTGTGGTGTGAGACAGTATTTTGGCATGTGAATATACAGTTTGCCTACTCTGTTTCAAAGGAAGATTATCCTTTCCCTCACTAAATATATTTGGCCCCTTTGTTGCCAATCAGTTGACCATAAACAGATGTGTTTATTTCTGAACTTTTAATCCTGTTCGTTAGATCTGTGTGCCTGTCATTATGCCAGTAACATATTGGAGATTTACAATAAGTTTTAAAATCAAATACATTCTTTTTCTTTAAACTTATATATGACTATTGCATTCTTCTCATTTTATATAAATAATAGGATCAGCTTTTAGTTTCTTCAAAATGGCTTTCTGGGAAATTGACAAGGGTTGTGTTGAATGCATAAGTCAGTTTGTAAAGATTGCCATCTTAAGAATATTGAGCCTTCTATTTCATGAACATAGAATGTAGCTCCATTTTTTAGAATTCTATAGTTTTAATATAATAATAATATTTTTAATATTATTTTTTGCTTTTTACTATGCAAGTTTTGGGCTTCCCTTATTCTTTTAATTTATTCCTTGGGATATTATTCATTTTTATAATACTGTGAATGGAATTATTTCCTGAATTTTATTTTCATTTTGTTTACATACACACACACACATACACACAGATACACACACATACACACACACACACGTATATTGCTATGGGCTTCCCCAATGGCTCAGCAGTAAAGAATCTGCCTTCAATGCAGGAGATGCAATTTTGATCTCTGGGTAGGGAAGATCCCTTGGAGAAGGAAATGGAAACCCACTCCAGTATTCTTGTTTAAGAAATCCCATTGTCAGAGGAGCCGGGGGGCTACAGTCCATGAGGTTGCAAGAGTTGGACATGACTTAGCCACTAAACAGCAAGCAATACATTGATATACTGATCTGGTCACCTGTGGCCTTGATGAATTCAATAGTTCTAGAATTTTTTTGTGTATCCCTTAGGATTTTCTGAAAACAAGATCATGTTACACAAATGAGGAAATTTAATCATCCCTTTCTAATCTGGATTGCTTTTAAAATTTTATTTATTTTTTCTCCCAATTACACTGTTAGAAACTCTAGTATATAATTTTGAGGGAAGAAGACCTTTCCTGTTTCTAGTCTTAGTTGGAAAACATTTTGTCATTCACATTTGAGTATGAGTTAACTGTTTATTTTCCATAGAGGCCTTTTATCATGTTAAGGAAATGGATAGGATTTATCAGAGTTAATCAAAGATCTCCTTGTTAAATTTCTGGCTAGTTGTCTGGTTTGGACTCTGCTTGATCAAATTTGTATTGTTAATTTGTAAGGTATTGACTTTCCTTCACTGATACATAGATTATTATCATATTCTATGACTCTGAATGATTTTTCCCCACAAACCACTCTGAATCAAATCCTAAACCCTGTGGCATAGAAAGAAGCTCTTGATTTTCATGTCTTTCTCTACTTGCTGGAACTGCCTTTCTAAAGGGCCTGAGGAGTGGGGTTGAAGATAAGGCTAAAATGCCATGGACTTACTCTTCTTAGATAATGTTCAGTAGGTTTGTTTGTTTTTTGAATAAGTGATTTTCAGTTTATTGTATGCTTTTGGTTAAATTTAAGAACCCTGAAAAAGATTTGGTCAGTTTTGCCCAGTTTTATAATTGGTTTGTGGGGGGAGATTTGCTGAGCTTCACACTCATCATTTACGGAGTTCCACATACCCCTTTTTATAGATAGAGAATATAGATAAGAATATAAAGATTTTATAGAAGTGTTACTATCATTGTAGCTAAACTATGAATGGTAATAAATATATGAAATTCATTTATTAGGGTAGTTCAGAAGGAGAAAATAGTATCAGAAAAGTGGACTCTGGGTAGAAACAACCAATAGTTTAGTTTGTCTGGAACTTTATCTATTTTAACGACCAGGTGAAGTTGACATGGTAAATGAAAATGAGCTAGTAATAGGTTTTGAATATCAAACTGAATTTAATATTTAGGAAGTAGCAAAGAATGAGAAGTTTTGAATGGTGGAATGATTATATATACTTTAGCCAGGCTGTGTGACTTGTAGAATCTTAATTCCCCAACTAGGGTTTGAAACTGTGGCCCCTGCAGTTGAAGCACAGAGTCCTAACCACTGGACCACCAGGGAATTCCCAGGAATGAATATATATAAATATATATATATATATATATATATATGTATATCTACATTAGGAAAAAGAAAACAGCACCCCCAATATATAAATGATGAACCAGAGGTCAAGAAACTGAAATCAGGGAAATAGTTGGAAATCTGTTTAAATTGTCCATATGATAGGCAATATGTTCTCAGACTAGGATAGCTATAATGGGAAGGGGGAAAAGTGAGCTGCAATGAAACTATGCTGCCAGAAGACTATGGTACCTTATTATAACTCTGGGGCCACTAAAAGGAAAAAATCAAAGAAGATTCCTAGCTTTTGGCCTTTAGAACTAGACAAATAGAAAATTAATAGAAATAAGGAGCATAGAAGGAAAGACATATAGGGTAAGTGTAAATAGTAGCTAGCACTTACCGAATCCTTTTTATGTTAAGACATAGTTGTATGAATTTTACATAAATTAGTTACTCCTCACACAGGCCTTTGCATATATTAGGAGAATAAGGTGGTGAAGTCAGTCAACTTAACCAAAATTAAATAGCTAATAAGTGTCAGAGCTGGAATTTTATCCCTTGTCTGAGTATAGGTATCAGAATATGACTGGAAAGTACAAGCAGGGCTCTATAAAAAAAGGATGAAATAATGGTTTTATATCACATTGTTTGGAGGTGAAAGGTAAAGCCAGTATGTGATGGAATTACAAAAGAGGAATAGAGCAGGAGAGAAACCCATTGACATATCGTTGCAAATACTTATATTTTGTGAGAAAAAAAAATAAAGAAAAAGTTTGAAAGAGAAACCAGTATTTGTGAGAAAAGGTAATAAAGAAAAAGTTTGAAAGAGAAACCAGTAGAGATCATTATTCCTGAGGAGAAAATCCTTCTTTGAGAGGTGGTTATCTTAACTGTTACTGAATGTGATTTGGATACGGTCTGTGAAAGAAAGTAAAGTTGTTCAGTCGTGTCTGACTCTTTGTGACCCCTTGGAGTATAACCTACGAGGTTTCTCCATCCATGGAATTTTCCAGCCAAGAGTACTGGAGTGGGTTGCCATTTCCTTCTCCAGGGGACCTTCTCAACCCAGGGATCATACTTGGGTCTCCCGCATTGCAAGCAGATGCTTTTACCCTCTGAGCCCATGGAGTCCAGAGATGAAGGAACCTACTGATTTAATTATGGAGAGACGTTTCTGTATAGTTACTGTGGTGTTAATGAAAGACTAGTACAAGCAGTAAGCTGTGAGTGGTTGTAAAAGACAGAACAATACCAGTAGAGTCTCTTCAAAGTTTGCTGGTTAAGTTATATGTACATGAATAGCTGGAGTTTAGTGAAACATCAAACATGAATACATGGGGGAGTTTTTGGGTTGAGTAGGAAAAAATATCAAAGGGGCAGTATTATATTTACTATATTTGTCTAGGTCTTGTCTAGTTCTAAAGACCATTTATAAAAGCAGTTTGGTTTAGAAATATGTTAAAAATAGTTGATAAATATTGAACTGTGGCTTAAAATCATATTCATTTGATTGATACAGAGAAGGAAAGTTGAGGAAATTCATGGGAAGTGGTTATAATCATCTCAGTAATAAGACAATGGAACTTTGGGGAAGGACAGTGAAGTGGAAAAGGTTTGGAAATGCTATTGGGGAACATCTATTAGGGATGACTGAAAATACTTCTGAGTCATAGTAAGAATCAAACCAAGATTTCATAGCAAGGATTTGTAAGAGATAACATAAGAACACCTTCTATAATAGTCTCCAGCAACATTCAGAATCTGTTAACATAATGAAGGTCACCATCTTAAGTATGATAAGTACTTATTTATTTATATTTAGAGTTAGGTATTATCTTCAGAAATTCCTTAAAGTTATAAGAAATCTGGAGTGAATGAGCCGTTAGAAAGGGAAAATAATTTCTTTTGGAATGGATGCAGTTTCCACATTTTTGTTTCTGTTAAGTCCACATGTGAATATTTGAGGAGATACGAATTTTCTGTAAAAGAGACTGGTAAGAATGGAAGAAAAGTAACCAGTTTAAAATTTTGCCATAATTCTGTTTTTCCCTAGGGATTTTCCAGAGTTTATTTGTTCAGCGTGAACACCAATCTCTTTTAAAAGAGAGGATTTCCTGAGGATGTTTGAGAGGTTTCATTTATTCTATGGTAATTTACAGAATACATTATTTAGCTCTTGGTTCTAGGACAATCATTTTCATCATCCAAGTGGTATAGGGGAAAGTGAGTACAATCTGGAGTCGAAAGCATTAGTTTTGTTCCTGACTCTGACTCTTAAGCAATTTCTTTGAGTAAATTTTCCTGAATTGTAAAATGGAGATACAAAAATACCTAAACCATTTCACAGGTATATTATGAGAATCTAGTAGGTGATGAATTGAAAAGTCTGTATTATCTATTAAGTGATCTCATTTATTTTTAAATCCCACAATTATCAGCAACATGCAGACCTATGATAGCCTGCATCTGAAGTTTCTGTTTCCTCCAAAAATACTTTGTTAGTTTGAAAATATGAAGTTTAGCACCATTAGGAAGCTTTTGAAGATGAAAAATTCATTGTCTGAGTTAATATTTAAATAAGCTCTAAAGCTATCTATGAGAAGCTAGTGTAATTCTGAAGATTTTAGGCTGATTGTTTAAAAAGAGTTACTTTATAAAAACTTCAATTTTGTAAATATGCATTAGTTTATATACAGTGAAGCGATATGTTTAACTTGTGTTAAGTAAAATACCTTATTTTCTTTGTATGATTGCAATGTGCTATAATAGCATCTGAATAAAATTATATATATGAGACTCCTCCATCTTATATGAAGCATAGCTATATTATTTTCTTAGTTATTAAATTAAGAAAACTATAGGTAAACATGGAGCTAAATCCTGAAAAGAGAAAGATCTCCATCTATGATCATCCGTCCCCTGAGGAGATTTTATTTCAGCAGAATAAGATATGTGCATTTTAGTAGTCAGCGATGGTAGTGGCATGTGTTCATACCAAAATAGTTTGAAGAAGAACTTGATTCTGTTCATGTAAGAAATATTTTTTTTTTCCTTCTGCTATGATTATCTTGGAGTAATTACCATAGTAAATGCTGTGGCACCACTAACACCCACATAGTCATATTCCTTCTGTTTATGTGAAAGGCAGCACCATTGACTTAGAACTCAGTTTTTTCCATGAGTGCATTATTCAAAAATACCTTATCCATGAACACAACTGAAATTTTATATTGTAAATTTTAAGCTTATAATTTTTGCCAGTAGTTTCAAAATAAACTATTTAAAAGAATAAGGGAGAATAAATATTTAATAAAGAAAGATTGGCTCAGAATTATATAACCTAATGTTTACAATATTTTGATTCATATTTGTATTATATTTTATTTGTTTAGACCTAAAGTCCCCACAAAATTTCACTATAGTTGGAATTTCACCATCTTATTAAAAAAGAAAATCATATGTTAT
Source organism: Bos taurus (assembly GCF_002263795.3). Lineage (NCBI taxonomy): Eukaryota > Metazoa > Chordata > Mammalia > Artiodactyla > Bovidae > Bos > Bos taurus. The sequence goes on along the minus strand of NC_037333.1, from coordinate 32,017,915 downwards.
AGCATAAATTTCTGGCAAGCATTTGGAAAGCAAGTTATTTTTGAGCCATATACATCTATGACAAAATCCTAGATTTAGTACATTTACTTAAAACTAACAATATGACTCCATATATTAAAATTTCTCATATTCTACAAAGACACAGGCTCAGTTCCAGTACTTAAGATTAGTCAGAAACAGTTAGATCAAATCCTGGATGTCACATTCTTTACTAGCCATGAACTTGTGAATGTTACCTCTCTGTATAAGCCTCAATATCCCCATCTGTAAGATTAATATAGTAACAATAGACATGACCATTTTAAGTATAGTATTTAAGAGGAAGGTTTTTATAAAAATTAGACAAAATCATAAAAGCAAGTGGCATATAATAGATACTCAAACAATAGCTATGAAAGACCGTAATTCATCATCATCATTTTGACTTGAAGTACTGAAAATAAATGAATCCATGCAGAAATGACCATAAAGCAATAATAGTTAAGTTTTCTATCTCATAGTTAACAAGGCAATATTTTAGAGCCTTAATGTTTCTCATAAAGAGAAGCTTACCCTCTATAAAGAAACAGATTTGTATTCATCATATTTCTGACTTGAACTACAGAAAATAAATGAACCCCTGCACAAATGGCCATAAAGTAATAGTAGATTATCAGTTTTTTTCCTCTGGTAGTAAACAGAGCAATGTTTCAGAGCTTTACAGTTTCTCCTAAAGAGAGGGTTACTCTTATAAAGAAGCAAATTAACATTCACCTGACTGTGTGAAGTTTTTCAAGGCATAGTGATACCTAGATTTCTTTTAAAATGACTTTAATATCCAGAGATGGGGTTGATCTACAACCTCTTCTCTCAATGCACATATGTACACACATGGAACACATATCCAGTAAAGCTACTTAATAATTTTTCTATGTGAAGCAGCATTGACTGTGATATTCTGAAATTCCAAATGTGTTTTAGATAAATTTTCTTTTTTCCTTAAAATTCTATATGGTAGCAGCAACATCAGCAAATCAGCAGAATCACCACATTAACTAACATTAAGTAAATAAAGTATTATTTTATACCAGGTCTTACTATATACCAGGTCTTACTATATACCAGGTCTTATTTGAAATTCTTCATATACGTATTAAGTTAATCCTGGTAGTCTTATGAAGTAGGAGTATAATTATTCAAATTTAACACAAGAAACTTAATGCACACAGAAGTACAATAAAATAGCAAAATCTACAGAGTATTAAGAGTAAAATAGGATTTGAGGTCAGGCAATCTTGACTGCAGAGTTCCAGTCATAACAACATGCTACAAACGACCTTCCTTGACTTCAACCAAGTATTTCTTACTGAAAAATTCATATTGAATTTCTCTCCAAAATATTTTAAGGACTTATTTTAGAGGTATAAATAAGCTGTTGAAAGTAGTGAGACAATAGGTCGTTTAAACTTTCACTTCAACTTCTCTTAGTAAATGTGTTTCCCTTAGTAAACATGAGTGTTTTGAAATGTGATCATTGTGACTCATTTCTGTATTTTCAACATAAGAAAAAAGATGAAAATATCTCAATACTCAAGGGAATGAAAAGACATAACCCAGACTGGGAGAAAATATTTGCAAAGGAGGTATCTGATAAAACACTCAGTTCATTTCAGTTCAATTGCTCAATCGTGTCCAACTCTTTGCAACCCCATGGACTGCAGCACACCAGGCCTCCCAGTCCATTACCAACTCCTGGAGCTTACTCAAACTCATGTCCATTGAGTTGGTGATGCCATCCAACCATCTCATCTGCTGCTGTCCGTTTCTCCTCATACCTTCAATCTTTCCCAGCATCAGGGTCTTTTCCAATGAGTCAGTTCTTCCCATCAGGTGGCCAAAGTATTGGAGTTTCAGCTTCAACATCAGTCCTTCCAAAGAACTGATCTCGTTTAGGATGGACTGGTTGGATCTCCTTGCAGTCCAAGGGACTCTCAAGAGTTTCCTCCAACACCACAGTTCAAAAGGATCAATTCTTTGGCACTCAGCTTTCTTTGTAGTGCAACTCTCGCATCCATACATGACTAGTGGAAAAACCATAGGCTTGACTAGATGGACCTTTGTTGGCAAAGTAATGTCTCTGCTTTTTAATATGCTATCTAGGGTTGGTCAACAGAGAAGGTGATGGCACCCCACTCCAGTACTCTTACCTGGAAAATCCCATGGATGGAGGAGCCTGGTAGGCTGCAGTCCATGGGGTCATGAAGAGTCGGACATGACTGAGCACTTCACTTTGACTTTTCACTTTCATGCATTGGAGAAGGAAATGGCAACCCACTCCAGTGTTCTTGCCTGGAGAATCCCAGGGAAGGGGGAGCCTGGTGGGTTGCCATCTCTTGGGTCGCACAGAGTTGGACACAACTGAAGCGACTTAGCAGCAGCAGCAGCCAGCAGGGTTGGTCATAACTTTTCTTCTAAGGAGCAAGCATCTATTAATTTCATGGCTGCAGTCACAATCTGCAGTGATTTTGCACCCCAATAAAATAAAGTCTGCCACTGTTTCCCCATCTATTTGTCATGAAGTGATGGGCCCAGGTGCCATGATCTTTGTTTTCTGAATATTGAGCTTTTAGCCAACTTTTTCACTCTCCTCTTTCAGTTTCATCAAGAGGTTCTTTAGATCGTCTTCACTTTCTGCCATAGGGTGGTGTTATCTGCATGTCTGAGGTTATTGATATTTCTCCCGGCAATCTTGATTCCAGCTTGTACTTTGCCCAGTGTTTCTCATGATGTGCTCTGCATATAAGTTAAATAAGCAGGGTGACCATATATAGCCTTGACATACTCCTTTTCCTATTTCAAACCAGAATCCAAAATTAAGGAACTCGGCAATGAGAAAAAGACCACATTAACAAATGGAATCTAATTGAAGGCTTTAACTGACATCTCTCCAAACAAGATATACAATGAAAAATAAGTGTATGAAAATGATGTTCCCCATCCTGTGCCATAAAGGAAATACAACTTAAAACCACAATGAGTTACCATTACAGGCCTACCAGAACGGTCCAAATCTGGAATACTGAAACATGACATGCTAGGGAGGATGTGGAGCCTCATTACTGGTAGGAATGCAAAATGGTAAAGCCACTTAGGGAGATAAGTGGTGCAGTTTTTTTTTTAAATAAAACTAGACATACTTTTATCATAGGATCCAAAAATCATGCTCTTTGTTATCTACCCAAAGAAGTTGGAACTTTTTTTACCCATTAATCTTTCAATTAAATGGTTAAATTTAAATTCATGATACAAGACAGCAAAAGAGACACTGATGTATAGACCAGTCTTTTGGACTCTGTGGGAGAGGGAGAGGGTGGGATGATTTGGGAGAATGGCATTTAAACATGTATAATATCGTATATGAAATGAGTCGCCAGTCCAGGTTCGATGCATGATACTGGATGCTTGGGGCTGGTGCACTGGGACGACCCAGAGGGATGGTATGGGGAGGGAGGAGGGAAGAGGGTTCAGGATGGGGAACACGTGTATACCTGTGGCAGATGCATGTTGATATATGGCAAAACCAATACAATATTGTAAAGTTAAAAAATAAAATATATAGAAATCAGTTCAGTTCAGTCACTCGGTTGTGTCCGACTCTTTGTGACCCCATGGACTGCAGCACGCCAGGCTTCCCTGTCCATCACCAACTCCTGGAGCTTGCTCAAACTTTTGTCCATTGAGTCAGGGATGCCATCCAACCATCTCATCCTCTGTTGTCCCCTTCTCCTCCCACCTTCTATCTTTCCCAGCATCAGAGTCTTTTCCAATGAGTCAGTTCTTTGCATCAGGTGTCCAAAGTATTGGAGCTTCAGCTTCAGCATCAGTCCATCCAATGAATATTCAAGACTTATTTCCTTTAGGATTGACTGGTTTGATCGTGCAGGGCAAGGGATTCAAGAGTCTTCTCCAACACCATAGTTCGAAAGCATCAACTCTTTGGTGCTCAGCTTCTTTATGGTTCATCTCACATCCATACATGACTACTGGAAAAGTCATAGCTTTGACTAGACAGACCTTTGTCCGCAAAGTAACATCTCTGCTTTTTAATATGCTGTCTAGGTTGTTCATAGCTTTTCTTTCAAGGAGCAAGAGTCTTTGAATTTCATGGCTGCTGTTATCATCTACATTGATTTTGGAGCCCAAGATAATAAAGTCTGTCACTGTTTCCATTGTTTCCCCATCTATTTTCCATGAAATGATGGGACTGATGCCATGATATTCCTTTTTTGAATGTTGAGTTTTAAGCTGGGTTTTTCACTCTCCTCTTTCACTTTTATGAAGAGGCTCTTTTGTTCCTCTTCACTTTCTGCTTTCAAGATGGTGTCATCTGCGTATCTGAGGTTATTGACATTTCTCCCTGCAGTCTTGATTCCAGCTTCTGCTTCATCCAGTCTGGCATTTCGCCTGATGTACTCTGCATATAAGTTAAATGAAAAGGTGACAATATACAGCCTTGACATACTCCTTTCTCAATTTGGAACCGTTGTCTAATCAACTAGTGCTAATGCAAAATCTTTGACTGGAGGGTCCTTAGAGATTATCTAGTTTAAATCATGAATTTTCACACTTGAAGAAAATTAAGTCTAGAAAATAAGTGTATTGAAACCATGTAGGTAACTAGAAGCCTATCTAGAGACTAGAATGGGGATCTTATGACTGTTATTGCCCCCAGTGAGAAGATGTTTAAGTTAGAATGAAGAAATAGTGTTTCATGTCATACCAAGGGATAATAACACAATAAAGCTTGAGTTTAAAAAAATCCAGTTTATCACTTACTAACTTTATGAACTTCACAGAGTTTTTTGTCCCATAATTTCTTATCTGTGAAATGGAAATAAAAATATTACTCTACTCAAAGTTCTGTTGTCAGGATTAAGTGGGGTAGCAAATGTAAAGCATTTATAATAATGCTTGGCACAAAACAGTTTTCTTTCCCAATGTAATTTATATTTATTAGAGAAACTTTTGTGAAATACAAAATAATCAGGAATGAAATGCATTGTGTTAATCTTAGTACTTAAAACTATTAGTAGTTTAATACTTGAAGACTTTTTCACTTTAATCTTTCATTTTATATATTTTATTTTTCAGTTATGTTTTTCAAAATCTACTTTGCGTAGTTATGTTTATAAATCTGATTTTTTACAGCATTGAAGTCTAAACATCTTAGATTTAATTTTCTTAAAAACACCTAAAAATACTGCATAAGATTAAAAGCAAACAAGCAAAAACCTATCACTTTAATGCATAGTTGAGTTTTCAAGGAAATAAAAAATTCAGTTGAGTCAGGGAACGAAGTCATATAACAAATGATGATAGTTCATTAGTTCGCAAGATTTCACTGGCCTCTGGGGGCATCTTTTATCAGATCCTGACTGCCCCAGGGAATTTGCTTTTGGTGGTTTTAGTACGCGTGTGGGAAAGTTTGGGCTCATGCAGGTTTCACAGTCTGTTCTCAGTTTGTATTAAGTTTGAAAACACAAAGGATACAGTCAAGAATGAATTTTAAAGTTATACAAATAAAAGTGAACTAAAAAGAAAATCTTCCTCAGCTTTGACTAGGAAAAGGGTGCAAAACTATCAGAATTCATGGTCATGAAAAGACTATCATGTGGAATTCATGAAAATTCATGCTATTCGCATGATACAGAGAAATATTAAACTTAAAATGGACTGAGGGTTAGTAATGTTTCCAAATATTCTACAGAAACAAATGTAAAATCTTTGTGGAATTTTACATTTTCAACCCAGGCTTTTAATGATTCTCATGGAGAAGATAGAAAGCAGTAAAAGTACAATCACATAACACAATTACAAAATACTTACAGAAATGAGGGATCATGGGCAAGACACAGTAGATGTAAATAAGGTTCTAAGTATTTTGCCATAAGTGTCTTTGCCATAGACATATCTTTACGACAAAAATTTCACTTGAAAATATTTTTTATTATATAACTATTTTGTGTTAAGGCAATTTTACTATAAAAGATAAAATAATGAATTGACAATTTAGTTTGGCATATATGATATAAAAATTATGAAAATCATGATAGATGAGTGTGATCTGTCCAAAGAGTTGGTTTCTTACTTTGAAATACATTATGCTGGAGAAGATGGAGGTTGAGGACCTTAAAGGCACAGAATTGAACCCACCATTTTCCACAGAACTTTGGAATATCTCTTAGTGGACATGTGACCATATGCCAAGAATGAAAGAATAATAAAAAAACTCAGTTACAAATATGCATCTTAGTATTTAGGAACTGATATCTCTTTTAATGAAGGAAGATTTTAGTGAAAAAGAAAAATTGCAATGCCAAAGAAGTGAATCAACAAGGAAACAGAGCGTATAAAATACTAAGAATGAAAAACTTTGAAGGCAAGTGGTTTGGTACAACCCACAAAATAAAATTAGTAATTTACACAGTATTGCCATGAATCTAAACACATTTTAAAGGTATTCAAATATTTTGTATTTCTCAATAAAGTCATTTTAAATTTCTTATTAATTTCTCACATTTCATTATGGCCTTTTTCACATTGCTTTTTCATTTTTTATTATTTTATTTTTGCGACCAAATTGCGTTAAGGCAAGTTAGTTATTCAGCAAAAGTGTTTGTGGCAAAAATGCTTGAGACAGTGATTATGACAAAGATGCTTATGATAAAGATACCAGACTCAAAAAATTACAAAGCGAAATACAAAATAAATATAATGACTATGTTTAAATAGATAAGAAAGAAAAGTAATTGGTAAAAGCATAAGACCCTCAAAGATGACCAATGAAATTCAGAAAAAAGCAGAAAACACTAAACAAAGAGAACATCTAGAACATGAGATGTAATGATTGAGATTAAATCTCATTAGAAAGTTAGTAGAAACAGCACAGCTCAAAAACTAGAGTGTAGGTCAGAAGAAGTTCTGCAGAATCAGTTATAGAGTGGCAACCATACTTAAAACATGAGTGAATTTAAGAGACTTGAGCGTTATCAAGGACCTAAAAGGATATATTGGCATAGAATGGAAGATAAAGCAGTATTTTAAGTGTTAATGATGTTGTGTGACAGCAAGGAGATCCAGCCAGTCCATTCTAAAGGACATCAGCCCTGGGTGTTCTTTGGAAGGAATGACGCTGAAGCTGAAACTCCAGTACTTTGGCCACCTAATGTGAAGAGTTGACTCATTGGAAAAGACTCTGATGCTGGCAGGGATTGGGGGCAGGAGAAAAGGGGACGACAGAGGATGAGATGGCTGGATGGCATCACTGACTCGATGGACGTGAGTTTGAGTGAACTCCGGGAGTTGGTGATGGACAGGGAGGCCTGGCGTGCTGCGATTCATGGGGTCGCAAAGAGTCCGACATGACTGAGCGACCTAACTGAACTGAACTGATGTTGGCATCTGGTAATAGCATGAATGAAGAATGTTGAGTGTATACTTTTGTAGTAAACTTTAACTCACATTTTTCTGCTTTTAACTTAAAATCCCTGTTTTCACCAGTTTGTTCCTAGTATCCACAATGTGCTGATAAATGTTTAAAAATTGGTTCTCTAAACAAACAGAAAAAAAAAAAATGAAGAGGTGTGTGCCTATATACATAATGAATGTGTTTATTATACATTTTACTAATATAAAAGATGTGTAGCATACAATTTACAAATCATCATAAAATATTATTTTAGAGTACATTCCATAGGCCCAATTAAATCTCACAAAATGTTTTCACTGATTTTTACCAAATTATTGTAACCATAATCAACCTCTGGTTACGATTCGACCTTAATTTCAGAAATGGTGTTGCATCCCAGTATACCAACACTTTATACAATTAAATTATTCTAATTTAATCTGATATGTGATCTGTTGTTAAAATATGTCTTACAGTTGTAAAAATTGTATTTATTTAATGAAACATCTTTTCAACCTGAGCAGTAGATACAACACACTTGCAGGTTTAATCTGCATTATTTGTGGTTTCTCCTTTACTTTTTAAACTGAGACAAACAACAAAACCGTTAATAAAGCTCTGATTTATAGAGTTTGCTACTTTTCATCAATGTGTAAATATACCCATAAGCTAGTTTCAAGCTATCATATGATGTCACTGAACCGTTAGTTAGAAAGAAGTGTGCAGTACCACGCTATTATATTCATATAGAGCATCTAGTGTTTCTACTATATAAGTACAGAAAAATAATGTCAAGAACATAACGAATAGTAAAATAATATGATAGTTTTGAGTTTATTATCATTGTCTTCAGTATAATTTAATTAAATGTTTATATAACTTAATGTTTAATATTTGCTGAGTTTAACAATTTCTTATCAAATCTGAAAGTGCACCAAAAGGCCCTGACTAGGCAGTAGGAGCAGAAGCTCCTGTCTCCAGGGAGAATTCTTCTGTGAAGTATGGGAGAGTAAGGAGGATGATATTTGAGCAGGACTAACAAGGAGGACTGGAATTTCCTCCACCCGTGTGTTCACTAACTGTCAGAAGATATATCTGTTTCCATATACACCCTTCATCCATAACTCCTCTGGGACTCCTCATAACTTCCCAGGAATTTTCTGAGGACAAATTGGATCTCTTACTTCTCCTTTCTTTGCAGGCATTTCAGTAGACTGAGTCTACTTTAAGTCACTTATTACTACTCTTGTCTTCCCAAGTCACTTTTAACCTTGTTTTATTTTTTAAATCCTCTTTCATACTTACTTTGTTACAATTTTCTTTATTCTTACACTGTTAATTGTGGGGCAGGAGGTGGTTATTGAAGAAGTAAGTGCAATAAACTTCTAGTGTCAGTCCTTTTGCAGTTAGTCATAAATATCAGTTGGGATTTCTTAAATGTTTATAATAATCCTAGGGCTTACCAGACATAATTAGTACTAAGTTACACAAAACATGGAATAGCGCAAATCCACCAGTAGCTTTGTAGATGTTGCTCTGTGTGAAATCAAACAGGAAAAAAAAAAATAGCAGGTACTTTATCAACCCATTGAATTTGTTTTTTCTTAGGTATGCTAAAAAAGGGAAATCCTATATTTTTGGATATGCAGCATTTATAAGCTTCAGAGTCTGAGGATCTTGATGAGGTCTAATCTCGTTGGATTTTAATAAGTGTCATGTGGTGTCAGATGCTCCATCTTATGATGTATATATACCACAGAGGATGATTTCAAACCTTCTCAGTACATCTTCCTGTATATTGCTGTAACTCATCCCCATTGAACTACTTCAAAATGTTTCACGTGTACCACCCCTGGGTATTCAATTAAGTACTGGGTTTTACAGAAGGGTGTTGGAAGTGAAGAGAAAAGAGGTGGAAAATGGAATTGAATATAACAGGCCACTTGCTGTCAGGCACAATTTCTTTTCCTCAAATAGCCAGAAAACCTGTTAGAGGTTTATAACTCTAATATTCTTTATGTATAAATAAGCTGGTGAATAGAAAGGAACATAAGCTTAGTACTCTGTATTTGGGGAAATGTGTTCTATCTAGATGTATAAAAATTAAGTTTCATTTTTAAAAATTTAGCAACTGAGTATTAGATCACTAAGGGCTTCCCTAGTAGCTCAAATGGTAAAGAATCTGCCTGGAATACAGGAGACCCGGTTTCAATCACTGGGTGAGGAATGTCCCCTGGAGAAGGGAATAGCTACGTACTCTAGTATTCTTGCCTAAGAAATATCAACAACCTCAGATATGCAGATGATACTAGTCTAATGGAAGAAAGTGAAGAGGAACTAAAGTGCCTCCTGATGAGGGTGAAAAGGGAGAGTAAAAAACTGGCTTAAAACTTGGTATTCAAAAAAACTGAGGTCATGGCATCCAGTCCAGTCACTTCATGGCAAATAGATGAGGAAAAAGTGGAAACAGTGACAGATTTTTTTTTTTTTTCTTGGGTTCCAAAATCACTGCAGATGGTGATTTCAGCCATGAAATTAAAAGATGCTTGCTTCTTGGAAGAAAAGCTCTGACAAACTTACACAGCATATTAAAAAGCAGAGACATCACTTTGCCAACAAAAGTCTGTCTAGTCAAAGCTGTGGTTTTTCCAGTAGTCCTGTACAGATGTGAGATTTGGAGAAGGCTGAACACTGAAGAATTGATGCTTTTGAATTGTGGTGCTGGAGAAGACTGTTGAGAGTTCCTTGGACTGCAAGGAGAACAAATCAGTTAATCCAAAAGGAAATCAACCCTGAATATTCATTGGAAGAACAATGCTGAAGCTGAAGTTCTAATACTTGGCCACCTGATGCAAAGAGTTGACTCATTGGAAAAGACCCTGATGCTGCGAAAGATGGAGGGCAGAAGGAGAAGAGGCAACAGAGGATGAGATGGTTAGATGGCATCACTGACTCAATGGACATGAGTTTGAGCAAACTCCAGGAGATAGTAAAGGACAAAGGAAGCCTGGTGTGCTGCAGCCCATGACGTCACAAAGAATTGGACATGACTTAGCAACTGAACAACAAGATCACTAAAATACTGAATACATATTTTAAAAATTCATTTTCTGCATTTCTTCATTAGTTGGAAGAACATTTGAGGATAAATAAGATCATGGCATCTGGTCCCATTGCCTCATGGGAAATAGATGGGGAAACAGGGGAAATAGTGTCAGACTTTATTTTTTGGGGCTCCAAAATCACTGCAGATGGTGACTGCAGCCATGAAATTAAAAGACGCTTACTCCTTGGAAGGAAAGTTAAGACCAACCGAGATAGCATATTCAAAAGCAGAGACATTACTTTGCCAACAAAGGTCCGTCTAGTCAAGGCTATGGTTTTTCCAGTGGTCATGTATGGATGTGAGAGTTGGACTGTGAAGAAAGCTGAGCACCAAAGTATTGATGCTTTTGAACTGTGGTGTTGGAGAAGACTCTTGAGAGTCCCTTGGACTGCAAGGAGATCCAACCAGTCCATTCTAAAGTAGATCATCCCTGGGTGTTCTTTGGAAGGAATGATGCTAAAACTGAAACTCCAGTACTTTGGCCACCTCATGTGAAGAGTTGACTCATTGGAAAAGACTCTGATGCTGGCAGGGACTGGGGGCAGGAGAAAAGGGGACGACAGAGGATGAGATGGCTGGATGGCATCACCAACTTGATGGACGTAAATTTGAGTGAACTCCATGAGTTGGTGATGGACAGGGAAGCTTGGTGTGCTGCAATTCATGGGGCTGCAAAGAGTTGGACACAACTAAGCGACTGAACTGAACTGAAGAATGTAGGTGTTTATTCACAATAGCAAAATAAAAGTAATTATAGCTTTCTTCACTTAGCATTTCCTAAAGTTGAATGTAATACTTATAGGAATCCATTTGAAAAGTGTATTAAAATTATTCCTGAGCTTGAATGATGGCAACACTGTGATACAATGGTGTTTACTTGGTGTTGTACAACATTTCCAAACCTTTAATATTGTCTAGGTGCACATCATGAAATCTTGAGTCTAGATATCTGTCAATTTACAGAATAGGCTATAAGGAAATTCAGTGAAATGGTATTTTTCTATTTTCTACTTCTCTGTTGATATGTGCTTAGAGTGAACAGAAATCTTTAAAAATGGCTATCCTGATGTTTGCATATCACATATTTTCATCCTTATGTTTCTTCCCATTTCTGTTGCATTCTGTATTGCACAAATCATCCTTTTCTGTCTCCATGTTTTTTTTTTTTTTCCACTTGTAAGTAGATCTTTTTGTTCTCTCTATGAGAACAATTTTCCCTCTTTTCTGCCCCACCACAACTTTCTCATTTTTTAATAATTACTCGCTTGCCATTTTCTTGAGAAAACCTTTCCTACCTACCAAAGCTTTCCTTAACTTGGTGTATTTTACTTTGGATTCCTCTCTGATGATTCCACCACATCCTGTGCTAATGCTGGACCTGCCACCTTGTATTATAACCAGTTCTCTTCTTTGTTCCAATCTACTGAACCCTAAACTTCTTTAGAGCAGGGGCTGTGTCTTATTTTTATTAACAAAAAGCAGGTAACGTGCTACATTAACAGTTGGACAGTTTCCTCTACTGAGGTATTTTATTTTGTTGGTATTAGGTATTGATAAAAAGAGGAGCAGGGTAGAAAATACATTACAGAGGCTAGAAAAGTTAGTAAGTTATAATATACGTTTACTAAATTAGATTGTTTAACTACAATCCAGTTGGAGACAGCATCTGTGTAAAAACTTAAGGTATTCAGTGCATTTTAATTGTGATCTGAAGTTAGTAACAAGCTCCTGTCTGAAGGGGATATCATATTCCATGAAGGAGATAACTTCTTTCTTTTATATAGTGAATAGTAATGGGATAAAACAAGAAGGGATCTTTTTTCTATCTCCTTTAATTTTTTTCTATCTTTTGTCATGTCTCTCTTAAGTAAGGAGTTCTGTAAAGTCTTAAGTAAAATTTTTCAATATCCTCAAGATTTGGAGTATCTGGATAAGGGTGTAGATCGTGTTTTAGACAACAAAGCAGTATTTCAAACAAATATGGAACTCGGAACAAACAAAGTCAATGTACGGTCGGAGGGAAGAGTAGAAAGTAGCTCAGAGTTAAGATGCTAAGTGGTTAAACCTTAATTTAGAATGTGGTACAGTGCGGAGGTCCAGGACTTCTGTGTTTGTTTACTGAGTGCTATAATTATTCAGTCAGGAAAATAGCAAGCATTTTCTTAGATTTGAGTTATTTCACCAAAAAATAAGATATTGAACTTTATTTTGAAGTAATTTTTCTGATCAGAAACTATAAGACAAAAGTATCATTTGCGTTTAAGTGTTTTAGATTTTAAGTAGAGTTTTTACTTAATTTGAGCTGTGGCTGTAAATATTTTTTCAACATTAAATGATGTCTGTATATCTTTATGTATCTCTGCATGACATGATAAATAATGTATAGATTTTGAGAGTATTGTCAAATCTGATTTCAAATTGAAAAATCTGTTGCCTACCTTGGTATATATGGATTTCATTTAATTGCAAGAGTGAATGTTAAAAAACCACTTTTCTGAATGAGTGTTTTAGTAACTTTTCAAGGACGTTAAATATGCTTGATTTTGTGTTTAATTATTTTCTGCTCAAGAAAACACTTTATATTGCTCTGATCATCCACAAATAATATGTCTTGACATTTAAAAGACTGAAGAGTAAACAGATTTTAATATCATTAGAAATAATGAATGCTTTGTTCTAAGATTTACTTCATTGATGTTCAGAATTTCAAATAGTTTCCATGTGCTCACTGTTGGAAAGGTCATTCGAGTTTGAAAGTTGTTTATTTTAAAATCTCAACATGGCCTTAAAAAATTCCATTTTTAAACATCCTTGCTAGTGCAATTAATTAGTTGTTATTGGAATTAGATTGTTATCATATACAGCTAGAGAATACTTTTCCTCCATAATTTTTAAGGAAAGAACCTGTTCACTTATTTTTCCATTTAAACAGTTTTAAATTCTGTATTCTGGTTCCTTACTTAACTGTTTCTTCCCTTAGGAATTCAGAGGCTATCGTTGCAACCTGCACATTGAAAATAAATCATACACTTACTTAACCAAATAAGTAGATTTGGTTAGTTAGCAGTTTTCACAATGTTCTTCAATGGGCAGAGTGATTTTGGAATTTTGTGTAATTTATCCCCTAGTATCTATAGCTAAGTAAAATTATGTACTCCCAAGATAGAATAGAAAAGATAAATAGTAGCTGAGGACACCAGAATCGATGAGAGGTGAAACACTAAAGCCCCTGAGATTAGTAGTTTTATAAAAACACAACTGAAATTTGTAAAATTTAACTCTCTTTAAAATGACAGTTGATACATGTTAGAATTCCTGAAAGAAACAGCAGAGAACAAACAGAAAAGTGTGGGAGGAGGAAGGGGGAGATAATCTTTGATTTTATGTTAGTTACCAGCAAATTTTATGTTAAGCTATTGATATTGTTCTTGAACCAACCATTATTTATGATATTATAGGGAGAAAATAAGAGAGATTAAGCTTTATGACTCAGAAAATCATTCATTTATCAGTGATAAAGCTGTATTTTAACAAGTTTAACGTTTTTGAGAGATCAAATAATGATTATTGTTGTAGCGTATTTCTGATGTATTTACACATTCAATATATCAGAATCTCCACAGATTAAAGTTTAGGGCATAATAGCCATATTTATTGTTATAAGGCAAGCAAAACCACTACACATTGTCCTAAACCTAGCTAAAGATACTCAGAATAGCACAAAGATTATCCAAATATAACCAAGTCAACTGCATTATTCTAATTTCTGTTTCTGATGCCAGGGAATATTGTCAGTCATTGCATGAATTCACCTTAAAGATGATCACTCTCACAAAAGGTGAACAATATGGTCAACTAAAACACAGGAGCATGAGTTTACCTCTCATTTCTCTGCTTTTACCACCAGCAACAGTATTATAAAAGGACAAAAGAGTCTTATGTTTTATTCATTCACTAAAAAGATTTTAATTTGAATTTTTAATGTTTTTCAAGGTGAGGCATAACATGATTGTGGCAGAGCTGAACATTGTAACTTTATTGTTCCTAGGACACTCTAAAACTCCCAAAGATATATCTGCCACAGAGTCCTGCATTTGCTTAGCACTCCAGGTTATTAGCACACGTGCCTTTTTGCACTTGAAAAACCTATGTTTTATTAAAGTATGACAGAGACATCTCCTTTTGATGCTGCAAAGACAAGAAGGTAGAAGTAAAATCACACTCTTCAGGAAGAAAAGCAAGCAAGTGAAACTAGTCAAAGCAATGTTTGTGGTGTGGTGTGTATTTGAAATAAGATGGAAGATTCTCAGTGGCAGGACAATATCTATCTTAGGGAAAGCTTAAAACGAACAAAAATATATATATATATATACACTAATGAAAATATTTCTTGCTTTTTCAGACTTTCTAGACCATACTGAAATATCACTGATCTTGTATTTCATTAGAAACAACATCTAAAATTAAATTGTAATTAATGTTCATTCCTTGCTGAGGGAATGATGGATGGAGAGTGAAAGAGGGATTGAGGGATTCAAGTTGATTCACTGGGTCAAACAGAAGTGTTGGCAGCTGCAGTAAAGAAGCTTTCTCCACATTGCATTGCCAGAGTGTCTCAGTTCTGACCTCCAGTCACAGTGCCAAGAACTGCCAGGAATGCCAAGTGTATGCTGATTTTGTGATGTGGAGAAAAAGGGATTTGGGTGTGAATACTTAATTGTTTTGAACCACTATGTTTAGTTGGAACCTGAGCCAAAGTCCCCAGACATAAAAAAGAAACAGTGCCGAAAATCCTCAGGCACAAACATACTTTGCATTTATTGCCTGAAAGTAAGCAGGACATTTGAGTCAGCAGCACTTTGAGTTGACTTCACATCTTTGTTTTCTAATTATGATGGCTAAAGGAAGTAGGGACATTTGTTTTGTGTACCCTTGAATCTAAAGATATGTTCTCAGCTGCCCTCAGAAGTAGGATGTCTGTTACTTAGATGTACTTGTTATATCTTCAGCACTGAGGTTTTATTTCTTTCTTATTTCTCCATCAAACTTAAGTATACAAACACCTTGCTTGTTATTTCCCATGAGCTTCTTAGACAGATTAGTTGTTAGGAAAGCCTTTTTGCTTTTTTTCTTAAGAATTTGGAGTTTGTAAGTTTATTTTATTTTGTTTTGATTTTAGTTGAATTAGGAGGAAACCCTAGAAATTTAAAAGAAATTCTTGTACAAGTTTACTATATACCTTTAAGAAAGAAAATATTGAGAAACATTTAAAAATAGTCTCAGTTGTAAAAATCATAGAATAATATAACTTTAAGTGATTTTTACTAACATTGAAATTGACACAACAATTTTTAAGCAAATTTTCAATCATTGAAAATGATCTTCAATATCTAATTTCAGGTACATTATGTTACTACCAATTAATACACAGAAAATAATTTTCTGTAGTAAACATTGGTTTTAATATATTGCATCTGGTTCTTCCATGTGAACATCAATTTATCAATATTACATTTGCATAAGAACTTTATGAATAATCATTTTAGAGAAGGTGGTAAGCACCTTTTGTTTCTGGGGGAAAAAAATGGGTTAGTAAGATTGAATTAATGATTAGGGCTTCCCTGGTAGCTCAGCCTATAAAGAATCTGCCTGCAATGCAGGAAACCTCAGTTCCATCCCTGGGTTGGAAAGATCTCCTGGAGAAGGGAATGGCTACCCACTCCAGTATTCTGGCCTGGAGAATTCAAAACAGTCCTTGTGATTGCTAAGAGTCGGATATGCCTGAGTGACTTTCACTTTCAATGATTAGAGGATGATGTTAAAATTGGCATCTGATTAGTCATGGACTGGACCTGCTGAGCATCTTGCTTAATTCTTGTATCCTGTACTATGTAAGTAACAGACTGCAGGACCCTTTCATATTTTGGGACTATTTAAAATTAGATTATACCATTTTTGACTGTTAGTACCATAGAGTTTGTGAGCCAGTTCAATCATGCCTGAATTACTATTTCATTGAATATTTTTAATCAGCTGCCGCCATCACTCAGTGGCAGGTTGCCAAGACAGCACTCTGAGGACTCCTCTGTTCATTTGTCTGTCCCAGGGTGACATAGCGTAGAAGCCTTTTTGGCTTCTTTGCAAAAGAACGTAATTGTCTCTAAAATGTATATGTTAAAAAAAATAAATAAATAAAATGTATATGTTATCACCAAGTTTATACTCAGAGGATGTACAGGGAAAAAGTTCTCAGATATTTCATCCAGAACAACTAAGTCATTACCCAGTAACGTTATTCGCTAGAAATCACATGGACTCAGGGGAAAGAAGGTTCTGGGTTTTTTGTACTTCAGGGCCCTTTGATGACCATCTAGCCATTCCCCCATGATTTATTTCACTGGGTCACATGGTGATAGGGGATAGTGTGGGAAGAGAAAGACTGGCTTTTGAGTCCTGTGCATTTTTTGGTTGTGCATTCTAGTGTTTTTCGTGTCGTCAGACTTCAGCATACTGTGAATAGTGACACGTCAAAGGTTGCTTTATTGGATGATAATGCTGCTCTGTAAAGTGTGGAAGCTTAACTTCCTATGTCCCCTGCCAACACTGACAGATCCCATGACAGGTGCAAATTTGACTTCACGCATCAGAATTGAACAAGCCAAGCCTGAATACTACCTGACTGTGGTTAAGTTTCCACTTCTTTTGCTATCTGTGATCTTAGAACTTTCATGGACATTTTGTTTTATTTTTCAAAGTAAAGAAAATTTGGAGAAGTTTATAAACTCAACTACCAGAATTTTTCATAATTTCTGACTCATCAAACATATGTTCTGAAAAATATCCTCTTCATGATAACCAACTTACTTCAACTATTTTCAGTTCTCATGAAAGTTAAATCTTATGTATTTGAATTATAGGTATATTTACATTTAAACTTCATTTTAAAATTCATAGTTATATGTAAATATGAACAGTGATAAAAAAAAACTTTAGGTTTTTAAATAACTAGTTTTCAAAATGTTTAAATTCAGTAACACATTAATAGACAAACACCTGAAATAGTATCCCTGTGGAGAGTTAGTTTTTATCTTATATCTGCTGTTTTTTACGAATTGTGTTTTTACCCAAGAATCCTATTGCAACTGTGTTAACAGATTCAGTCAGATAGATAAAAGTCCTGATGGGATTAAGTTATAAGCAGCATACAGAAAAAGTCAAGTAAACGTATGGTTTGTTAGCTCAAAACAGAACAAAATCAATTTTTGCCTTCAATGAAACAATACTTGGTTTTTTACTCAGCAATATTTTTTAATAAATTGCTGGAATAGTGTTTAAGTATATTCGTGTGATTTCATGGGACCACATAATATTTAGTTGAGATATTTTTGTGGAGATAGGCATTTAAGAGAATGTAAGTTTCTTTTATAAAGGAGGCGAATTCAGTTTCAGTTCTTGAATCTGTGGATTGGGGTCTTTTGTCCATGTCTGGGAATTGGTTCAAATTTTACGTGCACTCCATTCTTGTTCTTTTCTACTTCTCAGTTCAGTTCAGTTCAGTTGCTCAGTCGTGTTCGACTCTTTGCAACCCTATGAATCGCAGCACGCCAGGCCTCCCTGTCCATCACCAACTCCCGGAGTTCACTCAGACTCACGTCCATCGAGTCAGTGATGCCATCCAGCCATCTCACCCTCTGTCATCCCCTTCTCCTCCTGCCCCCAATCCCCCCCAACATCAGTCTTTTCCAATGAGTCAACTCTTAGAACTTGGATTAGATGTGTCATTTTCACATACTCACTTGATCATACATATCTCTTAGCTTCTCTTTTACGTTTTACATCTCTCTGCCTTTTAGAGTATAATTCTACAGCTCAAATGTGTAGTAATCCTTATGTGTAGTAATCCACTCTTCAACGTATCCATCGAGTTTTTATTTCAAATATCATATTTTTCATTCATAGCAGTTTTGTTTGATCCTTTTTAATATCTATGTGCCTTTAATTACATTATCAAACCTTTATTTTATTAGAAATAAATATCAATTTTCTATTATCTTTTAGTTTTAATTCCTAGGGTTTTTACATCATGACGCCTATCTTTATTTCAGCTAGCTGTCACTCATGGTGACTTATTTCCATATATTTTTCATGACTTTTTAAAAAGTGTTAGCTGCTCATTTTTCTTAAACTTTTGCTTATGAAAATTCCTTGACACCTAAGGTATAAATTGAGGGGGGTAAAGCAACTTTGTTTTGCTTTTTGTCAGTCATCTGGAATTTCTAATGAAATTTGACCTCTTTAAATTCTTACCTAGAGATTTTTTTCTGGAACCCAGAGAGTAGGGAACCTAGACTCTGGTGAGTTCTGGTTTATGAATTTGAATTCTCAGAATTTTTTTCCCCTTTTCCTCTGCTTTGAGCCATTTTTAGAGAAATAAAGATGGTAAATATATTTCTAGTTCACTTGTATACTGAGGATGCAAAGTTTTGGTGTCCCAGGATGAAGGGTCCACAAGAACCAACACTCTAGTTGTCTCTAAGGTGAAAGACAACTTCTTGGTTTCATATACCTCTATGAGGGCTTCCCTGGTCATTCAGATGGTGAAGAATATGCCTGCAATGTGGGAGACCTGGGTTTGATCCCTGGGTTGAAAAGATCCTCTTCTTCACTCCCTAACCTAGTGTTGCTTACTTTCTTGCCAACTCATTTAATATTCAAGATTTAAGAAACAGATTTTTTTAATTGAGTGTTTAATATATTTCTTAAGTAGGATAATCGATCTGGACATCTAATCTTCATGATGCAATAAATGAAAATTTAAGTGGATTGCATTAGTGACTGAGGGAAAATTAAATACAAAGACCAAGGATATTGAACTCCCATAGATCTTTGAAATCCTGATAATTTAACTTATTTGCTACTTCTTTGGAGGGAAATCAGCCCTGACAACTGAAACACCAGCTTTTATTTTAATAATTATAGAGGGATTGTATAATAATGGTGTTTCAGATTATTTTCTTTGCTAGTATATGTTACAGTTGTTTCTAAGTTTACTAAGAGTCTGTGGTTTCAAAAAAAATCAGTATCTGTAACATAATACCAATTCCTGCTATGGTAATGTAGGAAGTAAAGATTGTTAGAAATATACAAATACAAATTGGAAATTTAGAAAATTCATAATAGACAATGATGCTTTTCATTTGAAGGTGTGTTTCAGAGCTCTTATTTGGATCAAAAACGTTTTGCTTTTTTATTATGTTCGTTTGACATGTATGGCTCATGTAATATTTTATTGTAATGCTCAGTGTTACATTGATTTTAGATTTGTTGCACTTTATTGATTTCATATGTATTTTTATTTGGTGAAAGTTTATAGAATAGATGATTTGTTCAAAATAAATCTTTAAAATGTAGAACCTGGACACATGCTATTGTTGCTCACATTTTAGCATTTACCAAGCAAAATCAGTGTAAAAGCTAGAGTCGGAGAACACTGAACTATGAAGCCTGGATTTGCTTACTCATTTTACTGCATACTCGCTATGTAACTTTGGACTTACTGTACCATTAGCACTTCAGTCCCATTGTCTGCAAAATGATACTAATGTTAGTAATAAGGAATAAAATAATAAATGCATATAAATCAGTTAACAACAGTTAAATTTTAGCTGCTCTTGCCACACCTTTGGTATTTTTCTTAACTAAGTTTTCAATGAATAGCAAGGGCCTTTTAAGTGATAATGAAATTGAAGAGCATAAAGCAAAATAATTGCATAGTGCTTATAATAAATTGGGAGCCTTCCCAAGTGGCACTAATGGTATAAAAAATCACCTGATAATGCAGGAGACAAGAATGCAAGTTTGATTCCTGGGTCAGGAAGATCCCCTGGAGGATCAGAGCCAACCCACTCCAGTATTCTTGCCTGGAGAATCCCATGGAAAAGGGGAGCCTGGCGGACTCTATAAGGTCACAAAGAGTCACACAGGATTGAAGGGACTTCACAAACATGCATGCACAAATTGGAAAATAAAAAAGAGTAATAAAAAATGCTTGAAATTTGTAATACAATGATAAAAAGATAGGACTCATAAAATAAATAAAGGATATATAATGAAATTTAGAATGTATCTGAAAGAGATATTTGTTTTTCTTAAACCATCTTTTTGGTTACTGAGAAGTTTAATAATTTGCATTTGAAGCATTTACCATTATTAACAAATAATAAATCTTCAATATTTTATTTTACAGTTTTAGTTCTATTTGTTTAGTTTTCCTATAAGTAAAATATCAATTACAAATTTTTTTTCTGATTTCCAAGTATTTCTTTATCATCGGATTTGTTCAAGATCACTGTAAGTAAATTTTTAGTCATATTTGATAACTATGAATGATTTATTCCACTTTCCTAGTTCAGCTAAATTTTTATGACTCCAGTAACAGTATTTTATGATTATATTTTCAATTTGTAAACCAGACAGTAATGAAACTCTTCCCTATTAATTTTCTAAGAATCACTTGACTTTAGAATGGGTCAATAACTGGTGCTCTCTAAAGATATTTTATGTGCTTTAATGGTAGAATCCATTTTTATTTCCACTGTAGCATCTCTAAAATATGGATTGGGGCTATTATTACTTTTAAGAGAATATCTTTAAGTTTTATTTCTAGTTTATAAAAACAATTATAGATTAATATAATTGATTTATTATTTCTGTGTTTTTACTTAGGGTACTTTGATTGCTTTTCCATGGGGTATTTAAATAGTGTGACAGAAATACTATAAACCTGAAAGTCACAGAGATCTAGATTCAAGTTCTGTTCTGCCACTTTAACTTGAGAGATTGTGAATAAGCAATTTAATGTATGAAAGTTTCTATTTTATCTTACATAACATGGAGATAATCACTTAGAACTCTGATAACTATCACACAAAGGTGATATAAAATGATACTATATATGTCTGTCTGATAATAGTTTTCATAATAATAATTATATGTGCTTGAATTGGGCAGTTAGTAGTAATTTAAATGGGGCTTCCCAGGTGGTGCAGTGGTAGAGAATCAGCCTGTCAGTGCAGAATATGCAAGAGACACAGATTTGATACTTGTGTTGGGAAGATCCTCTGGAGTAGGACATGGAAATCCACTTCAATATTCTTGCCTGGAAAATACATAGAGAGAGGAGCGTGGTGGGCTACAGTCCAACGGGTCACAAAGAGTCGGACACAACTGAGCACACACATGAGTCATTAAAATACGTGTGTATATATGTAAACTTGAGACCATTCTGAATCGTATGGTTTCTAAAACAAACATTTCTGCTGATACAATATATAGAACACACTTAGACATAGATGTTTGTACTGATATCTGCCAGTGGCATATGAAATATAAAATATGTGTATATTTAAGTGCATTATTTGTATCTAACCCTTAAATAATATTAACTGTTTCTAGAATATTTTCATTTGATAAAATGCTTCCCAAAGTATACTATCTGAACACTACTTTACATGTTTGGTTTCAAGAATAAAGGAGATCCTACACCAAATTCAGAAATTTTGCCTATGCAACCTTATAACATTTAAAAGGTTCTTGTAAAATGTTTTAAAAGCTCCAGTTTGAACCGTGAACTTCCAGATGTAAAAGCTGGTTTTAGAAAAGGCAGAGGAACCAGAGATCAAATTGCCAACATCCGCTGGATCATCAAAAAAGCAAGAGAGTTCCAGAAAAGTATCTATTTCTGCTTTATTGACTATGCCAAAGCCTTTGACTGTGTTGATCACAAAAACTGTGGAAAATTCTGAAAGTGATTGGAATACCAGACTACCTGACCTGCCTCTTGAGAAACCTGTATGCAGGTCAGGAAGCAACAGTTAGAACTGGACATGGAACAACAGACTGGTTCCAAATAGGAAAAGGAGTACGTCAAGGCTGTATACTGTCACCCTGCTTATTTAACTCATGTGCAGAGTACATCATGAGAAAAGCTGGGCTGGAAGAAGAAGCACAATTTGGAATCAAGATTGCTAGGAGAAATATCAAACACCTCAGATATGGAGATGACACCACCCTTATGGCAGAAAGTGAAGAAGAACTAAAGAGACTCTTGATGAATGTGAAAGAGAAGAGTGAAAAAGTTGGCTTAAAGCTCAACATTCAGGATTGGGAACATGTGTACACCCGTGGCGGATTCATGTTGATGTATGGCAGAACCAATACAATATTGTAAAGTAATTAGCCTCTAATTAAAATAAATAAATTTTAAAAAAAAGGTCAACATTCAGAAAACTAAGATCATGGCATCCATCAGGTCCCATCACTTCATGGCAAATACATGGGGAAACATTGGAAACAGTGGCTGACTTTATTTTTCTGGGCTCCAAAATCACTGCAGATGGTGATTGCAGCCATGAAATTCAAAGACGCTTATTCCTTGGAAGGAAAGTTATGACCAGCCTAGACAGCATATTAAAAAGTGGAGACATTATTTTGCCAACAAAGGTCCATCTAGTCAAGGCTATGGTTTTTCCAGTGGTCATGTACAGTTGTGAAAGTTGGACTGTGAAGAAAGCTGAGCGCCGAAGAATTGATGTATTGAACTTGGTGCTGGAGAAGACTCTTTGGAGTCCCTTGGACCTCAAGGAGATCCAGCCAGTCCGTCCTAAAGAAGATCAGTCCTGGATGTTCATTGGAAGGACTGATGTTGAAGCTGAAAACTCCAGTACTTTGGCCACCTGATGTGAAGAGCTAACTCTTGGAAAAGACCCTGATGCTGGGAAAGTTTGAGGGCAGGAGGAGAAGGGGACGGCAGAGGATGAGATGATTGGATGGCATCACTGACTCGATGGACATGGGTTTGAGTGAACTCCGGGAGTTGGTGATGGACAGGGAGGCCTGGCGTGCTGCAGTCCATGGGGTCCCAAAGAGTTGGACATGACTGAGAAACTGAACTGAACTGAACTGAATTTTAAAGAAACCTTTTAACATTTACTTCAAATGCAAGGCTACCCAGATTTATTTTAATTGAGCCATTTTTTCAAATATATTTGTAAATATTCTGCAGAAGGAATGTTCCACTGAATAAACTGTGTGATATGGTGGTATTCAGTTGGATGAAAAATTAATGTTAATCATAGACCAAAATTATACATGACACTGGAGATCTAACTAGGAAAAAATTATACATACATGTCAAAGTCCCAGATATGCCTAAAGTAAGGTATCTCGCTTGGCTTATATAGTGTTAATAAAATAAAGTCTGATATTAGGTAATTAAATTTTGCAGGGAGGATCTCATAATGATAGCTAAAAAGAAAACATGGAAAGTCAAGGAGTGAGGTACAACAAAAAACCTTCTGAGAATAAAAAGAATTAGGATTTAACTGGTAAATTTCCTAGTCTCCTTTTAGCTAAAGGAAGGAATTAGACATATGGCCTCTAAAAAATTCTTTCAAGGACTTATGCTTATACTTCTAATATAAAAGGTGAGAATATAAGATATTTTCCTCCAGTATTTATATATTACATAATAAATTTTAATTTATTAGTCACTATATATGATGTTAAATTTGACTACAATAAATACTATTAAATTATTTTTTCAGTTTGTAAACCAAAGATTGTATGTACCTAGAAACTCATGAAATTAAAAGATGCTTACTCCTTGGAAGGAAAGTAATGACCAACCTAGATAGCATATTCAAAAGCAGAGACATTACTTTGCCAACAAAGGTTTATCTAGTCAAGGCTATGGTTTTTCCAGTGGTCATGTATGGATGTGAGAGTTGGACTGTGAAGAAAGCTGAGCACCGAAGAATTGATGCTTTTGAACTGTGGTGTTGGAGAAGACTCTTGAGAGTCCCTTGGACTACAAGGAGATCCAACCAGTCCATTCTAAAGGAGATCAGCCCTGGGTGTTCTTTGGAAGGAATGATGCTAAAGCTGAAACTCCAGTACTTTGGTCACCTGATGTGAAGCGTTGACTCATTGGAAAAGACTCTGATGCTGGGAGGGATATGGGCAGGAGGAGAAGGGGACGGCAGAGGATGAGATGGCTGGATGGCATCACCGACTTGATGGACGTGAGTTTGAGTGAACTCCGGGAGCTGGTGATGGACAGGGAGGCCTGGCGTGCTGCGATTCATGGGGTCGCAAAGAGTCGGACATGACTGAGCGACTGAACTGAACCCAGATTTATTTTAATTCTTTTAAAAAAAGAAGAAAGGAATAAAAAATGTAAAGCTGAACGGAAAGAAGGAAGGAAAGAAAGAGAGAAGAAATGAAGAAGGAATGGAGGTAGAAAAGGAGAGAGGAAAGGAAAAAACTCGTCCAAAACTTTGTAGTTGGAAAATTTTTTCTTAAGTAGGGTTGCGAAGATGCCCTGGAGAAGGAAATGGAAATCCACTCCTGTATTCTTGCCTGGAAAATCCGTTGTACAGAGGAGCTTGGAGGGCTACAGTCCATGGGGTCACAAAAAGTTGAACATGACTCGGTGACTAAACAACAACAATAAGTAACTTTGTGACCAAACAACAAGCATTATATATATACACACACATACACCATTCACATTGCTTTTCCTAATTGGTATCTGCAATTCTCCAAAGTAATAAATAAATAGATTCTCACTAAAATAAACATTATGAAATATTTGGAACAAAACACCAAAGCTCCTGAAGAAATTGTTTCTGGATTATGAAGCAAATAGAAGTTGTGAAGCGGAAGCTTTCATTTTTATTCTCATCTTAAATTTGCCAGCTTTTGGCGGTATGGCTATTAACTTTTATAGATGTCATACATTTTTATGGTGATTGTTCAGCTTTCTGTTTCCTGAGAAACTAAACTTGTGTTTCTTGAATAAATGCAGGAGAAAATCACCACATGCCTTCAATATCTTTAAAGGGCTTTTTCCTGTTTAACAATTTATTATTTTTTTTTAATCAAATAGACTACAAATAGTTATTGGAACTAGAAAAAAATAACGTTCACATTTTTTACAGGATCATCCTTAAGACAGTATAGTACCATTATAATTGAAATAACCCTACTCAAATTTATCAGAAGGTAAATAAATGTTTCTCTATTCATTGAAGTCAAATATTCCATCATATCAGATAATCGAGTTTTTGTGATTCATATATAATAGATACTTTGCATAATTATTTTATCCCTTTTACTTTTCTCATTATAGAATAACTTTCAGCCAAATAATTTTATGGTTTTCTCTACTTTTTGTTAAAGAAATTTAAATTCATATATTTATGTAAACATTCAGTGGTTATCTCTGAAAGTTATATTAATGGTTTCTATTAAAATGTAATTATAGTAATTACAATAACATCACAATAAAGAATATTTTCTTAATATGATCAAACATTCAGTCAGTATTTAAACTTATAATCTTCCTATAATCTCTATATTTTATATATACATGCTTTATATGTAAATTTTAAGCATTTATTTGAATAAAGATCCATATAAAATCATCATAATTTGATCAGTTGATATATCTCTTAATATCTTTTAATCTTTGAATTCTAAATTTCTTCTTTTACCATTGAATATGTTTGTTAGTGAAACTGAATAGTTTTCCTGTACAGTTTTCTATAGTATGTATCATGTTGATTGAATAACTGTGATGGTGTTTATCATGTTTCCCTGTGTTTTGTATCAAATGAAAAGTGATCAGATTTAGATTGAGTTTGTTGGTTTGATTTTTTGACAAGATTATTTCATGAACAGAATTGGTTCCTTTTTTTTGATTCTTCTTACTGGTAGTTTATTGTGTTATACTGTATATATTGTACACAACTATTGTGTATAGCTTAATAAATTATAATAAATCTATACACCCAAGTTAAATATATCAAGATCAATATAAACAACGTAATTAGTACTCTGGGAAGTTTCCTCAGGCCCTTGTCAAGTCAAGCTTCCTTGGCTCCATTTTCTTACATCCAGGTGAATTCTACTGTTACTTGTTATCAACACAAATATAGTGTTGTCTGTTCTTGAACTTGGTGTGTATTATTTTGTGTGTGCTTCTTCCCTTCATCATGTTTTGAGATTTATTCATGTTAAGTATATCAATAGTATGTTTCTTTTTAGAGCTGACTGGTATTTCATTAGATGAATAGATCATAGTCTGTTTATCCTAACATCTACTAATTGATGTTTATGTTGTCTCAGTTTGGTTCAGTCACTCAGTCATGTCCAAATCTTTGCCACCCCATGAACCGCAGCATGCCAGGCCTTCCTGTCCATCACCAATTCCCAGAGTCCACCCAAACCCATGCCCATTGTGTCGGTGATGCCATCTAACCATCTCATCCTCTGTCGTCCCCTTCTCCTCCTGCCCTCAGTCTTTCCCAGCATCAGGATCTTTTCCAATGAGTCAGCTCTTTGCATCAAGGCCAAAGTATTGGAGTTTCAGCTACAATATCAGTCCTTCCAATGAACACCCAGGACTGATCTCCTTTAGGATGGACTGGTTGGATCTCCTTGCAGTCCAAGGGACTCTCAAGAGTCTTCTCCAACACCACAGTTCAAAAGCATCAATTATTTGACACTCAGCTTTCTTTATAGCCCAACTCTCACTTCCATACATGAGTACTGGAAAAACCATAGCCTTGACTAGATGGACCTTTGTTGACAAAGTAATGTGTCTGCATTATACTATGCTGTCTAGGTTAGTCATAACTTTCCTTCCAAGGAGTAAGCGTCCTTAATTTCATGGCTGTAATCACCATCTGCAGTGATTATGGAGCCCCAAAAAAATAAACTCTGACACTGTTTCCCCATCTGTTTGCCATGAAGTGGCGGGACTGGATGCCGTGATCTTAGTTTCCCGAATAATGAGCTTTAGGCCAACTTTTTCACTCTCCTCTTTCACTTTCATTAAGAGTCTCTTTAGTTCTCCTTTACTTTCTGCCATAACAGTGGTGTCATCTGCATATCTGAGGTTATTGATATTTCTCTTGACAATCATGATTCCAGCTATGCTTCATCCAGCTCAGCATTTCTGATGATGTGCCCTGCATATAAATTAAATAAGCAGGGTGACAATATACAGCCTTGACGTATTCCTTTTCCTATTTGGAATCAGTCTGTTGTTCCATGTCCAGTTCTTCATGACCAGCATATAGATTACTCAAGAGGCAGGTCAGTTGGTCTGGTGTTCCCATCTCTTGAAGATTTTTCCACACTTTATTGTGATCCACACAAAGGCTTTGGCATAATCAATAAAGCAGAAATAGATGTTTTCCTGGAACTCTCTCACTTTTTTGATGCTCCAGCAGATGTTGGCAATTTGATCTCTGGTTCTTCGGCCTTTTCTTAAACCAGCTTGAACATCTGGAATTTCACAGTTCACATATTGCTAAATCCTGGCCTGGAGAATTTTGAGCATTACTTTACTTGCATGTGAGGTGAGTGCAACTGTGCAGTAGTTTGAAAATTCTGTGGCATTGCCTTTCTTTAGGATTGGAATGAAAACTGACCTTTTCCAGTCCTGTGGCCACTGCTGAGTTTTCCAAATTTGCTGGCATATTGAGTGCAGCACTTTCACAGCATCATCTTTTAGGATTTGAAATAGCTCAACTGGAGTTCCATCACCTCCACTAGGTTTGTTCGTAGTGATGCTTTCTAAGGCCCACTTGATTTCACGTTCCAGGATGTCTGGCTCTAAGTGAGTGATCACACCATTGTGATTATAGGGGCTGTGAAGACATTTTTTGTACAGTTTTTCCATGTATTCTTGCCACCTCTTCTTAATATCTTCTGCTTCTGTTAGGTCCATACCATTTTTGTCCTTTATTGAGCCCATCTTTGCATGAAATGTTCCCTTGGTGTCTCTTAATTTTCTTGAAGAGATCTCTAGTCTTTCCCATTGTATTGTTTTCGTCTATTTCTTTGCATTGATTGCTGAGGAAGGCTTTCTTATCTCTCCTTGCTATTCTTTGGAACTCTGCATTCAAATGGGTCTATCCTTCCTTTTATCCTTTGCTTTTCACTTCTCTTTTTTTAAGAGCTATTTGTAAGGCCTCCTCAGACAGCCATTTTGCTTTTTCTATTTCATTTTCTTGGGGATGGTCTTGCTCCCTGTCTCCTGCACAGTGTCATGAACCTCTGTCCATAGTTCATCAGGCACTCTATCTATCAGATCTAGGCCCTTAAATCTATTTCTCGCTTCCACTGTATAATAATCATAAGGGATTTGATTTAGGTCATACGTGAATTGTCTAATGGTTTTCCCCACTTTCTTCAATTTAAGTCTGAATTTGGCAATAAGGAGTTCATGATCTGAGTCACAGTCAGTTCCTGGTCTTGTTTTTGCTGACAGTATAGGCCTTCTCCACCTTTGGCTGCAAAGAATATAATCAATCTAACTTCAGTGTTTGCCATCCGTTGATGTCCATGTGTAGACTCTTCTCTTTTTTTGTTAGATGAGGGTATTTGCTATGACCATTGCATTCTGTTGGCAAAACTCTATTAGCCTTTGCCCTGCTTCATTCCTTATTCCATGGCCAATTATGACAGTTACTCCAGGTGTTTCTTGACTTCCTCCTTTTGCATTTCAGTCCCCTAAAAGAAAAGGACATCTTTTGAGGGTGTTAGTTCTAAAAGGCCTTGTAGCTATTCATAAAACCGTTCAACTTCAGCTTCTTCATTGTTACTGGTTGGGGCCTAGACTTGGATTACCGCCTTGGAAATGAACAGAGATCATTTTATCGTTTCGGAGTTTGCATCCAAGTACTGCATTTCATATCTTTTTTTGACTGTGATGGCTACTCCATTTCTTCTAAGGGATTTCTGCCCACTATAGTAGATTTAATGGTCATCTGAGTTAAATTCACCCATTCCAGTCCATTTTAGTTCGCTGATTGCTAGAATGTTGATGTTCACTCTTGCCATCTCTTGTTGACCAATTCCAATTTGCCTTGATTCATGGACCTAACATTCCAGGTTCCTATGCAATATTGATCTTTACAGCATCGGACCTTGGTTGTATCACCAGTCACATCCACAACTGGGTGTTGTGTTTGCTTTGGGTCTGTCCCTTCATTCGTCCTGGAGTTTTCTCCAGTGATCTCCAGTAGCATATTGGGCACCCTCTGACCTGGGGAGTTCATGTATCAGTGCCCTATCTTTTTGCCTTTTCATACTGTTCATGGGGTTCTCAGGGCAAGAATACTGAAGTGTTTGTCATTCCCTTCTCCAGTGGATCACATACTGTCAGACCTCTCCACCATGACCCATCTGTCTTGGGTGGCCCCACATGGCATGGCTTAGTTTCATTGAGTTAGACAAGGCTGTGGTCCATGTGATCAGATTGTCTAGTTTTTGGTGATTGTGGTTTCAGTTTATCTGTCCTCTGATGCCCTCTCTTAGCGCCTGCCGTCTTACATGGGTTTCTCTTACCTTGGACGTGGGGTATCTCTTCATGGCTGCTCCAGCAACGCACAGCCACCGCTCCTGACCTTGGGCGTGGGGTATCTCTTCTCGGTCTATTTTGGGAGCATTGTTAGTATAACTCTGTGAACTTTCTTGAGGAAAGCCTTGTGGGAAAATGTATTCATTTCTCTTAGAGTGGAATAACCTAGGAGAGAATTGCTGACTCATAGAGTAGAAGCTACAAAAGAGTTTCCCACAGTGCTTATACTCTTAACTACCTGTAGCTTTACATGAGAGGTCCAGTTGTATCACATCCTTTATAAAACTTGTTATTGTTAGTCTTTTTCATTGAAACATTTGAATGGGTTTGATATCTCATTGAACTTTTAATTTGCAATTCTCTCATAGCTAATGATATTGAATCATTATTTTCTCTTATGAAGTACCTTTTAAAATCTTCAGACCGATCTTTTAAAACTTGAGTTTTCTTTGTTTTATTGATTTATAGGTGTTTTAAAAAATACATTATGAATGTTGTTACTTGGTCAGTTGTATTGTTGAATATTTCACATTTTTAATTTGTCTTTACTGAGCAGTAGTTTTCAATTCTGATAGAAATCAACTTAATATTTTTTCTAAAATGATTATTACCATTTATGATTTGTCTAATAAATATTTGCCCATTCTACATCATTGATATATTTACTTGTGTTTTCTTCTTGAACATAATAGTTTTAGCTTTTATAGCCTTAGTATCTAAATTTCAATTTATAACCCACTGTATTAGTGTTCTCCAGAGAAATAGAAACAGAGATATAAATGTATATATACAGACATAGAGATGTATGTTACTATATACAGGCTATATGTAAGTATGTAGATGTATCAATAGGGTATAAATAATTTAATCACATATATCAATCTTATAATGTATAAATCAGTAGATGTACACCATAAATATACTAGGGTATACATATATACCATAGATACATGTAGGCCATAGAATACCATAGACACACATTTATGTGTACATATACATCTCTTTATAAATCATATATCTCTATGTGAAGAGTGCTTCAGGTGATATGGAGACCTATCATTTCCATGATATGTTAAGAGACCCAGGAAAACTGGTGGTATAGTTTCTGTCCAAGTTTGAAGGCCTGAGAACCAGAACTGACTGTATCAGTTTATGACAAGTCCAAAGACCTGAGAATTAGAGAAACTATGGTGTAAGTCCCAGGCTGAGGGCAGAAGAAAGATATCCCAGTTTAAACACTAAGTCAGTGAATGCAAATTCTCCATTCTTCTCCCTTTTATGCTGTTTAAGCTCTCAAGGATTGGATGGTGCCTACTCCCATTCAGGAAGGCGTTAGTCTACAAATTCAAACACGGATCTCAACCAGAAGTACCCTCACAGATAAACCTAGAAATAATGTTTAATGAAACCTGTGTGCTCCATGACCTGATCAAGTGGACAGATAAAATTAAGTCTCAGCCTCATCTTGAGTTAAGACTTCCCTGGTGGCTCAGACAGTTAAGTGTTTGCCTACAATGCGGGAGACCTGGATTGGATCAGTGGGTCAGGAAGATCCCCTGGAGAAGAAAATGGCAACCCGCTCCAGTACTCTTGCCTGGAAAATCCCATGGATGGAAGAGCCTGGTAGGCTACAGTCCATGGAGTCGCAAAGAGTCAGACACAACTGAGTGACTACACTTTCAGTTTCATCTTGAGTTAATTTTTGTATGTGGTGACTAATAGGGCTAACCTGTCCAATATTTTGTTATTTTTCATGATTAAATATGAATATTTTCCTTATAAGAAATGATGATGTGTGGATAATGATAAAAGTAAACTGTCAATTAGGTTTTTAAAATAAATTTTTAATCTATATTTATAATATGAAATCTATGTTATTTGAGCATCATTTCAGTTCAGTTGCTCAGTTGTGTCCAACTCTTTGTGACATCATGGACTGCTGCATGCCAGGCTTCGATGTCCATCACCAACTCCTGGAGCTTTCTCAAACTCATATCCATGGAGTTGGTGATGCCATCCAAATATCTCATCCTCTCTCGTTCCCTTCTCCTGTGACTTCAATATTTTCCAGCATCAGGGTTTTTTTCCAGTGAGTCAGTTCTTCGCATCAGGTGGCCAAAGTGTTGGAGCTTCTGCTTCAGTATCGGTTTTTCCAATAAATTATCTTGGACTCATTTCCTTTAGGACTGACTGGTTTGATCTCCATGAGGTCCAAGGGACTCTCTAGGGTCTTCTCAAACATCACAGTTAAAAAGCAAAAGTTCTTCAATGCTCATCTTTCTTTATGGTGCAACTCTCACATCCATACATGACTGCTGGAAAAACCACAGATTGGACTGCTGCTGCTGCTGCTAAGTCGCTTCAGTCATGTCCAACTCTGTGTGACCCCAGACGGCAGCCCACCAGGCTCCCCCGTCCCTGGGATTCTCCAGGCAAGAACACTGGAGTGGGTTGCCATTTCCTTCTCCAGTGCATGAAAGGGAAAAGTGAAAGGGAAGTCGCTCAGTCGTGTCCGACTCTTAGCGACCCCGTGGACTGCAGCCTACCAGGCTCCAGTACTTTCCAGGCAAGAGTACTGGAGTGGGGTTCCATTGCCTTCTCCGACAGCTTGGACTAGACAGACCTTTTTTAGCAAAGTAATGTCCCTGCTGTCTAGTTTAGTCATAGCTTTTCTTCCAAGGAGCAAGCGTCTTTGAATTTCATGGCTGCAGTCACCATCTGCAGTGATTTTAGAGCCCAAGAAAATGAAGTCCCTCACTGTTTCCATTGTTTCCCCATCTATTTGCCATGAATTGATGGGACCAGATGGCCATGATCTTCGTTTTTTTGAAGTTGAGCTTTAAGCCAGCTTTTTCACTCTTTATTTTACTTTCATAACCCTGTATATGAGACAGCAAAAGAGACACTGATGTATAGAACAGTCTTTTGGACTCTATGGGATAGGGAGAGGGTGGGATGATTTCAGAGAATGTCATTGAAACATGTATAATATCATATATGAAACAAGTCTCCAGTCCACGTTCGATGCACGATACTGGATGCTTGGGGCTGGTGCACTGGGACAACCCAGAGGGATGGTATGGGGAGGGAGGAGGGAGGAGGGTTCAGGATGGGGAACACATGTATACCTGTGGCAGATTCATTTTGATATATGGCAAAACCAATACAATATTGTAAAGTTAAAATAAAATAAAAATAAATAAAAAAGAGGCTCTTTAGTTCCTCTTCACTTTGTGCCATAAGGGTGGTGTCATCTGCATATCTGAGGTTATTGATATTTCTCCTGGTAATCTTGATTCCAGCTTGTGCTTTATCCAACCCGGCATTTCACATGATGTACTCTGCATGAAAGTTAAATAAACAAGGTGACAATGTACAACCTTGCCGTACTCCTTTCCCTATTTGGAACCAGTCTGTTGTTCCATGTCCCGTTCTGTTGCTTCTTCACCTGCATACAGATTTCTCAGGAGACAGGTCAGGTGGTCTGATATTCCCATCTCTTTAAGAGTTTTCCTCAGTTTGTTGTGAACTACACAGTCAAAGCCGTTGGTGTAATCAATAAAGCAGAAGTAGTTGTTTTTCTTGTATTCTCTTCATTTTGTACTCCAAGGCCAAATTTCCCCCTTACTCCAGGCATCTCCTGACTTCCTACTTTTGCATCCAGTCCCCTATAATGAAAAGGACATTTAGCGGGGATGTTAGTTCTAGAAGGTCTTTTAGGTCTTCATAGAACCATTCAACTTCAGCTTCTTCAGCATTACTGGTTGGGGCATAGACTTGGATTACAGTGATATTGAATGGTTTGCTTTGGAAACGAACAGAGATCATTCTGTCTTTTTTTGTGATTGCACCCAAAACCTGCATAGAAATGTATCTCTTACATCATTTTTAGATGTGTGTAGAACTGGGTGCTATAGAATAAATGAACTATTTAATATGCTCAATTGACTTTATTTCATAAGCTTTTATGACATTATCTATAACAAGGTAAAAGTAATATATAAGCATAGGAAGCAAACTGAATAAACAAAGAAGAATTATATACATTTTCCTTGGAACTGTATTAAGTATAAGAATTCATATTTACTGCTTGTTGAATATGTCCTGTGTGAGCTATGGTGAATATATCTCCCTGATACCGTCATATGTTATGTAATTTTGCCACTGAAGTGGAAGAGGATTTGAGTGAAATAATCTTAATGCTTTATGTAGGAAAAATATAAGACAAAAAATGTTTTTTTTTTTAAGAGTCTTCACTCATATTTTCTTTGCAGTCCTAGTTCTTATTATGGGACTCATTTTCATGTATGTGGTTTTGCAAAGCTGTCTATTGATTTCATCAACCAAATACCTGCTTAGATAAATAAAGGTTCCATCAAGGATAGAGTTTGTTTAATCTTCAGCAGTAATTCCTTTATTACACAATAAGCTAGTGGAGGTGATAGAATTCCAGTTGAGCTATTTCAAATCCTGAAAGATGATGCTGTCAAAGTGCTGCACTCAGTATGCCAGCATTTTGGAAAACTTGGCAGTGGCCATAGGACTGGAAAAGGTCAGTTTTCATTCCAGTCCCAAAGAAAGGCAATGACAAAGAATGCTCAAACTACCGCACAATTACACTCATCTCACACGCTAGTAAATTAATGCTCAAAATTGTCCAAGCCAGGCTTCAGGAATATGTGAACGGTGAGCTTCCTGATGTTCAAGCTGGTTTTAGAAAAGGCAGAGGAACCAGAGATCAAATTGCCAACATCCGCTGGATCATTGAAAAAACAAGAGAGTTCCTGAAAAACATCTATTTCTGCTTTATTGACTCTGCCAAAGCCTTTGTGTGGATCATAATAAACTGTGGAAAATTCTGAAAGAGATGGGAATACCAGACCACTTGACCTGCCTCTTGAGAAACCTATATGCAGGTCAGGAAGCAACAGTTAGAACTGGACATGGAACAACACACTGGTTCCAAATAGGAAAAGGAGTATGTCAAGGCTATATATTGTCACCCTGCTTATTTAACTTCTGTGCAGATTACATCATGAGAAACGCTGGGCTGGAAGAAACACAAGCTGGAATCAAGATTCCTGGAAGAAATACGAATAACCTCAGATATGCAGATGACACCACCCTTATGGCAGAAAGTGAAGAGGAACTCAAAAGCCTCTTGATGAAAGTGAAAGAGGAGAGTGAAAAAGTTGGCTTAAAGCTCAACTTTCGGAAAACGAAAATCATGGCATCTGGTCCCATCCCTTCATGGGAAATAGATGGGGAAACAGTGGAAACAGTGTCAGACTTCATTTTTCTGGGCTCCAAAATCACTGCAGATGGTGATTACAGCCATGAAATTAAAAGACGCTTACTGAGGGTGGGACACGACTGAGCGAATTCACTTTCACTTTTCACTTTCATGTATTGGAGAAAGAAATGGCAACCCACTCCAGTATTCTTGCCTGGAGAATCCCAGGGACGGGGGACCCCGGTGGGCTGCCGTCTAGGGGTCGCACAGAGTTGGACACGACTGAAGTGACTTAGCAGTAGCAGTAGCACTACTCCTTGGAAGGAAAGTTATGACCATACATATGAATAGATAGCATATTCATAAACAGAGATATTACTTTGCCAACAAAGGTCCATGTAGTCAAGGCTATGGTTTTCCCAGTGGTCATGTATGGATGTGAGAGTTGGACTGTGAAGAAAGCTGAGTGCTGAAGAATTGATGCTTTTGAACTGTGGTGTTGGAGAAGACTCTTGAGAGTCCTTGGACTGCAGGAGATCCAACCTAAAGGAGATCTCCTTAGGATCCAGTCCATCCTAAAGGAGATCACTCCTGGGTATTCTTTGGAAGGAATGATGCTAAAGCTGAAACTCCAATACTTTGGCTACCTCATGCGAAGAGTTGACTCATTGGAAAAGACTCTGATGCTGGGAGGGATTGGGGGCAGGAGGAGAAGGGGACGACAGAGGATGAGATGGCTGTATGGCATCACCCACTGTATGGACATGAGTTTGAGTGAATTTTGGGAGTTGCTGATGGACAGGGAGGCCTAGCATGCTGCGATTCATGGTGTTGCAAAGAGTTGGACATGACTGAGCGACTGAACTGAACGGAACTGATGCTTCTACTGCTTTATTTAAAGAACTGCAGTGGCATTTGTATGCATGAAGAAGAACATGTTTGCAGAAGTATGATTTCTGTTCCCTCACAGATTCCATGGTAGAGGGTGGTGACTTTTGTTTTTACCAACAGTTCACTGATCTTGCAAAGAAAATTGCATCAATATGAATAAATATTTGTTCATTAGCTGTGCCTAATTAACACAAATAAAACTTATGAACCTAATGTTGAGTGTGCTATTGCTGGGTTTCTACTCTATAAGCACCCCTCAGCATTTATGATCTATTAAATAATTTATTCAGCAAACATTCGTTGAGTAACATGTATTGGTCTGAGACTTTCTTAAGTACTGTGGATCAAAAAATATCTTAGAGAAGTGTACCATCATGAAAATAGATGATTATACAGTTGAATGATAGATACTTTGACAAAGGTTATAGGCAGTTGTAGACTAGACAGATTCTTTGCCTGGAGCAGAGATACCCATGGAGAATAATGATTAATGAATTTGAAGAGATCATTGGAATGGCAGAAGTTAAAAGAAGTTAGATTTAATGCTGTGGCATAATACTACAAATACTGAATATGGATTTCAGAATCAAGAAAGGAGATCTCTTTATGATATTTCACATTTGTACTTTGAGCCTGGCAGTTTGGTGTGGTAGAGCTATTCTGTACTTTAATTATAGTTCTATAATGTAATAGCTAAATGACTTCAATAATAGAGTGCTAAGTTCTGGCAAGAATAGAGTTTGGGCCATGAGAGTGAAATGATAATGCAATTTTACTTGATCATTTCAAGGATCTGTAAGGTAATGTATTTTTTTCTGTTTTAGTTGTTTTATTTGGTATATAAAAATTATTGAATGTTGTTCTATGAGTTCCTACTTTTATCTTCCACATGTAAATTGCTCTATGTGACAGAGTCCTCAATGAATGCAAATTATACCATATGATAATAACAAATAAATGGAATTGTGGTTGCATTAAAAACTATTTTGATACTGGAGAGGGGGGAGTGTTGATTTGAAAGCAGCACTGAAATAGATGGTGTCTGTGTATGGAAGATAAAATGCTAATTTCCCTTAGGGCTTTAAAGAGAGAGTCATTGAGAAGATTATATTTTTCATGTATCTAATATCCTGTATTCCTTAAAATTCCAGTTTCAGTTAAGGCAAAATGAGTAAGTATTTCAGTTATTAAGAAGTTAAAACCATTGGTGTAACTGCTAGTTTTAATGGAACAAAGTTTCAGAGGCCCCAGAGAAAGAAATGGCAGGGAAAAGCACAAGTGGGAGTAGAAGTGTTGGGAGAATTAAGTGTTGAGTTGAGAGTCTAGGATGGGACATATTGTGGAGGTAAACGTGGACTTACCAGAAAGGATATTTATATCTGGCAGGAAACAGATACCAGGGTACTTGATCAGAGTTGTGAAACTCAACAATTCCTGGATTTAAGACAATAAGGTGAATTATCCAGAAATAGAGATATCTGTCATTTTAAGACAATTGTATATGTTGCCGAAACGTAAATAAAATAACTCCCTAACCATAGGTTGCTGTATTCCCCCAAGTAAAAAAATATAATAATTTACATAAGCACATTTTAGCTTGAGATGGAAAAGTTTGAGATGCACACACATGTACAGTGGCATATTTTTGTCCTGAGTAACTATACTTGAATATATCACAAACAATCCTAGACTTCTGAGTCACTGATTTCTACTCTTGTTCTTTGGCTGTTTGTATGCCCATTTACTTGATTATATTCACTTTAAACCCCATGAAAAAAATAAATAAATAAACCCCATGAAAATACAGTATTTTTTATTATTGTATTAAACTATAGTACTTTTTTGGTTAAATATATTAGGTTAAACTGAAAAATTGAATTTAAACTTCTAAATTATGAGAATTGATTTTAAATTTTTGTTTATTTAGTGAGTAGAATTTTCTAGAAAGGAAATGCATATACACATCAGACCAGATCAGATCAGTCTCTCAGTCATGTCCGACTCTTTGCGACGCCATGAACTGCAGCACGCCAGGCCTCCCTGTCCATCACCAACTCTCAGAGTTCACTGAGACTCACATCCATCGAGTCAGCAATGCCATCCAGCCATCTCATCCTCTGTCGTCCCCTTCTTTGTAGTTCAAAATCAAATGGTCTAAATGAAAGGAATGTTCTATAAACATTTATTTTGCTTTGAGACTAAAAGAATGATTATTTTTGCTTTTTTTTTTTTTGCTTCCTTTTCAGTGGCCAAGGGACCTGGGTGGGCTTATGTAATGAATAGAAAAAAAAGAAAATGCCTGTCTGTTCTCTGACACCAGGACCTTTCACCAAAGAAAGTTGTGAATATTAATTAATATGATTTGCTCAACTCCTCAAAACACAAATACTGTCTGGGCCAGCCCTAATGGAGCTTCAGCTATGCCTTTACCAGTGTGGCTAATCATATTCCCTGTACATTCCTTTTTCTGGGTTCGCTGTTTGCTCGGAAGACACACTCATTTCCTTTGAACATTGCTTTCTGACAAATATGGTGCCAAAGTTAGAAATATGGGGCATTCACATTTTAATGAGATGAAATATTTTAATAGAGGAATTAAAAACATTTATCACTAACTACTGAACAGCCATCTAGCTACCAGCATAATGGGAATAAAAGGATTGTCCTGTTTAAACTCTGATTTAAATCATGAGCAGATTTATTCTCAGTGAATATCATTTCTTTAATTGATTATATTGCCATGGACACAGGTCATGATATGCCTTACTATTATGTTTAATAACATTTGACCATATATAGTATATTTAACTCTGGATTTAATATTTTATAGTAATAATAATAAAGGCTAAAGCTTCTTTTTCATATAAAAATGTGGAAGAAAATAAATTAGTAGCCTAATAGCTAAACGATATCATAAACAGTCACAAT
This sequence comes from Bos taurus, assembly GCF_002263795.3. Classification (NCBI taxonomy): domain Eukaryota; kingdom Metazoa; phylum Chordata; class Mammalia; order Artiodactyla; family Bovidae; genus Bos; species Bos taurus. The sequence continues at coordinate 31,978,878 of NC_037333.1, read as the reverse complement.
ATATTAGCATACTCCATAGCTATTTGAAGATAAAATTTGCAGAATTAGAATCTTAGTTTTCTTTCTCCTACTCCTGTATTTTATGTGTCTGAACAAAGATACACATCTACAAGCTACTTCAATTTGCCACAGCATGCACAGATCTTCAGATACAAATTTTAGCTAATTATATGCAGAATAAATGGAAAATGCTCTGAATGACAATGAGGGAGACTCCTTTTTTCAGTCTGTGTCAAGAGAAGACTATCAGCTTTTTCTCGATAATAAATAAAAATATATAAATCCCATGTAACTAAACCAAGAAAAAATAGAGCTCTCTTGCCATTTCTTTCTTTTTCTTTTCTTCATCTGTAGATAAACTCTGGTATTAAAATAAGACATACCTAATTTTAAACATTTTATTCCTCCAAACTGTAATTTAGTCAAATAAATACACAGTGGTATAATTTAAGCTGGCACCATGTAAAGTAGAAGCGTATACTTTTAAAGTGTTAAGAGGATCTTGAACATCTATTCAGCAATTTAATGGCATGATATATTCATATTTTAGTGGACTAGTAAAATAATATGAAATATTAATTAGGGAAAAACAGCATCTTCAAATTCAGCTTGTTGCTTATAGAAGCAACAAGAAGAAATACAAGTGAAGAGATTAAAGGAAAAATAGTTAAGTGACAGTCCAGGGCCTAGGAAGTCACACAAGCAGATGAACATGACAAGAATCCAAGAATATGATTCATACAGGTTGTGTGATAGCCTATAGATGAAATACATAAGTGAGGCCCTCGTGCCTTCCCTCACCACCAACTTTCAAGCATCCTGAATAACCACTTTTTCTTTTCTACAATATGGGTCTTAATTAAAAGCAAACTCTTCTTGTACTATTTGAAAGAACTAGTACAACAATTTATTATTAGAATACTGCAGCCCACTTCCTGACATTTTTGATTTGATAACGAAATTCAATACTATAAGCTGCCAACAAATTGATGGTTTATATAAAAAAATAAATGTACTATGGACATTTCAATTTTTATCTGCTCTGGATTACTTTGCTATAAAATAAATATGTTGATAAATTATCTTTTTTAGATATAATATAAATTTAGATATAATCAAAGTGGTATATTGCAGCTTTGATCTGTATCTCTATATCACTTATGTTATCTTCGAAAAACAATTACTCTTATTGTCAAAAGAAAGTATCCTTTAAAACAGAAGTTAAGTACTCACATTAATACAACTTTAGAAGCAGCACAGTTTTAGCATGCGATTTATTGATTTTCACTGCATGGGAAATCTCTCAGGAAATTGTCCTCCACAGAAGGTGATGGAGTAATTGTATGCTAGATTAGGACAACTTTCCATGATTAGACTGTGATGATTTAAATTTTTTAGTGCATTCTGAAACATTTCTGTAATTGTTAACTGTATGCTGTTACACAAACCAATATAACTAAGTTTTGTTTTCCTGCCACTGGGTTTGAATGATTTGAAAACTTTTGTTGTGGTAGGGGGCGTGAAGTTCCTAGCATGTACTGTTTTCAGGTAATGTTAGTACTTTTGTGAACCATAGCTTCTTTATACTTGGAAGAAATAAGTGGAGACCAATAGATAGTAGTGTCTCAATGATTTTGAAACACTGTTTGATAATGGTATTAAAAACACTCAAGTTGTCTCTATACAACTCTAATTTTTTGTAGCATGTGGCTCTGGCCTAACAAATCACAATGTCATGTGGATACGGAAATAAAAATGGATATGCTATAAAGAACATAGGGCATTAATTTAATACTAAAGTTATGTATGAAACAAAATTATGTTTTATGAAAGTAAAATAACATGGCATTTCAAAGCCTTTACATCAAAATGAGTATTATTACTTTAAAGTTAGTAACATGGAAGTAGTTCTGATTTAGTTACTGCCATTTACATGCTTTGTAAAAGCAGCATTTAATAATAACATCGATATCCTCTATTTAAAGTAGAGAGAAAGAGGGAAGGTATATTGGGGAAGGATGTTATGTATGAAAATCATTGATTATTTAAACAGAGCCTTATATGGTAACCATTGCATCACTTTACTGGGAAATCCAAGACAAACTGGTCTTCAGCTCTTCAGATGTAGAATTTAGAATACTTCAAAAAAAAAAATAAAAGATACTAAAAAAATAATTTCATGTAAGTGGCCTAACTCACATTAATAATCTTGGAAGAGACTTACTTGTAGGTAAAGATCATAATGTATTATTCCAATGTAGTTACCAAAATACTTGGATCTGTCACCTAGATATTCCCTTCCTGATCAGTAGTTGAGAAAACTAAGTGAACAATGACAAAGCATTTGGGAACAGAAAAATTGATTTTCTAAATGGATAATACATTGAGGTTGAAGTTTGAAGTGATAAATTCATTTCTGTCCTACAGCTACTGTTTTCCAGTACACAAAATACTCATAGACTCCAGATCCATTAACACTCCTGGGAAATGCTATCTTGTACTTGTCAAATTCCCAATCTTTAGATCTGTTTCTGTAATCAGCATATAGATAGACAAGTTTTCTTCAGTTACCACATTCTTCCTTCACAAAAGGTACAACAAAATTTATTAAGTTCATTTTCTTGCTTATAAACAGATTCTGACACTGACATTGATATCTGACTGTGACCTTGGTTGAACCTATTCTGTGGTCCTGAATTACGTAACAGCATATTTCCATGAAAACTCTTGGGTTATTCTTCTAGATGGTAGAGAATATCCATGAGATTATTTGTCATACTTTCATGCTAAAAATTCTAAAGGTATCCTAGTGTGGAAACCATGTATGCAGTACTTTAAAAAATTGCCTTGTGTTAATCATAATAGTATATGTGGAAGAAAAGACCAAACTTAAGTGTAAAACAAATATAATATCAGTTTTATTCAGAAATAAATGCTACCAGTCAGTAAGGATTTATCTTTATAGAAGGATCTATAGAACAGAAAAAGATTCTTCAAATTGCTATGCATGACATTAAACCTACCTGTAGACAGTAAAATGCTCAGCTAGACTACATTGTAAAGGGCTGGTTTCAGTTCTGAAACTGGTAAGAGTAAAGATGAAAAGAGTTTCAAGTTTCCTTTAATTTGGTTTATGTAAACCAAACAAGAAGCCATGCAAAGATAAATGATACATGTGTAACTGAATAAAGCTTTTTAATACCTCCTTAGGCAATGGCACCCACTCCAGTACTCTTGCCTGGAAAATCCCATGGACGGAGGAGCCTGGTAGGCTGCAGTCCATGGGGTCGCTAAGAGTCGGACACGACTGAGGGACTTCACTTTCACTTTTCACTTTCATGCATTGGAGAAGGAAATGGCAGCCCACTCCAGTGTTCTTGCCTGGAGAATCCCAGGGACGGGGGAGCCTGGTGGGCTGCCGTCTATGGGGTCGCACAGAGTCGGACACGACTGAAGCGACTTAGCAGTAGCAGTAGTTTCTCACAGAGAGAGAACCAAAATTTGGATGCCAATGCAGCCCTTGAAAATGTATCCTGATTTAGTTACTGTTAGAATAGAGGAGGAATCATGTCTTCACTTAACCATTTACTTATTACTTTGTTATGCAGTTCCTTACTTTTCCATAGACACATTCATTTATTCTCTTTCTACCCCACATATCTATATAATACCTTTATATATATATATATATATATATATATATGCAAATATATTTTCCTTGCATATACCTCTTTGCCTTTTATGAAAAGTATGATTTTCTTCTGTTGAATTAGATTTAAGGGAGAATATATGCTACATAAAACAGAAGATGATTTCACTGTTGCATTTATGCAGAAAAATAATTTGAATATTTTCTTCATTAGGGACAAACCTGTGCCTTAAAATTAATCATTTTACCATTAGAAATTACAGCTATTATTGAGGCTACTTTGGTTTACCTTTTCAAAGGTTACTAATTATTTTAATTTGTAACTTCTGAGATGATAATATTTGTATCTCAACTATTGTGTGAAGTTGTCAAGTGGATGAATCTTTGAAATAGCTGTGGGCACTACTGTATATATCATTATCAGCTAACATGACAGCATGGAGGCGTTATTCATATTACTAACGACACAAGCAGAAAGGAAGAATGGGAACACTTTTTTTTTTAACCATTCTTTCTATTTCCTTCTTTATATGTTTAAGCTTAAAAATGTCAACAGAGATGTTCTGAGGAACTTTTGAAATGTGATGGAAATTATACCAAATTATAATTATGACAAATTATAAATTTATTTTAAGATCACCCTACTTAAAAGTCTCAATGGACTTACAGAAAATCTTATAGATAATATTTTATTTTTTTCTAATTTTAAACTCCCTGCAATTCTAATACCACCTTGGTGCTAATAATTAATCTACTTTTATAAATGAAAGTTTGTTGTTTTTTAATGCAACTTCTTCACCTTAAGTTTCAGTTCACAGTGATTCTTGTTAAAATAATTTTGTGGTGTGGGATTTGGGACAGTGAGTCAAATGCTTCATTTCTGCATGATCAATTATTGATGGCAATGCAAATTACATAAATATTCTGAGGTGGGGCAGGAATTTATTATCCAAGTTAAACACCCATATTTATTTGTCCCTTCAACTTCCAAATCAAACCTGCCAGATTAACCAGATTTAAAATATTTAAAAATTTAATTCCAAACACTTCTATTGTACTCATTAACTAGATAGTAATTCTTGTCTTAATATTGCTATTGTTTTAATTTCTCAACTGAAATCATGTGTTAAACAAGTAAATTATTATGAACAATAAATGGAAGAAAATATTAGTTAATGTAACCAATTAAATGAGGTTTTCTTTAGTACATGAGTAAAGTTAAATGCATAGTTCTTATTTTTTATAACTGAAGTCAGTTAAGCTTCAGTTCATTTCAGGTCAGTAGCTCAGTCGTGTCCGACTCTTTGCGACCCCATGAATCGCAGCACGTCAGGCCTCCCTGTTAACACCAACTCCTGGAGTTCACTCAGACTCATGTCCATCGAGTCAGTGATACCATCCAGCCATCTCATCCTCTGTCGTCTGCTTCTCCTTCTGCCCCTAATCCCTCCCAGCAGTTAAGCCTAGATTTGGATCAGTAAAGACATTATGCTATAACACCACATTCTGCACTTTATATATTACTCATTGTCAACGAAATAAAAAAAAATGTGTTTGAGCTTTAACAAGTCCTTTAAATTAGGGAAGTCTAAAGTGGGTGTTTTTATTAGGTTGAAAATGAATATGCTTATGTTTCTATTTTATTCTCCTGTAAAACTTTCAGTGAGGTTCTAAGCCTATCTCAACCTCACACATATTTCCTTTCTCTAAAAATGGAGAACAGTGTGGAGATTCCTTGAAAAACTGGAAATAGAACTGCCTTATGATCCAGCAATCCCACTGCTGGGCATACACACTGAGGAAACCAGAAGGGAAAGAGACACGTGTACCCCAATGTTCATCGCAGTACTGTTTATAATAGCCAGGACATGGAAGCAACCTAGATGTCCATCAGCAGATGAATGGATAAGAAAGCAGTGGTACATATACACAATGGAGTATTACTCAGCCATTAAAAAGAATACATTTGAATCAGTTCTAATGAGGTGGATGAAACTGGAGCCTATTATACAGAGTGAAGTAAGCCAGAAGGAAAAACATAAATACAGTATACTAACGCATATATATGGAATTTAGAAAGATGGTAACAATAACCCGGTGTACAAGACAGCAAAAGAGACACTGATGTATAGAACAGTCTTATGGACTCTGTGGGAGAGGGAGAGGGTGGGAAGATTTGGGAGAATGACATTGAAACATGCATAATATCATGTAAGAAACGAGTTGCCAGTCCAGGTTCGATGCACGATACTGGATGCTTGGGGCTGGTGCACTGGGATGACCCAGAGGGATGGTATGGGGAGGGAGGAGGGAGGAGGGTTCAGGATGGGGAACACATGTATACCTGTGGCAGATTCATTTTGATATTTGGCAAAACTAATACAATTATGTAAAGTTTAAAAATAAAATAAAATTTAAAAAAGTAAAAAAAAAAAAAAAGAAAGTGAATGATAAGTAATATAAGAAGTAGCTAAATTGAAAAGAGACTAGTGCAGCCAGTTTTCTTATTAAATATTTTTTGAAATAAGCCTTTGCAAGTAGTCAATATTAAATCCTATGCATTGAAAGTACTGGGTGGGTCTCTTGGTGAAATTTAAGTATATATTTACTGTTTGAAACAGAGAATAATTTTAATATGATGATTCTCCATAATGACTAAGGTGAATGTCAGTAAATCAATCTATCTGTTAGCTAGCTATGTTAATACAATAAGAAAAATCCAATAAATGTGTTTTGAATATATATATGCACATAAAATATAAACAGCATATTAAAAAGCAGAGAGAGGCATTACTTTGTCAACAAAGTCTGTCTAGTCAAGGCTACGGTTTTTCCAGTGGTCATGTATAGATGTGAGAGTTGGACTATAAAGAAAGCTGAATGCTGAAGAATTGATGCTTTTGGACTGTGGTGTTGGAGAAGACTCTTGAGAGTCCCTTGGACTGCAAGGAGATCCAACCAATCTGTCCTAAAGGAGATCAGTCCTGGATGTTCATTGGTAGGACTGATGTTGAAGTTGAAACTCCAATACTTTGGTCACCTCATGCTAAGAGCTGACTCATTTAAAATTACCCTGATGCTGTGAAAGATTGAGAGCAGGAGGAGAAGGGGACGACAGAGGATGAGATGTTTGGATGCCATCACCAACTCAATGGACATGGGTTTGGGTGGACTGTGGGAGTTGGTGAGGGACAGGGAGGCCTGGTGTGCTGCAGTTCATAGGGTCACAAAGACTCAGGCACGATTGAGTGACTGAACTGAACTGAGCTGAAAATATAGTTATAAAAATTACATATGTGCTAATCACATTCAAGCAAATGAATGAAATGAAATAACTTTGAGCTGTATCTACCTCTTTGTGATATTTCTAGTTTCTCTGTATATTACTTTATAAAGCCAGGAGAAAGGAACAACAAAAGTCAGTGACAAGTACTAAAATATAACTATTAAATCCAGAAGTTTGTCAGTGGAACATGATTACAAGGCATTTTCCTTCCAAGAAGCATGGCATAAAGCAAAGAAGTACACAACTAGGAAATGTAGGGGAAGAATGAATTTAGGAATATCTGTAATGTATAAATCAATGGTTTTTTAAGTTATGCTCCCAAATAGATTTAAATCCTTATTAATGAATAATACTTGAAATTTCCTGGACAGCTTATTATAGCAACTTTATTGCTATAGAATAATATATATTCTATTATTTAGTACAAATACTATTGTTTGCTAATGTGTAAGTACCATAAATTGGGAAATTTAAAAATATCTCCTTCTGGGAAATTAAGACTTACTTACCTACTGAGTAAGAAAATTCACTTGTTATTTTAAGTTCACAAGTTACCCTGCTATTGAGTTCATTAAATACAATGAATATAAAGTAGACCAACATAGTTATATTGATTAGCTTTTATGCAGTTCACTTGCTAGGGACTGAAACCTAGCTCTTCTGGCACCACCCAAACACAGGGCCCTGCTCTTCAGCCTTTCATACCAGAGAAGTGACTAAGACTTTAAAAAATGCCAGTCTCTTGACTGACAAAAATGTGAAATGACAGGAGTAATTTCAAATAGCTCCTAGAAAATTAATCATAATATGTATTAATAGCATCATCTTTGCTAATAAGGAGCAGGACATTAATAAATACAGGGCAGAGAAAATGGACTTCAGAGTTCAGATCAGCTATGCAAAGAGATGAAAGTCATATGAAATTATGAAAGGTTCGAGATAACATTTCTTTTAAAGCTTGAATATACTGCCTGGTAAGTAACTGAGATATTCACATAGAATTTTCCTTTCATTCTGAAGATTATTCTTTTAGGAGAACTATGAACATCAGTAACTTTTCAGTATGACTACTAAAAGCCTTTATTTAGTGTTCAGGCAAAGATACTGCCTCATATTTTACCATCTTTGTTGGAAAAATCCTCTTCACAAAGATGTCCTATTTTGTTTGTGCTTGTTTCTGTTTGTGTCTGTGTGTGATTTGCCTTTAAACCACATTTAAGTATGTACTTCAGTTGAATTAAGTGTATTCAATTTGTAGTGCAACCACCAACAGTATCTATTTCCAGAATTCTTTTCCTCTTGTAAAGCTGAAAATCTATATTCATTAAACAAATCCTCACTCCCTTCTTTCCCCTGCCCCTGGGAACCACATTCTACTCTCTGTCTCTATGATTTTGACTACCGTAATAACTCTTATAAATGAACTCATAGAGTATTTTTTTTTTTTTTACAACTGGCTTGTTTTACTTAGTTTAATGTCCTCAAGATTCATGCACATAGTAGCATGTGTCAGAATTTTCTTCCTTTGCAAGTCTGAGTCATAGTCCATTGTATGCATATAACACATTTTACTTTCCATTGGTCCTCTGATAGACACTTGCGTGTTTTTCACGTTTTAGATATATTCAATAAATGCTACCTGGAAAGTGTATGTACTATGTATCTTTGAGACCTTGTTTTCATGTCTTTTGGTTATATACCCAGAAGTGAAATTGCTGGATCACATTGTATTACTATTTTAATTTTAGAAGAACCACATACTGTTTTCTACAGAGGCTGTACCATTATGCTTTCATACCAACAGTGCAAAGAATTCCAATTTCTCTAAATTCCTCACCAACAATTATTATATATTTTTTTAGTTTTGTTTTTTCTTTCTTAATATTAGTCATCTTAACAATGTGAACTGATATTTCACTATAGATGAGATTGGCATTTTCCTATGAGTAAGTGATGTTGAAAATTTTTTTCATGGGTATTTTGGCCATATGTATATCATCTTTGGAAAAATGTCTATTTGGTTTTTTGCCTTTTTTGAATCGGGTAAATATTTTCCTGTAGTCATGTCTTATTTGTACTTAACATATTCCTGTGTTAATCTCTTATCAGGTATATGATTTGCAAATATTTTATCCTATGTTGTGGGGAAGGCAATGGCACCCCACTCCAGTACTCTTGCCTGGAAAATCCCATGGATGGAGGAGCCTGGTAGGTTGCAGTCCATGAGGTCGCTAAGTCGGATACTACTGAGCGACTTCACTTTCACTTTTCACTTTCATGCATTGGAGAAGGAAATGGCAACCCATTCCAGTGTTCTTGCCTGGAGAATCCCAGGGACAGGGGAGCCTGCTGGGCTGCCGTCTATGGGGTCACACAGAGTCAGACACGACTGAAGACTGAAGTGACTTAGCAGTAGCAGCAGCAGTATCCTATTTTGGCCTATTTTGGGGTTTCTTTTAAACTCTTTTTTTTTTACTGTTTCTTTTGATACAAAATTAAAAAAAAAATCATGAAGTCCATTTTGTCTATCTTCTGTTGCACATGCCTTTGATTACATAGCTAAGAGACCATTGCCAAATCCAGTGTTTGATGATTTTCCCCTATGTTTTCTTCTAAAAGTTTTACTATTTTAGGTCTTATATTTAGGTCTTTGATACATTTTGAGTTAATTTTTTAATATGGCATAATGTAAAAATCCAACATCATTCTTTTGCATGTAGATGTCCAGTTTTCCCAGTACCATTTATTGAAAATTCTGTTATTTTCTCATTTAATAGTCTTGGCCCCCTTGTCAAAGATAATTTAACCATATAATTGAAGGTCTACTTTTAGGCTCTCTATCTGTTCCCTTGGTCTGTATTCTTTCTTTATGACAATACCATGCTATTTTGATTGTGGTAGCTTTACAGTAAGTTTTTAAATCTGAAAATGTATGTTATCCACCTTTGTTCTTTTTTGTCAGGATTGTTTTTTTGTTTGGGATTCCATATGAATTTTATGATGATTCTACTTCTGCCCCCCCCCCCCAAATTGATTTTGATAGGGCCTGCATTGAATATACAGATAGCTTTGAGTAGTATTGACTTCTTAACAATATTATTTCTTCCAGTCCATAAATATTTGATATGTTTCCTTTCATTTACATCTTCTTCACTTCTTTCAGGAATGTTTTTTAGTTTTCATTATGTAAGTCTTTCACTTCCTTGATTAAATTAGTTCTTAAGAATTTTATTCTTTTTGGTGGAAGTCAGATTTTTGCTTCCTTGTGGTTTGCTGTTTTGTTAAGTTTTGATTGCTGTAGGCTATCTCTGTGCTGAGGATCAGCCTAAAGTATAATCTTTAAGTCTCTTCAAGTCTTTCTGAGACCGAATCTTTGCATGAATGGTGACTTTTAAACTTTCCCAACATATGTTTTAGAAGGTCTTAGTCTTTAATGTCTAACTTCTAGAAGAGGAAAAGTGGCAGGAAATGAAAGGCAGAAAACAGTGCTGGCTCTTTAAATACCTTGGAATTCATTTTCAGCCAGTGGAAGAAGAGTTTATAACAATGAAAAGTGATTAAAAAACAGTATCTCACTGCATCTGAGTGATTAGAAGTAGAAATCAGTGATCAGAACGTAGATGCCCTTTCTTGGGAGGATTGGTCTTTATTACCCACTGTGAGTTCCTCAAGCTGCATGGAAACTATTCTAGGAACAAATGTACTGCTGCCTGCCATGGAACTGGAGACTAGGAGCCGGGTAGCAGCTGCTGAGTTAAGAGCTGAAATTTACTTACCATCCAAGCCTTTCCTTGAAACTTTCAATCCTTCAATGTACCAGAATCTGTACCTTAGGCAGATTCTTTCAGTGTGAAAGATAGAATCCTAGTGCTTCCTACTCCACCATCTTCTCAGAATCCTCTTCTGCCTTGGGTTTTTGACATTGGATTTAAAAAACAAACTCTTTCTAATCATTAACAATAGTGCAGCACTGGTTAAGAGTGGCAATTGACTAGTAACATAAATTATTTTCTTTGTGATTATGAATCAGTGATTCCCCTGATATGAATGAAGATTTAAGACAGTTTTAATGTAATGATAAAAATTTCATACTTATAGATTGCAAATCCCCTGTATTTTTTGTGATCCATTATCAAAGCATGAATTTAGCTTGATTTATCCTTTCCCTGACAACTTTATTTTACTTAGGTTTAGAAGATCACACACTGTTTAAAAATAGTGACTCCATTCAGTATTTTCTATTAACATATGACACAAGAATATATAAAAGGCCATGGCCATCTTATACTCTAAAAACAAGCTCCATAAATGCTATTTCAGTGCATACCTCTTTTTTGGTCAACAATGTGTATACTTACAAAATTTTATTAACTAGGTAGAGATCCCAATATATGAGAATTTGTTGAAGTATAGAAGAAAATATTCTGCTAAGATGAAAAAATTACAAAGAAGGATTGGAATGAACTTTTAAAGTTCCTTATTAAAACGAACCCCATTTTCTTGTTAAAAATACATATGGCTTAAAAAGTTGATTACCTTTCAAAAAAAACCAATAATATATTTAATTCTAATTCCTAAACTGTAAGATTCTAATTCCTAAACTGTAAGAATAATGTACTCTTTTTTGTTGATTATGGCCTTTTCTTCATGTACCCTCCATGCCAGTAGAAATTGGAAACTTTTCCAACATACTGTACCACAGGTGTCACCAAACTGAAAAAGCAGAATTGCTCTCCTTCTCCTTTCCAGGTCATTAAATGTTATCAGTAATAAAGCTTAAGTGAAACAGTTGTTATGGTGGAAGCTCCTGGTACTCCTGTATAGAATTCATGAGGTCAGATTCCACAGTGTCAAGGAAAATCAGCCTAATGAAGCAATTTAATTAAAATTAATTGAGTATGATTCTGTCTCTTAACTCTGAGATTGATGTAGGGTTATTTTCAACATTTTCTTTGCTTAAGGTGAAACTACACTCCCAGACTTTTGCTTTTCTTTTCCTTTTTTTTTTTTTTTCAAGAATGAGTAGTTTTAATTGAGAATAGTGGTCCATAGAACTTATCAATGTAAAAGACCTTTGAGGTCATTTAATCTACTCCATGTTAAAGTAGGATTATTCTTTTGTTCTCTTTTTATGTCTCTTCTATCCCTCCTGAATGCAGTTGAAAATAAAGATTCAAAGCAAGCTGAAAAGTAATCATATATTGAAGCCTTTATGAGTGCATTGTTTAAAATATACTCCAGCAGAGGTGTGGGTTGGTGATGGCCTGCTGCAGGTTGGGGGCAGTGCATGGCTGGGATCTTTTGAGGGAGGTCACAATTAACTTCATTACCTCCACCATAGTTTGGCCCCAGGTAAATAACAGGGAGGGAACACAGCTCCACCCATCAACAGAAAATCGGATTAAAGATTTACTGAGCATGGCCCCCGCCCATCAGAACAAGACCAAGTTTCCCCCTCAGTCAGTCTCTTCCATCAGGAATTTTCCATAACTCTCTTATCCTCCTCCATCAGAGGGCACACAGACTGAAAACCACCATCAGAGAAACCTAACCAATTGGATCTCATGGACCACAGCTTTGTCTAACTCAGTGAAACTATGAGCTGCGCCACGTGGGGCCACCCAAGATGGACAGGTCATGGTGGAGAATTCTGACAAAATGTGGTCCCCTGGAGAAGGGAATGGCAAACCATTTCAGTATTCTTGCCTTGAGAACCCCATGAACAGTATGAAAAGTCAAAAAGATAGGGCACTGAGAGATGAACTCCCCAGGTCGGAGGGTGCCCAGTATCTACTGGAGATCAGTGGAGAAATAACTCCAGAAAGAATGAAGGGATGGAGCCAAAGCAAGCACAACACCCAGTTGTGGATGGGACTGGTGATGGAAGCAAGGTCTGATGCCATAAAGAGCAATATTACTTAGGCACCTGGAATGTTAGGTCCATGAATCAAGGCAAATTGGAAGTGGTCAAACAGGAGATACCATGGGTAAACATCAACATTTAAGGAATCAGTGAACTAAAATGGACTGGAATGGATGAATTTAATCAGATAACCATTCTGTCCACTACTCTAGGCAGGAATCCCTTAGAAGAAATGGAGTGGCCATCATAGTCAACAAAAGAGTCCGAAACGCAGTACTTGGATGCCATCTCAAGAATGATCTCTGTTTGTTTCCAAGGCAAATTATTCAATATCACAGTAATCCAAGTCTGTGCCCCGACCAGTAACACTGAAGAGCTGAACTTAAACAATTCTATGAAGACCTACAAGACCTTCTAGAACTAACACCTCCAAAAGATGTCCTTTTCATTATAGGGGACTGGAATGCAAAAGGAGGAAGTCAAGAAACACCTGGAGTAACAGGCAAATTTGGCTTTGGAGTACAGAATGAAGCAGGGCAAAGGCTAATAGAGTTTTGCTAACAGAACATACTGGTCATAGCAAACACCTCTCTTTCAACAACACAAGAAGAGAGAAGAGTCTACACATGGACATCACCAGATGGTCAATAACACAATCAGACTGATTATATTCTTTAAAGCCAAAGATGAAGAAGCTCTGTATACAGTCGGCAAAAACAAGACCTGGAACTGACTGTGGCTCAGATCATGAACTCCTTATTGCCAAATTCACACTTAAATTGAAGAAAGTAGGGAAAAACCATTCAGGTATGACCTAAATCAAATCCTTTACGATTCTACAGTGAAAGTAAAAAGTAGATTCAAGGGACTATACCCAATAGAGTGTCTGAGTTAACTATGGACTGAGGTTCATGACATTGTACAGGAGACAGGGATCAAGACCATCCCCAAGAAAAGGAAATGCAAAAAAGCAAATTGGCTGTCTGAGGAGGCCTTACAAATAGCTGTGAAAAGAAGAGAAGCAAAAAGCAAAGGAGAAAATGAAAGATACACTTATTTGAATGCAGAGTTCCAAAGAATAGCAGGGAGAGATAAGAAAGCCTTCCTCAGGGATCAGTGCAAAGAAATAGAGAAAAACAGTAGAATAGGAAAGACTAGAGATCTCCTCAAGAAAATTAGAGATACCACAGGAACATTTCATGCAAAGATGGGCTCAATAAAGGGCAGAAGCTGAAGATACTAAGAGGTGGCAAGAATATACAGAAGAACTGTACAAAAAAATCTTCATGACCCCTATAATCATGATGGTGTGATCACTCACCTAAAGCTAGACATCCTGGAACATGAAGTCAATTGGGCCTTAGGAAGCATCACTATGAACAAAGCTAGTGGAGATGACAGAATTCCAGTTGAGCAAATTCAAATCCTAAAAGATGATGCTATGAAAGTGCTGCACTCAGTATGCCAGCAAATTTGGAAAACTCAGCAGTAGCCACAGAACTGGAAAAGCTCAGTTTTCATTGCAATACCAAAGAAAGGCAATGCCAAAGAATGCTCAAACTTCCCACAATTGCACTCATCTAACACACTAGTAAAGTAAAATTCTCCAAGCCAGGCTTCAACAATACATGAACCGTGGACTTCCAGATGTTCAAGCTGGTTTTAGAAAAGGCAGGGGAACCAGAGATCAAATTGGCAACATTTGCTGGATCATCAAAAAAGTGAGAGAGTTCCAGGAAAACATCTATTTCTGCTTTATTGACTATGCCAAAGCCTTTGACTGTGTGGATCACAACAAACTGTGGAAAATTCTGAAAGAGATTGGAACACCAGACCACCTGACCTGCTTCTTAAGAAATCTGTATTCAGGTCAGGAAGCAATAGTTAGAACTGGACATGGAACAACAGATTGGTTCCAAATAGGAAAAGGAGTACATCAAGGCTGTATATTGTCACCCTGCTTATTTAACTTCTATGCAGAGTACATCATGAGAAACGCTGGGCTGGAAGAAGCACAAGCTGGAATCAAGATTGCCAGGAGAAATATCAATAACCTCAGATATGCAAATGACACCACCCTTATGGCAGAAAGTGAAGAGGAACTAAAAAGCCTCTTGATGAAAGTGAAAGTGGAGAGTGAAAAAGTTGGCTTAAAGCTCAACTTTCAGAAGACTTAAGATCATGGCATCTGGTCCCATCACTTCATGGCAAATAGATGGGGAAACAGTGGAAATAGTGGCAGATTTTGGATTTGGGGGGCTCCAAAATCACTGCAGATGGTGACTGCAGCCATGAAATTGAAAGACAGTCCTTAGCAGGAAAGTTATGACCAACATTGACAGCATATTAAAAAGCAGAGACATTACGTTGCCAACAAAGGTTCATCCAGTCGAGGCTATGGTTTTTCCAGTAGTCATGTATGGAAGTGAGAGTTGGACTACAGAGAAAGTTGAGCTCTGAAGAACTGATGCTCTTGTACTGTGATGTTGGAGAAGACTCTTGAGAGTCCCTTGGACTACAAGGAGACCAGCCAATGCATCCTAAAGTATATCAGTCCTGAGTGTTCATTGGAAGGACTGATGTTGAAGCTGAAACTCCAATACTTTGCCAGCTGATGCGAAGAGTTGACTCATTTGAAAAGACCCTGATGTTGGGAAAGATTGAAGGCAGGAGAAGGGGACGACAGAGGATGAGATAGTTGGATGGCCTCATCAACTCAATGGACATGAGTTTGGGTAATCTCCAAGAGCTGTATGGACAGGGAGGTCTGGCGATCTATAGTCCATGGGGTCACAAAGAGTCAGACACAACGGAGCAACTGAACTGAACTGTACTGAACCTTAAGAATATTGTGTAATCCTACTAACAAACTTATGTGAGACAAGTTTTGTAGATTTTTGTTCAGACATATAGATTCATTTTCATGTTACATATTGTATAAGTATATCTGTAGTATATCTGATTGATTGTTGATGAATACAGACCTAGTATAGTATTAACATGACTGACTGAATATACCGTCTTTTGGAAATATTGTTTACTTTTAATATCAGCTTTAGTTTTCCAGTAAGTTAAATAGCTTCCATTTTGGCTTCCTGTACTGTGCTTGCTTATGCATAAATATTATAGTCCTCCTGCCACGTGGTCGGTATTTGTAATTAAAATATTCATTGTGTACTGTCACTTCAGTACATTATATTAACTGATAACCCTACATCACTTAGATGGCATCACTCACTCAATGGAGGTTATTTTGAGCAATCTCTGGGAGTTGGTCATGGACAGGGAAGCCTGGCGGGCTGCAGTCCATGAGGTCACAAAGAGTCAGACAGAGCTGAGTGACTGAACTGAACTGGACTGTCACTTCAGTCATGTCTGACTCTTTGTGACCCTGTGGACTGTAACCCTCCAGGCTCCTCTGTCCATATTTTTCAGGCAAGAATACTGGAGTGGATTGCCTTTCCCTTCTTCAGGGTATCTTCCTGACCCAGGGATCAAACATGCCTCTGTTGTGTCTCATGCGTTTGCAAGCAGGTTCTTTACCACTAGTGCCACATGGGAAGCCCTTAAGATTTGCAAAATTGAGCCTAAGGAGGTAGATATGGTGGTGACCAAATAGGAATGTATTAGGCCTTATTACAAGGAACATATTTCACTCTGATAATATAGTGTGATAGTTTTTTTTTTTTGGCATAACTAAAACATTTAAAATTTCCTTTTATGTTCATGACTCTTCATTCCTCTGATATCATTTATTGCATACTTGATGAAGATGGCCCTTATAGAAATTAAAACATACATCTCAAACTTTGCATTATCTTTAAAAATGTTGTGAAAAAGCTTTTTCTTAAATATGCAAGTGTGAAATTAACTCTTATTGGTCATGTTTTGCCCTTTAAAAATTTATTCATTTTTTTTTATTATTAGCCTGGAAGAATGATAAATTTAATTGATTAAGAAACATATATTGAATATAATTTTTCAAGTGTTGTTCTATACATTATATAAATCACTGACAGATACAGTAGTAATACAATTACCATAGCCCCTGGAATATACCAGTATACCTACCTACTAGAAAGCTTTGTGTATTCTAAAACTCTATCAACCTAGACACTGTCAGCATGGCAGGGTACCTGAGCAGAAATCATCCAGAGAGCCGAACCAAGGTGACTGCAGGCAAAAGATATCTTTTTAAATGCACTGGCTGATAAAAAGCTTCAACAGCATGACATATCTCTGACATGCTGGGAAACAGCAGCTGACAGAGCAAACCAACATGTAACAATTGGTTTCAGGGGTGAAGATATAGGACCATAAACCAAATAAGGCTTGTGAACAGCTGCCAGGGTTGCAAATCAAAACCATTATACACCTATTCCATGCAGGGCCAACTTTTGGAACTAACAGTGCCCTTCCCTTTAGACTTTCATGAATGAAAGCAACCATCAACAGGTGATCAGACAATAGGGAATATCATTTTATTTCTGAAAGAAAAGCTATCCATCATCTGGGAAGCTTTTGACTTTGTCCATTGTCCATTTCAATTTTGTATTCAAAATCATATCCTGATCCATCTTTCAGTATCTCTTGCTAAATAACTGAGCTTCAGTTGAGTGTCATTTCTTGTTCTCAAATCAGTGGTAGAGAACTTCCAAATATTTCCTGTACTGTGAGTAACTGAGCTATTCTTCATTCTGTCTGTCTTGATTGGCAAATGTGAGTAAGCATCTTCTCAGATGATGAGGAGACTAATTGTACAAAAACTTGTGAAAATGTTTCCTTCATCTTGGCTACTGTAAAACATAGCAGATAACATAAAAAGTTTCACAAGGCTGTATACTGAAAACAATAAATCATTAGTACCGCAGGAATGAGTTTTAATAGCCTTTTATTAATCTATAATCTACCACTATTGCAATATTCTTTGTTGATGGAATTCTTAATTAGATTGTTATTTGAAACACAATTCATTTCACATTTATTAAATGTTCTGCATACTCTTATGTTGTCATTTGGTAGCATTTAGCAAACTTATCATTAAAGCAGCAAATGAGGGTCACAGATTTATCATGTTTAGGAGCTTTCAGTGCCTTTAAAACACTTGTTAAGTGTTGCTAAAACTCCATTTTCTATATTCTAGTAACATTTGTCTTTTATTTACATTTTTTATTATTTTACCTTCTTGTTGACAAATACTTGGCAAGAGATTAACTATTTAGAGCTCATTTGTATGCTTATGTACAGTTCCTAAACACTGCTTACATTATACTACCTACTTCATAAGGTTTTTTTGGAAGGATTAACTGCAGAGTAAGAGTTCAATTAATCTTATTTTATTATTGCTAGTAATAAATAAACATGGGGTAAAGTTTCAGTGAGTGTTTTAATGTTAAAAATAGTATTTAATGTGTAACACACATAGTAATTTAAAAGTGCTGGGCACTTTTCTAAGTGTTTTGTATGTTTTAGTTCACTGCCTTTTAAAATTGTCCTTTGAGGTAGATAGCATTGTTATTTATTTATTGCAGATAATGAAACTAGGGCACAGAGAGATTGCTTGAGTGGTTGATTCAAGATCAGCTTGTCTTTTGAACCCAAGGGAGTTCAACTTCAAAGTTCGTACTGTTAATGAGCGTAGTTTACCATCTGTCAGAAGTCTCAAATGAAATGATATGTTACTAAAGGTTGATTTGTAAGATGGATGTTTGTAACTCTGAAAATGTATATATCAAGTAATACATATTAGCTAGTACCCAACCAAGCCTTTTTTCAAATCAATTTATCAGATATTTTATATGAGAAAATAAATTCAGAGGTCCATTTACAGCCCTAAAATTATTCCTGTTTATCATAATGTTGATCTGGCAGTTGAAATAATGACCGTCTCTTAACACTCGCTTTCCAGTTCCAAATATATAATGTTTTCTCCTATGACCTTTAACAGAGCCATTAGCAAAAAAAGGATAGGTGGTAAGGAAGGTATTTGTCAGAAATGTCCCTGGAGGAATTAATTGATGGAAGTATTGTATCAAGGTAGACTAGGGATTGGAGCAAGGAAAATGAAAAGGGAAGTACAATGGCCTGAATAATGAGAAGCAAAGAGAGAGGCATGGGAGAGAAGTGTGGGAATATCTTCCCTATATTTTCACTCCCTTTACAGATTTCCTTTCACAAACTTTTGACAGTAACTGTGATATCTCTGTTGAGTCTTCCCTTTTCTCACATTTACTGTGTTTTCAGATCTTATGGTTTTTAGATACCCTCTCCATACTGATGGTCTTTGCAGTGATAATTATTGAAAGTGTATGATGGACACATGGAGATTCCCTATGCTATTAATATTGTCTCCCATTTGTATGTATTTGACAATTTCTGCAATAAGCTAAGCAAAAAATCAATAAAAACCAAATAACAAAACTGAATTCATTCTTTGGTGATAGAAATAATATGAAAGTGTTAAGGTAACAAACAATAAAAAATCTCATCTATTCCATAGTGCTGGTTGGGCTGGTTAGGAATATTTGATCTAATTTTAAGTCACAATTTAAAACAAAGTATGAAGTGATTCAATAAATCTCAGTCACCAAACTCTGCTAATTGGATATGAAGAAAAGATTAATGGGGATGGTATATGTTAGTCTTTTTATTTGGTTTTAGTTCTATGAGTGTACCTAGGTAGTTGGTATTCATTTCTTTTATTAAATTGATGGATCTCTTTTGAATAAATACCAATACCAGTAGTATAAGTTTTGATAATAGTATTGAAATAAATGCATTCTTAGTATCAGGTACTATCCTGAGCCCCTTACACATTTTATTTTCCCCATGCTATTTGCTCAGTTCTGACAAAAACAGCACAAAGTAGTTATTTCTATTGGTGTACTTTCAACTGTGAAAATTGAGGATCGTAGGACAAAAATCACTTGTCGCGGGCATGATGTAACTGGTAGATAGGTATACCATAGTGGTCTCTCTGACTTTAAACTCAGGCTCATTTTGGATCTTCCCTAGTGGCTACCCACTCCAGTATTCTTGCCTGGAGAATTCCATGGACAGAGGAGCCTGGTGGGCTACAGTCCCTGGGGTCACACAGAGTTTTGTAACCAACTGAGAGACTAACACACAGAATACCTTAGTAGAGAATATATGTCCCCTGGAAATAAAGTATTAGCAGGAATGCTGCTGCTTAGTCACTTCAGTTGTGTCCGACTCTGTGCGACCCCATGGACTATAACCTGCTGGGCTCTTCTGTCCATGAAGATTTTCCAGGCAAGAATACTGGAATGAGTTGCCATGCCCTCCTCCAGAGAATCTTCCAAACCCAGGGATTGAACCCAGATCTTCCACATTTCAGGCAGATTTATTACTGTCTCTGCCACCAGGGAAGCCCATTAGCATGAACAAATGGGGTCAATTTTAAAGATATCCCTAGTTCCTGATTATCTAATTTTATAACTTCATTGTAAGCCATGGACAGATCTATTTCCTTTTTTTCAACAAGAAAGGATGTACTTTCATACATCTGTTTTCCAGCCTTGAAATTTAAAATCAATGTACTGATTTAACTAGCACTTTCCTTTTAAATTTTATGGTTTATTTTATTTATTTTTTAATTTTTAAAATATTTTTAGATTCAATCTCTGATTCCACAGAGTACACCTTTTTAGTTTGTAACAAAATTTCAAGTGCACCCTTTTGTTTCTTAGAGGTCTATTCTTTCATTGCTGAATAGCAGAAGAGCATTTTCTATTCACCACCAGTTTCTTGCACTATGCAGAATCTTTGCCCTCTGTCTTCTTCTATCACCCTGGTATTTTCCATCTTAGTCAGGACTTCCCTAATTCTCAACCATATTATAACTAGTATTTCACATTATTTTAAGTATCTCAATATGTATTATCTGATTTCCTGAAAAAAAAAAAAAAGTATGTCATTAAGGAAGACAGATACCTTCATTAATATAAACTTTCACTATTAGATGAGTTTATTTTTATGAGCTGGCACTTGATTTTTGTCTTATAGTTTACTGAGTTTATTTAGGTATTTTAATTATCACTGAATAGTATGTGAAAACTGTCATCATTTAGCTTAGAAACATAATCGTATAATGAAGTTACTTGCAGCAATATCAGTGATTAATGCCACTAATAGGAGGTAAGTAAAATGGAATGGCAGAGGTTAGAAATAGAATTGATTTCTTTCTTCTGATCTTTAATTACAAGTATTAAAATTTTTCTAGATGTTAACTTGACTGGAAAAGAATGAATTGACTGTCTGTTGACCTAAAAACATATTTTTGAAGCAGATATTTATTGCCCTAGAGAGGGAAGAGTCACTGCATTTGAAATGTACATGTTTCTGTGACTGACTTAATTCACCTTTCTTAATGGGGAAAAAAAGGATCATGACTTATCCTGACTTGTGAATACCAAGGGTCAGAGACCAAAAATATCTCTGTATTAGAGATTCAGAAGATTCTAAAATCAGGACAGGATGTAGCCATTGGTCCAATAAGATGTAATGAGCATTTCAGGAAAATTATTTAGCACAAGATGGATTCTGGTCCAATATTGACATTAAAATAAATATGTAGATATAATTTATGTTATAGAATATAACAATTTCATTTTAATACTATAGGCTTAACATTCATACATTCAGTGTTGATCCTATATATTAGAAAGATATGTTGCAGACCAATAAGGTTACCTGTTATATGACTTGTTTTATATGATGATACAGAGAAGACAACTATTGGGAAAGAGATGAGATTAGTGGTTGTTTGTGACTAATAATGGAAGATATTAAAAAAAGAAAGTGAAAATGAAATTGCTCAGTCATGTCCGTCTCTTTGCGACCCCGTGGTCTGTAGCCTGCTAGGCTCCTCCATCCATGGGATTCTCCAGGCAAGAATACTGGAATGGGTTGCCATTTCCTTCTTCAGGGGATCTTCCTGACACAGGGATTGAACTCCAGTCTCCTTTACTGCAGACAAACTCTTTTCCGTCTGAGCCACTGGGGGCTCCTAATAGAAGGTACCCCTAATGGAAGGTAATAATTCAAGACAAAGAAGAAACATGAGACAGTTGTGGGGGTTAATGAAACTGTTGTTTACCAAGATCGTGATGGTAGACAAATGATTTTATACATTTGTCAAAACACATAGAGCTGGGCACAACATAAAATTACATTTAACTATTGTACATTTAAAAGAAATAAAATGAAGGAAAAAGTGAGAAACAAGTCATTGGTTTGTTGATTAAAAAGAGTAGATTAAAAATGTAAGAAATTAAGAGTATAAGGTTTATGGTTAATAAGAAGGAAAAGGAAGTGGTTTAAGGGGGGGTTATGGATTAAATCAATATTTTGTTTTGAAGAGAGGAATCTTGAAAATATCTGTAATAGAGGTTAAGAAAAGAGTATGAATATCAAAGATAAATAATTAATACAGAAAGCCTTTGAAGCCATAGTAGGTAATGGAAGAAGGACTTGTTTTTGTTCCTATGAAAGGGGGGAAAAAAGAGAATTAGTGTAGATACAGAGAATCATTTTAAGGGAGCACCACCTAATCTCGAATCACTAGAATTTGAGGTGGATGTATGGCAAAACTCACTTAGGCAGGTCCAATTTACTTCTTTCTTTTAATACTGTCTGAAGATTCATTTCTTTATCCTCCTAAATGCTGTGTTCTCTCATAGTACCAAAGTGTGAAAAGTGATTAGTTTACAGCAGTGCTCTCAAAGTGTGATATTTAGGTCAACAACATCACTATTACTAGGGAATTTGTTAGAAATAAATTCTACTCCAGGTATACTAAACAAAAAATTCCAAAGACAACATGTAACAAGTTAACAGGAACATGAAAAAAAAAAGTTAAACATCATTAATCATCAGTGCAATGCAAGTAAAACCTGTATGAGAAACCACCTCACACCAGTTAGGATGGCTGTTATAATAATAATGATAATAATAATGTTCGTGAGGATATGGAGAATATGCAAATTGTGCAGCCACTATGGAAAATAATATAGAGGTTCCTCAAAAATTAAAAGCAGAACTACTAGAGAATCTGGTAATCCCACTTTAGTATATTAGCACTTCGATGTTCATTGCAGCAGTATTCAAAATAGCAAAGATGTGTAAAAAATTTCCATGTCCACTGACAGTTGAATAAAGACCATGTACTATACATACATAATTATGTGGAATATTATTCCTTCTTAAACAATAAGAATATTATTGTTTAAGATAAGAATAAGAATATTATTGAAACAATAACAATATTATTCATTCTTAAACATATTGTACAAATTGTGCCATATGTGACAATATTGGTGAACCTTGAGGATTTTATGCTAAGTGAAATAAATCAGTCACAGAAAGACAAATGCATGATTCTGCTTATATAAGTTATTTAAATAGTGAAATTCATAGAATCAAGATTGTTAGAATGTCTGTTATACCCTACAGATTAAATGAAATCTGTATCAAAATACTGATGAATTTATTCACAAAACTGGAACAAATAATCTAAAAATTTGTGTGGAACCACAAAGAAACCCGAAGAGCTAATGCAATATTAAGAAAGTAGAAAATGGAAGTATTATACTTCCTGATTTCAAACAGTATTGTGAAGCTAAAGTAAACTTCCAGATGTACAAGATGGATTTTAAAAAAGGCAGAGGGGCCAGAGAACAAATTGCCAACATCTGGTGGATCATAGAAAATATCAAGGGAATTCCAGAAAAATGTCTACTTCTGCTTCATTGACTGTGTTAAAGCCTTCGACTGTGTGGATCACAATAAACTATGGAAAATTCTCAAAGAAATGGAAATACCAGTCACCTGACTTGCCTCTTGACAAACTTGTATGCAGGTCAAGAAGCAACAGTTAGAACTGGACATGGAACAGTGAACTGGTTCAAAATTGGGAAAGGAGTATGTCAAGGCTGTATATTGTTACTGTACTTATTTAACTTATATGCAGATTACATATAAGTTAATTCATTGAGTGGATGAAACTCAAACTGGAATCAAGATTGCTAGGAGAAATATTAATAACCTCATATATGCAGATGATACCACCCTAATGGTAGAACTAAACTAAAGAGCCTCTTTATGAGGGTGAAAGAGAACAATGAAAAAGCTGGCTTAAAACACAACATTCAAAAAATAAAGATCATGGCATCTGGTCCCATCACTTCATGGCAAATAGATGGGGAAACACTGGAAACAGTGACAGACTTTATTTTCTTGGGCTAAAATATTGCTGTGGATGGTGACTGCAGCCCTAAATTAAAAGACACTTACTCCTTGGAAGAAAAGTTATGACAAACTAAACCTGAGATATCACTTTGCTGACAAAGGTCCGTATAGTATAAGCAATGGTTTTTTCAGTAGTCAGGTACAGATGTGAGAGTTGAGACCATAAAGTTGGCTGAGTGCCAAAGAATAGGTGCTTTCAAATTGTGGTGCTGGAGAAGACTCTTGAGAGTCCCTTGGACAACAAGGAGATCAAACCAGTCAATCCTAAAGGAAATCAACCCTGAATATTCATTGGAAGGACTGATGCTAAAGCTGCAACTCTAATACTTTGGCCACCTGATGCGAAGAGCCAACTCATTAGAAAAGACCCTGATGCTGGGAAAGATTGAGGGCAGGAGGAGAAGGGGGCAACAGTGAGTGAGATGCATCATCAACTCAGCGTACATGAGTTTGAGTAAACTCTGGGAGATGGTGAAGGACAGGGAAGCCTGGCATGCTGCATTCCATGGGATCACAAAGAATCAGACATGACTTAGCAAGTTAAAGACAACAATAATATTTTTAAATAAATAATTTTAGGGTAGTCAAAAAGTTTAATATAAAATGATTATGATCAGCATCCAAATTGGACAGGGCCACAAAAATCAAGAGGTCTATTTCTCTTAAAGTTGCAAAAAATTGGACATGATTGAGTGACTGAACAATGATAGTAATAAAAACTGTATGTTATGGGCACAAAAACATACACAAGATCAATGGAACACATCATAGATAAAACCATGGTTATATGGTCAATTAACTTATGACAGAGGAGCCACGAATATACAGTGGGGAAAGGACAGTCTCTTTAATAAAATGTCTTGGGAAAACTGAACAGCTATATCAAAGGAATGAACCAGTTCCTTACACCATATACAGAAATTAACTGAAAATGAATAACACTGTAAACCTGAAACCATAAAACTTTTAGAAGAAAGCATAGGCAGTAAATTCTTTGACATCAGTCTTAGCAGTATTTTTTTGAATCCGTCTCCTCAGGCAAGGGAAACAAAAGCAAAAATAAACAAGTGAGTCTGTATAAAACAAGTTTTTGCACAGTGAAGGAAACCATAAACAAAATGAAAATGCAACCTATTGAATGGGAGAAGATATTTGAAAATTATATCTCTGATAAGGGGTTAATATACAAAGTACAAAAGAACTCAAATGAACTCAACATAAAAAAAAATAACAGTCCAATTAAAAAATGGGGAGAGGACTTGAGTAGATATTTTTCTAAGGAAAACATACAAATGTCCAACAGATAGATGAAAAGATACACAACCTCACTAACCATCAGGGAGTGAAAATCAAAACCACAATGATTTATCATCTCACACCTGACAAGAATAACTATTATCAGAAAGACAGCAGAAGGGTTTAGCATGTGGAGAAAAGGGAACCCTCTTGTACTGTTGGTGGGATTGTGAAGTGGTGTAGCCACTATGGAAAACAGTATGGAGTTTCCTTAAAAATTAAGAAGAGAACTGCCATATGATCTAGAAATTCTATTTCTGGGTATTTATCCAACAAAAACAAAAAACTAATTTGAGAAAATGTATGTACCCCTGTGTTCATTGCAGCATTATTTATAGTGGCCAAGATATGGAAGCGTATCTAAGTGATATGCTTAAGTGCTCATTGATATATAAGTAAAGAAGAGATGATACACACACACACACACACAAACACACACACACACAGAGGAATATTATTCAGCCTTAAAGAGAAATAAAATCTTGCCATTTGTAATAACATGGATGTACTTAGAAGATATTGTGCAAAGTGAATTAAGTTAGAGACAGATACCTTATGATATCACTTATATGTGGAATCTGAAAAACAAAACAAAGGAAAGCAGAAATAGACGCACAGAACAAACTGGTGTTGTCAAAAGGGGAGAAGAATGAAGAATTTAGTGAAACAGGTGAATGGAATTAAGAAGTAGAAAACTGGAGTTAAGAAATATCATGGGGCTGTAAAGTAGAGGGAATATAGTCAATAATATTGCATGAGCTTGGTATGGTGAAAGATGGTTACTAGACTTGTCATGGTGATCAATTTGAAATGCACATAAATGTTGAATCACTTTGTTGTACACTAAAACTAATGTACAACATGTATATGTATGTAAACTATACTTCAGTGATGAAAAAGAAAAGAGAATATAGCATACTATTCACGTAAACTTTAAAAACATGAAAAATAGTGTTATGTATTTGAAGTACAAAATTCCATATCTAATTTCAGAGATGGGTTACATTTGGGATCCAGAGTGGTTATCTTTAGTTTACTTAGTGAGAGGATGGGAATAATAAAGGTGAAAATCAAACTTAGCTATTGGAAATGTTTTCTTGTTATTATTTAAACATAATCTTGGTATATTGGAAATCAACCTGTATAATAAATTTTAGCAATAAGTATAAGTTTGTGTAAATGAGACCATTACATTTTTTCCTTGCCCCATCCCACTCTCTTTTTTGTTCTGTTTTGCATAGCAAGGACATTGTGTTAGCATTCTCTCAAATTTAATAGAACTGTATTTGTGAATTACAGTGATCAAATTATATTACAACGGACAGATGGCAGTTCCAATTATATGTGTTTTTCATGAACAGAAGTTACTTAAAATTGTGAGCCAAGATCTAACTACAAATGTTTGTGAACATGACATGTTATACCACTACATGTCCCTGAAGGTATTTCTAAAGCAGTTTTATCTTCTGTAAAGTAGATGACATATTTCAGAGCCAGATAAATCATCATAATATAATGTTGTGGTTGTCATAAGATTTTTAGGTATGTGGGATATCCCAAATGAAGCATAGTTTGTAATGTTAATACATATCAGAAGGTAAATCTTGAGTTGTGCTCATATGAGTCTTGCAATATTTTATGTAGAGTAATAGTTTTCTGAAACAAATGTCCTAAGTTTTATAATCATCACTGATATCTTCAAAGTGAAAATAATTAAACATAGCGATGCATCTAATTGCTGAAATGTCAATAATACAATTAACTCATCTGTCTTATTTCAGTTACAAGTGGTGAATTTATTTTATGAATGCTTGAGACATCTATTAAGTGGTTTAATAAGTAGTCATTGCTAACACTTAATTTTCCAAATCTAAATTTTATTAGTATACAAAGATTTTACTTATATTTCTCAAGAAATGGAGATAGATACTGTGTCTACTTGTGTAGTTACTGTGCAGACACTTTGCTGAACTGGATAGTGGCTGGGGAGGAGATGGGTTCAGTAATCACTTGCAAAGATGAATAAGATAGGGTTGATCTTATTAATGAAATAAATATGGTAGAAAATAAATATGGTAGAAAACTTAGGTTAACTTCTTGGAAGAATCATGAAAATGTGAAGTGACATATAGCTAGTATTACTATATCTAGTATAGACAAGAAATGTATAACACTCAATCTCATGTGAGCTACTAAATGCCTAAATGTTTTAAATAGATGTAATCCCTTTTTAATACTTATGGATTAATTTGATTTTGTTTATATGCAGGTGTTTTCTTAGAGTTCACAGTTTCTTTAAGTAACTGTAGACACGTGATATGGATATATGAAAATTTATGATCATATGATTTTAATTTCCCAGGACATTTCCAAATACTCTGAGGTGGCAACAGGTATCCAGAATTCATCCACTTTAGAATCCTACCATCCTTATTCTCCCACCTATTCCCACCATCCTCACTCAGTCCTTGGAACTGCAAGTTCTATCCAAACTGAGGCCTGTTTTGCACCAAGTATGGCATAGAACTTTTAATGAGTTGGGGAAATTTCGTTTCTGTCTCAGTTTCAGCATTCATAAGGCACAAACTACCTACAATTAAATGAGCCCCTTAAAGAAAGAATGTGAATGCAAGTATTACATAAGCGTGGAACCAGCAGACCTACTATAACCTGATTGGCAATGGCAAAAGAGAAAAATAAAGTAAAATAATAATAATACTAATAACTTTGTTTAAAACAAAATTTCTTTATTTAATGTGGGAATTATTTTCTTAGGTGTTAAACCTAAATATTGTTACATCATGAGATGTAATTATATATACCTAATATTGTCAACAAATGTCAGGTATATCAGGTATAGAAGGTAGTCTCCTGGTTTCTGTTACCTTGACAGTAAACCTTATTCTTGATAATCCTTGCCCAGTTGAATTCTTGGCACTGAGAATTTAGTAAAATTCTTGCCAGATTCAAATTAGCCACTTTTCCTATTGCTGTAAAACAAATTGATCATTTATTAAAGCATTCATCAAGTTTTACTTTAAGAGAAATCTGCTTCTTGATATTTATGACCCTATTCAATTTGGATGCAAATCATGATCATTTTATATTAAAATGAATACCCTGAAATGATACCCTGAAATTATTTATATAAGAATATTGTTGTTGTTATTCAGTTGCTAAGTCATGTCTCTTTGTGATGCCATGGAATGCAGCACACAAGGCTTCCCTATCCTTAGCTAGCTCCCTGAGTTTGCTCAAATTCATGTACATAAAGTCACTCATGCCATCCAACCACCTCATCCTCTGTTGCCTGCTTCTCCTCCTGCCTTCCATCTTTCCCAGCACCAGGGTCTTTTCCAATGAGTTAGCTTTTCAAATCAGGGTGGCCAAAGTATTGGAGCTTCAGCTTCAGCATCAGTCTTTCCAGTGAATACTCAGGGTTGATATCCTTTGGGATTGACAGGTTTGAGCTCCTTGCAGTCCAAGGGACTCTCAAGAGTCTTCTCCAGCACTGCAGTTTGAAGGCATCAATTTTTCAGCGCTCAGCCTTCTTTTTGGTCCAAATCTCACATCCCTACATGACTACTGGAAAAAAAAACATTGCTTAGACTATGTGGACCTTTGTCAGCAAAGTGATATCTCTGCTTGTTAATAGGCCATCTAGATTTTCTTCAAGGAGCAAGTGTCACTAATAATGTATTATTTCTAAGATACACTAATTTGAGATGTGAATACTATTTGTGATGTTACTATTTCTGTCAGTGGTTTTTAATTTCAATGAGAAGTTGCAGGTGGTCTCTTCTTTCTCTGAAACTAAAATGTTCCAGTTCTGTCTCGGTGTTTTTCGTTTAACTTCAAAATGGAAGCAGTTTTCAGTAATAGGGGCTTTTCGTGGAGCTTAGCTGGTAAAGAATCCACCTGCAGCACAGGAGACCCTGGTTTGATTCCTAGGTCAGGATGATCTGCAGGAGAAGGGACAGGCTATGCACTCCAGTAGTCTTGGGCTTCCCTTGTGGCTCAGCTGGTAAAGAATCTGCCTGCAGTGAGGGAGACCTGGGTTTGATCCCTGTTTTGGGAAGATCTCTTGGAGAAGTGAAAGGCTACCTACTCCAGTATTCTGGCCTGGAGAATTCCATGGACTGTGTAGTCCATAGGGTTGCAACAAGCTGGACATGACTAAGCGACTTTGACTTTTATTAGTAGTTATCCCCGCTGTAAACAGAGAATTTCACTCAGCTGCATTCAGTCACCTTTCCTGATGTATAGTTCTGTGTGTCTTGATTTTATAGATCAACTTAAAATTTATACAAGTTCTGTGGCACTGTATTTCATTGCTGTGTTTTAAGAAATATTAGAAGTTTACTGTGTTTCCCAAAGTCTAAGTATAGTGACTTCTAATTTAAAAATCCCTGTAGATATAAACTTTCATATATCTATGACTTTCATTTGTTCACTTTATTTCTATTTTTTAATTTTGTATTTTATTGGAAAATGAGTTTATTTTAATTTTATGTGCTGAAAATAATTTTAATAAAAATGTTTTCCAGTGTAATAACTTAAAATTGTATTCCAGGTTGCAGCATATTATACCATTTACTCCTTTATTTAACCTTTACCACAGTACTGTGAGATGAGCAGGAAATGATCATATTCCCATTTTAAGTTTTAGAAAACTGGGCCTCATAGTCTTTAGGGACATAAAGTTTAAAATTGAATTGAATTACATATAAAACCAATGACTTAGAGCTAGCTCTAGTTGGATTCTAACAGACTCCCACTTAATGTAACAGTGTATGATACCTGACGTATTTTTTCTTTAAGTTTAATTCAGCTTAAATAGAATTGCTTAGTTCTTATTTGTTTGAAGTACTGTGATGAATAAAACAGTTGTATAAGGCAGATTAAAATAAAAGATAGGAAAATACATGATATTACAAGTTATGAGAATATTAATAACCAGTAAGAAAACATTTTTAATACAGAGTAGTGATAGGGGAGCCTGATGGGCTGCTGTCTATGGGGTCGCACAGAGTTGGACATGACTGAAGCGAGTTAGCAGCAGCAGCAGCAGCAGCAGTGATAGAAACCAGAATTCAGGTGTTAAGGAATAAGGAAGAGGTAAAGGTGTTGACATATGTGGTGTGGACTGTCCTCTGAAGACAATGGAGGTGTGGGTGGGCAAAGACGATGGAGGGCCTGAGAATGCATGCAAAGCAGAGGGCAGTGGATAAATGGAGGGTGAATTAAGTACATTTGCTAAAAACATTTAAGAATGACAAGGATAAAGTGAATTAACAAATTTGAGAGCCTAAGAAAACAAGTAAAGGGGTTAACCTGGTAAAATACTCAAGTAAAGGAAATATGAAAGAGGCAAACGTATATTCATTAAGAAAAAAAGCTTATTTATTTTGGAAGATACTCATTTATTAGCAAGTGACAGAACTTTTCTTTTCCCTAAAATTTGATATTCTTGAAGTATGGAAAGGAATTGAGATAGAATGGAATAAAGTTGTTATTGTTGTTCTTGTTCAGTTACTAAGTCATGTCCTACTTTTTGTGACCCCATGGACTGCAGCGTGCCAGGCTTCCCTGTCCCTCACCATTTCCCAGAGTTTGCTCAAAGTCATTCCGTTGAGTCAGTGATGCCATCCAACCATCTCATCCTCTGTTGCCCCCTTCTCCTCCTGCCTCAGTCTTTCCCAGCATCAGGGTTTTTTCCAGTGAGTCTGCTCTTTGCATCAGGTGGCCAAAGTATCAGAGCTTCAGTCAGTATCAGTCCTCCCAATGAATATTCAGGGCTGATTTCCTTTAGGATGACTAGTTGTATCTCCTTGCTGTCCAAAGGACTCTCAAGAATCTTCTCCAGCACCACAGTTTGAAGGCATCAATTCTTCCATACTCAGCCTTCTTTATGGTCTGACTCACACTTCCATTCAGAACTACTGGAAAAACCATAGCTTTGACTATAGGCAAAGTGATATCACTTTTTATTGGCAAAGTGATGTATCTGCATTTTATTATGCTGTCTAGATTTGTCATAGCTTTCCTTTCAAGGAGTAAATGTCTTTTAACTTCATGACTGCAGTCACCATCCACAGTGATTTTGGATCCCAAGAAAGTAAAATCTGTCACTGTTTCCACTTTTTCCCATCTATTTCATGAAGTGATGAGACCAGATGCCATGATCTTAGTTTTTTGAATGTTGAGTTTTAAGCCAGCTTTTTCACTATCCTCTTTCACTTTCTTCAAGAGGCTCTTTACTTCTTCCCTTTCTGCCATAAGGGTGGTGCCATCTGCATATCTGAGGTTATTGATATATTTACTGGCATTCTTGATTCCAGCTTTTGATTATCCAGTCCAGAATTTTGAGTGATGTACTCTGCATTGAAGCTAATTAAGCACAGTGACAGTATACAGTGCTGATGAACTCCTTTCTCAGTTTTGAACCAGTCCATTGTTCCATGTCCAGCTCTCACTGTTGCTTCTTGTTCTGTATACAGGTTTCTCAGGAGCAGTTAAGATCATCTATTATTCCCATCTCTTTATGAAGTTTCCAGTTTGTTGTGATCCACACAGTCAAAGGCTTTAGCATAGACAATGAAGCAGAGGTAGATTTTTTTTTTGGAATCCCCTTGCTTTTTGTACAGTCCAGTGGATGTTAGCAAATCGATTTCTGGTTCCTCTGTCTTTTCTAAATCCATCTTGTATATCTGGAAGTTCTGGTACCATTGAAGACTAGCTTCAAGAATTTTTAGCATAATCTCGCTAGCATGTGAAACGAGTGCAGCTGTACAGTAATTTGAACATTCTTTGGCCTTGCCTTTCTTGGGATTGGAATGAAAACTGACCTTTTCCAGTCTTGTGGCCACTGCTGAGTTTTCCATATTTGCTGGCATATTGAGTGCACCTCTTTAACAGCATCATCTTTTAGAATTTGAAATAGCTCAACTGGAATTCCATCACCTCCTCTAGCTTTGTTCATAGTAATGCTTCCTAAGGCCCATTTGATTTCACATTTCAGAATGTCTGTCTCTAGGTGAGTGACCACACCACTGTGGTTATCAGGGTCAGTAAGACCTTTTTGTACAGTTCTTCTGTGATTCTTGCCACCTTTTCTTAATAACCAGAAAGTAGTAATAAATATTTTTGATAGATTTTGCATATTTTCAACCAAGTGATAGCTTGTGAACAGTATGCATACATGCAAAGGGTTACTTGATTATGAAAGACTTGAAAATCATTCAATCTAAGTTAGACAAATCTAATCTCAAAGAGAAAGGCCACTTTACATTTTGTATAGTGTTAGAAAAGAGCTCGTAATATGTGATTGAAATATTTGTGTTGTGGAATTAACTTTTTTAGAAAAGAACTATAACAGGAGATAAACTAGGGAAGAAGGCAAACCAGTGCTGCCAGCATCAGCCAGGGTCTTAGAATTCTTCCCGTGAACTAATTTAAAATACTCCTGAGCCTGCTTTCTGCCATGCCTTCCAAGGCAGAAGGAAGAAAGTCATCATGGCTTCAGCCGCTAATGCCGGCAGGGAGACGAAAGGCTCGTGTGTCCTTCCTTCTTCAGTGTCAAACAACTAAACATTGGCACAACTGGGACTGTCTCTAAAGTCTGTCCTCTTATTACTGGAATATTTGTGTTGGTGGAGATCACATATATATGTTTTATAAGTGCAATATTAATTTTTAAAAATCGTCAAAGGTAGTTTGAGAATTTTTTAAATTTTATTCTTTTTTTGCATGATTTAATATTATTTATGATTTTTTTCATAAGTTAAGACATAAGTGTAAGTTGGCATCTTGCTTTGAACTTGTACAAGCCTGTTTGTAAACTCATGGTTACCAGAATATGTAGAAAATATGCATATCTTATTTTGATTGACTGTCTTCTTTTTTATAAATGATATGGAGTATATCATAAACTGAAGAAGTTTCATTTTTATGATACCAGAGGTCAAGCAGATTCTCTCAACTCCGTCAGACATTCAGTTGATCACCTAATGTTTAATCCATACTTTATCAAATAACAAAATATAATGCTTAATTTAGCTGCCTAAATGCTTTGATACTTTGCATCTCAGTCTTCTAATTCAGATATTTTTTAACATGTAAAATTAAAAGGTAAATCCCACAGAACATGTGCATTATCCTTAGCCTTTTCATTATTATTTTGCTTATTATTTTTTCTTGCAATAAAAGTGAAACAAAACAACAACAAAAAAAACAACTGAAAGTGACTATAAAACATAAGAAGACTAATTACTCTTTAAATATATACAACTTCTTTATTAGAAAAACAGTGAAAGGAATGAATATTTTATCTGATTAATTTAAAAAGCGCTTAAATTTTTAGAAGACTTTGAAGACTTCTAATATTTATTTTGCTTATTATGGGAAGTATACTGCATCACAATGTGGAAAAAAGAAAAGATACAGTGATGCCTGAAGAACAGGTACAAATATCTTAGATTTAGATAGAATACAGTTCTGATTTTTGTTTTACATACTGTAACTATGTATTTTTAAGCATTGATTCTTGGGTCACTACATTTTCAAAACCCTTGACTATATTTGTTTATATTCTTCAAAGATGGTTCTGTGTTATGTGTTGATTCTTATTATTTGTAATAAAATGGAATAATGAAATTCTCCTCCATTTTCCTGAGTACCTTTGGTATCTCGCATTACATATAAAAAATGAGGACATTTTCCTTCAAATAAGCTAAACTAAATTTATTCTTCCAATGATTTTATTGTTTTGATATCAGTGCATTGATTACAAATGAATACTAACAAAACAAAATATATTGAATCATGACATTGTAAGTCTGATGGATTTTGCTTTTGAAATGGTTTATTGTATATTATGTTTTACTTATAGTTTGGTTGTTCAAAATTTGAAATGTGTCTTTCATATTAAGATTCAGACATGGTGGGCCAGGTTCCAATAACCCTGTTTCAATTTTCAAATAACCCTGTTTCAAAAAATTGCTGATTTCATTTCTAAGGCTTGTATTAGTCAGAGTTCTTTAGAGATTCACAACCAATAATATATGTACTATATACACTCTTCTGTGTATACATTTATTATGAGATATTGGCTCATGCAGTCATGAGGGCTGAGGAATCCTGTGAACTGCCTTGTGAAAGTTGGAGAACCAGAAATGTTGGTGGTGTAGCTCAGAGGCCCAGTGGCCAGAGAGCTGACAGTGCAGATTGCAGTCTGAGTCTGAAGGCCTATGAACCAGGGCACAAAGGGCAGGAGAAGGTCAATGTCCCAACTTAACCAGCCAGGTAGTGGGAGTGGGTCCTCCCTTTCTCCACCTTTCTTTGCGGTATTCATGCCCTCAACAAATTGGATTATGCCCACCCACCCTGAGGAAGGCACACAGCTCTACTCAGTCTATAGATTCAATAGCAACTGTCCAGAAGCACCCTCAGGGACATATCCAGAAATAATGCCTAAGCAGATACTTGGTCTCCCCATGGTCTAGTCAACTTGACACATAAAATTTAACTTTCTAGTAGACAATTGAGGAAAAAATATAATCAGTTTTTTTTAAGCGTGTTGGTTAACTAGTTTTCAATAATGTGCACACTTATGTAACTATCATCCTAATTGAGATATGTAATATCTTCATCACTCAAAAATGTTCCCTTTTACTTCTTTGTGGTTAGTTATTTTACTTAAAATATTTTCTTCCAGTTTTATTAAGATATATTTGACATATAGTACTGTGTATGTTTAAGGTGTACAACATAATGATTTGATTTACATACATAATTAAGTGATTGTCACAATAATTTTAGTGAATGTCCATCATCTAATACAGATGCAAAATTAAAGAAATAGGAAAAAAATTTTTTTTCTAGTGAGGAAAACTCAAGATTTTCTTTATTTTACAAACTTCCATATGTAACACACAACAGTGTTAATTATATTTATCTTGCATGTTACATTCCTAGTGCTTATTTATCTTATAAGTAGAAGTTTATAACTCTTGTTATTTTAAAAGTGAATTTCTTTCTCTTTTTTTAAAAAAGAAATTCCACTTTTTCCTTCATTTTTGCTTCTTTAAGCTCCACTATGATCCATGTTATAGACACCTGCTGAAGCCCCAGTCTCTACTTACTTCAGAGACTAGGAGCATAACAGGGAATAATAGGACGTGAGCTTTATTCATACTTTTAAGTTAGTGAAAATTATTTAAGATATCATGTATCTGTTATCACATTTTAGTTTGTTGATGAATAAATGATGAATATATATTATTGCTTAAGTAGGCTTAATTTTTTCTACAGAAAATTTCACCAAAAACCTTGCGTCAAAATATTTCTAATTTTAACAGATTAATTTTCCTTTTTTATTGACCCCGTTTTCATGCAAAATATTACTTTGTTTATATTTGCTTTAGTAAAGATATAGTGGCCTGATTTTTGGAAGACAACCTTTTATCCTTTATCTTACACAAGCTGTAATTCATTACATTATCATTACACAAACATCATATCACCCAATTTTGATGCAGAAGCTCATATGTGCATTGCTGTAACACCTGGGAAACACTTTTAAAATAAATCAAATCTATCCATTTGCAGTGATACACCAACAGACTAGAAAAGTAATATAGAAGAGTATGATTTAAGAAAGTAAAAAAAAAGTTGTCAAAATTAAATAATGTTTTAAGCCTGAAATTAAGAGGAGCATTTAAAGAGTATGTCTTCTCCATAATAGATGACAGAATATTCTACCATATGAAACTATGCCCCTAGCTGCTTTGCAGCAGGTGCAATAAAAAAAAAAAAAAAATTACCCCAAGATTTTACTTGACACTATTCTAATAGATTCCACGTTGTGGTTCAGTCTGTGAAGAATCTGCTTATAATGCAGGAGACCCGAGAGATGGAGGGAGAGAGAGAGAATATGTTTGTATCTGCAACTATAAATAAGATAGAGAAGATGAGGGTCAGATGGTATAGCACACACAGGGTATTTAATGACAACAGAGGATTCCATACTGGACCTGTTTTTAATTTTCTTTTTAATTTCATCATTGCTGAGTTAGATTTGACAGAATTTGTAGATATTTAAAATGTACTTTGTGTTGATTTGATACATGTATACATTATGAAAGGATTGATTAATACATCCATCACCTCATATAATTACCTTTTTTTTTGGTGGAAACATTTAAATTTTACTCTGTTAGAAAATTTCAGTTATACAATAAAGTTTTTCTTCTGTTCATGATCAGGGAAGACGTTGGGGAGAAGGTTAAGTTAGCAAAAACCCTTAACAGAATAAAGGAGATGAAACAAAGTGCATTCTTTGTGGTGCCTTCGTACAAGCCAAAGTTCAGTGTGAAAGTACAGGGAACTCACCTTGAAGATCTAACATCACTGATACAAGCTGAGGGTACATATAAGAAATTACGGGGTTATGACAGGAATATACTCTTGGTTCTTAACTGTAGAAGGCCTGGACAACAAGCTATGGTGTTTAAATTTTATCTGTTAGATACCAAAGAAAATTAGCAACAGTTAACTTGTATGACTAAACACAGCAGGACCCAAGCACTAGATGAAAGGTTTTTTGTAGTAATATGCCTAAATCACAGTGATTTCAGTGAGATCGAAGGACATATGTGAGAATATTTTAACAGAAAATCAATAGGACTATCTTCAGTATTTGGTAAGGCAAGAAAAAAACCTCAACCATAATGTGATGAAAGGAAGACAACACCCTCTTATTGAAATAGAGAAGTCAGAAACTGCCTGCAGTGTGGGAGACCCGGGTCCAATCCCTGAGTCGAGAAGACCCCCTGGAGAAGGAAATGGCAACCCACTCCAGTATTCTTGCCTGGAGAATCCCATGGACAGAGGAGCCTGGCAGGCTACAGTCCATGGGTGGCAGAGTTGGACATGACTGAGTGACAACTCTATCTACCCGAACTGGTATGACCAAACCCAGCAGGGCCCGAGTATTGGATGAAAGATTATTTATAGTAATATGCCTAAATTACAGTGATTTCAGTGAGACAGAAGGGTATATGTGAGAATATTTTGACAGAAAAATCAATAGGACTCTCATCAGTATTTGGTAAGGCAAGAAAAAAGATCAACCAACCATAATTTAATGAAAGGAAGACAACACACTCTTAATTGAAATAGAGAAGTCAGAAACAGGTTAGGTTTGAGAATGATGAGATCAGCTTTCACCATTTAGAATAAGACATTCAATGGGGTGTATCAAAAAGAAATTAAATATATGGACTGAGAAAGCATGAGAGAGGTATAGAGTGATAATAAAATTTGGTAGCAGATGTCTATTTCGTACCATTTTAATTTATGTTAATAAGTTGTACAACAACGATTAAATAAATCAGCTCATTCTGAAAAAAGCTACTGCGTAAAGAAGACAGTAAAACATTAGCTGACTGAAATCTGAGCTAATATGCACAACATTAATATAACTGAATGCTTCATTTGCTGTCTTTCCATCCAGATGTTGCCCACTGTGCTTGGCTTGGTATATATGACATGCAAAGTAACAGGGGTCAAAATAAGTGAAATTCATGGTCTGATTTCACCAGTGGTTTCATTTCTGTTCATCCATACATATTATTTACATTTTTACAAAAATGACAGAGAAAGTAAGCCCACATAGATGCATATTTTTATTGGATAGAAAAGAAATTTACTATTGTAAAAGCCATTTTAACTTTTTTCCTCAATTTGCCCTCCCTAAAATGAGAATAATTATATTGCTTATTGTAGTCACTGAGTTGTCACTATAAATAACCCCCTAGATCATAATATAGTTGGAGTTCATTTTCTAAGATTTTATTCACAAAAATTATTCACAGGGAACATGGAATTTATTATCTTAAAATTGCTCATTCACTGCTGGAAATACCAATTTCTGGTTCATTGGGACCCTGGTACATTGCTCAACTGGTTTTCTTGTTATTTTGCCTTAGTAAAATTCACTACAATTTTTTTTCCTATGGCTATCTTATCATTGTGTGTGTGTTTAGTTGCTCAGTCATGTCCCGCTCTGCAACCCTTCACACTGTAGCCCACCAGACTGCTCTGTCCATGAAATTTCCCCCAGGAAAGAATACTGGAGTGGGTTGCCATTTCCTCCTCCAGGGCATCTTCTCAACCCAGGGATCAAACCTGCATCTTCTGTGTCTCCTGCATTGCAGGCAGATTCTTTACCCGCTGAGCCATCAGGGAATACCCCAAACACTTTATAAATAAGAAAAACACTACTTTTCACTAATTTCATGGTTATAAAACATTATGAAATGTTCTATATGAAAAAAATTAATTCAGCTACATTAATTTACCAAACTCTTGAAACTTATTTCTGTGTATTCTTAATTCCAGGATATTTACCTCATAGTATTCTCGTTTAGTGATTGAATCTGACTGGCTGATTTGATTCATTCCTCACTAAGAAGTGAAATAAGCTGATACCATTGTAATGATATTAATTTTAAACATCCCAGTGTATGCTACTAGTGTATGTATATTAGGGCAGTTTAAAAGTTCAGTTTAGGAAACAGATTTATTAGTCTTGCATCTGCCATATAAATAGCTGGGATCATCTATTTGGCATCTATTTAACCTAAGCCTCAACAATTCATATGTGATTAAATGAGGTAAATTTCAATAATAATTAGGATAGACTAAATGATTGTTAAACAGAGGATATACCTTGAAGAGAAGGCTTATCACTGGTCCTTGCTTTTTTACTGTATAGACAGATGCTTTCATTGACTGATTTCCTTTGTTTTTGAAATTAATTTTTTGTGGGTTCACTGAGATAACACAAACACAAAATCAGCCCTGGTTTTTATCATCTATTTTAATTTTGGAGACACAATTAGTTAAGAAGCATCTTTCATATTTATCCACTAGTTAAAAAAATAACTTCTCACTTGAGTTTTCTGTTTCTTACCTAAGCCCTGGAAAATTCTGACAATTATAATATTGCTCTTAGGTAGTTAGAGTAGGAAAAAGGAGTCCAGAATAGCACTGGCTAAATGACAAGGAAGGGAAAAGCCTACGAAAATAGAACAAAGTCAAGTCAGAGGACCAGAGTGAGGACATCAGGTAGAACAAACAGCACTCCTGGGTAGCCCAATTTATATAGGGCAGGCCCAGAGGGAGGGGAAAAAACATAAAAAAGAGGAGCCAAAGGGCTGGGGATCCCTCACTTGCTTTCAGTCTCTCTCGCTGACTGTCTCTGTCTCTCTCCCTCTCTTCTCTTCATGTCTTTTGGGTCGGCATGTCCTCAGGCCTCGGGGATGTGTTTTCTTTTATTTTCTAAATAAAACTGAGCTGTAACATGGAGTTGTAACACTGATCTGTTCGAGAGCTGTGATTCGGTCTGTCAGAGGGCTGTAATGCTGGTTTGTGGCTTCAAATATTTGTTGTGGCGAGACAGAACCAAGGAAATAACACACTCCCCCGACATCTATGGTGCCATGACTAGGGTTTAACCTGGCTGAAACAACCTTGGCGTGGCCCTCGCAAGGCGGAGGCCAAGCAGAGCAGGAGCCCAATTTGGCAAAGCTCCTGCTGTGGAAGTTGAACACAAAGAGAAGAGAGAGAGAGACAGAGAGAAGGAGAAAGAGCGAGTGAGAGCAAGCAGGCAAGAACAAGAGACCCCGGCCCTTTGGCTCCTCTTTTTATGTTTTTTTCTCCTCCCGCTAAGCCTGCCCTATGTAAATTGGGCTAGCCATGAGTGCTGTTTGTTCTGCCTGAGGTCCTCAGTCCAGTTCTCAGACCTTCCTTTGTTCTATTTTTGCGGGTTTTTCCCTTCCTTGTCTTTTAGCCACAGCTATTCTGGACTCCTTTTTCCTATTCTAACCACCTAACATTACCATGTTACAATTTTAGATTCATGAAATTGTATTGTTTTTAGATTTAAGGAAATCCCTTAGGGCTAATTCACAAGCACCTTTTTATAACAATAAATACAAAGTTTTGTAAGTCTGTGTCAGTAAGTATGTATGTATGTGTACTAACATACAGCTGTGTCCAACACTTTGCGACCCCATGAACTGGAGCCCACCAGGCTTCACTGTCTATGGGATTCTCTAGGCAAGAATACTGGAGTGGTTGCCATGTGCTCCTCCAGGGGAGCCTCCTGACCCAGGGATTGAACCCATGTCTCTTACATCTCCTGTACTGGCAGGTGGGTTCTTTACCACTAGCACCAACTAGGAAGCCTATAGGTAAGTATAGTGAAGCACAAAAGACACACAATACACATATTTATAATACACATTTCTTTAGTATGTATCTTAACATAGTCAAAGAACAGTAATTAAATTTTAATATGGTCTCTTTTGGTAATAATCCAGAACTTAAGGTTTTTGGTGATTGTCATATCTTTTTGTGTGTGAGAAAATACATTGAAAACTTTGAAGTAGCCACAAATTCCACCTGAACTATTAGAGTCAGAAGTTTGCCTCTCACAAACTAGTCCTGGGAAAATTCTCTGTCTCAGGTAACAGCTTTTGTCTGTCATGTCCCCACTAACATTTACTACCCTCTCCATTGATAACAATGTATTTAAATAACCAAATATGTGAATTCATAAGTCTGTGTCATCTGCATAGGTCATAGGTTGAGAATCAATAGTTCCTATTGCTTAAGAGTCTCATCT
Source organism: Bos taurus (assembly GCF_002263795.3). Classification (NCBI taxonomy): domain Eukaryota; kingdom Metazoa; phylum Chordata; class Mammalia; order Artiodactyla; family Bovidae; genus Bos; species Bos taurus. Next base: position 31,937,825 of record NC_037333.1, on the reverse strand, counting down.
TTAACTATGTTAAACATTCTAATACTAGAAACCAATATTATTTCATATATATACAAAGGCTGTTCTAGAGACACCACGGATGCAGCAAATTTATATGTAAAGCATTGTCTCAATCATAGGGAAAGATGCTCCTTAAGTGCCTTTTGGCATTCCCTTTCCCCTGTTAATCAAGTAGCTTTTCAATTAATTTCTTTTCATTTATTCATTAAAATGATTAAGTACCTCGTAGGTGCAGATTTTGATAAGAGCTGTCATTTTGGTTAAGGAAGCCATAGGTTATAAACAGAGTGCTATAGGCACATATATTTGTTGTGTTGTTTGGCAAATATAAGACCAGAAAGTTGCCAACTATAGAATTCTCAACAAGGGACTACTTACCCAGCCTAGAGGGAATAGAGTTCTAAGGATTATTTCTGGTGATGGATGAGGCCTGACTTCAAATTCATAGTGTCTAGCTAGTTAACAAGAAAAAAGTGCATTTCAGAGAGAAGGAAGAGCTTTAATGAAACTACAGTGTTGAAAAATCTCTGTCTTTAGCATTTACTAGATTTAGCTCTGGAGAAGTTAATCTCTCTTGACTTAAATTTTTTCATCTGTGAAATAAAGATAATATTCTAAGTTTGTTGTGAGTACTAAATGAGAAAATTTGTGTGAATGGTTTGGCTTTGTGCTTAATGCATGTTAAAGCCTAACTTTTTTTTAACCCTTACTTTATGCCTACAGTTCTAAGTGCTTTGTATAATTATGCAGTGGGTCTTACTCCATAGTCTTCAAGCTTAATCGCTAGAATCACCAGATAAATGTTAACTGGTGCTGTGTATAGAAGTAATATATTTAAGCAAAGTGGATGCTCACATTAAAATGAATTTTAACATAAGTCCAAGTGCTAGTATATACTCTGAAGCTGTCCAGTAACAATAGTGTTCTTACTGGAAAATAATTGGAAATGAATTACATACTATACATAATAACTAACTCAACAAAGTTGAAATACTGCAAGTGTTTTAACATAATGATAAGGCTGTTATTTTCTTTTTATTATAAATATTCTATCTACCATATGTGATGTCAATATTTTCATGGACAAAATGAAATAAATTTGTCATGAGATATATTAGGAAATACCATATTAAAAAACCAAACATATCACCTCCTCTTAATTAAGCTAGAGGATATTTTCTTGCCTCAATTATGAAGCAAAATCAAACAAAAAAATAAACTTGTCATGTATCATTTTTTGGCAGTCCATCATTTCCTTCTATAACATTTTATTATTGCTATACCACATAGGGTATACTGTAAATTATATTTTTAATGAATCATCATAGAAGTTTTTTGATATTGTAGGTAGGTCATGCATGTGCTAAGTCCTAAGTTGCTTCAGTCGTGTCCAATTCTTTGCAACCCCATGAACTGTAACCTGCCAGGCTCCTCTGTCCATGGGATTCTCCATGCAAGAATACTGGAGTGGGTTGCCATGCCCTCCTCCAGGGATCTTCCTGACCCAGGGATTGAACCCATTTCTCTTAGGTCACCTACATTAACAGGTGGGTTCTTTACCACTAACGCCACCTAGGAAGCCCTGTAGTAAGAGGTCTTTTATGTGCCCTTTAAAAACTGGTAAAAAACAGTCTTTTCTAGTCATCTAAAATTCAACTACTCTCTAAAAACTCTATCAATTTTTATCGCTAATACACTAATTGCAATGAGAATTCCTTTTCCCATTCTTTAGCACCTACAAGTGGATGGTTTTTCAACTGACCTACAACCATTAAATTTGCTTTTCTCCCCAACTATTTGGTTCCTGTTTTAATTTTCATTGCTGTGCTTTTACCAGTTTAAAAGAATTGCCCTAAGTGAATAGAATAAAGTTTAGCAGGGATGACTGCCGTGAAGTGCAATCAAGGTAGAAGTAAGTATTGTGTATATGAAGTTTTAGGAACAAAAGACACCTGGAAGAAACAACAGGCTCATAATTAAATGCAATCTGACTGTGAGAGAGATACATATCTCTGTTGTGTTTAACAGCACCTATGAAAAGGTCTCATGGAGATAAAGCCTATCACTGCAAGTCAAAGCCCAGATTTAACACCATTATCACAAACAAGATATTAGAAATTAAGAAGTATTCAAAGAGAAAGAACATGAAATATTTATTATTAGAAAATACTAACTTTAAAGGAGACTAAAGAGCTGTGGACTGTTAAGGTTTTAGATAAGTTTTAATGTGTGATGAAAGAACTGCCTTTAAAGAACTCTTGTACAGTCCTCGTTGCCTGGTGGAGAATGGGCTTTGGAAAAAATTAGCCTGGCTCAGAATTCCAGCTTTTCAGTGGATAGCTATGCAATCCTGTGTACATTTATAATTCCCTCAACTTTCTCATTTAGAAAATGAGAAAAACATATATATCATGCAGTTTTGTAAAGATTAATGAAATAATGCATGTCATGTACATTGCACAGTGTCTAGTTTTTGTTATTGTTAATTTTAATAACAATAACTGAAAACTATTCCAACAGAATAGTCTAGTCGAAGCTATGGTTTTTCCAGTAGTCATGTATAGATATGAGAGCTGGACTATAAAGAAAGCTGAACACCAAAGAATTGATGCTGTTGAACTGTGGTGTTGGAGAAGACTCCTAACAGACCCTTGAACTGCAAGGAGATCCAACCAGTCCATCCTAAAGGAGATCAGTCCTGAGTGTTCATTGGAAGGACTGATGTTGAAGCTGAAACTCCAATACTTTGGTCACCTGATATGAAGAGCTGACTCATTTGAAAAGACCCTGATGTTGGGAAAGATTGAAGGCAGGAGGAGAAGGGGACTACAGAGGACGAGATGGTTGGATGGTATCACCGACTCAATGAAGATGAGTTTGAGTAGACTCCAGGAGTTGGTGATGGACAGGGAGGTCTGGCATGCTGTGGTCCATGGGTTCGCCAAGAGTCGGACATGACTGAACGACTAAACTGAACTAAACTGATTCCAACAGAATATGCTGATTAGCTATATTCTTCTGTTGCGGCTAAGTTGCTTCAGTTGTGTCCGACTCTGCATGACTCTTCAGTTGTGTCCGACTCTGCAGCCCACCAGGCTCCCCCGTCCCTGGGATTCTCCAGGCAAGAACACTGGAGTGGGTTGCCATTTCCTTCTCCAATGAATGAAAGTGAAAAGGGAAAGTGAAATCACTCAGTCCTGTCTAACACTTAGCGACCCCATGGACTGCAGCCCACCAGGCTCCTCCATCCATGGGATTTTCCAGGCAAGAGTACTGGAGTGGATTGCCATTGCCTTCTCCGGCTATATTCTTCTAAGCAGCCTCAAACTCATTCTTTGTTAGTGGAAAGATGGGAACAAAAATAAAAGGCATTGACACTGACTTATTCACTGTTCTCTGCCTAGAAACTGATTTCCTGACCCTGACCAGATACCTCATAAATATTTATGGATTAGTGAAAAAATAGTGATGCAATTTGAGATTCAAGACTAAATGAGTTTAGGCATGTGATTGGTATGGAAATTTTTGATTTATTACTTTACCCAGGTATTATGGATTTTCTTTGAGTTATCACACTGAGTTCATCATCTATGATTTTGTTTTGTTTAGTTTAAATAAGAAAACATTCTTTATATGTTGCTTGGAAGAATGGCTGGAGAAACACATATCTCCATGTGGCGTGTGTTCTGAATATGTCCTTTATTTTATATATTATAGTAGTGAAAGTCCCTCAGTCATGTCTGACTCTTTGCGACCCCAAGGACTATACAGTCCATGGAATTCTCTAAGCCAGAATACTGGAATGGGTAGCCTTTCCCTTCTCCAGGGGATCTTCCCAACCCAGGGATAAAACCCAGGTCTCCTGGATTGCAGGCAGACTCTTTACCAGCTGAGCCACAAGGGAAGCCCATATTATACCAAGAGAAAGGAAATTTTTCCCAATCCTTGTCTTGGGAAAGTATAATCATGAGAATGGATAATAGTGTTAGTAAAGGAAGATGGAGGTTTTTCCTTATATACCTAGGACTGCTTTGGCCCAGCACACTCTGCATTGCAAGGTGTGTTTCATTCAGTCTCTCTTGCCTCTGTCACATTCTCACCCTTGTACTCTTTCTTTCCCTGGCACTGCATTTGTAATGTGATAAGTGGAGATGACAAATGGTTTTCAGATGTGTATGAGCTCAGTCGTTCAGTGTTGTCCTACTTTTTCCGACCCCATGGACTATAGCCTGCCAAACCCCTCTGTCCACGGAATTTTCTAGGTAAGAATACTGGAGTGGGGTGTCCTTTCCTACTGCAGAGGATCTTCAACTCAAGGATCCAACCCACATCTCCTGTGTCTTCTGCATTGGCAGGCAGATTCTTTATCACTAGCACCACCTGGGACACCCATGTACTTAATGTACCTAAGTATAAATTCTAAATGTCACTTACGTTATATCTTACTTAGTTCCTCTTTAAAATGGCAAAAATGTCCACCCAGTTTTTGTGAGCATTTTAAAATAGTATGTACAAAGTGCCTTGGATATAGTAGATGATCATAAATAATTTTTTTTAATATTCCTGTACTTTAAATAAATGTTACCTGATAACAGTAACATTTTAGGCTTTACAGACAAACATCAAAGTCTCTACAATTACCTGAAAGGTAAGAGAATATAAGCACATAAAAGATAATTTTCTGATAATATTAACTTTTTATGTTACTGTGCCAGACTTGGGTCCTCTTTACCTCTCACAGTAAAGCCAGTCTGTTGACACCAGGGGTTGTGGTAAAGGAGAATGCAGCATTTAGTATAAGGCACTGTACAAGGAATCTGGGGCAACTAGTGCTCAAGAAGCGTGAACTCTCTGAGCATTTTTAAAGGCCAGGTAAGGGAGGGGAGACTTAGGGTATAAGATCAACTCCTGCAAGTTCTCTGACTGGGTGATGGTGAGGTAATGTCTTCCATTTGGTGAGGTCTTAACATCTGTAAAAAAAAAAAGAAAGAAAGAAATGAGTATCAGATACTATTAGCTATTCAATAGTTATCAGAGAGGAGCTAAAACAGAAGCTTTGGGGAAGGAGCCTGTCTCAGGAAAACCCAGTAAGGTCCTGCTTAGCTGTATTTAATGTTACTTTGAATGTATTATTCTAAGCAATTAAAAAAAAAGAAATCTCATCAAGGACTCTTGAAAAGAAATAGAATAACTAGTATATTTTCAACAGTTTTAATCCTATTCAAGTTAATTACTACTTGTATATTACAAACTTATCATAATAAGGCAATTCATTCTTGTGTTTTTTTCTGTCAACAAATATTTATTGAGAACCTACCACATGCCAAGGATTGTCGAAAGTGCTTAGGAAATATGAGTGAGCAAAATAGACCTGCACTGAAGAAAATTACTTTAGGAGAGTCATAATTTCTTCTGATACATAGGAACATATTATTTGCAGAACTGGTGTTTATTGGTTTCACCTTTGAGGTACAGAGTATCAGAATCTCACTCTGTAAAGAGGTAAAAGTGTTTACTCACCTAACTTGATATATGTAGAATTTGTAATAGTTAACATTTTCTATTAATTAAAGGGTTTTTATTTTTACTTCATACATGATTTTCTTACATACTAGAAAGAATTTTTCTGCTTCTCTAAGAGCATAGGTACTTCCCAGTGGCTCATTGGTAAAAAAAATCTGCCTGCCGATGCAGGAGACACAGGAGATCTGGGTTTGATCCCTGAGTCAGGAAGGCTCCCTAGAGGAGGAAATGGCAACCCACTCCAGTATTTGTTCCTGCGAAATCCTACAGACAGAAGAGCATGGCTGGCTAACAGTCCATGGGATTGGCAAGAGTCAGACCAGACTGAGCATGCAACACTCATTCACTTAAGAGCATGTAGTTTGGGAACCTTACTGGCTCTGCAGGATACGGATTTGTCACCCTGTTTCTCTGGTGATTGCATGAACCCTATTATTTCTACTTTAGAATATGATTAGTTTCCCATCCCAGCCCCCATATCCCAATATATATCATTTGTTTAATTCAACATTAAAAATAAAAACAAAAGCAGAATGGACTAGTAAAGGTTCATGCCACTGTTATTGTCCTGTCCTTCCCTCTGTTTGCCCAGGGGAATCTGATTTGCCTATTTCATAAAGATATTTTCCCAACTATTGCCTTCTGCTGTTAACTTCTCAGTCAGCTTATTTCTACACAGCAGGAACTGTCTGGAAGAACTTGAATCAAAGTTGCTTTCTCTATTGTGTGTATTAGAATGTTGTTACGGGATTTTATTGGATAGTCTTTGTCCTGCTTTATCACTTTCCTTGCAGAGTACAGGTAATAAAAATGTCTATGACTTGGGTCTTGGATTTGGATAGTTCAATTAGCTGTTCAGGAAGTCTATCAAAACTGTGACTCCAGGTCCCTGAACTCCAGCATTTTCATTATTAGTGTGAAATGTTAGTGACAAATGAGGTATGATCGTCTAGACACCTCATCAACCTGCTGGCTTGCTGCCTGAAGTAAAGGGGCAGTTTTAAAAGCATCAAGCTTTTGATGGGGCTCTAAGCATGTGGCTCAAAAACAAAGCCCATGAAAAATGGGGAACATCGTACATTTTGGAACAGTGATAAGATTTCATAGTTCTCTGAAATTCCACAGTCAGAATCAAAGCTGAATCTTATTTTTAGGATATTAGACAGTAAGGATTAAGATAAGAGTTTTCTTATTACCTATGTTTGTAAATACAAGGATTATTTTAATAAATAGTTGGCAACAGTTTAAATATAATGATAGTAAGAGAACTTATATAATGAGATAGACAGTTGCATTGAAATTTCTCAATCAGCTACAATATATTGTGTAAAAATTGCATTTCAGATAATAAAATGGACCATAAAAAGTTTGTTGTGAAAATGATCTGAGTTCTATAGAATTGAAAATCATTGATTTATGTATATAGAAAGTCTGGCTGGTTGATCATATAGCCAAATATAAATGCTGCAAGTATCCAAATTGTTGGCAGTTTCTTTGGTAGGAATATGTAGATTTTAAAGAAATTTCCTGGCAAATTCAACCCTATAAATTGTAGGAAATTTTGAGATAGGGGCCTGAAAATAAATCCTGAAGTCAGCATAATTAATTCTCTTTAAGCAATTCAATTGCATGTATATTAAATGCCTCATTATGCAAGAAACCTTCCTAATGCCTAGGAGACAAAGACAAATATGAAATAATTCACTCTTCCAGGGAGTTTATTTTCTAGTAGGAGGGACAGACAGATATCTAAAGAATATTAATGCAGTATAAATGCTGATAGAGTTATTGTTGCAATTCTACAAAGGAGTGAAAGTCAAAACTGAGACAGAACCTGGTGGGAGACACAGTTTGAAAACTGTGTAGGGACTTATGTTGTGCAAAGCCTTAAATAGTGTACTAAATTAATGTCATAAGATCATAGATGAAAATAAAAAGCTACTTAAAACAAGCAAATAGCAGCAATAAAACTTATTTCTGCAGTTTCTATGTTTGAAGGAATCTGATCCTATTGTAAAAGAACACATTTGTTAGTCACTGTTAAGTTTCTTGGAAGAATAGCATGATGAACTCAATGAGAAAAAGAAAAATCAAAATTCCTCTGCATAGTTAAAAATATTTTTTGAAATCTCAAGGAGATCTGAAGATTAAAAAAAGTATAGAGAATAAGAACAAAAGGAAAAATAGATTAACACTATAATTACACTGTGATGGGAAAGAGAAGAGCACAGGAAGTAAATACACAAAATTTAAGAGATCATTAGGTTAGAAAGAAAGGTCCCCATGATTATGTAATTCTATGAGAGTCTACAGAAGACTGGAGTGAAGAGTGAAGACTGGACTTCCTGCAGTTTCTGTAAAGGAAATTGAGGCGATTTTATTTAAATTCTAAAGAAAATAATTGGCAATATAAAGAATTTAGAATGTCCAGAAACTAATATGATATATATATATATATTTTTGCAGGCTCTAAAAGTGTACTTTTTTACATATCTCTGAAAGATTCAATTTCCCTTCTTGATCAATCATGGACTAATGCTTTTTAAAATAAAAAATTGTATGCCTCAAGCAGTGCAAATATTTTCATTTCTATCTCATGTTGGGATGGTGGTGGATTGTTTGTAGACCACTACTGGTTCAGAGGCTATGTGTTGAGTAGCAGTGCTTAATTGAGCAGCATGGGTAGCTCTCACATAGTATTATGAGCTTGTGAAAGACAGTCTCTCTCACTCAGTTTCTAATCTGCAGTAAAATTTGTATCTATATCTTTTTATTTTTTTTTTTTTTTGGTAAGAAACTTGAGAGAAACTAGCACAACATGTTCTCCATTTCTTTTTAAATAATAATATCCTTCATTTTTGGTTGGATACTTGGAATAAAGCTTACTTTTCTCAGACTTCTTTTGCCATATAATGTGGACAGTGTATTTTAGGAGGAAATGTTTTGTGCAACATCTAGATTGTACCTTCCAATGTTACTTCTGGTCCAGATGAAACGAAGGTGTGATATCTGATGCTTCTTGAGCCATGAGCTAGAACTCATACTGAGGTTGGTGGATCACCAAAATAGAAAGAACTTGAGGCATTTATGCCATGGACGATTATATTAGCCCTGGAGTATTTACCTTCAATATCCTTCTAAGATTTTAACTTCTAAGAAGTAAAATTCCATCTTATTTAAGTTACTTTAGACTTTCTTTCACACACAAAACAGCCAAAGTCCAATCAATCAATAAATTAGAACAGATGTGTAAAGCAGTACCTGATACATAGAAAACACTCAGTAAACATTAATGTTAATTATTAAGTATAGTGACAAAGTTATTAATTTATTCAGTAAGTATTTAATAACAATCTTCTGTGTGTCATTGTGTTTTGTAATGGTAACACAAAAATGATTAAGTTCAGTTATTTGCACATAAATTCTTGTCTTGAAGGTGTAATGTAATAATGGATCATTAACCATTTATTAGTATTTTTCAAATGATTTTCAAAGGAGAGTGTTTGACATATATAACATTAGCATTACCTAATTAAAAGGAAAATTAAGCACATTGAAGTGTCTGACAAATATTCTTCTTAATAAAAATGGCTGTTATGAGACTTTACACAAATAAGAGTTAGCCCCTTAGGACTAGTTATAATCATTTGTGATCTCTAACTTGTATTCTGCAATTTGCATTTTCCCTGGAGATTCCAAAAATCAAAAGCTAATAAGTAATCAAACTATTAAAGTTTATGACTATTTATATTGTAGTATAACACTTATCATTTATACATTGTAGTATCTGTAAATATGAAGTTTTTTAGGGGAATTGCATAGGTAAAGATATTTCATAATTTAAAAAAATTAAATTAAGGATATATTCAGACTTTTTAGAGAAATATTAGTGGAAATTAATTGTTAATCATTTATTAAAGTAAGCCTGCTTAACAGACTTACCCACTTAATCTGGTAGGTTTATTTGGGTTCTCTGTTCAGAACTGAAATTAAGATACTGTCTGGCTGTGTCCTGATCTGGAGACTTGACTGAGTAAAACTGACTTCCAAACTCATTCAGAATGTTCACAGATTCTGTTCTTTTGCAATGAAAATTCTCAGCACCTACAGACCACTTTCACATAATCCTTACTCTGAAGCTCCCTCCATTTTAGCAGTGGAGAAACTCCCTTTTCATCAAATTCTTCCTAGTTTTCAAATGACTGAATTCTTCTACTACCAGTCAGAGAAAACTCTGCTTTTAAATAGTTCATGGGATTTATTATTTTTTTTTATGTGCAACTGACCAGTTTCTGAGCATCATTTTTTGAAGATTGTCTTTCTACATTTGTATAGTCTTACCTCCTTGTAGATTAATTGATCACAGGTGTGTGGGTTTATTTCTGGGCTTTCTAGCCTGCTCCATTGATGTATACTTCTAGTTTTGTGTCAGTATCATACTGTTTTGATTACTATACCTTTGTAGTACAGTCTGAAATCAGAGAGCCTGATTCCTCCAGCTCTTTTTCTTTCTCAAGATTGCTTTGGCAATTCCACATCTTTTTTATCTCCATACAAATGTGAAAGATTTTTGTTTATTTTGTTTTAGTTCTGTGAAAAATATTATTGGTGATTTGATAGGGATTGTACTGAATCTGTAGATTACCTTGGGTAGTATAGTCATTTTGACAATTTTGATTCTTCCTTTCCAAGAGCATGGTATATTTTTCCATCTGTTTGTGTCATCTTTGATTTCTTTCATCAGTGTCTTACATAGTTTTCATAATCAGTTATTTTGTCTCCTTAGATAGGTTTATTCCTAGGTATTTATTCTTTATGATGCAACAGTAAATGAGATTGTTTCTAGAATTTCTCTTTCTGATTTTTTGTTGTTTTTTAGTGTATAAAAATGCAACAGATTTCTCTGTATTCATTTAGTACTTATCTGGTAGTTAGGATTTTCTGTGAACAAAAAATGCAACAGATTTCTCTGTATTCATTTAGTACTTATCTGGTAGTTAGGATTTTCTATGAACAGTATTGTTTCATCTGCAAAGCATCAAATAAACTATTCTGTAGTACCACACACAAAAATAAGCTCAAAATGCATAAAAGACCTAAATATTAGACAGGACACTATAAAACTCTTAGAGGAAAACATTGGCAGAACACTCTCTGACAAATAGCAGCAGTATTTTTTTCAATCTGTCTCCTAGAGTAATGGAAATAAAACCAAAAATGAACAAATGGGACCTAATTAAGCTCAAAAGCTGTTGCACAACAAAGAAACCATCAATAAAATGAAGAGATAAGTCACAGAATGAGAGAAAATATTTATAAGTGATGTGACCAAAAAGGGACTAGTATCCAGCATTTAAAATGAATATTTAAAATGGATAACCAACAAAGACTTAACTGTATAGCACAAAGAACTCTGTCAATATTATGTAACAATCTAAATGGGAAAGGATTTGAAAAAGAATAGATACATGTATATGTATAACTGAATCACTTTGCTGTACACCTGAAACTAACATAACATTTCTAATCAATTATGTGCCAGTAGAAAATAAAAAAGTTTTTTAAAAATTAAAAAGTAAAGAGTTTATGTGATTAGGTTAGATCAACCCAGATAATCTCCTTGAGTTAAATTCAACTGATTAGTAATTCTCATCACATCTGCAGAATCTCTTTTTCCATATAAGGTGATAGTCACAGGAGTAACAATAGAGGACACAAGTCATGAATTCCATCTTATAATTTGGCCTATAAATTAATCTTATCAAAGTGAAAATAATTTCATAAAGTATACAAAAATAAAAGGACTTCTGAGTGAGTTGTTTATATTTTAAAAATCCCTTTTGAACGTGGTAATGTAAAAATCATATTGGCTTTTTGCCGGGGACCAGCCCCGGCTGATCCAGGGTATTCGAAGCGGGGACGGCGTCGGTGACCTATTTATTTAAATATTTTATCAAAGATATAAAGAGTAATAGGATGAGAATAGCTCAGTAGGAAAATTCAGTGGAGAAAAGAGGCTGAGTAGCTTGGTTTACGCGGGAGACAATAAAACTTCAAGACAAGAAGTTTGCACCACTTACGTAGGCCGCAGGCGTCCTTCCGTTCTCCCGAAGGAGAGGAGACACTGAAGCCTCCCCGGTCGGATCTTAGAAGCCCAGGCATAATTAGCAAGCATGGCGGGTTCCGCGCTCCAGATGGAGACTCAGCCAGAATTTGGGAGAGAGAGCGACACGGGGAGACCAAGTTTCGGTGAACAAGGCTCGCACTTTATTTTCCAAAGTAGTTGTTATACCTTAATTTATGCATAGAGGATAATGGGGGAAGGGGTAGAGTCATGCAGCAAGCCAGGCTTTCTTCCTGCAAACTTATCATATGCAAAAGCTTAGGTGATTTGCATCATCTTCTGGCCCGGAGGCCTGTTAACATTTTAAGACCCTTTCTTCAGAAAACTTATTTTTCTCTAAAGGTGACTGGTCAGGAGCCACCCTCCAAAAGCATTAGACAAAGTTGCATTCCTACAGAGCAAAGGTGTGGTGGGCTATAACAAGAAAAAGAATTAACTCAAGGGTCCCAGGTTACAAACATTAAAGCTACTATTTACACCAATTATATTAATCAATACACTGCCAGGGACACAGCAGGTAAGGAGTATGGAGACTTAGTAGCAAACATTGGCCCAATAAGTGAAAAACCCTTCACCAATACAATTTCTAATCAATCTTTTAACTACTCAAAGGAATCTGTGTTTAGACAGTTTAGAACATCTCCTGCCTCTCACATTTGGGAGGCTCTGAACAATCACATATGGCCGGAAAAACCTATTCAGGCAGGCTAGAGGATTTCCAAAGGAGTTTGTAGGTTAAACACTGTCACACCCAGGAATTATTAACTGGAGCTGTAAGCTAACTCTTTTTTCAGAGAGAGGTAGTGGGGGACAGCCCCCCGTAAAGTCAGAGGTGTAGGTGAAAGCACAAAGCAGAAAGTAGGCAGACTCTGGTTTTGGGGGTAGATGCTCTAGAATTTCCAGGGAAACTCCTGAGGCTTGATCCCGCTTTTGCGTATGCCGAGCCTCCTTCCTCATGACCTTTGCCACGGGCGGAGCTCACTCCCCGCAGCTTTTCTTATTGCTAATTGGTATATCTGTTTTATGTTTATAGATGATTAATTTCAGGGTCATCTTTTAAGGTATTTCTTTCTTATAGTTTCATTCTATAGTATCATTTCTTTAAAATATTGTTAAAGCTATTTATCACTTAATGGCAATTTAAAAGCTTAGTTTTATTTTTCCAATAAATTATTAAAATGGCATTCTGTGTTGATATTATTATTTCTAAGAATTTGCAGTTACACCACTAACAATTTTACTTAGTTGATGCCCTGGTAACATTCCAGTTTTATACTTATGCTTTATATAAGCATTTATAGTATTATAATTATGGTCAAATACATAAGCATGCCCCCATACCCATATATGGTTTATAGAATATTATATCTTAAATTATGTTTAAGATTCTGTTTTAGGCAGAATGTTTTGGTTTCATTTATTTATGAATAAATCTTGTAAATTATGCTTCACTCTGTGAACTTATACTGCCATAGTTTGTGTGCATGTGTGCATGGTTGTGTCCTACTCTTTGCAACCCTATGAACTGTAACCTGCAGTCTCTTCCATCCATGGGATTTTCCAGACAAGCACTCTGGAGTGGGTTGCCATTTCCTCCTCCAGAGGATCTTCCCAAACCAGGGATCAAACCTGCAACTCCTGTGTCTCCTACATTTAGGAAAGAAACTGCCATAGTTTAAGTTATTCTCTTATTATTTTATTTACTATGTGAATATCTTAAATAAAATTCTTAAATATATTATAATACTTGGTTGACATTAATAATTACTATGTCTGTGTTTGTCGTAAGTACCTTTAGGTAATGTGCATACATATTATATAATTTAGATTCACTTGAATAGCCATGTATTACTGTGTGTGTGCATGCATGTTAAGTTGCTTCAGTTGTGTCTGACTTTGTGTGACCCTGTGGACTGTAACCTGACAGCCTTCTGTGTCTGTAGGATTCTCCAGGTAAGAATACTGGAGTGGATTGCCATGCCCTCCTCCAGGGGATCTTCCCAACCCAGGGATTGATCCCTGGCCTCATATCTCTTTCATTGGCAGGCAGATTCTTTACCAGTAGTGCCACCTGGGAAGCCCATGTATTACTGCACTTGTATATTAAATATAAAAAATAAATTTTAAATGTTTGAGATCCAGCTTCTATGTGGGATCACTCACAGATGGAGGTAGGCTGAAAATCAAACCCTGAATTGTTATTGATTACATTTTGACTTAACCTTGGCTTTACTTTTTCTGCAACATTTTATAGTCTTTTTTTGCATAGTTTTTCTTTTTATTATGTAAAATATATAATAAGAGTCAAATATTCTAACTTACAAGAGGATGGCAAATGTTTCACCATTTATCAAGACTTCTGTCTGAGTAGACTGTAATCAAGAAATGTATATATGTTTACTGCATAGAAAAATACTTTTCAGGGTTAACTTACTAGAAATTGGTTCTTGGCTGGCCTACAAAAACACTAATAAATTGAATTTGTAGCTGTAATAAAACAGTTAACTTTTCTCAGTTTCTGTTAGTATGAATAATAGATATTGAGAAAGAAATGCATTTTTGTGGAAACTGGCACAGAATGAAATCTTCTAATGGTTTCCTACTTGAGATGTTTTCTGTCATTAGAGATTTTAGCAGAATCAAATGAATCCTTTATAAAATCTTCAACCATTTATTCCCTATTAAAGTGGCAAACACATGTAAATGACATAGTCATTAGCATGGGTGAGTAGGTCATAACTGCATTTTCACATTAGTGGATTGAGTCACATATGAATTCACTAAATGAATGCAACACATTTTCTTTCACTAGTCAAAAATCCAATAATGGTTTTTAAGATTGTTCCATGAAAATTAGATCCTTTAATTACTGTCTTCTTTCTTACCCTTTGACCTTATACAGAAATTTTATTCTTTTAGCCAATTTACTCACTGAAAAGGACAAGACAGAGGAAGTCTTGAGTTTTGATATAACCATGATATTTTTAGTGGAAATGCTGTGCTTTAATACAAAGTCGCTTGGCCCTGTGGTGGCCATGTGCCCTGCCTTCAAAGGCTTTGAGATGTTGTGATTATGAAATAAGGAATTGAATGGTAAATTTGAATTGTGTATTATAGAGGAATATTGAATACTTTGATGCCATAAGAGTCTCTTTTCCCTCTTTCTCTTTTTGTTCACTGATCATTTTCATGGTCATTTATTTTTACACTCTGTTGTAAATGAAAACCTTTTCAACTCTGTGCTTTATTTGATGTTTCAAACAGCACTAGGACCCATTCTATGTTATCTGACTTTATACAATTACATAGGAGGCTGCTTCAGTGGTTTGCTATCATGAGTAAACCCCACAATATATATATAGAGTCAGTTCACCTATTATTGCCTGAGAAAACCATTTGTGTTGTTCATATTTATTGACTTAAAATATTCTAAGAGTCTTGAATATTTTTCATACAGGAAGCTCAGTTTTGCATCTCATTCTATCACATTTTCAACTCTGACCTGGTATAGCAATAACAGAAATCAATACATCCAGAGCAAAAGTAAAAGTGAAGAGATGGGACAAATCATAAATATTCACCACTTTTGTGGTAATTGGCATCATGACTTGGCTCTTAAAAATCCTCACAGGATGTTCTTGCATTGTGGTTTGAGCACACAATACAATGTCTGGAGCACAGTGGTCCCTTAATATTCATTTGTTGAATGAATGAAATACGAAAGGGGAGTGGGTAAAGGGAAAAAGAGATAGGATATCTATCTTCTTTCTTTAAGGATGTTTGAAAGTGCTCTGAGAAAGCCTCCCATTCTTACCTTAAGGCAGTGTATACGCAAAATTGGGAGGAAAGCAATCAGCTCCTTTGTGTACACTAAGGCCAGGTATATTTTAAAGGCAAGATGGAGGCTTTCTAGCCAGAAATTCTTGTTAATAGAACAATGTTAAATACTAATGACAGAAAATAAGTAATCTTACATTCTATAGATAGGTATGTAGAACAGAACAGAGGCTGACATGCAGCTGTCAAGGTGAGAAAAGTGGTGTGTGATGCCATAAAAAAGCATGTTTAATCCACAAACACATTTAATTGGAAGAGCCATATACACCACAATGATTTGTTACACTTTGTTCAATTAACGACTTTTAAATTAAACATAGTCTGTCTATATGTAAAATAAACAAAACACAAATATTTGGGGTAAATTATACATTTTGGATCAGATTTGTTCATTTTTCTTGAATACAACTGTATTAAAATTAGTATATAATAGTGGTTAAAACAAAATATATTAGATTGATCAACTGAACTATAAGAAAATAGTCTAATTAAAACAAGTAACCTATGAGATCTCACAGTTCATTTATTCATTTATTTCCATGAGCTGCCGCCATGCTTGACAATAGCTTTCAAGAAAATATGGGCATCCCAAATTGTTTATGTGACAATATAAACAGTTTATAAAATATAAAATATAATTGATTATATTTTAATACCAATTAATTAAAATTTAAATTAATATAATACTCTTTTTAAACTGTAATAGATAATTATTATTACTAGTGCTATTATGAGTTCTCAGTTGACCATTCACAATAATGAAAATACAAGAATAGAAAAATGTTAACAGTTCATTTTGTATTTTCAAAATGTACATATTTTGTGAATTATTAATCATTAAAGCTAATATTTTTTATTCTATTTTTAAAAATAAGTCCTATGACTTCTGGCTTTTCACATGTACTTTCTGGGGGTTGATTCTTTAGTATATTTACAATCAATGCCATAACTGTAGATAATGGAGAAGACCTTAATGACTGACCTCAACATACCTTTTCATTTTTAAAATTAAAAAAAAAAATTTAGGGGGCACTGATATTGTTGTAATTATTTCAGGAACATGATTAAAAGTCATTAGTCATATTAATCTACCATATTAAGTTGGAATTTTAAATGTTATGTCAAAATATGCTGGTTTGAAGTGCTTTTACTTTACAAAATTTTCAGTAAATCATTTTTTTTGTAGCTGCACCAACCACATTTTGAAATTTTGGTGATGAACAACTAGAATTTGTTCATGTAACAAACTGTATTTGGTGTTGCATATGTTGTTTTAAGAGAAATGCAGCATTTGAACAAGAATAATGAAGAACAAAAAAAGTCCTATAAAAAAGGGGTTTTTATTGAACCATTTACTTAAGCATTCATCTTGTGTCTACATCTCAGAACCTTGACAGAAATATGCCTCTTTTCATGAAACTTAAAATCACCATTCCTATCTTTAATATCCAATCAGTCTGTACTTTGCAACATTCAATAGCTACTTCTATAGTTTAAAAAGAAACATTATCCTTTCAGAATTGCTGTTTCTTGTAGAATTACAGTCTATTATAATAAAATTGTTCACATAATGAAGAGTGGTCAGGATGTGGCCACTTTCCATGGTGCTACTAATGTAAGAAATATGGGAGATGGTCCAAAGTCCTCTACAAACTGCTTGTTTGATTTAGTACTAGTCCCTTAAAAAAATCGCTATGGCCTGTGTCCCAGACTTTACCATCAAGGTAGACAACTACTCTTTTTTCTTACTTCATGTTTGCAATATCACTTAAATAAGCAGATTCAGAACCACTATTAAAATGGCAATTATGAATATTCAAGATAAATTGTTTTCTGTATTAAGTATCTGTAGGGTCTCTGTTTTTCCTACTGTGAATTAGATGTATTCTTCATTCCAAACTAGGTTTGCTCCATTTCAATGACATAGCAAACACCTTTAAAGGATATGAGAGCGTTCATCAGTTAAAATGAATTTTACATTCTAATGATACCTAATGCTACAAGGCATTTATTTTTTTGAAGTAAGGTTACAAAACACGGTAAAGTATTATAAAATATTACTCAGGGATATTTTAAAAGGCAGTGCATTCTGTTGATAAGATAAATGGTCACATAGCATGTATGTGTTAAGCACAGTCTGGTCTAAGAACAAGTATCTCCATGCTGCACATCTCTTATAGCATTCCCTCTCATCCCTCACCCTCCATTTCCCACTCTCCATTGTAGTTGCATGCCCACTTTTACAATTCCAGAAGTCCAGTGTGCTCCTGGGTTAGCATATCACTGCCCTACCTTGTTCACCTTACTCCTCTTCTAGGACAGAATGACATTTTAACACCCCATTAACAAATGTAGCTATTGGACTCCACAATCAGAATCTGTGCTCCATAAATTTCAAGTGCCTCTTGAGTAACAGAATTTCTAACCTCCTTTCCATCAGTTCAGTTCAGTCCAGTCAGTCGTGTCTGACTTTTTGTGACCCCGTGGACTGCAGCACGCCAGGCCTCCCTGTCCATCACCAACTCCCAGAGCTTGCTCAAACTCATGTCCATTGAGTGGGTGATGCCATCTAACCATCTCATCCTCTGTTGTCCCCTTCTCCTCCTGCCTTCAGTCTTCCCCAGCATCAGAGTCTTTTCCAATGAGTCAGATCTTCACATCAGGTGGCCAGAGTTTTGGAGCTTCAACTCCAGCATCAGTTCTTCCAATGGCTATTCAGGACTGATTTTCTTTAGGATTGACTGGTTTGATCTCCTTGCTATCCAAGGGACTCTCAAGAGTCTTCTCCAACACCACAGTTCAAAAGCATCAATCCCTTCCATAGATTTAAAAAATGTAAAATAGCATAGCTACCATACTACTTATATGTTAGTATTGCCTTAGTTGTAGAAGTGGGAGCTGCCTCTACCATTGTCAGTAGAATGACTTTATACAAGTTATTTCATCTTTTTTGCCTCAATTTCCTTATCTGGATTAATAATGATACTGACATCAA
This sequence comes from Bos taurus, assembly GCF_002263795.3. NCBI lineage: Eukaryota > Metazoa > Chordata > Mammalia > Artiodactyla > Bovidae > Bos > Bos taurus. Next base: position 31,919,346 of record NC_037333.1, on the reverse strand, counting down.
GGAGTGTTGTAAAGATTACATAAAACAATAAGTATAAAGTGTTTAGAACAGTTAAAGTAGTAGGTGCCATATAAATATTAGCTCCTATTATTAATAAATTCATGATTTTGTAGTGGGAATTTTAAAGAAGTGATAGAATTTGAGAATGAAGATTTTAAATTCAAATTTGTTTTGCATTCACATGAATTTCTCTGTCTTAGCCAAGTGTGCTTGAGAGCAGCCAAGAGTTGTCTATGAGTTTAACCAATACTCATTAAGGATAAAAGTTAGAAATCTAAATAGGTTGGATCAGTTGGATAGAAGAAAAAGGCTAAATTTCTTATTACTTATTTCAGTTATACTAATGGAATTGAGACAAATAGTGGCATGTAATTGTAAATTGGCAAAGAAGCAAGTTAGATGAAACTGTAAGTGTAAACTATCTAGATGTCTCTCTGAAGGCTCATTCTCTTAAAAGCAGATCGTCTGATAATTTTGGCCTTACTGAAAGCTTTACTTTTCAGAGAGTTGAATAAGGCCTGCTATTTGGGATTTTATTCTATCAAGAAAGCATCAGTTGGCAAAATGGAAGTGACAGGATCTTGGGAGAAGATGATGATATCATCTTAGGTGCCATAAAGCTAAGGAAATGAATACTTTGTAGAATCTCCCCTAGATTTTAAGAAAATCTTCTGAACAAAACAAGTTCGTGGCAAAGATAAGAATGTTCAAATGCTAAATGCTCTGACGAGTGAAATTTTAATTATAGTCTCACAGATTGTCTAATGAGAAATGTAGTAAACAGACATATGCATCTGTACAGAGAAGGAGCTTACTGTTGAGAATTATTTTTTTCACAGCAGTATAAATAAAAGATGAGAGAAAGGACAGAATGATAAATAAATTGTAACAAAAATGAGAGAAACACTGAAATGTGGAAAGAAGTGTACAGGAAAACCTTTCAGTAAAATATGTATTGTGTTTATATCATGCAAGTTCTAGGAAAAAACAAGAGAAAGTAAGGTTTCCTGCTTAGGTTACTGGTGAGAGATAAACAGATCTTCTGAGTTTGTATTTTCCTTCCATATTGCCCATTTTACGAAAAGCTAAGAAATTGCATAAATAAAGAAAGAGTTGAAAGTGAAATCCAAGATAGGAGGAGAGAAAATGTAGCGTATATTAGACAAAATATTTTCCTCTCATAAAGATACTCTCGTCCATAAAACCTACGTACTGACATGAAAACTAAAGCAATACTTTGTAGTGCTCTAGGATTAGTAAAGCATGGCATTTCAGGATTTGGAGGCACCTTAACTGGGTGTTCTTTGGAAGGAATGATGCTAAAGCTGAAACTCCAATACTTTGGCCACCTCATGTGAAGAGTTGACTCGCTGGAAAAGACTCTGATGCTGGGAGGGATTGAGGGCAGGAGGGGAAGGGGACGACAGAGGATGAGATGGCTGGATGGCATCACCGACTCGATGGCTGGATGGCATCACCGACTCGATGGACGTCAGTTTGGGTGAACTCCGGGAGTTGGTGATGGACAGGGAGGCCTGGAGTGCTACGATTCATGGGGTCGCAAAGAGTCGGACACGACTGAGTGACTGAACTGCACTGAACTAACTGTTGTTTTGACATCTAATGCTTCAGTGTTGGTCCCTCTTCTTCTAACATATTAATATAGACATTATGATTTTCAAAAGATGAAATGGTTAATTAACTAATTCCTAGATCTTGCTGTTCAGTTCAGTTGCAGTTCAGTCGCTCAGTCACGTCTGACTCTTTGCAACCCCATGGTCTGCAGCATGCTAGGCTTCCCTGTTCATCAACAACTCCCGGAGCTTGCTCAAATTCATGTTCATCGAGTCAGTGATGCCATCTATCCATCTCGTCCTCAGTCATCCCCTTCCCCTCCTGCCTTCAATCTTTCCCAACATCTGGTCTTTTCCAATAAGTCGATTCTTCACATCAGGTGGCCAAAGTATTGGAGTTTCAGCTTCGGCATCAGTCCTTCCAATGGATATTCAGGACTGATTTTCTTTAGGATTGACTGGTTTGATCTCCTTGCAGTCCAAGGGACTCTCAGGAATCTTCTCCAACACTACAGTTCAAAACATTAATTCTTTGGCACTTAGCTTTTCTTATGATCCAGCTCTCACATCTAGATCTTGATGTTAATCCTTGGCAAAAAGAAAAAAGTGAAATGGTTTTGTAATCAAGTGGTTTTTGAATGATAAGAACAGAAAGAGGCAAGCCCTAGAAGCCTTACTGGTTCACAAGGAAAAACAAAACAAAACACTTCTGTCACTGAAATTTTATAATGTAGCTAAATATCGATGGATTATGAAACATACTATATCCCTAATATGTCCTTATTTCACTGAATTCATTAAATGTTTGTCATTTTTCTTGTGGACTATACATGGAAATGTGTGCTTAATGATGGTAGAATTCATGAAATTGTAACTAGTTGGGAAATCACGAACATGATCTTTTAACGTATGGTTGTTATCTGGAGAAATATCTTTAAAGTCATGAATATGCTTACTAGTTATTATTTACTGCACTACATCTTTTTAAAAAGCTATAGAAAGCATCCTCATCCTAAAACCAGCAGTAATAGTGTATATTATCATTTATTTGATGTAATATTTTATTGTGAATAAATAGAGAAAAGGATTATTCAGAAATGCTGAGAATAACTAGCTAATTTTTTGGAATAAATTAAATTATATCCTAACCTCACACATACCAAGATTACTTTATATATGAATTAAAATATTTAATTTTTAATTAGAGTTCTAAAAAATTGAAAATACTATTTGCAAACATTAAATCTATTTCTGCTACTTGGTGTCCTTTCCTGAGCTTCTTGCCCCTATACCTGCCTCTGGTGGACATGCCCATGTTGTTATCTCACACACAGCCAACTCAGCAGACCCAAACTGTGTTCATTAGCATGCCTTATATCCCATTCCTCCTCCTCCTCATGGAATTTCAGCCTAAGAAATGGAAGATCATCTACCTGCATCTTCAAACTAGAATCGTGCAACTCATCTTTAACTTCTATAATATATTCCCTAAATCATATTGATAGCTTACAGCGAATGATGTCAGAATCGTGATCTCTGAAGATTTAGCTTCAGAACCAGAGACCAGGCTTGACCACTCAGGGCTCTTGTGTGGCAGTTTTATTACAGTGAAAAGGAATAGAGAAAGATTCTGACATAGACATCAGAAGGGCGCAGAGAGTGCCCCAGTTGCTAGTCTTTAGTGAGGAAGTTATATACTGTTTATTTATTCAGCTCAGTTCAGCTTAGTCGCTCAGTCGTGTCCGACTCTTTGCGACCCCATGAATCGCAGCATGCCGGGCCTCCCTGTCCATCACCAAATCCCGGAGTTCACCCAAACTCATGTCCATCGAGCCGGTGATGGCATCCAGCCATCTCATCCTCTATCATCCCCTTCTCCTCCTGCCTCCAATCCCTCCCAGCATCAGAGTCTATTCCAATGAGTCAACTCTTCACATGAGGTGGCCAAAGTACTGTAGTTTCAGCTTCAGCATCAGTCCTTCCAATGAACACCCAGGACTGATCTCCTTTAGAATGGACTGGTTGGATCTCCTTGCAGTCCAAGGGACTCTCAAGAGTCTTCTCCAACACCACAGTTCAAAAGCATCAATTCTTCTGCGCCCAGATTTCTTCACAGTTCAACTCTCACATCCATACATGACCACTAGAAAAACCTTAGCCTTGAGTAGATGGATTTTGTTGGCAAAGTAATGTCTCTGCTTTTGGATATGCTATCTAGGTTGGTCATAACTTTCCTTCCAAGGAGTAAGCATCTTTTAATTTCATGGCTGCAGTCACCATCTGCAGTGATTTTGGAGCCCAAAAAAATAAAGTCTGACACTGTTTCCACTGTTTCCCCATCTATTTCCCATGAAGTGATGGGACCAGATGCCGTGATATTAGTTTTCTGAACATTGAGCTTTAAGCCAACATTTTCACTCTCCTCTTTCACTTTCATCAAGAGGCTTTTCAGTTCCTCTTCACTTTCTGCCATAAGGGTGGTGTCTTCTGCATATCTGAGGTTATTGACATTTCTCCCAGCAATCTTGATTCCATCTTGTGCTTCTTCCAGCCCAGCATTTCTCATGCATAGAAGTTAAATCAGCAGAGTGACAATATACAGCCTTGACGTACTCCTTTTCCTATTTGGAACCAGTCTGTTGTTCCATGTCCAGTTCTAATTGTTACTTCCTGACCTGCATATAGGTTTCTCAAGAGGCAGGTCAGGTGTTCTGTTGTTCACACTTTTCAGAATTTTCCACAGTTTATTGTGATCCACACAGTCAAAGGCATAGTCAATAAAGCAGAAATAGATGCTTTTCTGGAACTCTCTTGGTTTTTCCATGATCCAGCAGATGTTGGCAATTTGATCTCTGGTTCCTCTGCCTTTTCTAAAACCAGCTTGAACATCAGGAAGCTCACCGTTCATGTACTGCTGAAGCCTGGCATGGAGAATTTTAGCATTACTTTACTAGCGTGTGAGAGGAGTGCAATTGTGCGGTAGTTTGAGCATTCTTTGGCACTGCCTTTCTTTGGGATTGGAATGAAAACTAACCTTTTCCAGTCCTGTGGCCACTGCTGAGTTTTCCAAATTTGCTGGCATATTGAGTGCAGCACTTTCACAGCATCATATTTCAGGATTTGAAATAGCTCAACTGGAATTCCATCACCTCCACTAGCTTTGTTCATAGTGATGCTTTCTAAGGCCCACTTGACTTCACATTCCAGGATGCCTGGCTCTAAGTGAGGGATCACACCATCGTGATTATCTGGGTCATGAAGTTCTTTTTTGTACAATTCTTCTGAGTATTCTTGCCACTTCTTCTTAATATCTTCTGCTTCTGTTAGGTCCATACCATTTTTGTCCTTTATCGAGCCCATCTTTGCATGAAATATTCCCTTGCTATCTCTAATTTTCTTGAAGAGATCTCTAGTCTTTCCCATTTTATTGTTTTCATCTATTTCTTTGCATTGATTGCAGAGGAAGGCTTTCTTATCTCTCCTTGCTATTCTTTGGAACTCTGCCTTCAAATGGGTATATCTTTCATTTTCTCCTTTGCTTTTTTCTTCTCTTCACACCTATTTGTAAGGCCTCCTGAGACAGTCATTTTGCTTTTTTGCGTTTCTTTTCCATGGAGATGGTCTTGATCCCTGTCTCCTGTACAATGTCACGAACCTCCATCCATAGTTCATCAGGCACTCTATCCATCATATCTAGTCCCTTAATCTATTTCTCATTTTCACTGTATAATCATAAGGGATTTGATTTAGGTCATACCTGAATGGTCTCTTGGTTTTCCCTACTTTCTTCAATTTAAGTCTGAATTTGGAAATATGGAGTTCATGATCTGAGCCACAGTCAGCTCCCAGTCTTGTTTTTGCTGACTGTATAGAGCTTCTTCATCTTTGGCTGCAAAGAATATAATCAGTCTGATTTCACTGTTGACCATCTGGTGATGTCCATGTGTAGAGTCTTATCTTGTTTTGTTGGAAGAGGTAAGAGAAACCCAAGTAACACGGTAGATGTTGCGGGAGGGCATCAGAGGGCAGACACACTGAAACCATAACACAGAAAACTAGTCAGTCAATCACACTAGGACCACAGCCTTGTCTAACTCAATGAAACTAAGCCATGCCGTGTGGGGCCACCCAAGACGGGCTGATCATGGTGGAGAGATCTGACAGAATGTGGTCCACTGGAGAAGGGAATGGCAAACCACTTCAGTATTCTTGCCTTGAGAACACCATGAATAGCATGGAAAGGCAAAATGATAGGATACTGAAAGAGGATCTCCCCAGGTCGGTTGGTGCCCATTATGCTACTGGAGATCAGTTGAGAAATAACTCCAGAAAGAATGAAGGGATGGAGCCAAAGCAAAAACAATACCCAGTTGTGGATGTGACTGGTGATAGAAGCAAGGTCCAATGCTGTAAAGAGCAATATTGCATAGGAACCTGGAATGTCAGGTCCATGAATCAAGGCAAATTGGAAGTGGTCAAACAGGAGATGGCAAGAGTGAACGTCTACGTTCTAGGAATCAGCGAACTAAAATGGACTGGAATGGGTGAGTTTAACTCAGATGACCGTTATATCTACTACTGTGGGCAGAAATCCTTTAGAAGAAATGGAGTAGCCATCATGGTCAGCAAAAGAGTCTGAAATGCAGTACTTGGATGCAATCTCAAAAACGACAGAATGATCTCTGTTCGTTTCCAAGGCAAACCATTCAATATCACAGTAATCCAAGCCTATGCCCCAACCAGTAATGCTGAGGAAGCTAAAGTTGAACGGTTCTAAGAAGACCTACAAGACCTTTTAGAACTAACACCCAAGAAAGATGTCCTTTTCATTATAGAAGACTGGAATGCAAAAGTAGGAAGTCAATAAACACCTGGGGTAACAGGCAAATTTGGCCTTGGAATAAGCAATGAAGCAGGGCAAAGGCTAATAAAGTTTTCCCAAGAGCATATACTGGTCATAGAAATTAGTTATTACAGTAAATCAAACGAATGTCTCGAGTTTGGGAAAAATTTACCAGACCCACTCCCACAATTTACATTTTAGGATAACAGGATTTGAATTCAACAATAGTAAAATCCTACCAGACCCACTCTCATAATATACATTCTGAGACATCAGAATTAGAAGGTTTTCCCAGGAAGGAATAACTGTCCTCAAGCAGGATACATTGTTGTATAATCCCTAGTACAAAGGTTAAACTGAGTTGTTGCGTAATCATCAGCTCTAGGCTTAAAGAAACAAACCATTTTATGTGACTAAGACTAAGGAATGTAGAGAGAAAAAAAAAAAAAGAAACATTTGTCCTTTTCTCCTCCTTGAAAATCTAGACCCCTATCTCAGGTGGACCCCTGGACTTCTTACCAACCTGCCTAGGAATTGACCTGTCTCAATTTTAGTCATCAAGCTAGATCAGGCATTTGACCCAAATTCCATTTTATAAATACTACTTTGACAATAAGTAAAATGATTAATTAATTTACTTTAGTTTCCTATTGAGAATTTGACACAGATTATAACTGGGTTTCAAGCACAGTAACCCATTTAGTCCTTTATTAAATAAGTATTTATTAGCACCTTCTGTAAGTAGAATGAGAAGAATTTAATTTTCTGTAATACCAGGTATGTGTGGTACTTGACATTAAAAATGACACAAACCTGAGTGAATGCTTTTAAGAAAAGATATCTTTGGTAGATTAAAAATCAAGTAACTTGATATTGAATAGCTTGACTTCCGAATCCTGGCTTTCATTCCATTTGTGTAGTCCTAGACAGTTTACTTCTGATCAGAAATTGGGGATAACGAGGTGATACAAATTATATGAAATTGTATAGATAGCTCATTTGGTACAATTTCTGTCACATAGTAGCGTTCAGTAATTATAAGCTACTTCTCCCCTTTTTCTCTCTTCCCCAGAAAAATTAAGATAATTTCTGCCTAGGAAATAAAAGAATGTTTTGTAGTAAGCCACATAATTAATTTGTCCTGTAAATATGGATAGTATTAGAATAGGAGTAGATAAAGGTGATAATATTTTTGGAGGTGCAAAGAAAAGTTCAAGTAAAGATGTACAACTGGGAAAGGACAGTGACTGTTTAGACAGGTAAATATCATTTAGATAAACAAGGGATATATTTTTCCCAATAAAATATATAATCCATATAAGACGAATTCTGTCTGTTTTTGTTTTCAATTGTATACAAAACATCTAACAGTGCTTTACACTTAGTAGTTTCTTGAGAAAATATTTATTGAATGAAATAATTAAAAGATTTTAGGGCAAACTAAAATTATTCTGGAAAATCTTTGCTTACTGAATCACATAAAATACAGGAAATTAGACCAGTAAACATTCTTTGATGAAATTCTGGTCTGCTCTAATGACTGGTGAATACTTAGGAAATCAGGAGAGAAGCTGTAAAATAAAGGATCCCATTCATTGATGCATAACACACCTAAAACTTGATCAAAAAGGGTCAAGTATCAGCAGTTTCAAAGGATCCACCTATGTAATAAACTCACATCTGCTTTTCCAATATCCTAGACAGACTAGATGCAGTACCCCTTTCACGTCTAGTCTGAGATATAATCTGTCTTCAATGTAGCATTATTAGCAATAGTAAATGAATTTCATGTTTATGGTATGTTTTGTAGTTCTTTTTTTGGTAACTATTAACTCTCAAGTGGGGCTTCCCTGGTGGCTCAGAGGTTAAAGCGCCTGCCTGCAATGCGGGAGACCAGGGTTCAATCTCAAGTAGCACTTTACTAAGATTTTGAAAGGTGTTTTTCTACCCCTATGTGTTCAGGGAAGCAATCTGATTTTACAGAATTAGAATGTAAAATTTTCAATCCAATGATTTTTTTTTCCTTTTCTCCATACAAGAAAATGGCTGATTTCTTATTTGGCATAAAAGAAATGGAAAGTTTCTTAAAATTTCTTTTGTTATGCAGATATATGCATCCTAATGTACATAGTATAATAATAATAAATTATAACATGATACCTAGAATGTATTTCTTTATTTTAAAGCTAAAATTAAAAAAAAATATCATAGTATAATAGATGCAGTTGAACAAAGCTAATTTTTGTAATCTCAAAGCAATATATGGAAACAGATAGATTGACTCAAATGGCCTATCTCTTGATCAAGTTGCTAAAGCAGTTAGTCCATATTGGTTAAGCTAAAAAAGACTTGGTTGAAAATCATTTCTGCCCACCATAATATGGTTGCAGCTTCAATGAGATAATTTGGTGTCTCCCATCTGGGATCACTCAGTATTGATTCTAGGGAGTCAATGAAGTTGCAAGTTTGCTAGATTTTTCAGAGTATTCAGTGAAAATGTCTATCATAACTCAGACCTGAAGTTTATCTGACTCATTGAAGGAAGAGTGAAATAAATAACACTGTCTTTTAGTAAACAAAAATTACTTTCCTTTCTATAAGAAAATTTATGCTACAAATCTTTGAAATGATAATATTCTCAATTATCTAATTATTGTTGTTTCTTTCTAGGTATCTGCTTACCTATGTTTCTTTCTAACTAAAGCTTAATCTCTTATCTGTGTATAAATGCCAATATTTAGTCATCAATATTTATCACTTGTTAAATATGAAATCATAGGCCATCCAAACAAAAGAAAAAGTTAGCATAGAAATAAAAAATTTCAGTATACAAAATGGAGTTGTAGCTTGTTTCTGGATTTCTTTGCTAACTAAATAAATCTCAATATAAATTTATTCTAAATGATTCACTATTGAAAGCAAATAAAGTGTAAACAGATATATACAAAACCCTCCAGGAACAGGAAGCCTATCACTTTATGTGACTGTGACCTCTAACACAAAATAAGTGAACTAATTTTGATCCCTGCCTAACAAGTATGTATATTACTGTTTTAGTCAAATGCCTTCCAGGAAATTCTCCATTTCATTACTAATATCCTTTAGATTAGCTATCCCCTAGAATTTCTTCTTTCAGCATTTCTGCATCATTGGCCAGATTAATCTGTGTAAATTTTGATTTCTCCAAGCTACTTTCCTTCAAAATAACCAAAAATGAGTCCTTATAATCTGTGGCCTTAGCACCAACCTTAGATCCAAATAGTGGGAAACAATATGAATTCCAGCTGGGATTGAGGCAGGTAATTGATGAAGGAAAGAAGAGAAATTATCTTTATAAAATGTCCTACTTTCTACCAAGTACAATTCTTAGATTTTTGTCTACATTCCAATAATTATTTTGCAAAGCAATTTATGATGGTGTATTCATACCCACATTTTTGAGATGACATTTTGAGTAACTGATACCTGTACAACCAGCTCTGTATGACTCTAGCCCACTTTTCAAAATGCCATTTGTAGATTACATGTTTAGAGATTAAGTTTGATTTGAAGGAGAGGGGAAGCACAATAGTTGAACAAAAATAAGAATCATGGAGCATACTCTAGGAGTTCAGGTTGCTCTCGTTTATTTGGTGCTAAGGAAATGTGGAGAAGTTGAAGTGACAAGAGATGAGAAAGACAACTTGAGACATCACACAAGAATTTAGATGTTTAAACTGAGGAAGCAATTTATTTTTCTGGTAATGAGAGTCATTGAACAATTTGGTTGAGAATGTATTGTGATTGAGTCTCTTAACAACTGTCCATTCAACCACCTGACACATTTCCACCTGTATTACTCTTCTGTTGATGAATAACATATTAACTAAAACTTAGCAGCTAAAGAAAAATAAAGTATTTATTATATCACCACTTGTTTAAGTGAGGAACTGGGGAACAACTTAGCTGGGTGCCTCTGGCTCAGAGTCTCTCATGAACTTGGAGTCAAGTGGTCTCATCAAAAGGCTGACAAGGGGTGGGAATCATTGGAGGTTCATTTCTTGGCTGACTCAAATGGTTTTGACAAGCCTCAGTCCTTCTCCATGTGGACCTCTTCCTTGGCCTGCCTCAGGCACATATATTTGACTTCTTCCAGGTAAGGAAGCCACGAAAGAGTGACACCAGTAAGAGATCACCATCATATTTATACCATTCCCCTTCTAGACTTTTATTTCTATTGAGACTGTCATCTTCTAGACTTTTCAAATTCAATAAAAGTATTTCAAGGGCTACCTTTCTCTTTGATTCATCCTCTGAAATATTGAACTATGCTTTTCTTCACTTCCAGAAATTAAAAAAAAAAAATCCTTTTCTTCACCATGCACTTGGGAGACATACTTTTTGTTTATTTAGCAAGAGCCAGGCCATGCAAAATACATGATTCCTCATGACACTTAGCAAAGTTCTGAGTGTAATATATGCCCAATAAAATTATACTGATCAGTTGTTGTTTAGTCACTAAGTCACCCCCGACTCTTTTGTGACCCTATGGACTGTAGCCTGCCAGGCTCCTCTGTCCATGGGATTTCTCAGGCAAGAATACTGGAGTGGGTTGCCATTTCCTTCTCCATGAAGGTCTACTAATAGCTGTTAAAACTATCCCTGAGTTTAACAAAGGATGAGAAAAGCAAGGATGCTATTACAAGAACTTCAATTTTTATTTCCTATTAAAGGTTTTCCTTTTTTTATGTCTTTCAATAGCATCTGAGATAATATACTCCTCAACAATGTTTGCATCCCATACATTTCGTTTTTTCTATTGGTTTTAAGCATAATTGCTTCACAGAAAAAATAGGAAGGAAAATTGTCATAACTGTTGTGGTCCTAGCTGTTTTTAAAGAAAACCTAATTTTTTCTCTCCACAGGAAAAGTTATATTGACACCCACCCACTGAACAGTAATATAAAGTTGCATTGATTTTTTTCACCACCATTAATGGCATTTTATTGGATTCATCTTTGACTTAGATTAAGCACACATAAATTAATAGAATTTAATAGAGCTAAATTCACCTTAATTTTGTTCCCATTTGCTTTACGTATTTACAATATTTTCTCACGAATTTCTTTGATAAAGAAAAGTATGAGAAAATATTTGCTTTTAAACAGATTTAAAACCATTTTTACTTAGTTCATGCTGAGTGAGTTAAGATGTTTCTTTATAAGAGGCACCAGGCTATGTTAGTGACTTGTGTAAAATAAGTCTAAAGTAGTAATAGCGTAGAGTCTTTTAGAAGAACAGAAGAAAATGTTCCCCAGTTCAATATTGATGTTTCTATAATCTTGAGATGCCAATAGAGATGAGCCTTGGATTTGGCTGGTACAAGTGAATAAACAATAAGTTAAATCAAAGCACAAGGATGTTATTTCACACCTTTGCAGCAGATAGTATATTATTCAGAACCTACCTCATCTATCAAAAATTTCACTGAGTGAAAAGGTGGGTTTGAATACTAGTATATTAATATTATACAAAAATAGAAAGAATTAGGGCATTTAAATCATTAAACATGGTGGAAAATGGAGATGTGGCATTCAAGTAAATAAAATACTAATTCCAATTTTAGGCATTATAATTTATATACTAGCTTAAACTTTAAAAACGAGCAAAGGATTTATATGATCTGAAGAGAAACCAGAGGATATAGCTTAAATTTTTAGATAATATGTAATAGCATATCCTAACTTTGCGCTGAGGAAAATAAAAAAATCCCAACAAAAGAAAAGCATCTATTGTTGTTTTGTTTACATTAAATATAATTTGCAGTGAATAGAAGCTCTTGAATTTAGACACTAAAGTAACACTTGTAGCTCATTTTAGGGAAGAAATACTTTCATACTTTTTTTTTAAACAAGGCCAGCAACTTTGGGAAAATCTAGTGTTAGGCTTTGCTGTAAACAATTATTCTCAGTTTATAATTAGCAGGAGCCTTTGACTACCCTGTCCCTTTGCAGCCTAGGAAAAAACCTTAATATACTGTATTCAAAATAAGCAGAAAGCATAATAAAAACATAAACAATACATTTATTTTAATGTATATTTTCTATGTGATCTATGCATGAATTCAACTTGAAATTGCATTTGAAATTTGTTAAAGTGTTTTTTGGCATTAGCCTAAGTAGGAATCTATTTAATTTTCTTTTAAGATGAGTAATTAATGAGAGTAACTTTAGGAAGAGGCCTTCCCAGGTGGCAGCAGTGGTAAAGAATCCATTTGCTAATGCAGGAGGCACAAGAGAAGCAGGTTCAATCTCTGGGTCAGGAAAATCCCCTGGAGGAGGGAATGGCAACCTGCTCTAGTATTCTTGCCTGGAAAATTCCATGGACAGAGGAGCCTGGCGGGCTCCAATGGGATCTCAAAGATTCAGACATGATCTAGAGACTGAGCACACATACACACAACTTTAGGAAAGCTAATTTATTATTGAATAAAGAGAGTAACATTAGGATAACTAATTTTTCTTATACATAGTCGTTCTCTTGAATAAACATGTGCATAAATAGCACACTCTAGAGAAATGCTTTTATTTCCCAACTGAGCAGTTTTTCTCAGGACAAGTTTTATAAGGAAATTAATAGTCATATTTCAAGCTGATTGTTTAGTCTTCAATTTTCATAAATTGAACGGATTGTTTGAAAACACAGAAAAGGGTATAAGGCATTTTATTATTTGTAAAATTTAAAAAATACCACTGTTCTAAAAATTCTTAGAATGTGTCTTCTTGTCCCATAAGTAGGGGAGGGAATCTTTGTAAAATAGAGCAAGTGGGAGAAGTTAAGAGTGCTTCTTTGAAAGGATCCAGTGGAGTTCAGTTAACACTGAAATACATGGAATCGGTGATGATTAGTATATTGTAGTCTGCATCTTATTCCTCTTCACTTTAAATTTGCAAATAATTTCACAAACAGGAGTAATATTAAAGAAGGACCATGATAATTTGAATATACATTTTTGATTTTTCTGTCATTTTGTGTATCTTCATGTATATATTTAATTTTAAAGAATAATAAGTTTAAATGCATATTAGAATGACTTTAAATTATATGACTACTAATTCAGTAACATGTAGAATATATTTATTTGTTAACCTCTCTACAAACTATTATTGAATGTATATTATGTTCAATAATACATTGGACTAAATGATAATAATAATGGATATGATAACAATAATCTTAGAGTCACATTGATATATGTGACAAAATCCCTGCATTCAAAGAAATCCAAAGTAAATAAGCAATTGTCATGAAAACAGTTTCATAGAAGAGTGATAAATGAGACAATAGTGGTAGTGACTAGTATTTTCTTAACCTACTGATATTTAGGCTGTATTTTTTGTTAGTATTAAGTAATGTACTTCCATGTGTGTTTACTCTAGCTATTAGCACAGACTTAAATATGATTGCTCAGTTTTCAGCCTTTTAACCAAAATTTCATTGTTGAGATAACTTTCCCCTTTAAGAATATGACCATAGTTTTCTCCTTTTATACGAAAGAAGCAAGGTCATCTGGCTTTTACATATTTCCATACTCAACTCACCACAAATATAAACTCTTTTTATTTTGTTTTTGATTGTTTTGTGTGCTTGTGTGTCTGTTGTGTGCATCCCACCTCAATTGCAGCTGTAAGGCCTAGTAGAGTGGCATACAGCAGGGGCTGTAACACAAAACACTGAGAAAATTTGTGATCAATTGTACCTATTGGGTTGGTTTTAAAACAGAGAAAGTCAGGATATCTACTCTTACTCCTCTTACTCTTCTCTCTCCCCATGTGTGTTTGGTTTTGTGTGTGTGTGTGTATGCACGCACGTGCACATGCCTGCTCATGCATGCATACATGAGTATTTCTGTCAGATAGGTGAGGTATCTGATATGTGTGAAAGGACAAGAAGGAGAAAATATTGCTATTGTGTCACAGTACATTCATTTTAGGACAATTATAGTTTCTAATTTCCATCCAAATTGGAAATCTTGGAAACCATTCCTTTCTTCTACTCTTTAGGCCATACTGACTTTATTATTCTAGCTTGTAACTGATTACTTATGGCTTAAAAGTTCTTTCTATTCCCTTTATATTAGTCTTGGTCTAGAAGAATCTTACATGGAACTGCCACTGCACAAGCTAACCTAGGAGGGGCTCTCTATTCAGTGATTCCTAGCCAAGAATTCAGAGCTAGTTGGGGTGGGGAGGCAGTCCGGGGACAGGGCCAATAGGAGACAAGGAGATGTGTGGAACTGAAAAGGCAGATATCCACTGTAGAAAGTGTCTGGTTTCTAGAGCTGAAGGTTCGTGGAAATTAGTATAAAGTACATACCCTACTACCAGGGCTGCAAGGACTCAGTTTACTGTCAGTTTGGCATGCATTCTTTTTGCTTCCTAAACATTTTGTAAGAGACCAAGTAGAATTTAAAAGGATAGACCTAATCAAGGTGTTACAAATGACTTTGCTAACACTAAATCAAATATGGAATGTCATATCCTGAGAGCCTTTCTAGGGATTTGTCCCTTTGAAAACAGTGTGATTTTTGGTCTGGTCTCTACCACAACTGGGGTTCCCTGGTGGCTCAGACAGTAAAGAATATGCCTGCCATGCAGGAGACCTGGGTTTGATCCCTGGGTTAGGAAGAGCCCCTGGAGGAGGGCATTGCAACCCACTCCAGTATTCTTGCCTGGAGAATCCCCATGGACAGAGGAGCCTGGTGGGCTACAGTCCATGGGGTTGAAAGAGTTGGACACAACTGAGTGACTAAGCACAGCACAATACACAGCTACTAGGGCTACTAATGCTAGAGTCTAAGAGCTGATGGAATTAGCAACAATGATCTTCCTGCAAACAAAATGTTCTACTACTTCACGGGCTTCTCAGGTGGTGCTAGTGGTAAAGAACCCAGCAGGAGACATAAGAGACCTGGGTTCAATCCCTGGGTTGGGAAGATTCCTTGGAAAAGGCAATGGCAACCTACTCTAGACAGCATATTAAAAAGCACAGAAATTACTTGGCAAAAAAGGTCCATGTAGTCAAATCTATTGTTCTTCCAGTTGTCATGTATGCATGTGACAGTTGCACCATAAAGAAAGATGAGTGCCGAAGAGCTGATGCTTTTGATCTGTGATGTTGGAAAAGACTCTTGAGAGTCCCTTGGATAGCAAGGAGATCAATCTAGTCAATCCTAAAGGAAATCAATTGTGAATATTCATTGGAAGGACTGATGCTGAAACTCCAATACTTTGTCCATCTGGTGCAAAGAGCCAACTCATTGGAAAAGCTTCTGATGCTGGGAAAGATTGAAGATAGGAGGAGAAGGAGACAACAGAAGATAAGATGGTTGGATGGCATCAACAACTCAATGGGCATGAGTTTGAGCAAGCACCAGGAGATGGTGAAGGATAGGGAAGTCTGGTGTGCTGCAGTTCATGGGATTGCATAGTCAGACATGACTGAGCAACTGAACAACAAAACCAGTATTTTTGTCTGGAGAATCCCATGGACAGAGGAGCCTGACAGGGTGCAGTCCATACAGTCTGAAAGAGTCGGACACAACTGAAGCGACAGCACTCACTCCTTCACAGCTTGTTCAGAGGAACAAAGATCTTGGATCAGGAAAGTTCTCCAGCACTTTCTCATTTTCAGTTAGGTGGGAAAGCAAAGATCCATTATGAGCTTATATATTCCAAGGTGTAGCTTCATCCTGGCCTTAAAACTTATGTGCCTGAGCCAGCCT
Organism: Bos taurus; assembly: GCF_002263795.3. NCBI lineage: Eukaryota > Metazoa > Chordata > Mammalia > Artiodactyla > Bovidae > Bos > Bos taurus. The sequence continues at coordinate 31,903,166 of NC_037333.1, read as the reverse complement.
TGTTACAGTACTGTTTTTGGTTTTTCTTTTACAGAAATATGAAAGAAACTGACTTTATAATATATCCTGAGATATTCCAAGCAACCCAAAGAAGTTAAAAATTGAACTTATAAATTATGTTAACTTTACACTTAAAAATAAATTAGATGAACTTTAAAGTACTTGACTATTAATTCAGATAATATTTGAGAAGTTAAATGTAGAACATTTTATTCTTCTTTACTTGATGAAATTATTTTAAAAATTTGACATTAATGGATGCTGGAATCAAGAATGTAAGTATAAAATGAGCCATTTTATTTAGAATATAGTACTTTTTTTCCTGATTCAGGTTTCACAATGCATATAATTTAACCATGAGTTATTACACATTAGTTGTTATATTTCATTTATACATTATGAATTGTAATGTTGAACACTTTAGCATAATTAATGCAATTTAACAGTAATCCCATTTAATATTAATCTCATAATCATGTTCCTTAAAGCAGGATATATTGCCTTGTAATATGAAATTTAAAAAGTTATAACTTCTTCTACCCACAAATTTATAATCTAGTTGTTGATCTTTATACATTTGTTAAAATTCTTGCATAGATTTCTGGAGAGGACAGCGATGGAACTTCTTCAGTTCAGGAGTCAACATTTTAGTTCTGGACAAATGTCTCTCTATGTAGAGCAGATGATTTGTTATATTTTTATTTTTGGACTTGTCTGAACTATGGTTCAACTTTAATTCTGTTTTATATCAACACTATACACAGAAAGAGGATTCCTCTTTGTTTCTGGAAATAACTAAATTCTCAATCACATGAGGAATTCTCATCCTCACAAAAGCCTTTTTTCTTAGAAGTTTTCTATGCAGTAGTAACATGAGCACCAGGAATCTTTCTCCAAGAAAAAAAGGAGAATTAAGAACCCAGATGTGGCACAGAACAAGGGACCATGTGTACTGAAAACCTATTTTCTCTTTTATTCTACTGAATCTTACCAGTCATGATCATTTTATCATAGGCTAGTTCTATGCATATTTAATAGACTGTAAAACTGGAATGTGGGATCATTTCTCTATTGTTATAGAACATTATATAAACTTATGTGCATTTATTTTCCCCATTTCTCATATGTATGAGCAATCATGTAGAGTTCTGATTTATAGAAACTCTTCACTTCAGATAGTGATAACTAGGTGATAGGTTCTATTAAATTTAGAAGGAGAGAGATGGCACTAGTGCCATGTAAAAGTATGGGAGCAAGAAACCTTTCTCTTTTACTGCATGTATTATTTATGCTTATTTTTATTGTTTTGAACATTATTTTATATAAAATATTTGGGGCATGTTATAGTTTGTTACTATGAAAACATTTTATCACTTTACTGGATATGCCAACTCACAAACTGAAATAGAATACAACAAATCATTGTCCAAGTTGTGGAAATAATGGACTTTTTAAATGTTTTTTTATGTTTTCCAGTAGTCCCATTTGATAATGAAACCTGTCTGATTCAATCAAGGATCTCTTGAATCCCATCTGATAACTTTTCTTGCTAGTTCACTTTGTTATTGGGAATGAAATCTTTTAAAAGGAAAGTCTCAGCAAAATTTGGTATGGTCAATGTTTGTAAATAGACGTTGTATTTTGACATATGTGTAGACGTTCATATCTTATTAAAACAGACATTCAAGTAAGTTGCTGATGTCCACTTACACTTAACCACTTGATACGATATGCCTAGTTCCTCTCTACTCAAATTACCATTCACTGATTTCCTCTCATTTTCTCATTTCCTCATTTCCTCTCATTAACTCAGTCTGTTTTTTTTTGTTTTTTTTTTTCCTAATCCAACCTAATGGAGTGTCATGATATAAAGAAGTGAAATGTGATCACCACTGACATTTTCAAAAGCATATTTATTCTGTGCATTTAGAGTTTGCATGAGAGAATAGGAGTAGAAAACTTGAAAAGGAGGTAAATGTTTTTTTTTTTTTAATTTCTTTATTTACTTTTATTTTTTAATTGAGATATAGTTGCTGTACAATATTATGTTACATGTATACAACAGTGATTCATATTTTTTAAAGGTTATACTCTATTTATGTGTGTGTGCATGCTAAGTTGCTTCAGTATGTGTCTGACTGTGTGACCCCATGGACTGTAGCCTGCCACATTCCTCTGTTCACGTGATTCTCCAGGCAAGAATACTGGAGTGGTTTGCCATGCCCTCCTCCAGAAGATCTTCCCGACCCAGGAATCAAACCTGCGTCTCCTGCATTGCAGGCAGTCTTTACCATTGAGTCACCAGGTAAATGTTTTTAAATCCTTCAGAGACTTGATACATGTAAAAGTAAAGAATTCATAGTAAACTTCGTCGCAACTCTTTTAACCTTCTGCCCTAGTTTTTACCCACACTGTCTCTGTTGTAAGCCATGTGGTCTGTACCAAGCACCTTGCACTTTTCCAACGTGTTTTATCCTCCCCCCCTCCCATGTTAGAAATTTGATGTCCAAGGCGAATACTACCATTCCATGAAATCCTGAGTACAAAGCAAATGCTTAGCAAGTCATCGTGTTTTGCTTTATAATATTTCTTAAGTTGTTAATGATGCCTGTTTCTCCACTGGTTTGTGAACTCTTTAAAATGTCTGGCATTCTGGCTGGATATAATGCTTTGTAGCAAAATGGTTTACAAATGTAATATTATTAAGTAATTTACTCTTTTAGGAGACATTTATTTCAAAGTCATATTAATAGTTTGAGGTTTGCAGGATCAATGGAATGTTATACAATAAATTGACAGGTTCTAGTGCTTAATCCATTTGTGCCTCCCTCTGAAGTGTCACAATACAGGATCAACCTAGATTCAACAGGGAAGAATGAAGCAGAAACATAGGAGCCGAAGCTCATAGTTTCTATGAGTGGAAACTAATATCATCTAGATGACCCATGCTCAAGTAGACGCTTATTAAATTATGATCACTGTTCTTAAAATTCTAAGATTAAAAAAGACAAAGTAAGATGTTATTTATGACTTTAAGCATATGGTTTTAAAAATTACTTGCATTGAGAATATTTGCTTGCTTTCAAGTGGTTTTTATTGAATTGATCATAACTTTTGAACACTACTCAGATCCTAATATAGTGTTTTTATTCCCTCATTCCTCCTTCAGCTCATTATACACACAAATACACACGTCAACCTTTACACTATTTATTCAGGTGAAAACTGCTTACTGTTGTCTTAACGGACAGACCATTTGTTCTACTCCTGACAGTTTGGGTAAAAACCAAATATTTTAAAAGATTGTTTTAATACTAGAGGATGAATCCTTTTGAATTTTGGGTCTAATTATATCATTGATACGAAAGAACTCTATATTCACCTTTCTACTTATTTTTTTCAAGAATTTTTCCTGATTTTTCCAATGTATTTAAGTGTATAGTACTTTTATTTACAGTTTTTTTTCTCTTTCTTCTTTTATTTTTTAGACTATGAAAGTATAATAACACATTTACCAGAGACTTGGAAAATACAGAACAAGGTTACATGTAGTTCTACTATATATTACAATTATTTTTTTAAGTAGATAATTAGGATTTTTAGTTGGGCTTTCAATAACAAACACTTAAAATTTAATGTAATGAATAAATAGAGAGGGAGAAGAATATAGTAGACCCGAAAAATACTATTAACCAATTAAACATAATTAAGATTTATTCAATTTACACACAACAATAGGATACAAATTCAAGTTCCTATAGACTATAAACTTTGAGGCCCTGGAATATATCTATTAACATTAAAAAAAAAGTGTAAAACTTTCATGTTCTAAAGGTATTGAAATCATACAGAGTCTATTCTCTTATCACTGTGGAATTATATTAGAAATCAGGGTGAAAAAATATTTGAAAATAACCCACATATTTTCAAGTGCAATGTGACATTTGCCAAGAGAGACCTTTGAGAAGCTGTTGAAAGCCTCAATAAAGTTAGAGGACTGGAAAAACACAGAGGGTGATTTCAGAAGAGAAAGCATTTAAATGACAAATTAATACAAAAATGAGAAATTAGTATTAAGGATAATTTAAAAAATCCTATATATTTGGAAATTAAATGTTCACTTTTAAATGATGGGTGTGTCTAATAAGCTACTAATTTTAAAAAGAGCAGTACTTTGGAGTTGAGGGTTCGGGTATCTCTCTTGCTTTTTGCGTTCAGTGTAGATACCTAGGTTTCAGTTCAGTTCAGTCGCTCAACTGTGTCCAAAACTTTGCATCCCCAAGGACTGCAGCACAACATGCCTCCCTGTCCATCACCAACACCCAGAGTTTACTCAAATTCATGTCCATTGAGTCGGTGATGCCATCCAACCATCTCATCAACTGTCGTCCCCTTCTCCTCCCACCTTCAATCTTTCCCAGCATCAGGGTCTTTTCCATTGAGTCAGTACTTTGCATTGGGTGGCCAAAGTATTGGAGTTTCAGCTTCAGCATTAGTCCTTCCAATGAATGTTCAGGACTGATTTCCTTTAGGATGAACTGGTTAAATCTCCTTGCAGTCCAAGGGACTCTCAAGAGTCTTCTCCAACACCACAGTTCAAAAGCATCAGTTCTTCAGTGCTCAGCTTTCTTTATAGTCCAACTGTCACATTCATACGTGACTACAGGAAAAACCATAGCTTTGACTAGATGGACCTTTGTTGGCAAAGTAATGCCTCTGCTTTTTAATATGCTATCTAGGTTGGTCATAACTTTTTTCCAAGGAGTAAGCGTCTTTGAATTTCATGGCTGAGTCACCATCTGCAGTGATTTTGGAACCCAGAAAATAAGTCTGTCACTGTTTGCATTGTTTCCCTCTTTGCCATGAAGTGATGAGACTGAATGCCATGATCTTAGATTCCTGAATGTTGATCTTTAAGCCAGCTTTTTCACTCTCCTCTTTCACTTTCATCAAGAGGCTCTTTAGTTCTTCTTCACTTTCTGCCATAAGGGTGGTGTCATCTGCATATCTGAGGTTATTGCTCTTTCTCCCAGCAGTCTTGATTCCAGCTTGTGCTTCCTCCAGCCCAGCATTTCTCATGATGTACTCTGCATATAAGTTAAATAAGCAGGATGACAATATACAGCCTTGATGTACTCCTTTCCCGATTTGGAACCAGTCTCTAGTTCCATGTCCAGTTCTAACTGTTGCTTCCTGACCTGCATACAGATTTCTCAAGAGGCAGGTCAGGTGGTCTGATATTCCCATCTCTTGAGGTATTTTCAGCAGTTTGTTGTGATTCATACAGTCAAAGGCTTTGGCATAGTCAATAAAGCAGAAATAGATGTTTTCCTGGAACTCTCGCTTTTCTGATGATCCAGTGGATGTTGATAATTTGATCTTTGGTTCCTCTGCCTTTTCTAAATTCAGCTCGAACGTCTGGAAGTTCACTGTACTGTTGAAGACTGGCTTGGAGAATTTTGAGCATTACTTTGGTAGTATATGAGATGAGTGCAATTGTGCGATAATTTGGACATTCTTTGGCATTTCCCTTCTTTGGGATTGGAATGAAAACTGACCTTTTCTAGTCCTGTGGCCACTACTGAGTTTTACAAATTTGCTGGCATACTGAGTGTAGCACTTTCACAGCATCATCTTTTATGATTTGAAATAGTCAACTGGGATTCCATCACCTCCACTAGCTTTGTTCGTAGTGATGCTTCCTAAGGCCCACTTGACTTCACATTAGAGGATGTCTGGTTCTAGGTGAGTGATCATACCATCATGATTATCTGGGTCATGAAGATCTTTTCTGCATAGTTCTACTCTGTATTCTTGCCACCTTCTCTTAATGTCTTCTGCTTCTGTTAGGTCCATACCATTTCTGTCCTTTATTGTGCCCATCTTTGCATGAAAATTTCGCTTGGTATCTCCAGTTTTCTTGAAGAGATCTCTAGTCTTTCCTATTCTATTGTTTTCCTCTATCTATGCATTGGTCACTGAGGAAGGCTTTATCTCTCCTTGCTATTTTTTGGAACTCTGCATTCAAATGGGTATATCTTTCCTTTTCTCCATTGCCTTTCACTTCTTTTCTTTACACAACTATTTAAGGCCTCCTCAGACAACCATTTGCCTTTTTTCATTTCTTTTTCTTGGGGATGGTCTTGATCCCTGTCTCCTGTACAAAGTCACAATCCTTTGTCCATAGTTCTTTAGGCACTCTGTCTATCAGATCTAATCCTTTGAATCTATTTCAGTGTAGACAGTCTAGGTTTGGAAGCTTCAAATGTTTTTGAATATTTAAAAGCCTTGAAGCAACTTTAATGCTACAGAGTAAAAAGGGAAGTAGAAGAAAAGGAAATATGGTCATCATATAAATTTATGATTTAATAGGATTTGGCTGTAAATCTGTTAATTTTTCTCTTCCTTGCTTTCAGGTTTTGACTCAAAAACAAGTGCCCCACAACATTAAATTTTGTCAGTAGTCCTTCATTATGTAAATACAGGAGACTAGAATGTGGTAAATCTGCATCCAGCTGCTTTATAACCATTGTAGATCTAGTGATTAGGTAGTAACTTGTAATAATTTTGCTTTACCCCAAAATATTTGTGCTGTCCCTATATATCTTTCTAAAGCTGACATCAACTTGGATTTATTTCACTCTGTGTTGCCTGATAAAATTGTGGTGTGTGAATAAACCAATGGTTGAATAAACTCATGAGTAACTTCAAGTATCTGAATTAAAATCTAGAGAATTTATGTTATGTTGGACATGGAATTTAGCTTTTAAAATATATTTGTTGTAGCCGTTTTTTATTATAAAAATGCAAAGCTTTGGAAAAAATGTCATCTAGTTTTATCCTGTGATTGGGATGAGAACAATATCAGAGTCAGAATATATGGAGTTTCCTACGCAGAGATGTTTAGTACTTCCTATTTATTCATTATGGAAGTGTGTGTGTATTCAGTCACATCCGACTCTTTGCAACCCTATGTTCTGTAGCCTGCCAGGCTCGTCTGTCTTTGGAATTTTGGTTGCCATTTCCTGCTCCAGGAAAGCTTCCAGAAGTGGATCAAACCGCATCTCTTGAGTCTCCTGCATTGACAGGTGGATTCTTTTACCACTGAGCCACCTGGGAAACCCCATTCATTATAGTAGGTACTAATTAAATCATTGTTAATTTATCAGTTATTTGATACTTTTACTTCCAGCAACTTAGCCATCTGGATTTTTACTTGGGATGCAAAATTGATGGAATAATTTATGGTAGAAGTTTTATCCATTAATCATTTAGAAGAACTCATAAATTTTACTTCATGTGGTCCTTTTAAATATTTACAACATGTTTCACTGATGTGCATGATCTTGGTATCTAAAGAGCCATTATTTCACCTATGACCTGTCAGTTTCTGTGTCACTTTGTGCAAGTTCTTTTTTTTTTCCCCCTAGGTCCTCACATCATCTTTATATTCCCTAAAGATATAAACTTCTTGGATACTACTGAGATTATATACAGCTTTCCATATAAGAAGATAACTCTTTCCTCTTTTTACCCAATTCCTCCTAAGCAAACCCTTCTTTCCAGAAGTCTTTTCCAACTAGACAAGTTATGTATGAAAGAGATGTATTATCTCCAGAGTATCAATGCTAGAAACAGTATTGGCTTCCCATCAAGTATTTGCCAAACAGAGAATTTTTGGAACACAAATTGTCAAATCCTTGAGATTTTTATCACAGTGGGAGCTGGATAAATATTAATTCAATTGAAGATGAGAATATTATATAATTTAACTAATGAGAAATCCAAACATAAATTAGAAGTAATCTAATATAAAATGATGCAGAATGCCTTTTTATAATGGTAAAACAATAAAATAAGTTATCTTTATTTTAATTAAGTATAAAAAATCTGTAGATACTTTCTGTTCTTCTATTGAAAATTTTCTCATCTCTAATAGTTATATGATCTTAAGGTCTTTGTTCAGAGTAATGTGTGTTTCTCTAGGAGTTGTATTTATGTGGGGATGTAAATACAAAGAAAAATAAATTCTCCTATAATTTACATGATATTTTCCCTGAAGTTTCAGAAAAAAGCAAAAATTGTGTTATTTATATGCTCAAGGAAGAGTATTAAGCAAATGCTCTATTCTTAAGAAAGATACAAGTTATTGGAACAAAAAAAAGTAGCATTCGACAATTCTTATTCATAGTTTTGTTTACCATGTCATCTTCTTCACACAGCTCTCTACTCCCCATTATACTTTATAAATATGAGGCTTTTCCACAATCTATAGGAATGGAGGTGGTTACAAATATCCTGACCTTTCTCCCTTTGCTTAATAAATATCAACTTGGTCCCACAAAAATCTTGATAAGAAGCAAATAGTAATTATTTATAAACATCCAGTAATATTTAGCACTTAAACTGTTCTCCTAGTAGTGTTGTAGATTTCCACACTAGATCTCTAGATGCAGTTGCTTCAGCACTTTTCTCTGTTATAAAATAATCCTGACTAGAGACACGTGTACCCCAATGTTCATCGCAGCACTGTTTATAATAGCCGGGTCATGGATAAGAAAGCTGTGGTACATGTACACAATGGAGTATTACTCAGCCATTAAAAAGAATACATTTGAATCAGTTCTAATGAGGTGGATGAAACTGGAGCCTATTATACAGAGTGAAGTAAGCCAGAAAGAAAAACACCAATACAGAATACTAATGCATATATATGGAATTTAGAAAGATGGTAATGATAACCCTGTATATGAGACAGCAAAAGAGACACAGATGTATAGAACAGTCTTTTGAATTCTGTGGGAGAGATGCGGGGGGATGATTTGGGAGAATGGCATTGAAACATGTATAATATCATATATGAAACGAGTCAAAAGTCCAGGTTCGATGCAGGATACAGGAAGCTTGGGGCTGGTGCACTGGGATGACCCAGAGGGATGGTATGGGGTGGGAGGTGGGAGGGGGGTTCAGGATTGGGAACATGTGTATACCCATTCATGTTGATGTATGGCAAAACCAATACAATATTGTAAAGTAAAAAAAAAATTTAAAAAAAATGTAAATTAAAAAAAAAAAAAAATCCTGACTCTCCAGTGATCGTGTTTGAATTCCTGAGGCATAGTATTACTCCAAGCATCAATGATGCAGTTTATTTCTTCTTAATGAAATTATTACACTTAAGTTTTTCTGACCCAACAATTCACAGGACAGTGTAATTTCCACTTTTAGTAAGTCTCTTCCTAAGGCTAGGACAATGGTATGCTTTTGCCTGGCTCCTTTCTGTTGTCCTGGCCAGCCTCTAGAGACTAGGACTCTGTTACTAATGACAATTAATAGCTTGTTCACATTTCTGAATATTTGTCATCTGGGTTTCCCATCACAATATGTAAGAATAAATTGGAAAACTGTATCAGATAAGATATTTTGTATAGGCAGTGCCAGAAAAAAACAAACAATAAACCCTCAAAATGACTTAAATCAATAAAGACATGTTTTGGCTTAAAAATAGAAAATAAAAAGATCTATATTCAACTATGACGTAGAGATTCAGCACCACCATCATTCCTGGCTTCTTCTAGTTTTCCTCTAAATTCCAGAGTGTTAACCTTATCCCAGGAACTTTCGTAGTCTCACATCATATTGTTCAAGTTTAGAGAGAGATCTTCTTTCTGAAGCCTCTGCAAAGTCCTGTGATTTACCTGTCTGGTCTCAGTTAGATTTGTGTCCACCTCTAAACTCATTATTGCTTTTTAAAGCAGTAGATACACTGAAATTTTAAGCTATTCAGTCCTCTGCTTGAGTTAGTGTTGGATTCAGTTCTAGAAAATTTTTAGTTTTCTTCTAAGGAATACCAAAGAAGAAAGATGGATGCTGCAGAAGAAATCAACCAATGTTCCTTACAGACATTCCCAAGAACCTCATAACCTAACATTGGATTTCAGCTATTTGCAGAATATGATTAAATTGCCATGTCTTTATAGACACTTTGGCTTGCCCACTGAGATCAATGTCTATTAATATCTTATCTAGCTGAAAATTCACCTCCAAAGTAGTTCCTGAATCAGGAGGCAAGTCATTATCATCTTCTAACCCTCTTTGCATTCTGCCTCATTTGCTATAGTCAAGGCATTAGAATCAGTAATGAATATGATATTTCAGTACTCATGAGTGAGGACATTAGTTCAATCCAAAATAAGAAGAACAGCTAATGAAAGAACATCTCCAGACATTCACATGGCCTGAGAAGGAATTCTAGAGATGTGGTAGGAACAACGCTTATGCTTAATAGGTATTAGTGATTTAAGACCTTTGGTGTTGAAGTGATCCAGTGAGAAGTAGAAACAGTGTTTTCTATGGAAGCTGCCTCCTGACTTTGTTTTGAAAAGTTCCAATGTTTGTTTTTCAATCTTCATCTTTTCTACATTACAAAAAGTGTTGAGAGAACTCCTGCATTATTTCTAATTCCAACTATTTGCTGGTTTTGAAGTCATAATACTTCAATAAGAGAAAATTGCAGAAGAGAATACTTTATTTTCCAATAGGAGCAGTAATTTAAACCAGTATTCAGATACATATTCAGGTAATACATCTATTGATAAAATATCCTTGGAGATAAGATTTTTTGTTTGTAAACTGAATTTCATGTCTATCAAATTAAATATGAATTATTCAGTGTATCTAATATTTATTTATATGCACAGCATATTAATTCTAAGAAAATTACTTTTCATTTGTTTCACTAGAAAAATGGAAAACCTTCTGTTGATTCTTGGCAAACCATTTTTGCACAAGGAATGGACAAAGCAAACATACAGAGCATATGTACATAAAGTTTACACACGTTTGATTAAGAAAAAGGCATAAGTATTCAAATGTAATAGAAGCTATATTGAGAAAATAAAATATGGATGACATCCTGACCAGGCTTTAAAATAGCTTGGGAAAAAAAATAGCTTGAAGAATAACAATTATTAAACTGTTTCTGCCAGCAAAAGCATATAGACATACAGATCTTAAATCATATAATTTTTTAGAGTTTAGCTTATGACAAAGTAGTGAAAGAAAAATAGTAAAGAAATGAATTAAAAAGCAACCATTCTTCAAACAATGTGAATAAAAAGGCAATAATCAAAAAAATCTGACTGAATATGTTTGTATAGCTATTCAAAATATATATCAAATGACATCCTTGAATTTTAAAACAGTTAAGGTTCCCACAAAATATGCTGCTTCACTTATAAAATATAAAACTTCCAAATACAACTACTTAATAACTACAAAGAAATAGTGTTTAGAAATAGACAAGCTAGAATCAATGTTCTGTTTTCCATCTAGCTTTCTTTTCAAAGGTTAAGTAAAATATATATTCTATGACTCAGTTTTGTAGCTCTTTCTCTGACACTTGTTCTGACCTTCCTTTGCCTTCAATGTCAGCCATGATACATTGACATGAACAGCTTCTACCCTTTAAAGTACAAACATACTGTACTATTATGACTTTTAACATTCATAGGCCTTTTAACATTCTAACAGTTAGTTTAAAGATAGTGGTAAAAAAAGTATGAACAACACTTTGATTAACTATGTCTTGATGTTTTGAACCTTGAGGAGTCTAATCTGAAATATCCTTCATCATAACCTATGTAGACAAGGGGAAAGTGGGACTTCAATAGCCACTAGACAGTTTGGACGACAGCCAGATGAGCCAATGTTCTAAGCACTGTCAGTGACCTTGGCGTAAATTTTGCAAAGGTGCAAATTTCTCTGTCTCAAGACGGGCAGCTCTGTGATTAAGTAAGCACACCCACAAAACTATAGAGCTTGGTAACACATGTTGGCTATAAACAATATCCTTTATCTAAAGTATTTGAATGTAATGCTGAATACAGAAACAGATTTATAGTATAATAGTCTATACTTCTTATGTAGGAAGTGCTCAAATACCTGGAGTGGATTTATGCATCTTGGATTAAATAGTAAAAAAAAAAAAAAAATCAAAGCTTATAGCTTTTCAGTCCTTTGAAACAAGATACAATTTTTTCACTTTTCTGTAGTATTTCTTCTGTTGAGCAACGTTCTCTTTTAACTACGTAGGAAAAAAAATCAAGAGGTAGACACAGCACAAAGTACATTTCTGTATTTGTCTATGAAGAGTTCTCATTTTTCTTGGATATGTGAGGTCTGTGACAAGCATAAAATATTTTGAATAGAATGTTAAATAAATGCATGAGTGATTCTTAGCCAAAGACATGTTAGAGTGCACAAAGTTAAATCGTCTGACAGCTGTACAGTCATGGATATAGGGTTTAAAATGCTCATGGGGATGAAGGATATTGTGAGTGAACATTTTAGGACATCTGTGAAGAAAGGGAATAAATGCAGTATATTTTATTTAAGTGAGTTTTTTCATTTGGTTCTTTCTGATATCTGACAAACATGCTAGACCACAGCATAACACAGACTAGATTTTTTAGACACTGGTGTCTAATGGGGTGCTTCTTATTTGATAAGCTGATACTAAAACATAAACCAAATATACAGGTTATGGCCAGTGAATATGTAAACGGCGTCATGAATAAAGGTACAGTGTGTATACATCTATGTCTGTGTAATCCTATGTTACACAGGGTATTTCTATGTTGTAGAAATCAGAGGTATGCTTAAAAAGAGATAGCAAACATAACTTTCAACAGCAGCAGTATGAATTTCATTTATTTCAATTCTCTTTTGAACAAATATATTTTAATATTCAAGTCTGGTAATGAGCATAGAATAAGGTATACATTACTTTAGTAATTAAGAAAAGATGATGCAATGAAAATTTATAGCACTTACTCTGACTCCTATAGAGTTATTATTGTAACTGATTGCTATATAAAACTGGCTTATTAGAAACGTGACTAATAAACCTATTCTAAATAATGATTAATTGTTTAGAGAATTGAAGAATCAAACATAAATGAATATCACAATCTATGGACATATCAAATATCGTCTTTTAGAGGTATGTTTTTATCCAGAATTTATTCAACTATGTTATCAAAGCATTATCAGTAAGATATAGAACGATACCACTTTGGATGCAGTCACCAGAATCTAAACAGAGAGAGTTAGGATTTCTTGTGACTTTGAAATATTGGAGGAATGTTACATAATCAATGGCATGATATTCACAAGGGTTAGTGTGATAGAAAATAGCTGAATAGTTACAAATCACTTTGTCTGAAACCAGTTAATGTAAATAAGCAATGTGATCTTACTGAAAGCTCCAAACCATAAACATTCTGTTGTTTTACACAATGGCATTTGTTCCGTTTACAGCAAACAACAGCAACAACAAAACACTACAATGTTTCCTTACCAGGAAGACTGCAAGTATGCATTGGAAAAGTAATCTCAGTTTGACTAAGAATGAGGGTGCAGTTTAATTCCCACTTTTCAAAACTGATGGGATGGACATATCTTAGACTCAGAGATGCCAACTAAAATGACTGATGGCCTGGAAACCAGAACCTCTGAAGAAGGGTTCAAAAAGTTACTGTCAGTTTGAGAAAAGAAGGCAACTCTCATATATAAAAGAATCTGGTAAAAAAAAAAAAAAAAGATTCCCCAAATGAAAGACTGTGTGACAACCAAGTCATATGATTAAGTAAAAAGAAGAGAATTTAGACTAACTATAAGAGTGTTATAACAAGATTTTTAAAACAGTGTACTTTTCATTGTTTATTGATAGAGGTAGGAAGTACCTTGTCTTTATTGATGCCTAAATAAATACAGTATGAAGAAAATTCCTTCATGCTTATTCTCCATGATTTATCACAAACAAACAAAAGTGTTTACATGCTTTTAAATGCAGAATCCTCTCTGATTATTCTACAAAAGTTAACATACAAACCACGTAATGCATTATGGAGTACTTGATGTTTTTATTTTGCTGCTAAGATCTCTTAATTATCTGCCATACTAAAGGAATGTAATGGGTGTTTTGCAAGACTAATGTAACCTGCAATGTTTGGACATATCAGAGTCCTGAGAGTTCCGAGGACTTTGGTGGCCTTTGTACTGTCTTCAAAAGGACAGGTCATGAGTCAGATCAATGAAGAGCTGGAAAAAGACACAAACCTGTTCATGGAACAGAGAAGGCTCATTGAGTCTGCCTTATGAGAAGCAAGATACCAAGGGACTAGAAGATGGTGGAAGGAGATAGATAACCCTAAAGAATTTGGATTACCCATGACAGGAAATTATATATATATATATATGAAGAACATATAGGATCAAAATACTTGGGTTCAAATACAAATCTATAAGTTAATTACATGCTTTATGCTATTATCTATAAAATGGCAGTGATGATATAAACCTCATTGTGTTGTTATCAGGATTAAGTATATATTGTTACTTAACATTAAACCAGTGGTAGACATAGTAAATAAAAATTATATGAGGGTTAGTGATTATCATTAATAATTATTCCTATCAGTTTGACATTATGGAATACTCTTCTTGAACTAGTGAATTTAGAAATAGCATTTTAATATCCAGACTTCAAACAACCATTTGGAAAAAAAAGGTAGCAACTTTCTGGTCTTATTTACATGAACCAAGCATTTTGTTGAAGATTCTTAAAAAAAAAAAAAAAAAAGAAAAAATTTTCTCAGACAGTTCATTTTTCCTAGAAGTGACCCTTTTCAACAGGAACTATTTTTACTCCTATGTACATTTTATATATATTTTCTTTTAAATCAGTTGTGAACCAAAGAAAGGATTTCATTTTCCTGCTAGCATCACTTCTGTTATTACCTCCTGTGTGTGATACTCTTTACTTGGCTAGGGCTGTGCTTCATACTGTAACTAATGGATACATACGTTATGGAAAGGACAATATGCAGCCAGAGACTTTCTAAGGCCAGGCCATGAACCGCAGGCAGAGCAGATGATGGTCATCAGACATTAGTGCCCCTAGGAGTCTAGACTTCAAACAAAGTGTCAGACTGGCCTTCTGGCGATTGGCTGATCTCCAAGAGACATAATATATGCATATTAATGTTAACCTTTGTTTTGCCATTTTGGGGATATTCATTTTTTACCTATTATCACTCTCTCTTAAAAAACAAAAATCTTTAACTTCTGTAGCAAGCAGTACTCTAAGCACTGGGGATATAGTGAGGAAACAGGCACAGAATGTCTCTTGTTTATAGGAGGCTACCATTATACATACAAGGAAGTAACTAATGGAGAAAGTAACTAATGAAGATAAGTTCATATTTTCTAAGAATTGTTCAGTTCAGTTTAGTCGCTCAGTCATGTCCGACTCTATGCAACCCCATGGACTGCAGCATGCCAGGCCTTCCTGTCCATCCCAAACTCCTGGAGTCCATTAAAACTCATGACCATAGAGCCAGTGATGCCAATCAACTGTCTCATCCTCTGTCATCCTCTTCTACTCATGCCCTCAATCTTTCCCAGCACCAGGGGCCTTACAGGGTCAGTTCTTCACATCAGGTGGCCAGAGTATTGGAGTTTCAGCTTCAGCATCAGTCCTTCCAATGAATGCTCAGGACTGATTTCCATTAGGATGGACTAGTTGAATCTCCTTGCAGTCCAATAGAACTGCCTTATGACCCAGCAATCCCACTGCTGGGCATATACACTGAGGAAACCAGAATTGAAAGAGACACATGTACCCCAATGTTCATTGCAGCACTGTTTATAATAGCCAGGACATGGAAGCAACTTAGATGTCCATCAGCAGATGAATGGATAAGAAAGCTGTGGTACATATACACAATGGAGTATTACTCAGCCATTAAAAAGAATACATTTGAATCAGTTCTAATGAGGTGGATGAAACTGGAGCCTATTATACAGAGTGAAGTAAGCCAGAAAGGAAAACACCAATACAGTATACTAACACATATATATGGAATTTAGAATGATGGTAACAATAACCCAGTATACGAGACAGCAAAAGAGACACTGATGTATAGAACACTCTTGGACTCTGTGGGAGAGGGAGAGGGTGGGATGATTTGGGAGAATGGCATTGTAACATGTATAACATCATATATGAAATGAGTCGCCAGTCCAGGTTTGATGCACAATACTGGATGCTTGGGGCTAGTGCACTAAGATGACCCAGAGGGATGGTACGGGGAGGGAGGAGGGAAGAGGGTTCAGGATGGGGAACACATGTATACCTGTGGCGGATTCATGTTGATATATGGCAAAACCAATACAATATTGTAAAGTTAAATAATAATAAAAAAATAATAAGAGTCTTCACCAACACCACAGTTCAAAAGCATCAATTCTTTGGTGCTCAACTTTCTTTATAGTCCAACTCGGACATCCACACATGACTGCTGGAAAAACCATAGCTTTGACTACATGGACCTTTGGTGGCAAAGTAATGTCTTTGCGTTTTAATATGCTGTCTAGGTTGGTCATAACTTTTTTTCCAAAGAGCGAGTGTCTTTTAATTTCATGGCTGCAGTCACCATCTGCAGTGATTTTGGAGACCCCCAAAATGAAGTCTGTCATTATTTCCACTGTTTGCCCATCTATTTGCCATGAGGTGATGGGACCAGATGCCATGATCTTCATTTTCTGAATGTTGAGCTTAAAGCCAACTTTTTCACTCTCCTCTTTCTTATTCATCAAGAGGCTCTTTAGTTCTTCTTCACTTTCTGCCATAAGGGTGGTGTCTTCTGCATGTCTGAGGTTATTGATATTTCTCCCTGCAATCTTGATTCCAGCTTGTGCTTCATCCAACCCAGTGTTTCTCATGATGTACTCTGCATATAAGTTTAATAAGCAGGGTGACAATATACAGCCTTTATGTACTACTTACCCAATTTGGAACTAGTCTGTAGTTCCATGTCCCGTTCTAACTGTTGCTTCCTGACCAGCATACAGATTTCTCAAGAGGCAGGTCGGGTGGTCTAGTATTCCCATCTCTTGAAGTATTTTCAACAGTTTGTTGCGATCCACACAGTCAAAGGCTTCAGCATAGTCAGTAAAGCGGAAATAGATGTTTTTTCTGGAACTCTCGCTTTTTCAATGATCCAGTGGATGTTGGCCATTTGATCTCTGGTTCCTCTGCCTATTCGAATCTAGCTTGAACATCTGGAAGTTCACTGTTCATATACTGTTGAAGCCTAGCTTGGAGAATTTTGAGAATTACTTTGCTAGCATATGAGATGAGTGGAATTATGTAGTAATTTGAGCATTCTTTGGCATTTCCCTTCTTTGGGATTGGAATGAAAACTGACCTTTTCCAATCCTGTGGCCACTACTGAGTTTTACAAATTTGCTGGCAAATATACTGAGTATATATTTGCACTCAGTTTTACAAATATACTGAGTGTAGCACTTTCACAGCATCGTCTTTTAGGATTTGAAATAGGTCAACTGGAATTCCATCACCTCCACTAGCTTTGTTCATAGTGATGCTTCCTAAGGCCCAGTTGACTTCACATTCCAGAATGTCTGGTTCTAGGTGAGTGATCACACCAACGTGATTATCTGGGTCATAACGTTTTTTGTTTTTTTTTTCTATAGTTCTCTGTATTCTTGCCATCTCCTCTTAATATCTTCTGCTTCTGCTAGGTCCATAGCATTTCTTTTCTTTATTGTGCCCATCTTTGCATGAAAAGTTCCCTTAGTATCTCCAATTTTCTTGAAGAGATCTATAGTCTTTCCCATTCTATTGTTTTCCTATATATCTTTGCACTGATCCCTAAGGAGGGCTTTCTTATCTCTCTTTGCTATTTTTTGGAACTCTGCATTCCAATGGGTGTATCTTTCCTTTTGTCCTTTGCCTTTAACATCTCTTCTTTACACAGCTATTTGTAAGGTCTCCTGAGACAACCATTTTGCCTTTATTCATTTTTTTTTTCCCCTTGGGGATGGTCTTGATCCCTGCCTCCTGTATAATGTCATGAACCTCTATGCATAGTTCGTCAGGCACTCTGTCACATCTAATCCCTTGAATCTATTTGTCACTTCCACTGTATAATCATAAGGGATTTGATTTAGGTCATACTTGAATAGTCTAGTGGTTTTCCCTACTTTCTTCAGTGTAAGTCTGAATTTGGCAATAAGGAGTTCATGATCTGAGCCACAGTCAGCTCCTGGTCTTGTGTTTGCTGACTCAATAGAGCTTCTCCATCTTTGGCTGCAAAGAATCAATCAATTTGATGTCAGTATTGACCCTCTGGTGATGTCCATATGTAGAGTCTTCTCTTGTGTTATTGGAAGAAGGTGTTTGCTATGACCAGTGCATTCTCTTCACAAATCTCTATTAGCCTTTACCTGCTTCATTCTGTAATCCAAGGTCAGATTTACTGTTACCCCAGGTATTTCTTGACTTTCTACTTTTGTGTTCCAGTCCCCTATAATGAAAAGGACATTGTTTTGGGGTATTAGTTCTAGAAGGTCTTGTAGGTCTTCATACAACTGTTCAACTTCATGTTCTTCAGCATTATGGGTCAGAGCATAGACTTGGATTACTGTGATATTGAATGGCTTGCCTTCGAAATGAACAGAGATCATTCTGTCGTTTTTGAGGTTGAATCCAAGTATTGCATTTCAGACTCTTTTGTTGACTATTATGGCTACTCCATTTCTTCAAAGGAATTCTTGCCCACAGTAGTAGATAGTAGTAGTAGATAACTCAGAATTCTGAGTTAAATTCACCCGTTCCAGTCCATTTTAGTTCGCTGATTCCCAGGATGTCAGTGTTCACTCTTGCCATCTCCTGTTTGACCACTTCCAATTTGCCTTGATTCATGATTCGAAATTCCTATGCAGTATTGCCCTTTACAGCTTCAGACTTTACTTCCATCATCAGTCATAGGCACACCTGGGTGTTGTTTTTGCTTTGGCCCCATCCTTTCATTCTTTCTGGGGTTATTTCTCCACTGATCTCCATTAGCATATTGGGCACCTATTGAACTGGGGAGTTCATCTTTCAGTGTCCTGTCTTTTTGCCTTTTCGTACTGTTCATGGGGTTCTCAAGGCAAGAATACTGAAGTGGTTTGCCATTCCCTTCTCCAGTGGGCCATGATTTGTCAGAACTCTCCAACATGAACCATCTGTCTTGGGTTGCCCTGCATGGCATGGCTCATAGTTTCACTGAGTTAGACAAGGCTGTGGTCCATGTGATCAGATTGGTTAGTTTTTTGTGATTGTGGTTTTCAGTCTGTCTGCCTTCTGATGGAGAGTGATAAAAGGTTAATGGAAGCTTCCTGATGAGTGACTGAGGGGAATTCAGGTTCTGATGGGTGGGGCCATGCTCAGTCAATCTTTAATCCAGTTTTCTGTTGCTGGGCAGGGCTGTGTTTCCTCCCTGTTACTTCACCTGAGGCCAAACTATCATGGAGGTAATGAAGATAATGTGACCTCCTTCAAATGATCTCATGCATGCACTGCTACACTCAGCAGGCACTGCTACACTGACCCTGCAGCAGGCCACCGTTGACCCATGCCTCTGCTGGAGACTCCTGGACTCTTCACGGGAAAGTCTGTCTCAGTCTCTTGTGGGGTCACTGCTTCTTTCTCATGGGTCCTAGTGCACAAAAGGTTCTGTTTGTGCCCTCCAAGAGTCTGTTTCCCCAGTCCTGTGTAAGTTCTGGTGGCTGTGGTGGAATTAATGGCAACATCCTCCAAAGGCCTATGCCATACCCAAGTCTGTTGCACACAGAGTTCCTGTCCCTGCAGCTGTCCACTACTGACCATAACTCCTCAGGAGACACTCAAACACAGTTCTGTCTCAGTCTCTGTGGGGTCTCTGGGTTCTGCTGCACACAAGGTGTGTTGACCCCTGTGAGCATCTCCAGCGGGTTTAGGGTTTGATTCTAAATGCTATTTCACCCCTCTTACTGTCTTATTGTGGCTTCTCTGCCCTTGGATGTGAGGTATCCTCTCACAGTTGCTCCAGCTCCATGTAGCTGGAGTTGTTACTTTTTTCTAAGTACTGTTAGAGGAAAGTAAAATAGATAAAGCAATACAGAGTAACTGTGGTGGAGTGTTTTATTTTTGATAGAGTTTTAAGGAACAATTTCTTTAAAGTGACATTTGAAACTGAATTAAGTGAAGGAACCTGCCATATGAAAATCTGGGTGACAAATGATGAATGTTTCACACAGTGTGAATTAAAAGCAGATAATTTGAGTCGGAAAAGAGCTAGATATCTTCAAGGAGTAAAAGGGAAGCTTGAGTGGATGAAACAAGTTAAATATAAAAATCTTTCAAGATATTATCGTTGAAGTACTAAGGTCCATTCATGTGATAATCTTGTGTTTAATTTCATTCTAAGTGTGAATCCTTGCAAGGATTTAAGTAGGGAAATGGCATTGTCACATTTACATATTGTTTATAACTTATTCGGATTTTGCATGGAGAATGCACTGTAGGAGGCATGAAAGTAAGTGAAAGTGAAAGTTGCTCAGTTGTGTCTGATTCTGTGACCCCATGGACTACACAGGCCGTGGAATTCTCCAGGCCAGAATACTGGAGTGCGTAGCTTTTCCCTTCTCCAGGGGTCTTCCCAACCCAGGGATTGAACCCAGGTTTCCTGCATGGCAAGCGGATTCTTTACCAGCTGAGCCACCAAGGGAAGCCCAAGAATTGTGGAGTGGGTACCCTGTCCCTTCTCCAGCAGATCTTCCTGACCCAGGGATCAAACCAGGGTCTCCTGCATTGCAGGCCAATTCTTTACTAAGTGAGCTATCAGGGAAGCCCTGTAGGAGGCATAGGTTTTTACAGATTTCAATAAGGAGGATGTTCGGTTAATATTCCAAAGATGTTGATGGAGTGAAAAGGATGCTATCTGTGGAGATGGTGAAAGAAAGGCACCATTTCTTTTGAGTGCAGACATCTTGATGGACTGGTTGTAAATGCTGAGAAATAATGGAAACATGCCAGATGTCAGGGACTGCTTCTTTCTTTTGTCTTATAAAAGGAGATCCAAGAAGGAATCAATTGTTTAGATGATTTGAAGCTTGGATAGAAGTCAGTTCAGAATACGTAAAACTGAAAATCATCAACATACTAATCATTTTTAAAGCCTTGAGAACAGGTGAAATCTTCTATGAAGACAGTATAATACAGAAGAGTAGAGGGCCATAGATTTAGCTCAAGGGCCACTAACACTTAAAGTTGATTGATTGGAGGAAGAAAAGCCAAGGCATGTCACTCATAAGAGGCAGAATGAAAAGCAGAAGGCTGTTCTTTTCTGGAAGCCAAAAAGCTATATTTTTAGAAGGAGAAGGTAGTCTCCTACCTTCTGAAAAGTTGAATACATTGATAGAAATGATTAACCATTGGATTTAAGCAGCATAGAGGTCTGTGGTAACCTTTGCAGCAAAATTTTAGTGGGGATAGTGAGGCAAATTTCCAACAGGAAAGAGCTTGAAAAGAAAAAGGGCACATGTGCTACAGAGTTGGGGTGTTGGGATCAAATAGAATTGACTGATTTTGATACCATTGTTTTATTTATTTTTTTCCTGTGAATGGAATTAGATAAGCCCAAGAGAAACATTGTATTAAGAGAAGATGTAAAGGAAAAAAGGTTAAAAATAATGCAAAGGTGAACACTGATAATATGAGATAGAGGACAGTTAAGTGCAGGAGCTAAGACCTTGCTTGAGTAGATCAGAAATGCTGGGATACAGAGTACATGTACATCAGATGCTTTTAGATAAGTACATGAATACTTGAGTTCAACAAGGAGGTCAGATAAGAACTTATCAGTTCAGTTTAGTCGCTCAATTGTGTCCAAATCTTTGCGACCCCAAGGACTGCAGCACAACATGCCTCCCTGTCCATCACCAACACCCAGAGTTTACTCAAACTCATGTGCATTGAGTCGGTGATGCCATCCAACCATCTCATCCTCTGTAGGCCCCTTCTTCTCCTGCCTTCAATCTTTCCCAGCATCAGGGTCTTTTCCAGTGAGTCAGTTCTTTGCATCAGCTGGCCAAAGTACTGGATCTTCAGCTTCAGCATCAGTCCTTCCAATGAATATTCAGGACTGATTTCCATTAGGATTGACTGGTTAGATCTCCTTGCAGTCCAAGGGAATCTCAAGAATCTTCTCCAACACCACAGTTCAAAAGCATCAATTCTTCAGTGCTCAGTTTTCTTTGTAGTCCAACTCTCACATCCATACATGAATGTTGGAAAAAACATAGCTATGACTAGACAGACCTTTGTAGGCAAAGTGATATCTCTGTTTTTTAATATGTTATCTAGGTTGGTCATAGCTTTTCTTCCAAGGAGGAATTGTCTTAAACTTATTTAATAAAAATTAAAAACTTGTAAATGTAGAAAGAATGGCAGATGTGGTGTTGGGAAAGAGATCTATTCTCTTTATTATTTCTCTGTGTATCAAAGTATATATCAGAATCATTAGTTGAGAATAGAGGAAAACAAGTTAGAGGCTTGAAGACCAAGATCTAAAATAATTATCTCAGGGCATATAAATGAATAATAACTGAGTTGGAGAGATGAAGCATACATCAGAGCTTCTTTGCTTTTGGTTGGGATTGTGTTCTGTGTTTATTTTGAAACTCACAATATATATTATACACATATATATAAAATGTGTATTATATATCACAACTCATAATATATAGTGAGTTTCCAAATATATATATATATATATATATATATATATATAGTTAAACATCTATAGTTTAAGTCTTGTTAAATAAATTTTGATGTGAAACCACAGATAACCTATTAGTTAATAAGTGTGATCTTTTGAGACAAATAGGTCTGACTTCAACAGGATAAATTCCTTAATCCTAAAAGCTTCAACTTCTTTATTTACTCAGTAGGGATGATTTAATTTAAGAATTCTAAAATTTTATTTCCTTTGAATAACAGCCTATAAACAGGTCTACCAAGAAAAGAAAATATTTTGATTGTCTGCTCTAGTGACAGAATTCTAGAAAACACATGGAATTATTGGGAAAGGTCAGTTGGCTATACTAGTTAGAGAGAAGATCATATCTTAAAATGTCATTCCTTTATCTATTCATAAACAAACAGGTAGTGATCTTTCAGTGGAGATCAGTAAGACCTCCAATAAATCTGGACTTTCAAATGTGCATCAACTTTTCTTTATGACATTACCTCTACAAGTTTTTTTTATCTAGCCTATAATTTTGTCAGACTGGCCTTGTTCCTCATTCTCTGACAGGTCCCATTTCATAATCATTTGCCTGTTTTTTCTAATAATGTTCTTTATACTTTAATATCACCCCCTCATTTCCTCAAGTTAAAATCCTATTTATATTTATAGTCATAAATGAATACAGTATTTTCCCAATACTTTCCCACATGCAGATGGCCTCCTGCTTTCTATATATTTATTGTTTTTGATTTTGTCTTATGTGTCTGTAAATAATTGTTATTAAGGGTTAATTAAGTATATTAATTGATATCAATTGTACTTGATGTTAAGAGTAATATAAGAGTAATATTAAATATATTCTATATGTGTACTTATGAAATATCTATGCTGCTAAGCTTCTTGAGAGAGGATCTTATATTAAAGGCTTGAATTCCTCTGCCAATAGGAACTTACACATTAAAGGTGTTTAATTAATATTTGAAGAAGCAAGTGTTATGAATGCCACACAGATCTCTCATCAGGACTGAACAATTTCTTCTCCTAACTAGTGGGAAGATTGTCTAGCCAAGAGCTGTCAGGCCTTTTTGGAAAATGCTTTGGCTGAGCTAACACTCATTTAGGGCAATTTCCACACCCAATGACTGATCAACATGGAACTGGTAGACACAATGGGAAAAGAAGAGGGACAAATTGAGTGAGTAGCATTGACATATATAAACGACTGTGTTTAAAATAGATTGTTAGTGGATAACTGCTGTATAGCACAAGGCGCTCAGCTTGGTGCTCTGTGATGACCTAGAGGGATGATACTGGGGAGGAGTAGGAGGGGATGTATGCATACTTATAGCTGATTCATGTGGTTGTATGGCAGAAACCAACACAACATGGTAAAACAGTTCTTCAGTTGAAAATAGATGTTAAGAAATAAAAAAAGAATTGCAAAGCCCCTTTGCCCCCACCCAGGACAACTTTCCTAGTCCACCCTAGCCTCAGATCTTTCTGAAGGTTGGCCAAGGCCTGTGACTGCACCAGGCTTCACCTATAGCTCTGTCCATTCCTGTCCCTTCCCCTTGTGCACCCCAAACTGAGTGCCCTCATAAATCTTCCACATTCATATCTTCATTTCACTGTTTTCTGGGGAGCCCCAACCTGTGGCAGCCAGGAAGAACTGTTGCAAATTAAAAAACACATTTTTGTGTTATGCAATTTTTCAAGCTTTTGAATCATATCTTCTACTAGGAAATAGCATTTCTGAGCTTCATTTGTTCTTAAAATATACAGATAACTGTGAGTACACTTGATCATAAAGGTCTAGTTGATCAAGTTTTGTTGTGACTAACAATCATTAAGAAGACAGGTTATGACACTAATAAGATGCAATAGTTTTTAGATTTCATGATGCTAGGCAGTTGGTTACTATGGAGAAGTAATCAAATTGTCCTTACTAATTAAACCCACTGTATGGGAACTCTATTTCATATATTGAATTAATGCCCATTTTAACTTTATTTTATACTCTATCTGTTGCTTTTTATCCACACTGTGATCACTGCAAGCCTTAGTGAGAAAAAAAAAAAAACTTTTTTTTTTTAATAATCAGTTTTCTATCTTATGCTAGACTGTATTCATGCTAAAGAAATTTCTCATTATTTCCTAGTTTTTATATTATAAATTATGATTGACTATTCTTATGTGGATTTTTGTAATAGGCAGTACTGATTTGAGTAGGATGTTACTAACCACCTATTTATGCT
The DNA here is from genome assembly GCF_002263795.3 of Bos taurus. NCBI lineage: Eukaryota > Metazoa > Chordata > Mammalia > Artiodactyla > Bovidae > Bos > Bos taurus. The sequence goes on along the minus strand of NC_037333.1, from coordinate 31,878,268 downwards.
ATTTCTCTCTATTTTCGGATTTTCAATCTGTACTCTGGTTTCTTTATAGCTCTATTTAGTCACATATAGGAAGAGTAATCAAGAGCTTCTAGATATAGTATTAATGATAATAGTAGAGAATTCACATGGGATCTATCCCGCAGCCTCAAGGGGTTATTGAGATCAAAAGTGACCAAATATTTTGTGTCTAAGTGCCACTAAAAGGCAAATTTTAAAGAGTCTGTCATGCTGCATATCTTGACCCTATTCTGTGTCATTGGTCCTTGTAGTGTGGGGGATACAATGTGTGCAAGTGCTTTGATGGCAACGGCAGGCTCACAGAAAAGGTCTTATGAAATATGAATAGACTAACTCCTCCACTCCCTGTACTCCCCCTCCTTCTCTTCTATCAAAAATGCACACTGGTGAGGAAAGATAAAATGCAGCTAGGAACTGAAATCAGTCCCTTCCTCAGCCAAGGGTTCTAAGAAAGGTATCTTTGAAATCAAGAGTATGCCAAATTCCTGACTTTTACTTGGAGAAATGAAGTTGCATTTGTATAATGAATGCTATATCACAGATGCTAAGTTTTAGCAGTGCTTCTATGGTGCTGTCTAGGCTGACATGATCACTTATCTCTTACTCTGATTAAAAACATTAAAGCCTTGTTATAATGAATATACATATACCTTACCTTTTTTCTAAATAGAATGAGCTTTAATATAGATTCAAATGAATATTTTTAAATAGAATAGAACCTTTAATCTGTCACTTTATCCTAAGTCCTACCAAAGGAACATTTCATGCAAAGATGGGCTCAAAAGGACAAAAATGGTATGGATCTAACAGAAGCAGAAGATATCAAGAGGTAGCAAGAATACACAGACTGCTACTGCCAAGTCACTTCAGTCATGTCCGACTCTGTGCGAACCCATAAACAGCAGCCCACCAGGCTCCCCCGTCCCTGGGATTCTCCAAGCAAGAACACTGGAGTGGGTTGCCATTTCCTTCTCCAATGCATGAAAGTGGAAAGTAAAAGTGAAGTCACTCAGTTGCGTCCGACTCTTAGCGACCCCCATGGCCTGCATGCAGCCTACCAGGCTCCTCTGTCCATGGAATTTTCCATGCAAAAGTACTGGAGTGGGGTGCCACTGCTTTCTCCAAGAATACACAGAAGAACTGTACAAAAAAGAGCTTCACGACCGAGATAATCACGATGGTGTGGAAATCACTGGAAAAGGTCAGTGTTCATTCCAATCTCAAAGAAAGGCAATGCCAAAGAATGCTCAAATTACCACACAATTGCACTCATCTCACACGCTAGTAAAGTAATGCTCAAAATTCTCCAAGCCAGGATTCACCAATACGTGAACCATGAACTTCCTGATGTTCAAGCTGGTTTTAGAAAAGGCAGAGAAACCAGAAATCAAATTGCCAACATCCGCTGGATCATCAAAAAAGCGAGAGAGTTCCAGAAAAACATCTATTTCTGCTCTATTGACTATGCCAAAGCCTTTGACTGTGTGGATCACAATAAACTGTGGAAAATTTTTAAAGAGATGGGAATACTAGACCACCTGACTTGCCTCTTGAGAAACCTGTATGCAGGTTAGGAAGCAACAGTTAGAACTGGACATGGAATAACAGACTGGTTCCAGATCGAGAAAGGAATATGTCAAGGCTATATATTGTCACCCTGCTTATTTAACTTACATGCAGAGTATATCATGAGAAACACTGGGCTGGTTGAAGCACAAGCTGTAATCAAGACTTCCGGGAGAAATATCAATAACCTCAGATATGCAGATGACACTACCTTTATGGCAGAAAGTGAAGAATAACTAAAGAGCCTCTGGATGAAAGTAAAAGAGGAGAGTGAAAAAATTGGCGTAAAGCTCAACATTCAGAAAACTAAGATCATGGCATCTGGTCCCATCACTTCATGGGAAATAGATGGGGAAACAGTGGGAACAGTGTCAGACTTGATTTTTGTGGGCTCCAAAATCACTGCAGATGGTGACTGCAGCCATGAAATTAAAAGACGCTTACTCCTTGGAAGGAAAATTATGACCAACCTAGACAGCATATTCAAAAGCAGAGACATTACTTTGCCAACAAAGGTCCGGCTAGTCAAGGCTATGGTTTTTCCAGTGATCATGTATGGATGTGAGAGTTGAACTGTGAAGAAATCTGGGCGCAGAAGAATTGATGCTTTTCAACTGTGGTGTTGGAGAAGACTCTTGAGAGTCCCTTGGACTGCAAGGATATCCTACCAGTCCATCCTAAAGGAAATCAGTCCTGGGTGTTCATTGGAAGGACTGATGCTGAAGCTGAAACTTACTTTGGCCACCTCATGCAAAGAGTTGACTGGTTGGAAAAGACCTTGATGCTGGGAGGGATTGGGGCAGGAGGAGAAGGGAACGCCAGAGGATGAGATGGCTGGATGGCATCACTGACTCGATGACATGAGTTTGGGTAAACTCCGGGAGTTGGTTATGGACAGGGAGGCTTGGTGTGCTGCGATTCATGGGGTTGCAAAGAGTTGAACATGACTGAGCGACTGAACTGAACTGAATTGAACTGTTAAAATGAAGAAAAATACTTTATTATACCTATTTGTTTTAGAAATTCAGCTGATCAAAATTGACCTTTTTAGTATTTTTAGATAAACTTCTTTGGTCATCTGCATATAGATTTTCATAACTCACCATCAGAAGATGAAATATCAAATCATAAATCATATTGATTTCCTACTTATGCTTTTCTCCTCAAAAAGTACCATTCAGCTTCTCTGTTTTTGCTCACAACATACCCCACTTCATTGAGATCCATTCGTATTTGTTGAATGAAGGAGGACTTTATAAAGAAGTAGACACAAGAGAGAGAATACTTAAATTGCAGTGCATCTCAGTATGATTGCTGTTTATTTCAAGATACCTTATGGTCTTTTTTTTAAGCAAGAATAACACGAACGGATTATGCCTGGTTTCTAAGACCTTGCTCTTCTCTGTTTCTTCCCAATTCTGAACAATATCTTACTGTCTCCATGTCTTTTCTCACACACTATTTCTCTTTTTTAACTCCAGTATTCTTGGGCTTTCCTTGTGGCTCAGCTGATAAAGAATCCACCTGCAATGAGGGAGACCTGGGTTTGATCCCTGGGTTGGGAAGATCCCTGGAGAAGGGAAAGGCTACCCAATCCAATATTCTGGCCTGGAGAATTCCATGGACTGTATAGTCCTTGAGGGTCACAAAGAGTCGGACATGACTGAGCAACTTTCACTTTCCCAGTGTTATTGAAGTGTTTTGTTATGTAAGTATGGGCTGGTGCGTGCTAGTAGCTGAACAATACTATCAGTAGACTTTGAGTATATATAAAATTACAATATCTCTTCCTCCCTTAAATCTAAGTAGGTTATAAGAAAGCGTCAGCTTTTATTTTAGGTGTTTTAGTAATCTATAACCTATACTGAACTAGAGTGAACTTTGTAAAGATATTGTATTCATGTATTTAAAAAGTATTCATCTAAGTTCTAGTCATTGTTGTTCTAAATTTGCAATTAATGATAGAAGAAAGAAAATAAATACATGACAGAAAGAAGGAAGACAAGAGAGGAAGTCAGTGAGTGGTAGGTACTATGAAAAACAAGACAGAAAAGGAAATCTAGGAGCCTCTGAGGTGATTAGATAAAGGCATCCATTGGTAGAGGCAATAAAGTCCTAGAGTTTAGGCAAAAGACAGGAGTCTGAAACACAGGCCTAAACAATACTGGCGTTCAGGCTGTCTTTCAGGATAGTCAAGGAGAGCATGTAAGTTGAGGGGAAGGTCAAGGATGGAGTCCATGGGCACACAAAGGGAAGGGCAGCTCATGGAGCTGTCAGAGTGAGGGGAATGTGGCTGGAGCACTGGTCGTGGAAGAACACAGGTTTTAACTTTGTAGCCACAAGTGAAATTCTGACTCCTCAAGATTTCTTTTCTCATCATATATATGAGAAGGATTTTACCCCTATTTGATCTCATGATGAACAGCTAAGTAAACGTTTGTGAAGAATACAGAGTCTGGGAGCTGGCATTGGAAGCACCAATGATGTTTGATGGGGACACTGTCCTTTCGACAGCGTGGACTCTGACACAAGACTACACATGTTTTTTGTATGACTTGTCACTGCTGAAGGATTAGCCTTTCACCTCCACTGCTTCTCAAGAGGTGCCGTCCTACTCCTGGCCATGTACCAAATCACGTTGGCTCCACATGGCATTCTCAGCATTCCACATTGCTAAGCGTGAGATGTCAATTACTCCACCAGGTTTTACAATCTCCTAAAAGAATCTTACTTCAGATGCACCCTCATGATCTGAGTATTTGCAAAAGACACAGGGCAGCTATATATTTACCCATTTTAAGGATGTGTAATCACATGGTACCCGGTCCCATGTGATTACACCGGCACCCCTCAGAGGCTCCTCAGACTCAACATGTCCACACATTTGTATCTTCCCGTGCCCACCAGAACCAAAACAAGAACATTTGTTTCTATCCCACAGTCTTTTGAATTGGACACAACCATCTAGCCCATAGTGTGACGCGGAGTCCTTGGGATTATTTTGACTTTTGACTCCTGATATTTCAGTATACCACATCCTGCTATTTCTGCTTCCCCTCTCCAGTCCTGTCCAGCTCTCCATCTGTATTGACTCTGTTCTAGAGCAGGCTTTCATCCTGTCCTGCTTTGGCTGTTTCAGTAGTCTTTGCCTGTTCTCCCTCTGTCTCTTTTCCACATCCTCCTTCTACCGCTGGAGGTACCCCCTAAAAACATAGGCAGAGTCACGCCACTTCACTGAGCAAACTCTTGATGAGTCTGAAGGGTAAAATCCATCCTCTTCAGAATATCATATAAGGCTCTTCACAGTCTTGAACCAATTTGTCCCCAGAGGACTTCCTATCCCATAGAGAACTAAAGTATATCTTTCAAGACTCAGCACACGTATTCCTCCTGGCTTCCCAAGAGAGAATAATTTATTCTTCAGTGCTCCTCTAGCACATGGCACATGCCATGACACAGTGCTTGTAGCATTACATTGTCATACAGCCTTTCTTTTTAGTCTGTGCCCCTCTAAACTGAGGGGATCATGGTTTTCTTTGTATTTGTAGCTCCCATTCAGCTAGGAGGGCCTGCAAGATGAATTTTGTTGAAAATGAAATAACTGCTTTGAGCTATATATCTACAAATGGTGAATGTTTGTGGTTAAATACTAAACTAACCAATGCTTGTGTAAAAAAAAAAAAAAAAAGGAAATTTAATAAGGCAGTGTGATATGTATGTTGTGATTTTGTTTAGAATAGTCACAGAAGGCACTTTGGTTTTCTTTCTTTCTTTCTTTCTTTTTTTTTAATAAGTAGAGCGAGTTAGCCATAGGATTATTAAAGGAATAGTTTTTTTAAGAGAAAGATTAGCAAATGCAAATACCCTGAGACAGGAGCATGCTTTTATTTAAGGACTAGAAGGGGTTTTGTGGGGGATCCCAGCACAGTGAAAGACAGAGAATAGAAAGTAAAATTGATATTGTTCTTACTCTAAAAAAAAAAAAAAAGATTAGAGGCATTAAGTTTAGTATTATAGAGTTAACATTTAGGAGAATGAGGCACCTTATATCTTTCTCCCCAGTATCATCTGCACATGGCAGTGCCTCAAAGGCTGAAATGGATGCTTGTGCTCCAGCCCTCATGTCTATATTCTAGTCTTTCCTTTAAAGACTCTTTGTGGAGTTTATACCTGATAATTTACTACCACATCATTGGTCAAAATTGAGTCTCATGTTTTTGCATAGCTGCAGGGAGGCTATATATATACATATATATGTATATATATACATGGTCAAAAATTAAAAACAAACAAAGAAAAAAAAGGTTTTTAAGTTGTTATTTTGCTGAATGGTTAGAAAAGCATTTCAAATTGAAACTCTATTTAAATAACCATGTTTGAGCTCAGTATGTTAGAGTTTAATCTTTGGAAGTTGAGGATATGTATAGGCCAGTGCTCCCAAATTCAGAGTACAGATCCTCTCTCATCCTTTTTTAATAGCTCATATTTTCTTGCTAGCCCTACCATGTCATACACATCATTCTTGCAAATTTTGGAGCCACATATACTTCTTCAAAGGAGCCTTCTCTAGCCACAGATTAAATCATTACACCATGTATTACGACCTAATTAATATCTATATTTCCATTTACAAACAACATAATTTCTATTTTTATACATGGATAAGAATTTTGTTAGTATTTGTACTTCTTACTAGGATCTAAAAAACATGAGTGCGATCCATGTCTACAATGCCCATCATTGTATCCTTGAGTACTAGCACAATATCTGAGATGTGATCACTAGACATTTGTTGAATAAATGAACATTTGAATAAATGAATTCACATAATGTAGTAGAACTCAAGACAAAGATATTGGATTTAAAGGTCTTAACGCTAAAGCTTAGGAGACTGGAAATTTACTGGCATCATTTTAATAAATATATCAAATCTGTTAGAATAATTTATTCATAATACATGTTGCTTGTGTATGTGCCAGTTCTGTTCAGTCACTCAATCGTGTCCGACTCTTTGCGACCCCATGAATCCCAGTACACCAGGCCTCCCTGTCCATCACCAACTCCCAGAGTTCACTCAAACTCATGTCCATTGAGTCGGTGATTCCATCCAGCGATCTCATCCTCTGTTGTCCCCTTCTCCTCCTGCCCCCAATCCTTCCCAGCATCAGAGTCTTTTCCAATGAATCAGCTCTCCGCATGAGGTGCCCAAAGTACTGGAGTTTCAGCTTTAGCATCATTCCTTCCAAAGAACACCCAGGACTGATCTCCTTTAAGATGGACTGGTTGGATCTCCTTGCAGTCCAAGGGACTCTCAAGAGTCTTCAACACCACAGTTCAAAAGCATCAATTCTTCAGTGCTCAGCCTTCTTCACAGTCCAACCCTCACATCCATACATGAAAAACCATAGCCTTGACTAGACGAACCTTTGTTGGCAAAGTAATGTCTCTGCTTTTGAATATGCTGCTAGGTTGGTCACAACTTTCCTTCCAAGGAGTAAGCGTCTTTTAATTTCATGGCTTCAGTCACCATCTGCAGTGATTTTGGAGCCCAAAAAATAAAGTCTGACACTGTTTCCACTGTTTCCCCATCTATTTCCCATGAAGTGATGGGGCCAGATGCCATGATCTTCGTTTTCTGAATGTTGAGCTTTAAGCCAACTTTTTCACTCTCCTCTTTCACTTTCATCAAGAGGCTTTATAGTTCCTCTTCACTTTCTGCCATAAAGGTAGTGTCATCTGCATATCTGAGGTTATTGGTATTTCTCCCTGCAATCTTGATTCCAGCTTGTGCTTCATCCAGCCCAGCGTTTCTCATGATGTACTCTGCATATAAGTTAAATAAGCAGGGTGACAATATATAGCCTTGACATATTCCTTTCTCGATCTGGAACCAGTCTGTTGTTCCATGTCCAGTTCTAACTGTTGCTTCCTGACCTGCATATAGATTTCTCAAGAGGCAGGTCAGGTGGGCTGGTATTCCCATCTCTTTCAGTATTTTCCACAGTTTAATGTGATACACACAGTCAAAGGCTTTGGCATAATCAATAAAGCAGAAATAGATGCTTTTCTGGAACTCTCTTGCTTTTTCGATGATCCAGCAGATGTTGGCAATTTGATCTCTGGTTCCTCTGCCTTTTCTAAAACCAGCTTGAACATCAGGAAGTTCATGGTTCATGTATTGGTGAATCCTGGCTTGGAGAATTTTGAGCATTACTTTACTAGCGTGTGAGATGAGTGCAATTGTGTGGTAATTTGAGCATTCTTTGGCATTGCCTTTCTTTGAGATTGGAATGAACACTGACCTTTTCCAGTCCTGTGGCCACTGCAGAGCTTTCCAAATTTGCTGGCATACTGAGTGCAGCACTTTCACAGCATCATCTTTCAGGATTTCAAAGAGCTCAACTGGAATTCCATCACCTCCACTAGCTTTGTTCGTAGTGATGCTTTCTAAGGCCCACTTGACTTCGCATTCCAGGATGTCTGGCTCTAGGTCAGTGATCACATCATCGTGATTATCTGGGTCGTGAAGACCTTTTTTGCACAGTTCTTCTGTGTATTCTTGCCACCTCTTCTTAGTATCTTCTGCTTCTGTTAGGTCCATACCATTTCTGTCCTTTATCGAGCCCATCTTTGCATGAAATATTCCCTTGGTATCTCTAATTTTCTTGAAGAGATCTCTAGTCTTTCCCATTCTGTTGTTTTCCTCTATTTCTTTGCATTGATTATTGAGGAAGGCTTTCTTATCTCTTCTTGCTATTTTTTGGAACTCTGCATTCAGATGCTTATATCTTTCCTTTTCTCCTTTGCTTTTGGCTTCTCTTCTTTTCACAGCTATTTGTAAGGCCTCCCCAGACAACCATTTTGTAAAGCCCATCAAAATAGCACATTACCTCTTTATAATACTTTTGAAAAATTTGTGAGCCTGGTAAGCAACAAAGTAGCAAAACTGATGTTATTTTATAGACTTTAATCATTCCTTTGTTAATTAGAAATACATTAAGTAGTCTCTTGAATAAAAGTACTTGCTCATACTTTCAGTCTTATACTGATTTTCTTATAGTTTTATGTTTATATATATATAAACTATATATATATATTTATATAATGACCTAATATAAAAATAAACATAGTGTCAGTCAGTATACATGTCTTTCTTTTTTAGAGATTTAAGAAGTTATCGAATAATGAAGACTAATTTCAGAGGAAGGTCACAAACATAAAGCAAATTGCTTGGACAAATTTGAGAATTATTTTTCATTAAAAATCAATAACCAAGTTCATTTTTACAGGCATTGTTATGAATACATGTTATGAGTAAGAATAAACAGAATTTATTTGAAAGTTTTCATTGATGTTTAAGAACTGATGCTACTATTAATGAAGCAGAGAGCTTTTCTGGTGTGTAAGGCAGAATATTTTTTGGAGTTCTATCAACCATGCAGATAGTTGATAGCTTCTCACAATCAGCCTGACACTTTTAGGTGGAGGTTTACTGTAGCATGCAAGAAACAGTGACCTGTGATACATCTAAATGACTTCTAAAATGATATGAAAAGAGGTTTCAACTGTTTATGGCATTACTAATGTACCTGAAAGTTTAAAAGTACATTTTAGTAGTTGTGAAAGGATCCAGATGGAAAGACTAGAGCCCTCATTTTACCCATGTCAGCTCTTAGCACAGAAAGGCCCCCCCCCCCCGATTGCTATCATCACTTGCAGCGGAAGCTCAAGAGATGTACAAGATCACTTTATTTTCAATTTAACCTTGACCCTGTGTTTGATCCTTGCCTCTCTGCTAAAATTTAGATTTGGTGGGATTCAAGAGAGAACTTTTATTTTCATACGCACTTCTGTAGATCCTGGCCTAGAAAGATACTGCCATTATATGCATAAGTGATCCAGTTTGCATTTGGATCACTGAAAGCTTGAGCAGAATTTGACTGGTGAGCTCCAAGAGATAGATTTCATTGCCTATTGTCAATGCAGGTAATCCTCTGATTTATAGAGGTACTTTTTCCAAGAAAATCTATTGTAAGTTAAAATAACATTAGTCAAATTAAATTCTCTCTCAAGGAAAAAAAAATGACAAAGAGGATTCTTTTTGAAGGTCTGACAGTCAAATTCTTATAGATCAGAAGACATTTCTCTGAGAATTGGGATTTTACCAATAAATGAGTTGAATGGAATGATGTATCTGTACAGAATAAGATTTTCTATAAGTCATATGTATAATTTAAAGAGTAATGCTTTGATAATCATAGAAAAATATATTCACTATGTTTAAAAATAATCATTGTGCACCAAAGCCATGGTTCTATATATTGCAATGTTTCTGAATAGTTGCTAATCCTAAAAGGATAACTTCATATCATCAAAAGTGATATCTATTAATCTGGTTAAAACATTTTTTTCAAAGTTAGTTTTAGGTATAGAATATTATCTGAGAGTTAAATAGGATAGAACCAGATTTGTATCTTGTATCTATTAATTAGTAGATGAGACCCCCAAGTGATATACTGAGATTCTTTAAGTCTGGTTGCCAAGTGTCTCCAGTACATTCTCTTATTCATTTTTGGTGGTCATTCACCTTCCTCTGGACCTAGGGAAATTCATATGACTTACGTTATGGCCAGTGGGTATTGAGAAGTGATGTAGGCACATTCTGGATATTACCCTTTTAAAGTACCTCCTTGCCCTCCACTGCTGTTACATCCTTCCAATCGACTGCAAAGTGGACATAATTATACTGAAGATCTTGCTTCAGCCACACCAGTAAAGACAACACCCCAAAAATGACAGAACCACTAGATAGAAGGAATCTGGGTTCCTGGTAATCTTGTGGAACAAAGGTGCACTCCTTACCTGACTGTAGCTCTGGAATGAGAAAATTCTGTCTTATTCAAGCCATTGTACATATCTTTGTGTCTCTGTATTACAGCAACTTTGCTTAAAGCCAGACAATGGTGACTTTGAGGAAGGGATTAGAGTCCCCAAAGCTTCCGTTTTATAATTCATAAAAGTTTACTTTGAAGATAAAATAGTTACTGTATAAAAACTATTTAAAATAGCATTTTGGTCATAGTTAACATTCAATAAGTATTGGATGTTTATTTTTATTCTTTGAATTATTAGTTTAACTTATTTCTGTACTTTAAAATTTTTTTAACTGAAATGAAATATATTTATCTTACTAAACCATAATGAGCAATACTGAAAAAAATTAATTGTTGAAAAGAACACATTTAATTTCAATGCCATGAAATCAAATAGTTTTTATTTTTAACTACAAAACATTTTCAAGATAATTCCTATGATTAAGTTTTTGACATTTTTGAGAAATTAGTACAGACTTCTGTTGTGCTAGTGTTGTATGTGTGTGCACGTGTGCATAGATGTGTTTTGCGTTACAAACTTTCCATCAAATACATCAAGTTCACAGGCACTCCTTGGCCTTTGAAAAATATATCTTTTGGTTTCCAGAACTGCCATTCCATCAGGATTGGCAGTAATAAGTTATCTTAATGCCACCTGATTATCCTAAACTGTGGCTGACTTTTACACTTCACTCACTTTTATTAAACACACACACACACACACACACACACACACACACACATTTCCATGGCTTTACTGGCTTCTGCTTGAATGCACAATATTTTCCAAATTCTTTAGCATGGCACTGAAAATAATTTCCATTTAGCAACTAATTAATTATAATCATGGCAGTGTGGTAAGTTGCTTCAGCTGTGTCTAACTCTTTGAAATCCTATGGACTGTAGCCTGCCAGGCTTCTCTGCCTGTGGAGTTCTTCAGGCAAGGATACTGGAGTGGGCTGCCATGCCCTGCTCCAGGGATCTTCCCGACCCAGGGATTAAACCCATGCCTCTTAGGTCTCCTGCACTGGCAGGTGGATTCTTAGCACTAGGGTCACCTGGAAAGCCTGATTAATTTACAGTGAATGTTTATTCTGGTTTGAATTACATCCACGATGGCCATTTTTCTGTATTCAGTAAGAATCACTGTTCTTTACCTTATGTCACATTTTATTTTCAAAGTGCATTCTTTAAAATAGCACTCTTGACAAACAGTCCATGTAAACTGCAGTCTGTTATCAAGAAAAAAGTATGAAATACTGTGGGTTATGTTCCTTTTCTGGAGACATTCAGTGTGCATTAGCTATTATAGGCCCTGAATAGTTCTAGAAAAACAAAATATGAGTTAGTTTAATCCATTTTCTTCAAGTATTTTACTAAGATGCTTTCTTTATAAAGAATCTATTAATCTCAGAGCACTGGTTTTGTGGATCCCACTTTGAGAAACCCTTACCCAAAAGCTGGCAGTCACTAGAATCACAAGATTATCCCTGTCTCATCACCACCGACACAATCACTCTTACCTCTGTGCTGTTAGAGCGCTCTTACTTCATTGTGCTTCCACACTCTTCTTTAACCTTCCTATGGTTGCGTCATCCTTATATTGATTGTGAGCACATTTAAATTAGTACTGTGTTTTTTCTTCTTGCTGTCACTGTCCATTGTCTAATTTAGCATATATGGTGGGTAATGAGTAACTTTTTTCTATATTCCATACTTTCTATTTGAGTGGAAGCATAATATTTTAAAGAAGAAAAAATATATTAGTTCAGTTCAGTTGCTCAGTCATGTCCGACTCTTTGCAACCCCATGAATCGCAGTACGCCAGGCCTCCCTGCCCATCACCAACTCCTGGAGTTCACTCAAACTCACGTCCATCGAGTCAGTGATGCCATCCAGCCATCTCATCCTCTGTCATCCCCTTTTCCTCCTGCCCCCAATCCCTCCCAGCATCAGAGTCTTTTCCAATGCGTCAACTCTTTGCATGAGGTGGCCAAAGTACTGGAGTTTCAGCTTTAACATCATTCCTTCCAAAGAACACCCAGGGCTGATCTCCTTTAGAATGGACTGGTTGTTAACCAAATAAATATGATCTTTCAAATGGTCTAAGCTGTTGCTTGTCCATATAATTCCACCATTGGTTACAACAGTTATGGAACTCTATTAGACTCTCCATGGTTCAGTTTCAGAGAATGTTATCAATTTATCTGTTTTAAATACAAAAGGATTTTAGGACGGGTTACTAAATGCCTTGGTAGAGTTGAAGAAACTGGTTGAGCTGTCAACAATGAATCACAAAGCCACCCCACTAAACCAAGCTCCCCAAGGAAGTTAATGCTTCTTCTTTGATTAGGAGCCACTGGATTGAGAACCACTCCATAGGATTGTGATACTACACTCCAGAAACGGCCATGCTTTATTACTACTGGATTCAGAACTGTTTGAGACATAATTCAGAAGTTACCATACTTCAATCTGCTAGGTGTAACCCCTCCTTTACCAACAGATGGCTGGACACTAGAAACTAGGTTCATGCTTAATGCTGCTAAAATTAAAAAAAAAAAAATGATGCTTTTGTGATCATGTTTGCAGGTAAAAAACAAAGCCAAAGTCTCTGTCTCACTTTCTCCTTCCAAAGCTTCTTTGATTCTATCTGATTGGAAGAAAATAACGATCATCTAAAGCTCTAGAAGCAAGGGAATTTAGCAAATGAAACATTTCCCTTTCCAACCTCTACTGTACAAAAAAACACAGAAAGAAGGTGAGATGGGTGTTGGAGGCAGTCCAGTGTCTAGCAACAATACCTGTACATCTCATTGTCATTTACATGTAATACTCTGTTCTAACACTTCTTCACCTTTCTGTTTACCCCTCTGCACTTTATTTCCTGTCACTTCTCTTTTTCTCCCTGCAGTCAATGTAGCTTGAGTCAACAGTGAGAATTTTCTACCTTCACCTGTAGAAAGGAATTTTATACAACAAAGGAAGAGAAGCAGTAGAATGTTTATCTAATTGTCACATGGTAGGTCAACTAAGAACATTTCATTAAAGTATAACATTGTCTTAGCCACAATACTGGATTTATTCATAAACAATACTTTTTCCCCACAACTCCGCATTGTTGGTATTAATCTTAATTTAACTAAGAGCAAAACTGAGGCACTCTGGAAAATTATTTATCAAAGATTATGCATCCTGTAAGTTTGAGGCCTGTAGTCTCTTCATAATATTGTGTAGCAGTTCAAAGCAAATTGAACTCCATTTACCCACGTTTCACCTGAAAAATAAAAGTAGAGCTTTTAAATTATAGCACAGTGTGCAAAAGCCCATATTACTATTTCTGTCATGGGACCTGTTTTATGGTGAGCAGCATAGTCTCACTGATGCATGCACATCAATTCTTACCTTATTGAAGGTGATGCTACATTCCCTGAACCTCAGCATCCACTGCAGCTGTTGCTTTAGTCTCCAAGGCTTCATATTGTTGGTTAATTTACATGCTCTGTCAAGTCATGCCAGAAAAACCACTTACTCATTAGTTCAGCACAAAGGAAGTTTATACGATCTGCAGGCAGAATATGCCTTTATTTTTATTCACTTGTGTCACCTTTACTTGTTAAATATCCATTCTATATGATAAACAACTAATCACATGAAATGAGTGCCAGTACAATCTGTAATATTATGAATCTGCTTCCATATGTTTCTGAATTACACTAAACACCAAGAAGTATGGCCATTGCACTGTGGATATTTAACTGCTTTGTAATTCCCTTTGAAATGCCATTCTGGGGTCAATTGAAAGAACAATGTAGAAATGTCTTTTGATACATCATATCCCTTTCACAGATTACAGTATAGTTACCTCTGTTACTAAGATTTGGAAATCATTTAACAAGCCCATTTATGTCTTTTTTTTATTTTATCTTTTCATTTATATATTTTCACTTATGGACACTATGCTCATAATATAGTAAGACATTCAAAAATTTTATAACAAAATTCTATCAAAAATAAATATCTCTTTATTTTATTTTTTGATTTTTTAGCACCAAAAGCATTTTGTGTTGGGGTATAACCAATTAGCAGTTTTGTGATAGTTTCAGGTGAATAATGAAGGGACTCAGCCATATAGACATATGTACACAGTCTCCCCCTAACCCCCCTCCCATCCAGAATGGCAAATAACATTGAGCAGAGTTCCATGTACTATACAATAGGTTTTTGTTGGTTATCCATTTTAAATACAGCACTGTGTACATGACCTTACCAAGTACTTAATTATCCTTTCCCCTTAGCAACTTTGAGTTACTTTTCTGAGTCTGTGATTATCTTTCTGTTTTGTAAGTTCATTTGCATCATTTCTTTTTAGATTCCACATATAAGGGATGTTATATGATATTTTACCTTTTCTGTGTGGTTTATTTCACTCAGTATGACACTCTCTAGGTCCATCCATGTTTCTGCAAATGGCCTTATTTCATTCTTTTTGATGTCTGAGTAATATTCCACTATATATATATATGGGTGTGTGTGTATATATACATATATATAATATCTCATCTTCTTTATCCATTCATATATGATGGACATTTAGGTTGTTTCCATGGCTTGGCCATTGTAAACAGAGTTTCAGTGAGCGTTCAGTTCAGTGCAGTCACTCAGTCGTGTCCGACACTTTGTGACCCCATTGACTGCAGCATGCCAGGCTTCCCTGTCCATCACCAACTCCTGAAGCTTGCTCAAACTCACGTCCATCAAGTCAGCGATACCATCCAACTATTTCATCTTCTGTGATCCCCTTCTCCTCTTGCCTTCAGTCTTTCCAGCATCAGGGTCTTTTCCAATGAGTCAGTTCTTTGCATCAGGTGGCCAAAGTATTGAAGTTTCAGCTTCAGCATCAGTCTTTCCGATGAATATTCAGGACTGCTTTCCTTTAGGATTTACTGGTTGGTTCTCCTTGCTGTCCAAAGGACTCTCAAGAGTCTCTTCCAACACCACAGTTCAAAAGCATCATTGGGGTGCATATATCATTTTGGACCATGTTTTTCTCTGAATATGTGCCTAGGGTGGAATTGCAGGGTCATATGATAGCTCTCTAGTTGAGCTATTCCAAATCCTGACAGATGATGCTGTGAAAGTGCTGCACTCAATATGCCAGCAAATTTGGAAAACTCAGCAGTGGCCACAGGACTGGAAAAGGTCAGTTTTCATTCCAATCCCAAAGAAAGGCAATGCCAAAGAATGCTCAAACTACTTCACAATTGCACTCATCTCACACGCTAGTAAAGTAATGCTCAAAATTCTCCAAGCCAGGCTTCAGCAATATGTGAACCGTGAACTTCCTGATGTTCAAGCTGGTTTTAGAAAAGGCAGAGGAACCAGAGATCAAATTGCCAACATCCGCTGGATCATCGAAAAAGCAACAGAGTTCCAGAAAAACATCTATTTCTGCTTTATGGACTATGCCAAAGCCTTTGACTGTGTGGATCACAATAAACTGTGGAAAATTCTGAAAGAGATGGGAATACCAGACCACCTGATCTGCCTTTTGAGAAATTTGTATGCAGGTTAGGAAGCAACAGTTAGGACTGGACATGGAACAACAGACTGGTTCCAGATAGGAAAAGGAGTTCGTCAAGGCTGAATATTGTCACCCTGTTTATTTAACTTATATGCAGAGTACATCATGAGAAACACTGGACTGGAAGAAACACAAGCTGGAATCAAGACTTCCGGGAGAAATATCAATAACCTCAGATATGCAGATGACACCACCCTTATGGCAGAAAGTGAAGAGGAACTCAAAAGCCTCTTGATGAAAGTGAAAATGGAGAGTGAAAAAGTTGGCTTAAAGCTCAACATTCAGAAAATGAAGATCATGGCATCTGGTCCCACCACTTCATGGGAAATAGATGGGGAAACAGTGGAAACAGTGTCAGACTTTATTTTTTCTGGGCTCCAAAATCACTGTAGATGGTGACTGCAGCCATGAAATTAAAAGACGCTTACTCCTTGAAAGGAAAGTTATGACCAACCTAGATAGCATATTCAAAAGCAGAGACATTACTTTGCCAACAAAGGTTCGTCTAGTCAAGGCTATGGTTTTTCCTGTGGTCATGTATGGATGTGAGAGTTGGACTGTGAAGAAGGCCTAGCGCGGAAGAATTGATGTTTTTGAACTGTGGTGTTGGAGAAGACTCTTGAGAGTCCCTTGGACTGCAAGGAGATCCAACCAGTCCATTCTGAAGGAGATTAGCCCTGGGATTTCTTTGGAAGGAATGATGCTCAAGCTGACACCCCAGTACTTTGGCCACCTCATGCGAAGAGTTGATTCATTGGAAAAGTCCCTGATGCTGGGAGGGATTGGGGGCAGGAGGAGAAGGGGACGACAGAGGATGAGATGGCTGGATGGCATCACTGACTCGATGGACGTGAGTCTCAGTGAACTCCGGGAGTCGGTGATGGGCAGGGAGGCCTGGTGTGCTGCGATTCATGGGGTCGCAAAGAGTCGGACACAACTGAGCAACTGATCTGATCTGATGATAGCTATAGTTTTAGATTTTTAAGGAACCTCCATACTGGCTCTCCATAGTGGCTGTACCAATCTACATTCCCACCAAGAGTGCAGGAGGGTTCACTTCTCTCCACACGCTCTCCAGCATTTGCTGTTTGTGAATTTTTTTGATAGCCATTCTTACTGTTGTAAGGTGATATCTCATTGTGTTTTTGATTTGCATTTCTCTAATAACAAGCAATTTGAGCATTTTTTCATGTGTCTGTTGGCCATCTGTATATCCTCTTTAGAGGAATATCTATTCAGATCTTTGCCCATTTTTTGAGTGAGTTGTTTGTTTTGATGCTATTAAATGTTATAAGCTGTTTATAAATTTTAGAGGCTAATCCCTTATCAATCACATCATTTGCAAATGTTTTCTCCCAATCCATGGATTGTCTTTTTGTTTTATTTATTGTTTCCTCTTCTGTGCACAAGCTTTTGAGTTTAAGAAGGTCCCATTTGTTTATTTTTGCTAAAAATAAACATCGCTTTAATCCAGCATAAACATTTAGTGAGATTTAAGCATTTAAGACATTTGTCTTTTCTAAGTGTAAAATATAGTATACCAAGTTTTCTACCCTGTTTAAGGCTCGCATTTTTACCTAAATTTGAGTAAATCACTAATAATAAAAATAGTAATATGTTATGTACTCTTAAGTAACACTGTGTTCATTAAGATATTTTTCTTTTGCTTTTATTACTTATTTATTTTTTAATTTAATTTAATTTAATTTTTTTATTTTTTAAACTTTACATAATTGTATTAGTTTTGCCAAATATCAAAATGAATCCGCCACAGGTATACATGTGTTCCCCATCCTGAACCCTCCTCCCTCCTCCCTCCCCATACCATCCCTCTGGGTCGTCCCAGTGCACTAGCCCCAAGCATCCAGTATCGTGCATCGAACCTGGACTGGCATCTCATTTCATACATGATATTTTACATGTTTCAATGCCATTCTCCCAAATCTTCCCACCCTCTCCCTCTCCCATAGAGTCCATAAGACTCTTCTATACATCAGTGTCTCTTTTGCTGTCTCGTACACAGGGTTATTGTTACCATCTTTCTAAATTCCATATATATGTGTTATTATACTGTATTGGTGTTTTTCTTTCTGGCTTACTTCACTCTGTATAATAGGCTCCAGTTTCATCCACCTCATTAGAACTGATTCAAATGTTTTCTTTTTAATGGCTGAGTAATATTCCATTGTGTATGTACCACAGCTTTCTTATCCATTCATCTGCTGATGGACATCTAGGTTGCTTCCATGTCCTGGCTATTATAAACAGTGCTGTGATGAACATTGGGGTACATGTGTCTCTTTCCCTTCTGGTTTCCTCAGTGTGTATGCCCAGCAGTGGGATTGCTGGGTCATAAGGCAGTTCTATTTCAGTTTTTTAAGGAATCTCCACACTGTTCTCCATAGTGGCTGTACTAGTTTGCATTCCCACCAACAGTGTAAGAGGGTTCCCTTTTCTCCACACCTATCATTTTTCCATAAACACAAATGAAAAAGTTGCTGTTGTTTTTGTTTAGTCACTAAATCATGTTCGACACTTTGCAACCTCATGGACTGTGGTCCACCAGGTTTTTGTGTTCTCTACTATCTCCTTGAGTTTGTTAAAATTCATGTCCCTTGGGTCAGCAGTGCTATCTAACCAGCTCCTAATTATTTTAGTTTTTATTTAATATATCTATTTTAAAGAAGTCATGGGGACATTATTATCCATTTAGCAATTATTGAGAAATACAAGAAAAAAAAAATCCAGTTTTAGAGGGTAAAATTTAAGGTATGATTCAGAGCTTATGTATGATGATAAACATATATGATAAATAAAATCATCTAATCTTAACTATATGTGTAGTTTCACAAGCATTATTTTTTTTCATTTATAAGTCCTGCTATGTGTCATATACTTGTAAGCTCTGAAATAACTTACACTAAGCATGAAAGTCATGAAGTCTGGACTCTGAATTTATAAGCAAGCAATAGGGAGATATATTAAATATAATAAATATAACTATTCATTTTAATTGTGTTAAGTGTTGTGAAGAGGCTATACAAGGGCTATAGGAACATGTAAATGACCTGAACCCAGCTCACTCAAGGCAGAGGTAGAAGTAATCACATAAAGCTTCTTTTTAATATCTGACAAAAGAATAAGCAGGAGTTAATCAAGATAATTGGAGATGAGGACAAGGAGAGAGAGCGGGGTGGTATATGCCATTGGTGGAAAAGCATTACAAAAATAAGCAGAATGATTGAGGCTTCATAAAATGTCACCATCCAAAGGTCCTGGGAGAGGAGACTGGCAGGTCCTTACAAGGTATATGAGGATTTTGAAAAAACTCACCTGTGAACCTTTTTGTGAACCAGAGATCAAATTGCCAACATCTGTTGGATCATTGAAAAAGCCAGAGAGATCCAGAAAAACATCTACTTCTGCTTTATCAACTATGACAAAGGCTTTGACTGTGTGGAACACAATAAACTGTGGAAAATTCTTCAAATTTATTCAAGAAAATTCTTTCAAGATTCTTCTGTAAATTCTTCTTCAGACCACCTGAGCTGCCTTCTGAGAAATCTGTATGCAGGTTAAGAAGCAACAATTAGAACTGGACATGGAACAACAGACTGGTTCCAGATCGAGAAAGGAATATGTCAAGGCTGTATATTGTCACCCTCCTTATTTAAGTTATATGCAGAGTACATCATGAGAAACACTGGGCTGAATGAAGCACAAGCCGAGCTGGAATCAAGATTGCTGGGAGATATATCAGTAACCTCAGATATGCAGATGACACCACCCTTATGAGAGAAACAGAAGAACTAAAGAGTCTCTTGATGAAAGTAAAAGAGGAGAGTAAAAATGTTGGCTTAAAAACCAACATTCAGAAAACTAAGATCATGGCATCTGGTCCCATCACTTCATGGCAAATAGATGGAGAAACGGTGGAAATAGTTACAGACTTAATTTTGGGGGGCCCCAAGATCACTGCAGATGATGACTGCAACCATGAAATTAAAAGACACTTGCTCCTTGGAAGAGAAGTTATGACCAACCTAGACAACATATTAAAAAGCAGAGGCATTACTTTGCCAGCAAAGGTCTGTCTAGTCAAAGCTTTGGTTTTTCCACTAGTCATGTATGGATGTGAGAGTTGAACTACAAAGAAAGCTGAGTGCCAAAGAATTGATGCTTTTGAACTGTGGTGTTGGAGAAGACTCTTGAGAGTCCCTTAGACTACAAGGAGATCCAACCAGTCCATCCTAAAGAAAATGAGTCCTGAATATTCATTGGAAGAACTGATGCTGAAGCTGAAACTCCAATACTTTGGCCATCTGGTGTAAAGAACTGACCCATTGGAAAAGATGCTGATGCTGAGCAAGATTGAAGGCAGGAGGAGAAGGAGATGACAGAGGATGAGATGGTATCACCAACTCAATGGACATGAGTTGGAGTAAACTCTGGGATTTAGTGATGGACAGGGAAGTCTAGTGTACTGCAGTCCATAGGGTCTCAAAGAGTGGGACATGAGAGTGACTAAGCTGAAGTGAACTGAACCAAATTGAGTATACTGTATTTGCACAGACCTGTGGCATCATTTGTAGTGAATGCTACTGTGATACCCCTTTTTTGTAATGTTCACTGACAATCAAACTGGAATTGTCCCAAACACAAAATAAACAGAAATTATTTCATATATAAAATAGGAATTAAATAATGCATTGTTTCTCAGGGTATACACATTTCTTCCACAATTTTTCAGAATACTCTAGTGTTGTTTGGTCTTGTCAGAAATTCTTATTTGAAAATATCAAGTAAGTCAGTTTCCTAATCTGCTTATTATGTAGATGTAAGCATTGGTTATTTCATGTTCATTCTAGTTTGTGTGGAGATTGAGTTTGGGAAGACCAGTCTTACTTGTAAGTTTGCAAAGAATTTTCTTTCTCATTCCCTCCAAGATCAGTATTATCTTGATCTTTATCACATTTTGGTAAACCCTGAATTATTAGAGTCAGAATTATTGAACTCTCTTCTTCAAATTACTCAGAATATTTAGGAATTCTTTCAGCATGGGATCTCAATTTTTAGTGTGAATTTTGATTCTGTTTCCTGGGTTAGAGTTCAGTAAGCTGTCTTTTTGGCAATACCTCGGGCAATTATTTTGCAGGAGATTTATGCATTTGCAGTTTGATCATTTCTTTAGAAGCAAAAGGTTTGGTCAAGAAAAAGTTTCCCGTTCTCAGAAAGACCACCAGGTGTGTGCAGGTAAATTGAGCCTCATATTAGTTAGTATATGTATCTACCTTTCCAGAGGGATATGCCTAAAGTGGATGTCCTAATATAGCATACTAAAAATGTAAGTTCCCACAGTTCATCCTAATTATAACTAGAAACTTCTTTTTTCTATATATCCTTTTCTATATATTATTTTTATATCCTTCAGAGGCACTTGAGCCTTTTCAGTATAAATGAGCCCAGAGTACTGGCCTGTGACTTGTTTCTGCAAACCACAGTTAGCTGGCATACAGCAAAGAGCAAAGTACTTAGACTACATGCAGGGTTCTGATAACTTTTATTCTTTTCTGTAATTTGAATTTTTTCACATTAAAATCTTGGACCAGCAAAGAGGTTTATTTTAATTGTCAGATCAATCACTGGCCTCAACACATGGAGTCCTCTGACAGAATTGTCAACCTCCACACTGTTCATTTCTTGTGTCCAAGTCCAAAAATAATTGATGTCCACTGCAAAAACAGAATTCATTTTTTTAAATTACCAATGTCATTAGGTATAACGGATATTTGTTAATGTATGCACTATGTTTAATAAATGAGTAACTCTGTAGATAAATTGTCACACTGAAGATAATTTAAGAAAATTAGTCTCTGTCATGCTGTAGGAATGCCATATATCCCTTAAAAATTAAGAAGATATGTTTTTAGGATCTCAGATTAAAGTTTTATTCCTTTTAGATTGGCTGAGAGAGAAGTAACTTGTGTGTGCCTATGTGTATGTGTACTTCATATTTTATCACCATAAAGATTAGCTTTCAAAATGCATTTTAAGAGTACTATTTATGATGTAAGTAGACTCTTTATAAAGTAAATAACCTCTGTGGTAGACTGGGTCCTCTTATTCCTACAAAATATTGATGTGCTGATGCAAGAAGATCAGTCACTGTATTGTGTGTTTTAGGTCAAACCATGAGCATCAGGATTATTGGCTATATCGTGATACATTTGCTTATTATTACTCAAAGAATCTCTAGTGTTTCTTTGCCTTTAATGCATGAGTTAAATGATTAATGTGAAATACATACTTCCCACAGACACTCTACTTTCTCCTAACATCCACATTGATGGGTAAGTGGGTAAGAGTGTGGGTATATGTGTGTTCTAGAAGAACACTGCATTATTAAACTGTATATTAGAACTGTTGGTTTCAACTAGAATTTATTTATTGGTGGTTTTAATTTTTATAATTAAAAATCTGCTAAAAACTACCTAGGAGAAAATATGCTAGCCAAGGAAATTTTGGCACTTCATGTTGAAATATTGCCTCATCCTTCTGTAAGAATTGTTCCTTCTACTTTTATAAAAAGACAATAAAAAGAAAGAGGCTCTGCTATGTACATGTGGAGAAAAAAGCAAAACTTTATGATGTTAACATGAATAATGAGCCTACCTCACTCTGGAAGTATGTAAATGAGGGTTGAATATTAGCATATCACTGAAAAGAAGTTAAAGGAAAACTTTTTCTGGGTCCTGTAGACTTTAATTATGAAAGACATCTGGGAAGAATATATGTGAAATGATCTCAAATTGTGAGTGAGGAATTAATATGTGAAACATTTTCATCACATAATTAAGAAAATGTTTGCAATAAGTGAAAATTTGGTTCAAACAATAACTTTAAAAAAATGGAATAGATAGCTCAGTCTGGAAGTGAGTTCTCCTCTGACTGAAGTGTTTATGTAAAGACTAGATATGTTTCTATCACAGATATTGAAAAAGAGATTCCTGGATTGTATGGGAGATTCCTAAAAATTGTGTTGAAATATTTTTCATTACTGAGGTTCTGTGATTCTCAGCGTTTATCACATTTGCCAGTACAGTCTTGACTTCATTTGTTTGTTACTTACTTGACCTATATATTAAAAAAAAAAATTAAACATCTAAATTTTTTTGTTCATGTCTATCCCTGTTGTCTAAGTTCAGATACTCATTATGTTTTTATTTTTACTATTTTTTCTCACATTTTGTTAATGTGAGAATCCCAAATTATTCACCCTGTCTGTATTTCTCATTCAAGTCCAAATCTGCTTAAAATTTGTCAATGTCTCCCTGTATGTTGAAAAGAGAAATACTAGATCATGAGCACAGTGTTTAAGGATCTGATATTACTTTTCTCGTTTGCTTTTATTTTTATAGGGGATTTTACAAACTGAATTGTGCCCTTCAAAATTTGTATATTGAAGCTGCAAGCCCCAGTGTGATCATGTTTGGTATATAGCTTTTCAAGGGATAATTAAGGTTAAATGAGGTCATAATAGTGGGGCTGTTATCCCTTAGGACATGCACACTTTGAGAAGAGGGAGAGAAACCAGGGATGTATATGCACAGAGAAAAGACTGTGTGAGGACAAAGCAAGAAGGAGGCCATCTGGAAGCTAAGGGGAGAGGTCTCAAGAGAAACCAAACCTTGATCTTGATTGGACTTCTAGCCTCTGGAACTGTGAGAAAATATATTTTCATTGTTTGAGCCACCCAGTCTGTGATTTTTACTGTAGCATCCCTAGGAGACTCTTACAAGGAGCCTATTTTATATTTTCTCTGAAAACACTTAGAGACAATTTTGTTGTTGTTGTCACGACCCCAGGATACTGCTGGAATCTATGGGGCAGAAGTAAAGTATGCTGCTAAATATCCTAGACTTTCTAGAACAGTCCACATGCTTATTCCATCTGAAGTGCCTTCCTCTCTAATCCATACCCTCATCCTAGTGTTGAATTGGACCATTCGGCTCATGTTCTCTTCTCAATGATAAGTTTTTTATCACCTTAATAAAACAGAAACAAAACTTGCTCTTCACATCTACATTCACTAGTGTTCTATCTTTTTAAAAAATCTACAATTGCATTTTATTTATCAAATTTTCTTTGTCTTCCAAGGCCTTTTATTTACAGTACCAGTGAATTTTTTAGTAGTATGTTTCCACAGCTTGTTGAACTGTATGTCCCTTATCTTTGAAAGGAATTTATATGATTCAATCTAGTATTTATCTAACTCTCCTGAACCTAATTATTATTTTGTACCACTGGGGAAAGCTGAGATATCATGGACATTGAGTAGGTGCAGGGGACCTAGGACTGTGTGTTTCTAATGACGATGTCATATGATTGCAATAAACTGGCAAGTTTAAAAAGAAGGATTTTTTTTTCAGTTCTAATATACTAATGCTATGTGTGCCTGATACATCTAATAGATTATTTATGTAAGTAAACACAGCATCTGACAGATCTGACAATCATAATTTTATAGAATTAAGGAATGTTTAAGCTACATCATTTTAGTTGACAAATGTGAAAATTGCAACGTTGAGGATTTAAAACTTAATTATAGTCACAAAATTTTAAGAGGCTGTCTTCCATCTGGTGCTTATTAAAGGTTTTTTGTGAAGGCATCATCATAATTTCATAGAAATTTAAAGATAAGTATATCTTAAAGATATATTTACATATTATCTATTCTAATAAAGATAATCTATTCTGACCCTATTGTAGGATATCATAATCCTCAGTGAATTGGTCAGTTATCCAGTTTATAATTGTGATACACGTACAAGGACTCTTACCCTTCTTTCCTATTGATTTCTCCTAAACTCATTACTGTTCACTCAGTGAACATGTTTGTTTTATTGTATGTGTGAAGTGTATTGTATGTGCATGTGTAAGTTTTAGTGTATGTGTAAAGTGTACTACTAAAACTTAAAATATGTGCATATCTTAATATGAAATTGTTAGTGATACTTAATAAAAAGCTATAGTAGATTTCTATTGGACTATAGAAGAACATTCTACTTATTATAAGTTAAAATAATAAATATGTGAGTAAATGTGCATGTGTATGTGTCTTAATTAGTGTCTTTTTTGGAATGATGTCAATGTTGAAGATTAGGTTACATTTGGATTCTTCTATGTAGATAAAGTACATACTGGCTAGTCAGCGGTCAGTCTTCGTAAATCTGTGCTTTATTATTATTTTTGGCTTCTCTTTAGCTGTTTTCACCTTTGTTAAGGGAACATGTTCATAAGGTCTGTTTTGGTATAATTAAGATGTTTTAATCTTTGGCTATATACAGTACTTTTAACTCCAGCATATATTATTGAACACATTAAAATTCATGGAAAAAATGAACAAAATTCCATTTTATTTCTGAAAAAGATCATGTAAATCTGAGGGTGATACATAACAGAATCTTTACATACAAGTCAGTAAATATCATGCATTAATTCTTGTTTTCATATGTGTAAAATCTAAAATGCAGCAATTTAGAAAGTGATTATCATTAGAGGAAATAGTGGTAAATCATTGGCCATAGAGTAAGTATATTTTTTCAGCAGTTAAAAGTAATATAATTTTTGTTTGTTTTGTTTTTAGGAAGTTAATTGATTGTTGTGCAAAAAGATATATTTTAGTAATTAATTTTCCTAAATACAGTTTTCAAATGGACTATGTATAATTTGATCACATATGACAGTTTCAGTTCAGTAGTTGCTCAGTCGTGTCCAACTCTTTGCGTCCCCATGAATCGCAGCACGCCAGGCCTCCCTATCCATCAACATCTCCTGGAGTTTACCCAAATTCATGTCCATTGAGTCAGTGATGCCATCCAACTATCTCATCCTCTGTTGTCCCCTTCTCCTCCCACCTTCAATCTTTCCCAGCATCAGGATCTTTTCAAATGAGTCAGCTCTTTGCATCAGGTGGCCAAAGTATTGGACTTTAAGCTTCAACATCAGTCTGTCCAATGAACACCCAGGACTGATCTCCTTTAGGATGGACTGACTGGATCTCCTTGCAGTCCAAGGGACTCTCAAGAATCTTCTCCAATACCACAGTTCAAATGCATCAATTCTTCAGCACTCAGCTTTCTTTGTAGTCCAACTGTCACATCCATACATGACCACTGGAAAAAACATAGCCTTGACTAGATGGACCTTTGTTAGCAAAGTAATGTCTCTGCTTCTTAATGTGCTGTCTAGGTTGATTATAACTTTCCTTCCAAGGAGTAAGCATCTTTTAATTTCAGTTTAGAGACATCTCAAAAATCTTGACTCCTTCTCAAATGATGTTTAGAGTTATAACAAAGCATGATTTTTGATTTTATGAAGAATACAATTTTAAGCCTTAAGTTGTGAAAGCAAAAGGAAAAGCAGATAAAAGAGGCAGTGTTTAAGACAGAGATATTCTCATGCTAAAGACCATTTCCACTAGGGCTTAGCCCTTAGTTTTCAGTCCTTTGTAAAGAAACAGTGAATATGAGTTAGTATCAGATAAATAACACTGGCAAGGCTCATGCCTATCCAGGGCTGTTAAACCCTGTGTTCAAGGTGGTCAATATTCTACGTGTATTTCTCATCCTACAGTTAGGCTCTTCAGGCATGATAACAGAGCGCCAAGGGGATTAAGTCTCATTTTTAAGGCTTCTGATCCTATATTATTGTGTGTCCACCCATCCAAATATTAAGCATTATTTTTTTATTGCAATACAGTTGCTTTACACTGATGTCAGTTTCTGTTGTACAGCAAAGTGATTTAGCATGCATATACATATATCCCCTCTTATGGATTTCCTTCTCATTTAGGTCACCACAGAGGACCAACTAGAGTTCCATGTGCTATATAGTAGGTTCTCATTAGTTATCAAGCTCATAAAACATTATTCTTTTCTAAGGGCATTGGCAAGTGACTAGGATACCATTTTTGTAAGTTTTTTTGATTAAACAACAGGAACAAATATCTTTTAGTATGACTACTACATTAATCTAGTTATTTATACATTCTCAAACAGGTAGACATAATGAATTGAAAGTAACAAACAATATGTATCTGAAATCAACATGATGTAATTTTATGTTATTTTTCATGCTATTTAAATATAATTATTTTCAATTACAAACAGATGAAAATCTTCAAAATGATTGAAATTCATACTAAAGTTTTCAGCACAACATTGTAAAATAAATGAGATTGTTGTAAATTTTTACCTGTTTTCCAAGATTGTTGTAAAGATAAAATGAGATAAATTTTCCAAAGTTCTTTGAAAACTGAAAGTTATATACAGGTTTATTTTTCTTTTCCTCCTCTTCCTCATTCTTCTCCTTCTCCTGTTTCAGTTTATTGCTGAAATGTTTAATTAAGTTAATAAATTATCTTGCTTTAATGTTGGATGGCATCATTGACTCAATGGACATGAGTTTGAATATTGAACCCTGAATATTCATTGGAAGGACTGATGCTGAAGCTGAAGCTCCAATACTTTGGCCACCTGATGTGAAGAGCTGACTCATTGGAAAAGATGCTAGGAAAGATTGAGGCAAGGAGTAGAAGAGGACAACAGAGGATGAAATGGATGGATGGCATAACTGACTCAATGGGCATGAGTGTCAGCAAATTCCAGGAGATAGTGAAGGACAGGGAATTCTGGTGTGCTGTAATCCATGGGGTCACAGAGAATCAGACATGACTGAGCAACTGAACAACAATAACAAAATCTATGAATATTTGAGATATGTTGTGACTGTAAAATTTTAATACGTTCATGATAACTTTTGTTCATTTTACCAAACTTTTCAAAGGAAGTGCTGTGAAAGCACAATTCATAATAACTGCAGAGTGGGTTTTAAATGCTTTTTCTAGAATTGGAATTGTGTTAGAATTATTATTTTAATCTTTACAAATAACAATTTTACATGAGTCTATCTTATAGATCACGCTTAGCAGTTACACAAGCATGGGTTTGACTATCAGACTATCTCAAAATGCTCCTTTCATTTTAGTTCAGTTGCTCAGTTGTGTTCAACTCTTTGTGACTCCATGACCTGCAGCATGCCAGGCCTTCCTGTCCATTACCAACTTCCGGAGTTCACTCAAACTCATGTCCATCGAGTCGGTGATGACATCCAGCCATCTCATCCTCTGTCATCCCCTTCTCCTTCTGCCCTCAATCTTTCCCAGCATCAGGGTCTTTTCAAATGAGGCAGCTCTTCGCATCAGGTGGCCAAAGTATTGGAGTGTCAGCTTTAACATTAGTCCACCCAACGAACATCCAGGATGATCTCCTTTAGGATGGACTGGTTGGATCTCCTTGCAGTCCAAGGGACTCTCAAGAATCTTCTCCAACACCACAGTTCAAAAGCATCAATTCTTCAGCACTCAGCTTTCTTTTTAGTCCAACTCTCACATCCATACATGACTACTGGAAAAACCATAGCCTTGACTAGATTGACCTTTGTTGACAAAGTGATGTCTCTGCTCTTAAATGTGCTGTCTAGGTTGGTCATAACTTTCCTTCCAAGGAGTAAGCATCTTTTAATTTCATGACTGCAATCACCATCTTCAGTGATATTGAAGCCCGAAAAATAAAGTCAGCCACTGTTTCCACTGTTTCCCCATCTGTTTGCCACGAA
Organism: Bos taurus; assembly: GCF_002263795.3. NCBI lineage: Eukaryota > Metazoa > Chordata > Mammalia > Artiodactyla > Bovidae > Bos > Bos taurus. The sequence continues at coordinate 31,849,549 of NC_037333.1, read as the reverse complement.
GTGATGGGACCATATACCATGATCTTAGTTTTCTGAATGTTGAGCTTTAAAGCCAACTTTTTCACTCTCCTCTTTCACTTTCATCAAGAGGCTCTTTATTTCTTCTTCACTTTCTGCCATAAGGGTGGTGTCATCTGCGTATCTGAGGTTATTGATGTTTCTCCTGGCAATCTTGATTCCAGCTTGTGCTTCATCCAGCTCAGTGTTTCTCATGATGTACTCTGCATATAAGTTAAATAAGCAGGGTCACAATATACAGCCTTGACGTACTCCTTTTCCTATTTGGAACCAGTCTGTTGTTCCATGTCCAGTTTTAACTATTGCTTCATGACCTGCATACAAGTTTCTCAAGAGGCAGGTCAAGTGGTCTGGTATTCCCATCTCTTTGAGAATTTTCCACAATTTATTGTGATCCACGCAGTCAAAGGCTTTGGCATAGTCAATGAAGCAGAAGTAGATGTTTTTCTGGAACTCTCTTGCTGTTTTGATCATCCAGCGAATGTTGGCAATTTGATCTCTGGTTCCTCTGCCTTTTCTAAAACCAATTTGAACATATCAGAATTTTAATAAACAAGTGAGAAAGAGAAGTTTGTATTATTTTCTTACTAGGTATTGTTATTTAAAAATAAGCAAATTGAACAAAAGAGTTATCAACTTAAAAGCCAACTATTAACAATCTCTGAATACTGAGGTGAATCATTTCAAAGATTAAGAAGAGCAAATACTTTGTTTCCATTTACATGTTTTAATTTCATTTAAAATATTTATTTAGTTAATTCCACATTGTTTAAATATAAAAAATCTGTTACTGCAAATTCTATTCCTTCTATTTGTAATGGTATTTCCAATAGGCAAAAAGAACTTATTTTTGTTTCACCAGCGATTGATGTTTCCATGTTGTTTCTTGATGGTAACAAAGAACTATCGGGACTTTACCCATGGGTATGATTTTATCAGATGTGATTTTTTTATGATATCAATTTGTACATTGATGTCCCATTTAAACAAATTGAAATTAAATCTGTATATTTGGATGATAGTATGATTCTAAGATATCCATTTAATTGTCTTCAGCTCTATCACTGTGTGTGTGTGTGTGTTCGTGTGTGTGTGTTCGTGTGTGTGTGTTCGTGTGTGTGTGTCCGTGTGTGTGTGTCTGTCTGTGTGTGTGTGCATGCTCAACTGGTTAGTCATGTCTGGTTTTTTGTGACCTTGTAGATTATAGCCCGCCTGGCTCGTTTGCCTATGGGATTTTCCAGGAAAGAATACAGGAGTGGGTTGCCATTTCCTCTTCCAGGGGAACTTCCTGACCCAAGGTTTCAAACCCTGTCTCCTTCCTGGTCTCCCACATTCGCAGGCAGATTCTTTACCACTTGAGCAGCTTGGAAAGCACTATCACTATATTGTATATAAATGTATAGTATCAAAGCTTTTTAAATACTTTATTTAAACCGAACGAAATTCTAACTTGGTTAAACGTTTTTAAGTGCATGGCCTTGTATGATTATTATTTACAAATATGTAGGTGACTATCTTTCCTCATTTTAAATATAATATATTTTAATATGAATGGCATGTCATCTAGTCAGGCAAGAACATTCATGAATATATAAGTTTACTTTACAGTATTCCAATAAAATTAAGTATCAGTTCAGTTCAGTTCAGTTGCTAAGTCGTCTCCGACTCTTTGCGACCCCATGAATCGCAGCACACCAGGCCTCCCTGTCCATCACCAACCCCCAGAGTTCACTCAGACTCAGGTCATTGAGTCAGTGATGCCATCCAGCCATCTCATCCTCTGTCGTCCCCTTCTCCTCCTGCCCTCAATCCCTCCCAGCATCAGAGTCTTTTCCAGTGAGTCCACTCTTCGCATGAGGTGGCCAAAGTACTGGAGTTTCAGCTTCAGCATCAGTCCTTCCAAAGAAATCCCAGGGCTGATCTCCTTCAGAATGGACTGGTTGGATCTCCTTAGCAGTCCAAGGGACTCTCAAGAGTCTTCTCCAACACCACAGTTCAAAAGCATCAATTCTTTGGCACTCAGCCTTCTTCACAGTCCCACTCTCACATCCATACATGACCACTGGAAAAACCATAGCCTTGACTAGACAAACCTTTGTTGGCAAAGTGATGTCTCTGTTTTTGAATATGCTATCTAGGTTGGTCATAACTTTCCTTCCAAGGAGTAAGCGTCTTTTAATTTCATGGCTGCAGTCACCATCTGCAGTGATTTTGGAGCCCCAAAAAATAAAGTCTGACACTGTTTCCACTGTTTCCCCATCTATTTGCCATGAAGTGATGGGAGGATGCCATGATCTTTGTTTTCTGAATGTTGAGCTTTAATCCAACTTTTTCACTCTCCACTTTCACCTTCATCAAGAGGCTTTTGAGTTCCTCTTCACTTTCTGCCGTAAGGGTGGTGTCTGAAATTCTGAGATTAACACATTTTTGAATCCTAATAGTATTTATTGTTAGGAATATAAAATGATAGAGTAATGGGAAGTACTTAAAATATCTTAAGAAAGTCATCACCTTAGTTTTTCTTAATAGTCTTACATTACTTAAAAAGAGTTGTGATATATTTGGGCAACTAAAAGTTGTGTCTAGACTTCCTTTCAAGTTATTATTGATTGAAATGCAATAAAAAATAGGAAACCAGGTGCCAAATATGATCCATGTGGAAGTATTTTCCCCTGGAGAAGTATTTTTCTCTTTTCAAGGGTAGCAGTGAGGATCTTGATCTGGTGGTCTGAGCTGTGCCATCTTTTTTCAAGATAGTTTAAAAGTCATTTGCTTTGCTATGAAAGTGAATTATGTGATATTAAGTACTGCAGTAGCACCATTAAACATTATGTCATCAATCTTTTTAAGATGTGGAAAGGTCAGTGTCCAAAAGGCCATTTTTTAATTCTCATTTTAACTCCAAGTTGAAGGCAGTTTATATTGTATACCTTTTTTTCTACAACTGATATAATCCACCAAAAAATAAAAGCATCCTGGTACTATCCAAGCATATTCAGCAAAATTCCAAACATTATAGAGGTTGTCTTTAAAATATAGACAGAGATTGCGTTTAAAATATAAAGAAACAGATGGAGGTGTCTCCAAAATTGAATAGTAATATTAGTCACCATCAGGTAGCTAAGATGTAGCCACAATATTAAAATTTCCTGGAATTTTTGGATTTGTAATTAGTAGAAATACCTTGTGTAGTTTCTTGTTCAAAATAATCACTCTCTGATGTAATTTTAAGAATAAACATAATGATGAACTTTATATTCTCTTAAAGATATTATAATTTTGGCCAAGATAATTTTTAGGAGAATTGAGGAAGAGAGAAATAAATAGAAAAAAGATTTTCTTTAGTTCTATGTCAGTTAGTATTCATTGAAAAAATAAAATTTTTTCTTTGAGCACTACCTTTAAAAATAAACTATATTTAAGGCATCCTGGTAGAACTGATCTTTATCCTTCCTATATTGCTTATATTAGTTATAGAAACCATGTCACAAAAAAGATATTGCTGCTGTTTTGTTATTTTCAGTGTGTGTATGTGTGTCTATCTGAGCTTTTTCAGTTCTTTTCATTGTTTGATATAAATCTCTGGTTGAATTTTTTTTTAATACTGTCAAAATTCACAAAATAAGTGACAAGAAACAGTAGTTAACATAGATTTTTTGAATACCTTTTATGTACTTTAGTTTTTTTAAAAACCTGTATCTAAAAATGCTAAATTGTAAATTGACATTTCAATACCCAATCATAGAAGGATTTCTTATTTTAAAAATGACAGGTTTGGAACATATGATTTAAATATAACATTAGGGGTGTCAGAACTAGCAATGCCTTGCTAAAAATCCTAAGATATTTAACAAATGCAAAAGTGTTTAAAGAGTAGAAATGGGTGATTGTGAAATCTAAAAAGTAAAAAATAAAACAACTCTATACCAGTCAGCTTAATCTGTTCACTGTCCTGAAGCTTATTTCTTCTCTTAAATTCATGATAGTATCCCTGCTTTAACTTCTTATGTTTCATGTAAATATCTGTGGGCTGCTTGTCTCTTACCGGAGAATGCAATGGCACCCCACTCCAGTACTCTTGCCTGAAAACTCCCCTGGACGGAGGAGCCTGGTAGGCTGCAGTCCATGGGGTCGCTAAGAGTCGGACATGACTGAGCGACTTCACTTTCACTTTTCACTTTCATGCATTGCAGAAGGAAATGGCAGCCCACTCCAGTGTTCTTGCCTGGAGAATCCCAGGGACGGGGGATCCTGGTGGGCTGCCATCTCTGGGGTCGCAGAGTCGGACATGACTGAAGCTACGCAGCAGCAGCAGCAGCAGCAGCTTGTCTCTTACCTGTGACTTCCCTGCTTAAACCAGCTATTAACCTGGATCTCAGTTTTGATGTAGATAATAAGATTAGAGATCCACTTCTTTTTAGGTTGGACAGCTAAAGATAAGAAGAATTTAGAGACCAATACATTTATGACATATTCTTTGAAAATAGAAGGGTTTGAACAGTATTTTGTTCTAATGACTTCATAAGTTTATCTAAATACTTGACTAGCACTCAAGTTTTGTATAAACTCTATATATTGTATTAACTTTATGTTCATTTTGTCATTGACATTGCAAACACTCAAGGATATTTAAATAAATGGAGAAAAAGGCATTGCGTAAATGAGATTAAATTCAAACACTAGAAACTGTCCTGTGCAAAAAGGGCAAGATACAATGAAGATAAAGCATCAATATATAAGTGTGAAAATGAAGGTGGATTTTAGGTTGCCAACACTGTTAAATGTGCATTATTTAAGGGTTTGAGTTGGAAGTCGTGTCCAACTCTTTGTGACCTCATGGACAGGAACACGCCAGGTTTCCCTGTTCATCACCAGCTCCTGGTTCTTGCTCAAACTCATGCCCATTGAGTTGGTGATGCAATCAAACCATCTCACCCTTTGTAATCCCCTTCTTCTCCTGCCCTCAATCTTTCCCAGCATCAGGGTCTTTTCTAATGAGTCAGTTCTTCGCATCAGCTGGCCAAAGTATTGGAGCTTCAGCTTCAGCATCAGTCCTTCAAATGAATATTCAGGACTGATTTCTTTTAGGATTGACTGGTTAGATCTCCTTGCAGTCCAGGAGACTTTGAGTCTTCTCCAACACCACAGTTCAAAAGCATCAATTCTTCGGCGCTCAGCTTTCATTATGGTCCAACTCTCACATCCATACATGACTACTAGAAAACCATAGATTTTACTGGACTGACCTTTGTTAGCAAAGTAATGTCTCTGCTTTTTAATATCTTGTCTAGGTTTGTCATAGCTTTTCTTCCAAGGAGGAAGCGTCTTTTTATTTCATGGCTGCAGTCACCATCTGTAGTGATTTGGAGCCGAAGTAAATAAAGTCATTTGATGTTAACAATATTATATAGTTTAAGAGACTGGAGATTCTCTAGTATTTTTAGACTTAAAATGGACCATAGTTGAATAATCTTGATGAGGGAATGGGGGAGGAGATCCTTATCATTCCTGCTCGATTTAAGCAAAAACTTTATTATTATTGGAATTTATAAATAAAACACAAAGAATAGAACAGGGTAAGTGGTACTGGAAGTGCCACAATAGAAAGAGAGGTGAGGAACTTTTAAATAGGTTGGACAGCATAGGCCTCATGCAGGTTATATATTAGCAAAATCTTGGAGGAGGTAGGGAGTTATCAATGTAAATATCTGAAGGAAGAGAATTTCACAAGGACAGATTATCTAGTAAAAATCTCAAAGGCAGGAACATGCCTGGTGTGGGGCAAACAGCAAAGAGAATGGAACACATTGAGACAAGTGGAGATGAAATAGAGGTAATAGTGGTTAGATCATTTAATGTCCTAGAGTTAACAGTAAAAGTTTTGGATTTTATTCTGAGTGAAATGGGAAGACATAGGGTGTGGACATGAGAGATGCATAATCCTTACATTTTTGGCTATTTCATAGGATAGAGCAGAAGAGGGGAGCAAAGTTGCAAGAAGTGAAAATGATTAGGAGGTATTACCATCATCCTGGTTAGACATGGTGATTCTGTGTATGGTAATAGCAGGAGAGGGGGTGAGTGGTGCTTGGATTCTGAATATCTTTTGAAGAGACAGTCATCAGGGTTGTTTCTCTGATAAATCTGTGATTTTTCTTCTACCTTTTTACTAATTCTTGTGTGCAACTTTATATGTCATTATGCTCTTAATTTTAATTTTCTGATTAAAAATAAGATTGAATATTTTCATATATTTATCAGATATTTGTATCTTTAAAATATCTATTTAGAATATTTATTTATATCTACCTTCACATACCTATTTTGAACATTCAGCATTTTTTTACACTTTGGTTGTTTGTCTTATTTCTTGGGTTATTTGATTTTTTAACTGAACTTTACTATATCTGTTTATATTTTATTTGATTTTTAATTGCACTATGCAACATGTGGGGCTTAGTTCCCCGACTGGGTATCCAACCCATGCCTCCTCCAATGGAAGCTTAGAATCTTAACCACAGGACAGCCAGAGAAGTCCCTGTATATATTTTAAAACAAATTGTTTGTCAGTTGTATATGTCACAAATGACTTCTCCCAGATATTGGATTCTCTTCAATTCATTATTAGATAAGGAATAGCAGGTTTTTTTTTTTTTTCTCCCTGGAATACATTTTAAAGCTGTTTATATTAAATTCATCCTGCAGCAAATATTTACAGTTTAAAAAAATTTTAGATATCTTTATTATGCCCTTAATTTTAAAAAAGCATCTTACAGGATTCACAATTCTAGATATGCAGTTGCTTTCTCTAAGCACTAAGAAGGTATTGTTTGTTTTCCAGCTTCTTTTACAACATAAATTGAAAAATCTAGTGTAAAATTAATTGTATTTCTTTTGTAATCAATCTTTCTTACCCTTTCCTTCACCTTTGCTGTTATAAAATATATTCTTTATCGTTGGCGTTCTGCAGCTGCACTAGGAATGTGTCTAAATATCACTTTGCTTTTACTCATATGGATTCATGTACATAGTGCTTTGATATCAGTGTTTTGAGGTCTTTTGTTAGTTGTGTAAATTTCTGAAATCTGTTCAAATACAAACTGTTCTTTATTCAGTCCCTTTGGGCTGTCAGTTACACATGCGTTATTTTATTCTCTTTTCCATATAATTTTTCTCTTTCATATTTTGCATTGACTTGTCTTCTGTTCTGTCTTTGCCTAATCTTCCATTTCACTATTTCTATATTCTCTTAGATCTACTCTACTATTTACCCATTCATTTCGATTTTTAAAGTATTTTTCATTTCTAAAAGTTCTATGGATTATTTTATGTGTAATCATTTTATAAATACTTCCTAGTTCTTGCAAATTTTTCTATACTTTACATCTTTAATCTTTTTGATTAGAATTATATTATTTTCTACAATTAGTAGTTTGTTTAAAGTACTTCTGACTTTAAATATTTTTCTTGGTATTTTCCTATTTGTTATCATAAATGTTCACTTATGTCCTTGTATGTTTGCAGTTTTGACTGTATACTCATAGTTGTTCATAGACTGAACTTATTATGAAGGGATGCCAACAACATAATTAGGAATTCTGTTATTCAGAACAGAGTTGTTTTCTTCTGCTGAAGCTAAGGTGTACTGCCAGTCTGAGATCATCACTGGGTTCCTGCTAAATTCAGAAGACTCAAATGGGAATCACTGATTTCTAGTGGGACCTAGGCTTAATCTCTATAATTCTTTTTTATTATTAGCATTTTCCCCTAAGCAACCTAGCTTTGTGCTGTTAGGTTTATCTCATTTTGTTTGTTTTCATGTAATTTTATAGCTGTCGGAGAGGTAGCATGGAGTATTTCATTAGTGAGCATTTTGGTTTGCTTTTGCTGTTCATTATTTTTATGTTAAGCTCATCAGTGCATTAAAAAGGGGATAGCAGTTTATCTAGGTAGAAACTGATTGATTTTTTTTTTAATATTTACCAAATTTAATATTTATTAAATATATACTGTGTTAATATGAAAAAATCATTATAAAAATTTATCTCTAATTTCTTGGTAATAGCTGATCCACTATTTTATAAAATAACCTACTTATTGATTTTTTTAAGTGAAATATCTCTTCAGATTTCTTAATCTGTGATATAACTGGGAGGTAAAATGGCTTTGTCCTCAGAAATATACTGAATCAACAACAAATGTACATATTTTATACTTTAAAAATTTGTGTTAATTGGATGTGCTGATTAATACAAGAGACCTAAGCTTTTTTTCTCAATTAATGTCAAGTAATATATTTTAGTCTTTTCAGCATTTAAAAATACAGTGCTCTAAAATAACTCTGCTGCTGCTGCTGCTAAGTCGCTTCAGTCGTGTCTGACTCTGTGGGACCCCATAGACGGCAGCCACCAGGTTTCCCTGTCCCTGGGATTCTCCAGGCAAGAACACTGGAGTGGGTTGCCATTTCCTTCTCCAATGCATAAAAGTGAAAAGTGAAAGTGAAGTCACTCAGTCTTGTCCAACCCTCAGCGACCCCATGGACTGCAGCCTACCAGGCTCCTCCTTCCATGGGATTTTCCAGGCAAGAGTACTGGAGTGGGGTGCCATTGCCTTCTCTGCTAAAATAACTCTACTCTTTGTAAATCCTATGTTGTTTTCATTTAGAGGCATCTAAAGTAAGGAGAGGCATATAAAAGACAGACTGCCTGGGTTTGAATCTTGTTTCTACTACTTAAGACATGATAGGTGAGCAAGTTTCTTTTATTCTCAGTGGTCTAGTTTACTCATTTGTATAATAGGGAAAATAACACTCTCTGTCTTATGTGTTTCTTGTCAGAACAAAATGTCTTACATTGAAATTGCTTAGTGTAATGCTGATGATATTCAATAAATGTTGGCTATGAGTATCATCAGGCAGAAAAAATGATTACTAAATTGCTAATTAATATTTAATAGCCTACTAATGAGATTCCTCAAATTAAAAAGATAATACACTTTTCTTTCTAAATTAGTGATAAATTAATGGGTTATGGAGTCCAAATTCAGCCCTAACACTTGCTACCAGGGTTACCTTAGCAAGTTATTTAAAGTATCAAATCTCAGTTTTCGTACTACAAGATAAGGAAAATAGAAAAACCTTTCTGATGGGGTTTCTGTGATCATATAAAAATAATCTATGCAAAATTAATGTAAAACATCTGAGTACATAAAACAAATGTCGATTTTAATGATTAACTTTACTAAACACTATCAGCTAAATTTCATTTCAGTTCAGTTCAGTCACTCAGTTGTGTCTGACTCTGCGACTCCATGGACTGCAGCTAAATTTCACATGCTACTAAATTTTATGTATTAAATAAAAACTATATAGTATTTACTTCTAGGTATTCTTTCTTTCTTGTTAGGAGTGGTGGTAAACTAATAATCCCCTTCAGAAAGGCATGACAGTAATATGCAAAAAATACAAGGGGGAAAAGTAATATTTAACTAGTGGTATAGTTTCTGTATTTTCATGATTGTCGTAAAAGTGCTAGACTATTGTTGAAGTGATACAATTGTAGGAGATTCTAGATGCAATATGCAGCTCACTGAGACAAACAATTCCTTGATTAGGCAGGATTCTATATGCAGTGTTAGCTCCATGGTTTTAACTCCATTAGATATCACATCACTGACCCCAAGACATGAAACTCTTATAGGCATTTGTCTAAATTAAATTGTAATTGAAGAGGTTCTTTAGAGTGGAGCTTTACTTAGCATTTGTTGTGATCAGCACAGCAATGAGAAATATAAGTCTATATATATTTAAATTTATACATATGAGAAATACATCTACATTGTTAAATAACTCCAGACTGCCTTCTTTCTATAACAATGGTATTTTTATGCCAGTATTTTTGCCTTCTGTGACCTGTGGCTATGAGATGGAGGCTATCCAAGACACTTGGTGACCAAGAGTCTCTTTCTACTTGGAGTCAAAGCTGAAAATAGGTCCCTGCATTTCTTCAGCATCATGCATTTACTGTGTAGCATTAAACTCCTCCCTGAACACATTATGGTTTAATTACTTACTGTACAGTATCATAGCATGACAGTTATATAAGAACTCAAGGGGATCTCAAGCATGATATTAAAATCATCCCTAAGGTTATGTGGCATTCACAGCTATTCAGAAAGGATGCTGTAGTTGGCAATCGCTTCTTCCCATCACTGTCACTCTGGTGTCTTGTGTTAAGTGTTGTCCTTGAGTAGTTTAGAGTGTATTTGACTGGCAGGTTCCTGGGAACCAAGAAAGAAGGTCTTTATCAAGAAGGAGAAAGAAAAAGTGCTTACCTTATTCCCCACTTCCCAAACTGAATAATATGCATTTTGGGAGGAAAAGAAATTGTTTGCACTGAACTATAGATCCATGAAATCCTTCATGATATGATCTTAAAACCATATGTCATTTAAGGTAATTTAAAACATGAGTGCATATTTGTGATACCTCACTATAGAAATATAATCGGTTCACATGTTTACTGTTTCTATTTCTGCTTCTATATAATGAGGAGTGATTGAGGAGAATATGAATACAAAAAGTTTTGACATTTGCTTTTGTTTTGAAGTGTATATACCATGCTTAGTGAATATAGGTAAATAATCTTTGGTCTGTAAAGCTGAAAACATTTTGAAATTTTAAAATCAAGCCATTGGTAATTCATAACATTCATTTTGTATTTTTATTTTACTTGTACTTTCTTAATATCCTTGGAAATAACTTGTTGGTACATTTCTTTCTTTTTTTTTTTGGCTCTCCCTTTATTTTCCTACCCCTTGATAATCCAGTCAATCATAAAATTTTGGGTGGTTAGAGCAATCAAGCTTTCTTATTTTGCAAAGGATAAATTGATTCTGTGTTCATTCTTGCAGCTGTGTCTGTACCTAGTCAGTGCCAGAGATTAGCAAAAGTCCATTTTCTTGATTTCAAATTTTGGATATTTTCCAGTTTTTTACCCCATGCTACGTTGCTTGTCACTTTCATATTTTAAAGTTATAGCTTGTTTGATTTTTCACCTAAAATGTTTACTTTTATACCTAATTTTTTATTTCAAATAAAGCATCACTTCCTTAAGTATACCTGAGTATCTGCTTCACTCATTAAAGTAATTTATGGTTGAGTTGTGAATGCCTTTAGCCAGTCTAAGCCACTTATCCTGAATTTGTGATATTATTTAATTGTTTTTAGAATCATTAATTAAAATATATTTCTATTAGTAGTGCACATTGTATACTAAGCTGACAATTTGCTTTTTCTTATTTCTTGATCCCTCTGACCATCACTCCCCTAGTTCTACCCTTAGCTGCTTTTCTATGGTGAAAGTCTTAAGCATGAAAACAGAATTTATTAGATCAAGTCTTGATTAAAATACAGCAAAGCAAAGGCAACTTTTAAGATGAGTTTTCTTCAGAGAGCAAGGAACTTGTAGACTTTAAAGACAAAATGGAGCAGATAAATTGAAAACTTCAGTTGATAACTGTTCAGTTTCTCAGGAAGTAGAGGGATGCTTTCTTGTTTTGTTTTAATTTTAGCAGAGATCAGGATGTAAGGGTAGCTAGACTGGAGTAGTAGATTAAAGGACGTAGTTGGAAAAATTAGAGTTTGTAGGAGAGGTAAGGAGGAACAATAGTGGACTGAGTTCGTGTCTGACTCAGTGGGAAGCATTTCTTTGGATTCAAAGCATATGCAACCTGTTTTGGAACTAGATACTGACTACTCTCTTCCTCTTGCAGATTTGTGGACTAACTCACTCCAGTTTTAAATCCATGAAACAAAGGGTTAAGTTTGGATAGGAAAACACCAAAAAAGAGTCTCCTTGTGAATAGTCTGCAGGTTTAGATAGGTGGAGTAGTTTCTCACTTATAACCATATAACATATATAACAAATTTAACAAATAAGAAACATAAATTGATTTATCCTCATTGATAAACAGTGAGCCTAGTTGACTCCCCAAACTCCCAAACATTCAGTTCAGTTCAGTTCAGTTGCTCAGTCGTGTCCGACTCTTTCCAACCCCATGAATCGAAGCACGCCTGTCCTCCCTGTCCATCACCAACTCCCGGAGTTCACTCAAGTTCACGTCCATCGAGTTGGTGATGCCATCCAGCCATCTCATCCTCTGTTGTCCCCTTCTCCTCCTACCCCCAATCCCTCCCAGCATCAGAGTCTTTTCCAGTGATTCAGCTCTTCTCATGAGGTGGCCAAAGTACTGGAGTTTCAGCTTTAGCATCATTCCTTCCAAAGAACACCCAGGACTGATCTCCTTTAGGATGGACTGGTTGGATCTCCTTGCAGTCCAAGGGACTCTCAAGAGTCTTCTCCAACACCACAGTTCAAAAGCATCAATTCTTCGGCGCTCAGCTTTCTTCACAGTCCAACTCTCACATCCATACATGACCACTGGAAAACCATAGCCTTGACTAGATGAACCTTTGTTGGCAAAGTAATGTCTCTGCTTTTGAATATGCTATCTAGGTTGGTCATAACTTTCCTTCAGAAAAAAAAAACAAAAATAAAAACTTTGCCTCAAGGTGAAATAAATGTTATCCCAGAAGTAATCTGGTAAGTAGAGAAAAAAAAGAAATACAAAAATGAAGAAACAGAGTCTTCTATATTTTGATATTCTGATATATCCAACCATTTTCATCTACATTTAAGTTTCAAAGCACTTAAGGTGAAACAATTGAATCTAAAATAGCTATTAAGGTCAAGAGTGCAACACTTTATGGATTTCCTCCTGCCTTCCTCTTTAAATAGTTATTTTGATGGAGAAGGTAGTATGTGCCCTTGAAGTTAGCCTTTAAAAGTCTTGGATCAAAGAAGACGTATAACAGTTAGGACATTTTAAAAAACATTTCTTTTGTAAAAGTGCTCATTATTTTGCATCAGAATCATTTATTTGAGACACTGCTTCCTATATTTTAAAAATTTCAACATAGATATTTTGATATTTCAACCTAGATATTTTGACTTCAGACGTATCATCATACTTAAGTGAAAATAAGTCATAATTTTTAGATCTTGCCCAGTATCTAATTGGGCTTGCTAATATCTAATTAGTACAATTTATTTTTATGCAGCCTTCAGTGACAGTTGTATCTGGTGAACTATTAAAATGTGTAAATCAAAAAGGCTTATATCAAGAAGTACTGAAAAAACTTACAGGGCAAACATGTAACATTTCTAAAATGTGACTGTAGAATAGAATGCTGTTGGTATTAAAGTTAATCAGGATTTTGCCTTGTGATGTCTTCTTACTATTATTATGAATGTGCAGGAATTAAAGGAACCACTGCCAGGAACCTGGGATTAAGTTACATATATATACTCTGTAAGAGACCATTGGGCTTCACTGATAGCTCAGCTGGTAAAGAATCCACCTGCAATGGAGGAGACCCTGCTTCGATTCCTAGGTGGGGAAGTTCCCCTGGAGACGGGATAGGTCACCCACTCCTGTATTCTTGGGCTTCCCTGGTGGCTCAGATGGTAAACAATCTTCCCACAATGTGAGAGACCTGGGTTCAATCCCTGGGTTGGGAAGATCCCCTGGAGAGTATGGCAACCCAGTCCAACATTCTTGCCTGGAGAATCCCCAAGGAAGGAGAAGCCTGGCAGGCTCTTTGGGGTTTCAAAGTTGGATAAGGATGAGCAACTAAACACAGCACAGCGCAGCAAGAGACCCTTAGAGATGATTTTGAAGAACAAAGGATTGCCTTTGAAAGATCACTTTGTTCTCATAGATCCCTTCCTGTCAATATTTACACTCATCAGAAAGAAATCTCTCATACTTAAATCCTGATTAATCAAGTCTTGCACATAATGTTGTAGTACTCACAGTTGAGTTCTTCCTAGGTATATGGAAATACTGTTCCCACCCATAGATACAGGACTGAAAAGTAGGTGTTCTCCTTTTTGGTACTTGGTCTATAGCTAGCACCATATGAGGTTTCCAGGTCAACAGGGAATATGCACTTTGTATGCAACTTGCATGACCATGAATTAACTGAGATAAAAGTTAAAATGTACATTTAACAGTATTTTATAAATGTTTGCTCAAGTTGCCATAAAAAAATATCACACACTGGGAGGCTTAAATAACAGATACTTATTTTTTTCACCTTTTTGAAGGCTTGAAATCCAAGATTAATTTCATTAGGTCTGTGGTCTTCTGGGGCCTCTTTCATATCTTGCAGATAACCACCTTCTTGAAGTGGTCTCAGATGTCTTTTTCTATGTGAGTGTATATCCCCAATGTCTCTGTCTCCAGATTTCTCCTTCTTAGAAGAGCACCAGTCAGATTGGATTAGGATCTACTTTAATGGGCCATTTTAACTTCAAAATACAGTCACATTCGGAAATATTGGAAGTTGGGACTTCAACATATAAATTTTAGGGAAACATGGTTCAGCCTGAAACAATAAAATGTTTCCCAACAGACCAGTCAAATTTTTCTGTTATATGCTATTAAATAATCTCTAATTCTCTTTATCCTTAAGCAAAATTGTATTTAAACATTTACAAACTTAGCTTCTTAATGCTTATTATGCTTGAACAAACATATTTGTACTCTATCCCAGATAGAGTACAGGAGATACAGGAGACATGGGTTCAGCCCTACATCAGGAAGATGCCCTGGAGGAGGAAATGACAAGTCAGTCCAGTATTATTGCCTGAGAAATCTCATGGCCAGAGGAGCCTGGTGGGCGACAGTCCATGGGGTCGCGAGAGTTGGATACAACAGAGTGACTCAACACGCACACACACAGAACTTTGCATATCCCTTGCACATAGCAAGAATTCAATAAATATTACAGTTGAATGAACATATTATAAGTTCTATAATTAATATAAATTTTATTTGCCTTATGTCTTTAACAGTCTTTCCTCATATGCCATATTATATGAACTTCAAACAAGACGCTCTTGTGGCTCAGCTGGTAAAGAATCCGCCTGCAATGCGGGAGACCTGGGTTCTATCCCTGGGTTTGAAAGATCCCCTGGACAAGGGAAAAGCTACCCACTCCAGTATTCTGGCCTGGAGAATTCCAAGGGGGTTGCAAAGATTCGGACATGACTGAGTGACTTTCACACACACACATACAACACAGAGGAATATCCCATTTTATATATTAAGAAAGAAGAATAATATTCAATAACTTATCTTGAGCAAGGCAGTTAAAAATATCTGTGAATTAGATAATTGATCCCAAGTCTCTGACTCCTGGGCTTCCCAGATGGCTCTAGTGGTAAAGAACTCACTTGCCAGTGCAGGAGACATAAGAGACTCAAGTTGATCCCTGGGTCAGGAAGATCCCCTGAAGGACAGCACGCTTTAAGCCACTCCAGTATTCTTACTGGAGTTCTTACTGGAGTGGCTTAAAGTGCCTGGAGAATCCCATGGAGAGAGGAGCCTGGCGGGCTGTAGTCCATAGGGTCGCAAAGAGTTGTACACGACTTAAGTGGCTTGACGCACACTGTGACTCCTAAGACCATATTTTTTTCTAAACCAGAATTTATAAATTCTACAGGTATACTAACTAGATGAAGGAAATGGCAACTGACTCTGTATTCTTGCCTGGGAAATCCCATGGATAGAGGAGCCTGGTGAGCTGCAATCCATGGGGTTGCAAAGAGTCAGACATGACCGAAATTGAATGACTTCTTGTTTGTACTAACTAGGCAGCTGGCATAGCAAAGGAAATGTCAGTAAGAAAGACAATAAAAATAATATAAAACAAATTAACAAAAAAACATACTTAAAAAGGAAGACATGCAGATAACATACTTAGTGAAGCAACCTAAGAAATTATCAGTGGAATGAAAAATAAAAGTAATGGAGCAAGGAAATAAAAGTTATAAATGAACCATTGTTGTGAATTTATGCACCATGGTAAAATAATAGTGGATTCAAATGTGAACTACAGTGCATATGTTTCAATGAGGAGGGCATATCAGTTGTGGGAGAAGTTTACATGGGTATGATTTAGAAATATAGTAAAGAATTTTTATATTGCCACCATTTATAGAATTAGAATTAGTGACATAATCACTTGATATAAGCATCCATATACTAAATATTAGGTGTGATGGGAAGATTATGTCCCCTTCATTATGTAACAGGAGAGAAAAAAGACCAGAAACACATGAAACCATATCAGCTGTTTCTGGTACACTCCAACGTGATACGTGGATTACTTTAGGTCAGATTTCGGTACAAATTGTTTCCCAAATGTTTCCCATAAATAATATGATGGTTAAATTCCTAGGTTGAAATCTTAAAATGCTGAAAAATGGTTTAGGTCTGAATAATGTTCTTGATTACTTAGACTGCCTTAACTTTAGTTTCCTTATCTAGAAACAATGATAACCACAGTTCCCACCTTGAATGGTTGTTGCATTGGTTAAAATACATATTGCACACAAAATTCCTAGCTTTCACCTGATTCATTAACTGTTATTATACGAATATGAAAATAAACATTTTTCTTCTAATGCATTAACTGTAGCTGCATTGCAATGTTTCTATTTCATGCAACATTGTGTCTTTGAGAAATACTGTGCCATGTCAGTCCCAGGAGCTTAGCTCCTGAGAAATGTCCATAGCACACACTGTTTCATTCAATTCTTGGGAATATTTCCCATCAAATCACATCTTGACAGTCTCTTACCTCATGGACAACTTCTGGATTTGTAATGCATCTTGTTTTAAGTTTAACATATGTTCATAACATTATGTGCAGTTTATTGCATATTAACCATATGGATAACATTTTTTTTTATTTTCTTATGCAAGTAATTGATCTTTACAATAATCTCTGAGCAAAATGTTTCTGCTTCTCTCTTCAATTCTTGAAATCCCACTTTGGTTTAAAAATTGCATTTAAATATTTAAAACCTATATTTTACCATACAGATTTTTATTTAAAAACACTTATTATTTGGTTTTCATAGTCAAGATTTAAACTTGGGCACTTTGTTTCCATGGTCCATGCCAAACATGCATACAGTGAAAACCATCTTTTCTCTTTTAGTGCTGCATAATACATTAATTTTTATTAATTTTTATGCTGTCAAATGTGCCAGTGTTTTCATTATAGTTTCTGTTTTACCTGTCTTGTTCTAAGGTTAAAATTTTCCTGTTTTTCTTCTAGTCATATTAGACTTGTGCTTTTTTTAAGAAAATATAGTTTTTAGAATAGTTTTAGGTTCATGGCAAAATTGAAGGGAAAGTACACAGAGTTCCCATAGACTCACTCATCTCACACAGGTGCCCCCTCCTTGCACATCATTTCCTGCCAGAGTGGTATAGTTGGTAGAGTTAATGAACCTACATTGACAAAACCCATATTTCACTTTAGGGTTCATTCTTGGTATTGTACATTCTAGGGATTTTAACAAAAGTAAGACAAAGGTGCATTTATCACATAGTATCATGCAGTGTTTCAGTGTCCTAAAATTTTCGTGTGCTCGTGCAATTCATCCTTGTTTCTCCGCTAACCCTGGCAAGTTGTGATCTTTATGTTATAAAATCTTTACCCTGTCTGGGATGGTATTATAATCATTGTTCTTGCCAGAAAATTCAATGGTGTTCCTTTAGGTGAGTAGTCCATTGAAACAATACAATTTATTATGTAGTTAATCTGATATCTGTTGCATTGAAAAAGTACAATTTTCACGTTAGGTTCTCAGTATATTACTTGGATCTATTTTTGAGTTCCTTGTTGTCTCCTACACATATTTTTTTATTCTTCTGAAAATGTCATGCTGTTTTGGTTATGGTGCCTTTAAAGTAAGTTTTTAAATCTACAGAAAAGAGCTCCATAGTACTCATAGTACTCTCCATTTGTAGTTTTGCATTCTTTTCTCATTTGTGTTACCAAAGGAACTTAAATAGTATATTCCCATCACACACACAAATGTACACACAAAGTAATTGATATTTTGTTGGGAATTGCTTTGAAACTAAGCATCACTTTTGGAGCATAGGTATTTAGATCTTTCTGCTCTAACATTTTTGGGTTATGGCCACGAACATGAATGAGATTTAATCCTGATTCTGCTTTTTAATATATATATATATATATATATATGTAGTATAATACATATACACTATATACATAGGTGTATATACCTATATACTATATTCATAAACATGCCATATTTCCTTTGTATGTAGTATCTATGTTTTAGAAGAGTTATTTGAATGTTACATGTAAATATCATATCATCATAAAAAAATTAAAGTTACTTTCCATTTCTTCTTTTTCAGTATTTATGTAGCTTGTTTCCTTGAGTTGTTGGGTATGCTAAAATTTCTCAGTGTTAAGGAATCATTAAGATCTAACATTCTTATGTTTGTCATGATTTTTTTGGCAAAGTATTTAGTATTTTGAAATTTAGCATGAATTTTGTATAAGATTTTAAAAATACATAAATATTTTTGTAAGCTTTAAAAATCTGTTTTCTAGTTTATTAAAATTATGGATAGCAATATCTTTGACAGGAGAGTATAGCATTCCTTGTGAAACTCTCTCTACAGGATTCTCTCTAGATTCCAGTCCTTCAGACCTGGGAGGTAACCATACCTGAGGGCACTGAACTGCACTTTGTGTTTTTTTTTATAGCTGCTCATAATTTTTAAAGTATTCCTTCCTTACATTTCAGTATTTGCACCATCTGTACCATTTGAGTTTATCATTTAATTTTTGCTTGACCATTGACTGATGCAGCTGATTCTTCTTGTATGTAGGCCTGACTCTTGGGGTCTATTAGTGGATTATCAGGCAAGAGAAAATAAAGTTGCATTGAGCACAGTGAGTAGAATCCCAGGCCGTCAGGAACCTCTGTGTTGAAATATGAAGGAAGAAAAACAAGTATTGTTCTGTTTACTCTAGGTCAAGATATGGAGGAGAAGCTTCAGTATGGCACATAATTCCTCTCTAGTGTTACAAAGCAGAGTAGAGGAGAAATCCCCATATGTTGAAGGCATCCCTCTGTGTGGTATATCTTGTTGCCCGGCCTCTAATTGTGGCCACTGTGAGACTGAAGATATTTACCTTTGGTTCTACTAGAGGGGAAATCCTCCTGAGAGTGTTTCCTGTAAAGCCTGTCCCTACCCTCTCTTTCTAAAACCTTAACTCTCAGTTGTATCCAAAATCTTCTCCAGGTTTCAGTGATAATCCATGGTTAGCAAAGGCAACAAATCAGAACATGACCATGTAACTTGACAATAAGCAATTTTCATGCACTCAATTGATGACAGAGAAAAAAATGTAATGTTTTATGATATGACAAGTAGATAACACAAGTGTGGGTAAGTAAAAAGAGCAGATGTCTTCTTCATCTCATTTATCTGCTTTGGGGGTCATTGCCCGGCTACTGACTCTGTCATCACAGGCTCCTTCATTCCACTGGGAACAGGTTAGAAATAGAGCCTCAGAATATTTCTAAATCAATAGAAGTGGTAATATTGCTGCATGGAAAGTGAAAGTGAAAGTCGCTCAGTAGTGTCCGACTGTTTGCAACCCCGTGGACTTGTCCATGGAATTCTCCAGGCTAGAATACTGGAGTGTGGGTAGCCTTTCCTTTCTTCAGGGCAATTTCCCAACCCAGGGATCAAACCCAGGTCTCCCATATTGCAGGTGGATTCTTTACTAATTGAGCTATCAGGGAAGCTCTTATTGCTGCATATTTCTGTACTGTTAATATGCAAAAGCTTGTGTGAATCCAAGAGATACCTTACACAGAACAATTCAAGTAAAAGAAAACACAAGAATTCCCTCAAAATTGAAGAGATAGCATAGAACAATTTATTATTGGCCATCTGTTCTAATGGTATTAGTTGACAAAGAAATATCAGCACCTTTTAAAGAGACTTTCTGCCTTGAAAGATGCTCTGAGTTGTTGGTTAAGTCCTCTTAATATAGTGGCATTTTCCCCTACAAAATGTAAAGGAGAGAAAAGCAAAACAGAGAATTGGTGGCTGTTAAATAAAGCTGACATTTTATTTCTGTTTGTAAAGTGAGAATTAAAGTTTGGGGGAACTCAATATCACTTTGAAATCAAAATAATATGATGCAATTCAAGGGTATTCTTAGAGTGCCTGCTAGATATTACACATGTTTTGTTATAATATCTCAGAGTTTTAACACATATAAATAAAATCCTAATAATAGATGTAATGGTAAACATAGCAAATATGGAGAAAGAAGTACATTATTTGATGTCATTTTTTAAATATTTTTGTAATAGTTGATACTCTTACTAATAGTAAATAACACATATGACATAAGAAGAAAAAGTTGTATATCCAGTATTTCAGATATCTTTCCCACCAACCCCTGTCCTTCCTTCCATAATGACTTTTCTTCTGTCTGTGTTAAAGTCAGTGAAAAAACTTTCAGAGAGTTTTGTGTTTTACTTTCATCTAGAACTCAATCACATGTGTTGATCTTGTTAAGTTGGCATGTATGAAAAGAAAATAGTTACTTTTTTTTCATCTAATGCTAGAAAATGTACAGCACTAGGGTCTTGGTGTTTCATTTCTTAGGGCTGTTATAGCAAAGTAACACAAACTAAGTGGATGAAACAAGAGAAACTGACTCTCAGTTAGGGAGCAAGAAGTATGAAATCAGGTGTCCACAGGGCTCTCCTCCCCTTAAGCCTCTGGAAATGGATTCTTCTTTTCCTTTCCATCTTCTGGAAGCCCCAGGCATTGCTTGGCTGGTGGCAGCATCACTCAGTCTCTGCCTGTGTCCTCTCATGGCTGTCTTTCTTCTGTCTATGTCTTCATGGGTACCTTCTTCCCTTGTGCATTTATGTTTAACTTTCCCTCTTTCTATAAAGAGAGGAACCAAATTTGATTAGGATCTACCATGACAATCTCAACATAACTTGGTAACATCTGCAAAGATCTTGTTTCCAAAAGACCACATTCGTAGGCACCAGGGTTACGTGTTCAGTATACCCTCTTGGGGGAGATACTATAACTCATAATACTTAGTTTATCTAGTTTGTTGACAGATAATTTTATTATGCTATAAATGGAAGCAGATCATA
Source organism: Bos taurus (assembly GCF_002263795.3). Taxonomy (NCBI): domain Eukaryota; kingdom Metazoa; phylum Chordata; class Mammalia; order Artiodactyla; family Bovidae; genus Bos; species Bos taurus. The sequence goes on along the minus strand of NC_037333.1, from coordinate 31,828,433 downwards.
TGGAAAAAAAAGTATATTACTCTATTTTTATACAACATTTATCAGAATACCTTTGGTTTGTACATAAACAATTCTTACGTAAGCACCAAATAGTTCTAGTTGTAAGGATTACAGGTATAACAGATACCATATCATTTTTCTATATTCCACGTGTAAACAATATTATATGATACTCGTTTTTCTGTTTCTGATTTACTTCATTTTGTATGACAAGTGAACTTATTTGCAAAGCAGAAATAGAGACATATAGAGGGAAAAAAAAGTATGAACACCAAGGTGGGGGAGAGGGATAAATTCAGAGATTGGAATTGACATATATACACTACACTACTATGGATAAAATAGACAACTAATGAGAACCTACCCTGTAACATAGGGAACTCTGCTCAATGCTCAGTGGTGGTCTAAGTGGGAAGGAAATCTTAAAAGAGGGAATATATATGTATACAATTACATATGGCTGGTTCACTTTGCTGTACAGCAGAAACTAACACAGCATTGTAAAGCAAGTTTATTCCAATAAAAATTAATTTAAAAAATTATAACAGATACGAATACTGGCAATTTATGAGGTGAATACCAAATTGTTTATATTATACATAAAAGAAAAAAATGGTAGAGGATACAGTAGTTTAGTTTGTCTATAAAATAAAAATAAAAGGTTAAATTATTATATGATTTTTATATGGGTACCCAGGTTAACACTAATGACAAAGTATAGGATATGAATTTTAAAAAGTATTTTTCTTTTGTGTGAGAAATTATTTCCTTGATTAGTATTCTTCTGTAAGACTGCTTTAATTCTGGTTTCTCTAGTCATAACTAAAATGAGAATTGGGGAACTGAGAACTGGAAAGTTCTAAGTATCATGTAACTTAATTAATACATCAGGATTGCTTTGTGAATTTGCAAATGCAACTGCAGTTGGGGAGGGATAGTGCTTAGTAGTTTATTCATAAGTGTCCTAGTTAAAGTCTGTCTTATAAATAGGCTAGAACCTAAATTTAATTACTTAATTTAATAGCAATTTTTGTCCTATTGTTACTAGGGAAGCAGTTAGCATTTAAGATGAAAAACCTATGGGGATAATATTTTACATTACTCAACCTTATTTGGTCATTTGTTCTTGCCTTCACTCTGTTACTAATAATAATATTAGCTAATATTTCTTCTGATTTTATTAGGTGCCAAAGCTATTCTAAGCTTTACATATATTAACTAATTTACTCTCTGAATAAGTCCATGAGGTATGTACTGTTATTATCTTCATTTTACACGTGGTAAAGCTGAGAAACAGAGATGTTAAGATATTTGTTTGTTTCCACCGCTTGTAAGTCCTGGAGTACAGTTTTTTTAAACTATGTCGTCATACCTTTCTTACCAGATTGCCATGTGCCTTTGGGAAGCTGTTTCATTTATCTTGACCTTAAGTAATTTGTTTATACAAAAGTTAAATAAATAAGGAATGGAATAAATTTGCATTTTCATTTTTTTCTGAGACCAAAGCTTCTCTTTAAGATGTTAATAGGAAAACTAGAGAAAAAATGAATTCTGGTTCGAATACATTTGGGAAATACAGGCATCCTTCTTTCTGAGATACTCAGTTCATATTTAAAATGGATCTGAGTATTTTTATAGCAAAAATATTTCTTTCATTTCAAGTAGTTTTCAGAAATTTCTTTGATCAGTGATTTTTTAATGAATGCCATACTACCATACACCTGTCAGAATGGCCAAAATGCCAACCACTGATAACAAATGCTGGTAAGAATGTAGAATGAACAGAACCCTCATTCATCACTGGTGGGAGTATCAAGTGATACAGCCATATTGAAAGACGGTTTGATGGTTTCTTATAAAACTAAACACATCTTACCATGCAATTCAGTAGTCAGCTCCTTGGTATTTACCAAAATGAGTTTAAAACTAATGTCCACACAAAACCTGCACCCAAAAATTTATAGCAGCTTTATTCATAATTGTAAAACCTTTGGTAACAACCAAGAATGTCTTTCAGTAAGTGAATGGGTAAATAAACTGTGGCACCTTCAGGCAATGGAATGTTTTTCAGAACTAAAAAGAAAATAGTTTTCAAGTCATGAAAAGACATGAAGGCAATTTAAATGCATATTATTAAGTGAAAGATGCCAATCTGTAAAGAACACACATTATTTCAGTCTAGCTATATGACATTCTGGAAAAGGCAAAACTGTGGAGAGAAGAAAAAGATCATTGGTTATTCATGGGTTGGAGGGGTGGATGGATGAAGAGGCAGAGTAGAGTGGAAATTTAGGACTGTGAACATACTCTGTGTGATACTATAATGATAGATACATGTTATTGCACATTTGTCCAAACTTATTGAATGTACTGTGCCAAGAGTGAAACAATATAAACTATGGACTTTGGGAGTTTATAATGTATTCCTGTAGGTTCATCAGTTATCACAAATGTTTACTTTGGTGGAGGATGTTGATAATGGGGAGGCTATGCACCGATGTATATGAGGGTACACATGTATGCAAAGTGAGCTAAATAAAATGGACATTTATGTGATTAAAACAAAATTTGATATTTCTATACTGCATAAGGTTAAATGGACCAAAAGGGACCCTCTCTGGTCCCCAACATTAAAAGCCAAACAAGCCTATTCTATTTATCCCAGTTTTAAATATATATTTAAGGGGCTAGAAAAATTTACACTAAGATATGGGGGCTTCCCTGATGGCTCAGTGGTAAAGAATCTGTCTGCCAATGCAGGACACCAGGAAGGAAATGGGTTCGATCCTGAACTGGGAAGATCCCTTGGTGAAGGAATTGGCAACCCATTCCAGGATTCTTGCCTGGGAAATCGCATGGACAGAGGAGCCTGGTGCTCTACAGTCCATGGGGTCGCATAGAGTCAGACACAGTGCGGTGATTTAACAACAGCAAACAACATGCACATGTGTAGACAGGGAATATATGGGAAGTCTGTATCATCTGCTCAGTTTTGCTGTGAACATAAAACTGCTCTAAAAATAAAGTCTATTTAAGAAGTCACATAAACAGTACTTTCCCCACAGTGAGGTTGGAGTTGTATGTAGGAAGAGGGGAACTGGGAGAAATATCTACTGATAAAATGTATTTGAAGACATGGTTTGGGGAATTCTAAATTTATATTTTTTACAGTTCTATTAATCCATAAAAATATAATTACACAATGGAGTATTACTCAGCCATTAAAAAGAATACATTTGAATCAGTTCTAATGAGGTGAATGAAACTGGAGCCTATTATACAGAGTGAAGTAAGCCAGAAAGAAAAACACCAATACAGTATACTAACGCATATATATGGAATTTAGAAAGATGGTAACAATAACCCTGTATACGAGACAGCAAAAGAGACACTGATGTATAGAACAGTCTTTTGGACTCTGTGGGAGAGGGAGGGGGGGATGATTTGGGAGAATGGCATTGAAATATGTATAATATCATATATGAAACGAGTAGCCAGTCCAGGATCGATGCACGATACTGGATGCTTGGGGCTGGTGCACTGGGATGACCCAGAGGGATGGTATGGGGAGGGAGGAGGGAGGAGGGTTCAGGATGGGGAACACATGTATACCTGTGGCAGATTCATTCTGATATATGGCAAAACCAATACAATATTGTAAAGTTAAATAAAATAAAATTAAAAAAAAAATATATATATATATAATAATCTGGTACTCTAAGGAAGGTAACATCCTCTTATTGGCAACCTCTAGTTTATCTGGAGAAGGCAATGGCACCCCACTCCAGTACTCTTGCCTGGAAAGTCCCATGGATGGAGGAGCCTGGTAGGCTGCAGTCTATGGGGTCGCTAAGAGTCAGACACGACTGAGTGACTTCACTTCTACTTTTCACTTTCCTGCATTGGAGAAGGAAATGGCAACCCACTCCAGTGTTCTTGCCTGGAGAATCCCAGGGACGGGGGAGCCTGGTGGGCTGCCGTCTATGGGGTCGCACAGAGTCAGACACAATTGATGTGACTTAGCAGCAGCAGCAGCAGTTTATCCTTTTGTAATTTTTTTTTAGAACTCTTTTTCCAAGTTTTCAAATTCTTTCTTATTTTCTTTTCAGTTCTGCAAATTACATTTGGAATTCTCTTTCTCTCTCTTTCACTTACACACACATACTTACACAAGTCATAACAAAGTACTTTTTCATCATATTAAGAGATTTCATTTACTGACTGTGAAAACTGAAGCATGATTTAGGATTCACCTTTATATAAAATCTTTATTAAAAGACCTAGAAATCTTATTCTTACTTAAAGAATTTCTCTAATATATGAACACTGGAGAGTTGCTGATTATCTTGTCCTTATCTATATAAAAGATTTTATATTAAATGAAGCAATAATAAAATTATTTTCACTGTTGCTCCCAACCTGACCTATGCATTCTTCCTGCAAGCTCCATAGTACATTCAGCTGACTTTTTTTCTTAATATTTTCCGTTTGATAATTAAAATCTGTTTGTCTGTCTCCACTATTTGGCTATGTATTTTCCTTTACACTAAGTAATATATCCCATTTTTAATTTATACTTATCACTAAGCATAATGACTAAGGCCTAAGATATATTTCTCCCATATATCTTAAATATAACCTAAGATATAATAATGATTATTATTTGGACAGAATTTTATAAGTTTGAATATAATTTTACTTAGACTGATCTCTCAAAATTCTGTATTTTGTAAAATAAACGCTGTAGTGTACAACATGATTAATTGATACTGCTGTGTATTATATATGAAAGTTGTTTAAAGTAATACTGAGTTCTCATCACACACACAAAAGTATTTTCCTTTTGTCTTGTTTCTACGTGAGGTGATGGATGTTCACTAAACTTATTGTGGTAATGGTTCCATGTTGTATGTAAGTCAGATTACTCTACTATGCACCTTAAACCTCATCAATGCTGTCTGTCAATTACATCTCAGTAAAGCTGGAAGAAAAAAAATTTAAACAGAAAAAAATAACAAAGATCTATGGGACATTAAATGATGAACTCAAATGGAGGAAGTCACTATCATAACTGAAATTGAAATATGTATAATATTGAGATCGAGAGCAAAGACAGAGTAGTTTCAGGAAAGAAAGTAAATAAACATGGGTAAAGGTCCAGGGATGTAAATAAGTATGACACACATTGTGAGATGTAAAGGAGTGCAGTTTGGATATAATATGGTGTTTCAAAGCAAATTGTCAGCTATTACCTATAAACCAATCATCTTTTTTTATCTTGTAGTTACAAGAACTCATTTTTCCTATATATACACCAAATATAGTTCTAAGTTTTGGGTTATAGATAACCTCCCAGTTTCTGTAAGAGGTCAGATTTACTTTCATTTCAATTGATTCTGAAGGATCCGATTTGATTATTATATGTTTGGCTTACAATAGGAGTTTCTTATCTAATTTTTATGCATTATTTTTAAGCTGCATATAGATGACTTGTTTTATTTCCTTATTATCAGAGGACTTGCAAGATAGAATTTAATATGTTGAGATAATAATTTATTCTGAAACAGATGATAAAAAAGTTAGTCAAAGATTTCCTAGTTGAGAGCATTTTAATCAAATACACTTGTAAATCAAATAGAATGCCAAAGTAAATTTTTCTTCATTTCAGCAATATTCTGGAAATATATCCCAAGTAGTTGAGTTGCATAAATGACTCCATCATTTCAGTAAGAAAACATATTCTGCCAAAATATTAGTAGAGGTTATTGCTAAATTATTTCTTCCAAAATATGATGTTATATTAACATTTTCTCATTCATACCCTTTAGGATACATATTTTGAGAGACAGCATTTTTGTAGCACTTAGATTTAAGAAGTCTCATTTTCCATGGCTAAAACTTTGAGCCAGTGTGCAAATTAAAATAAGTATTCATTGAACCTTAGAAGTGTAAAAATAATCAGCAATTAATTAAAGCTGTATAAATAATTCTAAGGTAATATAGTCTCAACTAAATAATGCAAAATAACCTATAAAGGAGTATGGTATAAAATTTGTTAAAATCCTCTCTAATCCAAATATCAGTGTAGTGCATATTTGTATAATACATATGGTAATTTGTGAGATATCATTATCATAGACGCATTTCACTTTGAGGGGCTACTTTTCAAAAGAACTAGATTAGCCTTCTTAATTATTAAGAAGAATCTTAGATTCTTAGATTTGAAGGAGACCCTGCCCAAATTAACTTATGGTCTAAATAGCAGCATTTTCTTTGATTATGTCCCTGATAAATGCCCATCCAGCCCCAGTTTGAGCCATTTTGTGAATAATCTCTTTCTTTATCTCACTATCCAGAAATAAAATAAAATAAGATATTATCTTGAACTTTATTTCAAAAGAGAGATCAAAGGAAGGTAACAGGAAAACTTTTAAATTTAGCTAATATCTATAATTAATATAATTAAAATATAATATTTTTATTCTATAATATTGTAATTATACAGAAGTCCTAGAAATGTATATCATTAATGAGATAGAGATACTCACAGATATTAATATATGAAGATGCTCATCACAGACCTTTTGGTAATTAAAAATTAGAAAACATAAATATTGAACAATAGAGAGTGATTAAATCAATTAGGGCTTATCTCTACTTGGGAAGCTATGTATACATATTTAATTTTTCAGAAAATATGTAACAAAATGGGAGTAAGTTTATGATAAAATAGATTTAAAATGCTAAAATATTGTTTCATGTTGATAACATGAAACAATAAAATATAGCCAAAATAGCATATATTCTTGTTGGTACATACCAGCATAGGACTATATAACACAGTTGTAAAGATATAATGAAAGCATCATGAAGGAAATTAAACTAATAACAAAAGAAATAATGTTTATTTGGGTGACAGAATTGTGTGTAGTCTTTTATCTTCTTATTCACATTTTACTGTTTTTCCATTGTCTATATTAAGCAAGCATCAATTTTTATTTTTCATCAGAAAGATACTAACTAAAAAGAAGCAAGTCTGTTTTTCTAGTAATGTGATGAAACAAACCTGATGGCTCTTCTACAGAAAATTCTTTGCTATTAGTGATGGACTAATGGCAGTTCCACTCTACCCAACGAAAGAAACTTTAACTAAACTCGAGTAGTTAAAACCAAGTATAATAAAGCAATGTATGTGTATTTGTGTTTGCCTTTATGTTTGTATTGCCTTTTATATTTATGTTTGAAAATCAACTATGAAAAACAAACAAACTTCTATATTGACAGTTTCATACTCTCTCTTCCTTTCCTTCAAATCCTGGCATTTTTTTGGTCCACTGGTCCACAGAGTCACATCAGCTTGCAATTATGGATATTGTCAACCTAGTCTCATTTATGTTTTCAGTTTCATTCTTTCTTGCGTCTACAAACATGTTGTGTAGTTTATGTTATAGATATATAATAATGCTTATATCACAAGGTGTGATGAAGAATAAACTTAATAATAGCTATAAATTCCTCACCTGACACGGAGTAGACATTCAGCAGATGGTGATTCTGTTCTTTTTTCCTTTGTAAATACACATACACAATATTCATCTAGTGGAAACTGAAAGTTCTGTTGACAGTTCCTCAACATTGAACATAATTTTAATCAATTACGATGCAACTTCATGTTTCCTATAATTGTAAATAATTGCATAAAATATTTCATATCAATTTTAATGTTTGCTTTAACAATAGAAATTTGAATGCCACTTGTCTCTAAAAGAGTTCATAATTTTTGGGAAATGCATTAATTTATGTTACAGTCTTCTAATTTGATAGAATTAGAGCTTTGAGGTATTTTGCAAATATAAAGGAAGCTATCCTTTAAATTTATGAGTCCTGTTTTTTAACTACAGTTAGGTATTTTGATTTTCAAGAATTATATCACAGAAAGAATTTTTTAAATGTCATTCTGCAAATGACCTTTTATCATTTTTCACATTGACAGTATTATTGGTACCCTATAGATTATAAAAGTTGCAAGACAATTCTAAATACACAAGGCTATCTCTAAATCAGATTCACAGACAAGCTTGTGCATTCTTAACACAGTAAGGAAAATGGGCAGTTGGATTTATAATAATAACAGTTTATATTTCTGGCTGAAACATTCTATTTATATAATTTCATATCATAAACTTCTCTAGGGCAGAAATCAAATCTTTTTTGTCCACCTGATACAATATCTAGAATAAATTAAGATGTAGGTATACTTAGTTACTTAATCAATAGTACCTATATTTTTGTAGTGTTTAACTGCTCCTGAATATCTCTGTACAACTTCTGAAAAGTATCGTATTAAAATTAGAAATGTTTATTTGTCATGTAGGTATATTTAAATAATAAAGAAAATAAGCATTTCATATTTTTACCATATTTATTCCTAATATAATGAATTGGAAAATGATATTTCTGTGGTTCTGTATATTTCATAACCAAATTACCATGTGTTTAAATTTTTCCATTATTATCAATAAAATAATTACTTTCACTGCTGTTGTCTTGCATTTTGTATGTTTTTCATGTACTTAACATGTAATGGAAGGTTTCAGTCTATACCAAAATACTGAGGTAAACTGAAACTTACATGGAATCATTGCCGCTACTGCTAAGTCGCTTCAGTCATGTCTGACTCTGTGCGACCCCATAGACGGCAGCCCACCAGGCTCTGCTGTCCCTGGGATTCTCCAGGCAAGAACCCTGGAGTGGGTTGCCATTGCCTTCTCCAATGCATGAAAGTGAAAAGTGAAAGTGAAATCGCTCAGTCGTTTCAGACTCTTAGCGACCCCATGGACTGCAGCCTACCAGGCTCCTCCGTCCATGGGATTTTCCAGGCAAGAGTACTGGAGTGGGTTGCCATACATGGAATCATTAAGTCCCAAATTTACCAAATGCATGCATGCCACATCACGTCAGTCATGTCTGATTGTTTGCAACTCTATGGACTGTAGCCCAAGTAGGCTTCCATGGCCATGTGATTCTCCAGGCAAGAATACTGGAGTGGGTTACCATACCTCCTCCAGGGTATCTTCCCAACCAAGGGATCAAACCCCAGTCTCTCAATCTCCTGCATGGGCAAGTGGGTTCTTTACCACTAGGACCACCTGGGAAGCCTAAAATTTATCAAATACCAAATATTTATAAAAAGCAAATTGACTTAGTTTTTAATTTTTTCTAGATGTCCAGGATTATATTGACATAGCTAAAGAATTCAGGAAATCTTTGACAAATAAGATTTCTGCTTTGACCCTACACCAATTAGATTAATTAATTTTAGAATATCATTATACTTTTAAGTAAGACATAAACTGTTGACAGTAAAGAACAATCATTTAAATAGAAAGTTGTTTGCTGGCTAGAATGTTCTGTATATTAAAAATGATATATTTCATGTTGATGTATGGCAAAACCAATACAATATTGTAAAGTAATTAGCCTCCAATTAAAATAAGTAAATTTATATTTTAAAAAAATGATATATTTCAGCAAATCTTCCCCTTGGAAAGTGAAAGAAGTGTAAGTCACTCAGTCGTGTCCTTTGCGGCCCCCATACACTGTAGCCCACCTCTGGGCTATACAGGTTCCTCTGTCCATGGGATTCTCCAGGCAAGAATACTGGAGTGGGTTGCCATTCCCTTCTCCAGGGGATCTTCCTGACCCAGGGATCAAACCCTGGTCTCCAGCATTGCAGGCAGATACTTCACCATCTGAGCCGTATAATCTCTATGTGTACTCTAATACAAATTATTTGTAATAATAGCTAATTATTATTAGAAGGAAAAAAGCCTTCTTTGAATGAATGTATCTTTATCATATGAATATCAGCATTTTTTATGAAAGAAAGGTAATTATTCATTACCAATGAGGGAAAAACAAGTTGGTTTAGACATTATAAAATGTCCATTTGTTTGATGATTGTAATGTAGATTACAAAAACATCCTTACCCAGTGAAAATGATATGCCAAAGCAGATAAAAGCAGTGTAAGAGATTTAATAAGAAAAATCTTTTTATGAGAGAAATGTGATATGGTAATAGAAACTTAGCTTCCTGAGAAAAGAAAGTATTTGGACTCAAAAATTAAAGTAACAAAATGATATAAACATAAATATAGAAATGGAAAGTCATTTATTTTAATTATAGCATTACTACTGTGATTTTATATGTAATATTTCAGTAGCAATCCTCAACATAGCATAATGCCCCTATTTAAATGAGGCAACTTCAAGTAGCGTTTTTTTTTTTTTCTTAGCCAAGTGGAATTGTATATAGTGATGATAAGATCACTAGCAGCAGATGAATGAAAATTTGATTTATGCTGTGCAGGTACACAACTCCCTATAAATAATCTTGCAATCTGATACAGAAAGTGTCTATTATTCTGGCATGTTTGACATTCCCATTCAGTCCAGCAACTCATTGACATATACTTAATTTGCTATTTCTTGAAGGTGTTGCTTGACGTTCCCTTCTACTTGACAGGTGCCTGACAGTTGAGTCTCTCTCAGAGCCTAACAAAATGGGAAAAGAATGCATTATCTAGACCCCTGCGGGATATCCATTTTATGACTTTGATAATGTTGTAGACTAAACTCAATCCCTTTAGATATTGATGAAGGTGCACTTTTTTTTTTCTTTTGTCTTTAAAGACATGCGGGTATATACATCTAGCTTTCAATTGGAATTTTTCCTGAAGTGTGAATGCTGTGCCCTACAGTTCTCAAACTATAACTAATGATTTAAATGTGGACATGTGAAAGGAATTAAATAAAAATGGATCTCCTGGTTCCCCACCATTTATATATTTTAGCAAGATGCAAAAATTTTAATATTCACAATACAAATAGTGCTCTTAGCATCTTGCATTTTTGATAAATGCTTTTGAATGTTGTTCTTAGTTTGAATGCATATTTATATCCATGCAGCCTTCTCAGATTTCTCCTCATAGTTATTCATTATGATGGATATATACACACACTTTTAAGGACAGGAGCATATGATTTTGTTTAAGGAGCAGGCAAAAGTGTATTATCTGTCAGGGCTCCTGAGATAAAGTAACTGATATCAAAGTGGATTTCTAAAGGAAACAGACATTCTTTGGTGAAAATCTGTTTAGCTCACCAGTATCCATATGATATGTACAAAATCCTAGGTATCACATTGAAAGATTATCTGTAACTGATCCTACCATATATTCCCAGCCTAATTAATCTCTTAACTTACCCTGCCGATCCTCTGTTGAGACTCTTCGATTTTCTAACAATATGAGAGTCCCTTAGCTAACGCCATTCTCAGAAATTCACCCTCATTGTTTTCTATCTAAAAAAAATTTTCTCTGTCCTTGGAGATTTAACCCAAAGTCCATGAAATGTTTTATTGATAGTTTCACGCTTTGGTGCAATGCTTGTTATCCTTCCTATGTCTTGGGACACATTTTGTATTATTATCTCGTATTATTGCTACTTGACTTTTAGATTAAGTGTTTTGTTGCTTTTGATGTATGTAATAGAGGCCCACTGGGAGGCAGAAATCACACAGTAATTTAAATAGGGCAAGTTTAATATACAGAATAAATAGATGGAATTTTGGAGTAATAAAGGATTGACTAACAATAATTAAATAGCGCTTGGAGAAGGCAATGGAACCACACTCCAGTACTCTTGCCTGGAAAATCCCATGGACGGAGGAGCCTGGTGGGCTTCAGTCCATGGGGTTGCTAAGAGTCGGACATGACTGAGCGACTTCACTTTCACTTTTCACTTTCATGCATTGGAGAAGGAAATGGCAACCCACTCCAGTGTTCTTGCCTGAAGAATCCCAGGGACGGGGGAGCCTGGTGGGCTGCCGTCTGTGGGGTCGCACAGAGTTGGACACGACTAAAGTGACTTAGCAGCAGCAGCAGCAGCATAGAATATAGGAGTATTTAGATATAAAGAGCAACCACCACTTCTAGAGCTGAGGTGTTGCACCCAAGAAGGAACTTGCACACCTCTTGTAGGGCTGAGATCCAGACTCTGAGAAGACACATCCATGGCTCACTGGATAGAGGACAAGTTACTGAGGCGTGGTGGCAGCAGAGTCTGTTAGAAATCTTCCTTTTCAGTAGTGAAGAAGCCATCCGTTTGGAGGAGCCTTATTACCAGCATCATTTCTCTGCAAAGCCAAGGAAATGTCAGTTTTCCACTGCTATGCCATCCTAGGGAGTAATGAGAGAAAACATCCATAAGATGTTGCATGTTGGCATTCCTGGTAAAACCAACCAGGGGGTGCTGGAGGCTGCTGTTCACAGGAAAATGTGTCACCGTTAATTACCATTAGATTACAAAGTTACCTTAGAAGGTTTTCAAGAAAGCCATCTACAGGGAGTTGCCAGGCCTTGGGAATTTTTTGGCTGCACCACATGACATGTTAGTTCCCATCCAGCAATTGAACCTGCACCCCCTACAGTGGTAGTATGGAGACTTAACCACTGGACATACAAGGAAGTCCTTGGAACTGATTTTTAATCTATCAGAAGACCAACCAGAAGGAGCTGCTGGTTGCTGGGGGCAATGGGCCACCATGTAATATCAGAGCCATGCACGGGAGAAACTGCACTGTAGAAGCCTTGTGAGAGGAACATACTGGGACCAAACCCTTCTTCCTCCAGTGTCCCTCTAGCACCATCTGCTGACAACGCTTAGAAACGTGCAAGTTGGCAAAGGAAAAATACTTTTAAAGCCTGTCTCCATTATTGCAGCGCAGGCAATAGAGGGTGGATTCGGATTTGCCAAGCAGTCTATTTGACATTGGCACAGTAGCCGTATTTAGTGACCCTTTCAACAAATGGGAATTTCTTAGAAGACAGAAATTGTTTTTTATCATTTCTTTTATGCCCAGGAGTAGTGTTTTCTGTACAAATGGTAATCAAAAACATCTCAACTAAATTTTATCTCTGTTAACCACTACATTTTTATAAATACAATTTCTGTCTCTGAAATTTTATGTACAAAAATATATCTCATCGCTGTCAAAGTCTTACATGAGTGCATTAATTTTTCTTAGTATGTATGGAAGCATGTGTGTACATGTATGGGTATATAAAGTTAATATGTGACTAATAAGTCTGACCAATATCTAAATTAATCAAATGAGCTTCCTGGAAGTTAGAGGAAAGCTATTTTAAACTTCACAGAGACAAATTACAAGTCTTGATATCTGCTAAATAAAAATATAAGTTTCTAACCTCCAAAGAAAATTTTACACATTGATTTTCTATTAATTTAGATAAAGGTAAGTACAGGATAATATTTTAATATCTTTGTATTTGATCCCTATAAAAATGTACTAGTATTTTATCAATACATGATGCCTGAAATATCAAAATCTTATAGCAAATTAATAATTTTAAAGTCAGTTTTGTTAAAGATTGAATTGTCTCTGCTGCTACTGCTGCTAAGTCGCTTCAGTGGTGTCCGACTGTGCAACCCCATAGACGGCAGCCCATCAGACTCCCCCGTCCCTGGGATTCTTCAGGCAAGAACACTGGAGTGGGTTGCCATTTCCTTCTCCAATGCATGAAAGTGAAAAGTGACAGTGAAGTCACTCAGTCATGTCCGACTCTTAGCGACCCCATGGACTGCAGCCTACCAGGCTCCTCCGTCCATGGGATTTTCCAGGCAAGAGTACTGGAGAGGGGTGCCATTGCCTTCTCCAGACTCTAGTGGCATTAAAAATTGACTACTACTAAAACATTAAAGCGTGGCTCCTTGTCAGTTTGTAGGCTTATATAGTGACTGTACAAAACCGGGCCAGGCAAAATAAATACCAGAATTTAGTAAGTTGAACATTGTGGGTGTGCGTGCTAAATTGCTTCAGTTGTACCCAACTCTTTGTGACCCTGTGGACTGTAGCCCACCAGGCTCCTCTCTCCATGGGATTCTCCAGGCAAGAAGACAGGAGTGGGTTGCCATTTCTTGCTCCAGAGGATCTTCCTGACCATGGGATTGAATTCACATCTCTTATGTCTCCTGCATTGCCAGAGGGGTTCTTTACCACTAGTGCCACCTGGAGAAGGACAAATTTATGATATCATTTATGTGTGGAATCTAAAAAGATGATACAAATGAACTTATTAACAAAATAGAAATAACTCACAGACTTGGAAAACAAACTTGGATACCAAAGGGGATAGGTTAGTGGCAGTAGTGTTAGTTGCTTGTGTGTGTGTGTGTGTGTGTGTGTGCTTAGTCCAACTCTTTGCTATCCCATGGACTATAGCCCCCAGGACCCTCTGTCCCTGGGATTTTCCAGGTAACAATACTGGAGTGAGTTGCCATTCCCTTCTCCAGGCGATATTCCCAACCCAGGGATCGAATCTGGTTGTTCTACATTGCAGGCAGATTCTTTACAGTTGGGATTTGGGGTAAATTAGGAGTTTTCGATTAATGTACATTACTGTATGTTAAATATAGATTATCAACAAGAACCTACTAGATAGCACAGGGAACTCTACTCAATATTCTCTAATAACCAATATGGGAAAATAATCTGAAAAAGAATGGATATATATGTGTCTGTGTAATAAAACCACTTTGCTTTACTGAAACTAACACCATTGTAAATCAACAGTACCTCAATATAAAATAAAAAGTAAATTGAAAATTATAATCTGATCGTGCTGCTGTTCTGCTGAAAACTTCCAATGTTATCCCCCCAGTGACACCCTTCCCCTATCATATGAATAAGATAAATTTATTATATATTAAAGGGTATGAGTCTGATAAACTCTTGATAGTCCTTCTAAATATTTTATTTATTTACCTCCCAATGGATACAACAACAAAAATCCTTGGCGTACAAGCATGTTATATCAAATGTATGTAGTGGTGTCCCACAGGCCATACTTTATGTGATGACTCCAGAGATAGAACTGTGATTCCTTCTGACATTGACCATGAAAGTGACATTAACCATTCATGTTGGTAATCACAGGGACTATAGCTATGATGGTGGCTAATAACCAATATTATGGACAATACTAATAAGAGGGATTTATTGGTCTTATGGTAACTAATGAAACATTGCATAAAGAGAAACATCTCTGAAAGGTCTGAGCTAGATGATCAGGGGTAGACTGTGTGAATAGGAATTTGAGGAGTGTGACATGTAGACTAAGGAAGACATACAATGGAGACAGTCTTCATAGACAACAAGTAATCTTTCTTTTCAACTATAATGAATAATCTATTTTAAAGTCCTCAAATTTGGTGAAAGTTATTAAAACATATTCTTTTGTGCAAAATATTTGATCTTCTTTATTATATACAAATGTTAAAGCCTCTGTTGTGAAACAGCTATGGTTTTCTTTTCTGGCTTTTGCTTGTTTGTTTCTAATAATTCTTTTGCCGAGGATTGTTTAATACCTGAGCATCTCTTGTCTGGTAAAATCTTCTATCTTGTCTATCTTGGGTGTTAATGTTATGGCAAGGATTTTATATTCTGAAAAGAATAAGCTCATTATTAACATAAAGTTCTGAGGAGGGTCGTTTATTATTTTATTCAATGACCCTCATTTGAATTTTGTATCTGATGCTCTTTAAGGGAATGCAAAATAATGTCTATGCTCAGCGAGTGAAAACTGAGTGAATTAATTGTGTGTATGAACGGTGTATTAATTTTTCATTTCATTATCAAACCATTCAACAAAAAGTTTTTTATGTTACACACAGTCTTCATTCCTTGTAAAACTTTAAAAAGTATGCTATTAAGTCATGTATTCAGTATGGACCTATATCTAAGTAGCCAAATTTGACAGCAAATTTTGAATGGTGACAGTATCTAGAAATATTTCCCCAAGTTATCAGAATAACAAATATCTAGAAATTCCTCTTAAATATTAATATTTAGGAACCTAATGATAGCTTACTTAGCTTGGATCTCCAACTAAGTGACCTAAAGTAACTATATCCCCCATCAGGTAGTGGTAATGTTGTCAAGAACTGTAATTTAGATGAAACCCACATTTATTATATTTGAAGTTCTAAATCAAAATAGGATATTCTTATTTTTCAGTTTCTACACCATTTTATTCTGCCTCCAAAGTCACTGATAACCAGATATTATAAATTTTGAGTTAAGTTTATGCAGAATTCATAATGATTTAACTATAAAATTTTGTGGACTCTATTTACAGGTAGATATATAGATGCAATTTTACTTATTAGAATTTGATAAGTAAATCAATAGCTTCACTTGGGTTGAGTGAGAACATGTAAAAGAAATATTATACTTAAGAAAACACACTTGAGTTAAGTATTCTACCATGGCATTTGCACAGAGTAAAAAGTGTCATTTATCTGTTCATTAAAGTGAGTCTGTCTGAACTCTTATTTAATGTTTGTTTAACAATTTGTTTGTGTTACTTTATGGCCCTGAAGGGAATAATTTCACATTTATGAATATTCTACATTTCAGAATTTTAACTAATTAAGGATGATGACCTTCTCACCATAATTAACTCCTAATTAACGACATTTTACATTATTTGTTCTACTTTCCTCTATTCTTTGTTTTTGGTAATAGATAAACAACATAAATGAACATTGTTTTCCATGATTTGTTAGCCTGTTTCTGTGCTATACTTCAAGTAGAGCATGCTGAAATGGGAAACACTTCTATATTTTCTAATGTAATGCTCATAATAGCATTTAGTTCCAAGAATAGCAAACTGAGGCTATTTGTCCAAGATCATGCAGTAAATAGGACAACTGTGGGATTTCCATTCTTTGTCTAGTTCCAAAAATCTTTATTTTTAATTCTGTTTTTAAATATTTATTCCCAATGAACTAAGAGAGCTAAGTCTACATTTTGCAATGTGTAATCTAAATTACATAATTAAGATTTATATCACTCAGTATGATACCACTTTGTTTTATAGTCCAATGTATTCAGTGTCTTGAAGACTTTTTATGCATTATTATTAGATAACCAACAAGGATCTACTGTATAGCACAGGGATTGCTGCTCAATAGTCTATAATAATCTAAATGGGAAAATAATTTGAAAAAGAAAAGATACATGTATATGTGCAAATGAATAACTTTGTGGTACACCTGAAACACAACCTTGTTAATCAACTATGCTTCAATATAAAATAAAAATTAAAAAAAAGAATTCTTCTTATTCCCTGGTGACTGAGATGATAAGGAATCTGCCTGTAATGCAGGAGACCCAGGTTCGATCCCTGGGTCAGGAAGATCCCCTGGAGAATGAAATGGATACCCACTACAGTATTCTTCCCTGGAGAATTCCATGGACAGAGGAGGCTTGTGGGCTACAGTCCGTAGTGTCAGACACAACTGAATGACTAACACTTTCTAATGTACTCTTTGGATACTTTTAGTATTAATAAATAAAGTATAAAACTTTAGTATTACTAACCAAACTTTATTTATCAAAAGTATTTTTCTTTCTAATTTAAAATATATCTTGTATTAACCATAAGTTAAGTATGTGTTTGCAACACAGACTGATTATGGGAAGATCCTGGGAGTACCTTGTACTGAATTACTGAAAGATTCTTCATAGATTTTCTTGTGATTTGTATTCTTTATAATTGTTTTTATTACACTCATTTGAAACAGAGCAAAAAATCTTTCTTCCTAGATCTGCAATCTCCTTCACTTTAAAAAGAGAACAGGGTTATTCAATTTTAGTATGGACTGCAATGGTTCATTGTGTAGTTACAGAACATATTATACAGAAATCATCTGACCCTTCTTTCAGTAAACCATTTGAGACAGTCTCTGTCTTTCTCAGGAGGAGAGGGAATGATTAAGCTGTCATTATCTCCTAGTGTCACTGAAAGGACATGAGTTTCAGTGCTGTATGACCTGACATTTAAACTCATACCTTGAGATACATTTTTTTTTTTCTTTTCCATTTTCTTTTCTCCTTCTCTCTCTCTCTCGATTCCACATATAAAGAATGCTTGCAGCATTTGTCTCTATTTGCCTGGCTTTTTCACTTAGCATGATCCTCTCTGGCTTCACTCATCTTATTGTAAATGGCAGGATTTCCTTCTTTCTGTGTGGGTGTTCGTCGTTCAGTCGTGTCTGACTCTTTGCAACCCCATGGACTGTAGCCCACCAGGGTCCTCTGTCCATGGGATTCCCCAGGCAAGAATACTGGAGTGGGTTGTCATGCCCTTCTCCAGGGGATCCTTCCGACCCAGGGATCAAACACGGGTCTCCTGCATTGCAGGCAGATTCTTTACCATTTGACCTACCCAAGAAGCCCTTCTTTTTAAAAGCTGAATAATATTTCATGTGTATCTTTATCTGTATATGAAGGTACACATGGGATATTTTATATATATATATATATATAAAAAATCTCTTATATACATATTATATATATGGAATATTTTATATATATATATATATATATATATATATATATATATATATATACGGAGAAGGCAATGGCACCCCACTCCAGTACTCTTGCCTGGAAAATCCAAAGGATGGAGGACCCTGATAGGCTGCAGTCCATCAGGTCACTAAGAGTCGGACACCACTGAGCGATTTCACTTTAACTTTTCACTTTCTTGCATTGGAGAAGGAAATGGCAACCCACTCCAGTGTTCTTGCCTGGAGAATCCCAGGGACGGGGGAGCCTGGTGGGCTGCTGTCTATGGGGTCGCACAGAGTCGGACACGACTGAAGCGACTTAGCAGCAGTAGCAGCAGCATATATATATACATAAACATATATATATATATATACATATATATATATTTTTTTTTATGCATCCATCTATTGACAATTGTTTCCATAGCTTGGCTATTGTGAATAATGCTGCAGTGAACATAGGGATACAGAAATTTCTTTGAGATAGTGATTTTGTTACTTTGGATGTATATCCAGAAGTGAGATTGCTGGCTTATATGGTAGTTCTGTTTTTAATCTTTGAAGAACTTCTGTACTGTTTTCCATAATGGATGTACCAGTTTACATTCATGCCAACAGTGAACAAAGGCCCTCTTTTCTTCACAGCCTCACCAATATTGGTTATCTTCTGTCTTTTTGACAGTAGCTAGCATAACAGATGTGAAGTGATACCAGAAACCACATTGTGTCTTTGATTTGCATTTCAGTGATGATTGGTAATGTTGAGTATGTTTTTATGTATCTGTTGACATTAGTATATCTTCTTTGGAAAAATACCTATTGTACTCATTTGCTCATTTTCATTGGATTATTGGTGCCTCATGACTATCTTCGAGAAATGTTCAACTGTTATATAAACTGGAATCTATTTCTATGTTATCTTAAGTTCCAGTGACCTGCTTGCTACTCTTCCTCCAGCATCACATTGATGTCCATATAATGATGCATTCGTTTTGTATTTCAAATCACCACTGACTAGGTGAATGAAACAAAGCAGGTCTGTAGGGCAAAATTCTGACATGGACCCCACTGAGGTAAACTAGAAGTGTTGACAGGACTATGTTCATTTCTGGAAGCTCTAGGGGAAAATCCTTTTCATTTCCCCGCTTCTAGAAGCTACCTGTCTATATATTATTTGTCTCATGGAGTTCCTGTCTCTATCTTCCAGCCCATCAATAGCAGGTCAAATCATTTCCTTGCTATTGTCTCTCTGGTTTGCTGCAGTCTGAAAGGTTCTCCACTTTCTTCTCTACGCTATTAGAAAGATGGTTGTAAGGACCTTGTTTTTAGATTGGATCCACCTAGGTAGTCCAGAATAATCTCTCCATCTCAAGGCCCTTAACTTTAATCACACCTGCAAAATCCCTTTTACTTGTTTATTTTTGCTTTTGTTGACTTTACTTTTGGTGTCAAATCCCAAAAATCACTGTGAAGAAAGCCATCAAAGAGTTTTTGTTCTAAGAGCTTTATGGTTTCAGGTCTTATGTTCAAGGCTTTAATCCATTTTGAGTTGATTTTATTATAGTATTAGAGGTCTAGTTTTATTCTTTTTGCATGTGGCAATCCTGTTTCCCAAAAACACAATCTATGGAAGAGACTACCCTTTCCCTGTGGTATACTCTGGCACCTTTGCTAGAAATTAATTGACTATGTATGTGTGGATTTATTTCTGGGCTTTCCATTTTCTTCAATTGATCGATGTGTCTCTTTTTATACCAATACCATACTTTGTTGATTATTACAGCTTTGTAATATAGATTAAAATTAGAGAGCCTGATGTCTGAGACTTTGCTTTTTTGTTCAAGGTTGCTTTGGACATTCAGGATATTTTGTGGTTTCTTAGGAATTTGTGTAAATCAAGGGCAATATTTAGAATATCAAGGAACATCCAGGGTAAAAAGGTTTACAGTGAGACTTTTTGAGAAACACTTCATATTATGCCCTTTCTGTTTTTCCAAATAAGCTTTAACATATTTATAGTTCTGAGAAACAGAATTATAGAAAAAAAAGTCAGTTTAGTATTTTAGACTTCTCCAGGCGTATTGGGTCTAGAACAAGTTTTCTTCTATAATATCTAGTGATATCTCTGAAACTATAAAAAATATTTTCAGACACTAGGAGATACCCATACTAAATCATAATATCAAGTATTTATTAAGCTTAAATATTGCTTATTAGAAGTCAAATTTTGATTAAAAACCAGAATTATGGTTATACAAAACTAGGATGTATTTACACATGTGATTCAATCATAAACCCTACTGAAGGCCTATCAGGAATGAATATTTGTTCTTTTTTTCAGTCATATTAGTGGCAGTAGTATTATCAGTAAGCAAGTTTACCTTTGCTTACTGGCACCCAGAGCCCAGGGAGATTTTTGCTTTTCTCTAATGATGTTGTTGTTCAGTCACCAATTCATTTCTGACACTTGCAACCCCATGGACTGCAGTATGCCAAGCCTCCCTATCCCTCACTGTTTTCAAAAGTTTGCCCAAGTTCATATGCACTGAATCGGTGATTCCATCCAACCATCTCATCCTCTGTCACCGTCTTCTCTTTCTGCCTTCAGTCTTTCCCAGCATCAGGGTCTCTTCCAGTGAGCAGGCTCTTTGCATCAGATGGCCAAAGTATTGGACTTCAGAATCGGCATCAGTCCTTCCAATGAATATTCAGGACTGATTTCCTTTAGGATTGACAGGTTTGACCTTCTTGCAGTCCAAGGGACTCTCAAGAGTCTTCTCCAGCACCGCAGTTTGAAAGCATCAATTCTTTGACACTCTGTCTTCTTTATGGTCCAACTCTTATAGCTGTACATGACTACTGGAAAGACCATGGCCTTGACTATACAGACCTTAGGCAGCACAGTGAGACTTTGCTTTTTAATACACTCTCTAGGTTTGTCATAGTATTCCTTCCAAGAAGCAATCATCTTCTGATTTCATGGCTGCAGTCATCATCCTCAGTGATTTTAGAGCCCAAGAAGAGGAAATCTGTCACTGCTTCCACCTTTTCCCCTTCTATTCACCATGAAGTGATGGGAACAGATGCCATGATCTTAGTTTTGATTTGTTTTTGATACTTAGTTTTAAGCTGGTTTTTCACTCTCCTCTTTCACCCTCATCAAGAGGCTCTTTAGTTCCTCTTTGCTTTCTGCCATTAGAATGGTATCATCCACATATTTGAGGTTGTTGATATTTCTCCCAGAAATCTTGATTCCAACTTGTAACTGATCCAGCTTGGCATTTTGCATGATATTCTCTGTGCATGATACTATATAGCCTTGTCATATTTCTTTCCCAATTTTGAACCAGTTAGTCGTTCCATATAAAGTTCTATCTGTTGCGTATTCACCCACATACAGGTTTCTAGGAGACAGATAAGATGGTCTGGTATTCCCATCTCTATAAGATCTTCCACAATTTGTTAAGATCCACACAGTTAAAGGCTTTGGTATAGTCAATAAAAAAGAAGTAGATGTTTTTCTTGAAATCCCTTGCTTTCTCTATGATACAGTGAATGTTGGCAGTTCAATCTATGGTTTCTCAACCTTTTCTAAACCCAGCTTGTACATCTGGAAGTACTGCTGAAGCCTAGCTTAAAGGATTTTGAGCATAACCTTACTAGCATAGGAAATGAATGCAATTATCTGGTAGTTGGAAGATTCTTTAGTACTGCCCTTCTTGGGAATTGGGAGAAAGATTGACCTTTTCCAGTGCTGTAGCCACTGCTGGGTTTTCCAAATTTGGTGAGATATTGAGTGCAATGCTTTAATAGCATCATCCTTTTGAATTTTAAATGGGTTGCATGGTAGTTCTGTTTTTAATTTTTATAAAGATACCTCTGTACTGTTTCCTGTAGTGGCCGCATCAGTTCACATTGCCACTACTGGGTACAGGTATCCTTTCTCCACCTCCTCACCAAAATTTGTTGTGTCCTTTTTGATGATAGCCATTCTGAAAAGTGTGAGATCATATCTCATTGCTTTTTTAAAAAAAAAAATTGGAGGATAATTGCTTTACGATATTTCCTCGGTTTCTGCCATGCAACAATGTGAATCAGGCATCAGTATACATATGCCCCTCCTTTTTTTTCCTCCCTCCCACTCCCCAGCCTATCCCACTGCTTGAGGTTGTCACAGAGCACTGGGTTGAGCTCCGTGTGATACAGCCACTTCCATTAGCTACCTGTTTTACGTATGATCGTTTATGTGTTTCAACGCTACTCTCTCAGTTAATCTAACCCTCTCCTTCCCTACATTTCCCTGATGGTCTGTGATGTTGAGCATCTTTTCATGTGCCTCTTGACCATCTGCATTTCCTCTTTGGCGTGGCGGGGGGGGCGGGGGGAGTTGATTCAGTTTTCCTACCTATTTTTTAATTGAGTTATTAGGTTTTATCAATACTGAGTTTTATAAACTGTTTATATATGTTATATATTAATCTTTTATTGGTCATATCATTTGCAAATATTTGCTCCCATTTAATACATTGTATTTTATTTTCATTTTGTTGATTTCCTTTGCTATGAAAAGCTTTTAAGTTTAGTTGGGTATAACTTGATTCTTTGTTTTTGTTCTCTTTGTTTTAGGTGAGGGATCCAAAAATGTATTACTGTGATTTATGTCAAAAACTATTCTTCTGTGTTTTCCTCTAGGATTTTTATACTATCCAATCTTTTATTTAGGTCTTTAACTAATTTTGAGTGTATTTGGTATTAGAGAATGTTCTAATTTAATTGTTTTATGTACCTGTCCAATTTTTGCAGTGCCACTTATTGAAGAGACTGTCTTTTCCCCATTTTCTGTTCTTCGCTCATTTGTCACAGATTAATTGATCACAGTTCTTTGGTTTATTTCTGGGCTCTCTATGTTGTTCCATAGATTCAAGTGTCTTTTTTTGTGCCGGTGCCATATTGTTTTAATTATAGTTGCTTTGGTGTATAGTGTGAAGTCAGGGGGCATGATGCGTCCAGCACTGTTCTTCTTTTTCAAGATTGTTTTGGCTGTTTGGAGTCTTTTGTGTTTACATCAGTTCATTTCAGTTCAGTTCAGTCGCTCAGTTGTGTCGACTCTTTGCGACCCCATGAATCGCAGCACGCCAGGCCTCCCTGTCCATCACCAACTCCCGGAGTTCACCCAAACTCATGTCCATCGAGTCGGTGATGCCGTCCAGCCATCTCATCCTCTGTTGTCCCCTTTTCCTCCTGCCCCCAATCCCTCCCAGCATCAGAGTCTTTTCCAGTGAGTCACTTCTTCGCATGAGGTGGCCAAAGTATTGGAGTTTCAGCTTTAGCATCAGTCCTTCCAAAGAACACCCAAGACTGATCTCCTTTAAAATGGACTGGGTGTTTACATACTAATTTTAAAATCAGTTTTTCTAGGTTTCTGAAAAATTCCATTGACATTTTGATAGGGATTGCATCAAGTCTATACATGTCCTTGTTTGTATGGTCATTTATGGGGGAAAAAAGTAAAAACCTGCCCAGAAAGCAAACATAGGAAGAGCATCCCGCAACATAATAAAACCATATGTGACAAACCCACAGCTAACATTATACTCAATGGTGAAAAACTGAAAGCATTTCTTCAAAGATCAGAAAGAAGACATGGAGGCCCACTCTCACTTTCACTCAACATGGATTTGGAAATTCTAGGCACAACAATCAGAAAAAAAGAAGAAATGAAAGGAATACTAACTGGAAAGGAAAAAGTAAAACTGTCACTATTTGCAGATGACATGATACTGTATACAGAAAATGCTGAAAACACGACCAAAAAACTACTAGAATTCATCAATGACTTTGGTGAAGTTTCAGGATACAAATTAATAGACAAAAATCTGTTGTATTTCTATGTTCTAATAATGAACTAGTAGAAAGATAAATGATAGAAAAAAACACATTTACCTTTGCATAAAAAAGAATAAAATACCTTGGAGCAAGCCTAGTTAAGGAGGTAAAAGTTTGATTACTCAGAAAACTATAAGACACTAAAAATAGAAAGTGTAGATGACACAAGCAGATGGAAAGATATACTGTGTTCTTGGTTTGCACGATTCAGTATTGCTAAAAATGACCATACTACCCAAGGGAACCAATGCTTTTAAAAGTGTTTTTATAGATATTTGCTGAACTCAGATAGACCATGTAAAATAGTCAGGGCTTAAAGTCTATTTTTTGCAGCATTGAGTTGAAAAATATCAGTTGTGGTAGAGTAATAGCTTGCTAAAATTGTCTAAGAAAATAATTTCCCCAGTTGAAGAATTTCACCCATAAATTTTATATTGCTATTGAAAAAAAACAATATTAGTACAAGGTACAAAGCTATTGGCAAAGTGAAGTGAATGTTATCAATATTTCGTTCACACATCTAAAGGTTTGGGGTTTTCATTTTGTTTTGTACTGCTTTGTAGTAGGAATTTTCTTTAATGTCCAAGGCAAAGATATAGTATTTTTTTTGTAGCATAAATATTTTAAATGTTTCTGTTTTTATTTTATATTTATTTGCACCATATATATTGCCATTATTTGGCACTGGAAAAATAGAGCATTGTCTATAGGTGATTTTCACATTCTGGCATAAAGACTAACCATTTTATGAGATGGAGAATTGAAGGAATGGGTTGCTTTGGTCATTTAATCAGGCAATATATAAATATCTTTCATGAGCCAACCACTATATTACTTGGATATGGTAATGAATAAAACAGACCCTCAAGAAGAAGGTTGCATCAGAGAAGAATGACATTAAGCAAATCATTCCCAATAACTGAATATATTATTTCAAATATACAAAGAGCTTTAGAGAACTACTTGGATAGAGACAGGTTAGTGAGTACTAATACATCTTTGTATGCTTTCTGGACACTGCATTTCTCTTCAGTAGGCCTGCAATTCCTGCTGAGGTCTGTGGGGTCTTAGTGATGAAATGGAGAAAAAATGGGTAAGAGGGCATGGAAGGACATATGCAGAATGTTCTGGGACTGAGGTATGTATGATAAAGCATAGCACTTGAGAGTGTATTAAACAAAATTGTCCTGTCACTTTGCATAGGAAATATGCAATGAAATCACTTTACTCAATTTGGTTGGCTTGGGTTGAGAATCTACAGAGTATCAGAAACTTTGTAATACAAAGACGTGAAGACCCTACCCTACATAGAGCTTGCTTTAATGGAGAGATAAGTTGAAAAGTCACATAATTATAGTATGCTAAAAGGGAAAGGCAGTGCTCGATAACAATTACATTGACTGTGAAGAGAAAGAAGAGTGATTGAGAATAATAAAAAATTTATAGAAGAGGTGGCTCAAAAGGATAAAATTTAATGCATGAAGATGAGGTTGAGGGTAAAAGGAAGTATAAAAACAAAGGTAGGAATTTGAGAGATAATCTAAACATTTTAAAGATAGGTTAATAGTTTTTTCAGGCTTACATAAGAGAGTAAAGAAATTGGGAAAATAAAGTAAGGTGAGATAAGCAAAAGATAAGCAGGCCTGCCTGTAGGAAACCTTATATTCAGGGATAAGTGAAGATGCCTGGAGAAATAGGCTTGGAGCTACATATGTATTTATTACAGAAGAAATGCTTGTTCAGGAGATTCTGCAGGTAATTCTTAGACTGCTGCTTCTCATACTGACTGTACATTAGTTTTAACCACTGCCTTCTGCATTAGAATTGTATGAGACCCTACTGACAAGGCAGATTTCAAGGGCTACTGTCAAACAGGAAAACTTTTTAAAGTGAGACCATTTCCCCTTCCCCAGCCTTCAAATGACTCTGAGACTGACTAAAATTTCAGAATAATTGGATGAAAGGCAGTGATGATTTTCTTTCAGTACATTTCTTAAAATTAGCATACATAGATGTATGCGTACAAATACATATGAAAAAAAAAAACAATGGATTACATGTACATAGCCTTGTACAATCTGGGGAGAGTTTCCATGCTGCTGCTGCTGCTGCTAAGTCGTTTCAGTCGTGTCCGACTCTGTGCGACCCCATAGACGGCAGCCCACCAGGCTCCCCCGTCCCTAGGATTCTCCAGGCAAGAACACTGGAATGGGTTGCCATTTCCTTCTCCAATGCATGAAGTGAAAACTAAGGGAAGTCATTCAGTCATGTCCAACTCTTAGCGACCCCATGGACTACAGCCTACCAGGCTCCTCCTTCCATGGGATTTTCCAGGCAAGAGTACTGGAGTGGGGTGCCATTGCCTTCTCCGGAGTTTCCATAATAATTTGTTGTTCAGCCTCAGTCTTTGAAATGACTATGTGGTTTTCCATAAAATGGCTGTCCCATTAGTAATTTAATTGCTCCTGCATTCATTAACGTTTACATTTCTTTGTCTAATTTGTGTAATTGCAAACAGTATTGCTGTAGTTATTCTTTTTTGTTTGTTTGTTTCAATTGTTTATTAACCAGATTACAAAAATAATCCTGGTAGATACCTTAGTTCATCCTTCTAATAAGCCTGTTGACCTGGTCTTCCCTGTTGCCAGCATCTCCACCTTCTACAAAATGGGTGGTCTTTTTCTTCATTCCACCTCGTGGAGAAGACAATTTAAAGGGCCACAGGAAGTTGTTTGCTTCTTTGAAACATTTTCCAATGGTATAGATCTCATGAATCAGATCCTCCATGCAGATGATTCCATATTTCCCAAGAGATCAAGCAACCAATGCGTTGTCTGTCAAGGCAATTCACTTTTTGTTGATTTTGCCATAACCACGCTTGTAGATCAATTCATTTACAGACTTCAGATTTGGGTACCCCCATGCAATGTATGGCTCCACAATTCTCAGCATGTTAATTGATGCCTTGTTGAGCTTCACAAATGTGCCGTTGAAGATCTGCTGGAGGCGAAGGAGCTGCAGCACCTTTCGAACCTTTGGGCTCACACCGTTGATACCTCTGATCCTGATGACAAACGCCAATTTGGATTCCGCGGGTACATAGAAGTTCCCCTTTTTTTGTGCCATCCTAGCCATTCGAATTTCAGTTCTATACATCTGCCTGTATCCCTTGTGGTAATGCTTAGCTTTTTCATAGATAAGCTTCCTCTTTGCCTTTCAAAGCATCTTTTGGGCAAACTTCTTTCTCAGTCGCTTGATCTTAAGCTCTGCGAAATTCTTCTGCTTTTTCTTAAGGGTTTCTGGCACAGCAGGAACCTTCTTTTCCTTCTCTTCTGCACCCTCCATGGTTCCAGCCGGGAAGGAGCTGCTGTAGTTATTCTTAAGCACATATCTTTGGAATATGTACTTGTATTTCTGAAATGCAGATAGGTAGAAATTGAACTTTTTGGTCGTTAGATGGGTTACTAAACTGTGGTGATTGCATTATATTACCAAAGGGCTTGCTAGGTGGCACAGTTGGTAAAGAATCCACCTGCCAAGGTAGGAGATGCAAGTGACACAAGTTTGATGCCTAGGACTGGAAGATGCCCTGCAGGAGGGAATGGCAACCCACTCCAGTATTCTTGCCTGGGATATTCCATGGACAGAGGCGCCTGGTGGGCCACAGTCCAGGGAGTTGCAGAGTCAGACAGGACTGAGTACAGCACAGCCACATATTACAAAAATGGTCATTATTTTTGTAACTGACACATTATAACCACAGGGCTACTAGGGTCACATAATCCAGTTTCAAAATATAAATAGTGTTTGCTAAAAATAGTTCTTGAAAGAAAAAATGAAAAATATATTTGAATCTTTCATGTCATGAATAAACTGAAAACTAACATTAAGGTAACAAGGCAAACAATAAGCATTGATACATTGGTGATGATTAAAAATTCAAACAGAATGCATAAATATTATGAATAAATAATAAGAGCATGATGGTAACTGTGCATTACAGAGCTTGGCATTCTTAAGGGTAACATTCTGAAGGATGTTACTATCAAAGTCCAGCAAGAGTTAATAAAACTATGGTAATATTAAAGTCCTTCCTGTTCAAATAGGATTTGTATCCATAAAAATGTCTGTGTTCATATGTGAAGATAAGAGTATATACAGATACAAAATAGCTCTAATTCAGTCTTCTTAGTGTTTTTAACCCTTTTACAGAAGTCAGGAACTGGAATTTAACATCAAAGATCCTAACTGTCCAGAGACTACTCAGGCCAAGTTAATCAATCCAAGTAAAACATTCCACCTAGTAAGATATAGTCCACCTTTAGAATCTCTAAGGTAATAAATGAAGAGAACATAATAGAATTTACAATGGACTAGCAAATTACTTCTTTAAAAAATAACAGGTAAATGGTAAAAGAAAAAAAGCACTTCACTCAATCTGAGATTCTTAAAAATTAACAATTAGCATAATATACAATTCAGCTAGAAGAGGTTGGGTTTGGCAGATTATTTTACTTAAAACACAAATACACACACGTTTTCTAAATATAACCTTATGCCTTGATTTATGTGTAGTAAGGAAAAGAGAACTCTATAACCCAAAATGGCAGTCTTCATCTTGACTGTATACTGGAAAATATAGATACTATTTCTTTATAATGTATTCTTTGATAATACCCAGACCCCAACTCCTGGATTGAATGCAGTAGTTCCTCTTCTGACCTCATACCGTCCTTCACTGGTCACCAGTATAACAGGGATCCAAATGTCACTGTGTCTAGCTTTCTCTTCAGGCAGCTCCTGAAGTGTGGCATCATAAGGGTTAATTTGACCTTAGGAGCTTTCCAGTGGTTTTTACATTCTTAAATCTCAGAACTCCTTTTACATTAAAAAAATAAAAATAAAAACAGTGAGAACCCAAAGACCAAAGAGATTGACAAAGTTTGGCCTGCAGGCCAAATCCAGCCCATCTCCTGCTTTTGTGAATAAGTTATTATTTGAATAGAGCTACCCTATTTATATTTGTATTGTTCATGGTTATTTTCTCTCTGTAGTGGCGGAGTTGAGTAATGTGACAGATGTCATATGGCCTGCTGAGTATAAACTATTTACTGTCTTGTCCTTTTAAGAAAATGTTTGCCAGCCTCTGTTGTATGTGGATGATAACTAGTGATTTTTAACCATATGAAAAGTTAAGCTTCAAAAATTTTAAAATTGAGAAATATATAAGCACACTTTTCATTAGCCACCAGAGCTAAAAGACATGCAGCCTTTGGGAAACTGCTGTGCATTCATGGGAAAATGAGAATGAAAAAGGCGAATAACATCTTAGTATTATCATGAAAGTAGTTTTAACCTCCTATGAGACCCTGGATGTATATAAGGAATGTGAGAGATCCTCAGACCATATTTGAAAGCTGCTGGAATGGTATATGGCAAATAGTAGCTACTCAATATTGCATGGATAGATATGCAATAGCAACAAAAGAGAGTAAATATTTCCATAGTTTCTTAAAATTTAGAGAGAACTTTTATGGCAAAAGTATCAAAGAAAAGGGTTTTAATATAGGAGATGTTAGAGCATGTTTGCAAGCTGAGGAGAAAGAGGGCCATGCAGCCTGGGCATGATTAAGGATGTATATAAACAGACAGAAAAGAGTCAGACACTACTGAGCGACTAAACTGAACTGAATAACAGACAGAAAGAATTAATTTAAAATAGGCCATATGAAGGAACTTAAATGACTTAGTTGAATTTTTATATGGTGCAGAAAGTAGTACGATATAATCCTACAGTGAAAACAAAGAATATGATATAATAATGTAATATGTGGGGGGAATAGATGAGAAATCTTAGGAAGAGCAAAGAAAAATCATCTTCAAAAGAAAATCTTCAAAGGAGGGTTGCTTGAGGAAATTTTACAATGGACGACAGACTAGACTGCCTTCAAAAGATTTAGAGAAGATTGTTCTCAGTGTCAGAGTCTTTCATAACTTACCCTATATCTGTACCCTTCAGGTACATTTTAAAAAACATTTTTTCTTTGACCTTCTTTGTAAAAAAAGTTAAAAACAAAAAAATTCAAGTAGAAATTTAAATTTATTTTCAGTGGAGTCAGAAATGACCAAAGAAAGTTTCAACACCTGTTTTGTAATCTGAAAGTAAGTTAAGAGTTACTCCTGATATCTGGTACACCAATATGCCATGGGTTTGCCTTTACATGCTCTATTCTGTGAAAGTAGTGGGGCTTGGACTGGGTATCTAGTTAGCCTCATGATCTCTTTAGCTACACTCAAATGTACTTTCCATTATAAATGAACAGCAATCCAGTTGTGGTTATACAATGTGTGGTATATGTTTGAGTCACATAAATTATTAGAATCTTTATTCAAGTTGTTTATGGGCAATGGTTTGTTTTGTGTATATTGCTTATCTATACACTTTATTCCTAGGAAAGATATCTAAATTCTGCATAGTATTCAGCCATTCTAGTGAGAGAATGTTTAAAAGAAAAATAAAGATCAGCAATTATGAGCCTAAGCTCATCTAGAAACAATTTGTTGTATTATGTTATTGAAAACAAACATAAATGAATGTCAGTAAGCTATAGTGTTTTACCTCCTTCAGTATTATATTTACATTATTTGCACAGCAGGATGAGAGAGTAATCCCTGAGGAGATATTAAGGAAATCATTTATTTTTCTGTTAGATACACAAATGTGTTACAGTGTGTTTTACCATAAACAATAGCTTTTAATTGGGAGACATGAAAAGTGAATATCACTACCATGTGTGACATGTGAATTATGCTGTGGTATTTATAAATATTTTAGTAGTTACCATTTACCAGATGGAGGTACTGCATGTTTTTGCAAATCTGAAACATCTTTTTTATGATAATAGTCCACATTTGAGGTAATTTCTTCTGTCCTTGAAATATGGATACAGGTTCTCTGTACTGTATGTTGTATTCTAAGCTTTTAGCAGATCAAACAATCCTAAACATGAATACATGTCAAGAAGAATGGTAACAATTCATTTGACTAATGAATGTTAAATTGAAATGTTTTCTCCCCATATGTGCTATAACTTGAAATAAAAGGGCTGAACAAATTCCCCATGTGCATTTTTGTTCATCACACATAACCTTGGAAAAATAACTCTAAAGATGATATTTCAACATGGAGGAAATCACATTAAAGTCCACATTCTATTAGACATAAAGCATTATTCCAAAACATTAAAATTGTTTTTGCCCATTTTCAGGTGGTAAATTAATGTCATTCTCCTTCACTGGTATTTTGTAATTGGAAGAAGTGTCTGCTAGAGATTTCAGTTTCTATGAAAGAACCTTTCCCTCCTCTATTTTTCTTTCTCTTTTTTGGTTCTTTTTCTGTACCCTCAGACTTCTGCTTCTTCTGTTATTACCCTTTAAAGTACTGTGGACATTTTTTAAAGCCACATAGACTAGGCTTGGTATGAGGTCTGTAGGTACCGGTAGCAGCAGCAGAAATGAGACATTGTATTGTCACTCTTTCCTACTGATTGACTGGATGGTCTATCTTGGCTGGCACCCTGCATCTAAATTGGTGTGTCTAGGAAGGCGATGGCAGTAAGATTGTGAGCCTTTCAAGCAAGCATGTGTAGTATTAGCATTTCCTGATGCGTGCTTGAAGAGTTGCTTTTTGATGCTTTCAATAATTTTAATGAGGTATCTTAGCTTGATTTACAAATTTGGCAAACATAACTTGTGTTGTTATGTTTAGACTTTGGTTCTTATTTCATAATGTGTGCTTTGAGAGTCCTTGATGCCATGGAAGAATAAAGAAACTTCATCTCTCACCCTCCTACGGTATCCACAAACAAAGCAGAAAAGGAGATAAAGTAGAATTAGAAATGACTTTTGGAGTATCAAACAAGATTAAAAGGTTTCAAGTCTCTTAGGATAGAGTATTGATTGTAGCAAGGTATGCACACATACACACAGACCACAAACACACAACTCTGAAACCAAATAACATTTTTTTTTTTTTACCAATTGTTAACAAGATTATGGTTTAATTTGAGAGTCAAGAAAGTAGTCTTCTAGCATTTAGATCCATTTGAAGCTCTACATGAGATTTTTCTGTTTTAAAATGTCCCAGGGAAACATATATCTTTGAGTAATGTGATGGAATTTAAGTGCTATGAACACTTGCAAAAGAAGCTAAATTAAAGGCACAAAATTTAAAAGGATATATTATTTCATACATAAATTGCTGGCATCCACTTTATAAATGGGAATTAGATTTGTAGTCTGTAAAAATCCTTAGGAAACTGTGATTTACATTTTTCTCTTGGTTGTTACAGTTTAATATTTCTCCTAATGCATGAAATGTGTTCATGCCACTTTTTGAGAGTCTAAAATGAAAATGTTACAAATAGGAATACATTAAAGAAAATGTTACAGACAGGAATACAGCCATGACATAATCAGGTAGCTCAGCATCTTTCCTAGACTGCAATGGGGGGAGCTTAAGGTATTTGGAACTAATAGCTTCTCTCCCTTTTCTAGGTGGCCATTTGCCTAAACTAGAAAGGTGTAGGGAATAGATTATAAATACTCAGTTACTATTAGGTTCTGTTATTCTTGGCATTAGATCTGAAGGAGCTCTCTCTGGAGGAAGGCTGTGAGAATGCTGCATAGGGTCAGGAAGGTATAATTAGTTAATAATGATTTAAAATCAGGACACCTAGATTTTATTTATTTATTTCAATCCCATCTTTGAGTTTATTTGGGTTTTCATCACTTTTTTTTTTTTTTTTACTTTACAATATTGTATTGGTTTTGCCATACATCAACATGAATCCGCCACGGGTGTACATAAGTTCCCCATCCTGAACCCCCCTCCCACCTCCCTCCCCATACCATACCTCTGGGTCATCCCAGTGCACCAGCCCTGAGCATCCTGTATGATGCATCAAACCTGGACTGGTGATTCATTTCACATATGATATTATACATGTTTCGATGCCATTCTCCCAAATCATCCCATCCTCACCCTCTCCCACAGAGTCCATAAGACTGTTCTACACATCTGTGCCTCTTTTGCTGTCTCGCATACAGGGTTATCATTACCATCTTTCTAAATTCCATACATATGTGTTAGTATACCGTATTGGTGTTTTTCTTTCTGGCTTACTTCACTCTGTGTAATAGGCTCCAGTTTTGTACACCTATTAGAACGGATTCAAATGTATTCTTTTTAATGGCTGAGTAATACTCCATTTGTGTGTATGTACCACAGCTTTCTTATCCATTTGTCTGCTGATGGACATCTAGGTTGCTTCCATGTCCTGACTATTATAAACAGTGCTGCAATGAACATTGGGGTACATGTGTCTCTTTCAATTCTGGTTTCCTTGGTGTGTATGCCCAGCAGTATGACAAACCCACAGCCAACATTATCCTCAATGGTGAAAAATTGAAAGCATTTCCCCTAAAATCAGGAACAAGACAAGGGTGCCCACTTTCACCACTATTATTCAACATAGTTTTGGAAGTTTTGGCCATAGCAATCAGAGCAGAAAAAGAAATAAAAGGAATCCAAATTGGAAAAGAAGAAGTAAAACTCTCACTGTTTGCAGATGACATGATCCTCTACCTAGAAAACCCTAAAGACTCCACCAGAAAATTACTAGAGCTAATCAATGAATATAGTAAAGTTGCAGGATATAAAATCAACACACAGAAATCCCTTGCATTCCTATACACTAATAATGAGAAAATAGAAAGAGAAATTAAGGAAAAATTCCATTTACCATTGCAACGAAAAGAATAAAATACTTAGGAATATATCTACCTAAAGAAACAAAAGACTTATATATAGAAAACTATAAAACACTGGTGAAAGAAACCAAAGAGGACACTAATAGATGGAGAAATATACCATGTTCATGGATCGGAAGAATCAATATAGTGAAAATGAGTAGACTACCCAAAGCAATCTATAGATTCAATGCAGTCCCTATCAAGCTACCAACGGTATTTTTCACAGAGCTAGAACAAATAATTTCAAAATTTGTATGGAAATACAAAAAACCTCGAATAGCCAAAGTAATCTTGAGAAAGAAGAATATAACTGGAGGAATCAACCTGCCTGACTTCAGGCTCTACTACAAAGCCACAGTCATCAAGACAATATGGTACTGACACCGGGACAGAAATATAGATCAATGGAACAAAATAGAAAGCCCAGAGATAAATTCACACACCTATGGACACCTTATCTTCGACAAAGGAGGCAAGAATAGATTTTATTTCACTTTAATCCTTAATAAACTCAATTATCTTTTATAAATTATTGCTTTTGTGCCATCAATCTGTTGCTGCCTGTGACAATAATTAATTCCTGATCTTCTATATTGATGCAAATTATTTCCTGAAAAATACAGTGTTTTCAAATTTTACTATGCAAATAATAGTCTATGTGGTTGCAAATAATTTAGATTCCCAGCTGCTATTTCAGAGATACTAAGGCAGTAAGTCTTGGGGAGTTTCCAGGAATTTGACCTTATTTGTACCCCATGGCAGTGTATGCATGCCACATGTGATACATATGGTGGGGCACATTTTTGTGCTACCCTAAGGGGGTTGGCTAAGTCCTCACTTATTCCCAGATTTCAGCTGGAACAGTCTTTATGAAAGTGAGTGATACTAATTCTTCCTAAAAGTAATAGAGACAAAAATGTTATTTAGAGAGAAACTATTTTGATATGTTTAATTTTTTTTTCTTAAGGGGTTGTATACACTAAAAGCCTTCAGTGAGCAACTCCTTTGAGTTATGTCATTGCTTATTTCATTCTACAAAGCAAAATAATGGATGTGAAAACCGTATGCAACCTCATAAGTAGTATCTCTTCTAATGAAAATTAAGGAAGTAGTTTAAATAAATGTTTGAAAAATCTGCTTCTCCCACTGTATCATTCCTGTATTTGAAAAACAAAGTAATATTTTTGTTTCTCTTTGCTTCTCTAATTGAGTGATATGAATGGGTTACTTTTATTCACTATAGGTCCTCAAATTTTTTCCTTCATAACCAATCCAAATAGGAAACAAAACTGAAGCTTCAATACAACTGGTTTCCCAACTCAGCCTGATTTTCCAAGGTCTGTTCATATATAATCAAGTAGAGTATGGATGCTTTATATGGGTTGACATATGGTCAGCTTGTAATCTTCTTACCAATTCCTCTCCTCATTAATCTGGGCTCTACTTAATAATTGCTTTTCCCACATAATGGAATGAGTTAATTGCAAAATTCTGCCCCACTAGACGGAGAAAGCAATGGCACCCCACTCCAGTACTTTTGCCTAGAAAATCCCATGGATGGAGGAGCCTGGTAGGCTGCAGTCCATGGGGTCGCTAGAGTTGGACACGACTGAGCGACTTCACTTGCACTTTTCACTTTTATGCATTGGAGAAGGAAATGGCAACCCACTCCAGTGTTCTTGCCTGGAGAATCCCAGGGACGGGAAGCCTGGTGGGCTGCCATCTATGGGGTCGCACAGAGTCGGACACGACTAAAGCGACACAGCAGCAGCAGCAGCAGCAGCAGCAGCAGCAGCAGCAGTTCCACTAGAATTGTCAGGTAAACTTTGCTGAATTAAAGCCAACTGAAAATTTCCCATCAGAAATGTACTCACCTGTATTTTAAAATGCATAAATTGTGCATTTTAAGATAGTGTCAAATATATATTTTTTCAACAAGCAACATGTATTTTTCAGAAATAATGAGATAGCTGATGACCTGTGTTATCTTGCTACAGCTATAATCTCACACATGCAGAAGAAGAGAATAGGAGCTCATTTGGTGAGCTATTTAGGTTTTTCAGTTTGTATCTGATATTATTAGATTGTTTTATTTTCAGATCACAGGACTCATCACAATATACTCTACATTTAAGATGAGTATTAGTTTATAAGCACTTAAGTATTAAATAATATGTTTATCTACAAAAAAAGGTAGCATTCCAGATGCACCATTTTCCTGTATAAATAGGTGCAGCATTGTAAATAAGCTGCATTTGGATGCCTCATTTCCTAAGATTTTCTCTATGGCAGTATAGGTCAAGTGAAACCAGAAGTTAGCCCAAAGGGAAACATTTGTAGTTCTCACTTCATTTTTGTACTTTATCAGTTACATAATATGGTACTCAAACAAACACACACACATATATATAGCTTAAAATTTTTCCTTTAGCAAGTTTGACAGCTATGAGTTTTCCTCTTGAGGAAATGCATAAGAATGTCATCTTTAATTTTGTTTTCCTTTTATCTTCTTTTCTTTATACAAGCTAAGGACTGTAAAGAAAGAAGTCAAAGTGCAAGTAGGCAGGGCTGCAGTAATATGAATAAAGCTCCTTAGCTGGCACTAATGAAATGCTTCTGGAGAAGCAATTGCTATGTTTGTAACTTTACAGAAACTCCTAAGGAAAACCTAGGGGTCCTTTCACTAAATATCATGCTTGCATTGTTAAGAAGGCTGTATCACGTTATGCTTGTAAACTCATTATAATGATGAAGCCCAGAATTTTTCTAGGGATTATTAATAACAGGCTTTAGCAGGTTGACCCTGCTAGACAAATGATCTTACCCTGCTTGCCCACAGGTTATTTGTTTTACTTAAAAGGGCTTATAGTACTTGTGACCATAAAAGATTTGAGGCATATTGATCACAGAGAGAAGGTGGCACACCTGCAATTCTTATGGTTGAATAAAAGGGTCCAAAAATCCCAGGAAGTAGCATTTTATATAATATAGAAGTTACTTGGATCATTCATATGAACAATTTGTATTTGCTGGATGCTGATCTCAGATATCTTAATTGTATATGAGGAAGCTCCCTATGCTTAATAAGGAAAACTCTATGTACTCAAATTGGTCATAATTTAGAGATGATGCTAAAATTTGGGAAGACAATAAAATATCATTAAATTGCAAGTCCTACTCAGCTATCTAAGTCAAGTTCACATCATCTTGTAGGTAACAGACATGTGGGTAGGTGTTGAGAAGTATTAACTTCTGTGCTATGCTAGAGGAGCACCTAGAAGCAGTTTTGATTTATGGATAAAGGGCAAACTGAAGACAAGGCCAAGAGTCAAAAAACTACTTTTGAGAGCTAATAGCATGTGTAAGGGCAGCGAGAAATCTAGTAGAGGGAGACATCTAGGGCATATGTTTAGGAAAGGTGAAAGTCTGTATAAGAAATCCAAATCTGAAGAGATTATAAACAAATCAGAAACTGACTATGACATCAGATAAAGCAAAGCTTCATAAAGCCAACCATCAAAAGAACAGGTACAGTTACAGATTCTTCTTGGTTGGCAGTTACATAGATTAGAGAAGTGGTTCTCAAACTTGTTTGAATTAGGGATCCTTTGCACTTAAAAATTTTGCAAGGGTCCCACAAAGCTATTGTCTGCATGAGTTATATCTGTTGACATCTTCTTTCTTAAGAAGATACTGTTTTATACTTATAAAGTCTATTTTATGTTTACCTAATTGGAAGAGTAAGCATTCAACTGGTTTTAGTATTTTATGTTGAAATATTTGAGGAAAATCTAGCCTCACACAGATATAGAATCAGAAAAGGAAGGAGTATTTCAGTAGCTTTTCCAGATACTTGTGGATATTTTTCTTTGATTCTACTCTGTCCTTAACAAATGGGAATTTCTCAAATGCTAGTTGTAATGTGGAATCTTGAAATATATCAATGAACTTTTTGCTCTTTCAAATTAAAATCTGTAGGTCTAGTGTTCCCTTTGAATACACACTTACCCATTAATTATTTTATAAAATGTACTTGCTATTTGGAAAATACTGGCTCACTGAGTTATACAGATTTCCCAAATGTTGATATATTTCATTATATAATATCAAAACATCATGTTAATTAACATTACCATTGATTTCATCCAAAAGCCATTAAAGTATCGGCACCTGTCAAGTTTAGCATAGCAGAAGTTTTTCGAAGTTCTAATTTTGCTTCAAAATTCTGAATTTTATGTAAGTTAACAAATGACATGATTTGTTTTCCTTGAAGTGACAAATTTATGTCATTTGATTTTGAGAAAATGTTTGTCAGATACTGAAATCTGAATTACCGTTTTTTTTTTCTTTTTTTGGTCAGTCATTCTTCCAAGTAAACATGTGTGATGAAAACACAAGCTAGTTCAGCTTGTATCTTAAACCATAACACAGGTGCTTTATGCAATAGCATTCGTATTTTTTTACTGCTTCATAGTGGCTCAGACAGTAAAGATCTGTTTGTAATGCAGGAGGTTCAATCCCAGGGTCGGGAAGATCCCCTGGAAAAGGAAATGAAAACCCACTCCAGTATTCTTGCCTGAGAAATTCCATGGACAGAGCAGTCTGGTGGGCTATAGTCTTTGGGGTTACAGAGAGTTGGACACGACTGAGTGACTCACATACACACTGCTCTATCAGGATATATTTAAGTGAAACTGGATTTTTTACCTTTGTTTGCTCATTCATTCATTTGCCCTAAGTACCTATCTATCTGTCTATCAATTTATATAATGGACAAACTCATTAACAGTGAGTTTGTAGCTATTTTCCACTAACTAGTACAGTATGATGTCACTGAGTTAATTAAGTCTAGGGTACTAACAGTTTTATCCACCACTGTTTAACAGCATCACTGAAAATGTCTATGCAATAAAAAAGGAAAATAATATCTTTGATAATATTACGAACATTGTTTTGAGGTGTTTTTCAGTGACTCCCTAAAAAGGTCTTGGGGACTCCTAAGAATTTCATACTGCACTTAGATAACTGCTGGTTTAGAGGCAGTTTGATTGCTTTTTAAAAATGTCATGTCTTGAACTTCTTTTTATTTTCTGAACTTTTTTTTTTCCGTTTTGTTTTTCTTCTTCATTGTCCTTTAGAGAAAAAACAGCAGCCCTGCAATAATCTCCTGTCTTTTCTTCTCTACTTAACTGAGATGGGGCATATGGCAAATGTTAAGTTGTTTAATCATTCAACAAATATTTATTAAGGGTTTAATCTGTCCTGAGCATTCTATTAGAAACTAGACAAACCCCTTTTATAAACATGACATGAGGGCAGAAGTTACTTTTATTGTCTCCACCAGTTTTGGACATGTAGGCAAAGTGTGGTAAACGTATTGCCCAGTTGGCTCTGTACTCACTGCCTCTCGTCCCTGTTTTGTCTCTCCATCTCCTCTGGATAATCCCATTGAATATCAGGTTCACACTTGGCAGTAGCCACCAAAGTAAAAAGGAGTCTTTTGATTGTAGATTTTATTTTTCTTTAAAGCTAATCCTTTGGACAATATTTTCCATTTTATGGGGCCTTCTGAACTTAGATCCATTCTTTCACCTAAAACTCCCATTTCTACTTCTCAACCCCAGAACTGTTAATATTCTTTACTGCCTTTTAAGTACTAGAGAAATCTGTCCCTTCTAAGAGTGTTAAATCCATACCTTTTTAATATCCAGTTAAAATTACTGACTGCAAGGCCATCACCTTTACCAACTTGCCCGTCATTCCCTGGATAGGTTGTGGGGGGGTTGCCTCTAGTGTTCTTTTCTTACAGTTTGATTTTTCTTTAGAACTTATTTTTGGGTGCACATCTGGCCTCTTCTCTGGTTTATATTAGTATCATCTTGAATTTCTACACTCCTATATTTTTC
Organism: Bos taurus; assembly: GCF_002263795.3. Classification (NCBI taxonomy): domain Eukaryota; kingdom Metazoa; phylum Chordata; class Mammalia; order Artiodactyla; family Bovidae; genus Bos; species Bos taurus. The sequence goes on along the minus strand of NC_037333.1, from coordinate 31,788,392 downwards.
TAACTGCCCACATCCCATTCTCTATCCTATTTATTCATAATTCTTCCACTTGGATAGATGAAGTGACATGAGTTCCGTATTTATCCTTCTGGCTTAGGTTCATTTCTAGTTTAAAATATTTTACTCAGCTATCCACACAAAAATACCTGAAGTAAAAAATAACTAAATTTATTTTGTGCCTTACATGTATTTAATTATTGCAATAACCCAAGATATAGCATTATTACCAGTGCTGTTTAAAGAGGAAGAAACTGAGTCATAGAATGTTTCCTATGTTCACAACAATGAGGCCTAAGTCCCAAGCAGATACTTTATCTCAGTGCCAGCACTCCATAGTACACAATACTACTTCCCACCCATCTGAGAACTCTCCATGTTTCAACATTAAAATGTCTGGACACCACTTTTCCATTTTCTCTCATTAGTATCTTAACTTTTCTGTTATCTACCAACGAATGGCCATTTTAAGGAATAAAATATTTTGCTAAATATATGTAAACTATTACTACTTGTCTCCGAACTAAGATTTTAGCCACTCTCAGGATCTCAAATAGGCAACCTCTTCTTTTCCTAGTGATGCTACTGCTGCTACTCCCCCTGGAGCCTAGCCTAAATTTTTACTGAAGCATCAGGTAGACACAACTGGGTCAAATTCTGCAAATCCAGCCATTCTGCTCCTGATATTTCTCCATGGCTCCATCATTCACATATGCTTGTAGAATGGCAGATCTCTGCCACCCAACTCCTGGGTCAGTCCCCCATGCCACATTTCAAGAGCTGCTGTTTGATTTCAGTCACATCTTCCTGCCCTTCCAGTACCTTTTCCTTTCCTTGCTAATCTTCCTAAGCTGCATTTGTAACTTTAAATAATACAAAAGCATTACTTTGAAATATTTAAATGCCTGTTTTCATTAACATAAAGTAATGTCTTATACTTTAGATCTCTGTAATTTTAAATATAACTATGTTCTTTTCAACATTGCTATATTGATAAGTTTATTCATATGAACTTTATACGATACATCCCATCTCATGATTTCCCACAGAATGATTGTTTTAAAGAATAGAATTGAATTGAATGATCTGTTGTAAGAAAGAGGATAGCCAAACGGTGAAATAAAGAAGTATTTTCTTTTTTGAAATTACAATACTCTAATATTCATGTATAAAAATTATCTAGCAGTTTCTACCTACTGAACACTATTACAGTGTTATCTATAGAGTATAGATACTCATCTATTCCCTTTGCTGCTGCTGCTGCTGCTAAGTCGCTTTAGTCGTGTCCAACTCTGTGCGATCCCATGGACGGCAGCCCACCAGGCTCCCCTGTCCCTGGGATTCTCCAGGCAAGAACACTGGAGTGGGTTGCCATTTCCTTCTCCAATGCATGAAAGTGAAAAATGAAAGTGAAGTCGCTCAGTCATGTCCGACTCCCAGCGACCCCATGGACTGCAGCCCACCAGGCTCCTCCATCCATGGGATTTTCCAGGCAAGAGTACTGGAGTGGTTCAGTCTCTACTTTCACCTATTTCTGCTTCAGTCTCCCACTTCTGAAGCTCTTTAATAAGGTTTCTTTATCATCAATATAATGACCTTTCCTCTGCCTTCATCCTGACTAATCTTTTCCTGGTCACAGATGTCATCAGCCTCTCCTTCCTTAAACCTCCCGTCCCCGAATTTCTGCACCACTTCCCCTTATTGCTTCTCACAGGAAACCTTTTGCTGGAAACCCATGGAGGTAGTCTGAAGAGTCATACTCTTTCATACCTCTTTACCTCTGCACATTCTCTTCCTTTTGCTCAGAACTTTCAGTCTCTCATTTTATGTCTGGTGAATTCTTACATTTCTTAAAGTTTTAGCTTCATTGTTAATTCTTTTGTGAACCTCACTTATGCCTTCCCTTCATGAAGGCATTCTCCCATTAGGGAGAATCAATCATTCTGTCCAGCAGTAAATAGTTTGCTCTTTATTACGTCAGTGTTTACATTCTATTAATGTGTAGGTGCTCAGTCTCCTGTACCAGAATGAGAACTCCTTAGAAGGAGGGACAAATCCTTGATACATAGCACAGACCTTAGAATCACACAGATCATGGCTCAAACCTTGTTTGTCCAATTTTAGCTGAGTGATTTTGGAAAAGCTGCTTAAGTTCATGAACTTGCAGGTTCCTAAACAGTAAAATCATTCTCACAGAAGTACTATAAGAATTAAAAGACTTAATGTATATATGAAGTGACAAAGTGAACTATCAAGGAATGTCAAATAAATGAATCATTCAGTTCAGTTCAGTTCAGTCACTGTAGGAAAACTCTGATTAACATGGCTATGGACACAATAAACACTTGATAAATTCCTGCTGAATAATTAGATAGATAAATGAATGAATAAGAGCTATTGCATTTGTTTGAAAATTATTTACCTTCATATTCTTCACTCACTTTTCCAATCTCAGTTCATTTCAGTTCAGTAGCTCAGTTGTGTCTGACTCTTTGTGACCCCATGAACCACAGCACGCCAGGCCTCCCTGTCCATCACCAGCTCCTGGAGTCCACCCAGATCCATGTCTGTTGAGTCGGTGATGCCATCCAACCGTCTCATCCTCTGTCGTCCCCTTCTCCTGCCCTCAATCTTTCCCAGCATCAGGGTCTTTTCAAATGAGTCAGCTCTTCGCATCAGGTGGCCAAAGTATTGGAGCTTCAGCTTCAACATCAGTCTTTCCAATGAACACCCAGGACTGATCTCCTTTAGGATGGACTGGTTTGATCTCCTTGCAGTCCAAGGGACTCTCAAGAGTCTTCTCCAACACCACAGTTCAAAAGCATCAACTAGAGGAATTTTAAATTCCTCCTTTCACTCTGTTAAAATATTTTCTTATCATTTATTCATTTCTGTTCTTATTTTCTTCATGGTTTTTTGGTATCATTTTTCTATGAAATAAACTACATGATATTAAACCCTCTCCCCTTTTTAAAAGCAGAGACTGACCTGGTGCATAGAAGCTACTTATATATTTCATCTGTAGCATGATATTGAGTCAGTTAAAATTAAGGTTGAGTGCCTATAATTCCCACCCCTACCACACAAATAAAATATAAACAGTGACTTAAATGACATGTAAGACTATAAGTGGGCAGATCTGAAGTCATGTGATGGTTCAGTGGTGTCAGGGGTCAAGATTCTTTTTATTCTTTTCTCATGATGTGACTTCACCTCATGGTGTGAGATCTGTTGGAGCACTAGACATCAAATCTTCATTCCAGCCAGTGAAAAATATGGAGGAGCAAGAAGGGTTGGCTTGCCTTTTAAAGTCACACACAATACTTACCTGGAAGTTGCATACATATTTCAGTGGATGGGGGGAGAGGATTATTATTATGGTCATACCTAACTACAAGGAAAGGTTTAGGACATAGACTTTATTTTGAGCGGTCATTACTGAAACATGCAGGGAAACAGATGCAGGGGTAAAAAACTAGTAGTACTTGTCACCATTTAAATAGCAAAATAATTTCACTATCATGCTGCATTTCCCAGGTGCAACATACTGTCCCACAAGGACAGTTAACCCAATGGAGGAACTATCACTACTTCTTTATATTTATAACAGACTGTATAACTGTCTCCTGCCTTTCTCTGAATTTTATCATACAGAAGTTAGTATTATGGTAAGATAACACTAAGGGCAGAGACATCTACAGAGAAAGCCATCAAAAAATTTTCTTGTTTATGCCTAAGAACCATAGATTGATATTCTTATTCCTCAACAAAAACAGCTAATTTAATGATAAATGTTTAGAGCACTTTAATTTCTGGTGAGAAGTTTTGTGTGAGTGTGTGTGTGTGTGTGTGTATGTGATAAAATACTTTTTATCAACTTAGAAAGTAAACAAAATGATATAGAATTCAGATACATAAAATGAAATAAATCTTTAAAAACTAATCTCAAAAGAGCAAATATTTATAGAAAAAGAAGTGAAAATAGGCTTCTAACATGTTCTTTGCAGACACAACTGAGCGACTGAACATGCACACATGCAAAGTATTTTCCTATGTATATGAGTTTTGAAAAGTAATACCAATAATACAATAAATGAGAAAAAACAACTAAAGCCAAATATTGAAACATTGTACTTCATGGCGTATCTTCCTATTTGATGGTTTGTATGGCATAAAAAACTGAATTTTTGGCTTAGCACTTACTTGGAATACCATTATGAAAAAGCAAATTTGTGTGTGTGTGTGTGTGTGTATGCTACATCTGGCTTAAAAGATAAAAATTCAAATATAAATTACACTGGTCAAACTAGTTTCATTCAGTGAAAGTTCTGGCATGTCTATTATTTCCACTTTTAAGCCATTCTTTATAAGAAGCCATTTCAAAACTATAACCATACAGAATTAACTATAAGAGTTTTATATGTCCTAAATCTTAGCATTGTAAAATTACTTCTTATAGCTACTTAGTGACAGAATGAAAAATGAATTTCCTCTTCATGGGAGTGAAAGATGACTGCCTTAATGAGCTATGCCTTACTTGTCAATTAGGTTTTTTTTCCTCTGTATGTCTCTTTACAGATAAAACAGTTTCTTGAAACCACAGTTACAGAGAAGATAAAGAAATATATGGTCCCTATCTTTGCCTTCAAGGAGAAAAGTCCTACCTGCACATTAGATTTTAAAATATTGATTGTTCAAAGTTACTGTTTCATTATTAAAATTATAAGTATTTATGTATGCCATATAGCTGTATATTATATGCTAGTATGTTCATTCATTTTTCTTGACCATGGTTTCTATGGTCCCATTTTACTTTGTGAATTATCATGTGATATGTTTTACTAAATTCTAGAAAATATAAAATGATTATTTTTATCCATTATATATTGGCAGTCTACATTTTTAAGATCATATCTTGTTTCATGATGGTTCAAACTTATTCCATTTGAAATATATTTAAATATCACTAGGGAAAACCTTAAATCAAAGTGATATTTTAAAATTATTACTGGAAAAAAGTAGAGGAGTCTTTTTTCAAGTTCCATTTCCTCCACTTATCTACAGCTGGTAACCTATACCTCCATTGCTACATTGTCTGTTTCTTTTGCTGGCATTAGAGCCTCAGAGAGTTCTAGGCTCAGAACTAAGCACTAGATTTGATTCTCTCTTCTTCCTTGATTTTTTCATCAAATATCTAACTGTAATATTTTTCTAGGTCATATTGTCATTCCTATCCTTATCATGCTCTGAATTCTTTATCTTCTATTTCATATTAGGCCATTTTTTCCCCCTATAACCACCTCCTTTCTTCCCAGACCCTTCTTTGACCACTGTGTTTGATTTTTCAGTCCTTAATAAACATTATATCCAAAGGTAAATGCTTTGCTGAGAGTGTAAAGTGTAAATAACTATGTGTCTGAGGCCATAGCTTTAATGGTAAATGCACTTTATAGAAGAATTATAGGGAGAAAAATAAAGTAAAGCTGTGTGTGTTACTCTTGCACTTTTGAATACTATTTCTTTCTAGAAGGATTAGTTCTGAGGTCCCTAGTTAATAAAGTCAATCAATAACAATCAGACTACTAATTTACTTATATAATTTGTACCATTGAATTGCAGTGAAGGTTTTTCTACTGGATTTAAAGGATGTCCTCATTAATAAGCAGACGTTTTCTTCCCATAAATGTCCTTACAGATGAAGTGGAGTAATTATCTAAAAATATCAACTTTTCTTCTTCTGTATTTTATAGAGTATGGAGCCAGGTTTATGTATGGAAATTATTAACTTCTTGTATTCTTTTATTTTAAAGAATTAACCCAAAGTTCCAAAATGCACCTCCTTCCTTCTTTCTAGTCATCCCCTAGAACTAAAAATTACAACCTGAGATTCATTTCTTAGGCCTGCATTTCCAGGTTCACTTTATAAAAATATAAACAATTCTTGGAGACAGCTACACACAAATAAAATTGAGTGACACACTAATTGGTTATTATATAATCTTTGCCTGTGTGGGTGCTCAGTTGCTCAGTTGTGTCCTACTCTGCAACCCTGTGGACTGTAGTCCACCATGGAATTTCCCAGGCAAGAATACCGGAATGGGTTTTCATTTCCTCCTCCAGGGGATCTTCCCATGTCTCTTGCATCTACTGCGTTGGCAGGCAGATCCTTTACCACCCCTCCACCTGAAAAGGGAACAAATAGTTTCATGAGAAACGGTTCTCAGTATTTAAAATAGGTATTTCTGGAGATAGCAGACATATGCCTGCCTAGACCAAGATTTCTCAAGCTTGATTCCATTGACATTTTTGCCCAGAAAATTATTTCTTCTGGGATCTCCTCTCTGCTTTATCACATTTGTAGTAGCATCCCTGGATTCTACCCACGAGATGCCAGTAGCACCTTGCAATTCATGACTACCAAAACGTGTCCTACCTTGGGATAAGGTAAAATTTGCCCTGTTGAGAATGACTGGCAAATACAGATGGAGTAATAATCATATCAAATATTTTATAAGTAACAACTCATTTAGTTCCTGGAACAAACCAAAGAGGTGACTCTGTTTGCTGAGCTAGGATCTCGGTAAGGTTTTTAAAAATTGTAGGTTTACAGACCTAACAAGTGACAGAAACCAGAAGTTAACCTGAAAATTTACATTCAGCAGCTATGAAGGTTGAATGGAAGGGTAGAAAGCAACAAATAAATGTGCCCACCTAACAATTGTGCCTTCACTAGCACTGGTCAGTTTTTTCCTCCTTACTGTCAATTTTTAGTATACACTGCTTATTCAAGTTATTTGTCCAAGGAATTTTAAAGGTGATTTAACTTTATTTCCTACTTTGTGCTCAGAGCTTGGATTATGGTTGTTAGATTATGATTTGTAAAAGTGCTTGGAAGCCAGAAAAAAGGCAGAGTTTTACTGTTACAATGATAGATTTGATGGCATTTCCAAGTAAACATTGCCTATAAAGAGAGTAAGAGTGTGAAAACCCTGGGAGATCAGCTATTAAACTGTCAGCATTGTTTTCACCTTTACTTCCAAAATTTATCTATAAAGTCCTAACTTCTAAAAAAATTCAGTTGGGGACTAAAGAGTGTAAAAGTGATTGGTCCAATAACCCATTCATATATTCATTTATTCTGTCAACAAGTATGTAATCTTCATGAGGCTAGATTTGGTCTCAATTTCCATTTTGATGGCTGTTTTCTTGAAACATACCTGGAAGATGGTTGACAATATGAAATATTTATCACATGGAAAATGATAGCAATGAATATAATTTTTCTTATGTTTAATATATGTATCAGAAAATTATCTAAGTAAAATGACTTCTTTAAAAAACTGTTAGTCTAGGAAGGTGTTTGAGACAAAGAGTAGATGAGGAAGGCATGCACATATAACAAATAATCTATGTGTTGTTTGTAGTTATGGATTTATAAGAGTACCAAGCATTTTAAGTCCTATTAAGTAAATTTTACTTAAAACTTCTACCAATTTCAAGCCCAAAATAGTCTAGATTATTAAAATATGACTCTACCCAAATTTAATTGAGCAGGATTTATCACTAGTGTCCACAGATGTATTGGTTTTCTGTTTCTGGTAAGAAATTATCACACATTTAGCAGCTTAAAACAATACCCATATATTGATATTAGCTCGCATTTCTGTAGGTCAGAACTTAGAGAGTAACTGCACTACCTAACTCATTTGTGTTGCTGTCAGAATTTAGTTCCTTGTTATTATAGAACTGAAGTCTCTGCTTGCTGGCTGGCGGTCTCCTGGAAGCCATCCAGCTCTTAGAAGCCATCCACAGTGTTTGGTTCCTGGCTCCCTTCATTTTGAAGCAAGCAGTAAGGTGTCAAATCCTCTCATCCATTCAAGCTCAGACTTCTTTTGCTACCAGCTAGGGAAAAAAAAAAAGCTTTCTGCTTTTAACTGGGTGATGTTATGACATCAGGCCCATCCACGTAACCTCCTTGTTTTAAAGCCAGCTCTGCCATAGGCATAACTTAAGCTCAGGAGTTAAATCTTTAAGTGTAAAGTCCCATGGATTATGTAAGGAATATGTGGGGGAAGGAAATATGGGGAGACATTTTGGGATTCTATCAAACAACCTTCCTTTTTTATGTTTGTTTCTTATATCATGCTTGTTGGCCGCTAGACTAGGTTAGTTAGTGTTGTCATAATACCTAATATACCCTTGATTTTAATAATCACTATCTTTATTGCTATTGTTTTTTTTACATTTTCTGCTCTACTTTTGAAGTATGGTAATGGCTTACTTTTTAATCACGGTAATGGCAAGGCCTGGGCTGACTTCATTGCAACTGCATGTTGACCATATTCCTAGAACCTAATCCTTTCCTGATGACACAAAATAGGTGCTCAATAAATGTGAGTTGAAGGAGGAAATGAAAGCAAACACTAGAAAAATGATATTATATTAAATGATATTATCTTCCAGCCAGCCTACACTGATCCTTATTCTCATTCAAGTGTCAGATCAGATGTTACATTCCAGTTTATCGCCTCATTGCAGGTGACCTCCCCTATGACCTCCTCTATCGGTAAGCTCTTTATTTACTTCCCATCTTATCATTCTATAAATATCTGGTTTTGTTTTTTACTTTTTTGTTTACCTGTTTATTGTTTATTGTCCCATTGGAACAGAAGATCCCAGTATGTGAATACTTTATCTTACATTCATCACTATATCTTTAGGTCTAAACTAGTACCTGGTTCATAAAATGAAGTAAAAGTTGCTCAGTCGTGTCCAACTCTTTGTGACCCCATGGACTATGCAGTTCATGGAATTCTCCAGGCCAGAATACTGGAGTGGGTAGCCTTTCCCTTCTCCAGGGAATCTTCCCAACCCATGGATCAAACCCAGGTCTCCTGCATCTGAGGCAGATTCTTTACCAGCTGAGCCACAGGGGAAGCCCACCTGGTTCATAAGTGAAAGTGAAATTGTTAGTTGCTCAGTTGTGTCCCACTCTTTGTGACCCTATGGACTATATCCCACCAGGCTTCTCTGTCCATGGCCTTCTCCAGGAAGAATACTGGAATGGGTTGCCATTCCCTTCTCTATGGGGTCTTCCCCACCGAGGGATTGAACCAGGTCTCTGGCATTGCAGGCAGATTCTTTACCATCTGAGCCACCAGGGAAGCCCAACTGGTTCATAGTGGGTGCTCAGTAAATACTGGAAGAATGGATTCTGGCCCAGCTGAACTGTCCTACAGGACTTGGATGTAATTTCTCATAGCCCAAATGGTAACTTTAACATTTAAAACTCAAAGTGCATTGCAGAAGTTTTCCAACATTTTTTGACAAGGATTTTTAATCTTAGGCAAACTACAATCTATAGTCTTCACTCCAATTACACAGTACATTTACATTTTGCACTTTGTCACCCCTCAAATCAGGAATGTCTTACGCAAGTTAACTTACCAGTTCATGGTGACTATGGGTAAAAATTAATTAGAGATTTAAAAAAATTTGTTCCAATAATAGCTATCCTCAAAAGTGGAAGAAGCTAATATAGTTATACCAAGAATTTCATATAATCAAAATACTAATTTATGGGACTTCCCTGGTGGCACAGTAGATAAAAATTCACCTGCCAATGCAAGGGAGACAAGTTCAATGTCTGGTCTAGGAAAATTCCACATACCTTGGAGCAGCTAAGCCTAAGTGCCACAACTATTTAGCCTGTGTTCTGCAGCTACTGAAGCCTGCATGCCCTAGAGCCTGGGCTCTGCAACAAGAGAAGCCACCATGATGAGAAGCCTGTGCAACACAATGAACAGTAACCCCCAGTTACCACAACTAGAGAAAGCCACTGCAAAGCGACAAACACCCAGCACAGCCAAAAATAAAAACAAAGCAAAAAAATAAATGATTTTTAAATGCTAATTTATATGTAAATTTACTTCATCTGAACATACTTCAATGTAAACTGCATTCATTTGGACATAATCATTTTTCACAAAGTTCATTGGTCCTTGTGTTTGGCCTCTAATATCTGTTTGTGTTTTGTTTTTAAACTTAGATTAGTCATCATCTTATGTTATTCTTTGTGTCATGCTAGAAATCCAAGTAAAAACAATATGACATGTATCACTACTTGAAAAGCATTTGAGCTTTCCAGAGCTTCCTGTGCCATCACCAATTACAATTCCAAGTATGTTCTCCTGTTTCCGTCATCAAATGGAAAGTGACAGTTTCTGGTACTTTGCAGCCTGATAAACTATCTCCTAGAAAATATCTTAATCAGCATAAATTTAGGTTGCTGCAGGTTCATTTTTATAAGCTATATGTCTTGATGTAATTATAGGTATCCTAAAATGTAATAACTTACATAGGAACAGCTAGTAAATAAATCCTTGATTCATTTTATTTTAAATCCTGAAAGTTCAGTGCCCTAAATACTGCTTTGGTAGGAAAATCATTGACAGCTGCAGACTACTGCCACTTGAGACAGATTGATAAATGCACAACAACTTAAAAAAAAATCTCCATTCATTATTTACCAGTAATTATCTTCTACTGGCTCTCTGTCAACACTTACCCATTTAGTCTATCAAATTAACTGATTAATGCTAAATAATTTTCTAAGACTTTTGCTTAAAATAGTAATTCTTAGATACTACCATGGAAAGATATGTTATTCAGAATCTTGGAGTTTTTCTGTCTTATGAAAAATGGCTAAATTTTTGTTTATCTTTTGATTTAGGCCTTTGCTTTCTTCTGACATATACACTTCTACATCTTTCCTTCATCCTCTTCATTTGCCCAATGTGAGATGATTTTTAAACTCCACTGTCTCAAGAATGATCTTGTATGGTCCTCTTTGTGCCTCTTCTCTATACTGTTTTACCTTCTATGATAGTTCTTATGAAGTTGTAGAATAATCACTTCCTAACATGTCTAACACAGCCTGTCCTTCTCCTCATAAGTTTATAAGCTCTGACACTAGAGTGACCACACTAGACTTCAAAAAGTAATAAAGGAAAATTGGTCAGCTAAGATTAAATCACAGCAGTCTTCTCTTCTAATATCCAGATACTTTTTAACCCTTATTCTGAATTCCATATTAGCCTTTAACCAATAGAGTAAGCACATTTTAGAGAGGCTCTCTCTATAATAATATATAGTGGATGTCTTCACTTTCACCATTGTAACTATGCTATGAAAAATATATGTCTTCATTTTATGGCTCTGACATATGTTGCAAAGGGTAGGTGGTGGAAATATAATGTCTAAGAGCATTATGTTTCTAACGGTTTTGCTATTGCAAAGTCACCATGGAAGGAAGACTTTTGAAGCTGGCCAGTGTAGCTGTGGTACCCTGAGGTCACTGCACTCTGGGTGCTATATAGTAAGAGTATAAAATTTAAGTCGCTCAGTCATGTCCAACTCTTTGTGACCTCATGGACTGTAGCTCACCAGGCTCCTCTGTCCATGGGATTCTCCAGCAAAAATACTGGAGGGGGTTGCCATTCCCTTCTCCAGGGGATCTTCTTGACCCAGGGATCAAACCCTTGTCTCCCTCATTGCAGGTATATTCTTTTCCATCTGAACCACAAGGGAAGCCCCTGTATAATATAATAAAGATCTGTGAATACAATTATGGTAGAAATGACCCATCTTCTCTCAATTTCACAAGCTTAGCACAAAGTCTCAGTCTTTCAGTTTAAATGATCAAAGAACGTACATAAGATGGTTGGTACTGAGACTAGAAAATACTTTTTTTCTAAATGGAGACTATTGAGGTGAGCCTCGAGATGTTTCTGATTAATGAGACACATATTGTTGACCAGCTGCATAACAATTCTATTCACAAATTATCAAATTGAAAATTAAAATATGTTACCATCAGGCATAGCTTCCATTGGATATAAATCTAGGTTGACTCTGAGCCCAGCAAAAGATCAACATGAAGATCTTTTTAAGTCTGGTGAAAGAAATTTGGGTTGTTGACCAAAACTTCTTGGTAACTTCCCATGGGAAAAGACGTTTTTTTGGAGGACGGTACTGAAAACCTTGGCATATGCTGACACTTTGTTACAGTCTTTTCAATAGCAGAATCATTTCCAGGCCACCAGACACAGTGAATAATTCCTGAATGTGCTACATGTGGTGTGGCCAAGATGACAGTACTGCCATCTGGAATAATAAAAAAATTTCCTGAAAACAGACATCTTTTATGGACAGATAACTCATGCAGATCATGTGTCAAGGGCTTGATTTCTTCAGACATTTCCCTGCTGGACTGCAGTCACAAGCAGAAGTACATTTATAGCAACAGAACATTTCAGATAAGAACTAACATACATCACACTCCATTGCCTATTTATATTTACTGGTATTAGGAAGGGTACAGCATCCACTGGTATTTAGAAAGAGGTATTCACTTTTTCCATTGAATATGAAGAAATAACATTGTTTTTTAATATGGAAAAAGAGAAAGTTCACCAATATTGAGACAACACAGACTACAAAGAAGACAATGGTAATAATCTGGAGAAACTAAGAAATATTACCTCAAACTGTGTCACAAAACATGAATACAGCAGTTAGTTCAACACAAATCCTGAATTAATTTCCCTTACCAATAGCATTATTTTATTGTCTCATAACTATTTCACCTCTCTGTTTGGAACTAAGTTTATTTTATATCCCCCAATTTTTCTTTCACATTTTCTTTATTAATTAATTATTTAGTGGTTTTCAAGCATTTCACTAAATTAACATGCTTTCTTTATATTCAATTATTATAAATGCTAAAAGATCAAAATATATATGATATCTGCTTGCTTAAATCAGGAGTGAGTTGCGTGGTGCTCTAACAGGTTGGAATACTTCTTCTTATCATTCCTGAACTTATTTCCATAGCACCCTTAGAGCTCCAAGTGGCCGTCTTCAAGAACCTCTGCCTTTGCTGTAATGATATTTATTGAGTCACTTCTGTTTCTCTAGTGTGAAAGAAATCTTGCCATAAGATTTAATTCATTAGCTGATGTTCAGAGACAGTATCTAACATGGATGTTTTGAAACTAGGCTATTGAAATAATAGAATTCAAAGGTTGTTTCCTATTTATAATCAACTAAAATTAAACAAAAATTGGATGAAAGAAAATGTACAGAAGGCTACATGAAGGGAAAATGTGAAGTTTAACAATATTCTATAAGTTGTAAACAAGGATCTTTGGTTGTACCTTGTCCAGTTTATAACTGCATGTGCGAAATCTTGCCTTTAGACCTCTATGTCTGAACCTTACTGTCATACTCCCTTTCGCAGATTGGTCTGTAGTGTTGTGTCTAGATTAAATATGTTGTGACTCTCTTAGTACACAGTTTCATTCTTTGGCCTTACTTGATGTACCAGAAAAAAAATAGGATGTTCTATGTTTTTCTGGCTGATAGAAACTTACCTTGAGAGCATTTATTTGCTGAATACTCAACCTACTATCCCTCTTCCCATTGGTAAAGTTCTCACCGTTAATGAGGAATTTTATCTAAATAAAGTTATGAAAAGTTCTAAACAGCATTCAGTTTATACGGAAAACATTGTACATTAGCATATAAAGAAAATATAAGTAATGAAAGAATGATACATTTCTACTTATTAAAAATAAACAATATACTAGATTTTTATTTCAGTAAGTAGTTATTTGATACAATAATATGAATTATACATATGATTATGCATTATAAATAGTCCTAATGTAATAGTAATTTGTTATATTTACTTTAATAATATGTAACAAGTATTTATTTAATAGTTGGGCTGCCAAGTTTCAATTAATGCAGGATGTGGAAAGCACATGACAAATAAAATGTCATTGTATTAAACAAATTCTGAACGAGTTATGTACATATCTGCTTTAGTATTAGGGAAATGGCTTTGGAGTCATTGAATTTCATAGAAAATACAAGCTCATTATCATGGATTGTAAGTCTTATGTGATCTGGCTTCTTCTCACACTCTGATTTCACCTCATATTTTTCTCATTTATTTCCCAGGCTTTAAGCCATCCTAGCTATCTTTACATTTCTTGGGCAAGTAAAACTTGATGTTTCCCTCTCTATAGATATAACAGATCTCCACATAGTAGGTCTCAAATTAAATTTACCGTTGCCATTTGGTCTTCACTGAAAAAAATACCTGTAATATTCCTTTCCTAGAACTCATTTATATCCCAATCTTATGTATTTGTTATTTTTTGTAATTATTAGTTATTTATATATTTTATTTATTGTCTTTTTCCTTCCCCCAGACTGTAATGTGCATAAATGCAAGGACCTTATATATCTTATACAACTACACACACACATATATATATATATATATGTATCTCCTTATGCCAAGAATATCATTTGATAAGGAGAAGACATTCAGTATATTTGATTGAATAATTTAGTGAATAACTGAAGGAATAAAACATATTTGGGCCTCTAAGACATTTGCTTTTTTAAGTGTGATTATCAAAAAATGACAGGCCAAAAATATCCTTACTTGAAAATATACAAAACACATTATGAGTCTAGCAAGACAATCTGCAAAAAACAAAAGAAAACAAATATTATCTTGCACTAATGTTACTTGATTACTTAAAATTAACAAAACAAAAATTAAACATTGTAAGTTCCAAACAGCATTAATGAACCGTTCAGTCCAGTTCAGTTCAGGCGCTCAGTCGTGTCTGACTCTTTGCGACCCCATGAATCACAGCACGCCAGGCCTCCCTGTCCATCACCGACTCTTGGAGTTTACCCAAACTCATGTGCATCGAGTTGGTGATGCCATCCAGCCATCTCATCCTCTGTCGTCCCCTTCTCATCCTGCCCCCAATCCCTCCCAGCATCAGGGTCTTTTCCAATGAGTCAACTCTTCACATGAGGTGGCCAAAGTATTGGAGTTTCAGCTTCAGCATCAGTCCTTCACCTTTAGGATGGACTGGTTGGATCTCCTTGCAGTCCAAGGGACTCTCAAGAGTCTTCTCCAACACCACGGTTCAAAAGTGTCACTTCTTTGGCGCTCAGCTTTCTTCACAGTCCAACACTCACATCCATACATGACCACTGGAAAAACCATAGCCTTGAGTAGACAGACCTTGGCTGGCAAAGTAATGTCTCTGCTTTTTAATATGCTATCTGCTGCTGCTGCTGCTGCTGCTAAGTCGCTTCAGTCGTGTCCGACTCTGTGCGACCCCATAGATGGCAGCCCACCAGGCTCCCGCGTCCCTGGGATTCTCCAGGCAAGAACATTGGAATGGGTTGCCAGTTCCTTCTCCAATGCATGAAAGTGAAAAGTGAAAGTGAAGTCACTCAGTCGTGTCCGACTCTTAACAACCCCATAGATGGCAGCCTACCAGGCTCCTCTGCCCATGGGATTTTCCAGGCAAGAGTACTGGAGTGGGTTGCCATTGCCTTCTCTGAATATGCTATCTAAGTTGGTCATAACTTCCAACTTCCAGGAGTAAGTATCTTTTAATTTCATGGCTGCAATCACCATCTGCAGTGATTTTGGAGCCCCCCAAAATAAAGTCTGACACTGTTTGCCCATCTATTTCCCATGAAGTGATGGGACCAGATGCCATGCTCTTAGTTTTCTGAATGTTGAGCTTTAAGCCAACTTTTTCACTCTCCTCTTTCACTTTCATCAAGAGGCTTTTTAGTTCCTCTTCACTTTCTGCCATAATGGTAAACTGATTTAAAATGATTGTAAATATAAGTTGTTTTTCTTCCATAGAATCAAAGACTATATATGCTTGAAGGACTCTCTTGGTCCCCAAACTTTGAGGAATAGTGCACTTGTGTTGAGGGGGTTGGGGATGGGGTAGTGACATATCCTGAGGAAGCACTGGCAGAGCTTCAATGGGGTTTTAGAGTCCATCAATACTTGAGCAGTGGTGGTGCAGTGGTAAAGAATCCGCCTGCCAGTGCAGGAGACATGTGAGTTCAATCCCTCCAGTTCCCCCTAGAGGAGGAAATGGCATCCCACTCCGGTATTCTTGCCTGGAAAATTCTACGCATAGAGGAGCCTGGCGGGCCACAGTTCATTGTGTCTCAAAGGATCGGACCCAGTGGAGGCCGAGCACACACACGCACACAGACAGACATCACTTGAGCTGCTGACACAGACATGGATAGCCTTACTTTTTGTCTGTCTGACACACTCTTACCCATAAAACTATTCCTTTTTCTGCTACCATTCCCATATCACTTCCTGTAAATTTTAGATATTTTTATGTTACATTTAGTTTATCTGTTTTTTTTATATAAAGGCAATTTTAAGAACAAAAATTGATTCCTAAACTAAATTAGGAATTCCTGATACCTTCTCTGACAGCCAATTCACATACTGTTTTGCATGTTACTGTACCATATCAACATATAGAGATTCTTTTTTAAAAAAGCTGTAATTAATGGCTTACTCAATTAACCTTTGATGTATGTTGTATTACCATGAGTTCCCTCAGTTGTTCCTATAGATATTTCTTGATACCATAGTGAAGTAATGCAAATAGCCTCTGTTGAAACATATACATATACATTACCATTTGTAAAATATATAGCTAGTGGGGACTTGCTATATAACACAGAGAGCCCAACTCCATGCTCTGTGACAACCTAGAGGGCTGGGTTAGAGGGGTGGGTTAGAGGGGTGGGAGGAAGGCTCAAGAGGGAGGAGATATATGTATACTTATGGCTGATTCACATTGTGTACGGCAGAAAACAGCACACCATTATAGAGCAGTTATCCTACAATTAAAAAATAATAAGCATATCCTACAATTTAAAAAAATAAACATTTAATATCATATTTCTTTAAATAGGAAAAGCAGCAAGGGTAGTTAAAATTTTGATTAATGAGAGGTTGAACTTTGAGCTCCAATGGTCTCATCAACTGTGTCTTATAGTCCTTCAGAATAATAATCTTGCTGAATGGTAGTAGAAAAGTTTGCCAATGCAAATTTAGCCCTAGTATTCCTGCCGATCAAAAATGGGAATCATGAAAATATATTTGAGTAAGTGATCTGGAACTCTGAAGTGGAAAGAACTTTAATTGAATTGTTTTTGAATCCTATGGCTTTAGAGAAGGATAGTAGTTAATATATTGGTAAAATGCTATCAGTAAAATGGGTTCTTAAGCTTTATGACTGAATAGAACTTCCAAAATCCCCATGGTCAGGAATCTTGGATTTCTGTCCTACTCCATTTGTTATCTTTTGGTTTGTTGAAATTCCATGTGTACAAAACTAACTAGATGTCTTGCTAAATATGCAGGAAGTACTCAAAAATGTTTAGAATAATTTTCATATAAAATTGACAAGCCATAATGTTAATCTTAGAATGATTTACAGGATAAGGAAATTGTGGCCCCAAATATGGTGATTCTCAAAGTTTAATGTCATCAGATTCCTGGACTTTATTCTCACATTAAGGCTGATTGGAAGTTGGGACAGATCATTTTGATTTAGGTGATAGGAAGATATGATATTTGAAGGTATATTTTAAATGTGAAGAATGCAATTCAACTATTTCTTTGTTAAATATAGTTCTGCTACTCCATAAATTGTGAATATAATACACTTACAATCTATTAGTTCCACTCAGTTCAGTTTAGTTCAGTTGCTAAGTCATGTCTGACCCCATGGACTGCAGCACGCCAGGCTTCCCTGTCCATCACCAACTCCCAGAGCTTGCTCAAACTCATGTCCGTGGAGTAGGAGATGACATCCAACCATCTTATTCTCTGTTTTCCTCTTCTCCTCCATTCTTCAATCTTTCCCAGCATCAGGGTCTTTTCCAAGGAGCCAGTTCTTCGCATTGGGTGGCCAAAGTATTGGAGTTTCAACTTCAGCATCAGTCCTGCTAAAGAATATTCAGGACTAATTTCCTTTAGGATTGACTGGTTTGATCAGGATGATAGATATGTAGTTTTCTGTGGCCTCTGAAGAAAAGAAATTATTTTTAACTTTCATGTAAGTGTGAGAGCAATATGTGTAGGTTTTCTTTTCATCCTCTCTCTTTTTCTGTAGAGGAAAATTTTTCATCTGACAGATTAAAAACATTAGATTACATCCTGGTTACAGTAATTACAGCTTACTGGTGACACTCATTAGCAGAGTAATACTAGTGCCTAATTTATAGCAATGTCATGAACAATTAATTCAAGATGAATTTGATCATCGAGTGTGGTAATGATATGGGTTGGTGTTCATGATAGAACCTTTTGGCAGCCATTAAACATTAGGTTGTACCTAAAACAATTTAAATAGTTTTAGTAAAAAGCCTCAGCAGATTGTGATTTAAGCAAATGCTAAGTAAGCTAACTGAAGTTCTCTATCAGAAATGACCAAAGAAGCTAAAAGTCTGAGGGCTCCTGTATGCCTTCAGTCTGCAAAGGAGAGAGGTCTAGCCCATCTTTGCGTCCCTCTCATCCAAAACATGAAAGGTCTACAATTAAACAAATACATGGAAGAATGAATAAATGATCATTGATCTGCCTTAACTTAGAAGTTTCAGTATTATCTCACCCTGATAATTTGTGATTTTCTCAACCGAACTCTAGCCACATCAGTCACCTTTCCATTCCATGGATATGCCAAGTTCCTTCTCATCTTTTATATGTCCAATTTTCACTCCCCAGATATTATGAACATTGTTGGTTTTCATCATTAATTCTCTCCTATTTAGAAAGACACCCTAAGTTTAACAATCATCTGAAATGTGCATGAATTATATATTGACTATATATTGTATATTTATAGTTTGTATATATTGAACATATGCTATACATACCCACAACACACACATACTCACTTCCTCTTCCACTCATGCCCAAGGTCCTTGAGAGTAGGAAACTTCTATTATACTTATTCTATATGTAGAACAGGGTTTGACTTATGTATGTTGGTGCTTTATAAAAATATAGTGAAAAAATAAATGCTTCCAAAGTGTTTCATAAAGTCTTTCTTGAGTGCTTCTGATAGATTACTCTTACAAGGAAACATTAAACATTATGAGTTAGATATAGATTTATTTTAGTTTATTGCTATTAATAAGGAAGAAAGTTAACAGGAATAGTTCAAAAAAGAATTAACAGAGGGCATTCCCTTGTAAAATAATACTTCATTTTTAATAGTGAGGAAATAAATGAAGTCTTTTAATGCTTCAGAATTGTAGTATATACTTGTGATGGAAGAGAAAATGACAGCACCACCAAGGAAAGGAGCCGGTAATCTGCAGTAGATTTTGCAGTTTATTACAGGAAGACTAAACATGCGTCTTGAAAGGTGTACACATGCACTTGTGCTCAGTTTATCACTTTGAACTGTGACAGAAAACAAAACAAAATCGTAGGACAAACGTCTGATAGCATCAGCCGCAATTAATCCTTAGTGTCTTTTGACAATTTAGAAGTACTATATAAACAGTCCTTTTAAAGGTTTATCACTCTTGCAGTAGTAGGTGAATAGACAATGTTTAGATAAGAAAAAATAGAAATAAACATCATTCTGCCTGGAGTTTTTATGTTTGACTTCTCATTCTGTATTAATCATTAATTTGTTAATTAACCTTCAGACATCAGGGTTTTTTTTTTTTTTGACATGTAATATAAGAAGCTAGACTCAGATGACCTCTACCATGACAAAATCATATGGTTCTATTAAATATAGTTGGGTTCATTGATTAAACTTTATTTCCATTCATTTTCATAAGTTTCAAAACCATGTTTTAGTATTTAATTTATGCCAATGGTATTCTTGTGCTTGATTTTTCACTGTTTTGTAAGTGTAGAGTAGTGACCACCAGTGAATCAGAGGAGCAAGCTTTATATAACCTGTAAGAGGCCAGTGTTCTAGAGAATTTAATTATTTATACTCTTCTTTAGATAGTGACAGACGTTAAAGTTTTATTTTGTTTTTTTTAATTTAACTCTCCAATGAAACAATTTAAAAATTCCAGACTCTATTGGTTTATATAAACAGTGCAACAAAATATGCAAAAAGTGGTTCTAGTTTCATTTTGTAAAATACACGGGGAGAATAATATTGTCTAAAATTTTCTGTGGAATAAAAGGTTTGCCTAGTTGAAATTCAGAATGCATTTGACTACCTTGAGGGGCTCTTTTTGCTTTGGTTTTCTCTGTTGTTTGGGGGAGAGAAGATATGTACTATTAAGTAAAAATTTGTGGTGGTATTTGTGTGTCACAAGAAAAAAACTCTCCAAGAGATCCATGGTCAATGGAATTTTGCTCTGTGTGTGCGTGAATGTTAAATTTTGCATTTTGTTTCTTAAGAAAACCAGATTCTGAAAATGGATCTCAAAGGAATTTTCATTTGCCTTAACTTATTTTTCAATGGAGAAATTACATATGATTGCTTACCATAATTATATTGAATAATTTATTAGGATGAAATGAAAATGTATGTGAAATTCTGATATTGCTTTCTCTTTATTAATATTAATTGTTAATATTTTTAACAAGAATATGTTTAAAAGGAAAGAGAAAGGTATAGAACTGTTTGTTTAAATGTAATACTCACAAAACATATAAAAAGCATATAAAAATCAACGAAACTGTTCTATCTCATTTTTTAAGAAACTAGTAACATGAAAGCAACAAAAAGTAAATTTTTTCATGTGGCTTTCCACAAAGGAGGAAGAAATCCATGATTTCATAGTTTATGTGTGATGAAAAATGTTTTAAAAATTTCATCTAAAATTTATTTAGAATTGTGGAATTACATAATAGAAACTCATAATTAATTAGTCAAAGTTTAAAAAGAAATATATTTAGGATTTGAAAAAATTGTAATATGTCAACAAAAAGAGTGACTATAATATTAGAATGGTATTGGATGTACAAGAAAGGTAATGGATGTACTATAGAGAAAAGAAGATGGGCCATGATAGAGCTCAGGTTTCATAAAATGAAATTTTATTTGGTTTACTTCTGTTTTTTGGGTCATATGTCCTGGATTATTTTCATTATTTTATTTATTTGTAATAATGCAGCATCTGTATGTATGAATAATGACTAGAATTTAAGTACAGAAGCTACAGATAATGTGTCTCTTTTGTCCTACATGAAAAGTCTCCAGACTGATCCGCATGTCATGAGCATTTGGGGAACTTTACTCGTAGATGCAGAAAAATCTAATTAGAATTGCAGTTAATTGAGTTACAGTGTTACTCAGAAAATTTCATAACTCTAAAGATTTTTGTTCTAAAAATATATATTTATATATATTTATATATGATTTATATATCTCAAACCTTTTTACCTTCTATTTTCAAAAACTTTCTGGTATGGTTTAAGGTTTTTTTAAAAAAAATTATGTTTATAAACATGTAAATGATTTTTAAAATGTTTGATTTTAGGCAGAATTCAAATGTATATCCATAAAATTGGCAACATTTTTAATTGGAAAATAATTAGAATATGAGATATAAAATGTTAAAAATTATGGTAAAATTTTGTATGTAACAAGAAACTAAGTATACAAAGAAAAGGAAAATTCATAAAACTAAACATTCCTCCAAAAGCATATTTTTTCTCAGTCAAGGTTGTAAAACAAGATTGAATATAATATGATATTTGGTAGTACAAAAGTGAAGATTTGAAAAGCTTTAATAAATATGTGTTAATTTTATTGCATTTTAAAAATATAGTCAGCACTTTGAAATTATTTTGAAAAACTGTTCATAATAAACATGGCATATATATATGTCACAATATTGGTAGGTAGGCTGAATTTTAGGAAACATGTTTTGAGTACAACATTTATTTTATAGATGAGGAAACTGAGATCCAGAGAAGTTCAGTGAATTACCCAAAATCAAATAGTTTAGGATAGATATTCAAATAATGTTAAAAGCAAAGACCATATCTAGCTAGAATAAATGACATTTTTTGCTGCTGCTGCTAAGTCGCTTCAGTCGTGTCTAACTCTGACTCTGTGCGACCCCATAGATGGGCAGCCCACTATGCTCCACTGTCCCTGGGATTCTCCAGGCAAGAACACTGGAGTGGGTTGCCATTTCCTCTCCAATGCATGAAAGTGAAAAGTGAAAATGAAGTCGCTCAGCCGTGCCCTACTCTTAGCAGCCTACCAGGCTCCTCCGTCCATGGGATTTTCCAATTAAGCATTTATTTAGGACTTACATGTCTTGTGAGATATTATGATGGATACAAAAAAAAAAAAAAAAAAATTAGGTTCCAACAGTCCAGTCCTGTAACAGACAGTTCTTTTCTTAAAGGCTTTTGAGACAACAAGCAGAGAGTACCTTTACTGGGGTAGGGGACTATTTGGTAGACTGAAATTGCATCTACAGATATACAGTGTTCTCTTCATTCATCCTTCTGTGCATCTAAAAATGTAAAACTGCAATTCTGATATGTATGGCTCGTTACTTTAGAGTCATTTAACCCTGTCAACTTGCAGAGGGATCACGTTGGAATGTTTAACGCTTATTGCATCATGTTAAAATTATGCATTTTGGCAAGATATGGATTCTCTGTTTTGGGCACTATACAAATTATCAAAACAATTTTTTTTCTTGGTTATTGTTCACAAATCAACCATATCAATGCACCCTATATCTGCAAGGAAAATCTAGTAGAAAATTCATATTCCAGTATCTTTATCACCAGAGATTATGTTTCATTGTTTTATTTTTTCAAGTGGGAATGGGGAATCTATAGTAATCTTATTCCAATGTTAGTGTACTGCTTTGAAAAATACTGATTATAAATTATTAAGTATAGAGGTAAAAGTGGGCACTTTTGAATGGAACTAATCCCTTGAAATCATGTTTGTGAGCTTCATCCAATGTTAATTTTAATGCATTTTCCAGGTAAAAGAGAACATGTTATTTTAACATCCATTTTAAGAATGAATTTTTTTTTTTTTTGGTATTTGAGATTATCTTGCATGTGCTTTTATGAAAAACAAAGCAAAGCATTAAAAAAAAAAAAACATTTCTCCATTAAAAGATCTCCATGTTAAACTCCAGCAGCATAGTCTAAGTGTAGAGTCTTAACAGGAAGTTTAAATGAGGAGGAAAAGAGAAACAATTTTATCTTCTTATTCCTTATTGAATGATGTTACACAGTTCAAGGTTAGTGCATTCAAAGGTAGGGAGTTGCACATGCAGTTTTCAAAGGTTCATTCTGCTCCCAGGTGATGCTTTTGTATCTGAAAGGAATATATTTAGCCAAGAGCAAAAATATTCATTATTCTATTTTCTCTAAAAACAGAAAATCTCAGTATTTTCTATCTCCTTTATTGTATGTGGAGAACAAAATGTAGCCTTGAAGTAACTTTGTAACTATGCAGAGTGGGTGAAAGACGTATACCAATTGAATAATGAGGGTGACCAAAGCACTGTTTATCCAAAAAATATATATATAATAATATTTTTTACAAAGTCTTGTCTTACTTCACACACATTCTTATGCAGAAAAAGGTAAAGAGGATTGTTACCCAGTTCAGCATCAGCCCAAATGTACACAGTTTATTCTTATTTTGTCAGCTACCTCCCATCCTTATCAGAAGCTCACTAAGAAGGCCATTAGTTAAAAAAAAAAAAAAGGAGAAGAAGGCCGTAGTGTGTCCCGTCACTCTGATCACCTCCTAGACCTGTAAAGTGGGTCAAAGTTCATGTTGACAGATTTATGCCATATCTTCAGGGACAAGAGTTGGACATCCTTAGCTACCTCATAATTTGGAGGATGACTTAAGATTTCAAGATTGGAAAAGCATTCTATCTTTTGTTCTCCTTAAGCTTGTAATCCTTCACTCAATATAGTTACTTCTTTTCAGATGAATTTCATAGACTTGGAGAACAAAAAACAAAACCATCTGGTGCTTCATGCTCCCCAGATATTTCTAAACGGTTCAATAGTTTGAGTACAAATACTTTATTTGTATTATACAAAGTAAAGACTTAACATTTGGAAAATGGAGGAGTAAGATAGACACAGCATGGCAGTCTTGACTGACATAACTGGGTTAGATTCCTCCACAGGGAAGAGGTTGTCAAGAAGCAGTTAGATACCTGCTTGCACAAATCAATTTTAACTGGATTGTCACGCTAACAAAGAAAATTTTCTTCCTACCTTTTCTGCAAGACATTAATTTTCCATTAAAAGGGTTTATTAGTTTGGTATTAAGAGGTTGTTTTACTTAGTCATCTTTCAAATATCTGCATCACAAGTCTTGCTCAAAGGATGGTGATGGTAAGTTAGAACAATACAAAAAAGCAAGTATTTTGGAATCATTTAATTATAGTTCTGCAGTACATTCCATTTACTTCAGTAAGCTTAGTTTCGTTGTTTGTTTAGGTAATATTGGTGTCCATTATTTGTTTATACTCTGGCTAGGGGTAGGGGAAAAGAGAGAATACCTGGACACTGGCTTGAACTTTAACATTCTTTATTATTAAGATGAGTTCTAGGATGTTTTTACTTCTGTAGAATGTGGTGTTTGTCTAATATTTCCTGGCTTTGTGTTTTCAAAGCAAAGCTGGCACATTTATAATGTCTGCACATTGTTAAATCTCTTATACAGAGTTGCAGTTGTTTTTCTACTTTTAATATTCATGTATTCATTTAACAGATATTTATTAAATTCTTAAGTTGTATATGATATAATGATATAAGAGATACTTTTTTAAACTCAACTTTGTAGCCTAGGGCTTCCCTGGTGACTCAGATGTCAAGAATCTGCCAGCAATTCGGGAGACCTGGGTTCAATCCCTGGGTTGGGTAGATACCCTAGAGAAGGGAATGTCAACTCACTCCAGTATTCTTGCCTGGAGAATCCAGTGGACAGAGGAGTCTGGTGGGCTATAGTCCATGGGGTCTCAAGGAGTCAGAGACGACTAAGTGATTAACATTTTCAACTTTTTATAGTCTAATGAGAGAGATGACACACATACAAATAAAGCAGAAGATAACATAGATCTACTGTCATAGAGGGATGGGAAAATGCTCTATGAAGGGTTCAAATGAAGATAAGCTTGTGTCAGGCAAAATCTCGTTATTATAAGCCTGTGGGGCTATCCTAATTCTGTTGGCATACTTAATGTTATTTGGTGCTTTTCACCAAGCTCTGGGGAAAATGGCATTATATTAAATTAATAACCCTTGATTAGTATAATGTTTCTCCACCTTTCTAGGGCTTTATCTTATTTTGACATCAAATTATGAAAATAATACAGAACTGTGTATGTGTACATTCTATTTGCAATTTTGTTTAATGTAATGTAAATATATATGGACAGACTCGGAGAAGGCAATGGCACCCCACTCCAGTACTCTTGCCTGGAAAGTCCCATGGATGGAGGAGCCTGGTAGGCTGCAGTCCATGGGGTAGCTAAGAGTAGGGCACGACTGAGCAACTTCACTTTCACTTTTCACTTTCATGCATTGGAGAAGGAAATAGCACCCCACTTCAGTGTTCTTGCCTGGAGAATCCCATGGACGGAGGAGCCTGGTAGGCTGCCGTCTAAGGGGTTGCACGGAGTCGGACATGACTGAAGCGACTTAGCAGCAGCATATGGACAGGCTGGAAGGAAGGCTATAAAATATGACAATTTTAATTAAAAATTGTCAAAAATATTATCTATCTATATATATATATAGATATGTATATATATACACACACATACATTTAAGTAAATAATGTACAGGTTTGATATCTTGACTTTCTAAACATGGAAGAAGATGATTACTGACATGACCCATTTTGTGGTTACTTGACACAAATAAAATGGCATCCATAGCAGTACTTTTTCATAGTACTGAGAATTAAAGGAAAAAGGTGCAGTAAAGTAAATAACACCATGCCTAGCATAGTGTAAACTCATAATAAATCTTACTCCTAATAATTATTGCTGATTTTATTTGGTCCATAGCATCCTACAGACTAAGTGAAAGGGCAGAGTTCAGACTGTTCTCTGTTTTGTTTTCTGCCATGAAAAATAGTGGGACAAATCTCAACTATAACAGTTAAATGTGCATATTAAAAATTCGCTGCACCATTGTAAGGAGGGGAAATGTAGCTACACTCAGTATAGATCCTCTGAGTCTTGATGGTAATAGAAAGCCTGACCGTTTCTTCCTGTTCATTTCTCCATATAAACATTAATCCATAGTTGCTAGCATGTACTACCTCACTCTCTAGGATCCTGGAGATCCTAGAATATTCTCCCTAATCATAAAGCTTTGGAATCTAAGCTGGATCATTTTCATGAAACTGTGTCCTTATAGTTATAATTTTATCTAATTTCTTTGCCTGCATGCTCACAAATCAGTACTCACTTGGTCTTCAAGGTGTTAAGCAACTTTTTCAGTGTACAGACAGGTAGACTAGTAGTCGTGCCTGCTCATACAGTTGAACCCAGAGATTTTCAAAGCTGCTTTTGTGTTGGAAGTGTTATCTCCTGCCAGGAATCTATCATATGCTAGCTTTTAAGGATAAGGAACAATATCAGTCTTATTTACAATGGTATTCCTGGAGTCTGACTCTGTATGTATTCCGGGAGTCTGACTCTGTATTTGGCACAAAGAAAGCTTCAATCATTGTCAGATCAACCACTTAATTGTTAATTTTAAAACCTCAGTCATAAAAATTTAAAAAAAAACCCTTCAGTTATATCTAAATGTATAGATTCAATATGAAAGAAGAATGAAGTAATCATTGTGCCTGTTTCTCAGTGTCAATCTTTTTTACATGGGTCAGTCCTGAAATCCTCTTTACAGAGAATGAAGCATACGACTGACCTTCAGCCATTACTTCTGAATCTCACAACACAGTGGACTAAGGAATCCAAATAGGAAACCTTCAGGTAACTTAGCTTAAGTGTAATAATAAAATAAAATTTTATAACCTTTATTTTTTAATAAACCTTTGAAACAGTTTTGCATGTAAGAAAATCCAAAGGCTGATTTTTAAAATTTTTATATTTAGTCTACTGGTCCAGAAATTGCTTGAAGAACTCATAATTCCAGACTGTAGTCAGTGAATTAGGATCTAAGGTCAGGCCATATCCCTAAGCTGTGATTACCCCCATTCTGTGATACTGCCCCCTTCCCAAAGCAACTCAGGATTAAGTGGATAGATCAGGATGAAAGCAAAATGTTTTTGGTGGAAAATTTGTAATAGTGTTACTGAACTCAGGTTTGACTGCCTTTTGCTCAAGGATCCAATACTGAGAGACTCATGTTGGGCAAAAGGAAAAATAGTTTTACTGAGGAAGCCAACAGTTATGGGGAGACAGTGGATTCCTGTACCAAAGAACTAATTCCCCACTTCCCAGTTTTTGCTAGGAGATACTATAGGGAAAAGAAGAAAGGGCTGTGTGTGTGAGGGGGTAAACTTCTATCTTCCAAGATGATTGCCTTCATCATGTAGTTTCAAATAGCCATCTTGTCTCTTATATGATTGGAATGTTATCTGAGCCATAAATCTCTGGTCAGCTAGTGCTTCTGGCTCCAGACAGTCTGGGGTTGTCATACTTGAGGTCAGCATACAGCTGACATCTTCCACATGGTGGGAGTTTAAGTATCTTCACTATGGCTCAAAGGATGTGGCTCAAAATATTATCTATAGCCCTTGCTGCTAAGTCACTTCAGTCGTGTCCGACTCTGTGCGACCCCATAGACGGCAGCCCACCAGGCTCCGCCATCCCTCGGATTCTCCAGGCAAGAAAACTGGAGTGGGTTGCCATTTCCTTCTCCAATGCGTGAAAGTGAAACGTGAAAGTGAAGTCGCTCAGCCGTGTCCGACTCTTAGCGACCCCATGGACTGCAGCCTACCAGGCTCCTCTGCCCATGGGATTTTCCAGGCAAGAGTAATGGAGTGGGGTGCCATCTATAGCCCTTGAAGAGAAACTAAATGTCTTTGATTCTGTTTTATGGATAAACTACTATTTTCTCTTGTTTGATTGTTTTCTTTTGCTTCTGCATTTTCTCATTTCTATAATTAAATTTAATGTTTAGAATTGAGGAAGGCCTAGGAGGTTAAAATTCTCTTACAAACAAAAAGCAGGTGGGGGACACATTGGTTGGGGGGAGTGGTCTTGCCCAGGAAGGCCCCTCAGAGTCTTGCTTGGTTATAATACCATTAAAAACCTCTTGGACTTGTTACCTCTTAACTGCTCTTTAAGGAGCTTAGATTTGCTTTCCTATGAAGGCGATGCACATACTTAATCTGTTTCACTTTAAGTATCTTCAGGAAACAATTTAAACCATGAACATTCCAGATAATAATAATTTTCTCAAGGAGTAACTTCCTCTAACCTCCTGACTAGTTTTGGTTACAAATACTACATCCTAATTTCCCCTGTTATTATCACAAAGGATGAATAATGAGTGATTATAATTATCTGATTTTTCTGTATTGATGCAGCTTAAGGCAGCTGGATTTTGAAATTTTGCCATTTAAATATATCTTATGAAAAATACATTTGCCATTTCAGTTATTTAAAATTCACTTCTAAAGTTAACAATTAATAAAAATATATTTTAGGTTATTAATATGTCTGTTTAGACTTCTGTAGCCATGAAGATCTTTAAGTTGCTCTCTACTTTATTCCCTTCTTTCCTTTTTTTTTTTTTTTCAATAGTGAAAACTCACTCACTCACTCAGTCACCATTATGATGAAATAATCTTCAGAATTCTCTTCCTGTGTGCCACTAAACGATAAGCAAATTATGGTTTTCCTAGGTCCTTTTCTTTCATGATATTTTGGTTCCCTCTTGATAATGTGTATATTCCTTTTAGTTTTCACTTTCAAATCTAGAAGCTATCTATTTGTCAATAAAATTATACACCGAGATCCTGGAAGGCTCTGAAAGTACCCATGTATAGGGAAAATTAGTGCAACCTATAAAACTGAGCAAAAATTTTATCTGAACTTGTAGCTGATTTCATTTACAGCATAGGTCAAAGTGTGAATTATTTATTTCTCATCCCTTTACGCTCCTATTTCATTGAGATATAATTGACATATAACATTGGATTGGTTGTAGGTATATAATACTTTGATTTGATATATGTATATATTGTAAACTGATTAACAAAATGAATTCAGTCAACATCCATCACCTCCCATAGATTTTTCTTGTGATTAAAATTTTTAAGATCTACTCTCTTAGTAACTTTAAAACATAAAATACACTATTGGTTTTCAAACTTATTTTAATCATTTTTATTGATGATTAACATATAATAGTGTATTAGTTTCCAGTACACAACATAATGGTTTGATATTTGTATATATTACACATGTTGACCATAATAGGTCTAGTTAGCATTCATCCCCATACATAGTTACACTTAATTTCTCCTGAGGAGGAGTTTGGTATTGATCACCATAGTCACCTTGCTGTACGTTACATCCCCAGAACTTATGTATCTTATAATTGGAGGTTTATACCTTTTGGTCACCCTCATCCACTTCACTCCCTCTTTGTTGTTGTTTAGTCACTCAGTCATATCTGACTCTTTGCAACCACATGTAGTATAGCCCATCAGTCTTCTCTGTCCATGGGACTTCCCAGGCAACAATACTGGAGTGAGTTCCATTTCCTTCTCCAGAGGATCTTCTTGACCCAGGGATCGAACCCGTTTCTCCTGTGTCTTCTGCATTGCAGGCAGATTCTTTACGACTGAGCTACTGCCAATTGCCAAACTGTTAAGTTTGATTTTTTTTTAATTCCACTTATAAGTGAGATAATGCAGTGTTTTATCTTTCTCTGTCTGACTTATTTCACTTAGCAGAATGCCCTCAAACTCAGTGCAGCCTCAGATGGCAAGATTTCCTTTTTTTAGTGACTGAATAATGTTCCACATTGTCTTTATCCATTTATCCTGCGATTAATACTTAGATTGTTTCCATGCCTTGGCTATTGTACATAATGCTTCAGTAAACACTGGGGGTGTAGGTATTTTTTTGAGATAGTAATTTGTTTTCCTTTAGGTGACAGAGGAAGAGAAGGAAAATGATGTCTGCCTGTCTTCCTAGTCTTTGGAGAGGATTGTAATCAGCTCTTAGAAGTACCTTAAATTAGAAACCTGACTGTCAGGCCCCATTTCTTAAGACATGCAAGTAACCTTTTTACAGGGGGAGATGTGACTCAAGCGAAATAGCTGCAAAAGCCAAAGTACCAGGTGAGTGGCCAAGCTCTTTCCAGGGAGCTACCAATGGCCTAGAGTATAGCAGGCAGAGATTACAAAGATAACACTTGGCAACCTCCTTGGTCTCTGGAGAGTAGTGAACCTCTTGTGTTCAGTCACTAAGTCATGTCTGACTCTTTACAATACTTTTACAAGCCTGCATCATGCCAGGCTTCCCTGTCCTTCACTATCTCCTGGAGTTTGCTCAAACTAATGTCCATTGAGTCAGCAGTGCCATCCAACCATATCATCCTCTGTTACTCCCTTCTCCTCTTGCCCTAAATCATTCCCAGCATCAGAGTTTCTCCAATGAGTTGGCTTTTCGCATCAGGTGACCAGAGTATTGATGCTTCAGCTTCAGCATTAGTGCTTCCAATGAATATTCAGGGTTCATTTCCTTTAGGATTGACTGGTTTGATCTCCTTGCTATCCAAGAGACTCTCAAGAGTCTTCTCCAGCACAGTATTTCAAAAGCATCAATTCTTTGGCATTCAGCCTTCTTTATGGTCCAACTCTCACATCCATACGTGACTACTGGAAAAACCATACAGACTTGTTGGCAAAGTCAAGTCTCTGCTTTTGAATACACTGTCTAGGTTTGTCATATCTTTTCTTCCAAGGAATGCTCAGCCGTGTCCAACTCTTTGCGACCCCATGGACTAGTCCATAGGATTCTCCAGCCAGAATACTGGAGTGGGTGGCCATTCCATTCTCCAAGGGAGCTTTCCAACCCAGGGATTTAACCCAGGTCTCCCGCATTTCAGGCAGATTCTTTACCAGCTGAGGCACCAGGGAAGCCCTCCAAGGATCAAGCATTTTTTAATTTCATGGCTGCAGTCACCATCTGCAATGATTTTAGAGCCCAAGAAAATAAAATCTGTCACTGTTACCACTTTTTCCCCATCTATTTGCCATGAAATGATAGGACCAGATGCCATGATCTTAGTTTTTAGAATGTTGATTTTTAAGCTAGCTCTTCCACTCTCCTCTTTCCCCTCTGTCAAGAGGCTCTTTGTTTCCTTTTCACTTTCTGCGATTAGAGTGGTATCGTTTGCATCTCTGAGGTTGTTGATATTTCTCCTGGCAAACTTGATTCCAGCTTGTGAATCTTCTAGCCCGACATTTCACATGATGTACATTGCATAGAACTTTAATAAGCAGAATGATAATATAAAGCCTTGTAGGACTCCTTTTCCAATTTTAAACCAGTGCAATGTTCCTTGTCCAGTTCTGTTGCTCCTTGACCTGCATACAGGTTTATCAGGACACAGGTAAGTTGTCTGGTATTCCCATCTCTTAAAGAATTTTCCATTTTTTTGTGATCCACACTGAAAGGCTTCATCATAGTCAATGAAGCAGAAGTAGATTTTTTTTTTTTTTTGGAATTCCCTTGCTTTTTCTATGATCCAGCTACTGTTGGCAATTTGATCTCTGGTTCTTCTGCCTTTTCTAAATCCAGCTTGTACATCTGGAAGTTCTTGGTGCACAAACTGTTGAGACCTAGCTTGAAGGATTTGCAGCATTACCTTGCTAGCAAGTGAAATGAGTGCAATTGTGTGGTAGTTTGAACATTCTTTGGCATTGCCTTTCTTTGAGATTGGAATGGATAATGATCTTTTTCAGTCTTGTGGCCACTTCTGAGTTTTCCAAATTTGCTGGCATATTGAGTTTAGCACTTTAACAGCACTGTCTTTTAGGATTTTAGATAGTTCAGCTGGAATTCCATTCCCTTCACCAGCTTTCTTAAGAATAATGCTTCCCAGATGAATGTAAGATCAGAAGCCCTACCCTCAGGCTTCAGCTATTAACAGATGCAAATTGACCTCTTTCAAGACTTTTTTTTTAATCAGCTGATTGTTCAACTGAGACTGAGAGGATAGCCTTGAGTTAAGATCTAGGTTTTTTTTTTTTTTTTTTCAGTTCAGTCAGTTCAGTTGCTCAGTCCTGTCCAACTCTTTGTGACCCCACGGACTGCAGCATACCAGGCTTCCCTTTCTATCACCAACTCCCGGAACTTGCTCAAACTCATGTCCATCTATTTGGTGAAGCCATCCAACCATCTCATCCTCTGTCGTCCCTTTCTCCTCCCGCCTTCAATCTTTCCCAGCATCAGGGTCTTTTCCAATGAGTCAGTTCTTTGCATCAGGTGGCCGAAGTAGTGGAGCTTCATTCAGCTTCAGCATCAGTCCTTACAGTGAATATTCAGGGCTGATTTCCTTTAAGATGAACTGGTTGGATCTCCTTGCTGTCCAAGGGACTCTCAAGAGTCTTCTCCAACACCATGGTTCACAAGCATCTATTCTTCGGTGCTCAGCTTTCTTTATGGTCCAACTCTCACATCCATACATGACTACTGGAAAAACCATAGCTTTGACTAGATGAACCTTTGTCAGCAAAGTAATGTCTGTCCTTTTTAATATGCTGTCTAGGTGGTCATAGCTTTTTTTCCAAGGAGCAAGCATCTTTTAATTTCATGGTTTCAGTTACCATCTGCAGTGATTTTGGAGCCCAAGAAAATAAAGCCTGTCACTGTTTCCATTGTTTCCACATCTGTTTGCCATTCAGTGATGGGACCAGATGCCATGATCTTAGTTTTCTGCATGTTGAGTTTTAAGCCAACTTTTTCACTTCTCTTTCCTATTCATCAAGAGGCTTTTTAAATTCTTCTTCCCTTTCTGCCAAAAGGGTGGTATCATCTATATATCTGAGATTATTGATATTTCTCCAGGCAATCTTGATTCCAGCTTGTGCTTCATCCAGCTTGGCATTTCACCTGATGTACTCTGCATATAAGTTAGATAAGCAGGGTGACAATATACAGCATTGACGTACTCCTTTCCCAATTTGGAACCAGTCTGTTTCATGTCTGCTTCTAACTGTTGCTTCTTGACCTGCATACAGATTTCTCAGGAGGCAGGTCAGGCGGTCTGGTATTCCCATCTCTTGAAGAATTTTCCACAGTTTATTGTGATCCACACAGTAAAGGGCTTTGGCGTGGTAAATAAAGCAGAAGTAGATGTTTTTCTGTAACTCTTGCTTTTTCGATGATCCAACAGATGTTGGCAACTTGATCTCTGGTTCATCTCCATTTTCTAAATTCAGCTTGAACATCTGGAAGTTCACGGTTCACATACTGTTGAAGCCTGGCTTGGAGTTTGAGCATTAATCTGCTAGTGTGTGAAATGAGTACATTTGTGCAGTAGTTTGAACATTCTTTGGCATTGCCTTTCTTTGGGATTGGAATGGAAACTGAGCTGTATATACGTGTGTGTGTGTGTGTTTATATATTTACTATAATATTATAAATGGATGCAAGCCCTGTCGGCTTTGAGAGTTAGGTTTCTGGGGTTTTGTCTCCCAGGTGGAAGACTTAAAAGTTGGAGTACTAGAACTTAGGTCCAAGCCCTTCACTGCTTGAGGAGAAGTTATTAGTCATGAGTGCCTTCTTAATTGTTTCTTGTGCCAGGGCTGGATTTATGGTAAGATTGTATCTCAGCCGCTCCTCCTCCCTTTTGATGTGGGTTTTTCCCCTCAATAGCCAGATATGCAGGATATCACTCAGCCAAGCTTCTGGATTTCTTTCAGAGGGAGTTATTCTGCTTGCTTCCTGGTTAGCTCATCTTATAAAGAATCTGCCTGCAAGGCAGGAGACGATAGTTCGATTCCTGGGTCAGGAAGTACCCCTGGAGAAGGGGTAGGCTGCCCACTCCAATATTCTTGGGCTTCTCTGTGGCTTAGACAGTAGAGAATCCACCTGCAATGTGGGAGACCTGGGTTCAAACACTAGGTTGGAATATCCCTTGGAGGTGGGCATAGCAACCCACTCTAGTATTCTTGCCTGTAGAATTGCCATGGACTGAGGAGCCTGGCAGACTACAGTTCATGGGATCACAAAGAGTTGAACATGGCTGAATGGACATGGATAGAAGAATTTAGAGGCCTCCCATGTTGCCAATTGAAGCACTTTCTGCATTTCTGATTCTATCCCTGTAAATAGATAATAGAACAAGATCTTGATTATAAGAATAAAAGGTTGACTGCTTAAGCAGTCTGAAATACCTATTAGATATTTGTTACAATTGTTATGCAAATAACACTTCTTTTTGTGATGTTTTGTTTTTAAATGGGAAAAGCATGCTGGGGACAAACTTGCCATCTCAAATAGTAAGATGGAGTGACAGAATCCATGATTGTTGAAATGTTTTGTGAAATAAAAGATTCGATGTGATGTGTTAAAAGGTGTAGGATCATAAGCAATCACCTTTTTAAAGTACTTTCAAAATATTCTTTACATGTATACCTGTGATGGATTTATTTTGATATTTGGCAAAACTAATACAATTATGTAAAGTTTAAAAATAAAATAAAATTAAAAAAGAATAAAATAAAATATTCCAGACATGGGTAAAAAAAATAAAAAAATAAATAAATAAAATAAAATTGAAGAGGTGATGTAAATTACATGACAAAATAGTGTGTGAATAATCAGTTTCACATACAGTTTTTGAAAACAGGCATTAGTATAATTAGTATTATTTATATATTATATACTAGTCTTTTAAAATGTCCATATGTCTATTATATTTTCAACTTTTATTTCTGACCTGGAAATAGTCTTAGGAGACATATTATTTATTAAGGATTAATGTCTGTGGAGGCAGGGGATGCCTCTAAATAAGTGCCCAAATTCAACTATTCTTACTTAAATGATCTAGTTATGATATATTTGGAAGAATAGAGCTTTATTTTAGAAGCAAGGTGAGATTTTTCATCTTCTACTCTTGAAATAGTCTGCCAGATTGATGGAGCCTCATTTAGGGCTCATCAGAAACCGTGAACACTGCAGTATGGTTTGATTATAGTGCTAAATATCAAGCAACACAGACAAAAATACCATTTAGCCAGGTGTGGTTTATGCATATTGTGAATAAAAAATATTTTATTCAAAATTTAAGATAATTCATTTTGCACAGAAAGCATATGATAAGGGTCTTAGACAGCAAAAAAATATTAAACAATACATCATTGTAAATTATTTTGGTAAAATTTTTTTATTAAAGAAACATTAGTAATAACTCACTTAGAAATGAGGGAATATTGGGTAATCTTTCGCTCTTACATCTTCTTATTTCAAATGCTGTAATAAGAACTGTAATAAGAGTCTTAAATTAGAGAAATGCCTTGTTAAATAAAAATGAACCATTTGATTTAAAGTGAGACATCTGGGAACTTCACCACACTAATACACCTGTATCTAAGGATTACCAAGAAAAAAATCTGGATTTGATCAGAGAATCTTTAAATTGTAAATAATTCACCCACTATTATTCGGAGGTTAAAATCCATAGGAGTTATTAATTCTGGTTTACTACTTCCCAGTTGACAATTTTCATGTTTTCACTCCTTTGCTGTATTTAAAGTAAATATGTGCATATATGATAACTATAAAGAACAATAAGAGCAATATAATATTTTGGTGCTATTATAATGACTTTCCCCCCCCCCCTTATCATTATCACTGTTACCAGCTGGTATCTAGTGCTATTTCCCTGATAGATGCTGGAGGTCTAATATCTCCTGAGTAGTGGTGAAGAGAAAAACCCTGGCTACACAATCTGAATCTGGATTGCTCTGAATTCTCACATAACAGACTTTGAAAGCAAGTTTCCTCTTTTTCCCAGCTCAAGGTGCCTAATTTCTGGAGTTTCTT
Organism: Bos taurus; assembly: GCF_002263795.3. NCBI lineage: Eukaryota > Metazoa > Chordata > Mammalia > Artiodactyla > Bovidae > Bos > Bos taurus. The sequence goes on along the minus strand of NC_037333.1, from coordinate 31,752,485 downwards.
TCCACAGAGCTATGTGCCTTATGAATAGCACAAGCATAACAACAGAGCTTTACATGTCCGAGTATTTTGTTTAGTTTTTACTTTTTCTAGATTGATGAAAGATGGTAGAGGAAGCAGCAGGCTGGAGTTCTCTTGTCAGTTCAGTCTCTAACACAAACATATGGAAGTCATATTCTTCCTTTTCATCATGTCATTCATTTTCAGTGGCTCAAACCCCTCGCAAACTCTTCAAACCCCCCCCTCCCTAGTTGAAATCAAATAAGTTCTAATGGACTCTGCCTCAGATTTCATTATGATTTTCCTGTTACAGTGCCATCAAAAAGTGTGGTTTCCAAAGCTAAGGCCACTGTGAGTGAGACAGAAGCTGTGCATTTTGAGCTAATATCTTCAACTCTACTTATTTAGATTTCTCCTGTGTTTTTGGCTACTTTAAATGAAAGGACGGAGAAGGCGATGACACCCCACTCCAGTACTCTTGCTTGGAAAATCCCATGGGCAGAGGAGCCTGTTAGGCTGCAATCCATGGGGTCGCTAAGAGTCGGACACGACTGAGTGACTTCACTTTCACTTTTCAGTTTTATGCATTGGAGAAGGAAATGGCAGCCCACTCCAGTGTTCTTGCCTGGAGAATCCCAGGGATGGGGGAGCCTGGTGGGCTGCCATCTATGAGGTCGCACAGAGTCGGACACGACTGAAGTGACTTAGCATAGCATAGCAAATGAAAGGAAAATATGAAATACAACTTTCCAGAGTATTCCTTGCTTTATTTTGTCTGTCTTTCACCCCCTAAGATCTGACTCTATCCTCAAGATCTGGCTAACATAGACATTTTCAAATTTTCTAACTTATCTTTATTCCTTCTGTCTTCCTATGTGTGTGTGTGTGTGTGTGTGTGTGTGTTAGTCACTCAGTCGTGTCTGACTCTATGTGACCCCATGGACTGTAGCCCACCAGGCTCCTCTGTCCATGGAATATTCCAGGCAAGAATACTGGAATGGGTTGCCATTCCCATCTCCGGGGGAATCTTCCTGACCCAGGGATTGAACCCAAATCTCCTGCATTGCAGGCAGACTCTTGACCATCTGAGCCACCAGGGAAGCCCAGATAGCACCTATCTGTCTTCCTAAATACCACATTCTCCCATTGATCATTACTTCCCACTTGATGCATACACTATTTTTACATGTTGGTTGAATGAATAAACAAATCAATGAGTAAATGAATGGCTGTGATAGCATCTATGGAGCCTAGGGTTTTAAGGAATGCTTTGCAGCTTATACATGTATGATGAACCATCCAGGATAACTTTTCATATAAAGAATTATAATTTCAATTTTAACTATAATCAAAGGTAATTATTTTAATTGACATAGTTATACCTTTGAATGCATTTCGATACTAATAATCACCTAAATTTTGTGGTTTCATAAGCTTTCTGTACTAATTTTACATATCTACTAATAAAGATAATCATCTGTAAGTTATATATCATATACATTGTATAATTGTTTTGTGGAGATTTTCTATAAGATATATTTTGGAATTGGAATCTTGTAGAAAATTCTCATTAATTTTGTGATTGTTTGGCCATATAAAAGTTGCTGATAAAACCTTTTTATGTGAGTTAATCCTAGCCAACTGTACAAAGTGCTACTGAATTAGTATAGTGTAAGTATTGATTGATGAGTGTCAAGCATCTAATAGCTAATCCATCTTAAGATGAATTTATAGTCTTTGAAAATCCCAATTTCTGATGTTCAGGTTTTAAAGAGCTGAAATGTAATTTGAAAATGAAACAAAGTAAAAGACATACTGGAAAAAAATTTTTTTTAAGTTTGGTGTTAGGAAAGAAATAATGACTAGCTCTCATTTTTTATGTTATCTACAAAATTATGTGTCTTCATACACTTTAAGTAGAAAACTCTTTTAAATTTTGTTTTCATTTTACTTAACTTTTATCTAAAGAGTTAAAGAGTTAGAGAGGGTTGTTCATGTTTTAAGATTTTATAGAGAAGCTCTGTGCATTCATAGCCTTTGCACTTCAAGTCTCCATTATATGCTCAATCTAGATCGTATCATGCACACTGTCCCTGCTTTTCCAAAATAATCCTGTATGGTAAAAGAGAGAAACAGTGACTATATGAGCTCTGGGAAATAATTTGTTAACTTGATAACTACCCTGTGCCCCTATATATTGCCTCAATGCTAATGAAATGAATTGGGTAAAAGGATACTCTCCTCAAGGCACTTTTTCACATTTCAAAAGATAGTTTCCATAATGTGTTTGCATTTGTAGATGTATGGCATTTTTAGGATCTTAAATACATCTCTACTTTTTTTAGAATCTTAAATACATGACTCTACTAGTCATAAAAAAGATATATTTATTAAAATTTATTTTTATAAGATTCTTATATTGACTTTAGTTACAGCTTTATATATTAAAAAACAGGAAATAGGAAAGTGGAAATAGTAATTTTAAATACACAGAATATATTGTCTTTTATATTGTAATTGAGATTTAGTTTGAAATGAAATTGTTCTTTTATAGAATTAACTGTTCTAGAAAAATACAGAAAAGGTATCTTAATGTTATATATTACTCAGCTTTCTGATACTCAAACAGTCAAGGTAATCTAGTTTAAAACTGCCACTTTTTCAAATTATTGACTCAAGAACACATACTGAATTTACTTATTATAGATTCAACATCTCAGAGAAGAATGAAGAGTTGAGATTTCTGGGGGTTTTATGGGGATTTCTTGAGATTTCTGGGGATTACTGAATTGAAGATCTAGTAAGGATATCTTTTTAATCAAGTTATTTGTCTATTCTTGAGGTTAATTATCTTCTGGGTTTTACTAGCGAAATAAGGCTGATGCTCAAATAAACATATTTTTTCTGACAATCATATATGCTAAACAATGATTTGCTTAGAAGTATAATTGAGGATGAGTGTATGATGCTATCGATGGTATGTGGTGATATTTCCAGGGGAAAGACAAGTAAACCTCTCTTTCAGTAGACACATGTTTAATTTTACACAGCATTCAATCACTTGTATTCCAGGTACATGGAAATTATGTAGAAAAATAGAATGTGTATATTTAGTGTAATAGAACTAAATTCAAAATATAGTATTTTTGACAGCAGTTTGATGAAGTATTTCCATTTGAAATTTTATGCTTTAAACATTTTTATAACATATTTTTCTTATACTTTATCTAGATTTTACCAGCCTTATAGTCATCCATATATCAGTTTTTTGTACTGCAAATTAATAAATACTTCTTACTTATCACATCACTTGAAAAGAATAAAAATTTATATTCCATAATATGTATTATCTGTGTATGTTGGGCACGACTGATGCATCATACATATGCTGATACATACATTTAAAATGTCAATTTCATTGTATTTTTACTGTATTTTGAAAATGCTGATTTTTTTTTTCATTCTTTCTCTACCTTAGCCTTTTATTTATCACTTTAGGATCAAACCTGGATTGCTTTATTGCATATTAATGCAGTGCGGGCAAACCAGCGTGTTTGCAGATGACTTGAAAAGATTCTTTATCACTCCCTTAGGGAAACTGTATTGCTGATCTCATTGAAATTAACCTTTAAATACAGAAAAGGGTTCTAAAGAAAGTCATTTTGACCATTTAAGTGGTAAACTTTACCAGTTCTGTTTACATGAATCTAAGTAAATATGTTCCTCATCATAAAGAAGCAGAAGTAATTAATAGTATTGCAATTCATTTTCAGTTCAAAAAAAGTGTAAGCATCTATTATCTTCCAGGGACTGTATTAAATAACTAATGATACAGAATGAGTTAAAGTTGACTTGATCTCCAGACTCAAATAGCAGGCTAAGCAAAGCACAGAGAAAAGTCCTGTGTGAACAAAGGCTGTTTAATCTATTATCTGGATAAGAAATGTGAAGCCTTTGGGGAAAGAAAGGGGAAAGTGCCATCTTTTTCACCAGGCATCTTCCTGTTATCTGGGACTGAGCAGCAGAAAATTTTATGTTAGTAAATGTACTAGGTAAAAACAGCCTATTTTCTATTTCAATAAGCTAGTACACAGAAAGGATGTAAAATTTTCCTAAAGTAGATTCAGTATTAACTGAAGTTTTTACATCCTGAACCTGGAACAGACATGCTTACGTGAGGGGAGATTGTTACACTGGGGTTGTAAGAATCACAGTAATCAAGGGTGCAGAGTACTGAGACCACTCCTTAAGTCCCACTTGCAGACACAATGATTCTCCATTTCTGATGTATGTAATACAAAAATGGATACTAAACTTAGATTTCCAAGGACAGTTCTCTCCTGTCTTTTGAATACTGTATAAAATATCTAAAGATTGCTATTAATTTGCCTTTCAAAGTATACCTCTTACATTATGTTTCGCATGCTAAAAGTAGCACCACAGACAAACACACAGACACTCACTCCAATTATATTTGATCAAGAGAACATAATCATAACAATTTCATGTTAGTTACAAACTATTCTGTTAAAAAACTTGGCCAGTTTGTTCAAAACGGCAAATCATGTTATTTTAAGATAGATTCTTTAAAAATATTTTCTTAAAGACATGTTTTACTTATTCATCATACAAGCTTTATGATTATGTTGTGGTAATAAGAAATGTATTTTCTCTAAAAATGCGGCAGCTTGTTCTTCATTCACAGTGCTGTTAGAAATGTTAGGTCACAAATATTATATACTGCATTTATTAATACAATAAAATTGCCAGTGCATGACCCTGCAACTGGAGAAATTAATAAAGATGTAAATTATTTTTAAAATAATTGATAAGAAGACTGTTTTTTGGAACAGCTACCATTTTAAGTTCTAACATCACTTAATCAACAGATTCAAGGATAAGGACTTGCCAGATTATCTATTCTTTTACTGTAAAAACAGTGGATTATTACAGATTTGTAGGGTTTCCCTGGTCCTGCAATGCAGGAGACCCCAGTTTGATACCTGGAGTGGGAAGATTCGCTGGAAAAAGGATAGGCTACCCAATTCAGTATGCTTGGGCTTCCCTGATGACTCAGTTGGTAAAGAACCTGCCTGCAATGCGGAAGATCCCCTGGAGGAGGACATGACAACCCAATCCAGTATTCTGGCCGGGAGAATTCCATGGACTGTATAGTCCATGGGGTCACAAAGATCATTACTTAATCATCAAATCACTTAATCAACAAATTCAAGAATAAGAACTTGCAAAATGATCTTTTACTGTAAAACTGTGGATTTATAAATTTGTTGAACTGACAATTTAAAGTTAATTTAAGGAGAACAAAACTTTACTAACTGATATAAATTATTTACTCAAAGGTAAACAGTATCTATAGCATTTCATTTACAGCAGACAAGAAATAAATTACAAAAGAAGAAAATATGAGAAAAAATGTATTGCATCTGTTGCCTGAAAGGGCATATTATTTAAAATAATCCTTATAGTTTGGAGCTGTCCTGCTACCTCTGGGTGTGTCTGTTGGCTTATAGATTGGGGATTAAGGTTTACTTGAATCTGACTTGTCATCTTGGACCCAATTGATTTTAATTGGTTTACGTTATACCCTTGTGCTATGTCATTCTTTCAAAGGTTGTGCTCTGCCCCCTTCCCTCCTGTTTCATGGTCTTTTCTGAACCCCACCCAGACCCACAAGGTTACCTCTACAATCTTCTGGAGAGACAGCCAGAAAATAGCTGGCCTTAGGAGGGAAATGGAGAAGGCAATGGCACCCCACTCCAGTAGTCTTGCCTGTAAAATCCCATGGACAGAGGAGCCTGGTAGGCTGCAGTCCATGGGGTCGCTAAGAGTCAGACACGACAGAGCGAATTCACTTTCACTTTTCACTTTCATGCATTAAAGAAGGAAATGGCAATCCAGTGTTCTTGCCTGGAGAATCCCAGGGATAGGGGAGCCTGGTGGGCTGCCGTCTATGGGGTCGCACAGAGTCGGACACCACTGAAGCAACTTAGCAGTAGCAGTAGCAATAGTTTGGAAGTAATGAAAGAGTCAGTCAGTTCAGTTTCTCAGTCGTGTCCGACTTTGCAACCCCATGGACTGCAGCACACCAGGCTTCCCTGACCATCACCAACTTCAGAGCTTACTCAGACTCATGTCCATCAAGTTGGTGATGGCAAACAGCTATCTCATCCTCTGTCACCCTCTTCTTCTCCTGCCTTCAATATTTCCCAGCATCAGGGTCTTTTCCAATGAGTCAGTGCTTTGCATCAGGTGGCCAAAGTAGTGGAGCTTCAGCTTCAGCATCAGTCCTTCCAATGAATATTCAGGACTGATTTCCTTTAGGATGAACTGGTTGGATCTCCTTGCTGTCCAAGGAACTCTCAAGAGTCTTCTCCAACACCACAGTTCAAAAGCATCAATTCTTTGGCCCTCAGCTTTCTTTATAGTCCAAGTCTCACATCCATACATGACTACTGGAAAAACCATAGCTTTAACTAGATGGACCTTTGTCAGCAAAGTAATGTCTCTGCTTTTTAATATGCTGTCCAGGTTGGTCACACCTTTCCTTCCAAGGAGCAAGCATCCTTTAATTTCATGGCTTCAGTCACCATCTGCAATGATTTTGGAGCCCCAAAAGATTAAGTATGTTACTCTTTCCATTTCTTCCCCATCTATTTTCCATGAATTGATGGGACCTGTTGCTATGATCTTAGTTTTCTGCATGTTGAGTTTTAAGGCAACTTTTTCACTCCTCTCTTTCACTTTCATCAAGAGGGTATTTAGTTCTTCTTCCCTTTCTGCCATAAGGGTGGTATCTTCTGCATATCTGAGGTTATTGATATTTCTCCCAGCAATCTTGATTCCGGCTTGTGCTTCATCCAGCTTGGCATTTCACATGATATACTCTGCATATAAGTTAAATAAGCAGGGTGACAATATACAGCCTTGACGTGCTCCTTTCCCGATTTGGAACCAATCTCTTGTTCATGTGTAATTCTAACTGTTGCTTATTGGCCTGCATACAGATTTCTCAGGAGGCAAGTCAGGTGGTCTGGTATTCCCATCTCTTTCAGAATTTTCCACAGTTTATTGTGATCCTCACAGTCAAAGGCTTTGGCATAGTCATTAAAGCAGAAGTAGATGTTTTTCTGGAACTCTCTTGCTTTTTTGATGATCCAATGGATGTTGGCAATTTGTTCACTGGTTCCTCTGTGTTTTCTAAATCCAGCTTATAATACACCTGAAAGTTCACAGTTAACATACTGTTGAAGCCTGGCTTGAAGAATTTTGAGCATTTCTTTGCTAGCATAAAATAAGTGCTAGATAAGTGAAATTGTGTGGTAGTTTGAATTCACACGATTCTTTGGCATTGCCTTTCTTTGGTATTGGAATGAAAACTGACCTTTTCCAATCCTATGGCCACTGCTGAGTTTTCCAAATTTGCTGGCATATTGAGTGCAGCACTTTCACAGCATCATCTTTAGTATTTGAAGTAGCTTAACTGGAATTCCATCACCTCCATTAGCTTTGTTCCTAGTGATCCTTCATAAGGCCCACTTGCCTTCACATTCCAGGATGCCTCGCTCTAGGTGAGTGATCACACCATCGTGGTTATCTAGGTCATGAAAATCTTTTTTGTTTAGTTTTTCTGTGTATTCTTGCCACCTCTGCTTAATATCTTCTGCTTCTGTTAGGTCCTAACCATTTCCGATAATGAAGAAAACCATACAATTAAATATGAATGTGTGTTCCTTCTTGGACTTTGAACTACTTCCATTAAAAAATAAAGTTTCAATTGAATAAAATGAAGTTACAGTAAATTCTGAATGTAGATCTCTTTCTGCATTTAATCCCTATATTACTCATCTCTAAATGCCATAGAGTTTAAAGTAGTAACTAGCAGAAGTGAAGGCTCAATGATTGGAAATCTATATATGGTTGAATGGATAAATAAAGTTAACTATCTCCTTTTTCCTATTCCCTTCCTCAGAACTCTTTATTCTGTATTTATTGGGATGTAATTTTTCAATCACAGAGTGCTGTGGCAAGGTAGAAAGGAATCTGAATTGACAGACATGCTGAGCACATGTGCTCCCTCTGAAACTTCTTAGCTATTGTCCATTTGACAAATCACTCTACTTCCCTAAGCCTATTTCTTTATCTGCAAAATGAAAGAGTTGGAATAGAATGGCCCCCAAATTTATGGTTCTTGGATTATGTAACAGTATACTGGCCCATGTGGAACTTTTCTTTCTCTTAATCTTTAAAGTTTAACAAATTTCAGCTTTATGCTTTTCTTGGGTTTAGGAAGATAATTCATTATTACTGTTAAAACACTCCCTACTGTGCAACAGCTGGTGCAGGTGAAAGAAATTAAGTAAGAGCACAGTAGCACTGTAAGACTTCATCACCTACTCTGCTTAATTATAGAAGTCAGAACTTGAAAATTAGATTTATGAAGATAAGTTGAAATGTAGATAATATTTTTCAGGATATACAGGATTGATGATATGTTATTTTGGAATCTTAAATTTTCAAGTTCTGCATATATGAAGAAGGATAGTATCATAAGTCTAAAAGGGAAAGGGATCCTTTGGTCTCTAGGCCAATGAGTTTGATGTTAAGCCAATTAAAGTTCTAAATTTAATTAATTACCAAACTGTACACTGGGAAAATAAATTACTAGAGCTAACATGAGCTTCTTTTTTTTTAAACAACTGATCCCAGCTCAAAGGACTGTGTAAAAATAATGGACTTTATATACACATATATTATATTCTTTTACATATGCTAAAGAATATGGACTAAAGTACATTTGTAACTGGTCAATCAGATCTATCAATATAATTAATATATTAATATAAATCTAAAGGGAGGGATTCCTTTACTAAGTGTGACCTTTTTAAAATGTAGTTTTCAATGATTAAATAGTTTCTGTCTGGATATGATGTCTTCAAATTTCTAGATGATGACTTACTGCTCAAATTTATATAAAATGTTTAGTATTATCTGTACTGAAGGACACCCTAAACTAAGAATAAATTTTGTAAAGCCCAGAGTTTTACATTTGAGTTTTAACATTAGAAAACAAACTAAATGGGAAGGCTTAAAAATTTAACTCACTAGTACTTCATATGAAGATTACCAAATCTAGAAGATTACCAAAAAAATCTTGGGTTTCATTAATAGAAATATAGATTTTAGACAAAATCAGGTAAGATTCCTGTTCTACACTATTGGTCAGACTTTTCATGTCAAACATTTCTTATAGAGAGTATGTTTCGTAGAACAATTGTTTAACTGAAATTAATCCAGGACAGTAATTATATTGTTGAAAGTTCTCAAAACCGTATGTAGTGGTCCATGGTTATTTTTACTGCCCGACATTCCTCAGTTTTCTATTGGTAACCATAATTCTGTTTTCCTCCTGGGAATCAAGACTCCTTCCATTCTCATTCCTTAATTTTTAGAGTGAAGTTAACTCTATAGTCTGCTTTGAGGGCAGGTCAGGAAAAATACCTGATACAGAGTTACGGTCAGTACAAATGCGCTTTGCGGACATACTTGTTGTTTATGGTCTGTGTCTATTCTGACTGATTATTGGTAATTTTCATTCTGATTAGCTTATATCCGGCAAATATACATATGGATCCCCCATATTTAAGTTAATCTGTTTGCTCAGCTCACATCAATTTCATGATTATGAGAATTTTGTTATCTGCAAACCATGAGAGTTTTACTCCTTTTCCAATCTGGATCTCTTTTCTTTCTTTTTGTTCTCTAATAGCCATAGCCAGGAATTTGAGAACATATTATATTGAATAATAGTGGTCAGTGTGGGCACCCTTGTCTTATTCCTGATCTTAGAGGGAATACTTTCAGTTTTTCATCCTTGAGAATAATGTTTGCTGTGTGTTTATCATATATGGCCTTTGTTATGTTGACGTAGGTTCCTTCTGTGCCCATTTTTTGAAGAGTTTTTTTTATCATAAATGAGTTCTGAATTTTTTTGAAGGCTTCTTCTGCATCTATTGAGATTATCATATGATTTATGATTTTTATCTTTCAATTTGTTAATATGGTGTATCACATTGGTTGATTTGCATATATTACATCCCTGGGATAAACACAACTTGATCACAGTGTATGAGGTTTTTAATGTGTTGCTGAATTCTGTTTGCTAAAATTTTGTTGAGGATTTTTGCGTCTATGTTCATCAGTGATATTGGCCTGTAGTTTTCTTTTTTGTGTGTTGTCTTTGTCTGGTTTTGGTATCACGGCGAGGGTGGCCTCATAGAATGAATTTGGAAGAGTTCCTTCCTCTGCAGCTTTTTGGAAAGAGTTTTAAAAGGATAGGCATTAGCTCTTCTCTAAATGTTTGATAAAATTCACCTGTGAATCCATCTGCCCTGGGCTCTTGTTTTTGGGGAGATTTTTTTTTATTACAGTTTTATTCCAGTGCTTGTAGTTTTTGTGAAGAGTTGACTCATTGGAAGAGACTCTGATGCTGGGAGGGATTGGGGGCAAGAGGAGAAGGGGACAACAGAGGATGAGATGGCTGGATGGCATCACTGACTCGATGGACGTGAGTCTCAGTGAACTCCGGGAGTTGGTGATGGACAGGGAGGCCTGGCGTGCTGTGATTCATGGGGTCGCAAAGAGTCGGACACGACTGAGCGACTGATCTGATCTGATCTGATTTTAGCGCTTGTAATTGGCTTGTTCAAAATCTCTATTTTCTTCCTCGTTCAGTCTTGGAAGGTCAGACTTCTCTAAGAATCTGTGCATTTCTTCCAGGTTGTCCATTTTATTGGAATATAGTTTCTTGTAATGGTCTCTTATGATCCTTTTGTATTTCTGTGTTGTTTGTTGTAACTTTTCCTGAGGTTATTTTCTCTTTTCCACTAGATTCAACTTGTGAAATACTAAATGTGGAACTATTTTTTGTTTACTTTTGGCTGCACTAGGTCTTCATTGCTGCACGGGGGCTGTCTTTAATATTGCAGCAAGTGGAGGTACTCTCCCGTTGCGATGTGCAGGCTTCTCATGACAGTGGCTTGTCTTGTTGTGGAGCACAGGCTTTACAGTGCACAGGCTTCAGTAGTTACGGCACATGGGCTTGGGTGCCCAGTACACGTGGGATCTTAGTTCCCAGGCCAAAGGTCAAACCTGTGTCCCCTGCATCAGTGGTGGATTCTTAACCACGGACCATCAAGGAACTATTTTAACATTAAAGTGGGAAAATCTGTGAAACCAATATGGGATATAGGTGAGGCAAGTTTTGAAGATGAAAAAACAAGGTTCTAATGACATAATTTCAGTCCTTGTGTCATATTATATCTAAACTAGGAACTACTTCAGTATCTGGGTCAAAAATTAGTCAAGTTTTGTTTCATCTAGAGTCAAAAGAATCCTAATGATTCATCATGTAGGAAAGGAACACAAACTGAAACCTGAAGATGTTTGCCTTAAAAGAGAGAAAGGGAAAAAAAAAGTTGTTTGTATATGCTTGATCTGTTGTTAGATATCTCTTCATTACTTAGAGAGTATCAGAGGGTACAGAGATACAAGTTCTGTATCGACAGATTTGGCATCAATAAAATAAGGACTTCTTCATAATATGAGTTATCCAAAATGAAATAAGCTGTTGCCTGTAATAATAAGGACTAAAATGGAGTGTGGATTATAACGGACATTATATTTAGCTAAAGGACCCACTAGCTCTTACTAAAATCTTTAAAACCTATTGAATAATTGACTCTGCTGGACATTCTATCAGGCATGTTAACAAATTGCCTGCAAAGTCTGTACTGTAATTAAATGAAGAACCTAAGGGACAATGAAGTTGAATGCCTTTCACAAGGCAAGAAACCTAGAAAGTAGCGATAATGGGAAGGAAACCCAATGTATCTGACTGACTTTAAAACTGTTGCCTCTCCACTAACCTTCTAACAGTGCCCGGATTTTTATAGATTCAAAGCAATTATAAAATCCTGTATTTTGCAAATATTTTAGCAATGGTTTACTTAAAAAGAAAAATGTACTAATGCAGTTTGAAAATGAATTATCTTTGACTGATGGACAATAGGTTTTATGGATGTTCTAAAAATACACTAAAAGCACTTTAGTATGTAAATTCCATGATGACTAAAAGCTGCCATACCTATGTAAATGTAATTGGACTGTGAGGCTTAGATAAATGTATAAATGCTAAAAGAAACAAGTCAAAACACACTTAGTTATAAAAATGTAAAAGCAAATGTGTAATAATTTCTGAACGAGTCTAACAGAGCTCAGGCAATATGTAATCAAGGGCTAAAGAGCCACATATTCTACCAAGGATTGCACTCAGCACTAATTTTTTAAGAATTAAGATAGTGAAGCTACAGAGGAAAAACTTTCTGCTCTAAATTAAGCCCTGATAGAAAGTGTACAAAGAAATTTTGGTTGATAATTACATTTCTAATTTATTTCTTGTCACTACATCTCTAAAAATAAATACACACACACGCACACATATGTAATTATAGTGAAAGTTGCTCATTTGTGTCAGACTCTTCACAACCCCATGGACTATATATAATCCATGGAATTCTCCAGGCCAGAATACTGGATTGGGTAGCCTTTCCTTCTCCAGGGGATCTTCCCAACCCAGGGATCGAACCTGGGTCTCCTGCATTGCAGGCGGATTCTTTACAGCCACAAGGGAAGCCCATATGATTACAGGGTAATTCAGAAATTTTTACTAGTGCAGGAAGTCTTTTTTTTTTTCTTCCTTTTATTAGTGCAGGTAATTTGGTAGCAAGATTATGTAAATCTTATTCTAAGACCTCTATTGTTTGAAGTCATTGTATCTTATAATGTGAGAAATATATACTATAGATTATTAGACTGGTATAGAAAGTCAAGAAAGCACTTTGCCTGATATAACTGCTTAACTTGATTCATTTTCAACATAACAATGTCTCGGTTCTTTAAAAACAGAGGGTTAAAAGCAGATTTATTACATAGTTTAGTAGATCAAATCTTGTAGCCAAACAGACCCAACTTGATTTGTAGCCATAGAGACCCAACTTTTAATTATGATACTGCTATCTGCTGGGTGAATTGCTTAACCTTTGCAAGTCTCCGTTTTTCATCTGATGATGGGGATGCTGTTTACCTACTTAAGAGATTATTTCTGGAATTATGTAATGATATTTTAAACTTCCCTGCCTGCTTAAAAAGGTGCTGGATGGACAGTACCTGCCTTCACTGCTATTTCACTCCAAAGCCCTTGTTTCTCTAACTTCCCTTCAGTAATCTCAAAATTAATGAAAAACAGTTAAATCCTTAACACAAGTCAAATTCTGAGACTGTTTTGGTGTACAAGCTATTTTCAATCATAGGGAGACTATATTTCTGGGGAAAAGGCAGAGGTTGCTTTATAAATAGTTTTAGAATAAATGGGAGTTCATTTTAAAATCAACTTCTATTTCTCCTTTTGATCATCTCACTTTATTTCAGAATCTTCATGATCCTTTCAGAGGAGCCATATTACCTGGGTGCCACAGCTTTTCCTAGTTGTATTACAGAGGAGTAATTTTATATACAGTGTTTTTCTCTACCAAATTTGAACTGGGAATATTCAGTCTTCTCTAATTTGGAAAAGTCACTCAGGTGCATAACTCTGCAGGAAACATATTACCTTCTAGGTATAGGGAGCCTTGGAGCTGTCACTGGAAAACAAGGAAAAAAAGGCAATTAAATCAAACTTCATTAGCTCAGACCCTAAATGTTTTGTAATCAGATACCAGTTTCCTTTAAATGGGAAAGTTGGAGCAAGTCCATAAAGAAATTAAGTGAATATTCTCCTAAGATCACACACAGATAAAGTGAAACGGTCATGAGCAGGACCTGAGAATGTTTAGAATGCCAAAATTTTCGCTAAGCAAGTATATATACTTTTCTAGCTTGGTAAGGAAGAGCTCTCTTTACAAATATAGAGCTACATTTTCTCTTGATTTTGGTATCTACTGCACTTTAAATTTTTGTCGATTAGAAGAATAAAATTTATATGACATGTATATCAAAGCCAAAAATAATTCAAGTCCATATATTTATTTTATATGCTTTTATTACTATCCATTGATTATATATGTTGAGTATACAGGGGATGAATTAGTGCTCTGGTGACATAAAAAAATTCAGATCAAGAGTAAATAAAAAAGATGAATATTCATCCTCCATTCCCCATACAATGAAAAATGAGAATACAAACATTTAATTCCTGTATGTTTGAAATTATGAGAAAAATAAAGGAATAAAGTTATATATCCTTTTATTTTTTTAAACCACGTATGGGATCTAGTCATGTGAGAGACTTGAAACAGAAAACACTATTTTTTTTCAATGTTTTCTAGCAGCAAACCATGGAATACAATTTCATTTTGCTCTAATGACAATAGAGGATATTGCATGTTACCACCAAACATACACTGTATATGCTAGTGTTTTCAAAGTCTGTTTACTTAGCTTAAAACCCTGAGCTCTTAAATGTAGCATAAAACTTCTGTGAAATTCCACTGCTCTGCAGTGGGGGTGGGAGATAATTCTTTTATTTGGATGATTGCAGAGAGGGAGAGAAAAAGGAGAGAGCTTTTAAATGTTTGGGTAGTTCAGATAAAAAAAATTCTGGATGCTTCAGCAAAATTGCCAGTCCTCTGAGATTCAGCTTTGACTATTACTACTAATGTAATGCTTTCAGTGTACAGCAAATTAGATCTTGAACACAATATAGGCCAAATACTATCCTTTCAAACTCATGTGTAACCTTAATCGGTTTCAGTGGGACAGGTGGATGGTTAGTTGTAAATGACTTTCCCTTATTTTTTTTTTTTTTTCACTGAATCTGATACTATGAAGGCAAAGGGAAGAAATGCATGTAAAAATTTTATTAGTAATAATCTCTTTAATTTGTATAGCACTTTGCCAGTTGCAAAGATTTATACCAAATATCATTTCATTATATCTGTATAATGAAAGAAATACAATTTTATATGTAGAAATGTTTAGAGAGTCTTTATAATCAAAATTTAATATCAGAGTTTCAGAGAAAAATCAGTGCTTAGATTTATGTTGAAAACAGTAGCATGTTGGGAAAACTAAAATTGTGAATTCAATTATGTCAAATTGTCTAACAGGCTAATACAGGAGTAATTACAGGAGTAATTTATTCTCTATAATCTATAGACACTTTTATAATTGTAATTTACTTTTAACTCACTACTTTTCACACTTATAAATCTTTTTTGCTGGCCTCATTTTTAGGTTTATTTAGTTTTGTTTTCATTTTCTGATTCATTCTCTTGGAAAGTATTCACCATGATACAGGCTTTAAACACAGGGTAGTCTGAGGAGGTATCCTGAGTTGCTGTCATGAGTGGTTGACTTTCTGAGAATTAATATCAGTCTTGAGCTTTTTCTACCATGCAAGCTAGACTAACTCTCATGCTTTCTAGCTACTAAGCAAGACTTGCATTCCCTAAAGGTTCTGTAAGAATACATTTATTAATTTAATAGCGTCCACTACACATTTGTTATTTATTTTATTTAATGTATTTATTTTTTACAAAGGGCAGATCTTGTGATCATCAAATCAAAAAAAACAAAGTGGATGAACAGAATTGGATGCTGTTATGCAAAATGTAAGCTGTCAATAGATTATTTGGAAAAGGGATTTCACTCATTCTTCTATTCAGCAAAATATTCATTGAACTCATACTATTGTATCTAAGACAGTGCTCGGTGCTGAGAGTATATAAGTACAAAAACAACAGCAAAACAGAATGACACCTACCTTTGTGGAGGACAGTGGAAGAGAGAATGGTAATAACGAAACAATGAATAGGTGAATGTTACGGCTTGTTGGAAGATGGTAAATACTATGGAGAAAAACAAGATCAGACAGGTCAGAAATGTATGGGAATGGGGGTTACAGTTATTCCTAATGAGGCAGATATATTTAAAATTTGAAGAAAGTGAGAAAATCAGACAAGAAGCTATCTAGAAGAGGAGTGTTTCAGATATTCAGTGCAAGGGACCTACATTTGGGAATATGCCTGATGATTTTCAGGAAGAGTAAACCAGGAAGAATGTAGAAGGAAGTGAAGTCAGAAAAAGAAGGACAGGAATAGGGGATTATTGGTCATTGGCAACGTTAACTCTGCTTTAGATGAGAAACTCTAACAAGTTTTGAACAAAGGAGTCATATAAAATTACCCATTTTAACAGAATTACTCTGGTTGCCCTTGTTGAGACTAGCAACCAAATGCAGGGGCAATTACTTAACATTTTAAAAGAACAAAAGGAAGACTGAAATAGAAGCATGCACAGGGATATGCTTTATTTCTTAGCTTTATTTAAAATTATCAAATACATTAATTAATCTATGATATTCCTAGATTTTATTTCCTTTTTCTTACTTCTCCTTTGCCCTGTTTTCTTTGTAAAACTTGATATCAGCAAAAGATCCTATGACCATACATTCAGGTAAGGATTTCTGTTTGCCCCTTCAGTGAATTCAGTTCAGTTCAGTTTAGTCGCTCAGTCGTGTCTGACTCTTTGAGACCCCACGAAACGCAGCACGCCAGGCCTCCCTGTCCAAAACCAACTCCCAGAGTTCACTCAGACTCACGTCCATCGAGTCAATGATGCCATCCAGCCATCTCATCCTCTGTCGTCCCGGTCTTCTCCTGCCCCCAACTCCTCCCAGCATCAGAGTCTTTTCAAATGAGTCAACTCTTGCATGAGGTGGCCAAAGTACTAGAGTTTTAGCTTCAACATCAGTCCTTCCAAAGAAATCCCAGGGCTGATCTCCTTCAGAATGGACTGGTTGGATCTCTTTGCAGTCCAAGGGACTCTCAAGAGTCTTCTCCAACACCACAGTTCAAAAGCATCAATTCTTCGGCGCTCAGCCTTCTTCACAGTCCAACTCTCACATCCATACATGACCACTGGAAAAACCATAGCCTTGACTAGACGGACCTTTGTTGACAAAGTAATGTCTCTGCTTTTGAATATGCTATCTAGATTGGGCATAACTTTCCTTCCAAGGAGTAAGTGTCTTTTAATTTCATGGGTACAGTCACCATCTGAAGTGATTTTGAAGCCCCAAAAAATAAAGTCTGACACTGTTTCCCATCTATTTCCCATGAAGTGATGGGACCAGGTGCCATGATCTTCGTTTTCTGAATGTTGAGCTTTAAGCCAACTTTTTCACTCTCCTCTTTCACTTTCATCAAGAGGCTTTTTGTTCCTCTTCACTTTCTGCCATAAGGGTGGTGTCATCTGCGTATCTGAGGTTATTGATATTTCTCCTGGCAATCTAGATTCCAGCTTGTGTTTATTCCAACCCAGCATTTCTCATGATGTACTCTGCATATAAGTTAAATAAACAGGGTGACAATATATAGCCTGGACGTACTCCTTTTCCTATTTGGAACCAATCTGTTGTTCCATGTCCAGTTCTAACTGTTGCTTCCTGACCTGCATACAGGTTTCTCAAGAGGCAGGTCAGGTGGTCTGGTATTCCCATCTCTTTCAGAACGTTCCACAGTTTATTGTGATCCACACAGTCAAAGGCTTTGGCATAGTCAATAAAGCAAAAATAGATATTTTTCTGGAACTCTCTTGCTTTTTTGATGATCCAGCAGATATTGGCAATATGATCTCTGGTTCCTCTGCCTTTTCTAAAACCAGCTTGAACATCTGGAAGTTCATGGTTCACGTATTGCTGAAGCCTGGCTTGGAGAATTTTGAGCATTACTTTACTAGCGTGTGAGATGAGTGCAATTTTGCAGTACTTTGAGCATTCAAAACTGACCTTTTCCAGTCCTGTGGCCACTGCTGAGTTTTCCAAATTTGCTGGCATATTGAGTGCAGCACTTTCACAGCATCATCTTTCAGGATTTCAAAGAGCTCAACTGGAATTCCATCACCTCCACTAGCTTTGTTCATAGTGATGCTTTCTAAGGCCCACTTGACTTCACATTCCAGGATGTCTGGCTCTAGGTGAGTGATCATACCATCGTGATTATCTTGGTCTTGAAGATCTTTTTTGTACAGTTCTTCTGTGTATTCTTGCCACCTCTTCTTAATATCTTCTGCTTCTGTTAGGTCCATACCATTTCTGTCCTTTATCAAGCCCATCTTGGCATATCTCTAACTTTCTGGAAGGGATCTTTAGTCTTTCCCATTCTGTTGTTTTCCTCTATTCTTTTTGCATTGATCGCTGAAGAAGGCTTTCTTATCTCTTCTTGCTATTCTTTGGAACTCTGCATTCAGATGCTTATATCTTTCCTTTTCTCCTTTGCTTTTCGCTTCTCTTCTCTTCACAGCTATTTGTAAGGCCTCCCCAGACAGCCATTTTGCTTTTTTGCATTTCTTTTCCATGGGGATGGTCTTGATCCCTGTCTCCTGTACAGTGTCACAAACCTCATTCCATAGTTCATCAGGCACTCTATCTGTCAGATCTAGGCTCTTAAATCTATTTCTCAATTCCACTGAATAATCATAAGGGATTTGATTTAGGTCATACCTGAATGGTCTAGTGGTTTTCCCCACTTTCTTCAATTTCAGTCTCAATTTGGCAATAAGGAGCTCATGATCTTAACCACAGTCGGCTCCCGGTCTTATTTTTGCTGACTGTATAGAGCTTCTCCATTTTTAGCTACAAAGAATATAATCAATCTGATTTTGGTGTTGACCATCTGGTGATGTCCATGTGTAGAGTCTTCTCTTGTGTTGTTGGAAGAGGGTGTTTGCTATGACCAGTGCATTTTCTTGGCAAAACTCTATTAGTCTTTGCCTTGCTTCATTCCATATTCCAAGGCCAAATTTGCCTGTTACTCCAGGTGTTTCTTGATTTCCTACTTTTGCATTCCAGTCCCCTATAATGAAAAAGACATCTTTTTGGGTGTTAGTTCTAAAAAGTCTTGTAGGTCTTCATAGAACCATTCAGCTTCAGCTTCTTCAGCGTTACTGGTTGGGGCATAGACTTGGATTACTGTTATATTGAATGGTTTGCCTTGGAAACGAACAGAGATCATTCTGTCGTTTTTGAGATTGCATCCAAGTACTGCATTTTGGACTCTTTTGTTGACCATGATAGCTACTCCATTTCTTCTGAGGGATTCCTGCCCACACTAGTGGATATAATGGTCATCTGAGTTAAATTCACCCATTCCAGTTCATTTTAGTTCACTGATTCCTAGAATGTCGACATTCACTCATGCCATCTCCTATTTGACCACTTCCAATTTGCCTTGATTCATGGACCTGACATTCCAGGTTCCTATGCAATATTGCTCTTTACAGCACTGGACCTTGCTTCTATCACCAGTCACATCCACAACTGGGTATTCTTTTTGCTTTGGCTCCATCCCTTCATTCTTTCTGGAGTTATTTCTCAACTGATCTCCAGTAGCATTTTGGGCACGTACTGACCTGGGGAGTTTCTCTTTCAGTATCCTATCATTTTGCCTTTTCATACTGTTCATGGGGTTCTCAAGGCAAGAATACTGAAGTGGTTTGCCATTCCCTTCTCCAGTGGACTACATTCTGTCAGACCTCTCCACCATGACCCGCCCATCTTGGGTGGCCCCACAGGCATGGCTTAGATTCATTACGGAAGGGCAGCGGTGAAGAGATCCCCCTTGTCCAAGGCAAGGAGCAGTGACTGCGCTTTGCTGGAGCAGCCGTGAACAGATACCCCCAAGGTAAGAGAAACTCAAGTAAGATGATAGGTGTTGCAAGAGGGCATCAGAGGGCAGACACACTGAAACCATAATAACAGAAAATTCAGTGAATTACCTACCTTTTAAACAGGAGTAACCTCTGGGAGCAAATTTCAAATGGTTAAATTTCAAGCCTTCAAAAGTTGTTGTTGTTCCATCTTGAGTTGTGTCTGACTTTTGCCACCCCATGGACTGTAGCATGCTGGCTCCTTTGTCCTCCACTATCTCCTAGAGTTTGCTCAAATTCCTGTTCATTAAGTCGGTGATGCTATCTAACCATCTCATCCTCTGCCACCCCTTTCTCTTTTTGCCTTCAATTTTTCCCAGCATAAGATTCTTTTCCAATGAGTCAGCTCTTCACATCAGGTGGGCAAAGTATTGGAGTGTAAACAATTCCAGGTGGTGGTGAAGAGCTGCTGCAGAGGAAGGTGCCTTTGTCTATGGCAGCTTATACAAGAATTCTTCTCCTCTACTACCTCTCTTCAGTGCTCACCACAATATATCTCAGTCTAATTTATTTTCTTATCTCCATGAATGGCCCCATATTCTCTCAATCACATAGGTTCTTAAACTTGGAGTTGTCACTCATTTTTCATCTTCTTCACCTTTAAAATTCTTTCACATAGGACCTGTGTCCTACAGATGTGAATCTACAATGTCTCTAACATCCTTTCAAACTTCTAGGCTCTATTTGCATCCCTGATGGTCCCTCCTCGCAGACTGTTTAATTTATTATGAACTGGACTCCATCTCTTCAGTGTCTACCTGTTCCATTATGTTCAGATAAAGCTTACAGCATATCTGTGATCATCCACTCTCATGTTAAATTAATAATTAATATAATAATAACAATAGAAATTTTGTTTATAATACTGTTAGATACAACCCACTGTGTTTGACATTTATAATCTTCTGTGACTGACCCTAACATACTCCTTTAAGCCACGTGATTTATTATTTTCTCACATATCCATATGAGCTGTCTAGATCAGCCCATTGACTGTTGCCCTTTGCACTGTTGTGTCTTTTTCTAATGCTCCCTCTGAAATGAATTTGGTTTCTCCTTCGTCTACAAAATCTCTCCCATCCTTCAGAATCATCTTCCTCAATTTTTTTGAATGTGTATCATTGTCTCACCAACTCCATGATGACAGCAACTATGGCTTCATCAGTTTTTGAATTTAAAATTATTTCTTGGACTTGAGTAAATATATATTCAAATAAATTGAATATAACATTAATGTTATAGTGTTACTGTCTCCAAAAATTTCTGACATATTAATCTAGTTACTTTTTTCAGTTCAGTTCAGTCGCTCAGTCGTGTCTGACTCTTTGCGACCCCATGAATGGCAGCACCCCAGGCCTCCCTGTCCATCACCAACTCCCAGAGTTCAGTCAGACACATCCATCAAGTCAGTGATGCCATCCAGCCATCTCATCCTCTGTTGTCCCCTTCTCCTCCTGCCCCCAATCCCTCCCGGCATCAGGGTCTTTTCCAATGAGTCAACTCTTCGCATGAGGTGGCCAAAGTACTGGAGCTTCAGCTTTAGCATCAGTCCTTCTAAAGAACACCCAGGGCTGATTTCCTTTAGAATGGACTGGTTGGATCTCCTTGCAGTCCAAGGGACTCTCAAGAGTCTTCTCAAACACCACAGTTCAATTCTTCGGCGCTCAGCTTTCTTCACAGTCCAACTCTCATATCCATACCTTACCACTAGATAAACCATAGCCTTGACTAGATGGACCTTTGTAGGCAATATAACGTCTCTGCTTTTCAATATGCTATCTAGGTTGGTAACAACTTTTCTTCCAAGGAGTAAGCATCTTTTAATTTCCTGGCTGCAATCACCATCTGCAGTGATTTTGGAGCCCCAAATAATAAAGTCTGACACTGTTTCCACTGTTTCCGCATCTATTTGCCATGAAGTGATGGGACCAGATGCCATGATCTTCGTTTTCTGAATGTTGAACTTTAAGCCAACTTTATGTTCATGTTATGGAGAAGGCAATGGCACCCCACTCCAGTACTCTTGCCTGGAAAATCCCATGGATGGAGGAGCCTGGTGGGCTTCAGTCCACGGGGTCGCTAAGAGTCGGACACGACTGAGCAACTTCACTTTCACTTTTCACTTTCATGCATTGGAGAAGGAAATGGCAACCCACTCCAGTGTTCTTGCCTGGAGAATCCCGGGGACGGAGGAGCCTGGTGGGCTGCCGTCTATGGGGTCCCACAGAGTCAGACACGACTGAAGTGACACAGCAGCAGCAGCAGCAGCAGCATGTTCATGTTAAGTTTCAGTGTATCACTTTGTCATTTTGTACAGGTGTTATACCCAAAAAAGGACATAATTTTAATACCTTTTTTTCACTAAATGAAATATTGCCATAGTATTTATTTTGTACTCCTTGGAAGAAAAATTATGACCGACCTAGATAGCATATTGAAAAGCAGAGACTTTACTTTGCCAACAAAGGTCCGTCTAGTCAAGGCTATGGTTTTTCCTGTGGTCATGTATGGATGTGAGAGTTGGACTGTGAAGAAAGCTGAGTGCCGAAGAATTGATGCTTTTGAACTGTGGTGTTGGAGAAGACTCTTGAGAGTCCCTTGGACTGCAAGGAGATCCAGCCAGTCCATTCTGAAGGAAATCAGCCATTCTTTGGAAGGAATGATGCTAAAGCTGAAAGTCCAGTACTTTGGCCACCTCATGCGAAGAGTTGACTCATTGGAAAAGACTCTGAGGCTGGGAGGGATTGGGGGCAGGAGGAGAAGGGACGACAGAGGATGGGATGCCTGGATGGCATCACTGACTTGATGGATATTAGTCTGAGTGAACTCTGGGAGTTGGTGATGGACAGGGAGGCCTGGCGTGCTGCGATTCATGGAGTCACAAAGAGTTGGACATGACTGAGCGACTGAACTGAACTGAACTGCATGCATTCATTATTATTGATTTAATAACTTAATGTAGAGCATCCTTGTTTTTAGTAGCATACTGTGAGTTTGGATAATAGTGCTTTTTTTGCCTAAAAGAATACATATGCATTTACCAACTGGATCATGCATCACCTGGAATGACTGCTGCAGTCTATCTTCTAATAAGTCTTTTTCTCAAGTTTGGATCACTCAGTCATGTCCAATTCTTTATGCCCCATGGACTGTAGCCTGCCAGATTCCTCTGTCCATGGGATTCTCCAGGCAAGAATACTGAAGTGGGGTGCCGTTCCCTTCTCCAGAGTATCTTCCCAACCCAGAGATCAAACCCAGTTTGCTCATACTGTAGGCGGATTCTTTACCATCTGACCAACCTGAGAAGCCTTTCTTATATAAAGTAGATGTGAAAGCATACAGGTAAAAAGGAGAAAGCAATCGGGAAAAATTATAATTAGACAAGATCTTGAAAATAATGCTCAGTGTAGTTTAGTCATAACAAAGTAACAGGTAATGAAATATCAGGAGGCTAATGAATTAGGAAAGAAAAACTATAGGTAAAAACAATATGCTCAGGGGGGAAGTGAAAATGGACAGTGGAAGAGTATATTTATGCATTGCAGAATAATAAATTTTATTGATGAAGGTAGTCAGGCTTTATCTCGTAAACCTATCAGTTGTCTCAGTGGAGTGGTCCGTAAAGCTTTATGAGTTTAGCGTGGACTCTGGTAGAAAGATATACTATAGTAGATCATATTAATTTAAATTTACTATGTAAACATGTAATGGCTTTTAAACTTATTGACTGAACAATTCCAATTGATTTTTTTAATCAACATAAGCATTCTGTTGTGATCATTTCTGAATATTGAGCTAAATGCTAGCTATTCTTATTTGAAAAACAAATACGATATAGAGCTGTTTGCTAATTTTTCAGCTTAGTTAGAAACTATATTTTATCTAAAGATACAGTTTTCCCATGGTGTAGTAGATCTTATATTAGATAATGACATGGACTACTGAATGGTAATACCACTCAAATTCAAAACTTAATCCATCTCCACCCATGACAAAGATGGGTCCTGAATTTCAAATCCCACTGTGTAAATTGATTCTACAAGTTGCACAGATTTTAAATCCAAAACTTTAACTTCATTTTAGCTCTCAAAAAGGCTAAAATATCCAGTATTGCCCTTCTTTATAAAACATAGTCCCTGGTGTCTCAGTCATAAGAATACCCTTGCCAATACAGGAGATGTGAGTTCAATCCCTGGGTCGGGAAGATCCCATGTAGAAGGAAATGGCAACCCATTCCTATGTTTTGCCATGGGAAATCCCATGGATAGAGGAGCCTGCTTAAGCTACAGTCCATGGGGTCTTGGAAGAGTCAGACATGACTCAGTGATTAAACAGCAGAAGTATTAACTTCAGTATTTTTCAAATAATAGTTGTGAGAATAAAATTAGGTAATACTTTGAATAATTAGGCTTCCCAGGTGGCTCAATGGTAAAGAATCCACCTGCCAAGCAGGAGCTGCAAGTTCAGTCTCTGGGTTGGGAAGATCTCCTGGAGGAAGAGATGACAACCCACCGCATTATCCTTGTCTGGGAAATCCCATGAAGAGGAGAGCCTGGAGGGCCAAAATCCATGGGGTTGCAAAGGAGTCAGACATGACTTCATGTCTAATCAACAACAAAAAATTGAATGGTATAAAAATTAGCAAAAGCTAGATGACCTGTCAACATTAAGATAGAATTGAATTTGTCAACAGAATTTTGTATGACTTTGGAAATGTTAATATATAATAGTACATTGTCCAATGTGGTAACTACAAGCCACATATGGCTACTTAACACTTGAAATGTGGCTTGCATATTTAAGGAAATGAATTTTTCTTGTATTTAATTTTAACTTTATTAACATAAATTAAAATACATAGATGGAGTTAGTGACTACAGTGTTGCACAATACAGATAGAGAATGAACTTTTAAATCCATTTAATCATTTAATAGATGAAGTTTGTAATTCATGTAGCTGTTGCAAGATTTTACAGCTTAGGCAGTCAGAAATTCCCCCAGGGTTTACAGTGGAGATTTTGGATAAGCTATGAGCCAATCTTTTTTGATCATAAATTATTAATTAACATATAGCTTTGGCTATCCACCTAGTCTGCAACTAAGTTTTAGTATTTGTGTTACTGTAATTAAATCATAAATACTACTTGTTGTCTCAATTAATTTAATTGGTTAGAATAGGTGGATAGAAATGTAAAAAGTTAATCTACAAGTCTTACAATGACTGGTGAATAGTATGTGTTCTTACATATTAGCTACTTTTAACCAAAAAAAACACTGAAGAAAAAATAAACATAGACACTATTCTGAATGAAAAAGGATCCAGTTGATTATATTGATACTTCAGTTCAGTGGCTTAGTCATGTCCAACTCTTTCCGACCCCATGAATCACAGCACGCCAGGCCTCCCTGTCCATCACCAACTCATGGAATTCACCCAAACTCATGTCCATTGAGTCAGTGATGCCATCCAACCATCTCATCCTCTGTCGTCCCCTTCTCCTCTTGTCCTCAATCTTTCTCAGCATCAGGGTCTTTTCAAATGAGTCAGATCTTCGCATGAGGTGGCCAAAGTATTGGAGCTTCAGCTTCAACATCAGTCCTTCCAATGAGCAACCAGGACTGATCTCCTTTAGGATGGACTGGTTGGATCTCCTTGCAGTCCAAGGGACTCTCAAGAGTCTTCTCCAACACCACAGTTCAAAAGCATCAATTCTTCAATGCTCAGCTTTCTTCATAGTCCAACTCTCATATCCATACATGACTACTGGAAAAATTGTAGCCTTGACTAGACGGACCCTTGTTGACAAACTAATGTCTCTGCTTTCTAAAATGCTATCTAGGTTGTTCATAACTTTCCTTCTAAGGAGTAAGTGTCTTTTAATTTCTTAAGGTTTGGGCAATATATAGAGCTATGCTTCCCTTGAGTTGGGGTTAATCCAGTCCTAGTGTGCTTGCTGTACTTTCCCTAAGATAATTTTTAAGCCTTCCCAAGAATTCTGCCATTGCTGAGTTGACCTTAAGGCCAGGAGAGAAGCTGGGTCTTAGCCATCTTGCTTGAAAGAACCTTTCATGCCTCTTAGACTGACACTTAGATTTCCTTAACTCTGGGTGGTGTTAGAGAATATTTTAGTTTCATTCTTTTACATGTAGCTGTACAGTTTTCCCAATAGCACTTATTGAAGACACAATCATTTCTCCATTCTATATTCTTGCCTCCTTTGTCCTGGATAATTGATGATAAGTGCCTGGTTTTATGTCTGGCCTGTCTATCCTGTTCTGTTGATCTATATTTCTGTCTTTGCACCTTTGCCTACTGTAATATAGACTGAGCTTTGGAGTACAGACTGAGTCCAGAGAAGCTGACTTTTCCAACTCCATATTTCTTTCTCAGGATTGATTTGGCCTTTTAAAATCTTCTGTATTTCCATACAGATTTTTAAAGTTTTGTTCTAGTTTTCTGAAAAATGCCATTGGTAATCTGATAGGGACTGCTTTGTATATTTAGATCATCCTGGATAGTAGAGTCATTTTGATAATTGTTTGGGTCCTTTAATGGACCAGAACCTGGTGGTCCAGAGTCAATGATAAGAAAGTGAAAGAGAGAGGGAGAAAGAAAGAAAGACACACAGACATGGGGACCCAAGCTCTGATGGAGCAAAGGTGCTTTAATGATCTTTCTGTGAGTATATATAGGCTGTTGTACAAGAAATTTCTTTCGCCAATGATAAAGATCAGAAAACCAAACGTACAGCAACTGTTACCAAGGGAACAAGGGATTAATAATGGTCACAAGGTCAGGAGACAATCCATATCTCAATAAAGAGGATTGAGACTAAGCAGTTTGTGGTAAGGAGAGTGTTTACTGAAGGAGATTCAAGCCTGTCTCATCCTGTGACCTCAGTAGCGACTTGCTGTTCCACTGGTTTCTGGCAACAGAAACTGATAAGAAACAGAGGATTTATGAGAAACAGCAGGTAGGAATCCTCCTGTTAAACATTCCCTGATATATAATATTGATTCTTCCAATGCAAGAACATGGTATAACTTTCCATCTATCTGTGTTATCTTTGATTTCTTTCATCAGCATCTTATGGTTTTCAGAGCACAGGTCTCTTGCCTCCTTAGATAGACTTATTCTTAGGTATTTTATTATTTTTAAAGACCTAAGTGTAAGACTAAATACTTTATAACTCTTAGAGGAAAACATAGGTTAGTATACTATTTGACATAAATCAATGAAAACAAAAACAAAAATAAACAAATGAAACCTAGTTAAACTTAAAAGATTTTGCATAGCAAAGGGAACCATAAAAAAAGTGAAAAGACAGCCCACAGAATGGGAGAAAATATTTGCAAATTTGGTGACATTTCTCAAAAAAAAAAAAAAAAAAACATACAGCTGGCCAAAAAGCACATGAAAAGATGCTCAACATTACTAATTATTAGAGAAATACAAATCAAAACTGCAGTATCAGAATGGCCATCATCAAAAGATTTATGAATAGTAAATGCTGTGGTGGGTGTGGAAAAAAAGGGAACTGCCTACATCACTGGTAGGAATGTAAATTGGTATACCCACTATGGAGAACAGAGTGGAGGTTCCTTAAAAAATAAAAATAGAGCTACCATATGATTCATCAATCCCACACCTGGGCATATATCCAGAGAAAATCATAATTTGAAAAGATACATGAACCCCAATGTTTGTTGCAGCAGTATTTAAAATAGCTAAGACATGGAAGCAACCTAAATGTCCATTATCAGAGGAATAGGTAAAGAAAATATGGTACATATATACAGTAGAATATTGTTTAGCCATTAAAATAATGAAATAATGCTATTTGCAACAATACTAACTGACATAGAAATTCTCATACTAAGTGAAGTAATCAGACAAAGACAAATATTATATGGTACACTTATATATGGAATCTTAAAAATGATACAAATAAACACTTTTCCTGGTTGTCTAGTAGTTAAGATTCCATGCTCCCAATATAGGAGGTGGGGGTGTGGGTTTAATCTCTGGTTGAGGATCTAAGACCCCATGTGCCATGCAGCATAGTCAAAAAAAAAAAGATACAAATGAACATACTCACAAAAAGAAACAGACTTACAGACTTTAAAAACGAATTTAAGATTATCAAAGAGGAAAGACAGTCTGATTGTGTGCTTGGTCAGTCACAGTCACTCAGTCGTGTCCAACTCAGCCTGCCAGGCTCCTTTGTCCATGGAATTTAACAGGCAAGAATACTGGAATGGGTAGCCATTCCCTTCTTCAGGGGGTATTCCTGACACAGCGATTGAACCAGGTCTCTTACAGTGCAGCTGGATTCTTTACCATCTGAGTCACCAGTAGCATTGAGGAAAGGTGGAGGGAGGGATTAATTAGGAGTTTGGTATTAACATATGTGAACTACTATATATAAAATTGGTAGTCAACAAAGACCAATATAGCACTGTAGATCCCAGGGAACTCTAAGCAGTATTCTCTAATAACCTATATGGGGAAAGAATCTGCAAAAGAATGGATATATGTATGTGAATAACAGAATCACTCTGGTATACAATTGCTATACAGTTTAAATTAACATAACATTGTAAATTAACTATACTCCAATATAAAATAATAGTTAAATTAAACTTTTAAAAAATCCTTCTTAATTCTGGGTGACTTGATAAATCTATCTTGGTCTGTGTGTCCTTTGACTTTCTAAACTATATAGAAACTTACTGCTTCCAATTTCAGAAAAGAGGTTTCTGAGACTAAATCTTCCCCTATATAAAATTTCCTGGCATTTTCATATGTCTTCTTTATAACTTAGATTAACCTTATTTTTATAGCTTTACTATATAAAAAAGTGTTGGCCTTGAAACAGCAGCATAGCTTCCTCTTGGAGCTTGTTAGAAATACAGCATGTCAGACCCACCAGATCTACTCAATCAGTATCTGCATGTTATGATTCCTCAGTATTTCACCAGTTGGTACATAAAGAATAAGAAGTATTCTTTCATAGTAATAACACACTGCCTCTTGTTAGTTCTGAAAAAACAGGAGAATGATTTATTAACTGAAATTGGGTTTATACCACTTCTTTTAGTGAGACAAATTTCATTATCCTCAGCTGATCTAAGCTCCGTATTTCCATGTATATCCCCTATATTTACCTTAACTTCAAGCAAAAATCACAGGGTAAAGGATAGATTATTTTTTGTTTTGTTGGAATCCTAATTCTCTTTTGTTGTTGTTCAATCACTCAGTCATGTCTGACTCTTTGCAGTCCCATGAACTGCAGCATGCCAGATTTCCCTGTCCTTCACCATCTCCTGGAGCTTGCTCAAACTTGTGGTTATCGAGTCGGTGATGCCATCCAACCGTCTCATCCTCTTTCATCCCCTTCTCCTCCTGCCTTCAGTCTTTCCCACCGTCAGGGTGTTTTCCAGTGAGTCAGTTCTTCGCATCAGATGGCCAAAGTATTGTTGCTTCAGCTTCAGCATCAGTCTTGCCCATGAATATTCAGGGTTGATTTCTTTTAGGAAGGGACTCAAGAGTCTTCTCCAAAACCACAGTTCAAAAGCATCAATTCTTTGGCGCACAGCCTGCTTTTTGGTCCAACCCTCACATCCATACATGACTACAGGAAAAACCATAGCTTTGACTAAACAGATCTTTGTGGGCAAGGTAATGTCTCTGCTTTTTAATATGCTGTCTAGGTTTGTCTAAAATTAATTAAGTTAAAATGCATAAAAATAAAGCATTTATATTCTATTAGATAAATATTCTATTCTATTTTTAGCCATGCTCATTGATACAAACCTTGTTTTATGCAACTTGAATACCTCATATTATAGTTTAAGCCTTTTTGGTTTACTGCTGTCTTTTGTGGACTAATGTGAATAATTGAATAACAGAAGTCTTTTAGTCAAAATCTGTCTTAAAGAAAAGCCCTTTTCCCATATTTCTCATTTTGACTTATCTATCTCAAAAACAATTGTCATCATAGTTTAGCAATGGTTATATTTAAATGATAATTTTTAAAATTAAAGAATAAAACAGTAAATAAATGATAAATTTTAAATTTATTTTCCCACTTAATGTTCTCTGCCTCCATAATATCATTTCTATTTTGATTAATAATTGCTTTTTAGCCTTAGTAGTTGATCTTTTCTTGTATTTCCAAAAGTTTCTCTAATATGTCTGAAATAGATTTCTGAAAATGCAGCATGTAGGAAGATACAGAGTACATTTAAATTTTTTGATAATAACAGTGATTTTATTTGTTGTTTGTTTTAGGTGATATTTCTGATAAATATAATTTTGGTTGAATTTTGTTTAGAAAATGGTTTGCTGAATAGATTTTAACTCTGATTATTATTCTATCTAAAAGTATATATTGAATCCCAAAATAAGATAAAGTAGACAAGAAAGTAAAAAATAGAACACAGCTACTATTATATTTCTTTTCTTATTATAATATTCACCAAAGAAATACTCTAAGCACTGTGTAATTGTATGTATAAGTATGCTTCTAATAAGCTCAAATGTGTTATATTCTGGGCTTCTCAGGCGGTGCTAGTAGTAAAGAACCTGCTTGCCAGTGTAGGAGACATTAGAGGTTTGATCCCTGGGTTCGAAAGATCCCTTGGAAGAGGGCATGGAAAGTATTCTTGTCTAGAGAATTCCATGCTTAGAAGAGCCTGGCAGGCTACAGTCAATAGGGTCGCACAGAGTCAGACACAGCTGGGGTGACTTAGCATGTATGCAAGCACATGTTATTTTGTAATATACTAATTATATCTGGCAATTGACAATTGATTAGTCAATTTAGATTAAGTTATTATGTTTTAGTACAACTTATGAAAGACCTGACTCTTGTCCTACATGATGGGCTCAGAAAAAAAGAATATGAAATAGGAATTTAGCTTTCAGAAACAGTGTACCTGACATTGGTTATATTAAGGTAATTTTGCATTAATCACATTGAGTTATCTTAGAGTCCACAGAGAAACTGTTTCTTAGCCCATCGCATATGACTTTGTGGTACTAGTTTTGAGTCGTATATTTGAATTATATGATTTTATTTAAATTCTTAAAAATAATTCTGGAAGTTTTCTGCAACAAGGATTTCTTTGAAGGGTGTGGGTAAGAGATAAAGGACTGTGCTAAGGCTTTGTCAGGATAGAAATGGGCAGGTAAGAGAAATTTCAGAAATAGAGGACAGTCTACTCCATCAGATGCTTCAAGTATGTGTTTTGTGAATACCTGTTTAACTAGTTCAATTTATACTAGTTTCTGATATAGTCAGTACCATACAAATAAAGTACAAACACATCCCCTGTTAATCTGTAACATGCCAAATAATGAGGCTGTTCTTTCTCCTGTATTTTAAGTGTAAGTTTATTTTTCTCTTTCATCACTATATTTATTCATTCACTTAACAAAACAATTTTGAATGGCCACAACATGCCAAGTGGGGATAACTAGATGAAGTGTCCATTTGTTATAAAAATGATATATTTTTGAAAGGATCATACATTTTATAAAGATGTTTTAATTAAATTGCTTTTCCTGTCCTCATTGCTAAGAATTTAGAAAGGCATTTATAAAGTAGCACCACCTTTCTGGAGGACAACTTAACGAGATATAAAAAACATTTAAAGTGTGCACCACATTGGTTATTTATTTCTACAAGTAGTTAGGCATTGCTGCTGCTGCTTCTGCTGCTGCTAAGTCACTTCAGTCATGTCCGACTCTCTGCGACTCCATAGACGGCAGCCCACCAGGCTCCGCCGTCCCTGGGATTCTCCAGGCAAGAACACTGGAGTGGGTTGCCATTTCCTTCTCCAGGCATTGCTATGGTTGCTGAAATAGTATTCTTACCTTGTGTATTTTGCTTTGTTAGATAAATAACACTTAGAAAGAAAAATGCTATAGCAATGCTGAATCTCTTTTATCAGTAGAACAAATTTATACAGATATTCTTAGACTGCAGAATAACTGCTGGTATGTCATGGCAGAAATATATTGTGCAACTAATATGTTCCATCTAAGGTTCCTTTATCAAACTCACTACCTTTATACACAACTATATATCTACATCAAATAACTTTGGTCCATAAATACAGGCCTGCTTCTGTAAGTTTTGGCAAAGAATACTTTTATTTCTTTTTTTTTTTTTTTTTTACAAAAAGCAATTCTTTTTAGTTTATGTGCAGTTAGTATAAAAATGCATGGCAACAATAAACCTCTTTTGATACTGAACTTAGGATTATAACAAACAGTATTAAAATAATCAAATTACACAGATTTCTTATTATTCCTATTTATGAATGGATACTAATTAGAGTATAGAGATGTCTAATTTTACCAACATATTACTGGCCCATATTTTATATAAATGAAATGGTGATAATGAACTTTTATCATACATGAAAAAAGACAGTATATTTTTCTTGTTTCTTATGCACTTTACCATATCATTACTGAAAGGAAAATGCTTTCCTGAACAAGTTTCATTTAGAGTTTATAGGATGTTCTATTTTAATCTGCTTAGCTTTTTTCACAATAAAATCTGAAATCATTTTACATTTCTAAAGGGATATATAGTCTTAAGTTCATAGAAGAGAAGAGTTTACTACACATGGTGTCCAGCTGCTCAGCAGCAAAAAGGTCAAGAAGCTAAATGAATATGCCTTCAAGTCTACAAGTGAAAAATAGATCTTATAAGCAAGAGAGACAATAAGATATTAAATTGGAAACAGGTAGAGCTGCGGAACCTCAGCTGCAACATACCGTTTGTAAAATACATTTCCCATATGGTCTGTTGGTAATTTTTATGCATTTCAGTCACATAGTGAATTGATGAGTACAGGAAGCATGTATATTATTTTACCAGGACCTTAGTCTAGAAAATAAAATGAGGCACTACTGTCATTATTTAGGTATAAAGAAACAACCAGATGTTTATTTCAGTAGAGATAATAAACTAATCACTGAATAGGAAATATATTCACATTATTTCTGTTTTTTTTTTTTTTAAACTCAATGATTTCATTGAAGGTAAAAGTGTGAATCGTTGAGTCATGTCTGCCTCTGTGACCCCATTGACTAGTCCCCCAGGTTCCTCTCTCCATGGGATTCTCCAGGCAAGGATACTGGAGTGGGTTGCCAATTCCTTCTCCAGGGGATCTTCCCCACCCAGGGATCAGATGTGGGTCTCCTACATTGCACACAGTCTTTATCATCTGAGCCACCAGGGAAACCCTGGTTTCACTGAGTGGTGTTTAAATTAGACAATATTATTTCTTTAATTGTGATGCCATTGAATTGTAGAAACATTGAATACAGATGCGTTAAAAATTACAAAAGTATTTAACTATGATTTCTTAAACTTTAAGAAAAATAATGACTCTTTCCTCCAGAAAGCTGTATATATTCGAGCTTCCCAGGTGGAGCTAGGTTTAAAAGAACTCACCTACCAATGCAGGGACATAATAGATGTGGGTTGGATCCCTGCATCAGGAAGATCCCCTGAAGGAGGAAATGGCAATCTACACATATATCCTCACATTCACATAAAAATTAGCAGATAATTTAGTGAGAATTATAGACTGGTTTCACCTACCCACAATATCTGTATTTATTTTTCCAACCAAGAATAGAAACTCCTATGGAAGTACAGGAGATTTGTTTTGCTTCCTCATGTGCAAACAGAATACTGATTCTAACTTTTATTCATTGAAGAGAATGACTTCATCACTTAAGACTATAGATTGATAGTAATTATCAACATTAATAAAATTTATGAAAATCCCATCCTAACTTTAACATTTCTATTGATTTCTTTATTCACAACACAGGAAAAATTATACTCCACTTGAAATGTATGTTGTGTGTGCTTAGTCGCTCAGTCGTGTCCAACTCTTTGCAACCCCATGAACTTGTAGCCCACCAGGCTCCTCTATTCATGGGGATTCTGTAGGCAAGAATACTGGAGTGGGTTGCCATGCCCTCCTCCAGGAGTTCTTCCCAACCCAGGAATTAAACCCAGGTCTCCCACATTGCAGGTGGATTCTTTATTGTGTGAAACACCAGGGAAGCCCCAACGTGTATATGAAAATACTTTGTCTAAATCCAAATATGATCATATTCAGTTCAGTTAGGTTGCTCAGTTGTGTCTGACTCTTTGCGACCCCATGAACCACAGCACACCAGGCCTCCCTGTCCATCACCAACTCCCGGAGTCCGCCCAAACCCATGTCCATCAAGTCGGTGATGCCATCCAAACATCTCATCCTCTGTCGTCCCCTTCTCCTCCTGCTCTCAATCTTTCCCTGCATCAGGGTCTTTTCAAATGAGTCAGTTCTTCCCATCAGATGGCCAAAGGATTGGAGTTTCAGCTTCAACATCAGATAAAGGATGGACTTTAGGATGGACTGGTTGGATCTCCTTGCAGTCCAAGGGACTCTCAAAGTCTTCTCCAACACCACAGTTCAAAAGCATCAATTCTTCGGCGCTCAGCTTTCTTTATAGTCCAACTGTCACATCCATACATGACTACTGGAAAAACCATAGCCTTAACTAGAGGGACCTTTGTTGGCAAAGTAATGTCTCTGCTTTTTAATATGCTGTCTAGGTTGGTCATAACTGTCCTTCCAAGGAGTAAGCATCTTTTAATTTCATGGCTGAAATCACCATCTGCGTGATTTTGGAGCCCAAAAAAATAAAGTCAGCCACTGTTTCCACTGTTTCCCCATCTATTTGCCATGAAGTGATGGGACCAGATGCCATGATCTTAGTTTTCTGAATGTTGAGCTTTAAGCCAACTTTTTAACTCTCCTCTTTCAATTTCATCAAGAGGCTTTTTAGTTCTTCTTCACTTTCTGCCATAAGGGTGGTGTCATCTGCATATCTGAGGTTATTGATATTTCTCCTGGCAATCTTGATTCCAGCTGTGCTTCTTCCAGCCCAGCGTTTCTCATGATGTACTCTGCATATAAGTTAAATCATCAGGATGACAATATACAGCCTTGACATACTCCTTTTCCTATTTGGAACCAGTCTGTTGTTTCAACTATTTGTAGGACACCCACGTCCAAAGGAACATACGGCAGCCTGGATAGAGAGAGGTCTGTGCTAAAAAGGTATTGCGGTGGTTACCATCATACAGATGGGAATCATGAGATTGTTGAGAGAGGGAAAGAAAATCCAAAAAGGAAGGGGCAGTAAGGGAGGTTGGGATTGACATGTACACACTGCTATATTTAAAATGGATAACCAACAAGGACCTACTGTATAGCACAGGGGACTCTGCTCTGTGTTAATGTGGCAGCGTGTATGGGAGGGGAGTAAGGGGGAGAATGGATACATAAATCTGTATGGCTGAGTCCCTTTGCTGTCCATGTGAAACTCACAACATTGTTAATTGACTATACTACAATATAAAATAAAAAGATTTTTTTAAAAAAAGAAAATGCTTTGTGTCTTCTGAATACATTTTATAAAAATCAAGTTTGAAACAAATCATAGATATTTACTACTTGCCCATTACTTTGGTTCTATGAAGAGAATCATCAAGAAAATGGAAATCTGACCTGCCTCTTTTAAAAGGAAATAATAAAATATGACGATTAGACCCCTTGTGTTTTCGTACTACCTTGAGTTCTTTTTCTTCCTCTTCTCTTTCTGTTTCTTTGTATTATTGCTGTTATTAGTATCATCCTTTTTTTTTTTTTTTTTTGGCTTTATTTTAACTCACAATTTCAAGGTCTTAATATATTCACCCATATGGGACAGGCATCTAAAAGACAGTCACCAATGCTGGTTTTATCTGAACTCCCTTGTCTTTTATTTTGCTTTCATATTTCTAAGGACTCCATTAATTTGTGCTAGATTATAACCATTCTCATCTGTGTTCTTTTTATCGGGGCTCAGGTTGTGTAGTTTCCTATTACTTCATATGTGTCTCTAGCAAAACTGAAATACTTGAAAACAGGATCATGTTTGACATAGCTTTGGACCCATAGTAGATAGCCAATAGTGAATCACATACAGACTGAGAGAAATAATTCTCTGAATTAAAAAAAAAAAGCAAAAGCAGAATGAATAATTATTTCGTTAAAATGTCACACCATATCCCAGATCTAATAAATAAAATAAAGTCTGTAAGAGGAGATTTCCTCCCTCCAAAACTATAATTATCACTATTTAACCATGCTTTCAATACAAATTGATGGTGTGTTATGCTTAAAATAGCAGAATTATTTAAAAAATATCATTAGTAAATCTGTTTATCATCCATAGCATACTGAACTTGACATTTTAGAAGGTGAAAAATTTTTATCCAAAATATATTATAGTTAATATTTTACATGTGGATTGAAGTAGTTTTCCTTAAAATATAATAAGGACATATTACAGATTTTATCCTTACAGTCTGTTAGATTCTAAATATGTGTTGAGTTTTCTTTCCACTCCACTATGTATTAAATAATATAATTCTGGATATTTAATAATATGTACTTACAGAGTTAAAACAATCAACAGTATTTCCCGTATATGAAACTTCCATGAGTTATGATAGATTATATATGGAAATTTTTACTAAATAGTCTACTGGAAAAATAGTAATCAATTCCCTTGCTGTGTGCAAAATTCATAAAAGTGCAAGTTTCACTTTTTATACCATGTCTGTATCTTAACACTTGGAAAATAAACATTCTTCTATGTTCCTCATATATCACCTTTATTCTTTGGAAATATAATTTCTCGTTTTATACTCAGCTGATAATTTTGAGAATACACCACTTTTTAGGCACCTGTAATGCAAAATTGACTGCTCTCCCCTGATTTTCTATTTAAAAATCAAATATACTTTTCATAGAAACATTATAAGAATAGTCTCAGAAACTATTTGATAGCCAAAAATCTAACAGCAGCACAAGCATACCTTAATAGGAGAATAAACATATTGTAGTGGAATACCACAAATCAGTGAAAATGATTCACCACTACAAACATGGATGAATCTCTCATATAATACGTGGAAGAAGCCAGATACCAGATGATGCATATTTTATGATTCCATTTGAAAAAAAAAATTAAATGACAAATTAATCTGTAGAGTTAGAACAGAATAGAGGTTTTTCTGGAAGTAGCACAATGACTAGAACTGGGTATGAAGGAGGCTCTGGGATAGTGGTGATGTTCTGTCTTTAGTCTAGGTATTATTTATGTGGGTACTTACTTTGTAAAAGTATCATTGAATTTGCAATATGAATTTCGTACTTCTTTTGCATGTATATAATACTTTCTTTAAAAGTTTTATTAAAAAGGACTATGTCACCATTTTAACCTTTTGCATTTAAGCCTAATATTAATGCAATATAATAGTCTTATATAATTACTATATATTAATGTATGTTCAGTTACATTTATATATGTTTATATAGTTTATTTTTACTCTCTCCAATGGAACACTCTCAATGTTTAATGACTATTGCCCTCATTAAATATTACTATTGCTCTTCTCATTAAAAAAAAAAAAGGGAAGTATATTTGATATATCATGAAATTATAGAATAGTTTATCAATGTTGTTTCTGTTTTTGGTCTTTTTCTGTTAATGAAGAACTAACAGGTTTATTCTGATAGTTTAATAAACTTTTCCAAAGTCAAATTTATTTTCATAAAATTATGTAAGTGGATATTCTATCAGAATTTTTAAAATACTGTTTTCCTTGTTGCTATTTTTTTGAGGTTGCAAAATAATCAATATCAAATTTTTTACATTAATTTATTTTAATTGGAGGATAATTACTTTACAATATTGGATGGTTTCTGCCATACATCAACATGAATCAGCCACTGGTGTACGTGTGTACCACCCCATCCTGAACCTCCCTCCCCCCCCCCATCCCTCTGGGTTGTCCCAGAGCACCAACTTTGAGTGCCCTGCCTCATGCATCAGATTTTTTTTAATAAAGATGAAAATTCAAGTAAATACTGCAAATACCACATTTTGTTAGAACTCAGTAAAAAGATCATTGCTTTATTCCTTAGAAATTATTTAGAATGCTGACTTCTGCCATTTTTTCAGTTTTAAAAGTCAAAATGGCAAATTATATTAGGAAAGATACAAATATAGCATAGTTAAATACATTCTATACCTCCTATTTTGGCAATATAAAATAGTCAGTGATCTGTAATTATGGATATTCAGCTAGATATTTACCAGTGAAGCAGTTAATGAAAACTTCTGCAGTAGTGTTAAGGAGACTGAAACACCTAAATGAACTTATCCAATCCACTAGAATGACAGTGTGCTGATTTTACTGTGGATGTGGAATAAATTGTCACAATTTCTAAAACCTAAGTTGTGTGTGTGGAAAGGAAAGTAACTCACTTTTTTAGACATCTAAAAATTCATCTTCCAAAACACTGCCACATGGGCAAGGCTTAGAGCGCTAGATTTTGAAGATAGATATGTTCATGCCATGCTGTTGCATGAAGTTATTCTTTCCTAGCTACACTCATTGCATACAGCCTGGAGGGAGGAAATAAAACACAAACACGTGAGACGAAGCGTACCATCTCTCTAAAACATGTATCTCTGAGATTCTGAAGAATTGAAGAGGTTCTTCACGCACCCTCCTTCCTTGTCTTTCTTTTTAACACTAGGATACTTAGCATGGCTTATTACAACACGTATTTGCCTGCTAATTATCACAGCTCTGAAATAAGGTTTGTTCTTTGTTGTGGCTTCATCGTATTAGTGTAAAATCTTAGGCATTCCACATTCTGTGTTGTTCCTTAGCTGCTTTACTGATTTCCCCTTTCTTTTGTCTGAGATAGATCATGTAGAATAACTTCTTCCCAAATTTAAGAAGCTCCTTCTTTTAGGCTTGAGTCTTTCTACACTTTTAACATATGAATTCATTTTATAAAAGATGCAAAATTAATTACCAAAGATACAGAGTAAGCAATAAACACAATTGTCAATATTCAAATTAAAGCTTTCTACACATTGTTAAAGCATTGTCAGAATTCATACACACATAAAGAACTACCATCATAATTTAAAAGTTATTTTCAGTGAAATTTCATTTATTGTTTAATACAGGCACATGATTCATAATCCCTGTCTTCCCTGTTGCTGTCTCTCTATCTCCATTTTCTCTTGCTTCCATACTCTCTCTTTCACCTCCCTGTCTCTTCTACCTCTATCCCTCTCCGTCTTCCTACCCTCACCAAGGAATTTTATAAAAGTAAACTGTAATGCTGGGATTTCTGTGTCAAGGTTAAAGAGAATCACTTTAAAAATTGGAGGTGTCACTAATGTTGAGAAACTTTGTAAGAGATCTCTGGAGGCATGCACCAATATATTAGATTAGTACATGGAAAAATAAATGGAAAAAGAAAAAGCCCTGAAGTGATGAAGCCTGACTATGTCTTCCAAGCAACTGCCATTTTTAAAAGAACATAATTTCCTTTAACTAGAAATAAATAGACGGTGAAAACTGGGTGTGTAACAATATGTTACCTTCTTTATGATATTTCCACATAGTTTGTGCAATCCAAACTAGATCAAATGACTAAAAACTAACCTTTGAGTAAATTCTTTGCAAATATTGTGTAGCATTTTCTTTGTTTTGTGACTGGAAACCAGGTATTGATATCTATGGCTCAAACTGTAAAAAATCTGTTTGCAATGCAGGAAACCCAGTTTCAATCCCTGGGTCAGAAAGACCCCTATGGAGAAGGGAACGGCAACCTACTCCAGTATTCTTGCTTGGAAAATCCCATGGACAGAAGAGCCTGGTGGGCTACAGTCCATGGGATCGCAAAAAGTCAGACACGACTGAGAAACTTAAAAAAAAAACACAACGTGTATACCTGTGGCAGATTCGTGTTGATGTATGGCAAAACCAATACAATATTGTAAAGTAATTAACCTCCAATTAAATAAATTAAAAAAAAAAAAACACAACATATTAACTTAAAATTCTTACCTGTGCATCAACTTGAAAAGTGTTCAGATTTATACTTGATAGTAACATATTAGGAACTAGTTTTTTTATTTCAATTTGTGAAGTTCTGCTTTCTATTTAGGCTTATTTATCTCTGTATCACTCCATGAACACGCTCAAATTTTATTCATTCGAATTATGACATTGTTTTTATTTCATTAATTTTACTAACACAGGTTCAAAGAGTCAAGAGTCAGTTTAGATATAAACTATATAAAAGCCACATTATTTGTGTCTTTATGACATCTGTAAACAGTCTAGACATTTTTCTTGCTTAGAGTTGCAACATCAACTATTGTCTGAGAGTATGTTTAATTATGAACAAGGAAAA
Source organism: Bos taurus (assembly GCF_002263795.3). NCBI lineage: Eukaryota > Metazoa > Chordata > Mammalia > Artiodactyla > Bovidae > Bos > Bos taurus. Next base: position 31,712,348 of record NC_037333.1, on the reverse strand, counting down.
TAACAGCATAAGTTTTTAATATTTCAGATTGTTATGGTGATATTAAAAGGCTTTATTAAGTGACATTTCCAAAACAATTTTCAATGATGTAGATTAATTGTGCCCCTCAGGTATTTTTGTGCAAGTAATTTAAAAGCGACTGATGTTCCCACTAAACAAAGTAACTAAGGAAAATGCAGTGATTTCTTTTCTTTTGTTAATGAATATTTTTAAGAAGGTTAATTTATGACTAGAAATATAGGTATTCTCAGTACCTGGAGATTAAGTAACATGTTTTATTCTTGTGAAAGCTACTGTTTTATAGTGTTAATCTTTGGCTGAGTAACAGTAGTAGTTACTAGACAATAGAATGGTTAGTTGTAGTTCATCATGACGGTTATCCATTGCTGGAAGAGACTTCACATATCCCTTGATTGCTAATGATTTCTAAACAAGGCCTGTAGATTTGCAACATAACATGTCACATTTCTAAGGACATTCCATATCAGTGCTTTGAAGAGTTTATTGAATAAAATAGTAAATGGATGAGTATGTTAAAAAGCAAGACTTTTTCTGCAACAAGGTTGTTTATATGATGAATTTCAGTGGTTTGGTGTTGTGACTAAATCCCCCCATCGCCCCCATCTCACCCACCCACCAAAATCTAATTCCTACCTTATGAGACATTTGAAATAATAAAATGAGATAATGTATTTAAAACATCTTACTCATTTCACTTGGAAATATATCAACAATTCAAGTTGATGAGAGCTTAAGGAACCATCCTGTGCCTTGCATTAAGGCAAGAGGGTTTTTTTTGTTGTTGTTGTTGTTTTTAATACAATTTAAGAGAAATTTCATATCAAAAAATAAATATAAAGAATACTACCCATACCCATATCTTAGCTTTTGGGGGAGCCTGTCAGGAATTGTGAAGAATCTGAGGTTTTATCCTACTTGCTGGCTTACAACTTCCCCTGCCAGCTTCATGGATGCTAGCAGAAGATAGGAGTCTCCTGAAACAGAGACAAAGCACTTTATTATGAATATGAATCAGAGTCAGAGTATAAGCATTTTCATGTATAAGTTCCCAAACTCCACTTCTCAAAAGGTGGCACAAAATGAGTCAGGTGATACCTGTACACAACTGGATTGTGTTTCAGAAGAGGAACTTTGGCTGTAGAGACATAAGTCTCTTAATGTCAGGAAATATGCCTACCTTTGGCTCTGAAGAGAGACATTATCTTTAATGTTCTGGGCAGTAAGCATGTCGGCCACTTGTTCTACAGGGAGACAATGTTTCTATCTTCCAGTGTTGTTATTCATTTGAAAAGATACTTCAGATCCACAAGAGAATTGTCTCTCAGTAGAAGCCATGTGAGTACAATATGACGACCACTTATTTTACTCTTCCCATCAATTCAAACCAACCTCAGGCATTTGAGCCAATCACTTTGGCAAAAGGGAATGAAAAATTGAAACTTACCTAAGGAATAAAATAATGGAATATTGAAATATGTGCATGTATTATTATAATCATATAATCTTTGATTTAGAAAGCTTCATGGGAAATAGATGGGGAAACAGTGGAAACAGTGTCAGACTTTATTTTTGGGGGCTCCAAAATCACTGCAGATGGTGACTGTACCCATGAAATTCAAAGACGCTTACTCCTTAGAAGGAAAGTTATGACCAACCTATGTAGCATATTGAAAAGCAGAGACATTACTTTGCCAACAAAGGTCAATCTAGTCAAGGCTATGGTTTTTCCAGTAGTCATGTATGGATGTGAGAATTGGACTATAAAGAAAGCTGAGGGGAAGGCGCCAAGATGGCGGAGGAGTAGGACGGGGAAAACACTTTCTCCCCCACAAATTCATCAAAAGAGCATTTAAACGTCGAGTAAATTCCACAAAACAACTTCTGAATGCCGGCAGAGGACATCAGGCACCCAGAAAAGCAACCCAACTCCTCGAAAGGAGGTAGGAAAAAATATTAAAGACAATAAAAGAGACAAAAGAGGGAGGGACGGAGTTCCGTCCCGGGAAGGGAGTCTTAAAAAGAGAGAAGTTTCCAAACACCAGGAAACCTTCTCACTGCCGAATCCGTGCCGAGCTTTGGAAGCACAGAGGACAACATAACAGGGAGAAAAAATAAATAAACAATTAAAACTTGCAGATTGCGAGCCCTACGGTAACTCCTCCAGCGGAGAAGCAGCGCAGACGCCTGCATCCGCCATTAGCAAGTGGGGGCTGGGCAGGGAGGCGCGGCGCGGGCTGCATCGCTGAGAGTAAGAATCTGGCCTGAATACCCTGAGCACTATCTGAGCGAAATAATTTGGGCTAGCAAACCAGACTGTGGGATATCTACCATGCGAAAAGCCAGCCCTAACCTAAGACACCACCAGCCCGCGCACGGAACAAAGGACTAAACAGAGGTAGCCGGCTGCAAACCTTCCCCCTCCGGTGACAGGCAGCCAGAGCCGGAAGGGGGCAATCGCAGCCCCAGAGAGACATTATCTATAAAACTGGCTTCTTTGCTAACTAAAACTTATTGGGGGTCTGGACGGTCAACATCTGCCTGAGAAGGTGCGCCGGTTTTACACCCAGATAACCAAGTGGCGGGGAGGCGATAACTCGCAGCATTGGCGCTCGCCAAACACCTCATCACCTGAGCTGCTCGGACCTGGGAAGAGCACAAAACTCAGCCCCAACTGAGTCTGCGCCTCTGAGGACTACCTGAGTGCCTGAACCTGAGCGGCTTGGACCTGGGAGGTGCATGCAACCCAGAGCCAGCCTCGGATTGTTCCCGGCGGAACAACCTAGAGCCCGAGCAGTGTGGGCAGGGAGGCTACACGCGCCGTGAGCGGGGGCAGACCCAGTGTGGCTGAGGCATTGCGAGCGCACGCCAGTGTCATTTGTTTGCAGCATCCCTCCCTCCCTCCCCACAGCGCGACTGAACAAAGAGAAGAAATACAGCTCCACCCACCAGAACACCGACACAAGCTTCCCTAACCAGGAAACCTTGACAAGCCACCTCTACATACCCACACACAGCGAGGAAACGCCACAGTAAAGAGAACTCCACAAACTGCCAGAATACAGAAAGGACTCCCAAACTCAGCAATTTAAACAAGATGAAGAGACAGAGGAATACCCAGCAGATAAAGGAACAGGATAAATGCCCACCAAACCAAACAAAAGAGGAAGAGATAGGGAATCTACCTGATAAAGAATTCCAAATAATGATAGTGAAATTGATCCAAAATCTTGAAATTAAAATGGAATCACAGATAAATAGCCTGGAGACAAGGATTGAGAAGATGCAAGAAAGGTTTAACAAGGACCTAGAAGAAATAAAAAAGAGTCAATATATAATGAATAATGCAATAAATGAAATTAAAAACACTCTGGAGGCAACAAATAGTAGAATAACAGAGGCAGAAGATAGGATTAGTGAATTAGAAGATAGAATGGTAGAAATAAATGAATCAGAGAGGATAAAATAAAAACGAATTAAAAGAAATGAGGACAATCTCAGAGACCTCCAGGACAATATTAAACACTACAACATTCGAATCATAGGGGTTCCAGAAGAAGAAGACAAAAAGAAAGACCATGAGAAAATACTTGAGGAGATAATAGTTGAAAACTTCCCTAAAATGGGGAAGGAAATAATCACCCAAGTCCAAGAAACCCAGAGAGTCCCAAACAGGATAAACCCAAGGAGAAACACCCCAAGACACATATTAATCAAATTAACAAAGATCAAACACAAAGAATAAATATTAAAAGCAGCAAGGGACAAACAACAAATAACACACAAGGGAATTCCCATAAGGATAACAGCTGATCTTTCAATAGAAACTCTTCAAGCCAGGAGGGAACGGCAAGACATACTTAAAATGATGAAAGAAAATAACCTACAGCCCAGATTATTGTACCCAGCAAGGATCTCATACAAGTATGAAGGAGAAATCAAAAGCTTTTCAGACAAGCAAAAGCTGAGAGAATTCTGCACCACCAAACCAGCTCTCCAACAAATACTAAAGGATATTCTCTAGACAGGAAACACAAAAATGGTGTATAAACTCGAACCCAAAACAATAAAGTAAATGGCAATGGGATCATACTTATTAGTAATTACCTTAAACGTAAATGGGTTGAATGCCCCAACCAAAAGACAAAGACTGGCTGAATGGATACAAAAACAAGACCCCTACATATGTTGTCTACAAGAGACCCACCTCAAAACAGGGGACACATACAGACTGAAAGTGAAGGGCTGGAAAAAGATTTTCCATGCAAATAGGGACCAAAAGAAAGCAAGAGTAGCAATACTCATATCAGATAAAATAGACTTTAAAACAAAGGCTGTGAAAAGAGACAAAGATGGTCACTACATAATGATCAAAGGATCAATCCAAGAAGAAGATATAACAATTATAAATATATATCCACCCAACATGGGAGCACCGCAGTATGTAAGACAAATCCTAACAAGTATGAAAGGAGAAATTAACAATAACACAATAATAGTGGGAGACTTTAATACCCCACTCACACTTATGGATAGATCAACTAAACAGAAAATTAACAAGGGGAAAAAAAAAAAATGTATCTATAAAGTTCACTAAAGCAAAGCACAGTAAAATGAGGTATGGCAATAAAAGGCGTTAAATTTATCAAATAAATAAATAAATAAAGTGCTGAAAAATTAAGAAAAAAAAAAAAAAGAAAGCTGAGCGCTGAAGAATTGATGCTTTTGAACTGTGGTGTTGGAGAAGACTCTTGAGAGTCCCTTGGACTGCAAGGAGATCCAACCAGTCCATTCTAAAGGAGATCAGCCCTGGGATTTCTTTGGAAGGAATGATGCTAAAGCTGAAACTCCAGTACTTTGGTCACCTCATGTGAAGAGTTGACTCATTGGAAAAGACTCTGATGCTGGGAGGGGTTGGGGGCAGGAGGAGAAGGAGACGACAGAGGATGAGATGGCTGGATGGCATCACCGACTCGATGGACATGAGTTTGAGTGAACTCCGGGAGTTGGTGATGGACAGGGAGGCCTGGTGTGCTGTGATTCATGGGGTCGTAAAGAGTCGGACATGACTGAGTGACTGAACTGAACTGAACTGAAGTCAATTTTTGATGTTTAGAGGTGAATGTGTAAGAGGATTTGGTCAACTCAGAAATAACCTGATAGATATACTAATTAAGTTTCCCAAGCATATTTTAGGTTCTCATACATGAAGAATTAAACACAAAAGAATAAAAAGTGAGTACAAAGTTTGCAGAAAATATGCTGAGTCAACAATCTTCACTTTCATATATTTCTAAATTTCTTGACTTTATTGAATTTATGTAAATTCTGTCTAACATTTACTTGGGTTTCCCTGGTGTCTCAGTCTGTAAAGAACCTGCCTGCAATGCAGGAGACCTGGGTTCAATCCCTGGATTGGGGAAATACCCTGAAGAAGGGAATGGTTACCCATTCAAGTATTCTGGCCTGGAGAATTTCATAAGCAGAGAAGCCTGGCAGAGAAACATTTACTTGAGATAGATTCTTAATATTTAATTAAAGGAATGGTGTTTGTGGCAGAGAATTGAAAAACAATATTTAGCTTGATTTCACACTAAAATTAAAATACTGAACAAAAAAAAAAATAATAGGAAAAGATTATTACCATTTCAGGCTAGTAAAGTTTCTAATGATTTTGTGATTTACAAAATTTTCCTAAGGTTTGTGTGGATGTTCAAAGTGTAAAGTACTTGAGGCAGTTAGTTCATGAGAAACATCTTTGGCAGCATATGTTAATGTTTCACTTTTACCATCTAGAAATAACAATCAACTCCAGTCCACTGCCCCCATAAATACAGCTCACAATAATCATTTCTTCTACATAGGCCACTGTACTCTGTTTTGCTTAGTCTTAATTTGAATATTAAATCAATATGATCAATATATCTTTCTATTTTTTACTCAGTAGAAACACAGAAGAAACTTTCTGTATAAAGCCTTCATCTTTAAAAAAGCTATAGTAGTATCAGCTTTAAAGAATATTTTTATTTTAATAAAGTAGTAATTATTATTTTAGAATTAATATAACTATCACTTCATACTCCTTGTCTAAAATGTTTTTGATTTGAATGAACAGTGATAAAGATTCTTTGGATACCTATTTTCTTACTTCCTTTTTTCATATGTTTTCAAATATTTTAAAATATTCATTTCATTATTTTCTTCCAATTTGTTCCTTTTACGTAACGCTGAACTTTTGGTTTGAAAAGAAATTCTTACTTAATGCATGCTACTTAAAAAAATAAAACCACAAATTCACAACAAGAACAAATAAGTTTTCTGTCTTTTCAGTTATAATATTTTACCTGTAATACTTGTATGATCAGGCTACATATTTTTATGCCACAGAGTTGACAAAATAACAGTGATAGAATAGGTTGTGTTCTATAATGTAATTTATGGACTAAATTAGTGTGCAAATATCATGTTAACATGTATCTATTTGATAAAATATTATTGAAGCCTTTAGAGTACATATGCAATTCACAATTTAAAATTGAGATGGTTTCTTATTTAACGAAAATATGGACTTTGAGTCCAAAACCTAGGTCAAAATCTTACCATTGCCACTTACTGTGTGAAATTATTGAAGTGTCATTACCTAAGTTTTCTAAAAATAAAATTGTATTACCAATACACAATTCATAGCTTTTATTTTTAAATAAGATTACCGTATAAAAGTATTTGATATATACCAGTTACCATTTTGCACAAAGTATCTTAAATTTGAAATCAACTTTTGTGTTCTTGTTTAACATAACTCTGAGAATTTTATTTTAGTATTGTAAAGAATGAATAGATAGAGTTTTTTTTTTTAATCTTGAAGTCTGAAATACATTTTCTTACATAAGAAACTTAAATGAGATTTACTGGAAAAATATATTTGTATTGAAATATGTTACAGAAAAGAAATGATGTGCTTTTAAAATTATAAAATGCATTTTTTGTTTTCTTCCAATTGTAACTTCTACTTTGAGATCCTCACAAATGAATCATTATGAAACACTTTTGATACTAGTGTGTTCTGTTTTCAAAAATGTTCAAATAATTAATAACTAAGTGAGGCCTCATTGACTTACAAATTGATTAAACATTTGTATAATTTAAAAATAGAAGTGTTTTACACCAAAGGCATCATCTGAGATTTGTTTACAAATATAAATTATGCCATTAATTACGCTGCCTATTTCATGATAATAGACCTAAGGGTCATTTTCTATCTGTATTATTATTAGGTATTTGTAATATGGGGGAAAAAAAAGCCCAGAAGAAAAACCAGCAACAGATATACTCATTTTGAAAAAGTGTATATGAAACTTCTAATACTTGATCATGTAAAATTAGTAGGTTGTGACTTCTAATATTTTTGAGAAAATTACTTCCTCTTTTTCTCACAAACTTCAGAATTGACTTTATAAATTGTTTGTTTGCCATTTGAAAGGTCAATTCATTCAAGATTATAATTCTTTCTTAATTTCATAGTTATATTATATATATATATTCGTACATATTGTTGTTGTTGTTGTTGTTATTCAGTCCCCTAGTTCCCCTCCCTGTCCCTCACCATCTCCCAGAGTTTGTCAGAGTACAGGATCATTGCATCAGTGATGTGGTCCAGCCATCTCATCTTCTGATACGCACTTCTGCCCTCAATTTTTCCCAGCATCAGGGATTTTTCCAATGAGTTGTCTGTTCGCATCAAATGACCAAAATACTGGAGCTTCAGCTTCAGCATCTGTCCTTCCAGTGAGTATTCAGGGTTGATCGCCCGTAAGATTGACTAGTTTGATCTCCTTGCTTCCCAAGGGCCTTTCAGGAGTCTTCTCCAGCACAACAGTTAAAAGGCATCGGTTCTTTGGTGTTCTGTCTTCTTTGCGGTCCCACCTGTCACAACCATACATGACCACTGGGAAGCCTTGACTATATGGACCTTTGTCAGCAGAGTAATGTCTCTGCTTTTCAACACACGGTCTAGGTTTGTCATTGCTTTCCTGCCAAGACGCAATCGTTTTCTGATTTCATGGCTGCAGCCACTGTCTGCAGTGATTTTGGAGCCCAAGAAGAAAAAATATGTCACTACTTCCACCTTTCCCCTTCTATTTTCCAAGCAGTCATGGGGCCGGATGCCATGATCTTAGTTTTTTTTAGTATTTAGTCTTAAGCCAGCTCTTTCACTCTCCCTCTTGACTCTTATCAAGAGACTCTTGTGTTCCTTTTTGCTTTCTGCCATTAGAGTGGTATCATCCGCATATCTGAGGTTGTCGATGTTTCTCACAGTTATCTTGATTCCAGCTTGTAACTCATCCAGCCCATCATTTCTCATGATGTACTCTACATATAAGTTAAATAAGCAGGGTGACAATATACAGCCTTGATGTACTATTTAGCAAAAATGTAAAAGCTATTCACAAACTTTACATGGAGTTCAAGAGACCTCATAGCAAAATCATCTTGAAAAAAAGATCCACACTTCCTGATTTTGAAATTTATTAAAAACCACTAGTAATCAAAACAATGTGATATTGTATTGCACAAGGAACTCTGCCGAATATTATGTAACAATCTAAAGGGGAAAAGAATCTGAAAAAAAATAATGCATATGTATAACTGAATTGCTTTGCTATATACCTGAAACTAACATAATATTGTTAATAAATTATACTCTGATATAAAATAAAAAGTTAAAAAATGTGATATTGGCATTAAGAATAACACAGGAATCCATAGAATACAACTGAAAGCCTAAAAATAAACCAAAGTTCCTATGATCAACTGATTCTCAAAATGGCACCAAGACCATTCAATAGTGCAAGAATAGTCTCTTCACCAAATTGTGCTGGGACTACTGACACCCACATGCGAAAAAATGAAGTTGGATCCCTATTTCACACCATTTTAAAAGTTAACTTATAATGGATAGTAAATCTAAGCACTAAACTATATAAGCACTATACTGCTGCTGCTGCTGCTAAGTCACTTCAGTCGTGTCCAACTCTGTGCGATCCCTTAGACGGCAGCCTACTAGGCTGCCCCTTCCCTGGGACTGTCCAGGCAAGCGTACTGGAGTGGGCTGCCATTGCCTTCTCCAAACACTATACTATATAAGCACTAAAACTATAATGTTTAGAAGAAAACACAGGAAGATCTTTATGGCTTTGATTTGGTGAAGTTTTCTTAGATATGATACCAAAAGCACAACCAACAGAAGAAAAATGGCTATGTTTGGATTAGATCAAATTTAAAATATTTTATGTATCAAGCACATGTTCAAGAATGTGAAAGCAATTCACAGAATTAAAGAAGATATTTCTGAATCATGTATCTGATAAGGGTATCCCATGCATAATATATAAAGAACACTTGCAACTCAATAACATAGAGACAAACTTTCTAATATAATCCATTTGAATTTTTATCTATAGCAGTGCATGGACTTTAAAAGTTTTTTTTTTTTTTTTTTAAATATAAATTAGTATGTTTTATCTGTAAATCATGACCTAATCCCCAGTAGCTCAGCTGGTAAAGAATCTGCCTGCAAACCAGGAGACCCCAGTTCGATTCCTGGGTCAGGAATCTCTCCTGGAGAAGGGAACAGTATTCTGGCCTGGAGAATTCCATAAACTGTGTAGTCCATGGGGTGGCAAAGAGTTGGACATGACTGAGCAACTTTCACTTTCACTTTAAATCAGAATGTAGAACATACCATGCTTAATTCTTAAGAGGTTATTATCAATTTGCAGATAGCAATGCATTTATTTAAAACACTTATGCATGGGAGTCAAGGAGTTAAATTTTCCTTTGAAAGTTGTAATATTTGCCTCTATGTTCATGGCCTATATTAAAACTGAATAATTGCTTTTGTTTAGATTGATTCTTCAGTTTCACTTATCAGTATGGAATATTTGAAAATCTTTCTAATTAACTTGATATTAGAGCTTAACTTCCATTAAATCAATAATTCATTAAACATGTCTTCTAATATTAATTCTATTGCTGGGGTACATCCTCAAGTAAATTTCCCATGTGATTATGCATGTGAAATATAATTTTGAGTCTTTACATGTATGAACAATATATGAAAACTTTTCCAGATCATTTTAAAATAAAGAATCCATTGTTTTATTTTTCTGTTTTGAAAAAGGGGGTCTGAACTGGTTGCCATCAATTCTAGCAAGGATGGTGGAGGAGTGCAGTTGATGAGAATATTTTTCAGTTGATCATATTGTTTTCAGCCTTTTAACTGCTTGCCATCTTTGATTCATCAAGTCTGCATCCCAACCCTCTGAAGAGTGTTTTGGGAAAGATTTGTGCCTCCTTACCTTCAGTCCTCTCCATAAATATTTTTTGGCTTCAACTACCTGAGCTGTGCTTTATGAGTCAATTCCTTTCAACCCGCCTGCTAAAAATGTCTAGTTTGCTGATGACCTACCACTTTTTCTCTTCATTTTTATGCCTTATAGCTTTTAAAAATGTCTTTACTATCACCGTTTAGGTCTCTCAGAGGGGAGAAAAATAATTACATTTTCCAAGTCTATCTTCTTCAATGAAGACTTGACACAATGCACTGACACATCACATTTGGGTGTATGAAGATATTTTATTGATGCTTTGTAAAATGGGAAGTCCCACTAGCAATTTATTTTAACATATGTGAAAAAGTAGTGAAAGTGTTAGTCGCTCAGTCATATCTGACTGTGACCCCATGGACTGTAACCTGGCCAGCTCCTCTGTCCATGAAATTCTTCAGGCAAGAATACTGGAGGGGTAGCTGTTCTTCCACACCTAGGAATTGAGCTCAAGTCTTCTGCATTGCCACCGCCGCTGCCGCCGCCAAGTCGCTTCAGTCGTGTCCGACTCTGTGCGACCCCACGGATTGCAGCCTACCAGGCTTCTCCATCCCTGGGATTCTCCAGGCAAGAACACTGGAGTGGGTTGCCATTTCCTTCTCCAATGCATGAAAGTGGAAAGTGGAAAGTGAAAGTGAAGTCATTCAGTTATGTCTGACTCTTAGGGACCCCATGGACTGCAGCCTACCAGGCTCCTCCATCCATGGGATTTGCCAGGCACGAGTACTGGAGTGGGGTGCCATTGCCTTCTCCCTTCTGCATTGCAGGCAGACTCTTTACCATTTGAGCCACCAGGGAAGATCCAAAATACATTTGACTATTTTTCCTATTATGTGATCATTTGACTATTTTTCCTATTACTTAGCCCGTGTTCTCACTACATACTCCTCTTTTCCCTATTGTATAGGCTTAAAATTTCTTTATATTTTCATATGTGCTTAGTCACTCAGTCATGTCCGACTCTTTGTGACCCCATGGACTGTAGCCCGCCAGGCTCCTCGGTCCTTGGGGATTCTCCAGGCAAGAATACTGGAGTGGGTTGCCATGCCTTCCTCCAGGGTTATATTTTCATATAGATTATTTAATCTTGTCTGTTTTAAAATATATTCTCAGAATTCCATCTTCTCAAGTAGCTTTTCTGATTCCCCCCAAATCCTTTTTTTGTTTTCAAAAAAGGGAATTCTAATGACACCTGTGTTAAAGTGTTTTCTTTTTAACCTTATTTAATATAAATTCTGACACTTTGTACTACTATGTAAGTTCTACTATATAGGACTCAATAATATTGACTTCAACTAGTTATATCCAACACTGAATATTCTCAATTCCAACACATAAACTTCTATCTGCAAAGGAAAGATCACGCATGAGATGGACATAGAAAATCCCACAACTTTCTATATTTACAGCTAAGGTTCTCCAAACTGAGCACTCATCAGAATCATCTGAAGGACAAATTTCTGGGTCACATCCCATGATTTTTAAAACAATTTATGTGTATAGAGCCCAGTAACTTTCATTTCTATTAAGTTACCAGTACTGCTTATCTGGGGACTGTAACATGAGAAACCTTGCCTAGAGAATCATTATCCCTTGAAAAATAGCATAGCTCAAACCTCCTGAATGTCAGAGTTGAAAGGATTTAAAAACATCCAAATATGTTAACAGACTTTTTAAAGTATTACTTTATATAAATGTGACATTTTAGTATTTTCAGTAGGTATTCAATAGCAGATAAAAATGTCTGAGGAGGACATAGCAGAAAATCAAGTATTTTCTGTGATTAATAGTATCACACTCTTGTAAAATGAGTCAAAGTGCACATATGCATTAAATTCCAGCAAGTTTATGGTTGCAAGTATTATGGGAACTAATCAAAACCCACAAATATTAAAAACGGATCTCATCCTCTTGTCAGCATTTTCTACATGTAAGCCCAATATTTATGAGATTTTTGTGTACTAATATGAAAGAAATATTTATTAAAGATAGGACCTTTAACAATGTATGAACTGCTGGTCCTTCCCTGGAAATCATGGAGTGTGTAATAATGGCTAAAATAAAATCAGAATTGCCAGTTTCCCATTTTGTAGAGCAATAATGTGAATGTTCCCAGTGGAATAGTAAAGCTACATTATGAAAGGAATTGTATTATTAAAAAGTGAACTTCCAAAGTCACAGATCCATATTTTTCAACACCGAGTATATCTCATGATTTAGCTTTAAGATAAGTTAGATAGTATGAACAAATGTCTACTTTCTGAGATGGTATGTGAATTATTAAAAAACTGCTTCATGAACATATGTAGGCTTCAGATATTCTTTAGGGTTTGTGTGTGTGTGTGTGTGATGAAGTCAGTACAGAATATTTTCAAGACTATTAACACTAAAAAGGATGCGTTAGAAAGACTGCCATCCACATCATATTTATCAACAAGCTTTTGCAATTTTATCTAATGAGCAGTGGTTTTGATTGGTTACCTCTAGTGTGATAATGAAGTAAAGCTTATGTTCTTTGTTCAGTTTAATTACCTTTTATAAAAAAATCATTTAGCATGATGTCAGTATTTTTCTATGCCATCAAACATGATTCTGAAGCATGATTTTTAAATGTACAAATAGCATTATACCATATAAATGACATAAATCAAGCATATTTCTCTATTGCTCAAAATTTCTTTAAAATTGTTTACTGAGAGTGAAATTGCTGAATTAGTGTATAAATACATTCATGACTCTTAGTAAAATTTTTTGCACAAAAAAATGCAGTGACTAATATGCCTTCCTGCATTAAGAATATATGTTTCACAGCACCCTTATATATAAGTATTATATTTTATCATTTTATTTATGTTTTTGCCAATTTGGTAGGTGAATTCATATGTCAGTGTAGTTTTAATTTGCCTTTTTGTAACTTTCTAATAGATAGTTTAGGGTATAATTTTAAGCTAATTGTCTTCCTCAGCTTAAAATACAGCCATATTTCATATTATGTAAATGCAGGGAAAAGATTACTAAGATTTTGGAAAGATTACTTTTATACAATTTTCCTTTTTTAAATCTTGGAAGTCTAAAGTAAATGTATACATGATTGCTGTAGCTGATTTTAGTATATAAGAATAATAGAAGTTTCTTTTTCTTTTTTTTCCTTGTTTCCCCTCTACTTTTATGTGCCTAAGAAAGTTTTATTTACACTCATTTATGAAACTCAGAATTAGTATATAGTTTTAATGGCTAAAAAGAGTTGCAGTTCATATGTGGTCCAAAATGTGGTATATGAATGATATATTTCTTAGAATTAACACTTTTTTTTTAGGTAATAGAAAACATTATAAACTGTATGAGCATGTTTCTTTCCTTGACGTTATCCAAATCAAAATAATTTCATTTGCAAATTGAAGTATGATTCATTAATAAAACCTGTAAGAACACAAAGGGAGGATATCACATGAGAATGAAATCTTCAGAATTTAGCCTTCAGATTTATTTTGTCACTTATTCTCAATGTATATGAATCAGCTATAAAGTAAATGACTTGATTTTCTAATCTGGGACCGATAGGAGATTTTATATATACTTACAAATATTTTTCTAGGAAGGAACACATTCATTCCAATCAACACATAAGCATGCTGTGTGTGTTTGTGTGTGTGTGTGTGAGAGAGAGAGAGAGTTTGATATGCTTTTCTTCAGATAACAGTATCAGTCCTATGAGCATATGACAATAAGAAAGGACCACTGGAGAGAATCTGGAGGTACCGTTTTTGTACCATTTAGACGAAGAAAATGGTGTGTGTATCAAAGGAGGAGGGGGTTTGTGGAGTAACTTGAATATTTTAATGGGATCAATTGTATAAAACTAATTGTTGAAATTATAATTATTGAATATCTATTAAAGTCAAATTTAAATATGATAATACAGCATAAAATTTTAGAAAAATAATTACTGAGTGAGACAGTACAGTAGGCTTTATAACTTCAGAAGTGCCTGAACTTTAGTTTATGATTGGCTCTTTTCCAGCAGTAGAATTGGCAGAGTTCTGATAGGGACCTAAATGCAACTCTGCTGTGATAAGAAATGGGAAAAAAAAAAAAATAGAAAAAGTAATTGCTTTAGCAATGATCTAGTTTGGAAGTGATGGATTCTTTCAGGTAGCATTCAGTAACCTTTCCGTCCCTGGCACACTCATCTGAACACTCTATTGAGGTCAAATATTTCTGTCTAGGGAGGTGGAAACTGTTTAGAAATCTGCTACTATCCAAAATATTGCAACTGAACTGTTGGTACAGTTGTACACTAAGGTATGTTATTTTTTCTGTCTGTGAACATGAGGTGAAAAGCAGCTATCTCTTAAGGATTTTTCTACTTGATACTCTTCAGGATCTAATGAGATCAGTCAGCTTTACATAAACATCCTGATACTGAATCTGCATTTGTCATCTTCTGCTAACTCGTTTGTTTGAGTCATTCTTACAGAAGGAAAGGCAGTAGAGCAAAAGAAATGCCTGTTTTTCTATGACTGTTTGAAAAAAGGAAACAAAACACCTCAATAAAGATGTAGAGAAGTCTGGCTTTTGGATTTGTTCTGTTTTGCTCTTCTGACCAGCTGCACATGTTTGGGAAACTAAGCATTTACTTTGACAGACTTACTCTGCATCACACCTTCTACTGAGTTTTCTGAAAAAGCGAAAAAAGTATTTTGTCCTCTGGCATTCACACACCAGGTGGTCTAATTTTTGCCTGTTGGCTCACAATAGGTGTTTGTGGGTTTTCTCCCTGACCTGAATCAATTCTCCAACTGACAGAGCAAAGTAAATCTTGGACAAAAACAACAAAGAATACGTTTCTACTAGCAAGGTCAGTGTGAATTATGGAGGACTTAAGTACTAAGGTGATATATTAGCATCCTATGAGTGCTTTTGTTTGAATAGAAATATCTAAATATCAGGGCATGTTGACTTAGACACATGATTATTTCAGTCCAGTTTTAGTATTTCTTCACTCTCCTGATGCTTCATTAGTTGTACAGTTAGAACACGAGCAGTCTTCTTTCTCTGGTCCCAAGAGAAACAGGGTTAATCACAGATAATTTTTCCTAGCGTGGTTCCTCTGTAAGTGGCACCAAGAAAGCATAGCAGCAGGATGTGTTCATCTTCCTAATCATTGTCCTCAAATGGTAGTCCATGATTCTGGCTCTAGTTTCCCTTATTTAAGTAAACTCTTGATTATTAAGTTTTATACTTTTGACATCATTTGTAAAGCAATGTAGTAAAAATTACTTCCTGGGGTAAATTAGACTTTTTTTAAAATACTGGTACATATTTATATTTCAGTTAAGGAATGCACCCATTCTACTGTTTTGAGAATTACTTAGCAATTCATATTGACGTCTTTTATACTGATCCTGGTTTTTTTTTTTTTTTTTTAATAGATTTTGCTCCTGTTCACTTTCAGTATTTTCATTTCCCAGTATAAAACCTAAGTATTTTTCTCTGTTCTTCAGAAGTATTTTACACTTTAATCAGTTTTCTTTGGATGTTCTCTAGTTTTCTGACATCTTTTTGCAGATAAAAAATAGAACCACACTATTAGAAGCATATATATTGTATGGATTTCATCAATATGGATGTAGGTTTATATTTTCCAGTGTTATCAGTACTCTTTTGATTATCCCCATGGTTTTCATCTTTGGAACAGAATTATTGTTACATTTTTAAATTGATGGACATATAAGCTTATTGAGTGAATAGAAATTTATAACTATAGATTTTATGGTGTACAATATAGAGTACTTTTCCAAAAAAACAGAAACAGAAAAATGTGTTTTATAAATATATAGTATATTCACATATTCATGTTTTAAAATGCATGAAGTCCAGTAATTTGTTTTCTGCAACCAAATCATATATTTCTTTTTGTAGAGTTATGTTATATAAAGACAAGAAAATCCTAATCTCATATCCTTTTATTCAAATTGCTTCATCAGTTCAGTTCAGTTGCTCACTTGTGTCTGACTCTGTGATGCCAGGCTTCCCTGTCCATCACCAACATCCAGAGCTTGCTCAAACTCATGTCCATCGAGTCAGTGATGCCATCCAACCATCTCGTCCTCTCTTGTCCCCTTCTCCTCCTGCCTTCAGTCTTTCCCAGCATCAGGGTCTTTTCCAAGGAGTCAGTTCTTCGCATCAGGCAGCCAAAGTACTGGAGTTTCAGCTTCAGCATCAGTCCTTCCAATGAATATTCAGGACTAGTTTCCTTTAGGATTGACTGGTTTGCTGTCCTTGCTGTCCAAGGGATTCTCAAGAGTCTTCTCCAACACCATAGTCCAAAAGCATCGATTCTTTGGTGCTCAGCTTTCTTTATTTTCCAACTCTTACATCCATATATAACTACTGGAAAAACCATAGCTTTAACTAGACAGACCTTTGTCGGCAAAGTATTGCTTCATACTTCATGCATTATTTTGCTTCATACTACATGCATTATTTTTCACCTCGCTTCAAGTACTTAGCATGTTTTGGATAACATTCCTTTATTCTTGAAGAGTTCCATATTCTTTTATGGCTGCATACTATTCCATTGTATGGGTATTTAACCTCTGTCTATGGAATTTCCTAGGCAAGAATACCAGAGTGGGTAGCCATATTCTTCTCCAGGGAATCTTCTCAACCCAGTGATTGAAACCCTGGGTCTCCTGCACTTCAGGCAGATTCTTTACCGTCTGATCCACCAGGGAATTACAATAAGACTACTACTACTACTACTAAGTCGCTTCAGTCGTGTCTGACTCTGTGCGACCCCATAGACGGCAGCACACCAGGCTCCCCCATCCCTGGGATTCTCCAGGCAAGAATACTGGAGTGGGTTGCCGTTTCGTTCTCCAATGCATGAAAGTGAAAAGTGGAAGTGAAGTCGCTCAGTTGTGTCCGACTCTTAGCGACCCCATGGACTGCAGCCCACCAGGCTCCTCCGCCTATGGAATTTTCCAGGCAAGAGTACTGGAGTGGGGTGCCATTGCCTACTCCGGCAGTAAGACTAGTGAACATCTATTACCAGAGGTTGCTCAGATAGTAAAGAATCTGCCTGCAGTGCAGGAGACCTGGCCAGCATATGTCTGTTCTCCTAAGAAAACTGTATTTCTTAATGCCCAGAATGTAGGAGCACTCTATTTTCCAGTTTTGTTTATTCTAATTATATTAAATTGTGCTTAGATAATTTAAAAAAATAGTAATTCATTGGAGTTTTTGTAGCCTAATATATTGTAATTTCTGTGACTATTTCTTAACAAGAAAACATTTTTTCTTTTTATGTATGTCATATAATTACATTTTAATTTATATTCCTACTTTTATATCCTTTATAGTCTCATTTACTTAAGTATATGCACTGGCTTCTATTTTGCATCCTTACTTTTATCAATTTCATCTGTCAAATACTTCCTCTTCCATGTACTTCTTCATTCATTGGTGACAGTATATCATAAAATTACTATTACATATTCTTCCTTAATCTCCTGAAATTTATGCTTTTAAAGCTTTATTGTGTTTTACACATTTTTACATTAAAAGCATATTTTTTGCTTCATTTACTACTGTTTGGTATAAATTGAAAATCATTTGCAACTGATATTATAAATCCTTTCTCTTCTATTTGCCTTTGTCCATTCATTTATTTTCAAAGTTTCCTAATAGTTTTGTTTTTGCAGTAGACTTTTTATATATCATAGACTTTAGTTTTACTTTGTGAGTCTGAGGTTTTTTCTTTAATAGTAAATTACCAATTTACATTTATTTATGAGGCAGATACACTTTTGGAAATGCCACATTATTGATTTCAGAATTATTCCTTAGGTTTGTGATTTTAGGATTTTTCAGGACAGTTAATGTATGTTTCTTAATTACATGATTCTGCTTTCTTAAACATGTTCAGAAATTATAATCCAAACCTGAATGATTTTAGATTATTGCACTAACTCGTATTGTTAACAGATAAACATATTATAGTGTGTTTGTGTTTCTTGACTGTGATTTTCTCTTTTTTTCTGCATCTGCAAGAAAAGGTCTGTCTGTAGTCTTGTACAGTTTTACTAAGATATGTTTGAAGAGTGTTTTGGATAATTATGAAATCAGCAATGGCAAAGACTAGAGAAGGCAATGGCACCCCACTCCAGCACTTTTGCCTGGAAAATCCCATGGACAGAGGAGCCTGGTAGGCTGCAGTCCATGGCGTCGCTAGAGTCGGACACGACTGAGCGACTTCACTTGCACTTTTCACTTTCCACTTTCATGCATTGGAGATGGAAATGGCAACCCACTCGAGTGTTCTTGCCTGGAGAATCCCAGGGACGGGGAGCATTGCTGGGCTGCCATCTATGTTGTCGCACAGAGTCAGACACGACTGAAGCGACTTAGCAGCAGGAGCAGCAGCAGCAGCCAAGAATAGCTGTGTCATACTCTGAATTTAGTACCATCTTTCAAGCCAAGCAGAATTCTCTTTCCCATTTTTGACTTCTCATGTTTCAGGCTATTCTTACTATTGTGTTTAATTTTGTAATTCAATAAATCTTATACTTGAATATATTAATTTTTCTAAGATGGCTGTAACAAAGTACCATACACTGAATAGCTTAAAACAACCAAAATTGATTTTCTTATAATTCTTGAAGGCCAAAAGTAAACAATCAAGATGTCAGCAGGACTATGCTCCCTCTGAAGCATGTCAGGGAGAATCATTTTCCTCATCCTAGTTTCTGATGGTAGCCGTCAATCCTTAGCATTCCTTGGCTTTCAACTGTCTCACTCCAATCCCCACCTCTTTTGTCATAAGGGATACCAGTCCTAATGGAACAGGACCCAGCATAATGATCTTGTTTAACTTGACCACATCTGCAAAGTTTTTATTTACATTAAGGTCACATCACAGGTGATGGGAATTTTGATTTCAATATTTTTAGACAAAGGCCACAATTATAACCATAAATTTAAGTAATAGAAAGTAACCCCAGTGCTTTAGTAATTTTGTAAAACTTATGTCCATTCAATGTAACTTCTGTTTTCTAGAGTTTAATTGCATATAACATTTGCCTAAAACTCAATGTAATGAATGAACATACACTTAGATTGTGGCTTACTATAAATATTGATTTTTTTTTTTGCATTAGGAAAATTCAGTAAGAAGTATTTTAAAATTTCATTTAAATTGTGCTGAATTTATGTGTATTCACACTATTTTTTCCCATTACATCAAAATGGAAAAGAAATACATTATTATTATGTTTTCTTTTTACTCATAATGGGCACAGTCGAGCAGCGATTATTGTAGTTGATGTGATTCATTTTTCTGCATTTAATAGAAATTACTAACCAGAATTATTGTTCAAGTCTGTCACCAAGGAACAAATCACAGTAAACGAATCCAAGAAAAATCAATATGATGACTCATTAGCAATGAGCTCTTACCAGGAGCCCCTAATGGCTAAAGATGTCACACCGTATTATTTAAATGAACCAGATAATAATAATAAAATTAGCTATGAAAACTGATACAGGACTATATTCTGTATTTATGTCAGGGCTTTAAAGGTTTTAAAATTATTGAAACTGATTAATATTGTTTGTTGTTCCTCTTATTATTTGTTTTGAAATGCATTTTTAAAAATTTATTAAAGATCATATCTGACTGATGCTTAGGATCTTTTAAAACAACTATTCCTAAAATGTCTCACTTGAATATAATGTTCAATTATGTATTTTATAATATAATGTTCAAACTGTATTTTTAAAGTTTCGTCAACAATTCAAATGCAGTGCGCACGTGCACATAGGTCCATATTCTCTCCGCCTCTCTCTTTCTCTGACTCTCACACACACATGCAGAACACAAATTCTAAAGCACGCTGAAAGAGAATTCAGATAAATTATTGTTTATATGGCATCCAGTCTAATTTGAAATCTCTCCAGTTATACTGTCATGACCCCTGCATATCTGCTCTTATCTACTATTTCATTCTTAGAAATAACACAAGTCAACAGTGGGATGTTGGGATGGATGGAGTGTACATTTTCTAGTGGTGGTAGAACTTACTTTCTCTGGAAGAATTAGCAATAACCAATCTAGAACTTAAAATACTTAAATTCTTACATGATTAAATTTTCCATATTTTCTTTTATTGTGATTCTATGAGTTAATCCTTTACATTATCTATACAGATAATCAGTCCCTCCTCCATAGGTAGACAGGAGAATTTGTCCTCTTGACCAAGTTGTTGTTCATTAATTTAAGTTTTTTTAAAGTACCTACCTTACATCAGAAACTAAACTAAAATGTGGAAACAGAGAGTATAGACTGCCCTCAATGACTAACAGTATAAGAAAGTTATTATACCATGTGAAAAATTCAATAAGATACTCTAATTACAATGGATATAAATCTATACATGAAGAACAAGTCATGAACTCCTACTGTATGCAAAGAATTCTTCCAGGTGCTACTGAAGATAATCAGAAGTGTAGAGCATGAGGTCTCTGCCTTCAAGAGTTTACCATTTAAATAGGAAAAGAAGACCTGAAGATGAGGTGTCAAGTTCAGGTAGAAGACAAAAGTACAATATAAAGGATTAGTTGCCTTATATGCCATATAAGTGGTGTGATAATAAGTCCTGTCAATTCAGCTGAGGGGTAGTCAGCTTATTTAAAAGTTAGAGGCCTATTCAGATTGTCTCTTTCTTCTGTAAATTTTGGCAAATTTTATTTTTCAAGGAATTGAACCATTATCTAATCATCCATTTGTTGACATAGAGTTGATATAGTACGCCTTTTTTATCATTTTAACATCTATGGAATCTATAGTTATATCCCTCTCTGCTTTCATTTCTGACATAAGTCATTTATGTCCTTTCATTTTTTTACTTATCGTATATAGAGGTATCGATTTTATTGATATTTTCATAGAAGAAACTTTCGGTTTTGTTGACTTTTTCCTACTAATTTTTCATTTTAAACTTTGTTGAGTTCTGCTGTCTTATTATTTTTCTTCCCTTTACTTTGAACTTAATTTACTCTTCTTTTTTTTTTTTTCTACTTTCCTATGGTGGAAACTTAGATTATTGGTTTTAGATCCTCTTTTCTAACATACATATCAATTTTATAAATTTCCCTCTGGGAAAAATTGCTTTTTTTCCTACAAAAAAAGGTGTATTCTTATTTTCATTTATTTCAAAATATTTTAAATTTTTTCTTGAAATTTCTTCTTTGGTGGTATTCAGAGGTATGTTATTTAATCTCTGTATAGTTTGAGATTTTGTTATTTTATCTGTTATTGGTTTCTAGTATAATTTTATTGTGCTCTGAAAAAAGATACTGTATTTTTTCTTTTAAATTTACTGAAATATACTTTTTGACTCAGAATTTGATCTTTCTTGGAGTATTTCATGTGAGCTTGAAAAAAGGCATATCTTGCTATTTTATTGGATGAAGAAGTTCATAGAGGTGAATTATATGCAGTTAATTGATGTTGCTGCTGAGTTTAACTTTGTCCTTACTGATTTTCTGTTTGCTGGATTTGTTTATTTCTGAGGGAGGGATGATGAAGTCTCCAACTTATGATAGTTAATTCATTTTTCCTGCATTAAATTCTTAGATTTTTCCTCACATAGGTTAATACTCTATTGTTAGATTTATATGTACTAAGAATTCTTATGTCTTCTTTGACAGTTGTCCACTTTATTATTATGAATGCCTTTCTTTATCCCCTATAACTTTGCTTGATTTTTTTTTTTTTTTACTTTCCTTGATTTTAAGTTGGCTCTGTGTAAAAGGAACATTGCTTCTGTATTTTCCTTTAATTAGTGTTACTGTTTGTAGTTCTTTCTCCATCCGTTGACTCTTCCTCTATATGTGTCTTTATATTTTAATTGTGTTACTTGTGGATAGCATAGTGTTATGTCATGGTTTTTACCTATCTTTCAATTGATGAATCTTTTCATCAATATTTAAATTAGCTTTTGATATAGTTGATTCATATCTGCTACATTCATTACTGTTTTGTTTGTACCCTTGTTCTTTGTTCTTAATTTTATCTCCATACTTTTTCTACCATTTGTGGTTTTATTTTAATATTTTATACAATTCAATTTCTCTCCTTGTTTATTAGCATATCATTTATATATATATTTTTTTAGTAGTTGCCCTATAGTTTGCTGTATACATTTGCAGCTAATCTAAGTCCACTTCAAATAACACTATACCACTTCACAGTAATGTAAATATTATATAATAACCAAACAATCCAATTTCTTCCTTCGATCTCTAGTATCATTACTGTTAGTCCTTTTATATACATCCACACATGTGCACATATATACGAATACCTTGTAGCTGCTATTATTATCTTGTACTGTTAACCTGTTAAATCAACTATGAATAAGAAAAGTAAATGAGTGCTGAGTTTTATTTTAGCTTTGCTTAACCCTTCTTCATCATTCTTTCTTTATGTAGATTCACTTTCTGACCTATTTTATTTTCCTTTTCTGTGAAGACTTTTTTAACCTTTTTTGCATGGCAGGTTTATTGGTGACAAATGTCCTGTTTTATTATCTAACAAGTGTTTATTTTTCCTTTACTTTTGAAGGATAATTTCTCAAGGTACAAATTCTATGTCATTTTTTTCTTCTCTCAACACTAAATATTTTACTCCCATTTTTATTCATTTGTAAATTTTCTGAGGAAAAGTAGGATATCATTCTTATCTTTTTGCCTCTATGTGCTTAGTTGCTCAGTCATGTCTGTGTCCCCATGGACTGTCGCCTGCCAGGCTCCTCTGTCCATGGGATTTTATAGGCAAGAATACTGGAGTGGGTTGCCACTTCCCCCTCCAGGGCATCTTCACAAGCCAGGGACTGAACCCCCATTTCTTGTTTTTCCCAACTTGGCAGGCAGATTCTTAACCACTGTCCTTTGGAAACCCCGAATTAACAAATTGAAGAATAAAAACCATGTGGTCATCTCAATAGACGCAGAAAAAGCTTTTGATAAAATCAATATCAGTTTATGATAAAAACTCTCCAGAAAATGGGTATAGAGGAAACCTAAAAAAAGAAAGAAAGGAAGAAAGTCGCTCAGTCGTGTCCGACTCTTTGCGACCCCATTGACTGTAGCCTACCAGGCTCTTCCATCCATGGGATTTTCCAGACAAGAATACTGGAGTGGGTTGCCATTTCCTTCTCCAGGGGATCTTCCCAACCCAGGGATTGAACCTGGGTCTCCTGCATTGTAGGTAGATGCTTTACCATCTGAGCCTCCAGGGAAGTCAGAGGGAACCTACCTCAACATAATAAAGGCCGTATATGACAGACATACAGCTAATATCATTCTATAGGTGTGTTTTTTTTTTTTTTCCCTCTTGCTTCTTTCAGGCTTTTTTCTTTATATTTGATATTTTACAGTTTGAAAGTACCGTGCCTAGGTGTAGTGTATTTGACATCATCTTTTCTGTAGTCTGGGATCTGAGTTTCCTGGACCTCTTCATTTGTGTCTGACGTTAATTTGGGGGAAATTATCAGTTATCATTGTTTCAAATATTTCTTCTGATCCTTTCTTTTTTCTTCTTCTAGTACTCTCATTTTATGTGTATTATACCTTTTGTAATTTGTTTTACAATCTGAGAATATTCTGTTTTTTTTTTTTTGCTTTCAGTTTTTGTTCACTTTGCTTTTGGTTTTTGACAATTCTATTGATAGATCCTCCAGTTCAGAAAAATTTTTCAGCTGTGTCGACTTCACTAAAAAGCCCATCAAAGGCATGCTTCATTTCTGTTACAGTGTTTTTTTTTCCCTCTAGCATTTCATTTTGATTCTTTCTTAGGTTTTCCTTTACTTTGCTTACATTGCTCATCTGTTCTTACATGTTGTCTACTTTCCCTTAGACCCTTTAGCATATTAGTCATAATAGTTTTAAAATCCAGTGTAATAGTTTCAGCATCCTGCTATGTCTGGTTCTGATGCCTGCTTGGTCTCTTCAAATTGCATTTTATGCCTTTTTTTATATCATGTAGTTTTTTTTTTTTTTTTTCCCCCTGAGTACATCAAACATGATGTACTACAGTGAAGATGCCTGTTGCTTGCTTCAGAATGGTTTTTATTTGATAGTAGTCCCCCCAAAAAATGTTAGAATGATAAAAATGTATTATTGCTCCACAAATTCAACAATTAAAAAAAAAAGAAACTATGCATGTATACAAATACTAAGATGCTTACCTAGGAATGATAATGACATTTTAAAGTATTATATGACAGGGAGTTGTTTTTAATACAAAATTGCAAATTTGTTTCATTTATATATAAAATGTTTTTAATCACTCAATATGTGCCAATTAATTTATTCTAGGCACCTCTAACATACAGAAAATAAAATAGAATCACTATTCATAAGGCATTTGCATTCTAGTGGTTTATTGTAATATTTTTGCAAGTTTTTATGCAGTTAAAAAGATACTATATTTGTAATATTAACTTAAAGTGTAAATAATATGTCTTAAACTATTTCTGAATACGTAATATATATGGAAGTAGACTAGTAACTTCCTGAGCTCAAGAACTGTACATCATCACATTCAAGCAAAGTTGCCTCAGACCAACCTGGAACACTGCTGGAGGAGCAGTGCAGTGTTTGGGAACTGACTCTGCTGCTTGCCTTGACAAGTCATTTTAACTTTTTATAGCATCAGTTTTCTATATGTAAAACATGCATAGGCATAGATTCTATCATAAAATATAATGTGAATAGTTTATTGTATGTAAAACATAAACAACAGTGCCTGACATGTAGTAAGCACTATGTGCATACTTGTTACAATCATTCTATGTGTAGGGACAGAGCTGAGCACCAGATTCTGGGCCCATGGTTTTTTGCTTGGTTTGAAAACTGTCAGTAGCAAGGCATGGCACTTGTTAATGGCTTAACACTAAATGGATTAGTAGGGTTTAGCAAAGATGTTGGTGTATCCTGGGTATAGCTCGTGTGTGTAGGTTTTATACATATATATCCATGTATAGTCTGTGTTGTCCCTTATGCCTGTCAGTTTCTCAATTTCTGTGCCTCTCAATTCTTTACTTCATGCCATCTACCTTATCCTGGCTTTGGCAAAGGAAGTTTCAAAAGGAAAAACTGAACAACCACAATACATAATGATTAACAGTTACTCCTACTTCATTTGTACATAAAAATGGCACATATAATTTGTGCTTTTCTGCATTCACAGGAAAGATTAGAACTGAGGACAGAAATTTTTAGTTAGAACAAACCATTAATGAAACAAAATATTGCCAAATGTTTAACTTGCATAATAAGTGTTATTGGTGGTATCGCAATTTCAATTTTTTAAATCCATGAAATAGTACAGAGTAATTACAATATATTGTTGACAATTATGATGATAATGGATTTCATTTTCTTATAATGCTCGACTAATGAAACAGTCTTAGAGACAGTTTTTAGACTCTCTTCATGATAGGAATTTATTTTCTATAACATTGAAATTTAATTTTTCTTAGGAAAATTATTTCCTTTACCTCTTTATCAATATAAAACTTACATAATACAAAATTCACTTGTTTGAAGTACATAATTTAATGGTTTTCATAGATTCACAAGGTGTGCAACCATTGCCTCATTCTCATTTTAGACCACTCTCAACACTCCCAGGACATGTGATTAACGGTCATTCTTCATCTCCCCCCAGCCTAGTTCCACAGCCCCAGGGAGCCACTAAGCTACTTTCTATCTATATAGATTTTCTTTTACATTTTCATGTAAGTCATATCAGTGGACTCATACAATATGTGGTCTTTGTGGCCACTTTTTTTTAACTTAGTAAGATAAAAACCTTTGGGATTAAAAAATTGTTCTTATAAAGGAAAAACATGTTCATTTATATACACACACATACACATACACACACACAATCAAACTCCACTATCCTAAGGAAGCACTTATTTTCTGGCCATATCATATTTTGATCATTTTCCATGTGTTATAAGTATAAACTCTATTGACTATAATAGTTTTGCTACACTGAACACTTGATTATTCAGACTAATAGAAGTTAACTGCAGCATAGCTAATGTTCAGGTCATGTACATCTACCTTTGGGATGTACCATATGTTGTTTCAGCAGCCTGTTTGCTTGACTAACAGTGTTCAATTAGAGTAATATCAAAATTACTTGAATTCCCCTAGTATATAACAACTAGAAGCAGATAGAGATGGATATAAGTATCATGTCAAACAAAAGTCAGTCTGAGATTAAAGCCTCACTCTAATCCATAATGTGAACAATCCAAAATAGATAAATAATTGGACTGTTTTATTATACATAGAAAAGCACAGACAGTATAATTAATTATTTTTATGGTTATTTTATAACCAAGAGAATATTCTTTTGGGGGATCCATTTATATAATGAGGTCTTTGTGGAAATATGGTAAAATTAATTCTCCTAGATGGAATTAATAATTATAATAGTAATGATACAGCTAACATTTATTGAATACTTACTTGTCCTAGTAACAGTTCTAAGGGATTCATATACATTCATTAATATTTTGCTTACCACAACACCATGTGGCTCAAAGAGGAGAAAGTTTATTGCCTATGAAACCTTGCAGACATTAGTAGATGTACCATCCATTTTTCTTATTTTAATTTTATACTTTGGCTCTCAGTGTGTTTTTGACATAGGAAAATTGAATTATTAACTATTATTTTCACCAGTGAAAAAAGCTACTTTTCCTTGCATCCATAAAATTCTGGTGGCTCCTATGGTAAAGAATCTGCCTGCAATGCAGGAGACCTGGGTTCAATCCCCGGGTTTGGAGGATTCCCTAGAGAGAGTGGCTCCAGTAATCTGGCCTGGAAGATTCCATGGACTGTTTAGTCCGTGGGGTCAGAAAGAGTCAGACAAGACTAAGCGATTTTCACTTTCACATTCATAAAAGTCTATTTCCTATTGAAAGAAACATGGATTTCGTGAGGAGATCAGGAGTGGACAGTCCTAATCCAATAAGACCCTTATTGAAATATAAAATACTTTAAAACCTCTCTTAATAAAGAAAATGATATCTCAGTGCTTTTTTTTTTTTTTGGACTGGGTAGGGCACATGGTATCTTCGTAGTTCCCTAAGGATCATACCCACACCCTCTGCAAGGGAAGCCTGGAGTTTTAACCACTGGACCACGAGGGAAATTTCTTAGTCACATATTTTTAATCTTGATTCCATTAATCTTAGATTGTCTGAGCTAGCAAAAATTTTTTTCTTCTTAAAATGCTAGTCAAATGCTTTCATTTTAGCAGAGGTGGGGTTGGTTTGAAATATTTTTTTTAATGGCTCAATATTGCTCAATCAAATTAAAAAAATGTATGACTAAGAAATATAGTTAACCTTGAGTAACAAAGCCATGGAGTACAAAGATGTGATTGCAGCTGAGATTCCACTAACCTACAAAATTATGGATCACCTAACACAAATTGTACGTATCTCAGTTAGATTTTCAACCTTAACAGAGACAAGTGCTCACATTCAGTATATCCTTATTCAATTTTTATATTACTAAAATAGAATAGAAGAATGCAGGTATATTTTAGTAAATATATGATTTGCTATGTAGATATTAATTTATATATAATATGGTAGATAGTTTAATAAATCATACATTTCATGATATCTGTAAAAATAGAACACTTGAAACTAAATTTAAGCTAATTAGCCAAATCAACACTATGTCTGTTTAACACATAAGTACAGAGAGCATATCTTTAGAATATAATGTCATAATGACCTAAATTTTGAAAATTACTTTGATATTATAAAATTAGCAATTAGTGAGAGAGAATAGTTAGAAAAATTTTGTTAAATTCTATTGGAGCAATGGTATGTAGCTAGCTGAAAGAATTATTTCCAAATATTTCTTTTTAACAAGAATCTGAACTATAATTCAATAAGGTACAAGGAATTATTGGTAATGAGAAAATATTCACCAAAGGATTCCATTTCATAATGTTGTAAAGTATGTGATATTGATAAAGTATTTATTTCTCTTTATATGTATTTCTAATGACATATAACTTACATAAAATATCAATTCCCAATTCATATATTATGTATGTGTGTATATAAGTGTAAGTTTTGTGTATTAGTAAAGCCTTTAAATAAGCATCACAGAAGTGATATTTTAAAAATAAACTTTTGTAGGCATCATTCTCATAATGTGTTTTCTCTTTATTAGTCATTGGGGAATTTTTAAATGAGTAGCTAATGCTAGAATGCTTGGAAGTAGGCACTTTCTGCAAAAATAGTGACATATCAGTTCAGTTGCTTCACCAACAAATCCTAGATAGTAGCATAGAACAATGTGGTTAAGTACCTTGAAATTACTAGTTTTTTCAATTGGTAAGGAAAATACACAATTTAATAACATATTTAGAGAAATATGGAAACCAAGTAAAATATTTTATTAATCTGAGAAATACAAATTAAATATATAAAACATTGTTTGTGAATAGCATGGATAATACATATTATAAAATAAATTTGTCTCTTGTCAATGGAAATATGTCTGTTTCCAAGAGTAATTTAAATATGAATATGCCTATTACACTAGTGGTAAGGAATATCGTATAGGGATATACTTCGGATTAGTTTTCTAGTTCTCTCAGAAAAATAATAGTTATTCTGTCTCCTAGAGAGAGAGGGGTATGCTTCTCTAGGTTTCCCCATGATGTTTGGGTAGAAGAGAAACAAGAATGTATAGGGAAACAGTTGGATTTGGATCCCAGGCACTTATAAGATGGGAGATATATGATTAATGTTTTTAGAATGACAACTATAAACAAAGCATTATGCTCATTGCTTTATATACCTTAAATAAAAATCAGCTTCACTGAAGAGAATCCAATTTCCTAATAGAAGGATTCATGCTATTCTAACTATATTGTTTATTAATTCATAAAGAAGAAGGAATTAGCTTATATGGCAGTGAATTATGTTTTGACTGGATCAAGTATAAGAAGATTAAAAGCACTAGAACCTAAAAAACTAAAATGAAAATAACTATACCAATGTGAGATTTGAAGGTAGATAATTTCAAAGTAAATTGTCATAATTTTAGAATAGTAGACTCTTTACATTTACTGAATAGTAAACAGTGCTTACTGGTAAATGTTTAAAACACTAAATCTTATTTTAAAACCTCTGGAAGCTATAAGATACACTGTAGACATTTGATTTTTACACATCTTAATAACTGGTTCATAATATGTATACAATCTAATGTATTGAGTGAATGGAATAAAGCATTTCTGTAATGTGAAATATCATAATCCAATACAGCTTTTCCTTACCAACCAGTTTGTTCTCTCAATTATTATCACTTAGAGGATTCTAAGACTTTGAATTTGATCTTAATAAGTAAGGATATGATAGCGTGAAAATAAAAATTTAATTGATAGCAAATCTCTCTATAAACATAAAGAATAGACATAGATTAAAATATAGATTTGCAAAGCATGAGCATAAACAGAAGATGGCATTTTTAAATAATGGAATGCACACTGCAAATTTAAATGCTCTTTTATAGTAACAGAGGATATAGTAATGTACGATGTTTATGCCTTTTCCTATCATTTCAGAGATGGTGAGTTACAGATGTACACATAAACTTCAGTATTGAGTTCAGTTCAGTTCAGTCGCTCAGTCGTGTCTGACTCTTTGTGACCCCATGAACCGCAGCATGCCAGGCCTCCCTGTCCATCACCAACTCCCGGAGTTCACCCAAACCCATGTCCATCAAGTCGGTGATGCCGTCCAACTATCTTATCCTCTGTTGTCCCCTTCTCCTCCTGCCATCAATCTTTCCAAGCATCACTGTCTTTTCAAATGAGTCAGCTCTTCACATCAGGTGGCCAAAGTATTAGTTTCAGCTTCAACATCAGTCTTTCCAATGAACACCCAGGACTGATCTTTAGGATGGACTGGTTGGATCTCCTTACAGTCCAAGGGACTCTCAAGAGTCTTCTCCAACACCACAGTTCAAAAGCATCAATTCTACAGTGCTCAGCTTTCTTTATAGTCCAACTCTCACATCCATACATGACCACTGGAAAACGATAGCCTTGACTGAACGGACCTTTGTTGGCAAAGCAATGTCTCTGCTTTTGAATATGCTGTCTAGCCTGGCCATAACTTTCCTTCCAAGGAGTAAGCGTCTTTTAATTTCATGACTGCAATCACCATCTGTAGCAATCTTGGAGCCCAGAAAAATAAAGTCAGCCACTGTTTCCACTGTTTCCCCATCTTTTTGCCATGAATTGATGGGACCAGACGCCATGATCTTAATTTTCTCAATATTGAGCTTTAAGCCAACTTTTTCACTCTCCTCTTTCACTTTCATCAAGAGGCTTTTTAGTTCTTCTTCACTTTCTGCCATAAGGGTGGTGTCATCTGCATATCTGAGGTGTTTGATATTTCTCCCAGCAGTCTTGATTCCAGCTTGTGCTTCTTCCAGCCCAGCGTTTCTCATGATGTATTCTGCATATAAGTTAAATAAGCAGGGTGACAAGATACACCCTTGACGTACTTCTTACCTATTTGGAACCAGTATGTTGTTCCATGTCCAGTTCTAAATGTTGCTTTCTGACCTGCATACAGGTTTCTCAAGAGGCAGGTCAGGTGATCTGGTATTCCCATCTCTTTCAGAAGTTTCAACAGTTTGTTGTGATCCACACAGTCAAAGGCTTTGGCATAGTCAATAAAGCAGAAATAGATGTTTTTCTGGAACTCTTGCATTTTTGATGATCCAGTGGATGTTGACAATTTGATCTCTGGTTCCTCTGCCTTTTCTACAACCAACTTGAACGTCTGGAATTCACGGTTCATGTATTGCTGAAGCCTGGCTTGGAGTTAAACTTCAGTATAACAGATTATTGTTGTGTCTATAACAATATTGTATTATATGAGTGTAGTTAACCCTCGATTATATACATATACCTTTTTCATGGTCAATTTTAAATTTAGTCCTGGGATATTTTGCTCTAAACATGGAATACATTTCTGGCATGCCAATCCCCATTTCCTGACTTGCCTAGGCTTAGAAACTACAAAGCAATTTGGTATTACCAAAGCAAAGCACAATTACAAAAGTGCAAAATCTGCCATTCGGTATTAT